>NC_090304.1:44713333-47167500 GCF_039906515.1 Pseudorca crassidens | reverse complement strand
ACCCTTGTCTCTCTCCTGCTCTCTTATGAGATAATTCTGTTCTCACACGTGAGTCTCCTTGCTGCTCCCAAATATGCCAAGATTCCTTGTACCCCAGAACCATTGGGCTCTCGGTGCCCTCTGCCTAAGAAGGCTCTCCCCAGATACGTGCATTCATTCCTTGATTCGTCACTTCGCCCAGGTCTCTGCCCACATGTCACTTTATCCATGAGCCCTCCTTCCTGGTTACTATCTTCTTCCCCTACTAAATGTATTTATGGTACTTATTATTATTTATAGGACTTATCATTATAGCACTGCATAATATTATTTAAAATATTATATAATAGTAGTATGTGTGTTTGTCTCTCCCATCGCATGTAAGCTCCATGGGAGCACCTATGTTTTTTTCACGGATGCACCTCCAGCCAATAGGACAGTGCTTGGCTTGTGGTAGATACTTGGTAAACACCTGTTGGTTACACTGAATATGAACACCAGAGTTCAGTGAAGCAACCTCCCAGGGGGGCCAGAACAGGAGAAGGCAGAAAGGGTCTGAGCCGGACTTGTTTGTGCTGGGTCTTTCCCACAGACACGAGGCTTTGTTCATACAAAGTCTGGGGAGTGGCAGCAGGCCACTTTCCAGATGTCTCATGGCCTGGAGATGCCTTCACTCAGATATGATCCCCACCTGCTGTGAAGGAAGGAGGCACATGCTCAGGGCTCTCAGCTCTTTCTCTGAGCTGCGGGTTAAGGGCTGGGTGCTAATTGGGCCCCCGGAGAATCTGGAATGGTTCAGGTGGCTGGTGACAGATGGGAGCAGGGGTCTGGCATCCCACTGAGACACACAGGCCTTGGTTTGGGCGCTGGTCCTGGCTTTGCCACTAACTCACCCTGGGACACTGGGCAAGACTTTGTCCCTCTCTGGGCCTCAGCCTGCCTGTCTCTCGAATGGGACTCAGTAAGCTCCAAGGCTGACTTTGACTGTGATCTGCCTTCCAGATGAGGAAACTGAGGAGCAGAGAGGTTCAGTGACTGGCCTGAAGTCGCACAGCAGCATTAGTCATAGAGCTGTTGGCCCCAGGCCCTTCACTCCCACCTTTCCTCCCCCTGTACCCCTGTGTTCAAGCTCTGACTTAGAGAGCTGGTCTTCTCTTCTCATATCAAGACTTATTTCCCAATTAGGCTTCGAGCCCCTCAGGGCAGGAACCACAGCTGGTTCCTGCTTCTCCCAGTTCTTCAGGATTATGCAACCAACAGGTCCCAGATAAAGGCTTGGCAAATGAAAGAGCTGGGTTGCCCAAGGGAGATGGTGGCAAAGCCGAGATCCCCACCAGGTCTTACTGGTTCCCCCAGAGACTCCAGATGCTAGGATTTGAGTCATTCATTCACTCATCCAAACTACAGTTGCCAATTACCTGGTATGTGCCAATTTCCACTAGAGTGCTGGGAATCCAGCAGTGACCAAGCCAGACAAGGTCCCTGCCCCTAGGAGCTTATGTTCCAGTGGGAAGTAGCAGATCAGCAAGGACCAAATCCAGACACAGAACAATTTGAGATTAGGACAAGACCTATGAAGGAAACAAAACAAAGAGGCAGACAGTGACTGGGGTGGAGCTGATTGAGATCAGGCGGTCAGGGTAGGCCTCTCTGAGGAGCTGAGACCTGCAGGACAAGAAGGAGAATCCCACTAGGCAGAGGGAAGAGAAAGTCCAAAGGCTCTGAGGCTGGGAGGACCTCAGGGTGTATGAGGAAAAGAAAGAAGGCTGGAGGGGCTGAAGGAGACACGTGAGGGCACAGCTGGGCAAGGTGAGCCGGAGGAGTAGGCAGGGGCTAGATCACGCCCGGGGAAGGAGTCTGCATTTTACTTGAAGTGAGTTGGGCAGTCTCTGGGGGGTTTCAGTAAAGGATGAAAAGACATAATCGATGTTTCTAAAGGATCTCTCTAACTCTGCAACTTCTTGCTGTCGCTAGTAGAGAAGCCTCCGGAATCTGTGGTCCCTTGCCCAGGGGGAAGGAAGCCTTTGCTCCCAGGCAGCCAGAGGTTGTAGTGGCTGACAGAGGCAGGGCAACTCACCAGAGAACTGCACCTGAGGCTCTGGTCCAGAGGAGCGCTGCCGCATCCCACTCCCGCCCCCGAGATCCCATCAGCCTGCCCCCCCCCACCAAATGTCCCATGGGTGTTACAGAAAACTGTGCCTGCAAGATGTCTAGGCCCTCATTCCTTGATTATATTAACGCCAAAATGTATTAAAGAAGCATGGTAGAAATGCCATTCTAATTGTTTCGTACACACGCCACTGGGAGGGAACTGATTGGACACAGCTCACAGGCAGTATGTTAATACGCTATTTTCATATGATGATAGCTTTGCATAATCTTCCCTTCTCCCAGCTTTGCAGGGACCTGTTGTTAACCAAGCCCCAGGAGAGAGGGGGAAAGGCAATCTGACTTCAAGTCCACTCCCCGCCACATTAATTAGTCATGTGGCTGGGGAAAGGTGTGTGCACTCAGTACAAAGTAGACTTTATAATTTATACACCAGCTGTTTCCGTCCATTCTCTTCCCTGCCTGCCTCTAATGAAATCATGTTACCAGAGAACTGACTGGCGTGAATTGAGCCTTTAATCCCATTGACCCTGGCCTGGCTGGTGGGGCCCAGGGGAGGGGGTGGGGCCTTTCAGCGAGGGGCTGTGATGCGAAGACCCTGGCAGGCGTGACCCTCCCGCCGCCCCCCACCACAGGCCTGCCAGCCCACACAATGGAGCGGCTTGGCACAGGAGGAGGTGCTGGGAGTGCGGCCCTGCCTGGCTGAGCAGCCCTCGCGGGGATCCCTGGAGGCCGGGATGGCTCACATTTATTGCCTCATCTTCTGAGATCCAGCGAAGCACAACATTCTCATCTAGGTTGTTCTTTTACTCAGAGAACAGGCCAGGCCAGACTGCACAACCAATGAGCTAAGGCTTGCTTTTCTGGCCATGGGGGTCGCTGGGAAAACAGAGACATGATTCCACGGAGAGAATGCTGCCCCAGCCCCCCAGCAGCAAACCGAAACTCTCCTGACCCAGGAAGCTGACTCCGAGCCCAGGGGCCCCTTCCTGGAGAGGAGGGGTAGAGGCAAGACAAAGGGACAGGCCCTAGTCCTGGTGCTGGCGTGTCCCAGAAAGGCAGTGATGAGAATGATGTGTCTCTTTCCCTGCCCCCGCCCACCCCAAAAGAAAAACAAGCAAGATCAGGCATCCGGAGCCACTCAAGCAAATGCCTGCAAAACAGAGCGCAGTTGGCGAGCGCGAATAAACACAGCAATTAGCACCGTGGCAGTCTCTTAAACAAACACATGGGACCAAGTCAGGGGTGGGGGAGATGCCTCTGTCAGAGGGGCCAGAGGCTACAAAGACGAGGCTTGAGGTGAGGGAAGCTGAACATAAGACTTGTCAGGCTAAGATGCTGGGGTGGGCAGATCTGAGCGTGGGACAAAGAAATGGGGTAAGGTGGTAGGATAGGGACTGGAGGGCTGCAGGAGCAGGAAATGCAGGGAGGGTGGTAAGGTGGGGTGGGATAAAGGTGGGGACAGTGTGGCCTCCTGGTTGCCATCTTCAATTTATTGGAAACCCTGATATCCTCATATGGATGTGAGGGCCTTCTGTCTGGGAAATCAGTGAGGTGAGACGTGGCATCCTCAGGCCTCATTTCCCATGAGAGCCTGAGTGAGCAACCTCTACCCAAGCCCAGGTACACTCCCAAGTCTACTGCCCGTTGCTTGGCCTTGGCTGTCACCTTCTCCTCCATCTGGAATGGCAGCCTTCTCTTCTTCCCCCAGCTAAGTCCTAGACCATTCAAGGCTCAGATCTGATGTCACCTCTGCCTTTCCTGATTCCCCAAGCTGGTCTGGCTGACCCCGACACAGCCTACATCTCTATCTTCCCCACTCCTCGATGGCAGCGGCCATCTCTGCATCCCTTGTAGCTAGCACGGGGCTGGACAAGGTGGCCTGGAATGGGTCTCCTCCTTTGGCTGGTCCTCAGTTTACTCATCTGTAAAATGGGCTTGGTGATCTCTTAGAGCCACTCTGTCTGCCCGAAAGCCCCAACTGGATTCTCTCAGGCCGAAAACCACACGCTCTGTCCTGATAAAAGGAGGGGAACTCTGTTGCGGGCATCCAAGCTTATTTATTACCTCTGAAATAGCCAAAGTACTACTTTTGTTTAATGGCATTAAAAAAAACAAACTGCAAGCAGTCCTTTTTTAAATGAAAGTGTGGGGATCATCAGGGGAACCTAGCGAGGGAAGGAAAATGAAGTTGTCATTTTTTTTCAATGTAATTAAACTTGGTTTTCAAAAAATCTCCTGATCTGAAATGTGACTTACGCTAATTACTTCTGGTGGCTGCAACATTGATTTCAGTGTTAAAGCTAATGGACTTAATGGACGTTGCTTTCCCCTCAGACATGGCTTGGGGCTCCTTGCTGGAGGTCCTGTTTGTCTACCATGAGGGGCTTCTGCTGGACCCCTTGAATCCTCTGTCATCAGCTTCTGCTGCCTGAAGCCCTGCCCCTTCCTCTCTCTCCAGCCCTGGCTCTGGGCTTGAGGCCTCAGGGGAACAACTGTCCCCTTTTCCTGTAGGTGGGTGGGGATCAGGCACCTACTTTGTTCTCCCACAGTGCTAGTGCCCGGTGGGAACAGGGGGCACAGAGAAGGAAACGGCAGGTGGTCCCTATTCCTGGAGCGCTCATGGCCTAGAGGAAGCCTGATAGGAGCCAAGGCCTGGGGCTGGCAGGGCTGAGATTGGGAGCCTCAGGCTCTCTCGGCCCTGAGCCCTCTGAGATGGCCTGGTGGTGGTTCAAGGAGAAAGGAAGAGGGAGAAGCAGAGATGGGCCAAGAAGTTCAGGGCAGCCTTGCTCCCTGGAAGACGGGGTGCAGGAGCTGGCTAGGAAGGCAGCGTACTGGAGTGTGCAGGGCAGGGAGGTGGGCCTACGGGACAGGAGAAGCAGGTTGGCATGGCCAGGCCACAGAGTTCTCCATGGGCAGCGGTGGATGGCAGGGGGTCTTGGAGGCCAGGAGGAGACTCTGGATGTGGTCTTCTGTCTTAGGCAGAATGAGACGGAGCCTTGGTGTGACAGTACAACCTGACAGCTGGAGGACCCTCTCTCTCCGCCAGGAAGAACTGCTTCAGGATGCCCTGAGGGCAGGCCGGGCCAGCTGCCTCTGCTGGTTGGCCCCCTCCAGAGTGCTTCAAGTTCCCCCATTAAAATGTCATCTTAACTGGGAGTCTGGGGTGCTTTCCTGAAGGTCTGTTTTCACAGAAGCCTTTGGGTTCTCCCTGACCAAAGGGTCACAAGGTCTAGGGCACAAAGTTATAGTCCTGAGTACACACGTGCCTCCTTCACAAATGGGACCTGCCTGTGCCTGGTAGAGGCTCCCGGGGGCAGGGGCACACTCCTTCCAACATGCAGCCGCTGAGGACACTGTGCATAGGCAGAGCTAGTCAGCGGGAAGCTGTACTGGCCAGAGAACTATTTCCTGAGGTGGAATGCGGGTAAGTCATGGCCCTGTGGCCACCAGGAGGCAGCCCTGAGTCGCTGGCCAGAAACAGAACTCCTGGGAAGCTGAGGGGCCAGGCTGGAGTGGAGGGGCCTGATGGGGGCAGCACAAGGGGTCTTGAAGGGGCAGTGAGAGATGGAGCCGGCTAGGGTCAGGGTGGGAAGGGCCTTGATGACCAGGCCAAGGAGTCTGGACTGGATCCTGTCAGGAGACAGGGGGAGGGAAGGGCCTTCTTGATACGAACCCCCCGGGGGGCAGAGGGGAACAGTGGGCTCCAGGAGGGAGAGTGAGAAGAAAGCCACTGCGGGAACCTCGTCAGCCACGAGGTGGGTTTGATCTCACTGCTCTGCCCTCTCCCTCAACTTCCCGTCCTCTGAGGCGGAGTATGAGGTACATTTCACCAAGGGTACCCCACAAGTTTCTCTCAAACCCTCCCAGTTCTCTGCATGTCCCACCCCTCAGCCCAGGCCACCACCATCTCTCCCCTGGACTACAGCAAAGCCCCTCTCCCTGCCTCTCCAGGCCCCGCATCCCACCTCCTCACACCAGCCTGGATGAGTTTTATGAATCCGAGATCTGACCTGTCTCTCCTCTTTGAAATTGCAGTAGCCAACACTCATGGAGCCCTTGCTACAAGCCAGGTACCCGCTTTATGCATTTTAGGTGAATTAACTATTTTAAACCTTGTAACAATCCTCTGAAGTTGACACTATTATGAATCCCCAGGGTTATATGCATGAAACTGAGGCCCAGAGAAGTTAAGTAATTTCCCTGAGGTTATCCAGCTAGTAGTGGCTAAGCCAAGATTTGAATCGAGACTACGTCCACTTCTGCCTCTGTGATCCCTTTGAGTCTGCTCTCAATGATGCAGTCAGTAAGCCCCTAATCATGTTTGAGTCCTTCAGTAACCTGCAAGACCCTGTGCAACCTGGTTCTCCCTTCTTCTCTGCCCCCTTCACTCCCCCTTCCTCACCACACAGTGTCCTCGTGGCTATTCCTCGAACAGGCCAGACCTCAGGGCCTCTGCACTTCCTCTTCCTTCTGCCTGGAATGCTCTCTGTGTGTCTGCTTGCCTTGCTCCTCCACTGCTTTTATGTCTTGGCTCAAATATCACCTTCCCAGGAAGGACCCTGAACCCTCTACTTAAAATTGCAACTCTTCCCAATACTTCCTATTTCTCTGCCCTGCTTGATTTTTCTACATAGCCCTTAGTATTGCCTTCTGACATATTATACAATCTGGTTATTATAGTATTTGTTATCTTTCTCTTCCCACTAGAATGGAAACTTCATGAAGACAAGGATTGTTGTCTGTTTTATTCATTGCAGTATCCCTAGTACACAGAACAGTGCCTGGCACATGGTGGTCACAATAAATATTTCTGAACGAATGAAAGTATTCTCACAGCTCTGTACCTTTGTCCAGGTTGTTCCACCTCCTTGGAATGCCTTTTCCCCATGGTGCCCCCCAAATTCCTAAGTGCCCTCTCTGTGACCACCTCCAATTGCACTTCTGTCAGGAAGCCTTGAGCCAGGCTCCCCCAGATGCTCGCAGCCCAGGAAGCTGGTCCTATATCACCCACTACACGCACCGTCTGTACTGTGTGGTATGATCCCTGCATTTGACTCATCACAAGTGGGGATGGGGATACTCTGCCAGAGGACAGACTGGTGCCCGACTCATCACTTGCTGTCAGAAGCCAAGCTCCCCTGCTGCCCAGCAGATTCAGATGAGACAAACCCCACAGAGCAGAGGTACCCAGGGGAGAGGATTCATCAGCACCGCCCCCCACCCCTTTACTGCAACTTGTGGTTCCAGACGTGCCTTTGCAGTTCTCTGGGACTTTGCTCCTCTGGTTTCTCCTCTGATCCCTGGGACCTTTGACTCTTCACTCCAAGTCCAAATCTTCAAACTATTCTGTACCTCTCTCCAACCTGACCCTTACCTTCCCACCAATCTAGGTCCAGCTCAGCTCTGGGCCCAGAGTCTAGGTTCACCATGTTCAGCCCTAGAAGTTGTACACTGCCCAATTTAAAGGGGGCATTCATATTGTAGTCTATGTAAATACCACTCCCTGGAGCTTGTGCAATGCCAAATAGCACAACCAGCCTAGCAGACCTGCTGGACCCCCACTCATAGTAACTCCTTGGGTAACATCTCCACTGAGACAGCAGTCTTTGGGCCTTTCTGGGGGCCACGCCCTGTTCTACTCGTGTCAGACTTTACCCACTCTGCTGACCACAACCTAGCTGAACTGTCTGAAGAGAGAGGAAGGTTTGAGAAAGAAGGATGCTCTGGTTCTGAGTCTCCCTTCCCTCCTGTGGGAGAGGCTAAGCCTGCAGAGGGGAAGAATCCCAGCTGAGAGCAGCAGCCTCCACGGACTGGGAGTTGAACCAGTAGCTAACCAGTTTCTGGGCCCTATAAACCTGATGGAGAGACAAGGAGATCCGGTGCGCAGGTTACTTTGGGGATCATTCCTGGGCCAGCAACAGTAACCATTGCAGTCACTCCCATTTATGACTGTTAACCACACACCAGACAAGATGGAGGCTATCACGATGCCCGTTTTACAAACGAGCACATCAAGGCTATAGAGGTTTCGTGACTTAGGCCCAACTCGTAGTTAAGTGGCAGAGTTAGGATTTGAACCCAGGACCATCTAGCACCACGTCCTACATTCTCAGCCACCCTGCCCTCCCTCCTGTAGCGCCTGTGGCCACTGAACACCTGGTTGGATATGCATACACCCTCCACCCCCAGCACCCAGGTGCAGACGTGGATGTTAAACCGCGCCCAGTCCCGAGGTACTACCTGGGTAAAGCATGGCCAGTAGGTGGGTGGATTGGGTGGGGGCCATTTCCATGCACGTCTGAAGATCTGAGGAACAGGACATGGGAGGCTGGGCCTCTCTTCTCCTGACGGAAGCAAGCGCCTGAGTGGATTTCTAACTGAGCGGAAGTCAGGCTAAATCTGCTAGCTCCCAGGTGTTAGGTTGCTTCCCTTTTGGCTGGAAATTCGACTGTGGTTGATTTAAAATCCTGACACCTGTGTCCATCACCCCAGCCTCCACCATGATTACCGTCCCTTTAAAGTTCTAAATCCCTGTACTTGTGCAGTGTCCTTACCCTCTGATGGGCCGGACCTATGTGAGCAGGGAGATTGGGTTATTATGTAGAAGAGTTATAATAAGAAATATGACTGCAAAAGCCAAGTCAGTTGAAATTGGACTATAATTAAATGCTTAGAAAATTCTATGCTTGGCTCATTTTAAAATCAAGTGCTTCTTTGTAGCAATTTCCTTTCTTTAATTACAATTTCCTGTCTAGTTTGACATTTACAATGCAATCTTGGGGGACATGTTTGTGATTTATTATTCCTGCTCCTATCAGGATATCACTGTGCAGAAATGAGTTTATAAAATAAGAGCTCAAATTATTATGGCCTTTGACCAATAAAGCAGGCTCATAATTTCAGGCCTGAGAGAAGATTACCATTTTTGACAACCCAAGGCAGAAATAGTGGAGAGGGGGAGGGCACAGTTTAGGAATTCACTCTATGTTCAAAAACATTGCATCGTCTCCTCGGGGAAGGCCAGCTTTGGAGGCAGAAGAACATATTAATAACGCTTCAAATATATACAAGCCTTCGCGGCTTTGAAGAACTTTCACTGTCGTTGATTCATATCATCCTAGAGTTAGACAGGCAGGCATCATTATGCCCACCTGACAGAGGGGAGAATTGATGCTCAGAGAAGTTAAGTGACTTGCCCAAGGTCATAAAGCCTATAAGAGGGGTCTCAGAATCAGCACTGAAGTCCGACTTAGTGAGTCCTTTTCCCACAATATAATAGCTGACCTAAAGGCCTGAGAAGGGACCTGAGACACAGAAGATACCCTCAGTGCGCATCCAGGCAGAGAGTCCTTCTGCCCCAGTTTCAGGAGTTTTGACCAACCCCGAGAGCAGCACTGCCCATGACCCAAAGGAGGCCTCTGGGACTGTGGCCCCAGCTCATGAAAAAGGCGACATCATTTCCTTTTTTCTTTTTCCTTTCATCTCAGGGTTCTCCCTAGAAATTTGGGAGTACTTACTGGCCTGCATCACGTCTTTTTACCCTGGGCTGCAAAGTGAGACTTCCCAGCCCAGTGTATGAGGGTTTACCTTCATGTGCACATGTGGACTTTCAGTTGCTCAGATACATGGTGCCCAGACATCTGCACTTGTTTGGGGGAGGGTGTTGTGTGAGCACCTGTGCACATATGTGCTGAGTATAGGAGGTATAAGGATGCTTGTACAGAGTGTGCCTTATTACCCAGGCCATTAGACATAATCTAAAGACCAGAAGGCCAGTGTGGAGGCACAAAGGGATGTGCCTCAAAATCACGAAGGACTCAGTTTCAGTCCCTCTGGGAAGGCCTTGAAGAGAACGGGAAACACAGAGAGAAGTTGGGTCCCCTGGGGGTTGTCTGTGGACCCTTCATCCTTCTATTCCTTAGAACTTCCTGCAGTGAAGGCTCCCATCAGCCTGGTCCCCAGCGGGGGGTGGGGGGTGACTTCTGACCAGGTGAAGAATGCCCACTGGCCCCTCTCTGAGTCTGGAGAGTCTCTGGGGAGTGAGCATCCCACTCCCTTCCAGAATGCCACCCGGCTCGGTGCCCTGATCAGGAAAGGGGCGACACCATCTTGGTGATGAGGACCACAGGAGGTGGGGCAGGCCTGGGAGTTGGTGATGAGTCTAGCTGTGGACACAGTGAGTTGGAGGCACAGGTGGGACATCCAAGGGGAGGTGTCCAGGCGGTTGCATGTGTGGGTCTGGAGCCTGGGGAGAAGCTCTGAGCTGGGCTTGTGGGTTTTTGCCCTGCCCCATTAACACCTCGCTGTGGTTTTCAGCCTCAGTGCCCCTCCCCAGCTTTGACCGTGGCTGTGCAGCCAGGATCGGGACAGATCAGCCTACCCCTAAGGTAGGCTGAGGCAGTCGAGCCGTGGCCATGGTGGCAGCGAACACCTGGCTGAGGTGGGGTTCGTGGAGCTGCTGGCCTGGGTTTGCTCATAAACAAGGCTTCTGGGCCAGGAGCAGGGGTTTCTGGGGCGCTGCCCCTCTGTGGATCCCCTTCTTCCCCTTTGTCTCACTTGAAAGGAGTCATTATGGGAGGTAAATCCCCGTCTCTGGCTTTTGGCCTCAGATTAAGTCTGTCCAGAGACTCATCTGTTGCCTGTGAAAATCCCTTTATTACTTCAAAACAATTTTAAAGCAGAATATATTAAGATTTTCGAAGAAAGAGAAAGAATCATATCCCTACACCAGGATGCTCGTTATGAAAGTCAAATGGACGGGCCAAGGCAATCCTCTTACACTGCCTCCCTCACGTCAAACTGGGAGATGGGGCGGGGGCTCGGGCCCACCCCTCTGAGTTCTGAGGAAACTTCTGACCCTTGTACAAAGTGCTGCTCTCCTGAAGGCCGTGGCAGGACTGGCATTGCCTGGGCCAATCTGCACTCGCTTCCCTCCCCAACGCATGTACACACTCACCTTCACACCAGCACACCCACAAGCATGTGTGCACGCACTGGTCCCTCCCTGTCTGCAGTTACTTCTTTGAATCAGGGAGGAAGCCTGGAAGGCTATTTGATCTCTGCTGTTCAAAGGAGAAAATGAAAGCTCAGATGGCGGAAGTGACCCTTCCAAGGTCAAGCAGGACCAGATCTGAAGTCTTCTTCTTCCACGGGCAGGACTCTCCGCTTAGAACTTCCCAGACCTCCAAGCGTAGGTTTGTGGCTCCTCCCAGGTTCCTGACTCCGTGAGGAAGGCCAACCTGGGCCCAGGTGATCCTGGGTCCCTAGCTCCTCCCTTGTTGAGTCTGCGAGGCCTCCGGTCCTCTCCTGCCCAAAGAGACAGAGAATTAGGCCAAGCTAATGCTGCTGCCCTAACCCCACCCCGTCCCTCTCCTGAACCAGCCCCTTCAGGCCCCAGCACCAAACTGGGACAAAGGCCTGTACAGGTGGAGATGGTTTCCAGAACCCATGGAAATCCATCCACCCGTGCATCCGTCCTTCCATCCACCCAACAAGTTCAGCTACACCGCAGCTGCAGCAGAGAGTAAGGCAGCCACAGTTCTGCCCTCAAGCTGCTCGCAGATCTGTGAGAGGACAGGAAAATAGTCATTGCAACCCAGCGTGTTAAGCATTGTGACCGGAAAAGTACAGGGAGCTGCGGGGTGGGGGTGGGGGGGCGGAGGCACAGGCATGTCACTTATCCAGCCTCCTGAGCCATGACAGATGGAAGAGCTAGCCACACGTTCTCAGGGAGGAGGGAGGTTGGACAGTGTATGACCAAGTTCTTTCCAGATGTTTTTTGGGAGCAAAGGTAGGGGGTGGGGGTGGGGACTGGGGCCCAGGACTGCCTCTGTGGAGTGCCACGGAGTTACTAGGAAGCCCTCGCCTGGCCTCACCCAGAGTCTACCGACGCCGATTCCACAGAACATCCACTGTAATTCCTCCATTGCACATTCATCAGTAGGGGGCCCTTCTCTAAGAACCGCTTAAATACAACTAACACTTCAAAGATGCCTGCCACACCTTATACTAAATGCTTTAGGGATATCATCTCCCTTGGAGGTAACGGAGCAGGTGCAAATTGCTCTGCGATGCTCAGGATACAAGCAACGGAACTTTATCTTATTTTTCTAACACAAATTAAATCTGGTGCCGGCCCAAGCTCACCAATGTTCGTGAGAGATCCAATGCCAGTCATTTGTAGTGTGCTTTCTCTTCCTCTTCTTTTTTTTTGTGGTACGCGGGCCTCTCACTGTTGTGGCCTCTCCCGTTGCGGAGCACAGGCTCCAGACGTGCAGGCTCAGCAGCCATGGCTCCTCCTGTCTGAGGCTCATAAGTTGGCCTAGTGTTCTGGGATCCCCTTTGGTCACCCGAGGTCTTGGTTGTCAACAAGCCCAGCACTGTGTGTCCTTCTCACTGGCCACTGGGAAGGGTCCGGCAGCCTGCTGTCCCTTCACTCTCCTACCAAAGCCCTGCCAGTCCCTTGATCGCCTGCAGGCGGACCCAGCTCTGTGACAATTCAGAAATTGTGCATTCACTGGGAAGATTAGGCCTGATTAAGAAATTCATGCTAACGAACTGTGCTTAATTGGATTTGGGGAAGGACACAAAATGGGCTGCTTGACATTCCAGGGTCCTCAGCACAGTCCTGGGGCCTCCCTGGTTCCTCCCGGCAAGGCTGACCATATCAGCCGCCCTTCTCCCCGAGTGCCACAGCCTTCGGCCTCTTAGCCTAGTAACCGGGAAGTTATCTGCCTAATCAGACTAATTAGCACTGGGGACACAAAGTCATAATCTACAAAGAATGCAAATGCCAGTTTTACAAAATGAAAACGCCATATGTGCAGTAATTAGCAAACCACGGGCACATTTTATAAATCATATTTATTAGTTTGTAAACAAATCAAGCTCTAAATGCAATGAAAGATGCCATTAAATGTGACTGCAGCAGTGGCAGTGCTGAGCAGGCCTCAATGGGGGGGGACTGGGGGTACAGAGTAGAAACTGACCCAGGGCCCCTGCCTGGGAACCCACCAACCTCCCTCTAATCTCCCTTCCAGCCCAGCAGCCTTGGTGTGGGAGGCAGGGGTCTGTGCCCTGGCTAGCCAAGATCCATGGACCACCTGTCTTCCTACCAAAGCCCCCTGGTGGGCTGCCCACCTGCCCAGTATCCCATGACCCTGGGCTGGTTACTCAGACTAGGGCTCAAACAAATGATTGTTCCTACCATGACAACAGACGGCAGAGCCCCAGCTCAGCACCAGACCCCTCTTCCCTTGATTTTGGAACCATAGGCCTCTTTGTCTACTTACACACCTCTGGGGCTTGAGGAAAAGTAGAGAAAACGTCTCAGCTGAAGGAACTTCATACGCTGACCAAGCTTGCCGCGTGCTTCTCAGCTTCTGCTGTCCTTGGAGAAGAGCTTGAGGGAAGGAGGATTTTCCCAGGTTGGTCCTCTCCTGGGTTGTACTAATGTGTTCTCCTGTTCATCCAGCTGAGGTCCTGCCTATCTGGAACTCAAAGGGTTGAAATAGAAATATAAGGGTAAGTTTAAGCTTCCCGGGTACTCCAGATCATGAGAAAGGGTCCCAGTGTGGATTGTGGTAGCCATGATTTTGTTCTGGTCAGTGTATCATCCCATCTCCCTTCCTTGGTGAACTGTTCCTTCTTGCCTTGGGGAAAAAAACCTCTTTCTGCCCCATATGACTATGATAAGGCTTTCAGTCCAGGTGTCCGGCACCACCTCCACCACAAGGTGGGCATGTGATCTAAGTTATTGCACTGCATGCCCTGTACCCAGTGACACAAGTTGGACCCATCACTCTCTTTATCCAGATTTTCTGAAAAGAGAGAGAGGGATTGTCAACTTCAGAATTACATAGGTGGTTCACACTTTAATGGTCTGATCTGGTCTATACAAGGAGCAATGACAATCGATTATATAAAGAGAAAACCAAAAGCTCATAGGCATATATATATATATATATATATATATATTAGATTGCATGTAGAAAGATAGGATAGATATCTAATGCATATATATATTATGCAATTGAGAAACATGGAATTAGATTGAAGAGCTCTAACATGCATCTAATAAAGGTTATCTAATAAGAGAATGAAAGAAATAGTAGAGAAGCAATATTTAAAAAGATAATTGTCAAAAATTTTCCAAAATTGAAGAAAGATGTGAGTTTTCAGATTAAAAAATCTACCCAGTGTACTGAGTTGGAAAAATAAAAATAGATCCACATTCAGACACATCATGTGCAACTTCAGAACATCAAGGTAAAAAGATCATTTTAAAAGCTATCAGAAGAAAGAAACAGATTATTACAAAAATCAGATTAGATCAACAGCAGGTTCGTCTTCAGTGACCCATGAGAGAAGAAAATGAAATAATATCTTCACGATACTGGAGAAAAAATGACAATCAATCTAGAATTTTATACCCTGTTAATCTATTATCTAAGAGTGCAGGCAGAATAAACCCCCTTATAGACACGCAAAGACTAAGCTACTATGCCCCTACAGCTCCTCACTGAAATAAAGATGTCCCTTGAGTAAGAAGAGAAGTAAACATGAAGGTAAGGCAAATGGGGTGCAAGGGACCATGGATGACCACAGGAAGTGATTAAAACATGTTGGTAAATTCAATCAAGTGTTGACTATAAAAAATAACAATAACCATATTTTGTATATTTTTCAAAGGTTAAACTAAACCCCTAAACAAAGATAATGAAAAGGATGGGCATGTTCAATATAGCATTACATGGGGGGAAAAAAAAAAAACGGGAAATCTCCAGGACCAGCAAAAGAGTGTATTTATTGCTAGGATGGTAAGCAGGAAGTGATACTGGATACAGGAAGTGGCATTTTAACACCCAAGTAGGGACAGGAGATTTAGCCTCCTGCCCATGAAAAGCCACAGAAACAGAATTAAGACCCCTTGCATACAGCTGAGGGCACTGAAAGTCTGCCATCTATATGAAGATGGAACTAGAGAAACTAAACTCACAAGTGTAGCAAGCAACAAGAAAACGTATTGTGTGTCTGGGGCAGTGGATGGGAGAGAAAAAAAGTCCACAAGAAGTTGCAGCCTTGGGAATGGGCCAGAAGCAGGTATGAAGTCCAAATGTACACTACCTGGGGGCCTAGGATCCACAAGCTGAGAGAATAAGATGGGTCTAGGGAACCAGCAACGAGAAGCATGAAGCTGGTTGGCAAGGAATATTATGACAAATACGGTACTTGAGACTCCATTAGAAGCACAACCCCTGCTAAAGCTCAGAGAAACAAAAGCTCAACGAAAAGTTACCAACCACGTGAGGAAAGGAGGCACCATGAGGGAGTATCAGGAGAAATCAGATTGTTCAAAGATTCCCAATCGTTCCAGAAGAAGAGAGTACAAAGAATGGAGGCGGGCACCCTAGAAGAGAAAATGCCTAAGAATTTTCCACAATTGAAGAAAGAGCTGAGTCCTCAAATTGATTAAATACCTTAAATCCTGAGGACAAATTAAAAAAATCCACATCTAGATGCATTATGGGGAAACTTCAAAACATTAAATAACAGAGAAAAGCAACGAGAGACAGCAGAATTCCTAAAAAAGAACAACAGTTGGGCTGGCAGCAGACTTCTCAGAAGCCCAATTAATTCCAGAAGACCGTGGAATAACATCTTCAGAGCACTACAGAAAAATAACTGGCCACTTATAATTTATTTGGAGTAAAGGCAAAGTAAAAGATATTAGAAAAAGTCAGAGAGTGTTTACAACGCACAATTCTCTCTGAACTAACAACTAAGGGGTGTAACTTAGAAGAAAATTGAGACCAAGAGGAAGGAACAATGAGCAAATAAATTAGAAAGCATGTTTGGTTAATTTAAATAAGCATTGACTACAGAAAATGACGACTAATCTTTAGAATGTGTTAAAAAACAAGGTAGAACTAAAATATTTTATAACAATAGCAAGAAGATGGGAGTGGGGATTGGAGTTAAAACATTTACAGATCTTTGTATTGTTGGAGGCAAATAAAGATATTGACTAAATTTAGACTTTTTAAAAAGATATAACATCCAAACCAGTAGAGAGAAGAAAACAGGTTATAAAAAGAACTCAGGGGCTTCCCTGGTGGCGCAGTGGTTGAGAGTCCGCCTGCCGATGCAGGTGACACGGGTTCGTGCCCCGGTCCGGGAGGATCCCACATGCCGCGGAGCGGCTGGGCCCGTGAGCCTCTGGCCGCTGAGCCTGCGCGTCCGGAGCCTGTGCTCCGCAACAGGAGAGGCCACAGCAGCGAGAGGCCCACGTACCGCCAAAAAAAAAAAAAAAGAACTCAGTAAATCCTATTGAATACAGGAAAGCAAAAAAAAAAAAAAAAAAGAAAAATACATGGTAAAAAATTTTAAAGACGGTATAAAATAGTCCAAGTTTATCAGTAATCACAACAAATTTAAATGAATTAAACCCACTTATTCTGAGATATTCTAAGGTAAGGTTTTAAAAATCTAGTCATAAGTTGTTTATAAGAGACATAATAACTAAAATATAATTTTGCAGAATGCTTGACAGTAAAAGGATAGAAGAATATATTGTAAATACTAACCAAAAGAAAGGAGACATGTTAATAGCAAGTAAAAGAGCTTTTAAGACAAAAAAGTTTTGAGATTTAAAGGAGGTGAATATTTACTGACAAGAGGAAAAATTCAGTAGAAATCTATATTGATGCTGTACCTGGTTGCTATTAATAACATAACCTTAAAGTGACAGAATTACGAGGAAAAATTGACAGTATATTAAGCAAAATTACATAGCAGAAATTGACAGAATTGTGGGAGAAACTGACAGACTTACGATCATAATGGGAAATTTTAACATTGCTTTTTCAGAAACTGATGGAACAGAAAAAATTAGTAAAAACATAAGCAGTTGAATACATATGATTGAACTACACAATTAACATTTGTTTAATAACATTAAACATTTGTTTAACATTTGTTTAAACCCCTGTGTCTAATAATTAAGGACTACACTTTATTTCAAGTATACATGGAACATTAACAAAATTGACTATATAATAGGCCACAAAGGATGTCTTAACAGACACTAAATATTTGATATAATTAATGGCACATTCTATGACTCCAGTGCAATAAAATTAGAAAACAGTAAAAAAGATCTAAAAAATCTCATTCATTTTCTTCCTGTAGTGAACTATACTATGTGTGTAAAAGAGTATACATATGATATATAGAATTCAAGGAAATATAATAAAATGAATATCTGTGCAACCATCACTCAGATTTAAAAATATTATTTTTCCAGACTCTTTCTCTCCAGCTGCATTCTCTTCCTTCTTCCCAGGGATAACCACCATCCTGACGTTTAGGATAATAATTTTCTTGTTTTTTTCTTACTGTTTTACTACTTATGTATGCATCCTTAAATAATATTGATTAGGGACTTCCCTGGTGGTCCAGTGGTTAAGACTTCACCTTCCAATGCAGGGGGTGTGGGTTTGATCCCTGGTCAGGGAACTAAGGTCTCACATGCCTTGCGGCCAAAAAACCAAAACATAAAGCAGAAGCAACATTGTAACAAATTCAATAAAGACTTTAAAAATGGTCCACATCAAAAAAATCTTTAAAAAAAATATTGATTAGTTGTCTGGTTTTTATCTTTATACTAATTGAATCATACTGCCTACACTCTGCCTGGTGTCTATAACCATGTGCTGGGCAAAGGGATTATAGAGATGGCTTAGACATGGATCCTGCCATCAACATGATCACATCTGGTTGTGGGAATGGGTAATTATGACACAATATGAAGTAAGATACGGAAGCACACAGAAGGGGTATTATCATAATCAGAATGGGAAAAAGAGAGACTTCTTGGAGCTGTTGACATTTGAGATGAGTCTCAAAATGAATTGTCTTATTTTCCAAGACAAGGGGGGTGATAATTACTGACAGTTTTGAACACATAGTGTAAAGCAATTTTTGTAAAGTTTGTAAATTTTGTAAAGTTTACAAAGTTTACAAAGTTTGTAAAGCAAACTAAGCCATTGTCTTAGTCAAGATTCAAACTAGGCCAAAAAAAAAACTGTTTTTAACTTACATAATGGAAAAGTCATGTGCAGTGGGTTCAGGCATGGCTGGATCCAGGAGCTTAACTGATTTCCAGGTTCTGATTCTCTCTATATCACTCAAATAGGCTTTCTTTATGTAATAGATCAGACAGTCCTCAAAAGCTCTAGACTCACTTACTTTCATCATAACATTATTAGTAGGAAGTATTTTCTTTCATAAGTTTCAGCCATGGTTCCCAGGGAGCATTGTAATAGGCCCTGCTTGGATCAAGTTCACTTCCTGCATTAATCACTGGGCCTAGAAGGATGGGGTATTGTTATCGTCCTAGATCACAGACCTAGATTGCCTACCCATCTTCATCCAAACCACACAGAACTGGTTCGGGTCTCAGAAGTGAGAAGAAATCTTAAGAAAGCAAAACCAACCAGAGTTCACGCCAAGTATGAGAAACGACAAGCTATTTGGTATGACTGGAGGGTGTGACGAAGAGGGACGTACTGGGGGAGATGCAGAATATGTGAACTATCAAGTTTTACTTTATCCTGAACACGATGGGAACTTTACAGTGATTGAAGGGATTGAAGCAGAGGGTGAGGAGTTCAAATGTTCATTTTGAAAGATCCCCCTGGGACCTGTGGGAGGGAGGGACTGAGAGCAAGGACTGTTATAATAATTCTGGTGAGGAGCCTGAAATGAGGTAGAGGAAAAGGAAACCTTGTGGGGCAGAGGGCAGAGAGTGATCAGATAGTAAACTAACAAAGAAGTAGAAACTGTAGGATGGGGTAGGAAAGGATGGGAAGACAAAGAAGAGAGAGGAGTCGAGGTGGCAGCCATGTTTCTCATCTGGGTACCAGGTGTCTGTGTCGGGGTGCTCATCACCCAGATGGGAAGCATGAGTGGGATCAGCCCAGTATTTTAAATGATGGCTGTATTTAAGTAAGCTCCTGTCTCCAACTTCTTCAAGCCTAGTGCTGGGTACACACTAGTTTCCTGAGAAACCTTTATGGGTAGACAAATTGGAAGTTGCATTGAAAGGTAGGTGTTCACTGTGGCTTGTGCTTCAAGCTGTAGGTCTGCTTCAGGTCCCATTGCCAAGTGCTTGAGAGCCCCATTGAGGAGGGCTGGGGCTGAGCCAGCCTGTGTGTCTGTGGGAGATGACCTTCCTTCCCACTGACAGCCCCATCCGGGACAGCCAGGCCTCCAAGCCCATGCCTCCTGCTGGCGGGATCAGGGTAGGCTGCTCCGCCCCTGCTGCTTAACCTGGTGTGGGGAATGTCCCGACCCTAACCTGCTCCTCCCCTAGCTCCACCCTTCCCACCTCTGCCAAGCCTTTCAGAGGAAATCCTGGAGAGGCTGGAGTGACAGAAGCCATGTCCTAAGCCCAGCCAGAGAGGGTGTTTCAAGGAGGGACGTGACCACAGACAGGTGCTCTACCCCACCATGGACAGGGCTCTGCGAGGCCCTCCCTCCATTCACACCCACAATGCGCTACAAGGCAGACACTAGTACTGTCCCCAATGTACAGATGAGGAAACTGGAGGCCAGAGAGGCAAACGGGGTTGCCTGAGGCCCCTAGTTTGTAAGTGGGGGATCAAAGTGCAGGTCCAATCAGAATCTTGGGCGCTTCCGCCTACTCCTGCTGTCAGGAGGCAGGCAGCCTGGAGTGGTAGAGGCCGGGGTCTCTTGGGAGAAGAGGCTGAGCTCAGATTTTCCCGGGATCCAGGAGGAGTAGACCAGAAGCCCAGCTCTGCAGTGAGCATGGGGCCCCTCCCTCTTGGGCCTGGGTTCCTAGAGGCCCACGCAGAGGATGGTGACAGGCAGAAGGCTGGTAGCAGAGGAGGTGGCTGGGGGTGGGTTAACGCTGCTACCTTATGAAGGACATTTTTCAATTGAGCCAGTAACTGGAGGCTCTGAGAGTGTGTTCTATCTCAGCAGCTCTATAGTCGGAGGATATGAACTGGCTGTGAGAAAGCCATCAGGGGCTGGCTATTCCCAAACTCTTGGAAGGCACAGAGTTAGATTTAATAAAAGGGGAAAATGGAACATTTTCATTAGCACCAAATTTTCCATTTAATTTGGACTTCTGCAAAATAAGTGGCCTAATTACTGCCATCATTTGAGCGTCTCAGTAAGTTTTTCCTCTAAGAAGTTGCAGGCTCCGCATGGGCTCCATTCTCCAGGGCTTATTCTTGTACCACTGCCCCTCCCACCCCACTCCTGGAAGCAGGAAGGTTTCAGAGGCCTGAGGGGGGGGCAGGGCAAGCCCCTGGAGGGGAGCACAAAGCTTTGGGTTCACCTGAGCTCACAGGGCCCTCCTCTGCCACCAGCGCCAGCAGCCAGTGGGAAAGCTGCCATTCTGGGGTCTGCAGACCCCCAACACTGGCCTAGACTGTGTCTGAGCCCTGACTGGAGTCTTGCCTGGGTGTCACCTCAGGCCTGGGAGTTTGCAGAGCTGCAGTGAGCTGACAGTATCTTCTCCCCCGTGGTCTAGCTTTTGCCTTTTTTGCTGCTCACCCCAGGCCTCCGTCCTTGGCCTATAAAGATGACTGCAGCCCAGCAGTCTCAGCCCACTTAACACTGACCCTGCCCATCATGGGGAGGTCAAGGAAGAGGAGGTAGCCTCAGTCCTGGGTCTCACAGCTCTGGTCGAAGACCCTTGAAGGCCCTCGCTATCCCCACCCCGTATCAAGCCTGGATGCCGAGGGCTGGAGCCACTCCTTCAGCTCCTTTCACCCCTCCCCCAACCCTCCCCCCAACAGGCCTTCGGCTTTTGCTTTTTTCTCTTCCCTCTGCGCTTGAAGAGAATCAGGGATTAAAGAAACAGAGCAAGAAATTGCCACGAACTAGCCTAGCAGAAGATCAGATAGAGTGATGGGGGGAAAGGACCCTCCCCTCCAAAGCAGCCTGGAACATCCAGGCCGAGGGGGGCCCCCCGAGAGAGGCAAGGTAAACCAGTGGGCAGGGTCTGGTCCTGGGTGTGCCCAGTGCCAGAGACCAGGGCACTTCCCTATCATCGCCAATTCCTCTTCTCTCCCAGAGAACCAGTCCCATTACCAGTCTCATTGCAGGGCCTCTGTCCTAAGCACAGCTCTTCAATGCTCCCCTTCCTGCCCAGGAAAGCAAAGCCCACTCTGGCCCCTCTCCAAGCCGAACCCAGCAGCCCCAAAACCTCTGAGGGCTCCCGCTCCTCATTTCCAGTGTCCAGGCCCGTGTCACCTCAGCACCCCAGTTCTGGCCCTCCCCTTCCAAGGGAGAGAGAGAGAGGCCACCCCAAGCCCCTTGTGGAAGAGCAGCTAGAGGCTGGTGGGGACACACCAAAAGCCACATCATAACTGGGATGTTGGCAGAACAAGGTGAGATGTTTGCTGGGGAGCTGCGGGTTCCCTTCAGACCCATGGCCCTTCCTACGGCGTGGGGGAGGGTCTTCTTATATTGGCAGTTCTTAAGCTAGACCCTTAGTAGGGGTGAGGGAGGACACAGAGGGGAGTCCCTATTCTCTACTGAGAACACTTTCTGTGGTTCCTACTCTCATGGAGCTCACAGGCCAGTGGAAAGAGGTAGGTGATATCCCCCCCCCCCACCCCCCGTTTACCATACATGAAGAGACTGGCCGATGTGTCCTGTGACCCAGCTGGGGCGTGGTAGAGTTGGGATTCCAACTGAAGGCCTTAAGGGCAAGGCCTATGTTTATTTGGTTGTTACTACTCAAAATTTAAATTTACACATAGCAAAGCGTGCAAGTGCAGCTCAATGGGTTTTCACATACGTGTGCACCGTGTAACCGTCACACGATTCAAGGTCTAGATTCCAGCATCCCAGAAGGCTCCTTCGTGCCCCCTTCCAGTCAGTACACTCCCACAAACGTCACCTCTATTCTGCATATCTTGGCACGTTTCTGTGAGCCAGAGGATCGATTGGCCCAGCAGGGCTCCCCGCTGGTGCCTATGACTCAGCTGTTGCTGGAAAGGTGGCATGACCCAGCCCCCGACTGACACATAGGAGGAAACCCTGGCACTCTGGGGAGTGAAAAGAGTTAATGATGTCAGGACGACAAGTATTAACAGGGACTGTCCCAGTCTCTCTCTTTACCCAGGCCTGCTGCCTCTCGGCCCTCAGGGAGAGCCCAGAGGCGCTGAGGCAAGGTTTCTGGTGGAGGCTGTGGAGGCCCTCACCTGTAGTAGGACCAGACCTGGCCCACCAACCCCTTCTGGGGGTCCACCAGCCTTGGGACTCAGCAAGAAGGGTGGGGGGGGTAGGTGCGGAGCCAAGACACCCCGGAGGCCTGGGAGAGGCTTCCTTTGCCTCTGGTGGCAGCCTGCTCACCTAGCTCTGCCGGGCCCAGGCTACCCTTTCCTTGAGGGTGGACCTCAGAGGTGGCTGGCAGGGACTGTGTCTGCCATCCACAGGATGGAGACGGTCAGGAGGCAAGTTTCCCCCAAGAGGCCTTCTGGTACCCCAGGGCTCCCCAGACCCACGACCACTCCACCCACCCAGCATCCACTGGCCAGGAAGGGACTGCCCAGGCAGATCCTCCTTGACCCCAGCCTGCCTCTTTATCTTTGAGCCAGGCCGGCCAGTGCAGTGTTAAAGCCGCTGGAGTGTCCAAGGAGACATAAAGAAAGTTTAGAGACTTTTAATTTGCCAGCACGGCCACTCCTGCCGGCCGGCCGGCAGGTTGAGCGTTTATGGAGAAGGGCAGCTGCAATAAAGGCTTATTGTTCCTCCCCTGAGCCACCGCTTGGTGACTCCTTTCTTAAGTGAGACAAAGGGAACCCAAGGCCCACTGGCCTCCCCAGGCTTGGGGGGCTGGACCCACAGTTAGCAAGCGTTCCCCACAGCCACCCCAGAGCCAGGTCTGGCGTGGAGGGCCCAACTCTGGCTCCATCTGGACTGCACTCACGGGAGAGGGCAAGCCGGGAGTGCTGACCATGGGATCCACACTCCAGTGGGGACTCCAGGGGACGTTAGAGCTCCGGGAGGCGGGACTCTGACAAGGAGGGGCCCCGAAGTCCCCCTGCAGGGGAGCTGCACAGCCAGCAGAGGAGCAGCTAATGGGACGCTGGGGACAAGCCTCATTTTCAAAGTCCTCCTGGGGGTAGGGGTGTTCCAGGAAAGGTTTCCACCGCCAGAGAGGCCACCACAGGAGAGAGTGAGCTCCCCACTGCAGGAGGTGTGTAAGCCGAGGCCAGAAGCCCACCTGCCAGGAGGGTGTCCAGAATGAAGGCTGAATTCTGCACAACGAGCTCACTTCCAATGCCCAAAAGCCCAGACTCAGGATCCCCAAGCGAGCCCTCTTGGCCAGGCAGGAATGGGGGGAGCAGAGGGGTGTGCTGACATTTCTAGAGATACTCTGAACCTGAGGCCACCACCTGGTGCTGCACACACTTGGGAGCCAGGTATCCCATACCCTTGGGGAATGGAGGCTGAAATGTGGCACCATGTCCCAGAGCACCCTTTACTCAAAGCAGCTGCTACCATAGCCCACAGGCAGCACTGCCCAGGCATCCGGAAGGGAGCCTGAATGGTTTCTGTCCTGCTTGCCCTCACCTGCCATGATGCCTGAGATCCGTGGGCACCCCGGTAGATAGTGATGATGGGAACATCCTTTCTTGCTGTCCATCGCCCCCTCTGGAGACTTGCCTTGCTTCACTGCCCAAAACGTTAATGGCTTTGGAGACGTGCAGACAGTAAGTTGCTTAAACAGTAGCATTTCAGACCACGATGTTGCTGGCAGGGGGTAGGGCCAGCATGTACAGTTGTGTAGGTTGTTCACTGCACAAGGGTAAAGGGAGAAAATGAGGGTTGGAATCCAGACTTTGCTCTGCTCACCAACCTGTGGGCCCTGCTTGGCCCACCCTTGCCTGGAGGAAGGGGAACCTTTCCTAATTTTAAGATACACAGAGACCCTGTAAGGGCTAGTGGAGACCCTGAATGTGTAGTCACCTGGTTCTTGAGGACTGGCCTTTCCTCTCCAGGGCACTCGGACCAAGGGTCACATTTCTGAGGCTTCTGTGATAGCCACAGGCTCAGCTCTAGTGCATCATGGGTGCATCCCCAGCACATAGGGCCTTTCCTGCATGCTGGGGTTGGCAGCAAGAACTGGTGCCTGTAACTTTCATGTCTGCACACAAGGCCTCAGCCCCAGTGACCTCGGGAGCTGCCACCTCAGGCCTCCCACCTCCCAATGCCACTTGTCCTTGGATAACTGGATTGGGGAAAGGGAATATTATTTACCAGTCGCTTAGACCTATTCCTCTCAGCCCGCCCCCATTCTCTGCCTTGCCAAAGAATGAAGATTGGGGATGAAATGAATTCGATAATAACCAATAAGGACCCCCAGAGAAAATAAAGCAGCTTTTATTAAACTTCTTCCAAGACCTTTTGTGTTGAGCCTCTGCAGGCTCTCTGGGTGCAGCCTTCGCAGGATTGGCTCTGTTCCTGCGGGCGAGGGGAGCCCCAAACCTGGCTCTCGTGGTCCCTCCTGCAAATGTCCAGCAATAACTCAGGCTCAGATCCCTCCCATGGCTGCCCTGAGTTGACTCCTATTTGAAAGGCAGTTAGAGCCACAGAAAAGACCCCGGCCGTGCATTGCGGGGCTCTGAGGTTCTGGTGGAGTGGTCTTCCTCGGCCAGGCCAGGGCCCTGGGCAGCTGGTACCAACGGGTCCCAGCTCCAGAGGCAACCGAGTTGAGGCTTGGGACCCGCTACCATTCATCCCCGGAGTCATCTCTCCAGGTTGAGTATGGCACGATTTAATGCTCCCATTCCTCCATTCCTGCTCTGCATGACAAATTGTTTTAATAAACATAAACCGGGTAATAATAAAGTCATAATAAGCCCGCGACTCACCTTATATCACTGCAGTTAAATCCTCCCATAAGCCGGCGCTGGTTACAATGACAATTACGGCCGGGCCAATCCACAGGCAGGCCTGCGTGCGGACAGATCTAATATCGTTTGTAAATATGATTAGTGGGCTGTCATGTTATTGCAGGCTGCTATTTACATTTCTCTCCGGGGTTATCCACTCCGCCAAATCAACATTAAGTAGTGGGCCTCTCTTTCCTCCTTAAATCATACATTCCCTCTGCCTGCGCCAATCCCGCTTAATGAAGAAAGGGAACCTGACGGTGGGAGCCGGGCAGGATGGAGCCTCGCCTCGGCATTCTTCCGAAGACAGATGGGCACGGGGAGCCCCGAGAAAGCTCCGCCCGGAAACTCCAGTGGGTGGATGGGCCGTGCTCGCCACGGCCCCCTCCCCTCTCACCGGCAGCCCCTGCCCCTCTCCCTGCCTGCTCGCTTATGAAAAATGTTCACATAATGAATGGTTGTTGTTTACAGAAGTAATTTCATGCTACATTTCCATTATTGCCTGGATTTGTTTGGCTTGGCACACTAGCCCATTGCCTACGATGAACTTTTAAGGAAATATTGCTCGTGCTTCCTGCTCTGCCGTTCCGCTTCTAATGGAAGCCGCTTGCATTTGAGACATATCGTGACACTTCATAACTGTGTGCAAATAAGCATTCTTAAAGTGCTTGGCTCAATTAATCATTGTTGCGAAGTCCGGTCTGCTCCTGGTGCGCCAGAATCCACCCGACTGGGGCGCAAGTTTGGAGGCGAAAAATCTAAAATCGGGAGGGCGCAGGGGATGGGGAGGGCCAGGAGCCACAGCTGTGCTTTCCAGATCATCCTGTGTCACTGGAGACAACACAGGTGGGTTCCTCTCTGTCCCCAACATAGTTTAGGGCGGCCCTCTCGGCCAGAGAGGGGAGAAAGGTGAGGGTGGGGAGCCGCTTGGGAAGAATAAACCTCGAATATCATACGCCTCTGATGCCTTCTGTAAGACGGCATTCTAGACAGGATTTCATCTACTTGAGATGCCTAAGGTCACCGTTATATTTGAAAGTGGAATATCTAGATGCACTCAGAGGCTCTGAAGGCTGTTAGTCCTTGCGCAGAATGCCCCAGCGCCATGGTTTCTGAGCCCTGTGTGTACGGTGTGGATGTGTACGGTGTGGATGTGTACGGTGTGGATGTGTACGGTGTGTGTAGCCGCCAGGGTGTCTGTCCCTAGCATCTTCACTTCTTGTGCTACTCCTAATCTTTGGTGAGCTTGGAGACCAGGAAATCAACTTTGCAGCATGAAGACTAGAAAACCAAACTTTATACATTATTTGTAAAAGAAGAGGAAATAGATTTGGCTGACAGCGTGGAGACTCTCCTCAAAGTAAGAGTCAGGACATGTGTTTTATTCAGAGCTCTTTGTTTCCTTCCCGATTCTCAGCTGAGTTGGAGCTGAGAAAGGGCCTGGATGGAGGCTAGGAGGAGCTCTATCCTGACACTGAAGCATGTTCATTAATTCATTCTACAAATACTTTATGTGTTAAGCTCCTGCTGTGGTCTGGGCACTGTTCTGGGCCCTGAAGGTCACAGAATCTCCTTCCTCCCCTGAGGAGATGATGCTTGAGCTGAGATAAACACACCCTCTCCTGGTGCCCACATGCAAATCCTTACAGACTCCATATGCATGCACACCTGTGTGTAGTTTCTTCTTCATTAATGACTCCTGAATGAAATCATTTCTCCTCATAATGGCCTATAATTGCCAGACTTTGTATAATGAATTTTATTATTTTAACAAAAAGAGATAAAGATATAGTCTTTTTTTTTTTTTTGCAGTACGCGGGCCTCTCACTGTTGTGGCCTCTCCCGTTGCGGAGCACAGGCTCTGGACGTGCAGGCTCACGACCATGGCTCACGGGCCCAGCTGCTCCGCAGCATGTGGGATCTTCCCGGACCGGGGCACGAACCCATGTCCCCTGCATCAGCAGGCGGACTCTCTACCACTGCGCCACCAGGGAAGCCCTAGTCTTTACTTAATGTCAGGAGATTTAGGAAAAATTTTCATTCAAAAAGGTTAAAATGATAAAGTGGGTGCTTGTATGGTGACACATTCCACTATCTGGAAAATATGGATGACATGAGTCAGGGTCGAGTGTGTGTGTGTGTGTGTGTGTGTGTGTGTGTGTGTGTGTGTGAGAGAGAGAGAGAGAGAGAGAGAGAGAGAGAAGGGAAGGCAGGGACGCGTATAGCTAAGGGCTAGGTGACAGGCCCCGGGTTCCCAGGTACCGTGAAACAAACCAGGGGCCCCAGAGCCATGTGTTCACCAGGCTTGTCAGCCTATACAGAGATTAGGGCTGGGACCATGGCCAGAGAAACGTCTCAGTCCCCAGCAGCACAGAGGAAGCGCGACATGTAATGAAAAGTAGTAGCCCAGCACTGAAAGTGGAAAACGGTATTGATTTTCCAGTGCTTGGTTGCTCAGGGGAGCTCATCAGGTACAACCTCCCAGGCGTCCACCACCCTAGAGGGGTCTGTGGCGCCCCCTGCCTGCCTTGCTTCTCCACTCCACAGAGGCCAGCTCCCCAGCCCAGCCTTTGCAAACCCCGTGAAATGCCTTGTCCTCTGTCCCAGGGGTTCAGCTCAGACAGTGGAAGGACAGGTGACAGTGCGCAGAAAAGGCCTGGGAGGACACAGCTCTCAGCTCTGGTATGTGTGACCAGAGGGCAGGCCACTGCCCACAGGCCAGGCTGCTGCCCTCCTTTAGATCCCTACCCTCACCAATCACTGTGGCATCCAGGCACTCAGGTGAGCGCCCAGCATTGGAGCCTGTCCTTACACAGATCGAGAGCCATGTAAAGGAAAAGCAAGCTCTACCCTAGAGCGAGAAGCAAGGAATAGAGGCAGAAACTACAGCGAGTGGCCCTGGATACAAGGCCGATGCAGCCCCACAGGCTCACACCCATAAGCAGGGGTCACCAGCTGAGAAGGTGACATAGTGCAGCCGTTAAGAGTGGGCTGTTTGGAGTCATCCAGGCTTGGACTGGCATCCTGGCTCCTTCACTCGCCAAGTATGTGAACCCAGACAAATTATTTAACTTTCTTCAGCCTCAGTCGTCTCATCTACTGAGAATGGGGATTCTAGTCGTCTCCTTAAGGGTTTAACGTGAGGATACCATCAGATAAAGCAAGTAAAGCACCTGGCACGTGCTTGGCTCTAGTAGTGTTCCAGATTATTAGCTAAAACAACAGCAACGATAAATATCAAGGATTCAGGGTAGGGCTGAGGCTCACACCTGTTCCCCACCCTGCCTGGTTTTCGCTTCACCAGTGGTACCACCATCCCCTCATTGCCTGATGCAGAAACCTTGCAGTCATCCTAGACTCTTCCCTTGTACCCCAGGCTAATTAGTCACCCAGTCCTGCCCATTCCACTTTCTGGACACCCCTCCATTCTCGTGGCCTCCTCGCCCATCCAGGCCCCGTGATTTCTCTGCTGGATGACTGCGGTAGCTCCAGACGGGCCTCCCCAAATCCACTCTTGCCCTTTCCACTGCATTTGATGCCCAAAGTCTGAAGCAAATCAGGATTCCATCACACTCTGACTTTCTGTCTTCAGTGGCTCCTCTTTATTCTGTACTTGCTTACCTTCCCTTCTATCTCCCCCAGGGGGCCAGTGAGCTCCTCCAGGGAAGAACCCTTGGATTTTTAAGCACTGTAACCCCAGTGCCCATCCCAGTGCTTGGAATGAAACAGGCTCGTGGAATGATTGTTGAGTGAATACATGAATGTATACCTCCCCAGGCCCATCTCTACTGATGTTTAAAGTCAACACTTTGGACCAGCAACGGACCACTATGTGTTAGAGTCATGAAGCAGTGGCCTTTTGTGGGTGGGGTGGGCATTGAGGAGTAGGGTGATTGGGGCAGAGCTGCAGAGGTGGGAGAGGCAGAGGAAGAAGAAATAGTGCACAGGGGTGAGATCGTGAAGAGCCTGGGATATCTGGTAAGGGTTATGCACTTTACTTTGTAGGCAATGGGGGAGCCGTTGACAGTTTCAGGCAGTTCAAAGGCATGCTTTGATTCCTGTCTTAGAAAGGTTGCTCTGGATCGGGGGCATGTGGAGCAGAAACAGGAAGACCAGACAGGATCAGGGTGGTGATGGTAGTGGAGAATGGGAACCAGATTCAAGAGGCACTAAAGAGGTAAAATCAATAGACCTTGGTGACTTTGTATTTGAAGGAAAAGAGAAAGAGAAGTGGGGGGCCTAGTAGGAGAATTACCCGGTAGTTGTGTGATGGTTAGTGTCATTCACCAGGACGCTGAATACAGGAGGAAAGGGCAGTTTGGACCAGGGATTGTTGGGGGTAGAAAGTGATGGGATAAATTTTGAATGTGGGACATCACGTGAAGATGATGGAATCTCTTGGCTATGAGGGTCTGGAGCCCAGGAGACAGCTCAGTGCTTTAGACAGAGGTGAGGGGCCCTCAGTGTACAGTTCAACAGTGGAAGAAAGTCAGGGCCAGGCCAGATTGTAAGGAGGTGTGTTTAATGAGAGGAAAAGTCCTGGGGAACACTGACATCTAGGAGGTCACTGGAGGAAGAAGAGAGAGAAGGGAGTGAGGACGAGCAGCCAGAGAGGAAGGAAGGGTCAGGGAAGATGAGAGGAAAAGAATTCATGGAAGCGTGGTCAGCCGTGTGGCCCACAGAACCTTGACGAGAAGGGAGGAGGTTCATGATGCCTTGGGCGGGATGCCAGAGGGGATGAAATACTTAAAAAAATTTTTTTTGTGTGTGTAATGATTGAGGAGACTTGCATATATAGTTACCTATTGATTTTAATTTATATCGGCCTCCTTTCTAAAACAATTTAAGACAGCTGAGGAAAATGTGACCTTATTTAGAGCAAGGGAAGGACATATAAGTGTGGCCAGGCCCACGTCTTCCATGATCACCTCAGAGAAAGGCCTGCACTGAAATGCCCCCTTGGTTAGTCATGAGGGTCTGAGTCATGAGGACAAAATCAGTTACATGAGGTCAAGGTGAGGTCAAGACGTGAAGTCAGGGACGGGTCACTTTGGTGTGGGAGGTGAGGTCACGGTCAGATGAAAACAATGAGGGGGAGAGACTGGAGGGTCGGGGTGTTGAGGGAGTGAGATCTGGGCGCATGAAATCCCGGTGGGAACAGGATGCGGTCAGAATCGCCCACTGAGGGAGTGAGGTCAGGGTGGGATCAGGCCAGTGGGACATCAGCAGGAGCATGGGGGCGTGGTCACGCTGGGTGGTGATGCTGGGTGGTGACAACGATGACGATGAGAGCCGTCCCGTCCCTGTCCCCACCCCCAAGTATGTGCATAGGTACACATTTGGCTACCATGTGTGCCCAGAGCACATGGCCTGCATGTGTGCACACGTGTGACGTGCCCTTTTCGAGTGTATGTGTGTGCTCACTTGTGGGCGTGGCACATGAGTGCATATTTTGTATAGTGTATCTGTGGTTATGTTATGTTTTCTAAAAGCACACAACGGACTGAGGATTATAATCAGAAACTAGATACAAATCCCTCAAAGCTATGGCCAAGGGGCTTCCCTGGTGGTGCGGTGGTTGAGAGTCTGCCTGCCGATGCAGAGGACACGGGTTCGTGCCCTGGTCCGGGAAGATCCCACGTGCCATGGAGCCGCTGGGCCCGTGAGCCATGGCCACTGAGCCTGTGCGTCCGGAGCCTGTGCTCCGCAACAGGAGAGGCCACAGCAGTGAGAGGCCCGTGTACCGCAAAAAAAAAAAAAAAAAAAAAAAAGCTATGGCCAAACATCCCATGCTATTTCCTGATGACTTCTCAAGGCTGAAGAGCTCTGGAAGCCATGTGGAGAAAGAAGAGCTCTGGTCCTTGTTGGCCTCAGGAGGATGCATTCCCAGTTGGTGGAAATAGGGTGGGGGGCAACTGGTAAAGCAGGGGTCCCCAGCCCCTGGGCCGCACAGCGGGAGGTGAGCGGCGGGCAAGCGAGCGAAGCTTCCTCTGCCGTTCCCCACCGCTCGCATTACCGCCTGAACCAGCCCCCGCCCCACGGTCCGTGGAAACACTGTCTTCCATGAAACTGGTCCCTGGCGCCAGAAAGATTGGGGACCACTGTGGTAAAGAACTGACCCCCCTGAGTCTGGAATGTTCCCACCCTGCAGCTCTCATGCCCTGGCAGCTAACCTCACTGAGCCCAAACTATTCACCCACCTATGTCAGCACTGGAGTGAATGTCACTGTCCCCAGTCCATCCTATGACGGCAGTCACAGTGAGATGGAATCGAGTCACTAGAGTGTCTGAACCCTTCAATGGCTCCCCATCATCCACAGAGTAAAGCGCAAAACCCTTACCAGAACATTCCAGGCCCTTCATGATCCAGCCCCTGCCCACCTATTCTTCTGCTTCTGCCTCCCCAATGCCCACCCCATTCCCAGCAGGCCACTGCTTCATGCCTCCCAGGCTGTGTCACCAGTTGCAGGTTGAAAAAGCTGGCTTCAAATACCAGTAGACGATGGGGCCAGGAGTGGCCTCAGGTGGACCTTCCTTCTTTCCTTCCCTCTTTCTTTAATTAGACAAATATTTATTAGTTGCTTCTAGGCCCTGAAGATATAGAAATGAGTAGACAGTGATCTTTGGGGGCTGGTTAACCTTCAAACGAGAGTGTTAGCGAGGCTGTAACTGAACATAATAGATGCTCAATAAATATGTATTAAATAAATAAGTGAACAAATGTAATAAGTACCACAATAGGTTATTGCAGGATAAAGCACAAGGAGAGAAAAGAAAAGAAGCCTCTTTACCTCTTCCTGGAGATAGGAAAGACTTCACGAGGCCGGTGACGAGCTAGATGAACTCGGAAGTGTTGACTCAGAGCTTGCAGGTGGCGCTGGGAAGGGCGCTGAGCACAGGCACAGGCAAAGGCTGGGAGACAGAAAAGGGCCACAGAGTGTAAGTAGATTGACACAACCAGGGCACAGGTGCAGGGGCAACAGGCGGGGCTGGGGAGGAAGCGGGCTCTGGTCACAGAAGGCCAGTAAGCAAGGACTCCCTCCTGGAGTTGAAGGGGACTCTTCCAACTAGTCAGGAGGGAAATGACTGTGCAGAAGGCCTGGTGAAGAGGCATTTGGATGTGGATCCGTGGGACCTGGCTGTTGAACAGACAGCTGTGTCCTGGACGTAGTGGCCCAGGCTCAGAAGGGCCCCATGCTTGGGGTTTAATGCTCTGTGGTTGCTGTCTTGGAATTCTTCTATCTATGAATCTGTGTTTTGTGTGTGAAGGCTACTGGGACAGTGGCGCATGTGCCAGGGGCTTGGAGCACAGTCTAGCTTTGACCCCCTCCCCGGGAACGAGTTCTGGACCTGCTCCCTACCCCTGGCACCCCAGGCGGGAGCCGTCACAACCTAAGCCTTCACTACTCTGTGCTGTGATTCAGGGCAAAAGTCCCGAGTGTGGGCTCCACGGAGGGAGTAAGAGGCGGAGGCGTGAACCTCTCCTCACGTCCCAGCTGACTGGGCCTCTGGCCCTGACGCCACACCTCCAGGGACCGGGAGCGCACTGCCTCCTGGGGTAGCTGTGAGAATGCCACTGGTCAGTCCAGCACCACCATCCTCCTGCCTGTAGCTCCTCCCCCCAGGGGCTAACTGGGTCCTCTGAAGCCTCTCGCACTCACTAGAGCTCAAAAGCCTGCTCCTGAGACTTAGCTTGCTCCAGGCCAACACCCTTCCCGGTTCCGTCCCCTCAGACCCCCTCAAGCAGTCACTCCAACAGCAGCCAGGCCTGGGATGGAAGACACAGGGTCCTGCAGCCTGCTAGAGCCAACTACTAAATATGCAGGAATTCTGCAAGTCAGTTGTTAAACTGTCAGTAGCTTAAAATCTGCCATCGAGGAAACTGGCAAACACTACAAATCAGGGCCTGTTTTTCCCTTGGAGAGCAGTTTACTAACTCACCACAGCCTGGGGGCCTGATTCCCAGGGGCCAAGTGTTTGGAAAGGCCTAGGGTGATTCCTAGTATGTGTGCGTGTGTGTGTGTGTGTGTGTGTGTGTGTACATATGTGCATGTGTGTGTTTGCTCTTGTGCGTGTCTCTATAGGAGTTTACATGTGCATACATGGGTGTGTGTGTCCTTCTGTATGTTTCAGCACAGGGACTGGCAGTGTGGGTTCTCTGACAACCAAAACTGCCCATGTAGCAAGAGTTTCCCACTGTAGGGGAAATGTCCCCCAGAGAGCCAGCAAGAGGCTCCACTCTATGACCATGCAGGCTCTCCTGCCTGACCCCAGGGGCCTCAGGTCCCCACCTGAATTGTAGAGTAAAGGGCTGGGGATTCTGTGCACATAAGCGCCTTAGCAGCCCCAGAATCCCTGCACCTGGTGTAGCTCTGTTCAAAAACTGTGTTCTGTTTCCTTTGGTTGTTTATATTTCATTTTAATATTGACAGAAAACAAAATTTGGCCCCTTTGGAAAGTCTTAAGTCTGAAACAGTTAAAAACAAAATAAAACAAAACAACAAACTACTAGAAGTTAGTTAGGAGATAATCTTTAGCTTGTCATGCAAAGTTATGCTCATACCAAATCCAGAGAAGACCAGTGAGAAGGAAGAACTGGAAGGACCTGGTACTATGGGCAACTCCAGCCTGATGAGGAAAAAGACAGTGTATGAAATGAGCTCAGTGCACTACCAGGGCTGGGGCTCAGCTCAGCCAGGCACTGGTAGAAGAAGGTGGGACTGTTTCTCTCAGTCAACAGAGGTCATGAGGCAGACCTGGGTGCACCTCTGATGGGAAGGCTGACAATTAAGTAACACTGCCATGTCTCCGTGCTGGCCAGGCACAGAAGGTACTCAATCAGTGTTTTTTATTGTTCTTTTATATGGGGGGGGGGGTGTCTTTCTTTCTCCTTCCTCCCTCCCTCCCTTCCCTCCTTCCTTCCTTTTCTCTCTCTCTCTCTCTCTCTCAGATGACGACTGAATATGTCTGCATACCCTTCATCTCCTGGTCACTGGCTGGAGCCCAGGATGTGAAGATAATGATTCAGGCCCCTTTCCCATCTTCCCTGAAGTTCTGAGAGGGAAGGACTATGTTGCTATGTCCCCAAAGGAAAGAAGCCAAGAAAGGAATCTACCTGCACAATGGATGAGCAAGAGGGTTGGGACCTCAGGCCAGGACCCTCTCACTCTCTAGTTTTAACTGGCCCCTCCTTCTGGGGAACTCTCAGAAAGGTACCTTATAAAGTTTCTCAGCCCTCCTGGCCACAGCAGCTGTCCTCAGTAGCACTTGGAGGAACTTGGCTGTGTCCCCACTCACTCCCTGACCATCCCAGGCATTTCAGCCACATTCAGCTGGCTGTACCCACTGACGGGAGCCCCTCAGGAGGAGTCCCTGGGAACCACAAACTAGAGGTTCAGATTCCTGGTGCCTAGGTGGCTGCCCCCTGGTGGAATTCTGGGGGTTCTCCCAGATGCCTCAGAATAGGGGGTAGGGGAGTGGCAATTAAGACATTTAACTCGAGTTCTGTTATCTGCTTTGCATAATAGCCTTGCTTATACAAAAGATTTTGTTTGAAGAAAGGGTTCAGCTACTTTTTAAGAATTGCAAATCATTGTTCTAGGAGTAGCAATTTCATTAGGTAGGTTTGTTAATAACCTCTAGGGGATTCCACATGGGGGTGGAGGGCTTGTGTGTATTTTGTAAAAGATTCTCTGGGGCCCTGATTTGCCCTGTGTGAGAACCAGTAGCCTAGTGGGTCAGAGAAGGCCAAGCTGGGTGGGTCCCACAGATCATGTCCTTTCTGTGTCCTCACACCATCCTCCTCTGACTGGATGTGGGCCTGATGCCTGCCTGCCTGTCTTGTGCTTATCTGGGCGCTGTTTTGGCGGCCTGGGCAGGCCTTCCTATGACTGCAGCCTCAGTGGGTCGTGTTGGAGAGAGGTGGTTGGACCACCCTCCACCCCATCCTCCCTGCCCTCGGGTGTGCCTCTCAGAGGCTGAAGGAGAGACAAGGGGGCTCCCAGGGGACAGGGCGTCGTCCCCCATGGCTGGGGCCACGGAGTTTCCTCAGGACAAGGAAGGGGACCTTTGCAGAGAGTGACTCGGCCCCTGGATTCCCCACCTTCCCCCATCTACCCTCTCAGTGCTTTGGGAGTTGGAACCTAATGGAAGGGGTTACTTAAGAGAAAGGGGGAATGGGGGCCTGCCCTGGAGGAAGCTGTGCCTAAGGTTGGTCTTGGGACTTGGAATTGGAACGCTGAGGGGCAGGGGGGTGGGGTGGAACCAGACAGGAGGTCCTGGTCCCGAAACCGTCCCCCCTCCTGGGGCCTGCAGGCTTTACCCGCCCCTGCCTACCCACAGACTACCGTCCCCAGGCCCCTTCTTTCAGCTCCCCTTGCCTGACTGTCCCAGTTTGGGCCCACGACCTTCTCCCCCTCCACTCTCTGTCCTCTCTGCAGACCCAGCCTCTCACTTCTGGGCTGACACAGGGGCTCCTGCCCTGTTCTCCCCCTATTCCTGCGCAGGTCTCTGCACCTGCCCTGGTGAGCCTGTGCCAGCAGCCCTGGGCCTCTAGGGGGCAGCAGAGAGAGGATGAACAGGCCGAGCGGCCGAAGAGCCCTGTTCCAGATGCATTTCTGTCTCTGAATTGCTGCGTGCCTTGGGAGGATCCATTGACCTCTCTGGGCCTCCGTTTCTACATTGGCTTTTTGGAGGAGATGACTCACAGGCCCCTTCCTATCGGGTATTCTGCTGTGGTTAAGCCGCTGCAGAGAATCTAAGGAGGAGGTGGAGAAGGGAGTGTTCAGGCTGCCAGGAAGGAGTGTAGGAGGCTAAGCAGTGGGGAGGCCCCAGCAGGTGTGTGTGCCTCCACTCAGTAACCCCCAACCCGAGGACAGCCGACCAGAGGCGACAGACAGGCCAGGAAAGCACGGTGGGGGAGCATGGTGGCTGGGGACCTAGCTGCAGGCACGGGGCCCTAAGAACCAGAGGCTGCTCTGTGCCTGGAGGAACCCAGCACCCCCGCGGCATCGCGGGTCCACGAATTGCCCCTCCCTCTGCCACCCCTGCCCGGGTTTTCTCAGCTCTGATTGTAGGACTAATAGATTTGTGATTTCTCTTTGTAAAGAAATACAACCCCAGTGCACCAGGCCGGGGAGGTCCCTAGCCCACCCAGATGCCCAGAATCCCACGTGCCCCCCCTTCCCTGGGGAGGGCTGGAGTTTGCGCTTGGTGGCAGCTTGGCCGGCCCTGCCCAGGAAGGGCTGGGAAGTCAAGGAGGCTGGAGGGGCCTGTACCCGGCTCTGGCCTCTGCCAAGCTGCACTGGGGAGGCCCAGAGGGGTTTATTTGGATTTTTTAATTATCATTTTTACTTTTTTTCTCCTCATGAAAAAGTTTTAATATACACAGTAAGTTAAGCTCAGAAAAAAAGGAGGGGGGCACATTTCATCTTTAATCTATTTACTTCTGAATATTTAACATACAATTCTGGCACCAATCACCAAATTTAACTGGAAAATTACTCACTAATCTGTTTGCTTATTTGGAATAATTGGGTCGGCTGCCAGCGCGAGGATTTTCCCCCCTGTTTAATATCTCAGTTAGTAGTCCAATTTCAGCTTGGCGGCATAATTACTCTGACAGAGCTGTAGCCATGGGGCCTGTGAGTGGGGCTGCTTTTAAACCGTAAATTATGAAGGATTAGCATTTATGAATTTTAAATCAGGGCTGGGGTAGGAGACACTAAAGCTGCTTAATGCTGGGGAACAGCGGCCTCCACTCAGCAGCAGAAGCCGTAACCCTTCCGCTCCCAGGACGGGCCGCAGGATGTGGGAGCCTGGGACGTGGCAGGTGGTGACCCAGAAGGTGTGGGTCACAGGGCACACACAAAGGACACAGGGGTGGGGGACGCTGCCACAGCGATGGAACCCCCAGGAGTTAGAAAACCTGGGGTGATGTGAGCAAGGGCTTTGGCCTCTCCCCCTGCCCCACCCTGGTCCATAGGGTGCAGTCTCCCCCCTTGGTTAGTAACAGTTCACCTCCCCCCTGCCCTAGAGGAAGCTCAGAGCAATGACCTAACTAGGAGCTGAGGTCACTCCCTGCAGCCCCCCCCCCCCCCCCCCCCCCCCCCCCGCCTGCACGCAGGAAGGGTCCCTGCTGCTCTTAAGCATCCCCATCTGGCCGTGAGCCAGTCTGACTCAGCATCCTTTGGCTCTAAGTGTGACTTCCCGGCGTACCCAGCTCTGGCCAGCTGCAGAACGGCTGCCCAGGTACGTCACTCTCAGTCCTCCCCTTCCCTCCCCTCTCCCTCCATCCGCACCCCACCCTCTGGCACACGATGGCCTTAGACCCGCCTTTGAAACCATATGAACTTGCGTTTGAAACCCAGCTATGCTCTTTACAAGCTGTGTGACCATGGACAAGTAACTTAACCTTTCTGAGTCTCCATCTTATTCATCAGTTAAATGGAGACAGTCATTCCTACCTTACAGGGCTGCTGCAGACTTTTATTAGATACTGTGGGTGGAGTGCCAGGCACAGTGCCTGGCACATGGCAGGTGTTTTTTCTGTCAGCTCCATGCTCCTTGGGCTCTCCCCAAACCTGAGTTAATGCCCTGCATCCACTGCCCTCTCCCTGTGTCTCATCTCTCACAGCACAGGGAAATTTCAGCCTCTGGACACTCAACCTGCCCTCATGGTAGATGCCAGGGATGGATCTCAGGACTCTACTGGACTCCAGCCATCAGTGGCCGCTAGAGCACAAACTCTGGGGCCACGCTGGCTGGATGTGAACTCTTACTCTGTCATTCACTAGCTTGGTGACCTTGACCAAGTTATTTAGCCTCTCTAGGCCTCAGTTTTCCTAACCTGCAAAATGGGAATCATAACAATAGTATCTCATCATAGTACTGTTAAGATTTGGTGAGTTAATGTACGGCATTCAGAATCGTGCCTGCCACACAGTAAACACTAGCTGTGCTGGCTATTGTTATTTATTATTCGTATGAGGAAGATGACTGTGGCCCTCTCTGTGGAACTTGCGGCTCCAGGTGGACCTCCCTTGAGCCTGAGGGATCTTTAGGTAGCTTACAAAAATAGGAGGAAAAGAGGCAGGATCTGAGTGGGCAGGACCAGGCTACCTGGCACCTCACTGAGGACCAGTCTGGAGCACATGTCTCTGAGATAAAGCAGTCCCTACAGTGGCCAGACCTCCACCTGTCCCATCTATGGGTGATGGGACCTTCCCATGGCCTGCAGCTCTGGAAGAACCTCCTGATGTGCCTGATGGGACAAATTTCTGGGGTACAGGCCAGCAGTGCGGGCAGCAGAGGCCGAAGGGGCAGGAATGAGACCATAGGGGCACATCAGCCCAGAGAGACCCTCTGCATGGGTCAGCCCTCTTTCCCAAGCTGGCCAAGATCTCTGTCCTCCCGGTCCCCAGGCCTGGGCTAGACCAGGTCAGTGGGTGGCCAGGGAAGGAAGAGTGGGGGTGACTCCAGGCATTCCAGCCTGCAGGGTGAGTAGGCCAGGCCAGGCTGAGCCCAGAGCCTCACTCTAGGCCTCCAGGGCTAACCTGTAGGCCCAGCCCTTCCCACTGCCCCTCACCAGCTTCAATGACAGTCTGTCCTAGCTCATCACGTCCACCGTGTGACAGCTGCCAGTGCCTTAATGTGAGTCCTCCGGCAGTTCACTTCCCCTTTGGGGACCTGATTTTGCACATCTGAAAGAAGAACAGGAGGGTCTTGCCCGCCTAGGGGTCTATGACTCAAGTTCATAGCCTGTTATCTCAGCAGAATGGACACAGCGTGTCATTCACCTGTTCTCTGCAGAGCAGGTCCCACAGTCCACCCACAAGTCCAGGCTGGGTGCAGTTTGGCTTCGTGTGACAGACTGGATGGATGCGGCAGCCCAACACCATCCATGACCCCAGGCTTAATGACAGACCAAGCCGCAGCCTCAGATCCTGGGTGCGGGCTAGCCATGGGAGTCCCGGGGAAATGCTGCAGTCCAGCGGGGGCTCACAGGCCCTCATGTGGTATTAATGCTCTTTTTAAAAATGTCCTGAATGATAATTTTGCTTTGGCAAATAAATCCTTAAGTGTCCCCCCACTCCTTGTACCTCCATATACCTCACACCATCACCCTCAGCCACCCGGCCCTTAAGGACTATGACTTGGGGGAGGAGTAAAGGGGGAAGGAAACCGGCCAGGGCTGCCGCTGCTTGTGCAGCTGAGGGAGGGCTGCATTCCCAGGGGACCCCCAGGACTTCTAGTGCGGCTGGTCTGCCAGCACGCTGGGATGCTTGACGCAGGGGAAGTGCCCGGTTTGTCGAGTCCTTGCTGCGCTTTGTGATAACTCATTACATTTCTTTCTTTACAAATTGGCCCATTAGTACTCCTGAATTGAACGGAATTCTAACGCCAGGAGCCTCCCAGCCTGGGCCAAGCCTGGGCCAGGAATTACCTGCGGCACGAAGGCCTGCATTCTGGGGAGGAAGCCTGGGACGGATGTCTGGAGCGGGCCCTACATTCTGCAAGGGAAGTGGGTTTGTTTTCTTTAAACTCTAGAGAATGAAAGAGTTCTAACCAAGCCCTGCTGGATTTAAATAGCAAGATCTGCCTCACTGCTCACTGGCTTTCAAGCTGGGGGCTCTGATCCCTGTTTGAGGGGTTAAACTCTAACCCCATTAAGCCATTTATGGAAAGCTGACCACCAGGGAGGGAGGCGGCCCCTCTTCCTGCAGCCTCCCTAAACCCCACAGATTCTGAAATTGGTTGTCACTCTCGGTCTGAGGATTCTAAACAAGTAGGCGCTAATCCCCTCTGTTAAGGAGATACTTATTTTGTCTGAAAAACTTCAAAGAGCCCATGACAGACACTCAAAATCAAAATTAGCATTCCAATGAGGATTTAAAAAATAATAATTCTTACAGTTCTGCTGAGGAGAGGAGGAGAGGGGAAGTGACTGGCCGGGAGGCTGGGGGAGGGAGTGGGGGCAGTGACTTTCATCTGCCTACCCTCAGGAGCTCTGGGGATCTGCCCCTGCTGGCTGAGATGCTGAAGCCCCCTCCCCAAAGAGGCAAAGGCTAGGCCGTAGCCTGGGCCCGCCAGGGTGGGCAGGAAGTGGCAAACCCCAAGGACTGTGCAGATGAGAAGTTCGAGTCTCAGAGAGGGAGGCAGCATCCGGGGCCATCAGCTGCCAGTGCTGCAGCTACAGACAGGCATTCGGACCCAGGTGGGCCTCGGGTCTGCCTGCCTGAGGCCTCAATGGTGCTCGCAGCTCACAGGACTAGTAGGAGTGCAGAGAGGCTGACAGGTGTCCTGAGGCAGCTCAGTGGCACAGTGTGGAGCCCCACGGTCTTGCCAACGTACCTGTCCATGTTACGGCCATGTCTGGAGCCACTGCAGGGTCCTAACATTCCCTCCAGTCCCAGCAGCCTCTCTTCTGGAACCCAGTGAGCCCCCTGCCACCCCCAGGCCTGACCTCTCCCTTTGTTGGACTAGTGCCCCCAGCCCAGCCTCACCCTGGCCTGTCCCACCCCACAACCCAGCCTACCCCAGAAGGTCTCCCTCATCAGAGTCATTCTGGCATTTCCATCTCTCAGGGGACCCTCCTGTTCCAGATTCCAGATTCCCAGGCCAGGAGGAGGCCCCTATCTCCAGACAGGGGGCTCTTCTCTCCCAGTCTCTATAGCCCCTTTCTTTCTGAAGTCCCTTAGGTGCCTGCAGGACCTCCTAGGCCCCTCTCAGATCCTGGACCAAATCCCCCACTTCCTCTATTGGCTCCTGCTTGGCCTTCCCAGGAAGCCAGGGGGCAGGACCTAACCTTCCCACTCCCCTCAGCCAGGCTGCCCTAAGCCTGTTTGGTGTCATCCCCTCCAGGGAGGACCTCACACCTCGAAGACTGTTAATAGAAGTTTCTGGACTCTCAGTCTTCCCCCGCCTCCCCCAGTTCACACTGCTTTTCTGCATCACCCCCAAGTTCTATCCATCACCTGCCCAGTCCCCACTAAGCACTGTGCCCCATTCCAAGGCTGATCTGGAACCAGATTCTGTCCATTCACTCAAACTCTCCTTCAATGTGTAAACCTGCTCTGTGCCTGGTCCCGTGTGAGTGCTGGAGCACAGGGACCAGACTCTGTTCTTGGGGTGCTTCCAGCCAAATAGGAATGCTGGTCCATCACAGTACAGACGGATCAGAGAACTCCATCTGTGGGGCTCCCTGAGGAGGTGCTAATGAGCTTCAACAGGAAGTCACCAGGTGGGCAAAAGAGCAAAGGGCCTTCTAGGAGGTGGAGTGGTGTGCAAACACAGAGAGGCCAGGGAAGCCTGGGAACGAGGCAGAACCCCGACTCTAAGACCAGTACCCCTTCCTCATCCGTAGCCCGGGTCCCCAGGCCCTTCGTGAAGACCACGAGGTCCTGGTCACCTGTTCTAGTAACAGTATTGCACAGCACGTGAACCTCAGAGAAAAAAGGAAGTGCCCATGACACCCTAGGCCACAATGAGAGAGACCCCTTGAAAGCACTGCCTCATCCATGACAGTGGTCACTGGCTTCTGGTACTAGAAAAGCCTGAAGGAGATATCCAAAAGGCCCAGCTTTGGGCAATAACCGTTTCCGAGGCAGGCCTGGTCCCTCCTGGCTGCCTGTATTATCCCTGTGAAAACTGGCTCTGTTCAAAGCACTTTCCCACCCATATCTCATCATAGATTTCTAGAACATTCATGCTCAGAACCCACATAGACTGGTGTTGTCCAACAGAAATACACTGCAAGCCACATACATGATTTTTAAAGTTTCTAGTAGTCACACTGAAAAGATTAAACTAATTTAATAATATATTTTCCTTAGCCCCATATTATTATTGGGTTTATGTAACCCAAAACACTATCATTTCAACATGTAATCAGCATAAAATTATTACTGAAGTGTATAATCTTTTACACTGACAGCACATCTCAATTCCAACTAGGCACATTTCAAGTGCTCCATGGCCACAAGCGGCTAGTGGCTACTATACTGGACAGCACAGAGACCAGCCCAGCGTGTCTCCAGAGGAAGAAACTGGGAAGGAGGGGAATGGACTTTGCTATCAACTGAATGTTTGTTGTCTCCCCAAAATTCATACGTTGAAACCATACCCTCAGTGTGACGGTATTAGGAGGTGGGGCCTTTGGGAGGTAATTAGGATTAGATGAGATCACAAGGGTGCAGCCCTCAGGAGTGGGATTAGTGTCCTTACAGGAGACACAAGAGAGCTTGCTTCTTCTCTCTGCTGGCCACCCTGTGAGATGCTGGCCGTCAGCAACCCAGAAGAGGGCCCTCTCCAGAACCAACCATGCAGGCGCCCAGATCTTGGCCTTCCAGACTCCAGAACCGTGAGAAACAAAGTTCTGTTCTTTATAAGCCACCCAGTTTATGGTATTCTATCACAGCTAAGGCAGACCTGCTCAGGATTAAACGCAAACCAGGCTGTGGGAGGAAGTCCCCTGACTCCAACTTCTGTCCCTCCCACAGTCCTGCTGGACCTTGAGAGGGCCCAGGGCACTGAAGCAGAAGACACTGGGCTGGGGCTAGAGACGGGCATCATGTGCTGGGTCTGCTGCTAACCTTCCCCACACATGGCCTTGGGTGGATCAGGAACTGCATTGAACGTGGGGACCTCCTGCTGGCTGTGAAAGGAGGTCAAATGAAGAGGCACCAGAGTGGCAGACATTTCCAGCGCCTGCTCTGTGCCCGGCCCCGTGTGGTGGCTGTGGGCTGTCCTCATCCTGAGGAGCTTGCGGGTGGGGATGGGACAGTGACAGCATAGGTGATGAGGCCCACAGTGGGGCAAGCACGGGGCCCTATGGAGGCACTGAGGACAGGGTGTTTGGGAGAGGCAAAACTTGAACTGGGTCTGGGGAGAGGAGCACAGGATCTACCTGGAGGCTGGGACACCACCCCAACGCCCCAGCTTCCTAAGACCCCGGGACCCCAGCTGCCCCTGAAGGGTGAGGAGAGCCCACTCAGGTAGCCCAGCCCTGCCCATCAGGCGACACCCAGCCTCAGAGGTGGCTGGTGCCGTGACCTCCTCAGGGGAGCCCCGAGGAGTCCGGCCTCGGCCCTTCGCCTTTTCCTTCAGGCATTCCAGACTTCTTTGGGATGAACTGGGTCTGCCCGTGGGCCAAGCTGGAGCCAGAGAGGCAGCCTGAGTCCTGCCTGCCAAAAGCCAGGGAAGCCACCGCCTGCGGGGAGAGCTGAGCTGCCTCCGGGGCTAAGGCTGGGTGGCAGCCCACGGGGCCTGTGGGGCTTGCAGTCTGCAGTCAGGGCCTCGCTGCCTCTTGCCCCCCACCTGGCCACGAAGCCCCAGAGCCGGTAATGAGCACCTCCGGCTCCACAGCGGCTCAGAGGAGGCCTCCCGGCAGCCCAGCCTTGTTCTCATTGTCCCGCTCCAGCCCAAATGCACCAGGCCCAGGCCTCAATCATGATCAATGGGCCAAGGATGTGCTGAAGCGGCACTTTCATCTTTTCTCAAGGCCGGTGTTTGAACTTCTCCGAGCAAGCGGCCTTCCCAAACGGGCTTGTCTTCTAAGAAGGCGGCCAATCTCCTTTCCCTTGCTTCCTAAGCAGGCTGATCCCGAGAGTTATTGAGGCACAAAAAAAAGAGACGTTCAAAGGCAAATCTAAATTACCGTCCTCTTCAAACTGGCGAAAAGTCTTATTAAGTCACCTGCGTGTGAATCCCGGCCTATTTCTGTCTGCAGACCTTTCTTCCTTTGTGCCACATAAATGGACACATCTTATTGATTTTCTTTCAACCTGGATCACCTCCATCGCTGTGAATATGGGCAGACAAATCCCGCTCCTTCCTTCCTGGTGGGGCTGAGGAAGAATGGGGGTGGCAGCTAGAGCAGATGGGGGCCACTGCACCCTCCTCGCCACCCCTGTGTGCCTTCCCACAGAAGTCAGCAGAGTGGCCCGGAGCAGCATTTTCCTGGGGGAGCTGGGGAGGCACGGCGGGCCCGTAGGGAGGCTCTGTGACTACAGCCAGCAGATGGGGCCTCGCCAATCCTTCCTGGGTTGGGAGGACAGCTCCAGGGACCCTTGAACTCACCCCGCGCTGCCCTCAGCCTGTCTTCTGGTGTCCTTGGCTTCCTATAGCTTGTCCTCTGTGACTCCCATCCCCAAACGCTCCCCACTCTGCTCGCTCCATTCCAGCCTTGACCTCTTTGCTGAACAAGCCACACACATGCCCACCTCAGGGCTTTAGCACTGCTGTTCCCACGCCCAGAAGGACCCTCAAGCCTCTTCCCCTCACCGCCTTCAAGTCTCCACTCAAATGTCAACTTCTCAGTGAAACTTCCTCAGGCCACCCCATGTAAAACGGTACCCATCCCCTTAGGCTCCCCCGCACCCTCCCCACTTCACTTTCCTGCGTGGCACTTATCATAATTCACACGCTCTACGTTTTACTTGCTTGTGTTGGTTGGTTATCTGCCCTCTCTAAAGGCTAAACTCCATGCCAACAGAGCTGTTTGCCCCTTTGGTTCACTACAGTGTCACCGCCACCTAGAACAGTGTTCAGTATACCAACATGCTCTATAAATGATTGTTCAATGCAGGCCACGCAGGGGCCCAGCCAGCGCCAGCACCCCACCTTCTGATCCAGTCCCCAGCCTCCAGAGGACACCACGCAGTATGTCCGGACCGCATCCTCACTTCACCATCATCTCTACTGAAGTGACCTCAGGCTCCCAGACAAAAATATCCTCTCCCTAGGCCTGCAGCTTGGCCTGGACACTGCCTGGTCAGGCTTTGGTCTCAGGACAGATAGTTTCTAAGCCCATGACCACACCTCTGAGCCCATCAGTCTCCTCCTACTGGGGACAGGCCCCTGTGTGAGGGTAGTTCACCCCATCAGATGCAGCTGACCAGGGCAGTACCACAGAAATGCTCTGGGTCCTTAGCTGCCCTCCCCACGCCACTCCCAGAGGACGGATCCTCCTGTGGGGACCCCAGGGCTGCCGCCCATCTCCCTCACTACATCCCTAGGCTGGGCAAGTGGTATAATAATTACTGTACACTACGGTCTGAATGTTTATGTTCCCCCCAAATTCAAATGCAAAAATTTTAATTCCCCAGGTAATTAGGAAGAGGGGACTTTGGGAGGTGATTATAAAATGGGCCCCTCCCTAGCCCATTCCACCACATGAGGACACAGCGAGAAGTCGCAGTCTTCTGGAACCTGGAACCTGATCACGTTGGCACCCTGATCTTGGACTCCCAGCCTCCAGAACTGTGAGAAATGCGTTTCTATAGTGTGTAAGCCACCCAGTCTGTGGTACTGTGTTCTGTCAGCCCAAAGAGACTAAGATACTGTATAAACACCCTGGCTGGCCACTGGGAGCCCTGGGGTTGGCCTTGGCTTTGCAGTTACTCTCTGTATGGCCCCGAGGGACTTTCTTCCATCTCCTGACTTGAGTTTCCCCATCTGCAATATGGAGGAGTGATCCAGAGAACCTGAGGACCCCTTTGTAGGTCAGAGCCCTCTCTGGCTCATTCTGGGGAAAATCAGACCCGCCAACTGGAGGTACTGGGGCTACAGGCAGGGCAAGCCCACCAGCTAGATGGACCTTCTCAGGGCAATTCGCATCTTTGGGCTGCACTGGGCCAGGAGGATGGGTTGAGAGCCTGGGGCAGGGTGGAGCCTTGGGTCTGGAGCAGTGCTCTGGACAGGTCGCAGGGCGGTGGTGAGGGACACACGCCAAGTCCTTACTTCGTTCCCCTTTGTTCCTGGGCCTCAAATGGGCCACAAGGTCAGGTGGTAGGGCTGTGAGCATCGAAAAGCCACCAAACCTGACCGCAGCCCTCAAGGGGACTTTACTCTGATCAGCTCTTCACGGTAGGGATAGGAGTTCACGGGGTGGTGGCCAGGGGTCTCTGACTTAGGCCCATGACCCTGGGGTCTCCCCTTCGACCAGCCCGAATAGGTTGAACAGAATTCTGGTCACCAGCTCAGTCCTGAGCTTGGCCCTATCACTGACCCTGACCCTGGACCAGGCCCAGCCAAGACCTCCGAGCCCAGTGGCCATGCTACGCTTCAGGCTGCCAGCCTCCTGGCTGAGCTGAGCTGCAGGGAGCATGGCTGTCTCCCTGCATCCATCTCCACCAGATTTCATCTTGAGGCCATGCAGGTGGCAGCTTTGCCCACAGTGACACACACCCCCCCAGGCTCCAGAAGGCCTGCGTCTCTCATTAGTCTGTGGACTCTCCCAGTGAGGCCCATCGTGATTCCTCCTGTCTGGTCTGCCTGAGCACGGCCCCTCCCCCATTCTCCCTGCCTCCCCTTGATTGAGGTGTTCTCCTCTCCCTGGGACCCTTGCAGTCACTTCCTAACTGGCCTCCCTGACCCTGACCCTAACCCTTGGGCTGCACTGGGCTGGGAGGATGAGTTCTAGCATACAGCCGCCAATGATCTTTCTAAAACAGTTTGTTCCCATCTCTCTCTCTTGGAAACCTTCCATTGCCCCAAGACCCAGACTAGGGTGCAAAATTTAAGAATGCACTCATCCTCTGGTTGTGCAATGTAGGGTCAGCCTTAAATAGCAATGCCTCCTTAAATCCCTAGGGGCTCTGCTGGACTCACCCAGTCCTAGCCTGGCATTATCCTTAAATCCAGATAAACTCCAGATTCCTTCTCTAGGCTCAAGGCATCACCACATCCCAGCTCCGGCCCTTTCCTGCCTATTTCCTACCAAACCCCACATGACTGCACCTGGCCACACCAAAGCACCTAGGGCTATCCCGCTCAGTGCCCTCCCACTCTGCGTTTCTGCACATTCCTGATGCACCCTCTCCTTTCCTAGGGCTGTCTCTTTTTGTCCTTCTAGGCCTCACTTGGCTGTCACTTTCTCCAGGTAAGCCTTTGACCAGGGCCCCCTTGGGAGCAGAACACAGCACGAACCACATTGAACCACTCAGGCCCATTTTTGGGTCCCTCTCTCTCAATGGGCTGAGTCATCTTTGAGGGCCAGAGCAACATCTGGTTTTTCCCCTTTCCAGCGCAGGGCAGGGCCCAGAGTAAGTTCTCAGTAGGTGTTTGTTGAATGAATGACTGGAGGAATGAAAGAAGAACCCACAAGTCCCCAGGCCCATAAAGGAACCATCCCGAGGAGAAGCCTCATGTATCTTCTTGCTAGAGAGAAGCAGACAGACAGATGGAAACGAGTGAGGCCGAGGAATTCTTTGGGGAAAAGCAGCTCATTTCCAAATGGGAGGCATATAGACCATGGGAAGACAAAAAAATTTCTCAAAATTAAACCAGAGGAGGGGTCTGGGGAGCGATGGGGCTCCCAGGGATTTATTAATGCACGCCTCCAAGTGATTCTTCCTCCTGTGATCAAGGCACTGGGTTAGCACTGACTTCCAAATTATATTTAATTGGACAATTATTCAAACTGAAAAACCTGCACAGGAAACGAAGGCGGTCCTTAATAAACACCTTGTCTCCTCAGCCCCAAACAGGCAAGTCATTTACTGACCCAAGAGGCACAATTTTGTCTTTGGTAAATTTATTTTGAAGTAATCGCCGACTCCGAGAGTAACCATTTTTCAAAGGGAAACTTGGCTCTAGCCAGCAGAATAACAAATTGTTCCCTGACCCGTGTGAAGCCTAATCCCTTTAGAAAGATGTGCGCTTAGAGGGTGGCGGGCCTTGGTGGAGAGGGACGACCCAGCCGCGTCACTGTTGTCCTGCCCTGGACAGGTGGGAGCCTCCCAGGCAGACCAGGGTGCACCCACAAGGACCAGCGCAGACTTTCTCTGCAGGGGGGTTGCGAGGCCTGGGCTGGAGATGGTCACCCGCCCATGGTCCACAAGGTTGGGGAGAGAAGGCTCACACTTCCCCAGCCACCCCTGGGCCTGCCTGAAGCCCAGTGCAGCCCTGATGCTCAAGCCTCCCCCTCGGGGCTCCCCACCCGCCCACCACATCCCTCCGCATCCCTTCACCAGACTGTCCTCATCTCCACCCTCCCAGCCAAGCCGGTCCCAGACCCGGCCCCGCCCCCTTCTCTGCACACCTGGTGAGGTTGTGCAAAGCCCTGCACGGTGAATGCACCTTTCACGCAGAAGGTGCACCGCAGGCCAGCCCCCACCTTGTTGAGCAGCTGAGGGCCTTGGGGAACCTGCTTTAATGAATAGGAGTGCTTTTATAAATAGCATATCCAAATGCAAATGAGCACCTCCAACAGCACGGAAACTGGCTGGGCTCTGGTCCCTTCCTGTTAAGCAAACACAGTTGATAAAAACTGGGTTCTTTTTTTCAGGAGCGTCATAAAGGGACTTCCCTTGACTTACAAAGGGATTCCAACTTGGTTTCCTGGAAGATCAAGGTCGCTTCCTTCACATATAGTATAACTCAGTGCCTCCAAACCCATGCTTGGCCTAACTGGGGTCTCTACCAGGGATCTTTTTGTTCACTGATACATCCAAGTGCCCACAACAGTGCCTGCCAGGAGATGGTGTGCAACAAATATTGTTTACAGAGATGTAGTCCTAGAGAACCTAACCTGTGGAGAGGCCAAGCACCCCTCCTCAGCTGCCCTCACAGCCTGTCTTCAGACCTTGAGCAAAGCAGAGCTGACAAGACGCCAGAGTTGGAAAGACTCTTTGAGTGTTGTCATTTTTCCTCTTCCCCTTTCTTCCAGTCTGGGAAGCAAGCTCTGAGAGACTTAAGTATTAGGCCCAACGGCAAAGCAGGTCAGAGGTGGAAGCAGGGCTAGAACCTGGGTCTCCAATTTCCAGAGCCCCATCCCTCCTGGAGTCCAGGCTGCCTCCCAACATCAGCCCGGCCCCATCAGACAGCAAACAGCATCAAAAGAGCCCTAGCAGTGAGCAGGCCCCCTGAGAGCACTTTTGGCTACATACCTCTGGTTAACAGGGAAACTGAGGCTCACAGAGTGGGGGGTCTTGCCCCAGGTCACACCTTGAGGGGGCTGTTTCCCAGACTCTTAGACATCAACATGCGGCCTAGGAGTTAGGGCCAGGCACCCCATCACCACCTTGGGTCTTCTTGGGGGTCACAAGGCTTGGGCCCCTCTATCTAGCAAGGCCCCTTTGTCAGAGGACAGGGACCCCATGGGACAGGGAGGCTGCCTCTTTGGCTTCTAATTCCTGGGTCATTCTACTGTCCCCATCCCATCCCAGGCGGCTTTTGGAGCACCTAAGGGGGCCGTTCCCACATGGCTCCCGTGGTCTCCCCAAAACCTTCTTTGCTCCTGCCCCTGGGCTCCCAGACCAGCTCCCCCGCCACCTGCCCAGCCACATTCCCCCCACGCCCAGCACTGGCTTCCTTGTGGATTTCGGTGAATGTGGCCTCACCTTTCGCGTAAGGGAGAAGAAACAAGTTGTTCAACAATAACAACCTGAGGGCAACAGCTGGAAGAACGAGGCATTTTGCTACGAAGACCAAATGCAAAGAGAATGTTTGCAGAGCGGGCTGTGTGGGGAAGCAGTTCAATAGTTGGGGGTCCGGAGAGTGGGTCCTGAAATAACCCTTGCCCCTCTTTTAACCAACTGTGTGGCTTCTGAAAGTCACACCACCTCTCACAGACTGTTTCCTTGCCTGGAAAGTGGCACGATAAATAGCACCTAAGTCATTAAATTGTTTGATAATGAGAGCTAACATTTTTTTGAACACTTGCTACGTACCAAGCACTATTCTAAACAAACACTTTACTGTTACTCATTCATTTGATCTGCACTACACAGAAGAAGGTAGTTATTATTTCCCCACTTTACAGATCAGGAAAATGAGACCCAGAGAGGTTAGGTTACTTGCCCAAGGTCACACAGCTAGTAGGCATTCTTCCAATGGATGTAATAGACTTGGCACGCTGTAAGCACTCAATAAATATTATTATTGCTATCATTAAGACTTGACTTTCTTTGTACCAGTCCAAAGAGCAGAATGAGGGCCACAGGGAGGTCAAGGGAGGAAGCTGTGTGGTAGGGAAAGTGTAATAGAGCAGGGGAGGGGCGGGAGGTGGGGGGGAGGCAAGAGCTACCTCTGATACTTCTGATGGGAGCACTGAGGCACATCCCCATGGAAGCATTTTCATCCAAGATTTACGTAAGAGCCAAGAAGTATACTGGGAAAAGGCCTTGAATTTAGACCACATACAATCATTTTCTATGGACTCCAGGGCCCTGACAGAGAGCAATGGTACTAAGTAAGAGCTCACCCAAAGAAGTGATGGTGGCTGGAATGAGGGCGAGCCCAGCCAGATCAGAGCCCCAGTGGGGATGTGGGGTCTGGCCCTGCAGCTGGGGGAGGAATACAGCTTAGCTGGCAACCCGGGGAGCACGCGTGTGCTGTGCCCTTTACGGAGAAAACCATCACAGACTGAGTCGCTACACTTATACCCTGAAGCCAAGCCACCAGCTGTAGGACCCCTAAGTGGACACGGCTGGAGGCGGGGCACCCCTCACTTGGAAAGGGAGGCCTAGAAGACACAGGTTTCATTTCCCATGTGACTGGCAGTAGGGCAGCAGCAAACGCCTGGCACAATGAGCTCCAAGGTGACAGTAGTGGTGGCTGAGGCAGTGAAATCTTGGCCAGGATTCTGGCTCAGTTGGCTGCCCCTGTGAGTACAAATCATGTGACGTACTTCCAGAGATTCCCCCAAAACACTTGTGAAAGGGAGGTCTACAGACACCTGAACTGGAATGGGGCCATGGAGATCCAGATGTTTTGCTAAGGCCCGGGACATACAGGGAAGAACTTGCTAACTTCAGAGAGTCTAACAAGAAATCCAGCAACCTGAAACGGGAATGAGCTCCCCATCGCTGGGAGTATGCAAGTAGAGGGTAAGCCACTGTCTGCCAGAGTTGTTGAGGAGAGGTTTCCAGTCCTGTCCAGAGTGGTGTAAGATGAACCTTCCTGATTCATCCCACCCAATGCTCTTCTCTCCCAGAGGTTCACTGCTCATGCATCATCGGGTCCCTGTATGGCCACAGAGCACAAAAAGATGACAGACACAGTGAGCTAACACTTACGCAGGGGAACTGTGTGCTACAACTCTGCAGGTCCTGACCCATTCATGGCCTCATGACAGATCAGCCAGGTATCGTTAGCTCCATTTCACAGACGGGGAAACTGAGACCCAGAGAGGCTCAGCATTACACTGCTAGGAAGTGGTGGCACCAGGATCAGACCCAGGTGGCCTGGCCCCAGGTCCACACAGCCCCTTTCCAGGCTGCCTTCCAACGCATGGGGCAGTGCCCCTGTGGGTCCTGCATGGCTGGGCTAAGGCCTAGAGACCTGGGTGGGGCCCAGACTGGAGAGGGGCCCTCCGGAGTGTCCTCTTGGGGCCAAGAAGGCCCTGGCTGTCCTGGCTAGGTGGCCTCTTCCTGTTGGATAAGGGTCTACGGCCCACAGTCAGGCGGGTCTGGGAGGAGTGAGGGTGGGCTCCTTCTGCAGGAGGGTAGCTGAAGGCGAGGCCCAGTGGGGTCTCAACCTCCACGTCAGGGGCCAGCAGAGCTGTAGCCAGGCAGCCGGCCTGTCAGGGCTCTGGGAACCTGTGGCTGCCTCCGCTGTGACTTCTGCCACTGTCTGCAGAAAAGCCCTCCGAGTAGACTGAGCCAGGGGTCTTGTTGGGGGTTATGAAGAAAAGTGACAGTTGCGGAAACAGATAGTTTCTCACCCTGCAACCCAGGAAGGAAAGAATGCCCAGGACCAGAGCAGACGAGGGCAGCTCCGCAGAAGAGCGGCTAAGCCCTGGGCTACGCCTCAAGCAAAGGGAGAAGGGTCGGAGGCCTGGGCACCAGGAAGCACCCTCCCCATCCCAGTTCAGAGGGCTGCTTCCATTCCACACTCCGGGGGCCCCTGTCCTCACCAAAGCTGGGGGCAAGCCTCCTAACTGGCCTCCCTGTCCCACCCCTACTCCATAATTCCCTCACCCAACAGCCCCTTATTCTCCACTGCCCTAGACTGATTCCAGAACATACTTCTGCCCATGCCTTGACCCTGGTAACAGCCTTCTGGAGGCTTCTTAGCACCCCGAAGGGAGAGCCCAATCCCTCAGCCTGGTCTCATCTCACACCACATCTCTTCTCCCTCCCTGGGCCCCCATCACCTCACGCCCTTACCGTTCCCCTAAAGGGCAAACTAATTACCAACTCAAACTCTGCCCTCAGCTTTGAAGGCCCTTCTTGTCCTCCGTGGGAAATTGTATTAGTCCTTCAAAGCCCCAACCCATTGCTCCTTCCATGAAGCCAGTTCCAATCTCCATTTTTCCTCCCTTGAGCTTCCAGACAATAAGTACAAAAGTGACAGCCACCACTTCTATAGCACTTACTCTGTGCCGGCACTATTCCAAAAGCTTTACCCCACTAACTCTTTTCACCCTTACAGCTGTATGAGGGAAATATTCTATCAGTCCCATTTCACAGATTAGAAGACTGAGCACAGAATAGGTTAAGTAATGCACCCAGGGTCACACAGCTTGTATGGAGTGGAGCTGATATTCAAACCTCGACAGTCTGGCTCCAGAGTCTTAACCATTATTTGAGACTCACAGGTTGGGGTGTTGGTTATAGGCTTTGCTTCCTTCTAGGATATGAAGAGGAGTGCTTGGGCCTATGTCTACTTTACTGCAAAGCCCTTTGCCTGAGAGTGGGACTGAATCCCACAGTTGGCTGATGACCTGGCTGGGCAGGGGGCTCTGATCCCCACCCCCAAGGCCAAGCTGCATCATTAAGAGCAACCCATAAGGGCAGGTCCCCCCCACCGGGCACCATCTTCAGCCTCCATCCCTCTCTCCCAGCACTTGGCTTTTCACAGCATTTCCTGTGTGTCTCTGGAGCTGCCTGGCAAAGGCCCCCCTGTTGGATCTGATAGTCCTCAAATCAGCTCAGGCTCTCTAGCAGAAGGGTCAGTCCAGAAACTTTCCCCTCCAAATCCCTTCACTCTCTCACCTCTACCCTTCACCATGTTCAGCCCCAGACAAGGGTGAGGTTGGAACCCAAGACAACAGGCATCTCCAGAACTTCCCTAAGAGGCCTTGCAGAGTTCAGTTCAAAATCTATTATCCTGCTCTAGTCCTAATTCCAACTATTTACAATCCCAACCTTGTAATCTTAACACCCCTTAGAAAGTTATGGCTAATATTAGTCATAAAACCACTACATCTATGTTACCACTGTTAAAGGCCAGCAACTCTTATGCCAACAGAAGGTAATGTGCCCAGGGCCTGGCACAGAGAAGATGCCATTAAACTTTAGTCTCCCTTCCTTCCTTCCACAATTATATATTGAGCACCTGCTGTGAGCCAGGGCCTGTGCTGGCTGCTGGGGGAAGTGCTGAAAGCCAGAACACTGATCTTTGTGGTTAACATCCATCCATGGCATGAGGTTTGAGAACACTAGCAGAGGGAAGCCCAGAGAGCTGAGGACACAGTCCCCCACCTGGAGGTGTCGTGTGTGTGTGTGTGTGTGTGTGTGTGTGTGTGTGTGTGTGTGTGTGTGTGTGAGTGAGAGATGGGCAGGGACAGGCAGGAAGGGCCTGTGGGCCAGGCTGAGCAGCTTGGACTCCACCAAGGTGCTCAATGAAGTGCTCTGTTCTAGGAAGGAAGTGCTCTGTCCTAGGAGGCAGGCAGACCAAGGAGGACAACTAAAATGGTCAGGAGGGAGATAATGGCCACCTCTCCTAGCAAAGTGGCAACCAGGTCGGAGATAAATGACTCTTCGACAGTGTTTAGTAGGTTACAGTTAATTATAGCTTCTAGTTATCGAGCGACAACTGTGTCCTCGGGGTTAGACCTTTGTGCCTTATATCCATTATCTCCATCCTTACAGGAATCCTCCCACCAAGGATCTATCAGCCACACCCTGGCAGAAAGCAGATAGCACCCTCAGACTCGGCACCATGAGAAGAGTTTAATCAATGGACTGTCTCACAGATGTGAGCAGGGTGAAGGAAAGCTCTAAAGAATGGTGCTGTACCCTAGAGCTTGGAACCATGGGGAGCCATTACCAGCCCAGGTCAGAAAGGAGATGGGGAGGGAGCAGCTACTGGGACCCAGAGAGAGGAGAGCTGTGGGGTGCCACCGTGGAGGTGGGGTGCTTCAGCTGGGGGACACGGTGAGCCCGTGGTGACCCTGCAGGAAGGAGAACTAGGAGAAATGTAACAACCACATGAAGGCAGACCAGGTGACGAGCCTCCTGGGCATGGGGTGGGAGAGGACAGGCCTAGAGGGCTGGAGCACACGGTCAAGGCCAGAGGGCCTGGGGACTGAAATGCAGAGTCAAGGCTGACCCAGTTTCTGGTTGGACGTTAGTGGCAGATGGTGGTGTGATGCTCAGAGACAGAGTCAAAGGGAAAGGAGGGCAGGACCTCTGTGGCGGGAACGCTCCTGCCTCCACCCCGAGGCTCCCACATGGCCTGCACTGGCTCTGTGGCGCAGAGGACCTGCCTCGTCTTATCCCTGGTCTCCTTCTTTCTAAAACAAAGCACTTAACCAGCTACTTGAAATGGCCTCCTCATGTCCCCCCACCCAGCTCCCACCTTTCTTGCTGCCACAACTCTGGGCTGGCACATGGCACGTGGAGCCATGTTTTAGGGAACGTGAGCTATCTGGGGAGAGTAGGGCCCAGCCTCTGGAGTCGGGCAGAACTGAGCTGGGCAGGCACAAAATGGCAGAATTGTATACATTCAGATGTGCAAAAGCACAGACCTTTATTTTCTATGACTCATCTCATCTTGCTCTTGCACTTGTATTCCCACTGATGCCTGGGAAAGGAGTAGGGGAGATCCTTTAACTCATCAATTAAAGATAGCTCAGCCTTTTCCTGTTTAAAACAGTCTCTTTCAGGTTAACTCAATATCTTTTGCATAAATACTCAGTCTTCCAAAATTCAAGCTCTCAGGACACTCTCCTCTTTCATTATGTCTTCATTCTACTCCCTTCTTGCAAAGACGGCAGCCAACTGCAGGGGGCGGCTGGCACCTCTCATGGGGGCACAGGGAAAGGCATTAGGAACCCATGCTGCCCGTTGTACTCTCACTGGTCTCAGACGGTGTGACCAGCTCCTGGTGTTCACTGAGGTGCTGAGTCCTTGAGTCCCATCTTGGCTTCTAGTCATGAAGCCTGTATCAGCCAGTATAAGCTAGGTTACGCCATGACAACAAACAGCCCCCACATCTCAGGGACGTATTTCTCACTGTGTTACGTGTCCATCACAAGTCAGCCACGGGCCCTGATCCACGTCATCACCGTCCTCCCTCCAGGACCCAGGCCGATGGAGCAGCCACCATCCAGAACGTCATGAACGACGCAGCAGAGGGAAGCGAGTGCTGCGGAGGGTTTCACTTCAGGGTCTAAGTGCTCTGTCCTAGAAGAGGCACTTTTGCTCGTGACGCTTTGACTAGCACTAGACACGTGGTCCCACCATGGAGCCAGGATCTCAGACCTGCCCCATGCCAGGAAGGGGAAAGAAAGAAACTGGAATGCTTAAGACCCCTATTCTGTAGCTCCAGTACGTGACCAACACCAGACCTACTTGAATGTGCCATCGCTCTCCCCAGCATGCCCTCTGTGGGCTGGGAACACAAACTGGCTTTCTCTACCTCCCCTCCGCCCCCGACAGAGTGCTGGAGGTCCTGTGAGGCTGTCTTTCGGCTTAGTCACCCGGGTACCTTCCTTGGCCATTTTTAAAAAAAATGTATGTATGTATTACTTTTATTGAAGTATAGTTAATTTACAATATCGTGTTACTTTCAGGTGTACAGCAAAGTAATTCGGTTATACGTGTATATGTATACATCTATATTCTTCTCTTCTATTCCTTTCCATTATAGTTTATTACAAGATATTGAATACGGTTCCCTGTGCTATATAGTAAGTCCTTGTTGTTTATCTATTTTATCTATGGTAGTGTGCATCTGTTAATCCCATACTCCCAACTTCTCCCTCCCCGCCTTCCCCTTTGGTAACCATAAGTTTGTTCTCTCTGTCTGTGAGTGTGTTTCTGTTTGGTAAAGAAGTTCATTTGTACTACTTTTTAGATTCCACATATAAGTGATATCACATATTTGGAAAAGACAAAAGCTGTAATTCAAAAAGATACATGCACCCCAATGTTGACAGCAGCACTATTTGCAATAGCCAGGACATGGAAGCAACCTAAGTGCTCATCAGCACATGAATGGGTAAAGATGTGGTAGGGCTTCCCTGGTGGCGCAGTGGTTGAGAATCTGCCTGCTAATGCAGGGGACACGGGTTCGAGCCCTGGTCTGGGAGGATCCCACGTCCCGTGGAGCGACTGGGCCCGTGAGCCACAACTACTGAGCCTGCGCATCTGGAGCCTGTGCTCCACAACAAGAGAGGCCGTGATAGTGAGAGGCCCGCGCACCGTGATGAAGAGTGGCCCCCGCTTGCCACAACTAGAGAAAGCCATCACACAGAAACAAAGACCCAACACAGCAAAAATAACTAAATTAATTAATAAACTCCTACCCCCAACATCTTCTTAAAAAAAAAAAAAAGTAAGTCTCCCCAGCTGTAAACCAGGGTCAATAGTGCCTACCTCATAAAGTCACTGCACTCAATAAAAAATATCAGCCTTCTAAAACAAAATTAAAAAAAAGAAGATGTGGTACATACGTACAATGGAACATTACTCAGCCATAAAAAAGAATGAAATAATGTCATGTGCAGCAACATGGGCGGACCTAGAGATTAGCATACACGGAGACTCCCAGCCCCATCTGGGTGACCAACTCCACTTCCCTGGTGCTTCCACTCCGGGAGCAACCAGGGTGTTGACACTTTGCCTCTCTTCCTACTCGCCATTTCAGTGGTGCCCGTCCCTTAACTTCCTCTGCCTGTGGAGGGGAACTTCCTCTGTGTAACATCCTCCAGCCTCCGTCCTCCGCTCCCACACACCAGCTTGGCTTCTCCCTCCTGGCCCTCTGCCCCCTCCTCCGCTTCACAGGCTTGTCCTGGGAGCACCTACTTCATAAACCACTTGTACACGATTTCTCATCTCAGGGTTCACTGCTGAGAACCCAGCCTGAGACAGCACAGGCCCCACAGAGCTGTAAGCAGGCACAGGTAAGGCTGAGAATACCAGCTACTTACTGAGTGCCTACAGTGTGCGTGGCCCTTCACGTGCGTGTCTCATTTAATCCTCACAACTGAACTTCCAGCTAGGAGATATTATTATCCGCATTTTACAGATGAGGAAACGGAAGCTTAGAGCAGTCATGTGACTCGCTGCCATCTGGCCAGTACATGGCGGAACGGGATTGGGATCCAAGGCTGTGGGACCCTGTAGTCAACCTCCCTAACACACACCCCACCCCAGGATGCACAGTGGGTGAACACAGCCGAGAGTCCCGTGACAAGAGGTAAGGTAGTTAGTGTGAGGGAAGACCAAGATCCTTTTTGGAGGAATTATGGAAGAGCAAAACAGAAAGAGCTCAAAGTGGGGATATGGGTGGAGAGGCAGACCCCAGCCAGCACGTGGGACTGGGAAGGGGCTGGGCTGAGCCAGCCCACGGGCACTAGAAGAAAGAAGCGTCAGACTGCACACTGCTCCCTCTCCCGCCCACACCGACACACACGCCCCCACCAGGATACGCAGCGTGGCATGTGCACGCGCTACTGTGACACAGACACGCCAGGGATGCCCGGGGGATTACAGCTCACACGTCACCATTCCCTTGCAGAGACCCTGGTTACACCACGTCACTCTCCTGGTTTCGGCCACCTCCTCTTGTACTAGAACACTCCAAGCATGGCTCCAGCCCCCAGGGAGGAAGGGATAGGCCCACTGGGAGACCCAGGGCAGGAGGGTCTGCTCAGAGAGGGTCCTGGGTTGAGCTTGGAAACACAACCCCTACAGGACATGTTTGGATCTGAATTGGGAGAGGGATTACCCTGATCCAGCCCCTGATGAGGGAGCCAGGGGAATAGCATGGACCTCAGCTGGGCAGTGAGGGTCAGGAGGGGAAGACAGGAGTGGCCCTATGTTCCCCTCCTGTGACGACGGGACCTGTCACAGAGCAGCTTCTGCCTAAGACCTCGGAGGTCGCAGGAGTGGCTATAAGTCAAGTGCAGCCAACCCGGGAGTTCAAAGTTCCCCTTCCTAAGATCTGGGGCCAAGCTTCCACCTGAGCTGTGGACAGGGCTTACAGCTAATGGCAGGTGTGGGTGGGTGGCCATGGCTGTGGGCAGGAGAGAGAGAAGAAGGAAGCCCAAGATCACTGTCCTTTGGAGATGGTGCCGCACCGCCCACACCGGCAGCAATGGAAGTGACTGGGGACCTTCAGTTTCAGGGCTTCCATGGCATCACCAGCCCCTAATACCCTTAGTCTCAGAAAACGGTTGGGGCAGGAAAGGGGACAGGGAAAGGAGAGAGAAAGCACAGAACACTGGGCTAGAAGCAAGAGGAGACTTCTGGGTGTTCCCCGAGGGTGAGCTGGAGTGGACTCTGGGCATGTCATGCCTGGTCTTGGCCTCTGTCTGGGTCCCTAGATGGTACCCCCCAAATGAAGAAATCCTACACCCTGACACATACATAATCCCAACTGCACCCTCATCCAGGAAAAAATCCTTTCCCCCAAACCAAACTCCAGCTCTATTCCCTAACCTGACCTCTCTCCTAAGCTCCCGTGGAAGCCTCTCTTGACCCCTGACCTGAATCCAGCCTTACGTCCAGCCTACCCTGACTGAGTGCAGACCCAACTGGAAACCTCACTCTTACTCTGCCCCGACCTTGAACATCCTCCACGAGCCTACGACCTCGGTCCTGACAGCTCCACGCCTGCCTTGGCCTGTGCGCGTCCAGGGACACAGCTTTGTTACCGTAAGCCCCCTACATACGAAAGGGTCCCATTCCCTTCTGAGAGCACATCTGTAAGTCCAATGTGTTCGTAAGTCCAACAGAGTTACCCTAGGTCCCCAACCAACACAATTGGCTATACTGTCCTGTACTGTAATAAGTTTATAATACTTTTCACACGCATAATACATAAAAAAGAAACACAAAAAATAAAGAAAACATGTTCAGTCTTACAGTACAGTACCTTGAAGAGTACAGTAGTACGGTACAACAACTGGCACACAGGGGCCGGCATCGAGTGAAGAGGCAAGAGGAGGTACTGACTGGAGGGGGGAAAGGAAGTGGGAGATGGTAGAGCTGAAGGATCATACGTAGGGGACTTACTGTAGTTTAAAAGGACTGTGCCTGGCACCTGGCGGCTGCCAGCCTCTGCCCGCCCCACCCTGAGCGCTGCAGGGAACCACCTTAGAGTGGTTGGGGCTCTGAAGTTTTCCAGCCACGCCTGCCATCATCAGCACCACGGGAGGGATTCACCCATTTCCCCGCCTGTCACCTCGTCATACTTTCTAAAGCACAGTAAGCTGATGCCATCTCTCAACATCATTGGACTCCGTCCCTGCCCCAGAGGGCTTCCTTGGGGCCAGGACCTAGAAGGGATAGCCTGGTGCGATTATTTCGCAGACACGGACAGGCAGGCTGCATCAGCTGTCACACGTTCTGCTGGCCTCCTGGACAGATGTCACTCCAGGCCCCCTCTGCCTCAGCCCCAGCACTCCTGGCTCATCTGAGGCCTCCATGTCACCATGAGCATCCCCATTGCCTTGGAGCGTGCAGGAGGCAGGTGAAGCAGAGACCACCAGGGGTCCCTGTCACACTGTGCCTCCAGCCCCTCAGGAAGGTGACAGAAATCCTAAAATCCTCAGCGGTGCTCAGGCACCTGTCCTCACAGGCAGGAGGGACATAAGCAGGGCCTGCTGTGGCCTCTCTCCCATCGCCTTCCCCACCTGCAACTGTCCCAACAGACTGACCATGAGCTGCCTCTACTGCTGTCACGGGACCCCACAGGCAGTGGGTGGTTGGTGGCTGCGTGACCCATTGCAGAGTTGGGTGCTGGTGTGGCGGAAAGGGGTTCAGGAAGAAGCCTGCAGGTAACAGGGAGGAGGGACGCTGTGACAGAGCCTGACAGGATCACTCCCTGGGACCTGAAAATGCTGAAGGCACAGCCCCCCGGAAGACTGGTGTTAACCACAGACAGAACGCTAGGGTTGCAGCCCAGGGCTCAGAGGCAGAACCCTGCCAGGGGGAGACAGAGAAGCATTTCCAGACCTGGGGCCCCAGCCTGTGGGGTTGTCCGGTGGTGTAACCCCCAAGGTGCAAGGTAGGTGCTAGGGTGCCCCCCAGCCGCACTGGGTCCACAGGCTCTCACAGGGCCCTGTGCCTGACCGGACCAGGTGCCCCAGCCTGGCATAGTGGGAGGAAAGCAGGGTGTTGACAGGAAGGTTTCTCCTCAATGTAAGAAACGACTTCCTAACCATCACAGCATTCAATTTAAAAGAAAATCTAAAAAGAAGACATGACATCAACTCTCTGATTGTTTGTGGGCTTTGAAGACTGACTGTTAAACCTCCTCGGTAATTAAGTAGAATGACTCCATTTCGCCACATAAGTACGGTTATTGCTCCTGGATGGCTGCAGTTAATATAAAAGCAGCTTAAGGAAGCCATCATCAAGGCATAACGAGTTTTTAAATATTAATTAATATGTTAATAACCATTCTAGGTTAAGGGTGAGGTTTTGTGCTGTTAGCTTACTGCCAGGGACCCAGGAACGCCTGCATCCTACCCTACGTAACCTCCACTTCCTGGCGGGACTCCTGGGGGAGCGAGAGCACAGCACAGATCAGAGCCCTGCTATGTTCACAGCTACGTGACACGTGATGCCTAAGGCCCAGCACAGCGCGCTGAGCGGCCAGAACCCGGAACATGGAGCGTCGGCTTCAGGGGGCCCGAGCACTTCCCCAAATCTAAATGTGGCATCAACACCTCCCAAGGAAAGAGAGTGAGGCCCCGGGAGAGGTTCTCAGTCCACTCCTCCTCCCAGAATGTACAATCAGAGGGGATGCTAAGGAGGAGTGGTCGCGGGACCCAGGGCTCGTGCCCTGCCTGGGTCCGCGAGATGCCGTGAACTTAAATCGGGGTCCACTAAGGCCATGACCTTGGCCCAGCCGACGTCCTGAGTTCTGACCATGCAAGTCGGCAGAGCCCTCCTTCGGTGGGAGGACAGCAGTCAGAGGAAGGTCTAGGAAGGGGAGAGTGGAGGGGTGAAGCACCCTGTTTTTGTCCTCTCTTGACTTTCTGGTCTACCTAGTGGGGGGGCGTGACTGCCTCCCAAGGGAGGGGGCCACAACCAGCAGCCCATTGGTACAGTTCCATTCCCAGCTCACGAAGGCCCCTTGGTCAATACCTACTGGAGGGATTTCCCTGGCGGTCCAGTGGTTAAGACTCTGCGTTTCCACTGCAGGGGGCATGGGTTCGATCCCTGATCTCACATGCCGTGAGGCACCGTGTGGCCAAAAAAAAAAACCTACAGGAGAGCTGCAGGTCCAGAGGTCTCTGAATAGGTTAGAACAGGACATTAATTGATAATTGAATAACCCAAGGTTGTCCCACACACTTAAGTCAAAAATTCATACACCCTTCGATTTCCCTACCTTAAGTTCTGACCAGCCCCACTGCCCCAGCTAGTTCAACAAAGGGGGCGCCACAGACAGCACAGGTGGCAGAAGTCTAGGCGGCAGCAGAAAACTCCCAAGTCTGAGCCTCACCTCCTCATTAAGTTCTTACAGAGAAACTAACGTCCAAAATGAAATCCCTTTCTATGTGTTAATCCATATTCAAAATTCTCCCTTCCTATCGTTTTCTGGCTGTCTCAGAGAGAGGGGGCCTTCCTCGGAGGCCTGGGGGGTGTCGAGGGTACCTCTTTACCGTTGCAGCCTTGACCAAATTTCTTGGGAGTGGTTTTCAAAGTTATGGAGAGCGAATTCAAACTCTCTCATCTGTGCCATTTTCCCTAAAACTCCTAAAAAACTTCAGCCACAGCCCCAATTCCAGGCCATCTGGAAACAAATGTGGCCACTTCAGCAATAAATAACATTCCCCAAGGTAAGTGAAGTGAGGGTCTGACATTTCTATAGTCAGCCATGGACCACAGCCCACATTGGAGCCCTGGGCTGGGGAGTGAGAGGACAAAGGTCAGCTTTCAACTCCAGCTCTGACCCTGTGTGGCCTTGAGCGAATCAATTCCCCACTGTGGGCCTCAGTTTTCCCCTTCTGCAGAATGGGAATGACAGTCCCGCCCCACTTCTTTCCCAGAGCTGTGGGGATAAACCAAGAGGAAGTCTTTTGGAACCGTAAAAGGAGATGCAAGATGAGGATGCTCTGTAAATGTATTCCCTCCTCCCTTCCTTGGCTTTCCTCCCTGTGGATCAGATCCAAGGACATAGCGGCATCAGCGAGGAAAAACCCCTGCCAGGCCCAGCCTGAGCCAACTCCCAGGGGCTTCCCACCCCTGCCCCCATCTCCACTCTCACCCTCAGGCCTTACCTCCCTTCCTAATCCACCCCCACCTCCCATCTTTGCTTTCCCTGATAGAGTCTCCTAAGGCACAGGCCTGAGGATACCTAGTGGTCAGGGTCTGAACTCAAGCACAGAAGCACACCCCTCAGACGCCCCACATCGAACCCAGCCCCGCCCAGGGCAGTGCAGGTTACATCTTGTCAAGGAGCTTTCTCTCCCAGCAATCTGCCTGGGGGCGTGAAGAAAGTCCTGAATGCTGTGAACACGGGTCTCCCACCTTCTGTCCAGATGGTTTCAAACTTGCTGGGACAGAGGGCTGAGCCCCTTTCTGGCGAGGAGTGGCAGCTGGGCCCACGGAGCAAGGGGAGCACGGCCGACAACCCCTGCGTCAATTAGGACCTGATTAGCTGGGAGGGGGCCAGGTGGGCTGCTGGCTGGGCGCCGGCCCCTCTGTGGCCGCAGCCTGGCTTCCCTAATTAGAAGCGGAGCCTGGCAGGGCTGGGCAGACTTCACGCCGAGAGAGAGGAGAGCGCCAGGCAAGGCCTGAATGCTTCTGTTTCTGATCTCTTCTTGCAGGAAAAAGAGCAAAGCTGCTGTAAGCTGCTTGCCTTTGGGAGGAGGGGAACGAATGGCAGGTTTAAGCAGGGGCCCATGTCTGCTAATTGCAGCTCCTGATGCTTGCCTGGGGGCTGCAGAGGCAGGTGTAAGGGTAGGGCTCTCATGCTTTCCCACACAGCCCCTTCCCACTCTGTCCCTGCCAGGTGTTCACGCTCTGAGTCCCTGACGGGCACCCGGGAGAAGATTCCTGAAGGTTGCTGACTCTGAGTTCTACCCCCAAGCTAGGAAGGCCACTGGCATTCTGTATGGGGTGACTGATAACAGGGGAGGTTAATACTCCACATCTGACTACTGAGCACCGAAATGCGGCTGGCATGACTGAGGAACCCAATTTGTAATTTTATTTGAGTTCATTTAAATAGCCACATGGGGTTAGAGGCTACAGCACTGGACAGCACAGATCTAGGCTGAAGTGAGGAAAATGTTGCCCAAATTCCTCCCAGGTCGCTTGGGGAACCTGAGGAATGGCATGACTGTCCCCTGACCCCATCTTCTCCACCCGCCAAAGGACTTTCTTTTCTCTCCATGTCAGCCTGGGTCCCTGCCCCAGGAGCTCCAGGCCCTGCGGGCTGGGCTTCCAGGAGCAGTTGAGGATTGAGGTTAGAAGCACAGGCTTTGGGGCCAAACAGACTGGAGTTCAAATCCATCCCTGCTCTGCCACTTACCAACAAACCACCAAGCTTTCCTGAACCTCGATTTCCTCATCTGTAAAATGGGTATCATAAACAATACTAATATCCACTTCGGTTACTGTGAGGATTGAATGAGTTAATACATGTGAAGCACCGAGACTAGTGCCTCGCCCACAGGAAGCACTCAAATAAGTGGGAGTTTTTGTTGCTATTACCACCACCACAATCACCACTAGTTAGTATGCAAAGCAGCAGCTGGAATTAGAAGCAAGTACTGACAACTATCTTCTGGAGGGAGACCACAAACCTTAAAAACGCAGCTTGTGGGCTTCCCTGGTGGCGCAGTGGTTGAGGGTCCGTCCGCGATGCGGGGGACACGGGTTCGTGTCACGGTCCGGGAGGATTCCACATGCCGTGGAGCGGCTGGGCCCGTGAGCCATGGCCGCTGAGCCTGAGGGTCCGGAGCCTGTGTTCCGCAGTGAGAGAGGCCACAGCGGTGAGAGGCCCGTGTACTGCAAAAAAAAAAAAAAAAGAAAAACGCAGCTTGAGTCACAAGCTTCTCCTTGAGCAACAGAGAGTAAAGGCCATCAGGAAAAAAACCCAAACACCCAATAATGGGGAGAGGGGCCAACACCTCTTGCTAGTTGAGGAAGTGGTCCGAGTATGGATTCAGACCTAACAATTGCTGCCACCTGGGTGGGGCTGGGGACGGGGTGCACCAGCTGAATGGGATCTGTCGGATGTTATAGGTACAGTCAGGCCTGAAGCTCACCCCGGTGGGGACAGAGACAGGACAATGCCCCCAGAAGCTCCCACGTCCACTTCTGACCATGGGCCTAGCGCTCTTCCTGCCCACAGCTGTCCTGGGAGACCTGGGTGGCACTGGACCTTAAAGGGGAGGGTGAGGGTGGAGGAGTGTCTCTTCCCCCTCCCCCGCAGGTGCTCTGAAATGCATGACTGATGTGGGACTCTGCCCTGGGCCACAAGGACCGACGCCAGCTAGTAGTGGTGAGGTTTCCCTGAGAGAGGTGGGTGGGATTTCAGGCGGAGGTTTGCAGAAGACCCCTGGTGGCGCGGTGGCCTTGGAGCTGGGGGAGGCAGATGAAGACTGAAGAGCACCCAGGCATCAACACCGCCTCTTAGGGTCTGAGGCCTGCGGTGACACGCCTGGGAAATTCTGGAGGAAGTCCTGTTGGCAAGGGCTCTAAACCGCGGCCCCCCACCTCCACGTGGCACAGCTCCTGTCAGGGCCAGCCCGGGTGTCTGGGGGAGCCCGAAGCCCTCCATCTCCTCTGGCTCCGGGAAAGAGCGACAACAGCTGTCAGGTGGCTGGATCGTTGACCCACCGTTCTGGGCTGGCTGTCGGGGAGAGCCAAGGCCCTGGGTGGCGCCGGGAGCGCCCAGGGACGACCCGCCAGGCCAGGGGAGCACTCTGGAGAGACAGGAGCCCGAGCCCAAGGTGACCCCGAGGGAGAGGAAGCTGTCCCGGGAGGGGAGGGCGAGCGCGCGCAGCTTGATTGCGTTGAACAAAATGAGGGCGGCGCCCCGCCTCCTGGGCACTGCGGAGGTTTGGGCCAGCGGCTCGCTTCTCCCCCCCTCCCACCCCCGCCGCCCCCGCCCGCCTCCGGGCAGGGCTGTCATCAGACTCATTGGCTCCCAAGTTCTGAAATGAACTCTGCTCCAAGTAATTACAGCTCTTCAAGTTTCCCGTCCTCTGTTTAAAGAATTCGTCCTCTAGCCCTCAATGCCCCATCAGCTCCCTAATTAGCAGCGCGCGGCGCGATTACACATTCTCCGCAGCTCGCTGGGTCCGGCCCCTAATGAGTGTTTGTGGACAGCTGGGAGCCGGGCCGCCGCCGCCGCCCCGCCGAGCCAGGAGTCAGGGCCCAGGAGTGCGAGCTGTCAGCTCCGTGATGGGGCTGGAGCTGGTCGCAGCCCCGCGGGCCTCCGGGAGGAAAGGCCTTGAAATATAAATGAAGATGAATATTCATATTTGGTTCAATAAGTGCCAACTATTAATATACATGTCTGTCGGGAAGAGGCGGCAGCGCGGAGCCAATTCTGCCGGGCATAATTGCGCTCCTAATTCACAATTAGCCTGGAGCTCCAGGCCTATGCGCCGCGGGAACCCGGGCTCTAACGGTGACAGGGGCCGGGACCGGCCTGCAGGGAAGACCCTGCACACTCCAGGGTGCTTCTGCCCTGAGACCCCTCCCCGCTAGAAGAAGGCAGCCTGCAGTCCCCTCCGGGAATCCCACAGGAATTAACGCGAACTGCGATCTTCAGGTGGACCCCAGAGTCACATTTGAACCACACACACTGCTCCTCTGTGAGGCTGTCAGCCCAGAGGGCTCACGCCCAGTCTGTAACCAGAGCTCCACACCAGGAAATGTCTAGAGATGCATGAGAATTGAAGCCAGAAAATTGTAGGGACTCAGCCCAGCATGGCTGTTGTTCACCCTAAAGGCTGGCTTTCTGGGGGTCCAGCCTATGTAGCCAGAGGGTCTCCAGGCACCGCCCCACCCAGGCTCCTGGTGTCACTCAGCCTCTCTTCTTTACCCTCTCTCGTTTCCCCAGACTCTGCTCAGATGTCCTCCATTATGACACAGTTGCCACCAGGCCTTCTCTGCATCCTAAAAAATCATAGACTGCCTGCAGGTGGCCGCAGAGCCATGCTGAGCATTACCTTCGCCTGCAAAGTATCCTCAACTCGGAGACAACAGGGAAGAAGACCTCAGGGCCAGGGAATGGGTGGAGTCACAGCCCAGGAGGAGGGCATGTCTGAGCCCTGGGAATGAGCCCACACCGGCGGCAGCTGCGCAGAACCCCTTTGAGCCAATAGCCCATCATCACACTGGTAAGTGGGGTGCCAGGGGGTCCCTGGCTCAGCCCCAGATCTGCTTCAGCCAGGGTCAGGGGCTGAGGTCTGCCACCGGGCTAAGGGCCTGCCTGTGCCCTCCAGCCAAGATCCAAACCTGTCCAGACTCAGCTCCAGTGGGGATGAGAGATGGGCGCTCATCATGCCAGCCTGACAGTGAATGCAGGAGGGTGGAAGCTTGGACTTTAAGCTTGTCCAGGGACATCCTGAGCAACAGCCAGGAACAGGTTGGAACAGTGAGGGGGAGGTGGGAGCTGTGACAAGGCCCTGGGGCAGGCCCCCCGGAAGGTCTGGTATGATCAGGGCCTGGAGCATTGCATCCTCTCAACAGCGTGTGAGGTGGACGCTGCTGTAATCTGCATTCTACACATGAGAAGGCTGAGGCACAGAGAAGTTAAATAGAGAGAGTAGAGAGGAAGGCTGAGCACAAGCAAAGCCACTCACCAGTCTGATTCCCAAGGTCTGCAAAATGGCAACGCCACATGGAGCCTGCGGGGAAGGGAGTGGTTTCCCATGGCAGGCAAATGAGAATGATTTTAAATGGATTTTCTACTCTTTCTCTTCTTCTTCCTCTTCCTCTTTCCTCCCTTCCCCTCCCTCCCCTGCCCACCCCTTCCCTTTCCTTCCTTTTATGAACAACTCTGCCCCAAAGCCATTAGGTGAGGCCAAGCAAGGTCACTGTCTGCACCGAAGGCCAGGGGAGGGGCCACAGTGGCCCAGAGCAGGATGTCATGTTGGAGCCTGAGCAGATGAGCCGGACTCCCATGTGAAGGGGAGTGTCTACCTCGGTGGGTCAGAACACAGGGTGAGGAAGCCACCTGGGAGAGTGGTGCAACAGGGGGAGCCTGATTACACACAGGGGATCAAATGCATAAATATACGGAGGCTAATGGGATCCATGTTTCACGCTATGGGGGAAAGGAGTTACAAATAAGGAAAGAGAGAAAACTAGAATGATCCTGGGTCGGAGTTGGAGTTGGCGATGGGAACTCACAGTTCTCGGCAGAAACAGATGAGACAGATAGATGATAGACAGATTGATAGATAGAAGCAAAAACATAGACATAAACGTGATCTGTCAATCAATTGACCTATATTCATCTATTCCTTTGCTCAGTCCACCAAGAGGACCTGCGAACAGTGACACACCAATAGCAAAGAGCATACCTTGCACCCAGTTCTTGAATTCTAAATATAGTTGTCCCCTAAAATGAACCAGGATTTCTTGGAGGAATGCCCGATTCCAGGGCGAGAGCAGAGAAAGTACCAGATGAACCTAGGACATCTTATTGTGCCAAAAAGCCAGTGTACTCAAATCCTGATGTGCATATATCAAAAGGAAACAGAAGTCAGCTTGAAGGGGCTCCCATGGGCCAAATCTGGGGCAATTTGAACATCAAAATAAATAATGATGGTAGCAGTTTATAGCCCATTGAATAAAATAGGAAACCATGAATCCATACTGACATAAATGAATACATGGAAAATTTAATGAGGAATGGGATATTTACATAGTCTCAAAGTACCTTCCCACATAGTTATTAATTACAAAGGGAAAAAGTGATTTTACAATGGAGGAGTCCAGCAGACACCATCTTAAACAAGTGATCAAAGTGAATGTCAGTAATGGAACAAATCAAAACTAGGCACCACCTGATTGGAGACAATGAGAAGAACCTTACATCACGTCTGTCGTGTTTCTGCCAAAAATGCTCCGTCTGAAATGAATCTTGAAAAACGTTGTACAAACCCGAACTGAGGGACATTCTACCAAAGAACTAGCCTGTAGTCTCAAAAGTGACAATGCAAGCAGAGGTTGAGGAACTGTTTCTAGATTGAAATAGACAAAAGAAATATGACAACTAAATGAGACATGATCCCCAAACCTGGATCCTTTTGCTATAAAGAGCATTACTGGGACAACTGGTGAAGCTTGAGTGGGATCTGAAGACTAAATGGTAGTTAGGTGTTGATGTTAACTTACCGATTTTGCTGGCTGGCTGGTGGTTATGTAGGAGAATGTCCCTCTTGGTAGGAAACGTACTGTAACCCATGGGGATGGGAGGTGATGGGGCATAATGTAAGGAACTTATTTTCAGATGGTTCAGGGAAAAAGACAGTCATGTGTTCTGTAGTTGCCACTTTTCTGTAAAGTTGAGGTTATTTCAAAATAAGAATTAAACTTTATAACAAATGCTGGAGAGGGTGTGGAGAAAAGGGAACCCTCCCACACTGTTGGTGGGAATGTAAATTGGTGCAGCCACTAGGAAAATCAGTATGGAATTTCCTTAAAAGCAAAAACAAAAAATAGAGCTACCATATGATACAGCAATCCCACTCCTGGGCATATATCTGGAGAAAACCATACTTTGAAAATATACTTGCACCCCTATGTTCATAGCAGCACTGTTCACAATAGCCAAGACATGGAAACAACCTAAGTGTCCATTGACAGATGAATAGATAAAGAAGATGTGGAATATATACACAATGGAATACTACTTAGCCATAAAAAAGAATGAAATAATGCCATTTGCAGCAACATGGATGGACCTAGAGATTATCATACTAAGTGAAGTAAGTCAGAAAGAGAAAGACAAATACCGTATGATATCACTTATATGTGGAATCTAAAAAATAGGACACAAATGAACTTATCTACAAAACAGAAATAGACTCACAGACAGAGAGAACAGACTTGTGGCTGCTGGGGGGGCGTGTTGCAGGAGGGAAGGTCTGGGAGTGCAGAGTTAGCAGATGCAAACTAGTATATATAGGATGGATAAACAACAAGGTCCTACTGTATAGCACAGGGAACTATATTCAATCTCCTGTGATACACCATAATGGAAAAGAATAAGAAAAAGAATATATATGCATGTATAACTGAATCACTTTGCTATACAGCAGAAATTAACACAACATTGTAAATCAACTATACTTCAGTAAAATAAATTTTTTTTACAAAGAATTAAAAATTTGAAAAGTGTGGGGGAGGTCCTGCTCTGGGCTGAGGCCCAAAGCTGGACGAAACAAGACCACAGTTGCCCATGTTCTAGGGGAGGTGCTGGATGCTCCAGGCGAGGCTTGCCAACGGGAGGCCCAAATCGGCCCAGGTGCCTCACCCAGTCACTTGCTTCCAGATGGTCGGAGGGAGAAGCCAGAGACCAAAGAAAGATTTGGGAGCCAGGAATTCTCTGGAGAGATCACGTATTGCTGCTTACCTTCCACCTGCCCCAGCGGTGGGAAAGGGCTGCCAGGCCATCGAGGGGGTTCTTGAGGGAACATGGCCTGTCCCCTGAGTTTGAGGGCAGGTTTCTGACATCTTCCAGGAAAGTTTGAAGGTCAGAGGTCAGCTGCAGCCATCTGTGCTGCAGAGAGAAGAGAACTCACCACCCCGGGTGGTCCAGGCATGCTGGTGGAGTTTGGCTCGACGAAGGTGAGGGCGTCCCTAGGAGCAAGGGAAAGGTCACAGGGCTCAGCTTTCTTGGAAGAATCCTCCCCAAGGAGACTGTCTGGCAGGGCACAGCACAGTGACTTCAGGAGGTGACTCCAACAGGAAGGGCACACAGAAGCCCAGGGTGGTTGAAAGGACACAGTAAGCTGAGTTCTGAGTGCCCTAAGTCCATGGGTCAAAGCGAGCGCTTACTCAGCACCGGTCCGCAGCCTCCAGGGCTCATTTTGCATGAGAGTCCTGCTCCAGAACCTTAACACAGCCCCTGCCTCCTACCCCAGCTTGTTCCAGCTGCTGCTCAGATATAGATGCTTGTAACAGCCAACAACTGCTGTGACATCACTGTGACAACCCCCTCCAGAAGTGCACGGAGACAGCAGCATTTCTTTCCTCTCTCTCAGGTCGACAGGTGAGGTGGGTGGCTACTTCAGGATGCAGACTGGCTGGGTTGGCTGCAGGTCGTTGTTGGCTTTAAGCCTGCTCCTTGGGCCCAGCAGAAGGGGTAATAGCTCCCTAGGCATGTGCTTGTTACCCCATCAAAGGAAACAGGAGGCTGAGCAGAAACACAGGGCCCTGTCCCAGAGCCCACACACTGTCGCTTCCACTGTCCAGACAGTGGATGTGTTAGTCTTCTCCTGCTGTGTAACAAACTACCATAAACCCAGCCACCTAAAACAACATCCATTTATTAGCTCACAGTCTGTAGGTCAGAAGCCAGGCTTGGCGTGACGGGTTCTCTGCTCAGGCTGATATCAGGGTGTGAGCTGACTGTGTTCTCATCTAGAGCCCGGGATCCTCTTCCAAGCTCATTCCTGCTATTGTGGTTGTAGGATGGTTCCTTGAGCCTATTGAAGTCCCCACTTCCTTGCTGGCTGGCAGCCAGAGCTGTTCTCTGCTTCTGGAGGCCGCCCACATTCCTTGTCACATGGCCTCCTCCATCCTCAATATAGCAACATTGCAACAAATTCATCTCGCGCTTTGAACCTTTCTGACTTCCCTTTCTGCTGCTGACCAGAGAAATTGCTCTGCTTTTAAAGGGCTCACTTGACTGGGTCAGGCCCACCTGCATAATCTCTGCATTGTAAGATCAGCTGACCTGGGACTTTAATTACATCTGCAAAATCCCTCCATAGCAGCAGCTAGATTCGTGTTTCATTGAATAACTCGTGGTCAGGAAACTCGGGGGTTGGAGGGCATCTTTAGAATTCTGCTTAGCACACATGGCCAAGTCCAGCATCTATGGGTGGGAAAATATGTACCTCCCCAGAGAGGCAAGTGAAATGTTACTGAACCATTATCTTACCTATTACGTGTTCCTGAAAAACCCTCTCCAAATCCACTCATCTGACCACTAGACAATCTTCAGCAGTACCTGGGCAGAACCCCACAGAAAGGGAGGGTCCCAGGCCTGTTCCCAAGATGCTCCATCACTGTTCTCTTCCCAGGATGGACTTGGGTGTCTGAGCCCCACGCAGGCCCTGGGACCCTTCTGAACCCCCTTCCTCTGGCCCCCTATCCTGTCTCACTGCGGGCGGTTGTCCAGCCTTCACTTCACCTGGGTGAGCCAGGCCCTCCAGTCCTGACTAGGCCCCTTGATCTCCCAAGACACTCCCCCCATGCTGGGACAGAGGCTGAGGTCCAGTCCCTTCATCCTAGTCCCCAGGCCATCTGCCTCTCTCCAGCCTTTGCTCTCTGCAGTGCCCTTGTGCACCAGGCTCGTGCAACCTCCAGGCCTTTCATCACGCTGGCTGCCCCTCCTGCTGAGTTTCAGGGCTTTTCCTCTTTGATCCCTTTACCCACATCCTTCCAATCCTTCAAGGCCTAGTTTACTCACTCTTTCAGGAAGCCCTACCAGACTACCCCCTGGACCCTGTCTTACTCTGCTCCAGGGCTGGGTGGAACTCCTTCTGGAAGGGTCAGGACAGGGTGGGGGGAGCCCTGCCCAGTGGTAGCACAGTTACATATGGGGGTTGTTCCTTGGAAGGGAGTAAGCACCCTAAAATGCCGGTGTTGCCCTACGTGATACTCTGCCCTTCACGAGGGGGTGTCCAGCAGGGGCAGCTGCCCCCAAGCCTACACGGCCCCATAACCACCCCCCTCCAGTGTCCCTCCCTCTCACCACCCTCTCACATGCCTGCCCGGGCTGCTGTGCTCTCTGTCACACACTCTGGGATCCCCGCCCAGAATGGTTCAGTATTTGGGCTGCCTCTATTTCCCTAGGTGTGACGTGTTTTTGAAGAGTGTCTATACCTCCTGGGACTCAGGACCTGGACTCAGTTTGAACAGAGAGGGTGAGCTAGCTCCCTGGGCTCTGGCTCTGACCATTCTCTGGCTGGCAGAGTCTTGGGAAGGGAGGGCCTGGTGGAGCAGCTGAGGGGCCTTGAGCACAAGGTCACAACTTGGCAACCGAAAGCCAGTCGAGCGCCTTCCATCAAGTTTTTAACCAGAAAAATAGTGTGCCCATTTCTCTGTAATACACCTCTGGGCCTTTTTATTATGACTTCATTTCCCCTTGTAATATTGGAACGTCTCTATAATTGTAAAAGTGTAATAGAATCTAATAGAATTTCATTTGGCGCCCGGAATGCTCCGTGCCATGGCCGCTCATTCAGAGTGAAATAATGATGTCTAATGCCCACACATGGCTCCCCGTGACCTTATTCAATCTTGGGGCTGATCGGGAAATACATTGATTCAATTATACACTGATGACAAATGAACTCAAAGAAAGAGGAAAAAAGGTCAGCATATATTTGAAAATGTAAATCTTAGCAATGTCTTTGGGGTTCGCCCCAAAAAAAGAAAAAAGCCATTTCAAAATGCCATTTGTGGCTAATAGTGTGGAGTTCCAGGCTCAATCAGGGAGACGCATTGGGTGGCTGAAAAGGCATTAATGGGGTGCTGCTTCCTTAGAGCAGGGATCAGGCCCAAATCCACCTTGAGCAGCTGCTGCCTGCACAACCTCTCCCGGCACTGCCTCTTCCCCCAGAGCCAGACCTCCCTTCCTCCCTCCCTCCTCCCTCCTCCCTTTCTCCTCCCTCTCTCCTCCCTCCTCCCTCCCTTCTCCCCTCCTCCCTCTCTCCTCCCTCTCTCCTCCCTCCTCCCTCCCTTCCTCCCTACTCCCTCTCTCCTCCCTCCTCCCTCCCTTCCTCCCTCTCTCCTCCCTCTCTCCTTCCTCCCTCCCTCCCTCCTCCTGCCCTTTCTCCCTCCTCCCTCCCTCCTTTCCTCCTCCCTCCCTTCCTCCCTCCCTCTGGGGAGAGGGTGAGGAGGCAGGGTGGCAGGGTCAAACCACTGGCCATCTGGACAGAGTGAGGGCAGGGAGTGTTCTGGGTGTGCTTGGGCTCCAAGGTGGAGGGTGGTGCCCCCCAGCAGGGCAGCACAGCAGACGAAGAACAACACCCACAGCCAGGTAGTGGTGGACAAGGAGTGCCCAGAGGAAGGAGGAACACCAGGAGAGCTGGATCACACGAGTCAGGCAAGGGAAGAGTTTGAAGCAGGAGAAAAAGACCAGTCATGCCAAATACTGTCAAATTCTAGAAGATGGAGACACATAAAACTCCAAGGCATTCACAGAATTTCTCCAATCAAAAAAATTTTAAATTACGACTGTCTTACAGCAAAGTCCATAAATATGAAGTGTGCAGCTCGATGAGAGTTTTAGAAATTTATATATGCCTGTAACCACCACCCAGATGGACATATGGAATACAGTTGGCCCTCCGTATCCATGGCTTCTGCATCCGCAGATTCAAAATATTTGTGCATTGACAATATTTGGAAAAAATAATTCCAGAAAGTTTCAAAGAGCAAAATTTGAATTTGCCACATGCTGACAACTATTTATATAGCATTTACATTGTATTTGCAACTACTTACATAGCATTTACATTGTATTAGGTATTATAAGTAATCTAGAGACAATTTAAAGTATACGGGAGAATGTACATAGGTTTTATACAAATACTGCACCATTTTATACAGGGGACTTGAGCACCCTTGGATTTTGGTATCCAAGGGAGGGCCCTAGAACAAATGCCCCACAGATACCGAAGGACGACCGTATTTCCAGCACCCCAGCGGCCTTCCTCACGATTCCTCAAAATTAATAACCCTGCATCCCCCTAGGTAAACACTATTCTGGCTTCTATCCCCATACGTTAGTTTTGCCTGCCTTTGCACTTCTTATAAATGGAATCATAAAGTATGTACTTTTCTGCCACTGGCTTCTTTCCTTCAACGTTGTATCTGTGAGATTCATCCATGCTGTATGTACCAGCAGTCCTTGCTTTGCACAGCAGGACTGTGAAATGAATATGCAGGCTGAAACCATGCAAAGCAATCTTGATGATCAATGGGGAATATTATGATTGTTCTGTGACTTTTAAAATTTTTCATCAAAACATTAAAAACTCTCTTCCTGTTGGTTATAAAGGTATAGGGAAATGAAAAAATAGGAACACTAATATTTAGTAACCTGTCGTTTAAAGCATTAAAAATTAAAGTGTTGTATTTCTTTGTAAAAAAACTTATCAAGAGCCGTTTGAACAGTCCTCGCCTCCTTCTGCTCACGTTATGTAACTTACAATACAGAGCGAGCGTCTTTTCTGTGCCTTGGCAGACTGTCCTGCTGTTTTCTAAGTCTGGATCAGCTTCCAACGTTGTGCCTTTGTGCTTTCAGTGTGGTGAAATATCTCTGAAAGTTCCTTTAATTCGAAGTTTTGTGTGAGCTTCACTTTCTCTGGGCCATCTTCATCCTTTCAGTCACAATCAGGTTCAAACAGTGGCTATGTCAGCATTCTCATGATCAGCTATTTCTTCTGTAGCTCCACTTAACATCTGATTCAAATTTCAATTCCATCATTATCGATTTTCATTTCTTTGTTGCACTTTCATCTTTGTGACTAATTCCTTCTTTCACTTAACGAGTTTTGTAAAGTGTTGCATGTATTTATAACTTGGAGATGAGGAGGCAACACAATGGCACACTTTGCTGTCTGTTCGTGAAATAAACAGCAGATGCCCAGTGGCTAGTCACCCACAGACGCCCAAAGAAGTGACATGGCTGGTCACAGGTCGTGATTTGCAGACTGAAGACCAGGTAGGGAAGTTTGTATTCTACGCAGTTACAGTTAATATACCATGGTAACTAAAATTTGAACTGTGTTATTGGGAAACTGGTATTATCTGACTAAACTGTGGTAACTGAAATTTGTGCATATTGGAACCGTGTCAAGTGAAGCCTGCTTGTATAAATAGTTGGTTCTTTTTCACTGCTGTGTACTACTCCATTGTGTGACTATGTCCCAATTTATTTGTTCCTCTTGCTGTACACTTGGGTTGTTTCCAGTTTGCCTCTATTATGAATAAAGCTGCTATGAATATCCTTGCACCTGTCTCTGTCAACATATGAACTCATTTTGGTTGGTTAAAGATTTTTCTACCCAATTATTTCATGTGTCCCCAGGCAAGTCCCCATCCCCACAGAGCTGGGGCATCTGAGCAACATCTGTAAAGAAAGAGGGTCATAATTGCACTGAGATGGGAGGTCCTTCGCCTCTTCCAGACCCATTTTACAGACAGGAAGATAGACTCTAGATCCAGAGGGACCTGCTTGAGGTCACACAGAGTCAGATCTATGGGGCCCCTTTCAACCTGCCCTCCAGGAGGCCTGCCTGCCCTACCGAGGGCTGCCCTTGAGGGTCAGCCCTCCCAGCTGTGGAGCTAGAGTTTGCCTTATTCTGGGGCTAGTGGGACTCTATCTCAATGGGAAAATACCTTCATCCCATCCGCATGGGGCTGAGGTCAAATCAGGTATATGGGGCCGGGAGGCCCAAAACGGGAACCTTACCTTCTCCTGATACCCCAGAAGCTCTCAGTAAGAGCTCAGCCGGCCTGGCTGCCCCATTTAATTTTCATAATTAGCTGACAGCTCATTAGCAGCTCATTAGAAGCCCTGAATGCAGTGACAGTAACAAATTTGGTGCAACCAGGCAGTCCGGGGGTGTCCCCAGGGGAGTGACCCAGGCTGGGCTTCAGAGTGGGGGGCTACTGGGAATGAGCTCAGCCACTGTGCCCATGTCTGAATCCTAGTCCTTGGATACCATTAAAATATCCCCTCCCCCAACCACCTGCCCACTGACACTTTCCAGCCCTGCCCCCAGCTTCAGGACCCTTAGCTACCCTCCCCTGTGCTCCTCTCCTGTGAGGACCACATAGGAGAAGGCAGTCCAGCTCCAAGATAGGAAGGGGGACCCCAAAGCCGCGAGGGACCCCAGAGAGCCCAGACTCTGCCCAACACTGGGCACCAGGCCAAGCCTGGGAGACTCAAGTGCCCCCCGTCCACTCACTGAGTCCTGGGGCGCATGCTCTCTAAACCCTTCTCCACTCATCCCTCCAGCTCCGGTCGCAGCTCTGTCTGTCGGTCTGTCTCAGTCTATCTCCATTCATTCAACATTCACTAGGCACCTATGATTTGCCTGTTCTGGGCTAAGTCTGAAGCAGCTACAAAGCTAGGTTACGTCAAGTCCCTAATAAAGGACTCATGACACAGCGGGAAGGAGAGGAGTAAACAGACATTACAATCCTGTGAGGTAAAGGCTGGATAAAGACTGGAGTAAAAACTGCAGACGCATCAGAAGAGGGGACTCCAGGACCCCAGGGGTTGGACCTGTCAGGGGAGGCTTCCTGGAGGAGACAGCATCTGAACCAGGAGCAGGAGTTTGCTGCTTGCTCTTCAGACCACCACCTTTGTGCCTTCACCCTTCTCGCTGCAGCCCAGGCCTCCCCTCCTTACAGCTGAGCCCCTCCACCGCAGGGTCTCGGACCCACTGAAGGCTCCAGGGGCAGAGGCCAGAGACTGGGGATGGAGCCAGCCCCATGGGAGACAGCTAGAGCCTGGAGGGGGCAAGGAGAGACAGAGTGACTTTTCCTACGGAGGGCATGGGAGAAAGAGAAGAGAAAACGGGGTGGGAGGGGGTGGGAGGGGGGAGGAAAGTCAGAGGGGAAGAGCCCAGGTGGTCCCAGGCTCCCACAGCCCTGTGACCTTGGGCAAGTCGCTTCTCTCCCCTGGATTTCAGTTGTCTCCCCACTGCGCTCCAAGGGAACCTTGCAAGGTAGGGCCTCACCATAGCCTGGGTGAGGCCAGGGCTGCCTGGTATGGCCACCAAAGGTCAGGGCTCTGCACGGCCGGCCTGCCTCCCAATCCTGAGTTCCCAACTCCACCTCGGGGTGGCCATACGTCTGCCACTGGGATCAATGGGAAGCCATTATCATCACCACATCTTAATGACACCAATTAATTCCCCATCTGTGGGTCCCCTGCAGCCTTCAGTGCTGAAGGTTAAAGGGAGGGGCACTGGCTCAGGGTGGCTCTTTCCCAGGATGAGTTACAGGCTGGTCTGTGTGGCATGTGTGTATAAGCATGTGTGTTCATTACCCTTGCGTTGCCTGTGTATAAAGGCAATGTTCATCCTTTACTGGTTTATGTGTGTACACGTGTGCACTCTGTATGTGTGCATTGTCTGTATACAAAATGTTTATGTGTACAAAGTGTAAATCGTTATATATGTGCAAAGTACGGTATGTTGTTATGTGTACAAAGTATGTGCATATAAATGATGCCTCTATATTACGTTTGTACATAATGTAAGGTTTATCTGTGTGCACTGTGTGTGTGTGAAGTTTCTGTGTGTGAGTCCTATGTTGGTGAACACCAAGAACACAAAGGATTTGCACCTCTGTATCCACTCGGATTGTGTGTAAGGGTGCATTCTGTGTCTGCCTGCCTCACTGTACACGTGCCTGTGAATGTGTGCTTGCACATTCGTGTGCTGACTGTGAGGGGCCCTGGCCAGCAGATCCCCCCTCTGCTGCATGGGCGTGGGGTAGGGGCCAGAGGCTCCTCTCTGCTTCTCTGGGGACTGGGGTTCTGCTCTTGAGCCCAGGGTTCTCAAGGGTAGATCTTCTTGCACTCTGACATGGACCTGATGCTGCCTGAGCTTCGTCTGTGTTTTGAAGGATGAATAGGAGTTCACCAAGTAGTAGAGGAGGGAAGGGGGTTCCAGGCTAAATGTTCTAAGTGTGTTACACACACATTCATATAATCTTCACAGCAACCCTATGAAGTGAGCACTATCATTATTTCCATTTTACAGATGTGGAAAATGAGGCAAAGAGATGTTTAGTAGCTTGCCCAAAGACACATAGCTTAAAAGTAGGACAATCAGGAGTCGAACAGACACACACTCATACCCACATTGGCACATATACACAATGCTCATGTAGACGAGACAATGGACACACACTCATGATCACACACACATGCTGGGCACACACTTATGCACCTACACACATTGCACATGTCCACATCCAGACCGTGTCCAGTGTCCCCAGCTGTCCAGAGTGACCCAGACCAGAGCAGAGCTCTAGCTCAGCCCTGGCTTTGCTGGGGTGGGCATCTCGGGGGAGGAAGGTGGTGAGCATGAGATGAAGGAGGACCAGAGGGAAGTGCCTGGGGGTTTTCTCTGCCTTGTAACCCTACCCATGCAGCCCAAGAATGGAGGGCAGGGTCCGCCCCACGCAGCACACCTGAACAAACACGCCTGCTTTGCAGATCTCAGCATGGCCTCACTTTCTCCAGCAGCCATGCGGGAAGAACGCTGCCCACCCTGTCCCTGCCCAAGCCTGTGGAAAGGACTCTCTGGGAAATGGGAACCCCCATCCCACCCAAGCCTCACACGTCCCCAGTCCCCTCAAGGGCCAGCAGCCACCTAGGTTCAAAAAGATAAAAACTAAAGCTGCTGCCTGCCCCATGCACGATGCTTTCTCTGGCCCAAGGAGGCTCCCTGAGGGCCAGGCTGTTCCTAGCCTGTGACCTCAAGGTCAAGCAGTGCCCTGGCCGCACCCTCACACCCAGAAGGCCCCGGACAGCTTGCCCTGCCTGCCTGTGCCAGAAAGCCGGCTTGCCATCCCTCCCCTGGGCTCTCTCTCTTTTTAATTAACAGGAAGCCATTGTGAATACTAAAGAAGAAATTAGCACCTGTCAGTCATTTCTGGGTGTTTTTAGATTTCTCAAGCCCTCTTTAATTAACCCCTCCAGTTCCAAAGCCCTGCCCCCCCTTGGATGGGAGCCTGGCCCCTGCCCTTAAGGACCCCAGGCTAGCTGGTCTTGACTCCCTGTTTAACAGCAGCTTCCCATTCATCTCAGGCCCCCAGTGGGGGCCCGAGCCACCCCAAGATGTCGGGCAGTCACATCAAGACATGAAATATACATGACCTTTCACCTTCCACTCCACATTCGGGAATTTATGGAAAGGAGCTGATCACACAAATGAGCAACATGTAGAAGGAGCTCCAGCACAGAGCTGATTGTCACAACTACGTCCATGGGTACGGGATGGCTTCTTACAGGCAAACAGTCCTGTAGACAGTGACACAATAACAGTGACATAAATTCGCAGTTACTGCCATGGAAACTGTCCTTTATACACTGTTTTGGCAAAGCTGTAGGTTACTAAAGTGCGTTGATAATATGACATTTACAGAAAATCTTATTCTTTGAGAGAGAGTGAGAGAAAGGAAGAAGGCTCAAGAGACGGATGTTTTGAAGTTCCCAAAATGTTAGCAGATATTATCTCTCAGTGGTGAAATCAGGTTGTTTTTTTTTTTAATTTCCTTTTTTTCCATTTCTTTGTGGTGAAATATATATTTGAATATGTCTATTTCTATATTTCTATATATACATATATATATTCAAATCATAAAGTCCCGCAGAGGTGCACTGATTTGATGGACGGCGCTGACTGAAAGGCTGCATGCAGACAGGCAGGCACTCGGGGCCCCAGGGGCGGCTGGTGGGATCTTCTAACTGAAGAGGGCCCGGGAGGAGCCTCCAGAGGGCAGGGGAGCTGAGCAAGTCCTGCCAGAAGAAACTTCTTCATTTGTGTGGAAAGCAAGACTATTTGGGACAGAGGGTGGGGTGGGGGACGGGAGGGGCCTGGAGGAGAGGTCTGGAGCTGGCAAACAGGCCCAGCCTCTCTTTTCCTGTCCCTCCTCTCCCCCCACTCCAGCAGGGGAGAGAGTACTGCTGGCTTGTGCGGGGAGGGAAAGCCCCGGGGCTGGAGCTCGCAGGCCTTGGTTCCCATTCTGTTGACCTCAGTTTCTTAATTGGAAAATTCTGAACTCTCAGAGCGTGGAGACTCCTTAGAGGCTGGCCTAGCAAGGCCCCAGGACTTGGGGAGAAGCAGACGGCCCCCTGAACAGCTGAGGGTTTGGGTCAAGCCTGGTCCACCTCGCTCTGGAGGCCTCAAGGGTCATTTAGGCCGGAGAGGCTGGAGGTTTATTTAACCTCAGGGCCAAGCCTGAGGAATGCCACGGGCAGACTTGCAGACCAAGCACTCAATCCCGTGTGTCTGTTTTCTTCAATGAGGACTCAGAGCCCTGGGTGGGGGACGCCAAGCAGAGGCAGGTGTCTGTCATCTCTGAATTTCTGACTGGGGTCCTTCAGCTTTAGGAACAGAATAGCCCACGGGCTCCAGCTGCAGCTGTGGCCAGTGAAGGCAGGAGGAGGCCAGCCCAGGCCACCTGCCCCTCCCATAGGCCAGGTCTGAGTTTGGAGCTGGCTTGGGGATGCCTGGAGCAGACTTAAGGGTCGGGAGGGGAGAAAAAACAGCCTATTCAGGCCCAAGGCATGAAAAGCTGAGCGTTTAGACAACTCTCCTCAGTGCTTTCCCCAAGCGAGGCCTTAAGGGAGAAGTACGGGGCAACACCCGGCCAAAATTCTCCATTCTTGAGGCCGAAGTACCACATCCAGACCTTAAAGGTGGGACCTCACAGGGGCAAATGCAACATCCTGAATTTCTGGTCAAAAAATTAACTGCTGGAGGCACATGAAAAGATGCTCAACATCGCTAATCATCAGGGAAATGCAGATCAAAGCCACAATGAGATATATCACCTCACACTGCTCAGAATGGCTACCATCAAAAAGAACACAAAAAATGTTGGCGAGGATGTGGAGAAAAGGGAAACCTAGTACACTGTTGGTAGAAATGTAAACTGGTGCAGTCACTGTGGAAAACAGTATGGAAGTTCCTCAAAAAACTAAAAATAGAACTAGCATATGATCCAGCAATTCCACTCCTGGGTATTAAAAAAAAAAACCCAAAACACTAATTCCAAAAGATACGTGCACCCCAATGTTCATAGCAGCATTATTTATAATTCCCAAGATATAGAAGAAACCTAAGCATCCATGAACAGATGAATGAATAAAGAAGATATATATACACACACAATGGAATACTATGCAGCCACAAAAAAGAATGACATTTTGCCATTGGCAGCAACACGGTGGACTTGGAGGGCATTATGCTAAGTGAAAGAAGTCAGACAGAGAAAGACAAATACTGTATGATATCACATATGTGGAATCTAAAATATACAACAAACTAATGAATAACAAAAAGGAAGCAGACTCACGGATCTAGAGGACAAACTCGTGGTTACCAGTGGGGAGAGGGAAGGAGGGAGGGATAAAGTAGGGGGAGGGGGTTAAGAGGTACAAACTATTAGGTATAAAATAAGCTACAAGGATATATTGCACAACATGGGGAATGTAGCTGATATTTCATAATAACTATAAATGGAGTATAACCTTTAAAAATTATGAATCATTATATTGTATACCTGTAACTCATAATATTGTAGAGCAACTATACTTCAATAAAAAAAATGAACTGATGGAGTTGAAGACGGAGGAGACCAGGCAGCTCACGTGAAAAACGGGGCTGGAGAAAGACCCTAGAAGCCCCGGGCAAGTGTGCCGTGACCACAGGCATCCAGTGCCAGAGTGCGCCCAGCCATGAGGAGTGGCCGGGAGGTTTGCTTCGGTCCCACTGTTCAGCCTTGGCTTCAGTGATGGGCTCAGTTTCAAGGACCACATTTTCAGAGGCTTTGACACCCTGGGTGGTCCAGAGTGGGATGAACAGGAGAGTGATGGGTCTGGAGACCATGAACTGGGATGAGGAGAGGAGACAGTGAGAGAAGCAATGGGGCAGCTTGTTGTGAAACAAAGCCAGGGGCATGGCTGATGTTGTCAGATCTCTGTTGGGCTGACAGGGGCAGAGGATGGACCACGGGGGAGTGTAGTGGGTTGAATTGCATCCCCCCCACCCCTGAAATTCATGTCCACCTGGAACCTCAGAATGTGACCATATTTGGAAATAGGGAGGGTCTTTGCAATGTAATTAGTGAAGGCTCTCTAGATTAAACCATAGCCCTAAATCCTATAAGAAGAGGAGAGGACACACAGAGTCTCAGGGAGGAGGCCAAGTGAAGAGGGAGGCAGAGATTGGAGTGATGCTCCCACAAGCCAAGAAGCACCAGGAGCCACCAGAAGCCAGGGGGCGCAAGGAAGCATCCTCCTCTAGAGACAGCATGGCCTTACCAGCACCTTGATTTGGACTCCTGGCCTCCTGAACCGTGAGAATTCTGTCCTTTTAAGCTACCGACTTTGTGGTCATTTGCTTCGGCCGCCCTAGGAAACTGATACAGGGAGAATGGATGGGAGGAAGATTTTAGAGTAATAAGAAGGCTTTTCTGCCCTGCAAACTGGTTCATCTGTACCAGTTTTCTAGGTTCCACATATATGCATTAGTATATGATATTTGTTTTTCTCTTTCTGACTTCACTCTGTATGACAGCCTCTAGAAATAGAGACACAGATGTAGAGAACAAACGTATGGACACCAAGGGGAAAGTGGCAGGGGAGGTGGTGGTGGTGGGATGAATTGGGAGATTAGGATTGACATGTATACACTAATATGTATAAAATAGGTAAGTAATAAGAACCTGCTGTATAGAAAAATAAATTAAATTAAATTTTAAAAAGTCTTTTCTAACAGAAAAGCAGATCGTCCTGTAAGGTAATGAGCTCTCTGTTGCCGTAAGGGCTCAGGCCAAGTTCTGTGAACACCATCAGGCCATTGTAGGGGTGGAGGAGCCCACTCTGGAAAGGGTGGGGGCTTCTGGTGACCCACATAGGTTAATTAGACCAAGACCTGGTATTTCTGACCTGGGCTGATGCTTGGCCTGGGAAGGAGTGGGTGGGAGTGGGGCAGGGGAAGCTTGCCCCATACTTTGCATTCTCACTACGCCTGGGCTCCAACGCGAGCAGTAGACACCATAGTCTGTCAGGAAGACCCTTGCCACCTTGCCTCCCAGTTAGAAACTAGTAGAAATGCAGGCACTCGGAAGAGGGGTCTGGAGACAGTGTGCCTTTCTTTGGTGCCGGGCATTGGGGTTTGAGGCCTGCTCCTCACGCAGCCCGGTCGCTGCAACCCCACAGGCCTGGGCGAAGGTCAGCCGGTCTTGCGCCCATGGTCTGCATGACTCAGACAGGCGCCATCTCCCCCACTGCCCCAAGCTGCGCTCAGGGTCACCCACTGCAGGCTCTTACGATGGCCTCTCACAGCCAAGAGCACCTCTTCACTTTTAACACCTTCCTCTGGAAAAGGCGCACCAAGATCACATCTAACTGAGCTTGCTCTGGTAACTGCAGAGAGCATGCAGGCCAAGCGGCCAGAGAGGCGGAGACTGTGCCAGACCAGCCTGGGTGCCGGCCCCTCCACATGCTCTGGGACCCTCTCACTGGCCAGTCACTCTGGGAAGCCCTGCACGGCCCTTGGGAAGATGAGGGCCAGCATGGAGGCAGCCAGGAGGGCTCACCAGGAACCTGAAGGTCAGCGGGAAAGATGGCCCCAGAGCAGGGGGTTTGCCCAAGTGCTCTGACAGCGGCAGAGTCTGTGTGCCACTCCCCCCCGCCAAGAGCCCCGTAGACAGGCCCAAGTCTGAGGGCCTCCACTGACCTTGACTGGGCCCTCAGCTTAGATGACTGGGCTCCATGCCGCGTGGTCTCTCATCCTCCAGGAGGCTGATCTGGGCTTGTTCTGATGGGAAGGCAGGGGAGCAAGAGTGTGAATGGAAGCACACGAGGCCTCTGGAAGCTTCAGCTCAGAAATGACATGAGTCACTTAGAGCCACATTCGACTGGCTGAAGCACGTCACAGGCCAGCCCGGGCTCAGGGGCCGGGAGATAGACAGTAAAGCCACGCTGTGAGGGCGCGGCTACACGTGGAGAGCCCAGCCACACATGGATGCTGAGAAAGCTTCCCAGGTGATGTTGGTAAGACATCCCTACTGCCACCCTCCTGGGAACCCCGGGGATAAAGGCACAGGGATGGAGGGGGGGCAGTGCCTGGCAGAGGATGGCAGTGACAGTGTGAGGGCCGGGCTGAGGCCAGGCATGGCTGGGAAGAATATGAGGGAAGAAAGGTAGGGAATGGGCTGGGGGTGGGCTTGCCACAAGGAGCCTAGGATGGCCTCAGGTCCGATGGCTCAAAGCATCACCAGGTCTCACTGGCTCCACTGCCACTGGGACAGACCCTCTTCGCAGGTGGCTCATCCCAGCGGCAGAGGCTCAGTCAGCAGGAAGTGGGGCCTGGAGCCCCTGGAAAAGCACAACTGTCCTGAGCTGGAAGAGCCCAAGCTGCTTCCCTCCTAGGTACATCCTGGGACTCCTACCTTCCAGCAGTGGTTGTCAAGCGGGGCTGTGACTGTAGCCTCGGGAGCTCAGGGTCCTCCTCTTGCCACCAGTCCAAGCGCGCAGGCCCTTTTCTGGCTCTTAGCCACGAATCACATGCATTCCCCTCCTCCCTGTCTTCCTTCACCCCGGGCTTCTTTACCAATGCGAAGTGATGTAAGCCTTAGAGGTTGCTAAGGCTAATACTTATGTGTGCCTCCTGGCTCTCACCTGAGCTCCCAGCTGCCTCACATTTCAGTTACATGGCCTGTGGGAGGGATTCCAGAGCCCTCTCCAAGTTCCCGTGCCTCTCTCTGCCTCTGGGCTCCCACCGCCTCTCACTCTGCTCTTGGGTCACCTGAGCCCACCTCAGGGGCACTCAGAGCACAGAGCCCAGCCCGTTTGGCTCCATCCCCACCCCTTGCACTCAGGCACCTTGCAAGTCGGGAGGAGGGGTAGATCAATAAAGGCAGGGGATTGAATTAGTCTGCTTGGGCTACCATAATGAAATAACACAGACCATGTAACCCAAACAACAGAAATTTATTTTCTCACCGTTCTGGAGGCTGGGAAGTCCAAGATCAAGGCCCAGCAGGGTTGGTTCCCAGCGAGGGCCCTCTTCCTGGCTTGCAGACTGTGCCTTCTCACTGTGGCCTCATACAGCAGGGAGAGACAGGGAGTTCTCCTATGTCTCCTCTTATAAGGACCTCCATCCCATTGGATCAGGGCCACACCCATATGACCTCATTTAACCTAATTACCTCCCTCCAGACCCCACCACCAAATACAGTCACATTAGGGATTGGGGCTTCAATATATGAATTGGGAGGGGGGATACAATTCAGTCCATAACAGGGATGTTGATGCAGAGGTCACGTTACAAATGGAGGGTTTCGACCATCTCGTGCTCCTCTAACTTCCTCTCTCAGAGCGATGGGCGCGCCTCCCCGACCCCATAGCTCCCTCAACACTTCCCTCTGATTCAGGCCTGTCGCTCTCTTCTTCTAGTCAAGGACCCGCCAAGCAGTGTTTTGCAAACAAGTGGAGGACTTTCAACGAATAACATCTTCCCCATCACGTAGCCTAAATGAAATTTCTTAGTGCGTTTCCACAGTCTGTGGAAGATCCTGACGCCCAGCCCCCCTGAGAGTCCGCGGCACCTGAGTGCACTTGCAGGGTCCGAGCCTTCCTGAGTGGTTGTGGTTTTAATTAGCTACAGGCTACTATTAATTTAGCTTCATCATTATCCACTCAGTTGCTTGTTGGTTAACCCTGCAATGTGTAGGGATACATAGTTGCAAAAACAGGGTTCCCGGCATAAAACTTCCCACTGCTGAGGGCTGGAGGTGGGCATTCACGTTGGTGCAAACATGGAACATTTCCGTCCTGTTCCTACCTTGGAGGTACACGTTACTCACCATCCCTCCCCACATTGCAGCACAGAAAGAAACTCATTACTGGTAATGAACCCCTAGAATCTGTATTAGTTGAATAACTAGCAGTGCACCATCAAGGTAAGAATAATAGAACTACTGCATGATTTTCAAGTTCACAGAGAATTGTTTTATAATCTGTTTAAGCTTATATTCATTAATAGTAAATATGCAGTTCATACATGCTGCCAGCAGCCAGCTGTCTGCAACTTACTTGAGAATTCTCTTTGCCTAGAAAATGGAAGCAGGTGGGTGAGCCTTGGGGGGAAATTCAGCTTGGAGAACACAGTCCACTGCCTGGGCCCTCGGGCCACTGAAATTTCCAGACTTCCATCAGGACACGTGCACCCCCTTGCTTCCTTCCTGAGCCAGCCACCCATAAAAGTGTCCAGAGAGGCCGTGGGGGAATGAGCAGGGTCAGTGTTGTGGTTCCAACCCAGGCATCACTGAGTGATACCCAGCTGGGGCAGGGCTCTTGGGAACAGGAGTCTCGGCTGAGTCTCGGGCACCTGGATCCTGGGCAGGTGGGGCAGACAGTGAATGTAAGTCATCTGTGTCTGAGCCTGTCATGTGAGCAGCTCAAACCCGTTCCCCGAGGCAGTGAGGGTCAGAGATCGCACACGAGTGTGTGTGTTTGTGGGGTGTTATGTAAAACCTTTAGCCTGAGCCAGGAGAAGGCAGGAAGTTGAGGCACAGTTGAGAGCTCCTTCCTCCCACCTGGGTGCTTACGTCATCAGCTGGGATCTCTGCAAGTGGACGAGGTCTGCCCTAACGCCTTGTCTGGCAGCTCTTGCTTTTCATCTCTTTTAAATAAGCCATATCACGTCTTCTGGCTGCCACACACTGGCTCCTACAGTCCTTGAAGTTCTCAACACTCTGCCCGGGTAGGAAAGGCCCCTCCGTGGCAGAATCTGAAGCTGTTCTGCTAGTGTCTGTTCTCTCCTCCTTGGTGTCCCATATCCCTCGGAAGGTGGTCCATTCATCAAAATCAGTGACCTGACTGTGCCCTTTCACACCCTGTAAAATCCTCCATTTTCCTTTAAACATGTCAAATCCAAAGCAAAACCTGGAAGGTAGAAATGGTGTCCTCGTTAACCCAGAATGACCAGTAAATACCCCACAGCCCTGGATTGATGCAGTTGTCCTGCTGCCAAGGTGGGAGCACTGCAGACCCCTTAATCTTCACAAATCCTCTCTAAAAAACATTCAATCTCATTTTAAATCTCTTAACCCCCAAAGGCAGTGATGGGGACCCGTGCATGATTGATAAAGGGTATTCCAAGAAACCCAGGTCAGCTGAGGGTCTCCTGCTGGCCCCGCCCCCTGAGGGTTAGGCTCCTGCTGCAGCCTCGTAGGGAAGGAGGAGGGAAGCTGCTGGCTGAGGAGATGCTGGAGCCTCTGCCTGCTCTGCCTGTTCTGGATCTGGAAGGTTCGTCCCATGGGAGATATCCTGAATATAGAGTCCTGAGAGACCACGCAGCTCCCAGCTCCCACTTCCAACTGGGACACCTGCCTGGCTTCTAATCCAGTGGCGGCCGAGCAGCCCTTTCACTGAGCCTTGCTGTACAGAGAGGGGCTGGACCACATCCTACCCTTTTCACCCCAAAGGTGCCTTTTCTTTTATGGACTCTGTGTTTTGAAAGATTTTGTCACCCAAAAACTTCAGGTATGAGTGTGGCCAGAGCCGTTCATCACAGACAGAGATGCTCTCTCCACGACGTTCCTTGACATTTGAAAATAGCCTGCAAATCCCATTACCCGCTTTGGGGCCCAGATAGGAAGCGGAGCTGTTGTGTGTCAGGATTACCTGGGGCGCCCTGAGGCCTGGGAGAGGGGAAGGCCTGAGAGGTCTCCGAGGGCCCTCCCACCGAGTCCCTCTGTGCACAGTGACCCTCCTCCCACAAACTCCACCCCCTCCCCGTCCAGCAGCTCCCATCCCACATCCCAGGCACCTCGGCACTCATCACCACCCACATCCACCACCACACAAGGCTGAGTCCGCAGCAGGGGCTACACGAGGAGGTGCCCGGGCTGCTCCGTCCCACCACGTCTCGGTGGGACACCTGCAATTTGGGCCTGGCTCTCATCACTTTGGATACATAGCATCTTGCCGGGCAGCGGCTGCCACAGCCCCTGGCTCCCCAGGAGCTGCACAGAAGCTGGGGAAGCAAAAGCCCTGAAGAGAAAAGTGAGGGGCAAGGGCCTCAGAAGTTATGCCCTGGTTTCGAGGGTCACGTCTGAGCCTCTGCTTCAGGCAAAGAGCTGCACGTGAACAAGAACACACGTGAGCAGCCCCAGGAATTTTCACGGAGGTCTGGGGAGGCAATCCTCGGACAAAGACTCAGGTTCCTGCTGGTACCGGGGGGACGGCTCAGAGCCATTTAATTTAGGCACAGATGTTCCTGTGTCCCTGTGCTCGTCCTGTTGGGAGGGCCCGGGACAGGTCCCGTCTGAGGCTGCGAGCCTCTCCTGCCCCACAGTGCCACCCAGTAGTGGGAAGCCACTAACGCATCCTCGGGCAAGCAGCCTTACGATTCAGTTTGCGCCTTCTCCCCTCTCCGTGTAACTCAATGGGTAAATAGACAGACACTTGAGGAAAGTGAGTCTGTCTTCCCGGCTAATCTCAGGGCTCCGTGCCGCAGACTCAACCCGGGTGCACTCTCTGTCGCTCCCTGCTGGCAGCCCGCTGGGAAGGGGCTCTTTCGTGGTCACCGAGAGTCTGCCACAAGGACATCGATAGGAAAATAAAATGCTTCAGGGACACATCGTCATTAAAGCCTGTCCTAGTAAACTCAAACCAGACTGCCCACAAATCCTTGCTAATAGGAACATGACGGGCCCCAGGGATGGGGGCCCCGTGTCCAGAGGACTGGGGGTGGCAGCCACACTTGGAGGCCTGGGTTCACTTTGGATGAGCCAGAATGAAGGGCCAAGACACATGTCATCTGAGGAGGAGTCCAAGAGAAGTGGAGACATTTAGACTAGAGAAGGCTCACAGGGCTATGGGGATACCTTCAATTCCTAAGGGGCCGTTATGTGGCAGAAGGAACAGACTTTAAATAGTTCCCAGGGGGCAACTAAGGAGCAGGTGTCAGTTAATATGAAGACTCTTCTAGCACTTGTGTGTTTCCACGGTGGAATTCATCTGCCTTGAGACATAGGGAGCCCGTCCATCCCAGGGGGCGTGTCCCCTGAGGCTGCAGGTCGGGATCCCTCCCCTGGGGGAGAGTTGGGCAGAAGAAATAGAGCAGATAGTCCATGATTCTGCAAATTTGGGCTTCAGGAAAGTATCTGGTCCATCATCATCTCATTCACTGCTGATGGGAGGCTATCGCATGATGATTTAGCTATTGAGGGTGTTACCTATCACTATCCAGATTCGCTTAATCAACCTATAAGGAGGTTTGGCCACATCCCCTAGGGATACTTCTCCAAATGGCATTCATGTCATCCCATTCCATTCTCATCCTTGTTCTTGCCAAAGCACAGTCACTGCCCAGTTCCTGAGCGAGGGACACAGGCTGCTGGGTAACCAAGATGGTGCCTGGATGCCTGGGTCTCCCTTGGGCCCTGGGTTCTGTGACCCCTGCCCAGTGTCCAGAAGCCCTTATGCAAAAACTCACGATTAACTCTGGGTCTCTCTTCACATGCTTTCTCTCCTCTAGGCCACTTTCCCCTCTCTCCATCCACCTTGATCCACTCCAGACTTTAAGTCCATCTCAAGCAGCCATCTCCACTTCAAGGTCTGATGGCCTCTCAGCTTAGCCCTCTTTGGTCCACTGCCACCCCTGACTCGGTCCTCCTCAGTGAGTGAAACCACCATCAGTCTGGTTACTGAAGCCAGAAGTCATTCTTGACCCCCTGCCCCCTTTTCTTCACACTTCACATCTACTCATCATTTGATCCCATCAATTCTATCTCCAAAACATATTTCATATCCACCTATTTCTCTCCATCTTCTCTGCCACCATCTTACTCCATGTCCTCTAACCAATCTCCCACCTCTTGCTCCACTTGAGTCATTTGTTACAGAGAAGGCACAGAGATCCTTTAATCAGATGCCATTCCCCAGCTGAAAACTTGTTGATGGTTTTCTGCTGTGTTGAGAATAAACAGGTTCCTTCCCGTGGCCCCTGAAGTCGTGCAGCACCTGGCCTCTGCCTCTCCCTCACCCGTGTTGTTCTGGCCTTTGGACCAAGTCCTAGAACCCAACAAGCTCTTTCCCCTTTCCTTCTGCCTAAAGCATTCTTCCCTTTAGCCTTCAAGCATCTTCAGAATTGCTCTCAGATAAGGTTTCTCTTCTGTTATTCTCTATTACATTACTCTTTCCTTTATTGCTCTAATCACAATACACAGCTATTCTACTATTTGTATAGGTCTCAATCATCTTTCCCTCCCTCTTCCAAGACTGCAAGCTCGTTAAGGGCAATGACCTTGACAGTCTTTTACATCATTTTCTGTCCAGTGCCTGTCACAGTGCCCGGCCCATAGTAGATGGTCAATAAACACTTCTTGGATGAAGGACTGAGTCTCTCAATCCAATTCTACTGAGTTCTTTGTGCAACTCCTGGTCCTTCGTGCTGGTGCTGCAGAGTGTGGTGCTGGTCAACATGGAGGAAAAAGGAGACGTGGGCAGTGGTCAGACTGCTCTTCCCCTCCAGGCAAGCAGAGTGTACTGCAGGCAAGACATCCCTGCTGAGATTGAATACGGGGGTGGGGCACCCAACAACGGTTCACGGTCAGGGACTGTGTTAAAAAAAGAGTCAGCTGAAAGTTGCTATAAAATTCAAGTGGCTGGACGACTAAGTTCTCTACTGATGGGAGGAAGGATGTCAAGCCACAACCAGGTAACTGCTTCCGGAGGGAAAACAACTCTTGTAAAAAATTACCCATTTCAATGGGCTTTGGGATCTTTTCCATTAGAAGCCCTTTCTATCAAAGTTCCACAACAGCAATGAGGATCCTGTGTAAGAACTCCCTCTCTCCTCCGGGGACCAGCCGCCGGCAGCAGACTCAGAGATGGGTGGCGGCTGGCAGGTGGCATCACCCTTAGCTGCTGGGCTTCGTTCCAGAGCAGATGTTTGCCTCATCCTGTACCACAGAAGGGGTCCGAGCCTTCAGAAACAGTCTGTGCTCCCTGAAGTAGGGAGCTGTCTGTATGACGAGGAAAATCATCACTCCACCTGGCATTATCTTAAAGTGGTAAGTGATGGCAAATGCTAGAGATACTGGAGAAGGGCGAGGTGGAGAAATGGTCCAGCAGCTGACTTGTGAACTCCGTATTTTCACAGCTACACACACTACCTGATGAAGAAATATGGGAAATCAAAACATTTATAGTGATTCTTAACCCCCACTGCCCTGCGATGGGAATTGCAGCACTTGGCGCCTGGTAAGCATCAATCTATCATGTTTGCACAGACAGGGCGTGAATTCCCGAGGAGGCAATGGAGCCCCTTTTCTTTCTTCTGTCAAAAACATATTCAAAGGCTTCTAAAGACTGTTCCTGACAATGACCTGTTAGAGCATTTAGAACTTATTTTTATTATGCAAAGTCCTGCAGAATGCAGCTCTCCCTGGCTGCGGGTGGGTCTTACTCAAATTTATTAGCATGCAAAATAATCCTACTCTGTTCTGAAACCTCAAGGCCCAAACTTCACAAAATTACCTCGACTTTTGCTGGAAGACAGAATGTTCAGGAACCACTTGGCCTTTTGGAACTCTGAGATTGAACTTTACAGCAGTCTCAGGCCTGAACTACAAATGCCTGGAGACACACTTGAGCCTGCTGCCTACGTTCAAATCTTGGTTCTGCTACTTCTTAGCTGTGTGACCTTGGACAAATTTCTCAACCTCTCTGTGCCTTAATTTATTCCTCTTTAGAGATAAAAGAATTAGAAGAATACGTGTAAAGGGCTCAGGATGGTGTCTGGCATGTGGCAAGTGCTCTGTAGATGTTGCTGCTATTATTACATTATGACCCTGAAGAGGGGCTTTAGTTAAGAGACAGTGATTGCTTCCACTAATACAGCTCAAAGTCCAGCTAACAAGGGGACTCTGATCTCTAGTAGACTCAGTGTGAACCAGTGCCTGGACCAGGAAATACTGGCTGCTGCCTTGCCCCTGGTCAGACTGGAAATGCCCACTCCTGGGACGGTACAGTTGCCCCGGGGATGGAGACAGCTTGCTGTGCTGATGAGAAGAGTCTCTCCTAAACAACAGGGTGATGTCAGGATCTTGTCTGCAGACCCCGCTGTGGGTGAGAGGGTCAAAGCTGTCTCAGTCCCCCAAGGGCAGGGAGATTTATGTAACCTCTGTATCAATGCCAAGGATATGTCTGGTCTGGAGATGCTGCAGAGTCCACTTAGGAGAAGTTCATGCTGGGGGGAGGGGTCTGCACTGCATCTGTGGGTCTGTCCTCTGTGCCAGGCCAGGAACCACTGCATGTTTTGCGGAGAAGGTCCTCTGAGGTCTTCACCTTGAGTTCGCTGGGTCCCTCAAAGATGTCTGGGGTGGCACCAGGCAACCAAGAGGGGAAGGCTCTAAGAGAGCCAGTGGTGACACTGTCATAGCCCTATTAATCTTCCCAGTGTTCCACTGTCTCCTGTGTGTTGCTGCTTGAAGTGAGGCCACTGGGGCAGTGGTGGGAATCCGCATGGCTCCGGCTGAGGGCTGCTCCGGATAATTTAGGGAACAGAGAGAGCAGATTATACCAGCAACTGAGGAAGGCAGCCACAAAAAAGCAAGACAGACATTGCTTATGGTCTTCCTTTGAAGAACAAAAGCAAAGAAAATTGGCTCACCCGTGAGAGAATGAAGCGATAACCATGTACTGAGCAGAAATCCCAAGCCTGAGCCTGCTCACCCAGGAAAAGTACCGGATCCCGAAGCATAAAACTGAACTATGCGAGGCCTCTGAATAGCGAAAGGTTTTACTTTAAAATGCTTTGTAAAGGGACGTTAGCACTTGTAGAGAAGAAACAAATGCACAGCCCAGGGAGACGTCTTGTCTTCAGGCTGCCTGTGCTTGCCCTGGAAGCCTCTGCTGAGCCCTGAGTCCACAGCCAGGAGACGGCGAGGGTAGCTCCCGTCCCAGCCTGTAGGTCCTCTTGGCTGTTACAAGTCAAGTGTGGCTTTCTTTTAGGCTCCCAGAGGCCATGGTTGGAATTTAAGACCTAAATTTCAGCCTTCTGGGTCCACACAATCTCAGATCCACCTGGGCAATGCTAGATTTATCTCACTGGGTCTAGGTTCCAACCTCAGGAATATCTCCCCTGTCACCCCCTCGCTCAAGCCCCAGTGACCACCCAAGGGCATCAGTTTGTTTCAGGAAGAACCCATTTATGCTCTCTGCTCTTCACTTTACTGTCATTTGGTAGGAGATTGGCAACCATAGACAAAGCTGCCCCAGGTCAAAACAATGCAGAACTGACAAGGGTCTGGATCACCTTGGGTGTCAGGAGGAGACAGATGGTACTCACTCAAACGGGGTAGTTGAGAATCTAACAAAGAGGCTACTGGTAAAGGTACCAGAGAGTTTAGGGAAACCCATGAAGGAAGACACAGTCCCCAGGGCAATAGCCCTGGTCTTAGCCTGAAGGGGCAGGGAACACAGCTGTGAGGGAGCGCTGCCGGCAGGAGCTCAGATCTATAGAAAGAGAATGCAGTGACTTCCCAGTGGCCCAGCACTGGGGGAATCAAGGCCTAGACCTCTCCCCTCCCTGAGTGCCTGTTGGTGTCCCCCACTGACAGAAGCCCAGCGAAGCCAGAGGCCAAGGGAGCCTGTTAATTCACTCCTGAAAGATCACTTCTCTGAGTGGAGAGGGCAGAGCAGGGCAGAGTGGTTCTGGAGGGGCAGATGGAAAATATCCAGCCCAGGGTCATTTCCCAGAGGCCACAGCTTCTTGGTCTCCAGCCAAGTGCAGCCATTATGGAACACAACTTCCCTGGCCAATTTCAAAGCTCTGCTTACTGCTGGGAATGCGTGTTTGAACAAAGCCTTTATTCTCTATTCCAACAGCAGGGCTGGAATTTAAAAAGCTTCATTTTCAAGACTGGCTGCTTTCAATCTTTCTAACCTGGAACTTACATTTTGGAGTCAAACAGAATTATTTAAACAAAGCATTTCAGTGATAAGCACAAAGTGTTTTGAATTTTTTCTCCTTTCCCCTCCCTACGCAGCATAACATTCCTGCTCAAAATGTCAGGACTATTCTGTGGCCACCTCTTACAACCGGCCTCTCTCAGCTTCCATTTCCCCGGGTCTTTGTTCTTCAGCCTGTGTCCTCACCCAGGTGTGCTGCTGTCCAGGCCACGAGAGGCCAGTCCTAATGCAGACTGGCCTAGGACAGGGACCTCTCTAATTACCCCAGGAGCACTTTCGTCCTCTGACTCCTGCTTCCGGGTTTGGCAGAACCATGTGCCGTTATCCAACCAGTCTTCCTTATTAATTACACTTTGTTCTTTTTGCTCCCCTGACCCCAACCCATTTTCCTGTCTTCTGTGATTTAAGTCCGTCTCTGCCATCCTCTTGTTCTCCTCAGCTGAACTTCTCCCCAGCCCCCGGCTGGCATTTATCTTTTATCATATTCCTACTGCCTTGACCTGTCTTTTACTCAAGTCAGAGTGTTGACTGGCATTTGCATTCCTTGGAAATAACACCTGCTCTGCACTGTCCTGGGCAGACTGTGTCCCTGTGGGTCATAACGAAGCCCAGCCCTCCATGCCGTGGTGCACAGGAGGTGTCAGAGTGATTATCAGTGCCCTGGAGTGGGCCTAGCAGTCACTGAAAACACATCTGAAACAGAAGAGTAACTATTTTCACAGCCATGAAAGTAAATGGAGAAAGCAAGGCCACAAATCCCCAGATAGTAAAGAGGTACACAGTTGGAAAACAAAGCTCACATATGGCCTGGCCCAAGTGTGTTCCATACAGATAAATAACAAATAGAAATAATATGAATATTCTCTTTAGAAAGAGTGAGCTAAGTCCCGGTCAAAATGATTCCATGTAGATCAAGTGAAGGTCTGCACAGAGGACAGCTAATAGAACGCATTTTCTGGTAGATGGACAGCTGGCCTGGCCTGGTGCTGGGGTGGGAAAAGGTACAGATGTACTAAAACGTTATAAAATGACTTCACCTTTCACTTAGTGCTTAGTTCTGGACCTTTGCTCAAGTTTACTGAGCAGAATCACTAATTTAAGACTGAAGAGAATGGTACAGATGAACCGGTTTGCAAGGCAGAAATAGACACAGATGTAGAGAACAAACGTATGGACACCAAGGGGGGAAAGTGGGGGGTGTGATGAACTGGGAGATTGGGATTGACATATACACACTAATAAGTGTAAAAGAGATAACTAATGAGAACCTGCTGTATAGCACAGGGAACTCTACTTTGCTGTACGGTAGAAACTAACACAACATTGTAAAACAACTATACCCCAATTAAAAAAAACAAAAAGACTGAAGAGAAATGTGGATAGAAATTTGGATACTATTCAATTTAACAAGAGTTCTCCAATACATGATAGAGAAGAAGGTATCACCATGAAAGTAAGAGCAGTTTTGAACACAGGAACTATCCCATTTTCGGGCCCAGGGGAAGGACAGAATCCAAGCCACTGTCTCGGTTGGCTTTTCTGCCGGGAGACCAGTCACCTCACCTCTGCCTCTGGGAGCACCTCTGGGAAACGTAAATCTCCACTCAGCTGAGACTGGCTTCTCTGTAGGTGAACAGAATACGCTCCTCAAAGATGGCTCACTAATCCCGGAGAGATGGTTTACGGGCTCCTGGCAGGATTGGAAGTAATAGTCAGGAAGGAGAAAGACCTTGAAGAAGCTTCAACTCCAGTTTTAAAGTAAAGCTGGCAGATTCCCCCGGGGAAGCACATTGAAGGCACTGAGAAAATACTGGCCAAACTACTCAGCCAGGGGCAACATACGTCAGTGTTATCTCTGACCCATTTGGAGGCTGGACGGTGTCTTCCAAATTGATCACTAGAAGCACGTCTACTACCTTCAGCCATTGAGGGGATTTATGTGCAACTAGGACCTGCTCAGCTGGCCAGGTGTGGGGCATTTTGGAGGCTTAAGTGACAATCCCACGAGGAGCTGGAATGAACCTAGGTTACTTACTTTATAAAGGCAAAAGCAGATGCAAATTGCTTCCTCAGAGCTTGTCTGTGAGGCCAAGGGAAGCATCTCTTCACCCAGTGTGACCTAGAATGACAAAACTATTTGTCCAGCTGCAAAGGAGAGACCTATAATACTAAGAGGAATGATGTACCTTCCCCTGTGTCCAGCCTCATGACCATCCCCAAAGATGTGTGCCTACCTTTGCAGCAGCAGGCCAAGCTCAAAATTTGCTTTTTAGGGCTTAGAGGACCTGATTATAGTCACCTCTTGTTCACGTAAAAATTAACGTGTGTGGGTGACATCTGGTTTTTTATTGATTCGATCGATACGTTGGGAATTTAGCAGCATGTTAATGGCAAACAGTTACAAAATCTATTTTTCTACATTTAAAGTAAGCTGTCTTAAACCATCTACAGCAACCTAAAATTACAAGAACACACGTGAATGGCTGAAGCACTTCTGCTGTTATGCTTATAGACAAGTTTATTAGTAATTTCCTAACAAATCTTCTAGTGCAAAGTGCACATAATCATTTGGAACCTCCACTGAGGTTCTGGCTCTCAGTTTCCCCTACAAATAATTGTGCCTAAATGTAAGAATCTGAAGTACAACCGGACAAGTGTGCCCACAGCCTTGCTTTGAGGGCATCCACTCCTCTGAACAACTCTCGAAAACACCTTGAGTTGATTTCAGCTGCACAAGCCATCAGGCCTGTTGCTGGCTGTCCTTTAACCCCACCTTGGAGTTGACTGCTTCAATTTTAAAACTGGTGCAAACACTTGGCAGGGCTCAGGGTGGCTGAAACGCTGAAAGCTCGGCATACTATTGTCCTTTTCCCCTCCTAAACCCTCATTGCACTAGAAAGAGCAGCTCTGTTTCTGTACTGTTCAGCGTTGTTTGAGTTTCTTTTTGGTTCTAGGCAGGGCAATGGATTTAGCAGTGCCTCTGGGTGCTGTTCCTTGCCCTGAAGTCGTGGGGGGTTTCTCTATTTCTCCCTTGAGTTCAACTGAAGGGAGTCTGCTAGATATGTAACTTGAGTAACTCATGTCCGAGTCATCCATGTTTTCCTTCTTACTGGGCACAGAAGTCTTTTCATAAGCAGTGGGCTAGGAAAAAAAAAAAAAAAAAAAAAGGCCTGGATTAATTTTGCAGACACAAAGCAATCTACATCAATTCAAAGAAGCGAGGGGCTACAAAGTTGTCTAGGATGTGCAAGTTGGAGCTCTCTTCGGACGTGAGATATAAACTAATCACACTGTGAAACTGTTATTGAATGCCAAAGAAAGCTCCTTTAGCATCTTCAAGAAAACGGAATTGTTTAGTGTCTGGGATAGAGCAAACTACAGGCACAACTTCAAATCCACTGCCCTGCAAAATGAAAGTAAATACCATTCACATAGGCAAGTCCATCTGGACACAGTTGTAATCATTCATCTTTCCAGATTTCTAGATGAGCTTTGACATGTGTGTGGATTCCCTGACAAGCACATCATGATTATTCTTTCTAACCCGGGTATAAAGTTGCTGCATGTGGCCCACTCCTCACATGCTCACCATTCTCTGCATTGATTCCAGGGACTGGCTTCTAACCCCAGTCACACCACTTGGGCAGGTCTGAAGACCTTTTGTAGTCTTGATGCCTCACTGTTAAATGAGGAAAATGGTATTTGCACATTTACTACATGGGCTTATTATGAGAATGAACTAAGGTGGTGGCCACGAAAGTACTCTGTGAGCTTTAAAGCATGAAACAAGTAGAAGGAATTTTAACAGGCAACTGTGTTTTCTCAGGTCACTGCACCCCACAGTGGAGGAAACGGTCTCTAATCCTGCTGTTGTGAGGGAAGCAGAGTCCATTTTGACCTTAGACCCATTTTAGAAATGCTCACTTCCCATTAAATGAAGCTGGGCATAGAGTTCTAAAATAGCAGAGAACGTCTCAGGAGACCGGCACAAGCAGGATGGGGGATGAGACAGGAGCTATAGATGCAGCGAGTTCTCATTTACACAGAATGAGCTCGGAAAGGTCTCATAAGTTTAATACTCTGGTTAACTGAAAGCATACACATGAGTTAATAATCAGGTTAACAATTTTCAAAGAAGGTGAAAAGATTACATATAACACAAAACAAATAAACCTGGTGTGTGCGTGTGTTGTTTTTTGATCACTCTTGTGATACAAGTGACCATGTTTTATACACAGTAGCAGTACGTATTTGTCCAATGAATAAATGAACTCCCAGGGCTGCAGCAAAACCTCAGGTCATTTATGGATTTTTGGTACCTCTATTTCGAGAAAAGAGAAAATTTACCAGATGTTTGCTTACTGCAGACAGTCCTTAAATAGGTGCTTCTTCAAACTATCATTCTTGTATGACCTTATAACAGTATATGCTAATTCTTGAGCTGGTAATTTTGCACATTGAAAAATTAATTTGTACAAATTTGGAAAAGTGAAAAGGTCCTTTTCTGTATAGATGCATTTTCTCAGGAAAATTTCTGGGTTGCTTCTCTGTGTATTCTTTCAAGAAACAGAAAACAAAATGTGTTAGCCTTCAGTAATACAGGTTGTGTCTTCTCCTTGAAAACTCCTTACGTTTAGCAACAGGGTGAGAGTAAAACACCCCTGATGTTCCAGTGTCCAGCTAAAGACAAGCTGCTCTGTTTAGTACAGAACTGGTCCCTAGCTTGGACATTTCAATTCATAAAAATTTAAGTCACTTGACATACAAATCATTTGAAAAGGTGAATCTAAGTTTAACCTCTCTTTTGACATTTCCACCTCTTGAGTTATCACCTGAGTAGTTGAGGAAATGGTTTTCATCATGTCCACTACAACAAATAATCTATAGAATAGGAATAGAGACTCAGTCATTTTCTTTTTAATGTGTTCATATTCATATCTGGTTTAACATTTCCATTCTTCTTCACTGTTCCATTTGCTAATTAATGTACTTGAGTCATTAAAGTAGACTCAGAAGTTGAAGTCACTGGGAAGAAATACTCAGAAAGTCTCTATGGGCAGGATTAGTGATATAGATATTGTCTTCTTTTTTTCAAAAACACTGAAGGCTCTGATTTCTTCCTGGATAAGATATCTTAAGATAATTTGCAGAATCTTCTGGCACAGTGGAAGGAAAAAGGAAACTAAACTAAACTAAGCTTCAGTGTAGGAACATATTTCTCAGTTTCATTCTAGAGCAAGATGAGAAAATGATATCACTCAGCCACATTTATCTATTTTATTTACTTATATATAATTTTTAAGTGAATCAGTTTTTAAATAGGTAGTACATCCCCATGATTTAATATTCACAGTGTTCAAAATCTCCTCCTTGCCCCCTAGTTAACTCAGCTCTGCCTCCCATCCAAGACAACGAATACTATCAGTTTACAGTGCACATTTCTGAAGAGATTTTATGGAACTTCAAGCAAATATTAGGCGGAACCAAATGGAAGTCGTCATCATTTTTGCAGGTCAAAACAGCCTAATACTGGCAATTTCATATGGTTCAATCTAATCCATATATTGACGCACTTTACTCTCACTTTTTTACACAAATGGTAGCCCACTGTAAACACTTCTTTACACCTTGCTTTTTTTTTTTTTTTTTTTTGCGGTACGCGGGCCTCTCACTGTTGTGGCCTCTCACGTTGCGGAGCACAGGCTCCTGACGCGCAGGCTCAGTGGACATGGCTCATGGGCCCAGCCGCTCCGCGGCATGTGGGATATTCCCGGACCGGGGCACGAACCCGTGTTCCCTGCATCGGCAGGCAGACTCTGAACCACTGCGCCACCAGGGAAGCCCCCTTGATCTTTTTAAACTAACAATTATCTTGAACATCATTCCATGTCAATACATAAAAGAGCTCTCATTCTTCTTTCAGCTATGCAGTGTTCTCTTGTTTGAATGTACCATAATTTATGTAGCCAGTTCCTTGAGAATGGACATTCAGGTTGTTTCCAATCTTAACTAGTAAACATAATGCTGCTGTGAATAACCTTGTACTTGTGTCATTGTGTACATGTGTAAATAATATATCTACAGGATATACATTTTAGAAGTAGAACTTCTGAGTTAAAAGTTGTATGGATTTGTGATTTTGCAAGACATCACCGTATTGCCTTCTACTGCAGTTGTACCAACTTATACTCTTACCAGCAACATTATGAGTACCTATTTTCTTATTTCTTTTTCAGTTTGGTATTTAATACATATTAAAACTAATATAGTCAACCACTTTTTTTGTTATTATGAATCTATTTTTTTAATTGAAGTATAGTTAATTTACAATGTGTTACTTTCACGTGTATAGCAAAGTGATTCAGTTATACATATATTCTTTTTCAGATTCTTTTCCATTACAGGTTATTACAAGATATGAGTATGGTTCCTTGTGCTATACAGTAGGTCCTTGTTGTTTACCTATTTTATACATAGTAGCATGTATGTGTTAATCCAAAACTCCTAATTTGTCTCTCCCCCTGCTCCGAGTATCCCCTTTGGTAACCCTAAGTTTGTTTTCTATGTCTGTGAGTCTATTTCTGCTTTGTAAATAAGTTCACTTGTATCATTTTTTTAGATTCCACATATAAGTGATATTACATATTTACCTTTCTCTGTCTGACTTACTTCACTTAATATGATAATCTCTAGGTCCATCCATGTTGCTGCAAACGGCATTATTTCATTCTTTTTTTATGGCTGAGTAATATTCCTGTGTGTGTGTGTGTGTGTGTGTGTGTGTGTGTGTGTGTGTGTGTGTGTGTGAGAACCACATCTTCTTTATCCATTCATCTGTTGATGGACATTTAGGTTGCTTCCACGTCTTGGCTATTTTAAATAGTGCTGCTATGAACATAGGGGTGCATGCATCTCTTTGAATTATGGTTTTCTCTGGATATATGCCCAGCAGTGGGATTGCTGGATCATATGATAGCTCTATTTTTAGTTTTTTAAGGAACCTCCATACTGTTCTCCATAATGGCTGCACCAATTTACATTCCCACAGTGTGGGAGGGTTCCTTTTTATCCACACCCTCTCCAGCATTTATTATTTGCACACTTTTTAATGAAGGCCATTCTGACTGGTATGAGGTGATATCTCATTGTAGTTTTGATTTGCATTTCTCTAATAATTATTAGTGATACTGAGTATCTTTTCATGTGTCTTTGGCCATCTATATGTCTTCTTTGGAGAAATGTCTATTTAGGTCTTCTGCCCATTTTTTGATTGGGTTCTTTGGGGGGTTTTTTGTATTAAGCTATATGAGCTGTTTGTATATTTTGGAAATTAATCCCTTGTTGGTAGCATTGCTTGCAAATACTTTTAGTCAACCATATCTTAATTGAGCTTCAAAATCAGCCTAAAACTGGCTGCATGGAAACAAATCACAATGTTCGTTCCTTAACTCCCTGGTAACATCAATGCAAGCCTATTTACCTAAATGCAAATACTTATTGCAAATGCTTAAAAGCTTCTGTGTATATGTGTGTACCTTGTAAAATATTATGTATGTACTTTACCATTTCTCTTTGCTAATTTGCAGTTTCATTAAGTTTAGGGTGCCATTATTTAGGAATCAGAATCCTAAGAGCTTTCCTAAAGACTGAGTCTCCCTTCTTAAATGTCCCCTCACTAAAACCGTTCTCTGATGCTAATAAAACACGGATGAAGGCTGGTCCACATGATGCCCTTCAGGCCAAGTTACAGCTTTCTTCACCAAGAGTCAAGCCTCTCATCTCCTTGGAATATAAACAGCCAAGGCGAATTCCAACTTCCAGGCTTTTCTCTAGGATTTTTAAAAGGATTTCTTCTGTAAGTGATAGGCTACCTAAATTTTAAGTTTGTATTTTTCTTCTCTCATAGTTGATGGGATTCTTCAGGGATCTATGCTGTAACTGATGCAATTTTACAGTTTTGTAAGAAATGGAAAGTGAAATTTCCAGAGAAATGGAAAGTGAAATTGCCAAGGCTATAGAAGTTACTAAGATCTTCCAGGTCATGAAAGGTGTATAGAAGGTGATGAGCTCCCGTAAGATTGTACAAAGCGGGAGAAAGATGAGAGAGGAATTTCAATATTCAGTTCTAGAGGGAAAGAGTCTATCTAAATGATCATTATCAGTCTGTTGGTCATAATTATCAGTCCAAAAGAGGATCTAAAAAACACTGTAGACTGTTTTCCAAGAGAGGATTTAAAAATCATTGTAAACTGTTCTCTAAAGATACTGTTGTAGTATACCATTTCACAGTGACCAAGAGAACCTGGCTATCATCAGAAAGCATCTTAGAAATCAAAGAAAAAAATTCTTCTATCCTTATTTATCATGAAGAATTCATATCTGAAATACTGCAACCAGTCTGAATAGATATAAAGGGACCAGAGAAGGTTTACAGACAGGCTACTGATGTGCTAGTGGAGGTTCTCACACACACACACACACACACACACACACACACATATATATATAATCACAATTTTAAAATGCAGAAGGGGTAAGATTTCAGCACTGGGAAGCTAGACAGCATCTCTGAGTGCTACAGTCAGGATGGTTACACCAGGGGTTCCCCCAAGCAGCATTTCAGTTGTTTCTCATCTTTGACAGACTCTTACCATGTGGGACTGCTGAAGAATAGTCATTCCTACTAGAGGCACAATGATAGAAAAGATGACCTTACAAGGTTCCCTCTGGTTCCATCTTTTTGTGGTTTAGCACCCTGGGCCTGATTTCTCCAGATGATATTATTAATCTTGAAATGGGGGTTCCATGTGTGCAAGGGGAGATATATAACCAGAAGAAATGGGCTAAACACACATATTTCATTATTCACTGGCATAACTTCAACCTGATGAACACATCTGGTGATAATGGATGCAAAACCTGTAAGCTCTAGGCATATCCCTGCAAGTTAATACCAGTGCACAATTACTAGAAACTGTTACCATTTCTCTAAATTTTGAGTAAAATACATGCTATTTAAGTCAAGTGGTTTATCACCATAGCAACCATTTCTAGAGTCACACATTCAAATTATAGGCCTGCACAAGGTCCAAGTGACAGAATATTCGGATATAAGTTTTCAGCTATAGTTTTACTTGCAATGGTCACCCACTTTCTTTCACATTCCTGTGGTTTTCGGAAGGAAGAGGAAGGGGAAAAAAAAAGCAAAGGGAAGAAGAGAAATTGACTTCCAAACATAGATTTCTTATATAAGCCTACCCACATAAAGAGCAGGGCCTTCTATGGCGTTAATGAAAACAAAATCTAACTTGTAAATTAGAGAAAGATATAAATATCTCTCTTTTCTTTTTAATTAAAGTATAATTTACATACAGTAGAATGTGCAAATCTCAAAAGTATAGTTTGATGAGTTTTGATAATGCATAGAGCTATATAACCAACACCCCAATCAAGAAATAGAACAATTACCCAAGAAGTTCCTTCATGCCACATTCCAGTCAATTCCCTCCCATCCTGGGGCTATAAGTGTTCTGACATTTTTCAACATAAATTACTTTTGTTTTTTCTAAAACTTCATATAAACAAAATAACATAATGTACTCTTTTGTGCCTTGTTTCTTTTGCTTAACATGCTTTTTAAATTTTGTTTTGTTTTGTTTTTTGCGGTACGCGGGCCTCTCACTGTTGTGGCCTCTCCCGTTGCGGAGCACAGGCTCCGGACGCGCAGGCTCAGCGGCCATGGCTCACGGGCCCAGCCGCTCCGTGGCATGTGGGATCTTCCCGGACCGGGGCACGAACCTGTGTCCCCTGCATCGGCAGGCGGACTCTCAACCACTGCGCCACCAGGGAAGCCCCAACATGCTTTTTTTAATTGAAATTTTTATTGAGATAGTTATAGATTCTCATAGTATTATACCATTTATGAGATTCATCTGTGTATTAGCAGTTCATTCCTTTTTACTGTCAAGCAGTATTCCATTGTATGAATATGTCACAATTTGTTTATCCATTCTTCTATTAATGAATATTTGGGCTGTTCCCAGTTTGGGGCTTTTTTTATATAAAGCTGCTATAAACATATTCTACTAATCCTTTTTTGAACTTACATTTGGGATTGCTGGGTAAATGCTAAGTAAATGCTTAACTTTATAAGTAACTGCCCAACTGTATTCCAAAAGGACTGCACCATTTTGTATTCCCACCAGCAATGTAGGAAAATTCCAGTTGCTCCAATATTTGCTAAAATTTCGAGTTGTCAGTCCCTTTAAATTTTGGGCATTCTAGAAAGATTGTAGTGATATGTCATTGTAACTTTTCCTGATATCATTTGCATTTTCCTGATAACTAATGATGTTGCACTTTTTTTATATGCTTATTGACTACTGATACATCTTTCTATCTGAAGTGTCTGTTCAAGTCTTATGGCCATTTAAAAAAATTAGTTGTCTTTTTATTATTGAGTTGTAGGAATTGTCTTTATATTCTGCATACAAGTTCTTTGTCAGATATGTTTATTGCAAATATTTTTCCCTGTCTGTGGCTTGCCTATTTCTTTTCTTAATATGCTTTAGATGAGCTAATATGTTTACTTTTGCTGAAGTCTATTTTATCCATTTTTAAAGGGCTTTCTGTGTTTTAAGAAATCTTTGACTACTCTCTGGTTGGAAGATATTATCCTATGTTTTCTCATAAGAGCTTTATAGTTTAGCTTTTAAACTAATTTCTGTATACAGTGTAAGCTGGGGGGGGTCAAAGTTATTATTTTCCCATATAGATGTACTATTATTCTAGCACCATTTATTGAAAAAACTATCCTTTCTCCACTGAATGGCTTTGAAAGATCTGTAAAATATCAACTGACCTCATAAGTGTAGGTCTCTTTCTAGACTCTCGATTTTGTTTCATTGATCTATTTATCTACTCTTAAACCAATATCACACTGTATTGATTACTGAAGCTACACAGTAAATGTTGAAATCAGATCATATAAGTTCTCCAACTTTGTTCTTTTCATGTTATTTCGGCTGTTCTAGGTCTTACATATTCCCCAATAAATTTTAGAATCAACTTGTCAATTTCTATCAGAAAAGCAAAAAGCCCTAGATTTCACTTGGGGTTGCTTTAAAGTTATAAATCAGTTTGGGGAGACATCTTAATAGTATCAAATCTTCCAATCCATGAACATGGTATATCTCTCCATATATGTCAGCCTTCTTCAATTTCACTCAGCAATATGGTGTGGGGGTTGGTATATATATTTCACATATATTTTGTTAGATCTATCACTAATATTTTATGTTTTACAATAATATGTTAAATGGTTTAAAAAGCTTTTGTTTTCCAATTGTTCATTGCTAGTATATAAAAATACAATTCATTGTTTTGTATACAAATCTTGCATCTTGCACTTTAAGTTCAATTTCTGAAGATTCCTGGGGATTTTCTATGTACACAACCATGGCATTTGCAGGTAGCCACAGTTTTATTCTTCCTTTCCAATCTATATAATTTTATTTCTTTTACTTGCCTTGTTGCATTGGCTAAGACCTGTAGTACAATGTTAAAAAAAAAAGTAGAAAGGACATCCTTGTCTATCTCCTATCTTCAGTGGAAAAGTGTTCAATATTTCACCATTAAGAATTATATTAGCTTTAGAGGGGTTTTCTTTTCTTTTGGTAAAAATCCCTTAGTATGTAAAAGAAAGTTCCCATCTGTCCCTAACCTGCTGAGGGTTTTTCTCATGCTTGAGTGTTGAATTTTATCAAATGGTTTTTTCAAAATTATTGAGATAACTATATGGCTTTTCTCCTTTACTTATTAATATGGTACATTACATTGATGGATTTTTGGATGTTAATCCAAACTGACATTCCTGGAATATACTATACACTTGATCATAATGTTATGCCTTCCTTATAAATGAGTTGGGAAATAGTCTCAACAGTTTGTGTCATAAGCTTTCTCCTCTTTCCTTCTTAAATATTTGGAAGAACTAACCAGTGAAATCATTTGGGACTGGAGTTCTCTACACCTGCAAGTTCTCAATTACAAATTCAGTTTTTAAAAAATAAGAATAGAACTATTTAAATTTTCTATTTTTGTGTATCTGTTTTGGTGTATTTTAAAGGAATTTGACCATTTCATATAAGTTTTCCAATGTATTAGCATTAAATGATTCATAATATGTTCTTTTAAAAATTATTTCCTTCCTACTATTTTTGTTAGGAGGGTGCTTAATTTGATGTTCTTTTTCTAGCTTATTGAGATGAAAGCTTAGTTCTTATTATTATTGCTACTGTTTTAAACAGTCAACATTATTTTATATTTACTCACATATTTACTTTTGCCAATGCCCTTCATATTTTCCTACAGTTACTTTCATCTGGGATCATTTTCTTTCACCTTGAAACTTTTCTTTTAGTATTTCTTATAGTAAGATAGGCTGGTAAAAATTCTCTCGTCTTTTACATATTTGAAAACCTTTTCATTTTTATCTTTGAAGGAAATTATCACCAGATACAGAATTCCAAGTTGGCAGGTTTTTTGTTTTGTATTGTTTTCCATTTAGCAGTTTAACAATATAATTCCTTTGTCTTCTGGCTTCCATTATTTCTGTTGGGCTGTCAAAAGTTGCTCCTTTGATGACAACGTGCCCCCACCCTCCACCCCAGATGCTTTCACAACTCTCTCTCTCTAATCTAAAGAACTAAAGGATGGAATTCAAAGCAACCACAGACACCAAAGAATAGTGAGCGAATTCTTTAAAGGAGATAGCCAGAAAGGGGGAATCCTAAATTCTGCTCAGCTAAAGATAAATGAACCAACCTAAGATGTGAACTGCTGGCTAAGAGGCAATATTCAGTTTTTATCCAATCAACTAATTGCCTGCTAAAACAGAAAGGTCAACACTTTTTGGAGGAACATAGTCAAATCAAGAGCCGGTACAACACAACTTTTCCAATGTCTAGGATACAATCCAAAATTCCTCAAATTCCTCAACAGAAATAACAATCAATAGAGACAGACCCTGAGATGACCCAGATATTGGAATTAGCAAACAAGGATTTTAAAGCAGTTATCATCACTATTATCAATGATGTAAAGTGAAAATTTATTTGGTGAATAAAGCAGCTCTCCATAAAGAAATAGAAATAATAAGAAAGAATCAAATGAAAATTTTAGAATAAAATATAATATCTGAAATTAAATATTCACCAGATAGGTTTAACAGGAACATGGAGACAACAGAGCAAACAGTAAAACTGAAGACAGATCAATAGAATGTATCCAATTTAAAGAACAGATTGAAAAAAATCAATACAGCCTCAGGGACTTATTCAACAATATCAAATGGTCTAACATACCAGTAATTAAGACTCTCAGAAAAAAATAAGGAAAAAGTAATCACAAGACTTCCTAAACTTAGCAAAAGACAGAAATACAGATTCAAGAAGTTCAGCAAATCCCAAGCAAGATAAATGTGAAGCACATTCCTAGCAATATGATTGTCAAACTGCTGAAAACCAAAGATAAAGAGAGAATTTCGAAAACATTCAGAGAAAAGTGACACATTACATATACGAAAAGAACATTTCAAATGACCAGTGACCTCTTATCAGAGAATCTGGATTCCAGAAGGCAGAAGAATAACATCTTTAAAGTGTGGACCAAAATTACCTGTCAAACCAGAGCTCTGTAAACAGAGAAAACGTCCTTCAAAAATTAAGACAAAATAAAGACATTTTTAGATAAAAGAAAACTGAGCGAATTCATCACTAGCAGACATGCAATACAAGAAATGCAAAGGAAGTTCATAAGGCTGAAGGGAGATGATACTAAATGGAAGCTTAGATTTTCAGAAAGGAAAGAAGAGCATCAGAAATGGTAAATATCTGGGTAAATATAAAAGACAATTTTCCTTTTAATGTCTTGGAAATACAACTATTTAGGGCAAAAATTAAAACATTGTTTTGTAGGGTTTATAATTACATAGATGTAATACATGTGACAATTATAGCATAAAGGCAGGATAAGAGATGAGTGGAACCAAATTAATACATTTGAAATTGAAGCAATATTTTTTATAACCCAACCCAATGGGTTGGTTCTCCACAGGGGAAAATATACATAGCATATACTAGAAGCTATAATCTCTAAGGGGAGCTGAGCAGAAGCCAGGCTTGGGAGAGCAGGGAAATGATTTGAAAGGATTCACTAATATATCCCTTCAACCATAGACGTCTGGCTAAACCCGTGGTGAAACCTAAGCCTTACACAGGAGATTCTACTGGGAATAGAAGTACAGACAAAAGCCTTATTGTTTACGGAAGCCTATGAATCCAAACTAGCAACGGGAATTGCCAATAGCATTAGATCAAACAACAACAGGTCAAAATTCATGTTAGCACAATGAATAACTAGTACCTGTATTAGTCAGCTATTGCTGCAGCTATGCTACTGTGTTTGGGAGGTCCCCAGGTTCCATTATTCACTAGGAGGACTCACAGAACTCAGCATATAGTTGTACTCATTGCTATGATTTATTATAGTGAAAGGATGCAGAGCACAATTAGCAAAGTGAAAAGACACTTGAGGAGAAGTCCAGTGGAAACCATGTTTAAGCTTCTAAGAGTCCTCTCCCAGGAGTCACATAGGATGCACTTAATTACCCCAGCAAGAAGTTACGACAACACATGTGAAATGTTGTCAACCAGGGAAGCTCTAAGAGACTCAGCACCCACGGCTTTTATTGGGAGCTGGTCGTATAGGCAACCTCTGCCTAGCACCTAGCAAAATCCCAGACTCCCAGAAGGAAAGCAGGTGTTCAGCATAAACCATATTGTTTGCACAGTTTAGGCACAATTGATCATTCTTATCAGTTAATGGTAGCCACTGTTCCAAAATCTAAGTTCCCAAAAGCCAGCCAAGGGCCAACCTGGCAAGCAGGCCTTTTCAAGGATAGCAGTTTAGGCCTGCTATGTTAACTCTTTTCTGTACAACTACCTAACAAAGAACTGTAAGAGTCTCAGTATGTTATAATAATAAACATTAATTTTTGCTTGGTGGTGCTAGGCTAGACTTCAGGCTTTGTACTGGGTTCAAGTCTGTTCACAGATCTTCATAATTCCAGGAACTGTGGCTTCTGCAGTCATGTTCTTCTCACGTCAGGTGGCAGAAATACAAGAGAGCAAGCTAAATCATGCAAACAATTTTAAGGTCTCTGCTTACATCACACCTCTTAACATTTCATTTGCTAAAGTCAGTCATATAGCTAAGATCAACATTAGTGAGGTGAGAAAATATACATCTACTCTAATAGGGAGAAAAACCACATGGCAAAGGGTATGAATGTACAGATCCCTTACAGAGGTTTTAAATAATTGGGAAAAATAATCCAATCTACCACAGTGCCCTAGGGATCTCACCAAACTCAGAGGGCAAACGAGGTTGGAAGCATCATCTTACCACTTTTGAAAATGATATTTCTTAGTTTGTTCATTAGTTTATTCCCACACCTATGCCCAAAGGAGCCTTAAAGCAGACAAGAAAGAACGTGGAATTTTAGCAATATCCTATGCAAGTTCTTTAGCAACATAATAATAAAATTAATAATAGCTAACATTAATGAGTGCTTACTATATGTCAAGAGTGTTACATGCATGATTTCATTTAGTCCTTGGTTGATGTCATTATTTTTCCCATTTTAGATATGAGGAAACAGAGGCCTAGACACTTACCCAAGGTCCTAAAGCTTATAAGTGGTGAAGCCAGGATTTGAATCCAGGCAGCCTAGATCTGGAGCTTGTGCTTTTAACCAGTAGGATATTTTAAATGGAATGCTTGAGCATATATGCTAGATTACAATGCTTCAATATTGGAGTGTAAAAGTGTGCCAGAAACATGGAAGCACCACCAAATTTTCACATGATTCACATGGGCTCGGGGAACTAAGATTTAATATGTTAAGAAAAGAAAATTTTTATCTTACTCAACTAAAATACTAAGAAAACTTGACTTTTTCCTCACAGCAACAGGTCAATATACCACATAGTTCAACTGTTTAATTTCAATCTTATTTAAATTCAAATATTCCTTGACTTTGCAGAACTGCTAATGAATACATTTCATTGATCAAAATAATTTTCAAAGCTTCTAAGCCAGCTTGCCTTTCTACTTTCTAGACTAGATAAAGTATCTGCTACACATACCATCTCCTATGATTCTGTAAAGGCCATGTTTTTTCAGTCAAGAAAAATGATCACAAAAATCTTCCATTTTCACTAAACAAGTATATTCAAGACTGTGTTCAATAAACAATTTAACAACTAAGAAGTTTTTCCTTTATGAAGCAAGAATTCTGTAATGCAAATACACTTCTATCACATCCAGAGTTGCTAGTCCCTCCCTCTATGGTTATGGGGGGGTGCATTTTAATTACAGACATTCACTTCTCTTCAATTGTCTTCTGAGCTTAATGAACAATGAAAGTACCGTACTACATATCGGAAATCACTAAGAATCGAACGTCGAAAGGCATGTTCCTGCAATAAGCAATGGTCTGCTAAGTGTCTCATTTGAAGATGAGTAAATGCTGCTGTAGGAATTAAGTCTAGGGTCTGTCTGACAGAATAGATTAAGAACCCATTGTAGGGAATTCAGAGGGTTACCAATAACACAAAACGTTATCTAGATGTACTCAGCCTGTAAAAAACATGATATATAAGAGAGAACACTTCTATCTTCAAAAAACGCAATTACCTAAAACAGACTAAAGGTTGAAAATGAAAAGAAAAAAAAAGGACATTAACAAATGTCAACTAGTCAAAAATAAGTTTGAAAAAGTGAAGTGTGATACCTTAGTCCAAACATGAAAAATGAGGAGATACACACTGTATTTTTCCATAATGCCCAGGGCATTTGGAACTAAGGAACAGTTACTCAGAGAAAGAGGAAGGTGCTTAGTTCAACTGTTTTGGTTTTTAATAATTCCTCACTTTCTCTGCTGGTTTTTCAAGTGTTTTGCCACTTATCTAAAAAATATGATGACACTGGCTTGTGAGAAATACAAAATCAGGAGCTCTAAATGGATTTATGAGATTCTTCAGAAGAGAGAACAATGATACAATGGAAAGCAGGAACTGCTGGCAGATTTCCATTTAAAGTAAAGCCAAATTTCAAATATTTTAATGGAAAAAGAGTCATATACACCTCTTTAATTTCGTAAGTATAAATTATTTATCATATCAAATTATCCATATAATCTAATTTTAACAAATAAATTTTTCCCATGAGAAATATTTCAATATTCATAGAGTGATTTTTTTCTCTTTTTAAAAAACTAATTTTTATATGTGTTGGGTTCTTGTTGCTGTGCTTGGGCTTTCTCTAGTTGCGGCGAGCGGGGGCTACTCTTCATTGCGGTGAGTCGGCTTCTCACTGCGGTGGCTTCTCTTGTTGCAGAGCACGGGCTCTAGGAGCATGGGCTCAGTAGTTGTGGCTTGCAGGCTCTAGAGCGCAGGCCCAGTAGTTGTGGCACACGGGCTTAGTTGCTCCGCGGCATGTGGGATCTTCCTGGACCAGGGCTTGAACCCATGTCCCCTGCATTGGCAGGCAGATTCTTAACCACTGAGCTACCTTCATAGAATGATTTTTAACAAAATTAAAATTTCACCCTTAAGAATATTAGTTACTATATGAATCCTGTGTGGACTCAAGACTAAATGGCCTACGCTATTTTCAGTTATCACGTTAGGCCTTATACTCTACAATTTACTGTTAATGAAGATTTGAAAAAAATAAAAGAAGTAATTTCTTAACATAAACTCAACTTCAATATAATTAACAAAGTAATATTTATTCATAAAAATCAGTGAAAAATTTAATATGGATGAGAAGTCTTTCTTTTAAGGGGTAACAATTTTCAGAAAAATTCCCAAATAAGGTAAGGTATTCCTCCCAAGATATCACAGCCAAAACCTAAGCATAGGAAAGTCCCTCAGAGGACATCCACGGCAAACTCCTACCCGTCTTGGAGAAATTCCTGCCACAGCATTTATAACAAGTAGCTTTCCAGAGTCTGCATGAATGGTTCCAATGATTGAAAGGTAGGGTTTATTATCCACGGCCCAGCCTGTGCTATTGCAGGTGAGCTCTGATTGTGGAAAAGTTCTTCTTGTTGATGAGTAGAAATCTATATTCTTAAATTTTCAATCCACTGAGTATAGTTCTAGCATCCACAAGAACCTCAAATTCCAATTCTTCTGTTCCCTAATTGGAAGTAGCTGAGAACAGCATGGCAAGTCCCATCACTCTGTGACTTGCAGGGGAAAGAGGAGGAGGATGGTGGAGACAAGTGACAGAGCAATGAAAAAGGAGATGGAAGACAACCAAACATTTGGTTCACAAGGATATTTTATGTCAGATTCAGTGCCAAACAGAATCCAAGACTACAAAAGACAATGTGCATATGCATGTGTATGTATGGATTTGTGTTTGTATATATGTGAGTATACAGTAGATGCATGTATGTAATATGTGTAATGTATGTGTATACATGTGTGAGTATATATACATGTGTGTATGTATATGTGTGTATGTGTACGTATGTGTGCGTGTGCACATGTATATGTGTGTATAAAATGCCAAGTCAGCTAACAGGAAATGCAAACATTGGGTTTTTAGGATATTTTTAACAAGAATATAAAATACACACATCTGCTAAGCACTGCAGGAGTTGTTAACAGACTAGAGAGGATGAAAGGGAGTCAATAAACCTATGTTTATATTATGGTAAAAATATGGTTATTTCAAAATATCTGAATAATTAAATGTCAAGCTTATTATCTAGACATTTGCTATCAAGTAGACAAAGAAGTTCCCAATGAGTAAATAAAAATCAACCAGATCACTCTACTGGGTCTCTTTCTGCAAATTTCTGACAGGATTCTTAGCATGGCACGGAGTGGGCCAGCCACGCTGCACCTTCCTGGCTGGGGGTCAGGATTTACCCTCTCAGTTCCTTTCTCCACTTGCCCGTCTCTAGGCCTTGGAGAAAGGCAGCAACTCCTCACAAGAAGTCTGGGCTCTCTGGAGGTAAATACAGCCCCCACTGGCAGCATGTTCAATCATTAAAGAAGAGCGAAAATATGCTGATTAGATCTCAAGACAAGAAAGAGAACAAACATACAGACAATTTTTCCTCAAACACAGAAATGAAAGAAAAAAAAGGGTTTGGGTAAATTGTCAGGATATCAATTTAGCAGAACACAATCTAGAATTAATCAAAATGTTACTAAATTTTATTCACCAAAAATGATAAAACTATATTCAGATCTAATAAGGTAAAATAATAAAACTATACAAACAGTTTTAGCTACCATAAAATTGGAAATGACTAACTGGATAATTTAGTAAGTCTTTTTCTAGGTAATACATAAACCCATTCCAAATTGTGTAGCCTGGTAAAATACAAAAATTATTCATCGTGACTCATTAGGCAAAACTGGCACACCACCTGTCTTTGTAAATAAAGTTTCACTGGAACATGGCCATGCTCATTCATTTGTTGCCTATGCCTATTTTCATGCTATAACATCAGAGTTGAGAAGCTGTGACAAAGACTATTACGGCCCACAAAGCCTAAAATATGTACTATCTGTTCCTTTACAGGAAAAATTTGCAGACTCCTGCCCTATATAATCATGGATCCTAAAATAAGCATGTAGGCCACATTGCTAAATCATGATAGTTTCAAGGGAGGAAAGAACTTTACTGTCTTTATCATGCAGGTCTCCTTTGTTACAAACCATTAAAGACCAACAATAAAAAAGAGTTGCAAAAGAATGTTCCAAGTGTTGTGAAGGTACTTTACAGTTTGGAGAAATGGAACAATTGGTTCTTCCTACTTGTTTTGTTGGTTCTTCCTACCTGTTTTCCTTCCTCTTCATCTGAAGAGTTCCTGACATGGATACTTCTGCTGGGTTGGTAACCTTTCAGCTTTTCTTGACCGGACCAGTTGTTCTTTTGATCTGTTGTACTTTCCTCATCACTTCCTGGGTTATTTTTCCATTCTTTCATCATTTCTAGCACATTGGTTGGTCTCGCCGAAGAAATTATATTGCCCTAATGTTAACAATGAATTTTTGGTGTTATAAACAGTTTAGAAAACGGAAGACTCTTACATATTTTAGTAATATAGTCTCACAAATTCAGTAAGTCACATGGAAAAATTATAATGCTGAATAAATAGCAAAACTTTGGATGCCCTTTTGAGCATACTCCTTGTACTGGCACGTCTCAGACCTCTTCACTAATACTTTTACAATATGCCAAAATTTAGGGATGGGAGAATATTCTGGTTTAAAAGAATAGTGCAGCATGCTTGTGTGAAAGAACCACTACATAGGGCAAGTTCCTGGAATCCAAAGACCCCCTTACAGTGCCGTTCCTAGAAAATCAATAGGGAAGCTGAAAGAATGAAAGAAGTTGCCCAAAGTCTACTGGGTAAGCCTATATAACATCAAAATGTTTAGGTAAAAAATCTAAATTCAGTTGACTAGTCCGGTGCCGTGTCCAAGAATATAGATGTTTGACTTGAAAGCTCTTGGTTGACTGGAAGATTTCGATATAATGTGGTCATTTGATTATAATGGATTCCGTGCACTGTTTTAACCCCAGATGTGGCTATACCATACTAAAATTGACCATTTTATATTAACTATATTTTTCTCAAATATAATATTCCATTTAATGCCAAGAAATGCATGAATGCATTCTTAAATGCCTCCTGCTAGACTAGGTATGCCTTAAATAGTTTTGCTCCTAACTCAGACTAGTAGAGAAAGTTTGGACAAGAAGTTTGGATCACATTTAGATTAAAACAGGACGTTTAGGTGTGGGAACAACTATGGAGTGATCTAAGTTAATTTGATATGTGGGTGGATTGAAGCATTAAGCAACAGTGATACAGAATAGTACGAGGCCAGGCATCTTAAGGGCAGCCATCTGAGTACACTGTTGAGGATTTGTAGAGTTCAATATATTCGTGGTTAAAGACACAGACAAATATTAAGCATGGAATAGTAATAATTAAATGAGGATCGTTATGCTATCCGTTCCCTGTCGTTCTTCTACGTCATCCTGTTTTAAGAAGGTCTATATTCTCACTACTTTTATAGCATCCTACTTTTTGTTGCACTTCTGCAGCCTCTACCCATTTACTCCCAGAATGCCTTTACTATGCCTTCTGCCAACCCGTAGCCTACATTTCCGTCAAGGCTCAAGTTGACAGTCATCTCCGTCAAGTATCCCAGAACTTCCAAAGATGTTGTCAACTTAAATGAAGCACAGATGAAGTCTCAGAGAGCAAAAAGGAGTTGAAATTGTTTAGAACGGCAGATAGTCTCACAGCTCTCATCTGAATGAGTTCTGATCTTCAGGGCTCTGTCAACAGCCCTACTTGACCCCAGTGATTCATCTAGCCTCTATTATAACCTCCTGGCTTCATCATGACCTTGAACACTAACCCACAGTGTCCAGGCTCCTGGAATACTAGTACACACAACTTTGCCTCAACTTAATTCTTTCATTAGAAAACAGAGACAATCTGACATCTATGTCTGTAATCCCGGTCCTCAATTGCTCTTCCCTGATAAACTCTCTACAAGTTAACTCTTTGGATCTAGAGTCATTTCTTCTAGGCACATGGTAGAATTTTGCTTCTCCACCTCTTTTGGAACATGATGATATGACTTGTTTTGACCAGTAAAATGTGATTTGAAATAGTGTGTATCACTTCTGGGTAGAAACTTGAAGAAAGAGCATGTAATTTACATGTTCTCAATTTCTGCCTTAGTAACTATAGAAGCACAGAGATGGAGCCTCCATCAGCCTGGGTCCCTGAGTGAAGACAAAGTAAAACAGAGCTTGCTCCCCTCCTCCCAGCCAATGTGCAATGGAAGGCATAAACAGCACTGAGATCTGGGGGTCACCTGTTACCACAGCATAATCTAGCCTGTCCTGATATAGACAGAAGATTAAATATTTACACTCTGTAAGTCACCTCCAAAAAGCTTTATAAAGAGTGAGCCCGCTATATAATCAGCATACCCAACAAAGTTGTAATTACTACACAAATCATATGCAATCAGTACCATGTGATAGCCAATTTATGTAGGCAGTCTTTGCTTTGCACAGTCCTGATATGCATGAATTTTACTCATCATGACTTAAATAATATCAGTCCCTCAGCAACACAGTTCAAATTTCAGTCACCATGGTACATTAACTATAATTGCATAAAGTTCAAACTTCACTGCTAGCTCTTCAATCCACGATCACCAGGTAAATTACAGATCTGCATCACAATCAGTGACCAATCACATCACTTCTTTCACAGTCTGTTGGTGATTGGACACTGTGCACCTGCTATTCAGTTCACACACAGACAGCAATGTGTGCAGTTGTGCTGCCTCCTTGTCTTGCAGGGAATTTGCCAACAAAAATGAAACTGCAACAAAGAAATTAAAAGTGATAATACTGGGAGTAAAATTTGAATCAAATGTAAATGGAATAACAGAAGAAATAGCTGACCATGGGAATGCTGCCACTGCCACTGTGAGAATCTAGATGCGCAACCAAAGGAACTTAGTGAAGGCAAACTTATCAACATAAATGAGGAAAGATGAAGATGCTTCAGAGAAAATGACACCCACAAAAAAACTTGACATTTAAAGAATTTTCAGAGATATTCAAGACATTGAAAAGACAAAGGATACAATGTTACAAGTTGATCCAAACTTGTAAAACAGTATGACAATTCACCAAGGCATAAAAAAGATGCTCCCCTCTGTATGATAAGAAGAAGGCAAGCACTGTTTCAACTAATCTTGATAAGTTTTTAACCCCAAAATAAGATACTTTAACTCTCAATATTTCTCTCAATATTAAATTACAGCACCAAAAATTTAGCTTTACTTTTATTTCATTCTCTCTCTGTATTTAGAACCAACAGTTAGGGAGTTTTTAATGTTTAACAAAAAATTTTAAAGGGCATGGAAAAATCACAATTTTTCCCATTGATTATTAAAATCATTTTGCACAGCTTCAGTCTGCACTATTTTTATGGTTCTGCACTCCTGTGCAAAGCAAGGATTACCTGTACTATCTTGAATCTGCATTTCTAGACAGCTTTCAAGTGCTTGGTTCACATATATCAATATATACACACAAAAGCATGGTGACTGACACGCTACAAATGACTCTATTTCTTATTGCAAAGAGACTGGGGAGAAGAGCAAAAGATCTAGAATAGGGTCATTATCCCATCAAAAACACTATACCATTTATAAATTTTTAACTATTTGCTTCCTATATTCCCTTGTGATATCAAACAGGGCACAAATGTTGGTATAGATTCCAGACTTTCCCTCTTGTCTGAAGTCCAGCCAGTAACTTACCAGACTAGCCCCTTCTTGCCTGCTAACAGTTGGAGGAAGAATTGCATCAGATACTTGGACTGACCAATGAATAAGTTGCCCAGAGCTGTGTGTCATGAGCCTTCTAGGCTCAAGAGAAATTACACATGAACCAACCAAAGAAAAATGGGTGGAATTGTTAGGGCAGACACTGGAGATTGTGGAGACACCTCACCACCAGAACAGTAACCTCTGAACTCCCTTTACTGGCTGTGTTAAGAGGGGTCACACCCTGAACTCATCAACCATGAAGCAGCAAATGGCAAGAAGGCAGCAGTAATAGGCTGATAATCTGAGGCTATCATAAGTAGAAAACAAACCTTTTTGTTAATAAATTTCCACTTGTTTAACTAACAGTTTGAGACGACTTCATTTTGAAAAACTGGAAAAACGAACACTCACAGAGGAGAAGCATTGGTCAAATACTAAGATTTGGATTTAATCTTAGTAGACAGGTCCTGCAAATAGGAACCCAAACATACATCCTCATCTAACAAAATTTGCCTTTTCAAGGACAGTGCCTATCAGTATTCTGTAAACAATAAGTCTTTTACAAGTATTTTTTAATGAACGAATGAATGATATGTATGAGTTGGGGTAAGATAGTATAAAACATAAAATCAGCAAAGCGAAAAGGAAACATTCTGGGTCTTTAACTTACGGTCATCATTTTCTACTTTTCGTAAGTAGCTAGAACTCTTTATTTTGTAATGTTCCGAGGAATAAATTTTTTTAATTAGAAAAATTTTTTATATCTTTATAAAAAAGATATAAAAGGACGCTCAACTTCACAAAATTAATAAAATCCAAATCAAAAACAATGAGTTGGCAATTTTCACCTAATAGATGGACATAAATTTAAGTTTGATAAAACTGTGTTGGTGAGGGTATGGGGAAACAGGCTCTCTCATTTACTTGCTTTTTATGGGAGGATAAATCGGCAATAAACTATCAAAATATGTAATGCACATTCTCCAAACCAGTAATTCAACTTTTAAGAATATATTTTATAGATATGCTGACACAGTATGTAAACATATACTTACAAGAACATTTGTGGCACCATTGTTTGTAACAGAAAAGACCTGAAACAATTTAAATATTCCATATTCATAGGGGCAAAATAATAGTGTATCCATAGTTTTGGATACAATACTGTTTTTCAAAAAAATAAGTGTATCTTCCCAAAATACATTAGATGAAAAAGAATAGTTTGCATAATATAAACCCATTTGTGAAAAGTGAATAATAAAAATGTTCAGAATGTATTTGAAAGAATACATAAGAGACTTAACAATGGTTATCTTTAGTAATTGGGAATGAGGGAATAGAGGGAGAAAGTTATTTTTCCTGCCTTGTTTACCATTTAAATCATTTACTAAGGGTAATGGCAACTATTATATGACTAAAAATTAATATAAACTATGTAGGAAAAGAAATAATGTAAGTTGCAGATACTCACAAAGGACTGATAGCACCCAGTAAGATCACCAAACATGCTCTCATGGGTCTCAGTGAGGCCAAGGCAGCAGCATAGAAAGGTAGTAAGGGCTGCTGAAGTAAGCAACTCTGTACCACTTTAAAATTTTTCCTAACAAAGGCATCTCAGTGATTTAGTTTTCACAAGTATAGCAAATAATGAGAATAGAGAAAATTGGTGTTGATATTCTCATTCTTTAAGAGGAAACAAACTGAGAAATTTAGTAATTTACCCTTATTCCAGAAGTGCATTTCCATTGTCTGCTAAGAATTTCTAGGTAGAGGTGCTGCTGAGCCTTCAATACTGTAATGTATATTTGAAAACTGCTCAAAGAGTTTTTCCCACCACAAGAAAAAAAATTTAAACTATGTGAGGTGATGGATATAGTAACTAAATTTATTGTGGTAATCATTTCACAATATACACATATATTAAATCACTATGTTACACATCTTAAATTTATACAATGTTATATGTCAAATTATGTCTCAATAAAGCTGGAAAAATAAAAACAAAATATATTCCAAACCAACATTCTTCAAATGGTTATGTGTACACCTCGCTGTACACCAAGAACGAAGACTTCCTAAGGGCTGTATGGGCAGGGATGGTTTGCAGGGAGTCAATTTCAAGACCCTCAATTTCCAATGACCTACTCTTTTTCAAAAGTCACCTGCTTGAGCAAGGATCTGCAGTAATTCTTTCCATGTTCTTTTCTTAAGTCAGCTTCTTACAATGCTTGTTATTGTACATATATTATTTGTGTGTGTGTGTGTGAGAGACAAAAGGCTCACATCTAGAATATACAACAAACTTCTACAAATCAATAAATAAAAAAAAAACTAATAGAAGAATGGAGGAAAGACTTGAACAGACATTACACAGAAGAAGATATCCAGAAGGTCAATAAGGATAAGTAAAGTAAAAGTGACCAATTTCATTTGTCATTCAGGAAACGCAGATTAAAACTGGACTTGAGGATATGGGGAGGGGGAAGGGTGAGCTGTGACAAAGCGAGAGAGAGGAATGGACATATATACACTACCAAACGTAAGGTAGATAGCTAGTGGGAAGCAGCCGCATAGCACAGGGAGATCAGCTCGGTGCTTTGTGACCACCTGGAGGGGTGGGATAGGGAGGGTGGGAGAGGGAGACGCAAGAGGGAAGAGATATGGGAACATATGTATATGTATAACTGATTCACTTTGTTATAAAGCAGAAACTGGAGAGGATGGGGAGCAAAACTAGAACTCTTACACATTGCTGGTGAGTCATACAGACTGCCAAGAGTCACATGAAAAGATGCTCAACATCACTAATTATTAGAGAAATACAAATCAAAACTATAATGAGATATCACCTCACACTGGTCAGAATGGCCATCATCAAAAAATCTACAAACAATAACGCTTGAGGGGGTGTGGAGAAAACGGAACCCTCCTACACTGTTGGTGGGAATATAAACTGGTACGGCCACTGTGGAGAATGGTATGGAGGTTCCTTAAAAAACTAAAAATAGAACTACCATATGATCCAGCAATCCAACTCCTGGGCACATATCTGGAGAAAACCATAATTCAAAAAGTACATGCACCTCAATGTTCATTGCAGCACAATTTACAATAGCCAAGACCTGGAAGCAACATAAATGTCCATCAGCGGAGGAATGGATAAAGAAGATGTGGTACGTATATAGGATGGAATATTACTCAGCCATAAAATAGAATGAAATTGTGCCATTTGTAGCAACATGGATGGACCTAGAGATTGTCATACTGAGTGAAGTCAGTCAGACAGAGAAAGACAAATATCATATGATAACGCTTATATGTGGAATCTTAAAAAATGGTACAAATGAACTTATTTACAAGACAGAAACAGAGTCACAGATATAGAAAACAAACTCATGGTTACCAAGGGGGAAATGGGGGGGGGAGGGATAAATTGGGAGACTGCGATTGACAGTACACACTACTATATATAAAATAGATAACTAATAAGGACCTACTATATAGCACAGGGAACTCTGCTCAACACTCTGTAATGACCTATATTGGAATAGAATCTAAAAAAGAGTGGATATATGTATATGTAAAACTCATTCACTTTGCTGTACAGCAAAACTCACGCAACACTGTAAATCAACTATACTCCAGTAAAAATTAATTTTTAAAAAAGATACTATTTACCCACATCTATTCCAACACCGGCTACTGCCAGACTTCTTTTTTGCGGTACGCGGGCTTCTCACTGTTGTGGCCTCTCCCGTCGCGGAGCACAGGCTCCAGACGCGCAGGCTCAGCGGCCATGGCTCATGGGCCTAGCCGCTCCACGGCATGTGGGATCTTCCCGGACTGCGGCATGAACCCGTGTCCCCTGCACCGGCAGGCGGACTCTCAACCACTGAGCCACCAGGGAAGCCCCAGACTTCTTAATTTTTGGTTTATCTCACTGAGGTCTTGGTTTGTATTTCCCCAATCGCTAATGCGACTGAACATCTTGTCACGTGTTCATCAGCCAAATGTGGGTCCTCTTCTGTAAAAATGCCTGGCCCTAAAGCAACTATACTCCAATAAAAATTAATTTTAAAAAATGCCTGGCCCTGTCTCTTTGTACATTTTCTACTAGGTTGTTTGTCCACTTTTCATTGATTTGTAAGAATTATTGAGATTTCATGATATTAACCCTTTTTTGGTTTTTTGGGTTACAAAAGCCTTCTCCTAGTTTATAACCTATCCCTAAAGTGTTGTTTTATGAACAGAAGTTCTGAAGATTCATATTAAGTCAAGTTTATTCACCATTTCTTTTATGTTAGTGCCTTTGGTATCTTGCTTATAAAATCCTTTTCTACACAGTCCAAGGTCCAAAAGATTTTCACCTATATTTTCTACTAAAAGTTAAATATAAATTTTATTATTTAAGTCCTTGATTGATTTGCAGTTGACTTTTGTCTGCAGTGTGAGATAGGAACCCAATCTCGCTCTTTTTTTCATATGGACAACCATTTATTCCAGCTCCAGTTATTGAATAGTCTCTCCTTTTTCCACTGATCTGCCATACTACCACTGTCATAAAAGTTCCAGATATGCATGGATATGTTTCTGCACCTTCTATTTTATTCTACTGGTCAATTTGCTTATTACTGCAAATGATCACACTATGCTAATACAGCTTCATAAGTCTTAATATCTGGTAGAGCAAAACATTCAGAAATGTTTGGGCTATTTTCCACCCTTTAAGCTTCGATACAAATTTTAGGGTCAGGAAAGTTCGTGGAATTTTGATTGGATTTGCATCATGTATGTACATCAACATGAGGAAATCAGTTTTTATGATATTAAGTCTCCTGACCTATGATTATGGTATACCTTTACACTTTTCTTCAATGTTTTCCAATAAAGTTTCATAATTTTCCCCAAATCTTATCTTGAATTTATTTCTAGAAATGATATATTCTTGAATATTATTTTACATCTTCATTTTTTTACATTTTATATTGTTGCTTGCTAGTGAAAAGAAATACAATGTCAATCTCTTTTTTCCAGGTTTACTGAGATATAATTGATATATAACATTGTGTAAGTTTAAAGTGGACAATGTGTTGATTTGATACACTTATATATCGATGAGTATCAACCTTAAATCCAGCTACCTTACTCAGCTCTTCTATTATTTCAAATAGTTTAATAATTTGTCTAATAATTTGTATATTACTGCAAATAATAAGAGTTTTCTTTCTGTTTTCCAATTCTCATGACTTTATTTTCCTTGTCTTAAGTTGACTAAGATCAACAATGTTGGGAAAAACTATTGAAAGCCGATTTCCTTGACTAGCTTCTTATTTTAAAGAAATGTTTCTCACGTTTCCCATTTAAAACGATATTTGCTGTAAACTTTTATCAGGTTAAGGAAGTTTTCTTCTATTCCTAATTAAATTATGAATGTATACTGAGTCTTATTACAAGTGTTTCCATTAAATTATCATATGCTTTTTCTCCTTTAATATATTAATGTGTGAATTTATATTTACAGATTTTTTTCCAAAATTAAACCATCATTGTATTTTTAGGGAAAATCCAACTAGATCACGACCTTTTTTATAAACACAGTTGGATCCAACTTGCTAACATGCTGTTTAAGGTTTTACATCTATATTAATAAGTAATATGGATCATTTTCCTTTTTCATAGGTTTGGTTTACAATGGTCTAATTTTGTTATACTAGAGTATACAGAATTAATACTAGACTCAAAATAAATCAGGAAAATTCTCTCTTTGGGGGCACAGGAGGAGAGTTATAAATTTGACATAAAAGTTTGGTAGAACTAATCTGTAAAATCATCTAGGCTTGGTGTTTTCCTGGTGGAAGATTTTAAACTACTGCTTCAATTTCCTTAGTAATTATATAGGACAATTCAAGTTTTCTATTTATTCTTTTTTTTTTTTAGTTTTTTTTTGGGGGGGTGGACCATTTTCTAAAGTCTTTATTGAATTTGTTACAATATTGCTTCTCTTTCATGTTTTGGTTTTTTGGCCGTGAGGCATGTGGGATCTTAGCTCCCCAACCAGGATTGAACCTGCACCCCCTGCATTGCAAGGCAAAGTCTTAACCACTGGCCCACCAGGGAAGTCCCTTCTATTTATTCTTGAGACAATTTTATGAAGCTGTATTTTTTGAGGAAAATATTTTTTATGAAAAGAAATTTTGTCCATTTTTCCTAAGTTTTCCCCTTACCTTTTTAATATTTATCCTTTTAATTTCTGCTTTATCTGTGCCTGTATTCCCTTTTTCCTATTAATACTATTTTTGTCTTCTCTATTTCTTTCTTATTTTTGCCAAAGATTTATCTATTTGTTGGTCTTTTCAAAGAATCAAATGTTGGTCTCATTGATCTTCTCTTTTCTACCTTTCCTTTCCATTTAATTTATTTTCACTCTTACTTTGTTTTATTTTTCCTACTACTTTATTTGGGTATATTCTGTTGGGATTTTTTCCCTGAGATTTTAAGTTGGATATGTAGTTCCTTTTTTAGCCTTTCTTCTTTTCTTTCTTTTCTTTTTCTTTTTTTGCGGTACGCGGGCCTCTCACTTGTCGTGGCCTCTCCCGTTGCGGAGCACAGGCTCCGGACGTGCAGGCTCAGCGGCCATGGCTCACGGGCCCAGCCGCTACGTGGCATGTGGGATCTTCCCAGACCCGGGCACAAACCCGTGTCCCCTGCATCAGCAGGCGGACTCTCAACCACTGCGCCACTAGGGAAGCCCTTGTCTTCTTTTTTAACGTGAATACTCCAGGTGAAGTTTCTGCTGAAACACACCTTTACTGCATCTCACAGGTTTTGATACGTTGTATTTTTATTACCATTCAGTTCTACAAATTAAAAATTTGTTCTCATTAGTATTTATTCTTTAACCCATGACTTATCTAGAAGCATGTGATTTAATTTCCAAATATATACAGATATTTAATCTTATTGGCACTGACTTTTAACTTAATTGTGTATTGTTAGATAACATAATCTGTGTGAAAGTTATTGAGACTTGCTTTCTTCCTGGCCAGTTCAATTTTGGTAAATGTTCCTTCCACATGTGGTTAAGAAAAATGTATATTCTCTAATTGATGGATGCAGAATTGTATACATGTCCACTAAAATAAGCTTGTTACCTGTGTTGTTAAAATACCCTTGTTTCTGTTTTCATTTGCTTTACGTATCAATAATTGAGAGAAGTGCATTAAAATCTCCCACTATGATGGTGAATTTTCCAATTTCTCCACGTAATTTTGTCATTTTTGATGTATATTTTTGAGGTTATCTTATTAGTTGCATACATGTTTAAACTTATATATTTTGTTTGGATTGAACTTTTATCATTATAAAGTGACCTTCATTATCTCTAACGATGATTTGTTTGTGGCAAGGTATATTTAATTGATATTAATTCAGTTACTCAGGCTTTTTTTGGTTAGTGTTTGCCTGGTATGTTCTTTTCCATTCTTTTTCTTTCAATATTTGTGTCCTTATGCTTCAAATGTGCTTCTTGTAAATAGCACTTAGCTACATTTTTAAAAAGTCAACCTGACCTTATGTCTTTTAACAGGTATTTCTTTTTTAAAAATATTATTTTTTCATGTTTATTTATTTTTATTTATTTATTTATTTATTATTTTTGGCTGTGTTGGATCTTAGTGGCGGCATGCGGGATCTTTTGTTGTGGCACGTGGGCTTCTCTCTAGTTGTGGTGCGCAGGTTTTCTCTCTCTAGTTGTGGCACGTGGGCTCAGTAGTTGCGGGACGTGGGTTTAGATGCCCTGCAGCATGTGGGATTTTAGTCCCCCAACCAGTGATCAAACCCACATCCCCTGCATTTGAAGGTGGATTCTTTACCACTGCACCACCAGGGAAGTCCCTTAACAGGTATTTTTAACCCATTAACTTATTTGAAACTGTTTCTATCATTTAAGTTTGTTACTACAACTGTCTCACTCTTTGTATCTTTGTTAATCCTTTATTACTTTGAAAATCCATTGTCTACATCTTACATTTTAGCCCCCTCTTGTGTACCTATGTTCTCTCTCCGTTCTCAACACTTGTCATGTGTATATTATCTCACATTTTAAGTCTGGGTTATTATGAATATACTTTCTCCTCTTCTCCTTTGGTCTTTTTCTCTTTTTTTGGACACCAACACACTTTACTAAGGTATCTGAAGACTCTCGGTACACATGGCTCTTGCAGTATCTACTGGATTTCTTTGACCTCCTATTTAATTACTTCTATCAAGTGTTTTAAATCTAGGACTTGTGTGGCAAACCTGAGGCCTTGTATATTTGAAAATATTTTTATCATTCCCTTTCACTTGAATGACAATTTGGATGGATATAAAATTCTAAGTTTAAAGTTGTTTTCCCTGTAACACATTTAGAATTATTACTCCATTTACACTTGCATCCAATGTTGCTGCTGAAAAGTAAGATGTCAATGTGACTCTTGTTCTTTTTTATATGATATTGCTCTTTCTCTCTGGGAACATTTAGAATTTCCTCTTTGTTTTTGATGTTCTTAAATCTCATTATGTCTATTTTGTCAGTTTTTCCTTCTCTCTCCTATTTGGTAGTCTATCATCTATTTAGAGCTGAAGTCTTTCTTCTTTCTTTAATTCTGACGAATTATCTCTATTATTTTTTAAAAGATTTCCTTCTCCCTCTTTTTACTTTTTTTCCTGAGACTCCTATTATATGGATTTTGTAACTTTTACTTTCAATTCCTTATAGCTTTTTTTTATTTTTTCAATTTGTTTATCTTCACCTGTTCCCTTCTATAAAGTTCTATTAAAGTCCCATAATCTGATCATCCAGTTTTTTTAATTCATTCTTCAGCTGCACCCATTTCACTACTTATCCTATATAACTGTATCTCTATTTTAACTATTATACCTAAATGGTTCTACCTGGTTTTGCTTTATCATTTCTTGCTTCATATTATTAACATCTTCCCTTATCTCTTGTAGCATGTTCATTTTGTTGACTTCTAAATTCTTGAACTGCCTATTCTAAACTCTCTTAATGGTGTGTGAAATGTGGCCTGTTAGCTCATACTCCACAGGGAGTACTGGCTCCTCAGGAGGACAGACCAGAACCAGGCCTTCAGCCCCAGGAGCTCAAAATCCCTAGGCACCAAAGATCTGCCCCCACAAAGCAACTCCTCAGTTCAGGGTTTCAACCTTATCAAACTTCTCCTCCAAGGAGGAACAACCCAAGGAGGAGGCACTTCTAAAAGTATAACCCACCTGTTCTAGGGTGTGGAGGCCAACAGGTAAGTCAATGCCTAAATCCAATTCGCACCCATTTTCCTTAGCTTCTCACTCATGCAGGGCCTCAGTGCTGCTCTGATTTTACTTTCTACTCCTGTGAGAGGACAGGCATCAGCGTCCCGAGGCAAAGGGGAACTTGGGTTGTTTTTGTCTTCCTATTTTACTTCCTTCCCTGGCTGTAACCTCACTCATACATGCCAGCTCAGAATATCCCCTTATCTTCCCAGGGGTTTTGCACACTATTCTCTGAATCCTGGTATCATGAGGTTTCTCTCTAAAGTTACTCTAGGTTTAATCTTCAGAGAACATGCAGAAGTTTGTGCTAATTCAGTACCTTGTCAGGAACCAGAGCCTCCTCCAGCTGGCCTTTCACTAGGTGGTTTTTGACATATAACCCAAACAGATTTAAAGAAATGAGTGACACTGCTACATCAAAATTCCTTCTACTTGTTTATAAGGTTCTCAGTGCTTACATCTATGGAAACTGAAAACAATAATACAACTGATGCTGAACACTGTCTCTCTCTAACATTAAGTAACATTCAATCATGGATGGATGGCTATTTGGGGGGAAATGTAGCCCTATCCATCCACTAAACAGATATTTTTCCAATACAATTTGACTTATGTTTGATAATTATTAACAATTATAATTACATTCCCTTGATCAATTATAAACAAATAATTAAAGTCACTCTTAAATAATTTTTAAAAATTTAGAGCCCTAGGGTCACGAGAAATAAAAACAAAAATATAAATATATATTTGAGCTGTTTTTTGCAAAATGAAACAAATGATAGGGTGATTAGTAAAAAGTCTTTCATGCAAAAATATATATTACATTGGGATAAATGCGGTGGAAGAAATGCAATACAAAAACAAATTCAAAGAAAAGAATGGATAATCTAAAGTTTCTTTTTTAAAAAAAATTTTTAAATTTTATTTATTTTTTTATACAGCAGGTTCTTATTGGTTATCCATTTTATACTTATGAGTGTATATATGTCAATTCCAATCTCCCAATTCATCACACCACCCCCTCCCCGCCACTTTCCCCCCTTGGTGTCCATATGTTTGTTCTCTATGTCTGTGTCTCTATTTCTGCACCGCAAACTGGTTCATCTGTACCATTTTTCTAGGTTCCACATATACGCGTTAATATACGATATTTGTTTTTCTCTTTCTGACTTACTTCACTCTGTATGACAGTCTCGAGACCCATCCACATCTCTACAAATGACCCAATTTCGCTCCTTTTTATGGCTGAGTAATATTCCATTGCATATATGTGCCACATCTTCTTTATCCATTCATCTGTCAATGGGCATTTAGGTTGCTTCCATGACCTGGCTATTGTAAACAGTGCTGCAATGAACACTGGGGTGCATGTGTCTTTTTGAACTATGGTTTTCTCTGTGTATATGCCCAGTAGTGGGATTGCTGGGTCATATGGTAATTCTATTTTTAGTTTTTTAAGGAACCTCCATACTGTTCTCCATAGAGGCTGTATCAATTTACATTCCCACCAACGGTGCAAGAGGGTTCCCTTTTCTCCACACCCTCTCCAGTATTTGCTGTTTGCAGATTTTCTAATGATGGCCATTCTAATTGGTGATATCTCATCGTAGTTTTGATTTGCATTTCTCTAATAATTAGTGATGTTGAGCATCTTTTCATGTGCTTCCTGGCCATCTGTATGTCTTCTTTGGAGAAATGTCTATTTAGGTCTACTGCCCATTTTTTGATTGGATTGTTTGTTTTTTTGATATTGAGCTGCATGAGCTGCTTATAAATTTTTGAGATTAATCCTTTGTCAGTTGCTTCATTTGCAAATATTTTCTCCCATTCTGAGGGTTGTCTTTTCGTCTTGTTTATGGTTTCCTTTACTGTGCAAAAGCTTTTAAGCTTCATTAGGACCCATTTGTTTATTTTTGTTTTTATTTCCATTTCTCTAGGAGGTAGGTCAAAAAGGATCTTGCTGTGATTTATGTCATGGAGTGTTCTGCCTATGTTTTCCTCTAAGAGTTTTATAGTGTCTGGCCTTACATTTAGGTCTTCAATCCATTTTGAGCTTATTTTTGTGTATGGTGTTAGGGAGTGTTCTAATTTCATTCCTTTACATGTAGCTGTCCAGTTTTCCCAGCACCACTTATTAAAGAGGCTGTCTTTTCTCCATTGTATATTCCTGCCTCCTTTATCAAAGATAAGGTGATCATATGTGTGTGGGTTTATCTCTGGGCTTTCAATCCTGTTCCACTGATGTATATTTCTGTTTTTGTGCCAGTATGATACTGTCTTGATTACCGTAGCTTTGTAGTATAGTCTGAAGTCCGGGATCCTGATTCCTCCAGCTCCATTTTTCTTTCTCAAGACTGCTTTGGCTCTTTGGGGTCTTTTGTGTCTCCATACAAATTTTAAGACTTTTTTGTCCTAGTTCTGTAAAAAATGCCATTGGTAATTTGATAGGGATTGCACTGAATCTGTAGATTGCTTTGGGTAGTACAGTCATTTTCACAATATTGATTCTTCCAATCCAAGAACATGGTATATCTCTCCATCTGTTTGTATCGTCTTTAATTTCTTTCATCAGTGTCTTATAGTTTTCTGCATACAGGTCCTTTGTCTCCCTAGGTAGGTTAATTCCTAGGTATTTTATTCTTTTTGTTGCAATGGTAAATGGGAGTGTTTCCTTAATTTCTCTTTCAGATTTTTCATCATTAGTATATAGGAATGCAAGGTATTTCTGTGCATTAATTCTGTATCCTGCAACTTTACCAAATTCATTGATTAGCTCTAGTAGTTTTCTGGTGACATCTTTAGGATTCTCTATGTATAGTATCATGTCATCTGCAAACAGTGACAGTTTTACTTCTTCTTTTCCAATTTGTATTCCTTTTATTTCTTGTTATTCTCTGATTGCTGTGGTTAGGACTTTGAAAACTCTGTTGAATAATAGTGGCGAGAGTGGACATCCTTGCCTTGTTCCTGATCTTAGAGGAAATGCTTTCAGTTTTTCACCATTGAGAATGATGTTTGCTGTGGATTTGTCGTATATGGCCTTTATTACGTTGAGGTAGGTTCCCTCTACGCCCACTTTCTGGAGATTTTTTATCATAAATCGGTGTTGAATTTTGTCAAAAGCTTTTTCTGCATCTGTTGAGATGATCAAGTATGGTTTTTCTCCTTCAATTTGTTAATATGGTGTATCACATTGATTGATATGCGTATATTGAAGAATCCTTGCATCCCTGGGATAAATCTCACTTGATCATGGTGTATGATCCTTTTAATGTGTTGTTGGATACTGTTTGCTAGTATTTTGTTGAGGATTTTTGCATCTATATTCATCACTGATATTGGTCTGTAATTTCCTTTTTTCACAGTATCTTTGTCTGGTTTTGGTATCAGGGTAATGGTGACCTCATAGAATGAGTTTGGGAGTGTTCCTTCCTCTGCAATTTTTTGGAAGAGTTTGAGAAGGATGGGTGTTAGCTCTTCTCTAAATGTTTGATAGAATTCACCTGTGAAGCCATCTGATCCCGTACTTTGCTTGCTGGAAGATTTTAAATCACAGTTTCAATTTCATTACTTGTGATTGGTCTGTCCATATTTTCTATTTCTTCCCGGTTCAGTCTTGGAAGGTTATACCTTTCTAAGAATTTGTCCATTTCTTCCAGGTTGTCCATTTTATTGGCATAGAGTTGCTTGTAGTAGTCTCTTGGGATGCTTTGCATTTCTGTGGTGTCTGTTGTAACCTCTCCTTTTTCACTTCTAATTTTATTGATGTGAGTCCTCTCCCTCCTTTTCTTGATGAGTCTGGCTAATGGTTTATCAATTTTGTTTATCTTCTCAAAGAACCAGCTTTTAGTTTTATTGATCTTTGCTATTGTGTTCTTTGTTTCTATTTCATTTATTTCTGCTCTGATCTTTATGATTTCTTTCCTTCTGCTAACTTTGGGTTTTGTTTGTTCTTCTTTCTCTAGTTCCTTGAGGTGTAAGGTTAGATTGTTTATTTGAGATTTTTGTTGTTTCTTGAGGTAGGCTTGTATTGCTATAAACTTCCCTCTTAGAACTGCTTTTGCTGCACACCATAGGTTTTGGATCGTGTTTTTGTTGTCATTTGTCTCTAGGTATTTTTTGATTTCCTCTGATTTCTTCAGTGATCTCTTGGTTATTTAGTAACGCATTGTTTAGCCTCCATGTGTTTGTATTTTTTACATTTTTTTCCCTGTAACTGATTTCTAATCTCATAGCGTTGTGGTCAGAAAAGATGCTTGATATGATTTCAATTTTCTTAAATTTACTGAGGCTTGATTTGTAACCCAAGATGTGATCTAACCTGGAGGATGTTCCATGTGCACTTGAGAAGAAAGTGTAATCTTCCATTTCTGGATGCAATGTCCTATAAATATCAATTAAATCTATCTGGTCTATTGTGTCATTTAAAGCTAGTATTTACTTATTAATTTTCTGTTTCGATGATCTGTCCATTGGTGTATGTGAGGTGTCAAAGTCCCCCGCTATTACTGTGTTACTGTCGATTTCCTCTTTTATACCTGTTAGCAGTTGCCTTATGTATAGAGGTGCTCCTATGTTGGGTGCATATATATTTATAATTGTTATATCTTCTTCTTGGATTGATCCCTTGATCATTATGTAGTGTCCTTCCTTTTCTCTTGTAACATTCTTTATTTTAAAGTCTATTTTACCTGATATGAGTATTGCTACTCCAGCTTTCTTTTGATTTCCATTTTCCTGGAATATCTTTTTCCATCCCCTCACATTCAGTCTGCATGTGTCCCTAGGTCTGAAGTGGGTCTCTTGTAGACAGCATATATATGGGTCTTGTTTTTGTATCCATTTAGCGAGCCTGTGGTTTTTAGTTGGAGCATTAAATTCATTCATGTTTAAGGTAATTATCCATATGTATGTTCCTGTTACCATTTTCTTAATTGTTATGGGTTTGTTTTTGTTGGCCCTTTTCTTGTGTTTCCCACTGAGGGAAGTTCCTCTAGCATTTGTTGTAGAGCTGGTTTGGTGGTGCTGAATTCTCTTACCTTTTGCTTGTCTGTAAAGCTTTTGATTTCTCTGTCGAATCTGAATGAGATCCATGCCAGGTAGAGTAATCTTGGTTGTAGGTTCTTCTCTTTCACCACTTTAAATATATCGTGCCTCTCCCTTCTGGCTTGTAGAGTTTCTGCTGAGAAATCAGCTGTTAACCTTATGGGAGTTCCCTTGTATATTATTTGTCATTTTTCCCTTGCTGCTTTCAATAATTTTTCTTTGTCTTTAATTTTTGTCAATTTGATTACTATGTGTCTCAGCATGTTTCTCCTTGGGTTTATCCTGCCTGGGACTCTCTATGCTTCCTGGACTTGGGTGCCCATTTGCTTTCCCCTGTTAGGGAAGTTTTCGACTATAATCTCTTCAAATATTTTCTTGGGTCCTTTCTCTCTCTCTTCTCCTTCTGGGACCCCTATAATGCGAATGTTGTTGCATTTAATGTTGTCCCTGAGGTCTCTTAGGCTGTCTTCATTTCTTTTCATTCTTTTTTCTTTATTCTGTTCTGCAGCAGTGAATTCCACCATTCTGTCTTCCAGGTCACTTATCCATTCTTCTGCCTCAGTTATTCTGCTATTGATTCCTTCTAGTATATATTTTTTTTTAAGACTAGTCCTTTGTTTTATTAATTAATTAATTTATTTTTGCTGCGTTGGGTCTTCGTTTCTGTGCGAGGGCTTTCTCTAGTTGTGGCAAGCGGGGGCCACTCTTCATCATGGTGCGCGGGCCTCTCACTATCGCGGCCTCTCTTGTTGTGGAGCACAGGCTCCAGATGCACAGGCTCAGTAGTTGTGGCTCATGGGCCTAGTTGCTCCGTGGCATGTGGGATCCTCCCAGACCAGGGCTCGAACCCGTGTCCCCTGCATTAGCAGGCAGATTCTGAACCACTGCGCCACCAGGGAAGCCCCCTTCTAGTGTATTTTTCATTTCAGTTCTTGTATTGGTCATCTCTGTTTGTTTGTTCTTTAATTCTTCTAGTTCTTTGTTAAACATTTCTTGCATCTTCTTGATCTTTGCCTCCATTCTTTTTAGGAGGTCCTGGATCATCTTCACTATCATTATTCTGAATTCCTTTTCTGAAAGGTTGCCTATCTCCACTTCATTTAGTTGTTTTTCTGGGGTTTTATCTTGTTCCTTCATCTGTTACATAGCCCTCTGCCTTTTCATCTTGTCTGTGTTTCTGTGAATGTGGTTTTTGTTCTACGGGCTGCAGGATTGTAGTTCTTCTTGCTTCTGCTGTCTGCCCTATGGTGGATGAGGCTATCTAAGAGGCTTGAGCAAGCTTCCTGATGGGAGGGACTGGTGGTGGGTAGAGCTGGCTGTTGCTCTGGTGGGCAGAGCTCAGTAAAACTTTAATCCGCTTGTCTGCTGATGGGTGGGGCTGAGTTCCCTCCCTGTTGGTTGTTTGGCCTGAGGCAATCCAGCACTGGAGGCTACAGGCTCTTTGGTGGGGCAAATGGCGGCCTCTGGGATGGCTCACACCAAGGAGTACTTCCCAGAACTTCTGCTTCCAGTGTCCTTGTCCTCATGGTGAGCCACAGCCACACCCTGCCTCTGCAGGAGACCCTCCAACACTAGCAGGTAGGTCTGGTTCAGTCTCCTATGGGGTCACTGCTCCTTCCCCTGGGTCCTGATGAGCACACTACTTTGTGTGTGTCCTCCAAGAGTGGAGTCTCTGTTTCCCCCAGGGAAAAGTCCTGCAATCAAATCCCACTAGCCTTCAGAGTCTGATTCTCTATGAATTCCTCCTCCCGTTGCCAGACCTCCAGGTTGGGAAGCCTGAGGTGGGGCTCAGAACCTTCACTCCAGTGGGTGGCCTTCTGTGGTATAAGTGTTCTCCAGTTTGTGATTTGATTTTATTGTGATTGCGCCCCTCTTACTGTCTTATTGTGGTTTTTCTTTTGTCTTTGTATGTGGGGTATCTTTTTTGGTGAGTTCCAGTGCCTTCCTGTTGAAAATTGTTCAGCAGTTAGTTGTGATTTTGATGCTCTCGCAAGAGGGAGTGAGCGCACATCCTTCTATTCTGCCATCTTGAACCTATCTCTCAACTGCATTTCTAAATACTTCAATTCCTGGCTGTGCCTCCCTGGGAGGATCCTGAGCAAACCCCGGTCCTGTCCACATGGATGTAGCCCCAGGTTGTCCTGAAGCCCAAATCCCAGCAAGTCCTATGGAGACTGAACTCCTGTTGCAAGGACGCTGGCCCTTCGAGTCCCAAAGCGGAGGACCTGGTGGTGCTTGAGGAGACAGAACTCTAAAGTTTTTGTTAAAGGATAATTTGCTCATAAATTTTTTAAATTGGATGAGATGGAGGTGTTATATATGTAAAAAAAGTTAGATTTATTTTTAATTACCAACATTTACAATATATAGGAAATTATATCCCTTGTAATTATTTACATTTATGATGAAAAACTTTTAAGCTCAACCTAACAATATCTGAAGAGATTCGTTACTTTTCAGTCTTTCTGAAATTATTCAAGCACAGACGTTTGAATATACTGTTCCAAAAAGCACCTCATTCTTCTTCCAATCTACAAAACCAGTAAGTCTTCTATACTTTTGTCTTACCCCATTTTCCTAGTCACCTGAAAAAGTTTTTATTCCTTCTACTCTTTCATCTAACATTTCTTCTTAGTTGAAAAATTGTGTTGATTGTCTTTCTAATGTCTATTTCTCTCCTCTCCTCTGTTCCATTCTCACTGCCCTCGTTCCAATCTTTATTATCTCACCTGAGTCCTATTTCAGTTCTCCAACTTTACTTGCCACTCTGCAAACCATATCACACATACTGTTGCCAGATTATTCTTCCTGAAGTTCTGTCTGCCCTGGCCAGCAATACATCCACCAACCCACTAACTGATAGAGTTGACCTGTGAAGAATCTTAGACACTTGCTACTTGTTCCCAACCTGCTCCAATGCCTATCCTGTTCTATCTCCCCATTAAGATCCTGTTTCTGCCCTTCAGCCATGATCTGTGCATAAGGATCCCTCAAATTTATTCCTAGGGCCCTTCTGGCTTCACACTATTTCAGCCAGGATACTGCATTAGAAGAGGAGCTCCCCCCTCAGAATAGCCCACAGACCCCATCCAAGTCCACTCAAATCACTCCACAAGGGTTGAAGGGACAAAGCAGAAAACAAAACTCACATAAGTTCAGCTATGATCTGGTACTCCAGTGCCTTTCAGTAGCAATCCATCGTCAAACAAGTCAAATACAAAGTCTTCTCTATGTAGGCCAAGGTCTAGAGCAAAATAGCCCTAATCTGCCTTTACAGCTTAATTTCCCACTACTTCCCTACATGTCTTCTATGAGTCTAAAAAACCAGAACTACTAATATACTTCATTTTTTCTTTCTCTATATCTTTGTAAAGTTCTTTCTATCTAGAATCCCCTGCCTTCTTACCATGACTCCAACTTTAATTTCTACTTTTACCCATTTATTTAGAGTCAGATCACATATTACCTTCATTTTAAGTGGTTTTTGTAACCCGCTAAAGGGAATAATAGCTCTCTTCTTAAAAACCTAATAGTACTACTACTATACTATATACTGTATAAATACATGTTTTATATATTAAATATAATATATATTTAATATACATTAATAAGTACAAATATGATATAATATTTTATAGAATATATATTTTATACAGTATATTTTTTATATATATATATATATATATATATATATATATATATATAAAATATGTATACACACACACACATCATATACTCATTCTCTGCCTGTGTTTTTGTTTTAAACTTTCCACTATGCTTTGGGCAACCTGTAGGAAGGGACTATGCCAGACTCATCCTTGTGTCCTCCACAGCACATAGTAGTTATTCAATGAATATTTGTTTGAATTATTAAGTATATATCAATCACTGAATTTTGAGTAAATGCCCAAGGTTCCTGGTTCATGAACTTCCAAACATAATTCTTATTTATTAAAAAACCTTCATTAAAGAGGGCTTTCAAAGTGTATTCATATATGTAAGATAATTCAGAATTTAAGAATAAGTAAATATATCAATAGTAAAATAAAGGTAAGAGACTTAATATATTTAGGAAGAAAATATACAGTAGGAAAAAAAATAGTTAGGTATTAGAATAATTACCAGTAATTAGTTAGGTATCAGAAAATTCCAATTCTTTTACATAGAGTATACAGGCTAAAGGTTAAAAGCTAATGACCAAAGCCTAAATAACAGTTTGTGAATTAGTGAACAAGGACCCTGTTCACGCATAGGAAAGAGTGTTCTGAAGTTAGACCCTACAGTTCATTACAAGAGCATTTGTAAAGTGTGACTAAAAAGCAAAGTACACTGTAATTTGTGGTAAATCACTCAATGGGAGAGACTGTGTTTTATTCATCTTTGTACCCACATAGTGCCCGATGAATTAAAATCAAAAGACACTTGTTAAAATCAACATAGACATTTAAATGACTGTTGTCCCGTTTAAAATAAGCCACCCTGCAAGACTGACGCACTATAATAATAATTTCCTTCCGTCAAAGAGCTTGCAATTGTTCCCCACTATCTATGGCAGGAAGTTAAAACTCTTTAGCCTGGGATTCAAGTGCCCTCACAATTTTCTTTCCTTTTCTAAAGTCTTATTTCCCACTTCTTTCCTTCAGGCATCTTATTTGTCAGTCAAATTGAACTCCTGATTTCACACTTGCTTGCCTCTGTATCCCTCTGTTCATCTGGCAATTTATGTCATTTATCATTTTCTTCTTTGCTTTGTATCTTATACATAGCTTGTTTTCCTTATTATATTGTAAGTTCCTCATGTCAGAGACTAGGTCCTATATGTCTTTAACTATATTTTATTACCTAGCACAGGGCCTGGCACATGGTAGGCACACACACAAAGAATCTGTTGAAGGAATTACTGAATAATACCAGTAGAGCTCAACTCCGGAAACTACTTTTTGACAAGCCGTAAAAGAAAAATGCTTTTGTTAATTTATGACAGAGTTCTTAAATATAAGCAGGCATTAAAAATACTGGGGAAACTTGTTAAGTATGCAAATTCTTGGTGTTAGTTGTTACCAGGGGACTTAATACCAAGGGGCAACCATAACTATCTAATAAGGAATGAAGTCCTGAACCACTGCTGAGAATGAAAAGGGCAAAAAAGAAGAAAAGGATAAAGAGGATAACAGGCACACTCTTGGCAGTGGGAGTCATCATCAAACTCTTCCTTTGTAGTAAAGTCATTATTGGCTGTTTTTCCTTGCATCTGATCTTCGACTTTTTTTTTTAAATACCTGGGTTTTTGTTTTGTTTTTTATAAATTTATTTATTTATTTATTTTAGGTTGTGTTGGGTCTTCGTTGCTGTGCACAGTCTTTCTCTAGTTGCAGCGAGCGGGGGCTACTCTTTGTTGCGGTGCGCGGGCTTCTCACTGCGGTGGCTCCTCTTGTTGCAGAGCATGGGCTCTAGGTGTGCGGGCTTCAGTAGTTGTGGCACACGGGCTCAGTAGTTGTGGCACATGGGCTTAGTTGCTGCACAGCACGTGGGATCTTCCCGGACCAGGGCTCGAACCCGTATCCCCTGCATTGGCAGGCGGATTCTCAACCACTGCGCCACCAGGGAAGTCCCGATCTTTGACTTTTTAAATCAGGATGACAATATCTGTTTAAGACCCATTCACTTAAATGTACATAGCGAAGCAATGATTATTTTTCTCAGAATACTTTTCAGGTATGTACTGTATTTCAAAATGCACAATATATAGGTAAACCATAGAAACTTTTTATCCAATAAAGCTCTTTGAAAAGAATGTTACTATTTGTTCGGTATTGGAAGATCAGTTCTTCTTATAAAGCAGTAAGGCACTGAGAGAACTAATGTGTTCTCTTTAGATTATTTCAAACAGGATATGAATTACAGGAAGCAAGACTTCAAGTGGTTAAGAAGAAAAGAGTTTTGCCTTTCAGAAGTTTACAAAATGCCAGTATTCTAAACTTCATACACTGAACTCCTTAGGATAGTCTGATATAGTACACGCTATCTGTCACTTCTCTATCCATTTGGCAAAGACTACATAGAGACAAATGTTACAGAGGCTCAAAAATGGAGACTTCTGGAAAAATGACCAAAGCCAGAAATAAAGTTGTACTAATTAGAAAACAAATAATTAAATGGCCAAACCCGAATGTTGTGTGATGCTGAAAAGAGATAGATTTCTAAAGCATACCATCTGTTTTACAGTTTTTATTTTGCTGTACTGCAAATCTACTCAGTAGTTTTGCAATGATCTAGCTGCTAACTCATTTGCACAATTACTTTAGGCCAGAAATACTTATTGCACAGAATCATTTGAGAGTTCAACACATTCACAGAAGAGGGCAGATATAAACCATTTTTGAGTGAAGACAATTTCTTTAGTCCTTAAAGAAAATGTTATTCAAAAAAAATGATTAGAAATTGCCAAAAGAAAATCAGAATGCTATCACTATAAATTTATGGTATCTAAACCTATCTAGGCCTCAGGGTCACCATCAACCCCTCTGTTGGCCATTCTAATGAAAACTCATTCTCATCTTGACCCCTCGGCAGCGTTTACCTGGGAGCTGACTGCTCCTGCTTTCTCAAACACTCTTCTCACTTAATTTCCTTGGTACCACCCTCCTGACTTTCCTTCTTCCTCATCAGCTATTCCTTTTCAGCCTCCACTGCTAGCTTCTCCTCTTCTAAATGTTGTAGTGTTTAAGGCAGGGTGCTAAGGCCTCTTGTCCTTTCTATCTGTATTTTCTTCCTAGCTTATCTCTTCAGCCCAATGGCTTTACATGGCATCTATACTCAGGATTCACAGATTTATATCTCCAGCTCATTCTTCTCGAGTTCCAGGCTCATACATTCAATGATCTATTTGAAATCTCCACTTGAATGCTACATAGGCATCTCAAATTTAGCATGTCTCATATGGAACTCTTGACTCACCACTCTTCCCCCAGAAAAAAAAAAATCTATTTCTCCTACAGTCTTCCACATCTCAGCAAATGGCACTACCATCCAACCAGCTGTTAAAGCAAAATCTAAAAATCATCCTGATACCTCCCTTATCCTTATCTCTTATCTGATCCATCACCAAGCCCTATCAAATATACCTAAAAAATATATTACATTTATTTCTCTTCAACTCTATTGCTACCACCCTGTCCAAGCCACCATCATCTCTCAACATTACTACTGCATTATAAGCATATCATGTATTTGCAGTACCTAACACAGTGTCTAGCAAGTCATAGATGTAAAATAACTTTCGGCATAGATAAATATTACTTAGCAATATTCCTATGTCTCTAAGACAATCTCTAATTTCCATTCTCAGACATTTTCTGACATACCTACAGATATTCATTTACTGAATCATCTACTCATCCAGCAATTATTTATTATTGTATTAATTGGTATTAGGTTTAACTGCATATTTCACAGTATCTCAAAGATGACAGACATTTGTCTCCTGCTCATATAAAAACGTCTGGAGGTAGGCAATCAAGGGCTGGCATAGCAGCTCTATGTGCTAAGAGCCCTGGTTCCTTGCATCTTGTTGCTCTGCTATCCCGTTTATAAATTCCACTCTATGATCTAATATGGCTACTTAAACTCCACCCATCACAGCTGCATTTCAGTCACTAGGGAAGAAGATGGATGTGAGGAAGGCCATACCCCCTCCATTTAAGGACACTTCCCAGAAATTGCTCCTACCTCCACTTAGATCTCATTGACCAGCACCATAACTAGCAACGATGGGGAAGAACTAGCAAAGAAGACAAGATAGCAATGTTACCAGCTAAAAGCCAGGATCCTCATTTCCACAGAAGAAAGAGAAAATAAATACTGAGAGGTAGTAGCATCCTCTTCCAAAGTTCCTGCTGTGACCAGGTAATGTTCTGGGTACAGGGATACAAAGACCAGTAAGACATAGGGTCACAAGGGCTTCCCTGGTGGCGCAGTGGTTGAGAGTCCGCCTGCCGATGCAGGGGACACCCGTTCGTGCCCCGGTCCGGGAAGATCCCACAGGCCGCGGAGCAGCTGGGCCCGTGAGCCATGGCCGCTGAGCCTGCGCGTCCAGAGCCTGTGCTCCGCAACGGGAGAGAGGCCACAACAGTGAGAGGCCCGTGTACCGCAAAAAAAAAAAAAAGACATAGGGTCACTGCTCAAGGCATTAGTCCAATGGGGGAAAGCAATATGTAAATGAATAATTACTCAAGATTTCAAGCCAGGCAACAGACACTGTTAGAAGACCTTGGCTTTTCTGAATCCCTGAAGATTCCTTGCATCCAAAGAGTTGAAAGAGAAGTAGATGGTTCCAGTGCTTTACATCACTAAACTATACAGACTGCTTCAATATTCCACAGCTTTAATAATGGACATTTCTCAGCTCTATTTTACTGGATTTGATACAAAAGAAAAGTTCATTTAAACCTCTATAAACATATATAAACAACAGTGGTAGTAATTTTAACAGTTTGAAAATACCCATTTCAGAAATGTGGCAACACTCAATAATTTTTTTAACTTGTCAGAAGATGAAACTAAATGACTGTTTTAAGAAGACTATATATAAACTACAAGGCCAGATGAGAAGAAATAAGCAATGACGGCATGCCAAAAAGAAAAAAAAGAAGTAATACTGTAACTTACCGTTAACCACTGGTTATCTAGTAGTTCCTTAGCTGTGATTCTATGAGCAGGATCTACTTTCATAAGTTGTTTCAAAACACTTTTAGCTGCAAATAAGGGAAAAATCCTGAAAGTCTTATTTATCTCAACTATAATTAGTACCACACATTTTCCAGTTTATTTAGGATTAGGTCTGTATGATATGAAGGAAACTTCTCAGTTATAAAATAAGTATCATCAGTACCAATGGCTAGTATTAAATAAAGTTTAAGGCCTACAGTGAGGTTTTATTGCCTGGATTACCTGGTTTATGGTCTATAGTAAAAAATTAGCTAGATGATCAGCAAATTTCCTCTTCAATTTTTATTATGCATTTTCTGTTTTTGCTGAAAGTTTCAACTATAACAAGCACAGTGAAGATATCACTATTACCACAAGTAAATAGTGTATTTCTACAAGTAAATTTAATGACTAACCAGAGATCTAAAGTATCTGAGTTACTGGCTGCCTTTCTTATATTATGTATACTTGCTTTAGTAAATAATAACAAATCTATACTTACCAGAATCACTTATGGAATCCCAGACTGAACCTTTAAAATGTAGTTCTCCCTTTCTTATTAACTCAAAAAGCTTCTCTTCTGAGCTTGCCATAAAGGGTGCTTCTCCACATAATCTACAACAAAGACAGTCGTTTTGTTAAGATTTTTTAAAAAATAATCAGAATGAGGCTATTAAAAATTAAGTTTCCACAGGACTTGGAAGTAGTGGTGCTTCATATTTAAATAAAGGAGAGAAAGAGGTGGGAACTTCTCTGGATGTAGAAATGGAAGCGAAGGGCTTTTGCAAGATCTGTGCTAGGCTCTTGTATACATTGGAACTTCCACATTTGCAAATGACCCAAAGCTCTTCCAGGTGGGGAAACACTAAAGGGTTAAAATACAGAAAGGTGTGTGAGTTTAAGTGCACAGTAATAGTGGTGGATGATAGAGGAGAAACACTTCAACGTGAGCAAAGGTAAGGTAACACCTTAAGGTACATAATTCACATTGGACTTACAGAAAGATATACAGAGTTATCAGAGTCTAACGAGAGTTATCAGACTCTAATGACCATGTAAGAGTTTTACCTGTGGTAAAATGCTACACGAATGTTAGTGATAGTAAGAATGACCCTGGGGTCTACAGGCTCTGAGTCAAAACCAAAAATCCATTAAAATGGCCACAACTCTTCAAAAATGATACATAAAATGAAGAAAATCTGAATGAGGAAAATCAGTCTGGAAGGGTGAAAGCTGAGTATATGTAACAACCAATATCAGTAAAGCCATGTGTATACAGTAAACATGGGCTTATTTGTAGATTCTGTAGTACGGGGACTATGAGTCTTTAGAATCTTTTAAAGGAAGCACCGTGCTATACTTTACAAAGAGCATGGCAAGCCTATGCTTCCATAGGTGATCTAGTCCAAAACTACAAGAACATGCTTAAAAGTTGCAAACGTTAGCCATCATCTTTATCATCAACCCCAACATCTGAGGGCAACCCTGTAGACAACAACCAGATTTTCCCAATGACAACCAGAGAGAAGTTGGACCTGGACTCATCACAGAGGCAACTCTAACTCTGTATGTCTATTCTTCAACTCTCAGGATTATACTTTTCCACTTTATTATGGAAACAGTAAAACGGCAGAATTCCATTACACTTCCCAAATGCTGGTCTATTATGTACATAAGTATAATGTATAATGATCTCCAGGTCTCTTAACAGATTTTTACTGATTTTTGTTTTTAGTCATATTTTTCTTAAAGTTCTTTAAAAACCTTTCCCACGAATATTTTTTGAATAAGTCTAAATTTGGTAAATATCTTACATGACAATGATTTTCTGGGGGGGGGAAGGGGGAGAGCTGTTCTCATCCTAGTAATTTATCAAACTAGGCTGGATAACACAGCTTTTCATTTACCAATAGGTTCTTGTTAAGTGATAAATATTTATTAAATTGTTCTGCAAACTCTCATTTTAATACTTTTTATTTCTCCAGCTCATTCTGACCCTCCTCTCTCTGATCTTACTTGCCTTACTACTGTTTAGTTTTAAAATGCAATAAAAAAAAGCCCAAAAAAATGGTCTTATGGACAATTACAATCTATTATAGCAAGTACAGGCCAGCAAAAGCCTGGCTCATTGAGTCTGTTAACAACCAGTGATATGCACATTCACCAATTTCTTAGCTGCTCCCACACTGCCTGACTAGCATGCAACTATATAGCTCAAGGGCTACATTTTAAAAATTCCACTTTTTTCTGTCCTTTACAATTTTATTCACACAAAATGTATCTAATGGTTGGTCAATCAGCAGCGTATGAAATTTTATGACAGCAATTTTCTGCACATCCAGAAAAGGGAATCCAAGACGTGAAAAATGCCTCTTAAAGCCTTCCGATTATTTTGCTTCATAGGAATCAAAACAGCAAAAGATAGTGCCCATAAAGAGTATTTATGTCAATTTCACCTTGAGAAAGTATGTTATCATTGTCCAATTAAGTAGCAATGAAACAGGGGTAACTGATAAACAAGAAAATAACCCCCCTGGAGAAGGTAATATGTTTGTGCCCTTGTTGAAGGAAATTATCTGTAAGACCACTGGGCTCAGGCAGATTAATGAATAGGCACTGATTAGCTAAGCAAGAGTCTACTGTAAAGAAAAAAATATGTCATCATTATGATACGCAGTCACACTCAGAAGCAGAAAAATTAAAATTACATCTTTAAGTAGGAGAAAAAAATTTAAGGTATGTAATACACTATCACTTCCCTTAACACCAAATTCAAACTAAGAAGGCAGCAAATACCACATGAATGGTGTAATAAGAGTTCACATGTATTATGTTTGACTTGTGTTGTCCAGAAAGTCGTGAGAGTATAAAACACTAATTTTAAATAGTTGTATTTTTAATTTAAAACTAAGGCTCAGAATTTTAATATGATTCTAATCAGCACAGAACAATGATCAAAAACTTTGTGAATACATTTATACTTTATGCAATCTAAGCAGTGATATGTCAGCTATCTGAGTTACAACTACGATCACAACATCCAATTTCTACTGCCCGTGTATTCCATTTCACAGGACTGTGAAAATATAACTACTGTGATGTCAATATTTAGAAACGATCTGGAAGAGGTAGTGCACAGTGAAATCTTCAATATGACCATAAAACTCATGTTGCATCAACATAAAAATGTTCATATTCACCAACAGGCAGAACAGTGACCACTAACTTTGCAGGACATCTCTTAGACAATTCACTTTAATTCAATTTAACAAACAAATATTGAGCACTGACTACATGTCTACTATTGTACCAGATACCAGGGATGCAAAGATGAATCATATCTCTGTACTTCATGGAATTTAGAGTAAGAAAAACAGGTACAATACACATAATACAATAATTATATTCCATTATAATCTAGCTTTTAAAAGTGCAATGAGAACACAGAAAAGTGAACAATTTATTCTATCATATTTACACATGTGCAAACTTTCCTGATTAAATATGCTTATTATTTTGTTTTTCTTTCTACATTACTGTTTTACATGCATCTTCGTCTACTGCCTTAAATTCCAAAAAGTATACACATAATGAATGTAGTAACTGCTGGGGTCGAGTAGGACTTAGGGAAATAGAAGTCTTTGCTGTGTGAGCTGGACACACCCAGGAAAGAGGTTAGTAGAGAAGAAAAAATAACATCTAGGCAGAATGAACTGCATGAGCAAAGACCCAGAAGCATGCAATACAGGGTGCCTGAGTCATAAGGAGTGGCCTAGAGTGTCCACCAGCACAGGGTAAGTGAATGGGAACACATATGCAGACCAAGATTAGAAAGGCACTCTGGAGCCAGGCAGTGGAAGCTTTGTGTTACGCCATGCGGGGATGCTCTGAGATTTTTCTACAGCCAGGGAGAATTACCAGAGGTTGTTAATCAGGAAAGTAGTACAATCAGATTTGTGATTTAGAAAGACAACTCTGACAACTGTGTGAAGGATGAACCAGAGGCAGGAGAACCGACAGAAAGACACTGTAATCTTCTAGAAAGGGATTGTAAGGAGAAATGATACAAGTGAAGAGAAATGAAATAATAGGTGAGGACACTTCAAAGGAAAAATACAGGCCATGGGGTTTGACTGAATCTTGAGAGTGAGACAGAAGAGAGAGCAAGAAAGGCCAACATTTTCAGTAGCATGAAGAGAAGTAGAAACAACAGAATACTCTCTGGACCCTGGGCTGAACCTTTATCTGGTTACTGCCCGCTCCTCACACGTGCCCTGTCCATCAGGTGGCTCTCGTGCCAGGTCCCAGGACCTCCCTCTACCTGATGCTCTATAAGTGAATCTCTTGAGAAAATACAAAGAAGCTTTTGTTTTGTAGCAAAGGATCAGGGAGGTGCTGAGGCAAGTTTTTCATGTGGCTCAGATCATACAGTGCATTGTAGCATTTATAGATCAATGAAAAGAAAAGCTGAAAGTTATAAATTGATTGTATTAAAAAAATACCTAATGGATGTACCTGACAACTAATAAGACACCTTTTAGAATGACTTCCCAACTGTTTCTTTAGTCGCTTTCTTAAAACTATATTGTTTAGTTTTAATTTAAAGTCTATGTAATTCTACTGTTAGGGATCATCCATTCATTTTAAGTTGTACATTTAGCAGGGTACTTACAAAATGTACATTATGACACCTATGCTCCAAATGTCACACTGCTGGCTATAGTCGTGGGCATTGATAACTTCAGGGGCTGCCAAATAAGCAGAAATGAAATAATATTAATAATACAATAAATGACTTTTAAATGCTTAAACACAAAGCATGAAAAATGTGCTGATGTGCTGTAATTTATTCCCCCACAGGGAAAAAGAGAACCAACAGCAGATGTTAAGTGAATAATGTATAGGCTTAACAACTGACGTCGCTGTATCCTCACCCCTGCTATTTAGCTTCTGATGGAACAATGGCACACACTGTATAGCTAGATGTACAACTCTTCATCTCTTTCAAATTGTTAAGAAATGATTTTGCAAAGATTGTGTAGTTATAGTAGAAGACAACAATATCTCAGTTCTTTGCCAAAAACAGAACTGAAAACATACCTTAAGTAGATACAAGCCCAATAGGTAGAAACAAGCCCAATAGGTAGAAATCTGGATTTACAGAGAAACTAAGATAAACGGTTATAAATCACTTCAGTAAAATAACAGTAGTAATAATAACATCATAGCACTCCTATGGCAGTATGAATTATCTTCCACATTTTCTAAATGAGAAAACTAAGACAGAGAGCTCCTATAACATAACTTGATCAAAAAGCCAATTAGGTCCAGGATGATGACTAGGATGCAGGCACTCCTGACTCCCCAACTCTGGGCTACTTACTTACAATGTGTCCACAATAGGGTTCCTTTAAACAATCTTCTCAAAGTAGAACTTTTTTTTTACTTTGAGGTAGCACATTTTTTAATGATTAGGTTTTTTATAATGGCTGGCTTTCTAAAAAGTCACATATGATATTCCAGGACTATGTCTATTATACTTCTACAGCTAGGTAGCACCACACAGGGCCGACTGTAAGTTATACGTGGATTCACCCCTGCGTCGTTCAAGGGTCAACTGCGTGTGTTTGAATAGAACTTTAAAATTGACAAAGCACTTTTGTATAGATGATGTTATTCGTGTAAATTATGTTAAGAATCATGTGAGACGGGTATGTAGCCATGACTTACTTTGCCAGCGAGGAAATTAAGGTTCAGGTACACATATGAAGCGACTCACCTAAAGCAACACTGTTACACAGCGCCTCCCATGTAAAAGGTGTTTTTACTTTAGAAAACAGTTTCAATCACCCCCCCAACATACACACAGCTTTTATAACTACTGAAAGCAAATGAAATTTCATTTCCTCTGCCTATTGTTAAAGGAACTAAAAAGCAACAACAAAGGAGTTAAAAGGTAAACAGAAGAAAGAGAACAGGCTCAACTGTAGATAATTAACAAATTGAATAATTCTTCTCTAAATCACTGAAAATTAAAATTAATATTTTCCTTTAAGCAATTACTTGTATTCTTTAACTCTACTTAAACTTTTAAAATATGGAATCATTAAAGCTCAAGTTGCTCTATGGCTGCATGTCTACGACAAGGGCAGATTCCGTGATCCGATTCCCTGACAGACCTCCATGTAGGTGCATCACGCAGCAGGGGCCCGGAATTTGGAGCCCTCACTCCCTCTTTCGGAGTCACCTTAATTATCAGGGGCATTTCTACTTGCACTGTCATCGCAGCTCTCACAGGGAGGCAAAGGCCAGACTGGCTGGGCCAAGAAGCCATTTAGGAAGTCAGCAAAGCTCCACAAACCATCTGCCTTCTCTCTTGTTCTCTCACTTGTCTCACAGTGCAGACAACTAATAAGCAGGCATAAAACTCAGGGTGCTTGGATATATTTTCCCCATGTAACTACAGACCAGATGTCTTTTGCCAACAGGAGGATATGAATAGAATCTAAAGTAGCCTCTTCCCAAATAAGATAAAACAATGTAGAAGCTTTATGCATCAAGCAGACAAAGAAACAATGAACTAGGTATACTGCTCAGCCATAAAAATGAATAAACTACTGATATAACAACACGGGTAAGTCTCAAAATCATTACATGGAACGGAAGAAGACAGACACAAAAGAATATATACTTATGATTCAATTTATATAAATTCTAGACAAGCAAAACTAAACTAAGGTAATGGAAATCATCAGTGGTTGCTGGGGTCTGGGTGAGGAATCGACTGGGAGGGACACAAAGGAAATTCCTGGGGTGATGGAAATGTTCTATATATTCACTGGGGTGGTAATTGTACAAGTATATGTATTTGTCAAAACTCACTAAACTTTACACTTAAAATCTGTGCATTATATTATATGTAAATTATGTTTCAATAAAGTATATTTTAAAGAAATCTACTCAAAGTACAAAAAGAATCTATCAAAGCCCTGCGCTGGTGAGTGACTTTAATAACTCTCTTAGAAATCATCAGAGGAAGCAAGCACGATTAAATTAACAGTATTGACTAGGCGGCCGAGATGGCAGAGCAGGAAGACCGTGAACTTCCACAGACACACCAAAATTACCACCACTTACAGAGCGACTGTCTATAGGAATGACCTGAAAACCAGCAGAAAACAATTTCCACAACTGAAGACATAAGTAGGAACTACAAGAAGATGGATAGGAGGGGCGCAGACACAGTAGAGTTAGGACCTACGCTCTCAGATCGGCGAGCCACAGACAGGAGGAATGTCACGGTCTTGAGGTCCTTCCCAGGGAGTGAGGGCTCTTGGTCCCACAGCGGGCTCCCCAGCCCAGGGGGTCTTGCGCCAGGAATACAAAGCCCCCAGAACGTCTCCCTCTGAAAACCAGCAGGGCTTATGTCTGGGAGAGCTGGAGTGCTACAGCAAACAAGAGACTCCACTCTTCAAGAGTGCACACAAAATCTCATCCACTCTGAATCCCAGCTCAGAGGCAGTACTTTGAAAATGAGTCAGACCCACTTGCTGATCTTGGAAAACCTCCCAGAGAGGGAGGGAGCAACTAGGACTCCCCCTGCTGACTGGCAGCAGCCCTTTTGGGGAGTTCATTGTAACACGTGGACACTGGTGCTGGTAAGCACCATTTTGGATGCCTCCCCCTAGCTTATTAGCGCCAGGACCTGCCCCACCCACCAGCAGGCACACACCAGCCCCACACCCCTGGTAGGCAGCTGCCAAGACCTGGCCCGCCCACCAGCAGACTTACACCAGCACTAAGCCCCCCATACCATTCAGACGCCATGTGGGAACCCAGCCTTGCCCACCAGCAGGCCAGCAGAAGCCCCATGCAGTTAACCCTGCAGTAAGCCTACCCCACCTTCTAGCAGGCCCAGAGCCACTGGACATGACACAGCCTCAAAGCCAACCAGGCTGGGGGCCAGTCCCACCTACCAGTGTGCTCACAGTAGTCAGCCCTACCACAGCAGAAGGGTGCATGCAGCCCACATAGGAGTTGCCCCGAGAACATATAGCTCCAGTGACCAGAGAGGAGCATGCTGTTGGGCCCCACAGGACATCTCCTATATAAGGCCACTTCTCCAAGATCAGAAAATGCAACCAACATACCTAATACATAGAAATAGACACAGAGAATTGGGCAAAATGAAAAAAAAAAAAAAACTGCAGAAAGCACAAACACATGAAGTTTAAATAATATACTACTAAACAACCAGTGGGCCATTGAATAAGTCAAAGAGGAAATCAAAAAGACCTAAACAGAAATAAAAATGGGAATACAATGATCTAAAATCTGTGGGCCACAGCAAAAGTAGTTCTAAGAGGGAAGTTTATGGAGACACAAGCCTTACCTCGGGAAACAAGAAAAACCTCAAATAAACAATCTAGCCTTACCCTTAAAGGAACTAGAAAAAGAAGAACAAACAAAACCCAAAATTAGTAGAAGGAAGAAAAAAATAAAGATCAGATAGGAAATAAAAGAAATAGAGACTAAAAAGATATAGAAAAGAACAATGAAACTAAGAGCTAGTTCTTCAAAAAGATAAAATTGATAAACCTTTAGCAAGACTCATCAAGAAACAAGATAGAAGACACAAATAAAATCAGAATGAAAGAGAAGTTACAACCAACACCACAGAAATACAAAGTATCGTAAGAGATTACTATGAACAATTATATAACAATCAAATGGACAATTTAGAAGGAACAGATAAATTCCTTGAAATGTACACTCTCCCAAGACTGAATCAGGAAGAAATAGAAAATATGAAGAGACCAATTACCAGTAATAAAATTGGATCAGTAATTTAAAAACTCCCAACAAACAAAAGTCCAAGACCAGATAGCTTCACAGGTAAATTCTATAAAACACTTAAGAAGAATTAACACCTATCCTTATCAAGCTATTCCAAAAAGCTGAAGAGGAAGGAGGATTTCCAAACTTATTCTACAAGGCCAGTGTCAGCCTGCTATCAAAACCAGGTAAAGATACCACAAAAAAGAAAATTATAGGCCAATATCACTAATGAACCAGATGTAAAAAATCCTCAAAAAAATCTTAGCAAACCAAATTCAATAATACATTAAAAGAATCATATACCACGAGTAAGTGATATTTAGTGCAGGAACTCAGGATGGTTCAATATCTTCAAATCAATCAATGTGATACACCACATTAACAAATTGAAGGGTAAAAATCATATGATCATCCTAATAGATGCAGAAAAAGCTTTTGACAAAATTCAACACCCATTTATGACAAAAACTCTCCAGAAAGTGGGTATGAGGGAACATACCTCAATATAATAAAGGCCATAATGGCAAACCCACAGTGAACATCATACTCAATGGTAAAAAGCTGAAAGCATATCCTCTAAGAGCAGGAACAAGACAAGGATGTCCACTCTCACCACTTTTATTCAATATAGTATTGGAAGTCCTAGCCATGGCCATCAGATAAGAAAAAGAAATAAAAGGAATCCAAACTGGAAAGGAAGAGTTAAAGCCATCACTGTTTGCAGATGACATGATACTGTATACAGAAAATCCTAAAAATGACAACAAAGAACTATTAGAATAAATGAATTCAGTAAAGTTGCAGGATACAGAATTAATATTTAGATATTTATTGCATTGCTATACACTAACAACAAATTATCAGAAAGAGAAATTAAGAAAACAATCCCACATATGGATCAATGGAACAGAATAGTGAGCCCAGAAATAAACCTACACACCTAAAGTCAATTAATCTTTGACAAAGGAGGTAAGAATGTACAATGGAAAGAAGACAGTCTCTTCAGCAAGGGGTGTTAGGAAAGTTGGACAGCCACATGTAAACCAACGAAGTTAGAACACACCCTCTCAACATACACAAAAAATAAACTCAAAATGGCTTAAAGACTCAAATATAAGACATGATACCATAAAACTCCTTGAAGAGAATATAGGCAAGACATTCTTTAACATAAATCATACCAAACTGTTCTTAAGTCAGTCTGCCAAGGCAACAGAAATAAAAGCAAAAATAAACAAATGGGACCTAATCAAACTTACAAGCTTCTGTACAGCAAAGGAAACCATAAACAAAATGAAAAGATAACCTACAGACTGGGAGAAAATATTTGCAAATGATGCGACCAACAAGGGCTTAATTTCCAAAATATACAAACAGCTCATACAACACAACAACAAAAAAACAAACAACCCAATAAAAAAATGGACAGAAGACCTAAACAGACATTTCTCCAAAGAAGAGAGACAGATGGCCAACAGGCACATGAAAAGATGCTCAACATTGCTGATTATTAGAGAAATGCAAATCAAAACTACAATGAGGTACCACCTCACACAGGTCAGAATGACCATCATTAAAAAGTCTACAAATACAAATAACAAATGCTGGAGAGGGTGTGGAGAAAAAGGAACCCTCCTACACTGTTAATGGGAATGTAAATTGGTGCAGCCACTATGGAAAACAGTATGTAGGTTTCTCAAAAAACTAAAAATAGAGCTGCCATATGATCCAGCAATCCTACTGCCAGGCATATATCTGGACAAAACTCTAATTCAAAAGGCTACATGCACCCCTATGTTCATACTAGCACTATTCACAATAGCAAAGACATGGAAACAACCTAATGTCCATTGACAGATGAATACATAAAGAAGATGTCATACATATATACAATGGAATACTTTGCAGCAGTAAAAAAAAGAATGAAATAATGCCATTTGCAGCAATATGGATGGACTTAGAGACTATCATACTAAGTGAAGTAAGTCAGAAAGAGAAAGACAAATACCATAGGACATCACCTATATGTGGAATCTAAAGTATGACACAAATGAACCTATCTACAAAACAGAAACAGACTCACAGACATAGAGAAGAGACTTGTGGTTTCCAAGAGGGAAGGGGAGTAGGGGAGGGGTGGATTGGGAGCTTGGGGTTAGCAGATGCAAACTATTATATATAGAATGAATAAACAACAAGGTCCTACTGCATAGCACAGGGAACTATATTCAATATCCCATGGTAAACTATAAAGGAAACAATATAAAAAAGAATGTATACATATGTATAACTGAATCACTTTGCTGTACAGCAGAAATTAACACAACACTGTAAATCAACTATATGTCAATTAAAAAAAAGACAACAATCTCATTTACAATTGCATCAAAAAGAATAAAATACCTAGGAATAAATCTAACTAAAGAGGTAAAAGACCTGTGCTCAGAAAACTATAAGACAATGATGAAAGAAATTGAAGATGACACAAATGGAAAGATATACCATGCTCATGGACTGGAAGAATTAATATTATTTAAATGACCATACTGCTCAAGGCAATCTAGAGATTCAGTGCAATCCCTATCAAAATAACAATGGTATTTTTCACAGACTAGAACAAATAATTCTAAAATTTGTATGGAAACACAAAAGACCCTCCTGAATAGCCAAAATAATATTGAGAAAGAACAGAGCTGGAGATATCATGTTGCTCAATTTCAAACTATAATACAAAGTGACAGTAATCAAAACAGTATGGCACTGGCACAAAAATAGACACATAGATCAATGGAGCACAATAGAGAGCCAGAAATGAACCCACACTTACATGGTCAATTAATCTATGACAAAGGAGGCGAGAATATACAATGGAGAAATGACAGCCTCTACAATAAATGATGTTGGGAAAACTGGACAGCTGCATGGAAAAGACTCAAAATGGACTAGTTTCTCATACCATATACAATTTAAATAATCTCAAAATTGATAAAAGACTTAAATGTAAGACCTGAAACCATAAACCCCCTAGAAGAAAACATAGGCAGTACGCTCTTTGACACAGGTCTTAGCAATATTTTTTGGATGTGTCTCCTCAGGCAAGGGAAACAAAAGCAAAAATAAGCAAATCAGACTACAACAAATTAAAAAGCTTTTGCACAGAGAAGGAAACTATCAACAAAGTGAAAAGGCCACCTGCTAAATGGGAAAAGATATTTGCAAATGATATATCTGATAATGGTTAATAACCAAAATATACCAAGAATCATACAACTCAACATCAAAAAACCAAACAACCCGATTTAAAAATGGGCAGAGGACCTGAATAGATATTTTCCAAAGAAGACATACAGAGGGCCAACAGGCACGTGAAAAGGTGCTCAACATCTCTAACTACCAGGGAAATGCAAATTAAAGCTACAATGAGATACCACCTCCCACCTGTCAGAATGGCTACCACCAAAAAGACAACAAGTAGCAGATGTTGGTGAGGATGTGGAGAAAAGTGAACCCTCATGCACTGGTTGGTAGGAATGGAAATTGGTGCAGCCGCTCTGGAAGATAGTATGAAGATTCTGCAAACAGTTAAAAATAAAACTGCCATACGATCCAGCAATTCCACTTCTGGGTATTTTTCTGGAAAAAAACCCCTAGAAAACAAAAAACCAAGAATTTGAAAAGATGTCTGCACCCCTATGTTCAACGCAGCATTATGTACAATAACCAAGATATGGAAGCAACCTAAGTGCCCATTGATAGACGAATGGATAAAGAAGATGTGGTTTACATATACAATAGAATACTACTCAGCCATAAAAATTCAATCTTGCCGTTTGCAACAACATGGATGGTTCTTGAGGTTATTATGCCAAGTGAAATAAGCTAGAAAGAGAAAGACAAATACTGTATGATCTTACTTATATGTGGAATCTAAAAAACAAAACAAACGAACAATGTAATACAAAATGGAAACAGGTTCATAGATATAGAGAACAAATGGGTGGTTGCCAGGGGGGTGGGGGGATTAAATTTTCTAGGTGGTTGGGATGTGTTTGATGCTCATGTGAATGTGTGTTAATTTATCTAGCCTTTTGGTTTTTCTGTCTAGCTTTCTTCATTATACTAGGTAATTGTGACTTAAAGGTTTCCAATTTTTAGGAGTTTTCTCTGTGACTGAACACAGGATTCATTTTTGCAAATGTTACACTGGATATTTTGAAATTTTCTGAAAAACATAAATTATCAAAATGACTCAAGAAGATGTGAAAAACTTGAATAACCTAATATAAATTAATAATAGAAACTTTATCCCCCAAAGGGTATCAGGACCAAAAAATTTTAAGGGGAAATTTCATCAAATAATTAATGAACAGGTAATTTCTATTGCTTAAGTGGTTCATGAGCATAAAAAAAGTGAAAATATTTTATTTTTAAAATGAGGATATTATAACCCTAACATCAAAATGACAAGGGCAGCTGAAAGAAAGAAAGCTACACTCAAAGTTCCTAAATAAAGTAGTGACAAATTGAATATGGCAGTACCTTAAACCAAGTGGGGTTTAATCCAAAAGTACAAGGATGGTTCAACATTTTAAAAATCTATTAATGTAATTATTTCATTAATAAACTTAAAGAGAAAAAATATATGATCATCTCAATAGGTACAGATTTGAATAGAAATTTCATCAGAGAAGATATATGAATGACTAATAAGTACATGAAAAGATACTCAACATCATTGGTCATTAAGGTAACGCAAATTAAAAATCACAATGAGATACTACTTCATAACCACTAGAGTGGCTATAATTAAAAAGATAGGTAATATAAAGAGTTAGCAAGGATGTGAAGAAACTGGAACTCTCATACATTGCTAGTGCAAAGGAAAATATTAGAGCCACTTTGGAAAATTGATTTTGGAAAATTTTTGGAAAATTCATTTTGGAAAATTGAATTTTGGAAAATTCATTTTCCTTGGGTAACTACCAAGGAGTGAAATTGCTGGGTCATATATTATTTATGTTTATACTTTGTAAGAAACTGCCAAACAGTTACCCAAGGAAAATGAAACCACACGTCCACAAAAAAAACTTGTACACGAGGGACTTCCCTGGTGGTGCAGTGGTTAAGAATCCGCCTGCCAATGCAGGGGTCATGGGTTCGAGCCCTAGTCCGGGAAAATCCCACATGCCATGGAGCAACTAAGCCCATGCACCACAACTACTGAGCCTGTTCTCTAGAGCCTGCGAGCCACAACTACTGAGTCCGTGAGCCACAACTACTGAAGCCCACACGCCTAGAGCCCGCGCTCTGCAACAAGAGAAGACAACACAATGAGAAGCCTGCGCACTGCAACGAAGAGAAGCCCCCCCGCCGCAACTAGAGAAAGCCTGTGCACAGCAACGAAGACCCAACATAGCCAAAAATAAATAAAATAAAGTAAATAAATTTTACAAAAAGCTTAACAAAAAAAACAAAACTTGTACACGAATGTCCATAGCAGGATTATTCATAATAGCTCCAAACTGGAAACAATCCACATGCCCATCAGCTAATAAATATATAAACAACATACAACGGACAACTGTTCAGCAATATAAAGAAACAGACTGCAACAGGGATGTACCTCAAAAACATCATGCTATGTGAAAGAAGCCAGGCGTATAAGCCTACATATTGCATGATCCCATTTATATGAAATGTCCAGAAACAGCCAATCTAGAGAGATAAGGATTAGTGGTTACCTGGGGTTGGGATGGGAATGAGATTGAGTGCAAACGGGCATGAGGCAACTTTTGGGGGTAGAACTGTTCTAAAACTGGATTGTGGTGATGTTGCACAGCTCTGTGAATGTATGAAAAAAATCACTGAATGGTACATTTTTATGGTATTTAAATTATACTTCAGGAAAGCTGTTAAAAATCACATTTAGGAAAATGGGCAACTTGGTTTATAAAATATATTTAATCAGTACTCTCTGAAAAACCACTGGATGGCAATGAAATTGGATAAAAAATGGAAAGAAGCAAAACATACTCATGATTTTAGCATGAATTAATAAAACAATAATTAAGTTTGGGTGTATGATTACCTAAGAGACATAAACAGCTATAAGAAGAGCCCAGAGAAATAATGAAAACTATAATCTTTGAAGATAAGAACTATGAGAAATCTGCTAAAACAATTAAAATTATTTGACCTAAGAAAAGGTAGCTTGATCAGGGCCATTAAGTCATGACGTGAAATTGAACTGCTCAAGTTTTAATCCATACTAGTTGTTCTACTTTTTCATATAGAAAAAGAATCATTTTAAGTCTACTAACTTACCCATATAGATAGGTGTCCCACATGTGGTCTGCAACATGGCTTCACTCCTTCCTTGCTTCTTCACCGCTAAACCAAAATCAGTCACCTAAAAGAAGAAACTCATACGGAGTTACCTGTGTTCCAGTCCCAGAATTCACTCATTTTGCAAATAGGACTTTCACCGCATTGTATTGCACTTAATTCAGGGATTCTTGAGGATGGAGGGGCTTTACTTGTATTACTAATAAGGACCTTGCTTCCCCTCTCCACCCACCCCTCCTTTTGAAGAAGAAACTTGGTAAAGAGAAGCTTGGTTTGTCCAATCTTGAGAAAACACCCATGACGTTGATTGTTCATTCCTTCTAATTAAATTCACCAGTTCAACATAGGAAGTTGTTCTTGCAAGAAGGCATTTAACGTTTTTTCAAATAAAAAAGTTATTTTTATAAAGTTCTTTCACTGTAAAATACATTCTGGCCTTAGTAAGTTTATCATCTATTTTTCTGATGCTCAAGCTATGTTCCAGTCTAAAGTGCTGTTATAAATGCAAATCATTATCCTTGCCAGCACTCAAGGAAACTCCCCCCTTTAATAATTATTTACAAAACATTATCTCTAGTAAATGCTATCTTTTCTTTATTAATATTTCCTTTGTTTTCTAGAGTATATTAATTTAAAAAATTATTACACTATTAAAAACTACGAGAAGCAAATTAACAGGAAAAAAACCACAATATAGCTACAAATACACAGGAGGCCTACTGCTGCAACTGCAGGCTCTCTGCTCAGTTCTAAATCTTGGTCATTAAACATTTGGTTATTAAATATTCAGTACGTGCCCTTGGTCTTGTCTCCCAAGTTGGAACAGCCTTGGGCTGAAAGCAGAAAAACAGGCACATTTATTGATCACACAATCAAAGATAGGCTTTTGGTCCACAGACACTGAATGGAAAGTTTCCAGTACTGCATGGAGTAAGAAAATATTCCTATCAACAATGTAATATCATTATTTTTCTAAAGAGATTAATAAATTTCTCCAGGAGTGTTCACAACGATCCTACTTGGAACATTATGATACATATCTTTCTCCACAGAAAATTTATACAGATATCAAATATATAAAAGCTTTCATGATCCAATTCAGTTCTTTGGAGAGCATTTATTCCTTTATGCACCAAATATTAATTGAGCACATACTATGCTTCAGGCACTACTCCAGGTACCAACAGTGAATGAGACACACAGAATTCCTGTTCTCGTAGAGTTTACGGTGGAAATATTTAAGAACATTTACTTTACTTGGGTAAAACAACAATGCTGTTAAACCTATTTAAATGCAACAGAGCAAGTTATTCACAGACAACATTTTATTCCTAAATTAACACATTCATATATTTTGAAAGCAGCCACTTTTAAAGTGCTAAGTAATAAATAATGTATCCTATCATTTATTTGACATTAAGGAACACTTAATTTGAATAAAGTCTTCAAGAATAAATACTTGGCACATTAATTTTTCTTAGGACATAAATATTAATACCCAACTTATTAAGTTTGGGTATTTTTAAATGAGAAATACAGACTTTAGCATTAATTTAGTATCAAAGGCACAGCCAAGGTGCACTTTTTCTCTAGATCTGTAACACATTTACATCAAATTACCAGGCATAATTTTGAAATTAATTAGAATTCAGAGCATCTGTTTGTTTGCTATTAACTAATGATTTAGAACTATCAAAATGAATATGTACTTTAGAAAAATTCAATAGCACCACTTAACTTGTAAAATTATTCTTGTCAGTCACAACCTCTTTTGTGAAATTTTTTTAGCACAAGCACTTAGTTTTGGCTGTTTAAAAGCTTTCAAAATGTATCTAAAAAGAGGATGTACTTTGCCACTTCGCTATCAAACTGTTTATAGGCAAAAAATTACGACCATTTCTAATATCTTACCTTTATGTTTAAGTTCATTTCATCATTAGCATCAATAAAGCTGCTTTTAACCATTATGTTTTCCAGTTTTAGATCTCTATGTACTATATCTACCAAGAAAATAAACAACAAATCAAATGAAATAGATAATGAAAAAATAGAGAGGACACAAATAGAACAAATAAATATACTTGACCAGTTAACATCCACTGTTGAAAAATTTGAGGAGGGCCAGGTGTAACCCTGCCCTCTTCTATTCCCTGATATTCAGATCCCTTTTCTCCATGTTTCTAACCTTAAGGAGCCATTTTCTTTGGCTCCCTCACCTCTCCCCAATCCCCTGCTGCTCCAACTGGCCGCTCTTCATGACAAGTGGCCTGGTAAGTATGGAAGAGGATCCTGTCCAAGGTTAGGTATTCCCTGGAGGAGGGAGACACGTATACTTACAAGCCTGGGAAGGTTTCCCATGTCCTTCGCTCTTCAAATAGAGGATTACTTCTTTACTTCTATGCATATGTTATTGCCAGTATAAACATTTAACATACTGCAACCTGGCAACACGTATACAAACTACACTTACTTCAGTATATTTTTCTACAACATCAGTACCACCTTCCTACTCTATACATCAAAATTAAAAACAAAAACCCCTGAGACACAAAATCTCCAGTTGAACATGTCAGAGCTCAGGTAGGACTTTTATGTACATGCAAATACTCTCATGTACCAAATATTTCCTTTGCAAATAACTGATTCAGTTCATATCCATAGCAATCATTTCCCTAAACTTAAAAAGTTATAGGCATAATTTCTGGAAAAATGAAGCTGAATGAGCCCTGGACTGGCAATTATACCTAATTAGTTACAGTTCCCTTACCCAGTTCCAGCCTGTGTTGGAATTTTTATTGTTTCTATTGTTCTCCTTATCTCTTCTTACATAAATACCACAAAATTTTAATATTAATTTATCTTTATGTTTTAGTAGTTGGCAGGGCAAGTCTCTCTGCTGCCTCCGCTGTTCTTCTTTTTCATTGTTTTCTTTACTAGTCTCACCCATTTCAAAATAATTTTATCAAGTTCCAAGAAAAATCCTGTTAAGATTTAGTTTGAAATTATACTGAATTTACAGCTTAATGTGGGAGAATCGACATTAGCATAATATTAAGCCTTTGGTTTCCTGCCCTTGCAAAAATTGTTGCCCTCTGCCTGGAAAGCCCTCCCTTTTTCGTCTGAGTTTGTATTCCTCAGCTCAGGTTTTGCTTCCTCTGTGAATTCTTCCCTGACTTTCCAAATCAAATGAGGCGCTTAATATACCTATGCTCCTTGCACTTTATATGGCTTTCAGAAATTATCATGTTGCATTACAGTTTGTTTTCTGTACTCCATCACCCATCTGCCTCTCAATTTCCTTGAGGGGCAGGTGCCTTGTCTTTTAACTTCTGTAACTCTAGAACTAACCACAATGCTGTAGGTGCTCAAGAAATATCTGCTGAATGAACCCCTGGGTTCCAGTACCGGATCTGCCACACCTAACCATGTCACTTCACCTCTCTGGAACAAAGCTTTTTCTCATCTATAAAATGAGAAGTTTCTAAAGTCACATGTAAGCCAAACTAACACTGAAGAAAAAAAAGCAGGAGCACGAGGAAAAACAGTAGCAATAACACCAAAGAACAGTAAAGCAATTAGAAGAATTAGAATAATATTTAAATGTGGATTTTAAAGTAGTGAAACGATTCCCATATGGTACTATACTGGGGGATATGTATCTTTATACATTTGTCAAAATCCATAGAATTTTGGATTCTATGGATCCAAACTATGGATTTTGGGTGATAATGATGTGTCAGTGTAGGTTCATCAATTGTAGTAAATGTACCACTCTGATGGGGGATGCTAATAACGGGGCAGGATGTGCATGCACGGGCAGAGGTATCTGGGACTCTCTGTAACTTCTCCATTTTGCTGTGAACCTAAAACTGCTCTAATAATTAATCTAAAAAATTTTAAATGCCTAGAATATATAGACTTTTAACATTATTAATATATGTGTTTTTAGAAATTTCACTTTTATTATTGATTTTCTATGTTTGATTTGATAATATTAGCTTCTTTTCAAACTGTTCTGTAGAAACATTCATAATTTCATCTTGTCTGTGTACAATGTAATTGCATACCTGCCTTGCTTCTAATTAAAATATATCTATAAAGTTAAAAAGGAAAAATTTTTTTAATTTTTAAAAGAATATCTTCCATATTAGTAGGCATTATTTCTGTGACTATGAACCCTGAATACAATTGCCCTTAAACAAAAGTGGTGTCTGCGCTCATGGAGTCAGTGAGCTGGATCCTCTTCTTACCCTTATTGTGAAGATAGGCTATAGCTGAGGCGAGACTTCGAATGATCCACCTGGTCTCATTCTCTGAGAAATGACCTTTCCTATTCAGAATTCCTCTGAGTTCTCCATCCTCACAAAGCTCCATCACAAGGTACATTTTCTGACATTATAAATTTAAAAAGAGAGACAGAGAGCACAAATTATTTAGCTGAGGATCTTTAAAATGTTATATATGGTATACGTATAGCAGAAATATGGTTACAATCGATCTTTTCATTCAAAACTATTTGTTATCTATCATGTACAAGATACTATGCAGGATACTAGAGGAAAAAGGAAGCATAAGACACATAGTCTTTACCTTCAAGGAGTTCAGAGTTTCGCTATAATCACAATACCATGGGGTAATGGCTAACAGAAGAGGAATGTCCGAAATGTGATGAGGTTACAGAGGAGGGGAGCCTTTGCCTAAAGAATGCTCACTGAAGAGGCAACATACAGGCACGTCTGGATGACTGAATAGGGATTTATGGGTAGAGAATATGGGCAAGAACAGGCATAGCACATGGCATTTGCAGACTCCAAAGCTCAAAACAGCACTGGTGGGACTTCCCTGGCGGTCCAGTGGTTAAGACTCCGCCCTTCCACTGCAGGGGGCGCGGGTTCTATCCCTGGTCGGGAACTAAGATCCCGCATGCCAGCGCTGCAAGACTAGAAAAAAAGAAAGAAAGAAAGAAAGAAAGAAAGAAACCAGTGCTGGCAGTTAAAGAATAACAAGTATCTCAGTGTTAATAGCACTGGGAGTTTGGTAAGTCAGAGAAGACTGAGATGGTGAGGGGTGAGGCAAGAAAGAACACGTTGGTGTCAGGCTGTAAGGAGTCTTGGATGTCACACAAAGGAGCTGGGATTTTTTCTTTTTTCCCATATGCAATAAGGAGCCACTGAAGATTTTTTTTTTTTTTTTTTTTTTTGCGGTACGCGGGCCTCTCACTGCTATGGCCTCTCCCGTTGTGGAGCACAGGCTCCGGACGCGCAGGCTCAGCGGCCATGGCTCACGGGCCTAGCTGCTCCGCGGCATGTGGGATCTTCCTGGACCGGGGCATGAACCCTCGTCCCCTGCATCGGCAGGCGGACTCTCAACCACTGTGCCACCAGGGAAGCCCGCCACTGAAGATTTTTAAGCTGATGTCTGGAGTGGGGGGAAAGGTATGTGCTACTATCAATTCTGCATTTCTAAATGAACACTCTAACAGTAATGAGGAGCAGAGTTCAACAAACTTTTTTCTGTAAAGGCCAGATCCAGGTAGTAAACATTTTTGGCTTTGAGGAACATACACAATCTCTTGCAACCACTCAACTCTGCTGTTACAGCATAAAAGCATCCATAAACGAAACTTTATTTATGGACTTTGAAATTTAGCTTCATATAATTTTAACATGTCATGAAATTTTACTCTTTTACGTTTTCTCCAACCATTTAAAAATGTATAAAACCTGGCTTATGGGCCATAAAAGAACAGGCCACATGCCACTGGCTCACATGCTGCGTAAGCTGACCTCTGATTATAAGAGGGTAGATGTGAGGCACAGAATGGAGAAAAGAAGGAAGAAGAAAAAGATGTGAAAATACCTGGAGGGAGAAATAGTGGGACTTAGTGACTAATTGGGTATAAATCGTAAAAAGCCACAAATGAAACGCCTCTTCCATATTTCCTGTTTCTGTGCATACATATTAAGATCACCTTAGGTATTCCGATAGCCAAGTCATCTATTAAGTCAAAAAGATTCACAGTCAACTAAAATGCGTGTCTTTTTCATACCTATGCTATTCAGACACAGACTACCCTCCATGTCTCCATTCTATCCTATACCACATTTTCACTGCTGTTTTTAAGATTCTGGAATCTGATCCTATTCTATTACCACTACTAGTGCAACTTCTGTGTTCAGTCAGCAAGCACGAATACAGGAGGACAAGGCTAACAACCTTTCTTCCTATAGTCAAAATTCTGACTCACTCAAACTCAAGATGTTTAGAATTTCAAAAGTAACTACAGAATGCTGCAAAGTCTAACACGTAAATAAGTTTTTGAACTAGGCTGTAGTTTTTCCACTGACAACACTGTAGGATCATGAAATGAAATGGTAAGTGAACTATTTGGAAGGCAAAGTTATATTAGCAGTGCTTACAATATAAATTGATGTCATTTTAAAATGTGTACGTTGATAAAAGTTATATCAACAGAAGTTTTTTACAACTCTTTATACAATTATTAAAAGTAATTGTGTAGAACATTTGGACTCACAAGAAACCATACATAGTCAAACTGCATGATCAGCATTACTATCTTAGCCTAACCCTTCAGGTAGCAATTTCCATTCATCCTTAAGATGGCTTCAACGGAAGGTCTAGGCATTTGTGTGAGTTGGGAAGATGGGGAGTCAGATGTGACCTGTGTGAATCAAGGGCAAACAATACATAAAAAAGACAATCACAGATGATGGTTTCTTTGGCCTTCAAATTATCCTAGATTTGGACTGCCACTTGATGAAGTAACAGATCAGACTTACCCTCCCCCCTGAAACAACTTAAGAAATGGACAAAATACATAAAATAACAATTTTCAGACATTAGACATCAGACAGCATAGGGCAGTGATCCCTGAGAGAGGGGAAATCTATGAGGCCAGTCCCGTGATTATCCTAGCTTACTGTCTGGAGAGTTTCCAAGCCACAGAGAAGGGAAAAGGAATCCAAACAGAGCCCAGCAGTCTACATGAACTGAGGAGATGGTGCTGGGAGTCCCTGAAGGCCAAGACAACTGAAGTTCACAGAGAAGATTACCAAAGAGGAGAAATCTATGGAGAGAAGGTTCCATAGATTTGCAGACAGCCCCCCCTCGACTCTTCAGCGAAGTACCAACTAGCACACATGTATGAGGAAACTACCCAAAGTTGGGAGAAGAACCATGTGAAAAGATCAGAAGAAACAATCACTGGCGCTTACACATGGCCAGGAAGGGTTTGTATTCCCATTAGCCAGAGTGGAAAATCTCATTATTCATGGGGTAGAATACTCAAAAGGGTCTTCCCTCATTAGTCTGGAAAAATTAGCCCTAGACCAAAGGCTGCTCTGGTGCCACCTAACAATGCTTAAAGCAAGCTTGAAAAGTATCAAACTATTTCCGATAACTTAACTATGTCCCAGAATAAAGCTCAAAAATAGTTGTAAGAGTATAAAAAATAGCCAGCACCCAATCAACAATTAACAGGCATCTAAAGAGGCAGGCTTATAACGAAGGGGAAAAAATCAATCAATTAAAACTGACCTAGAAATGGCACATATGATAGAATTAAGAGAAAAGGACATTAAAGGTTATTGTAACTATATTTAAGGAGGAGGAAATAGTGAGCATGTTAAGTAGAAACATGGAAGATAGAAAAATGATCCAAAGCAAATTTCCATTGGAAGGGATAAACAGCGCATATGATGTTACAGAAAAAGAGATTACTGAATCTGAAGATATCACAATAGAAACTCTGCGAAACTAAACAGGGAGAGAAAAAAGATTGGAAAAAAATGAATAGAGCATCAGTGAGCTTTGTACAATGTCAGGCAATCTCATTTGTACTTGAGGTCCTAAAAGTAGAAGGCAGAAAAAATATTTGAAGAAATAATGGCCAAGATGTTCCTTAATTTGATGAAAACCATAAGCTCACAGATTTAAGAAGTTCCATGAACCCCAAGCCAGGATACATGAAGACAACTATACCAAGGCACAACGTAATGAAATTGGTTAAAAGTGATGATAAAGAGCAAAACTATTCTAAGCAGATTTGAGGATAAAATAAGTCACAACTCTAAAACTGAAAAGGTAGAGAAGCCTTCTGGCACCACTGCCATATACTGCTCCCATAAAAGGTAACTGTGGTCGCTAACATTTATCAAGCACTTCTAATGAATCAAGCATAACGCATAACGCAAGTTGACTATTGCTGCCTTAGAGACTGTCAAAGGAAACAAAGAACAATAGCTAACAGTCGATGAGATGTATGCTTTATATTCACTTTCCCGTTTAATCCTTCAACACCAAATGAGTTTGATACTATCATTAAACCAATCTTACAGATGAGGAAACTTAAGTATAGAGAGGTTGAGTAACTTGTCCATGGTCTCAGAGCTAATAAGTGTTGGAGCCAGGATTATACTGCACAGGCAATCTGATCCCAGAGTCCACGTGCGTAACCACTGTATCATACTGCCTCCGAGCAGAGAAATACCCAAGCCCACGTGCATAAACAACTTGAAGGCAGAATGGCAATAACCCAGGCTTCAGAACAACTCTAAATGGAAATTAGAAGCATTGAAAGACAAGAATGAAAACATCTAGGAAAGAAGGAAGATTAAACATATTAGTTTAAGACACAGATGACAAAATATCTTCTACATAGTGCCAAATATGCCCATACCAACTCTACTATGAAGCTAGACTTGCAAAATTATGACAATATTCCAAGAGACTCCAATGGAGAACCAAGGACCAAAGCAAAAAGAAAGACACTTCTAAGGAAGCTCTGGTCACAAATGGGTTATATCTGAGGTTGTTTCAATTTTAAACATTTGTTTTCAACATGCCACCAGAAATTTCACTAAAAACGTCAATCTAATCATCAGATACCTAACTATAAAATCAACAATAAAAAGTCCTCCAGAATGCTCTCATCAATCTCCAGTGACAGACTCATGCCAAGGACATGAGCCACTGTGTCCCAAAAGGATTACTTCCCAAGGGAATGATGTTCATTTTGTAATAACAACAATTTTCAAAATGCAGCACCTGACAAAGCTTTACCTTAGGCGTCTCAAATACTTGTTCTAGATGTATAATGTGTTTGTGTTTCACACTTTTTAGGATGGTCACTTCCCGTTCAAGCAACTTCACAGCAGAGCTTCCAGCCTTCAATGATGAGGAAACATAGATTTCACATATGAATTTCATTACTGCATACCTCAATATAAAAGTTAAAGTTATTTAATATTTTTCCTACATTTTCTTTAGAAGTTCCTTTTTCAAAAGATAACATGCAACTTACCTATGTGTTAAGATTAAAGTATGCCCCATCTTATCCTTTGTCCAATTTTAAGAGATATATAATTTGGCCTCAAACCACGTTTCTTGGACTGTTTCTATAAATTAGCTACAACATGGTCTCTGTCATGTCACAAAATTATTGCAATTTTTAATAGCCTTTTTGGAATTTCCTTCAAAATCGTATTGATCCTTTGATGTTAGCATAATAAAAACAAAATCTACTTTCCCGGGACATCAATTAGAAAACGGATATAAAGCATCTGTCTCATTAAATGTTAGAATTGTTAAAATAAAATGTTTTTGTTTTATTGTTGTTTTGTTTTGATTATATTTATATTCATATCAAAAGAAACAACAGGCAGTGAGATTCTACACTTAGCCCTGCATTATATTACTTCCTAGTCCCCCAGCCTCAAAAATTTGAGAGAGAGAGAAAGAGGAGAGAGAGCACACTCGATCAAGATGGAGATGGAGATTTTGCCTTCAGACCAACCTAACTCCAATTTATCTCCTTACATGTAACCCTTAACCACACCTGACCAGGCCTTCATTCAGGGTGTAAGTAACTGTCTACAATGTCATCTAAGAAATTTCAGAAGGGCTTTCTCCACCCTAACCACCACTACCACCAACCCAGTCATCACTCCTCTTGATATCTAAATTACCATCATTATTCAAGGATAAACATTGTCCTCATTCACATGAAAATATCCCTGAAAGGGATAATAAAGTTCTTATTCCTCCCTCCTTACCCCTAACCCCTGCCCCCACCAAGTTTGGGAGAGACATAATAGTTCCTGAAGGACTGGAAAGGGATTGATCATAAGGCAAATTTTACCTAGTTAAAATTTTTCCTAGTGTCATCCCTGCTTCCAATTACCTTTACCCTTCAACCATTACCATCTCAGGAGGGATAGGAAACTGCCCACCCTCTGTGCCTCACCCATGGAGGATGAAAGTCACAGTTTAAGGTTATCCTAGAGGGTCAAGAGAAATAGTGATTGTGAGGAGTGAATTCCTATACAGACTAGATATGGAGAGTTATAACAATATCCATCTCAATCCTCTTCCTACCTCCCTCCACAAATGATTTGACCTGTATATAATGCAGTAAGATACTGTCCAATTCATATACTGACTATATAACTTTATTTTACTTAGTGTCCTGAAAACTCTCAGCATCAATAGGTATGTGCAAGATTATGAATTCCTAAAGTTGCAAGCAGGCATCCTGACTATATAACCCTAAAACCTAACCCCTAACCCAATCTGGGATAGGAGCAAAGCAAAGGAAATAACATCCCATTTATTTTTTTTTTTTTTAATAAATGTATTTATTTATTTATTTTTGGCTGGGTTGGGTCTTCATTGCTGTGCGCAGGCTTCCTCTAGTAGTGGCGAGCGGGGGCTACTCTTTGTTGTGGTACGTGGGCTTCTCATTGCGGTGGCTTCTCTTGTTGTGGAGCACGGGCTCTAGGCATGTGGGCTTCAGTAGTTGCGGCACGTGGGCTGTGGTCGTGGCTCACGGGCTCTAGAGCACAGGCTCCGTAGTTGTGGCGCACGGGCTTAGTTGCTCTGTGGCATGTGGGATCTTCCCGGACCAGGGATAGAACCCGTGTCCCCTGCACTGGCAGGCAGATTCTCAACCACTGTGCCACCAGGGAAGCCCCGACAGTTCATTTAGTTAATTCTAAAGATTTCTAGAAGGGCTCTGGATCTCCCTTTATTTTTTTGGATCTCCCTTTATTAAGATTTAATGTTACTGTATTAAACTTTAGGGGAAAATGGTATATAATTTCCTATGGCTTGTTTTAAAGAATACATAAAACCTACTATTTCCTTTTGTAAGTGTAATATTTATCATCGCAAATCCAAGGGGAAAACACCTAATGTTGTCTTTTGTTTTTCCTCGGGCATAGAAAGTGTTTTAAAGTTGATGAAACGATCAGATATAAAGCTTGAGGACTTAGATTCTCCCTTAAAAAGAAGCCCAGTTGTTCTTCACTCCAATGAAATCTAGTGAGACATACAGTGATTACAAGTAAACAGTACAGAAGATAGTTGGGGGAAAAGTGGTTCAAACTGAAAGAGTAGGTAGGATGAATAAACAGAGTTAGCTACCAATGAGGAAATAGGGAATCAAAGGAAAGGCAAAGATAGGGACAAAGTATATCAGAACCACATCGGGAGAGACTACCGGGACCCATTTCTCACTAAGACATCACTAGCCCACAGCCCTCCATCTACACATACTGATGATCAGCCCTCACCTTCAGCTCACTCTGGTAAACTTTACCTATATTTGGTTATGCTGGTTATGTTAGGTAATCCTTTCATTTACTTTTTAGTACCTGTCTACTTGAGTTTAAGAACTGGTCCCGTCCCAGAAGGCTAGAGAAATATCCACATTTCTCCAGGGGAACAGCCTAGGCCCTGGCCCTCAGGGTCAGCTGTGTTAGTGTGAAAAACTGTACTGCCTACCCCACCCTGCACTGGCACTGTGCTCTCAGTAGGACGCTGCCGATATGCCTTACCTTTTCTTTGCTCACTCTTTTAATTGCCCACTTAGTTTCTGTCTCCTTGTCAATAGCTTCAATGACCATTCCAAAGCTCCCTTTTCCCAGTATTCTTCCAAAGGTATAGATTTCCTGGATAAAAAACATGAGTTCCTTTGTCTCTCTCTGCCATTCATCAGGATTACAAATAAACATATAATACTGACAGATATCCACCCAAGGGAAGAGTGATTCTGCTCCAGGGTAAAATCAAACAGAAGACACCCCATATTTGCTTCAATATTAATAAACACATCTTAATTAAACAAAAATAAGTTTTGATGAATTTTATTAAATATCCTTTAGAGGAAAACCATAAAAATCCTTACAAAGAAATGTAAAAAACTTCAAAAGCATAAAAAATGAACCTCTTATAAACTACAATATTAATGAAATGTCTTCATAAGAAAAAGGAGGAATGGAACATTCATACATGCAAATATATATGTGTGTGTATAAGATACATTCAACCAAAAAATTATCACCAAACTCTGAGAGCTACACTATAAAATCAGCACATATTAACCACTGAACAACTGCTCTCCTGTTTACCAAGTAACCCTTTTTCTTTATCTTCACTGTTTCTATTAAAAAAATCACTTTTGTTGTTTTATTTCCTTTTGTTTTAGGAAAAGGAATATATGACCAAAATATTAATATAAATCAGCACTGTAAAAAAAATGAAAACCTTCCACAGTAACACTATCCAGACCAAGGATCCTTCTGCTTATCGTTTTACTCCTGCTTACAAAGACAGAATGCGTGGTCTTGCAACCAGCATTCCTCTTCATGTCGTAAAATAACAAGCAGGTAACTCATTTACACTTTCATTTCTTGTGAATTTGGTTGGAGGGAGTCAGTCTCCTTGATCTGAATCAACTCCAGGGCAGTAGCAAGAGTTTCTCAACCCATGATGCACAGGGACTAGAACAGGAGAGAACACCTGAGCTAATGCTGCTCGGGGAAGCCCCTGTTGGGTGAGCCAGCCAAAGCCTGCCTTAGAGATGCCATGTTCCCTCTGCGTGACTACTTTCATCTTCACCATGCAACAGGTAAGTTACTGCTAGACTTTATGTTTTCTACTGCTTACATTCCTTTCTTACTTTTGTAAAAGAAGATCCATATCCAACTAATTACTTACCTCCTTATGAAGGGCTTCTCTGCCTAACTCTGCACCATGGTAATCGTTTGTTTGACTTCCTTCAACACATGTATGCATTGGTCCTCAAACACTATTATTACTCTCTTGCTTACAAACATTTTGGCTCATTTTTTTCCTTCCAAGATGGTCTAGAAACACCTTATGAAGAAGCTGTTTCTTTTGTATCCTTTAAAAAGCCTGCCTGAAACCTTGTAGGCAAAATATTCATGCTTAGTGCATGGGAGGAAAAGGGAGAAGGAAGAAGGGAAGGGAGGGCAGAGAAGGGGAAGGGAAGAAGAAAGGAAAGAAGGAAACAGAAAGAAAAAAGAGACAGAGGGAGGGAAGGGGAGAGACAGAAAGGAAAAGAAAGAAGAGAAGAGAAGAGAAGAAAAGGAAAAGAAAAGAAGAATGTTCAGCTTCAACATGTTAGATTTTCCTTGGATATTTCCTTGTGATACATACTTTGGGGGCTACAAAGATGAATAAAACATAATTACTGTTTTCTCATAATTTGTAGTCTACTCAAAAGACAAGATTATTACTTAAGTCATAAAATCTTAAGTTAAAAAAAAATACAAAATGACACTGGGGCCAGAGACCAGAGCTAAAATACTGGGAGAATAAGGGAAAACGTTATGAAAGACATGGCTTCTGAGATAGGCATGTGAGGGAACAAAGGCAAAAAAAAATAACTGAGAATATTTTTCTCTAATCCAATCACAGCAAGGAAGGCATTTCAAAGGAACAGCAGTGCAAATGTGGAATGAATGAGTGAGCTGATAAATGAACTGAATCAATAAATCAATCTAGTCAGCAAGCCAGCCAGTCAGGAACCTTCTATACATATGCATATTTGAGAGAAGTGAGAGACTGGGTACATGGAGTTGAACCCTGGAGAAGGAACTCCAGATCTGAGGTCTTGAATGTTGTGAATGGTGACCCCCACTCAGGCAGGGCACATCCTGTCCAGGCGATTGTCCTCAGGACACTGCCTTCTGATGACTTATAATTACTTTGGCTTTTCCCTCTTCCCATTACCACTTGATAGTGAGAATTAAAGTCAAAAAACTAAGATGATTAAAATAAGACAAAACATTTTATTATATGTACCTGCAACTCCCAACTATACACTATGTAAAATGAGTTAAATCTCCACTTAAACCTTTTATTCCCACAGAACAAAATAATCTCAATAATCCCTAACCACTTCCCCAACTTTTCTTGTCCTTTAAAAATTAACCTCTCATTTCATCTCTAGACATATAGAACCACAATTTGGACACAGTATTTTAATACTGTTTATAGGATTTTTAAAATGAAGAATGGGTAGAAAAATAGTCCAACTGCCCAACTAGTTGTTTATAAATTAATCATCTTCTTCAACTAACTGCTTTGGCATCATTACATAGTGATGACAATAAGGAGAAAATGACTTCTTGTTTGTAATAATTTTAAGAGGATGCTATTACAATGGTAACGTAGATCTCTTTTTATTGACATATAAGAAGTCCATGATATAGTATAGAGTGTGAAAGCATGCATGATATGATCCCATTACGAAAAATCTGTATATGTGGAGGTGCTTACATTGATGTCTGGAAAGTTGTTCATCTAAATATTAAGAATAGTTATCATTAGGTAGTAGAACTTTGGATGACTGTAGCTTCCTTTTTTATACTCTTCTGAAATGTTTGATATCTTTAAAATGAGCCTGTCTATTTAATAGGGGAAGAGAAACTTCCACTATACCATTTAATGTTATTTCTTAAAAATATGTGTATATTTGAAATATTTTACAATTTAAACCAGGAAAAAAACAAAAACAAAAAATAGGGTAAGACTTATACATGCCTAGAAAAATGAAGTAAAGACAATAAATGTTAAAATTGGTTATGTCTGGCTCATGATTTTTATCTTCTTCACTTTTCTATCTATATTTTCCTAATTTTTCAAAACACATACATTTTGCTTTTATAAAAGCTCTTATGGTTAAATTTAAAACTCAGGAAATTTGTGGATTTTTTTAAAATTCAGGTCTTTTGTTTACAGGGGAAGATTTAAACTTTTCAGGTCAGAAGTTCTCAGAAAGTTTTTCTGATCTCTTCAAGTAAATTGCCAAATATTTCTTAAAGTAATTTTTTAAAGTTATTTAACATTAACACAATTTTCTTCTTGTTGTTCTTGTTGCAGTTCCTTTAATCTGGTGTTAAAGGAACACATTTTAATTTCTAAAATGGTACTAATATTTAAGTCATATTTGTATATAAGAATTAGAATCCTGGGAAGAATAATATTGGTATTCACTCAGTCACAGGCTGGAAAAATATGGAGGGGTCCATGAGGGAAATTCTAGCCTCACTACTGGTCATCAAAGAAGTGAACAGCCAAACCATCTAAGTCACCTGGTCTCTGTCTGCATCCTGAATAGGTCTATACAAAGACTCCACAACTGCCCTCAGCAACAGGCAAGACCTGGAGACCAAAATGTTCTCATTTTGTCTAATAAAAATGCTCTCCACTTTAATTATTAAAGTCCATTTGCACCTCTATGAACAGAAAAAATAATTAATCTGCATTTTCTTTAGTAAAGACTTTGACATACTTAAAAATGGTAAGTTTCCTCTTTCCTTTCCTTAGAGACTTACTTTTAAATCATTTTTGCCATTAACACTGACTTAGAAGAAACTGGAAAATTTCTAGTAGCTTCAGTTTGCTCTCTATATACCTGAATAGCAGCTCCATTGTCCATCCTTATGTGAGGAACTTTTCCTTCTGTAAAGTTGCCTCGACCCCACTGTTGTTGAGATGATTTTCTCTCTACACTTGAGGTTTCTGAGGGCTTGGACCAAAAAGAAATTTTAATATTAACTTTAAGATATAATAATCTGACAAATCTTTAATGTGTGTCAAGATATTTATTGTGTACAAGACAGTTTACTGTTTTTTTCAAATTCTAAGCCCTATATAATTCATTCACTCATTAGGCTAAAAGAGGCCTTAAGAAGTTATTCAATCTAATCTCCTCTATCCAGGCAAGTCTACATGATGACTTGCATAGAAGATAAATCAGGACTTAAAATCTTTAACACCACAAAAGAAAGCAACTTCACAGCTTTCTCAATCACCCTTGTTTCAAGACATAACAGTCATCTCAAATAGGTTATACACAAAAAATTACTGGCCAGACATTCACAAAATATGCTTTGAATGAAGATAACATAGCAATAATTCACTCAGAGACACCTATATGGAAAAAACTATACCATAATACAAATCAGAAATAACAGTTTAGGGTGAAAATGTGAAAAGGGTACAAACTTGAGGGCTGAGAACCTAACTTTTCTTAAACTTACTGCTCTCTGTCTCCAAAGTTGTGCTATATCAATGACAATCTTCCATAGTGCCTCTCCTCTATAAAGGCGAATATACCAAAACCTGTCTAACTGGGTAGTCATAGATTGTAACTAATGCAAGTCAATTTTGTAAGGTATACTTGATATTCCATCTAGATAACCAGGAACTGTCTTAAGTAATAACCACCCTATATTTAACCACAACCATAAATCTCATTCTGCATCAGTTGAAGAAAATGCCCCAAAATTCAGATTGAATTCAATTTGAAAACCAATTCATTTCCATATAAACCATTTTTTAAAAAAGAAGCTGGAATAACATTCTGAATTATTCATAATCCTGAGAAATCATTAATTTGGGCAGTCGTTGGAAAGAGCATAAAAGAAATTACCAACCAACTTTTCTCACCTCTTATGTAAGAAAGAAATGTTACTTTAATAGTTAAGAAGGCAATGAATTGGCTGACAAGGGTCCATGGGATATGGATGAATCTAGGGATGGGATCAGGGAATGGGACATCCACTTGTGTTGAATCTTCAATATTTACCAAATCTTTTCCAGAGGTACTATCTTTGCTGGCTTGTCTTTCTTTTTTTCTCTCTGGTGAAACTGTAAATTCTGAACTACCAGTGCTCGATGTCTGTGACATTTCCACCACTGACATTGGAGAAAGCTTTGTTTTACAAGAACATACACAAAGCACATTTCTCTGAGAAGCAGATGAACAGTTGGGGCATTTTGTGGATTTTTTACCACAGCTGCTATCAGCCATTTGCCTAACTCTTCAACAAAAGCAACTTGAAAGAAAGATGTTTCCAGTGTTTGAGGAAAACAACCAGACCAAAAGGATAAGGTAAGCTGATGACGAAAACTGTAACTTCCAAGTGGTGAGGTCCTTAGGTTAACGATGCACTAGACTTACAGTCACACATGAGAGCTGCAGGTAGAAAAGAAATCACCATTTAGAAAATTCTTTCTTATCCATTCACCCTTCTAGAAATCAAAGAAAAACTAGCAACTAGCACCAAAAGCATCCTGCCTATACATGAAAGTTAATATTTACAACAAAATTAGAACATATTTCTAAAAACCAATACATTCTCATCTTCCAAAATTGAATTCTTGAACTCCAGACATTTTAGTTACTTAAGAGTCGAAAGAATCACCCTCTGTACAGAATCATAAAACTGTTAAAAAAGCATGGTCTAAGGAAATTTGGTGGGTTGATATCAACTTTTTTTAATGAAGTAGAATAGAATAGATATATATGAGAGTATTTTGCATAGATCCTTGGTAAGTTTTGTGAAACTTAAAAAAAATTATAGATATGAATGTACAGAATGTGTGTGTGTGCGTGTGTGTACACTTGGTCACAGTTTAAAATGTATTTCTTAGTGTGGGTTGTGGTAAAAAGAAAAAAGACTTAAAAATACTGATATAAAACGTACACTACTGTGGCTTCAGAAGTTAATAAGCCTTAGTCCACTTATTATCAGAGCAAAGTCATATCACACACTTTACAAAGGAGTAGATAATTTGATTTTATAAAACTATCTAATTCTAAAAGTTCAAAGGCAATATTAGAAGTATCCTCATTTTTATTCTCAAACAGAAAAATAGGAACGAGTGGGTACTATTTTCCCCTGAGTGAAGAACAGGTACGCCCATCATTCTACCTAACTAGAGTTACTGCAGCTGTATGGTGGCAAGTCAGAGAGATGTGAGCTGAGGAAGGAGGGGGATGTGTTCTGCAGCACATGAAAGAGAATACTTTGAGACACTTCCAGAAGGAACTGGGAGTACATCGTTATGGTTTTGTGCCATCCTACTTCAGGTATTACTTAAAAGTGTATTTTGAAGTCATAGATTGATAAGGCTGGGGTATATGGACTATACCTTTGTTCTTTGTACTGGAATAAACTTGACCAGAATAGGAGTTAGATATCTTTATTTCATTAAAGAAATATATTTCCAGTTTTAATTGTCTAAGACTGATTTTCTAATCAGAAACAAGGGCTAACGTTGATCAAATCTTTATCTATTGCGATTACCATATTTTTTCTTATTAGATCTTTTGATATGCTGTATTGAATTAAAAGCTTTCCTAATATTAAAGCATTCTTACATTTATAGTATGAACCCTACATGATCATGATGGATGATTCTTTCAATGTGCTGAAAAGTTGAAATGTTTGTATCTTGACTTTTCACAGTTATATTCATAAGTTAAACTGGTCTATAATTTTCCTTTTCACTCATCTTTGTCAGGTTTTGATACAAGATCCTGGCAGCTTTATAAAATAAATTGGGTATCTTTCCATCTCGCAATGCTTTGTAACAATCTGTATAGCATGGGAATCTACAGGAAAATCTCCCAGGCCCTTAGGATTTTATGAAAGATACTGCTAGTAGTTTATCCAATGTTTATTCCCCCATTCTTCCTTATTAACAGAATCCTCATTTTTGTCTGGGACAGCAGTATGCTAATTAAAATCGTCCATTTCCTAGCATCCCTTGCAGCTTGCAGATGGCCATGTGACTTTTGACCATGAACCTTACAGAATGAAAGCAAAGTTGTACTTAAAAGAAAACTTTATTAAAAACAGAAAAAAAAACTTTATTAAAAACATCAAAAAATAGTTATCTTTTTCTCTCAATTTCTCACTAAGTCATATAATCACTGTATCACTGACATTGACACAGATTGCCGAGTACTTTTTTTTTTATACTGTCCATTTTATTATTTTTTAACATCTTTATTGGAGTATAATTGCTTCACAATGTTGTGCTACTTTCCACTGCACAACTAAGTGAATCAGCCATATGTATGCATATATCCCCATATTCCCTCCCCCTTGCGTCTCCCTCCCACCCTCCCTATCCCACCCCTCCAGGTGGCCACAAAGCACCGAGCTGATATCCCTGTGCAATGCAGCTGCTTCCCACTAGATATCTATTTTACATTTGGTAGTGTATATATATCAATGCTACTTTCTCACTTCGTCCCAACTTAAACTACCCCTTCCCCGTGTCCTCAAGTCCATTCTCTACATCAGCATCTTTATCCCTGGCCTGTGCCCCTGGATTCATCAGAACTTTTTTTTTTTCTGATTCCATATATATGTGTTAGCATATGGTATTTGTTTTTCTCTTTCTGACTTACTTCACTCTGTATGACAGACTCTACGTCCATCCACCTCACTACAAATAACTCAATTTTATTTTTATGGCTGAATAATATTCCATTGTATATACATGCCCCATCTTCTTCATCCATTCATCTGTTGATGGACACTTAAGTTGCTTCCACGTCCTGGTTATTGTAAATAGTGCTGCAATGAACACTGTGGTAAATGACTCTTTTTCAATTATGCCCAGGGTATATGCCCAGGGTATATGCCCAGTAGTGGGATTGCTAGGTCATATGGTAGTTCTATTTTTAGTTTTTTAAGGAACCTCCATATTGTTCTCCATAGCAGCTGTATCAATTTACATTCCCACCAACACTGCAAGAGGGTTCCCTTTTCTCCACATCCTCTCCATCATTTATTGTTTGTAAATTTTGGGATAATGGCCATTCTGACTGGTGTGAGGTGATACTTCATTGTAGTTTTCATTTGCATTTCTCTAAATATTAGTGATGTTGAGCATCCTTTCATGTGTTTGCTGGCAATCTGTATATCTTCTTTAGAGAAACGTCTATTTAGGGCTTCTGCCCATTTTTGGATTGGGTTGCTTGTTTTTTGATACTGAGCTGCATGAGCTGCTTGTATATTTTGGAGATTAATCCTTTGTCAGTTGCTTCGTCTGCAAATATTTTCTCCCATTCTGAGGGTTGTCTTTTCGTCTTGTTTATGGTTTCCTTTGCTGTGCAAAAGCTTTTAAGTTTCATTAGATCCCATTTGTTATTTTTGCTTTTATTTCCATTTCTCTAGGAGGTGGGTCAAAAAGGATCTTGCTGTGATTTATGTCATAGAGTGTTCTGCCTATGCTTTCCTCTAAGAGTTTTAGAGTGTCTGGCCTTACATTTAGGTCTTTAACCCATTTTGAGTTTATTTATTTTACATCCTCCACCCCCACCGCTTCCCCCCTTGGTGTCCATATGTTTGTTCTCTACATCTGTGTCTCAATTTCTGCCCTGCAAACCAGTTCATCTGTACCATTCTTCCGGGTTCCACATATATGCGTTAATATACAATATTTGTTTTTCTATTTCTGACTTACTTCGCTCTGTATGACAGTCTCTACATTCATCCCCGTCTCTACAAATGATGCAATTTTGTTCCTTTATATGGCTGAGTAATACTCCATTGTATATATGTGCCATATCTTCGTTATACATTTGTCTGTTGATGGGAATTTAGGATGCTTCCATAACCTATATTGTAAATAGTGCTGCAATGAACACTGGGGTGCATGTGTCTTTTTGAACTGTGGTTTTCTCTGGGTATATGCCCAGTAGTGGGATTGCTGGGTCATATGGTAATTCTATTTTTAGTTTTTTAAGGAACCTCCATACTGTTCTCCATAGTGACTGTATCAATTTACATTCCCACCAACAGTGCAAGAGGGTTCCCTTTTCTCCACATCCTCTCCAGTATTTGTTGTTTGTAGATTTTCTGGTGATGCCCATTCTAACTGATGTGAGGTGATACCTCATTGTAGTTTTGATTTGCATTTCTCTAATGATTAGTGATGTTGAGCAGCTTTTCATGTGCTTCTTGGCCATCTGTATATCTTCTTTGGAGAAATGTCTATTTAGGTCTTCTACCCATTTTTGGATTGGGTTGTTTGTTTTATTAATATTCAGCTGCATGAGCTGTTTATATATCTTGGAAATTAATCCTTTGTCTGTTGATTTCTTTGCAAATATTTTCTCCCATTCTGAGGGTTGTCTTTTCGTCTTGTTTGTAGTTTCCTTTGCTTTGCAAAAGCTTTTAAGTTCCAATAGGTCCCATTTGTTTATTTTTGTTTTTACTTCCATTAGTCTAGGAGGTGGATCAAAAAAGATCTTGCTGTGATTTATGTCAAAAAGTATTCTTCCCATGTTTTCCTCTAAGAGTTTTATAGTGTCTGGCCTTACATTTAGGTCTTCAATCCATTTTGAGTTTATTTTTGTGTATGGTGTTAGGGAGTGTTCTAATTTCATTCTTTTACATCTAGCTGTCCAGTTTTCCCAGCACCACTTGAAGAGACTGTCTTTTCTCCATTGTATAACCTTGACTCCTTTGTCATAGATTAGTTGACCACAGGTGCATGGGTTTATCTCTGGGCTTTCTATCCTGTTCCATCAGTCTGTATTTCTGGTTTTGTGCCAGCACCTTGTCTTGATTACTGTAGCTTTATAGTATAGTCTGAAGTCAGGGAGTCTGATTCCTCCAGCTGTTTTTATCCCTGGTTTGGCTATGTGGGGTCTTTTGTGTCTCCATACAAATTTTAAGATTTTTTGTCCTAGTTCTGTAAAAAATGCCATTGGTAATTTGATAGGGATTACATTGAATCTGTAGATTGCTTTGGGTAGTATAGTCATTTTCACAATATTGATTCTTCCAATCCAAGAACATGGTATATCTCTCCATCTGTTTGTATCATCTTCAATTTCTTTCATCAGTGTCTTATAGTTTCCGGCATACAGGTCTTTTGTCTCCCTAGGTAGGTTAATTCCTAGGTATTTTATTCTTTTTGTTGCAATGGTAAATGGGAGTGTTTCCTTAATTTCTCTTTCACATTTTTCATCATTAGTGTATAGGAATGCAAGAGATTTCTGTGCATTAATTTTGTATCCTGCAACTTCACCGAATTCATTGATTAGCTCTAGTAGTTTTCTGGTGGCATCTTTAGGATTCTTTATGTATAGTATCATGTCATCTGCAGACAGTGACAGTTTTACTTCTTCTTTTCCAATTTGTATTCCTTTTATTTCTTTTTCTTCTCTGATTGCTGTGGCTAAAACTTCCAACACTATGTTGAATAATAGTGGTGAGAGTGGGCAACCTTGTCTTGTTGCTGGTCTAAGAAGAAATGGTTTTAGTTTTTCACCATTGAGAACGATGTTGGCTGTGGGTGTGTCATATATGGCCTTTATTATGTTCAGGTAGGTTCCCTCTGTGCCTACTTTCTGGAGAGTTTTTATCATAAATGGGTGTTGAATTTTGTCAAAAGCTTTTTCTGCATCTATTGAGATAATCATATGGTTTTTATCCTTCAATTTGTTAATACGGTGTATCACATTGATTGATTTGTATACACTGAAGAATCCTTGCATTCCTGGGATAAACTCCACCTGGTCATGTGTATGATCCTTTTAATGTGCTGTTGGATTCTGTTTGCTACTATTTTGTTCAGGATTTTCGCATCTATGTTCATCAGTGATATTGGCCTGAGGTTTTCTTTTCTTGTGACATCTTTATCTGGTTTTGGTATCAGGGTGATGGTGGTCTCATAGAATGAGTTTAGGAGTGTTCTTCCCTCTACTATATTTTGGAAGCGTTTGAGAAGGATAGGTGTTAGTTCTTCTCTAAATGTTTGACAGAATTCGCCTGTGAAGCCATCTGGTCCTGGGCTTTTGTTTGTTGGAAGATTTTTAATCACAGTCTCAATTTCAGTGCTTGTGATTGTTTATATTTTCTATTTCTTCCTGGTTCAGTCTCGGAAGGTTGTGCTTTTCTAAGAATTTGTCCATTTCTTCCAGGTTGTCCATTTTATTGGCATATAGTTGCTTGTAGTAATCTCTCATGATCCTTTGTAGTTCTGCAGTGTCAGTTGTTACTTCTCCTTTTTCATTTCTAATTGTTGATTTGATTCTTCTCCCTTTTTTTCTTGGTGAGTCTGGCTAATGGTTTATCAATTTTGTTTACCTTCTCAAAGAACCAGCTTTTAGTTTTATTGATCCTTGCTATTGTTTCCTTCATTTCTTTTTCATTTATTTCTGATCTGATGTTTAAGATTTCTTTCCTTCTGCTAATTTTGGGGGATTTTGTTCTTCTTTCTCTAATTGCTTTAGGTGTAAATTTGGGTTGTTTATTTGAGATTTTTCTTGTTTCTTGAGATAGGATTGTATTGCTATAAACTTCCCTCTTAGAACAGCTTTTGCTGCATCCCACAGGTTTTGGGTCGTCCTGTTTTCATTGTCATTTGTTTCTAGGTATTTTTTTATTTCTTCAGTGATCTCTTGGTTATTTAGTAGTGTATTGTTTAGCTTCCATGTGTTTGTATGGTTTACAGATTTTTTCCTGTAATGGATATCTAGTCTCATAGCATTGTGGTCGGAAAAGATACTTGATACGATTTCAATTTTCTTAAATTTACCAAGGCTTGATTTGTGACGCAAGATATTATCTTCCCTGGAGAATGTTCCATGAGCACTTGAGAAGAAAGTGTATTCTGTTGTTTTTGGATGGAATGTCCTATAAATATGAATTAAGTCCATCTTGTTTAACGTGTCATTTAAAGCTTGTGTTTCCTTATTTATTTTCATTTTGGATGAGCTGTCTATTGGTGAAAGTGGGGTGTTAAACTCCCCTACTATGATTGTGTTACTGTCAATTTCCCCTTTTATGGCTGCTAACATTTGCCTTATATATTGAGGTGTTCCTATGTTGGGTGGATAAATATTTACAATTGTTGTATCTTCTTCTTGGATTGATCCCTTGATCATTATGTAGTGTCCTTCTTTGTCTCTTGTAACATTTTTTTTTTTGTTTTTTGCGGTACGCGGGCCTCTCATGTTGCGGAGCACAGGCTCCGGACGCACAGGCCCAGCGGCCATGGCTCATGGGCCCAGCCGCTCCACAGCATGCGGGATCCCCCCGGACCAGGGCATGAACCCGCGTCCCCCGCATCGGCAGGTGGACCCTCAACCACTGTGCCACCAGGGAAGCCCTCTTGTAACATTCTTTACTTTAAAGTCTATTTTATCAGATGTGAGTATTGCTACTCAAGCTTTCTTTTTTTTTTCGCAGTACACAGGCCTCTCACTGTCGTGGCCTCTCCCATTGTGGAGCACAGGCTCCGGACGCACAGGCTCAGCAGCCATGCGTCACGGGCCTAGCCGCTCCACCGCATGCAGGATCTTCCCGGACCGGGGCACGAACCTGTGTCCCATGCATCGGCAGGCAGACTGTCAACCACTGTGCCACCAGGGAAGCCCCCGAGCTTTCTTTTGATTTCCATTTGCATGGAATATCTTTTTCCATCCCCCACTTTCAGTCTGTATGTGTCCCTAGGTCTGAAGTGGGTCTCTTGTAGACAGCATATATATGGGTCTTGTTTTTGTATCCATTCAGCCAGTCTATGTCTTTTGGTTGGAGCATTTAATCCATTTACATTTAAGGTAATTATCGATATGTATGTTGCTATTACCATTTTCTGAATTGTTTTGGGTTTGTTTTTGTAGGTCTTTTACTTCTCTTGTGTTCCCTGCCTAGAGAAATTCCTTTAGCATTTGTTGTAGAGCTGGTTTGCTGGTACTGAATTCTCTTAACTTTTGCTTATCTGTAAAGGTTTTAATTTCTCCATCGAATCTGAATGAGATCCTTGCTGGGTAGAGTAATCTTGGTTGTAGGTTCTTCCCTTTCCTCACTTTAAATATGCCCTGCCACTCCCTTCTGGCTTGCAGAGTTTTTGCTGAAAAATCAGCTGTTAATCTTATGGGGTTTCCCTTGTATGTTATTTATTGCTTTTCCTTTGCTGCTTTTAATATTTTTTCTGGTATTTAATTTTTGATAGTTCGATTATATGTATCTCGGCATGTTTCTCTTTGGGTTTACCCTGTATGGGACTTTCTGCACTTCCGAGACTTCACTGAGTATTTCCTTTCCCATGTTAAGGCAGCTTTCGACTATAATCTCTTCAAATATTTTCTCAGACTCTTTCTTTTTCTCTTCTTCTCCTGGGACCCCTATAACTTGAATTATGGTGTGTTTAATGTCATCTCAGAGGTCTCTGAGACTGTCCTCAATTCTTTTCATTCTTTTTCTTTTATTCTGCTCCCTGGCAGTTATTTCCACCATTTTATCTTCCAGCTCACTTATCCATTCTTTTGCCTCAGTTTTTCTGTTATTGATTCCTTCTAGAATTTTTTTTTTTTTTTGGTATGTAGGCCTCTCACTGTTGTGGCCTCTCCCGTCGCGGAGCACAGGCTCCGGATGTGCAGGCCCAGCGGCCATGGCTCACGGGCCCAGCCACTCCACGGCACGTGGGATCCTCCCAGACCAGGGCATGAACCCGTGTCCCCTGCATCGGCAGGCGGACTCTCAACCACTGTGCCACCAGTGAAGCCCCCTTCTAGAATATTTTTAATTTCAGTTATTGTGTTGTTCATCACTATTTGTTTGCTCTTTAGTTCTTCTAGATCCTTGTTAAATGTTTCTTTTGTTTTCTCCATTCTGCTTCCGAGATTTTGGATCACCTTTACTATCATTATTCTGAATTGTTTTTCAGGTATGTTGCCTCTTTCATCTTCATTTATTTGGTCTTGTAGGCATTACCTTGCTCCTTCATCTGTAACATATTTTTTTGTCATTTATTTATTTATTTTTTTGATGGGTGGGCCTGTATCCCTGCCTTACTGGTTGTTTGGCCTGAGCCACCCAGCACTGGAGTTTGCAGGCAGTTGGATAGAGCTGGGTCTTGGTGCTGAGATTAGGACCTCTGGGAGGCCTCACTCCAATTAATATTCCCTGGGGTCTGAGGTTCTCTGTTAGTCCAGCAGTTTGGACTCAGAGCCCCCACCATAGGAGCTCAGGTCCAACCTCCGGCCTGGGAACCAAGACCCCGGAAGCTGCGTGGCGCGGAAAAAAAAAAAAGAAAAGAAAAGAAAAAAGGAGCAGTACAATATCAAAGAGTAAAAAATAAAATAAAAGTTGAAAGATAAAGAATATATTAGGAAAAGTAAAAGTATAATTGAAACAACTGCAACAAGGTAAAATAAAACCACAACAGAAAAAAGAAAAGAAAAAAGGGGGGGGGGGAGTGGGGGAACAAGCCAAAAGGAGAGAACAATAACAAAGTATAATGAATAAAACAAAATTATAAAAATAAAAATTTATTAGGAAAAATAAAAATATAAATGAATCAACAACAATGAATCAAGATAAAACAGAACCCCAATCTAAGAGGAAAATAGAAAGAAAAAAAAAGTCTTAGCTACAGGGGTGGAGTTTAGGCTGGGGGGTGGAACTTAGGCAGGGGCAGGGTTTAGGGTGGGGTGGGACCTAGGCCGGTGGGGGGGGGGGGTTGATATTTGAGCTTGGGGCGGGGCCTACGCTCAGGACCCACGCAGCCGAAAAGGCCTTGGGGGTGGGGCCTAGGCGGGTCAACATTGAAGCATGGAGCCGGGCCTCTGCCTTGGACCTGCGAGGAAGGGGAGAGGCAGCATGTGGAAAGGAGGGCCTCTGGAGTGTGGAGTTCCGGAGTTTGGAGGTAGGGCCCTGGGTGAGGGCGTAGGGGCGGGGCCTGGGCTCTGCACGGCAGGAGGGAGGCTCTGAGGGCAGAGGATTAGGCCTGGGAGCCCAACAGGCTCCCCAGTGCCTAAGTGGACGGGGAAAGCACTGGCCCCTTCCCTTCCGTTCCTCTGCGCCCCTCCTGTACCGTCTCCCCCTGGGTCTCCCCCTACTTCACTAGGCCCCTAACCGTGGGTGGGTCCCGCTGGCCATAGGAACTCCTCCCCTCCCCCAGCCGCCCCTCAGGGGTGCTGTCCCAGAGGTCCACCCTTTACTTTTGCTCCCCCTTCACTCCCTCCCACTCCCTCAGGACGCACGTGGCTAAAAGGGGCCTAGGTGGTCAGGGGAAACCTGGCTACGTTCCCTTTTGATCCTCTGCCCTCCCAGTGGTTACCCAATTTCCCCCTTCGGGCGTGGGATCCCTTCCCCCCCCCAGCCGCCCCTCAGGGGCGCCAGTCCCGTCCCGCCCCCACTTCTCCTCCCCCTTCACTCCCCCCACACCCCACATCCTACCCGGTCACTGGGGTTTCCTCCTGTCCCCTTAGGTGTCCGTGGTACCCCACCGGTGCCTGGGAGGTGCCCTAGTTGTGAGGAGACGCGAATTCCGCATCCTCCTAATATGCCATCTTGACTCCGCCCTCTGACAAGTACTTTCTTGCTTCAGTTTCTGACATATCCATTGCCCTAGAAGTATTTGGTAGCTATATTCAGAAAGCATAGGAGTTCCTGGTACTCACTGACAAGCTACAGTTCTACTCTCCAACTTACTATTACATTTGCCAACGTAATGTTCTACTCTCTTACCCCAGCAGGTCTAAAACAATAGGTTGAATAGCTGCATGCAAAATTTCTTGACAAGGATTGGATTTCGAATTTAATTTCTTTTTGGCTGCCTGAATTCCAATTATTTTAGCTTAAAAACCAAAATAGAACAAACGTTTACTCACATTTCTTTCTTTTTCATTTATGAATTTATCTGAAAGATTTGTTACTAAAATAAATCTACTGTCTAGCAGGCCAAATGATGTCATTCATATTTTAGGGGCATAAAATGAATCAGGTATTGCAAACCTAGCGTATCTTTATGTAAACACAAAGATGAATAGCTCTTCTTCTATAGAATCATGGAATTACATTTAAACAGGACTTTTGATATAAGAAATATATCAGAAAACCAAAGAAACTTCTAACATAATAGTGTTTCTTTGTGTCTCCAAATACTGGACATGCATAGGTATTAAACATATGCAAATAAATAAAATAAGGTCAAATCATATCAATGCTTAACTAACATGTGAGCTCTCCTTTGGCTAAGGTTTTCATTTTATTTTCAGGAGTAAGACAAGTCAATGGAACAACTCTGATATGGAAACTCTCTGAGCTTTCATTTAAGCATAAAAAGGTCTCTTATGCACTGGCCCTCTAAGATACACTTACAGTAATTTCCTCAAGAAAATGAACACAAGAATGGTTTTATGAGATATAACTAGCTACAATTTTCTTCCCCAAAAGCAATTTTTTAGTTTTCTTTGCTAAGACTGTGTCTACAAGGAACCTAACCGTCAGTCAGTTCATTAAAAAATGTGTTCTATTCAAGTGAAGAAAAAAACCTTATGGATTGTCTGACGATGCAGACCAAGCAGAATGACTGTATATTCACTTTTCAACTACTTGTTTTCATAACATGCTTACAGGACCGAAAGAGGGGCCAAGTGAGCTTTCTAGATCATAGTGTTGTTAATTTAAAATGAGACGAGCACTTGTTTACTATTTCCATTAAGGTCATGATTAGGGAAACCGGTCTGTGTTGTCTTATGAAAGGATCTACAGTATGTTTAAATTTTACATTATTTCAGACATTTAAAAAATGTTTAACAGCTAATGCATGCTATCAGTTTTTAAATTTTAATTTGCATAATATTCCTCACTGATTAAGCTCTAATCTGAAGGGACAATCTTAAATGTGGTCCCCATCCTGACAGTTTAAGGTAAGAACAGAGATTTTACCAAGAAAGTTTGGCTTAAAGAGGCTGGAGAGGGCTTCCCTGGTGGCGCCTGCCGATGCAGGGGACACGGGTTCATGTCCCGGTCTGGGAGGATCCCACATGCCGCGGAGCGGCTGGGCCCGTGAGCCATGGCCGTTGAGCCTGCGCGTCCGAAGCCTGTGCTCCACAATGGGAGAGGCCACAACAGTGAGAGGCCCACATACCGCAAAAAAAAAAAAAGAGGCTGGAGAGACCCTCTCCCTGATTCTTTCCTGTTATTATCCAGTATCTTTTCCCCATGTATTGATACATTATAAGCAACCTGAAGTCAGGGACATTTATGCAGCTCAGAATTATCCTTGTACATAATAGACACTCAACGAAAATTTCTGAGTGTTCATTTTGTGGGGAAGAGCCAGAATCACAAATCACTTAGGCAGAAAAATAGGCAGGTGTACAGAAGAGTTATCAAAGAAAGGAGGGGGTCATGTGGAGGAGGAAAAACTCAAAGGGAATGTCAGGGTTCCCTTCATAGATGTGAAGAGGGTTAGGCACAGGAATTAAGAGTTCTGCACGATTCAAAGAGCCTGCATGCGAATTTAAGGCTGATACAAAGGACTTCCTAACATTTAGAACTGTCAAAGATAAAAGGAAAGACTATCTCCATCACTACAAGTGTCCAGGTAGAGGTTGGAAGGTCAGCTAGCAAGAAACCATAGATGATATGTAAGCATAGACTAGGATGTCTTGAGGTTCCTAGTCCTAAAAGTCTACAAAGATGAATCACTCCTTCTAATGATCAACTGAGGTGGATGGAGCAGACATTTAAAGGAACCGAAGTGATAGCTGACCTCACCTCTACTGTGGAGGTTTCAATTTTATAATGGGGATCCCGCTTTCCTACCGCAGAGCAGGCCAAACTGGTTACAGCCCCAAAACTCACCTCAGCCAATCTGAATTTCACCTTTAACAGAGCAGCGCAGCCAAGCTCTACCACAGGCGCAGGGTGATAGTGAGGAGGAGGAAGCGGATGAGGCGCCAGGCTGGAGGAGGAGTGCTCAGCTAGAAAGGAAAAAGCTAAATTAAGTGAGAAAGAAAAGACACTGTAGGAAAACAGAAGTAAGTCTATCTTCCCACTCATTAAATCAGAGGATAATAGGTGAAGAGTGAGTAAATGGGCCCACATGCAGCTAAGGCAGCCAGAAAACACAACATTGCCAAGAAACTCTAGGAGAGAAGAAGAACCACTCAGAGAACTGTGGCATGAACACTCAGCAGTGCTCCATCCAGGAGCCTTAAAAGAAAATACTCCTCTTTTCCCACTTTACTGAGGAAAAATTGATAAATAATAGTTTAAGGTACTTAAAATACACAACATGATAATTTGATAAATGTATATACTATGAAAGGATTCCCCCTCATCAAATTAACACATTCACCATCTCATGTATTAGATACAAACTTTCAGTTATAAGATGAAAAAGGTCCAAGGATCTAATATATAACATGGTGACTACTGTTAACACTGTGTTTATTACATAATTGAAATTTTCTGAGACTAGAATTTAAATGTTCTCACACACAAAAGGAATCTTAATCCAATTAGCAACAGATCAATAAGTTTAAGAGTTTGATGGCAAATCTGAAAGTTATGCTAGCTTCATTTATCAAGCACCGATTAATAAATTTGGATTGATAAGATCTATTAATGTAAAACCGTGTGGCCAGAGATCTTTCTTGTATGTCAAATATTCGCAGGAGTATTGAAAGAGAGGAACTGTCCAAAGCCAGCAACTTCCATGAAACTAGTTAGTTAGCTAAGCAAAGTGTGATATAATGCTCCAACCCAGATGTTTCATACCATATGAGAAAAGGCATTCTGACCCCCAAGGTCATTGCAAATACTGGGAACACAATTTAGAGGTATCCAGGCAACCTTCGTCTTGTGGCCAGATGTCTGAAAACTTGACAACTCCAAAGAGTCAGCAACAAAACACCAACAACAGATTCCATGATCCCCGTTTTGAAGTTTCTGTATAAGTAATATTAAGAAAACAGAAAACAACAAGAAAAGATACTTCTCTTAACTGTGAGCCCCTCCAGGACAGAAAGTATGTTCTATTCACCTTGTCGTCTTGTATCCAGTAAAGGCCTCCATTATTAAATAAGGATTACTGATTGAAAATCATTCACTGATTGATAGAAACAGTATTTTCAAACCTACAAACATAATATGCAATATAATTGCCTAGAGTAAGAGAGCCAGTGGTTTATCATGTAAATAAATAATATCCTTGAGGAAGTCTCCTGGCCAAAAAACTGCACTACAACCCAACCCTCACTCTATCTTGAAGCTCTCATTCTAGAGCAAAACACCAAAACCCCCATACCAAGCCTGACCCCAATCCTGTAGTCTAAATTTCCACCTACTTCTGAAAGTTTCCCTATCAGACAAGATGTTATAACTACACTCCCAAACTTATGTTCTATTCCAGACTTTTCGTTTTCAGCAATCTCAAAGGATGCATAGACACAAATATTTATTTCAGTGATAAACCATATTATCAAACTCTAAGGGTTTCTGCTCAGTCTCCAACAACTACAGGCCTTGGTCATAAACCTTATTATTACTCAGATCCTCATATTCAACAAAAGGTCACTATTTTTGGCAGATGATGTAACCAGCAATAACTGGTTCATGTTTCTTTCATGTAAAACATGCATGTCATAGACAAGACCAAAAAAATTCACGTGATATATATGTTAACTTTCTCAGGCTCCCTAGTCAAACCACCTCAAGTAAGGATACTTATTTTTGGAAAGAGCCTGTTTTCTTCACTCCTAATGATGAGCCATTTATCTGCAGCACACAAACCCCAGACTTATAGCCAGAACAAAAGCATTTAGAGTGTCATATCTCAGGTGTCAATGTGGCATGCCTGTTAATTACAGCAAGACAGGAAAGACAGGGGAAATAAGACCTAAAAGGCACTTACTGGCAAGAGTTCTGTACGACTGGCCAAGAAGAGTGTCCAGAGGGCAGTAATGAGTTAAGCAAAGAGCACAAGAGGTCGAAGTAGAACAGACCAACTAAGAATCCAGCCATCTAACCGTGTATGTATGTATTCAGCAAACATTTTCTGAATACCTGTTATATACCAAGGATTGTATTGGGTGCTGGGAATAAAGAGATTATCAAGACATGGGCCTTACTAATAATGATTATGATAAAGATAATGATCAGCATATACAAAGTACAAAAGTGATATAAAAGAGGAAGTAACCAGGGAAGTAATATAATCAGGTGGGAAACAAAATTTTAGAATGATAGAGATCAGGATTCAAATCCCACCTCTACTAACTAGCTCTGTACAAATCGGGATATGTAAAGAGGAGTTAATAGTAACTATCTTAAATGATAATTGTGAGGTCTAACTACAAAACATTTGTAAAGTGCCTAGAACTTTGCCTGGTACATATTATTGCTTTAAAAAATCATTATCCCTCACTTGCTGAGGGAACGGTCACAGGTTTCATGGGATAAGTGATATTCAAACTAAGTCTCTTTTTTCGTTCTTTTTTTATTGAGGTATAGTTGATTTACAATTACTATAATTAGTTTTTATAATTATATTAGTTTCAGGTACATAATGATTCAAAAATTTTATAGATTACACTCCACTTACACTTAAGATAAAATATTGCCTATATTTCCTGTGCACTACAATATATCCTTGTAGCTTATTTTATACATAGTAGTTTGAACCTCTTAATGACCTAACTATATCTTGTCCCTCCCCTCTTCCTTCTATATCTGTGAGTCTCTTTGTTTTGTTATATTCATTCATTTGTTTTATTTTTTAGATTCCACATATAAGTGATAAAATACTGTATTTGTCTTTCTCTGTCTGACTTTTTTCACTAAGCATAATACCCTCCAGGTCCATCCATGTTGTTGCAAATGGCAAATTGTTCATTTTTTTATGGCTGAGTAGTATTCCATTGTATATATGTGTCACATCTTCTTTATCCATTCATCTGTTGATGGACACTTAGTTTGCCTCCATACTTTGGCTATTATAAATAATGCTGCTACAAACATTGGGGTACATATATCTTTTCAAATTAGTATTTTCATTTTCTTTGGATATACACCCAAGAGTGGAATCACTGGATCATATGGTAGCTCTAGTTTTAGTTTTCTGAGGAACTTCCATACTGTTTTTCATAGTGGCTGCACCAATTTACATTCCCACCAACAATGTACAAGGATTTGCTTTTCTGCAAAACCTCATCAGCATTTATTATTTGTGGCTTTTTTGATGACAGCCATTCTGACAGGTGTGAGGTGATACCTGATTGTAGTTCTGATTTGCATTTCTCTGATGATTAGTGATGCTGAGCATCTTTTCATGTATCTGTTGGTCATCTGTATGTCTTCTTTAGATAACTGTCTATTCAGGCCTTCTGCCCATCTTTTAATCAGATTCTTTTTAAAAAAATTTATTTATTTTATTTATTTATTTTTGGCTGCATTGGGTCTTCATTGCCACGTGTGGGCTTTCTCTAGTTGCAAAGAGCAGGGGCTACTACTCTTTGTTGCGGTGCTCAGGCTTCTCATTGCGGTGGTTTCTCTTGTTATGGAGCACAGGCTCTAGGCACGCAGGATTCAGTAGTTGTGGCACACAGGTTCAGTAGCTGTGGCTCGTGGGCTCTAGAGTGCAGGCTCAGTAGTTGTGGCACACAGGTCCAGTTGCTCCATGGCATGTGGGATCTTCCCGGGCCAGGACTCGAACCCATGTCCCCTGCATTGGCAGGATTCCTAACCACTGCGCCACCAGTGAAGCCCTGTTTTTTAGATATTGAGTTGTATGAGCTGCTTGTATATTTTGGGTATTAACCCATTATTAGTCATATCATTTACAAATATTTTCTCCCATTCAGTAGATTGTCTTTTCGTTTTGTCAATGGTTTCCTTTGCTGTGCAAAAGCTTTTAAATTTAATTAGGTTCCATTTGTTTATTTTTGCTTTTGTTTTCTTTGTCTTAGCAGACAGATTTAAAAAAAATGTCACTACAATTTATGTCAGAGTGTTCTGCCTATGTTTTCTTCTAGGAGTTTTATGGTTTCCAGTCTTAACATTTAGATTTTTAATCCATTTTGAATTTATTTTTGTATATGGTGTGAGAAAATGTTCTCACTTCATTATTTTCCATGTAGCTGTCCTGTTATCCGAGCACCACTTATTGAAGAGACTGTCTTTTCTCTATTGTATATTCTTGCCTCCTTTGTCACAGATTAATTGACCATAGCGTGTGGGTTTATTTCTGGGCTGTTTATTCTGTTCCATTGATCTATGTGTTTGTTTTTGTGCCAGTACCATACTGTTTTGATGACTATAGCTTTGTAGTATAGTCTGAAGTCAGGGAGCATGATACTTCCACCTCTGTTCTTCTTTCTCAAGATTATTTTGGCTACTTGGGGTCTTTTTTGTTTCCATATAAATTTTTAAATTATTTGCTTTAGTTCTGTGAAAAATGTCATGGGTATTTTGATAGGGATTGCACTGGATCTCTAGATTGTCTTGGGTAGTATGGTCATTTTAACAAAATTAATTCTTCCAATCCATGAACATAATATTTCTTTCCATCTATTTGTGTTGTTTTCAATTTTTCATCAGTGTCTCATAATTTTCCAAGAACAGCTCTTTTACCTCTTTAGATAGGTTGATTCCTAGGTATTTTATTACTTTTGATGTGATGGTAAATGGAACTGTTTCCCTAATTTCTCTTTCTGATAGTTCGTTCTTAGTGTATAGAAATGCAACAGATTTCTATATATTAATTTTGGATCCTACAACTTTACCAAATTCATTGATGAGCTCTAGTAATTCTTTTGGTGGCATCTTTAGGGTTTTCTGTGTATAGTATCATGACATCTGCAAACAGTGGCAGCTTTACTTCTTCCTTTCCAATTTGGATTCCTTTTATTTCTTTTTCTTGTCTGATTGCTATGACTAGGACTTCCAATACTATGTTGAATAAAAGTAGCAAGAGTAGACATCCTTGCCTTGTTCCCAACCTTACAGGAAATGCTTTCAGGTTTTCACCGTTGAGTATGATGTTAGCTGTGGACTTATCCTACATGGCCTTTATTATGTTGAAGTATGTTCCCTCTACACCCACTTTTTATCATAAATAAATGAATTTTTATCATAAATGAATGTTGAATTTTGTCCTTTTTCTTCATCTATTAAACTAAGTCTTAAAGAATGAATTGGAGTTCACTTGGTGAACAAGTCAAGGAAAGGCTCTCTAGACAGGGACACCAGCACATGCAAGGGCTCAGAACCTATGGTTCAAGAAGAATGGAAGAAGGTGATTTCCATTTAAAGGCAAGAACAATGGGAGAGAGAAAGCCAGGTCTGTGCTAAGATAAGAAGAGGGAAGAAGCACTTCCAGGAAGTATCAGGGTTAACAAGAGTGTCTTCACTGAAGAATAGTGGCTCCACTAGGCACAAAAGACAGATGAAGGAGCGTGAAACGTGAGGTTCTCGTTCTGAGAGAGCTTCCAGAAAGAAAGGGCTGCTGCAAGTAGTTTTAGGTGAGACTTCCAACCCTGACACTAATTAGCCACAGATTTGGAGTGAAGAGAGAGTAGCCACCAAACTGCCAACACTAAGTCCTCCAGCAAGCATTTGCAGCTTAGGCATGGAAGGGACAGAGGGCTTCAACGTATGCTGAAAATATAAACTGTAAAGTTCTAAGGTATGCAGAATAAGTCCTAGACAGTACAATCAATCCAAATCTACTGCCGTATGAACAAATTAGAATTTAGTGACAAATTAACTACAGTCAGTGTTTCAATGTGATGGAAATATATGGCTTATTTCTAATTAGTTCCAGAATAACAAAAAATACCAAGGGAGCCTTCCCACTATAACTTCCACAGAAAAAGAAAAATAGTAAGTTATTTATTTTATACACACACGCATACATCCCTCCTCCAAATTCAGCACTACTGCAAACAAAGCTACATCAGTCCCAAAAAACAGAACAGCAGTGTTCTACCATTTGGGTATAAAGACCCCAAATTTCTAAACAATTTATGAGCATTTAAATCTCAGAAGTCTTCTCAGACAATGGTTCCATTTTACACGTACAGAATATTTTAAATGAAATTTGTTTGCCCTTGGTAGTCAGAAAGAACCTGAGCTTTACCATTAGACCAAGGTCCAGATTCCTCATCAGTGACTTAACCTATGTGGTCTCACCTTCCTTATATGCAAAGTATATAGACGGTGTCTGTATACCTACATGGCAGAATCGTTATAAGGATAGGATATAATGTATGTAAAATCCTGATACATTGTAAGCTTTTAATAAGTGGAGGTTTTTATGATTATTATGAAACTCTGCCAAAACCCAATAGCAATAGATGGTAGCATCAGAAAATTATTTTATCAGCCATAATCTCTCAATCTAATGCTCCAAATATTGTTCTACATGGTTTCCAAGATACAAATTGCCATCAAATCAGCTCGTAGCTTAGAATGTAACCTCATGGGAGCCTGCTCTAGATATATGCAGTTGAGTTGTAGAGGGAATGGCTTGCTAGATTAGCCTACAGGCAGCTTGTTAAATGTTAAATTCTGAATGCTACAGGCACTCAAATATCATATTTATAAGAATTTTATTTTTAAAATATGTAGTGCTGAATATCAAGAACGTTTTAGCCTAGCCAAGACCACAGCCTCTCAAAATATTACTACTCTGTGTTATACCTTAGCAACTGATCAAGAAGGAATAATATATAATTGGTTAGGTTTTCAGAGAAAAAAAAGAGGTGTCTGTATCCACAGATTTATTTACTTGGTGAGTTTCCCAAACACTGCAATGGAACTGTAAAAACAATGTGATTAAAATCGATAGAGCACATCATTTGCTGATACTGTTGCCCAAGAAAAGGCAATAAGCCTTAGGCATGTTATTACTAGATTACACAATTTCACTGACAGGTTCAAGATTTTTAAAAGCAACTGAGAATACAGAGTATTTCTTTTTTGGAGCCAAGGGATTTTTTGTCTTCAATTAAAAGAAAATCATCATTTCTCTCTTTTTTTATCATGAAGATTTTAAATGTCCTCTATAACATTTAAAAAATAATATTAATATTTCATTTATTTCCAAAAATAAAAATAGATTGATGATCCTGATTAAAATTAAACTGAAAGCTACTTTTGTTTAACAATACCATATCCAACCACACATCCATTTCACAAATATTAGAATAGTTCAGGGAATAGTGGTTATAGGAGGATTATTATTTCTTCAAAGTCCATGCAGAAGAATATGAACGTCCAAATATATGAATTTCCAAACCTCTTCTGCAAAAATGATCAATGACTCTTTTTTCAGGTCTTAGTGATGAAATGACAAACTTTAAAACAGGCCTTCAAATTCAAAGAATGCTACATTTCAAAGTATGCTTTTTAATCAGATAGCAAAAGTTAGTCATGTAGACATAAATTCATTTGGTAAAAAGTGACCAAATAAAACTGAACCTAAAATCAGTAAGACTTTTACTCTAGTCAGATGTTCTACTATACTACAAACAGAAAACTGCAAAAGTTTTTGATTGCTTTATACTGAAAATTCCAAAGTAGAAACATTCTTCTGTAGCATGGGAAAGCTGATGGTATCAACTATGTAATTTTATCCTTATGATAAAAAAAAAAAAGTTGACCTGAAATGTTGAGATAATTTTAATCATGAATCCTGATAGGATATACAGTGCTAGGCTCACAGAAATAAATTGACCAGGCATTAGGTCTACATTTACCAGCTTTTACCAAGTGAACAGTAAAGTCTATTCAGGGGAGCTTAGGTCTTAGACTTATACCAGATGTAGATAATTTTAAGAAGAAAATCTACAAAACACCACATACTTTCTTGTCACTGAAGTGCATACATATATAAAAGCTTTATGTTCTAAGGTACATTAAAAGATGCTCAGTATTGCTAATTATTAAGAAATGCAAATCAAAACTACAATAAGGTATCACCTCACTCTGGTCCAAATGGCCATCATCAAAAACTCTACAAATAACAAATGCTGGAGAGGGTGTGGAGAAAAGGGAACCCTTGTACACTGCTGGTGGGAATGTAAATTGGTGCAGCCACTATGAAAAACAGTATGGAGGTTCCTTAAAAAATTAAAAATAGAGCTACTATATGATCCAGCTATCCCACTCCTGGGCATATATCCAGAAAAGATGAAAACTCTAATTCAAAAAGATATATATACTCCAATATTCATAGCAGCACTAGTTACAATAGCCAAGACATGGAAGTAACCTAATGTCCATCGACAGGTGAATGAGTAAAGAAGATGTGGTATATATATAATGGAATATTACTCAGCCATAAAAAGAATGAAATATTGCCATTTGCAGCAACATGGATGGACCTAGAGAAAATATCATACTGAGTGAAGTCAGACAGAGAAAGACAAATATTATACCACTTAAATGTGGAATCTAAAAAATAATATTAATGAATTTATTTACAAAACAGAATCAGACTCAAAGACATAGAAAACAAACTTATGTTTACTTAAGGGGAAAGAGGGTGGAGAGGAATAAATTAGGAATATGGGATTAACAGACACACACTTCCATATAAAGAATTGATTAAAAAAACAAGGATTTACTGTATAACACAGGGAACTATACTCAGTATCTTGTATTAACCTATTATGGAAAAGAATCTGAATATATATATATATATATATATATATCCATATCAGAATCACTTTGCTGTACACCTGAAACTAATACAATATTGTACGTCAACTATATTTCAATTTTTTAAAAAAGCTCTATGTTCTAAATAGCTATTGGAATAGATAGCTTTATTAACTGAGTAATACAATTTTCCTTAGTTCCTCTCTCTCCCTTGGTCTCCACATTCAACAATGCTATTTCCAAAACACTTCTCAAATCGATCTGACTTTCTCCATTCCAAATGTCTACACCAATATTATCTCTTGCCTGGAATACTGCAAGAGCTTCCTAACTGGTCACTCTGATTCCAAGTCAACCCTCTCATGCAAAGCATTCTCCATACTCTAGCCAAGATGCTTTTTCTAATATGCAAAACTCATCATGTTTCTTCCCAACAAAAATCGCTTCAGTGTGATATGGCCCCAGTTTACCTCTTCAGGCTTAACTGATTCTACTTCCTCAATGTAAAGTTTTCCAACATACAGAACTTCTTTCATTTCCTGCAATTCTGTGCTTTCTGTAGGCCTTCCTACATGCACTCTCAGCCTGGAATACTCTTTCCCATTCTTCCCTTCATTGTTAAAATTTCTGCTCTACCTGCAGATCTCAGCTTAGACATCATCTCCTTTGAAATTTTCTTGATGTCTTGAGTCTCAGTTGAGTGTATGCCTCTGCTTTGTGCATGTACTTGCTCTAGCATACTCGGAACTGTATGTGTCTGTGTCCCTCCCTATACCCAAAGTTCCCTGAAAGCAGGGATGGTGTCTATATTGCTAGCTATTGTCTCCCCAGTGAAGGAGTGACAAAAAGAAATGCGCTTTTTAGAAAGCATGTTCTACCTGCAGTATAGAAAATGTATGAAAGGCAGAACAAGACTGGAGACATAGAGACAAGAAAGTATTACAATAGTTTAAGCAAGACAGAAATGTGGTCCTAATTAGGAAAGCAGCATCAGGGATGGGGAAAATAGATTCTACAGATATTCAGGAGGTAGAGTGATCGAACTTGGTAACTGATCACCTATGACCATGCTAAGACACAAAGTCAAAGAGGACACTGAAGTGGAGATGTCTAAGAGGCAGTGGTTACATAAGTCCAAAGATAAAAAGAAATCTGGATTTAAAACTTGGAGTTAAGAGTTATGTCACAGAAGAGGCAACTGAAATCACAGGTATAGGTGAGATCACCCAGGAAGGATGTGTGGAATGGAAACATAAGAGAGTCAAGGACAGAACTTTCAGAAACATCAAATTCTAAAGGATAATCAGAGGAAGAGAGTCCACTGAACAATGGAAAAGAGTATCCACAGAGGCAGAAAAGAGGGTATTTAATGAAGGAAAGACTGGCAAAAGCCAGGTGGCTCAAAACTTTCAAGGAAGATGAGGGCTGGAAAGTTTTATTTTAAAATTAAGTTATGGGGTATTGTTGGCAAAAATGGCAGATTAGGGACCTCCAAAATTTTGTTCATCCATAAAAGCAATGAAAAAGCTGACAAAATTATTAGAATAAACTATTCCAGAGCTCTGGAAATTAACCAAAGCCTTGCAGCAACACAGGAAGCATTTATTTTTAAGTCAATAAATAGTTGTATCTCAGGAAGAACAAGAAGCTTTGTGACATTTTAACTTCCCTTGCTCCCATCCCCCATTCTCATCTCTGCAATAGTCTTGAAAAATGATAGCCCACATTCCTGGTACAGCCTAGGAGTCACTGGGTAGAGCAGAATGGAGCTGGAGCCCTTTCAAATCCTCATTCCCAAAGAACTGTCATTATTTGATCTTTCTGATGGTTCCCTGGAAGACCCCACTTATAAGTCAGTCTGTAATTGACCTGACTCAGAACTCACCTAGTATAAAAAAGCCTTCTCCCAAGGGGCATTTGTTGAAAACAGTTACAAGCAAGTGTTCTAACTTCACAGCTGCCTGAGGAAGTAGTTACTACTTGGAGCAACAATAGACTAACCAAAAAGCTTAAAAGAAACAGCTGAGAAATATTCACCCATAGGGGCTTTGAAAAGCTTCAACACAGAAGAGGGTGTGGAGAAAAGGGAACCCTCTTACACCATTGGTGGGAATGTAAATTGATACAGCCACTATGGAGAACAGTATGGAGGTTCCTTAAGAAACTAAAAATAGAACTACCCTGTGACCCAGCAATCCCACTACTGAGCATATACGCAGAGAAAACCATAATTCAAAAAGATACACGCGGGCTTCCCTGGTGGCGCAGTGGTTGAGAGTCCACCTGCCGATGCAGGGGACACAGGTTCGTGCCCCGGTCTGGGAAGATCCCACATGCCGCGGAGCGGCTAGGCCTGTGAACCATGGCCGCTGAGCCTGCGTGTCCGGAGCTTGTGCTCCGCAACGGGAGAGGCCACAACAGTGAGAGGCCCGCGTACCGCAAAAAAAAAAAAAAAAAGATACACACACCCCAATGTTCACTGCAGCACTATTTACGATAGCCAGGACATGGAAGCAACCTAAATGTCCATCAACAGAGGAATGGATAAAGAAGATGTGGTACGTATATACAATGGCATATTACTCAGCCATAAAAGGAACAAAATTAGGTCATTTGTAGAGACATGGATGAACCCAGAGACTGTCATACAGAGTGAAGTAAGTCATAAAGAGAAAAACAAATACCATATATTAACAGATATATGTGGAATCTAGAAAAATGGTATAGATGATCCTATCTGCAAAGCAGAAACAGAGACACAGACATTCAAAGGTATGGATACCAAGGGGGAAGGGGAGTGGGATGAATTGGGAAGAATTCATTTTGCTGTACAGTAGAAACTAACACAACATTGTAAAGCAACTATACTCCAATAAAAATTAATTTAAAAAAGAGAAAAGAAAAGCTCCAACATAGTCTTGGGAATCTAGGAGACCACACACACACATAGGTCTGTACACATGGAAAAGGAAAACTTGAGAAGCCCCTAAGCTCTCATCTCTGTCTGACCTTGAGGCTCTGCACAAGCAGGAAGTGAAGGTTAAGACAGAGCTGTCATACACCTTGCTAAGTGTTGACGGTGCACCCCAACACGCACATAGAGCTCCTCAGCAAAGACTGGTGATTTGTTGGTCACTCTTCCAATCACTAGCTCACCACTAAGCTAAACAAGTAGAGACATCAGTGGCCACACAAAGCAAGCAATACAGACTTCACATAATTAGTTCAGAAAAGTCACTAAACAAACAACTACTACAACAACAACCAATAGAAAAAAAAAAAAAACCCTGGGGATGGGAGAGTATCTGATTTCCAAAGTTGCCACATTATTTAAAATGTCCAGTTTTCAACAAAAAATTATGAGCCATGCAAAAACAAACAAACACACAAAAAACCCAAGAAAGTATGGCCATATAGAAGAACAAAAGCACTTAATAGAAACTGGCCCTGAGGAGGCCCAGATGCTACTACACAAAGACTTTAAATGAGTTAATTCAAATATGTTCAGGGCTTCCCTGGTGGCGCAATGGTTAAGAATCTGCCTGCCAATGCAGGGGATACGGGTTCAAGCCCTGGTCTGGGAAGATCCCACATGCCGCAGAGCAACTAAGCCCATGCGCCACAACTACTGAGGTTGTGCTCTAGAGCCCACAAGCCACAACTACCGAAGCCCACGTGTCACAACTACTGAAGTCCACATGCCTAGAGCCCATGATCCTCAACAAGAGAGGCCCCAGCGCGCTGCAACTAGAGAAAGCGCATGTGTGGCAACGAAGACCCAATGCAGCCAAAAATAAATAAATTAAATAAATAAATAAATATGTTCAAAGAGCTGCAAGAAACCATGTCTAATGAACTAAAAGAAAGTATGTGGTTATCTCCCCAAATAGAGATTATCAATAGAGATATATAAATTATTTTTTAAAAAATCAAACAAATTCTAGAATTGAAAAGTACAATAATTGAAATGAATATTTCATGAGAGATGCTCAATAGCAGATTTGAGCAGACAGAAGAAACAATAAACTTGAAGATACATGTCAATGAAGATTATCTAGTTTGAGAAACAAAAGTAAAAACAATAAAGAAAAATAAACACAGTCTCAAAAACCTGTGGAGATACCATCAACTGTACTAATATAAGCATAACGGGATTCTCAGAAGAAGGGGAGAAACAGAAATGGGAAGAAAGAATACTTGAGGAAATAATGGCCAAAAACTTCCAATTTGATGAAAAACATTAATCGCCACATCTAGAAGCTCAAAAAACTCCAAGGAGGATAAACTCAAAGAGATCCACACCTTGACATATATTAGCCAAACTGTCAAAAGACAAAGAGAATTTTGAAAGCAGCAAGAGAGAAGTGACTTATCACATTCAAGAAATGTTCAGTAAGATTAACAGCTGTATTCTCATTAGAAACAGAATGAAGGAAATGGAATGACATATTCAAAGTTCTGAAGAAAAAAAAAACCTGTCAATCAAAAATTCTAAATCCAGCAAAAACTACCCTTCAAAAATGAAGTGAGTAGCCTAAGGCCAGAATTATATTGATAACAAAACAGTCAGAGACATCACATAAGTGCACACACACACACACAACTAGAGATCAATATTCCTTATGATTGATGATAAATGCAAAAACCCTCAACAGAATACCAGCAGCATATACCACCAAAATACTGAATCAAGCAGCATATGAAAAGGATTACACAATACTATGAGAGGAGGTTGATCTCAGGAATACAAGGTTGGTTCAACATATAAAGTCAATGTAATACACCATATTTATAAAATCCAGGGAAAATAAACACATGATCATCTCAATACCTGCAGCAAAAACATTTAACAAAATCCAACACTCTCTCAAGATAAAAACATTCAACAAACTAGGAACAGAAGGGAACTTTTTCAAACTGACAAAGGGCATCTACAAAAAACCCATAGCTAACATCATAGTTACTGGTGAAAGACTGAAAGCTTTTCCCCCAAGATGAGAAACAAGTCAAGGATGCCTGCTCTCACCACTTCTATTTAACACTGTACCGGAGGTTCTAGCCTGGAGAGCACTAAACATGAAAATAAAATAAAAAGCATCTAGATTGGAAGGGAAACTGGAAAAGATTACCTCTATTTGCAAATGACATGACCCTGTATATAGAACATTCTAAGGAATACATAAACACACACGTGCACACACAAGCTAATAAACAAGGTTAGCAAGGCTGCAGGATACAAGATCAATATACATAAATCAGTTGTATTTTTATACACTAGAAATGAAAAATTAGAAAATAAAATTAAGAAAATGATTTAATCCAATAATATCAAAAAACAAGAGTAGGGGCTTCCCTGGTGGTGCAGTGGTTGAGAATCTGCCTGCTAATGCAGGGGACATGGGTTCGAGCACTGGTCTGGGAAGATCCCACATGCTGCGGAGCAACTGGGCCCATGAGCCACAATTACGGAGCCTGCGCGTCTGGAGCCTGTGCTCCACAACAAGAAAGGCCGTGATAGTGAGAAGCCCGCGCACCGCAATGAAGAGTGGCCCCCACTTGCCACAACTAGAGAAAACCCTCGCACAGAAACGAAGACCCAACACAGCCATAAATTAATTAATTAAATAATTTTAAAAAAACAAGAGTAAATAACAAAATAAGTACAAGACCTGTACACTGAGAACATAAAACTCTGTTATAAGAACTTAAAGAAAAAAATGAAAAGACACTTTGACTTCATGTGTTGGAAAACCTAGTATTGTTAAGATGGCAATACTCCTCAAATTGATCTACCAATTCAATGCAATCACTATCCATTTCCAAGTGTCTTTTTTTCCTGCAGAAATTGACAATCCTAAAATTCATATAGAAATGCAAGGGACCCAGAATAGACATAATAATATTGGAAAAAAGATCCCTTCAATATAAAAGGAAATAACATGGAATATTTAAATATAATTTCAATGCAAGGCAGAAAACAAACGTATAAAGCACAAGATGGAAAGAACAAGCTCTTCCAACTTGGGTAATCAAAACTAATTTATCAAAGAAGATATACAAATGCCGATAAGCACATGAACAGATGCTCAATTTCTTTAGTCATTATTGTAATGCAAGTGAAAACCACAATGAGGGACTTCCCCGGCAGTCCAGTGGTTAAAGCTCCGCGCTTCCAGTGCAGTGGCTGCGGGTTCAATCCCTGGTTGGGGAACTAAGATCCTGCCTGCTGTGTGGCTCGGCCAAATTAAAAAAAAGGAAAAAGAAAACCACAGTAAGATACTAACTCACACTCACCAGGATGGCTACAGTTAAATAAACAAAACCAGAAAATAAGTGTTGGAGAGAATGTGGAGTAACTGGAATGCAAAATGGCATCACTGGTGGGAATGTACAATGGTGTAGCCATGAAAAACAATTTGGTAGTTCCTCCGAAGTTAAACAAAGGGTTACCATATGACCCAGCAATTCCTAGGTATAGACCCAAGAGAATATGAAAACATATTACACAAAAACGTATACACAACTGAATAGAGCAGCATTATTCACAGCACCAAAAAAGTCAGAAACAATCCAAATGTCTATCAACTGATGAACGGATAAACAAAATGTGGTATACATATAATTTATATATATTTATATATATAAAATTCAGCCACTAATATATGTACAATGTGGGTTAACCTTGAAAATATTATGCTAAGTAAAAGAAGCCAGATTCAAAAGGCCACATATTGAATGACTCTATTGACATGAAATGTCCAGAAAAGGCAAATCCGTAGAGACAGAAAGTAGATTAGTGTATGTCAAAGCCTGGGGGGAGGGGAAAGGGTGACGATGCGAAGTGACTGTCAATGGGTCTGAGGTTTCTTTTTTGGGGAGAAGAAAATGTTCTCAGATTAGAAGGTAGTGATGGTTGTACAACCATGGAGTAGTACACTTTAAAGTGGTAAATTTTTAAAAAATTAAATTGTCCCTGAAAATTTGCCAAGATTAACTTAAGTAAATTGATGGGGGCAGACTAAATATTAATTTTTCTTGAAAGGCAAGGCATTTGGCCACTTATCTCAAGCTTTGTCCACACAGCATCAAATATTAATTGAAAAGTAGGGGAATTCCCTGGTGGTCCAGTGGTAAAGAATCTGCCTTACAATGCAGGGGGCATGGGTTTGATCCCTGGTCAGGGAACTAAGATCCCACGTGCCACGGGGCAACTAAGCCCATGCACCACAGCTGCTGAGCTCACCTGCTTCAACTAGAGAGGCTGCATGCCGCAAACTACAGAGCCCATGCACCCTGGAGCCTGCATGCCACAACTAAAGAAGAGAAAACTCTCATGCCACAACTGAGAGAAGCCCGCATGCCGCAAGGAAGAATCTGCGCACCACAAAGAAGATCCTGCGTGCCTCAATGAAGATCCTGCGTGCCGCAACTAAGACCCAACACAGCCAAAAATAATTTAAATAAATAAATAAATCTTTAAAAGAAAAAAAAAAAAGAAAAGCAGGAATTCAGTCTATCTTACAGCTTTACCTAGTTTCAGGGCCCAGTCATACCTATGTGAGGTCTTCTGTCTAGCAGCCCTGCCCAAAGAAAGAGCCTTACTGAGCAAAATTCCCTAGGCCAACTAGCCCTCCAGCTTAGCTCTCTGCCCTTGAACAGTGCAGTGTTCTTTCCATTACACCATGGACTGCCCAGGTTCAAGTCCTGGCCACTTACTAAATCTGTGATTTAAATCTACTTAATCTACTTTTGTGCTTTAGTTTCCTCATTAGTAAATTGGGATAATAAAGCATCTTCCATAGGTTATTATGAGGATTAAATGAATTAACCCATGTAAAATGCTTACACTAGTGCCTGATAAATTGTAAGCACTCAACACACGTTGTGGGGTAATGGAACAGGGAATGAGTCTAAATCATGACCAAACCACTCACGTTATGCCCCAAAGATTCTTTGATAAGTTCTATGGTAAAGGTAAAGGTAACAGTGAAGGAGGAAAGATAGTACATATCCATGTCAAACTCATTTGACCTGATCCACAATAGCAAATATATTTTTACATTATGACCCAGTACACACACATACACACACACGCATGTATATATACAGTGAAATTAATGTTTAATAAAAATACCCTTAGTATTTATAATACACTCTACTTGTTATTCTTGTCTATTCTATTCCCAATTTTTAAAAAATCTTGTCACAGCACCCTACTATCACTCCACTAAATTGATTTTACTACCCAGTAAAATTTGGTCCAAAGTTTGACCAAATTGTTATTGAAAAATATGAATATGGACATGTGACCAACTAACTTTAACACAAAGAAGAATGAATTAAGTGCCCAGTTAAGGTTGCTATTGTGGGAACACAGAAGAAGTTAGTAATTTTGACTGGGCCATCCAGGATCCACTGCATACAACTATGGACACAAATGGAAACTCAAATAATAGGAATTAAGGATTGGTCATAGTTAATCTCCCTTACACTACTATCTTCCCAATCTGGGTGGAAAACAAGCTGCTAAAATATTCGATACACTAACTAATGGCAAAGCTTAGACATAAACTTGAGAGCTGTTATCTGATTTGTCAATTAGATAATGTTGTTTCTCTTGTCCCTTTACTCTCATCCTCTGGGATGAACACCCAACCTCATGGAGTCCCCAATGCCCAGTCACTAGTCCACTCACTGTCCAAAGCACCTGCCTTTGCCCCTATCCAGATTTCCAAGGTGCCCGGGTGTTCTCCAGTCCCCAGTTTTGCCTCAAGTCTACCACACAGTTTCCCCACTTCCCCACCACTATATGGCATTGGTAAGCAGTATCAAAACTTAGCCAAAATCTGTTCTATATGCTTTGGAGAGGCAAAAGGAGAGGTACTAATTTACCACATATGCAATTTCCATCTGCAATGAATGGGTAAATTACTGCTTAATCCATTGATCTTGCCATAACCAGATGCTGAAAGAACTATCAAGTATCTAAAGATTTTGAGTTTCACAGATGAATAGGCTTCCCAGAATTCAGCTTTGTATGTACTATATGTACTGTGTAGTATATTTTGATTATATCCAGAAAATAATTTTGCTCTAACAGGATAGTCTATATAATTTTTTTTAAAAGTTACCATGGTAAATTTGTAGGACCACTACTAAAATCACTTTACTATTATCACAATGGCAGTTATATCTATTTATTCAATCATTTATTTAATAATGTTGGTCAAGTTCTACTATGTGCAAGGAATTATGGGCCCTATATAGGAAACAAAATAGTGAAGTCCTGGATCCTTTCAATCTAAAAGGAAATATCAATAATACGGCATATGTACAAATAGTTTCAGTGCAAGGCACAAAACAAAAGTATAAAATACAAGATGGAAAGAGCAAGCTTTTTCAACTTGGGTAATCAAAAACTAATTTATCAATTCCAAATTATGGTTTACCAAAGTTTAGATCACGTTTAACTAGTAACAAATAGTTTATATACCCTTGAAATAAGAAAACAAAATGTCTGAACCGGGCAATTCAGCAAAAATATGACTTATGATGTGGGAAAGCATTTCAGCCCAAGGCAATAGGAAAGAATATCCATTTCACTCCAGAAGAGGGCAGAAGTTTCTACACAGGAGGTCAGGAAATGTGGAGAAAAGATTCCTCCCTAAATAGGAGCTTAAAATGAATGAGCATCAAGACCCCAACCAAGTTTACTATTTACTACAACATATTCAAATATTAAATGGCATGAACTGATCTACACTAAGTATAATTCCTATTTAAAGGATAAGGGTTTAGTTATTAAATCTTATCTTTTGGGGGAAATCTATAAGAAGAGACATTTTTAATGAAAAACTTCCATGTAAACTGTAGTTGATTTCCATTCTTTATATGTGTAGGAATATTTCATTCCAAAATTTTCAATGAAATCAACACTCCAAGCAAAACAGTTAAGCCATAAAAATACAATAGGGGTAGAGTTAAAATAAGCATATTATTTATTAAGCATTTTCCATTAGGTCCTGAGGCTGGTGAAAGTGGGGGCTGAAAAGGTGTGCTACATCACTCCTGCTCCCTAGGATGGAAGAAAGCCTTTGCATCCAAGGAGACAAGACTGTGGGTAGCATCATGGTACCTTGAAATGGAATGAGAATGTATAATAATCAGCACTAAACAAAGAATAAAAAGCTAATCATAGTCTGAAACAAGTATTACTAAACTATTTTTTTTTTTAAAGCAACTTAGGTTTGAGAAGGTCAGGCCTGAGGAGACAGCAGAAGGAAAAGCATTTAAAGCACTTATGTGGGGAATCAGTAAGTAAAAGCACCCTAAAGTAAAAAGCAAACTTACTGGTAAAGGAAGAAGAGAGGGTCTTGGTGTGGAAAATAGTTAGTATTTTATTTTCTTATAGTAGTAGAGAAATATGTACTTATTATATATGTTGGAAAAATGAAAGACCCTCCCTCCCCACCAAGAAAAAAACTTAACTATTTGGAAATTTAGAAATATTTTCCAAAATGCTTTGATAAAACAAAAATCAAAACTGAAATACAAACTCTCAGGAAAACTGTGAAGAGGAAAATGTTTCCTACCAAACTTACGAGGAACAGTGAAGGTTATACTCAGAAGAAATCTGATGGCTTCAAATGTATTTCTTATACAAGACGAAAAATGAAAAAGAAAATTAACCTAGTGCTCACGTTTAGCAACTAGGAAAAGAACAATTAAATAAACAGAAAGTAGGAAGAAAAGATGAAAAAGGGTAAAGCTTCAATTAATGAAACAAATATCTCACATAGTAGAATGAATAAATCTAAAGACTGATTCTTTGACATGATTAATAAATAAAATAAAATTAAAGAAAATTGAGAGCAAAAATAAATATATAAGATTCAACTTGATCATGGTGTATGATCCCTTTTATGTGTTACTGGATTCAGTCTGCTAATATTTTGCTGAGGACTTTTGCATCTATATTCATCAAAAATACTGGCCTGTAATTTTCTTTTTTGGTAGTATCTTTGTCTGATTTTGGTATCAGGGTGATGGTGGCTTCACAGAATGACTTTGGATGTGTTCCTTCCTCTTCAATCTTTTGGAAGAGTTTGAGAAAGATAGGTATAAGTTCTTCTTTGTATGTTTGGCAGAATTCCCCCGTGAAGCCATCTGTCCTGGACTCTTGTTTGCAGGGAGGTTTTTTAAATTATTATTACAGATTCTATTTCACTTCTAGTGATTGGTCGGTTCAGATTATGTTTCTTCTTGGTTCAGTTTTGGCAGGCTGTATGTTTCCAGAAACTTGTCCATTTCTTCTACATTGTCCATTTTGTTGGTATATAACTGTTCATAATATTTTCTTATGGTATTTTGTATTTCTGTGATATTGGTTGTTATTTCTCCTCTTTCATTTCTTATTTTATTTGGGTCCTCTCTTCTTCTTGATGAGCTTGGCCAGAGGTTTGTCAATTTTGCTTATCCTTTAAAAAAAATAGTTCTTGGTTTTATTGAGTTTTTCTATTTTTTTAATCTTTATTTTAAAGACACAAAACATATTAGAACTGATAAATGAATTCAGCAAGGTACCAAGATACAAGATTAATAAACAGAAATCTGTTGCATTTCTTTATACTAACAATGAAATATCAGAAAGAGAAAGTAAAAAAAAAAATCACATTAAAAAAAATACCTAGGAATAAACCTAACCAAGGAGGTGAAAGACTTATATGCAGAGAACTAAACATTGATAAAGGAAATCAAAGATGATTCAAGGAAATGGAAAGATATCCCATGTTCTTGGATTAGAATAATTAATATAGTTAAAATGGCCATACTACCCAAAGCAATCTACAGATTTAATGTGATCCCTATCAAATGAAAATTTTCACAGAACTAGAACAAATAATCCTAAAATTTATATGGAATGATAAAAGACCCAGAATTTCCAGAGCAATCCTGATGAAAAAGAACAAAGCTGGAGGCATAATGCTTCTGAATTTCAGATAATACTACAAAGCTACAGTAATCAAAACAGCATGGTATCAGCACAAAAACAGACATATAGATTAATGGAACAGAATAGAGAGCCCAGAAATAAACCCACACACCTATATCAATTAATCTTCAACAAAGGATGCAAGAATATACAATGGAGAAAACACAGTGGTGTTCAGAAAACTGGACAGCTGCATGTAAATCAATGAAGTTAGAACACTCCCTCACACCATACACAAAAATAAACTCAAAACGGCTTAAGGACTTAAATGTAAGACATGACACCATAAAACTCCTAGAAGAGAACATAAGCAAAACATTCTCTGACATAAATAGTAGCAACGTTTTGTTAGGTCAGTCTCCCAAGGCAATAGAAATAAAAGCAAAAATAAACAAATGGGATCTAATCAAACTTATAAACTTGGAAACCATTAACAAAATGAAAAGATAACCTATGGACTGGGAGAAAATATTTGCAAATGATATGACCAATAAGGGCTTAATTTCTAAAATATACAAACAGCTCATACAACACAACAACAAAAAAACAAACAACCCAATAAAAAAATGGACAGAAGACCTAAATAGACATTTCTCCAAAGAAGAGAGACAGATGGCCAACAGGCACATGAAAAGATGCTCAACATCACTAATTATTAGAGAAATGCAAATCAAAACTACAACGAGGTACCACCTCACTCCAGTCCGAATGGCCATCATCAGAAAGTCTACAAATAACAAATGCTGGAGAGAGTGTGGAGTAAAGGGAACCCTCCTACACTGTTAGTGGGAAGGTAAATTGGTGCAGCCACTATGGAAAACAGTATAGAGGTTCCTTAAAAAAACTAAAAACAGAGTTGCCATATGATCCAGCAATCCCATTCCTGGGCATATATCTGGAAAAGATGAAAGCTCTAATTCAAAAAGATACATACATCCCAATGTTCAAAGCATAACTATTTATAATAGTCAAGACATAGAAACAACCTAGGTGTCCATCAACAGATGAACTGATAAAGAAGATGTGGCATACATATATATATATATATATACACACACATATACGTACAATGGAATATTGCTCAGCCATAAAAAAGCATGAAATAACACCATTTGTAGCAACATGGATGGACCTAGAGATTATCATACAAAGTGAAGTAAGTCAGACAGAGAAAGACAAACATTACTGTATATGATATCACTTATATGTGGAATCTAAAAAATAGTACAAATGAACTTACTTACAGAACAGAAACAGACTCACAGGCATAGAAAACAAACTTATGGTTACCAAAGGGGAAGGTGGGGAGGGATAAATTGGGAGTATGGGATTAACAATGCATGCTACCATATACAAAACAGAGTAAACAACAAGGACCTACTGTATAGCTCAGGGAACTATATTCAATATCTAATAATAAACTATAATGGAAAAGAATCAGAAAAAGAAAAAATATACATATAAAAGATTCAGAGTATAAAAGAAATCATAAGCACAGATGAGAAAGCGATTAAGATAATTATAAAACAATAGTACTTGCAATTCTATGGTAATTTTCCTAGTTACAATGACTGCATAACAAACTACCCCAAAATTAGTGGCTTAAAACAACAGTTATTTTATTATGCTCACAGATTTTATCAGTCAGGAAGTCAAGGAGGGCTCATCTAGGCTAGAGTCTCTCATGTGACTGTACTGAGATGCCAGCTGGTTTGCAGTCCTCTGAAGGTTCAATTAGACTGTGTCCAGAATGGCTTACTCAGCTGGCTGGCAATAGACGCTGGCTGATAGCTGGGAGCTTACACATGGCCTCTCCAGTATGGTAGGCTCAGAGCAATCAGACGTTTTACATGTCAGCAGACTTCTCCCAGAGTGAGCATCCCTGAGAACTGGATAAAAGCTGCATGGCCTTTTCTGAACCAACCTTGGAAGTTACCTAGTATCACTTCCACCATACTCTATTGGCTGAAGTAATCATAAGCCTGCCTAAATCCAAAGGGAGTGAACATAAATCCATGTCTTGATAGGAATGTCAAAAAACGTTGCAGAAATGTTTTAAAACCATCACAGCAACAAATCTGAATGCTAGAGGAAATCAATAAGTCTGGAGCAAAACATGAATTCCCAGTCATGACCCAAGAAGAAGTAGAAAGCTTGAACAGATCAAATGCCATAGAAAAGACAGGAAAAGGGATTAAAGATCAGCCATTAATTAAATGCATCAGGTAGTTTCACACTTGAGTTATATGTAACTTTTAAAGAGAGAAGTGCCATGTTATTTAAACTAGAGGATCTCAAAGTTTAGTGAGCACCAGAATCACCTTATCAACTGGTAAACATGCAGATGCCTGGGCACCATCGCCAGAGATTCTGATTCACTTAAGTCTAGAGTATGGAACAAGGATCTGCATTTCCAACAGCTGATGTTGATACCATTTTTCCACAGATAAATTTTGAGTAGGAGTGATTTAAACCAGTTAGCAAACTATGGCTTGTTGACCAAATGTGGCCCACTGCCTGTTTTTATAAATAAAGTTTTATTGGAATACAGCCATGCTCATTCATTTACAAATTGTTTATGTCTACTTTTGCACTACAGTGAGAGTTGAGTAGGTGCAATAGAGACTGACCCACAAAGCCTAAAATACCTACCATCTGGCCCTTTGCCAAAAAAGTTTGCTAACCCTTGCCTAAACCACTGTATTATTCTACCTCATTATATTTTCCCTTTTCCAAACTTCAGCAGACTTTTGGTATCTTCTGTTGATACTAAAGGTTAAGGTGCAAAACAAATACAACAAATAGCTTTCATGTCACATGCATTCAGTTCACGACCTGGATCACCACGTTGAAGAGGATGTGAAACTGTCCAAGCTCGGTGAGGAAGAATGTTGTGATTGATTAGCGATGTCTTCCACGGGCATCTACTTGCTGAGCCTGATTATAAAGTATACAAGTTTTAAGAATCTTCTAAAAAAACTGTTGGATAACAGCAACAAAATTTGGAAAGAATGCACACATTTTTAACTACACCATTAACAATGTATCAGATTTTGTTCCAACTGCTGTGGAAGTTATTGTAATAGTATTAAATATTTCACATTCATAAAAAAGTGGAGAAATAAAATCATTTTGTGATTTTATTAGACTGTAATACAGACCAATTTTGTCATTTTTGTACACAAGATTTCTGAGATTGATGTCTGCTCTTGGAAGAATACTAATACTGTTTCAAATGCTATGAGCCTATATTTTATCAGTTGAAAAATGTTCCCGTTATTAAGATACCTTTCAAAGATCCTCTCAACTTTGGGGGTGATTTTCGCACATTAACACCATTTTCCCATGATGTTATTTCTAAAATAGTGACCCAGAACATACCAATAAGGGAAATGACATTTTAAGATTTGCATATTTACATTATTATTTTAAAGGAAAATATGTATTTTTTTTGTTCTAGGCAAAAAAAAAAACTGTACAAGAAAATATATGTGTATGCTTGTTGTTCTAGGCAGGAAAAAAAACTGCAGATGAAAATTTCCAATGTGGGCAAGAAACAGTTAAATACTAAATCCCAATAAAGCAGGAAGTAAGCAGGGCTGCCATGAAGTCCAAGGATGGTGGCACAGGAGAACTAACCACAGAGCAGAAGTCCTAGAGGAACCAGGCAAGGGTAACCAGGCATACCCAGACGTGAGTTTTTCTTACCACTGTATTATTCCTTGCATTAACAAAGCTTGGCCCACAGAAAAAAACTCAATAAACATTTGTGGCAGGAAGGACAGAACGCATGAAAGGTGAAAGGGAGAGAGGGCAGAAGTTCACACAACAAAGCTGCGGCTCCATTCGAATTACCAGATGGTGGTTATAAAGAACAGTTGGGGAAGGTAACTGGTAATAAATAAGTTTCTCCACTAAAAATGAAGACGGCCAGGTAATCAGCCTCCAGTTGCTAAGGGTCTGATGTGCTAAGATCCTAGCGAAGGACACAATGGCTCCTGACATATCAGAAGCAAGTGTTTCTCTTTCCAGTTCCTGTGCACTGACTCTAAATACTATAAAGACAACTATATACCCAGGAAGAATAAGGATCCTCTGAGACTTTTAACCTTGATATGCAAGAGGAAGTTTTATTTATTATGTGGGGTCTCTGGTCTACAACACTGTATTAACAATACCTAGCAAGATAAAGCGAGGAAGGGCAGAAGATCTACTGTGTAGCTGATGATACTTGGTATGCTGGGTGAAATGTATCAGCAAAACTAGATAACTCCAAATTTTATATGGCATTGAAGTTTTTAGAACTGGGAAGTCCATGTATATGCCTAAAGACTGTGAATCTCCTGATAATGTATACAAAACATGTGTATGTGCATTTTTCTGAGAAAAGAGTCCAATACTTTTACCAGAGTGCCAAAAGGTCCACAATCTACCATACCCCCTTCCCAAAAATATTAAGAATCACAACTGCAGTGATTCACAAACTAGATCATTTGTGGGACACAACATTCTAAAATTAAATATAAAAGAATATATGAGAGTATAACACTTGTCATAAAGGTATTATTTCTTCAAACTTGCTTCAGGTGTGTGGGTGGGTGGGTGTGTGTGTGTGTGTGTGTGTGTAGCAAGGTAAATTTTTTCACACTGAGGTCTGGGTCAAAATGTTTGAAAGCCACTGCTCTAAGGCATGAGAAATGTATATACACAACTCTGTAACATACTAAATCATCATCCATTGAAATTAGGTGATCTGTGGTTCACACAATTAGGTGATCTGTGGTTCCAGTGGGTATTCTACTGTTTTGAGTGACACATGATCCACCAAAACAAAATGACTATTATTAGAGAACTGCAATCTGCAATACTCAGAAATGAAAGTATATCTTACACGGTCCTATTGATCTTAAGGAGACCAAGGACTACAAAGAAGTTGCCTTTGAAAGGACCCTGCACACTGGGTGTTTCTGAGAAAATGTGAAAAACTGAATTAAGTGTTTAGGAATGAGAAAAGTGCAAATATTTTCCCTGGGATGACAGAATCCTCTAAGCATCTCAGAAATATATCAGGGAAGGGAAGAGTATGGAAATTCATCCTTAAACCTGGTACAGCAATGAGATCTAGAAAAATTATTATTCTTTTATACAAAAGAGTATGGTAAATTTGCCATGACAGCTTGGGTTTGGGGATGTCACTTTAGTCCCAATTACCAGTAACTGGTACTGTCCACTATTCTCTTCTAAGCCTCAATACAAGAAACATAAATGGTCCAGGTATTGAATTACTTGGCTTATTGTCTAAAATACTACTAAAGCAATTTGTAGATTTGAGTTGTCCCAATCAATGCAAAAATTTCACAGGTATCACTAGATTCTGCACAGCCAGACCACTACCTTCCTCAATCTACAAAAGACTAAAAGTTACCCCTCTCAGATAGGTTCTGGCTTGTGGTTCAAGCATACCTGAAATCAAAAGTGAAGTACCATACTGAGATACTCCATCCCTCTTCCCCTGCTTACCTCCCAGAATGCTTGGAGCCAGGCTTATATCTCCTGGGCAGGAGACTAGAGCCAGTGAGGAATCACTGGAGAAACTGCCTGATACACGTGAAAAGGTGCACAGGTACTGACATACTGGGATTCTTCCCCTAATCCCAGCAGCCCCCAGGAAAAGAGCTTAGATCATTACCAGGTCACCTTTACTAGTTGACACAGAGCTTGTGATGCAATTTTAATACCTCATTCTCAAATAGGAAAACATACACAAGGATAGCTAGACATTTTATGAAAGTCTCAAATGTGAAAGAGAACAAAACAAATGGAGGAAAAGGAACTCAAAAAAAAAAACAGAGAGAAGGCCAGGAGCAAAATTATACCATATATAAAAAAAAAAATCCTCTGAGAGTTAAAAGATATCATATCCATGAAATAAGAAGCTACAATAAAAGAACATTCAGAAACCAGCAGAAGTTCTTCAAATCTAAAAAGTTTATTTTAAAAATTAAATAAACGAGTTAGAAGATAAATTTGGAAAATGTCTTAGAAAACATACCAAAATGACAAAAAGATGGAAATGGGAGTGAATAGGTGAGAAAATTAAGGATCAGTCCAGGAGGTCCAACATTTGAATAATAAGAGTTCAAGCAAAAAAGAATATAGAACATGAAAGAGAAGAAATTATCAAAGAAATAATACATATAAACCTTCCCAGGAGTAAAGAACATGAATTTCCAAATTGAAAGAGCCCACAGATTTCACAGAAAAATTAATGAAAAATGATCCACATCAATAATCGTAAAATTTCTTGGAGGCTTCCCTGGTGGCACAGTGGTTAAGAATCCGCCTGCCAATGCAGGGGACACGAGTTCCAGCCCTGGTCCAGGAAGATCCCATATGCCGTGGAGCAACTAAGCCCACGTGCCACAATTACTGAGCCTGGGTTCTAGAGCCCGCAAGCCACAACTACTGAGCCCGCGTGCTGCAAATACTGAAGCCCGTGCACCTAGAGCCCATGCTCCACAACAAGAGAAGCCACCGCAATGAGAACCTCGCGCACCGCAATGAAGAGTAGCCCCCGCTCGCCACAACTAGAGAAAGCCCACATGCAGCAACAAAGACGCAACACAGCCAAAAATAAAAAATAAATTTTTAAAAATAATAATAATCATAAAATTTCAGAAAACCAAGAATAAAGAGAAGAAAGATTGGTGAGGTACCTTCACAATGCGGGGGGGAAGGGGTCAGGCTGATACCACCTGAACCTATCGATTATTATTAGTCTCACTAAAGTGGGAAAACCAGACACTACATGTCTGATGATGTGATGCAAAGCTTAAGATGTGAGACAATAGAAAATATACAGCAGCACTTATGAAGTATTATTGTTTAATAATTGAACTAGAACTTAATCAAGCATAAATCTACATACTAGTGAGGTTTTTTTATTTCAACTGTTGTATTTTTGAGTACTAAAATATCATTTGGTTATTCTTATATCTTCCATTTCTATGCTGCGATGTTCTATCAAGGGAAACAGTAAGGGTGAATCTCGTCATTTTAGCAGTCATAAGTATATTTTTATAGAGTACTTTGTTGCCACTAACTAAAGAAAAAAGCCAATAGCAAGAATTTTTGGAAAAACAAAGAGCTCAAGAACACAGGCAATTTCCCACGAATTTTGCAGAGTGACCCAAACCGACAAGATGTGTCCTGCACTAATGTCTGGTGTTCAACAAATGATGAATGAATGAATGAATGAACACGCATGTATGCACATCTCTACAGATGTTGAAAGAGGAGCAGAATGTCCAGCCCTTTTAAAAGGTGCTACGTATGGTCACCTTATCTTTGATAAAGGAGGCTAGAATATACAATGGAGAAAAGACAGCCTCTTCAATAAGTGGTGCTGGGAAAACTGGATAGCTACATGTAAAAGAATGAAGTTAGAACACTCCCTAACACCATACACAAAAATAAACTCAAAATGGATTAAAGACCTAAATGTAAGGCCAGACACTATAAAACTCTTAGAGGAAAACATAGGAAGAACACTCTATGACATATATCACAGCAAGATCCTTTTTGACCCACCTCCTAGAGAAATGGAAATAAAAACAAAAATAAACAAACGGGACCTAATGAAACTTCAAAGCTTTTGCACAGCAAAGGAAACCATAAACAAGACGAAAAGACAACCCTCAGAATGGGAGAAACTATTAGCAAATGAAGCAACTGACAAAGGATTAATCTCCAAAATATACAAGCAGCTCATGCAGCTCAATATCAAAAAAACAAACAACCCAATCCAAAAATGGGCAGAAGACCTAAATAGACATTTCTCCAAATAAGATATGCAGATTGCCAACAAACACATGAAAAGATGCTCAACATCACTAATATTTAGAGAAATGCAAATCAAAACTACAATGAGGTATCACCTCACACCAGTCAGAGTGGCCATCATCAAAAAATCTACAAACAATAAATGCTGGAGAGGGTGTGGAGAAAAGGGAACCCTCTTGCACTGTTGGTGGGAATATAAATTGATACAGCCACTATGGAGAACAGTATGGAGGTTCCTTAAAAAACTAAAAATAGAACTACCATATGACCCAGCAATCCCACTACTGGGCATGTACCCTGAGAAAACCATAATTCAAAAAGAGTCATGTACCACCATGTTCACTGCAGCTCTATTTACAATAGCCAGGACATGGAAGCCACCTGAGTGTCCATCGACAGATGAATGGATAAAGAAGATGCGGCACATATATACAATGGCATATTACTCAGCCATAAAAAGAAACAAAATTGAGTTATCTGTAGTGAGGTGGATGGACCTAGAGTCTGTCATACAGAGTGAAGTCAGTCAGAAAGAGAAAAACAAACACTGTATGCTAACACATATATACGGAATCTAAAAAAAATTAAAAAGGTTCTGATGAACCTAGGGGCAGGACAGGAATAAAGACACAGACATAGAGAATGGACTTGAGGACACGGGGAGGGGGAAGGGTAAGCTGGGACAAAGTGAGAGAGTGGCATTGACATATACACACTACCAAATGTAAAATAGCTAGTGGGTAGCAGCTGCATTGCACAGGGAGATCAGCTCGGTGCTTTGTGACCACCTAGAGGGGTGGGATAGGGAGGATTGGGAGGGAGACGCAAGAGGGAGGGGATATGGAGATATATGTATATATATAGCTGATTCACTTTGTTATAAAGCAGAAACTAACACAAAACTGTAAAGTAATTATACTTCAATAAAGATGTTAAAAAAAATAAAAAGATGCTAAAGAGGGGAGGAACTAAAGCTATAACTCCTAACAGGGAGCCTCTAAAAGTTAGGGGTCAGGAACTGTTTCGGGTGATAATGGTAGGACAATGAACCACTACTGGCCAATTAGTCATTCTGACAACAGGAAGGTATATAAAAGCTAAGAGAAATGTTTCCAAATATACTGATGATATAAACTGGTATGATTGAGTTTAAGAGTTGTCCAGGGACTTCCCTGGTGGTGCAGTGGTTAAGAATCTGCCAGCCAATGCAGGGGACACGGGTTCGAACTCTGGTCCGGGAAGATCCCATGTGCTGCGGAGCAACTAAGCCCGTGTGCCACAACTACTGAGCCTGCGCTCTGGAGCCTGAAAGCCACAACTACTGAAGCCCGCGCACCGCAACAAAGAGTAGCCTCCGCTCTCCGCAACTAGAGGAAGCCCACACGCGGCGATGAAGACCCAACGCAGCCAAAAATAAATAATAAATAAAATAAATAAATTTAAAAAAAAAGAGTTGTCCAAAATCTGTTCTCCCTTTGATGTTCAGCCATATCCAAGAAATGTCAGATCTAGCCAGAAGGATTTCACTACTGAATGATATGGCAAGTTCACAGAAAAGGCATTCTTATATTGATATCAAGCTCAGTCTTCCAGGGGCTTAATGATAATCTCTGGACACTATGCTGCATCTCAAAAATTTTTCTTTCAGTGGAGGTGATGGACCTCTCTGTCCCAGTCTAATGAGGACATTAATAATCATTTGGGAAACAGGGTATCAGTGAATAAGGTGGACTAAGACAGCTCGCCAATATGGTGGAGATTAAAAAGTGACTTGGAGACTCACCAAACCAAACTCTCAGCAAAAACGGGTTACATTCCACAAACAGGCGAGGATATTTTCACTTTTAGCCTAAGCAATGGAGCACCCGTAAAACATCAGTACCAGTAAGGGCAAACTACCCTAGGTTTGGATTACAACAGGACAGCAAAAGATCTGAAGAATCTACCTGCAATTGTTTCTTTGTCCCCTAGCAACTCATGCAATAATTACTTGACATTAATACAGTCATGTGATTTATTTGGCACTTAACTAACAGGAATATGTATAAAACAACTCAGGGAGGTTACCGTATCTCTTTTATAGCTAACTCATAACTAAAGTAATACACAAACAAAGGCTAATATAAATTTTAAGCTTCTATAGATTAATAAAGAATATTTGATATATCATCCTTCAGTGAGCCATAAACTAAACATTATATGATCAATGTAGGTTCTAAACAACGTTTACAATGGAAAATAGACAAAGCAAATCAGGGCCCCAAAAGAATTCAATTCAGCTTTACACCTTTAAGATAGGAATGGGATTCAATTATATCAATTACTTGAGAAATGTGTACATTTTTCAATGAGCATATTATTTTAAAACTAACCTAATTTACTTATGAAAGAACAAGAGGCTTTTCATCTCTCCTTTTCCATAGAGGGTTTTTTCTTAACTAGTTTTCAGTTTCTTGACTCAGTAGTGTAATACAATTTTACATTTCCTGCTTTATCTGCTGAAGCAAGATAACTCACTAGCTATTGTCCAGACAGATTTTCATTTCACCCAGTCCATAGTTTTATACAAAGTGAATTTCCTAACTTCAGAGAACTTAACAACTATTCCCAATGAGAAACTCTTTAGGCAATGCCAGGAACCCCATGCAACCCCATGAAAGAAATTCTACTCAACTACAGTATGAACAACTCCTTACTAAATAGCTTTTTTCACAAACTTCAGTGCATTAGGTATGTTCCATGCATATCTTTCTATCATTGTATATTTTGAAATAAAAAAATATATAAAATGATACAGCCCTAAGTCAGTTGCTCTTTTACTTTCCATTTGTTTCAAATGTTTCACAACTTAAGTTTGTGATATTACAATCCCCTCCAGAAGACTTAAATAGTATTAAAATACTGCTTTCAATTTAAAGGGCTAAATATCTGGAAAATTAAGGTCACAATGTTAGAGAGTCTAATGGAGTATGGATTTCTGCTTGAAGTACTTCAACCAGAAACCTCAGCAATCTTAAATCTGTCTCTCCTGGATATAATAAGTTTTAAAGCTTTGAATGAAGTTTCGGAATATGTTTCACATCTTTCATAACTTTAGAAAAGGATGCTGCAGAGAAGCAAAGGGAACAGTTTCTACAATAACAGAATTTTTATGCAGGAGCAATAAGCTACAGAGCCTTTAAAACAAAAGATGAACAGGATCATTTTTAAAGGAGGAAAATAACAAACATTAGAAGGTTTCTTTGTAAGAATTTGTTTGTAGGTACAAAGTACTTTTTAAAAGATCAAGAAATAGTAGATTATTTGATCCCAGGTGTCATAAATCCTATAGAATCATGATTAAATCAAGTGTTAATTTTAAAATATATGGTTTTTATTTCAGTTATTTCTATAGGTAATACGGCTAGTTTCATATTCCATTATAAAACCTAAGTCATTTTTCCAGATAGGGCACTACCTGGGAAGTATTGAAAGACCAAATCACATGAAACATGTACAACATTTGAAATAGGGAAACAATGCAAAATACATTTCAAAAAATTTGCTTTTAAAATGTTCATTTAGAATAGTGGTTCTCAACCAGAGGTGATTTTGCCTTCCTGGGGACACTTGGCAATACCTGGGGATATTTTTAGTTGTCACAACTAGGGGAGTGCTACTGGCATCTAGAGGTTAGAAGCCAAGGATGCTGCTAAACACCTGCAATGCATGGGACAGGCCCACAACAAAGAATTATCCAGCCCAAAATGGCATTAGTGCCAAGGCTGAGAAACCTTGACCTAAAACAATACCAAGGACACTATCAGATGTGCTTGAACAATGAACAAATATCTGCTGAATGCATGAATGAATCTTAATAAGCAAAATTTCTTCATTTCTACTTTTTATAGCTTCTTATTATCTCTATCAATCTGATTCTGCCTAATACAGACTCTATTTCTATTCTCAAGATCTTTACCTACTCATTCATCAGATTCCCCTGTGATGTCAAATATGATGAAATGAAACCACATGTCTATCAAGGATCTTGCCGTGTGATATGGTTCCAAGGGAATCCAAAACAGGGACACTATACTGACCATTTAATTGTCATTCAAATTAGCAGATGAAAACATTTTCAAATGCTTTCAGTGATTAAGAGCTCAAAAATACATAGTTTTTAACTACGGGAATTAAAACACTATTATTTTATTTGGTCACATTTGTTGATAAACCAAGGTATTTCAAATTTATATTTCAAGACTAAACAATCAAAACAGTCTTCAGCAAAAACTCATCATGTGAACAGTGTAACTAGGAAAGGTTAAAAGGCCCATATGATCTTCCTAAATAGTAATTCACAATTCCCAGGTCAAAACAATCTTAAAGAAAAATTTTAAACTCTAGGGTCCCGAATTTAATCTAATATGAAAACTGCATCCAGAGAGGAAATCAGATTTTTAAGTTTTTTTAATCCAGATTTATATGTATCCTTAACTGGTATTTATTTAGAGATTTCTTTTTATTAACAAATACCTAGAATCATGATTGTATCTGAAAAGAAGAAGTACAGATATTTTTTTCCTTATAACTTAAAAAATTTTTGTTTTACTACACACATAATAATTTTGTAAGAAAAGTAAATGATATAGTCAAAGAAAAAGAGCCTTTGATAATTCACATACACGCCTCAATTTATATAGAATCATATTATTCAAGGGTTAAATTTTAAGAATAGAGTTAATCATAAAGATAAGAAATTTCTAAATGATTTCTTTTTAATAAATGTGCCACTTATATAAGGGGGAGAAGTGAATAAAACTGAAAGAGACTTATAAAGAAATGCTTCTAGCCAAAACAATAATGTTAAATGAATTACAAATACTAAATCAATCATAAATATTTACACATTATTCTGCAACTATACTTTGTTTTACTTGTCCTTGGAGACAAATGTTTCTATGAGAAATCCTGTATATTTAAATATTGCCTGAGATAATGTTATTTCAAAAAAAAAAGCCCAAGAATTACATCAACTAAAGCCATGACATGGTCCTATAGTCACAGATTGAAGAGCAGTCTAAAAGCTGTTCAAATGTTTATTCAGACAGAAATAAAGGGCACAGCTTCTCAAAGGGAAATGGCTTTTAATAAAAGCTTATAAACAGAAAGTTGTCCACCAGAGATATAGGTCCAAATGAACCAATGAAAAAGGAAATTCTATGTGGGATTATTCCAAACTCATTTAAAGTCACATGCACTTGGAAAACCCGAAACAATCAAAGTAAGTACATTATCTAGCCATGCTTTCAAATCTATTTCTCCCCGCTGGGTACCAACAACTGGAGAGGGTGTTCATTTGTTCTTTTCGTTCTTTTTTACAGCTAAATGAGCATGCAAACCTTCAAAAGAGTGGCAAAAATGGAAATGACAGCACCATTTATGAATCTAAAATAATCTCTGTGAATCAGTGTCAGTGAAATGGGCAAAAAGACATATAAACATCCCAAGTGAGTAGTATCTCTGTAAGAAAATCAGAATTTGGGATGACCAACGTTACAAAGGATTTTTGTATATATCAATCCCTTGAAGCATTTGTTTAGAGGCCACTAACAACTGTCTAAGAGCAATCTAGCAATCAACAACTAACTCATAAATCCCTTCCAAAATTTTTTATTTAGACCCTACCATATGCACGGGACTCTGTTAGGCACAGTAAGAGAAGCAAAGACTTGTCCATCATAGACTGGCCTCAAGAAGCTTACAAGTCTAGTGGGGAAGATAAGACATGACTAGAAAGAACTTCAAAACAAAATAAAAAGGGTGAAGTGCTTAAAGAGCAGTAAAAATAAAGTGTCTTAAGAAGTCAGAAGAAAAAGAAGTGACTTCCAGCTGGGGTGATCAGAGAAGACATTAAGATTAGGTGCTAACATCTGTGATAGGCCTGGAACTATACATGTGATTTGGACCATCTCAGAAGGAGGTAAACATTGTAAGGGAACAGAAACAATACAAGTGAAGGTGGACCTATGAGAAAGCATCCATGCTCATCCAGAAATTCTACTGGCTAACAGAGAGTACTACAGAAAGAGGAGTAGTTAAAGATGCAGTAGGACATTGAGACTAGGACCAGTTTGGGAGGGCTGAGAAGTCTGAACTTTGTTGGGTAACTGGGAAGCTGGTAAAGACTTCTGAGCAGGAAAAAGCATCATCAAAGTTGTGCTTTAGAAAAATCAATCTAGCTGTAATTGATGTAGGTGAACATCAATCAAATGCAGACGATATAACACAGTGAATATAATGTAAGCCTGCAGGAATTCAGGAATTCATTTATAAAAATGTAATTTATATGCATCTTTTCAGTAACACAGCCCTATAAACTGTCTTGCTCATAGACTAGTACCTAATTATGTAAGCATCTAAAAAGGTCATAAGTACTATAAAATGATATCACAAAACCTCTTGCCTCTGCCTGGAAAGCCTTCCACCCCCTTTCCCTTCCGGTAAACTCCTTATCCTGTAGGTCTAGTTTAAATGTCACTTCCTCAGAAAGGCCTTTTTTAATCACTTATCCAAATTAGGTCTCCCTGTTTTTTCTCTTTCTAAGGAATTTGTACTTTTTCCACACAGCATTTATCACTATTTATATATTTTGGTCAGTAATTGATTAAAATCTCTCTCTCCCACTAGATTGTGAAAGGAAGGACAGTACTATTTTTGCTCATCATCATATTCTCCAGAGCCTTAAACAATATAACACAAGGTAGGCATCTAACAGATATTAGGTCTATGAAGAATGAATGAATGAAAAAGAACAGATTTTAAGGTCACTACTGTAATGCCCTTCTTTGCTAAATGTGCTATTGGCCAAGATACTTTCTTTCACAGGGAAAATTTAAAGAAATCTTAAATTTCAACTTAGAAGAATGCGAAATTCCTATCTTCTAAAACCAGAATAAAATTTCTGTCTTCTAAAATCAGAATAAAAGTCTATACTTCTATAAGGAAAACCTTAAACCAATTATTCAAGCCAGAATATACATTTCTACTTCTTATATCCTTACAGAAATAATTAATAAAGCAACTACTAAATGAACTGGAATAAGGAACAGAATCTGAGTACAAAGTAAGCATTATAAGTCATGTAAAAAAGGTGATCATATACTTGAGGTGACTCCTTGATCCATGCATATCACGTCAGAACCTCAAAGAGAACTTCAGCATTCAATAGGAAAGATTTTATGTTAACCTAAATAATCACTGGAGTAGATAAAACCCTCAAAAACAGATGGCTAAGCTTCTTCACAAATAATTCATTTCCACATTAATAAATACATGGCTTTGAATCACATGCTACTTGTACCTTTGATCTCCAGGCCATAAACATGGTATAATGTTTTCTTCATATAATAATAAACTCATAGAAGATTAGTAATGTAATGAACCTTGAGTCACAGAGGTCTAGAGAAGTCCAAAGGAGTTCAACATGTGGCATTTGGGACCTAATGACAAGATGCAGCCCTTATAAAACTTTAGAAAAATCATCCAATTCATTAGTATACGTGAACTAGGAAGGCCTAACCAACTATAAGTAAGGAACTAAAGAAGTTGGCTGAACTCTGGAAATGCTGAGCTAACTTGGTACAATGGAGTACCTAGAACAAAGGGAAAGCATGATTTCCATCATTCTTTTGGGGCTCTTTGTGCAACTAAATTTTGCAAACCAGATGCACTATCCAAACTTAAAATGAAAAAAAGATCAGCAGAGATTTGTTCAAGGAGGTAGTTTTGCTATAAAGAGACACCTGCATTCCCCAAAATCACTACACTATGTAAAAATCACAGAATAGAAAACATAGGCCTTACGGAGAAAATGCAGTTAGGGACACAACACTCAAAAATTTTGTCAGAGACATACACACACAAGATAGGAACCCAATACAAATGGTAGCATAGTTTCACTCATGTTAAAGGGTTAGGAAAATACATAAATATGGCAACTTATCTTGAAAAAGACCTGAAGTTTGCTTGTGGATGTGAAGATTTGAAAGGTTGTAGCTTGTGAATTAATTGTTAAGTGGTGGAAAGAAGGTTATCTGAAATCACAGGGAAAGGTGTAATGCCAGCTGTGGGTGGGTGTGGCCCATTGCACACAGTGAACTGAGGGAGCTGGTAGATATTCCAGGTGTGTGTACCTGTGTCCATTTTGTGTATTCCTATGTGGCTCGGTTCAACTGGGTGCAATATTCTGTGTTCACCTGGTGCTTCTTGCTGACAAAAATCATACATAAGCAAACATGAAATTCACTTATGCTCAAATTGCTTCCTAATATATCAATCGTGTTTCAACAAATTCAAGTTTTCAAAACAAGCATTAATAGCAGAACTGACTTTATGGGTATTTAGAATCAAACAACCAATGCCAACTTGATACTGCAATCATTTCCCCATTGCTCAAATGTCTTGAGCTCACAACATTTTGAAGAATCACAGAGTCTCTAATAGAAAAAAGTCACAATCCCTAAATAGATCTGTATAAATCATATGGCCAAACTCTAGAAAACGTTGGGGTCTGCTTGGCTCCATGAAAGTACAATCTTCTTCATAAAATCATTGCCTTTAAAGCAATAAGTATATAGTGACATAAAATCTAAACATCACTGGTAAATATAGCATTTGATCAAATCTAGTTTTTACTCAGAAATTAGGATCTTCTTTTCCTGTCATCATCACTATTATCATTAGCACACCTTCTCACGTTTTTCTCTCGGCCTTCAGCAGTCACTACTATGATAACCAAGGCACAAAAGCCAACACATTGGCATAGTTCACAAACCTTAGCAACAGCACTGTTCTTGTCCCTGGTGCCAGTTTCTAGCTTGGTATCATAACAATTGTCATGTAGTGAAAATAGTATCTGTGAACAGATACCATTTCACTTTGTTTTAATCAGGAAAACCCAACCTCCAGGAGGAATGTCTGAGCCTCTACTTACAGCATTTATAAAGCATTATCTATTCCACAGGCTTGTGAGCATCAAGAGCACTCAGGTCAGTGCTTCACAAAAATCAGGGGCTTACTTAATTTTCATTAAATAAATGTTAGTTGAACTTACTTGATTTGTTTTGCTATTTACGCAAAATAATTTTAGTCCCAAAATATTAAATTCCAGTTTCAAAAGCAACATAGTCACCAGTCACCACTAGTCAAAGATTATTTTTGTTTGTTTTTAATTACTATAAAATTAGAAGATAATTGCTGTAAAAAAAAAATTGGAAGAGTCAAGAGTGTACCAAAAGTCCACAGCATCTCCATTCCTCACCTGAGAAAGAACTCATTTTAATGGCTCTCATGTAATATTCTAGAAATTTTCTATGCATATATGTAAGAATAAATTACGTATTATTTTTAGCAAATAAGATCATACTATATTCTCATATAACTTACTTTTCCCCTAAGTATTATAGCCCAGCCATTTTTCCATTATCAGTAATATACATATACAACTTTCGTTTTAGTGGCTATATAATATTCCAAGGTATACAAGCACCTAAAATTATTTAACAAACTCATATCAATAGTCAAGTAAATAGTTCCCACATTGTTTCTATTATAAGCAATACTATAAAACAACATCTTATTACATATACCTTTGTACTCTAGGATAAATATATTTGTAGAATATATTCTTAGAAGAACTGCAGAGATAAAATATATGAACATTTACAATTTTGATAAATGCCAAATTGTCTTCAAGAAAGGATATGAGAATGCCTATTTTATGACATCCTTTTCACCATTAGATATTTTCAGTTTTTCACCTTTGTCAAATCAATAAATGAAAAATGGCATCGCATTTTCATTTCTACCTCTTTAATTATAAGTGAGAATAAGTACCTTCTCAAATTTTTAATATTTTTATTTTTCTGTAAAATGTTTGTTCATATCAATTACCCACTTTTATACGGGGTTGCTCATATTTTCTTGTTGACTTAGCAGTGATCCCTGAACATTAACAACATCAATCCTTTTTCTGTCAAATATTTTGCAATTATTCTTCCCCACTTGTATATTTGTTCATTGATTGTTATCATGGTGATTTTGCCATGCAAAGGCCCTTACTTTTTATGAAGTCAAATTATTAATCTTTTCCTTAATCGTCTCTGGGTTTAGAGTTATACTTAAGAAGACCTCTGTCCTAAGATTATAAAACTATTTTGCCCATATTTTCTCCTTAAAATAATTAATAAGTGATTTTTATTGAATGCTTACTCAGGCCCAGGCACTGTTCTAAGCACTTTGTATACATTATAGCATTTAATCCTCACAACAAGCTAAGTAGGTGGGTAGTGTCATTATCATCATGATACAGATGAAGACTCTGTGACTACAGATGAGGTTTAAACTTATCTGAGGTTACACAGCTGGTATGTGGCAGTGTCAAGATTTCAACTCAGACCAGTAAATTCATCAACTTTAAGCTATATCTACTGATTTTCTCTGTCTCTCCACTAAGAAAAATGAGTTCACATACACATACCTTTACCTCTTCTTTCTTCCCCGCCTTATATTTATTATTTAATTCCTTTTTTCATTAATAATTGTACAGCCTTTACATTTACTTCTGTTTTCATAATATGCAGTTATTTAGATTTGACTTAGTTCCATATTTAAAGTTCCATATTTAAATGGATTCCACATACCCTGCCAATCCTTTAATAGGATTCTCCACTCCCAAGTTCTTTTTCCTTATTTATCACTTAACAGACTAATTTTATTCATGAGGCAATTTGTTGGGAACTAGATCCTTGAATGGTTGAAAATATCATTTGTTACCTTTATACATAAACCACTGCTTGGCTAGGTATCAAGTCTGCCCACATGTATCCCACCAAGCTCTAGAGACATTGCTCCACTGCCTCCTGGCTTTAACTGCTACCTGAGGCCAATCTGATTTCCCCCCTTTTGGGTAACTTGCTTTTTCTGCCTGTAAGCCTATAATATCCTTTTCTTAACCTTGTAGTACACTAACTTTACTATTATATACTTACTTGGTATTGATCATCCTGTCTCAGTTTTTCTTGGAACTGTGTGCCCTTTTGATCTACAAATTACAAATTTCCTTCATCTCTGAAAGTTTTTTTCCTCCATTATACACCTAAATATTTTCTGTCCATTTGTTCTGCTTTCTTTATTAGGCACACCAATAATGCATATGTTGGATCCTCTCTGTCTATCTTTATTATCTGTATTATATTAGAAATTTTAGTTGCAAGCCTATGGGAGAAGATTAACTTGAACTAGCCTAAAAAAAAGGAATATACTGAAATGACACTAGAGTACCTCATATAACTCCAAAGAGCAGCTGGCCCTCAGGGATAACTAGAACCACAGACTTGAACACCACCACCACCAGGCCTATTTATCTACCAGGAGTGTCTCAGCTTTTATTTCTTCTTATGCGTGTTAACTTGGCTCTTACCACCACAGACAGACTCGCTTCCTTCACGAGGCAGGAAACATGGTCAACAGCTCCAAAATCTCACATCCCATGATTCTCACTAGTGAGTGACTGCCCTGCTTTCCTTAATCCCAATTGTTAAAAATCTTATGTTCCCTTCAAATTATTTAAGTGACTATAGATGTATTTTTCCAGAATTTCTGTTTCCCAAAATAATTCTGAATCTGAAATGTATGCTTAGAGAAAAGCAGTTTAGCCAACTTTGGTTTGCTAATTTATTGCTTATTCATTTCTGTTCATTTGATTCTGGTCAACTTCTACAAAGCTCACTGTCATTTCTTCCCCCTCACTTCATTATACCTTAGAAGTCAAGTATAAAAGGGCACCATTCCCTTAGCCTTATTTCTCCCTCTATTCTAAGATATGGAACTGGTTCCCTTGAGGATTTTCAATTTTTCACATGGCCTGCCCCAAAGTGTAAACCTCAAAGGATGGGGCACTCAGGGCCCTCCACTGACTTTCTGAATTTTTAGAAGTAATAGTTACTATTAAAATTCTACTTTGGAAAATTTACAATCCATTCACTCATCAAACATGCGTGGAATGTTAACTATGTGCAAGACACTCTGAGAGGCGCTAAAGACACATCAATGAAGAAAGAAACAGTTCTTCCCTGTAACTATTCCTTGTAAATAGTTACAGCGAGGAAGACAAACACCTAAACAAATAATCACAAGGGTAATAGATCAATAAGTGAGTAAAAAGGTGGTTGTTAAAGCAGAAATTAAATAGAGGGCCCAAGAGTTATGGATTAAGTTATTTAGCTAGAAATTCTCCAGGACTTCCCTGGTGGTCCAGTGGTTAAGAATCCGCCTTCCATATACAGATTGCCAACAAACACATGAAAGGATGCTCAACATCACTAATCATTAGAGAAATGCAAATCAAAACTACCATGAGGTATCACCTCACACCAGTCAGAATGGCCATCATCAAAAAATCTACAAACAATAAATGCTAGAGAGGGTGTGGAGAAAAGGGAACCCTCTTGCACAGTTGGTGGGAATGTAAATTGATACTGTCACTATGGAGAACAGTATGGAGGTTCCTCAAAAAACTGAAAACAGAATTACCATATGACCCAGCAATCCCACTACTGGGCATATACCCTGAGAAAACCATAATTCAAAAAGAGTCATGTACCACCATGTTCACTGCAGCTCTATTTACAATAGCCAGGACATGGAAGCAACCTAAGTGCCCACCGACAGATGAATGGATAAAGAAGATGTGGCACATATATACAATGGAATATTACTCAGCCATAAAAAGAAACAAAATTGAGTTATCTGTAGTGAGGTGGATGGACCTAGAGTCTGTCGTACAGAGTGAAGTCAGTCAGAAAGAGAAAAACAAATACTGTATGCTAACACGTATATATGGAATCTAAAAAAAAACAAAAAAAAGGTTCTGAAGAACCTAGAGGCAGGTCAGGAATAAAGATGCAGACGTAAAGAATGGACTTGAGGACACGGAGAGTGGGAAGGGTAAGCTGGGATGAAGTGAGAGAGTGGCATGGACATATATACACTACCAAATGTAAAACAGATAGCTAGTGGGAAGCAGCCGCGTAGCACAGGGAGATCAGCTTTGTGCTCTGTGACCCCCTAGAGGGGTGGGATAAGGAGGGTGGGAGGGAGACGCAAGAGGGAGGAGATATGGGGATATATGTATATGTATAGCTGATTCACTTTGTTATACAGCAGAAACTTACACACCATTGTAAAGCAATTATATTCCAATAAAGATGTTTAAAAAAAAAGAATCATAAAAAAAAAAAAAAAGAAAGAATCCACCTTCCAATGCAGGGGATGCAGGTTCGATCCCTGGTAGGGGAACTAAGATCCCACATGCCGTGGGGCAACTAAGCCCACGTGCTGCAACTACAGAGCCCACACACCCTGGAGCCCGCTCACCACGACTAGAGAGAAGCCCACACGCTGCAACGAAGGATCCTGTGTGTCGCAACTAAGACCCAATGCAGCCAAAAATAAATAAATATTAAAAAACGAACGAAAGAAAGAAACTTCCTGCGTTGCTTCTCAGTATGGGGAGAGTCAAAAGCCTCCTTGCGGCTAATTTTATTTATTTTGTGATGTCACGTAAGTTGCTTCCCTTAGTGACAGATTGCAAGATGAGGACGTACCCTATAACTGGGTATAATAGGACCTTTCTTGGGGGGGGGGGTCCAACTTAAAAATAACTACCTTTTTTCTTGGTGTGCAAAACCCACTGGCCTTGTGGGAGTATTCCTTGGTATTCAAAGTTAGGGAAAACTGTTGGGATAAACCTGACATGGCACTTACCAAAGTCTTCTGTCAAGAAGGGATGCAAATGTCACCAAAAGAGTACTTGCTAGGCAGGAGCTGTCTGAGTTGGTGACCCAAGCTCAAGCCAGCCCAAGGGTTTATGGAGGAAAGGTGACTCTAGCCCAGCCTATAATCACCATGATACAAGATTATGCTCAGAGGAACAATGGGTAAACGAATGTAAACTAATGATACATTCTACAACCTGAGCAGGTCACCACAGTGCAGTGGATAATTGTGCAGGACCATCTTCAACATCAACAGTCTTTTTTAGCAACAGCTATATTGCACTTACCAGATTTCCAGTTCACTCCCCAACTGTTACATGAACCTTTAGGTTCTTAGACAACACACAAAGTGAAGGAAGAGTCCTCCAAAGGGAGACACTGACCTTTCTGGCAATAAAAGCATGTAGAAAATAATGCAATTAACTTAATAATTAAAAGAGATTTGACTACATTGGGATTTCTCTGAAAGAGTGACACTTGAGCAGAGATCTGAAGAACAACAAGCAGTTATCTCGTTGTAAAGAATACATTCCAAAAGAAGGATCAGGAAGAAACTTGGAAGATCTGAGGAAATTAAAGAGGGTCAGTATGGCTGGACTGTGAAGAAGGGCTACGCTGTTGACAGCCAAAGATGGTGAGGTCGGCAACGGGCTGTCTCCCATAGGGCTTTGTAATCTACCTTAAGTATTTGAGGCTTTATCCTAAGAGCAATGCGAGGTAATAATTAAGCTTTAAGAGTGACATGACCAGATTTGTATTTGTAAAACATGACTTTCGTTGTAGGATGTAAGAGAACAAGAGTGGAAACGAGTAGGAAAGCCAGTTGGGAAGTTATCTCAGGAAGAATGGGCGGGTGCAGGTGCAAGTAGGTTTATAGATTTAGTTGTAGGGAATTTCCATCAAATGTCTTCCTTCTCTATGATATAGCAAGCTGAAGAGAGAGTTGACTTTGGGCATTCATAGGATTCAAGGGATGAGTAAATTCAACCCCAAAAGTCTCTTGGAAGAAAGCAGACACGCTGGCCTTACAGAATTCTGCTAAAGGCTTAGAAGGGAATTCTGGCACTTATGGATTTAGTGTTACATTATACTGCTAGGTTAAGGATTCTGTATTATTTTGTCAAAATAAATCAAAGTTTTACCCAAGAGATTAAAAGCTATATAAAGAAAAGAACTTTCCATTTGCTTGCCCTTGTACAGCAAGTGGAGGTACTCTTCCTAAGCATCACCTTCAAGCAACTTCAGATGAAAAAAGTGAGAGAACTTAGGAAATACTTTTACAGTTGACCATAGATAGACCCTGGCTAGACCGTAAGAAAAGAGGGCTTTATTAAAAGCATTCTTAGCTGATGGTCCTTTCACCATTTACCAGTCACTTAGGTCAAAAAACAAAAGATAAATGCTATTCCCCAGGTCTAGCGCCACCATCAACATGGAGGAAATGATGAAAGCCCTAGATTACAGGGGAAATTCAGCAACGGGTGCCTTTGGGAGAAGAAAGCTGACATTCTGTCCTCATCCCTTCAAAAACATATCCCAAGCAGAAAGAGATCTAGGATCAAAGCTATCTTTAAAGGACTAAAAGGTCTCAGAAGCACTGCTGCCTGCAGGTGTAAAAATAAAGTGACAAAAGTATACTGACAGACCAAATTAGTGATCCCTAAACTTCCTTTTAGGTTGGCCCACTGCTCTTCTTATTAAGACTCTAGAAAGTCCTTGAGAGGGCACCTCCAGGAGTGTCATTTGTGAAAAACCAAGGCAACAGAAAGAACACCTAGTAAGATAATTAGTGGATTTTAGGAGAGGGAAAAAAAAAACAACAAAGTAGTGAGAAGTACAAAGGATAGATTCTCCACCATCTAATCACTGCCACATAAAGAATATAGGTTTTACTGTGATTTCCAGGCAAAGGTTAAAAAACTTCACATTTTTAACAAAAATATCCCCACCCCCATCTCCCTGGAAGTTATAACCCTCTACTTTTGTTGTAATTGGGGTTTACCTGTGGGGTTAATTTCCCACTGGAAGTAAGCCTATGAGCATCCCTACACTGCAGGCAGCATAAAACTGGGGCAGAAAAAAAAAATACCTTCTGCATCAGGAAGCAGAGTTTCATAGCTGGAGTCACAAAGCCCTGGGTTCAAATCCCAGTTCTACTATTTACAAGCTATATGTCTCTGGGCAGGTTACTGAAACTCTTTGAGCCTCAGCCATCTTGTTTGTATAATAAGATTATTATAAAGAGAACATGAGACATAAAGTGTCTTAGCACAGTATCTGACACACAATAGTATACAATAAGGGAAAGGTACTGTTAGAATTAGAAATCATAAATCCTTACCTCCATGTTCTTTCGTTCTTCTCTGCTGCCTTTGAAGAAGTCTTTGGTCTCAGATGCAACTTGTCTACCTGGAACCCCAATATCCTGTCTGCTTCTGCCTATTTATCTCTACCTACAGGACTCTGTTGTCCCTCACTCTACCAACAATCCCTGGACTTAACTTATTACCTATCCAGACCTATAAACTCTGCTGACTCACCCCTGCTGTGTATTCCCTCCCCAGCCTCCTCTTCTGCATGTTGCCTTTCATTTCCACTGTGACAAATCTGAAGTCAAGTCAGATTGTTTCCATTACTTTGAAGGCTGCCTGAAAGGCTTTATTTAACCTACAGTAGCCAGAACCATTAACTTACATATAACTAACATCATTGATCAACTGATAAATCACTCTGTACGCAGGACCACGCTAAACTCCCAAAATAACTATATTTGATCCCTCCAAAATGTGACTCTCCCCTTTTACAATCACAGAAGTTGCCACAAAATGTTGCTTCTAAATGAAGACTCTTGGTTTCTGCATCTTAACTCAATATCTTAACTATTTTGAAAACTAGAAAGATGAGAAACAAAAGTCTCTAGGCTACTTTAAAAAAAAAAATCTTAAAAAAAAAAAAAAAATCTTAGACCTATATTGCTTTAAAATTACCAGAGAGTGTCTATTAGGGAACATTAAATAATTTCACTGTCTCATTACTCTCAGGTTATAGTCTAAGTCCTTGATTGAATTAAATGAATCAAGAAAAGGAATTTGGAGTACTAGTAACCCAAGTTTGGTTTAATGTTTAATGTGTGGTTAGTTTAGAGGCAATAAAGAAAGGTCAAGGTCATTAGCCTTTTCTATGCTGGATATCATCTCACAGGACATCTTGATTAAATTCTGCAAATACAATCTATTGAGTCAATACTGGGTCTTGTAATAGTCATGTATGCTTTTACTACTGCAAAGATGACTCTTTGATTATATTTATAATTCAAAAATTACTCTATTGCCCAAGTCTCTTTCACAGCATAATTCTTTAACTTAGTATACTTGAAATTTTGTACTTCCAAGAACAGAAAGTACTGATAGATAATATACATAAAAAACTAGGTGACAGACTGCCCTCTAGTGGAAAGTAAAGAAATTACTGAAGATGCTTCTTTGACAGAGCTCTAATACAGAGTTACAGCTGTCTAACTTATGACATTATTTAAATGATGTTTAAAACACTGAATAAAATTTACTTGGGATTTATTAATCAATTCAAGCTATGCAGAATAGAATAGACTAAAAGCAGAGACTGGTTCATAGCTCATCTCTGTTACTTTCTAGCTGTGTAATGTTTGTCTCAGTTTCCTCACCTGTAAAATGGGAAAAATAATATTACCTACCTCGTAGGGCTGACATGAGGAGTAAAGGAGTCAACATATGAAAAGTATATAGAACATTGTGCTACAAAGTTAAGTGATATAAAATTATTGGTCATTATTATCTGTAGCTATTATAGGAGGGATTATGGCTGGAGGCAAATCATAATTTCAGAGGATATGAAGAAAAGTGAAAGAGTCCTGGTAGGAACACACTTCTTTAGGGATTAGGCTGTAACATACTAGTAGAGCATCAGCTCAGTTTGTCCTCCCATTTGCAGAAATCCATGAGCTATGCCTGTATATAACAGAACACAGGGGGAACTCAGAAGCAAGTGAACTGTATGTGGATAACATTTTGTGGGAAATACAGGGAAGTTTTTTTGTTGTCCCAATGCAAACACGATGAAGAATACCACATACTCTTTTAAACCAAAAACACTTGCAGATTCAGCCCACCTGGATCTTTCAGGCTTTGGACTCCTTTTGTACCTAATGTCTACAGCATATACAATTAGTACCTTGCTGCACACTAATCATTAGTCTCAGATTCTCTGAATCACACATGTAGCACTTTTCTACAATCAATTTATTCACTGATTGGGCATATATTACAGAATTCTAACTTTTAAAAATAATATTCCGCTGCATCTAGAACAACATATCTAATTAACGACTAAAACAAAGTTAATAATATAATTTCCACCTCTTTTTCCAAGGAAAGCCCAAATCAGTAATTATTTTCAGCTGAAAATAATGCCCATAAAATTGAAAAATGATCTATAATTTCCAGGTACTTCTTTACCACAAATAATTGTCATCCAGAGCAAAATGGCTTGTTTTTCTCATAAAACAATATGATCACTCTAATAAAATCAATATAGTTCTTAGTTATTTCCATCACTGTCCTGAGGTGCCCTAATTCATTTAATTCAAATTTTTTTTCTGTGAACACTCCAAATTGAAATTAAAAGTTGCAATTCAGTTATTCAATACAAACACGAACCCATTAAAATGACATAAAAGTTCCTCTAAGATCTTATTCATAACATTTCCATGTATTTACTGCAAGCGAGTAAAAAGGACCAATGTATGTAATTGGAGTAATAAACTGCAGATAATGTCTTATATATGTAAAACTGCAACTCAGAAATAATTACAAAAATGAATACTACAGTATGGTTAGGTAAATTCTAGAAAACTTCACACCTACTGTAATATAATTCTCTCTGTAATTTAAAGTCACTAAGAAATGTAACACTATTAAAGCATATAGTATTTGAAGATAATTGCAAAAAATAGGCTGTTTGAAGTTTTTGGAAAATTCAAGTCTATTTGGAAATATAAAAGCAATAAAGCTACTCCATTACAGTATTTGATATTTCACTAAGCACAGTGCCATAAAAATTGTGTCCCTAAATATGTCCCTGATACCTGTCTAGAATATATAATGTAGCAGAAGGAAGATCAATTCTGATACTACAGAGGAAAAAACTCATTCTCTTACATATCCTTTGTAGACATACTTAATCAATGATGTGCCTGCTGTGTTGTCTTATTTTTCTTGTACTAAGAAAAACACTTTTATTTCTTAAGACTGAAACAGTGACAATACAGTTCTACCAAAGATGCCAAAACACACAAGGCAACTATGTACCCAAAGACCTAAAGAAAAGTATTTATTAGTATAAGTTTCCTTTTTAGAAATTAAAAGATTTTAAAGTTCAAATAGAACAAAGCCCAGTTCTCCTAAAGAATATTTTCTAGAGAAGGCCCACAGGATGACTTCTAAGAAACATTACAAGGCATAGATTTACCAAGGTTTGTTCTGTGAGTCTCAGCCTTGCTGCACATTCTATAGAAATTGACAAACGGATTCCAGAATGTGTTTGTAAAGACAAAGGTCCCAGAAAAGTCAAAACAATCTTGAAAAAGAAAAAAGCTGGTTTCAAGACTTGATATAAAGCGACAGTAGTCAAGACACTGTGGTATTGGGGTAAAGATAGACAAACTGATGGAACGGAACAGAGGTCAACTAATTTTCAACGAGGGTGGCAAAGTAACTCAATGAATTAGAAAAATCTTTTCAACAAATGGTGCTGAAACAACTGCATATCCATATGGAAAAAAAATTTTAACTTCAATTCCTACCTTCCACAACATACAAACATTAACTTGAAATGGATGATATGCATAAATGCGAAAGTTGAAACTAAAAAGCTTTTAGAAGAAAATAAAGAATGTTTTCATGATTTTCAGATAAGTTAAAGATTTCTTAGAAAGAATATAGAAAACATTAATAATAAAAGAAAAATTGATAAGTTAGACTTCATCAAAATTAAAAACTTCTGCTCCTCAAAAAACACCAATAAGAAAATGAACATACAAGCCACGGACTGGGAGAAAATATTTATAATACATATATTTAACAAAGGACTTATATCCAGAATTATAAAGAGCTCCTACAACTCAATTATAAAAAACATAAATAACCCATCACAAAAATGGTCAAAAAACCAATACCTTACAAAGGATATATGAATGGCCAATAAGCATATGAAAAAATTCACAAAATCATTAGTCATTAGATGGATGAAAGTGAAAACCACAATGAGATATTCCTACACACCCTTCAGAAAAGTTAAAATTAAAAAGACTAACAAAACCAAATACTGGGGAGGATGTGGAACGACAATAACCTTCTCATGCTGCTGCTGAGAATATAAAATGGTACAATCACTTTAGGAAACAGTTTGACACTTTCTTATAAAGTTAAACATACATCTATCCTATGAACAAGAAATTCAATTTGGTACATCCTAGGTATACACCAAAGAAAAACAAAAACATATGTCCACAAAAAGCCTTATACAAATATGTCTTCAGCAGTTTTATTTGTGATGGCCAAAGACTGCACACACCCAAATGTCCACCAACAGGTGAATGGGTAAATAGATTGTGGTACATCCATACAATGGAATACTGCCCAGCAATAAGAAGGAATAAATGATTGATACAGACAACAACATGGATGAATATCAAAGTAAATACACTGAGCAAAAGAAGGCAGACCCAAAAAAAGCATACTATATGATTCCAATTACAAAAAGTTCTAGAAGATGCAAATTAGTCTTTAGTGACAAAAAAATGATCAGGGGTTGCCTAGAAATGGGGATTTGGCATAGAGAGGCAGGAAGAAGGTGTTAAAAGGGGCATGAGGGAACTTTTGAGAGTGATGGATATGTTTATTATCTTGATTGTGGTGATGGTTTCACAGGTGTGCACATATATCAAAATTAATCAAATTGTACACTTTAAGCACATACAATTTATTGTATGTCACTTATATATCAATAAAGCTGTTAAAAATACACACACACATATGCACATACTGGAGATTTCTACTTCCAGTCAAGATGGAATAAGAGGTGACATATTTACCCTTTTGCCTTAAACTGCTAGAAAACTGGACAAAATATGTGATACAACAGTTTTCAGATATCACACAACAGACAACACAGGGTTGTGTTAGCTGGGAGAAAGAAAACAAACACAGTGAGTTCTACAATTGTACCAGCTTACTGCCTAGAAGCAGTTTCCAGAATGCAGTACAAGGAGGAGGAACCTCCACTGCCCCCCAGCCAAAAAAAAAAAAAAAAAAGCCCAGCAGTCCAACTTAGTTGTAGGAGGAAACTCACAAAAAGAGAGCTCCAGAGATTTACAGAAAGGTGCATGTGAGTCTCTGGCTAAGAGCTGACATGCACATGTGTGAGACCCAAACTACCCAATATAGATAAAGATGGAAGACTTTATGCTATGTGAAATAAACCAGATACACAACGACAAACATTGTATGATTCTACTTAAATGAAATACCTAGAACAGGCAAATTCATAGAGACAGAAAGTAGATTAGAGGTTAGCAGAGACTGGGGGAAGAGAAAATGGGAAGTTATTGCTTAGTAGTTACAGAGTTTCTTTGGGGTGATAAAGTTTTGGAACCACATGGCAGTGACAGTTGCACAATATTATAAATATAATTAATGCCATTTAATTGTATGCTTAAAATGACAACTTTTATGTCATATGTATTTTACCACAATAAAAAATTAATTTTTTAGGACTTCCCTGGTGGCGCAGTGGTTGAGAGTCCGCCTGCCGATGCAGGGGACACGGGTTCGTGCCCCGGTCCGAGAGGATCCCTCCCACATGCCGCAGAGCGGCTGGGCCCGTGAGCCGTGGCCACTGAGCCTGTGCGTCCGGAGCCTGTGCTCCGCAACGGGAGAGGCCACGGAAGTGAGAGGCCCACGTTCCGCAAAAGAAAAAAATATAATTTTTAAAAAACCTTACCCAAGGCTGAGGCAGTGGCTGGGGTTGGGGGATGGAGGGGAGAGGCAGCCTTGAGAAGAAAAAGCAGAACAACTCCCAGAGCTCATACGGGACTGGGAGCAGTTCCCGTCCACCCCAGCCAGAATGGAGAGACCTCAAAATACACAGAGCAGCAAAGAGCATTCTCAGAAGGGGCTCATCTTAGTAATAGAGACCAATCAGCCCTACACTAAAGGCTGCTCTGGACTTCCCTAATTAAGCTTAAACGCAAGTCTCAAAAGGCTTCAGCTGACTCCAAGCAACTTAACTGCATACCAGAACAAAATCCAACACTGTGCAAGGAAGTCAACTAAATCCATCAACCAACAGCATGAAAGTCACAATGTCTGCCATCCAATTAAAAACGGGCAGGCATGCAAAGATTCAGGAAAATGTGGCCCCAAAATGCAGAGATCATAGAACTAGCAGACAAGAATGTTAAAACAACTGTTATAAATATGCTGCACATGTTTAAAAGGATAGAGAAATACATGAACATGACTAAGAGAGAAATGGAAGATACTGTTTAAATGATCCAGATGGAATCTCTACAGATACAAAAATACAAGAAATGAAAAACAGGGTGGATAGGATTAACAGCAGATTAGACACTTACAAAGGAAAAATCAGTTAATTTGAAGACACAGAAAAAGGAACTACCCAAAACGAAGCACAGAGAGGGAAAAAAAAAAGGCCACAAAAAAACACAGCTTCAGTGATCTGGGGGACAATATTAAGCATCTAGTATACATATAAATGGAGTATCAAAAGGAGAAAAAGGAGGGCAGAAAAATAAATAATTGCTAAAATTTTTCCAAACATGATGAAAACTATACACCACAGAACCAAGAAATTCAACAAACTCCAAACTGAATGCCAGCTTTTTCAAAATAAAACAGATAAAAAGAAAAAACTGATATATTAACTTCACCAAAATTTTTAAAATTTTGCTCTGTGAAAGACCCTGTTAAGGATTAAAAAGACAAATTATAGACTAGGAGAAACTATTTTTGCAAATCACATATCTGACAAGGACTTGTGTTTAGAATACATAAGAGCTCTCAAAACTCAACATTAAAAAAAAATCCAACTAGAAAATAGGAAAAACACGAGTAGACATTTCACCAAAGAAGGTACACAAACGGCAAATAAGAACATGAAAAGATGATCAACATTATCAGCCGTTAGGGAAATACAAATTAAAATCATGAGAAATCACCAATCAGAATGGCTAAAATAAAAAACAGTGACAATACCAAATGCTGGCGAGAATGTGGAAAAATTAGACCACTCATACAGTGCTGGCTACTAATATAGCCACTCTGGAATATAGCTTGGCAGTTTTTTTAAAAACTAAAAATGGACTTACCATACAACACAGCAATTGAACTCCTGGGCATTTATCCCAAAGAAATGATAAATTATGTTCACATAGAAACTTGTACATGAATGTTCACAGCAGCTTTATTAGTACCAGTCAAAAACTGGAAACCACCAATGTCCTTCAATGGGTGAACCACTAAACATCCATACCAGGGAATACAACTCAGCAATAAAAAGGAGACAAACCTCAAGGGAATTATGCTGAGTGAAAAAAGCCAATCTCAAAATGTAACATACTTTATGATTCTATGTTTATAACATTCTTGAAATAACAAAATTATAGAACAAATTAGTGGTTGTCAGGGGTTACAGAGCGGGAGAGGTGGGTATGGCTATAAAGGAGTAGCACAAGGGACCCTTACGGTGGTGGTATAGTTCAGTATCTCGACTGTAGTGATGGTTACACAAAACTACCCATGTGACAAAAATGTCTACAGAACCATACACACACACGCACACACCCAATAAATGTACAGAAATTTCCTGGTATTGATACTACACTACAGTTATAAGATGTTAATATTGGAGGAGGATGGGTAAAAAGTGCATAGGAACTCCCTGGACATTTCTTTGCAACTACCTATAAATCTATTATACGGGAGGGAGATATTACAGAGACTAACTCAATCTAAAGAGTGAGCCAGTCAGTAACAAACCAACATTTGCAGATGGCGGAGAAAATGTCTGTAGGATGGTGTACCAGAAGGCAGCAAGCAGCAACCAGGCATGTGAGATAGAGAGGATGAAGAGAGAGCTCTGAGAGGAGGGCTGAAGGGGAGCTAAAAACAAACAGCAGTAGCTTCCTAATCCTTCTCATTCTTTATCGGCATTTAACCAATGCCTGGCAAATTCACACTAGTGATCATAATTTGCATGGACAACAAAAGAACAGTCTATATTCTGAAGTGATCTCTCTCATTCAAAGCAAGAATTACAAGCAACAATCAAGAAAGTATGTTCCTAGGCTTTTAAGTTTTCTTTTTTTTTTTAGTACTTTCCAAATTATTTGATGTCCATGAAACCAACTGACGTTACAAGAGGAAATAAACCTGGAATGCATTTTCCAATTATAGATAAAACTCTTATGATACATTACTATATGACTAAATGTATGCCACAGATTAGTGTTATTTCAACTGCTTGATACGTGAATAAAACAGATATTAACTTTCTCATACTGAATAATAATAGCTAACATTTATTAAACATGTTTTATGTGACAGGAACTGGTCTAAATACTTTTGGAACACAGTCTCACTTAATTCTTATAACAATTCTATAAAATAAGCTCTAATGTTATTCCCATTTTACAGATTATGAAACCAAGATATAGAGAGGTTAGGTAATTTGCACAAAGCCACAGAGCTAATAAATGATAGAGACAGGCTTCAATCCCAGGAAATCTGCCGCCAGACCAAACTCTTAAGAGTAATTCGATAAAATGAAGCCAGTGCTAGATGTTCTAGAATTCTATCAATTCACAAAAGACTATTGGATGACTTTAAACAACCCTGAATAGGATTTGAAAGAACTGCTCTACCTCCCTTAGATTTAATGTTCCAAACAAATCATTGGTGACTAAATTATCATAAAATGATTCAAACATTTCAGCAATGTACACCTAAACTCAGGCAGAGTCAGGGCACCAGAACAAATTAAAATTTATCATCAAAGTAAAAAAACAAAACAAAACATGGGCTTAGAATATATGTTTTCAGACTCATGAAATGCATTTCATACCATAACAGCATTTTATGTACAGGTACCACTCTGGGCACTGGAAACATGAAGGGGAAAACACAAATAAGGTCCCTACTCTCATGGAGCTTATATTTTAAGAGGGTAGAAAGGGAGAGAAAGACAAATAAGTAAACAATAAAATGAAAATAAGAGGACAATGAGATCAAGAGTAACTTGGGGGCCACCTTAGTTTGAATAATCAAAATAGTCTCTCTGAAAAGGTGATAGTTAAGTGGAAAGCTGAATTAAAAGCATTTTTTAATGTGTCAACTACACAGATTTAGTAACTCAGCACTTTAGTATATGAAAACTATAATTTATGCCCAGGGAAAGTAATCTACCTAGAAAACATTAAAGTGATTATTTTCCTATCAAAGAGAACCTTAGAACATCTAACAACGTAGAAGCAAACATTAAGAATCCTTTGCCCTTTTTCTTGTAGCTGTTCTTATTTTCAGACATCATGCATATGTAGGGAGAAAAATAATAAGGGACTTGTATATAACATTCTTGAAGTGACAATATTATAGAGACTAGATTAGTGGTTGCCAGGGGTTGGGCGAGGAGAGAGGGAGGAGGTTGTGGCATGAGGGATCCTATCTCACACACACACACACACACACACACACACACACACATACGTAAAACTGGTGACATCTGAACAAGGTACACAGATTGTATTTATGTCAATTTCCCAGTTGTAACATTGTACAATGATTATACAAGATGTTATCATTGGGCTTCCCTGGTGGCACAGAGGTTAACAATCCGCCTGCCAATGCAGGAGACACGGGTTTGAGCCCTGGTCCGGGAAAATTCCACATGCCGCAGAGCAACTAGGTGCCTGCGCCACAACTACTGAGCCTGTGCCCTAGAGCCCGCGAGCCACACCTACTGAGCCCGTGTGCCACAACTACTGAAGCCCGCACGCCTAGAGCCCATGCTCTGCAACTAAAGAAGCCATGGCAATGAGAAGCCAGTGCACCGCAACAAAGAGTAGCCCCTGCTTGCTACAACTAGAGAAGGCCCGCACACAGCAACAAAGACCCGATGCAGCCAAAAACAAATAAATTTTTTAAAAAATGTGATCATTGTGAGAAACTGGGTGAAGACTCCAAAAGAATTTCTGTATTATTTATTACAGCTGCATATGACTCTACTGTTATCTCAAAATAAAAAGTTTTTTAAAAAATATAAGGTGAATGTCAGAAACATATTTAGGAAGCAACAGAATACTGCAAAGAAACAGCTTTCAACAAATTTCATGCACTAATCCATTGATCTAACTTAAGAACTAATCCTCACATCCATTCTCTACATCTGCCTTTCTATTCCTGCCCTGCAAACAGGTTCATCTGTACCATTTTTCTAGATTCCACATATATGTGTCCATCAAAAAGAGTAAATTAGACTTTGAGGCTTATAGACCAAAAGTTTAGAAAATATGCATTTTTTATATGAGGCATCTGTAATCTCAAATTGTGACCTAACTGTAAATGTACTTTAACCTTCATCATTTTCAAACCAGGACTCAGAAAATAAACTTATACAGTTAAAAGTAAGCAAGTCAAATGCACTAAGTAAATAGTGGCAACAAGAATTTCAAGTTTCCTGTATTTTGAAATTAAATAATGCTAATAATACATTTTTGGGGGGGAATACATTCTTGAAACTAGAAATTAAAGAGGATAATTTAATTTTAAAGTGAAAATGTTTTCCAAATTTCAAAAGTAAAAGCTAATATTCTACATTCTTTTTTTTTAACATCTTTATCGGAGTATAATTGCTTTACAGTGTTGTGTTAGTTTCTGCTGTATAACAAAGTGAATCAGCTATAAGCATAAGTATATCCCCATATCCCCGCCCTCTTGAGTCTGCCTCCCACCTTCCTTATCCCACACCTCTAGTGGTTGCAAAGCACTGAGCTGATCTCCCTGTGCCATGCAGCTGCTTCCCACTAGCTAGCTATTTTACATTTGGTAGTGTATATATGTCAGTGCCACTCTCTCACTTCGTCCCAGCTTACCCTTCCCACTCCCCGTGTCCTCAAGTCCATTCTCTACATCTGTGTCTTTATTCCTGTCCTGCCCCTAGGTTCATCAGAACCTTTTTTTTTTTTTTTTTAGATTCCATGTATATGTGTTAGCATACGGTATTTGCTTTTCTCTTTCTGATTTACTTCACTCTGTATGACAGACTCTAGGTCCATCCACCTCACTACAAATAACTCAATTTTGTTTCTTTTTATGGCTGAGTAATATGCCATTGTATATATGTGCCACATCTTCTTTATCCATTCATCTGTCAATGAACACTTAGGTTGCTTCCATGTCCTGGCTATTGTAAATAGTGCTGCAATGAACACTGTGGTACATGACTCCTTTTGAATTATGGTTTTCTCAGGGTATATGCCCAGTAGTGGGATTGCTGGGTCATATGGTAGTTCTATTTTCAGTTCTCTGAGGAACCTCCATACTGTTCTCCATAGTGGCTGTATCAATTTACATTCCCGCAAACAGTGCAAGAGGGTTCCCTTTTCTCCACACCCTCTCCAGCATTTACTGTTTGTAGATTTTTTGATGATGGCCATTCTGACCGGTGTGAGGTGATATCTCATTGTAGATTTGATTTGCATTTCTCTAATGATTAGTGATGTTGAGCATCTTTTAATGTGTTTGTTGGCAATCCGCATATCTTCTTTGGAGAAATGTCTATTTAGGTTTTCTGCCCATTTTTGGATTGGGTAGTTTCTTTTTTGATATTGAGCTGCATGAGCTGCTTGTATATTTTGGAGATTAGTCCTTTGTGAGTTGATTCGTTTGCAAATATTTGCTCCCAGTCTGCGGGTTGTCTCTTCGTCTTTTTTATGGTTTCCTTTGCTGTGCAAAAGCTTTGAAGTTTCATTAGGTCCCATTTGTTTATTTTTGTTTTTATTTCCATTTCTCTAGAAGGTGGGTCAAAAAGGATCTTGCTGTGATTTATGTCATAGAGTGTTCTGCCTATATTTTCCTCTAAGAGTTTTATACTGTCTGGCCTTACATTTAGGTCTTTAATCCATTTTGAGTTTATTTTTGTGTATAGTGTTAGAAAGTGTTCTAATTTCATTCTTTTACATGTAAGCTGTCCAGTTTTCCCAGCAACACTTATTGAAGAGGCTGTCTTTTCTCCATTGTATACTCTTGCCTCCTTTATCAAAGATAAGGTGACCATATGTGCCTGGGTTTATCCCTGGGCTTTCTATCCTGTTCCATTGATCTATATTTCTGTTTCTGTGTCAGTACCATACTGTCTTGATTACTGTAGCTTTGTAGTATAGTCGGAAGTCCAGGAGCCTGATTCCTCCAGCTCCATTTTTCCTTCCCAAGATTGTTTCGGCTATTCAGGGTCTTTTGTGTTTCCATACAAATTGTGCAATTTTTTGTTCTACTTCTGTGAAAAATGCCATTGGTAGTTTGATAGGGATTGCACTGAATCTGTAGATAGTTTTGGGTAGTTTAGTCATTTTCACAATGTTGACTCTTCCAATCCAAGATCATAGTATATCTCTCCATCTGTTTGTATCATCTTTAATTTCTTTCATCAGTGTCTTATAGTTTTCTGCATTCAGGTCTTTTGTCTCCTTAGGTAGGTTTATTCCTAGGTATTTTATTCTTTTCGTTGCAATGGTAAATGGGAGTGTTTCCTTAATTTCCCTTTCAGATTTTCCCTCATTAGTGCATAGGAATGCAAGAGATTTCTGTGCAGAGTAGAGTGCATCCTGCTACTCTACCAAATTCACTGATTAGCTCTAGTAGTTTTTCTGGTAGCATATTTAGGATTTCCTACGTATAGTATCATGTCATCTGCAAACAGTGACAGTTTTACTTTTTTTCCAATTTGGATTCCTTTTATTTCTTTTTCTTCTCTGATTGCTGTGGCTAAAACTTCCAAAACTATGTTGAGTACTAGTGGTGAGAGTGGGCAACTTTGTCTTATTCCTGATCTTAGAGGAAAAGGTTTCAGTTTTTCACCACTGAGAATGATGTTGGCTGTGGGTTTGTCATATATGGCCTTTATTATGTTGAGGTAGGTCCCCTCTACGCCTACTTTCTGGAGAGTTTTTATCATAAATGGGTGTTGAATTTTGTCAAAAGCTTTTTATGCATCTAATGGGATGATCATATGGTTTTTATCCTTCAATTTGTTAATATGGTGTATCACGTTGACTGATTTGTGTATACTGAAGAATCCTTGCATCCCTGGGATAAACCCCACTTGATCATGCTGTACGATCCTTTTAATGTGCTGTTGGATTCTGTCTGCTAGTATTTTGTTGAGGATTTTCACATCTATGTTCATCAGAGATATTGGCCTATAGTTTTCAATTTTGTGACATCTTTGTCTGGTTTTGGTATCAGGGTGATGGTGGCCTTGTAGAATGAGATGGGGAATATTCCTCCCTCTGCTACATTTTGGAAGAGTTTGAGAAAGATAGGTGTTAGCCCTTCTCTAAATGTTTGATAGAATTCGCCTGTGAAGCCATCTGGTCCTGGGCTTTTGTTTGTTGGAAGATTTTTTTTGTTTATTTTTGTTTTTTTTTTCTTTGCGGTACGTGGGCCTCTCACTGCTGTGGCCTCTCCCATTGCGGAGCACAGGCTCCAGACGGGCAGGCTCAGTGGCCATGGCTCACGGGCCCAGCTGCTCTGCGGCATGTGGGATCCTCCTGGACCGGGACACGAACCCATGTCCCCTGCATTGGCAGGCGGACTCTCAACCACTGCGCCACCAGGGAAGCCCTTTTGGAAAATTTTTAATCACAGTTTCAATTTCAGTGCTTGTGATTGGTCTGTTTATATTTTCTATTTCTTCCTGGTTCAGTCTTGGAAGGTTGTGCTTTTCTAAGAATTTGTCCATCTCTTCCAGGTTGTCCATTTTATTGAAATATAGTTGCTTGTAGTAATCTCTCATGATCCTTTGTATTTCTGCAGTGTCAGTTGTTACTTTTCCTTTTTCATTTCTAATTCTGTTGATTTGATTCTTCTCCCTTTTTTTCTTGGTGAGTCTGGCTAATGGTTTATCAATTTTGTTTATCTTCTCAAAGAACCAGCTTTTAGTTTTATTGATCCTTGCTATTGTTTCCTTCATTTCTTTTTCATTTATTTCTGATATGATCTTTATGATTTCTTTCCTTCTGCTAACTTTGGGAATTTTTTCTTCTACTTTCTCTAATTGCTTTAGGTGTAAATTTGGGTTGTTTATTTGAGATTTTTCTTGTTTCTTGAGGTATGATTGTTTTGCTATAAACTTCCCTCTTAGAACGGCTTTTGCTGCATCTCACAGATTTTGGGTCGTCGTGTTTTCATTGTCATTTGTTTCTAGGTATTTTTTGATTTCCTCTTTGATTTCTTCAGTGATCTCTTGGTTATTTAGCAGCACACTGTTTAGCCTCCACGTGTTTGTTTTACAGATTTTTTCCTGTAATTGATATCTAGTCTCATAGCATTGTGGTCAGAAAAGATATTTGATACGATTTCAATTTTCTTAAATTTGCCAAGGCTTGATTTGTGACCCAAGATATGATCTATCCTGGAGAATGTTCCATGAGCACTTGAGAAGAAAGTGTATTCTGTTGTTTTTGGATGGAATGTCCTATAAATATCAATTAAGTCCATCTTGTTTAATGTGTCATTTAAAGTTTGTGTTTCCTTCTTTATTTTCATTTTGGATGATCTGTCCATTGGTGAAAGGGGGTGTTAAAGTCCCCTACTATTATTGTGTTACTGTCAACTTCCCCTTTTATGGCTGTTAGCATTTGCCTTATGTATTGAGGTGCTCCTATGTTGGGTGCATAAATATTTACAATTGTTACATCTTCTTCTTGGATTGACCCCTTGATCATTATGTAGTGCCCTTCTTTGTCTCTTATAATAGTCTTTATTTTAAAGTCTATTTTATATGATATGAGAATTGCTACTCCAGCTTTCTTTTGATTTCAGTTTGCATGGAATATGTTTTTCTATATCCTCACTTTCAGTCTGTATGTGTCCCTAGGTCTGAAATGTGTCTCTTGTAGACAGCATATCTATGGGTCTTGTTTTTGCATCCATTCAGCCAGTCTGTGCCTTTTGGTTGGAACATTTAATCCATTTACATTTAAGGTAATTACCAATATGTATATTCCTATTACCATTTTCTGAATTGTTTTGGGTTTGTTTTTGTAGGTCTTTTTCTTCTCTTGTGTTTTCTGCCTAGAGAAGTTCCTTTAGCATTTGTTGTAAAGCTGATTGGTGGTGCTGAATTCTCTTAGCTTTTGCTTGTCTGTGAACGTTTTAATTTCTCCATCGAATCTGAATGAGATCCTTGCTGCGTAGAGTAATCTTGGTTGTAGGTTTTTCCCTTTCATCACTTTAAATATGTCCTGCCACTCCCTTCTGGCTTGCAGAGTTTCTGCTGAAAAATCAGCTGTTAACCTTATTGGGATTCCCTTGTATGTTATTTGTTGCTTTTCCCTTGCTGCTTTTAATATTTTTTCTTTGTATTTAATTTTTGATAGTTTGATTAATATGTGTCTCAGCATGTTTCTCTTTGGGTTTATCCTTTATGGTACTCTGTGCTTCCTGGACTTGATTGACTATTTCCTTTCCCATGTTAGGGAAGTTTTCGACTATAATCTCTTCAAATATTTTCTCAGAACCTTTCTTTTTCTATTCTTCTTCTGGGACCCCTACAGTTCGAATGTTGGTGTGTTTAATGTTGTCCCAGAGGTCTCTGAGACTGTCCTCTATTCTTTTCATTCTTTTTTCTTTATTCTGCTCCCTGGCAGTTATTTCCACCATTTTATCTTCCAGCTCACTTATCCATTCTTCTGCCTCAGTTATTCTGTTATTGATTCCTTCTAGAGTATTTTTAATTTCAGTAATTGTGTTGTTCATCACTGTTTGTTTGCTCTTTGATTCTTCCAGCTCCTTGTTAAATATTTCTTGTATTTTCTCCATTCTATTTCCAAGATTTTGGATCATCTTTACTATCGTTACTCTGAATTCTTTTTCAGGTAGGTTGCCTATTTCATCTTCATTTATTTGGTCTTGTAGGTTTTTACCTTGCTCTTTCAACTGTAACATTTTTTTTTGTCATTTCATTTTTTTTTTTTTTTGATGGATGGTCCAGCCCTGGAGTTTGCATGCAGTTGGATAGAGCTGGGTCTTGGTGCTGAGATGAGGACCTCCAGGAGGCTCACTCCAACTGATATTCCCCGGGGTCTGAGGTTCTTTGTTAGTCCAGCGGTTTGGACTCAGAGCTCCCACCACAGGAGCACAGGTCCAGCCTCTGGCCTGGGAACCAAGATCCCACATGTTTCGTGGAGTGGTAAAAAAAAAAAAAAAAAATGAAAGAAAGAAAAAAGGAGCAGTACAATATTAAAGAATAAAAAACAAAATAAAATTAGGAAGATAAAAAATATATTAGGAAAAATAAAACTATAATTGAAACAATTGCAACAAGGTAAAATAAAACCATAGCAGAAAGAATTAAAAAAGGGGGGGGAGGGGCAACAAGCCAAAAGGAGAGATCACTAACAAAGTATAAAGAATAAAATAAAATTAGATGGGTGCTTTGTGACCACCTAGAAGGGTGGGATAGGGAGGGTGGGAGGGAAACACAAGAGGGAGGAGATATGGGGATGTATGTATATGTATAGCTGATTCACTTTGTTATAAAGCAGAAACTAACACACCATTGTAAAGCAATTATACTCCAATAAAAATGTTAAAAAATAAAATAAAATAAAATTAGAAAAATAAAAGATTTATTAGGAAAAATAAAAATATAAAAGGATCAACAACAATGAATCAATAACGTAAAACAGAACCCCAATCTAAAAGAGGAAAAAAGAAAAATAAAATAAAGCCTTGGCTATGGGGGCGGGGTTTAGGCGGGGGTGGAACTTAGGCAGGGGTGGGGTTTAGGGTGGGGTGGGACCTAGGCAGGTGGGGGCTGACGTTTGAGGGTGGGGTGGGGCCTAGCCAGGGCGACATTCAAGAGTGGGGCAGGACGTCTGCTTACAACCTGCCCAGAAGGGGAGAGGCAGTACTTGTTCCAGAGTTTAGAGGTAGGGCCCTGGGTGGGGGGGGGGTGGGGGGGGGCGGGGGGGCGGGGCTTGGGCTCTGCACGCCAGGAGGGAGTCTCCGAGGGCAGAGGATTAGGCCTGGGAGCCCAACAGGCTCCCTGGTGCCTAAGTGGACGGGGAAAGCACTGGCCCGTTCCCTTCCATTCCTTCATGCCCCTGCCCCCCCCACCCTGTCTCCCCCAGGGTCTCACCCGTTGCCGCTGGACCCCTAACCATGGGTGTGTCCCGCTGGGTGTAGGAACTCCTCCCCTCCCCCAGCCGGCCCTCAGGGGTGCCGTCCCAGAGGTCCGGACTTTACTTTTGCTTCCCCTTCCCTCCCTCTGACTCCTTCAGGACCCGCCTGGGTGGAGGGGGCCTAGGTGGGCAGAGGATCAGGCCTGGGATCTCAATAGGTTCCTGGGGGTCCAAGTGGGCAGGGGAAACCTGGCCACGCTCCCTTTTGATCCTCTGCCCTCCCAAGGGTTCCTAATTTCCCTCTTTGGGCATGGGATCCCTTCCCCTCCCCCAGCCTCCCCTCAGGGGCGCCAGTCCCGTCCGCCTCCACTTCTCCTCCCCCTTCACTCCCCCCACACCCCATGTCCTACCTGGTCGCTGGGGGTTCCTCCCATCCCCTTAGGTGTCTGTGGTCCCCCACTGGTGCCTGGTAGGTGCCCTAGTTGTGAGAAGACTCGAATTCCGCCTTTTAAAAAATTATTGGGAAAAAACCAGAAATTAAATAAGCCTAGAATCTCCTTTAAAAAAAAAAAAAATCCTACCACACCATTTTGGCAAATTTATGAGCAGAATGTACCATGCAGGATAACTTTAAATAACTAATCAACTATTTTTATATAATACAAATCACTATCATCCATTACCACTCCTTGATTAACAATAAATGACCAAGAGCAAAAGAACAGACTGCTGTAGCATCACCTGAAACTACTTAATCAGAAAGACTCAGAGAAGTATGATCCCATTGGTGGAATAATACTCAGATCCAACTCCTACTGTGCTACTGAACATTCAGTATTCCTGAGCAAGCTATTTAACCTCTGCACCTCAATCTTCTGAGCTGTAAAGTGAGAATCATCATAGCTGCCAATTCATAAACAGGGATGCTGAAGCTTAATGTAAGATGCTGCATCTAAGCTACCACAACCCAACAGATTCCAGCAGTTCTTGCTCAAGCAAAACTTCCAAAAGTGCCAAAGTGAACCCCAAACTCTTACTGCTTTCCGTTTTATCTCCAAATATGTGGATGAACATCATGAGAAGTTGAATATTATCACTAGAACATTTAAAAACCAATGCCTGACTCAGAGACATAGTAACTTTATAACAATAGCTGATTTAATGGTTATTTTATAAATGTATTCATTTGTTATATCAGACTAAATAGAAATATAAGCATTCCACAGAAGTGTCACAACCCATAAAAGAATGAAATAGTAATAAGATATATTGTATCACATCACAAAATTTGTTAATTCCTATTTTGTTTCTTCCTTCTCTAGCAAAGAGAATGTGCAGAACATACAAAGTGAGAGGTGAAGATGCAGACAGATAAAAAGAAGGGTATAGCCACTCTAGGCCCCCCTGAACTATACGCTAAAGAAAAGCTGCAGGTGTAACCTCAGAGCCAATATTGATAGACTTTGAAAAAGTGTGGGAAATAAGAGAAGTCCTTAGATATTGACAGTCAAGTGTTATAAAAATGAGAATATCTGATCATTTCACCTTTACATACCAAGGAACACAGGTCATACACTGCTGGAAAACCTAAGTATCAAATCAATTAGCCATCTCTGGTCTAATCACACTTTCAGGGAGGACAGTTGGCTATGCCAAGAACTCAGATGTGTCAGCACAGAGGCTGTAGGACAGGAAGATTCATTTAGAAAATGCAGGAGGACAGGAGCCCAAAAAATCTAGTACAGAGTTAACAGAGAGTACTATAATAGCTTACATGATACAACTACAAAAATATAATAGCATCACTCTGTTACATGCAACAATTATCTATGAAACACAATACAAATAAACTAAGTTATATTTCTGGATAAGAGATTTTAATTTTTTCAACAATTAAAGTGACTTTAGTCTGCATTCTAAAGTTCATTAACTATAGATTCTAGAGCTAATAGCTAAGAAACAGAAAACAGCCAGAAAGAAAAATCAACAAAGATATTCCAATGCATAATTAATAAATTAGAATATTACAGAGCAAATCAAACTCAGTCTTGCCTCTAATTTCAAAAGCCTATATGACTTTTCACAAACTTCATTTATTATTTACTATTTATCATGCGCTACAAGCAGAATAATCTTAGATATGTTTCCTGATTCTACCATGTCACCCTCCTTAAACTTGTTTATCTGGGCATATTAATATATTTCTATACTCTTCATGATTATTTTAAAATATCTAGTACCACTCCTGAAAAATAGTAATTGCCTACTCAGTAGCAGAAAAATAAAAGTACTGTGTAATATTACTGTTTATCTTCATAGTCACTTTTTTTTGGGGGGGGCTGCTTTGGGTCTTCGTTGCTGCGCGCGGGCTTTCTCTAGTTGTGGCGAGCAGGGGCTACTCTTTGTTGCAGTGCGCGAGCTTCTCATTGCAGTTGCAGTGTGCAACTCTTTGTTGCAGTGTGTGAGCTTCTCATCTGCTCTTGTTGCAGAGCACGGGCTGTAGGTGCACAGGCTTCAGTTGTTGTGGCACTCGGGCTCTGTAGTTGCAGCTTGCAGGCTCTAGAGTACAGGCTCAGTAGTTGTAGTGCACTGGCTTAGTTGCTCCGCAGCATGTGGGATCTTCCTGGACCAGGGCTTGAACCGGTGTCCCCTGCATTGGCAGGCGGATTCTTAACCACTGCACCACCAGCGAAGTCCCCTAGTCACTTTCTATTCTACCAGTGCAGAAGCTATGAAGATGTGAGTATGTATTCCACTCGCACGCCTCTCCATCTGACAGCTCTGCAGGTCTTTCCACACAAGCTTACTTTAGTTCTCTTCATTTCACATACGAATCTTTAAAATTCCCTTTTGCCCATTTTCTGGATATACTCAATGGCAACAGACCCATTACAGCCATTTTTATATGGCAAATTTCTTGAACAAGAATCATACCATAATCCTACCATAATCATAAAGGTCAAATGCATCAGTGCTTCTCCAGGGAAGTCTTTCCATGCAGTAATGAGCCACTTTTCTTTAGGAATCAAAGTTTCACTCTGTTGAGTAAATGACTGCTCACATGCAGACGTTTCTCACTCTAAGTCAGTCAACTATGCCATAACCTTCTCTTTTCTCATTTTTTTTTGAAATCTGCAAGCTTTTACATATATATGATTGCAGTGCTTGATGTAGAGCCCTGCTGATGGAAAAGCACTCACATATTTGTTGATTTATCATACACCTGTACTTGGAATTTTAAAAACTTCCATATTAGTAATAAATAGAGCTCTTCCTATTGTGAATTTCACCATATTCAGAGCAATCCCTTCGGTTCTTGTTTATCAGGCACAGTGGACTCACGCATGTACAAAATAACCTAAATTCAAAGTTATTTATTACAGCATTGCTAGCAAAATATTGGAAACATTCAAATGCCCTTTGATAAAGCACTGGTGGTACATCCATACAGTGGGATACTATGCAACAATTGAAAAATGAAAAGACTTTTTTTTAACTGGAACAATCTCCTAGATATTGTTAGGCAAAAAAAATCAAGGTATAAAAGAGGGGTGAAATTATATTTATATATAATATACTAAATGTTATACACTAAATATATTTATATATAATATACTAAATGTTATATATGTATATTTTATATATTTAATTTATACAGACTCATACATCTCTGAAAGGATAGTCATTGTAGGAAAATAAGTGTCAAGAGGACAGGGACAAAAGGAAGACTTTTTCACTATATATCCTTCTATTTTTAAATTATGTACCAAACACAATTATTATCTATTCAAAAAATAATTAACCTTTAAAAGAATATATAGTGTGGTAGTTACACGCAGAGGCTCTGTAGATAAAAAGACCTGAGTTTAAGTCCCAGCTCTACCATTAACTAGTGTGTGACCTTAGGCAAGTTCTCCAAGCCCCAGTTTCCTCATCTGTAAAATGGGGGTAATGACAGTTACTGTGAGAATCAGAGCAAATCAAGTATATAAATCACTTAGCACAGTTCCTGGAAACTATTATTATTCAATGTTCTATTTAAATGGTACTGTAGACTTGAAAGTCACAAAGATCATCTATCATTTTTTCTCTTATTCTCGGTGAGCAAATTTTGTTAGTTCCTCTTTCAAAAAGATACAGCATCCAACCATTTATGTCCATTGTATAACCACTAGAGATTGGCCCAGACACTGAAGTATTAGCTAAAGACTTTGAATTTCCTAAGAAAGTCAGTTAGAAGCCCCTGCACATTTGCCACTATATACAGACATGTCCATATAATCTCTACTCTACTAAATACCAAATGCCATCAATTTATATCTGTATTCCCACTTTACTGTTTATAAAGTATTTTCAAACACTTTAGCTCAATTCCTGGAATTGCATCTTGGAAACAGAAGGTCCATTAAAGGACATTCTAATTTTTCAACAACTATGAAACAAGCAGAGCAGGCATTTTTGTTCCTCTTTTGTAGATAAACATTTTTAGTTGACGAGTAACCTATTAAATATGAATTTAAATGATTTTTAAATAATAAATTAATTAAATGAAAGCCAAAGAAGAGGAGTGACGTGCCAAAGGCCACATGCTTTACAAGAAAAAATAAAAATGCCTAGATTTCAGATCTTCTCATTTCAGCACTCATTTCACCTACAGTCTTGACAGGAAGTGTGTCTCTTACCAGGACGTCATCAAGCATACTGTTCTTCCCTTACCTAGAAGGCTCTTACCTATGCCAACCAAGACTTTGTTCACAGCAGCTTCCCTGGATCTGGTAGCCCCAGGTCTCTGAATTCTATCTACTGCCATAGCAAACAACTTAGGCCCACACTGATTGTATCTACAAGGATGACCTACAAGCACCTCAAATTCAACATGTTCACAGCAGTAACATATTCACGGCAGTAACTACCTTGCCTCGTTCCTCCACCCTCAACCCTTGCCTGGACTTGCTCTTCCACCTCCACCTCGTGGGACCCCTAGTTCAGTGAATTGTCCCACCGTCACCCACATGGGAAACCATACATCTAAGAGTGATGCTACTCTCCTCCCTCTCCCTAAATCCACCAATCCTGCTTCTACCTCTAACTATCTATAGAATGAATCCGCTTCTCTTCAGAATGGATGTAGAGTAGGAGAAGAGAGAGAACTGGAGAAGAGGGCCCATGCCTAGTCCCCCAGACTTCCAGGATTGGAGAGCAGTGACTGAGAGGTCTGATCCAGGCACCAAAATAGCATGGTTCAAATCCCAGCTTAGGCACTTACCAGCTCTCTGACCTTGGGCATATTACTGAACTTATGTCTCATTTTTCTCATCTGTCCAGTTGAGAAAATACTAGTAGCTATCTCATAGGATCATTATAAAGTGCAAAAGAATTAATATAAAGTGCTTAGAATAATGTCTGGTACACTTTATAGTACACACTACTATTTCCAACAGAAGCATGTTTTTTTTTTTTTAATGTCATAAGGTATTTGTTCCACAGTGGCGTAAAATCCAAAAGTTTTTCATCAAGACAGAAAATCAAAACAGTCCAATGTCCAATCAATCTGATTCTCCATCCCACTTAAAAGTTTTAGTCACGTTGTGCCTATGGCTATTTCCCTACTGTACAACTGCAATACCTCTTACCTAGATTACTATACCAGCCTCCAATTAATTGATCTCTTTATTTCTAGCCCTCTCCAATATATTCTCCAAACTGCAGTCAAAATGATTTTTCTAAAATGTGTATCTATGTATGCCGTTCTCCTACTTAAAGCCCTTCAATCATTCACTATTACTTTGAATTAAAGTCTAGATTTTTTTTAACATGGCTTAAAGAGCCCAATATGATATGTGTGATATGGTCTCAAGCTTCATTCTTATCTACCTTCCCACCCTGCCATCTAGGCTCCTGTCATCACTCTTTCCATTCCTAAAATTCTTTCAGGTCCCACACCTCTCAGGTCCAGGATTTTAGATATATTATGTCCTCTGCTTGAAACACCATGCCCCATCACTCTACCTCTTACCTGGATAATTGCTACCTACCCTTCAGTCTTAATTTAGATGCCGCTTCATCCAAAAAACACATCTCCTGGCCCCCAAATCTGGATTAGGTGCCCTTCCTATGATTCAAGCAGTACCATATATTTCCCCTATCAGAGCATTTTTCTCAACTGCCTATTTGCTTATCTATATTCCCCCGTCAAACTATAAGCTGTACAAAGGTAGAGACCACATCTTTCTTTTATCCTAATGCTCACCACAATGCCTGCCACGTGGCAGGTGCTTCATTAAATATCTGTTGAATAAATTAATATCACAAATGGGGCTCCAGCAGGTTCATGAATATTTTGCAAGCAACATTAAGTGGAAGGATTTTTTTAAACTAAAGTAAATCAAGTAAATAAAATACTAATAAATACAGAAGTTGAAAGTCTTACGGAGACACTCAATATGACATAGAATCTAATCATTATGACTGTCCAGTGACCAGGTCAGAATCTTTGGGAAACAGCAAAAGAGACCTCTCTGAAGAATATAGGTAGAAATAGTTTCCAGTAATACAGAGGCAAGAAATCATGAGCAACAATACATCTCCTGCTAAGCCTCTGGAAACCAAAAAAAAAAAAAAAAAAAAAAAAATCTATCATAGGAAATCTTTTAAAAATATAAAATACATGCTTCAATCTCCTGGCCAACTGTAAGTTCTACCACACTGAACTGAAAAATCAACGCCTAAAATCCATGCAGATTAAACACACTGACAAGTAAAAAATTAATAAATATTCAATCTCACCTCTACCTTAACAGTCAATTTTCAATTCTCTTATTTTTCCCACCTCCATACACAAAGTAAGATTCTCCATCCTCTGTACCTGGTAGCAATTTATACACAGCTCTGGTATTACTTTTATCACACTCTATCGTATTACTTAAGTACCTCTCCTCCACCAGACTCTCAGGAAGACAGAGGTGGTATCATTAATTCATCATTGTATCTTTAAGGCTATAACTGCACATAGTAGGTTTTTGGTGTTTGTGGAAAGGAGAAAAAGGAAGGAAGAGAAAGGGAGAGAAAGAGCAATCTATTTATTCAAGTATGTCGAAAGGTAGTAGTTGAAGTGGTAGAGAACTCCCACAGATGTAAGGAAAAGAAGCCTGAAAGAAGTTAAATTTCTAAAAGTTAACATGCAGATAATTCAGTGAACTTTAATATTAATTAATAACAGAAATAAGGACTACTCATTCTCATCCAATGGCAGTCTACAAGAAAGCTTACAGAGTAAGGAGCTCCATGTAGACTTCTTTATGTAGCCTATGTAGAAGCACAGAGCCCCCCCCCCCAAAAAAAAAGAGGAGGAAGAGGAGGGGGGAAGAGCAGAAATGGGAAGAGAAAAATAAAAAAATTGTTCCATGCCCCACTCGGTGTCTAAGAAGTCAAAGTGATTCAAACACTTCAAAAATGGTTGTCCATGACCAATATTATTAATATTTTGAGAAAGATGCATGAGGATGTTTTACTATTGGGGGAGAGAAAAATGTTGGATATTCTCAACAGAAATTCATTGTCATATTTTCACTTAGTGACATGACTCTAAAATGTTCAAACATGAAGTGAAAAATTCATTTGTTCAGTGTTTGTAACAGATACTCAAATATTTGAAAAATCATTATTTCAACATTAAATATCACTATTTACATTACACAGTATGCAGGCTGGAGTTAGAAGAAAAGACTATCATGTGGAAGATTTGCTTTTAACAGAGTCAGACAATCTGTTCATTCCCCAAGATGCCAAGAATTTACCTTGCTCCCCAATAAACTTAAAGACATTCCCCATATACTCTAATACCAATAGCCTGGGCTGTGTAAGAGTTCGTGGAAGAGAGATGTAATCTGCTATCATCACATATGCAATGAAAAGTACAAAAGAATTCTAAAAGTCCTATAAAACTTGTATCTTTCCCACCAGGGAAACTCTCCCAGCACAGTGACTTTCTTTTTCATAATACCAAATCAAAGCTTTAATAGCATCCACGTTGTGCTTAGGTTCAGCCCAGAAAACAGACTTCTCTAAAGACTTTGGAAAAGAAACCCAACACTTAGATGGAGCCTTATCACTTCAGAAGAAGGTCTATTCCAAAAGAGAACCATCTGTCCCTGAAGGCTGAGCTCATTCCAGACAGAAGATATGTAACTTCCCCTTTTTTATTAATTTATTGGCATGATAACTCACATCAATTTAAAGGCAGTTCATCCACAATGAGCAAACTGTTTGAAAGCTAAATGCATTAAATCTTCTTTCACGGGGCCTGTAAGTATTTTTTGAAATCTTAGTGGTTTGCACTTAATGCTTTATTTTTTAAAATCAGTTTAATCATATCCTAAAACCAGTATTTCTTCAGGAAGATGGATTTCATTTTACCTCCATATCTATTACCCCAGGTCAGAATTGCAATGAATTGTGATTCCATTTGAAACCACTAATACTGCACTCAAAAATCCAATCAGTAAGGGAGTCTGAAAACAGAATTTTCCAAAATGACTACAGTGCTCCTACTTCCTATTCTTAAATATCTAAGACACTAATTGAATGTCCATACTATTTTATTTATAGATCTTTCTCAAATACTCTCACAATAAAATCACCAGTTTTTAATTCCCACTTCCACAAAAGCTCTTTTTTTTGGCTTTATTTTGAAGACTTAACAACTGTATTTTTTAAATCAGTTTGATAAATAAATGTTCAAAAAACAAAATGTTCTTATGAGACTCAGAAGTCTCTACAGCATATAGCTTGATACGCTTTATAACAGTAGGAACAGAGGACAAAACTATGAAAGTATAGTAACACTCAATTATACAAAACAGATGTATGAATATGTGTATAAGTATACATGCGCATGAGATATATATCCACTTTGTGAATTATCTACAAAAGCAATTTAATGTCAGGCAGCTTTTATCCACCATGTCTTCTTGGCTATGGTATGATCATGAATCTAAAATCAATCATATAAATCACTGAAGCAAACCTAGAATGGAAAAGTAGCCATGTCATAGTATCAGGCAATCACAGAATCCTGGAATTGGAAAGAACATCAAAGGACATCTGATACAGCATGGAATTTCTTTCATAGATCTAATGGATGCTGACATGGGCATTGTTATAAGTTTTCCAACGACAGGGAGCCCATTCTTTACTTTCCCCAAGAAGCTCATTTCATCAGACTCCAGTGACAGGATGTTTCTCCTCATATCAAGCCAAAATTATCTCCCTATAAATCCTCCTGTCAGGTAGTACCTAGTCTGTTCTTACAGATATTCCTAGTCCATCTTTAACAGGTCTCTGTGTTCTAGATATGAAGGAAATGAACATGTTCCCCCTGGTCATATTTCCTAGAGGCTAGGCATCTTTTCTACATCCCCAATACCCTAAGCTGTCCTTTATATCATTTAAAGACCCTTAACCATCCCAGGCACTTCAGTCTCCTCTTGGTGAAATTCAGTTTGCCAGTATCTCTATTAAAAAACGGCATCTAGAACTAAAAATCATACTCCACAAATTATTACCAATATTTATTCACTAGGAAATAGATATTTGGGAAAGAGTCAAACCAAAGAACCCTCTGCTTCCTAGGGAGCAAGTCTTAACGTATACAATGGAAATGGCTAGATAAACAGAAAATATAAATCAATGCGATCCAAAAACAGTGATGAGAAAAGTGGGGGGGGGGGGGGGGTTGGAGTTTAAAATAGAGTGTCATCAAGCTATTCATTCTGAAAGAAATTAAACCTCACTATGTGCTAGTCCACAACCTAAATTACCTGAGAACTGGTAATGCTAAAGTAATATGACCAAAACTTTCTAAATTTGCAATAAGCACGGTTATATATAGTCATAGCCTTTAAAATAAATTACTTTTAATCTCATCTAAAGAATCAAATGAAATCAAAATACTGGATGTAATTAAGACTGTTTAGTTTCCCTGGAGATTATACGAATCAGACATGTTAAGCATTCTAGGAATGAAACATTTGATACAATTAAGAAAATCCTATTGAAAAAAATTAGTCTGTAAAACAGAGATAATATGGGGCTAAGGAATGGCTTATTAATTACTTATTCAATTCTGAGTATAATAAATACAGCTATTACCATTTCAATTCACTAGTGGCTGAGCTCAGAAAGCTAAAACACTGCCACTCAATCTGCCTCCAGAATCTATTGATCTAATCAGTATAGTCACTGCCTGCTTCATTTATTGAATCACAGAATTATTTTAGGCTGAAAGGAATTTAGATGAAAAAAAAATGCTAGTAAGAAGGAGGACCAAAATTAAAGACCAAAATCTGGTACCTTGTCTTCTATACTTGAACAACCCTTCAAATACTTGAAAGAAGCTGTCATACCCTCCTTTCCCGCCCTAACCAATCTTCTTTCCAAGGCCAGTTCCTTCAATGACTTATAATATAGGGAGGATCTCAGAACAAAGTCCTATATAAGTGACCTCTGGAAATTCAGACATGTTCTTTCATGTCTGACGGGCCAGCTCAGACTGTGTCTTGAGGGGATAAATGAGTGGCTATCGGGAGGAGGCTGCCCCCAACAAGATGAAGCCTCTTGAGCCCCACTCTTCAACCCCTCAGTTACTCTGCATAAGTCAAGCAAGAGGGACCTGAGAGCCACAGCCCTGGCACAGAGCCAATCAGTAAGTGACTATGGAAGAAGATCAGAAGAGAGGCTATGACTACGCGAACATCAGAAACACCAGGGGACAGCACCTCCAGTTCAGGCGCCTTCCCCTATACCTGGCCTTTCTCCAATAGCGCTCTCTCCACTAGGTCTCAGCCAACCTAATGGGTCTTTCCTGTTTCTGACTAAGCCCTGGGGCAAACAGGACAGAGACTCCTCCAGAGAGTATATAGCCACAGCGGGAGCTCTCCATGAGGATAAGATCATAATCCCAAAGTAGACAGGCAAGTAACCTAGGATGATATTAAAGTGGCAGGATGCTATAACAAGAGAAGCAAGATGGCAAAAGCCCAAAATATTAGATGCTTGGGGGAAATGCTAAAGACAAAAGACAAAGAAAAGGAATTTTTTAAGCTAGGCTTAACATAAGAAGAATAAAGCCAAGACAGTTGTTAATTCTTAACTACAAATTATGCTTCTGTCTTCTCCATCCAAACTGACCTCAAATCTCAGCCCAGCATAACAGGCTCTTTGTAAAGCTGGGCACTGCTGGCCTGTCAGTCATTGTCTTCTACTATTCCCCTGGATATCAGCTTCCTTAAAGACCTACACTCTTCCCCACCTCCAGGCTTTTGGGCCTGCTGTTCATCCGGCCTCAGATTCCTTTCCCCTTCTGCTCATCCTCCCTTGACTGCCCCAAGCAGACCAGGGAGTACTCTCCTCCAGCTCCGATAGCACCAATCCATGTGTCTCTTCCAGCACCTCCCATGGGATATGATCATTTCTTGGTTTGCTTCCCTCCAAAACAGACTGTAAGCTCTCAAAGACTGTATCTTCATATTCCAAGAATCTAGCATAGTCTGGCTCTTAATTTAGTAAGTGAATGAATCAAACATAGGGAAGTAGGATAAGTAAGGTGACAATCATGTGCCAGGCTTTGTCTCATGTATGTCTTTTATCTCTTCTCTACTGACTAATGACAGACATACAGAGAACAGTGCCTGAAACACACGAAGTGACCAATGAAAACCAACTGAATAAATCAAGTGAATAAACATGAAAAGAGCTTTGACAGATTCAGCAAAGTGATATAGTCATGAGTATGAAGGTCCCTTCCAGTGCTAAGATTCTAAGGAGTTTTAAAAAACTGTACTTATACAAATTTCCCAGAAGATTTGGAAAAGAGAAAAGGGAAACTAGCATTTATTGAGGAGCTACAAATTTGTTAGGCACTTTATATATGATATTTGATTTGCTTTTCATAATAATCCTGGGAAATTGGGATTATAATCCCCATTTTACAGATAAAGAAACCAAAGATAGAGATGCAGAGACAAAATTTGAACTCAGGTGAACCTGACCCCAATCCTAATCTTTTCCCACACTGCACACATGAATCCCTGGGAGAAACACAATTCTCCCTTCCCTATCACTCCATTCCAAGGAAAAGGAGTTCTGAAACAAGCCGAGGCTCAATCAGGTCAGGATTCCAGAGGGTAGAGCTTTCAATGGGAAGTATGAAGAGGTGAAAAAGCTCTACCTTCCCTTGAGAATACCCCTCTTTTCCTTGTCGAAAGGTTCACAACTCTTCCCATGTTCCTCCCATGAGTCTGGAAGGAAAATTGTAGGACCTCTCCAGCTTATAAAGGGCCTCTCCAACGCCTCTTTTACTCTTCCCGTTCCCCAACAGGTCAAGTGGCAATCAAGTTATAATTCAGAGGAATGATGGCAAGGAGAGAGCTATGTGGGTCTACTTGAGAGGCCTTAGATTAGAGGGGGAAGCAGCCCTGAAGCTTACACATCCCCTGCAAGCCTATTCACCAAGTTATAAGCCTACATACAAATGGTAACCAAAGTCCTAACTAGCAATACAGGTATTTCTTTGCCTAGAATGTCTTCTGTGTAGGATGGTGGCATCTAACTGAGGTGACAAGGAATCAGCCAAATTTTGTTTCCCCAAAACATGACTCACAAGTTGACTTAAACAAATAACGTGAGGTGTACAACAAATGGTCCTGGGACAACTGGTTATCCTCATGCAAAAGAATTAATTTGGACACCTACATCACACATATATAAAAATTAACTCAAAATGGATCAAGGCCTAAATACTAGAGCTAAAACCACAAAACTCTTAGGAAAAAAACATATGAGTAAATCTGACCTTGAATTAGGCAATAGTTTTTTAGGTATGTCATCTAAAGCCAAACGACCAAAGTAAAAACAGATATATTGAACTTCATAAAATTAAAACTTTTGTTCCTCAAAGGACACTACCAGGGACTTTCCTAGCAGTCTAGTGGTTAAGACTCCATGCTTCCATTACAAGGCGCATGGGTTCAATCCCTGGTCGGGAAACTAAGATCCCACATGCCACAGGGCGAGGAGGCCAAAAAAAAAAAAAAAAAGACCCTACCAAGCAAGTAAAAAGACAACCTACAGAATGGGAGGAAATGTCTGCAGATCATATGTCTGATAAGGGTCTAATATCCAGAACATATAAAGAACTCTTCCAACTCAAGAATAAAAAGAGAATCCAAATTAAAAAAATAAAGGAGTTAAATAGATACTTCTCCAAAGAAGATATACAAATGGCCAAAGATGTTCAACATCATTAGTCATCAGGAAAATGCAAATCAAAAGTATAATGAGGTACCACTTCACACCTACTCAGATGGCTATAATCAAAATGATAGACAATAACAAAGGGTTGGGGATGGTATGGAAAGACTCCTCATACATTACTGATGGGAATGGTGCAACCACTGTGGAGAACAGTTTGGCAGTCTTCAAAAAGTCACACATAGAGTTACTGTATGACCAGCAATTCTACTCCTAGATAAATACTCAAGAGAAATGAAAAGATATGTTCATACAAAAACTTACACACAAATATTCATAGCGGCATCATTCATAACAGCAAAAAAGAAAAAGAAGAAACAACCAAAATTGCCATCTACTGAGGAATGGATAAAAACAATGTGGTATATCCATATGATAGAATTTTATTTGTTTACAGAAAAGAATGAAGGACTAACACATACTACAACAGAAATGATGCTTGAAAACATCATGCTAAGTGAAAGAAGCCAAATGCAAAAGGGCCCATACTGTAAGATTCCATTTATATAAAATGCCCATAATAATAGGCAAATCCATAGGCAAAGAAAGTAGATTAGTGTTTGCCAGGGGCTGGGGGAGGGGAGATGAAGAATGACTGCTAACGGATGTGGGGTTTCTTTTTTGGGGGCAATGAAACATTCTAGAATTAGATAGTGGTGATGATTGCAAAACCTTGTGATATACTGAAAACTTAATTTTACACTTTAAAAGGATGAATTATATGGTATGTTAATTATATCTCAATAAAAAAAGGTGAGCTGCAAGTATAAAAATGAGCTAAGTGTACACATTATAACATGTACCATCAAAGAGATAAAACAGAAAAGCAATTAAGTTAACTTGAAAATCACTGCTGGACATTGGTGTTTACTTTCATAATAACAAATATGAGAAGTATTGCATTTTATTGCCATAAACTGCACAGCAACATAAAGAAGATTGAGAGGAAAAATTAATTTGATTCCATGAAAAACGTCCAAGGATAAATATTTGCTTTCTTCCCAATATCTCAGCTGGTTGTAAGCTGAGCTCCCTGGAGCAGATATAAGAGCCTCTATGTTAGATTTGCTGACAGCAAACAGACTTGAAAGAATTCAAGTATAAGAAACTGAGCCTCAGACGCCCTGCCTTTGGTAAATGGTAAATGGATTCTCTCCCAGCAAGCTCTGTCACTGCAGACAAGCATTCCACCATGATAACGACAAAGTAACAGAGTAGAACTTTCAATTACCAGCATCTCAACCTTAGAGACTGGATGAACATCTTCCATAAGGCTTTTCTCAGATTCTCTGAATGAATGTGTGAGTCCAAATGACCAGTTTTTCCAGGTGAACACAGTTCATGTCAAGAATATTGAATCACAAGCAAACTTTGTACACATACAATGTAAAAGTAAAAACATAAGACAATATTCTAGAACTATGCCTGGAACATCGTAGGCACCCAATAAATACTTGTTGAATAACGTTTATATAGTTAATAATATCTACTACATAACTTAGATCAAATACTAAGGCAAACAGTAGCAGTATTTCTAAATCAACTTATCTTCATTAATAAAGTTGTTTTTTTCTTGCTTTATTCCTGATGTTATACCACACCCTTATTGAGAGTCAAACTGAAAAGTCAATGGTTATTAAGAAAGATAATTAGTCTATCATAAGTAGAAAGGATATTCTGATTAATTCTAAAAGTTACTGCCTCTCATCTTACAAACCTTCCTGAAATAAAACAACTTCGGGTTAATAAAACTGCAGAAATTTGTGACGTGGTTAATCTTTCATGCACCCTAAGATTTATTTTAGTTAATAAACTAAGAAAAAGATATATTGATACAGTTTAATAATAAGTTGTTTACTCTTCACATTCTGGAACCCTAAGACAGATCAAGCAAAACACAATTCACCTCACTGATCCCTATTGGAGCTCAGTAGGAAGGGAAGTTCTTTCTGAAGCACATATTAAAGCACACTAACTTACCAATGCCTAGAAGGTCAGCAATTAATTCTACATTACATTTTCCCTTTTTTAAGCCTCTTTTAAAAACAGGGAAATAATTTCTCAGAATGTAACAACTGTGGGTGCTTGAAATACTATATAGAATCATCAGATGGGTAAAAGAAGTAGAAAATCTCTTCAGAGATCACATCTTTTCCTCTTTCAGGACACTTCTGAAAGTCTCTAAGGATACCATTCTACAAGTTCACGATCTATGACAGACTGTCAGAAAAAGTCTTCGTCAGTTTCTTTTACAGCAGTATAAGCTCTTTTCTTCTATCTTCAAGGAGACATAAAGATGACATGAGTATCACCCTTTACATCATCATCTTTTAGGTTTTTTATTGGAAATCACACTACTCAATTCTCTCTCACTTTCATTAACTCTTCCTTGATTTGCTGACATCACAAAATAACATTTTTAAAGAAAATGTAGTTTGTTAACTGGTCTCTGCATGAAAAAGACTTTCTAAGCATAAAAAGCAATGAATCAAAAAAGAAAAGGTTAACAAGTAAACAACATAAAATTGTTTTAATTTCTATAAATGAAAAGCCATCATAAATTAAAAGAAAAGGCAACTGTAGGAGAAATGCCCCAATATGACAAGCAAGGGATAATATTCTTACTCTATAAAAAGTTCACACAAATCAGCGTCTGGCCAAGACAAGTGCCCCCTACCCTGTCCCGCATTCCCCTCCTCATCCGTACAAGAAATTGCTAGGTCCCTACAAAAAAAAAGAGGTTACAGCTTCTTTCTCCCAGCTTTCATGATCACTGTGCCTTTCTTCTGCCTTAGTCCTTTGCCTCCTACCCGGATGCCCTTTTTCTTCTCAGCCCTGTTAGCCAGGAGATTCAGATAAACAGCCTGATCTTGATTTCAGATTTTCCCCAAGATCCAGCCTCTGAAACACTGCTTTCTACATTGCTCTGTAACCTGCAGGCAAGTAACAACTCACCCCAGGCTCCAGGGATACCTTATCCAACTAATTCCAGCCAAAGCCCAACATATTGGCTTCTGCCTGCGCTAGGGAGGCAGAAATCAAACAATTAAACAATTAAGAAAAAAACTGAGACTCCAATATAAAAACCATCAAAGAGCTTGCGCAGGCAATCTAATAGCTAATAAGATTTTTAATGCTGTAACACATTAATAATGGAAGATGTGAGTTAAAATGAGGTACTATTTTTAATCTGTGAAATTTGTGAAGATTTTTTTAAAAAATAATAATGCTAACACAGGTGTCATAAAACTGATAGCAGGATGGTAAACTGGTATACTCTTTCTAATGGTGGCAGCATGTGTGAAGAGCATTCCTCTGCCCTTTGACCCTGCAATGTCATTTTTAGGAATTGATCTTCAGTAATCAAAAATCTAGTCAAAATATTTAAGTATAAAGATATTCATCTCTACATTTTTGTACGTGAAATGTAACTATCCAACAGTAAGTAAACTGCAAATAAATTATGCTTTTTCCACAGTGTGGATTATTATGGAGCCAATAAAAATGATATAGTAAGAGCTGACTATTCTATAGCACTGATTAAGGACCACTGACTGTCCTAAGCAGTTAACATGTATTCAGTCATTCACTCCTCCAACAACATAAATGGAAACTGTGAGGTATGTAGGTGTTAGTATCATCTCCATTTCACAGCTGAGAAATCGGAGGCACAGAGAAGTTATGTAATTCGTTCAAGGTTACACCGGCACAGACTCACATGCCCTTTTCTGAAATTCTAAAATCCAAAAAGCTCTGAACACCACGTGTTCTCCATAAATTTGTGGCAAATTCATTTGTTGGCAAAACCTGACCTGAACTGAAGCAAAAGTATGTATAGTCTTTACTTACCCCACTTTGAGTGAAGTTATCTTGCTAAAGAAAACTTAATGCATTTGATTACAGAGTGCTGCCCCAGACCCCACTAGAAGGGATGCAGTTTATACACCATGTTGCCTTTCTATAATCTGAAAAATTCTGAATTTTAAAGCACAGACAGCCCCGCGAGTTTCATATAAGGAATTGTGGCAGAGCTGAAATTCAAATCTATGCATCTGCTTGGCTCTGGAGTCTCTGCTCTTAACCACCATGGTTATTTTGAGAGCCTGTTTAATGGCATGGGGAAATTCTTATAATTAAAATATTTAAGTATTTATTAACTACATACTATGTGTCAGACAAAATTAAAATTGGGACAATGCTACTAAGGACAGATAACTGGTGTCAGAAGAGCCTATACCCTAAGGGGGCTTATCCTAGACAGACTGGTCAGTGGCAGTTTTCCTGAGGAACCATCTGATCTGAGAAGTGAAGAATGAGCAAGAGTTAACGAGAAGAGGGAAGAGCATACCTGGAAGGAGAAGAGCATGCGCAAAGGCCCTGTAGTAGGTGGGAAAATGGAGACAAAGGATTCAGAGTCAGTGTAACTGGAACACAGAGAACCAGGAGAGCCTAGTGTAAGATAAGGCTGGAGAGGAGGTAGATGCTACAGGACCTTATAGGTGGAGTAACCATTTGCCCCAGTTTGCCTTAGGAACAGTCCCAGTGTAAATAATAGCACTCTCTTTTACTGTCAAAGGTATCCTGGTCTATATGATAAAATATATGGCCATCCAATTTATCGGCCACATTAAAGAGTCGTACTTTTACCCTAAGAGCGATAAGAAATCCTGATGGATTTTAAGCGGCAGGGGGGCAGAAGAAGGGTATCGTAATGAAATTTTAATTTTCAAAAGATTAGTCTTGCTACAGGGCAAAGAACAGACAAGAATACTGAAAGGATAGGGTGAATACCTTTAGACCAGTTTGGAGGCTATAACAGGAGACCAGGCAAGAGACAATGGCAGCTTGGTCCAGGGTGACAGTGGTAGAGACAGAAAGAAGTGGATGGAATTGAGTTTGGTTTGAACGTAAAATAAACAGACCTTGATGATGATTTCCACACAGAAAGAGTGTCCAAGACTTCTGGCTTGCAAACTAAACGGATGGTGTTGTGATTCACTAGAGATTTACATGAGCTAGAAATTTAAATATGTGAGGCATCTGCATAGCAGCTGTAATTTGAAGCGGGGGAGCCTGTAAGAGTGTCTAAAACAAAAAAAGTTTAGGTTCAAAACCTGCTGATGTTTATTTCCATTGGCAGAGCCCTCTTCCGATGCAGGACCCAATTTTCCGGTTGAATACTGGAGCTGTTTGGTGATTAGACAAAAGAGAAGGTCCCCCTTGCCTGGTGATATGGGACAGGAGGAATCAAACCACGTGCAGCATGTAAACACCCGTTACAACTAAACCCCGAGTGCTTGATATTTACTGTTCACAAAGCAGTCTCACATACAGGCTCCTTGGAGCCCACAACACTTGGTGAGAAAATGTGGTCTGCATTTATGGATGAGGAAACTGAGGTGGAGCGCTTAAATTACCTGTCTACACAGAGGCTGCTCTTACGCCATACTATCTCCTCAAATGTGCCATCCACTGTGTGCAAGCAACTACACTAAGTGCTGTAAGAACTACCAAATAATGAGGTCCTACTAGGTGCCAGGCTCTAGGAAATTAAAAAGAGAGAGAGAAAGGAAAAACAAAAAAACAACGCAACTTCAGAACTTTTAAGGATGTGTTACACTTACCCTAGAGTAAATTCGCTTTAAATTTCAAAAAGGTTCACGTCCCAAGGTGGGGTCGAGGTGAGAAGGTGGAGATGAACCGGGCAGCCAGGGACCACCCCAAACACCGACTCAGGGGGAAATGAGGTCCCAACGTCTGGGCCCCGGGAAACACTAGGAAGGGACGGCGGGGTCCACCGGCCGACTGGTCAACGGAGGCCCAGCTGCCCGTTCGCCTGCGCGTTGCCATAGCAACGGCCAGGTCGGCTTTACCCCGGAGCCTCCCGCCCACTTCCGCGGGGTCCGCCCTGCGCCGCAACGCCAGGGGCCACTCACCCAGGCCGTCGGGCGGGCTGGCTCCCAACTGGCGCGCACACTCCGCGCTGGTGGTCGCCAAGTCCGGAATTCCGCACCTGGAGAAACTTTTCGGCCAGCGGGGCAGCCTTAGGGAGGTGGACGGGGGCCGCGTTGGGACAAAGCGCGTCGGCTTGGCGCGAAGCCCTTCTCCGTGCGGTGGGGCTGGCGAGGAGGGTTCTCCCAGGTGCGTTCGGAGGCGTTCCCGCGAGCAGCTCCTCTTAGCGATGGACCTGAGAAGCCTGTCTCGGGGACAGAGAAGCAGACCTGTTACACTTTATAACAGTCATATCACACTACTGAGGTGATGTCCAGGCTAGTATTCTCGCTCAGGCCCGAGGCCTCGTGGTCCAGCTGGTTGGAGCTGGGGCTGTAAGCCTCGCACTGAATTGGGTTCCGAGCTGGCCTAAAAGTGAGGGAAATGAGTATCAGTGCTGGGGGGAAGGCCCCCGGAGTGCAGGGTGTTTGTCCCCACGGAGGCGCTGAGAAGGCTCTTGAGAGATCAAATGACAATTACCAGGAATAGGTTTTAGCCACAAATCTCTGTGGAACCATCTGAATGCGTGCCCCCCTGCAATAGAGGCTAGAAATGCGGGCTCCAGCTGTATGCTAATGTATTTCTGACCTGAACTAGGAATGGCTTCTGTGGACACGGGTCTTGCTCTCTAGCAGCTGCCGCGGGGGTGGGGGGACGAGGGGTGGGCTCAACTCTCCAGATACTAGCCTAATTATTCAGGCAGATGTCCTCTAAAATTTATTTGATTAATAGCCAAGAACTTGGTACAGCAGGTCGATTCATTTTATTGCTTAGAGGTAGAAGTCCACCTTTGGCAACGGGTTCCTCCTGTCAGCTTCATCTGAAAACTCATAATGGCCGTGGTAAGCAACCGGTAACTTCAGTTTTGCAAATTTTCCGAACACAAAAATAATCCCCACCATGTCCTGTACTCTAGAACTTTGGGGTATTGGCCAGACTTTGTTTTGAAGAAGTACAGAACTGTTGTCTAACAAGGGTCTGGAATAGCCTGCAAGAATTTTCTCTCTGTCTCTCTCCCCCAACCCTGCCTCTATCCAAACATGAGTGTTAGTGCCACAATGTCCAACAAAAGAAGATAAACTCTACCATCTGCTTCATTGAGCTGTGAAGTGTGTGGATCTGCCTTTAGTCAGCAGCTAGGTAGTCTTACACGCCACAGCCTTACCAAGAAATAACTTGGAACTGTCCACTTTCTCATGCCTGTGAAAAGCCTGGTGGAGAGAAACTACAGTGCCGTAGAATTGTTTGAAAGGCATGCAGATGACCCCCTCCTCTACATAGTCTCTGGGTCAAGTGAGTTCCAAACCTGCTACATATCAGAGACATCCGGGGAGTTCTATTTGTTTTGCTTTGTGTTTAAATACAGATTCACAGGACACGCTTCCAGAAATTCTGATTAAATAAATCTCATGAAACCATTTTTAAAAGATCTTCATATGAGCTTGATACAAAGCTAGATTGGGAACCACTGGGCTATGTTTTATCCTGAATTAAGCCAGACCATCAAAAAGCTGTTTGTACCACTTTTTTTCACCCTTACAAAATTGTCTCTACCAAGTCATGCTTTACCCTTATGCCATCTGCTTATATTGAGATGCTATTAAAAAAAGATACGCATGACACCTCTGAATTTACTGGAGGGATTATTTTAAGAATGATGTTTTTTACATCCCAGTAGCAGAATCCTACCATATTGCCCAGCCCAGGGTTTTTCAAGTTTTTTGGACGATAATCCACCAAAAGAAATATGTTTTACATTATCACCCAGTACACAGGTACCTACACATTTAATAACTAAAACAAGTCTTATAAAATATTACCCATTCCACATGCATTTTATTGCTTTTTAATGCTGGCTTCCACCCGTTAAATGATTTATTGACCCCTAGATGAGTTGCAAGTTGCATTTTAAAATCAGCAGTATAGGGACTTCCCTGGCGATCCAGTGGTTAAGACTTCACCTTCCAGTGCAGGGGGTGCGGGTTTGCTCCCTGGTCGGGGAGGTAAGATCCCACATGCCTCGCGGCCAAAAAGACCAAAACATAAAACAGAAGCAATATTGTAACAAAGTCAATAAAGATTTTTAAAATGGTCCACATCAAAAAAAAATCTAAAAAATTAAAATAAAAAATCAGCAGTATAGCCAGATATCTTTTTCTGGAAACTAGCCCTAATCCTCAGACAAACTAGGCCACCTGTCCACAGTCTATTGCTCCAATAGCAGTACCAGAGCCAACGCAATCACATATTTCTCCCAGGAATTTGGAATTAGGACTGAGAGATTTTAGTTTTTCTAAATCTAGGTAGCTAACATAGAAACATAGAATGCTGTAATATTGAAAGTCAGAAGCTATCCACAGACATGCCTTCCCATCATGTGGCCTGGAGAAATGCAGAAAACCAAGTTGCAGGAAAAATGTGAAAAGAACAGGAAGGATGAAAGAGATTCACAAAGAGGAGAGAAGAGACCAAAAGTGTTGTGACAGCTTTCCATTCCTGATCATTTTATTTCTTGAAATGAGCTGCATTCCTGCCTTTGAATTCCACGTAATATTCCAAATCTTTACAATAAGATGCACTCTTTTGCTTATGCTGGTTCAAATGGTTGTTTCTGTTATTGCAACCAAGATGAACCTAATTATATTGGTTTTATATGGCTTTTGTAACAAATTACCACAAACTTGGTGATTAAACAATGTAAGTGTATTATCTGGCAGTTCTATAAGTCAGAAGTCTGACACAGGACTCACTGGACTAAAATCAGTGTCAGTAGAGGAGAATCTGTTTCCTTGCCTTTTCCAGTTTCTAGAGGTTACCTACATCCCTTGGGTTCATGGCCCTTTTCCTCCATCTTCAAAGGCAGCAATATTGCATCTTTCTGACCGTGCTTCTGAGGTTACATCTCCCTCTGATTCTAGCTAGGAAGGTTCTTAGCTTTTTTTTTTTTTTTGCAGTACGCGGGCCTCTCACTGTCATGGCCTCTCCCGTTGTGGCGCACAGGCTCCGGACGCGCAGGCTCAGCGGCCATGGCTCACGGGCCCAGCCGCTCTGCGGCATGTGGGATCTTCCCGGACCGGGGCACGAACCCGTGTCCCCTGCATCGGCAGGCGGACTCTCAACCACTGCGCCACCAGGGAAGCCCAAGTTTCTTAGCTTTTAAGGACCCAAATGATTAGATTGGGTCCACCCAGAAATTCCAGAATAATCTCCCCATCCCAAGGTCCTTAGCTTAATCACCTCTGCAAAGTGCTTTTTGCACAGAAAGTAACGTTCACAGCTTCCAGGAATTAGGACATGGACATTTGGGGGAAATGTGGGGGTGGATCCACACTAACATACAATCACTCTATGCCTTAATGTATTTCAATCCTGAGTGTCAGGGAAAAAAATCTTTTTCTCCTTGAAAAACTGATTTCCTTATAAAGAAAGAAAACCATGAAATTGATCACTTTTCCCTTTTCACCTTCGCTTCTAGGAAGACAGGAACCAAATTTGCAGCTCAACATTAATTTTGTCAAACTCTACTGCTTGCATATCAGTGTTACAACTTTCTTCTGTTCTCTCTCTCTTCCCTCATTTCTACCTTTTTTCTTCATTGTATTGACTGTATTATTTTAAGCTGCTTCAGATATTTTGACTTGTTGTTTCCTCTGCCTATAAGGCTCTGCCCCCATACCTCCACAAGGCTGGTTCCTTTTCATCATCTATATCTCAGCTCACATGCCACCTCCTCAGAGAAGCCTTCCCTGATCCCCCTATCTAAAGTAGTCCCTCCCACAGTCTATCACATTACTTTACTTTGTTGTCCTAGAGCACTGAACACCATCTAAGACAAGCTGATTTATTTTCTTTCTTCCCTCACTGGAAGTTAAGCTTCAAGACAGTAGGGACCCAGCCTCTTTGTTTATTGCTTTGCTCCCAGTACCTGGAACGGTGGCTGACAGTTAGTAGCTATTTAGTAAAAAAACCATGGCATTAGTAAATGAAAGAATGAATAAAGGAAGCGCAGGAAGAAGGAAAGAAGAGATTTTGTAGAACATGTTGATATATAGATGGATAGATAAATAGGTAGATAGGTTGACAGATAGACAAATATTCATTTCTGATGTGCAAATGTCACCAATATTTATAGGGAAGAATCAGAGAAATTACACAAGGAAGTAAAACATAACTCCCTACAATATGTTCATAGAGCTACTGGGTTTTCTTGGGGAACCCTTTATGTAAATGCCTTAGACAGAAAGTTTCTTGAAGTTTTCCAGTGGCTCAAGGCAGCTACCTTAAATATCCCGGCTGGTTACCATGTCTGAAGTCATCAGTTCTCAGTGAGGTGATGGATTGCAATACCATGACTCCTAAGAACAACAAACTCTTGACACTGCCAAGGGAGCTCAGTCTATTCCAGGGCTCATTACTGCACAGCAATCGGCTCTCATTCTAGTCCAGTAATTATCAACGTCACCACTGGCAACAAGTGTTATATGCTGTTTACTTAAACACTCTATGGTAACGTCATTGTTACAATGCAATATCAAATTGCTTGACATTTAAGAGAGATCAGAATCGAAGTCTGTCAATATAACAAAACATAGAAGCAATTAGATAGTTTGTTCCAGGGTTTGTTGACCCTGTTAGTAAAAATACCAAAGTCTTGGAGGGAAGAGATGGACTTCAGTTTTCATAAGTCAAGAAGCAGTTGATTTACACATTAATTACAATTTATCTGTTATTCAAAAGACTTTTAAAAGACTCTATATCACAAAAACATCACTCCATATTTTTTCTGTTCTATAAGATAAGTTATGATATTTTTAAATCATTATGTGTTATATTAAGATTTCTTAAATTGGGGGACATGTCTTTGAAAAGTGTATAATGCAAAATGTAACTTTATCCTAATGATAGCTCTTTGATTATTGGTAGGCTCTACCAATTTATACAAAGTCTTTCCACTTTTCTCTTCTCCTACCTTGACAAAAGTAAAACTGTACCTTATCCCCACAGCTCAAAAAGAAATAAATATTTAGCAATTAACTCAGTTTTTCTGATCAACTGTGGATGTCTGACCCAGCCCCCTTTTCAGATAAAACTAATAGAGTTCAGGTTAGTACATGCCAAAACTAAATTAATGGTTCATAGAGTGGAAGACTTGATATTGTTTAGATGGAAATACTCCCCACATTGATCTACAAATTCAATGCAATCCTTATCTAAATTTCAGCTGCCTTTTTTGTAGAAATTCACCATCTGATCCTAAAATTCATATGGAGATGCAAGAAACTCAGAGGAGGCAAAACAGTGTTAAAAAGAAGAACAAAGTTGGAGGACTCACACTTCCTGATTTCAAAACTTACTACAAAGCTTTAGTAATCAAGACTGTCATATTGGCATAAGGATAGACATATAAAACAACAGAATAGAATTGAGAGTCCAGAAATAAATCCATGCATCATTGAACAACTGATAAGGGTGCCATGGCAATTCAATGGGTGACAGGATAATCTTCAACAAATGATGCTAGGGAAACTGCAAGAGAGTATATTTGAACCTGTACCTCACACCATATACAAAAGTTAACTCAAAATGGATCAAAGACCTAAACATAGGAGCTAAAACAATAAAACTCTTAGAAAAAACACAGTTATAAGTCTTCAAGACCTTGGATTAGGCAATGGTTTCTTAGATATGGCATCTAAAGCAAAAGCAACCAAAGAAAAAATAGATAAATTGGACTTCATCAAATTAAAACTTGTGCTTCAAAAGACTATCAAGAAAATAAAAGACACCCACAAAATGGGAGAAAAATATGTGCAAGTCTTATAAGTGACAACAGTCTAGTATCTAAAATATATTAAGAATTCCTACAACTCAACAGTAAAAAAACAAATAACTCAATGTAAAAGTGGGCAGAGAATTTGAAGACATTTTTCCAAAGAAGATATACATAAAGCCAATAAGCACATATAAAGATGCTCAATATCATTTGTCATTGGGAAAATGCAAATCAAAACCATAGCGGGGTACCAATTAATACCCACTAGGATGGCTAGAATCAAAAAGACAGACAATAATATAAGCTGGTGATGATGTGGAACAATTGGAACCTTCATACATTGCTGGTGGGAATATAAAATGGTAGAGCTGCTTTGGAAAATAGTTTGGCAGTTTATTAAACAATTAAGCACAGGGCTTCCCTTGTGGCGCAGTGGTTAAGAATCCGCCTGCCAATGCAGGGGACACGGGTTCGAGCCCTGGTCCGGGAAGACCCCACATGCTGCAGAGCAACTAAGCCCGTGTGCCACAACTACTGAGCCTGCGCTCCAGAGCCCATGTGCCACAACTCCTGAAGCCCGGCGCCTGAAGCCCGTACTCTGCAACAAGAGAAGCCACCGCAAAGAGAAGCCCGCGCACCACAACGAAGAGTAGCCCCCGCTCACTGCAACTAGAGGAAGCCCACGCACAGCAACAAAGACCCAATGCAGCCAAAAATAAATAATAATAAAATTAAAAAAAAAATTAAGCATAGAGTTACCATATGACCACTACCCAAGAGAACTGGAATTACATGTCCACACAAAAAACTTATATACAAATGCTCATAGAAGCATTATTCATAATAGCCAAAAATGGAAACCCAAAATGGCCATTAAATGATGAATAGATAAACAAAAAATGGTATATCCATACAATGGAATTGTATTTGGCTACAAACAGGTACACGCTACAACATGGATAAACCTTGAAAACATTATTTTAAGTGAAAGAAGCCAGATGCAAAAAGCCATATCTTGTATGATTCCATTTATATGAAATGTCCCAAATAGGCAAGTCTGTATAGAGAAAAAGTAAATTAGTGGTTGCCAGGGACTGGGAAGAGGGAATGGGGAAAGACTGTTAACAGGTATAGAATTTCTTTTGGAGGTGATAAAAATGTTCTAAAATTAGACAGTGGTGATGGTTGAACAACCTTGTGAATATACTAAAAACCATTGAATTTTACACTTTTAAAAAGTGAATATTAGGTATATGAATTATGTCTCAACTTAAAGAGTAAAGTAAAAAAAACTAAATAATACTTTATATTTCATGGATTCTAAAACCCACACTGTTTTCACTTTTTAAACTTCTTTGAAATTGGGTTGCATAATTGATTACATATTACTATTGCTGTCAGCCAGGTAGCAGTCCTGACGTGTAAAAGTCTTCCTGAAGGACCAAGAGAGTGCCAGCATCTTGGTGTCTTAGTTTTCACAAAATACAGGTGATATTCACTCACCTAATGTTATCAACTCTGTTCCAGGCACTGTTCCAAATGCTTTCTGTATTTTAACTTATTCAACCCTCACAACAGCTCCATGAGATAAGTACTGTTATTATCCTTATTTTACAGACAAAGAAACAAAAGTACAGTGTGCTGGAGTGATTTGTCCAAGATCACACAGCTGGTTCGTGTGAGTCCCATCCAGGCTGTTCTGGTCCAGAGTCTGTGCTCCTAACCATTAGGCTTCACTGCCTCACTTACCTGTGAGTGCAAGACAGCCATTACTGTCAACGGTCTTCAAGGATTCCTACCAAAGTTGGCCAAAAGAGTAACGAAAGCTAATAATGAGTCTTGCAGTGGTTCAGTGATTAAAAACACCATTCATTTGGAAGTTTGACTGGTTCATTCAAACATCTTTTGGCTATGTCTAAGGGAGTTCACAGCCTGGAACTTCATTTACAGAGCTCAGATAAGAGGGAGTAACCGCTTCCTGCTTGACTTACAAGGTGAGTAAAGGGAGCTGGAGCTTTAGTCCAGACCCTCCTCATTTTTCCCAGCTGACTGCAGAGACTGACCTCCTTCTCCTATGAGCCTGACTGGGTAAGGGACAGGGCAGACCAGGTTCCAGCACGGGGATGGAGGGATGAAGTCTCTAACTCATGTGCGAAGGATGTGGAGCCAGAGGAAACACCACCAGAAGCCATCTCAGGAAGAAGTGCAGGATCAAACCTGAGGCAAATATTCCACCTCCCTACTACCTGACATCCAACCTTGCTGATTTAATGCAAAGTCAATCGTTGGAAGATTGGAAGGACTCCTGAGGATTCAAGGGTGTATAGCATTCCAGGCTCAGGAGAGAAAATGGATTGTATCACTTCCAAGAAACTATAGGCAGAAAGAAAGGATAGCTAAGCCCTCCCTGTCCCCATTCTGCCAAGGCTCTTGCCACACCCACCCCAGCTGAGCCCCTTGGATACCAGATGCCTCTTTAAGATGACTGGGGAAACCTAGCCGAAGCCAGATTGCTTCCAACAAGCTGACCCCACAGACACACTCAGTTCCTGGAGGCCAGAGTGAGGATGGAGACTAAACTCAACGCCCTTCACTGCCACTCCACATCCCCTTACAGAGGCTAGCAGTAGCATTTTCCAGCCATGAAGTAATTTCACCTCCTCCAGCTTAGGCCTCGGCCTCAGAGTCCGGAAGCCAAATACAATCCTTTCAGTAGAGAAAAGACGGAAGCAAAGAGGACAACAGAAGACACACCCAAATAAGGCAGGGTACCAGCTCTGAACTGTTGCATAATGGAAAGAGGAATGGGTGGGCAGAGGAGGTGCCTGGAATCACCATCCTTTAATTCATTGTTTTCTCTTCTTAAATTTTCATTTGGTAAAAATTTCAAACTTACAGAAAAGTTGTGAAAATAAAAATAGAAAGAATACCCATATACCCTCTAAACCCAGATTCACCTATTAATATTTTACCCCATTTGCTTTATTTGTATCCTGTATATATTTTTTCTATTTTTTCTAATTAGATATTTTTCTAATTAAATATATAAATATGTTGAAAAAATACAATGTAGATAAATTATATTAAAATATATATTTACATATTTAAATTATATAAAAAAATATTTTTTGCACCATTTGAATGTAAGTTACATACACTATGGCCTTTTACTCCTAAATACTCCAGTGCATACTCCCTAAAAAAAGGGTAATTTATTATATAACCACAGCACAGTTATCAACTGTAGTATATTTAGCATTGATAAAATACTGTAATCTACTGTCCATATTCCAATTTTGTCAGTGGACCCAATGATGTCCTTTAAGCACTTCCCCCCTTCCACTACAGGACCCAGTTTAGTCCTGGATATTGCATTTAGTTGTCATGTGTCTTTAGCCTTTTTTAATGTGGAACATTTTCATAGCTTTTCTTTGTCTTAGTGACATAGACATTTTTTTAAAATCCAGCCCCCTATCCCCTGACTTTAACATAACGTTCCTCATTTTGGGTTTGTCTGATGTTTCTCCATAATTAGGTTCAGAGTATGCATTCTAGGCTGCGATATTGGATGGGTGATGTTGTGTCCTTCTCAGGGTATCACTTCCGGATGCACGTGTCCACCTGTGCCTCACTGGTGACGTTATTTTGATCACACAGTCAAGGAGTTGTCTTATTTCTCCTCTGTTTAATTACTGTGCATTTTTTTCTCCCTCACAACTAATGAGCCATCGGTAGAAAGGCAATTTAAGGCTGTGCAAATATCCCGCTCCTCATCAAAATGTCTCCCTTGCACACTTTCCTGACTTTGCCAGAGAGCTAAATGAGCACCGCTGGCGCCACCTATGGGGCTTCTGGCACACTGCAACAAAGGGAATGGGCTGTGGATCCTCCCTCACTCCTGCCACTTGTCTGGTGCCCAGGAGCTTTTTTGGCCTTAGACATTTTGAAAGAAGAGCTTTTTGAGACTTGAGTCACAAGGCTTGAGTTCTAGCTCTGACATCGCCACCAACTCATGAGGAAACTGGGACAAGTCCTTCCCCTTCTCAAGACTTCAGTGTTCCCAGTAAAATGGGAAGTTGGATGACAAAGACCTGATTTCATTCATTCATTCAACAAATATTTGTTGAGCAACTACAGGCACTGTTCTAGGATCTGGGCAAGATTTCTGCTTTCAGGGAGCTTACACCATATGAGGGGTGACCTAGACAATGTAAGAAAACAAATTAAGGAAATGGATAAATACACATAGTAGTAAGTGCTATGCTGACAATAAAACAAGATTGTGAGAGCGAGTGCCTGGGGTCCACTTTAGATTGGGTAGTTAGGAAAAACTCTCGGAAGAGGGGTTTTGGCTAAGACATAAAATATGATATTTGAAATATACCATGATAAAAGTTTAAAAATACATATAAAAGTATTTGTATAAGTATAAAAGCAGTACAGCATTTTAACACCAAAGTTTGGGAAAAAGAAAAATTATGCATAATGCTACCACCCTAATATATTTTAGGATAATAACATTTTATATATTTGTATTTGTATCTTTTTTCTTTTATTTTACATATAATTCTGTTTTGCTTTTTTCAATTTAGCATCATCTCCTAATTATTTTCCATGTTGTTATTCTAGATGCAAACATTGCATGCCTCATATTCCATTTGTTAAAATTATTTGCTCTTTTTCCCTCCCAAGAACAGTTCAATAAACATCCATGTCCCCTTCATCTAGATTTACCAATTGTTAACTTTTGGCCACATCTGTTTTACTTCTCTCTAATAACGTAATATGTAGTTTTTCTACCCCTGAGAGTTAGTTGCAGACATCATGATCCTTTGTCCCTAAACACTTTAGCACGTACCACCTAAAAACAAGGCCTTTTTCCTCTGTAACCACAGCTCAAAGTATCGCTCTCAGGAAGCTTAATATTAATACAAATTATCAGCCCGTATTAAAATCTCCCCACTTGTCCCAATAATGTCTTTTCAAATGAGCTCGATAATTATTTTAACTGATATCTCTGCTTTCTGAAATACTTGAGAGGTTTCTCAAGCCAGAAGAAGTTTAGAACTTCTTTCTCCCTTTATGTATCTTCTGACTCTGTTGGATTCCTAATTCAAACAAAGGCTTTGAGAGTCTTTGTCTCGGTTCAAGTATGCCTATAGACTCTTTAAATATCATTTTTAATTATATCATATTAATTATTTAACCATCTTCTATAGGCTTTTCATTGTTTCTAATATTCTACCATTACAAATCTTGATCATACCGAAAAAGTAACATAAAAATTAAAGATAAAAAGTAATAATAACACTAAAAATAATAAATCCTAATATCATCAAATATCTTGAGTTTTCATCTTTTCCCAATCATCTCATAATATTCTTTAAACCAGGATGCAAATAAGTTGCATACTTTGCAATTGTTTTATATGCTTTTTTAAGTCTCTTTAGTCTGTAGGTTTCCCCCCCATCTCTTTTTTTTTTTTTCCTTGCAATACATTTGCTGAAGAAACCAGGTCATTTGTTCTGTCATTGCTCACAGACTGGATTTTACTGATTGTATCCTTGTGATGTCATTTTAAATGTTCCTCTGTTCTTTGCTTTTCCTCTCAATTGGGAACTACATCTGTAAATTGGTAGTTAAATCTAGAGACTTGATTAGATTCATATTCTATTTGTTTGGAAACACTTCATAGATGATGTTGTGTATCAGGAGACACGTAATGTCTGGATGTCTCTGTGATATGGGACACCCTGGATGGTCACTGCCTAGATCCATTCATTCACTGGGGGTTGGAAAATGGTGATATTCCAGTTTACCAACCCTTCCATTATTAGTCTGAAAACTTCTGAAAGAGATACTTCCCCTTGCAAACAAAGAAGAACAAAGAGCATTGCTCACCACCCAGTTGGACAAGGATTAAGCTATCAGCCACAGCATTCTTAAGATGCTTTTCCCCCTAACTCTCCTTCAGACTTGCTGCCTGTATTTTAAAGAACAGGATGTGTTCATGCAATAAGAAGCAGAGAGCTGAGTTCTTCCCTAGAGAGAAAGCTCCCCAATCTACTCTTCCCCACCTTGTGTCTTAACGATGTTGGAGTCTGGGGGTGAGAAGACCATGAAGCATGTTCAACCATCTCCACTCAAAAAACACTCCAGGACACAATTACTGGTAAAGAAAAGTGCTATCTTTTAATTTGTTCTAGAATGTGTAGGTCCTATTAAGATCAGTGACACTTCCCCTTATCATGTTCCTCCCTCATGCCCCCAACCACTTTGGATCCAATGGCCACTTCTAGAAAAGGCCTAGGAGGAACTCGCCCTACATAGCCAACGAAGGGGTGCAGTTTGAGGAATGGGTATATGGCTCCAGAAGCAGCACCAGCTACTAAAGACTTTCCTCAAAGCAGCTCATTTTGGCCTGTGAGTCCCTTTGCCCTGCCTTGGTCAAGACTCCCTAGCTGTGAACTGCTCCAGTGTTCCCTTGTTCCCTGTGTGGCCTGAGCTTTAGAATTAGAATCACCATTACCAACTTTAGAGCTGTAGAGCCTCTGAGAGGGCACTGTTTTCACCATCCTTCCTCCCCACAACTTTATAGATGGGGAAACTGTACCCAAGGTCACACAGTTCACAACTGGCAGAGCCAAAATTTTGATGTTCAGCATCTCAAATCAGATATCTTTCTACCATACCCTCCTGCCTCCAAGAAAACAACCGGCATCTGCCTCTAGCTCCAGGAACAACTGGAGCAAGCAGGTGGTGGTGACCAGAACAGACGGGAAAGATCCGGCTAAAGGGGCCAGGCTGACCCCAGCTGAACCCCAAGCAAGTGATGAATCACAGCACTGCCCAGTTTCCCTCCATCAGAATGTTATCAGTGGCAGACACCCACCCCTGCCAGGATTCTCCTCCTGGCTAGCAGAACTGAACCATGCATGGAAACATGCTTACCGAGATTCCAAGACCTTACCGACCAAGGCAGGCTCTAACTGGCATGAGGATCCTGGTGCTGAGCTGCCCACCAGCTGGGTAATCCAGCTCACCAAATTCCTTCTTGGTAAGATCCAATCCACATTCTTGGGCTGATTTATATAGGGCCTCTTAGCAAACATGGCTAAAATCTGTCTCTGTGCTGCACTGGGAGAGACAGACAGAAAGAATCACAGATGGTGTCCTCCCAGCAGAGCTCATACACATGCTTGGCATGAGGAGAACTGAGTCCAGGAGAAGAAATGAACTCAAAGAGAACAGGCAGACACAGAGGGCAGGGAGCAGGGGCAGCTGTGCTCCCTCCTGCCTATCCTACTCCTGAAGAGGAGAGACCACAGAAAGCTGCAGATGTGTCCCCCTGTCAGTATTTCAAGGAAGGCTCAGCCTGTGTAGCTGAAAGGTAAGAGGAATCCAGAGAATTGTGGAGTCATGAAAGCCAGATGAAGAGGGTTTTTCAAACAGCAAGTGGCAGACGATGTGAAATGCTGTAGAGAGTTCAAGACAGTTGAGGACAGAAAGGTATTCACTTGATTTGGCAACTGGGTGGTCACTGGTGACTTTTATGAAAATCTATAGAGGATTGGAAAGTGATGAAGAAGAAATCAATGAACAGATTTTTTTTTTTAAAGAAACTTGGCTATTGAGGAAAAAACTGTAAGTGCAACAGACTCTAAGAAATTCTGTTTTAATCTTGGGGAGAACTTTGTTTGTTTGTAAGCTATGTGGAGGTAACCAATGGAGAGGGAGTTTGAAGACCCTGGAAAATGGGAGCTGTGGGATATGCAATGGAGCAAAGTCTTGGAAGACATAGAGCAGGATTCAAGAATAGAGCACCAAACAGGAGCAACTGGAAAGGCGCTGAGGAGGGATACAGACACAGAGGGATGGGAGGGGGAGAGGAGCATACGGACAGCCAAGGTTTTGCTTTAGGGCCTCTCTTCTGTGAAGCGGGCAATGAGGCCAGTCATTTGCTGACAGCAAAGATGAAGGGCATGGATAGAAAGCAGAGTAGTAACAAGTCAGAGACACACCGATCAATACTGAGAGCCCAACTGAGACTGTCAACTCTGAATTTTTCATGCTTAGGAGCCCAGAAAAAGGGAGCAAAAAATAGGTTGATGCAGAAAATGGAGAATGGTTGATAGTTTCAGCAAGAGTTGGAGGAGATGAGGAAGTTCAGCATGCTGACAAAACCATCAGTGTGTCCTGGGCCATGGGTTTAGGCTCAGGAGAGGAAGAAGTCCAGGAGAAAGCTGAAAGACTCGGAGAACAGAAAGCTAAGGTCTTGGAACTGGGCTAAAGGAGCAAGCAATTTATTTAATAGCAGTGGAGGAGTGGGAGAAGAGGAAGCATAGGGGATGGTAATCCAAAAAGAGCAAAGTCTCAGTTCAGGAGTTCAGAAGAGAAGACTATAGGTGACACCATGGAGTGAGACAGAAAGCAGAGCAGAGCCCAGGAACAAACAAGGAGAGGTGTAGGTCTTAGAGGCAAGGCAAAGACCTGTTGCCAGAAATGGGTACAGAGAGCCAGAGTCCGCCAGGGTTGATGGTAGGGTCTTCTGTGGAGCAGAGCCTACAGAGGATCTGGTGGCTGCTGTTAGGGAGGGGGTACCTGCAAAGACAGGCAGGGTGTGTAGTTGGCAATTGCTGGAAGTTAGGCAAGGCCAACCTACCCGTTTTCTAGAAGAGTGCACTAAAATCTCCTTTGCATCAACTGAAGCCACTCCATTCTTCTGTTTCTCAGTATACCCAAGAAACCCAATTCCTCTTCTAGGACTGCATTCTGTACCATAAGAATCCAGAATTCATTGTATTTCCATTTCATGACTTTGTCATTGACCAAAGGACTTAACTGACTCCACAATGGGGCCATTATGGGAATAAGTCAAAAACGGGATTAGCTCAAATGTTAGCAAAGAGCCAGTGAAGTCAGTCACTCAGCTAGTAGCCTTTTGTTCAACTTCTGAAACATCATGTTGTTTTCTGCATGCAAAAACAAAACAAAACCAGCAGTTAAAACACTGGTGCTAAGTACACAGGAAAAGCCAGGGAGAGGGCACTGTTGTGGGGTAACCAACGTAGGGATGGATGGTGGGCCGGGGCTTCACACCCTTGGAGGAAAGGACACCCTACCTCCCACCCCTCCCCCACTGCTCAGGTGCCTAAAGGGAGCTTCTCAGCATGCAGGGTCTCTGCAGTGGGAAGGGAATATGTGACTCTCTACCACATTACTAAGGTCCCCTGGCCCAGCAGGCTACACTCAAGCTGGGAACTTCACTGATAGAAGTGAAGCCAAGCACTTAACTAGGTATTTTCCTTCATATTTGTGGTTTCTAGCTGGTCTTGGGGAAAGATGTCAGTTGGGTTTGAGCCTGTCATAGCCCTCACCCAGCTGCCCAACACAAAACACTGGTGAAGCTCATTCAAAGAAGGTGTGAAGGTGGGCCACACAAAGGAAAGATGACCAAGAGGAGGAATTAATGAGGTAATTACAGAGAGAACCTTGCCAAGCCAACTAAACAGAGAAAAAGATTTGAAAATTGAAAAGGAAGTGGTCAGAGCCCAAACCGTAAAGTCATGTGAGCTCCAAAGAGTAGAGGGTTACATGCAAAGATCGCCTGGCTACTGGATTATTCAAGACCTAGTTACCCCAAACTAGAAAACAGGATTATGGAAGTTCATCTGCTTAGGAGAGCTTGGCATGTGCTGGTGAAAGAATGGCAAGTCAGTGGGCACAGTCTGCTTTGAAGTGAAGATGCTCTCTCAGCCTGGGTGGAAAAGAAACGAGCAGTTCCATCCACTCACAAGGAGAGAAGAAATGTTTTCTCTGATCAAAATTATCCCATTAACAAGGGCCCTACAAATAAACTGCATCTCTTAGCAAAAGTAAAGCCATGACCTACGGCTCCCTTGAAATTAGCTAAGCCATGACAGGACCAGGGAGAGCCGTCCCCAGGCCAAGCCAACATCAGCAATAGGTTCCCTCTCAACCAAGCCCTTGCTCGTGAAGTGGCCTGACCCCCAGCACCTGCCTATGCCTTTTCCTCCCAAACACCTTGCACAGACCACACCAATCCATCCGAGATGCAGCCTGGAGCTCCGCTCCCATGCCTGTGACCTCCAGAACACTTCTCTCTGCATTCTAGGAGAAATAAAGGCCTGAAGTTGCTTCAGGGTCACCAAAGGACACCAAAGAGCCTTCTCGCCTCTCAGTTTTCCCCTTTTCCACGCCAGATAGAACTTCCACGAATGCTTAGGTCTGGCTCCTGCTGGTCCCTCTGGCCTTCTCCAACCTCCAGCAAAAAAAGGGCTGCCAGCAGAGTCTTGGCTTTTTCTGGGCAGTGGACAGCCTGAGGGCAGGCGAGTCAGAGGACTCACTTCTGATCTTTGGCTCTGTGAAGTGGAGAAGCTGAGAATTAGGATCTCTACGCAGGAGGAGAGACCCAGCAGAGAGAGCTGGTTGTGGGTCATTCTCCTTGGCCTAGAACCTCTGTATGTGAAGTAGACAGCAGCTTCCTCATAGTTTTCCCAAGCAGAACTCAGGGTCTGGACCTCTGAATGGACATAATGAAGGGGTGGCCGCCAACAATCACTTCTAAGAAGCAGGTTCTGACACCAAAGCAGTGGCACAGATGGCAGGCTCTGAAGTTAACATCTTCTTAAGCCTGCCAGTGAAATCGGAGCCTAAAGATGTAAGTGGTCTCTGCACAGCCACCCAGCCCCATCAAGAATGCCACACCATCCAGAGCTTCACAGCGGCCACCTAAGTCAGCATCAGGAAAGGGGGCATGAAAAACAAATACCCTGAAAACCGTTAGAACCCGAATAGGCACCAGTTGAGACCTATGGCCTCTAGAAGCCTCATTGCCCTGTGCAGGGCAGGTGCCTCTGTCCGAGCAGGCCAAACAAAGGCAAACAGTGACAGTCTTTGGCTGTGCTGGGCCAGGGATCACAGGCCTGCCATATGTCAGAACCTCTCTCCCTTCTTTTACCCTCTTCTGGGCCCAGGAGGAGTTCAGATATATACATTGCTCCTGAGCCCTGCACACTGAAAGGTGAGAAATGTCGGCCTTCCTCAGCAGAAAGAATTCACCAAGGAAGTTTGGTCCTTCCGAGCCTAACTGGGCTTGGTCTTGTCAAGTGGACCCTACACGACTGATCGTTCTGGTAATAGGGAACACCCCCCTCTTTGCTGTTTACTCTCTGTAGTGGATGCACTACGGCTCCCAAATAAACGCTGTAAGATGCAAACGGCAAAGAAGGGCACTACAAGCTCAACAAGACTTGTCTCACATCCACAATCCAAAGAGAATGAGCTGAAAGGTGGGGAGGAGTGGTCAACAGGACGGGGCGCCAGCTGCCGGAGTACTTGGTCTCCTTCCAGCCCTCACACCTGGGAGATGCTGTTGGCCAGGCGGAACGACACTCTTTTTGCTCTTTCATTCTCCTGAAAGAAGAAAAAAATATTTGGCATCAGAATGGCCCAGTGTAGGGTTTATCAATGTGAAAAGACCAACTGTCCAGACGGGGATTCCCCACAGCCAAAGTGTTTTATTCCATCCCAGGAATGCAACAGCAAAACTCACTGAAGCCACTAAACACTGTGTGCCAAGTGCTGCAAACCACCGGGGATGGCTAGTCAGATCCTGGCACACAGTGGGAAGGCAATACATTTCAGCAGAATTAAATAGCACTGAATCGACGTTTCAGGTCTGCACAGGTGAGACCAGACAAAAGGTCACATTAGATGTCTTTCCTGCAAGCAAAACCTCTCCTTCCTTCTCTACACCAAGGGGCTGAAAAGACTCTCCCTTTCTCCCAAACCCAAGTTGAGATCAGGTACTGAGACCAGGTCCTTCTCTTCTTATGGGCATCACAGTGTGGGGTAATCACTGCACTGAGCTGGTCCTGCTGCACTGGTCCTGCTGCTAATTTTCTGGGTGACCCTGGGCAGGTACCCCCATGTCTCAGGGTTCTGAGCCTCAGTGGTCCTTGGAGCTGATGAGCGCTGCACTGCCTTGCCTTTGTCTGAGGCTAAGGGGTTGGAAGTGAGGGCTCATTGTCACCACTCTCTTGTGCCACCCGAGCAGCTTCACTTCAGGTTACTCTGTACATGCTGCGTGGGTGCCCCCTGCCAGCCCAATCACCCACCCACCTGCCTGCCAGCTGGCAACACCTCCTTACCATATGTCGCCGCCGCCTCTTGGGCTGGATGCCCTCCTGCATGCAGTGGGGCCATGGAAAGCCCTGGGGAGTGGAATACCCACTCTCACTAGACACCTCTTCAGAGTCTGAGTCCTCCTGCCTTGGCTGAGCAAACCGTTTCTCCGGGTAGATCTCCTTCAACCAGCCCTCAAAGAACACTTCCAGGCAGCGGCCTGCCTCTGCAACCTCTGAGTCGGGCTGAAGGGGGAGGAGAGCAGTGATGGTCTGGCCCCCTTCCACAAGCCCATCTCTTCCTGGCCCCTCAAGAGCTATACAGAGAGCGCAAAGCCTGGCTGGGTCTCTGGGATGTCTGGAACTTTACATTTTCTCCTCAGGGCCCAGGATAACCAGTTTAGTATCAGCTCTTAAAGCAGACGTGACCCTGACAGTTACCCACAGATGGCCAGTCACTAGCAGCCCCCATATTCCTCCTGAGTCCACGCTGAGGGCCCGATGTGGGAAAGAGCTTATAAACATTCACTGCAGTAGGCCCCAGGAGGTCTGCTCCCAGCTCCTCCTGGCAGCCCAGGCCCGAACCAGACACTTCTGTCCAGCCATGACAGTCTTGGGGTCACTGGAAATAGGGGAGAGGGAAAACAGGGAAGACATACATAATTGAACTTAGCACAGTTCCAGAACATGAGGCGGACGTCTGATACCACCTCCTCCGGGGTGGTGTAGTGGGCTGGGTCCTTCTTTTGCAGCTTCCTCCGGATGATCGACAGGTCCATGGGTCTCTTGATAATCTGGTAGTAATGCCGGGCCTTGCAGGAGGAGAAGGGGAAGCAAATAGGAAGAGAGAAGTAGAGGAAAAAGCGAAGGATAAGAAGGAAGGAGAGATAGAGAATGAGTTGGAATGGAAATAATAGAACATAAGACAAAGGCAGCAAGAAGAAACATGTGGAGGGAAAAGACAAAGAGAGAGGGAAAAGGAGGAGTGGTTTACATGTCAAGTCAGGTCTGACGCAGCAGCAGCTGTTGGTTGGGGGGCTGTAGTGGCCATGGCCCCCGGGTCCCCTACGCCATGCACAAATTACTCCTGCTTCCAGTGGCCACGCTCTGAGCCCACCCTGGGCACCGCCATGATCTGCTCCAGGCCCAGGGTGCTCTGAGCAGCAAGTCCAGTAGCCGGCAGAAGCAGTGAGGCTTTCCTTACCAGCGGGCTGACAGGCTCGTGGAAGGGCAGGCTGAGGCTGTTGCAGCACAAGGACAGTACCAGCTTCTCACACTTCTGCAGAAAGCAGAGTTGGCAACCGTGTTACTTTGTTCTGGCCCCACCTCAGTAAGGACTAACGATAGCGACCCTGATGGCTCTGTCCCACAGGGTACGAGTCGCTATACTAAGGCACAGTTCAGCCTCCCAGGCCAGAGGAAAACAGCTGGCAGAAGAAAAATCGTAGTGAGCCCCCATAGGCACAGCCCAAAAGAGAGGTATCCAGAGAGGCCTCTCACCCCCTCAGAAAAGACTCAGCTCCCATGGGCACAGGCAGGCTGCCCCAGAGACCCCTCCCTACCTTCTGGTCATACGCGCTCAGGCCAGGAGGGGCCCGCACTCCAGGCTGGTTATAGCGGGCGTTCTCGCAGTCGTACTCCATCTCAGGCTGGCTCAGGCTGCGGCACAAGGTACACACCCAATCTCCCCTGAAGAGGCAAGTGAGGCCAAGTTAGCCCTCAGCACATCACCCAGAGCCCCCTCCCTTGTCCCACTACCCTAAGACAAGCTTGGGGAGTGGTGACATGAGAAACTGAGTCCCTAGCCCTGCCCTGTAGAGAACGGCTTCCTAGCCACAAGCTTGAAAGAAATTTAGTAACTCAGGATTTAGTGAATCCAGAAAACTAGGAGTTACAAGAGGCTGGGAGAGGGGTAGAGGGACAAATCTGGACAGGAGGAAGCTGGGAACAGAGGAGGAAGGGAAGCATCCACCTGTCTGTGTGCAGAAGACACACAGCTATAGCGCCATGAAGTCACAGACCCGTAATTCATGCAGGCCCAGAGAAGGGAGGAAGCCCACCTGAGGGAGCTCTGTGGGCCTGGCCTGCGGTTGGCATGACTCACCCTGGGAAGCTGAGCAAGGCTGGCAAGTGGCAGGAAAGGTGGTACACTTTGGGGCAGCGGTCACAGCACAGCAACTCTCCCCCGTTGAGGCACACAGCACAGAAATCCTCATTCTCTATTGGTACTGGGGGTCCCTTCTTGGCTCCAGGGGGTCGAGGAATGAGCCTGTGTTCTTCAGGAGATGCACTCTCCACTTCTGGTGGCCGCTGCCCAGCCAGAGATGTGACAGTGACCTTTCTACCCCCCAGGTTTGGGGCCTGGATGGCATCAGACAGGTGGTCCTGGCTGACCTTGGGGAAGAAGTGAGTCTGAGCAGTCAGGGCACGGCACCAAGTTGTGGAGGGAGGGAGAGGAAAGATGACAAGCCCTGGGTACCGACTTATTCCAGGACCCCAAGACAGCCAAGCCCCTGGAACACCAGGACAGCTCACTCCTAGTGCGCAGCTCACAGACCACTTGTAGCAGGGTACAAGGTCTGGCCAAGCTACAGCCCCATTCAGAGACTCAGAACAATGCCAGAGCCAGAATTCTCCCAGTAGCAGAAAGGAAAGAGAGGCTCCTAGGCTGGGCCAAGGTTCAAGGAGAAGGCAGAGAAAAGTGGTACCTTAATGGACATGCTGGAGGACTCAGTACCACATTCAATGATCAGCAGGAAGCTCCCATCCTGCTCATTCTTCTGTGGCTTCAGCTTGAACACAGGCATCTCTCCTGAGGAGGCAGCACAGATCTTGAGCCGCTCCAGTCGCACATAGGGAATCTTGGGCTCACTATTGAAGGGTCTAGGGCAAGAACGACATCCCTGGGTCTCGGTGGGAGCCTCCTCTGGCCCCAACCTCTAAGTCAGGCTCATCCATGATCCTACAACTGAATTGCTGCTCAAGATCTCCTCAGTCCAACCCTCTACAGGCCCCTATTCCACCCTGCTACCAGCTCTGCCTGGCCGGGTCCTGCCAACCTCTGGGAGCCCTTTGATCAAAGAAGGGGGGTCCCCGAAGAGGGAGGACTGCACACAGACTGCGTGCCTCACGCCGCAGGAGCCAGGACATCCTCCCACAACCATCCCAGACGCCCAACCACACACCCGACCCCAGGGTCTGGGGGTTGAAGAAGACAGCTGCAGGCAAACGTCTTCTTCTAGTTAAGTCATCAAGGATGCTCACTTCCTGTGCCAACCTCCCAGGACATGAGGTTGGAGGGTGAGAGAGGGAGAGTGGGCCCAGCGTCTGTTACCTGATGCTCTGGTTCCCTTTTGTACCCAGGCCTAGGGCTCCTTGTTCAAAATTCTCACACTCTAAGGCAAAAGACAAACAAATACACTTATGATAACACACCCTGTCACCCACACCTTCTACTCATATCTGCTACTCATGCTTTGGCCACACACCTGTCACACCATTGTTACCAACACTGTAATCACTCATAGTGGTGACAATCCTACCATATCTCCCCCTCCTGAGAGGGCAAGAAGGCCACTTTCTTTTAAAAAGATAAACACAGGTAACACTCAGAGGCTGCCTGGGGGTGAGGGCTCGGTCAGGTGCCAAGGGGCCAGCTTCTCACCTTCAAAATGAGCTCAGGAATCACTTGTTCCCCATACATACACTGGTGTCACCTGCTCTAAGGAGTCATTCTGTCCAACCCCTGCCTTTTCAGCACAGCCTGAGAATCCAGCTCACCCTCCAGGGGCAAGAGGCTCCCAGGAACCCTCCCCTCAGAAGTGCAGTCTGTGGCGATGGGCAGGGAGCAGTGTGGGGAAAGAGGAGGACACTAGCATTTACTGAGCGCCCACTCGGCACCAGGCACTGTCCTGAGCACTTTCCATGGGCAAGCAGGGTTCAAAAATTTAAGTGCTTAAAATTCAGGGTTACATTATTGTGTAGTTAAGAAGAACCAGTATGAGGAAAAAAACAGAAAGATTGCTTCATTTTCATCTATTAATTATGTAGGAAATAAACTGATCATTACACACTAAACATTTATGAATCATACACTGAAATGAGAAGGCCCCCAATGCTCACTAGGCAGTTGCTACTTCCCAACTCCCTCACTTTCTCCAGAAGGAAGGAGCCTTAGCCTAGCCGCATTTGAGAAGGGGTGTGGGTAGCTCAGAAGAGAATCAGAGCCAACCTCCACCAGTCCACATTCCCTTTACTGTGAAGCACAAATCTACATTAATGCCAGGTGCAAGGCAAATTCTTGTTACTACAGAGTAAGTCATCAAATGATTTCACTGTAGTTATTTGTCCCAATAGCCTATGAAGTAGCTATGATTAGCCCCATTTACAGAGAAAGAAACTAACTCAGAAAGGTTAGGTATCTTGCCCAGGTTCAAACATAAAGAGATAGAGCAGGTCTGCTAACTTAGATCTATCACACTCCAAAGTCAGACATGCTCTTTCCCCTAAAATATTTTGCCAAGGCTAGCCCTCCTGGAATGTGCTTTTCCTGCTTCCCCTTACCTATAACCCAGACCCCCGAAATTCTGCATGGGGAATTTTACAAGGAGGCTGATTTCTGGCCATGCCTGGATCAGTCATGGCTACAGTGAGGGAAACAGAACAGACATCAGTAAGTCAGTTCTGGGGGAGAAGTGAATTTAGCCCGAGAGAAACACTGCTCCCTCAGGCTCAGAGCAGCTCTGCTGACCTCTGTCTCACGGCAGCGCTGAGCCCATCTGCTCAAGTGTGTGGTCAGCACGAAAGGCAGGCTGCTGAGTCTCACCTTCTGGGCTCCGGTACTGCTGCAGGGCCACGGATTTGCTGACCACTGGGACCAGTGCAGGTTTTTTCACAGAGAGGTTAATTGGCTCCTCCAGTTCTGAGGGGATAGCCAAATCCTTGGAAGTGTCCGGACCAGGGGCTGTGGGGCCTTGTCCCAGAGAGTCAGTGAAGCGGGTAGAATCCTCACTTTCCATCTTTCAAAAGTGAAAGGCCAACAAGAATCAAAGAAATCAGACGTTTTTCCTGTTGGTGGTCACAGAGCTGTTAAGCTAAGGCCAGAATAAAGCCTTCAGGGGCTACCCTTTTGCCCAGCGATGAGCAGAGGAAGTTGAATGGCATCTCCCCAAGACCTACCTTACACAAGGCATTCCCCAGGGAGGGGTCAGCCCCATCCCCAGGGCGCAGGCTCCCTGCATTTCGGCCAGAGCCAGGACTGCAGCTGGATCCGGTTTCCGACTGCATGTTAGAAGCCGGAGGCACGCTCTGCAGAGGACAAGTTGCCAGGCTTGGTACAGTGTGGGTGGGACCAGACATCAGGCTGGGCCCAGTCTGAGAGTGATCATTTGCCAGGCTTGTGATGGCCCGGGAGGGATCACTCATCAGGTTGGGCATGGAGTGGGGTGTGCCACACACAAGGCTGGGCATGGTCGGCAGGTGACTGGCTGTCAGGCTGGGCATAGCCTGGTTCTGACCGCCCACCAGGCTGGACACGGTTGGTGAGGGGCCACTCAGCAGGCTTGGTACCACCTGGGGTGGAGCAGCTGTCAGGCTGCTCGCACTCTGGATCTGTGGCTCTAAGGTCCTCGCCAGCCTGGTAGATGACAGTTCCATCTCCAGTGTGTTGGAAAAGCCCATGATGCTCACAGAAGTGGAGTGCTGCAGGAGCGAAGAAGACAGGGGACAGTCAGGCTGTTAGCTAGGAATGGTGGGAGGGAGAGGACAGATGCAGCCCACAAGAGTTCCATGCTCAGATCTCACTCTGCCTCAGAGTCTCATAGCTGCAGGGAACGCAGACAGCACAAGAAGTCCTATTTCCATTGCCCTACACCAAGGAGGTTGGTGGGCTATGACACAGAGGCAGGCACGGCTGAGGACACTAGTGTGCATGCGTGTGTGCATGTGTGTGTGTGTGTGTGTGTGTGTGTGTGTGTGTGTGTGAGAAAGAGAGAGAGACAGACTGACAGACGATGAGAGGGAGAGAGAGAGGGACAGTCTACCACCTGACCTGAGGGTGGTACACACTCACACATACACACACACACTATCAGCCACACCCTTCACCCCCTTTCCAGTACCTAAGCAAAGGGTCAGACTGTAGGACTACCCTCCCACTTCACATTCCCCTCTGACTACAGCACTAGTGGCCTCTCTTCCCTTCTGGGGGTCCTACAGGATAGTTTCTGCTACATAAAAATGGGAGGAAGTTCAGAAGGCTCAAACCCTGATCTGCTGCAGACATTCTCTGAGATAGTGCCAAGGCTTGGGAAGCCCCAGTCAGTCCTGGGTAACCTGGGTCAAACTCCAGAGCCTTCTCACAGCCTTGTTCAGATCAATTCCAGCACCACCAGCATCAGATTGAAGACTTTGACCAAGAGATGTGAAGGTCTTTTCTAGCCCTGCTATACCTGCCAAAGACATTCTAAACCAGATGCAAAGAACATCAGAGCAGCTAAATCTTAATATGGACAATCTGGACAATCATTGGATGAGGCAATAATATTCCAACCCCCATAATTCCTTTCTCGTTTCTAACTGCTTGGTGACCTAGGCAGAAGAGACTTAAAAGCTTGATAAAAAGAAGTTAAAGACATAGATACTGCACTGAATCCATTTCAGTTTTTCATGTTGGAGAAAGAGATTTGATGGAGGGGAGACGGTGGGAAGACCTGTTCTAAATGCAACATTCAGGAATTTAAAAGTTTGATATCTTTGCCTTTTTTTTAAGACAAAAGATATAATAATTTGACATCTTTTGAAAATCGAAGGGGAAACAAGGAGTAAATATCTCTAAGTTTCCAAAATCAGTGTCATAAACCTGTCATTCTTTTTCCCATGAATAAGACATTCAGATTTCCACAGGAAAAGAAACACTTCAAATACCCTCTCAAGTTTCCATATTAAGTTAGTAAAGCTAATTAACAGTGAAGAAAAGACTGTCCTCACATCAGTGAATGTCACCCTAGTCACCCAGTTCTTCAAGCTGAATCCTAGGAGGAAGACAACAGTAGAGCATCCTTCCTCCCTCACCCAAGCTAATACCAGACCTCATCAATTCCACCCCTTAAACATCTCTCAAATATTCCCACTTTTCCTCTCTGCTGCTGGTGTCCTAGCCTGGGTTACACATTCATATTTTTCCAGACTACAGTAGTGGTCTCCTCAGTGGAGAAATAGTTTCAAAACACAAATCTGAGCACATCAGTCCTCTGCATAAAACTGTACTGCGCTCCACTGAGAAAGTGCTCAACAAGGCTCCTAAGGCCTTGATGACCTCTTCCCTGTCCTGCTTTGCAGCCACAGTCCATACAACAGCTCTCTCCTCATTCTCTGAACTCCAGCCACTCAGACAATTTTTCAGTTCCTGAAACATGCAACCTCTCTCTTCAGACAGACCGCTTCTTCTGCATGGAACATTCTCCTAGCCCTGCCCCTGTTCCACTTACCTTCTGAATTCAGCTCACCCGTGAATTTTCGCTCTAACCCAGACCAGCTCCCCATTTTATGCTCTCATAACTCCTGGACCTTATTCTCATAGCCCAATCTGTGATACCATTCGGTTAATATCTATTTCTCCTACTAAACTGTAAACTCCATTAGAGCGTGGACTTTGTCTGTTTTGCTTATCCACTGTATTTCTAGACGCAAGAGCAGTGCTTGGCTGAATAAATGAATTAATGAGCTATTCACTAAGCTCAAAATGGATTAAAGACCTAAATGTAAGGCCAGAAACTATCAAACTCTTAGAGGAAAACATAGGCAGAACACTCTATGACATAAATCACAGCAAGATCCTTTTTGACCCACCTCCTAGAGAAATGGAAATAAAAACAAAAATAAACAAATGGGACCTAATGAAACTTCAGAGCTTTTGCACATCAAAGGAAACCATAAACAAGACCAAAAGACAACCCTCAGAATGAGAGAAACTATTTGCAAATGAAGCAACTGACAAAGGATTAATCTCCAAACTTTACAAGCAGCTCATGCAGCTCAATAACAAAAAAACAAACAATCCAATCCAAAAATGGGCAGAAGACCTAAATAGACATTTCTCCAAAGAAGATATACAGATTGCCAACAAACACATAAAAGGATGCTCAACATCACAAATCATTAGAGAAATGCAAATCAAAACTACAATGAGGTATCACCTCACACCGGTCAGAACGGCCATCATCAAAAAATCTAGAAACAGTAAATGCTGGAGAGGGTGTGGAGAAAAGGGAACCCTCTTGCACTGCTGGTGGGAATGTAAATTGGTACAGCCACTATGGAGGACAGTATGGAGGTTCCTTAAAAAACTAAAAATAGAACTACCATATGACCCGGCAATCCTACTACTGGGCATATACCCTGAGAAAACCATAATTCAAAAAGAGTCATGTACCAAAATGTTCATTGCACCTCTATTTACAATAGCCAGGAGATGGAAGTAACCTAAGTGTCCATCATCGGATGAATGGATAAAGAAGATGTGGCACATATATACAATGGAATATTACTCAGCCATAAAAAGAAACAAAATTGGGTTATTTGTAGTGAGGTGGATGGACCTAGAGTCTGTCATACAGAGTGAAGTAAGTCAGAAAGAGAAAGACAAATACCGTATGCTAACACATATATATGGAATCTAAGAAAAAAAAAATGTCATGAAGAACCTAGGGGTAAGACGGGAATAAAGACACAGACCTACTAGAGCATGGACTTGAGGATATGGGGAGGGGGAAGGGTAAGCTGTGACAAAGTGAGAGAGTGGCATGGACGTATATACACTACCAAACGTAAGGTAGATAGCTAGTGGGAAGCAGCCGCATAGCACAGGGAGATCAGCTTGGTGCTTTGTGACCACCTAGAGGGGTGGAATAGGGAGGGTGGGAGGGAAGGAGACACAAGAGGGAAGAGATATGGGAACATATGTATAACTGATTCACTTTGTTATAAAGCAGAAACTAACACACCATTGTAAAGCAATTATACTCCAATAAAGATGTTAAAAAAAAAATGAGCTATTCACAATTTTTTTAAAACAACAATGCATGACTGTTTATTCCACAAATTGTAAGCCAAATGAATAGCAGCTTAGTTCTACTAACAACTAAGTCTATAAGTTTCTCTAAAATAATACCTATTTTTAAAATAATTAGTTAATTAATTAATTTATTTATTTTTGGCTCTGTTGGGTCTTTGTTGCTGCACACGGGCTTTCTCTAGTTGCAGCGAGTGGGGGCTACCCTTTGTTGTGGTGCGTGGGCTTCTCATTGTAGTGGCTTCTCTTGTTGCAGAGCACGGGCTCTAGGCACGTGGGCTTCAGTAGTTGTGGTGCGCAGGCTCTAGAACACAGGTTCAGTAGTTGTCGCACAGGGTCAGCTGCTCCACGGCATGTGTGGTCCTCCGGGACCAGGGCTGGAACCTGTGTCCCCTGCATTGGCAGGCGGACTCCCAACCACTGCGCCACCAGGGAAGTACCTGCCTATTTTTATATAGCTAAAATTTATTGAGAATTTATTATACACAAGGCAATTTGCTAAGTGTTTTACATATATTTCCTCACTTAATCCTCACAACAAACATTAAAGGGTTGTGAAGGTTAAAAGAAATAATCCATGTAAACATTTAGAGCAATGTCTGGCAGTAGGTACTCAATAAATCCCAGCTGCTGTTGCTGCTATTATTGTTATTGCTATTATTGTCGTAGCCCTAATTTTATACCTGAGAAAAAATGAAGCTCAGAAGGGCATCTGCAGTTTTTTATGTTATTGAAAACATAATTTTATAAATCTCCATTTCTCTTTGTTTGTGTTCATGAACTTGCATCCAGGGACCTTACTAAAGTCACTCTGGGATTTTCTGTGCATATAAATCATGTCGCCTGTGACTACTGAGTTTTATTTCTCCCTTTGCTTACATTTGGTTTTCTTGCCTTACTCCACTAGCTAAGACTTCCAGTATGAGGTTGAATAGAAGTAGTGACAGTAGCCATCCTACTCTCATTCTTAATCTCAGGGGGATCCTTTCACTATTCGCCACTAAGTACGATATTTGACATAGGATTTTATAGATTTAGAATCCAGATCTCTGGCACCAAAGCCACACTCTTCATTCTGGTCTGCTTGCCTCTGCCCCTCTCTGTGCTCACCCCCTTCCCTGATCTCTCCCACATTCTGTTCTTCCATCTCTTTGTCCTTCCTTCACCTGCCCTTTGTCTCTCTTGACCTTTTCTCTCTTCTTCTCCTCTCTTTTTCTTTCTTCTCATCTCTTTTTCTTCTCCCCCAACGCTTTCCCCTTATTATTTGTTTAACTGCTTTAATAAAGCTTATATTTTCTATTCTTAATTTTTAGTTTTAAAAGTAGATGAGCTAAATACCCTTTATTTCTCCAAAGAAAAGTTTGCTTTTTATATGTTTCTTGGTATTTCAATGGTCTTCAATAAAAAGCCTTCAATTTGCTGTATAGTCTAAGTCCCAAGATAAGAAAGGTGAGGAGAAAAAGCAATGGGGGGGAATGCTCAAACCAAATGGAATAAAGTAGGCATAGAGCCCAGCTTAAGGGACTGAGGCCAGAGGCCAAGGGCCATCTCAAACATGCCCTGGCCTGCATCCCTTGGCGTCGTCTTGTTGTCCTGGTAATGCACTAACATAGCTCTCTAATATACTGTATTTCCTTATCTTTGGATAAGAATAACCAACGATCATTGTATTCCCTTTTGTAATATAGGACTGTCTAATCCTTTGAGCTGGACTCTTTCACCTTGTCCCTATCTGACATGTATATTTAATGCAGTCATCTCATCTACATAGATGACTCTCAGTGAGGTCCTTGGTGCCAAGCAGTAAGAGCACCAAAATCCCTCTGGGACCATTCTGAGTAATAATAGTCAGATGCTGTATGTCACAAGACATGCACAAGATTAAATCCCCAAACACAAAACTTTCCAGATTAGGGGTAGAGATCACATTTGTATGATACCGACTCCCCTTTCCTGATCACTTATTGCACATCATGAAATGTGAGTTAATACAGTGATAGAGAAGAGAGGGCATGCAGATTGAGCCATGGAAGAATTGTAGAAACTCTGTTGCAGCTTATTTTGAGTTGCGCCTGCTGGACCTGCTCCCACAACACCTAGCAGACGGCATGAGGTCGGTAACATGTCCTAAGATACTGAAGACTAGACTGGTCTCTTTCCTGTCCATATCTACAGCCAATCTCAAGGAGGCCAAGGCTATCAGTAAGTGGTGTAAAGAAAGCTCTGGTAACAGTAACAAGAACCTGGGAAACATCTATAGGGAAATTCTGAGAAGGGACTCAGAGAGACTGCTATGAGGAAGCCGGCCCCAGTCCCATATCTATAGGCTATGCAAATACAGTGGCATTTCTGGAACCCATTATGCTGTGTGTTAGTTATTTCTGATACTTCATCTGGCTCTCTGGAGTGAAGAGCTACAAAATACTAAAACAAAAGGTCCTTATTTCATGTACAGGAAGAAAGAGAGGAGTTGAGACCCTCCATCCTACCCTGCTACAAGGTGAGTAGGGGCAAGGGGAGGGCCAACTTTCCGGGCCAGGAAAGCAGGCTGAGTCTCTAGGGCCTGTAAGGAAGAGTCTTCTTGAGAACATACTAGGGTTGGAGAAGGACTTGGGAATGTGACCAAGTTGTCTGACATTTGGTGCCTCACACACAGGAGGAGCTCATATGTCAATGGAGATGATGCCACCTGCCCTCTCCAACACCCAGGATTGTTCAGAGGTCAAATGAGAGAAGGTGAAAGCGTATGGCCAGCTGGAAAGTCTGTATAGGGCAATCACTGACACCGCCAAGCTTAACTGGCACCTTGACTTCATCTTCACATATAAAACCTTCAGATTTCATGAGGGAAAATAAGTATTTTGAGGTTTGCAAGTAAAAATAAATTATTTTCTAGTTCAGGGAGGAAGAAAAGTCCAAAATGCAAAAAACATACACTGGTCATCAGCTCAGGTCATCTTTGACGTATGAAGGGAGCTCCCTCTTACCTCCATGACCTAGTATCTCCTCACTTGCCCCTAATTTTCTCTCCTCCCAAATTGTATGTCCCTGTCCCTTTGTTCTCTTTGTCTCTTATCTCTTTATCTCTGTTTGCCACCTGCCTGACCTGTGACCTGTCTGAATTGTATGACTTTCAACCTTTTCTCCTAGTCACCTATGTAGTCCTTTACCCATCTAATCCTGTTGATCTGTGCTCTGTTACCTGCTGCCTTTCCTCTCCCCATTCTCACCACCCAGATCTTTTTCTGGAGTTCAATGTGCCTAATATTGCCATTCTAATGACTGCCACAAGATGTTGTCAAAATTCAGAGAAAACATTGTTCTTTCATTTTAACAGGAAGGGAAATTGAGACACAGAGTGATTACCCAAATTTTCCAAGCTTATAAAGGAATCCAAGACTGGGCCCAGCCTTAGAAATCTGCTGGCTGGTCTTGATTTTGTGCCATTAGGTAGAAAGCTAGTGCCCTAGTATGATGTGATTAAGAAGTCAATAAACAGACACTTGGTGCACATACCCTGAGTTTAATACAAATTTCAGGTTGTTACAGAAAGATAATATTGCTGAGGATAAAGTGGCACAGATAGGGTGGTGTTCCACAGAAGTCAATTTTCCAGATATCTGAAACATATCTCTTTCGATAACAAAATGCAGTTAGCTTTAAAATATTATTTTGAAGGGGAGTATTTTTCAAATGCTTTGCACCCTACCCTGTCTTACTAAACAGAGCACATGATGCCTAATGAGACCAATTCTTAGTGATGTAAAAGAACTTTGATGAACCTCTATTGCTGGGGTGTTCTGCAGTTCATTGGTGCTTTAGGGAACTTCTAGGAATGTAGGGCTTAGCTTGTCCTTTCAGTGAATGACTTCACATCATGGCACATTTCCAGGTGAAGTTTCTTGTCTTCTCCCCTGTTGTTAGCTGCCATTATAGAAGTTCTGCCTTCCTGCTTTTACTCTGCTTACTGCTATAATATAGGAAAACTAAAAATTTCCAAAGAAAACCATATAACTAAGCTTGCTAGATCAAGAATGATGACTGGGGGCTTCCCTGGTGGCGCAGTGGTTAAGAGTCCGCCTGCCGATGCAGGGGACACGGGTTCGTGCCCCGGTCTGGGAAGATCCCACATGCCGCGGAGCGGCTGGGCCCGTGAGCCATGGCCGCTGAGCCTGTGCGTCTGGAGCCTGTGCTCCACAACGGGAGAGGCCACAACAGTGAGAGGCCCGAGAACCGCCAAAAAATAAGAAAAAAAAAGAATGCTGACTAGATCAGGCTTATAGTCGCATATAGAATATAATGAGTGAGGTTTGTGACATCTGTTCTTGTTGCTGCTCTGAAGCTTTGCCTGCTCACTTCTGCTTTCAGGTTTTTGTTCTAGAAGTTAAACTCGTCAAAAACTCATCACCATGTAAATGTACAGTAGAAGAAGAGACCAATGTGTCATGTTTTGGAAACATACTGAAGGCCTTCACCCTGGCTGAAGAAACAGATAAGGAGACAAGGATGGAGGTAAATCGATTTGTGAATTAAATCCTTGAGATATTTGAGAATTTCAACAGCTTCATATAAAGTAGACTGGTTTAACAGCAGGAGATCTTGACACAGCTGAATCAGACAGCTGAGGGGGGAACTAACTAACTTTTCTTGCAAGTGGTTTCACAAGTTGATTTTCAATAGGAAAGTTGCTCTTGCTGATGGTGAGTGCCCCTCCGGCTCAACAAAATACTCTTGTATGAAGTAAGGCTATTGCTATAGATGTAACTATGTTGATATCTGCTAACTGACCAAAGTCAAAAGGGAAAACAATCATGGCTGGTGAAGAGAGAAGAAATGAAGACTGCCCAGTGCCCTGATGATACAAGAAGATGGAAAAAGCAAAGAGGATCCCAGAGTCTGAGGTGGAAGGAAGAGGAAAAGAATAAGTGGATTCCAGTAAATCTGAAGTCAAAGCCAGAATGAGTAGAATCGTCAAAACCCAAATTTTGGAGACTAGGAAAACTTAGGCCAGAGGTATTTTTCCCAGGCTGGGTTAAGGAAATTTAAGGCCTAGGAACAAGAACCTGTTTTCACATGAACCAAGAGATAGACAAAGATCTTGGGTTTGGTCTGTGAATAAAATCAGGTTAGAATGAAGGAGACAGGCTTCCTAGAGAGTACAAAATTCAGGGAGCCAGACCTGGGGAGTGTTAGCTCTGTTGGACAGAGCACATCTCTGTACAGTTCTGCACATGTTAACTGGACACAGGCTATGCCCTAAGAAAGCCACACCAGGCCCTGGGAACATTCTGAGAAACGCTGCTGTCAGTGGCAGACTATGAGGAAAAGAAGGTTGCTAAGGCTGAGAACCCATGACCTGGTCCGTAGTAGTGTATTTGGAGACTGTGAAGGCGGATGCCTAGTATTCACTTATGTCAAGGTTTAGAGTATGTATTTAAGCAAATCATTTTCCATCTCTGGGCTTTAATTTCCTCCTCTAGAGGTTAATGTAAATCTCACTGAGTTTTAAGAATCAAATCAAGAGCTCAGGCATCAAAATGCTTTGATAATGGCATAAACGCTATTCATCTGAGTCATTATCCTTGACTCTTCTGCATCACTCTTAATAATCTGGACCACAGGAATGCCTACTACTTCTGTATCATTTGCTGAAAATACATCAAAGACTCCTCTCAAGCCTTAAGCAGCATCTTGGTGGCCTCAAAGTCCTTTGTTGAAGATCTGGGGCCACATTATGAGCAGAAAAGAGGTCCCTCTTGCAAGTGAACTGGGGTTCAGATAGGGCTCTCTGTGACGTGCACAGCCTTGACTCCATGAGTGTTTTGAGGAAAGGAATGTGTGTATTTTTCAGCAGTTGACTAGTTAAGTTTGAAATGAAGCCATCAAAACGGCTTCCAGTTTCACTTGGAATTTAAAGGGGTTCTGTTGCAGAGTTGTCTTTCTTCATCGTCTTTCTTCAGAGTGGCTGAACCAAGATTAAGAAGCATAGGCAACAGCTAGTGCCAAACAAATGTCCAAGTTCATACAAAAACATCCTGCTGGAGGCAGGGAAGGTGGTGGGATAAAATGTTCCCGAGACTGCAGAGCTCAAGCCGCTAGAAAACCCATTCTAGAACTTTCACTTCTCATTTTCAGCAGCAATCTGTTTTCACCATCAGCTTATTTAGTACCAGCTCCTAGGTACTTGTGCACAGCTGCTCAGCTGTAACAGAAGTCCTCCATGTGGTGACACAAAGCAGCTCTGAGCATGACTAGGTCCCTGTGGAACACAGAGTGGTGCCTGGAGCCACAGGTTCCTCTCATCTGTGGCCTCAGATAGACTTCTGACATCCCCCGGCACTCACAGGCCAGTACAGGCTGAGGAGTCGGCTGGGGGCTAAATGCCTTTACCAGATAAAGATAGCCAAGACCAAACTAGGCTGGGTCCTAAGACCTCTCCCCAGCAAGGCCTCAGGCTACTTCAGAGAGTATAAAGATAGGAAAATCCAGCAGGTGAGAGACCACATGGAGTCCTACTTCTCCCACTGCAGTGCACAGAGAGAGGCAATTTAACCTAATCATTGAACACAGGGCTGAGGCAGGAACCTGTGCTCTGGTCCTAACACTGCCAATCGTTGGCTGTGTAACTCTTAGGTGATCACTGAACCTCTCTGTGTCTCAGTTTCCACATCTTTCAAAGGGGAGTAAGAAAGTGGCTTCCTCATAGTACTGCTAGGATAAACAAAGAGATACAATGGAATAATCCTTGTAAAAACCTATGAAAAAAGTAGAAAGTGCTATACAAAGTATTATCAATCAATGATAAGATGCTCAAAATGTTGTTTGGTAACCTTGACCTTCATACCCCCAACCCTGCCCGATCCCAGATTCAAGGCAATGAATTCCCTCAAAAAGAAAGCCCTTCTTCTTATTTCAGGAGCTTTGTGTATAAGCAGTACCCCTCTCAGTCAAGTAGACCCAAAGGTTCCTCTGGGCCAGGACGGCAACCTTGAGGTTCCTTTTTCTGGGAGTCCAAGCCACAAAGAAGCCTACAAAGCATCTGAAAAATGTCAGGCCACTTGCCCCTCCACACCTCTGCACGAACCCAGGTTAACGGCCAGGGGCAGCTCAAAACGAGAAGTTAGAGTTCTTAGGATCTTCTTTAACCCCACTGCCACCCTGCAGCCACACAGGAGGGCAGCATCCCCCTCCCCTCACTGCTCAGAGCACCCTGTGGGCCACCCACACAGGCAGCACGGACTCCATGCTTGCATGTGGCTCACCTCCTTTCCTCTGTACTGGGTGGAGGAGCAGAACTGAGACTCATTAAATAAGCAGAAGCATTTTTAGCATGGCTCCCACTACCAGTTGAGCACTGGCAGTGCCCATGCTTCCTACTGACCTCTAAAGCTAGCTGCCTTCCATTCATCTTATATTCATCTTATAATGTAACTTCCACAGGAGAGCACCAACAATTCAAGACTTAACGTTTTCCTCCCCCCCAAATATGCTTTTCTTCCCATGCTCCCAGCTCAGGTGAATGGCAACTCAGTGAGCTAAGACACACCTCGGACTGTCTTTCCCTCACTTCCCATTGCCAGTCAGACTCCAAGCCCAAAAGCTCCTGTGATCTGATCTCTTGAAGTTCTTGCTGCCTCATCATTCCCATCATTACCTGATTTCATTCAACTTCTCCTATTTCTCCTCTGTACTATTTTGGTCTCTCTTACTACAACTAAAGTGACCTTTCTAAAATTTAATTCAAACCATGTCCCTCCTTGCTAGAAATCCTTCATTCACGCCTCGCAACCCCCAAGACTGAATCCCAACTCCAGAGCATAATTTACAAGGCCTTCCAACCACTCTGGTTTCAATCACGCCCATTCTCCAGTACATCTCATGTTCCTACCGAGCCAAATCATCTGAAACCCCCTAAGTACCCCAGGCTTTCTCTCACTTCTGGACCTTCCTATTTGCCATTCCCTTTGACTATTTATTCTATACTTTCCCCCTTCCTTCCTTTACCAGCCTAACTTCTCCTCCTTCAAATCTCAGCTTAAAATCATGTCCTCTAGGAAGTCTGTGAACAGTCCCTTCTCCCAGAGTTAGGTGCTTCTTCTATACAACCCAATGACTATCACAGCACTTTATCATGCTTTATTGCTGTTGCTTGTTTAACTATCTCTCCCACTAGAATATAAGCTCCAGTGTGAGACTCTTATTCACCAATGTGTGTCTGACACGTAGAAAACTATTTGGCATATAATAGGAGATTAACCTATATTTTTTGAACATTGAGTGAATACACAAATGGGTGGATAGATGGATGGTTGGATGGATAGGTATCTACCCCAGGTGTAAGAATGTAAACCACTAAGAGCCACAAAGGACCAATTTACAGCATCTCTATGGCCTCTAGGCCAGACAATTTTCAAAAGGATAGGGCAGGATGGGCATAGACAAAAAGCCATTAGTACCAGAGGCCTGCCCAGACTTCAAGGGATTTCCAAGTTAACACTTCATTTTTGCCATCTCTTACTTTTTAAAATTCTCTTCTCAAGTATCATTGAGTTAGACTGATCTAAAACATATATGGCAATGGTGCTACTGGGAGAAACATGATGAAGGGTAGGTACACAGAACAACTAGTGGAACTGGAGTTGTATAGCCTAAGGGATGCTGCAGGACCGAGGGTGCAGGCTGGAAGGATACAGAATAGCTGACAGAGCTTCAGGTACAGGGCTGAGTGGAAGTACCAGGAAGGTTGAGGGGACTAGACCAGAAAAGGCAATTGGATAAGTGGAGCAGGGCCAAGGAACACACGGAGTGCTGATGGGAAGGCATGGCACAGCACTGAGGTTCCAGCTAGGAGGATGACCAGGGTAGGGATGAAGGGCAGGGGTTAGAGTAGGACAGCTGAGGAGTCGTGGGATTCTGGGTTATTGCCATGAACGCTTCCACCAGCAGGTAGGTAGATGGACAGGAAGGGCTCCAATAGCTTATCTCCAAGAGATCCCAGTGCCCCTAGATGCTCAGCTACCTCTGCAGGATATCCCTGTAGAGCACTCACCCAATAAATTCCATTAATCCAAATTCTAAGGCCAACGAACTTTGGATTGTGGGACCACATAAAACATTTTCCCCATTTTCATTCATTGCAGACAGAAGAAAGTTCAGGCTTTGGATTCTCATTTTAAATAAACCTTAGCCCTCTTATGTACTAGCTGTAGGACCCTGGATCTCAGTTTCCTTAGCCATAAAATTGGGGTGCCCACCTCACAGTACTGTTGGGAAGGTTAAGTGAAATCACCCTGTGAAGCACCATGCACAGTTCTAGGTACAGAGTGAGGGTTCAATAAGTCGGCTTTCTTTCCCTTTCCCCTTCCTCTCTAAATGAAGCTCAGTTGCTCCCATTTTTACTGTATGTGGGTGTAAATGGGGTAGAGGAGGACCTTGCAGACTCTTTAGGACAGAAGGCATGAGTCAGGGTTGTGTAACATCCAAGGATGGAACAGGGACACTCCTCCCCCCACCCAATCATCCTCATCCAGGTCCCTGGGGTCTTGACAGGCAGTGGGTCCCGTATGGTCAGCAAAAGCAGGCTCTGTTAGTACCTTTCTCACCACATTCGGAGAGGAGTGCTGGATGGCGCTGTCCAGTTGGGGAACACTGTGAGGAGTTTCTTCCCCAGATGCCTGGGGCAAGTTAGCAGTTGTATTCTTGTCAAGAGGGAGAATTGGCTTTGGGCCTTCAGATGCTGGGGACTCATCTGTAGCCTGGAGAAGAAAATAAGAACTTGGGTGGGTTTTACCGCAAAGAGTAGCAGCAGCAGCAAAGGCTAATGCCCACCCTGCACTGTCCGTTGTTACCACCTACACATTGTGAACTGCTTGAAACTTTTTCAGAAAGAAAGATAGTCTTATCTAAATTCTTCCTAATATGACAATCTTAGGACAGAACCCAAACCAAGAATTATGAGCTAACTCTGTCATATTCACCTTAGCAATCATAACAGTTTTGACTTACATTTAAAGAGTTTATGGTCCTCTATAAACCCTAGACCCTTCTCTGCCATCATAAGGATTATTCCATATCCCCTCAAAGGAACTGAGCCTCAGAGGAAGACATCTGAAGCATGATCTGAAGCTGTCAGTCCTGAAGCATAAATGTGAGGCCTTATATTTTGTAATAAAGTAAAAGTCTGTAGAGCTGCTTTGAAGATATAAATGTGGTTACATGTTTAAAGGAGACACCACTATGAAAAAAGTGAGAGGGGAGGAGGAAGGGGCTGGAACAGGAAGCTCTGGGGACAAAGAAAAGCAAGAGTTAAGGATGAAGATGTGGAGTGCTGCAGAAATCCCAGAGGCACAAACTGCACCTCTTCAATTGTCTCTTAGCTGAGAAAAGAGAGGAGCAGCCTTCAGAATCCCCCTAGGGAGAGAACAGGGCCTCCTCTGTGGCATTTCAGAGTCAGCAGCCCCGGATCCAAGTCTTCGCTCTACCACTCAATGTTTTAGGATCTCTAGGCAAACTGCTTGCCCTCTCTGACCTCCACTTCTGCACCTAGAAAAACAGATGGTAATGCCTACATAACAACATTGTTGATAGGACAAATGACATAGTGTATATAAAACATTCCTAGCTTAGTAGGCTTGGAATAAACTCTAAGTCTCTGTCTTAGTGTTATGAAGTGTTATGAAGTTGCTGTCCACTAGCATGTAGGGCACACCTTCACTGCCCTTCCCCCTGTCTGGGATATACAAGTTACAGCAAGGCAAGTGAGGTTACAAAGGTAAGAGACAGCCTCCCTTCTGCCCTGGCGCTAGCTAGAATCCAGCATAGCTCAGGAAGTTCCATTCATGGATAAGGTCCCTAGTGTCACCCAGGAGGACAGGGCTAAGCCAGGCCACTCTGGACAGTATCAAGCCCAGATCTATGTTGGGGCTAAGTACTCCGTTCTCTGGAGCTTTCCTGAGATGGGAGGTGGAGCCCGGCGCAGTCTTGAATTGTGAGGGCTGAGTTCAAGGCCACCCTAAAATGAAGAAACTGTGGTCTTGTGCCACCCTGTGACTGGGAGGCTGTGTTTCCTGCACTGTCCTAGGGAGAATGTGTGTTCCATGCCACCCTGAGGCTCACCTGCACTGTGTCCTCCTGGCTCTGGGACTGGACGGGTGCCGGCTGCCTCACAATGTAGTTGATCTGCCCCACGATGGTTTGCTGAAGATGCTGCGGCGATTTGGCCTGACTCAGCTGCAGGCTGGGCTGTTGAGCCTGAAGGAGAAGCTCCAGGTCCTTCTGCATTTCCTCCAGCTCAAACTTGTGGTGCATTATGTCCACATTCTGGGAACAGGCAGGCCCAGGAGGGCTCTCGTGCTGACTAGAAGCCAGATGCTGGGATGGAGGGAGAGGTGGGGGTGGCTGCTGTTGGGGCGGAGGCGGCGGCTGCTGCTGAAAGTGGCTGAGCTTCAGCTTCTGGTGGTGGCCCAACTGCACCTGGACAGACGGTGTCTGAAAGGTGGGCGGGGCGTGGGCTCCTTGCTGAACATCCTGCGGAGGGACGATGCACACGGGCTGGGAAGTCAGCTGCTGCCCCAGCCGCTGGGATGTGCGCTCTTGCTCCGCAGGGGGCTGGGTTTCCAGCCAGGGTTGAAGTAGCTTTGGTGGATGAGGACGGCAGGGCAGTTCTTTTTCCCTGGGCAGCAGTGGGGAGCACTGCAGTGACCTCAGCTGTTGGGGCACCGTCTCGGAGGGCTGCCTAAAGCTGTGGGCTGGGTGTATGCTGGGCGGCGGGACCTGGCCTTTGAGGGAGGGCAAGACTGGGGAGCAGTGGGAGCAGCACACAGAGGAGGAACACAGTGCTGGAGGCTGGAACTTGCGTGAGGGATGGCTGAGAGTCTCCTGCTGAGCCCCTGGGGACTGGTGGCTTTGATAAAAAGATGATGGTCCCTGTAAGCTTCCATACGCAGGAGTATCTGCCGGGGACAGTTGTCCACCCTCAGTAGTTATACAGCCTAAGAATTCAAAATAGAGAGTGTTTCCAAAGGTAATCTGCAGTTGTTCCCCCTCTGCTACCTCCCACTCCTGGGACCGAAGGATAGCATTCAAAAAAACTTGTACCAGATGCAGAGATTAAGAAATTCAACCCCTGATCCCCAAGACTCAGTCTAGAATGCTTCCAGCAATTGGACCTATATAGACCTGCTTTTGGGGCCTGGGACACTTAGAAATTAGCTCAGCTTTTACCAGATGCTCAGTCCTAACTCTATCTCACTAGAGAAACCACGGGCTCCCTCAAAGAGCACCTACTTCTTTTTTAACAGAATAGCCCAAGAGAGACTCAGACCAAAAAAAAATCAACACTGGGGGAGAAGAAGGAGTGTGTTGGAAAGTGGCAAAGGAGATTCATCCCCAGGACAAATGAGCAAGTCTTCAAATATGGTTCTGGGGAACTGTGTGTTGGGCATGTAGGATGGAAGAGAGTGGGGAAGCTCTAACACCAGGGTCAATGCCAGGCGCCAGTGCTGCGGACTGAGGCCCCTGGGCCCTCATACATGAGTAGATGATATCCATTGCTGTTTCAGGCTAACGGCTCCTTCAGCTCATCTGAGGCTTATTTGGGGAAGAACAAGTGTCTTGAGGGCAGGAGGTGTGTTTTATTCACCTTTGGTCACTTGGTGGCCAGGGTGGGGCCTGACTCAGAGCAGGTGCTCACCAAAGGTCTGTTGAATTAAATCAAAAGGGTAAGGGAAGCAAAAAATAAACCTAAATATATCATTTATCGCTCTGTTAAGTTCAAAACACTTTCACTGAGAATAACAGCCCGGATGAAGGTAGCAGTTGGCCATTAGTTTAACAAACCTACCATTAGGTTGTCAACACAGGCACAACTTCAAGTTGTCTACATTCTGCCTAAAGACTGAATGCCAGCAAGTTATTGCAGCAGGGAAGAAAAACGCACAAGGTCATGAATTATCTGCTTATATCTCAACTCCAAAGGACATGTGTGACACTGTTTGTCTGTCTCCTCTCTGTGTCGCTGAAATATCTCTGTTTGTGCCCACACACATGTGCACTGCCATACAGCATTCTGGAGAGTAGGGCCACTGTCTTGTCTCCTCTTCTAGCAATGAAAACAAGGGAAGAGGGACATTCATGCAGAATAGGAAGCTCAGATCTCAGCTGGTCCTGTTACAAAAGTCCTGTATTGCCATTGCTATTTACGCTATCAACTCTCCCCACCCCCCACCCCAACCCTACCCTCATCACCCCCAGTCATTCAGGTTTGCTCTGGCAGTCTCAGGGAGTGCTTTCTCTTGGGCATATGCTGATCTAGCCAGTAAGCTAAGCAGATGGTCTATATGTGTTCTTAGCAATCATGCACAGGCCCACAGAGTAGGCCCTGGGCTCACCAAGGGAAGCCAGCTGCTTGGTCCAGAAGTTAGGCTCCCAGGTGAATCTGATACTCCAAGGGGAACCAGGGTCTGTGTTACAATTGGTCTCCAGCAATCGCTGCATCTGAAACACAATCTGACAACAGCACCAAAGGTCATTTCTTTGGGCATCTTGCGCCTGAATGACAACGCCCTCTCCCTCACTCTTTGGACAAGTTGAAGGCCAAAGTCCTGGCTGTTTAGCCTGTGGTCCTCCCCCATATGCTTGCTTATTTCCTTACACGTTAGTATCTTCACATTCCTCCGCTTTCCCCCACCCCTACTGATCCCCTTCTTCTTACTGAGGCTTATGGAAAGCCTACATTCTTATCTCTTCCAGGCCTCGAATGATTTTAATTCTCCCTCAGAATATCACTTGGCTGGAAGCCTCTCAAGAGAGTTCCTTTCATTCTACCATAATCTCACATGAAAAGCCAATGGGGGCAGACATTCTCTGAGTTCCCCATAGCTGTCCTTCCATCCGCTTGTAAAACTCCATTACATCCTAGTCAACTGCCCTCTTCCTCCCTCATTCCTTTCATCTATCTCCTATCGCTAACTCTCCCATTTATCTAGGACTTTGGCAAGTATCCAACTGCCCTGACAACATATAGTTAACCAATGTCCTAATCAGCATCTTGGCCTCTTACGTCCTTGATCTCTTTAATGTAAATCACCTTCACCTCTCTTTTCAGTTCACTCACCATATCTAGACCATTTTCATCATCTAGAACCATTCTACCTATGAGACCTTAAACTCCAACAACCCACCCCCTGATCATAACCAGCTCTCACTCTGAGCATGCTCTTCAGCCTCATTGGACTCCCCAAGCCCTGCTCCCTTAGTCCATAGGGTCGTCCCAGCTTTCCATCATTTTCAGTAACAATGTCACTAGTGCCCTAGTTCCCTTCCCATCCCCAATGTCTGACCTTGGGTCAATCCAGCCATCCCAAAGCCATGTTATCTGGGTCACTACACTGATCATTACCCTCAGGGGTACCCTTCAGTCCTTCTTCTTGTCACTTCCTATCTTGTCAGCTTCCTCTACCATGGTCCTTAATGACTATCTAAAATTTTTACTTCTCTCCTCAATGTCATTTACCCAATGACTAACCCTCTCATTATCACCTCCAACTTCACAGAGGGTGAAAAAACCCATAAAAGACAATTTCCCTCAAACTTGTATCCCTCCTATCTCCAAACTTAACTACATTATATTGACACCTTCCTGTCCTCTGATCTCAGAGGAAAGGAGTGCCTCTTGTTTAAGGTCAACCAGTTCACTCTAGGTCCCACTTCTTTCTGCCCTTCCAGTATGCTTCCTCTACCACACATCTCTTCTACCTTCAACCACTTCTCCCAAATAAAGATGTGCAAATGTCTTCCTTACTTTAAAAAAGTATTCCAACCCTGTCTCCTTCTCAAGCTACCTTCTTACTTCCCTTCTTTTCACTTCTGTCTCTACTTCCTCACCTCCCATCCTCAGCTTCCTCATTCTAGCTTTTGACCCTTCTACTTTGTGGGAATGTCTTCCAAAAGATTACCAGGGACCTCCTGATTCCCAGACCTCAAGGCTTCGCTTCACTACTCATGCCCCTTCACCTATGTAGCAATGATAACATTGATTACTTAAAATGTGAAACTCTGTTAATTTCTGTGCACCACACTCTCCTATTTCTCCTCTCACCTCTGATGCTTGCTTCTCATCTCTTTCACTCATCTTCTTCCTCTGTCTATGTGAAAATGACGGCATTTCCTTGGGCTCCAGGTTTGTTCTTCTCTTCTTCCTTCACACACTCTTCCAATATCACTGATATCCCAGTGACTCCCACATCTCTCTCTCTCTAACCCTGACTTTTCTTCCGACCTCCAGACCCATCTATCAAAGCAGGTTTGGGACAGCTCCCTTTAAATGCCCTATAGGCACCTTTACTTCAACATATCCAAATATAAACCCCATCAACATCCTTCAAAATTCTTGCTTCTTTTCCTGGGGATCATCACCCTCCCAAGCCCAACACTTCAATGTCATCCTCAACTCCTCCTTTCCTCTTAGGTCCCATTTAAACCCAAATAACTTCCTATGGAATGTTCAGCACACTGCTAGTATTAATGCCTGGATCCATGACCTAAGACAGAACTACAGAACTTCCCAGCTGAGTTGCTTGGAGGAAGGCAGGTCTATTCCAGCACCTGGGTCCTTAGCACTGTGGGGTTTGGTCAAAGATGGTTTTCACTTACTAACCCAAAGTCAGTGATTGAGGAGTGGGAGTTCTTCTTACCAGCTCTTTGCTGAAAAGGAAAGGGATGCTGGTTTTGCTGCAGACAGCCCAATTAATGAAATTCTGCACATGCTCAAATTGACGGTTGAGAACCATGATGCTCTGCAACTGCTGCTCCAGCTTCCGCTTCCTTTCATTAGTAATGCCCTGGTTACGAAGAGAGAAGACAGAGTCCCTGATCCTGTTCTTGGACTGCAGGCCACATGCTTGGGAAGTCTGGTGGTCTGTGTGTATCAGTGTAAACACAGATGGAATCAGATGAAACTGCACCCCTGAGAGGAGGACATGGGCTGCTGAGGGATGGATGGAGGGAGGGAGGGAGGGAGGGAGACAGGGTAGGTAGATTTTATAGTACAAACATGGAATGGCTAATAAATGAATGAGAAAATGAATGAATGTCTGCATCTCTTGGGCATAGCTTGTTTCATATCTCTTTCAAGGCTATAACCCTGCATAGTCCAGGAAGGCAGTTGCCTTACTGCCACAGCATTAATGGGAGTTTGATCTGATTCTCTAGCCCTTAATGAGCCAACTTCCCAAAATTAGACTGGACATTTTAAGATACAGGGAGCAGCAGAGAGCTATGGAAACTATATATCTGAATTCTAGCCCAGGCATCTCTGAGCCCTGAGACAAGGTTGATATGTGCCTGGTTTCTGCCCCAGGGAAAGAACAGAACCCATCCATCTGCTCACATATACCTCCAGCTCCTCTATGAGCCCACTGGCCTGTTTGTTCAGCTCGTTCATCAGAACCATCTTGGCCATTTTGATCTGGTTTTCCACCTTCCTGTGCTGATGCTTCACCTCAAAAATCCTGTAAACAACAGGATGAGACAGAGCATGGTGAGACCTTCCCCCCAGGCCTACGAGAGCCTACAGACAGCAAACGTAAGAGCCTACAGTGTGGAGGCTGCCTACTGAGATCAGGGCCCACCAGGTACCAAATGTAAAGAAACAAGAACCTTCCTCCACCACCCATCCCACTCTTTGTACAACCCAGCCCACTTGATCTAAGTGGGACAATGGCCCAAAGTTCAACGCAGTTTTCTCTAGGTAAACTGCAGGGCCACGCCCAGGTCAACCCAGTAGCTCACCAGTTCACACAGCACTAGAGGCAGGACAGAGAGAGTGAGTACAGTTATGACTTCATGTAAACAGCGTCACTAAACACCGTCATGCAGTAAAAAGAGCACAGGTAGAGACAGAAAGTAGACTAGTGGTTGCCAAGGGCTGGGGATGTTGCACGGTGAATGGGGAGTGACTACTAATGTGTATGGGGTCTCTTTTTAGGGTGATAAAAAGGGTCTTTCAAAAGTAGACAGTAGGGGACTTCCCTGGTGGTGCAGTGGTTAAGAATCCACCTGCCAATGCAGGGGACAAGGGTTTGAGCCCTGGCTCAGGAAGATCCCACATGCCGTGGAGCAACTAAGCCTGTGTGCCACAACTACTGAGACCGTGCGCCTAGAGTCTGTGCTCTGCAACAAGAGAAGCCACCACAATGAGAAGCCCACACACCACAACAAAGAGTAGCCCCTGCTAGCTGCAACTAGAGAAAGCCCATGAGCAGCAATGAAGACCCAACACAGCTAAAAATAAATAAATATATTCATATATTAAAAAAAAACATAGACAGTAATAATGGTTATATAACTCTATGAATATGCAAAAAAACTCACTGAATTGTACATTTTAAAAGGGCAATTTTATGGTATATAAATTATATATAAAGTCATTAAAGCCATTTTAAAAAGCCATTAAAAAAAACAAACATGGGCTTTGAAGCCACATAGATCTAGCTTCCAAACCCAGCTCAGTCTCTGACTAGCTGTGTGATCTCAGACAAGTCACCTAACCTATCTGAACCTTAGCCTCCTCATCAGTACAATGGAGATAACCCCAACTCAAAGAATTATAAGAACTGATCAAAATGATGCATGCATGATGCCCAACCCAGTGCCTGTCGTGATGATCTCTCAGTACATACTTGTTTCTCTTTCCACAGAAAATACAGATGATTTCACGTCATGTGTAGGTCTATATGGAAAACACTGGGAAAGGGGTGATAAAGGGTAGATTGCCACTGACTTGTACCCACATGATAAGCAGCACTCTTCCCCAATATCTACTCTGTGCCCTTGTCCTTAAGCACCTACCTTTGGCTACTTCATGGCCACTTTCAGAAGGCATGTACTTTAGCCCAGGCTCACTGTGATCATCCTGACCTAGCTTGGCCCCATGCACCAAGTGATGACCCAAAACCCCCTCCCTGGCCCTGAGACCTCTAAGGCCAGGACATATGCCAATGTCTGCATGTCTTCCTTATAAGTACTCCATCCTAGTACTGTGACCCAGGATGAGAGGGAACAGTGCATTTCCAGTGCTGACAAGGGGCTAGCCGATGTTACCTGTCCTCAATTTGCTTTGCAGATGTCTGTAGACTAGCTTTCTTATGTGCCACCTGTGTAGTCACACTTTCCAGAAGCATCCTCTGGTTTTGCAAAACTTCTTCAAGATGTCTACACCTAGAGCAGGAGGCAGAGAAAAAGCTGAGGAGGACTGAGTCTTATTCTGAGCACACCAGCCAAGAGAGAATCCCCACAGTGCATTGTCTCAGCCAGGTCCATGGAGGCTGGGGTTACATGTAGTGAGTCAGAGACTCTTGGCCCTTCAGGCCCTCTCCAGAGAAAGCCCACAACAGGAACAGGGAAGAACTTCAGCCCAGGGGCTGAAGGTTGGCTTGAGCAGGGAGAGGATTCTGAAGTACTGGGAGCCCAGCGCTCTCATAGGTAGAGTCCAGAGCCCTCCCAGTTCCCCTTTGGGCAGCCCGCCGGCCCCACCTGTGCTCTTTGTGTTCCACCATGAGGCAGCTATGGCATGTGAGCACATCACAGGTCTCGCAGAATAGCTTGAGCACTTCCTGTGTGTGTAGAGGACAGTACAAGGCGAAGTCTCCAGAACCACCATTCACTCCTGCCAGAGAAGATGGAGAAAGTGGGCTTCTCTTGCTCAGGAAGACCTCTTAGTTTAAGTTCCACTGAGCATCCCTCAGCCATCTATGGACACAGGGAAGACACAGAGCTTGGAGGGAAGGTGGTACAAAGTAAGAGAGGCCTCTCTCTGGACCAGTGAGGTTCCAGGAACACAAGGAGGAAGGCAGGCTTAGACTGGCTGGATTTGCCCATCTGTCCAGAAATAACTGGCCATCAAGCCCCAGGCACCCCACCACCTGGTGAGCCTGAGGAAGGGGCTTGCTACCTGCTGCACATGGATCTCCTGCAGAATAGTGAGTCCTCTAAAACTCAACCTAAATCTCCTCATTAACCAGGATTCTGTTATGGTGAGGCTGAAACAAGCTACCCAACCTTGCCAGGCTCCAGACCAGATCACATGGGTCATGAACTTTGGTTCCTGTCTGACGAAGGTAAAACCCTTCTCAGAGTTCGAGGGCCTTGAGAAAAGACTTTCAAGAAGACTGTCACTTAAAACAGATGGTGCTGGATGGATAAATGGACAAACCCTGATCCAGTCTGCTGAATTAATCAAGTAACTAAACAGAAGTGAGGGCCGTTTGCTTGAAACAGAGGTGAAAGATAGGGAACTCAATTACCTTCTGTGGTAATTCGAGACTATTCCTCCCTGCACTGCCTCACCCACCCTCACCCACGCCCCCGCTGCTCCCCCCAGCAGGGAGAGCCTAGAGTGAGTTTACACTGTGATGTGACTCTGCAGGGGACAGCTTTCCTTCAGGAAAGGCTCTGAGACCACCCCTACTCTCACCCCCAGCAGGGAAACGAGGTCAGAGAGCTATTCTCCAAAGATTCTATGGTTTGCTACTACTTAAGTGCATGTGAGCTAGTGGAGAGGGTGAGGAGTGATACCTGGAGATCCCTTCTGGGTCCGGGGAAAGAGTGGGCCCCCAGGGGCAGGGCCGTGCCGGTGCTCCTCCGTGCAGGAGCTGCACAGCCAGCGGTTGCAGTAGGTACAGAGGATGTGTGCCGCCCTCTTCTCCTTGCACTCGGAGCAGTTCTAGAGGTAGAGAGTTCTAGAATTACTGACGTATCTTCATCACTTGGGCCTGCTTTTATGAGTGGTAAATACTCTAGGCACTGGGGTCCTGCAGGGCTGTTCCTCCACTGTTTTGGAGTGCAGTCAATTCTGGAGAGCTGCCTGGGAGTGACATGCAGGGGCGTGTGAGGCATAGCGCCCTTTGTGACTAAGCGTACTGCCCTCGGGAGCTATTCACACAAGTCCCGTGCTGCAGCTGAGGATACGCAGATGAATAAGGCAAGGATCTGCTCTCAAGGTACACACAGCCTGGACGGGGTGGCAGACATTCAGTGGGTAATGCTGTGATGAAAGGATGCACCAAGTGCTAAGGAAGCAAAGAGAGGTTTCCAGGAGTTCCATCCAGGAGCAGCCATGAAAGGTTCCATAAAGAGCTGACATTTGAGTTGGATATTGAATGACAAGTAGAAGTTCACCAGGCAGACAAGGGAGGAAAATGGAAAGCACAGGCGAGAGCGAAAACTGTAATGTGCCTATGGAGAGGAAGAAGCTGCAGCTGTATGAGTACACAGAAAGATGATCATACGCAGCCAGGAAAAAGTGAGATGGACCAACTCTCAGAGCTGTGTTTCCACTGCTGCGGCCTGCCAGGACCAAGAGTCCCTAGCCTTCTTCTAGTACAAATGTTCATTCATTGGTCAGCAAACATCATGCAGGGCTGATATAAAAGGTGGAGAAGAAGAAAAATTAGTCTGTCTGTGCATGAATAATACAGGCCACCAAACTGATGTGGATCCTGACAGCTTTGTCCTCACACTGGGATCTGACAAACCCACAGCAAGAAAAAGAAAAAAGAGGAGAAATACAAGTTTTACTGACCAAACTATGAATTCTTTGAGGGTAGAGACATGGGTCTCTGTCTTCCTAGCACCCAGGCCCTGGCATATCAGACATTCAGTAAGAATTTAATACAGGTGCAAGTAAGTAAAACGGCAAATGAATAAAATGTAGTGGGCAAGGATACCCCAGTGGAGAAAGGAACAGAAGGGATACCAGTCAGTAAGTGATGTGAAATTTCAGAAACTCACGCATTAGTTGTTAAATATAAGCATAACTGATGAACCCATTTATCCCAGGCTGGTGCATGAGTTTCAACTCAGTGTGCCGGGGTGGGTGGAGGGTGGGGAATAAAAGCTTAGTACCCATAGTTTTCAGTAAGAGCTATAAGAGAGAGAAAACACCCCAATTTTGCTTCCCCAACTGAAACATTTTGGTTCTCTTCTGGATAGAAGTATGGATGGATGGATAGATGGATGGATGGATAGATGGATGGATGGATGAATGGATGGGTGGATGGATGATTAGGCAAACTGGTGGAAGGGTAACAAGTCAGATGGAGTGATGGGTGGACAGACAGACTTATGGACAGGGGTTCCATAGATTTCTGAACAGGATCAGCTGTTTCTTTGCTTGTCCTGACTTACCCTGGCCATCTTGGATTGCTCAGAAGGAAAGCACTGCAGCAAAAAAATGTTCAGTTACATCCCTGGTAAGGTATACTCGCTTACACCCAGGACAGGAGATGAGCTCTGGGAGAAGGTGGGAAAGATAGCAAAGTCAGGGCAACACTGCAGATTATACATAACATAGGACCTAGACACAAGGCTTTCTAATACACAACACCAAGGTATGTACCAATACCACTTGTGCCAAAATGAAATATGTTTGATGCCATAGCCTGCACTTACCATCTAGGTGCTCCGGACATGACCATCCAATTAGCGGCCTGCCCTACAGAACTTCCCACATCCTCATCTTTGCCTGATCCTACATTCCTTTCCTCCCTACAAGCCATGTTACTAGAGGCCCAACCCTGCTCCACTTCTGATAATCAGGTGCCTTCCTGCTGCTCCCACTCTGCATTCCACAGTCCTGAGAGCCTGGTTCCCACTATTGGCTAAGTTCAAAGGGGTCAGTTTAGCCCAGGGCACAGCTCCAGCCATTTACATTACTGTGTAGTAGAATTACTTTAAAGATCTCAAAGCTAGAGCTTCCAAGAAGGTTCTAGCCAGAGAAAGGCAAGGACTCCCTGCCTGCTCATCTAGGAGGTATTCTTCTCTTGTTACAACCAATACCAGTTGGTCTGCCTCTGGGGCTCAAAGAGGTTTTGCTGGGCCTTCTCCACCCAGTCCATGTTGGGTGCACCACATATATGTGTGTTTCACCCGTGAACATGAACATCTTGTCCTACTCCCCTCTCCCCAGAGAAATGCAGCAGTCTCCAACACATTCATCAGCATGGTGGACTCCTGAACTATATAAGCAGCATGACACTGCTGCCACCCTGGAGATTGTAGTACTTCAGGTCCACCCCACTGGCACTCAGTCCACTGGGTACAAGGAGATGAGCTTCCTGAGGAGGGCCAGGTGCCTGCGCCCAGGGATGAGGACACCCTGAAAAGCGGCTGGCTATGCCAGTGCATGCAGCAATACCACCACAGTCTTCTCTGCCCCATATCACCAAAATGATACAATGGCAGTTGCTCTAGACTTGCAGGCAGACAGACTTAAGCCCAAACACCACCAAGGTCTACCACTCAGCGACCTTGGTTGGGCAAGTCACTTAGTCTCACTTAACTCCTCTGTGCCCCAGATGTAAAATAGAAAGGAAAAACAGGAGTTGCTATGAGGACTGAATTAAACAATACTTGAGAATTCACATGATCCTCCATGAATGTTGACTTTGAATTCAAAAGATTTCTCATATCCCATTCATGGTAGGGCAATAACCTCAATTATCAACTCTCCCAGGTGATGAAAGTCAGATAGTCTGAGAGGGAGATTGAAAAAGTGGTCACAAATTCTCCTCCTCCCTGTGTCCATGCCTTGCAATCCTATCCATTAAAAGTGGAGTCTTCTCTATCCTTTGAAGCTAGGCTGCCCTCATGACCCGCTTTGGCCAACAGAATGTAGCAAAAATGACACTAAGTTCTAAGCCCAGGCCTCAAGTGGCTTTATATGACTCTGCTCTCGCTCTCAAAACTCTAAGACTGCCACGTGAACAACCCCAGGTTAGACTGCTGGAAGATGAGAAACCATGTAGAGAGAGGCCTCAGTTGTCTCAGGTATCCCACCTGCAGCCGTCACAAACCAGGTAGCCCCAACTGACCCACAAGCTGAACACAGACATGGGTAAGCACAGCAGAGATTAGCCAAGCCCAGCCCAGCCCAGAAGAACTACCCAGAGCATCCCAGCCCAAACCCTCAACCTGTAGAATCATAAATAAAGCTTGGTTGTTGTTTTAACCACTAAGTTTTGGAGTGGTTTTTTATGCAGCAAAAGATAACTGATATATTCTGGAAAAATCAAAATCTACAAAATCATGCAAAATAATATTTTAATAATCTTCTTTCCCCCACCTACCACTCCGCTCCCCCGCCCCGCAAAAAACCCCTCCCCTAGCCTCCACAGAGCCATGGACTTTAATGACAGAACTGGATCTGCAATCTCCTAGATACTCTCCTGCGTGTCAAGAACAGTGGCCCGTGGTGGAGAAGGATGCTCTCTACAGGTGGCGTCATCCAGGGGCATCATGTGACTGCCCCTCCCTACCACCTGGCTGCCCAGGGAAGATCCTCCTCATCTACTCCCAGGTCAGAAATGCTGTTCTAATTGTTGGAAATAATTTCCACAAGGTTTCTGACTCCCTGGTACCAGATGCTCAAACATTTGTCATAGTCATACAGCCTCATTATCAGCATGAGAAAGAGAGAAATAACTGAATAGATCAGACAAGGCCTCATCACACATCCTGTACCTCCCCTGGCCTTAAAGATCGAAATCCTCAGCTTGTCACTCAAGGCCCTTTCTGAGTTGGCCTTAACTCTCTCTAGTCTCATCTCTAGCTTCACCTGCCACACACCCTATGTCCTTGCCATGCCAAATACCTCTGCTATCCCTAAATGCACCAAACCTTTGCATAACTCTATGTTTGTGAAAGTGAATGTTCCCTCTCCCTAAAACACCCTTTCTTGCTGCCCCACTCCTTTTCAGATAAACTCCTATTCAACCTTCCAAACTTGTTCAAATGTTCTACCTTTGAGAAGCAGTGTTGATTTCCCTTAGGAAGAGTTAATTATTCCCTCTTCAGGGTTCCCACAGCATCCTGAACATCCTTCTAGTACAACAAATATCACATTGCATTTTAACTATCTGTTCATATGTCTACATACAAAAATAATCCACAATTTGATACTAAAAGATATTGCATGATTTTTATGTTTCTTGTGGGTTTGAGTATTCCAGGTGTGTTCCTTGCACTCACAGCCAATGAAAGTAGTCAAAAGCCATTTGGAAGTTTTCGGGGTGGTGGAAAAAACCAGCCCAGGAAAATAAATGAATCAGGTCTGATCCAGAGCAGAGGTGTGGGGCTTGGGAAAGGCTGTGAACTGGGAGATGTGGGTTCCAGGCCCAGGACTGTCACTAACTGTGCAACCTTAGGTAAGCGACCCCTTTTCTCTGAACTGTACTTTCTACACCCTTAGATGAGGGGAATGGGAATAGAAGGGAAGTATGGATTATCCAACCCTCCTCCTCTGCCTACTGCAACCAGGCTTCAGAAATATTCCCCTGGTCAAGATGGGAAGGGACAGCCAGCCACCCTTGTCAGCAAGTCAGGGACAGGCTTGTGGCTGAGGGAGGCCTGGATCTAAGACCTCCTCCAGTCTGATCAGGGGCTGCTGCAGCAGACAGCAGGGCTGGAGAACCGTGGCAGTGATACACACAGGTACCAGGGTAACTGTGGGGATCAGAGTGGACACAGAGGACATGGGCTCTCTTTGTGTCACAACTTTTGGCCAGAAATTCTTATCTTCCCTCAGAAGGTCCCTAACCCCCCTAGAGCTGTGTCAACCTTGAGCTCTTTGTTTTTTAAAGAGGATTCCCCATTTTTCAATGAGGATACCAAAACAAAGTTTTTTTTAGACAACTGGAATACATGAACTCTTAGGGCTGTGGATATATATAAAATGACCTAACATCAGCTTACAATATTTAACATTAATTTAGTTTTTAATACATATTTAAATCACATATTACATAAAATATTATTTAGATATATTGCTTTTTTCTTTCTACTTGAATTATCCAAGCAACAGCATTGAGCTTTTATTTCATACAGAAGAACATCAATTCTGAGAAATGCAGGACCAGGGCCCAGGGGCCACACAACCATCCCCAAAGGGGGTGGGCTTCTGCTTCCAGAATGAAGAACACACAGGCAGCAGAGGTTCTCTGAAAACTGAAGATGTTCAATCCATCTGTCACAAGAGTGAGCACTTCTGGTCCCTGGGAGGTATGGGACAAATTATTCTTTTACCACCACTCCCTATATTAGGCACTTTACATGTCTTATATAATCGTCAAACCATCTCTTAGAGGTAGGCATTGTTCCCATTTCATAGTTGGATAGACTGAGGCTCCAAGAAGTTGTCACCTACCAAAGATCATAGAAAGCAGAGGCAGAGCTACAATTGGAGCCCCAAGTCTGTCCACCTCTAAAACTCAGCCCTGTCCACTATGCTATACTCTTCTCTAATTCAAGTGTAAATAAACAAGGTAATTTTATTTTAATTAACTAAATGATTTGATTTTAAGTAAAATATTCCATAATAATGATCAGACTCTAATGATGACCTGGACCCAGCTTTGAACTTGGAATCGAGAAGGAGCTGGAAGCCAGCCCCAGCTATGCTTAAAGTTTTAAGAAATATGATCTTTGAGAAAAGGCAAATGAAGCAGAGTTTTTCTGCCTAGAAAAAATAAATCTGGGGGCAGTTTCATTCTACAGATCAGTGGTTCTCAAACTTTGTTACATATTTGAATCATATGAGGTACTTTTAAACATCCTGATGTCCAGTCCACACCCCATATCAATTAAATCAGAGTTTCAGGAGGTAGGAGCCAGGCATCAGTATTTTTTAAAATTCCCCAGGTGAGGGGACTCCCTGGTGGCGCAGTGGTTGAGAGTCCGCCCGCCGGTGCAGGGGACACGGGTTCGGGCCCTGGCCTGGGAGTACCCCACTTGCTGCGGAGCAGCTGAGCCCATGCGCTGCAGCTGCTGAGCCCACACGCGTAGAGCCCAGGCTTTACAAGAGAAGCCACTGCAATGAGGGGCCCCCGTACCCGTTCGCTGCCACTAGAGAAAGCCCACACCCAGCAATGAGGACCCAACGCAGCCATAAATAAATAAATAAATTTATTTTTAGAAAAATTCCCCAGGTGATTACAATGTACAACCAAGTTTGAGGACCAGTGCCAAAGAGAGAGTACCCCTTTCCCCTGTGGCTGAGCTGGATAGACCTGCCCCCTGTATCATGCAGCTGAGAAAGGCAAGCTCACCCAGTTTTAAAGAGGCTCCAACAAGTTAAGGAAGACTCTGAATGCAGCCGTCATGTATTTCCCCTCTGGCAGAGAAGAGAAAAGGGCAGATGCCCAACAGACAGAAGGGTGTCCTGATACCTAGGTACCCTGGGGGTTGGTGGGGAATTGGAGGACACCTTTTGCGTCCCCTAACTCCCAGCTTCACTGAAGGACCCATGAGCAGGCTTAGGGTGCAGCCTGAGGTTCGGCACTACAACGACTGCTGCTGGGGCCTAGAGAGTGTGCTGAGCCCAGGACTTAGTGAGGCAGCAAGGGAGGTGGGTCAAGACTAGGTAGTCCACCCTTAGACATGAACGGCAGTGCCAAGGCAACCTGGGCATGGGGCTGGGGTGGGAGAGAAATCCCAAGGAGGTCTCAGAAAACTAGCATGGGTCAGCTCAGCACACCAGGTCGGGACACATGCACATAAGCCTGAGCTCAGTGCTAAGCAACACTCTGAGGGTTAAAAAGCCCTTCATTCTAGAGCTCTTGTCCAGGGCTCCGTGAAACTTTGCCGCTGGGGCCCAAGCTCTGACTCCAGTAGAGCAGTGGCATCATCTGGAGAAGACTGATGCTCCACTGCCAGCTCTCACCTGTAGAACCAAAGCTGGACAAACCCAGCTTCCAGACCTAGCTTTTTCCACTGTTCATCTACCCAGTTCCCTCATCATAAAGATGGTGACACAGAGGCCCAGAAAGAGGCAGGGACATAGCTAAAAACCACAGATCCTTGTAAATCACAGGTGGCACCTTGAAACACTGAGCAGTCCCTGATTACCTCTGTCAGGGGTATGCCTCTATCAGACACTATGCAAGGAGAAAAAACACTCCAGTTACATTCTCTGGCAGGCTGGCCATCCTCACTAACCATTCCTGCCCTCCCACCCAAGGCAGCCCCAGGGTACTGGGCATCAGCTAAGGCCCCCACCACACAAGCCCCCGAAGCCTTCCTCTAGCCCATAGCTCAGAGCAGCACCACCTTTGAGAAACACGTTGCACCCACTCCCCAGATGCCCAGACCCTGCTAGAAAGACAGATTTCGATCCTAAGGTGATTCTGCTCCTGCCCCTGGCTGCCAGCAGGCTTACCTGTGGGGCCTGCTGCCCTGTGATTGGAGCAACACCTGGGGGAGAAGTCAGAAGAGCGACAGGTGAGACCACCACAGGTCCCAGAGGATGGTGCTCACCAAGTGCCCAGGAACACCCACCCTGCACTCTGCAGCCAGCTGGGCTGCAGGGCCTAAGCCTCAGGGAGCTGGGTGCGGGGTGGGGAAGGGGGAGCAGCCTGGGTCCTCTCCTCCTGTCCCTGATGCATCCTCAGCCAGGGCTGCATTTCTCCAGCTCACCTGAGACGCTTCTGCAAGAAAGGGCTTGGTTGACTCCTCCTGTTCCTGTTTATCTCGAAGGCTCTGCAGTATTTTTCCCAAACTGAACAGCAAGAGGGAGACCTCAAAGAGGCGACTCTTCCTAGCTGCATCTCCTTCCTAATCCTCTGGGTGCCTTGGAACAGAAGCTCAGAAGGAAGAAAACGAGATTTTCAACTTTCAGGAACTAGCTCTGTCGCCCTCTGCATAGCTCAGGAGGCCATCACTCTCAGCCTTTTAGGACTCCATCCAAAAATCCTTCAGCCCTCCATGTTCCCCAAAATGACAGTGCTCATGTGTGGCTGGAACCTGCCCCGATCCGGCAGCTCATTTAAATAGAGCTCATCACAACAGTGTTGGTAGAGAAGTGAGTAGCTGCAGGGCCCTGGGGACCCCCTGTTTATACGTAGGAAGAATGATGCAATCTGGGTATCAAAATAGCAATCCAGAATGGAATAACAGGCTCACGCAGCAGCGGTGCCTGCACAGCCAGAGCTCAACTTGACACACTCTGTCAGCCCCACACTACTGCAGCACGCAGATGCCAGGCACACACTCTCACCACAGCATTTTAAAAATCAGCAGGAGCCCGAGAGAGCCCTCCATGCCCCCGGCACTAAAGGAGGGTGGGGGTGAGGGGGCTTCGACAGACATTAAAGTCTGTCTCCTACACACTCACCTGCTCCTGCCACTTCACCTGAAGTCCTTATCCTGTGATGTCACAGTCAGTTGCCATAGTGACCAATTGTCCGTCACAGCGGAGGATTAGGACTTCAGATGGAGAAGACACATTTATAATGCACAACGGTCCTGAGAGGTGTCCCTCGGCAGCTAACTCTACCCCTCCCCCCAGGGAGATACAGTCACACACAAGCTGGGAGAGAAAGAGGAAGGAAAAACAGGGTCAGGTTAGAGGAAAGATATTAGGATGGGGCAAGACTACGAGTCCAGTATAATTGCTAAAGCCCAGAGTACAGGCAAATTTCAAGAGCACAGAGGGGAAGTGACAGGGAATGAACTTGGAAAGACTGGCAGTAGAGTAAGTGCCTGAAGAGCCCTGGATTCTAAGCCAAGAGGCTTGGCTTGACATTTATCCTAAAAGCAAAGGCCACCCAAAAAGGTTCTGGCTTTATGACTATCTTGATGGACTGGAGATTGGGGGTGGGGGTAGGGCAGGGAGAAGGCTTGTCCAGTTAAGGATTAATGGGATCCTGAATGAGGGTAGAAGTGGAAAAAAAAGGGACAGAAGAGTTGTTTCAAAGAGAACCAGGAGGACATGACCAAAGTAGGATGCTGAAGGGAGTGGTGGTGTGTGAAGGAAAAAGGGTCACATGGATGGGCTGCCATGAACAGAGATAGGTAACAGGAGGAGGAAGAGGGCAGTTGCCAAATCTTATCGTACCTGTATCCTACTTTCTCTGGCATCCGTTCCTTCTTAAAAGGATCAGGCCTCATTCTGCCTTGCTGGACCAATGATTCACAAATCTGTAGGGTTTGTTAGAAATCCCAAAGCCAAATCTCTTGGGTGTGGGTACAGGACCAGGAATCTATGTTTTTAGCAAGTTTCCCAAATAATTCTTAGGCATCCAGACCAGCACTGGTTCAAGGACCAGTAATCAGGAACCAGTGGCCTGGACAACTACAGTAGCTTCCTAGCAGTTCTTACTGCATCCAGTCTTGTCTCCTCCATTCATTCTTCTCAGGAAGCCAGAAAGACTTTTCAAAAATACAGATTTGATTATATTCCACTGACCCAAAACTTTCAATGGCTCCCCACTGTCTACTGAGTAGCCTAAATTGGTCAAGACCCTTCTGTTTGGAAAGGAAATTTGGCTCAAAATTTCCTTTCCAAACAGAGTTCCTACTTCTCTCCTTCAAGCAATCCTATATTCCAACCAAAGTTCACGCCCTTCTGTTCCTCCTGCCCTCTCCTCCCTGTGCCTCATGCTAACACTATCCCCTACCTGTGATTCCCTTCCATATTCTTCTGGCCCTGCCTGGCTCCTACACAGCTATTCCTGCTTGATGCCACCCACAGGTTCAAATCCACCCAATTTCCCCAGGCAGAGCCTAAAACAGGGGTCAGAAAACTATAGCTCACCTGTTTTTGTAAATAAACTTTTATTAGAACACAGTCATGCCCATTCATTTCCATATTGTCTATGACTGCTTTTGTGCTGCAGTGGCAGAGTTGAGTAGTCGTAACAGAGCCTCTATGACCTGCAGAGCCCAAAATACTTTCTATCTAGTCCTTTACAGAAAAGGTTTGCTGACCCCCGAACTAAAGCAACAGCTACTTTGTTTAGTCTCTCCCTTTGAGGTTCCCTTCTGGTAATGGGGATCCTGCTTATTCCCAAGTCAACTCCCATCCCTGTGTGCTCTAGTTCTGCTAACTGGGTCACATTTGAGCTAGAACTTCAGTTTGGGGTAGGATGTAACAAACAAGGAAAGGACATTTCAGAAGGCGGGAACACCATAAACAGAGGATTACAGATGACAAAATACGAGGCCCCTCAGGGAATGAGTGATGAAGCTAGCCCATGCAGAGGAATGACAGATGAGGCTCTAAAGTTAGCACGGGGTCAGACTGGGAAGAGCCCTAAAGGCCATGCTAAGCTTCTGTTCTGAACTGCAAGCAATTAGGAGCCCTTTAGGTAGCTAGAAATTCAAGCTCAGGATAGGAGAGAGTGATCAAAGTTGAAGCTAGAGGATTTGGGAGCATAATCCACAAAGGCAACAGGTGAAGTAAGGTCAGGCAGGGGGATCCAGGGACTGTGGGGCAGGGCCAGGTAGCAGATCTGAGCCAAGAGTCAGAATCTGGGCATAAGAGCCAGGTGACAGATTGAAGCTGGAGATGGGTTATCCACAGCCTTCACAGTCCATGCTCCTAGGAACCACCTGACTGTGAAGTAAGCTTTCTGTGTCAAGAAAGTACCCATAGTGGAATGCAGAAGGTATGGGTAGGATGACCCTGGATTCATCTCTTCTGATAGAGTGGCACCTTTATCTCTTTTCACTTCCTATCTCAAGAGTCAATCCAAGGGCTGATGCATTGACATACTCCATGCAAAGCCACTGTCTCCATTTCCAACTGGGCCTGGACAGAGGACCAGTGGGGGAACCAAGGGCAGCACCCTACTCTAGGTCTGTGGTTCCTACTGTCCCTGAAGCCCAGACAAGCTCCAGATTGGCAGGCAAGGGAGCCGGATTTTTTTTCTGGCTCTCTGTAAGTGACCAATTATGTGACATTCAGCAGAATTCTAGAACTTTCTGGAATCCTGATGTCCCATTTATTCAATGAGGGGTCAGAGATATACTCTTAAGGGCCTTTCCTGCTCTCCAGCCGTCATAGCAGTTAACCAATGACTGGTCCCTCTTGAGTGAGAGTTCCCGCAGACAAGAGGCCCCTCCAAGACCCTGTCCATCAATCACATCTACCTTGAACTCCCTCCCTAGCTATAGCTTTCCAAGTAGTGCCAGCGGCAGCAAGCACATCCCCCAAAACACTGCCTGCCTCCTTCCCGTCACCAGGGGAATTGCTCTCCCAGGAACAGCTCTGAGGTACCAGTGCTACTCCCAGGGCCCTAGAGAGCCAATTAAGGTGGGGAAACTGTTCATGAACTGAAAAACCATCCTGCTGATAGGCTCTGGAGCTCCAGCTTCTGCACCTGCTGCACACCCAGCTCAGCCCAGCTCAGCAACCTGCCCTCCACCTGGGAAACTTGGGGCACTGCCCACAACAGATCCCAAATAGTTGCACACACTGTTCCTCACCTGGAGTGAGCAAATAGCAGGCACCTCGCCTGCCAAGCTCCTGGTTCTGAGATCTCATCCCCTCTACCTCCCACTCTCACCCCAGGCCATTAGAGTCCATCCAGCGGAGCTGCTCATTAAGATAAGTATCATTTCCCTCTCTGACTCTGAGGTTGTAGCATCGTGCATCGGGTCCCTCTCTTTGGATCTTCCCAAATCCCCAAGGCCTGCCCACTGAGGAACAAAGATTGCTCCCCATTTCAGCATTTGTACTTTTCAAGGGATATGCTGTTACCCATCACTAGCTTCAGGAAGCAGGAGGCTATGGTGGTTATTTGGTGTTCTTAGAGCTCTTCAAGTCCAGTCCCAGAGAATACCCAGGATCACCTAGTCAGTTAGTGCTAGAGTCCAGACCGAGCTCCAGGGCCCCTGACTTCCAGACCAGGGCTCTGCCCATATGTAGACTGCATCATCCACACTGAGATTGGGAAAATTAAGATACTAAACAAAGAGATTCTGGAATCTGGACCTCGGAATCAAGGTCTCCCATCTAGGATATGTCTTTTAGTAGATTTGAAGAGAAAGAATAATGTTCCTTTTATTCACACGGGGAAGGAAATATTCAAGTAATGGCCTTCCTCCCCTAAAACAACACATAAAACCATAGGCGCCCTGAGAATTCTGAAGACAGATCCAGCACATAGTAAACAGTTTCAGGCATGCCAGCTTCCTTCAGAGCTTGCTACACTTATTTAAAGTATCACTTGGGGACTCAATGGCCAACTTTCCACGTAGAATTTGACCTGGGACCATTTTCAAATAGGCTTAAAAGCAAACAGTCCCAAGAAGATATTCTCATTGGCTGAGTAGATCCGTTTCCAATATCCAGCCTTTCTGGAGCCTTCCACTCCAGTCATCCCACAGCACAGCTAAGACATTGTGTGTTCAGCATACTACTGCCTTTGCTTTGGTCCCCATCATCAGCTACCTTATAGGGTTGTTGTGAAGTTTAGAAAAGATAATACAGGCATAAGCACTAGGTACAGCATCTGCCAGCCAGAAGGTGCTTGATAAATGTGATTTGCACCTCACAACTTGAGGACTAGAAAGGGGCAGTGTCTTAAGTGAAAAAAGTTTTCCTTCCAGGCAAGAGCCATGGGAGATCTTTGTGGATCCACTGATTAAATCATTTGTTCAACAAATATTCACTTAGGCCCTCGTCCTGTGTCAGGTTCTATGTTGGGCTGTGGCATTGTAGAGATGAAAGGCACAGCCCAGTTGAATGAGATGCCCACCTCACTCCCTCCCCCAGTGCTGAGCCCCACTGCAAACATGCAGGCCTGGTGAGGCTCCACTGAGGGATCAGAGTTGAAAACCAGCTGGACAGACACTGAGCCCAGGCACAGCCCCTCTTCCACTCAACTCAGCAACTTCTCAGTTCTGCCCAGCAACCAGCAGGAATAGATTTATGGAAATGGACTCATCCCCATGCAATGTGGCCGCAACTGGCTGGAAGCGTTGATGCTAAGGACCTATTTAATTCGTCAGCCTCTATCCATCTCCCCTGCCAACCCTCTACCTATTCCCATATTTAACTTTTGAAAGCCCCAGATTGGCAGAAATAGGATAAGCCTTTTAGCAAGTCTGTACTCCTACTCTGCTGGATAAAGTGGCAGTGCTAAAAGCTCTTTCCAAAGAACCAAACTCCCAAAGCATGGCTTCTCAAATTACAACAGGAATCTAAGTTCAGGTACTGGGTATCTCACTGGACTTCCCAGAGATAGGTGACATCTCTGCTTTTCATCAGCGTGGCATTTGAGTGCCATTCTTTTAGTCCTTCAGAAAACATTCAGTGAGCAACTGATATCCACCAGTCCTTGTGCATGGAAAATCTCCCAGAGGTATTGCTCCTTTGCCTAAACTTTAAACAGTCTTCTCTTCACATTCTTACCACACTGTATTATTGTCATCTGTTTAGTTATCTGCCCTTCAATAAAATATGAGTTCCTTGAAGGCAAGGGCCCTGTCTTTTCATCTCTGCACCCTAAACGCCATAGGGCCTGGTACATAAAAGTCAATAACTACCTGTGAAGGAGACTGACATACAAACCAACAAATACCACACAGCATAGAATTCTAAAACCTCCAAGTAGCAGAGGAAGCTTATTCCACTCTGATCCACAAATGCAAATATGGAAGGTAGCAATAGCCTGGCCAGACTGCAGGACATACTAAATAATGTAAGATGCCACATATTCAAGAAATTGCCTCTCTGGTTCCAAGTCAAGCATGTTTGCATCTAACAGATTTTTTTCCACTTCAGTTTCACAAGTTCTAAATAACGGTATTTTTTTCACATTTCTTGGTCTCTTACTATATCCTAAGCACAGTACAGAATGTTTTATGTGTATGTTCTCATTTAATCTTCATAACAATCCTATAAGTTAATTACTACCATCATCATCCCCATTTTACAGGGAGGAAAACTTACCAAGCTATACAACTGCTGTATTAAGTGGCAGGTAGATTAGGACTCACACTCTGATGCCCAGATATACTGACACCAAAGCTTACGTTTTCATTCTCCCTTGCACTTAGAATAACCTGGCAACAAACACTATGATTCTAAAAATTGTCATTAGTATGAATTTAGTTTTCTGACTTTAGAGTCAAACATATCCTTGAAACATGCATAATTAGTTCATGTTAAAAATCTTTTATTTTTTTAAGGCATTCTGTTGTTTTTTTTTTTAATGTATTTTGTTTATTTATTTGTTTAGGCCGCACCAGGTCTTAGTTGCGGCATGCACGCGGGATCTAGTTCCCAGACCAGGGATCAAACCCAGGCCCCCTGCATTGGGAGCACCGAGTCTCACCCACTGGACCACCAGAGAAGTCCCTAGTTCATGGTAAAAATCTTAAGTGAGGGGCTTCCCTGGTGGCGCAGTGGTTGAGAATCTGCCTGCCAATGTAGGGGACAGGGGTTCGAGCCCTGGTCTGGGAAGATCCCACATGCTGCGGAGCAACGAGGCCCGTGAGCCACAACTACTGAGCCTGCGCGTCTGGAGCTTGTGCTCCGCAACAAGAGAGGCCGCGACAGTGAGAGGCCTGCGCACCGCGATGAAGAGTGGCCCCCGCTCACCGCAACTAGAGAAAGCCCACGCACAGAAACGAACACCCAACACAGCCAAAAATAAATAAATAAATAAATAAAATTTTAAAACATTAAAAAAAAAAATCTAAAATGAGATTAAAGACCTAAACGTAAGAATCAAAACTATAAAACTCTTAGAAGAAAACATAGGGGAAAAGCTTTATGACAGTGGATTTGGCAATAATTTCCTGGATATGACACCAAAAGCACAGGCTTTTGGAAAAAATAGGTACGTTGGACTTCTTTAAGATTTAAAACTTTCACTATGTTAACAGGACACTATCAACAAAACAAAAGGCAACCCATGGAATGGGAGAAAATATCTGCAAATCATTTATCTGATAAGGGTCTAGTATTGAGAATACATAAAGAACTCAACAACAACAGCAACAACAAAAACCTGATTAAAAAATGGGAAAAACTTGAAACTAACAACACTGTAAATCAACTATACTCCAATAGAAAAATTAAAATTAAAAAAAAGGCAAAACTGCAACTCTATATCATTAAACAACTCCCCGTTCCCTCCTTCCCCCACCCCTTGGCAACCACCGTTCTACTTTCTATCTCTATAAATCTGGCTACTTTAGGTACCTCATGTAAGTAGAATCATAGAGTATTTGTCTTTTTATGGCTGGCTTATTTCATTTAACATACTGTTCTCAAAGGTCATTCATGTTGTAGCATGTGTCAGAATTTCCTTCCTTATTAAGGCTGAATAATATTTCATTATATGTGTATACCACAATTATTTATCCATTCATCTTTCCACGGATTCTTAGGTTCCTTCTACCTTTTGGCTATTGCAAATAAGGCTGCTATTAACACAGGCATAAAAATATCTCTTCTAGTCCCTGCTTTTAATTACTTTGGGTATATATCCAGAAGTGGAATTGCTGGTAATTGTATATTTAAATTTTTTGAGGAATCACTTTACTGTTCTCCATGGAGTCTGCACCATTTTATATTCCCACCAACAGTGCACAGGATTCCAATTTCTCCACATCCTCGCAAACACTTATTTTCTGTTCTTTTTTTTAATACTAGCCATCCTAACACATGTGAGGTGGTACCTCATTATGGTTTTGATTTGTATTTCCCTGAATATTAGTGATAGTAAACATTTTTTCATGTGCTTGCTGGGCGTTTGGATATCTTGTTTGGAGAAATGTCTATTCCAAGTTCTTTGCCCAGTTTTTATTTGGGTTGGTTGTTTGTTTTTATTCTTGAGTTGTAAGAGTTCTTTACATATTCTGGATAATAACCCAACAGTGCTAGAACTTTTAAGACATATTTAAGATTCACCTTATTTATACATTTAACTTACTGTATTTCCAAGAGTTCTTTAAGTAATTTAGAATGCTTATTTGCTGGACAATTGAATTATTTTTAAAAATTTAGTTTATAAAAGCAAATATTAACTGTAAATATGTTTAAATATTAATGAAAGGCCCTTTAAAAGTGATTGTTAAATTTGCTATATTTATAAATAGAACAAGATTTGTAAGTTAAAATTAAAAGCTTAAGGAAGAACAAAGTCTAAGTAGTAAGTTTAAAAATCATGTATTAATTTAAAAAATCAAAGTATACAATACCTTTTCTGTACTCTGAACTCTCAACAGAGACTCAGAGAGCTTAGGTAGCTTGCCCAAGGGTTTAGAGGCCTTGAAATTCAGATCTAAAGACAACTGCAATGCTATAATGCCTCAAAAATAGCCTAGACTTGTGCTACAAATCACTTTGAAAAAACTGCAGACAACAAAACAAACAACAATGATGATGCTTCTAAATGCTGTCAACTTATTTGGCTTTTTCATCCCACGAGTTCATTCAGCAGACACTCACTGCATCTCTGTTACATGCCCTGTGCTAGAATACTGAAACGAAGGGACTTGGCTCTTGTCTCCAAGGACTTCACAGTTCTCAGTGAGATTGTTTCCTAGGAAACCTGACCTTCAGAAGAAAGACAGAAGCTCCTCCCTGCTGGAGGAGGGAGCAGCTTAGATGGTGAATGGTTCATTAGTCAGTGTGAGTCTGTTCAAAATCTGTTCCTGACTGACCCTAGGAGCCCAGCCATTCTCCCCCCCGCCTTGGAAGTTCAGTGGGTCAGGACATGTCCTCTCCTTCTGGGGAGTCAGCCAAACCTTGAATCAAAATCTTCCCAGGTTTCTTAGCCTGCCACCAATTTAAGGAAATCCCAAACATGAAAAATCCCAGTTTACAAAACATATATTAAGCATCAGGAGGATTTGCTTTGTCTCACAGATTCCCCAAAGAGTTGCTTTCAGCAATGAGTATCCCTGGGCTCTTACATTCTGATTCTTTCTACACCTGAAATTCAGTACCTATGAAATGGGAAGAGACCTGTTATATAGAAGGAGGTGAACCTGTGGTATTTTTGTACTTACCATCTGGGACAGTCCCATGAAGCCCAGCAACCTGCCCTAGCTCCTGGATCAAGCCCTGGAAGCAGTCCTTACAGAGCAAATGCTGACAGGGTAGGAGCCAGGCACCTATATCTTGCACGTCCTGTTGGCATAATGAGCAGATCAGTACCGCCTCTATCTGTCCACTTCTGTGTTTCTGGTCAACTAGAGGTCGCCCCATAAAGCTCACACTTATATCCATGCCCATGCATGTGCCCAGAACCGGGGCTTTTCCATTAATATCCTCAAGCGTGAAGCAGTGTGTAGAGTGAGCAAGCTCCACTCCCTGTAAGTGAAGCACAAAGCAGAGTGATTTGCTTCTCTGGGGAGACAGATACTCCTGGACAGGCCAGAAAGGACTCAGAGACCAAGGCCTCAGAAATCCAGGCTATGTCCCTCTCCAGAACTGGAGGCTCATGCCCTACAACAGGGCACAGATTCAACCTCTCACTTGGGCCCAAAAGACAGTCCAGCATCTCTGCTGTGGAAAACAAAGCCTGGAGGGGTCTGCCAGGTTGTGTGTTTATTACAGGGTTTGTTTGCCTTCAAGTGTCCCAGATCTACCTGTGCCTCTCTTTGTTAGTGGACAAGCTTGATCCAAGAGTTCATGTTGGAAAAGAGAAGGAAATGTATTAAATGCCAAGTTTATACCAGGTGCTTTACATACTTTATCTCCATCCTCACAATTACCCTTGGAGATAGGGACTATGATATTTTAAAAAATTAAATAAAACCATCAGAGACAGGATGAGGAAACTGAGGTTCAGAGAGGTTGGGTAATTGCACAAAGACAGACAGTAAACAGCAGAATTCAAATTCAAATTCAAATCCAGGTCAGTCTGATTTCAGACTCCATACTCTTAACTGAAATGTTTCTCAAGCTGAGGTCCACACACATGTCCTCAGGAGCTCTCTCCACCAACATTTTTAAATTAGTGTTTCATTCTGATGAGTTTTTTAAAGTATAAATATTCTGGATCATCTATATATTCATCATGATGAGATTTTAGAGGCAGTGTTGAGAGTTAGGATCTAGTTCTTACCAAGCAGTATTACTTTGTCTCAGGCTAATGAGAAGAGAAGGGAGCAGACAATATGTAAATGATGCCCTCCTGCCCCATGAAGCTAAAATGAGATTATGGCACACAATGATGAATGTTTCACAGTACCTGGAATAGACAAAGGTGGGAGGGAAAGTGGGGCACCATCACTGCGGCACAAGTTTGCTAAACTTAGCCACATCAGGGTGCACCACACTTAAGCTGTAGTGACAGTTTCGTTTAGCAACACATCATCTGCAAATGAAACTAACATTGTTAATTTGATTGTTTTGGTTTTTTATAATTTATAAACTGTATTAGGTTTTGTAATTGTATAAGAGCAGAAAGAGTGCACCTAGTTTTATATTTGTATTTATTTAAGAAAAAAACCAAAGATCATTTAATTCAAATCCGGAGCTCTGTAATTATGCAAATTTGAGAGAACTTTCACTTCAATCCACAGTCTTTCAGAGCCAAGCCCATTAAGGACAAAGGACGACGGGGTTGGGGGAGACCAGGCTTCTTGCGGGCCCAGCAAGATGCCACTAAATAAAGCAATGGGGGGGCTCTCCCCTCTAGTTCATTCTGAGGCTCTAAGGGCAGTTATTCCCCAGACAGCAGCCCTAGTAGGCGAGGTGAGGGCAATCTCTCTTAGAAGGTTTAAATGTGGTAGAGTTTATTTCATTAGACTTTGAGAATACCAGACCTTTTAGTCTTAGAACTGCTTTACATATTTTAATTATTGAGCACCCCAAAGAGATTTTGTTTATGTGGTTATAGCTACTGCCATTTACCGTATTATAAAGTAAAACTGAGATAATTTAAAAATACTAATTCATTAAAAAACAATAAACCTATTACAAGTCAACATGAATAACATACTTTTCAGGAAAAATTAACTACTTTCAAATAAATTTAGTGAGAAGAGTGACATTGTTTTTCCCTTTTTGCAAATTGCATTAATGTCTGGCTTAACAGAAGACTTAATAGAAGCTGGCTTTCCATACCTGCTTCTGCAGTTACATGTTGTTTTGTTTACAGTATATGAAGAAAAGCCAGCCTCACACAGCTATACAGTTGGAAAAGATAGGAGTATTTTAGTAGCCTTATCAGATAATTGTGGATATTCTTTGATACTACTGCAAAATTTAACAAGCGGTAGTTTCTTAAAGGTTAGTTGTAATGTGGAATCTGAAACTACATCAATGAACTTTTCTTACTCTGTTATATTAACATCCACTGGTCTGTATTACACTTTGAACTGCTCTTTTACTCAGGCATAATTTTTATAACACCAAGCACTGGTGATTTGGAAAATATTGGTTCAATGATTTACACAGATGCTCCAAATATTGACATGTTTCATTATAGAAAAAAAATCACACTGTTTAATATCACCTCTAATTGCATCAGAAAATTCTGTAACTATTATGAAGTTGTCAAACTCATGGAGGCAGCTATAACTTTACCCAAATTCTAATTTTTGCTTGCAAACTCAAATTTTATCATTGGCAACAAATACTGTCAGTTTTCTTTCTTGAGGTGACAGGCTCACTTCATTCTTTGAGAAAATATCTGCCAAATTCTCAAGACTGAATAATCACAGTTTGTCTGTCAGTTGTTCTTTCAAATAAAACTATTGTTCTACAATAATAATAATATAATAATATAATAATAAGGCTAGCGCAGCGTGCAACTCAAATAGTAGCACAAGTGCAGTTCCTCACTTCAGTTCCTACTTAGTTCCTCACTAAGTAGCAGAGGTGCTTTTTGCATACTTCTAATTTCTTCACATAGAATATTAAAAAGACTTGTATTCAAGAATTGAAATTTAATAAAAATGGACATTCTTCAGTGAAACTGGCTCTTTTCTTTTTCTTTTCTTTTCTTTACAAGCAAATGCCTGGCAGTGAAGAACACACTGACTCGTCTTTGGCTTTGGCTTTGGCACCATCAGTGCAAATGTCAACCCAGTGAAAAGGGCAAATAACATCTTAGTATTACTATGAAAATTGTTTGACCTTGTGGAACCCCTGAAAGGGTCTCAGGGACCCCTGATGGGCCTTTAGACCACACTTTGCGAACTGCTGCACTAGACTCTGAAAAACAATTCTGGGCATTTGGGGGCGTGGCATAGCTTTCCAAACCAGTGGGCACTACCCAGGGTAAGAATATAAAGAAATAAGTATTTCATTTCTGTCTCAGAAGAGCAATTGAATTAACTCTATGAGGGTAAAGGTTAAATTAAAGGCACAGCAATGGGTCTCTGACTTAAGGAGAAGGGGGGAAGGTCAAATGATCTCTTTTTTATCCCCTTCCGCCTTCTCACCATAACTTACCTCTTCCCTCTCCTTCCTATCTCCCCTGACCTGGGAGAGCGAAGGGGATAGTTTGGCAGAATGTACTTAAGCCAGGAGTAGCCAATTCAAATGCCTCCAGGGGCCAGCCATATAAAGACTGTGGGTTCAGTGTTGCCAAATCTTAGGTTATTCAAAACACCAGAATTCCGGATTTTTATTTAAATTTTTAAACGTTGGCAACCAATTAAATTTTAAAAAAACATAAGAAAACAGCGTGAGTCAAACAAAATATACCAGCAATCAGCTCTGCTTTAAGTCATGAAGAGACCTGAACTAAATGAAACATCAGGTGAAAGACTGGAAGGACGCACAGGAAACCGCACCTATATTACCTTGTTTACAAACCACCTCTTTTAATATCCCACACCCAGATGTGAGAGAAGGGAGATATTAACTGGGTTTCTGTAACCTTGCCAAGGAATAACAGAGCAGGTCATTGCATGCCACATTGGGAGTTAGAATTTCAAAGATTGTTTGCATGGGTAGTACAGAACAAATTATCATCAAAATAGTATACATTTTCCGGGGGAAAAATGGGAGGGAGAAACACCAAGTAATGAGAGAGCACCTACTCTAATGCTAGACTGTGTTGAATGTGATATATTATTTATTTGTTTACTTGTTCACTGTTTGTTTTAGACACAGTCCTAGGCCAGGACTTTGTCTTTCTTGTTCACCATGGTACCTTCCCCTCTTTGCCTGGCACCTATATATAGTGCCTGAACATAGCACACACTCAATAAATATTTCTAAAATGAACAAATGAATCTCAGTATTTTTTCACTATACAGACAAGAAAACTAAGACTCAAAGAGAATATGCTACTTGTTCAAAATCATTCAGCTAGTGAAAACAGAGGTAGGAAATGAACCAAAATTTTTGTGTTCTTTCCATGAATTTTATCATCTAAAATTAAATTAAAACCGAGGAGCAGTTGAATTTGTTGTGCTATTGGATGAATTGCCCTCAAAGATCCTGGCATTCCTCCCTTCACATTCTGCTATTCTGAGTTTAATGGCAGCGGGGTTTTCCATCCTAGCTTCCAACAAAGCTGTTAGGAAAGCATTTGCCACGTAGTATAATGAGACTTTTGAAAATCTATCCAGCACAGAAAGGAAGGACACTTAGTCCTCGAGTTATATTTATTTTTACTTTGTAATGAAGAAAACCTTGTGTGGTCCTATGAATTTTCCCCTAAATGCCATATTGCCGTATATCAAAAACTACTGATAAAAGCAAAAACAAAACAAAACAAACAAAAACCCTGAACCTGGTGTAGTTTAAATTGGAAACTATACATGCTGCTGGTGCATAAATTCGTACAGGTACAATCCATTTGGAAAAAAAAAAAAAAAAAAATATATATATATATATACACACATATAGCAACATAAAATGAATCATAAAAATGTTTATACCCTATAATACAGCAATCTCACTCCTGGGAATTTATCCTAGACAAGTTATTCAACAGAAGAAGAAAAAAGCCACATATACACAAATGTTCACTGCATCATTTTCTCCAATAGCAAAAAACACAATGAGAACAAGGAAACAAAATACATGAGAAAATGGCTTAGTAAATTATAGTATGTGCTGAAGATAAATTACTCTTCAGCTGTTAAAAATAATAATCATGGATACTGGGTAGTGATACAGAAATGTAATAGTATTAAACGAGAAGCAGAAGACAAAAGGATTTGCATACTATGATCATCAGCTTTGCAGATAGCTATGTCTAGATGTAAATAAAAACTGAAAGGTAATATTCAGACATGAAAACAGCATTGTAAGGTATTATAATTTGAGATGTTTACACTTTTTTAAAAAAAAAATTTTCTTTCATGTTTTACTGTCTTGTCTATTACATATAAGTTTTAAAATTCTTTCTGAAGTAAATTTGGATTTCTGAGTTTTTCTCAAATTCTCACTTAGAAACGACATCCTGACTCTTCCCATCTTAAATTGACAATCTTCTACTTGAAAAAGGAAAGCAACATAATATTTCCAAATGTCCAAGTCTAAAGGTGGAGAGCAAGAAAACAAGGCTGGATACACCCATGCTGTTGTTGCTGTCTGAAGGACTGCTGATGAAATCAGGCTCCCAGAGAGGAGAGGAAGAGAGAGGGACCACAGGGCCCTCTTCAGGGTGGCAGTATGTTTACAAGGCCACCTGGAGAGAGGGCTGAGGGAGCAAAAAGGTCAGCACTGCATATACCTGCCTCACCAGGCGGCTGTCTGGCATCCTCTCCCTTCTGCTCATTTCACAGGCATTTTCTGAGGCCCTGACCCTCTGGGGGAGCCCAGATGTCTGAGATGTCACAAGGCCATGTTTTACTTCAGAAGAGATGCCACAGAGAAAGAGGCCTCTTACGGGTCAGGTCCACCATCACGCCCCGTGTGCCTGGTGAGGAGGGACAGATCACCTAGTGCCTCATGTCTGGCTGCTATATACAGAATTCAGCTTTGTTTGCTCTCTCAGAGCTGGCCGACCCACAATGACAAATCCCACAGGAGCCTTATGTTAAAGCTACATGGTTTCCTTGGGAAGAAGAGGGAGCTGGCTAGAAAACCAAAACCAGACAACTGTCCAGGGCACTCCCCCTACCCTGGAGATCAAACCACCAATGAGGAGAATGTTAGGTGAGCACAGAACCCAACACAGAGTACTAGTCTGCTCAGGGAGGCCTTCCATTCAGAAGGATGGCCTGAAGGATAGGATGCAGCCCCTCTGTAACCAAGGAACCTGACAAAACTATCCAGAAGCAGTGTCCCATCAACCAGACTCTACCTCCATGCCCTGGGCAGTCTTGGTCCTTACTTCAGTCCCTATTTACTAGACACCTGAAGGTAACCTTTCATTCCCAAAACTCTGCCCAGCTTACCTCCATTCACAGACCATCTTCCCAAGGGTAGTTTCTAGGTAGCTCAGCTCATCACTTGTGCACTTACTGGCCAGTTTTGATGTCAAATAGAGGACGATCTCTTCTTAGGCCTTGCCGCCAACTCTCAAGGCCTCTCTTTCTGCTGGTAACAGACAGTATGTGATTAAGGACTGAAAGAGTGATGAAGCCCATAATGCTGTGAGGTCAGAGAGGGAGGAGATGCTAAGGTAAAAGCAGGAGATTTGGAGAAAGAAGACTAAAGGCTAGGCCCAGGCTCTATATCTTAGCAGCTCTATAGCCTCTGGCAAGTCAGTCAACCTTCTGTGCCTCAACTCTCTCATTCATAAAATGGGACTAGTAGAGTTGACCTCTCAGGCAGACACATTTTGTAAACTGCAAGGTATATTTGGTTATTCTCACTGTGGGCTGGAGTGTTCTGGGAAGAGCAGAATGTAAGGTAGGGCTTAAAGGTTGAGGAAGCTTCAGGACATCTGGTCAGAAAGAAGATGAGTACTCCAGGCATGAGAAATGGCACTAGCACAGGAAAAAAGGTAGAAGGGATGTACCAAGTTTGGCTGCAGTAGAAAGCTTGTGCAGGGAAGAAGCCGAAGTTAGTTTGGAAAGGCAAGTGGGCTGTATTCTGCTGGTAATAGGGAGCTATCACACTTTTTGATCAAGTAAGTGAAAGGATGAGAGTCACGTTTTAGGAAGATCAAACTGACAGAGGTGTGAAGGATGGACGATTGGAGGAGGGTTAGAATACAGGCAGGGTGATCACAGGAGGGTGCCGAACTCCAGATAAGACAGAAGATGAGGGCCTTAATGAAGGCCATGGCACGAGGGCTAAAGAGGAGAAAGCAGATTTGAGAGACAGGTATAGAAAAAAAGACACGGTGACAGCGTATTAGAGGAAAAGAATGCTTGGGGACAATTTTCAAGTCTCCCTGACATCACTATCTGGGTGGACAAGGCTGCTCACCAAGCTACAGAATAAAGAAGACACCAGAGAACCGGGAAGATCAAAGTATTTGGATATGTCTATCTAGGATGTCTTAGAATGTCCAAGGGCTACTAACCAGAAATTAAGTGAATATATGAGTCTGGAGCTCAGCAACAGAGATGTGAATTGAAGCCACCCAAGATGAGTTCACCCAAGAACACTGTGTACTATGAAAAGTTAAGAGAGGCAAGGACAGAAGGCTGAAGACACCAATACTTAAATGGTGGACAAATATAGAAGAACCTGAAAGGAAGACAGAGAAGTAGCCAGAAAGATAGGAGGAAGGTAAGAGATTAGTTAGAAAAAGAAGTCAAATGGGTAAAGTACAACAAAGAATAAGTGGTATGAGGAAGAGTACATTCAGGTCAGTGTTTGGTTAATTGATGACCTCCATAAGAGCAATTTCATTGAAATAATGGGGCTGAGAGCTAGACTGCAGTGGATTAAACAATGAATGGGAAGCTAGCAAATGGACAGGATTTGTTGACTATTCTTTTGGGGAGCTTGGCTGAAAAGGAAAGAGCAAGGGTAATAAATAGAAACAAGGAGAATTTAGGATATTTTAGCTTAAATGTATTTTAGCTGAAGGGAACAAGGCACAGAAAATACACCCAAACACACACTGAGTGACTGAGGGAATGTGATCTTGAACATTGGCTGAGACTTAAGACGGAAAGGATGTCTCTTGCACTTTAGTTTAGAAAGGGTGGTGAGGGTAGGTGCATTCATTCACTTAACGATCATTTGTTGAACATGTACTACATGCCAGGAGCTAGGAGTCCATGGATAAAAGAAAGTAATCCTCCAGCCTTTAAGAAATTTGGTCTAGTAGGAAAGACAAATGTGGATCAACAATTACATAAGAGCTCTGTACTAGATTTTGAGGTGGCACAGTGGGGGGAGGTGAGCAACTATGGCTGAATGGGTCAGAGAAGTATTACAAGAGGAGACCCTTGCATAGGGTCCAGATTGAGCAGGGGTTCTCTGGTCCAGGAGAGGAGGGGGTCACGGGCATGCAGTGAAAATTAAAATGTGGCGGGTAGAAGATTTACAGGGTCTGGAGAATAAAGAACCCTAAAGTGACCAGGCGTTAGAGGTCCCTGAACTCAGGTTGTTCCAACTGAGGACGACCGGGACGATAGCACAAGGGCAAAGGAGAAAGGAAGACCTTGAGCCCACTCAGTAGTGTGGGCGAGAAGGTCCCGGAGGGTGGTAGAGACATCTAGAAAGACTTTAAAGGGAGCAGGAATAAAGGGAGCAGGAATAAAGGGAGCAGGAAGAGACATCGGGTGGGCACACAGGGTCAAACAGGACCTTGCGATTTCTCACTGCGGCCAGGGGACAAGCAAGCAACCGCTACCGCCCGAGCCGAGCCGACCACCAAAAACAGCGAGACGCATGGGGCTGCTCAGGATGGGGCGGTTGGTGAGCAGCAGAGAAATACAGTGGCCCCAGCAGGTTCCTGGGCCGTGTCCCTGGGAAAAGCGCCCGGCCCACCTGGACCCCAGCTGCGTGCACTACAGCGTCCCAAGCCCCGCCTTCCGCGCCAGCGCTCCGCCTCTGAGCCCGAGCGCACGCGTGACAGCACGGAGAAGGCTCTCGGCCCCCGCAGCCTCCGGAACAACTCTATGACGGAGAGTTCACCCCACAGGAAGTGGAAACAGCAAAACCCGCAGCAGCTCAAGACCCGCGACGCCAAAAAAGCTCCGCCCGCGGCCCGGCCTCCGGACCGGAAGTGAGGCGTTGGCTCCGCCCCCGAGCTCGATAGCTCGCGAGACTTTGCAGAGCCCTTCCTTTTTCGTCTCGGTTGCTGACATGGTAGGTGATTTTTCTGATGCGTCCGCATAGTTGCTGGCCTAGGCCGCGATCTTTACTCACCTTGCACCCCAGCCACCTACTCCCGAGCTTGGCCCGGTCCTCCAGGCCGCGCATGGCCAGCCGCAGGGCGGGGTAGCCGGCGTGGGTCCGGGGCGGGGCGGGGAGCCTGGGGCCGCGTGTTCATCCTGCGGTTCGGTTTCTCGAGACACGCGGTCCGGGGTTCCCGGGCGCCTCCCTGATGAGGCCGCACGGCCCCGGGCCAAGCCGTAACCTCGACTTTGCTGAAGGTGCAACAAAGCAGATCCTTGACCCCCAGGCCTATAGGCCTCTCACAGACTGGCAAGCTTCGCCCCCTGCCCCTCTTCCCTTAGGCCTTATCACCAAGCACCTTTTCCCACACAGCCATCCAGACTAAGGAAGACCCGGAAACTTAGGGGGCACGTGAGCCACGGCCACGGCCGCATCGGTAAGTACTGTCTCCACATCCTGGTCGTCCTTGGGCTATCTCTGCATGGTGCTAGCTTGTCAGGAAGTAGGTAACTTAGAGAAGTGGGTTAGTTAGAGCTCTTGGCGGTCGAGTCGGATTGAATTTGATCATTAGCTGTTGGCTTTATCTTTGAGAATTCTCTAGTACTCCAGTTTTAGAGAATTTCACGTCAGTTGGGGGGTTGGAAATTGAGCGGGGTCCAGTATTGAATTGGTTGAAGGTATGGACTACTGTGCTAGTGTTGTGAGGTGGAACACTGCAAAGTGATGATTATCCCAGAGTCTTGAAGGAACAGCATTGCTGGAAGAGGGGTATTAAGCAAAGGCACAGAGGTATGGGGAAATGCTTTTGCGAGAAGTAATATCGAGGGGTTGGAGAAGGCTATTTTAGCCATGTAGCTTTGTGTTTCTGCAGGCAAACACCGGAAGCACCCGGGAGGCCGCGGTAATGCTGGTGGCATGCATCACCACAGGATCAACTTCGACAAATAGTGAGTGTTTTTCGGACTCTGCCTTTCCTGACACTGACAGCTTTGGATTTAGGGGTAGAGGGTAGTTAAGAACATCTTCAACAGGAAGCAAGGCTCTTACCACTCAGAAACCTTGCCTGTGGCTGGGTTTCGTCAAGTTAATATTTGATGTGAACTGAGAACTTGTCACCGAGGCTAGAGTCACGCTTGGGTATCGGCTATTGCCTTAGTGTGCTAGAGTCCTCGAAGAGAAACTGCTGACCTTATTCACTGGCTGTGGCCCTCGTGGCATAGTCAGTCACCGGGTTAGTGACATGCATCAGATTGACTTACACAACTGTTAGATCCGTTTAACGCCCACAAATTAGCAGGGTTGTGTTTTAACTATTTGTTTAGGAGACCTGTGTTACAGGAGTGTGGGGAAGCTGTCAAGTGACCTGAATCCTAGTCTTGGCACTGCCTCTCACTTTCTCAGTGACTTACTTTGGTTCCGTGAAATAAGGCTAGTCTTTTCCACCCGATAGTCTTTGGTGGCTTTTTAAAGATTTGTTTTATTCAAGAAGTGGAGTACCTGCTTTGTCACTCTTCTGCATGAGTGCACACCTTACACTGTAATGGGGGGAGATGGACTGTGGAGATGATAAACATAGCTTTTTAGTTGGAGTGAGGTAATGGAAATGGTTGCCTTCTTTTCTCAGTCACCCAGGATACTTTGGGAAAGTTGGTATGAGGCATTACCACTTAAAGAGGAACCAGAGCTTCTGCCCAACTGTCAACCTTGATAAATTGTGGACCTTGGTCAGTGAGCAGACACGGGTAAATGCTGCCAAGAACAAGACTGGAGCTGCTCCTATCATTGATGTGGTGCGATCGGTGAGTGAATTGAATATTTTTTGCCTTTCAAAATTCTGGATAATATACTTGCACCTAAAGTCTATACCCAGATACCTACTAGACAGTTAACTTTCCGTAGCATTTCCACGGGTACTTACTGATCAAAATTGAACTCTTGTTCAATTGTGATTCATGCAAAACATTTGAAGAGTAGTTCTTCCACTCCCTCATTCATTTACTTCATTTTTTACTTGAACGTTTTCCGATCGGTTATCTTATTCCTAGTGTCAGTGCCCTGATTTGTACGCGTTTCTCACCTGAACTATTGGTAGTAATTTAGGTCAGCTGGCTCTGGTCTGTTTTACACAAGACTGCATGAGGCACAGCCCTTGGCTCTTTATGTTTCTTACAGAATAAAATCCTAATATGTTCAATTGTTATTTAAGGCCCGACATTATCTGAAGAGAACCCCCGCCCCCCTCCCCCAAAGAAAGCATTTTTGTATATCATTAGGAGTTCTGGTCCTTGTGTCAGTCTTACCCACTGTGGGTATGGAGGTGGTGGGAATCCTGAGGGGGCTTTCAGTAAAGTTTTAAATTTCCCTTTCTCAGCCTTTTCTTTGAGCAATTCTGATGACCACGACTTGGGGCATTGCTGGAAATGTGATTTTCCTTTTTTGCTTATCAAGTCGTAATTGAATAGGAGAAAGGGTTTGAGCTCTGCCCGAGACTAGAGTCACATCCTGACAGCTCTTGTCCTGGTGTGCTAGAGTCCTCGGAGAGAATCTGCTGGTCTTGATTCACTGGCGAGGGCAGTCAGTGCCCCCGGGAGTGCCCAGATCAGAAACATGCCCTCCCTGGCCCCTAGATGGAGTGGATTGGTAGGCATTTTTCTTCGTACCCATCACAGAGTTGGTGACTGCCACGGTGCATTATAAACCCTTTTCTCTGTTCTAGGGTTACTACAAAGTTCTGGGGAAGGGAAAGCTCCCAAAGCAGCCTGTCATCGTGAAGGCCAAATTCTTCAGCAGAAGAGCTGAGGAGAAGATTAAGGGTGTTGGTGGGGCTTGTGTCCTGGTAGCTTGAAGCCACGTGGTGGGAGATTCATTAAATGATAACAAGTGCTTTTCTCTTCTGGTCTGAGTGAGGGTTCTTTGGCACTTCTACCTCCCTACCTGTACAGAAACCCACCTAACAGGTTCTAGGAGTAAGGGTTTGAGGACCTGGGCTCTTCCACCAGCTCCCCTCAAAGTAATGGAAGAGATGGCACCAACACTGAGAAGAAGGCCTTGGCTGGTTACCTAATTTGAGGCTTCTCACTTACAAAGCGAGAATGATACCTGTTGGTGCCGTCATACCATTGAAAGGCCTGTTGGCATTGTGTGCTCTGACTTTATAAATGAGTGGGACAATGTGCCCTTAATTGTTCCATGTCAAGGGGGAAAACTCATGATCTTTACAAGATTTTGATGAGTCATGTTGGAAAGATGGGTCAGTGGTAGGATAGAAGTGGTTCTTTGGGACTTACTTCGTCAGTTTAAGGTTCTTACACCTGGCTTCCTCATCTCAGACCAAACCATTCTGTTGATAATCAAAATGTTGGAATGGGGCCCAACAGTCTGAATTTTAAACACACCAGGGCTTTTACACATCAGAGTGGTTTAGATTCTAGAAAGCAGTTGTCAGGATTTATGGGTCCTTGTGCATAGGAGTCTTCATGTTCAAAGAAATAACATCATGAAATGCTAATGATTTTCCTTCCAGCGTGAAATGTATCTAATAGAGAAATTTGGGGAATGCTAAAAGGCCAGAAACCAGAATCAGGTTTCCTAGGGTTTGTTACCTCCTGCAAAACCAAGAAGATGAGCAATGCTTGTGTGCAGATAGGACCCTCTTAGATCCTGGTAAATTATAATTTGGTATAGTTTTCCAAGATTTTGAAAGTTTTTTGGCCCATAATAGAACTTGCAGTCTAGAACCCTAACCAAAGAATAGTTAAGATGGCACTTAAGCCCCCTAAAACTCTACTTACATGTTTAGTTTGGTAGAGGGTGGTTTCTGTATTGTTTTGTGGGATCATAAATAGACTGGGAACTATGACTTTCTGTGAGACTAATTTGTCATCACAGCCTTCAGAAGATATTGGGGATGGTCAAATGTAAGGAAAGACGGGAGGAAATGTAATTGATTTGTATAATGGAGAGTTAAAGGTGTCAGGAAGGCACTCAGCTGGATAAGCTAATAACGATCATTAACATCTTCTGTTGGTACTGGTGGAGAAAGGTAAAAATCGGGTTTCCCTTAATGTCTTTTGGAGGACTTATAATAGGGAAGCTTCAATGCCTTCTAGACACTGAAGGTACATAAATGTGTAAATACAGTGTCTTAAGATTCAGGCCGGATTTGAAATTTATATCTAAACCTAATAGCTGTGTGACTTAGACTTAGTCCAGTTTTCTCATCTTTAAATTTAGGTAAACGTACCTACTTGAGGATTGTGTGGATTAAGTAAGATGGAAAGCATTTACTAAATTTTTGTGTTTCGCTCTTAGTAACCAGCATGTAAGTGAACCATTATTACCCGAGCAGACAAGTCAGTTAACCTTGGTGTGATTCAGTCAATGGGAAAGTGGTCTAAACACAGGAAAGAGCAAACATGCATTTAGGAAACCCAGTTTGGAAAGGTTAGGCAAGTTGGGAGGTGTTATATGGGAGAGGAGCATGGAGCGAACAGTTATTCTGGCCCGGCTGTAGTTTAAGGGCACAAGGCTACAGTGGAAGGCTGGAGGCGGGACCATGAGGATGGAAGACAGGATTCAGAAGACATAAGGGACAGACAGGACTTGGTGACTGAATTGGGGTGGGGCTGGCAGCAAAATATGGTTTAGGGGGAGGATAGGTGGTCAGTAGTCCCTTTATGGCTAGCTTCCTCCAAGGTTTCATTGCTAGAACCTTGCAGTATAACTGTCCTGAAACTGGGTGGGATAATGCTCATCCCAATCCTATATGGAGGTGCTGCTGTTGGACATGGATGCTAAGTATGAAAGTCAGTCACTAGTACAGCCATTCTGAATAGGGAGGATGCCTCAAGAGTATAGCTGCTGATCTGTGTGAGCTGCCATGTTCTGGCTTGCTCACTCACCATTATCTACAGGTAATAACTGGGGAGATGCTCTGATTACTCCCAGGTAATACTGTTGCCAAAGGAAGCTGGGTTACTGGTGAAAAGCCAAACATGTTCAAGATAATGGAGGACACGGACCTAGAGCAAGTGCTTATCTTTAATAGGACCAAAGGCAAACCTTACGCTTTGGTTTTATATCTGAGAGTGAAACGTGCCAATGCTGAGATACATAATATAGCCGATGCATAGGAAAAGTTCATGCATTAGATTGTCGAGCTTTGATTAGCCTGTCCGGTAGGCACAGAGACCCATACTGCCACTGCCTCTTTAGTGGCCGATGATAAGTGCACGGTGTTGATGAGATTCTCCCATGTAGGGGGAGCAGGTGCCCCATTACTTAACAGGTGCCCCCTAACTCAGGTTAACGGCTAAATTCTCTATCAGCTTGAATTGCTAAGTATATTTCTAGCCTAATAATTAATGTATGTGCTTTAAAAACATTGTTATTCAAACCTCGGAGCTGCCACTGTGACTTCCAATTTATGGGAAATGTCCGCCACATAATTTGCAAAAGCCCTCATTGTCAAAACCAGCTAAATAGGATTTTAACTTTTCAATTCAAATAAATATTACTATGCGATGGCTAACTAGCCCAGTAGCAGCCAGCCCGGGATGAAAAGCAGCCAAAGGCGTGCACCACCGGCGAGAGGCAGGCAGCGCTCGCGTACCTGCGCTGCGGGGTGGGAGGTTACCGGGATGCCAGCGGCTGGAGCCCTGTGGAGGCTGGCGCCCTAGCAGCCGCTCTCGTTGGTCCCTACCGCCCGACGTCCTTGGCGCACTCAAACCGTCCGCACCGCACAGCCGCTCTCCTCTCCCTTGCCGCTGAGCCACTTCCTGAGGGTGCGAGGTTCTGGTTCCGGCGTCACTTTGATCTCTGTCCCATCCCACCCCAGGGCCGGAAGCATGATAGGCGCCGATCCGCCATTTCCGGCAGGGGGCGGGGCTGGCCCGTGGCGCGCGGACGAGGCGGGAGGTTTAACCCGGCCAGTGTCCAAGTGCGGCGTGGTGGGCGCACAGCCTAGGTCGCCTGCCTCGCCGCACTCAATTTCCGCTTTGGCTGCGCGGAAGAAGAGAAGCTGTGGCCTTTTGATGCACTTTCAAGATGGGAATTTCCATATCTCTCAGATTACGTTGCCATTAAAAGATAATGAGAGTTCGACGTACTTTGGGATTAAAAAAAAACAAAACAAAAGAAAAACTTGTACGTGCATGGGAAGGTTCTGGAAGAACAATGCAGAAGGGATTTTTTTCCTCTTGAGTTTTGGGAGGTGAGGAAGATGATGTATGCTTTGGTAGTTTGTTTCTTCCTTAACCAAATGCATATTACTTTCACGTTAAAAAGCAATATAAATAGACAACTTTAACTACAAGTTATGGTAGCTTGTCAGTGCTGAAAAGTAATATTTTCTCTTATTCTAGAACTTCATGACCTTTTAAATTACACCCACCCCCACAGCCCATAGGCAAGTGAATTCAAGATGTTTTGGAATGCCATACTGTGTGGCTCTAGAAACTAATTTTGTGTGTCGCCCCTAGGAAGAATATAGGTTAAGTGTATGTTTCATTTCTGGCTCTGTTTTGCAGCCCAGTTTTTGTTTTACTTTCATTTCTACTTAAAGTTGGTTTAAAAAAAAAAAAACCCCAATTTATGTATCCTTATAAATCAGTCCTTTGGGGTACAAGGTGAGTTATAAGTCTTATTTGCAAAACAAAGGGTATTATTTTTAACACAATTTAAACTGATCTGTGATATAATTAGAATAATTTTCTTGGGGTCCTAATTCCACATACCATCCAGCGTGAACCACAGTTGCTTTCCAAGAGCATTCCAAAATATTGCCTTTAAAAAGCCCATACTTCTCATTTCAACATTGTGTTTACCAGAGCATGGTAATTTACTGAAAAGAGCATTTAGAAAGATGTAATAGCGCAACCTGCCCTGCTCTAAAAGTTAGCAGACCGATTACTGGAGAAAACCCCAGGGCCTTTCTTAACTCCAGAATGGAGGAGGGCTGACAGTTCATAGGCACTGGGACTTCTGGTAGAGGAGACAGCATTGCGCTGCCCCTGAGCAATTTCCCAGAAAGGCACTGTCTAAGCACTGTTATTTTCAGTAGTGTGGACACCATCCTCGGGGGGGTGGGGCGCATTTTGTAAAGGTACGGGAGCATTTTTGGTCACAATTATGGAAGGGAAGCAACCAGAGATGCTTGATGTCCTGCAATGTATGGGTTGATTCTAAACCAGGGGTCCGCGGTCTGTTAGGAACTGGGCTGCACAGCAGGAGGGGAGCAGTGGGCAAGTGAGCAAAGCCGCCTCTGCTGCTCCCCATCGCTCACGTTACTGCCCGAGCCACCCCCCAGCCCCACCCCTTACCTGGAAGAACTGTCTTCCGTGACACTGGTCCCTGGTGCCAAAAAGGCTGGGGACTGCTGCTCTAAACAGCAAAGGAAAACCTAGCTTAGAACCTACCTTCATTTTACACACAATCAGAATCAAAAAGATGTGTTACTGGTTTTTTGTGTTTGTTTTGTTTTTGTTTTTTGCAGGTTTCATATACTTCTCGGTTTTCCAGGATTCCAACTATTGTTTAAATCAGGGGAAGCTCAAAATGTGTTTTGTTTAAAATATTGCCAAAAATTGTTCATTTCAGAAAACTCTCTTACTAAGTGGTTAACACCCACTTAGTAGAATCTGAGTTGCTAATTCAACACTTTTTCTGCATGTGTAGCTGTTGCATTCACAGTAATTCTGTGTACGGGCGTAAGCATCTGACTTATGTCTTATAATACAGTTGTGCCCAAGCATTCACATATTTTAAGTACATGTTATTTTATGACAAAATACTTTTCCTTTTATTTCTCCCCTTTTATATTATGGTTAAGACTATATTACAGTTAAGATGTGTTTAGGTAGGTTACATTATCTATGAATTTCATTTCAGGATAGTAAAAGGGAGAGTTAACAGTATTTGCTATAGAGAAAGAGTGTTGCATCTGCTAGGATTGAGAACCATCAGTTTAGGTGTCCAGAGATCACGTGAAAGCAGAACTTGGAAAGAAGCCCTACATACTTTTTGTCAACCCCAAACCAGGCCCCCTGGACACACCCTCCTCTACCTTCCAGATGAGACTTCTGGGCGAGGCACAGAGCACTCACTGTACGGGCCCCTGCAGCCCATTCCAAGCCACTGTGTACCAATATCGGTTTTCTAGATTGGGATGAGAGCTGTGGCCATGGGAGGAGGCGGGAACCCCTAGGGTTAAAATGCACTGTACTTTAAAGCTACATACAAGTTACAGATTTTTAAAAATAATAATTTACACCTATATACCTTGTGATCTGATCACATGTCGAGGATTCTGTGGAGCCACATTAAAAAAGAGAGGGAGAGGAAAGGAGAAAGAAATAGCACCTTTTGTAAACTTATTTTATTAAGGAATCCACTTCTATGACTCACGAAGCCCAGGATGAGTTAACAGTGACAAGTTCTGGAGGTAACAACACCCTACTCTGGACTTTCCAGTTATAACCACTGTCTTCTCTCTCTACCTCAGCTGAAAACCCAGACTCATGAGGCCTCAATCCCTGCCCTCCTATTCCTGGAAGATGCCAAAGCCAACTATGTAAGGGCTTTCTCAGAGGAGAAGACGAATTTGTCTTCCCAGAAGACAAACCCTCTACTTTGCTTTATGAGGCAGACAGCAACCCCAAACTATGGACAGGTTGGGACCTGTGCAGGGCTCAGTGGAGATGGGAAAAGAAGGAAAGGGGATTCAGGAAGGGATCATCTCCTGTTTAACAAGCAGGCTAAGGTGGAAGGACAGGAAAACTTCACTCTATGATTCAAATCCACCAGACTCAAAGCCAATACCAATGAAGAGACTTCCAGCTTAATGCCTCATCCTGGGAATTTTCAAGGTCTCAGCTCTGTGAAGGCCTTGGGTGAGTGGAAAGCCTAAGCCACCCATATTCCCCACCTTGCTTCTCTCCTTGCTTTTCCAAGGAATATAGCAGAATTTTCTATATGCACACCTAGACTTCCAATGGAAAAAAAACTTCACAGAGTGACATGGAAGAGCCGTAGACAATGGGCCAGGGCTATAAGCCAGCCCTGGATTGGCTTTAGCTGGGCTTGACTCCACCAATGTTAAGATACCCAATGATGTCTTAAGGGCTTCATACTGAATAGGAAAATGTCAAGATTCACCTAATAGTGGAGCCAAGGGGCAATGAACATTCTTTCCATCACTGGAAACACATAGGATCTGAACAGTTAGCTGTTGGAGAGGGAAGCTGAGCTAGAGCAATGATTAGGTATCTTCTAAGAGCAGTCATACAGCTCGGGCCAGAGAACTCAATTTCAGGGGAGGTCAGTGACCCACACTAAAGGTAAACTCTTAAATCAAGTACTCAGTTCCCTGCATGAAGGTGTTTCATCCCTGATGGGCCTGCCTCAGCCCATTCCCCTGGAGAGAGAACTCTAGATAATAAAGCCAAGAAACACATGGGGCTCTGGGCCCAAACAACTATACACTGTTTATTGAGAACACCCGTAGATGACGGGAAGGAGGGGTGCCCTGTACCGCATCATGGCTACCACTGAGTGGGAGCCGGGCCCAGAGAACACTAGCAGAGCTGGGGGGTGGGCTTCCCATGACTCACTGACCATCACAAAGGTGGGAGGAATAGGAGAAGGCCAGGCCCAAGAGCCTGGTACCATGCTGCAAACGGGGGTTGATTGGTCTTTGCTTTTCAGAAACAGAGGATTAGGGGAGGGGGACTACTAGAAAAAAATAGAAACTCTAAGATTAAAAAAAAATAGTCCTGTACATAACAAGACAGCATCTGCTCTCCAGGGCCCGAGACTGGCAGCAGGGGCCTTAGGCAGGCAGGCCAGGAGCCTCCAGGGGAAGATCAGTGGTTCGGCTGAGACAGTCAGCTGCACATAATTGGCCAGTCGCCAGCACCCAGCAAAACTTCATCCGTGCTCGGGCAGGGCAGGAAAGCACCCGGCCTCTTGGGAATACACAAATATTTACCGGATTCTCTGCTCGTTACAGAAACAGATAAGAAAGCTTACAGCAGATTATTTACAAACAGTATCCTGGGATATTGTGAAGGCAGAGGTGGGCTGGCTTGGAGGGTGGGGTCTGTGGGGGCAGAGCAGCCATAGCAGCCCAGAGGGTCCAAGGCTGGGCCCCCTCCCCAGGCTCCAGGCTCTGCAAGGCACTGGACTCTGTTACTGGGAAAGGGGGCTTAATTCTTCTTGTGGAGGAACTTCATTTTGTTGCCTGTGGGCCAGAGGAGGGCAAGAGTGAGAATGTTTCAGTATCATCTCTTCCAACAGCCCTAACCCTCTCAGTGGGAGAGAAGGATTAGAAAGACTGGATTACAGCTAGGTATGATCCAGGATGGTGAAAACACTCTAGAGCTCTAATCAGAGCACTGGTATTAATCATGTATGGATTTGGGCAAGCCATTTAACTTCTTCAGTCTCAATTTTCCTTTTAAAGTGAGACATGCTATGATGCTGTGATTTAGTTGGCTCAGCTCTTTGAAGGGCACTCTGGTGCTGCCACTTTTGTAGTTAGACCCCTTATAGCCTCGAGGAAAGCTCACTGGTCCTAATGGCCCTTGTGCTCACTCAGGAAGGAGTGCACCCAGGAAGACCTGACCTAGGTGAGGCTCTATGAGATCTCTTCCTGTTCTGTCTACAGCCCCGATATAAATACTGGCATGGGTTTAGAGTAGTTTGGGGTACAGATTCCCCCAGACCCTCCCTTCTTGCTGAATATGTCTCATTAGTGACAAAGCTACTTACCCAAACCGCGGAGAAACTTGTTCATTCCACTCTGCTCAGTGTCTGGCAGTTCCTCTAAATACTGCTCCACTCGCTGCTCAAAGAGGCCTGGGGAAGAGGAGAAACAGGAACAGAGAAGAGAAGAGTCATTGGAGGAAGGGAAGGGGAGGCCTCCTGGAGGGAGACCAAAGGACACAGATCCCAAAAAGGGGGAAACCAAAGATCTGCAATTATAAGAGCATCCTACCAGAATTCAGACTGGCTCATCCATTCAGACTGGGCTTATCAGACTGGCCCATGTTCACTGCTGATGGCAAGAGCCCCTTGCCTCCCAGTGCACGTTCCTGAGCTGCATTATGGTGAGGATGCCACTCCTCGTAACAGAGCTGCCCCCAAGTGGACACCTTCTCCAGCTCCTTTTAGACCACACTACCATGTTGTTTCAAAAGGTTTGTTACACTAAATGGACAGTATTAGTGGGCAGAATAAATAATAACCCTGAGGTTAGAAAGGTCTTGATGAGATGAAAAAGCCCTAGGGTGGGCAGAGCTGATGAAATAACAGAGATAAGATAACCTTTGTGCTCTGAGGGCAGACTGTCACCAACCTAAGACAGTGAGCTAGCTCAGTTCTCTTCAGGGGCTTTCTCAACCCTGGATTCTCAGGACTCCCTAAACTGCACAGTCTGGTCTTTTTCTCTGAGTAAGGAAGGACCTGTGAATGCTGCGGGGATAGGTGGAGATAAGCCCCACTCTTGCCACGTGGCTCCAGCCTGTGCCCAGGCTTGTGAATGCACGTACTGGGGCAGGAGGAGAAGGTGCCCTTGGCAGTCTCTCTCAGAAGAAAAGGGATGTTAGGAGGCCTGCCCTGGCTAATAACTCAAGAGCTTCCTGATGGAAGCTCACCAGTGCCTGGCTACTCAGCCCTGTGGGTAGCAGAAAAGTTGGAGGACTCCTGACATCCCCCCAGAACACCCTACCCCAGGCTCTTCTGGCCTTACCCTTTGCCCGACACTTTCTTAGCTCCCTGTCTTGGATGAAGCCAGCAAACATCTGAGACTCCATAAAAACTTCAAGAAAACGGCGGATGCTTTTGGAGGCCACAGACTTGCGGAAGGCCTCTCGCTGAAAGGCCCGCTCCCCCTTCTCACTCTGGGTCAGGAAGAGGGAGTAGTGCCCAACAGTCTCCACAAAGAACCGGATAAACACCTCTGACACCAGCCCATTGAGGGTATTACATTCTGGAAGAGAAGAGAAAATCTTTGAGGTTCAGGTCAAGAGCCTGCATCCCCAGCCTCCAGCTGGTGGTGTCTCCCTCTCCTCGACGGAACTCCAGCCAGAACCACTTCTCTGTTTTTGAAACCTTAGCTCTTGTGCTCCCAGGCTTGTAACTCGTTCCTGAGCCAGGAGGTCGGAAACTGTGCTCTGAACACGGAAGCTGGGGAATACTTGCTGGATGAATGAAGATGGAGATTAGGGACCAGAGCGCCACTCCCCACACACCCTCACCCTCAGTGGTTTCCCTGGCTTCACAGGAAGAGGAAGCTCCCTCCATCTCCTGCAGTGGCTCGAGGCAGGGCCTGAGAGGGAGGAATAACTAGTGTCCAGTCAGCGAGAAGAGTCTCTGCGGTTGCCAACTGTCTTCAGGGTTTTTCTCCCCAAACTTCCTGAGGTAGAGAATTAGAGGCAAGAGGTAGCTCTGTAGCCTGGGCCACCCTAGAAGCAGCCCCAATGTTTAAGTTTCTGAACTCCCTCTGATAAAATACCACACTATTTCTCTCCCCTGAGACCCAGTCAAGCCACAACTCCTAGAGCCACACTAGTGGGGCTAGAGAATTCTAGGCTAAAGCGAGACCAAGGTCCTATACCTGAGCTTCACTAGCCAGAAGGGTCTGGTGCATAGAATCAGGGTCCAAGCCCCATGAGGCCCAGGCCCAGGCCCAGAGCAGAGGGAGTCTGGGACCAGAACTGATTCTAACTGGGGCAAGCCTCACTCACCATCATCGGAGTCGCTGTCAGAGTCCTGGGAGATCAGTTCATTCTTCCTCTCTAGAGCCTGCTCCAGAGCCGCCTGCAACTTCCTAGGTAACAACGTGTCCTCGTCATCCATCTGCAGGAGAAGGAAACCACACAGTGACACTGACTGAGCACTTAACTTCGTGCCAGCCCTGTTTGAAGAGCCTGAATATATAATCTCGTTTCATTCTCCCAAGAACCCTGATACTATTATCAACCTCATTTTAAGATGAGAAGCTGAGGCTCAGAGAGAGGTTGAGAAACTTGGCCAGGGTCACAAAGATAAAAAGTGGTGGAGCAGGTGGCATTCACTGCCCAGGACCAACAGGGCTTCCTACCCCAGCACCACGATGAAGTCTCCCCAGTTCCTCCATCTTCGGCTCCAGGGGGGAAGCACGGTTGGCTGGGGGAGGGGAGATTGTGGCCCAGCCTGTGTCTCAGGCGTGAGGCGAGGCTGTTGTGCCTGTCTCTGTATTCTGGTTCAGTGTCTGCATCGTGACGTTCGTACCCAGGAGTCGTAGCTCTGTCAGTGGTGTGTAACAGACTACATTCCCAAAGGCTATGGCATTGGGTTGTGTTCCTTTATAGAGAGCTAGGAGGATTTCCACCACCAACAGAGGCTCTTTGAAGTTGACAATGATTGCAAACCTTTACATTCCACTGCATTCTGTCTGTCATGTATAATCCTCCAGCAACATTTCAAGGCAGGTGTTATCACCATGCGTGTTTTAGAGATGAGAATTCTGGTTCAGAGAAGTTCAGAGGCCTGTTCAAGATCATGTGTCTCAGAGGGGGCAGAGGGCAGAGGTCAAGCCTTTGGATCCAGGCCATGTTCTTCACACACTCACACTGCCTTCCAGAAGCTGACGATGCCGACCAGAACAGCAGATCCTGCTGAGGTCAAGACTTCTCAGACCAGCTTCTTTCTACCCTTGTCTGTTCTGTGAATGTGGAACCCAGAGGGCTCAACAATCAGGCTGTGAAGGTGGAGTCGTGTGTGTGACAGTGTTGGGTGCTCTGCATCAAACAAGCACCCACCCTGGGTCAGGCCATGCTCTGCAGCATCCCACTCTTACCTGTCGGATGAATCGGTCAGACCCCAGATTCACCATCAGTGCCTGAGAAAGAGTCACGAGGGACAGTGATTCACGATATGAATCCCTGTAGTGCCCTTCCCAGGCCTCCAGCCCTCCTGGATTCCCAGGGTCAGATAACAGGAATAACTCCAGCCAGGGAAAGACCTCCCAAGGAGAAAGGATAAGAGCTGGGTACACAAAGGAGAAGATCCCAGCAGCCTCGGGCCCCCACCCCCACCCCTCCTGGGGGTTTCTGTTCCTTCTGTCCCTTCCTTCCTCCACACCAACCTCCCCCCCACCACCCCCCCGCCGCTGGCTCCCCAGGTGGCCCACCTCCTCCACAGGCAGCTCCTTCAGTTTGGGGAGGGAGCTGGAGAGCAGGCCAACCAGGAAGGGGGTGGGACAGCAGACGATGTCAATCATGGAGGCCGGGAGGACAGGAATGAAGGTGTGCTGCCAGGAGAAGGGGTAGAGCAAGGCCACCACCGCATGGGAGCAGCTGGATAGGGTACTGGCAGACAGACAGACAGACAAAGCACTGAGCCCAGGCCCAGCACCTTCGGGGAAGGGGCGTTACAGCCTGCTGGGCCAGGCTCAGGAAATCCTTTCATGTTAAACCTCCCAGTGCCACAAAAATGCTAAGGAGTCTTGGGCCTGGGTCTGACCTTGCGGACTGGTAAAGCTCCCACATTGCCACTTCTCGGGACCTCAGGGACAATGGCGCTACCCTCTTTGGTGGCTCTACCTAGGAACAGTCATAAAGGTACACAGCAACACTTGAACACACATACACACCCCCAAGAGCCACCCAAATGCACAGGTGGGCCTGCCTTAGTGTGGGAGTATCAGCTCAGGCCAGGGAGTACAAAGGTAACCTGAGCAAGGGCTGATCACAAATTCATAGTAAGAGCTGGAAGGTCATCTTATCAGGTCCACATTTTACAGCTGGGGCCATTGATACCCAGGGTCAGTCTGGTCATAAGTGGCACACCTGGGACACAACCAGTTCTCCTGTCTCCCAGCCCAGTGTTACTTCTACCATTCTTCTTCTCTATCCATTCCTCCTTCTCCTAATTGGAAAAAGTGGTCTGACTGAGGGCCACTGACTGAGGTGAGGCTGGCACCATTCTTAACCACTCCCATCTGTCCTCTCATGCTCCAGGACATAGCCAGAGGCCTCAGTGGGGCCATCCTTCTCTTGGCCTAGAGGGGGGCTCCAGGCCTCCAGCACCACAGGGCTGGGTGGCCAGGCAGAATGACCAGTGGGAGACTGGAAGGAGGATCTCCCCGATGCTAACTAGAAGGCACAGAAGTGAGTGCTGAGGGACAGTATGGGTCACCAGTCAACACAGGAGACACACCCGGCTTTAACCATCCACCCGTCAGGAAAGGAGTCGAAAGCACTCCCCTAAGGGCCATATTACATATGAGGAGACAGAGGCCCAGAGTCAAGTTCCTTCTCAAGCCTGCCTTTCCCGCCCTGTCTCTCCGCATCTATTGGCCCCACCTATTAGCTATGAAAGCCCTGGGCTCCACTTGATCAGCTCCAACAGGGATTCTCACCCTTTCATGACTAATGCCCACCAGTCAGAGAACATGGTTCCAATCCATGACAGAAACAACCCCTCCTTTCCAGAAGGACCTCGGGGGACGTTCACAAGCGTTTTGGCAGCCAGTGCCTTGCTTGGCTGTCCTACCACCCCATGGACGACTAAAATACTGCTGGGCCTTGAGGCAGAGACACAGGTATCCTGGCCCTGAGAGTCCTTCCCCTAAGGACAGCAGCTCCCCACACCCCAAGGACAGCCATCTGAAAAATATCTGGAAAGGGGCTGTCCAGGGTCAAAGGAAACACAGCTCCACAATGCCTTACAGTGGGCCTGGGACTTGGGAGGCAGAAGGCTTGTACAACCCTTAGGGCGCGCACACACACACACACACACACACACACACACACGCACGCACACACACCACACACACACACACACACACACCCTAGGCCAGAGGGACACACACACACACACACACACACACGCACACGCACACACACACGCACACACACACACACACACACGCCCCCCCCCCCCCCCCCCCAGGCCAGAGGGACCAAGGACTTGTGGAAAACCTAAAAGGTGAGCAACGGAACAAGAGCTGGCTGGACTTACTGAGTCTTGACCCCAGTCCAGGCCTGTGTGCCCTCACTGGGCTGCCTATTCTGCCCCTTTTCAGTCAGAGGCAGACCCCAAGCAGGGAAGACATCTTTTCTAAGACCCAAGATTGGCAGGACTTGAATGCTGAGCCAGGCCAGATCAGGGCCCTGGGGTATTTTCCTCCCCAGATGGTCCAGGAGTGTGTTCAGAGGCAGCTGAAGCCACAGGAAACAATCACTGTATTCACAGCCCTGTTGGAGCCAGGCTGAGGGCCACGGGGGTGGCCAAGAGGAGGCTCTGTCCTGGGTAAGGGAGTGGAACTTTCAAGAAAAGAAACCTCGGGGTCCAGGCTCTGCTAGGGGCATCAAGGTCTGACCAGACCAGAGCCTCACAGCTGGGTAGCGGGGGCTTTGCTGGCAGACAGTGAACACGGATGGCAGAAAGGCACAGACGGGGCCCCAGGGAGCTGCCATAGCTGGCTAGTTCCGGTTGCCGGCTCGGTCCCTTCACAAGGCCTGATGGGCCCATGACACACACAGAACTGTGGTGTACAGAAACACTGAGGCTGTGACGGGAAGTGGAGAGCAATCTTCTTTTCTAAACCTGGCTCTCTCTGGAAAAGCCAGAAGCTCTGGGTTTTCCTCCTCTTTACTTCTTCTGGGCTGAGGGTGGCCCTGAGTTCCTGCGCCAATGCCCTGTGAGGGCATTTGGGAGTCCATTTCCTCATGACCCTCTCATGCACACAAAAGAAAGACCCCAGGGATCGTGGGCTTATTGGGGACAAACCAGGACGAGGATTCTTCTTTTCTGCCTCTCATATCAGCGCCTAGCGTACGTTATGGCACATAGCTTAATAAACGTCTAAATGGCTAAATTAATTCCACCACTCTAAAGAAGCTATTGCCCCCCGTGATGGGTTCTTTGATGAAAAATTATACAATGTGTTGCCGAGATCTCATCCTTTCCCTGCCTGTCCCATCCCCTACATATACCCTTTGCTATGGTCTGAATGTTTGTGTCCCCCTAAATTCTTTGTTGAAATCCTAACCCCCAAATATGATGATATTAGGACATAGGGCCTTTGGGAGGTGCTTAGGTCATGAGAGACCTCATGAATGGGATCAGTGTTCTTATAAAAAAAGAACCCCCCTTCCAGCATGTGAGGACACAGAGAGACGCCAACAGCTATGAACTAGGAAGAAGGCCCTGACCAGAACGTGACCAGGCTGGCACCCTGATCTTGGACTTCCAGCCTCCAGAACTGTGAGAAATAAATTTCTGTTGTTTATAAGCTACCCAGTCTGTGGTATTTTGTTATAGCAGCCTGAATGGACTAAGACGCTCTTTTTTTTTTTTTTTTTTTTTGCGGTACGTGGGCCTCTCACTGTTGTGGCCTCTCCTGTTGCGGACCACAGGCTCCGGACGCGCAGGCTCAGTGGCCATGGCTCACGGGCCCAGCCGCTCTGCAGCATGTGGGATCTTCCCGGACGGGGGCACGAACTCGTGTCCCCTGCATCGGCAGGTGGACTCTCAACCACTGCGCCACCAGGGAAGCCCTAAGACGCTCTTTTAAAGAGGAAAAAAAAACCTTGGCTGCCTAGAAGAGCTCGGCCTCTTCCAGAACACCTCATGTCCAGTGACGTTTCTGCCGCCCCCTCCCATGGCCACAACCATCTGGACCTCCTCTGCCTCTAAAATCATAAATGCCAACATTTCAGACTAAGACTTGTGATCTGTTCAGCTCTTTTCTTATTCTTCTTAATCCAGCTCCCCTGCCTCAATGACCTCTCCAGTCCCTGGGCTTCTTTCTCCCTTTCCTAGTTTGGCCAACCTCCCTACAACCACTCTCCTCCCCAGCACTCTCAAGACCCTCACCTGGTCCTTCTCTGCAAATCCCCACATGCCTGGCCCTGGGTCACTCCATCCAGTTGCCTTCTCCAGGTGACACCCTCACTGGCCCCCTCACTGGATGGCTCAGCACCCCTCATACTATCCCTAGTCATGCCCTTGCCCCTTCCTCACTGTGGCTCTTCCTAAAGTTCATCACTCTCTTATAATTCAGCATCCCACAGAGGTGGCCTTGCCTCCCCCTCCAGAGGAAATGTGGCCATAAGCTAGAAATCTTACTTTCTTACTTCCTTCCTCCACATAAATAGATTTGTACCTCTACAATCTTGGCCGTTGCAAAAGCAGCAGCGTCTGTCTTTTTCCCTCCAGCCAAGTCCTCCATTGGGTTCTCAACCCTGCCATCTTGTGTGCTCGCAAGCCCTGCTCCCTCAGTCATCCTCTCTGCCCGGGTCTGCTAACCTTTCCTCTCCATTTGATCTTTTTCTCACCACACACAGACGCACACATACACATACACACACACTCTATGCACAAATACGACTGGCTGGCATATACTAGGGCTCGTAAATCACATTGGATCAATTAGTGGATGTGCCTCCCCCCCCTTCTTCACCTCACCTGCTGGGCCCTACCTGAGCTTATCTGCTACAAAAATGACGCGGCGCTCCAGCAGCAGTGAGGCAAAGATTCGGATAAGCTGGCGCACACTGAGGCAGGTAAAAAGGCACTCGAAGTCCACATGCTCCAGCCGGGAATCCATGGGCCGCCGCAGCTCTAACACCTGCAGGAGAACAGTGGGGCAAGTGGGGCAAGCCAGATCAGGTGGGTGCCACTCCTGGGTCATACACAAAGCGACCGGAAGCTGGCTCCCCTTCCCACCTGCTTTCCCAAGGCCTCTAACCCACCCCACTGTGTAGTAAGACCCAGTCTCCTCCTCCACTCAGACCACAGCTCTGCCCCCACAGTACTCAGACGCCCAGCCTGTGGGCAACAGGGCTAACTGAACATGGGGGAGGCTCTGGAAGGAAGGAGCTGGAGAGCCATGTGCCAGGCTCTCAGGAAAGGGGGGAGGAGAGCTGGCTGCTCTTACAGATGAGGGAGGCAGGGAGCCACACAGCTTCATCTGCACTGCCCTCCCTGCCCTCCTGCCCGTCTCCCCAAGGAAAGGACTTGGCTCTGCGCTGCCCAGCTCCACAGCTGATCGCTGCCCCTCCGCGCGGCTCTGCTCACCCATCTCTGGACAGACAGTGCCAGTGTCCTTGTTGCCATGCCCCCTCCCTTTCCTGCTAGGAAGAGTTTCCTTCCAGAGGCTCTGTCCTGGCCTCTATCTCTATTGGCTTGTCTAATCCCTGTGCCAGGGACAAGGGAAACACAAGCTGGCCATTCCACAACCTTGCCAGGAAGCAGGACTCTCTTTATCAGGGCCAGACCTAGCAATCTTCCCTCCGGAGAGGTTGCAAGGCCACTCTGAAGGTTGGTGCTGTGGCGCAGGGACCACTTCCCTGGGGGCAGTCATGAGGGTGGAGGGTGGCAACTGACCCTGGCAATGAGAGCAACAGGAAGTGCTGACGCTCAGGCCAGGCCAAAGCAGCTCTCACCCGGGCCTGCCTAGGCTTCCCCTCGCTTCCTCAGCGTATGTGGGCAGCACAGATGTGTAGGTCTCCTGAGAGCCAGGAGGGAAGACGCATGCCCTCTTTTAGCCCTATGGTATCAGAGCCCTCCTCAAGAGGCTTCACCCTGCCTTATCTCATTTGTTCCTCAGAGTCTAAACAAGTGAAGCTCTAACTCCTAGTTCAGTAGTCATCCCTCTGGGCCCAAGGGAAGCAGCAACATGGGCACAAGTTGCCCTAAGGATGTGTCTCTTTTATAGGGTTCTGTTTACACTCTGTCTCTCCCACCGGATGGCGAAGCCCCAGAAGGCCCAGTGATTAGCAGGATGTGGGGTACACCCAAAGTGCTCAGTGAACGTGCGCTGAAGGGATCCCTTACCACAATCACGCCAGAGGCCTCTGCACCCCTCCTGCCCTTGCCCCACCTGGAAGAAGTCACAGTGAAGCTCCCCCAAGCCTCCCTCCTGAGAGCCTGCATGCGGTCAGCGCCCCACTCCTACTACCCCGAGGGTCCGGGCTCCTCCAGGGAGTGAGGGTTCACACAGGAAGCTCACAGGACCTGGGCCTCTCTTCATTCACCTGCCCTCAAGGAGATCACAGTCCAGTGAGGCTGAATGAGCCTAAACCATCACAGCCCACCAGCTACGTGTCAGGATAGGGGAAAGGCGTCATTAACATCTGCACAGGGCGCTGAGAGGGCTGAGAGGTCAGGGCAGCAGCTCAGAGCACAAGATGCTTAACTTGGTTGTCCAAGGAGAGAAGAAGGGAAGTGTCTACTAGGCAAAAGGAAGCAGGGTTCAGGGACAGTAAGCGAGTCAAGTCAGAGCGTTGAGACGAGGCTGGTGCGTGGGCTGGGCCCCATCCTGAAGGACTGACTCCCAGGCATGCTACTGGGCTCTCAGGGTAGGGTCGGTGGTCCTGCCCCCAGGTCATGCATGAAGCAGGAAGTCCCTCCAAAAGAGCGTGGGAGAAAAGATGCTACAAGAAAGGCCTTAAATGGCATTCGCCACTCCCAGCAAACCCAATGTTTCTTTAGTCAGACCGTCTCCACTCCCTGCAGCAACTAAGTTATTTCTTCTTCCCTCTCCTCAAACCCAACATCCACCTCTGACTCTCGGAGGATGACCTTCTTTTCCATTGTGAGAAAACTGCAGCCATCAGATGAGAATCCAGAATCTACAAGCCATGGCCCTTCCTTGCTGTTACACAAGGAAGTGCCCTTCTCTCCTGAAAAGCCAGTCTCTCCCTGGATCCCACCGCCCTGCCTTCTCACTGACAGTCTGACTGTCCCTTCCCTCTGCTGCTGCTTTAACCTCTTCCTCCAATGGGCCACTCCCACCAGCACCCAGACAACCACCTTCAACAGACTCTCCCCTGGCTCCACGTTACCCTTCAACCACTGCCTCTTCCCCATTTCTCCCCACAGCCAAACCTCTTAAAAGCTGTCTCTACAGGCTAGTCCCCCTTCTCAACCCCATTCACTTCTCAACTCTCTCTACTCAAGCTTCTCGGTCCCCTGACCGCCCCCGTTTCTGAAACTCAAGGCGTCCCGCCACATCTCATCCTGACCTCGCCTGAGCCCTCCTTCCTTTCTTGAGAGGGCCCCTTCCTTGGCTTCCTGGGACTCCTCCTGTCTTAGTTTTCAGGTCTGCTGCTCCTCTGCTGCAGGCCCTCTAAATGCTGGAGGCCCTCGGGACTATCTTCTCTTCCCTGTCTACACTGTTTGCTACTAAACATCTTCTCCGGGATGTCTCGCAGGCATCGTGAATGTAACGTGCACGGAGTCAAGCTCTTCCTCCTCACAAACCTCCCTCAGGTGCTCCATCCGCTGACCTGTTGCTCAAGCCAGAAAACTGGGAATTCGCCTTCAAATCTCCCCAACACTATTCCCTATTTCCAATCAAACACAATGTGCTATTGACCCTAATTCTAAGGCACATCTCCAGTCCATCTATTCTCTTCACCTTTTCGTCCACACCTTAATCCAAACTCCGATCATCTCTTGCCTGTACTACTGCAACATATCCAAGCTGGTCTCCCTGTTTTCACTCCAGTCCATAATCTACACAGCAGCCAGAGTGAGCTTTTAAAATCACATCTCGGATCTCATAACCCTGCTTTAGAGACATTCCAAACCCTGAACTTGGCCTACAGGTACCTTGTGATTTGGCCCTGCTGTCTATCCACCCTGCTCACTCCCTTTTTCAACCATCCTGGCCTTTTTACCCCGTTCCTTGGCAAGCGTCCACACTTTCCCAACTTTTGCTTTTACATGCTGTCCCTCTACCTGGAATAATCCTCTCCCGCCCATACCCTTCTCTTTTAGTCTCCCTCCTCCCACTTCATCTGGTTGACTCTACTCACCTTGGGTCCCCAGTAAAATGTCATTTCCTCAGAGGAGGGCTTTCCTGGCCCCTAATCTAAAGCACATCCCGTTACACACTCTCACTCTGTGCTTTCACTTGGCACCTAACACTTTTAGGGGTTATCTGTTTCTATGTACAAGTATTTATTTAGTGTCCGTCTCTCCCACTAGACTATGAACTCCACAAGGACCAAGCTGTGCCCCTCTTTAACTATATGACTCTGCCTCAAGGTCTGCAGGAACCCTGACTGTGAGAGAGCACATATTCTGTCAACATTTGATGAATGAATAAAAGGTGGCCTGCAGTTTAGTCCCAACAGGTCAGGGAAGGCCCCTAGAAGCTACAGAGAGTTGAGCAACGATTACAGTTCTGTCATTCACTCTTTTTAGTCCCTGTTGGTGAGGTGTGCAAATGTGCTGAGCAAGGAAGGGGCCGTGCTCGGCACCCCCAGAGACTGAGCTTGGCCCAGCAGGTCCCACGCCAGCCCCAGTCCATGGTCTGAGAGAAGAGGCAGCAGAAATCCCTACCTCATTGCCAGCCCCCGGCAGGAATGTCTTCACTTTGATGGTCTTCCCTGGGGCAGGGAAGGGTGATTCCATGAGACTTCTCATGAAGGGATAGACCAAAGCGGCGGAGATCCCACGCCGGCGCTCCACCTCATCTAGGACCTGTGCCCACCGCCAGCAGCCCAAAGAGGAAGGGTGTCAGGGCGCCACCCTCCCCTACCTCCTGGGCAGAGAAGAGGGCAGCCCGGCATCTGACCAGCCCGGGCCGAAAGCTGGGAGATGATGGACTATCTCGCCAGGAGCTTCATACCCTACCCTTCCCGTCTCCCTGGCCACTCGGTGTCGGCTCTACTCCCTAACTAGTCCTTGCCTCAGACTCCAAGATCTGAGTAGCTGGGCAAAGGAAATACCACTTGAGGTCGGGTTCCTGGGCACTTGGCTTCCCGCAGGGTCTCTGTCCCCAAGGACTCAGCTCCGCCCACGGCCCAGGGTGAGCTGTGACATTAGCAGACACTGCCGGTGCAGGAGCTGGTATATGGGGAGGGAGTCGGAGAGCTCGCTTGCACTTGCCCTTGCATTCTCGCCTTCTCTCACCCTCTCACACACAGACAGGTGGTTTTCTCATCTAAGCCACATGCAGATACTCCTATGGGAGCTGTCAGCTGGGGGAAGGGGGAGGGAAGTAAGCCAGAGCCCTCTTACCTTGGAAAACAAGCCGAAGCAGCCAAGGCGGCTGATGACACAGTACACCTCTGGCAACCGAGGCCCCTTCCCACTTGGCTGGGCCAGGACAAGGAGGAGAGAGACACAGACACAGAGGACGCATGGTTACTATATCTGACTCCTTTTCCTTGGGAACTGAGGACGAAGCACCAGTCTTCTAGTGAAGACTCTGGGCCTCTTCTAAACCTCTACTCAACCAGGCCCCCAAGGAAAGGGCTGTCACTCTTTGGGGGCAGGCTTCAGCCTCTGCTGGGCCTTCCAGCCCAAGGTACCAGACTCCTGCCAAGCTCTACACAGGCTCCGCCCTTCCCCCCCAGGAAGACACTGATGGGGGCTGGCAAAGGACAAAGCGGTTGGGCAGAGGCTATAGGGTGATTGTGGATTTATATCCCTAAATCCCCAGGCCCCCAGTGGTAAGGGAGGGACTTGTGTACATCCTTAGGAGCAAGCCAGGCGGTCTTCTGCCTCCCAGAGGGGACATTCTGCAAAACATTCCTGTTCTCAGCTGCTCTTTTCTCCCTTCCTTGATCCATCCCCATTCTAGGAAAGCAAACTGACACCAGATAAGAGAAGCAAACTACTATTTATTGAATATTTACCGTATCCGAGTCCTGGGCTTGGAACTTTCCAAAAACTTGTTAGATAGGCATTATTATCCCCCTTTTATTGATGAGGAAACTGAGCTCAAAATTATTAAGCCATTGTCCAAGGTCATGTATAGAAGTCATGGAACCAGGAGTCTGTTTCTGCCTCTGATTTGCTGTATTACCTCTAAAGTATGCTGCCTTCTGACAGAAAGGAAGGGAAAGAAACACAAAGAGACTGGGCAGAGGCATGTACAGAGTAGAGGAGAACAAAGTAAAAGGGGGGTTTAAAAGGTAGGCAGCTGAAGGAGATGTGCACTGAGAGCTCCCCAGGCCTGGAGCCCCCAAATGCAGGCTGGAGTGAGTCCACAGGAGTTGACTTCTCCAGCCAGGGGCTGGCAGGGCTCTGTGGCTGCCTCTGGCTCAGAGGCCTGGAGTGCCCAGCAAGGCCGAGCGGGGAGGGAGCAGAGCAGCAGGTGCTGGCCCCTCATGCAGGCTGCTAAGCAAATGCAGATGGGCTATTTCAGTCTCCAAACCTGCTGGCCACACGTCACAGATCTAAAGAGAAGGCAGAATCTGTTTTTGTCCATATTAGGCCTGAAACTCACTCCTCTCTTCTTCTCTCTCCCCCGCCTCCCCTAAAGCCCCAAGTGATTAAAACAAGTATGTGGGATTTGGGTTAGAATCATTGTGTCCAATCTGCAGGAATGCCGAGCTAGTGCCAGCCCCCTTGGCAGGGACCCAGCCCAGGCCCTCTCTGAGCACGCCAGGACAAACATGCTCTTCCCTGGGGGCAGCAGGCCCACTGCAAAGGAGCAGCTCTGCTCCATCTCTGCTCCTGCAAAGGCAGCCTTTGGAACGCTACCCCCCCCCCCCCAGGCCCAGGTAAAGCTGCCTGGCTCCCCACCTGGCATCTGTACTGCTCTACCTTCCCTTAGCCCCACTCACCAGGCATTCTATCTCCAAGTACTCCTTCTCCCCAGACTACCCTTTGGGGTGATCCAGGATACCAGACTTGGTGTTAAAGGACTTGGAGTCAACCTGGCTCTGGCCCTGATTGGCTGTATGACCCTAGGCAAGTCATTCTACCTCTGAGTCTCGGTTTCTTAATCTAAAGAACATATATAATAATACTGGGTTGGCCAAAAAGTTGGTTTGGGTTTTTCCATACGATGCTATGGAAAAACCCAAACCAACTTTTTGGCCAACCCAATGCCTCATGGGCTATTATGAGTAATAAAGAAAATGACATACTTAAAGCATCTAGCCTGGAACATAAACAGATCCCAAATCACAGTTCATTCCCTTTGCCCTGACTTCTACACTGAAAGTCCTACCTCCTCTACTGGACTATCTAACGTTCCTTGAAGATAGGTGCCATGTCTAGCTCATCTTTATGTGCCTTTAGCGTATGCTGCCTAACCCTCAGCAGGTGTATGCTACATGTTTCTGAATGAATGAATGAACAGCCCAGAACCCTTCACCTGGAGTCCCTGCTATGCATCACCTTTGCCGAAGATCCCCCTCATCTGCCCCTTCTCCCACTAAGGCCTGGGAACCCTGAAACTCTGTCAACAATACCCCTGGTGAGCCCCAGGGGAGTGTGTGACAGGACTCTCTTTACCTTTACCTCAATCTATTTCCCAGGACTAATGAGAAGAGGGATGGTGTAGTGCTTCTCTCTCTACAACATGGCTTATATTTTCAAAACCCTCCCTTTCCCTTGAGTTCAAGGCATCTCTCCCAGAATCCCACAGAAGGTACTGCTCTGTCCCTGCTCAGCCTCCAGCCCTACCAGACCATGGACAGGATGCACATGAGGTTGTCCAGGTATGGGGGTGAGGAAGGTTGTCCTCCACCCCAATCTGATGCACACACACATACTGCTGGGTTGATGTGCTCCTGCAATCAGGATCAGCAATCTGAGCCTGTAAGCCCAAAGTAAATGAACAAAAAGAAAAAGTATAGAAGAGCTAAAAACATATGACAGCCCAGTAGAAAGTGATCCAATCTCTTCCCTTATTGTAGATTATCTTAGATCCTGGGGCCCAATCAGAGGGGAACTTTAAGTCCTGCCATCCCAGGGAGTGCTTCGTGGAATGTGTGTGCGTCTGTGTGTGTGTGTGTGTGTGTGTGTGTGTGTCCGTCCTCAGGCAGCATACAAGGAAGCAGAACATAGAACAACTTGAGTTTCTACCAGCTCAAGTTAAAGAAGAGCGTACACACATACAAACACTGTGGCCCAGTCCCTGAGGACCGAATGGCCCTACTTACTAGTAAGCGCCTGCAGTAGCCAAAGCGTCTGCTGCCATCCTCCCCAGTCAGCATGAAAGAGAACGTCTCACTGGAACAGGGAGAAGTCTGGCATCAGGGAAATATCAGAGGACCCAGGAAACAGCCCCCAAGAAGAGGGACCGCCCAGGAAGGGGGTGAAAGACCAGGCTGCGGTAGGAGAGGAGGCTGGGACTAGGGTGGGCCAGAGTCAGCTGCCCACTGTTATGGGGGTAAAGGAGGCTATGCTAGACCAGGCCTCACCTGCTGTACTCTGACACAGGAAGCCAGTCCTTGGCATCAGGGAAGCAAAACTGGGGAATGGCCTTGAGCCTCTCTTCTGCCTCCCGCATCTGCTTGGTGGGTCGGTCCAGCTGCAAGGAAGAGGAATATGGGGAGAGAGAGATAAGAGAAGACGTGGAACTTGGGACTGGTGGGGGGTAGCTGACAAATATCTCCTCCCCCGAGAGTCCTAGGTGGCACTTGCCCAACCGGCATGCTTCTCAGCAACCCTACCCTGACCCCACTCCCATTTCTCACAGAGAGGTCCGGGTGTTGGCTGAGTCATCATTTATTCATTCAGTATATGCCAAACTAGCACTTTCTATGTGGCACCTGGCATGTGCTGGGCTACCAATAGAAAACCAAGCGGACAAGGTCCCTGTCCCTGTGCATTCTGGTCAGCAGAGTGAGACAATCGACAACAAAATTTCAGAGGGTGCCACGAAGGAAATACACAGGGCGATATGACAGAGATAAGTGGGTGGGTGGGGCTACTTTAGAGTGTCTAGAAAGATCTCCTATTTGATCGGAGAATGAAGAATGAGAAAGAGCCAGCAGCCAAGTGAAGAGCTGGGGAAAGAAGATTCCCGGCAGAGGCAATGGCAGAGAGAAAGGGCCCGAGTGTTACAGGAAGAGAAAGGAGGCCAGGCGGGCTGGCTGGGGGCAAGCAGGGAAGGAGTGATAAGAGCTCAGGTACGTGGGGGAAATGGGGAGTGAGTGCTAATGGGTACAGGGTTTCTTTTGAGGGTGATGAAAATGTTCTAAAATTGATCACATAACTGTGACTATACTAAAAGTTATTGAATTGTATGCTTTAAACAGGTGAATTATATAGTATGTGAATTGTATCTCAATAAAGTGGTTAAAAAAGAGAAAAGAAAAGTAATAAGGTAGGAGAAGTAGCTGGGGGTCCTTCCTCAGGACCCTTGAAGTCCTGGAAACAACGTGGATCTCATTCTAGGCACGCTGGGGGGTGTTCTCTCCGCCCTCATCCTCCGAATACTCACTGGCCCAAACCCACCCCCTCTCCTCCCTCCCGGCTACAGGTAGACACGCTCAGTGCAGTGAGGTGAGTTGCTAAGGCAGGAACAGGATCTCTCTTCTTCCCCAGATGGGCCAGGCAGAAAGGAGGAGGCAGAGGAAGGGGCAGGGAAGGAGGGAGGCGGCCTCACCTTGGGAAACTGGTAGGAGACCTCAGGGAGGTACGTGTTTCGGGATGGCTTCCTCTTGAGCGACACCACCACGAAGCACTCGAACAGCTCCCGTTCCTGCCACTCGAGCAGCTCCAGCTCCAGGGTCCGGTAGCTGGGTGCGCGCTTCAGCATGGACTGGATGTGGACCAGGCGCTGCGTGTGGGCTGGGGGCAGGTCACACGTCAGGGACGAGACCCCCACGTTAGCCCCCTCCACCCCACGCTCAGGGCTCCATCCCCAGGGGTCACCTCTAAGTGCAGGAGCCTAGTCTGACGGCCTGACACAACGAGGTCTGGGGGAGAAGTGGCAGGAGCAAGGTGTGTAGCCTGTCTGCCCTGACACAGTCAGGGCGTCCTGGAGCCTCTGGAGGCTGAGCTGGGGCCAACAGACTGCCTGAGCCAGGCACATCCAGGGATGCATCAATGGCACCCAGCCACCCCTGCCCCTGTGCCAACAGGACTAGAAGATATGAACATCCATGAAGCCTTCACCCTAGGGCCCCTATCAGTCCTTGGACTTGGACCCTTTTTCCCTGTCCCCAGGCACAAAGTCCACTTGCCCACTTGCCTGGGGGACCAGCAGAGGAGGGAAGGAGGGAGCTAGTTCCCACATACTTTAATCATCCAGGAAGGTCTAGGCAGGGCTTCCCAGTAGAGAAGGAACAGAGGTTTGCCCAAGGCCCCCTGGAACATGAAGGTCCCAGAACCTTTCCAGGGAGGTGGTAGCTCTCCTCTCTAGGGAGAGGGAAGATGAGTGGCCTCAGGGCCTCCAGAGTACCAGTTTCCTCAGACTTTGGCACACTTCTTACAACCAGAAGAGGTACTTGTAACCTATTGAACCCATCTCTGACTCTCCAGATTCACAAAACTTACCAGGCAAACCTAGCACCCAATTTTCATGGACAACAGCTTGGGAAAGTAAGGCAGGGTCACCAGCCTTAAATTTGGGAAAAGGAGATGGTTGCATTTAATCTCTCAGGGTCGAGTTCCATGACTGTAGGAATGGACTCCCCTAGAGCTCCTTGCTCTGTTGGCCTCGTATCCTGCCTGCCATCGCCTCTCCAAATGGGGCCACTCTGGGATATTGGAACTGCATGTGCAGATAAGGGAAGGCTGATTCCCCACAGCCAGGGCAGGAAAGGGGTCCATGCTCTTGGGGAGCCATGCCTCACCTTTGAACCTGTCGTCGGAGTCGCTCTCGCTCTCACTATTCTCATCTAGAAAAGTTAAGAGCAGAGTGCATGCTTGCTGAGCCATTGCCCCACAGCAAATGTTTTCTGTGCCCCCCACCCAGCTCTTCTCATGAGGGATGTACCTCGTCTGGGCTCCAGTGGGCCCCTGGCCAGGTGCTGCGTGGCCCGGGGCCAGGGTCCCTTAGAGCTCAAACTGCAGGTGCTAATCTATATCCAAACCCCTATCCACCCAGTCCTGGTTCGGGGCAAGCTGAGGGCCGAAGTTGGAGGCTGAGCCAGCAGAGAGGCCTATCAGCCTGGAACACAAGGGTCTTGCCTCCAGGAGGCCAAGATTTGAAATGGGAAACAGACCACAGTGCTCAGTAAGTCTGGCCTTTCCTTTTGCCAGATGCAGATTCCCACACCCACTTTCCTATTCAGGGCCTCACAGCCCAAAGTCTGCACTAACCCTTCCCAAGGCTTTCTTCCCTCTTTGGCCCTCCCCTCCTATGTGGCCACTTTTTCACAAGGCTCTACCCTCCTAGAAGACAGGAGGATCCCACGATTGCCCCATGGAAGGGTAAACTGAGGCTAGTCCATGCCTCTCCCCACTTCTAATGCCCAAGGGCCCCAGAAACCTGAGCCAGCTCAGGCATCCAGGCCTACCTCTCAGTGATGATGTCTCAATGCTGGACATGGACAGCTTTTTTAACCTCTTCTTTCCCCGCTTGGCATTGTAGATGGAGTTAATTCTTTGGACAAGCTGGGTGAGAAAAGCAGGGAGGGTGAGGCAACCCTAACACCAACTGCCCCGGCTCCTCAGAAGGCTGATTTACAGAGGCCGTCCATTCCCTTACTGGTACAAGCCTTCTGCCCTCTCCGCAATGGGCCCAGTACTGGTCTCCCTCCTGCACTGGCCCCAAGGGCAGACTGGTGGCTCCCCATCTACTTGTCCCCTTAGTGGTCTCCTGCCCCCAAGACAAGGACTTTACACTTAGCTCCCCAGAGGAAGGAACTGTGATCAAACTAGACAGGATGGGAGCTCCTGGGTCTCAAGAGTCCCTGAACCAAGTGAGACAAAGAGCTGCTCAGAGGCAATAACAGGAACAAGGATTAAGCCTTTCTCCTCTGGGCTACAACCTGGGGCCCTGGCAGGAAGGAGCTAAATTCCCAATATACCCAAGCATTGTTTGCAGGCTAAAAATACCACTTGGCTAAATCCTGCTGCTTTGGGCTGGGGATTTGGGCCTGGCTATCTATGTGTGCAAATCATTGCTGAAAACTCTCAATTCTGAGAGTTATAGAAAGGAAGACCCATGTTTGGGTCCTATGTCCTTCAAAGCCTGGAGATGTCTCTGCATACACAGAGACTTCGTGCACCCCACACTCACTAATGGGGAGCTTCTTAAGGACTGTTTCCATCCACCCAGTGGCGTAGAGTACTCCCTGGGGGCCAGGCTAGCCTGTTTTCCCCTAACATCTGCACAGCATTAATCACTTAGGGCATCTTTATTGATAAGAAAAGGAAATAAGCCAGATGAAAAAGAAAGGCCAGTGCCTGGACCTGAAATTGATTTCAGGAGAATTGAGGAAGCAGGCCCAGATTAGGGAGGGAGGGAGGGAGGGAAGGAAGGAAGGAAGGGAGGAAGGGAGGAAGGGAGGGAGGGAGGGAGGGAGGGAGGGGGGAGGGGGGAGGAGAAAAGAGCCACTGCCTGCCTGCCCACCTGCCCAGCCCCAGCCAGCTCCAGCTGGGGAGGCTACCTTGGGAATGCGGCGGGCCCGGCGGCTGGACAGCAGTTCACTCGTGGTGCTGAGGCTGTCCTCATTGAGGCTGGAGGGTGAAGATGGCAGGCTCAACTGAGCCAGCAGCAGCATGTCGTCATGGCTGTGCCTCTTGGGTAATCGTGGCAGCCGGTGGCTCTTCCTTTCTGACCAGTTCCCACTGCGTAGGGACTGGCTGCCGGGTTTCAGGGAGAGCTGGCATGGGAGAGGGGACATGGGAGAAGGACTCAGCACAGATGCCTTGGCTGGCACCTGTCTGCTGGGACCTGGACAGAGAAGCCACAGGCTGGCATCCCAGACTCCTCCAAATCCCACCTGGAATTTCCATCTACCAGGGTTTCCTCTTTTAAGAGCTCAGCTGCTGATCAGCAGCTCAGGGCTAGATTCGATACTTGCTTCCACAAAGGAAGCTTAACTACTTCTTCCAGAAAAAAGAAAGCAGAGACTAAGAAAACTGGGCTGTCTATCTGAGTGGAAAAAGAAGACCAAGTGAGAAATCTGCGGGCCCCTCCTGAGCTCTGGGACACGGCTTAGACTCTGCTCGTTACTGGGTGTGGTCGACGGAGCCAGTCTCCCCCACTCAGCCCCTGAGTTAGTCCTAAAAGGCTTCTCTAGCAGAGGCCAGAATACATGTCAACCCAGCCCTGCTCACTTCTTCCAGGGAGAATACAGGGCTCTGACCACCAAAGCCTGGCAAGGCAGGCCTCGGAGCCAGTGGCTCCCTCACCTACATGGTCCTGGACTGCTCCCATCCCTGCCTGGATCTACTTTCTGCCTCCCTCTGTCTAGACTGACACCCTTCAGCACAGGGCACCTTACTCTTGGCGGATCCGGCTCACCACCAAAAAGCCAGCACCCCCGCAAACTTGGCATGCCTTCCACCTGCCGTCTGGATGTGGCATTGCCTCTCATCACTCTTCAGCAAGTCCTCCTTCCCTCCCATCCCCCAATTTCCCCTTCCCACCCAATCAGTCTGGAAATACAAATTCAATGGAAGCTTATTTGAACAGAGCACATTAGAGAGGTAAGTCTTTTATAAAAAGTCACATCATTCCAAAGCCAGAAGAAATAATTTTTATATTCTCTAGCCAGTGTTATAAAATATCTAGGAGAGGGGCTTCCCTAGTGGCGCAGTGGTTAAGAATCCGCCTGCCAATGCAGGGGACACGAGTTCGAGCCCTGGTCCGGGAAGATTCCACATGCCGTGGAGCAATTAAGCCCGTGCGCCACAACTACTGAGCCCATGTGCCACAACTACTGAAGCCCGTGCACCTAGAGCCCGTGCTCTGCAACAAGAAAAGCCACTGCGATGAGAAGCCTGCGCACTGCGACGGAGAGTAGCCCCCACTCGCCGCAACTAGAGAAAGCCTGCGCGTAGCAATGAAGACCTAACACAGCCAAAAATAAATAAATAGATAGATAGATGAATAAATAAATAAATAAAATTTATTAAAAAAAAAAAAAGTCTAGGAGAGTTAGAGTTGCTTGGGTAGGTCCAAGATAGGATCTCTATTCTCCTGCCTCCTGTCCACCGTGGACAAGGCCAGAATGAGCTATAGTCTAAGAGCTTCCTTCAACTCTTCACCTTTCTTCCCATTCTGCCTCTATCAGTCCATTCCTCGGAGATTCATCCATTCAACCATTTATTCAGTGGGAGTGGTTCCAGGTCCTGGAGACACCTGTCTAGTTCTCCAAATCAGGTTCTTGGGCCTACGCCTGGCCCCTAAATGCCAGTGCTGAGATCAGTTCTGCCAGAGCTGCAGAATACCAAGACTCCAACCTGGGCCCTGTCTTCCTGTTTCCAGGAAGGGGAGGAGAAATAATGATTAGACAGGAGACGACAGGGGCTCCTGCCTTAGTTTTGCAGCTCAGAGCTCAAGCAGTGAGGGGAAGAAGGTGGGACAGGGTGCCCCTAAGAGCACATCTCGATTGGCCACAAGCATATCGACACGGCAGAAGTCCCTGAGTGCAGAGCTCTTCCCTGACGTCACCTTCGCCTAGCACTAGTGAGGCAAAAAGCCTGAGTGGAAGCTGGCCCACGCCTCATGCTGACCCTCCAGGCCCAAGTCAGGGCTGCTGTTACCTGAGCAGGTGGGTTGTTGTACTTCCTGTCCTGAGGACTCCACATCCTGTGCAAAGAGTCCAAGGAGTTCTCAGACAGTTGCTGGGATTTTCGTCCTGCTCTTCGGCTCTTTAAGTCCACATCCTCATACGGATTCTCCTTGGGCAGATCTCCTGCAGAGGAGGAAAAGTTAGAGAAGGGGGAGAAGGCAAGAAGGAAACACACACACACACACACACACACACACACACACACACACACACACAAATAAACAAGCAGAATTCCTGTGAGCCAAAGAGAGTGGCTTCTGCCTGGCCCTTCAGCTCATGAGTCATGCAGCTGCCCGTCTGCAGTGGGGAGGCTACAAACAGATGCTGGCTCCAAGTCCAGAAGCTGAACCCCCCACCTCCAGTTCAGCTCAGCCTTGCCTGGCCTCTGCTTTGTAAATTCAGGGACTGCACAAGACTGGCTCAGCCAATCCATGCCTGTGCCCAGCCAGAGGACAAAGCCAACACCAGGCGTCTCTCCTTGGCTCCAGTCCCTTTGCTGCAAAAGCCCCAGAGATATACAGTTCAAGGTAGAAAAGGCTTTCAGAGGTCACACGGCTGTCCCTTCACCCACTGCTCCCTGAGGACCACTTCTGGAGATGGGCATGGAAGGGCGCTGCGAACTCTAGGGTGCCGGGCTTCACCAGCCCTCCCTCCTGCCTGTACGCTGTGCCACAGCTCTCTCAGGACAGGGCTTTTGCCTGGTACACTGAAGTGGTGAGCACTCAGTATTATTTGTTCAATGAACCGCTCTGACTACAGCGTCACTCCACTTCCTCCACCACAGACCTCAGCAAGAAGACAATGGTCAGCAATCCCCTTTTGGAATAAACTCTCCTGCTATGACACATGGGAGATGTGAAAGGCTTGAAAGGAGTTTGGGCTGGAGGGGTGGGGTTGGTGGGGAGTTCTTGTTTCTCTTCTCAGGACTCAATTCTAAAACCCCTGGCAGTAGGCACTGTATTGGCACTCAAAGTCCAAAGCATAGTCCCTGCCCTTGAAGAGAAACCCCTTCCCACAAGCCATGCCCTCCTGCCCCTTTCCTGCCAACACATACCTGGACTTTTCTAAAATATAATAATATCATGAGCAGGGTCAGTCCTAGAATCACAGTCGTGCAGCAGAATCACAGTGGTGACAAGGTCCACGGGGACTGTGAGGAAATACTGCCCTCTACTGCCCTTTGTCTTGTCTTTCCTTAGCCTCCCCTCGGTATCAAGGCCACTGTTTGGGACGCAGGTACTAGTGGCCAGAATGCGGCTTTGCTGGAGGTGGCACACAGGAAGCTGCTAGCAGGGCTCACTCCAGCTTCTCCAATCAGCAGCGGGATTGAGCTTGGGTGATCACTGAGCCCCAGGGATGCCTGTCCGTGCCTCCCACCATAGAGGAGTTCAGACGTCACTTCTCAGGGAGCAGACAGAAGAAAGAGCCATAGACTAGACACAAAGGCCACTGGGTGTGTAAGCTTTCCTAGGATAGGACACAGGAGAAAAACCAAATCCCTACATGCTTCTTTCAGATTTTTCCATTTCCAAAACCAAGATCTCCCCCCGTTGTGGTATCTACTTATTACTATCATGGAAAACCACCATGAACTTAGAAAATGCCTTTACAGAGGTGGAGGAGGAGGGATGGGGGGGGCTGTGAAGGGGGGATTTCGGTCACAGCTAATTAGACTGCCATGGGAGCAATACAAATCTCTGTAAACTTATGAGTCAAAGATGGGTCAAGGAAGGATTTGGGACTGAATTAAGTGATTCCCAACATCAGCAGAGTCCCCAGCAATTGAACAGACGTTTTCCTGTAACACAGTCATGCTATGAAAATGACTTGTCTCCATTCCAGAGCCCTGACTAAGCAGAGCTGCCTCCAGAAGCCAAATATGAAACCTGGCATCCCCTGCATGTTTTCTCCAGCCTACCCCACTGTGGGCACTTTGGGAGGAATCAGGATAGACTCTGTATGTCTTGGTCCCTCTCCAACATATATCCTACAGCAGTGAGGTTGGGGGACCAAGGACTGGAGAAAGCCAGGACACAGTCTTCCTGATCCTGTGAAGCAGGACAGAGCTGAAGGGGTCAGGAAGAACATTTATTCCAGGCTCATCAAATCTAAACTGCTTTGGGCTGGATGACCAGCCAGAGTCCTTATCATCATGCCCCAACCTACAGGATGACCCTGTCTCAACTCCTTTAGAAGAGTTGCTCCAAACTACTGACACTTGGTGCTGGATAATTCTTGTGGTGGTGGACTATTCTGTGCATCTGTAGGATGTTTAGTAACAACCCTGGCCTCAATCCACCAGACAGATGACAGTAGCATCCCCTCAGTTGTTACAAACAAAAAAATGTCTCCAGACACTGTCAAATGTCCCCTGAGCAGATGGGTGGATAAATGGATGATGGGTGGATGGGTGGACAGATGGACAATGGAAGGAAGGAAGGAAGGAAGGAGGAAAGGAAAGGAAGAGAGGAAGAAAGGAAAGGTGGATGAGTGGATGGGTGGACGAAACTGTGCCCCCATTCCCACTCACCCCATTAAGAACCACTGCTTTAGACAGATGTTTCTAAACTTCCTAATAGCTTCTGAGTGCCATGACGTGAGTCCCAAGGCAAACCCTCTTTTCCTCCCTCCTTCACTCCTTCTCTTCTCTCCCTTCTTTCTTTCCCCACAATCAAAGCTGTGAACATTAATATAAAATCCAAAGCTCCGGACTTCCCTGGTGGAGCAGTGGTTAGGAGTCCATCTGCCAATGCAGGCGACCCGGGTTCGATCCCTGGTCCAGGAAGATCCCACACTCCACGGAGCAACTAAGCCCGTGCGCTACAACTACTGAGCCTGCGCTCTAGAGCCCGCGAGCCACAACTACGGAGCCTGCGTGCCACAACTACTGAAGCCCGCACGCCTAGAACCTGTGCTCCGCAACCAGAGAAGCCACCACGATGAGAAGCCCGTGCACCGCAACAAAGAGTAGCCGCTTGTCGCAACTAGAGAAAGCCCGTGCGCAGCAGCAAACACCCAACACAGCCAATAAATAAATAAGAATTTTTTTTTAAAAGTTAAAAAAAAAAAAATCCAAAGCTCCAAGAAATAGATGTAGGAGACTGAGGCCCAGGGAAGTAATAGATGCACATCAGTGATAACCTGGGAACTGAGAACAGTTGGGAACACCAGGGTCTCAAGCCCAGTATTGCCTCTGGAAACTAAATTTCAGGAAAGCCTTAAACGCCTGCTCCTCCCGACTGTTCAGCCCTAACGTCAGCCTCTTTCTTCTCCAGCAAGGTTAACATCCTCTCTGATATAACCAGGCCACTAATCATTTCTCCAGGAAATGACGGCTGGCCCTGGCCCAAGCCCTGCCTCCCAGCCTTAGCTTGGGCCCTTCACAGCCCCCGTTCACCTATTACTCTCAGCTTCCTGGACTGTTCTGACTACCCTTCTGGAGCTGCCTCATGGAGACACTCCCAGCCATCTGTCCAGGGAGTAAGGGTGCCCAGGGGATGGGGATGTGCAGAGACCAAGCAGTCCCCGAGGCCTAGAGCCACTAAACGGAATCTGCTGAGAGCAAATCAACCCCAAAGCAATGGCTCAGAGCTGGGAGAGGAGGAGGGCTGGAGAGCCGGGCTCGGAACCTTCTCTGGAGGAGCAGAGCCACAGCGAAGCGGAAGAAGCTGGAGCCGAGGGGAGAAACCTGGGGAAGCTTTGGCAGGGACATGGATGGGAGACCGGAAGCCTGGCAGACCTCAAGACTTTCACCTGCATTCTTGCCCACGCAGCTTCCTCGAGGGTGCTCCACGCTGCCCTTGGAGAGAGAGAAGAGGTAGGCCCTCCTCCCCCGAGGCCTGGCCTGAGCAGCTCCATCTCATCAAGCCCAGCTGTGGAAGCCAGAGGTCTCAACCTTTCCCAGCTTTGCTGATGAGACAAGGGACAGGGGCATCGCCAAGAATTTCTGCTTTGCACTCTTTTAAAGGCGCTGGTCAGAGCCCAGACTTATCACATGGATCCTCTTGAAGGAAGAACCCAGTCCCACCTAGCCCTGCCCCCACTCCTCCCCACGTCTCCTTTGGTCACTAACCACAGGTGCCAAGCACCCCACCCCCCAACAAACGCACAACTGGAAGAACCAGTTAGAGAAGGGGTGTGTCTGTGCACAAGCACTGAGAATTTCCCCGAACGGAATCTTAAGCTTCCCAGACCACACCCATGGCTAGGGCCGTGGGTCTGCAGATTCCCTCCCCAGCCCTCTCCTGCTTCCAACCAGCTGTTTCTCCTGGTTCTCAGCCTCCTCCCCACCCTCGCACAGTGGAGACAGGGCCAGATTAGGGGCCCAACTCCCGCGACAATACATAGCACATCAGATGGGGAGCTCTAAGGGGCCAGTTGTTACCACCCTCCGAGGCTGGACAACATTTACCAACTGCCCGGGCACCATTCCCTGGACCGCACCTCTGGGCAGCAGCCTCTATGCTGTTAGATGTCTCTGTTTCCCAGCCTTGGGACAAATGAGAGAAGAAGGCAGAAAGAGCAGAGGCTCAAAAAGCTTTGCAGTAAGGCTGACTGGCTCTGTCCCCAGCTCCCACCCCGCTCAAGTTCCTGGAAACTCTCCCTCAGCCCCAGCTAGCTGAGGGGAGTGGGAATCTCTGCAGGAATGCAGCCCAGGCTCCTTGGTCAGGCGCCGAGGCCACTCCACATAACTCTCTAATAAGCTGCTTCCTTGGGTGCATTTTTAACTGTCAGGCTCAGAACGCAAACGATTATAAGGCTTTGTAGGATAGCAGCGTCTTCCAGAGGCAGACGTCAAATTGGACAGGCGAGAATTAACCAGCCCCACGAAGCAACATGGCAGTAACTTTATTTCTGAACCACTCTATTGCAAATTAGCAAGATAACCTCAGCCTGTTTTGGAGTATTTCACCCCAGTTCCCAAGGTGTCATGCCTGGTATGGGCAGGAGGCTAGCACACTCCCCAGGGCCCCTCGTTCAGGTCCAGGGCTCACGGAGAAGACGTGTTAGTCTCTGGGCCAGCTGGCCCTCAGCCTCTTACAGACACGGAACTCCAGACCAATGGGCTGGTCCCCGAGACAAAGACTCAGCACGGGAGCTCTGGCCCGTGCCCACCTCCCGCCACAACCCGATTATCACACCCCCAGAACAAAGCTCCGTCTGGTCCTGGGCAAGGGAGGCAGCACAAGAAAGAGCTGGATAGTCCAAACCCGAACACCTCAGCCTCGCAGAGCACAGGCTGGGCCAAGAAGACAGAGAAGGCTCCCAAGAAGTCAGGCACTGGTCAGTGGAAGGCAAAAGTGAAAGTGACATTCAGAGTTCAGCAACAAGGGCCCCCCACCAAAGCCTTTAAGGGTGTGGGTCCAAATTCTTGGGCCTGTCGCCAGGGAAGGAGAAAGGGTAAGTCAACCAGAATCTGAGAGAAAGAGAGAGATTCTCCCTTGTATTTCCCTCTGGCCTCCCTGGTCAGGTCGAGAAGTTCAGGCGGGGCTGCTATGGGGATACTGAAGGAGGAAAACGTGCCCAGGGCACTGAACAACCGGAGACGCTGAAACCCACCCTACCCTCACACCACAAGGGCGACGCAAAACACCCAGGTGCCCTCCCTCCTCCCTCCTCCCTCCTCCCCATCCCTCTTCCTCCACTCTCTACACAACGCTCCAAAGACCCAGAAGCTAGTGGAACAGCTAAGGAACATGCCCCAGTCCCAACCTCACCTCATACCAGCCCTCGCCCCTAGCTTCTGGCTCGTCCAGCTAAGAAGCATGCAAGCTGCTCCTCTATCTTCTTGCCTCCTTGAGCAACATCTCGCAGTGGCCGCAAGCCCCCCCCACTGAGTGAGGCTCAGACACACTTGCCTCCCCGTTCCTCTGGACAGGGAGAAATGGTTGAAGCAGCCCTTTCTCTATTCCAGCTCAGCTGATGCAAGAACATTCCCCTGCATGAGATCCCCGGGCAGCACAGAAAGGCTGCAAAGCCTCCTCAGAGAAGAGAGGCCAGCGAGGCCCCAGCGTTGGCAGCGCCTGGATCCTGAGCAGGGGGGCAGCTGAAAACTGGAGTCTGCCCTGTCCCCTGCGGCAGCCACACTGGGTGCTCCCAAGGGCCCTGGGCAGCAACGACACATGACAATTCCTCTCAAACTAGAGGAAACAGACTTGTACCCTGCTCAGGGCCGGGAGGCAGATGGGGCTGTGCCCCTGATCCCCACAGCTCTGGACCTCAGCTCTGGGCGACCGTGTGTACAAAGCTTTTTCCCAGTAGTAAAGGAAGAGGCCTCCCTCCCCAAACCCGTTTGCTGTTCTGGAGAATCTCGTTCCCACAGTCCTTCTGATATGACCGAATTTCGGACGGCTACATGCTATACACTCCCATCCTGGGAAAGCAGTGCCTGTGTGGACCTGAGCACTGCTGCTGGCTTCCCAGAAATCCTGGCCCAGCAAGTTGTACGGAGAAAACTGGGAAACCGATGGCTCCCATCAAATGAGGGAATAGAGGACCCTCTCTTCCGAAGATCCCACAGTCTTATCTGGAGGGTTCTCCACTAGGGCCACTCCTCTCTGTATCATGTTCACTCACTAAGACTATGTCCTTCAGCCCCCCACCCCGGCCTAAGGCAGAGATAACACAGAGACAGAGACAAGGGCGGGAGCGGTCAAGGGCAAGGGCACTTGACCTTCCTTTCTCTTCAGAGACCTACGCTGAGACACACGCTTTACTTGAACAAAACTGAAGCCCCCACTGAAGAGAATGAGGCCAGAATTAAAATAAAAGCCAAAAATAAACCCAACCCAGCCTAGACAACTGGCCTTTTGCTGTTGCTCAAACACAAATTTGCCAACGCAACATCCTCCCAGTTGTTGGAGGGCCGTTCTCCACAGTGTCCTACATTTCTGACCTTCTGAGCAAGAGGAATTAATGGTTCCAGACTATCTTTTCAAAGATGTTTATAGAGCAAACAGCCTTGGAAGACATGTCTCCTTGCAGGGCAGAGGCAGATTTGTTTGCTGACCAGAATGAAAAGGATAAGTCTCCTCATGGGGCAAAGGTTTGCTAGCAGCCCCTTGAAAAGCTTGGGGTTTCTTAAGCTTGAGGTTCCTCAGCTGGGCTGCAGACCCACCACGTGTGCAGCCTCTACCTGGACCTCCTCCCCACTGCCGCATGGGACTGGGGAGCAAGGGGAACCCATGTGAACATCAAGGTCACGTGGCCTGCTGTGCCATGAGTAACAAAGTCCTTTGTCTGTGATCCAAGCGTCTGTGTCTTCTGCCAGCATCTGTGAACTGGGGCAGGCTAGACTTGTTAGCTTGCAAGCAGAGTGAAATCTCAGATACTTTCACAGTTCTTGACACCACTTACTTTAAGGGAAGAGTAGGAGAGATACATATTAAGGACCAGGCATTGTGCTAGGTACTTTGATATATATTTTGTCACATTTAATCCTAACAATAATCCTGTGAAGTGTTATTACTATTACTATTGTTGTTGTTACCATCAAAATATCATCATCACCATTTCATAAGAGAAAAGGTTTCAAAAAAGTTAAGTGATTTGCCTAAGGATACACAAGCTAAGAAAGGGCACCTGTTGGACTCCAAAGCCTTTCGAAAATAAAAGGAAGGGATGATGTGGTTTCCCCCTTCTTGTGGTCCCAGAAGCCCTTTGGGTTCCAATTCATTCAAGGCCAGGCTTTAATCTCTTAGCTGCTCAGTCTTTTAAGCTGCTTTCTCTGATGCCCGTTTCCTGAAGAAGTTCCAGAAGCTGGGCCAGGTCTGCCCACAGCGAATGAAGTGGAACCTGGAAGTGCCCCTCCTGTAGCCATTCTTTTGCAGCACCACAGACGAGCCAGCCCCCCACTCTACCCCTGCTTACCCACAATATCTTCATAGGCATTCTCTTCTAAAGTGCTTTTGGATCCAAACTTGGGTTGGCTCTCAGTACCATTCTCAGTGGGAGAAGAGGGGTACAGGGACTGGAGACTGGATGCATCCTCAAACTCAAAGGATTTTCTGTGGATAACAAAGAGTTTGAGTCATTCCGGCGGAACCCGACTCCTGCTGCCCTGGTGGGGAATGGCTGAGGGCAAGAGCAAAGACCGGAGGTCCTCCTCACAAAACCAGCTACCGAGCAAAGCATCAAGATGGGTCCAAACTTGCCATCCAGATGAAGAGACAGATGGTCTGAAAGGCCCCAGCCCTGGTGCCTGCAAATAATACCAATAACAACTACCACAGCCGAAAGGGATGTTATGTGTCAGATGCTGTGTCATATGCTCTACACATGTTGGCCCATTAATCTTCACAATGCTGCTACCAGGTATCGTGCCACTTTAAGACTGATTAGCTGGAGGCTCAGGGAGATGAACTGATAGAGGTAGACTTGCCCAGGACGTCTGACTCCAGGGTCTGAGCTTTTGACTTGGGCCTCCAAGCCCCGGAGAACATCATTTTTGAGAAGTACCTGCCATTACCAGAGGAATTGAGTGCCTCACCTGCTCTTAAGAGTCTCACATCCTGCCGGTATCCGAGCAAGGTCTCTGGCACTGAGTAGGCAGCAAGGGCTCAACATTGGATGGGTGATGCTCACGGCTGTTTGGGGGTTGGGGAAGCAGCTGGTGGTGGGTGGTTTGTTGAAACATGAAGGCGCTGAGCCCTCAAAACAAATCATACCACTTCTGAGGTAGAACTAGGAGGGGGCAGTTGCAGCCAGCAGCTACTTCCCTGACCCAGCTTCCCTTCAGCTCGTCACCTGCTCCTTTCCATCCCCCAAATAACCTTCCCTTCTACTGCAGAACTTCAAAACCACAGCTGGTTAGCTTCTCAGACACCCTGAGCCCACAGTACCTGCTACTCCTCCCCTTCATCAGGGAGGTTCTTCCCTTCAACGTCTAAGGCTTGGTCCCAGCTGCATCCTCTCCCTCTCCAAGGCAGGTCCCTCCCAGGGAGGGAGAGAAGGAAGTGCACTGACTGAATCCCTCCTCTCACCCATTAACACCTCCCTCATCTTTGGGAACCATCAGATCTTTCAGCTGATGCAGTCCTTTCTCTCTCGTTTAACGAACAACACCCCAAGGGCCCTGGGGTGCAAGTCAAGGACTAAAAGTGTCCTAAAGGCTACATCTTGTTCTCAGCTTGCCCAGCTACTGTGCAGTCCTCGACACAGCAAAACACCTCACGTTGGCCCTCTCCTCCCTCCTCTCTGTGACACGGTCCCTCCTGGTTTTCAACCGCGTCTCAAGCTCCTGTGAGGCATCCCCTTTTCCGCTGGCCTTTTCAATGCCACGGTCTCAGAGTCCTGTCTTCAGGACTTTCTCACCCTGCACTTTCTGGGGCCCCAATATTGACAACCATCACCATATCTACCATTTCTACCACGATGACTCCCAGATCTCTCTGTCACTGGCCCAGACTTTTCAACCAGCTAAATACCCAATGGCTGAGCACAGTGGTTCCTGAATGTTGGCCCGCAGACCACTGCTGGTATGAGAGCAAAAGCTTTCACTGATGTATACAGTGGAGTCAACTTCTTATGCAGGCAGTTCTCAAATCAGCAAATGACACAAATCACGTTCAGGCAAATTATCCTTGAAAATCCCTCAGAAAGGTTCCATGTCGAGGACCAACACACTGTCTTTCATTATAACTGATATAGTCAGTTAAAAACAGATTTCTTTCTCTTTGGTTGAATAGCAGAAATATATGACTTGTATTTTTTTCTTAAATAAAAAAGTATATTAAATACAAGAATCATACCTGGCACAACAGATACAAACTTACTATTTCATGCTCCTCAGGGGAATATGCTCACTGTGTGGAAAGGCAAATAAAACAGCCTGTGCTTTTTGAACTGTTTTTCTTTATCTGTTTTTTTTTTTTCCCCAAGAGCACAGATTTAAATTTGCTGTTAATTCTTACCGGAAGTGACTCCATATATGGTATATGTGTGTGTATATATTATAAATGTAATGTGTGTGTATGTGTAGAACCTTCAGGTTGATGTAACCTCCTCCCATCCCCTTTTTTTCACCTAGCTAAATGCTTCTTGCTCTTCTAAATTTAGCTCAGCGGACTTCCCTAGTGGCGCAGTGGTTGAGAATCCGCCTGCCAGTGCAGGGAACACGGGTTTGAGCCTTGGTCTGGGAAGATCCCACATGCCGCGGAGCAACTAAGCCTGTGCGCCACAACTACTGAGCCTGTGCTCTAGAGCCCGTGAGCCACAACTACTGAGCCCAAGTGCCACAACTACTGAAGCCTGTGAGCCTAGAGCCCGTGCTCCGCAACAAGAGAAGCCACCGCAATGAGAAGCCCACGCACCACAACAAAGAGTAGCCCCGCTCTCCGCAACTAGAGAAAGCCTGTGCGCAGCAACAAAGACCCAATGCAGCCAAAAATAAATATATTAAAAAAAAAAAATTTAGCTCAGCAACTCCCTCTCTGAAGAGCCTTCCCCCACTCCCCACTCAGATGCCTCTTCCTCTGGGTTTCTGCAGCATCCCACCCAGACGTGGATCAGGGCACGCAGCACAGCATCTACGATTTATTTATACATCTCCTGCACCAGATCACCAACTCCTTGAATGGAAGAGCCACATCTTATGTGCCCCTGTGTCCCCTTGACCAGCACAAAGCCTTGGTGCACAGCACGCTCTAGACAGGTATTTCTAGAAATGGATGACTAAAGACAAAGCAAACACTCTTGGCAGGCTTGACATGAAGAGTCCGTGAGCATGCTGAGGTGGGCCAAAACGTGGGATTACCTTTAGCCAAGGGCTCTTCTGGCTCATGAGTCTGAACCTTTGTGATGTCTTCCTCTCTGCACATGGCAGGAAAGTTTCTACATGAGATGGGATATGCTGGATGGAAGCCTGAAGTATGGGGTCAGATTGAAGAATCCCCAGAAGCCAAACAAACCTGAATGCCCACCTGACTCTGGGTTAGAAGAGAAAGGCAGTGAGGGGCAGGAGGACAGGCCTTCCAAAGGAAGCTGGCTCCCAGCCTACTCCAGTTCAGAGAACAAGATGCCTGTCATCTTGCACCAACTCCAGCTGCTCCAGCTCCCAAGTCACTATAATTGTGGAGGTGGCCCGGGTACTCCCGTGTCAGGAGACTGACCAGGAAACCAATGTGACCAGGTCCTTCTTGGACATGGCCAAGAAGCAGATGAAATGTTCTCTCTCTCCTTTTTCCATCAGTCTCCCCTTTCAGGATCCAAAGATCCCCTCTTCATATAAGCCCAGAGTTCCTGTATGGCCAGGAAGCCCTCAGGAAAGAGGAAATCATGTTAAATGTGTCAACACTTCTGTGTTAATGGTAACATGCAATATTTAGATGATGCTTCAGTCAAAGAAATAAAACTCTAGCTGGCATTTCAGGTAGTTACGAGGCTAAGATCTTACTAGTCCTCAAGGGACTGCCAATTCTATCTAAAAGTAAGGTGGCCCTACCCTTCCCACAGAGGAAGTTCCATCAGGGCTCTACTCCAAAGGCCAAACCCAGCCAGCATGTTCAGTACACAGCATTTGGAAGAAGCGCTTTCACCCTCCCACTCACGTTTAAGTATCCTTACCCTGCAAGAGCAGAAGAACAATCAATCTTTCTCACCTAGCTCATGCTTCACCTAACATTATTTGGTGCTCCAGAACTTATAAAGCACTACTGACTGTGACCCACAACTAGAGTCTGCTTCTGCATCCTCCACTGACAAGAAAGCCGCTGTGCCCAGCTCTACGTCACCGGAGGGGCATTCGTTACCTGCTCTGGGACTTGCGGTGACCACGCATGTCCTTCTTGGGTCTCCGGGTGACGGGTGGGGCTGGGGTGGAGGGCAGGGGGGGTGGAGCAGCAGGTGTGGGTGAAGGAGGTAGACCATTGCTTGGCTTACTCTTGGGGTTCTTGTCAGCCTCATATTCAAAGGTGCGCTTGGGTTTGGGGACAGGGTTCACAGCGGGATCAGGGGAGCTCTTCGATGGCAGCAGCTGGGAGGTCGGGCTATTATTTCCAGGGGTCCCCGGCTTAGTGGAGCCACTACCTTCCCTCTCCGGGGGTGAGCCCACCTCCCCCCCAACTCCAGCCACTCCTCCTGCCCGGCTGCCAGCGCTCACACTCGCGCTCCCTGTCGGTTCCTCCAAGGTGCCCAAGATCTCAGTCTTCCTTCTCCCTCGGTCTACACTGTAGCAGCTGCTGGGGAGCTGGGGAAGCCCCCCACCCGGCTGCTCCTTCAGGGCCTGTTCAATTTTCTGGATTCGACTCAGCACCGCTGAGCTCTCCTTCCTGCTGCCGTGCCCCCTGAGGAAGGCACTGGGCTCACTCCGGCCTGGCCGTTTCTCCAGACGGTAGAAAGAGTCCCGGACGGGGAGTGCCTCTCCCTCCTCCTCGGTCTCAGGGTAGGAACACTCGGAGAAGGTCCTGCTCATCCTCCGGAGGCCCTTGAAGTCGAAGGTCTTTTCTGAGCTGCAGGGGGACGGCACCACACTGGGACAGCCCACACTGGGGCAGCCCTCACTGGCCACCCACTCGCCCCCAGAGCCCTCCCGCTTCTCTCCACAAACGCTCATCCTGGGCGAAGCCTCTCGGCGACCCTCCCATGCTGAAATCTTCTCCCGGATGCCCAGGCTGTGGGCACGGGGGCCGGTGCGGTTCAGAAAGATGCTCCGTGGGCCTGCTGCTGACCCCAGGGACGGAGTGCTCTGGGCGAGGGGGAGGCAAGCAGCTACTCCCTCTACATCCTGGGCTGCCCCCTGGACATTCTCCTTCTGCTCCTCTATCTTGCACACTGAAGGGCTTCTGTCCAAATAACCGAAGCTGGTGGCCTTGAGGGGACAGATGGGTGGTGAAGTGTCTGGGGAGGGGGCTTGAGGATTTTGGGGTGAAGGATCACGGGGATGCCAGTCCTTGAGGAGCAGCCGGGAACTGCAGCGGCTTGGGTACCTGCAGGCTGACGTTTCACTGTCACTGAGCGGGTAGATGGGACTCCTCGGTGGGGAGAGAACTGGAGGTGGAGAGACTGACTGAGACCTAAGAGGAAAAAAAAAAAGAAGAAGAGAAATGGCAGTGAGTGGCCTGACAACACTGTTTCATTCTTAAAGAGCTCAGCATCCCTTTCCTATAGGACTCGCAAGCTCAAAGTACTGTATGCAAGTAACGGACCTTCCAAGGCTGTCCTCAAGGAAAGAAACAGCTCCTTATCCACAGCAGGCTAAACTCAATGGTCCTCTCTGCCCAATTCATCCCTAGAGACCCTGAGTACTGTCTGCAACAGAAGCCAGTTCTACGACAGGCCAGGGTATCCCCAAAGTCCACATCTGCCAATCAGAGAACAGTAAGATCAGTAGTGTGCTGCTAAATGTTTAACAATCGGCTCCTTGGGCGAGAAAGCATAGATATGTAGCATCTGCCAACTTCCACAGCATAAATATTCCTACTATGGCTGATTTCAAACCAGCAATGTGACCTCATTGGATGTGGACTTGGGAAGAAACACTAATGATCAACTCTCATGAACTGTTACAAAGCATCTCCAGCATGCCACTTCCCAGAGGGGCCCCAAATATGCACTCAAGCCCTTTGATCTACCTCCTTGACAAGCCCCATCTCCCCCAAGGCTTCTGCTACTAGACGCGAGATACCGCACCTCAGCTCGGGTCTTGATCAGAACTCAGATTCTTGAAGGTCTCAAAAGGATCAGGAGGGCCCTTGAAGAAAGAATCCTTTCCACGCTCTCAATGAGAAGGCTAACAGGGAGGGGAGACCAGCTCCTTCGCAGCTCTAGCCTCTAGCAGTGGCATCACATCAAACAAGCATCAGCCATTCCCCAGCTCCAAATCAACACCCTGGTCTTAGCAACTATCGGGAACAGTTCTAAATCAATGTTTTTACCTATATTTACTCACTGAATCTTCACAAAAACTCTGTCATATTATTATACTTTATTATTATCTTCATTTTGCAAATGAAAAACACTGAGGCATACAAAGATTAAATATCTCATTCAAGGTCTCTAGCTGGTACGTGGTGAAGCCAGGACTACACTATATTGCTGCTCTGAAGAGGAAGCAGTGGCCTCTGTCATCTTTGTGAACTGCCTGGCCCCCAGACATAGGTCAGCAGAAATCCCTACAGCACTGAGCACAGCCCTGTCTCCAATGTAGCGTTTGTAAGTATCAGGGAACCTTTTAGTCTTCGCTACTAGACCACGATTTCTTCCAGGTAGAGGGACACATATTCAGTGTCTAGAAGGTGCTCAGTAAATGATGAACAAATAAAGACAAGAAAAGGTAAAGGTGAGCTTACCGAAGAGAACCATGGGCATACGTCCTCTTCAGCACACTTTTCTAGTTGTCTACTAGGGTCATCACTGTCAACTTTCAGAATTTTTCCCAAACCGTTTTAGTTCAAAGACAGCAGGGCTCTGCCAACACTGCATGCTACCAAGGCCTACCTGACCCTAATGCTGTGGCCCTCAAAGCCAAGCGGTCAGCCTCGCAGGCTCCAGAGCGCCACGCCATCCACGGAACGCAGCCAGCTGCCCCTGAGCCAGGCTGCAGTCACTGCTCCATCACACACAGAAAACTGCAGCTCGGGTGAGTCAGGGATTGGCCAGCAATTCCCTGTTGGGTCATAGCCTCTGGCTGCCCCCGATCAACAGGAAACCTCAACATGCTTAAGTTGTTTTTAAAAGGGCAAGTCAAACAAGAGCCCTCCCACGTGTACATGGGCACAGATGAGAGAAATTCGGTGCCCAGCCAAGCCGATGACCAAAGACACTCTGCTCGGCAAGGAGGTGTGAAAAGAGTAAGCCTCGGTACTCCCTAGGGTAGGCAGTGGTAGGGCAACGAGCCAAGCTTGAGCCTGGGGAGAGCCCAACCTACTCACAGTCGAGAAAAGCCCAGGCCCCTCACTTTTTTCACAGAACCATGGATGCAAAAGGTCATCAGTCCAGCCCTGTAAGCCAACAAGTGTCTGGGCTACACAAAGGACTCTACGTTTCAGTTATTCTCAGTTGGAGGCGGGAGAAGATGCCTTTTATAGAGGATGACCTTATCATGTGTTTATTCATTTAATAAATACTTAGTGAGCACCTACTATGTGCCAGGCCCTGTTCTACATGCTAGATACAAGAATAAACAAGAGACAAAAATTCATGTCCTCATGAAGCTTGAATTCTAGTCGGTGATGGCCAGTACCCAATGAGATGCAGAATCTTTTAGGAAGCCTTTTCAAACTACATATGCCTCATTTCTCCAGACATTGTGATAAATGCTCCCCTAGCGATGTATCTCTTTAACCCTCAAGGTGAGAATTCACCGGTCCATGAAGCCACCTATGGTGGGGTGGTGGGGTGGAGGGGTGGGGGGTGGCTCCCATAGGGGGACAGAAAAACAGTGAGAACCTCTGGTCTGTTTGATTCCAGCATGCTTCCAATGATTTCAGAAAGGATAATTCTGTAACTTCCCTCAGTAGTTCAAACATGGAGAAATTCCCACAAGTTAAGACATTCTCTCAATGCCTAGTCCACTTTAACCGAGGTTTAGTTTTTCTCCTCTCGTGAAGGATAAAACAGAGAAGAGACTGGTCCTTTCCTTTAAAGGTCCTGGTCTTCGGATCTTTGCTGATCTGAGGCCCAGAGCTGCAAGCGCTCCTCGCCCAGCCACCCCACACAGGCCAGGCCCAATGTGCTCCAGCAACTCGGGGTGAAAAGCGGGCCTGCCTATGCTGACCTGGAGCCCAGGCATCCACTGGTTCATCACAGAGAAGGCAATGTTTGCTCACTCCACGATCATAGATTAAGGCCCTGCCCTCATGGGGCTCCGGATGCTCACCTGAGGGTAGAACTCAAGGCATCTCTCTACATGTTTCTGATGCTACCTGTTATCAGGAATGTGACCGTGGGCAAAGCCACACACTCCCTTTGAGCTGCCAGTTTCAATTCCTCAGAATTGTTCCAACTGTATCACAGGGTTGTCATAACGGGCACATGTGACTATGGATATGAAACGATATCATACATTGTAACTCATTATTACTGTTAATTATTAGTAGTAAGTTTTTCACCAGGTTATCTAGGCCAGTTGTTCTCAGTAGAGGGTAAGAACATCACAGTTGCTGGGTTTAAGTTCCAGCACAGCCACTAACAAGTTACATGACTTTGAGCAAATAACTTTCTCTAAGCCTCAGTTTCCTTATCTGTAAAATGGAGGTTAAAAGGACACATATCTCAGAGGATTGTTGTAAGGAATAGAGACAATACGCATCAAGTGTTGCGCTCAGCGGCTCACACTAGTACTCAATCTTAGCTTAATAATTACTAATATTAACAAGGAGCTGCCTAATCAGAATAATCACTTGGCAAACTTTTTAAAACAGTTTACCTCTATCCTTGGATTCTAAACATTTGGGGTGCGAGGGGAAAGGAGTAAATTAAATATGGCCATAAATTCTTTGCAGCTCATGCTATCGAAAGGTTGAGTCTATTCTTCTGCCCCTTGAATCTAGGCTGACCTTGTGATTTGCTTTGATGAATAGAATATGGTGGAAAATAAGTTGTCTCAGTTCCAAACTTGAGGCCTCAAGAAGCCTTGCAGTTTCCGCTTCACGCGCTTGGAACGCTGCCCTGAGACTGTCACGTAAGAAAGCCAGTCTAGTGTTTCAGAGGAAGAGAGGCCATGCGCAGCATCACTGCAGTCCCTCAGCCGACAGCCAGCCACCACATGGGCCTGACACATGGTGAGGTCATCTTGGACCCAACTGAACCAGTTACATGAGCGAGCCCAGGGGAAGCCAGTAGAGGAACTTCTCAGTGAACGCACAGAAACACGAGAAATCATAGATTGTTCTAGCCCACTAAGTCTTAGGGTGGTTTGCTACAATGCAATAGTAAAATGATGTTGTGGGAGAGGCACTGTGTGTAACTGGCCCTCCCCACCCCAGTGCAGGACCAGGGCCCTGGGCCTTCCAACCCCGTGCCTCTCTCTTCCTCCACTTCCCTACAGACCAGCTGCCAAGGTCTGAATGTTTGGACTGCATCCCTCTCCCCGGCTCTCTCTCACCCTACTAGAGGCTCTGGCACTCTTTTGGGAGTCTCCCCTGAACACTCCCTAGAAATGAAGCTAGTCCTGCAATCCCAAGAGTCAGCTTCCATCAGTCCTTGCTCCCAGGTTGAGGGAGGGCTCAGGAGAATCTGTTACCTAAGAACAGGGAGGCTTAAGGAGGAACACACTGGGGGCTAGCAGTCAGGATGCGTGTGTCCTTGTGACAGTGAGTTTACACAACAGGTGGCACGTCCTTGGCATGGATGGGAGAGGGTGCTCGCTCTTGGGCTTCAGTTTCACTCTCTAGTTGTTTCCCGGTTCCTCAAACTGAGGTTGGAAGTGAAAGCAATTCTCCCCCTGTTGGACAAGGAAAGGCTACGGCCAAGAGAATGACAGTGCTGGGACCCGGGCTGCCTTAGGAAGCCAAGCACCTGAGCAAAGCCTTCTTTTGGGTCTGGTCTCCCATTCTGCCACTGACCGTCTCCAGCTTCACTTCTTCAGGGCTCTTGGACAGCTCCTTGCCACCCTTCCCTGAACCCTGAACAAGGGAACAAAGGAAGCCACCTACTCCCCAGGCCACAGTGTGCTAACTGTACCAGGCTTAAGACACACCTTGGTTCTCCATTCAACCAGTATTTACTGAGCATCAACTATATACCAGGTACTATTTTAGGCATTAAGGACTGGCAGAGACTAAAAATAGACAGTCTCTCTCTACAGGTTACATTCTTTTTTTTTTTTTAATTTATTATTATTTATTTATTTATTGGCTGCGTTGGGTCTTCATTGCTGCACGCAGGCTTTCTCTAGTTGTGGAAAGCAGGGGCTACTCTTTGTTGCAGTGCGTGGGCTTCTCATTATGGTGGCTTCTCTTGTTGTGGAGCACAGGCTCTAGGCGCATGCGTGGGCTTCAGTAGTTGCAGCACGCAGGCTCAGTAGTTGTGACGTGTGGGCTCTAGAGCACAGGCTCAGTAGTTGTGGCACACAGGCTTAGTTGCTTCGCAGCATGTGGGATCTTCCCAGGCCAGGGATTGAACCCATGTCCCCTGCAATGGCAGGCGGATTCTTAACCACTGCGCCACCAGGGAAGTCCCTCTACAGGTTACATTCTGGTGGAGGGAGACGGTATGGCTTTAGTTGTCTCGAGTGAACAGACAATAAAGAAACCAACCGTGTGAGATGGTTGTGGGGCCAGTGAAGAAGAATAAAGCAGGGTAAAGGGGTAGAGCTTAACAGTGAAGCAGATCAGGGGAGACCCCTCTGCCAGGGAACATGGGAACAGAACCTTGAGGAAGTAAGCAATGTGTATATCCAGGGCAGGGGAGGGGGCAGCGGGAATGTTCCAGACAAGAGCAGCAGTAGGGCAGAGGCTCGAGGCAACTGCAAACTTACTGTACTCTGGGGGCAACAAAGGGGCCAGCGTGGCCAGCGTGGAATAAGAAGAGGAGGAGTGGGCTGGAGATCAGTCAGAAGCACCAGAGAATCCCATGGACCGACAACGAGGCTTGGGCTTTTACTCTGAGAGAGAAAGGAAGCTCTTGAAGGGATACGAGCAGAAGAATGACATGCTCTGACTCCATATGAGAGAATGAAGTGTGCATGAATGCAGGGGTGGCCACAAGGAGATTACTTAAAGGCTACTGTAACAATCCAGGCAAGAGGTTACAACTGCTTGGATTAGAACGGCAGGTCTATCAACATCTATCTTGAGGGCTGTGCCAATCAGAGTTGCAGAGGAAGCGGATGAGAGGTATGAGAGACAAAGGGAAGTCAAGGATGAATCACAGTTTCTGGCCTGAGCACCTGGTAGAAAGGAGTCAAGGTTACAGCTTTCCATTTCGGATTCATCAGTAGTATATAGATACTATGTAAAACTATATGGCTAGATGAACCATCAAGGGAGTCAGCCTATCTAGAGAAGTCCAAGGGTTGAAACCTGGGGCACTCCAGCATTTCCGGCTTATGTAGAGGAGGAACAACTAGCAAAGGAAACTGACTGGAAGAGCACGTAGTGAGGAAGGAAGGAAACCACGAGGAGGGATATCCTGAGACCTTTGAGAAATAGGGAGTGATCAGCTGAGCCAGATCTGCTAACAACTGAGCAAGGGGAAGACTGCAGAGTGATCCCTAGATTTAGGTAGTCACTGTGACCTTGAGAAGAGAGGTTCTGCTGGCAAGGTAGGGAGGGAAGGCTGACTGGAAGGAATTCAAGAAATGGAAGAGAGAAAGTGGAGATAAAGAGCTCAGACAGCTCTTTCAAAGGGTTTCCCTAAAGGAGGAACAAGGCAACGAGGTGGCAGTTCGAGGGGAACGTGGGGTACAGAGCGTTTTGTTGGTGGGTTTGAGCTGAGTTATTAGAGCATGCTTAAATGATGACTGGAATAATCCAGTAGAGAGGGAAAAAGCCGTTAATGCAGGACAAGAGTATAAGTGCAGGCAGTGAGCAAAGTGAGCAGGCAGTGAAGGGCTGGGGACCCAATGCCCATCTACAAGGGGCGCCTTAGACTGAAGAACCCCATTTGCTCTCATTCCCATGTACCCAGGCTGAGCGTTTTCTCACACGATCTCATTCCTATGTTGCTTTATGCTTCCTTCACCATGGCTTTGACTCCTGCATATATTTCCAATTCATTCCACAGAGGGAAGAAAAGATCCAGAGATGTTCTTTCTTCCTGTCCTTCAAGCATCTGGATCCAGCTTCCTCCCCAACCTCAATGATCTACTCAATGCCTAAGTCCTATCAATTCTACGTCCTTCATATCTCTCAGATCTGTCCCTCCTGTGCCATTCCCACTGCTCCTGCTGCTGCCTTGATTCAGATCTTATCTACCGGGACCATTCACACAAGCTCTCAACTTCTCTCTCTGTCTTCCGTCTTAACCCAGTTCCAAGTCCATCCTCTCGTCTCCTAACATCTTTCAAAAATACAAAACTCATCATGCTTCAAACTCCCCACTATATACAGAATGAAATGCAAATTCATTGGAATGGATCACAAGGCCCCCATGATGTGGTCCCTATTTTTCCTTTATCATTTCATACTGTCTTTTCCTCCAAACAAATCTGCATCCCACTCTTAGTCACATCAAACTCCTTGCTTTTCACAACTTTAGGCCTTCATGCATTCAATATTCCCTTTGCCTGCAGTGCTGCCTTGTGTCCACTTACATGTCTCTGTAACTCCTCTATGGGATCTCTCTTCACCCTACCCCCTCACCCAGGTGGAGATGTCTGATTTTTGATGCCTCCACTGTGCCTGGAAAAATGTCTACTACGGTACTTGTAACACTTTACTGGACTATATTTTTCCTCACCTGCCTCCCTTACTAGACTATGAGTGAAGTACTTGAAGGTGGTGACAGGGTCTTATTAATCTTGATATAACCTGCTCTTTGTACTGCATCTAGAATTTAGTAGGAATTAATGCATTTGTGCTGAGTGACTAAATGAATGAATACAAAAATAAATGATTAAAACCTAGGTCTCCTTATTACTCCTCAGGGCACTGTTTACAGACTTCACTGCCTCTCTCTTTGTGCCATATGACCTGAAGAACAACACAGAAAGGTACATAAAGCACTTAGTGCAGCCCAGCATGGCTGTCAGTCCCTAAAGCCCTCTCCCATAAGGCAAAAATCGTACCCTAGACCAAGAGTCTAGAGACCTGGGTTCTGCTCTGGTCCTGGTTCCATCACTTCCTGGATGGGTTCATAAGCAAAGTCACCTGAATTCTCTGAGCCTCAGGTTCTTTTTTTTTAAAGAATGGTTAAATACATGTATGTACGTATGTATGTACATATGTATGTATGTATGCATTTATTTTTTACCACACCACGTGGCTTGTGGGATCTTAGTTCCCCGACCAGGGATCAAACCCGTGCCCCCTGCCTTGGAAACATGGAGTCTTAACGACTGGACTGCCAGGGAAGTTCCCTCAGGTTCTTTATCTACAAAACAGGAGGAAAACACTTGCTCTGAGTACCCTCACATACTAGCTGTGTGACTAAAATGATGTAAATTTTAAAAATGTTTGAACACCGTTAAAAGTTCCGTGAAGACAGGAGAAATATAAAAGAAAAGTAAATACACAGCAGCTAAGACACTTAATATGCTGCTCTTATCACCTCTTTACTGCTCTTTATTCTAAAATCTCAGAGCTTGCCCCTGGGGAGGCAGACACTGTGAAACTGGGCCCTTGTGCCACCACCTTGTCAGCAGGCAGCCAGCTCTGCTCCTCAGCAAAGGCGTGGATGCCAACGCTGCAGCACATGACTGGCCAAATCCAACATTTACAAGAGAGGGAGTAAGATAAACAGATAGAAGGAGAAAGAGAGAAAGGGGGCGGGGGAGAATGCAAAGGAAATTTAACAGAGGAGCATAAGCACACACACACACACATGAACACACACACACACACACACACACATGCACATGCACACACACAGACAAACGTATAAGACAAGTGAGTAGGACAGAAAGGCCATGAACTAAGGTAGAATGAGAAACAAACTTAAAGAGAGGGCAACGTGTGTGTGCTCATGCCCGTGCGCATGTACAGACAGAAAGTGAGAGTTAAAGTGCAAAATACGTGCCCTTCCCTCCAGTACTGTTTCACAAGAATACAACCTAACCCTTGGGTTAGTGACCTGGGCATCCTCCAGTAACACAGCAGGAAGCATGCATGCCAAGGGACACCCCATATATTGTCAAGGTCACCTAGGGACCTTTTGGGAGGGAAGGCTGTCTTTAGTCCTTGATGACAAGACAGTTCTGAGCTCAGCATGCTCTGGCCACAGAGCTCCTGAAGTGTCAGTATCAGGAAGCAAACCAAATTGGGGCCAGTTGGAGAAGGCTCCTGGGAGTCCAGGAAACAGCCCCAGAGGCACCAAGATGGGCTGTGGGCTCCATGAAGTGAGCCTGTCCACAGATTAAGGTTACACAGGGCCCAGCTTCCAACATGCCTAGTCCCTACTGAGTCGGTGTCTAACCTGCTTCCAAATGAAACTGCCTGGGAGTTGGCCAACCACCATCCCAGGGCTGCTCAACTAAAGCAGGTCCTGGTGGCTCAGTGGGCAGCAGCATCCTCCCATCACTATGTGACCGCTCCAAGTCTGGAGATGGCATGCTCACTGCACTCCCCCAAGGCCATATTCTGAGGCATCCAGAAGAAGAAAAGGGAGGAAGTCTGCCTGAGTCCTATCAGCAAGTCCAGAAGTTTGTTCCCCAGGCCAGAGCAGGGGCTCAGTTCAGTAACGGACACCCCACTCTGGGACAAAAGTCAAAAAGTCAAAAAGAGAGTGACACTCACAACTTGACCATCTTGCTCCCAAATGGCTGGAAGCCCTCAGTAGGGTCCAGGACAGCCTCATCCTCCAAGTGGGGCTACATCTGGACCACTACCTACAGAGACTCAAAGTCAATCACAGCTTGTCAGGGTAAGTAGAACAGTAGCTAGGGTCAGAGCAGAAACTGAGTCACCTTGTCACCTCCAGAAAGCACATCTACCTGCCTGTCATCTAGCTGATTTCTAGGGAAGCACAAGGAGAATTGGTGAGCTCTTCTCTGGGAAGGAACCCCAAGTCCTCTAGGAAGTAATGGCAATGAACATAAAGAGAGCATTTATAAGACAGACGCCTTCTCTGAGACAGGTAAAAAAATGACGCCTTATGGGAACGTCCCCAATGCCCTAGGTCCAGCAAAAATGGAACTGCTGTATAAAGCAGAACCAGGCGCTACGCAAAGCCAAGAGGGAGAGAAAGGTAGCTGCAGGAAACCATGCTAAAGACATTTGTGATGGTTTCAAAACATGGTCCCCAAATTCTTTGACATGACTGCTGCCAACATGACCACTTCTCTTGAATCTGGGCTCTGTGATTGCTTGACCAATAGAATATGGTAGAACTGAATCTGTGCTACTTTTCAGGCCCAGGCCTCAGGAAACCAACAGCTTCTACTTCCTGTCTCTCAGGCTGTGAGAGAGCCCAGGGCATGTGGAGAGGGTAGGTGTTCTGACGGACAGTCTCAGCTGGGGTCCCAGCAACAGCCAGCATCAACCCCCAGACAGGTGAGGTAAGACGCCTCCAGGAAACACAAGCCCCTAGCCACTGAGTCACCCTAAGCCTTGAAGTCTTTCCAGCTGAGGTCCCAGACATCATGAGCAGGGAGCAGCCATCCCTGTGGTCTCTGTCTGAAATCCTAAACTACAGAGTCTGTGAGCAGAATCAAATGGTTGTTTCACACTATAAAATTTGGGATAGTTTTATAATGGTAGATACCTGACACAGATTTGGGTACCTAGAAGTGGAATGCTATTGACACAAAGTCCTAAAACATTGACCGTGGGACTGGGTGATGGTTGTTGGGGGTGCTTAAGGCAAAAATAAGGAAAACGTTAGAAGCTAGAGGAAAGGGGACCCTCATAATGTTGAAAAGTTTGGCAACTCTGTCACCTGTGGTAACATGGAAAATAGGAAGTATATCTAATATATTAGATGAACTAGCCAAAGACATTTCCAGGCAGAGTGCCAAAGGTGCCCTCTGACTCCTCGCTGTCTCTAGTGAAAGGAAAAAGAGATGAGCCAAACAGGGAACCGTTTTCAAACAAAATTTAAAGGAAACATAAACGAGAAAGGGCTTTCTGAGTTAGAAAATAAAACTTGTTTCAGTCTCTGTCTCTCTAGACAAGAAAAAATTCTCAAATTAAAAAATGGTTTCCAGGGCTTCCCTGGTGGCGCAGTGGTTGAGAGTCCGCCTACCGATGCAGGGGACATGGGTTTGTGCCCCGGTCCGGGAAGATCCCACATGCCGCGGAGCGGCTGGGCCCGTGAGCCATGGCTGCTGAGCCTGCGTGTCCGGAGCGTGTGCTCCGCAACGGGAGAAGTCGCAACAGTGAGAGGCCCGCGTACCGAAAAAAAACAAAACAAAACAAAACAAAAAAAACGGTTTCCAGATTGTGGTGACAGTTACACTCCGTGGGTGTGTGTATGTGTGTATATGAACTCATCAAATTGAAAACTTTATTCTTTTGGTTTTTTGTTTTGTTTTGTTTTAACATCTTTATTGGAGTATAACTGCTTTACAATGGTGTGTTAGTTTCAAACTGAAAACTTTAAATTGCATTTATGGTACTTTAATTATCCCTCAATAAATCTTTTTAAAAAAATCTAGAGTGGGACTGAAAGATCCTTTGCCAAGACCTAAGGAAGATTTAAAGTACTGCCTCACAGACTCTTACACACAGACAGACAAAAGGCCTTCTAAGGACCTTAAGGGTGAGCCCTGAAGATCCTCTGTAAATAATAAGGCCTCTAAGACTCTTAACAACCAGTGTCCCATAGCAATCTCACAGGGAAAAATCCACTTATCCACCTTCTGAGGTACTACAAGTGCCATGTGGAGGCTCTAAACCAAGGGCTCTAAGAGTGAATACAGAGAGGGGAGGGGAATCCTTCCTAGCTGAGTGGTCAAGAAAAGGACTGGGAGGGAAGTAACATCTGCATCCAGACTGGCAGAAATGTAAGGTTTGCATTAGAGAGCAGTGCAAGATTAAGACAGAAAGAAAAACCAGGGTTTTTTATGGAAGCCTTACAAAGCAAGCCAAGTTTGACTGTATCATAGATGACAGTAGTTTTTGAGCAGGGAAATCCCAGTCATGTTTATAGGGAGGTGAATGTAGAGGTACAATAAAATAACAGAAGGAACAGGAGAGCTAGGCTTGCGTTCTTCCCCCCATTAGCTTTGTATCCTTGGGGAGTACCTCCTCTTCTCTGTGTCTGTTAGCCAAACTGTCAAACAAGTGGGTGAGACCAAATGAGCTCCAAGGTTCCTCTTCAGCTCTGCCTTTCTCAGAGTCTATGGACTGAATGGAAAGGGAATCCAAAGTTAACAAGACCTATCATGGAAGATACTATAAAGAGTCAAATAGTACAAGTAGCCTATGCTCTAAGAGGCTGATCTCCCAGCCATCTAAACAACTGGTCAACCAACAGTTAGTCTTCTAGGTACCAGGCACAGTTCCAGGCTCAGAGGAAACAGAAAGCAGTCAAAGTCCTTGACCCCAAGAAGTCTACACTTTTACAGGCACCCAAGTTTCCCACACATACATCCAGAGGTAAGGTTTCCAAAACACAATACAGACAGCCTATATTTGCAAGTCACAATGATCCAGATGCTGGAGTTTCACAGTGAAGAAGCTGTTGAGGAAATAAGCAGACATGACAAGTCTTCTGAGAACAGCCCCTGCTGCCTGCCAAGTCTCACAGTACAAGTGAAATCTCCTGAGAGCAACAAGTGGCAAAGTTTACCCCATCTAGATGGCCGAACTAGCTCTCAACATAACACTTTCTTAGCAACCGTTAGCATGACCATTTCTTTTTTTTTTGGCTGCGTTGGGTTTTTCGTTGCTGCATGCAGGCTTTCTCTAGTTGCGGTGAGCGGGGGCTACTCTTGGTTGAAGTGTGCGGGCTTCTCATTGCGGTGGCTTCTCTTGTAGCGGAGCACGGGCTCTAGGTGCACGGGCTTCAGTAGTTGTGGCATGCGGGCTTCCGTAGTTGTGGCTCGCGGGCTCTAGAGCACAGGCTCAGGAATTGTGGCGCACGGGCTCAGTTGCTTTGCGGCATGTGGGATCTTCCCAGATCAGGAATTGAACCCGTGTCCCCTGCGTTGGCAGGTGGATTCTTAACCACTGTGCCACCATGGAAGCCCAGCATGACCATTTCTTAGCAAGCAAGTCACTAAGCTGCTTCTGGTCCCACCCAGGTCATCAACACCAACATCATAAAGCCTGACCTCTGGAATTCAGAGGAGCTTTGAGAATCTCACCTCCCACCCCCAGAAATGGATGCAGCCAAATCTAACGAGCTGGAGTGGGAACAGCCTGCGGGGAGGTGAAGCAGCTAAGGGTGAAGCAACGTGACCCTTTGTCCTCACTAACAGAGAGAAAGGGAAGCCTGCTCCAGGAGACCAAAATATAGCAAAGAACAAAACTTTGGTGGTAAAACGAGAGGTTCACGTTTCCTCCTCCTGCATATCCTGCCAAATCAAGAATGGGCTATAAAGGAAAAGGAAGAGAATAAACTAGCAAAACACTCCTAAGAACCTAATAATGGAATGGAATCTAGGATCTTTACCCCAAACTAGCTTAGTGGTGGCACCAGGTGAAGTCTTATTCAAATTAAGGATATGGCCTTGCAAATACATATCTTGGCAGTTCCACAGGGTCCCATTTGCCCGTCCCCACCAGTTTTCCATGCCCCAAAGTACCCCTGCCCCCAAAGCTAGATACAAATGCCTCTCAGTATCATCAGCTTCCTCTGCCTCCATGTGGATGATGTGGAGGTCCCCAAAGCAGCCAGGGTTCAAAGGCCCAGCTTTCCAAGGTCCTAGCACCCCTGCACTTCCCAACCAAAGTTCCGGTCATACCTGGGAGTCTTTTCTCACTGGAACTCCTGGGCTGGCAATGATTAAAGGGCCCCAGGTCACAGGCAAATGTCTATCGAAAGGTCAGACTAAGAAATCTGGGTGCCAAGGTCATCAATCCAAACTGTAAAAGCCTTGAAAAAAGAGAATGGATCATCCCCCCCCTTTTCCCCTTTTTGTTTTTCAAAATTGTCATCTGGTAGTTTCTCTGTCCACCAAAGAGCCCAGCACCTCGGAGGAGAGCCCTCAGAGTTCACTGACAACTTCCTAAGAACAGTCCCAGATTTGGCTGGGGGTGAAAGCAGCCAGAGAAACCACCAGATGACAATTTTGAAATAATAACAACTACAGTCCAGCAGTAGCCTCTGAGAGAAGACTGTAGCTAGCCACAGAGGCCTGTGACTCCATGCCAAAAGCCCAGGAGAGGAGGGAGGGAAGCGGAAAGGTGGCAGGAAGGAAGGGAAGTGAAGACTTGGCAGGGAAAAATGCCTTTTTTTAGGCACATCAGAGGCTCAGATATTTACAAATACCATCCGTCATGTTATGATGGCAAGCAGGCTGGGAAGCTAAAGGAAGAGCAATTTCTAAAAATGTTTAAAACATGTAGGTATATACTCCAAATAGAAACTAGGGTGCCTGTCAGCAGTTCTGATTCTGCTTTGTCACTTTATGTAAATACTGCATCTCCCATCCCGGTCCCCACAAAGCGGAAATTAGAAGAAAAAAAGAATACTTGAAGGAGCTGAGGGCTGCTGGGTACAGTAATTTCTAATTCAGGTTCTAAATATACTATTTCTTTTAATTTAAGAATAAAATGGTAAAATCACACACAATGCTTATTTCACCCATACAGTCTCATATAAAAAAGTTGGGAACCTTAATTCCCAGTCTCTATCTGCCAACTCAGAGGCAGACTGCAGAGTAAGAAATGCCACCAGACTCGGGGGGGAGGGGGGAGCCCAGCAAAGTGGTTCCTGAAAAGTAGATAATGGGAGACAAAGACTCTGAGATCTAGACCTGTTTCTGCCTTGGCCACCGACACACCCTGGGATAGGTCAGTTTTTCTATCTGCTTTACCCAAGAGTTTGTTGGTGCCTGCCATCCTCAGCCTCACCCAGTTCAGGGAAGCAAGTACGCAAGCAACTCTAGTCCAGGTTAGACGGGGTGCGTGCGCAGGGGGTGTTCTCACTGGTCTTGCTGCCACAGAGTAGATATTCAATTTGTTTGTCTAAGCCCCAAGCTCTAACAAGTCATAATCTACCAATTTCTGTTCGGTTGGCACAGTCAATCCAGACCATTTCCACTGGGACCAAACTGCACATATGGTGTACAGAATTCCTCTTGCCTCATTCACGCCAGTCACTCCCCAGGGGCCACATCCTATGCCCCATTCTATCAACCATACCTGGATATTAGCTCTGAGTGAACCAAACATCTACCACTACCTCTGGCCAGACGTGACTGTGTGCCACACTCCACTGGACTCAGCCTGGTAACGCACAGCCCAGACCTCCAGGAAGGAACTAGCCCGATCCCAGGGTAAGATGAGCATCCTTCTCATCACTATCCATTCTAGCGGCTGAGGTTCCAAAGGCCAAATCTGCCCAACTGAGATTCAGCAGAAGGGGCTATGAAGGGTATGTGGCTTTAATAAAAGAGGTTCTTCTAGGACATCAGCATCCAGCCTTGGCCAAGACCTGAGAAGCCCTGGTGAGGGTTGTACAGCTATCTGCCAGCTCTGGAAGCTTCTACCCCACCCCCGGGAGGAAGCTAACATTTACTGAGTGGCTTTTTGCCAGGCACTATGCTAAGCACTGACATATATTATCTCATTTAATCCTCACAGAAACTCTGTGAGATAAGTACTATTATTATTTTACAGATGAGTAACCAAAATGTTAGAGGGCATAAGAAAATGCCCTGAGATCTCACTATTTGGTAAGCAGTTAAAGTTTGGCCCAGATTGTGCACCTCTATGACTGTCAGAATCATGATGATAATCATTGACATTTGGCAGGAATCCTATCCAGGACACAGGTCACTAGGTGTCCTTTGATGTTACCTTCCAGTGAGCCCCATTCCCTTAGCAGTGCTCCCCGACTCACCTGCTCAGGGTCCCTCGAGGGGCCTTAGTGCCTCCAGCTCCGTGGGTGATACTGGAATTCTTGTTGGCAGTCATGGTCATTTCTGCTCTCTGCAAACACAGAGCCCTGCAAAGAAGACAAGACCTATAAGCCAAGTTTCCATGGGCAGCGAAAAGCACCTCAAACATTTCCAGATGACCTCCAAAACTGCCAACAGGGTTTCTGTGGTGGTTAGCAGGAACCACTTTCCCACATATATTTAATTTCATGTGTTACAGATTAAGAGCCTCAAGGGATCCCTGATCTGGGTTGGGGAAGAGTCTGTGAGCTAACAGATAACTTATCACTTCACAGAAAATGATTTTAAAAACTCCATTTCCATCCTGCTTCGTCTCATTTCTTAAGTTAGAGTTTCCCAAACTTCTGGCATGCCATACAGCCTTTATGAATTTTACCATATTTGCTTACCTCCTGAACAATCATTTATTCAATGTTTTTCTTTAATCAACTTGAAACTGACTTACTTTTCTTAAAATAGTTAATCTTGTTCTAAACAATTAATCATTGACAAATATTTACTGAGTGAGCACCCATGTCCTAGGCACTGCCATCCAGCAAAGAATGAAACAAAGTCTCTGCTCTCATGAAGCTTACATCCTTATGGAGGGAAACAGACAATAAGCAGGCACAAGTCATGTGTGTGATACATAAGTGTACATTTGTGTATAATATGTATAGTGATAAGTGGTAGGAAGAAAACATGAAGCAAGGTAGAGGGAGAGTGAAGAAGATTTGTTTTTTAAAATACGATGTTCAGGGAAGAACATCCTGATAAAGTGACATCTGAGCCAGAAACCACAGTTATGAGTTATCATATTTTTAACATTAAAATATGATAAAATTAATATACTTTAAGGTATTTAAGTATTTACAAAGTGAAAAATGTCTGTACATGTACCATATACAGTTAGCTAATATAGTAACATTATTTTATGCTAAAATAATAAAAGGAAGAAAAATGTTAAAACTTAAGGGTACATCCAGACTGGAAATTGTCTCCTATTTGCAGATGGTATTATCCTCCATGTAGAAAATCATAACAATTCCACTAAAACACTCTTAAACTAACGTATAAAGTCAAGCAAGTTTGCAGGATACAAAGTAATATTTAAAAAATCAATTTTCTTTCTACATACCAGCAATGAACAATCTGAAAATGAAATTTTAAAAATTCCATTAATAATAGCAGCAAAAAGAATAAAATACTTAGGAATAAACTTAACAAAAGAAGTGCAAGACGTATGCACTACAAACTACAAAACATCACGGAAAGAAATTAAAGAAGATATAAATAAATAGAAAGGCATCCCAGGTTCATGATCGGAGAACTCCAAGTTGTTAAGATGGCAAGATTCCCCGAATTGATCTACAGACTGAACAGAATACTCATCAACTGCAGAAATTGACAAGCTGATCCTAAAATTTTGTGGCAGTGCAAGGGACCCAGAGCAGTCAAAACCATCTTGAAAAAGAAGAATAAAGTTGGAGGACTCGCACTCACCAATTTCAAAGCATACTACAAAGCCATGGTAATCAAGACAGTGTGCACAGATGTAAGAACAGAAATAGAAATCAACAGAATAGAATTGAGAGTTGAGAAATAAACCCATACATTTACGGTTAATTGATTTTCAACAAGGATGCTAAGACAATTCAAGAGGGAAAGAAGAGTCTGGTTTTTTTTTTTTTGCGGTATGTGGGCCTCTCACTGTTGTGGCCTCTCCCATTGCGGAGCACAGGCTTCGGACACGCAGGCTCAACGGCCATGGCTCACGGGCCCAGCCACTCCGCGGCATGTGGGATCTTCCCAGACCGGGGCACGAACCCGTGTCCCCTGCATTGGCAGGCGGACTCTCAACCACTGAGCCACCAGGAAAGCCCAGAATAGTCTTTTCAGACAACTGGACATTCATATACAAAAGAATAAAGCAGGACCCTTATCCTTATACTATACAAAAAAAAGTAAAAATGGATTATAGACCTAAATTTAAGAGTTCAAATGACAAAAGCGAAGCCTGGAATACAACATAGAGGTAAAGCTTTGTAACACTGGATTAGGCAACAGTTTCTTAGATATGACACAAGCAACAAAAGAAAAAAGATATAAACTGTATTATACTAAATAAAAAACTTTTGTGCTGTAAAAAATACCACAAGAAAGTAAAAAGACTCCCACAGAATGGGAGAATTATTTGCAAATCATATATATCTGCTAAGCAACTTGTATCTAGAATACATAAAGAACTCTTCCAACTCAATAATAAAAAGACATAATCTAATTTAAAAGTAGACAAACAGAACACACCATTGTAAAGCAATGATACTCCAATAAAGATGTTAAAAAAAAAGTAGACAAAGAATTTAAACAGACATTTCTCCAAAGATATAAAGTTGGCTAAGAAGCACATGAAACAATGTTCAACATCACTAGTCATTAGGGAAATACAAATCAAAACCACAGTGAGGTATTACTTCACACCACCAGGATGACTCCAGTCAAAAAGATAAAAACAAGTGCTAGTGAGACTGTGGAGAAACGAAAACCTTCATTCACTGCTGGTGGAAATGTAAAATTGTGCAGCCACTTTGGAAAATACTTTGGCAGTTCCTCAAAAAGGGATACATAGAGTTACCATAAGACTCAGCATGATTCACCCCTGGGTATACAGCCAAGAGAAATGAAAACATGTCCACACAAATACTCATACCAATGTTCATAATAGCCAGAAAGTGGAAACAACTCAAATGTCCATCAGTGGACGAATGCATTAACAAAGTGTCGTATATCCATAAAATGGAATATTATTCAGACATAAAAAAGGAGACATTCCACAACATGGATGAACTCTCATGCCATTTTTATGAAATGTACAGAATAGGCAAATCTGCAGAGACAGAAAATAAATTAATGGCTGCTTAGGGTTGAGTTGAGGGTAGGAGAATGGGGAGTGACTGCAATGAGTATGGGTTTTCTTTTGAGGGAGTGAAAAAAAGTTCTGAAATTAGATAAACAGTGGTGATGGTTGCATAACTGTGAATATATTTTAAAAATGAATTGTACACATAACACAAGTGAATTTTATGGTATGTGAATTATATCTCAATTTAGATGTTAAAAAAAACTTAAAAAAAATTTTAAGTCCCTTGGAGAATAGATGTGAGAGACAACAGTAATTCACAGTATCTCTAATGTGAATGTGGACTCTGTTCTGGGCCAACAGCACCTTCACAGACGCTGAACAGTTCAGGAACAATAGTTCTCTCACTCTGATTGGCATTCTCATCACACTGACCAAAATGAAGTATGTCTGGATGTGGAAGTTAAACATATTTATTTATGGCCACTAATGACCTTAATCCTGGAGGCCATCTTACTTATTATCTTGGTGCAAATAAGTGATTGGTTTCGATGATAAAAAATAAGCCAGACCCTAATTCTTGATATCATTTATAATTCTTTCCTAATTTCAACATGAAATGCACTCTCTCTAATTTCCTTACCTGTATACAATCTCTCAAGGTTGTCGTTTTGGTGATGGTAGTGGTGAGTGATGCGGGAGCTGGAAGGGAGGAAGAAGCCCGTAGGTGCTAGCAATGGTGATAGCAATGAAACATCCCCCACGATGCTTTTAGAGAAAGAAAACAAACCCTGAGCCTCATTTTTATCCTTCATGAAAAGCCTTCCCGGGCTTCCCTGGTGGCGCAGTGTTGAGAATCCGCCTGCCAATGCAGGGGACACGAGTTCGAGCCCTGGTCCAGGAAGATCCCACATGCCGCGGAGCAACTAAGCCCGTGCGCCACAACTACTGAGTCTGCGCTCTAGAGCCCGTGAGCCACAACTACTGAGCCAGGGTGCTGCAACTAAGGAAGCCCGCGCACCTACAGCCTGTGCTCCACAACGAGAAGCCACCGCAGTGAGAAGCCCGCGCACCTCAACGAGGAGTAGCTCCCGCTCGCAGCACGCAAAGACCCAATGCAGCCAAAAATACAATAAATAAATTTAAAACAAAAACAAAGAAAAGCCTTCCCTACCTATTGAGGAAAAAATCTTTATAAACTTAAGTATATAGCATAATGTTAGTATGAGGAGAAGGAAGAAGGGGAGTCAATCCTGCCACCAGAGCACCTGTGCACGCCGGCTCTGGTGAGATATTCTTTACCTGCACCAGCCAAGGGCCAAGTTAAGTGCTTGGCGTATGGCTGTGTGTGTTAAACAGAAAGAAGGGAAAGGAGAGGCAGCCTCTGGAAGCTTTCCCAGACCAGTTCTCAGGGTCCTTAGGGAGCACAGTGCTACAAGGAATCAACTTGCTAAGCATCAGCTTTCAACTGTGCCCATGGTAACAACGGTCACAATAATCATCAGAACCCATCATAACAACACTGGACATGCTCTACCAGCTCCAGGGCAGGCCCTCAGGGAAAGGAGAGAAGATTTGTGGAAAGACCAGAAACTGAAATATATTAAAAGAACATGATGAAAAATATATTCTTTCCTTCCCTGAATTTCTGATCTAAAATGCTCTGAAATGCAATCATATACTTGAATATGAGAACACAGAGCCAACTTAGTCAGAAGGAAGAATGTAGATAGCTGTGATTTTTGCTTAGGCCAAGAAGAAAAATCCTGTGAAGATGCAACCAAGAGAGGAGTGGGTCAAAACTACCAGGCCCACGGCATTAGCCCTTGGTCACACTTCTGCAAGAACACAGCTGCTATTCTCAGCAGTGGCCCAGGAGTTGAGGCATCTTGGGCAGGCACTGCTGAGAACCCCAGGAGAGCCTACTAAGTCAGAGATGCTTACTTGCTGTGCTCCCTCCCACCTGCTCTCTCTAGCCAGGTCTACCAGGTTCAGGGAATAATCCAGCGGCCTGAGGAACTAAGGACCAGGCTAACCCTTTACACCTGAAGCGCAGACTTGAGCACTCTGCATGGCAGGCTTCCTGGGGGACACTGCTTCTCCCAAGGCCCTAAGCGCCGCCCCAGGCTCCCATCTGTGCTTTCAGCCTGATTGCTTGGCTAGTCTGGCTGCAAAGAGAGAGACACTCCCAAGGAAAAGAAACACCCACCGGGAATAGAGCAGAGAAGCCAAGAGGATGAGAGGTGTTTTGCTAGCTCCCAGGCCCATCAACGGCAAAAACTACATGTTTGGAAAATGAAATTGTTCAATTAGCATCTACCACCGATCACGAATTGCTCAAAACCCCAGCTCTGACAAATTACAGGCAACTATCTGAAGAGTTACAACCCAGAGAAAGGAACAGAATAAGGTACCACTAGAACTTCTCTACAAACTCTGCATCGAGACAGAGACCACAGTCCCAGGTTCTCAAGGTGCAGTGAGAAGGACACCCAGCCTGGAGTCAGCCCAACCCTGCCTCTAGCAACTGCTGGCCAAGGGTCATCGTACATGTGAGTTTCGAGGACTCAACATTCTCGCTATAAGAGCAATAATAATGACATGACCTACCTCACGTGATTATTATTCTGGCACACTGAAGCTTAATAAATCATTTTTCTTCCAGATCATGCTTCTCTACGTATTTGGAAGACACCCTCTCCATTCCCAAGCTAGATTCATTTTTCAGACTCCCCGGCACTGCCATCCAATCCATTTACTCTATGCTAGGCACTGTGCAAGGTACTAGGATATGAAAATGGACAGCTACAGTCCCTGCCCTGGAAAAGCTAACTGTAAAGGGAGAAAAGTGAAGGAAAAAGTGGACTCTATGAAGGCCTTATAGAGAGGTGACATTTGAAAGTAAGCCTTCACCTGTTTGTTACCCATGGTAAAGAGGACTTAAGAAAAAAAGCAAAGGCACATTTATTATCAAAGGTGCTGCTAGATTCTTTATAAAATTATAATAGCTAAAGTTATAAGCATTTTAAAGGATTAAATCATTTAATCCTTGTGACAACCCTACGAAGTGGGTACTATTATTATTTACACGTTACCAAGGAAACCAAGGTACAGAGCAGTTAAATCGCTTGTCCCAAGTCACACAGCTAGAAAGTGGCAAGGCAGGAATTTGAGCCCAGGTGGCCTGCACCAGCGCCCTTGCGGCTCTGAGTCAGCACTCTGCATGGCCTCCAATCATCTTGCATTTCAGCTCTCACCATCCCATGACGTAGTGATAATACAGGCCCAATTTTCCAATCAGGAAATTGAGATTGAGAGAGATTAAATGATTGGCCCAAGATCACTCACCTAGTGAAGGAATAGGGCAGGACAGTGGACTCAGCTCTGACTCCACTGTCCACTTACTTTTCTTAACATTGATGGGGCTGCTTGTTAAAAATGCAGAATCCCAGGTCCCACCTCCCCCTCTTGAACGGAGCCTAGGAATTTGTATGTTCAGGAAGCACTTCAGGCTAGTGTTACACGCCTGTAAGTGTGAAAACTTGAGTACCACAATGTGCTGAGGACTTGTAAAGGTATGAAGGGTCACTACTGACCATCCTCCCAAGAGTCTGCCCAGCTGTGAGCAAATACAAGATGGACACTCGGTCCTCTTCCTTCTCCCACCCCCCCAGCTTCTTCCACCTGCACAGACCCACCGACCCTCAACAAAGGAGAAGGCATGTCACAGGATCCAGTGAAAGCATTATCAATGTCTGCTCTAAACAGTTACCTCAGTCTTTGTTGTACTCTGAGTTCTTGTATCTCAAAACAGCTCTTCCTGCCACCCACCCCTGGTAGCTAACAACCGCTTTCCTCACTTTCCCCTCACTTCCAAACTCCTGGGAAAAAAGAGTTTATACCCGAAGATATTAACTGGTGGTTTGCAAGAGCAAAAATATGTTCCATTTGGTTTTCCCTTCATTTTTTTAAAAAAAGTTGAATTGGTTATCAAACGTTTTAAACATTGGGTGAGTATAAATGAAATGCAAATAAAAATTCAGATTCTGGCTTCTCTTGAAAAATTAGAAAACCTGCCATCACCGTCTGCATTTCTATATGGCAGCAGTTGGCAGTCCAGTTAGATGTAGCAAGCTCTCTCCGAATTACCACTGTCCCTCCCCACCCAACGCCTACAGGTGGCCAGCTTTGCTCAGCTCTGTGGCCTGACTCTCCCAGTCAGCAGGTGAGTGCTGTGTCCCACGTCCCGGCAAGGAAGGGGTAGGGGGCACTGCCCTGGGAGCAGCCACACAAAGCCTCCTGGAGGGCTGGGCTTGAGCAGTGCAGGGAGGAGCCTATGCCGGCCGCTTGAAACCCTCCATCTACTGCCCTCGCTGCCACTGGAGGAAAGACCCTCTGGAAGGCTCCCTGCTGTCACTCAGGCCAGCCTGCATCTTGCAGTTGTCTCTCCAGCTCCCTCAGTGCTCCCTCTCCCTACCATCCAGTCTCATCACCCAATCCACAGATGCTCTGCCCGGGTCTGAGAAGGGATCCCTTAGAGGTCAGTCTCTGAAGGGAGCTCCTTCTGAGGGGTGCCCAGCCTCTAAGAATGGACCTTACTATCCTAGAGCAAAAAACTGTTTCCCCTCGTTAAGTGACATTTCTAAACGTCTGTGTGGTACTTTTCCGCAGGCCTAATTTCGGACATGACAGTATGCCTCGCCCCTGAGGAGGAGACATTTGAGCCCTGAGAGCGCTGAAGAACAGATGCAAGTGTTTGGAGGGAAGCCTCCCGTTCTGCTGGGGTTAATAAGGTCGCCACTGAGAGGAAACACAAACACTGCCCAGCACCCTACTTGTCTGGTCTAGGTAAGAAGTCAGGAGCCACCCCCCGCCCGCCGCCGGCAAAGGAAACCTCTAAAGCACATGAGAGAATTTCTGCCCACGTCGACATTCCACTGATCTCTTAAGCAATCTCTGGTGCGGAAGTAATAGCTTAGGAAGCAGCCCAGAGGGAAGGAGAAGGTGAGAAAGGGAACGGAACTCTGTGTGCCCCGAGAACCTGGCTTCAGCCCAGTCCGGCTCCGTACAGCTGTGGTCTGACTGCCCTGGAGTCAACCTGCTACTCACCCTGCTCAGGGAACACCTACCAGACTGTCCTCACCCCCTCACTGACTCCCTCCTGCTGCCCTTGGTCATCTAGGCCCTGCGGCAGGCCGAGCAGAAAAGGATCAGACTGGCAGCTCCCCCAGAGGAGGGCCTACGTCTCTCATTTCTTCCTCCAAGAGTCTCGGCAACCAGCACTGGCACCGCAAGTTTCAGGGAGGGTCATCATTAGAGAGAGTTCCTTTTAAGTACCCAAACCAGAGTTCTCGAAAGCGGGAGCGTTTGATTCTCCCTTTCTCTCCTGCAGGTGTCCTTGGACTGGGCCAAGGCGGGAGGCGCCTCATCTACCTTTCATAGCTCTGCCTGGACTGACAGCTCAGGCTCTGCTGTCGCGGCTCACCTGCACAGCCTTCCTAGGAAATTCAGCCATCCCACAGGTCCCCTGACATCCTGGCCCGCTCTGTCCCCACGCGGCTGAGAAAGCTGTAGGGCAGTGCTAGCTAGTTCTTCGCCATGTTTTGAACAATCCTCAGTACTTGGCAGAGACTTCTGCACATAAAAGACAGGCAAATAAACGTTAACTGATTTGCCAACTGATGGCAAAAGAGGGCCCCCAAGGAGTCAAAGGCCAGGAAGACAAAGGGCCCTAGAAATTCTAGCACTGGCCATATCCTTTAAGGTGCACTCTTCTGCTCCCCGAAGTCATGGCTGCAATAAATCCAATGAAAGGGAGGTTTCCAGCTGTAGGTGCCACCCAGTTGGATTGTCACCAGCAGGCCTTTTCCTCCCAGCCCTCAGCCAGTCCTGTCTACCTCAGGAGTTTCAATCTCCTCACAAGTGCCCCTATTATCTTCCAGGGTCCTCCTGCGGTAACAGTTCTCATCCAACACACCCATGAAGAAAGGCTGCTCCTGGGAAACCTGCCTTCACCTCCACGCTGGCTTTCTCCTCCCCCACCCCTCTTTTCCCCGCTTCCTTTCCTGACTCATTTCTCACTGGTTATCTGCCCACAACCTTGTCTTTGGTTCTGTTGTGCCTAAAGTCAAGGGGTTACACAAGGGAAAGGGGAGAAAGTGGGCTCAGAGGTTGGGTGGGTGGGTATCAAAAGCTGTAGAAAGGGAGCCAGGAAGGTTTTTCTCAAGTCTGTCCCCTAATTCCCTCCAAAGTTCCAGACCCCTTTTCTCCGTCGGCACTTCTACATACCTGGTACCTTGGATCTTTTCCATTCCAGCCCCAAGCTCTGGGGCTCTAGGTCCAGAAAGCCCTTTGAGCAAAAATGTTGAGGGGATTATGAGCCTGGTCAAGTGGAGAGGAACCAAGATTTGTTTTGCTGGGAGATCAGAAGAATTGCTGGGGGTTTTTACAGGTCCCTGTGAGGCTGAAATCTGTCTCAACCAGTCACAAAAAAGATGATTTTTGTTGTTGTTGTTGAATAACAACCAGAAAAAAATTAAGCTCTCTTTCCATCTCCTGACTGTCCACTTATCACTCCCACATCCTCTTTCCCAACTCTCCTCCCCAAAGAGGTCTTTAAGTTTGGGTTTTCAACCTCAACCATTTTCAATCCCTTTTCCTGCCAGATGGTCCTTCTCCAGTTCAGTACAGATTCTGTGGAGGTTTGAAGTTGGGTTTAAATGTTTCCTGAAAGCCTAAAATGGGGTGAGGGCTTGTTAGGCAATTCCAGGCCAAAGGAATCCTGGTTGCTTCCAAGACAGTTTTAAAAACCTAGACATGGCTGTTTCTGCCAGTCTGGAAACTCAGCCTCTCAGCGAGCGGCTTAACCCAGCTCTGCCAGGACGATGGAGCCCGCTCTGTCCATAGAACGGAGGCCTGCCCCACAAAGAGCCCTGCCCTCTTTCACCCTTGGCAAGAAGAACCTGGTGGGTCCTGTACACATGATGATGATTCCAAGGCCACAGACCTATCTCACACCAGTGCCTTCCCTCTGCCAGTCACAGCAGACTAACTGCCATTTCCTACACATGCCAGGAGTGTTCATGCCTCCAAGCTTTTATTCAACCAATTCCTTCCATCATCAAGTCCTCCACCACCATTCTTTCTTAAATATCCAGTTCAAATGTTGACTTCTTTCTGAAGCCTTTCCCAATCCTACGTCTTGACCCCATTCTCACCCTTCCCATGCTCTCCAGCCTAGCTGAACTCAACCTGACTGATGGCAAGATGCCTGCCCTGCTCCAGAAAAACACACCACCCACAAGCCAACTTTCTCAGAAGAGGACTAGGAAATAGTAAGGGCTAAAGGGACTGGGCAAGCCTCAATGCCTCCGTTTTCCTACCTGTAGTATAGGAAGAATACTCTACCTCTATAATGAGAACTTGAAGACCAATGAGAAGCCATGTATAAAAAACAGAGGATACTCAGAACCAAGAGGGAACATACTTGAAGTCTCTGGCTTTCCCCCAACTCTCAGCCTCAGGACCTCTTCTCTTGTCCTCACTCTCTTAGCTCTTACTCTGTTTCCTATTTCACTGAGAAAATAGAAACAATCAGAACAGACCCTCAATAAACTACCACCATCACATTTACCCACCACCAGCAACAGGGCAGATCTTGTCACTACTTCTGCTCAAAACCCTAACATGGATCCCAATCACTAAAAGTAAGAGCCAAAATCTTCACAATGACCTACAAGGTCTTCATCATCTAGGTCTCTATGAGATCTCTGACCTCATTTCAACTACTCTTTCCCTTTACGTTTTCCCCACCAGCCACACTATCTCCTTATTATTTCTTCAAATACACCAGGCACATTCCAACTCCGGGCCTCCACACCTGCTGTCCCCTGTAACTAGAACATACTCCCCCAAGAGAGCCTGCTCCCTCATCTCCCAGGTCTTTGGTCAGACATCATCATCTTAGTGAGGCCTTCCCTGGATCACACTAAAATTTAGTGTTAAGAAATTACTACTAGGGACTTCCCTGGTGGCGCAGTGGTTAAGAATCCGCCTTCCAATGCGGGGTACGCAGGTTCGATCCCTGGTCAGGGAACTAAGATCCCACATGCCGCAGGGCAGCTAAGCCCATGCGCCACAATTACTGAGCTTGCGCTCCTCAACTAGAGAGACCACGTGCCGCAAAACTACAGAGCCCACGCACTCTGGAACCTGCGTGCCACAACTAGAGAGAGAAAACCCACACACCACAACTAGAGAGAAGCCTGCACACCACAAAAAAAGAGCCTGCATGCCTCAACGAGGACCCCGTGTGCCGCAGCCAAAAATAAATTAAATAAATAATAAATAAATCTTTTTTTAAAAAAAAAAAAGAAAAATTTTTTTAATGAAGAAACATTTGCCACCATTTCAGAGTGGCTCTACCCGGACAGAGTGAGCAGGCTGGGGGCTTCACTGTCCAGGCCCATCTTCCAAGCCCACCAGCCTTCCCAGTTCAGAGTCTGACCTACCCTCAGCAAGCACACCCACTCAGAAAACTGAAAAGTGGGCCACATCCTATGAACACCCAAAAGATTCAGGGCAGGGGTGGCTGCAGCCCCAGAACAACTGAAGTTGCTCTCTGCAAAGATTGCAATGATTTTCCTATTATAAAATGCAAAGATCCTTTCTCTGGGGCTTAATGAATCAGAGGACCTTCCTTTCCTCGTGTCTACTGTTTGGGACACTACTGATCAGCCCTCTCTGAAGCACTGTAATGTAGTTAACTCTCAATCTGGAGTACGGTCTCTGGGGGTAGCATTTTACCATCTGCCTGGAGGATCCTCACGCTCATCAAAAGAGGGCACAGGTTAAGAAAGGTTGGGGGAATACTGTCAGAGAAGTAGAGAGAGACAGGTGTGGCACCTAAGACTTCTATTTGTTTACGTACCTGAAGCCTCTGAGGGCATCTTCCCAGCCAGGCCCCCATGCTACTGTGCTATACTCTGGTCCTTGCCCTTGAGCAGCTCCCCATCCTGCCTGAGAGAGACAAGTAAAGAAAAGATTCTGGCACATTGTAACAAGAGCTGTGATAGATGTATGCACACAGAGTTCTGAGAGCAAGGAGAAAAGACACCTAATCAGATGGACAGGACGGAGGTAAGGGAGGGCTTCTGGAGGAGACAAGAAGTAACACTGGGCTGAGTCTTGCAGGACTTGTGGAAGATAAAGAAGGCAGAAGAACACTGCTGCAAGCAGAAGAAAAACCATGAACAAAAGCCAAGGAGATCTTAGAGCAAGAACAGGACACAAAAGGCAATAACCATAGTGGAAAACATTGATAAATCAGACTACACTAAATAAGAACTCTGTTCATTAAAAAATGCCACTTAGAGAGTGAAAAAAGAACCTTTGGAGTGGGTACACAGGTTACAGAACTCAGCAGATTAGGAACATTAGATACACAGAGGAAACTTATCAAGAAGTAGAGTAACTCTCAAACTGCAGATCTTGGCCAGATCATTAGGGCTGAATTTCCCTTTGGATAAAAGTCTCAGTTTTGGAAGGGAGTAGAAGAAAGTGCACATACACAGCCAGGCTCTGCTAGTTCTAAGTATGCATTTATCTCATTTAATCTAGCTGTCATTGTCTCTATTTTACGGATGAAGAAACTGAGGCTCGGACTTCCCTGGTGGCGCAATGGTTAAGAATCCACCTGCCAATGCAGGGGACACAGGTTCAAGCCCTCGTCTGGGAAGATCCCAGAGCCACAACTACTGAGCCCGTGCACCACAACTACTGAAGCCCACGCACCTAAAGCCCGTGCTCCGCAACAAGAGAAGCCACCGCAATGAAAAGCCCGCTCACCGCAACAAAGAGTAGCCCCCGCTCACCGCAACTAGAGAAAAGCCCGCACGCAACAACGAAGACCCAGTGCGGCCAAAAATTAATTAATTAATTTTTAAAAAATAAGGAAACTGAGGCTTAGGCTAAGTAATTTGCTCAGGGTTTCACAGTAAGTGGCAGACCTCAGAGTCTAGAGAGGTTGGCACTGAGCCCTCTAATTGACACCAGAGCACATAAGTCCTCCGGTCTCTGTCATATCTTGTGACAGGAAGCCATCCTCCAACCCAAGCGTGCCCCTGCAGCCCAGCTCTGTCTGTAAAGAGTTAGAAACGGATATTGGCAGTAGTCTCATGCCTGGCCCCCAAATGCTTGGTGTTAAAATCCCATTTTTCTTTAAGCCATCTAGTTCAGAGGGCCCTGAATCAATTAAAAATAAATGTAAGAGATGCTCCTCTCTTGCTGTTCTTCAAGCCTTTTCTCCTTATCATTCTTCCCCACCTAGGGGACCCTGGTCAAAGAAAGGCCTTCCCCTAACAATGCAGTCCAGCTGGAGCTGAGACTGAAGGTAAGGGGCATCTGTCTGTCCATCTATCCAACTTCTTTAAGGGTTATGATGGGGACAGAATTTGCCTTTTTCCTTCTTTAAATAAAGCAAGTGTTACTTGGCTTCTGTGGTTCTCAAACTGTGTGCTGAGGTGCCCTAGAGCACCGCAGTGAACTCACAGGGGTGCCGCAAGATATATATTTTTTAAATTAATTTCTTTTTTTATTGGGGTATAGTTGTTTTACAAGTTGTGTTAGACGATATTTTAAATTTTTGAGGGAAACAAGACCAATATCCAACATTTGTTTGGACACCCCGCGAGTTCACAGTTTTAACATTAGACTGCACTACATTCTTTTCGATGATGTCATTTCTTTGTGAAGCTGGGTTTTCAGCAGCTGCTGTGATTAAAAAGCAATAACCGTGTGAAAAGCAATGTGGAACAGGAAATGGGATGGCAGTATTCAATCTGATTCCAAGATGTGAGATGTTGTACAGTGCCCAGTACATCCCATAAGTTAGTAACTGTGGTTATTTTAAGAATGAAATAAAAAATGTTTGTAATTGAAATTGACGTACAATATTATGTTAGTTTCAGGTGTACTACATAGTGATTTGATATTTGCATATATTATGAAATGATCACCATGATAAGTCTAGTAACCACCCGTCCCCATACAAAGTTATTACAATATTATTGACCATATTCCTTATGCTGAATATTACATCCTCGTGACTTATTTAATATATAACTAGAGGTCTATACCTCTTAATCCCCTTCACCTATTTCACCCATTCCCCCAACCCTCCTCTAAAAATATTTTTCCTTTCAATTTATATACATATATTTTTCAAATGGCTACTCAGTTATCAGGATATAAGCACTTACTAAATTGTTTACACCTAAACACTTAATAAAAATAAGGTCTCTCTTTTGGCCTCTGGGCACTGTGAAAAATTACTAAAACACTAAAGGCCCACGAACTGAGAAAGTTTGGGAACCTCTGGTAGCAGGTGTTTTTTTAAGTCTCTGTGTCAAGGAGTCAAGGAGGAGCTCCCAGGGCAGGGAGCTCCCAACCCTGCCCCAGAAGCCGGCGGGCAGCTAGCACTCAGGCCTATGGACGGCACACCCAGGCTTTCACTGCAGCTGACAGAAGAGCTGCCCCTCTGCCTGAAGAGATGAGGCTGCACAGTAGCTCCCTCTCAGCCCAGAGGCTGTGCACATCTGCCTCAGCTGTACCCCAGGCTCCCGGGCTCCCCTCTGAACTCCCTCCCTGAAAAGCTCTATTCAGTATGGACCTCATGAATAAAACCCAAGCCAGCCCAGAAGCCAGCAGGGGACTTCCACACACACTCAGACTTGGGCAAAGTCCACAAACCAAACCATTAATCCACTGAGGGAGGGAGGGATGGGAATCTGGGAGACGGCTTCCACTGACAGCCCATCCACTAAAAGGCCAACTGGGTTTTTTGGGTGAAGATTTACATGAAAATAACGCCTTTGTTCCCCAGGGGTTTCTGGCCCTATATACTCCTCCCTCCATTCTTCCCTGAAGTCATAATCCTCTGTTGGTGACATCACAGCTGTTGATACAATAGCCAACTGTTATGATGTCACAAGACTCAACTTTTGTCATTTTCAGTGGGGAGTGGGGTTAGAGAATGTGACAAAGGGCTGGAATTGAATAAGGTTATAGAACTGGAATTTGCTTTTTCATGCTAATTTCCCTGGTAGCGAAGGGCAGTGACTCAGAAAATGAAAGGCAAGCAAGCCACTGGCAGCAAGGCTGTGTGTAGATTCATCTACACCAAGGGGAGAGGGATGGCGTTAGGGGGGCTAGGGCAGAAAGGAGACAAAAGTTTTCAATTCCAGGATTAGCCAAATATGAAGATGTTCTCAGTCTGGCCAAGTTCAGGACTTTCTCTTTCCATTATCCATCATCTGAGCCCAGGGTAAGCAGAGAAAAGCTGAACTGCAGGAAAGGCTCCAGGCTGGAATGTTCCCTGGAAATTAATGTTTGGGATACTGCATTGGGTTCTGGACTCTACACTGTCCAAGGGATAGGCTCTGTTTGGACTGCATCCTGAGGACAGTGACCAGAATGGAGAGGGCACTCAGAGGCATGTCACAGGAGAAATGACTACAGGAACTGAGAGTGTTTACCCTGGAGAAGAGAAGGCTGCGGATGGGGGAGGCGGATAATTGCCTTGAGAATTCTGAAAGGCTCCCATGTGAAGAAGGGACTACATATGCTATTTATGGTCCCCCAAAGAGACCTCAGACAATGAGAAGATCCAGAATGGCCAATATGAGAGAGAACTTTTTATTCTTAAATTCCAGTTAGAGACTATAAGTTTTTTTAAATTCTTAACTTCTTACTTACAGGCGAGGCTCTTGAGGACAAGACTGTCTTGGTCACTTTAGTGTATACCCCAGAATTTAGAATAAGTGGCACATAGTAAGAGCTTATTAATATTTGTGAAATAAATGAACAAACGAAGCAAGGACAATGGTCTGCTGAAGTTGGTGCTTACTCATTCAATAAGTAGTTTTGAATCCCTACCACATGCCACTCACTCAGTTAAGATGCTGGGGATACAAGGGTGAAAGAAGCGGATAAGGTTAGTCTTCCCTCTCCCCCTGCTTTGTAGATTAGCACAGATGGCACGTAAGGTCCCTTCCAATATTGAGACTCCTTGATTTTTAGAGATGACTAAAATATTTTAAACTGAGAGCAAAGAGGACCCCAAAGGCCATAGATAAACCCTACCTACCACCGCTGCTGTTATTCACAAGCCTGGAAATCTAGACCAAGCTAAGGTTGCCTTCTCGACTGGGGAGGGGCCTGATGCTGAGACAGCCCTGTGCTGGGCCAGACCAGACCAACCAGACTGGGCGTTTTATCAAAGCCTCCCAAGCACCCTAGACAAGACACAGTAGGCTCTCATGTGAACCTGGGCTCCCTCAGCCCAGCAATAAGTACGTATAGTCCAGTTAGGTAATATGAGGTATTTCAGATACCCTCACTTCTCTAGGGAACTTAAAATTTCCCCAACAGCCTCAGGGCAATTATCCTTCTAGGGGCCATCTGAATGACAACATAGTCACTACAGAACAATTTTCAAGGAGATAATTCCAAGATCTTCTAGGCTGTGCTAGGGATACAGGCTTGGTTCCAACTTCTGAGGGCATAAGAGTACAACTAAAGGTAATGAAACAGATGATTTAACAATAACGATATACAATATACCAGAGACACAATACACACAGACATTATCCTCTTCAGGGTAGTCCTTAGAGGCCTGAATGTTTATTCCAATACATTCTCAAAACATTCCTGAAATTCCTGTTTGGAAATTGCCCTCAGAGACTTTGGAACATTATCTGAATTTTCTCTGAAGGAAAATCTGCATCCTTCAAGGGTGCTAACTCATTCAGAGCCATGTGGCAAAAAGGGTGCAAACGAGAGAAAAGCATCCTGGGTCAGAATAAGCAGTATCTGTCAAGTATACTGTGGAGCATACTGTATACTGATCTCAAAGGGGATGCATACCGACACTGTCCCAAATCTCCACTTTTTAGAGTACAGCTGTATGAGTTCACAGAGCTCTCTGAGTATCTAATAAACCCCAAGAACATCCATAGAAAACTTCTAAGAACATGAACTTCTGTCTACCCTTTTAGGATGTTCACAAGCTCCCAAAGTTCCTCCATAGACTCACTGTAAGAATCCTTGTCCTGGGCTTCCCTGGTGGCGCAGTGGTTGGGAGTCCACCTGCCGATGCAAGGGACACGGGTTTGTGCCCTGGTCTGGGAGGATCCCACATGCCACGGAGCGGCCGGGCCCGTGAGCCATGGCCACTGAGCCTGCGCGTCCAGAGCCTGTGCTCCGCAATGGGAGAGGCCACAACAGTGAGAGGCCCGCGTACCACCAAAAAAAAAAAAAAGAATCCTTGTCCTAACCCATTTTACCTGCCCCATAAGTGCACAGGTAATTCTGAATGGAGGCCTACAGAGCTCAGCAGGTATGCCAACACTGGGCACTGAGAGAGTGGCAAAAAGGCACCCTGCTTCCATGAGTCCTTGCATCATTTTTTCAAACCTGGATGTCAGCAATTTACAAACTACTACACATCACAGGCCTTCAGGAGTGTTAGAAATAGTTAAATCCAAAAATATCAGACTTACAAATGCCAAAGATCCTGAGACTCAAATGTGACATTTTCTAACGTGGTTTGTAAACTGGTGCTGAAGACAATTCCCAAAGAGGAATCAAATCTACCTATGGTAACCACAGGTGTTTAGCCGTGTAAGTGCACATATGAAGAGCAAGCTATGGTCACAGCACAGATTTTCTCCCCTTCCCTAAGTCCCCAGTCTCCCTGTGAAGCACCGGGAATATGCCTCCTGCCTTCTTCTGGGCCGGCCAGCATGCCTACCAAGCAGCTCCCGACACACTAAAAGCCACCCAAGTCACATCTGGCTCATGCCATTGCTCTCTGTAATGAGGTATGACATGTATTTAAAGCTCTTGTATATTTTCAGATTTGTAGCCTACAATTAGGCATTTTTGAGGGGTGTAGCTAACTACAGTTCTGTTCAGTGACCTATAATTATTCACACAGGCATCACGGCCAATCCAGGCAACTATCAGGCTGAAGGAAGGCACTCTGAGCTCAGACCTCACGGAAGAGGCTGCTCAGCTCTAAGGAGGCCCAGAGAACACTGGTTAGTGACGGGCCTCAGGGGGCCACATTGCTCTTCCTTGGCTATACACAGATACACTGTCCTCTCTGTCCCCTACACCAGTCTTCCTCATCCACTGCCTGGCTCAGCACAGCTCAACCCCAAGCCCAAGGAATGGCACAAAATTGTGCCACAAAAATGTACCGCTTTGCCGGACACAATCTCCATTACCAAGGCAATAGCAATTTAAAGCAATTTCTCAAACTCCCTACAAATCTCTCACCTGAGGAAAAACGGGTCACACCCACCAGGCCACAGAATCCTGCCGTCCACTGCTGTGCAGCTGGGCTGTGGCAGCTGACATGGGCCACCTCTCTGAGCCAAACTCTCTGCCACCCGTTGCAGTGGCCTCACTGCTCCCAAGAGCCCAACAGAATAATTCTCCCCCTTGCAAACGCCTACCACCATGCTTCCCCACTGCTTCCCTGGCTAGAAGGGAAGGCCTGGTTAGCCCTCAAGATCTGTCTCTAGTGATATTTCAGATATATATTTAGCTCCATTAAGAACTGGTTTCTTGATTCTTTAATGGAAGCTCAAATCCCGATTCTAAATATAACCAAAGATACTGCCACTAGCCAGCCCAGTGCGCTGTGAAGTACGACTATGGCCCACACTCAGAGCGGCATGCACGTTAAGTATGAGCCCAATAGCTCAACCACAATTCCTATGCAAGTTACCCTTCTTCCACAACGCTGGCTCCAAGTCCTTCAGCGTGCTTTATACTTTTCAAAAATACTTTCACATGCCACCTCATTTGAGTCTGCCAAACAAACCCCAGAAGTTAAATGCAATAGGTATTTTCTCTCCTTTTTACAAAGAAGACAGGCTCAGGGAGGCTGTCTTGCCCCAAGGTCACTCAGCTAGTAAGTGCAGAACCAGGTCTAGAACTACTTTGTAGCTGTGCGACCTCAGTTCTTCATATGTCAACAATTAATAGCGGCAAACTCATAGGGCTTACTGTAAGAATGAAAGGGCTCAAATACGAAAGGTGCTTGGAATGGTGTCTGGTCCACCGTGAGGACTACGTTATTACTGTTGCTGTTGTTGTTATTTTTAAGAGTACTATTACCACCACCACCCAGAACCCCCAGTTCAAAACCTAAAGCTCTTTCCTCTCCCTCCTTCTGCAACTTTGCAAGGATTACTCAGGAGGCAGTTTCATCTAACCTTGAGTGAGTCCAGACCCAGTCCCTGCAATTTGCCTATGGAATCTGGAACTCACCGGGCCCTCTATCTTACCACTCCACAAACTTCTCCATGCTTTTGGGTGCATACGCATACACACATATACCACCTTTCTGCAAATCTGACTCTCTAGTCTCCTGGCCTCCGATGTCACGTATGCTATGTTAGCCACCATTCTGTGGCTCACCCTGCCTGCAGTACCCAACTTTTCATTCACTTGGTTCCTCCCTTCAATAATCAATAACGAGAACCCGACTCTCTACCAAGCACTGAGGGGAATATACCTTGCCCTCCAAACACACCAAATGAAAAGTGCGGGAAGAGTGGGGTGCACAAGGGGAGTGACAGCACAGAAGTGCCAGAAAATAACTCTGAGGGCAGCACAATAGATTTCAGAACAGCAATGCTTGAAATGCGTTTTAGAGAGTGACTAGAGTTTTCTGGGCAAAGGGAGAGAAGGACATTCAGAGCTAAGAGAACAGCATTTACACAGGGTTACAAGGCAGAATCATACAGAATATGATAATCTCACACTGCCACCATGCAGGGGCTGTATGTGTGTGCCCTCCTGTGTGTGTGTGTGTGTGTGTGTGTGTGTGTGTGAGAAAGAGAGAGAGAGAGAGAGAGAGAGAGGAAGACAGAGAGAGGGAAACAGAAAAAGAGACAGAAACAGAGACAGAGAGAGACAGAAAAAGCGAAGAGAGAAAAATTAGATGTAGGTGGGTGAACCCATACTGCCTGGGGGTGGCAGGCAGCCGGGACAACAAGCGTCACGTCTGCCTTTCCATAGTCTGAGTGGCAATCTCAACTCCCTGGTATGCTTACAGTGCACCAGTCTTAAATGCAAAATCCTCTAACAACTGTTTTCTCTTTCCTTCTGTCTTCCCTCCTTCTAAAGATCTGTTTATCCCAATTCTCATTTCTGCCCCGCTCTGAGCCTGACTTTTAGTGCCAGTGCTTTTACACAAATCCAGCTTCACATCCTGAGTGAAATATAATTTCATAGGAATGTAATTCTGGAATGATCTCATTGAAAAAGCACACCCAGCAAAGGCCATGAGCAAACTTCAGGCCAGCCCATTCACACCCAGAGCCAAGGAGATTGCAGACCCCTTTCCCTTAAATGGACAATGTGCCTGGGGCCCAAGCAAAGCACACCAGCTGCCCACGGATATTATTCTGCCCACAGCCAGCCTGCCTGCTGGCAGACCAAGGCCTGGGCCCACAGCAGTGACCACCACAAACCATTCTGCACCGTACAAGGACAGACCCAGGAGAGCATCCAAGCAAACGGGCCTTACTGCGCAGACGTTCCCCATGCCCCCTTGGGAGGGCTCTGGCTCCAGGCCAGGAGACACCAGCTAAAACTATTAAGACCCCCACTCCCCATCACATCCATGCCAGGCAGAAGAAGGCCCAGAAGCCAAGCTGGTAAGGATCCTCTCCACAGCTATCTGTCTTCCCTACCTCTCTGAAACTCAGCTGCTATCCAACTCTATGGAGACAGTCAAGAAAGTAGGGCATTTGACTCTGGAACCAGATGGCAAAGCCAGGTCTAGCCCAGTCCGGCAGGCTGAGACAGGGTAGAACTGGGGAAGAAATAATATACTCTGACGGACTTTCAAAAACTCTAGCTGAAAAATCACTAAGTTGGAGTCTTTGGAAAAAATGTCCTTACTCCAAATCTGTACCTCACCCCCAATGAATCCTCATAAAATGGACCAGAAGAAGAGGAAAAAAATGAATGGCTTGCAGGGTCTACAGGAACTCTATGTACTATTTTTGCAACTTTTCTGTAAATCTATAACTCTTCTAATATAGAAAGTTGATTAAAATTAATGGTTTGTCATGCTTTCCTCTGTAAGGAACAATGGGAGAAGAGAAGCGCTGGGTATAAATTCCAACTCTACCTCCACCAGCTACGAAGCTGTGGATGAGCGTTCTAGGCCTCAGTTTCCTTAAGGATGAGGTGGAGATGACAGCGTTCTCGTGCAGGTTCACTAAGGCCTGCAAAGGCCTTACCACTGCCCAAAATGCTTTCTTCCTGGGCAGTAGCAGTTCCTCAGTTCAGTCAGCCTTCACCGTGGGTTCTCGGCGACTGCAGTAGGAGGCCCTACCTCCACTCCACGGCCCTGTGGTCTTTATGATTTACAGCCTCTTCCACACATGGCATCACACTTTAAGCCCACAGTAATCACCCAAAGGGCTGAAAGCCACCTTACAGCGAGTTCCAACTAGTGAAAGCTCCCCTTTGTTGACAGAAACATGTTCTCCTTCCTGCTTTCCCTTCCTCCAGTAGGATCCAATGTCACTGCCAGGAGCTGAACTACTTTCCTGCGGTTCACAGGGGTCAACCAGAAGGAAAGGCAGATGGTGACAGAGCTGGGCTCCCAGTTCAATCAGCCATCCTTGGCAGAGGGTGGGCAGGGGAAGAAGTATGCTCTCCAAGTTGCCACAAAAGACTCTGCACCCCTCAGCAGCACCACTACCCCCAACAGCTCCCACACCCTCCCTGCCCCGTGCTCCCCACTAGGCTCCACATGAAGCTGGGTTGATAAACTACAAATCCGCCAAGTTAATGGGCACAGCAAGTTCCCCAAAGCCAAGAGATAAGCCCCCAGGTCAGGCGTGAAGTTGCGCCCAAGCCCTGGAGCCAGGTTCTCAAGCCTCAGCCACCCTGACTCTTGGCTCCATGATGTGCTGTCCACTTTCCCCCAGCAAGACTGCGGTGAGTGGACACAGGCCCCATCCTGGTCTCATAAGTGGATGGGCTGGAGGCCAAGGAAAGAATCAGGTGAAGAAAGGTATGGCTCTGATGTCACATTATCTCTTTAAAAATCACTCACAAGGATATCAGGTCCTTAAAAACTCTCCTAAAACAAAGGAGAAGGCTAATCTCACCCTGAAATTTTAGTGTCCAAATAAGGGAGCAGTCAGTGCTAGAACTGTTAGCTTGCTCCAACTTTGAAAAGCCCTGTGAGAGAAGCAGTTCCCAGGCTTGAGATTCCACTGACAGGTTGTAACCCCTCGAAGCACTAATGGGTACATTCTAGTGGCTAATTTCTCTGACCTTCCAGATGGCTGTACTGGGGACACACCCCAGCTGAGGCCCAAGGACATTAGTTCCTGGCAAGGAGTATGCAAAAGCTCAGCAGCCCAGCCGAGCCAGATAACAGCCCCAGCTCCAGCGGCTTCAAGGACACGTTTTGGGAAGCAGAGCTCAGGAAGAAGATGTCCTTGGAGCTATTTCTTATTTAACCAAATAAGAGCCAAATATAGCCAAATATGAAGAAGCTAACTATGTCATCTTCTGTGCAATTTTTCTCCAGCTAATCACCTCTTATCAAGCTTACTACGATGGTCTCTGATTACATAGAGCTCTTTATCGAGTGCCAGCCCATGGAGGCAGTAAATAAATGTGAAGTGTTACTATTATCATTACTAGTTCTCCTTTCTTCTTCCATCTCTAGTCCTCCTTCTCGTAAATGACAGACTAAGTATCCTCGAATCTCAATATCATCATGTCATTCCTCTGGGCTCCTTAACTGCCAAGTCCAGATTCTTCCGGTTCCTCCAGAACCTTGTCAAATGCTACCAACCAATCTGGCTTCCCTCTTCTTCCTTCCTCCTCGTTCCACCATCCCTCACCTTACCACCACCATTCCCCTACCATCCTCCATTCCCCTTCACACAAAGCCACACAGACTTGCATAGACACACACACACACACACACAAATGCACTGAACTTCTCTCTCCAGGCAGGATGCCTCCCTGCTCCATACATATCCATTTCTGCGCCCATCTTTTTATGTGCAAACCATTTCCAGCCTGGAGTACTCCCTTTCCTCCCTGCTATCCAAATCCTATCCATGCTCCATGGCCCAGTCTAAGGTCCCTCTTAAACTGAAGTTGGGAAACCATCAGATCCACAAACAATGACCGAGCACTTCCCCTGTGCCAGGCACTACGCCACTCACTAAGGACACAGTAAGGAAAACAACACAGTCCTCCATGCTCCTAACTGGTGGGAGCGGCTTCAACAAGAACCTCCCTGGGGGCCTCCTTGGTGAGGAGGTTAAGAATCCGCTCTTAACCGCTCTAGCACAGCGGTTAAGAATCCGCCTGCCAATGCAGGGGACACGGGTTCGAGCCCTGGTCCGGGAAGATCCCACATGCCGCGGAGCAACTAAGCCCGTGTGCCACAACTACTGAACCTGCGTGCTAGAGCCCGCGAGCCACAACTACTGGGCCCGCGTGCCACAACTACTGAAGCCCGTGCGCCTAGAGCCCATGCTCCGCAACAAGAGAAGCCACTGCAATGAGAAGCTTGTGCGCTGCAACGAAGAGTAGCCCCCGCTCGCCACAACTAGAGAAAGCCCGCACACAGCAACAAAGACCCAACGCAGCCAAAAATAAATAAATAAATAAATTTATTTTTTTTAAAAAAAGAACCTCCCTGCTCACCTGAACTGTGCAAGTAAGAGAGTCAACAACCAGACCTCAGAGGCAGCTTGTTGTGACACTTGTAGGGGCAAAGGTGGAGGCGGGAGATGAAGCCCCAGTTGGGTGAGGTCTTCTTGCCTCTCCTTCAGCCTTTCTACGAAGCCCCCTAGGCTTGGTGGTTTAGAATGTATTCTATTACAAGAATCATCGTTCTCTCTGACCACCTTGTCTCCTGCCCTGCTTTGGAGTTTATCAGCTTCAGAGGTCGGCTGGGTCCAATTCCATTCAATAATAACCCTAGCCAATACCCCTCCTAAGGACCAGATACACAGCTTCACATCCCCACCCTAAGCCCGGGAAAAGAAAGAAAACAACCAACCCTTTCCTCAGGAGTTCCCAGACTTTGTGTCACCGTGACTGCATAGCTATTGGAGGCCACATGGGAGGCAACTCCCTTAGGCCTCTCCAGGGTGGTAGACAATTCTCAGACCCTAATAATAACTTCACTTCTCTCTCTCCTATTCAAGAAGGGTTACTGGGATAGGAGTCAGATTGCTATTATTACAAGAATAATCCTGCATACCTTCTAAATTGTAAAAATGGATAACCTATTCACATGTACCTCGGTCCTTTAACTCCTGTAGTAACAGATGTAATAACTCTACATGTCATATCATATCAACGCAGTTGCTCTTTCCCCCTGAATCAGAAACAGAAGAGGCCCTCCAGAAGTAATCTTAGATACCTTTTAGACTCAGGGAGGAAGGAGGAGAGAACACCTAACCCATCCCAATTTATATTTCCAGCAGTGGAGACTCACAGTCTTCCTCATCACAACCTATCTGAACCTCAAGTCTCTGAATAAGCTCATGCCACGTGAGACTCAACCATTACTTCTTATTACAGTTAACGATTCAGCCTCCTGCTAGTAAAGATCACCCTTCCTAGCAAGGCTGAATTGGTCTCAGGAACCATTCTAAGGAATGGAAGGAAGCTCACAGCGTTCAGGAGCTCGCCCAAAACGCCAGTCGTGTGTTTAGGTGTGCAGACCTCAAGGGGCTCTGATAGGTCAGGGCTGCCAGAAAGGCCACAGCTGCTGCTGATCAATGTACACCACATGTGAGCAATACAAGGGATCAGTGAGGAAAGCCTTACAGAAAAGGCAGCACGGAAGGAAGAAGCTGCCGTCAGCCCTCAGATCACTAGCACCTAGCTCAGAGGAGTGTGTGCCTGAGCGAAGCTATGCACCCAACCGTAACAAGCACCCAGTCTCTGAAACCCGTGGCGTCCAGACAGTATCATCTTGTACTCGACCGTGCAGGCTGCCCCCACTCAGCTACCCTGAGGGCGGCCCGTCGCCAAAGGCTGGAGGGAGGGCCCAGGGCACACTAAGCATCTTCAGAGACGCAGCTACACATTCAGTCTCCTTCCATCTCAGCCCCTCCCCCTGCCCCTGCAACTCAAATTTTCAGTCTCCACATATGTGTGTCTGTGTGTCTGCGTTTTATTTACACTACCCATGTCTGTTGTTAGCAACAGAAACAAAGTACTTTAAGGCAGAAAAGGCAAGCGGCCAACTGGCCTGCTGCTCCCCGTCCTGCTTCCAGCTCAGGGAAGAGGCTGTAAGGGATCCTTTGGGCTCCAAGTGACCATGTGGGCTGACAGCTCCCATGTACTAGGGGAGCTGGCATGGAGCCAGGTCACCCCAAGTCAAACACAGCTGTTTGGGGCCCCAACCACTGGCCCTCCCCCTTCTTCCCTGGAGGCCACACTCTGAACACCTCGTTCTCTCACCTGCCTAGATGCTGACTACTGCTGGAAGGCAGAGCTTCAAACGCCAGAATTCAGGAAACCCACTCTCCTCCCTTGTACACTAGGAGACCGTAAAGATGAACAGGCATTGCCTCCCCAGACCCAGACTCTATAGAGAAGCAGCCCAAGGCTAAGTTTTACCTTCATGTCCTTTCCCATCTTCAGTTTTTCTGCTACTGATAATCTTCCAAGTTCCAGTATCAGGCTCCTCAATAAAATCAACAGTAACTACTGATCACTGCTTTGTTTTTAGCACTGCGCTCAAGGAGCTCACAGGCTAACTCAGGGAAACAAGACACAATAGGAAATAATCCAAATGTGAGACACAGACTAAAAGTGCTCTAAAGTACAGTGGGTGGGAGTGGAGGGGCTCACGACAGGATTTCTGTGGGAGAGGAAACATGAGACAAGTTTTAAAGGACAAACAGTAGTTGGACAGAATGACACAAAAGGCTGTTGTAAGATTTAGAGTTAGACTCAAGGTCCCAAGGCAGGAAGAATGGCAGCCCTGGGAGGTAAGAAGGAAAGAGAGTGGCCTGATGACAAAAATAAAACCCTCCCCTCAGGGTCACCATGCTCTGTAGTCCCTCTGCTCCTGCCTCTGCCAAGAGCATGCTCAGTGCCTCCTTTTGCTGCACGACTGTGAAATCCTCTCCCATAGAGTACACAGAGCGCAGCTGGCCCAGCTCCCTAGCCCTGAGAACACCCCGAGGGAACTCCTGGTACTCTAGGCTCCTGCATGCTCCCACAGCTGCAAAGCGGGTCAGGAGTTGGGTCTATTCTTCTGCTGGGTCAGGTCAAGCTAAGTCCGATTTTTCACTCACCACAGCAGGAGAAGGGGTATGAAATTTAAATACAGTCTCCAGTTAGCCAGGGCAACAGGCTCTCCTCCTTCCATTCACACTTACCATCATATGTATATTCAACTAATATATATTGAACACCAACCACGTGTAAACTAATGTGCTTAGTGCTGGTTGGGACACCGAAATACCAAAGACATGGGTCCATCCTCAAAGAGCTTACATTCCAGTAAGGTGGATACAAAAGACACATAAATATAACAAATGCCAGGAAGACTATTTTAGGTGCCATTAGGGAGATAAAAGGCTGTGGATTTGGTTAGAGGGGAATTATTTCCAACTGAAGAAGCAGGAAGGGTTCATAGAGAGGACGGCCCTTGCACTGGTCCTGGAAGATCAAATGGCAAAAGAATAGAGGGGAAATCCTGGGCAGATGGAACTATATAAGCAGAGTCTTAGAGGCAGGAAAGTAGAAAACATATGAAGGACAGTAAGATGTTCAGTCTGATGGAAGTTTAACTGGAAGTAGACCAGGGAGAAGGAGAGCTGGAAAGACAGAGAAATGTCAGATCTTAGAGGCCTTTGAGAAACAAATTAAGGATCTGTCTTTTCTCTGGGAAATCAAGGAAATTTTCTGAGAAAGGAGTAATGGGTCAGGAACTGTGCTTCTGCAAGATGAAGCCATACTCAGAAATCTAGGGGCTACAGCAGAAAAGTCTGTTTTTGTGGTCTACCAGGACTGAAGATTATAGTTAGGATAAGAGAGGGAGGGAACTCAAGTAATCAAGTATATGCCTGGAATTCTTGTCTTTGAGGTTCAGGCGGATGGGACAATAAGTGGGCAGTCCTGAGGGCAGGGCAAGGCTGGAGAACCAGCCGTCCAGAGGGAGCCATGAAAGAGTCAGGGGGTGTAATCATTCAGGGGCTTGGGGAGGGAGCAGAATTTCAGAGTTTAGCATCCTGAAAGTGGAATAGCTCCAAGTGATGAGGCCAAAGCTATGAGTACCTTAACTGGAATGAGGATAAAGTCTTTAGAGTTGAAAAGATTGAGGGACCTTGAGGCCAGAGCGCTGAAGGATTCTCGGCATGAAGTCCCAAGTCCTACTGGGCCAGACAGGAGACCTACGAAGAAGGCTGTAAGCAACTAACATGGAAGGCAAGGGGGAGTCAGCATCAAGAATGAGGAAAGGAGATATATGTGAAGGGAGAGACTGACTTCAAATAGGACAGGTTGCCAGGCAGGGCGGGAAGCAAGGTCAGGGAGTAGAGAGTGAAAGTCAGGGGAGGAGAGGAAGTTGCTTCATTAGAGAGGGTCCCAAGGGAAGTGAGATCTTCAGGGAAAAGCCAGGTTTCAGGTAGGAATGCTCAAGGAGAAGGTAGCAAACAAGAGGCAATACCACTTTTTGTCTATCAGATTAGGCAATCAAATGATAAAACTAATCCCAGAGTGAGGCAGGGTGTGGTGAATGGAGCACTCTCAGACACTGGTGGAGGTACTGGAAACCAGCACAACTTTTCTAGAGGACAATTTAGGAATACGTAAGCTCTGAAAAATACACGCTCACAATGATACCCTATACAAAGTTAAAAGACAAGCCACAGCCAGGAAGAAAATACTGCAAAGCACACAACTGACAAATGATTAAATATAAGAACATGTTAAGAACTTAGAAAATCAATAGGAAAAAGACAACCCAGTTGAAAAATAGGTAAAAGATATGAAGAGACAATTCAAAGAAAAGGAAACTCAAATAATCAATAAAATATGAAACAATGCTCAATCTCTCTGAAATCAGGAAAACACAAATTAAAGCAATGAGATGCTATTTCATATTCATCAGATGGGGAAATACTGAGAAGTGTAGAATCTTCAAGTGTTAGCAAAAATTTAGGGAAATGAAAACTTGTATACATTGCTCAAAATACTTACAATCACTCTCAACAGCAATCTGGTATGACCTAACAAAGCTGAAGAATCCCATACCCACTCCAGGCGGCTGGTGTACACAAACTCTTGTGCGTTCCTCGTATAAGGATGCTCACCACAGCATTGCTTGTAACACACAAAAAGTGGAAAGACTTTAATCATCTCTCACTATCATACAATGGTACATCATATACCAATTAAACTGAATGATTTTATACATGCAGACTTTTCAAAAATGACACTGAGTGAAACAAACCAAGCTGCAAAAGGCTGCATGCAGGAATGGTGTCATGTGTATAAAATTTTAAAACACACAACAATACATTACTTATGGACACATATATAGAGAGGATAAGATATGCATGGGATGATATGCATATCAATTTCTGAAAGGAAAGGACAGGGAAAGCTTAGTCATATCTGTCATATTAATTTTTTTTTAAATAAGAGATCTGAAGCAAATATGGTAAATGTTAATATTTATTAAATCTGGGTGATGGGTACACAGGTTTTTATTATATCTATTTTTTCTTTTGCTTAAAATTTAAAAGATATTATTAAATAATTTGTGTATATTATATACCATTTGATACAGCAATTCCATTTCTAGAATTTATCCTGAAGTTATACTCATAAAATTAGGGATAGATATTTACTACCACATAGCTTTTAATAGCAAAATAATAGAAATAACCCAAAGTCCACTGTCAGGAGATTAATTAGGTAAGTATTGATTCATCCATACAATGGAATTCTCTATTCAGCATTAAACATTACAAAGTAGCTCTATATATGTCCCTGGAAGATACCCATGTAAGAATATTAGTCAAAGAAGGAAGTTACAAAACAATGCTATGTTTGTATTTAAAAAAAGCATATCTAGGGGACTTCCCTGGTGGTCCAGTGGTAAAGAATCCGCCTTCCAATGCAGGGGATGCAGGTTTGATCCCTGGTCGGGGACTAAGCTCCCACATGCCATGCGGGGCAACTAAGTCCACACACCACAATTACTGAGCCTGAACACAACTACTGAGCCACAAACTACAGAGCCCATGCGCCACAACTAGAGAGAAAATCCACACACCACAACTAGAGAGAAAACCTGCATGCCACAACTAGAGAGAAGCCCGTGCGCCACAGTAAAAGATCCTGCATGCCGCAACTAAGACCCAACACAGCCAAAAAAGAAAGAAAGAAAAAAAAAGAGCATATCTAGAACATGTAAGAAAAAAAGATCCAAAAGGATATATACCAAAAAATTAACAGTAATTATGCTATCTCTGGTAAAGTGATGACACATGATTTTTACTTTCTTCTTAATATTTTTTGTTATGTACAAATATTCTGCAATGAGCATGCATTTCTTTTATTATTTTAAAAAATCAACAAAGGAATAGAAAAAGGAAAAGGAAATAGGAGGAGCTGGTCTGCCAATAGGAGGGGGGGTTTTACCTGGAATAATTCAAGAGGTTAGAAGAAAAAGAGGGAGACGTTGCAGACAGAAGTGTAACAAAGGCTCTACAAAAATGAAAGGGTTGGGAGAGCAGGGCTCAGACGTTTTCACCCAGGGTAAGAATCTTCAGTAACAAGAGGAAGAAAGTAAGAGGGAGGAGGTCAGCTGGGGATAACTCTTTGTAACTGAAGGGCAGAGAGTGTGGGTCAGAGAGAACTACACAGTTCCCAAATTCCACACAAAATGTTAATAATAATTTATCCTCCATTTCACAGATCCTGAATCTGCCGTGGAGACCAGCTTCTTTTGGTGTAGCTTGAGTGATGGAAAGAAGACTCTTGGCTAAGCTTTCTGGGTATAACGTCTGTCATAAGAACAGACTCCAGAAGAGTGGACTTTTCAGCCCAAACTATCTTCCCTTTATTCAACTCACCCCGCACCCACACCCCTCATGCACCCTCAGAAGCTTTAAGGAAATGCCAGTCATGACTGAATTATCTGTGATGAGGAAGGTGACTGAGGCAACAGAAGCAATGGCCTCACAGTGACCTTGGTCTAGTCTGCACAACCAGCAATTCTGTTTCTCTAGAATTAGTGAGAAAGGCAAAGGAGACTCAAGGAACGGAATGAGAAAAGTGGGCTAGTGAGCAAGGTGGTAATCACAAGCCAGTCTTGCATTTAGGCAAATGTGAAACATCTAAAACCTAAAACCAATCAAGGCTGTACAGCATCTACGAACCGACATAGATGTTCTCTTGGCAAGTATATCTTCTTTCCGGGTACAGTACCCCCTATCACATAAGCCCCCAGAGGGTCAAGTAGTTGTTAAGAAAGCACAGGAAGGTACAACATCTGAGGCTCCAAGAGTATCCACTGAAATGAAGCCACTCTGTGCTTTCACTAACTGTGGGTTTCATACAAGGAGCCAGCTGCCTGCATTTCCATAGCAGCCAAGCTTTACTCCTAGGCCCCAAATCCTTAATTTGCGCTATGCCAGTGAAAACCCATCAGCAGCTTTTCTTTACATTAAAAACTGACTGTGTAAAACTACAATGAGCTACCACCTCACACCGGTCAGAATGGCCATCACTTAAAAGTCTACAAATTACAAATGCTGGAAAGGGTGCGGAGAAAAGGAAATCCTCCTACACTGTTGGTGGAAATGTAAGTTAGTGCAGCCACTATGGAGAACAGTATGGAGGTTCCTTAGAAAACTAAAAATAGAGTTGCCATATGATCCCGCAATCCTACTCCTGGGCATATGGCCAGAGAAAACTATAATTCAAAGAGATACATGCACCCCAATGTTCACAACAGCAGTATTTACAATAGACAAGACACAGAAGCAACCTAAATGTCCATCGACAGATGAATGGATAAAGAAGATGTGGTATATATACAGTGGAATATTATTCAGCCATCAAAAAGAATGAAATAATGCCATTTGCAGCAACATGGATGGATCTAGAGATTATCATGCTAAGTGAAGTCAGTCAGAGAAAGACAAATACTGTGTGATATCACTTTTATGTAGAATCTAAAATATGACACAAATCAATACATCTACAAAACAGAAACAGACTCACAGATACAGAGAACAGGCTTGTGATTGCCAAGGGGGATGGGAGGTGGGGAGGGAAGGATTAGGAGTTTGGGATTAGCAGAGACAAACTATTATACATAGGATGGATAAACAACAAAGTTCTACTGTATAGTACAGAGAACTGTATTCAATATCCTATAATAAATCATAATGGAAAAGAATATGAAAAAGACTATATAATATACATATAACTGAATCACTCTGCTGTACACCAGAAACTAACACAACATTGTAAATCAACTATACTTCAATAAAAAAATTAATAAAATAAAAAATTGGGGCTTCCCTGGTGGCACAGTGGTTGAGAGTCCGCCTGCCGATGCAGGGGACACGGGTTCATGCCCCGGTCCGGGAAGATTCCACATGCCGCGGAGCGGCTGGGCCCATGAGCCATGGCCACTGAGCCTGCGCATCTGGAGCCTGTGCTCCGCAACGGGAGAGGCCACAATAGTGAGAGGCCCACATACCATAAATAAATAAATAAATAAATAAAAATTAAAAAATAAAAAATTGACTGTAATCATAGCAGTTTTTCCTGTTTTCCAGGATCACTGCTGCAAAGAGGAAAAGGTACAAGAGTATAAAAGAACACACAGGCATGGGACTTCCCTGGTGGCGCAGTGGTTAAGAACCCGCCTGCCAATGCAGGGGACTCGGGTTCGAACCCTGGTCCAGGAAGATCCCACATGCCATGGAGCAACTAAGCCCATGCGCCACAACTACTGAGCCCACATGCCACAACTATTGAAGCCCGGGAGCCCTAGAGCCTTAGAGCCTGTGCTCTGTAGCAAGAGAAGCCACCGCAATGAGAAGCCCGTGCACCACAACTAGAGAAAGCCCACGCGCAGCAACGAACACCAATGCAGCCAAAAATAAATAAATTAAAAAAAAAAAAAAAAAGAACACACAGGCAAATTCTTCTGTGGCTCAATTTCTCCTCTTTCTACCTCTGACCAACAAGGATGACACAGAGCTAGGGGTACTTCCTGCATGTTGAAGGCAGTCACCTGTCTGCCCTGTTGTTGTTTTTCATCTGGAAAAATCACCCACTCCCACCTAGAATCTCTCCCTTGTCACTATAATTCCATGATTTGTTGTGATGTGAGCTTCATTCAGCAATTGCCCAGGACTGGTGTTATCTAGAAGTGATGACAGTCATTTCCAGATCAGAAACAGTCACAGAGATAAAGCAAAGGACAATCCCTGCCTAGCATTTATGACCCAAGAGATGGAGGAGAGAAGGGAGGAAGGCAATGGGCTTGTTCACCTGATCTCTCAACACTGAGTCAGCCTCCCATTTGTAATTGGAGGAAAAGCCCGATACCTGGTATTTCAGAGGGAATGAAACGTTTGGTCAGTCCCCTTCTACCCCAGGGCTATTGTAAAGATTAAACAAAATAATGTTTTAATGCAGGCAAGAGTACAAGTTGCGTGGCTCTGTCATGTAGGAAGTCAATCCTTCCATCTGTTTTCCAAAGTCCATGGATCTGCTTTTATTTGGAAATAAGCAAAGAATATAGAACTCAGGGCCTTGAATTGATTGCTGTCCAACTCTTAGAAAATCCCAACTTTAAAAAGTGATATTTAAAGACCATCTAATGGGGCATGATGAATATCCTGAGTATTTTAAGCTCCATTTTTCTATCAGATCACTGGAAAGCTACATAGATACACCATTAGCTCAGCTCCTTATAGGGTGGTTTTCACTGAGTTGCAATTTCATGTAACACATTTGTATTTTACCAGCAATCACTATATGAGAACTATTGGAAATTGAAATCACATAAGCATTTGTTGTAAAAATGGTAAAGAAATATCCTGTGGTTGTAAAAACAAGAAAAAAATGAAAACATAACTCTCGATTTAAAAAATAGTAAGGATTACTATCTATTGTATCATTCAATATCTCCAACAAAGCCATATAAAAAACTCCACTAATATATAAGACTTTGTCCACCTTGAGAAAATGGTATGTTTCCTCTTTCTTAATGGTAAGGTGTCAGAAGGTCAGTTTCGCAGACTGCCAAAGGACTCAAAGTCAAAGGCCATTCATAGCAACAATCTTAATTAACAAGACTAGGATACTTGTATGCTCTTCTTTGATGTTGATGATCTGTTTCCATGTTATAGAAATCTCCCTTTATCAGTCACCCACTGTGTGCCAAGCACTGTCCCCATGTGTTAACTGTGTTAATTAATTTAACACTCCAAAACAATCCTAGGAGGTAAATGTTATCAATTCTATTTTATCAATTCTAAGAAAACTAAAGCCCAAGGTCATATAGCTGGTAAAAGGAAAAGCCAGAATTCAGACGAGGTCTGACTAAAGTTCCTGTTCCTTCCACTATCCCATGGAAAGTACAGTCAGGTGCTGTTTTTATTATGCCTTCGGTAGCCAGCCACCTCAATTCCTCTTGTGAAAGAATATAAAACCAATGAAAGAGAGTATGTGAAAATATTTTATATACTGTAAGTTATTATTCAAATGTAAATAACTATCATCATCCTCCAGGAGAAGATGCAGAAAGCTGGGCTGACGTCTCTGCTTACACGCACACACGCGTGCACACCAGCAGTCGGCAGGAAATGAGCTCCAAGTACAGCCCAACAGGAAAACATTTCTCTCAACATTAAAACTCATTAAACCATAAATGCGTGTGGTCCAGACACTCCCTTAAACATAGGTGTTTGGCAAGATAGTGAGAAATCATCCCAGTTGTAGCCTCCCCTGGGCACAGACTCCACTTGCTTCGGAATCAAGAAAATGCTGGTATTAAGTCAGCTAGGCCCTCTTTTCTCCCAATTCCCCTTAATCTCCTCTCCTTCCATGATGACCTTCCTAAAAGCACTATTTCAAGAGGTACTATCTTTAGGAGGAGGAATCATTGTTTCGAGTTTTCATTTCTGACTCACCCACAAGTCCACAACTTCAGCTCAAAGTTCTTCAAAACTCTGAAACTCACGATAGGCTTCTTTCCTATAAGTTTGATGGCCACACCCCAGGGGAGATATATATATGCCTTCCCTGGTATTTCAGAGACAAGGATCAGAATAGCCAAAGTCAGAAAAGGGGACACTCCACCTCTAGTCCTCAGGCATGAATGGCTTTTTAGAACTTTAAGGGGCTAGTGGTCACCAGCAGCAAGAAAATGCCAGGAGTTCTCTGGGCCAGTGCTTCATCCAGGGACAGGCACCCACTCTACCTGCCCCCACCCAAAGTCTATAAACAAAATGTAAAGAATGCAACACAAATCTTCACAGAGACTGGCTAACAAAATAACACTCAATCAAATGGCACCAGGGGCTACTTCACAAAGGGATCCCTTAGGGATAAAACAGCAAGCAGGGACTCACTAGGCCATCTCCCTAATACCAGTGCTACTTAGGTGATCAAGTATATCTTCTCTGGAGGCGTCCTGCTTCAACCCCCGCCCACATATCACAACTCTGTCCCTGTTCTTTTTTTTTTTGGTGGTTCAGGGGCCTCTCACTGTTGTGGCCTCTCCCGTTGCGGAGCACAGGCTCCGGACGCGCAGGCTCAGCGGCCATGGCTCACGGGCCCAGCCGCTCCGCGGCATGTGGGATCTTCCCGGACCGGGGCACAAACCCGTGTCCCCTGCATCGGCAGGTGGACTCTCAACCACTGCGCCACCAGGGAAGCCCTGTCCCTGTTCATTTTTAATCCCCTACCCCATTAGTTTTCCCCCACCTCAACCAGTGGACAGCAATCTCTACTAGAGTACACAGGCTTAAAACCTTCTTAAAATGATACTTTGCAATATCATATAATATCGCTTATATGTGGAATCTAGGAAAATGGTACAGATGAACTTATTTGCAAAGCAGAAATAGAGACACAGATGTAGAGAACAAACTTATGGTTACCGAGGGGGGAAAGTGGGGGGTGGGATGAATTGGGAGATTGGGATTGACATATATACAGTACTATGTATAAAATAGGTAACTAATGAGAACCTGCTGTATAGCACAGGGAACTCTACTCAGTGATCTGTGGTGACCTAAATGGGAAGGCAGTCTAAGAAAGAGTGGATGTATGTATACATATAACTGATTCACTTTGCTGTACAGTAGAAACTAACATCACATTGTAAAGCAACTATACTCCAATAAAAATTAATAAAATTTACCACAATTGGAAAAAAAAAAAGTTGTGCTTTTTTTCCCACCTTGCCTTCTGCCACCACTGACTGTGCTTCCAATCTATTTCATAGTGCTGCTGCTCTGCCATAAAGCAACTACTCCCCATCTTCCAACTCTTCACAGATGTACGCACCATCTCCTACCCTAACACACACCAGCTCTCTCCCTGACAGCCCTTTCTTCACCCTGGCAACTTCAATACCTATGTGAATGGACCCACTCAAAACCCCTGTCTCACAACTGACTCCCTGACTTCAAGTTTACTTTTGTCACCCATGCCTATGGACAAATCTTGGACCTTGTCATTGCCTGAGACAACACATCTCAATCTTGTCCTCCAAAATCCTACACCCTGACCACAATTTCCCTTCCTGCCTATCTCTTGGTCTTTTTACTATCCAACAGCTGCTCTTTGACCTTCGTCAAGTCACTCATCCCTTGAGCCCTCCTTCTTTTTCTTAGCTTATATCAGCCCACCTTTCTGTCCTTCCAGGCAAGAATCCATGATCCATCACACCCTCAAATCCCTGGCCCCGGTCTCCTTTCACTGTACAGTTGTCCCTTGGGACGAGAGGGACCCACCACAGATACCAAAATCCACGGATGCTCAAGTCTCTTACATGGCGTAGTACTTGCATATAACCTATGCATACCCTCTCATGTACTTTAAATCATCTCTAGATTACTTATACCTAATACTATGTAAGTGATATGTAAATAGTTGTAAATACAATGTGAATGTTATGTAAACAGTTGTCTGTTTACATAGCAAATGTGTGTGGCAAACTCGAGTTTTGCTTTTTGAAACTTTCTGGAAGTTTTTTCCCTAATATTTTCCATCTGTGGTTGGTTGAATCCGTGGAGGCAGAACCCATGGATACAAAGGACCAAATGAAAGCCTAACTCTGGATCAATTCAATCATCAGTAATCTCTGTTCTTTCTTGAGGGCCACTAAAAATTGCTCGTTAGGAATCAGTATGTTGGGACTTCCCTGGTGGCGCAGTGGTTAAGAATCCGCCTGCCAATGCAGGGGACACGGCTTCGAGCCCTGGTCTGGGAAGGCCCCACATGCTGCGGGGCAGCTAAGCCCGTGCGCCACAACTACTGAGCCTGCACTCTAGAGTCCACGAGCCACAACTACTGAGCCCGTGTGCCACAACTACTGAAGCCCACTCACTTAGAGCCCGTGCTCCTCAACAAGAGAAGGCACCACAATGAAAAGCCCATGCACCGCAACAAAGAGTAGCCCTCGTTCGCCGCAGCTAGAGAGAGCCCGCATGCAGCAACAAAGACCCAACACAGCCAAAAATAAATAATAAAAAAATAAATTAAAAAAAAAATCAATATGTCTCAACATGTCTGAAAGGTCTTTTACAGGTACATTCTGAAGTGTTTATGGATGAAATGGTATGATGCCTGGAATTCACTTGCAAAAATCCACAGGAGAAAAAGGAGGGGTAGTGGACAAGGACAGAGAAAAAAGAAGCTAGTCCAAGTGTTGATGACAGCTGAAGCTGGATGATGGATATATGGGGATTCATCTTCTATTTTCTCTACTTTTGTGTATGTTTGACATTTTCCATAATAAAAAGTTCAAAAAATAAATAACCGCTTAAGTTGAAGATTGATGGGGAGTAGTGCCAAAGGTCACCCACAGATTATCTGTTAGTTATAAAATAAAAGCTATAATTTCACAATGAAGAAATTTGGCTTCCCCTACCTTAAGTAGTGACCAAATTTAGCATCAATAATAGTGAGGAAACCAGACATTACATGCCTCTGATCTGCTGCACCATTTATAGTTTTTTCCCCAAAAATGCTTAGCCTAAATCAATCAAGCCTCTATATCTAATCTGCAGTTTACAGAAAATACAGGGGAAAGAGGAAGAATCTAAATAACACCCCAAAGAAACAATCAGACAAATCCATAAAGTGGCAAGAAGATGTTAAAAAACTTAAGAAAAAGGAATGACTAAAACTGAACTCGTCATTTCCCACTCCACCTCTAATAAAACACATTCCCTCCTGTGCTTTTTCCACAATGTTACCCACGTTTCTCCAAGTCATCCCTGACTTTTCATTCTCCTTCTTACTCTCGTCCAATCTGTCACCAAGCTGCAAATGCTACCTTCTTAATGTCATATATGCACCTCCTCCATTCCCCTGCCACTCTGACCCAGACTTTATTACTGATTGCTGGACTTACCGCAATAATCTCCTAAAAACCATCTCCTTATTCCCAGTTTTACTTTCTTCAAATCTACTCTCTGCAATTCAGCCAAAGTGATCTTGCCAGCAGATTTAACCATAGTGCTCCAGTGCTCAAATTCTTTTAGCGGCTCCACTGCCCACAGTAGTGCTTCTCAAAATGTGGTAAGGAATTGAATGGCAGGAACTCAACATCATATTACACAGAATTAAATGGCATGAAATCACAAGGTGATGGAGCCATTCACTTTGTAAATCTTTCAAACCTTCTCACTAGATTAAGAAGAAAGTCTCCACTTGCTGAGGGAGAGGGAGGGGAAAGGGGAGGGGGAAGGGAGAGGGAGAAGGGGAGGGAGGGAGAGGAGACATTCATAGGCAGCAGTATCTGGCAAAATTTTTTCAACATTTTTTGCTTTCCTTGTATTTACTTTAAAACTTATCTTCTGTGTATAGCAAGTTATATTGATTTTCCACTTTAAGAAAGTGAGACAATGTTTCCTTTTAAAATAAATTTAAGTTTGAAAGTTAGCTGACTTAAATATGTAAATAATAGTTCAGAGAGGCCATGATGATATTGTGAAGATGGTAGGCAATGAAAATTTAGTCTGCGGAAAACTGCCCTACAGTTTTAAAATTTAAATTAATCTGTGTGATTGTGGTGATTTCAAAACAAGCTTACAGATTGTTTGATATTTCTCTCCTTGAACTGGAAGGGCCTCTGTAAGTACCTCAAGGAACAGAATGTGGCCTATGTGAAGGTGCTTACCTTCCCAGGCTAGGTTAGATGGGGCCAGCAACCTCTGACAGTCTCTAGAGGCGCCGGCTTCCCAGTCCTGAGCCACCATGCTGGAGGGGCCACAGGGAGCAATGATGGGAAGGGGGGTAGTAGGAGCCAGAGAGCTGAGGGGCCCCAGCTGCTTGAGTTTCCCCTGCTCAGGCACCACACATGGGAGTGACTGATTCTTCTGATGAGTCCAGCCCAGCCACCTTCTGAAAAAAAGTACGTGAGAAGAGCCCAAGCAAGACCCCCAAAACCATGAGAGATGATAATAAAATTATTGCTTAAACATGCACAATGTTTTGGGGTGACTTGGTACGCAGAACAATGGTAGATCCTGCCTTACAAGAGCTATTCCGACACCCATCTCTACAGTCTCATCTTAATGCTGCTCTCTCTGTCCTACTATGCACAGAAAAAATGACCAATTAGTAGTTATGTGCACATAACTTTGCACACACTGCTTCACTCTTCTCTGTCTCTGCATATGCTAATCCCTCTACCTGGAATGCCCCTCCTTGCCTTGTCCATTTCAAAAACAACGATTCATAGTGGCCAAAAGGTACAAACTAAAAAAAAAAAAAAAATCCATTCATACTTCAAAATCTGAACCAGCACTATTCCCTCTGTGCAACTTTGCCCTTATCTTTCTCACTGTCTTCCCACCAGTGACTGAATTAATCCTTTCCTCCCCGTGCCACTGGGATAGTGGCATAATTCTCACAGTAGTGTACTGACCTTGTATATGTCTTGTCCAGTAAACAGTTATTTAGTTCCTTAGGGGTAGGGATTGTACGTCTGTATACAGCTGGTCCTCCAGGGTCTAATGAGTGTTTTGCTGATCTGAAGTAGTCTCTCCTTCTGCTTCCGTATTTGTCTACTTCCACTAAAAACACTTCCATCTAAGCTTCTGGCTGACAAGAGCAGAGTTGACCCCAGGTCAGTGCTGTTCTCTCCTTGGTCTCTCACACACTGACTTCCGGTTCCAGGATTTTACTTACTCTGACCTTGAATAAGGCTTTCTTTTCTGGGTTCACGACCCTTAGAAGCAGCAAGCCTCGGCTGCTAAAAGCTGACTTTTAAAACACAATTGGGGGGACCTATTAGTAGAGTACCTGGGACATAAGTGGGTCCTCAATAAACATTATTCCTCTTCCTTCTCTCACTTCAAAAATCTTCCTTAATCTGTCTTCTAGCAGCCAAGTTTCTTCATACTTTTTCCAGCAGCTCCCCTCCCACAGTCACACCCTCCCTGGGTCTTAAAATCCCTTCAGACTTGGCCCCTGAATCTCCTCAGCACCAAACTGCACTTATTTAACAAGCAATTGCCACCCTGCTCCCACCTCAGCTAGGCTGAGCTCATCACACCAGGTATAATTTAAGAGAGAGGCTTTTATGTCACCATCTAGGTCTAGTGTGTCAAATTCACTCGCATATAGGATTCACTGTCAAATTTTCAGAAGGGGAGTGATGCAATTATTCCAAAACATTATGAAAAGGAATCTGGCTGTGTTGCGTAAGAATAATAGAAAACAAACAAACAAAAAAACAGGATTGGGAATCAGAAGACCTGGGTACAATTTCTTGATCTGAATCTCTCATTAAAGGCTTTTTTTTTTTTTTTTGTAAACTGAATCAGAAATGTTCCTCTATAAAAGTTGCAGAAAATGTTTTCAATGGTTATGGTACATAATAAATAAGAAATATAAGAATTTGAATACAGGTAGCCTCACTCACTAAAAACACTAAAGTGAACAGAAATTTACAAATAGGAAAAAAGGTTATTTTTGGTTTTTTATCAATAAAAGTTAATTCCTACTTCACCCTACTACAAACTTAATTACAGTCTAAATGTAAAAACTGGAACCATAAAAACACTAGAAAAAATTAATTAATGATTTTTATAATTCTAATGAGTGAAGAAAATTTTTCAAAGCATGACACAAAATTCAACTCAAAAGCCATGAAGGGGGGAAAAAAAGCCATGAAGGAAAATATCATACATTGACCTACATAAAAATTTAAAACATGTGAAAGGCAAATAATTAGCACAAAGTCAAAAATTAAAATAAAACAAACTGAGGGGAAAAATACCAGCAATACATATGGCAAAGAGTTCTAATGTAATATGTATGTAAAAGCTCTTACAAATCGACAAGAAAAAATAATGACCAAATACAAAACTGAACAAAGTATTTGAACAGAAAATTCACATAAGAATAAGCACAACTGCCAGTGAGCATAAAAGGTATTCAATTTCACTAATAATTAAAGAAATCCTAAATAAAGCAACAATAAGAAAGCCTTTTTCACCTATCAGATTGGCAAAGATTGAAACACTCTGTAACGCTCATGTTGGCAAAGGTGTGGTGGAAACAGGCATCATAATATACTTTTTTTTTTTTTTTTAATTTATTTTTGGCTGCATTGGGTCTTTGTTGCTGCGTGCGGGCTTGCGGTGGCTTCTCTTGTTGTGGAGCACAAGCTCTAGGCCCGCAGGCTTCAGTAGTTGTAGCACACGGGCTCAGCAGTTGTGGCTTGCGGGCTCTAGAGCACAGGCTCAGTAGTTGTGGCGCACAGGCTTAGTTGCCCCACGGCATGTGGGATCTTCCCAGACCAGGGCTCGAACCCGTGTCCCCTGCATTGGCAGGCAGATTCTTAACCACTGCGCCACCAGGGAAGCCCTTCCATAATATACTTTTGATGAGAACTAAATTGATGCTACTTCTTTGGAAAGAAGTTTGACAATATTTACTAACATTTTAAAGGAGCATAAGCTTTAATCAGCAGATCTTCCCTTCTAGGAATTTTGCCTAAGGTAATACAAGTACTCAAACGCTTGGGCAAAGACAGCTATATACCGCTGTTTATTGCAGCACTGTTTATAATAGGAAAAACTGGAAATAACTCAAATGTCCATCAATAGAGGTTTGGTTAAATAAATTATGATACATCCACCTGAAGAAACAGAGTGCTGCTGTTAAAACTAATGTACTGACATGGAAAAACAGCCTAGGTAAATTATCAAGAGAAGAAATTTCAACCATTTTTTTTACTGTGTTAAAATATATATAAAAGTTGACATTTTAAGCATTTTTAAGTTTAAAATTCAGTGGCATTAATTACATTCACAATGTTGTGTGACCATCACCACTATTTCCAAACCTCTTTCACTCTCCCAAACAGAAACACTGTAACCACTAAGCAAGAGCTCCCAATTCTCCCCTCTCCCCAGGCTCCTGATAACCTCTACTCTATTTTCTGTCTCTATCAATTTGCCTATTATAGACATTTCATGTAAGCAGAATCATACAATATTTGTCCTATTATGTCTGATTTATTTCACTTAGCACAATGTTTTAAAGGTTCATCCCTGTTGTAGCATGTATCAGAATTTCATCCCTTTTACGGCTAATATTCCACTGTACGTATACACCACATTTTCGTTCATTCATTCATGGATGAACACTTGGGTTGTTTCCACCTGTGGGACAGTGAATAATGCTGCTATGAACACTGGCATAAAGTACCTGAGTTCCTGTTTTCACTTCTGTTGGGTTTACACCTGGGAGTGGAATTGCTGGGTCATATGGCAAGTTTTAGCTTTTTGAGGAACCAAAAGAATTCAGTCCCTCAACAACTGCACCACTTACATTCCCACCAGCAATGTATAAGGGTTCTAAATTCCTCCACACTGTCGCCAATGCTTTTTTTTCCTTTTCTTTTCTTTTATTAGAGTATAATCATTTTTTGTAAAACTAAAGTCGATGTATATACAAATGTATTGTAAGAAAAAAATCCATTGTTACACAACTGTTAACAATGATTATATTTCTGGGGCATGGGTTTACAGGATAGGTTCCTATTCAGACTTATTTATTTTTCTATTTTGTAAAAGTTTTTAGGACAAATGTATTGCTTTTGTTACCAAAAAAAAGGAAAACAATCTTAAACAAAAATTAGCCTGAGACAGTTTCATGCGTGCTTGCTAGTCTGAAACTGTAACACCTCACAGTTCTTGTGTTGTGTATACAGCAATGCCCCGAATCAGCAGCAGTGAAAAGATCTGAGTCCAGTCTTAGCTCTGCCACCCTGGGCACTCAGTTTTCTCACCGCTATGCTCTAATGCACCTAGGACCGGATCAGAGTTCCCAATCAGTATGCCAAGGATGGGTTACAGCTGTGCAGACTCCATCAACCCCTGGGGTAGCACCAGAGCTCAGGGTTACCAGCAGCCTCCTCCTTTTATCCCAGTGCACCTTACAAAAATCATCATTTTCTGTGGGTGCAGGGATATGAAAAAGGTTGGGCAGAGGTAAATCAGGTAACCTTTAATATCCCTTCCCACACTGAAGCAGAATTCTGGACTAACGACGGTAACTAAGAAAAGAAGAGCCCTGGGACAAATCTAAGCGTCACTGACCACGAAGGAGAGATGAAGATCCTCCCTCAAGGCGAGAAGCAAGCACAGGGAATCAAGAAACGAGAACTCCACGACGAGAAGGCAGCTTGTGTCTAATAAGTCTAATGTCTCACCTGAAGTCACAGGTCCTTGAGGAGATACCCAGGGGCAGTGCCTGGAGCCATGCTGCTCTGGGAGAAGCATCCCGAAGTTACCTGCTTGGGCAGCAGACAAGCAAAAAACCTGACCTCTGTGGGAAGAGGCACTGAGGCCTGGCTAAGTGAAAGCCAAGTGAAACCCCCTGTCCAGGTGTTCTCAGCCTATCAGCTGGCAACTGTGGACTTTGCCCTTGAAATTCAACTCCCGGGCTAAAGAGATAATCTCCCAGGCATGTCCTGTGTAAACCTGGCTAATCAACAGAACACACTCAACGCTGAGCCTGCCTGCAGTCCCCGAAACAGTCCTGCCAACCAGGTAGCTGTGCTGAAGGGCAGGGGAGAGCTTATCCTGCCATTAAGGTCACCTATCCGAAAAGAATCACGTGCCCAGGCCAGGCATTTTCCAAAAATCAGTCAACAGCTGTTTAGAGACAAGCACACAGCGGAAAACCTCATGCAGAGGTGACAGGAATATTGTGAGAAGAGTCCTAGGGACAGAGGGCACGAACCTTGACCAGGCTTTGTTGATGTTATGGGGTTAGTGACCCAAGAGATTCTAAAGTGTAGACATGAAATTCTAAGTGAATGAAGTGAATAAAGTGTAGACATGAAATTCTAAGTGAATGAAGAACACCAGTTAACATCTGGCCCTCTCACCCTCACTTGAATCTCAGCTGCTGAGCCTGTTAAGCAGTGGTTCCTAACCTCCAGAAGCAGCAGCAGCAACTTAGAAACCCGTTGAAAATGCAAATCCTCAGGCCCCACTTCAGACCTACTGAACTAGAAACAAGATTTCCAGGTGAGCTGGGGGCGGCTCCCGTCTGAACACCACTGCTCTAAGGCCCTAGAGAGCTCTGTCATCTGGAGCACAGACCCTCCCTCCCCACCATCCAGCCTTCCCTTACAGTCTGCTTTAAATGAATTTTGGGGAACTGGAATATTACCTCTCTAGTTACACCCAATAAGACAGACAAGTTTCTTCCCACTCCAATTCTATCTTCCACATGGTCTCATAGGTTTCTTTTCTACCAACTAAACCCAGTTGTGTTCCTTTCCTGCTTTCAGAAGAACAACGATTCTCCAATTCCTGGAGGGTTCAAACACTTCAAGTTCTGACCTCCACCAATCTTTTCGGCCTCCCGCTAGCTCATCTGTGTGTCGCTGCTCATGGTAGGTGCGGGCTCAGTGAAGAGGTGCTGGAGATAAAAGCATTCTCTCAAGGAGTCTTTCCTAACCACAGAGCTTTTCCTTCAGAAGCAAAGTAGTTACTAAAACAGACAGGGATAGGGGAAACAGGAAAGCAGAATCCCATTACTTAAAAAAGAAATTCCTCTGTGTGTCAGGAATCCATGTTAAATCTGAAATTCAATCTCACCCTGCTCTGCCCTTCACAAACTATTCCATCTAGCCGGTGAACCAGGCTGAACACAGATCTCATGAACACCAAGGACTGAAAGTTTATAAACACCCTATACATTTTCATTTCAGAATCCTCACTCTTGATTTATAGAATCCAAAACAGGATCAGTCCCTTGAAATAGAAGTGTCTACCAACAGAAACTAGTCAATGTTCAATTCCCAGCAAGTGAAAGTTATGGCCTAACAAATTTCTTTCCTCAAACATTGCCAGCAAACTTGAAGACTCTAAAAGAGACCTGTGGGGCTTCCCTGGCGGCGCAGTGGTTGAGGGTCCGCCTGCCGATGCAGGGGACGCGGGTTCGTGCCCCGGTCCAGGAGGATCCCGCGTGCCACGGAGCGGCTGGGCCCGTGAGCCGTGGCCGCTGGGCCTGTGCGTCTGGGGCCTGTGCTCCGCGACGGGAGAGGCCACGGCAGTGAGAGGCCCACGTACCGCAAAAAAAAAAAAAAAAGAGACCTGTGAACTAGAAAATCAGAGTTTACTTACAAATGCCAGTTTACTGACAAATTACTTAAAATTTCCAAAACCAAATTCCATCTTCTTACTACAAAATAGGGGGGATCACAATAGGACATCTAATGAGCTCCTTGTGGAGTACTGATCAGAAAGATCACTCTTCCTACCCAGGTAAAGAGAGGTGATTCAGGCTGTTTCCAAGTCTTGTCACACACCCCACCCTCTCCAGGTTTTGATATGCACTGGTAGTCTCAATATTTAACCTGGTACTCCTTTCAGAAAAAGATGGGAAAAAAAACAAAAAAAAAACCTCACTCAACCCCACAAACATCCAAAATCTATCCTAGCTTCCAATGGACAGAAAGGAGAACATGACAGTAAACAACACTTAACAATTCAGGAAAAAAATGCTCATTAACTATTTTGTATAACTAAGAGGAGGTGGCATCAATCAGAGTGGGGATATAGAAAGAGCACATGCTTTGGAATCATACAGACTTAGATTTGGATTTTAACCAAGTTAGCCAGTCTGAGTTCCTCAGCTGTAGACAGCAGAATATCAACAAATTCGTTCATGGATTGTTGTGAGAATTTGCTAAAATGATGCAAGTGAAAACGCCTAGTAAAACACAATGTCTAGAATAGAGTAAGCATTCATTCTACTAATGATATACCACAAATCTAAAATCTACAGAAATTTTTAAAACACATATTGATCCCAAGAATTATGCAGAATTGAATTATATTTATTCAACTTCCTTTAGCTAATCATTTATGTGTCTATCCCCACTCCAGCTCCCTTCTATTTCCCCATATTTTGACACTTTATCCCTAGTTGTGCCACACCTAGAATACAGACCCCTCATACTGGTTTTCCAAACTCCTTACCATGGCCAAAAGGCTCTACCTGAACTAGCCTCTACCATCTTATACCCCCCTACATCCACCTGCCCCCTATATTCTAACAATGACGACTTTCTGTTCTCTCAACATGCCAAGCTCTTTCCTACCTCAGGGGCTTTGCCTTGCTGTTCCCTCTTCCAGGAATGTACTTTCCCCAAATCTTCACATTCACAGCTTCTTCTCATCCTTGAACTTGCAGCTCAAATGTCATCTTCTCAGAGAGGTCTCCTCTAACTTCTCTTTTGAAAACAGCTATCAAGTTTCTGTTTCTCGGGCTTCCCTGGTGCCACAGTGGTTAAGAATCCACCTACCAACACAGGGGACACAGGTTCAAACCCTGGTCTAGGAAGATCCCACATGCCGCAGAGCAACTAAGCCCGTGCACCACAACTATTGAGCCTGCGCTCTAGAGCCTACGAGTCACAACTACTGAACCCGCATGCCACAGCTACTGGAGCACGTGCTCCGCAACAAGAGAAGCCACTGCAAGGAGAAGCCAGCACACCACAACAAAGAGCAGCCCCCACTCGCCGCAACTAGAGAAAGCCTGGGTGCAGCAACAAACACCCAACGCAGCCAAAAATACACACACAAAATAAATAAATAAATAATTTTTTTTTAAGTTCCTGTTTCTCTCTCTTTTATATCACCATTATTTCCTTCATGGCTCATATCACTATCTTTATCTCATTTATTGATTTGTGTGATTTTTTACTTACTGCCCCCCCATGACACAAGGACTTTGCTGTGTTAGTTACCTCTACACCCCCAGCATAGAGAACTGTGCCTAGAACAGGATGGCTACTCAATAAAGATGTACTGAATGAATGAATAAATAAAAAGTTTCTAAACAAGAGAGGCAGAGTTGGACACCCTCCCTGCCCCCTCAGTGGGATCTCAAGGAAAGAATGTAAATTAAGAGAAAGGGCTGGGGAGAAATAAACCCTTAGGGAACACAAATGGATAAATCATCCCAACTCCCCCACTGACAATAACTGCTATCGGGGCCAGGACGATGTCATAAGTGTTGCAATCTCCACAGCTTTCTTTTTCTCCCCACTAACTTTTCTTATTGTGGTAAAATACACGTAACTCCATGGTTTTCTCCTTTAGTTTCTACAGCTTCCCAGGGCTCAAATTCTTCCAGCAAAGCTATGGAGACATGTGACCTTGGGTATTTTTCAGATGAAAAGGAGTCTGGATAGCATTGCTTTTGAAACCCACCTGGGTTTACCAAACAGATGTGGGTTTTGAGATTTAAAAAAAAAAAAAAAGAAAAGAAGCTTTTCTACTTCCACTTAATGAGATTTAAATACAACAAAATTTTCCAGTTGTTCCTCATTGTTTTCTTTTTAATTTGACCCCTGCCACTTCCCTTTGGGCACTTACTCAGCGTTAAGAAAACCCACCGCCCTTCTTACCACCAGTATCCTCACAGCTGGCTCTCCCAGCACAGCTGAGCTGTAACCCAATCCTGAGCAGCAGTGATGACTCACAACCCAGAGAGACCGGGTCCCACAGAGGACAGTGCTGCCCACTCCATTTCAAAAACAGCAATTTATCTGGCATTTCCACTTATGTTGGAACCCTAAGGGGTGAGTAAATCTGGGGGTTAGAGGGGGGCAAAGAAAATAAACTTCAGTGCTCTCTTTCTAGATTCCAAAGCCTCAGTTCTCTGAGTTAGTGAAGTCACAGACCGCAGACTGACAGTCAGTCACAGACTGACATTGCCAAGTTCAACTCAGCTACCCCAGGTACTTTCCTTTTGCATTCAAATACCACACTTCTTTATAGGTGCCAGGGTCAGTCAGGTTCTTTAATTTCCTTTCCCTATTTGCATCCATTTGCCAAGTGACGAAGTATAGGTACACATGGGTCTGACCTTCTTATTCTTAGATCCCTACAAATGAGTACAAGGCCCCACGTGTGGTTTCTACACACTGTGGTCTTCACTTGTTGTTTTTTTTTTTTTTTTTTGGCTGTATTGGGTCTTCATTGTGGTGCGCGGGCTTCTCATTGCGGTGGCTTCTCTCGTTGTGGAGCACGGGCTCTAGGCACGAGGACCTCAGTAGTTGTGGCGCACGGGCTCAGTTGCTCCGCGGCATGTGGGATCTTCCCGGCCCAGGGCTTGAACTCGTGTCCCCTGCATTGGCAGGCGGATTCCTAACCACTGCGCCACTAGGGAAGCCCTTCACTTCTTTTAATCACTCCTTCAGAACACACGATAGGTCAAAAATTGCTAATAAACTAAATGAGGTAGGGGAGTCTGACATAACTCTGTGCCAAGAAAACTTACCTCCAGTAAGGAGTGTGAGGCATAGTGTTGGTAGCTGAAAGTACCATCAAGGCTGAGCGTCTCCTGACTGTACAGGGAGCTACTGTAGAGACTGAGCTCCTGCCTCTGGGAGCCTACAGAAGCAAAACTGCAGAAGAAATAAAATGTTTGACCCTAATCCACAGAGTTTGGTCTTCTAAAGCAAAAGGAACCTTAAATTATAAACAGCCTCATTCAAAGGGAAAATCTGTGAAGCACCTACTCCCAGGAACTCCCCATTCTGCCCTAGGCCAGCCTGGGTTCAGCAGGCCCATAAATTGGCACTGTTGATATGACCTTCCCAGACTCTAGCTCAACAAGAGATAACAACAAAGCTGAGAGCTTTGGTAGCACTCAAAGGAGATTTGAGGGACTTAAAACATGCTGCTAAATACAGCAGCAAAAGTTCCTGTTTCTTGCAGTTGAACAAGGAAATCTCTTTATAATTACACTTGTAGATAAGATGCACCAAGCTACTCGGTACTACTCCTTCTTGTGACGAACAGGTTAGAACCTCCCGTCCCAATCCACCGCTCCTCGCTCCTCGGGGGCAAGTCTCACCTGGGGCTGTGGAGACAACGTGTCTCCTGGAAGATAAAGTGCCAGGAGCTTCTTATACAGCTCACTGTCTTAGCCACAACCATTTGCCTGGGGATAGTCACCACTCTTCGTTCCCTAGCTCTCTCTGCCCCTGATTTACACTCTCCCTCAGCCCACTTCCCTTCTTCCTCTTTTGCCCAGGGCTCTGCCACAGAACATGCATTACTCATCAGAGAGGGTCCTTTCAACCTAGATGCTCCTTTGTTCCGCCAGATTCCCCCTCTGGTTTACATAATTCTTTACAAAAGCAAGGTACAAGAGCTATGACCTCTGTACTGACAGGGGACACTTACTACTGCCCTGCCGATACTAGATATCTGTCCAAGACATGGAGGAAGGGGATAGCGCCTCACATTTCTCAGCAGAACAAACTGGACAGACAGACTAGCCACTCAGAAACAAAGCCTGCTTGGCTTACAAGGGAATAATAAATATAACTATAGTGGCTCACATTGCATAAAGTGCTAGATACGAGGTGCTATTCTCAGCACTTGACATTTAGGCCTCACCACGACCCTATGAAATAGTACTATTACCACCTCCATTCTATAGAAGAGGGACTGGGGCATGGGAGGCTAAGTACCTTACCCAAGGCGACACAGCTGGGACGTGGCAGAGCCAGAATGTGAACCCCGACAGCCCGACCAGGCTCTAGACATCACTCTTTCATTGGATGGCTCTTCCCTTAACACACAGGTTTGTCTCTGAGCAAAACTGGCTCACTCCAGACTCTAAAGGAGAGAGGGTCTGTCAAAAAACACTGCCAGTTTTCTCCACTGAGAGAAGGAAACAGTGTTGGCCGCATTTATTCACAGAGCTGGTCTAAGTCTTTACAGCAGAACAAATGAGTACTCCAAACATGTGTTGACCAAAATTTTTCCAGAGGCACTAAGTGAAACCACCACCTCCTTTCTTAATGACCTGGGAGACCTTCTAACTTACTAAGGGCTAGAGCCTCTCTGCAAGTTGTTGCAACCGAGCCCTATGCAGCTGAGAACAAGTTCCCAGTCTCCAAGTTATACGAACCAAGGCAAAATGCTTCTTAGAATCCAGCTGATGGGGTTAAAAAAAAAAAGTTACCCAAATATGTTTTTAAGCATAAATTAAGTATGTTGGTCAGTCTGAGGAAATAAAATGTATCAAATATTTTACTTAGCTTCATTGGACTTTAGGGAAATCTAGTTGGAAAGATAAGATAATGCATATCAAGAGTCAAGTCAGAATGTCAATGAAAACACTCAATCCAAACCTCCCACTTCCTGGAAGAGGAAACTGAAGCCTAGAGAAGCCAAGTTACTTCCCCAAGGTCACCCAGCAAGTCGTAGCTAGAGCCAGGACTAAAGCTCAGATCTGCTTACTACCTGGCCAGGGCTCTTTCTACTCCTGTGTGCGGGCAGAGAAGTTCTTAGGAGGGAGAGATCTCTAACAGCAGAAGCAGCTAGCATTTTTTTTTTTTTGTGGTACGCGGGTCTCTCACTGTTGTGGTCTCTCCCGTTGCAGAGCACAGGCCCCGGACACGCAGGCTCAGTGGCCATGGCTCACGGGCCCAGCCGCTCCATGGCATGTGGGATCTTCCTGGACCAGGGCACGAACCCGTGTCCCCTGCATCGGCAGGAGGACTCCCAACCACTGCACCACCAGGGAAGCCCCAGCAGCTAGCATTTTTTGAGAGCATATGTGTGCCAGAAACTAAGCTAAGTGCTTTATGTAAATTATCTCATTTAACCCCTGCAACAGATCTTTAAGATGGGTAATATTACTAAGACACTAAGGTTTACAAAGGTTAACTCCAGAGGTCCACAGATAGTAAGAGGAAGTGCCAGACTATGAACCTCCAGAGCTGGCTACAAAGCCTATGTTCTAAGCTGGGTCTTGAAGGATACAGGATAGAATTCATGGAAGCAGAGGTGAGGAGTGCTAGGGTAGCCAGTGTCCAGAGCACTGAGAGCAGCTTGGGAAGGGCCTCCAATGCTGCGTTAAGGGGGACCTCAAGGTCCTACCTGGGCCAGCCTGTAGGAAAGGGGCAAGCAAGAAGCAGTTCTATACTCCCATGACTATGAAGGGTAAGCATCCTACAAGAGGGTAGAGCTGAGCCTATGAAGCTGGGTTGAGAAGGACCACGTCAGAAACTCTCCTGGGGTCTTGACAGAGAGATGAATAAAGTACAAAGTATACACTCCTTCTAAAAGAAGAATATGATTTGACTTTCCTAGCCTAGTAACCCCAACCTGATTAAGAGATTCCAGCCTTACTCTCTTCAAAGAGCTGCTCCAAGTTGATAATAATAATGGAAAGCACTGAACATTTACTGTGTGCCAGGCACTGGGCTGAGAGCTTTATATGTATCATTTCATTCAATCCTCACCACAACTGTAACAAGCTAAGAGTTATTATTATATCCATTTTACAGATGCCTCACAGAAAACTGGGACTCAGAGAGATTAGATAAATTACCCAAGGTCACACAGCTAGTAAAGAGTAATGTCAGATTCTAAACCTGTGTTTATATGACCCCTGAGTTCCAGCCCTTAATCACTTCACTACACTGCATGTAAGATACTCTCATTATGTGCAAATAATTCAATCAGAGCTGCTCTAAGGCAGCACCATACACTCACTGAATATCTAATAGTCACTGAGAGTTGAACAAACACATTACAGGTTGACTCACTTAAAAGCAATCTATAAAACTCAGTTGTCAGAACTCCATAAGGGAGCCTGTGTTCCAAGACATGAATGAACATACCAAAATCAGTTCCTCAAACAAATCTAAAGAGTTCTAGAAACTAGCTGACTTTATAGTTTTCTTTCCAATTTTCCCATTTCCCTTTTCCCGTTCCCCACCCCCTGCACACACGCACCAGGGTCAGACACTGTCAGAGAAGCCTCAAACACCCTCCTCCTATTTCCAGCCCTTTAGTGGGCTCTCTCCCATTACTCAAACAGTGCTTCAAATCAGAGTCTAAGAGTTGGACCCTCTTCCTTTTTCCCAGGCTAACGCATGAGATAGCCATTAACCCTACCACCAAAACCTAAAACTTCAGTAGGTCTGTGTTTCTTCTCAGTCACACGGACAGAGGCTCACACTGGGGAGGAAATAACTATACTACAACAAGTAATACAATATATATATATGGGATAAATCCCACACTTGATACTTTTTTAGATCCTCCCCAGCTCTTGGCCCAGACCCTCTGTATTCACTGACTAAATGGGTAAACAGACCAAGAGAACATATGGGCACCAGAGATGTCTCTGGGCCCAAAGAGCAAATGAACAGGGGTGTTGACTGCAGTGCCAGCCGCTCCCACGCACTCCTGCCCTCCCAGTGCTTGTTAGGATCTACACAACACTGTCTCTTTGAGCCCCTGGGGGCGGGCCGGCATTCTGCAGTATCACGAAGGCCTCCTAGGTCAGCCCAGGTACACCCTCTATCACCCTTCCTGTCCCTGACAACTACCCTCTCCTCAATCCCCCTCCCAGGGCCTTTCTCCTGTTCCTTCTAGTAATCTTCCTACTGCTTCAGATCTCCCATAACCCTATGTTTATCTCCTTTTTCCCAGGTTCAAATAGTCCTTCATCCACTGTGACGCTTCCTATTAGCCAATCTCCAGCTCACATACAAATCCCTTCAGTGACAAGTCACACAGAAAAAGAGTCTGGATCTTTGAGAAACAGGTGGTTTCATGACAAACTCTTAGGAACAGGTCAGCTTTGGTTAAGAAGGCTTCATATCCTGATTGCATATAATTCACCCTTTATAGAGACAGTGCAATCTAAGATTCAGGCAGTTTTCAGAGAAGAGTATTGTGATCATTTCAACAGCCCCTCAACAGCAGTATACCTGAGCCAAAAAAAATGAGAAGGGATCTTTGGAGAAATCCTTCAATAAGGTAGTCTAGACTCATTCAGCATCTTCCTCTCCCCTCAAAACACACATACACACGTGCAGGCCAGTTTTCTAGGGCCCATGGCTAGAAACAGAGACCCTGGATTTTTTCTATCAGACAATATATCACGTGGCATGTTCCCCTCAGATGGATACACCCGCATTTCACCCCACCCACCTATTGGGACAGGTGCACAGAGCAGCTTCTCCCCAGCATAAAAGAGATGCACAGTCTCCCTCCCCACCCCCAGAAGAAGCCACTCACTAGTGCAAGTTTTCCCACAGAAAAAGAACTCTCTGCAGACCATGCCAGGTGGTCTTTTTTTTTTCTTTCATGCCCTCCTGGCCCCTTTTCCACTTTCGCATGGTTCCTGCGAGGCCCCCTCCCTACAGCCTGCTCTCCCAAGCTAAGGCAGAGGGACAGAAGGAAGACAAGCCAAAGCCGTGCAGGGCTGCTGCCCGGCCTCCCCCAGGCTCCACACACGTTCCCTTTGCTTGGCTGCCTCAGCAAACTCTCTTGGGCCCAACATGAGAAATCAGGAGTCTCCAGGGCAGTGACAGGTAACAGCTAAGAGAAGCAACAGGATGACATGCTCTCAGCCTCTCAGTCCTGCCAGCCTGCAGGGAGGTGCTTTGGACAGCCCAGGACTCAGACCCTCTACCTGTCTCAGGTTCCTACCTCCCGGAAGTAGTCATTAGAATCAGGTGAGGTGGGGACGGGACGCAGCCTCTCTTAGTCCCGGGCCAGCAGTGTGGCTGTGATATCTGGAGTTGTGGAGCCTGTCCAAATGGTACACCCAAGCCCTGCATTCCAGGGACAGGGGCAGAGCCAGCAGAACTGAGGACGGCCTTGGCCTGTCCTCCAAAGTATTTCAGAATTGCAACTTCCCTGGGTAACTGATTATTCTAATTTTACAGAGAGAAGGAGCCCAGAGGGAGAAAGTGCAGGAAGAGGAGTAAAGGAAGGGGGAGAGAGGGAGTAAGAACAAGAATGTTACTTTTTCATCCTTAAGGAACATGGAGGGATCTGATTTGTGACTCAGCTCTGGGAAACTGGACTGACAAGGAGTGGGGAACAGCTGCAGCCCCAAGCTAAGCTGTGGACAGCTTCCCCTCAGGCTGGAGAGGCTGCTGTGACAAGATTCACCTGGAAAAAAGGCTCCGTTATTTAAAAAAAAAAAAAAAAAAAATCTGTCTGTTCAGGGGCTTCTTCCAAGGCACTACTCCAGGGCCTGGCTGGCAGGTGTGCCCTTGCCCTACAACAAAAGCTGCGGCTGCAGGTGGGGTGCCGGCCCTTTCCCGTGTTCCCACCTAGTATGCCAGGAGCCTCCCGGAGTCTCTGAGGACAGAGCTGGGACGCCCTTGCCCAGAGGCTCCACTCCCCTGCTATTCTGTTCCTTGCACAGTCCCACGGCATATCGAGTATCTCTGCCCTTGGAATTCCCAATTCCTTGTTTCTTTCTTATTTCCCTCTAAGCTGTAGCCACAGGTTCCTAAAAGAGCTGCCTAGCCCCCAAGGACCTTTCAGAGCAATAACACTTCCTGCCAGTTAGAACCCTGCCTTTCAAACCCAAAACGGAGGAGAAAAGCCTCCCTGCTCACTCGCAACAGTTTCCCCAGCAGAACCTAACAGGATGAGGGAACCAGCCCTGGCAACCAGTAGCCTCTCTTCCAGCTTCTAAAATCTATGACTCCGTAAGCGCCAGGCAGCTGTGGGAAAAGCAAAGGGTCTCTTGGAATCCCTCTCCTCCATACTAAAACATGTGAGTCAGGTGACCCAGGGAAAGCTTCATCTCTGAAGGATCATTTATGGCTCAAAGTCTACAGTGAACATCACTAAACTTCCCAACCCAAAGAAAGCACTATTTGTTTCTTTTCACATCTTGAAGAAGTTTTAAAAGGATTTTCTCATTTTTATTTATAAATGCAAAAGAGAAGGGACTTTATAAATGGGAAAACCAGAACAAAGTGACTTTCCAGAAGAAAGAGGGACCATCCATCAAGTGTCAATTCATAACATCTTACATCATATAGGACTTGACTTGTTTAAAACTACGTTCATGGAAATTATTTCATTTGCTCCCCGCAACAGTCCTATGAAGGAGCTATTATCATTATCCCCATTTCACAGCCAATAAATCTGAAGGTCGTAGAGGTTGAGGGTCTTGCCCATGGCTACCTTTATGGTAAGTAGCAGAACCTGGCCACGGTTCACGTCTCCTAAACCCAAATCCATTATTCATTCTGCTACACCAAAAGAAAGATCATCTGCTAGCCCTCTTCACACGTGCGGGGACCATAAAATTGGAGGAGCTGCCCAAACACATCCACACGAGTAGAGGAGAACTGAGATCCTGGATTTGCGTTGTCCACCGAAGGGGCCACTGACTCAGAGAGGCCTCCTCTTCACATCCCCCAAACTGAGTCCCAGCCAACAGCGCCATGCCACATCCCCCCAGTTAACCGAGGTGTCAACCAAGCAGAGGAGCCCTGGAGTGCAGTGAAAGGAGGCATCACTTTAGAAGCGGCCCGTCTGAGGTCCAGGGCCATGGAGTTCACCCTTATGGAGCCTCAGGCCACAACAATGATGTACACATGTCCACATTCAGGGAGCCCGCTTGGGGACATGGCCAGTGCTTTCATTGGCAAGCTGACCCGAAGTTAATCAGAAGGCCCCCCTCATTGTTTGCCAGAGTACAAAAGACATTCTGTTCAGAAAGTTCAAGAAGAAAAACCAAAGAGCCAGGATGGCAGCTGTTCCCTCATCCCACAGAGAAACCAAAGGCACCCACCAAGTTTCCTGAGGCCCAGCAGTAAGTTTAAGATATAACATGGCTGAAGCGGAAGCACATCCCGATGGGTCTCCACTGCAGGGAGTGTCCACTGCGTTAACCCTCCTGATAAGATCACTGACAACCTTAGCTACCTCATCACCTATGAAAGTGCCTTTCTGGAACAGTCTCCTCTCCTAGGCCACAATGAGTTCACCACACACTAGTCCTCTAGGTCAGAACAAGTTTTACCGAAACATAGGACAGTGTAGAAGGGGCGTGCGGCATGGACACTGCATGCCCTGAGAGTTGGTTAAAATATTAACCAAGGAATCCATTCAGCACAACCACAGCACTTCATGTCTCCTCAGGTAACCTAGCTCTTAGCAGCAGCTCACTCTGAGATATCTGGATAAGAAAAACCTCTTTGCAGGTCCCCCAGCCCCCAGACACCACCTGCCTCCACCCCATGTATTTTCTAAGGAAAGCCTGTGATGGACTTTATTAATGAAGGAGGACAGCTTGCTTCTTACCAAGCTACCTGGGGGCCAGAGAGAGAGACCAACCCCGGTTCAGATATCCCTAGGACAGTCCCTCTGTCCTAATAACTACTCCGGAGAGACTTGGAGCTCACCACAGGCTCCCAGCTGAGTTAATTAGCTTTTTTTTTTTTTTTTCATTAGGTCAGACATAGCAGCACCAAGAGACAAAACAGACAGTGTTCACTAGAACAAACCAAGCCACTCAAAAGACACTGGAGTTTCCATGTAAGAACTACAAACACAATGCTGGAGTGATGATAACTCATTTTTCTACATAAAAGACCCTTCCTGTAAAATATCCTGAGACTTTGTGCTAAATAAAAGTAAGATGATGCTTCCTATAGTGAAGTCTAAACACCTCAGGTTCAGTAAGAGTGAGATCAGCTAGATCTGCAAAGTCAAGAAAATTGGCTGTTTCCCTCCTCCTTAAGCTAATAGAATCCAACTGTTGGAGCATGACATCATTCCTGAGCCCCAAACCCCGAGCACAGAGTACAGACACTTGCCTGCCTCCCAGAAAACAGCCCAAGACTGGCCAGGAAAGGAGGAAAAACAATCCAAGCCTGGAGCTGACCTTACCTGAAAGTCCCGGTGCTTTCCTGCCCACTCCATTCTCAGCAGTTTGGCTCACACCACAGTCTGTTAGGGAGCCCAGGGCCCCCAAATCCACTCGCTCCGGCTCGGATACCTGCTGCGAGCTTCCCACGGCTCCTTCCTCTGACCTTTCGTGGCGCTCCTTCCAGCCAAATGAGCGGAGCACTGCTGGCCGGCCAGGCCAGTCGTCATGGAGACCCTGTTCTCGCCAGCGCTCGCTCCCGATCTCTCCCTCCCTCCCTCCCTTTCTCTCCCCCGACCCCTCCCTCGCTGTCTCCCTCTCTCTCCCTCAGTTCTGGGAGGCTTTCACGAAACAGCACTGTCTTTTGATCAGCTCGGTCTCTGCACGCATTCCACTCCTCCTACCTCCCTCCCAGTCAGACAAGGGCTCTGGGCTGCTCCTGGGAACTCGCTTCAACAGCTCAGAGGGGAGAAGGGAGAAGACAGTGAGTGGACTTGTTCTGCTCCCCACCAGTGTCTCATTTTTTTTATAACTTGGAAGAGTCCTGGTCAGGGGGGAGGGAGCTAGCTGGAACACTTGGAGGGGAAGCAAGCCCTTCCTCTGGGTCCTGGAGTGAGGGGAGGGTAGGAGGACCCAGATGCACTGCCTCGACTTGTTTGTGCGCTTGGGATTTTCCCCGGCAGCAGCTGAGGCGGAAATGCATTCACCTCCCTGGAGCTCGCCTGGACTGGCCTCTCTTCTTACCTTGCTGCCTGCCCAGGCCGTGGTGATGGCTTTAACCAGTGCAGGGACTCATGGTACTAGTGCTGGTGCCAAAGCAGTCTCTCATCTTCCTGCAATGGAGAGGAAAGACACCAGGTCAGGTCCAGTAAGTGTCCTGGGCAAGTCAGAGTCACAGCCCAAGCAACAAATGTGATACAAATACAGCCTAAAGCCCAGGCTTTCTGTGAGCTGTCGTCATGGCCAGAAATAATATCAGTGCTGTTAAAGAGCTAGCACAGTGCCTGGGACACAGCAGGCCCTCTAAGCGTAATCCCCCGATGCATATTTCTGCTCTGTAATATATTTTTTAAAATATTTATTTATTTGGCTGTGCCGGGTCTTAGTTGTGGCATGTGGGATCTAGTTCCCTGACCAGGGATCAAACCCGGGCCCCCTAAATTGGGAGCACGGAGTCTTATCCACTGGACCACCAGGGAAGTCCTCTGCTTTGTAATATTCTTTTACATGCACTATTTTGTTCGATCCCCAAAACCTTTTGAAGTATACTGGATAGATATCATTATCACCATTTTATAGATGGGAAAACTAAGGCTCAGAGGGATCAAATATCTAGTCCACAGTTACAAAGCCAGTTTGGCAGTCGAAGAACTAACAGTAGAGACCAGTCCGCTGCCCCCTAGTCTGGTACTTTCCTCTAAGGTACACTGCCATCTGATCTTACAAACTAACAGTTTTTTTGACAGCCAGTTATGAGATACAAGGCTGGGTTCCCTGGGGAAGATAGAGACTCCTTCTGAGTCGTGATCAAATAGGCCCTACTATCATCTTTTAGCCTGAAGGCTCTACGATAGCCTCTATGAGATATGAAACATACAGGTGCACAGATGAGAGAAAAAAAGTCCTGCCCTATAGCTATAAATTACCTTACACTTCTCCAAAGTACTCTTACAAATCTTGGCTCATCTGTTCAACCCAAGAGACCCACAGTTAGGATGGTACTATCATACTAATTTAACAGATTTTTTTAAAAATCTAAAAGAGAGGCCAAATAACTTGGCCCAGGTCACAGAACCAGAAGATAACAGATCTAGAAATAGTAGCCAAGGCTTTCAACCCTCTTCCGTATATTAAGCAGAGTAGTTCCAAGAGCACCAGACAGAGCAGGGGTCAGAAGATCAGGTAGCCCCGGCTCCACAGCAGCCATGTGCCTCCGGGCAGATCACCTAGCCTCCCAGTCTCCATATAAAACCTGTCCCCTGGGCAAGTGACAGGGCTGGGATGAGCATGAAAAGATGTGTGTGAAAGCATTCTCCTTCACAGGCACTGAGCTAAGAACTTCATCTCAGCTGCTCTTCACCACAAACAAACAAAACCTGGGGCAGTTGGTTTGCCCCCAAGAAGAGGCCCCTGAGGCTCAAGGAAGACATTTTTCAACGTTGCTTCCTAAAACCGTGCTAGAGAGATTCTGATGGAATCTTTAAGGCTGAGATCCCTTGCAGAATTTCTGTGTTTTTCACTAATGTCCAATATACCACAAATTTCTTAAAACAAGATTTTAATTCAGTCAGGTTTAAAAGGTAAATATATGTCAGGAGATAAGGTAGGAGGTATGTCACAAAATACAACAGGAAATAACAGAATGGCACAAACCCTAAGTGGGGGGCACTTTTGCTTCAGTGAAGCAATCAGAGCTTCAAAGAGGGTATACTCAACCACCTACTAGAAATACCCAACCCAATACCCTGACCCAAGTACCAACTCAGGAATTCCTCATAGGCCCTAGTGTCCCCCACCCCCATCTGCAAAGGAAGACAAGATGAAACGGCAAGGGCAATACCATCAAATCACTAAACTTCTCCCCCATCCCATTCCCAACAGGCAGCCCTCTGCTCTGCTCCTGATGCCCAAAATGCACATTCCACTTGCCCAGTCTCCATGATGAGAAAGCAGAGGTGATGCCCATTCATTTTTACAATAAGACAATAGTCACAGTTATAATATTAATACCAACTAATGTTTATTGAGCACCTACCATATGTCAGGCATTCTTCTAAGCAGCATGAAGGGACAAGGTTGAGTACTAAAGCTGATACAAGTCAGTCTCTAAAGTAATGCAAACTTCAAAAAGCCCTCCAGACCAGACACAGAATGCAGGCCATGCTCCCCCTAGTGGCACACCGGGGTTACAGCGGTTCCTTAGGGCCCTCCCCTGGGGGGACCAGGTAGGGACATAGTAAGGGCCGCATTAGTGGGAGAACTGAAATCGCTGCTTGGGTGCTGCTATTGTGTATAAGCTCCTTGAACTGGGCAGAGCGAAAGGACAGCTGAATCCTTCTGCTGCCTCTGCAATGCTGGATTCAGATCAATCCTACCTGACCTTTCCGGAAGGATAGGGCTTTTACAGCCGTATGTGGTCTAGTATCTGCTGGGAGGCCCACATGCAGACTTCAGCCAGAAACCCAGGAGATATCCTTGCACATCCCTACCTCACACTCCCCGCAGCCAATCCACTTACCGACTCCAAATAATTCTACTTCCAAGATTTATCTTTTATCTGTCCGTTTTTCTGCACCTCCATTGCCACCCCAGTCTTTCCCCTTAACCACTGCACCAACCTCCTAATCACCCCAGCTTTCACTCTTGCCCTCACACCTCCGTTCTCCACAGAGCTGTCTGAATCACCCTTTTACACCAAATCATGTCATTTCCTGCTTAGCACACTTCAATGGCTTCCCACTGCATTTAGGATAAAATCTGAATTCTTACCAGGACCTATAAGGCCCAGCATGATCTTTCTCCAGCCTCCTCTCCTCTCAGCACATTTCCTACCCTCCCACTCTGGGTGCCAGCTACACAGGCCACCTTTTAGTTTCCCAAAGTGTCAGATCTTCTCCAGGCTGCTCCCCTTGCCTGGGACACTCCCCCACACCCTAGTCTTCACCCAGCTGAATCTTACCCGCCTAGCCTCAACTTGCCTCTCACCTCTGCAGAGAAGTCTTTCACGATCCTCCAGTGTAAATGAGGACTCACCCTCCATGGCACTTACCATAACCTGCAATTGCTCATTTGTGCGATTACTTGCTTCCCCCCTGAGTTCCTTAGGAGCAGGAACCTTGAAAGTTTTGCTAACCACCATATTCTCTGCATTTAGGATAGGGCCCAGCTCATACCTGGCACACAATAAAAATCTGCTGAATGAATGCATAAAACCCCCTTTCTTCCTGTCCAACAGGAAGAAGAAACTTAGAACAGCCATTTCACGTCACTCATTGTATCTTTTCATAGACTTACAAACTATAATTACATGTCTTTTCCTCATGTGCCTTGCCTGTGGCCTCAACCAAAAATTCCTGTAAAGTCTCCCTGTGGTTTGTTTCCCAGAACTTTCCTCGTAAGGTCACTCTTCCGGGGACGCGCTCCAGGGTTTTACAGCCTTTCCCAGTCCCAGAGTGCCCACTCACAGGCACTCCAGCACAAGTATCACTGCCAAACCAAGTGGGATGCAGGAATGGCTCAACGCCCACAGATGGGAAGGCTCTCCCGGGTCAGCTCCATTCAAGGACAAAAATGTTTTCTCTCACCTCCACTGTGCAGGTCACTGTGCTTACAGAAAATACACTTTTACTTTAAAAAGTCATCTTATGTTTTATAATTTGGAGATGGGTGTAAATATTGTTGAAAAAATGTTTTTCCATTACTGAAAAGAAACTGAAAACTACTGTCTGGGGGAAAAATAATGAAGGCCTAAATAATAGCAACAGCAGTGTGCCTAAGCCCAAACCCCTCCCGTGACAGACATGGCCACCAAAATCTGAAATCCCTTCCGGCTTCCTCTCCTGCCACACTCCCCCACGACCACCACTCCATTACAGGCACAACCATCACACACCAGCTGGTGCTCTGAAAACTGCATTTCTCCTCTCCCTCCCCAGCTGCCCACACTGTTACCTTTTTCTGAGTGCCTCCCCTTCCCTAACTAGCAAAACCAAATGGCCTTCAAGGCCCAACTCAGTCATCACCTCCTCTGTGAAATATTTCTTGATCTCCTGGCAGGATCTGTTTGTCTACTCTGCAAGCCCACAGCAGTTTAGGATGCCTTTATCATGGTATTTATATCATTTTATCACTGCTACTTGCACTCCCTCTCCCCCACAGTTGTGAGCCCCTTGAAGTCTATCTACTTTCATATTTCATTCAGAGTGGGCAACCAATTAATATGTTCAATAAATGAAACACTTAAAAAGACTCTTTAAAAAAAAAACCCACAGAAACAGCTGCCCCCTCCATTAGATGAGGGAATTTGAGTGGATAGCCTTACATAGTCTATCCACTCAGATTCAAGAGAAGAAAAAAAATTATATATATATATATATTTTAATATATATGTGTGTATATGATCATTAGGTTCTAGATTTGATCACTAGAAGAAATTATAGTCTTTTCTTTAAAAAACTTTTCTTTAAAAACTGAAATGCCAAATCTGAAAACACAGGAGCAGAATAAATCTTTTAAAGTCACTCCTTACTTTGGGATCATTGGAATTCAAGAAAAGAAAGCTGTTATCTCAATATTACTGGCTGGATCCTAGAATGCCTAAGAGATGCAGTATAACTTCAGATGCCTCTAGAGAGCCTAGCTCCCAGTGCCCACCAGACTGGGGTCCAGCAGCATGTCCACTGAAGACACCCAGTTCTACCCATGTGTCCTGCCCATTTTCCTACACTGGGCTCTGGTTGCCATGTGAGTAGGCAGGTTTACACAAGAGCTCTTTAGGACTTTACAGTTTTCCTTTTCTACCTCTGAGTGGCAATGTGGTTAAGAAGGGAAAAACTAAAAACTCAGGAGTAGAGAAAAGAGTCATCAGACTGGAGTCCAGGTCCTGGTTACAGGGCGGTGAGATCCTGAGCAAGTCCCTGTCCCCCACAGGGCCTCTGCTTTTTCCTGCATATAATGAGAGGGGTATTGGGCTGTTGGAACTAGCTGTTCTCCAGTGGTCCCTTCTAGCTTCAATGTTCTACTGCATTGTTCTTTGGCAGTCACCCAGATCCGTGGTTCTATCCTAGTCACCTAGTCCCCTTGCTTTCTGAATGAATCCAAAGCAGCAGAAAGACATCTTGTTTCAGGAGCTACAGAGCCTCCATCTAATCCTTTCAGCAGAACCCCATGGGGCTCTGGAGTCATCTGCTCGGGATCAGATAGAAGAAGACCATCACCACATAAGGCAACCTTTCCTAGAGGAAAAGATGGGAGATTCAGACTCCCTGCCCAAAAGCAGCTGGCCTAAGAGAAGAAAGGCACCAAACACAGGGTGGGGAAATTAGGAAATGGCCTGGGAAGTGCCTGGAAGAAGACTGTAGCTCTGCCAGGGACTCACTCCTAGCCATCAGTCTGAGACAAAGCAGCCTTTACAAAGCAGAAGCACTGGCAATATCTAAGGAAGTTCTCTTGGAAGACAATCTGCTTACTGCCAATCAAGCAGTCTCTTCATGGGCTCTACCAGGGCCTTTGCATCAACAAAACAAACGCGTTCCTCCAGATGGCAATTCCAGCCCTCCTCTGCCTGGGAGCCACAGCTGGCAGGACCTCCAGTGCGCTGGCCACTGCTACACATACTTTGCTTCACAGCCTTCCTGGGAAAACAGAGAAATACCGATTCTTTGCTCAAGTCCTGGCATTTTATGGTAGGAAATTCTTCCAGGTCCTTATTCCTGACCTAATCCCGCCTGCCTCCGACCCTTTTCCCACCTACTCCCCTCCGACCCTGAGGCTCTGAACTCAGAAAGTGTGGGCTCAGCCTAGAATTATCCTAGATCCCACTGCCCTGTGGTGAAGCGGCTACTGGACATCTTCATGCTGGGTTGAGCACACTCTCCTTCTGTGCGCCAGCCTTCCGGCCCCAGTCCACCTCCACTCGGCTCACAACCCTCAATATGAGGCTCAAAGTTCAGATCCCCAGGACACAAGGTACTCAGTGCCTTGATCCAGTCCCTCAGAGTATCTGTCACAGAGTGTATATATAGGCTAATTTCTGGACTCTCTCAAATCCACAGGCCCCTGACCACTGCCCCTTGTTAAGTCCAAGCATTTTAACACTGGGCCACATAAACACAGTCTTGGGGCCAGGAACAACTGGACCAAGGAGGCAGTATCCCAGACCCCCTCTAGAAGCCCCATTTACCCTTCCAGAATGGGCTTCTCATGTTTACTTGGCTCAGAACTCCAAGCTCAACCAAGATCTTACCCGTCATGACTAAAGCTGCAGGTAGGGTACAAAGTGAAGGAAAAGGAGATGGAGGAATAAGAGGAATGTGCACTCAAACAGCTTTTCCACGATATAACCAAGAAAACACCTTGAGCCTCAGAAAGGAGTATCCCTTAGAATAAGATCTGGGCAAAGCTGTGGGAAATGTGGGTCCAGCCATATCACCTCCTCCATACTGTCCCCCCTTATTTTCCCAGGTTGGACTGGATTCTCTACCTCCACCCCCTGTACTCCCTGGGACAGTCTACTACTCCTGCATCTGCCGTGTTCATATTTTAGTGATATTTAGCTCATATTTTCATATTTTAGTGCACCAAGGCTTACCCAGCTCATTTCTCCTACTAGCCTATGTCTTAACTCTGAAGCCTAGTTTAGGGTTCTGTACCGAGTACAATTAATAATTTTTTAACATATGGACTAAAGAAACCAACCAACTAATCGATCTAACAAATAAGGGATCAACAATATCACCACAGAACCTAAACCATTTGGTGCTTAGCACCTCAGGGTGGTCCAAGGTTTTCAAGGTGTGGTACATATATACAAGATGATTACAAGTGGTATAAGAACATTTAAAAAATTTTTAATGCTCTTGTATTTATCTTAATGTGTATTTTTTTAAAAAGATAACCAGCTATTAACTCCATTTGCACTGAAGTCATTGAGTAGACCAATGCTAAAGAAGGTATATATGTTTTTTGTTTGCATTTAGTTTTGTTTTGCTAAAATTAGTGGGTAAACATTTAAAGAGAAATGGGATACTTACACAACCTCAAAGTATCTCTCTCAGAATATATATTAATTACAAAGGAAGAAACAGGAAACTTGTCAGTGGAGAAACCTGGCAGACATTACCTTCACCAAGTGATCAAAGTTAACATTATTAGTAATAAGATACACTGACATAATGTACCCCTGACATGAAGCAATGAGAAGGGCACTGCACTTCTGTGGTGTTCTTCCCAAAAATCCATAACCTTAATCTAATTATGAGAAAACATCAAACAAACCAACTTGAGGGACATTGTATAAAATACCTTCCCAGTACTCCTCAAAAGTCTCAAGGTCATAAAAGGTAAGGACAGACGGAAGAATTGCCATAGACTGGAGGAGACTAAGACACAACACCTAAATGTAATGTGGGATCCTGGATTCCACCCTGGAACAGAAAAAGGACCGTAATGGGAAAGACTAATGAAATACAATTAAGGCTATAGTTCACATTATACCAACGTTAATTTCTTAGTTGATAAGTATACCATAGTTATGTTAGATTAGGGGACTTTGTACTGTCTTTGCAGACTTTCTGCAACTCTAAAATTATTTAAAAATAAAAAGTCTTGTAAAAGCTAATTTAAAGATAAATAAATAAAAGTATATATGGTACATATCATAAACATGGGTGAGAATGACTCAAGTTTGAGAAGCAAGAGTGGCCACCCTTCAAACCCTACCTCCAAGGAAAGCTTCCCCAGAATAAGAAGAACAGCTGTAGAAGAATATTTAGTAAAATGGGCAGTGTTCAGTTTACCTTACTTGGAGAAAAAGTAATTATCCCATTTTGTTAAATATATATATATATATATGCCACATATATAATGCATAGAAAAAATGTCTGTATTGAAATAAAGATAACCTATCCTGAACCAAGTACAGATGGCATTTATTAAATAGTAAATGGGATATAGCTTTTGGAAAGCATCTTGGCTAGATCAATTAAAATGCTCATATCCTGTGACTCAGTGGCCTCATTTCTGGGAAGCTGTCCTAAGAATAAAATGCCCAAGTATAAGGGGAAAAATGCATGTTCCCAGCATTATTTATAATAATGAAAATTAGAAACAAACTCCATGTGAGTCATTACTAAATTGGTAAATGTCAAGTGTTTTTTGACCACTACCCATACTAAAAAATAAATTTTATATAGTAATACAGAATGTGCATGTATGAGAGAGCGTGTGTGCACGTGTGTATGTATACAAAACTGAACCAAAAAGTTTCTGCAAATAATACTTATCTTTACTATGTGTGATGCTCTCTGCCATTTTCTACCCTTATCTATTTCATTAAGGAAACAAACAAAGCTTGTAGAGCCCCACTAGATTGATTCCCCATCCCACTAATGATGACCTGCAGTCTGAGAAACACTGCACTAGATGGACAATTGTGCAGCCATTAAAAGAAATGACTACAATCCACAAACTGGTAACAGTGATTGGCTCTAGGGAAAGAAAAGAGAAAGAACGTAGGAGGAAGATTTGCTTTTCACTGTACATCTTTTTGTACCTTTTGAATTTGCAATATATACATGTATTATTTATTTAAAAAGTGACTGTGAAGACTTTAACAGTATCAGACAATGCTAATTTTGCATAACAAAGTTATAACTACATTAAAATGTAGAAAACACATACAAGGGAAAAAGGAAATTATACCAAAACAATAACCACATTAGCAATTTTTTCCTTCTTACTAAGTTCTACATATGCCACACGGTTACTGTTTTACTTCTACAATTTAACATATATTTATTTTCTAAAATTAATGCAATTATTGGCAAGGGTACATAGGAGATTTCAAAGCTAATGGTAATGTTTTCTGTATTAAGCTGGGTGGTAGATACATGAATACTCACATTTAAACTGTACATATAAAAAACATATACACTATATTTTAATAATATTTTTAAAATGAAAGATTGCAAAAGTGGACCATTTTTTCAGGTCTGCCTCTCCTCACCCTCAAACTCAAGCAGACACTCCAACAAAGTGTGGGATAGGATTTAAAACCATCAGTCAAATGGATACCTTCCATTTTTGTAAACAGGTTGTAACATGTTAGAACCTGTCTCCTAAAGATTTCCATTTAGAACTTTGTAGGTGGGCTAGTTTCAGCGTTCCATTCACACTCAGGACTCTCTTTTAGTCTGTTTCCTTGATTTCCCTTCCCCCCCCCCCACTAAGCCATTGTTTATGCCTTCATACTTTAAATCACATATAAGCTCTTCTGAGCAAAAGGACCATTTCTTATTCATCTTTGAACTTCCAACAGGCTATAATGCAGTGTTTTCTTTACACACAGCAAATGCTCAATAAGTATTTATTAAATAGGCAATATCATAGGCAAAACTCCAGAACAGAGTATATGAAACACAAAAAGTAGCAAGGACATAAAGAAGGAAGCACTGATCACTGGAGATTAAATAAAGTCATGCTAAAAAAGTCATTACTTTTATTTAATACAGTTAACATGGAATTATAGTAGAGAATAAAGGAGATAATATATGTAACACACTCAGCAATAGATAGTAAGTGGTCTATAAATAATAGTCTGGGGGTTTAAAAATAATATGCACACATATTTACATAATATATATTTACATATGATATATATTATGTGTCACATAAATAAACATATGCACACACATATATCAAAGAATTCCAGGACACAATTTATCTGCACTTCAGAAAAATCTCTCTTGATCTTATGGATAAAACAGGAAGGCACTGGCAGTAGCACCGTCTGGTAACTCAGGACAGCTGGGTCCAAATGGAAGCGCAAAATGGATCAGTATCAACTACGAAGGAGTACTCTGGAACTCCTAGAAGTCTGGACATTCCCATCTGTTCTAATCCTAGCCTGGTCACCCTTTTTTATCAATGACTCGGGTAAGGCACGCTTATCAAAAATGCACATAACAAATTAATTGGGAGGGAAAATTAACATATTAGAGATAATTCCAAAAAAAGGGCCTCCAAAAACTTAGAACCATAGGTTAAGTATAACAAGATTAAATTTTAAAAGGACAAAAGATATCATTTTACACTTAAGTTTATTAAAAAAAACTGCATGACAACAGGACGAAAATGGTAGAAGTAAATTTTTGTGACTTTCCGTTTGAATAAAAAAAAAAGAATGGTATAAGTGAAAGACACTTGAGGAATGGTTCAATATGAGTCAACTGATGAGTCCCTGTGATTTTGAGTTTACTGACCGACATACAGAGTCCAGATCAAATGAGGTCCATGTCTTACTTTGCTCCATTCTGGTTAGAACAATAGTGTATCCAGGGGACACACACTATATTTGCAGACCCAAGGGTAACAGAAGCCCTAATAATATCCCAGGCAAGTATGCTGAAGAGAAAAAGAAAATCAAGTCTGTGGAGTCCCTTAAATTGAGAAATAAGATAACATCTCTGGTTCATGAAGCTCTTAAGACCCCCTACAGAACAGAAAGATAAAAAACTACCCCATAACTTACTCCCCATGGAGTCATCTCTGGGAACTAGTGGCTAGATGCGATAAAGAAAGCTCACAGAAAGAAGAGACAGCTGAGCCCTGCCTGATCTGCCCTTTGTGCCTTCCACTACTTACATGAGAGCCTCTCATTTGGGGCTCTGACCATCCAAGTTCTAGTGAGGATGCTGAGAAGCTCAGGAATGCAAACAATTCTTACCCGTCATCTCCCCAAACCATGGTTCATCATGATCAGAATTACAAAGTGATGTTTTTAACCATCAGAGTGAATTCTTGTGGATCTTTAACCTTCTATACTGAGCTGTCATCTGATAGCTCTTGTGAGCAAGGACTCGGCTTTGACTGTTGTAACTGAAACATTAGACAGTAGGAATGCAGCAGTTCAGCTCCATCAGGCATTGCTGGGACGTATACATACCAGCGTATCTCCCGTAATGAGAAACTACAGTGCTTCTAAGGACTTAAGAAGAATCAGGAGGAGAGAAGAGCAGTGGCCCCTCAAAATTCGGTGCTTATCCTAGGGACATGGATGGTGGCCCTGGTCTACAGATGAGTGTCCTACTAAATAAACTTCAATGTCCTATGGTAGAAGATGCCATTTTTTAAACCCTTCTCTCTCTTTTCCCCCAAGGATAGGAACCTAGAAGTTTCTAATTTATGCAATGATTAGCTCCTTCCTTAACAATACATACACTAGGTGTATCCCATTTTTATGTAAAATAGAGCTAGTCTGCCTTTTGTATAAAAAGAGGTGCTTATAAACATTCATTCACTTAGAGATCAACTCAGAGAACAGGTGAGATGATGAGAGGAAAAACAGAGGAACGTGGAGGGAGAGAAGAGTGCAATTTAAGATCCTGAAGGACAGAAACAGGAGGAAGCTTGTTTGGAAGTCTGAGAATAGCATATCTGGGGGAATTCCTGAGCATTACTCCCTGGGATGTCAAAGAACATATCTGAGTAGCACTTAGCCTTTGAAGGAAAGAAAAAAATTCAGAAAGCCTATATTCCTTACCTGGGTGAACATGATTGTCTATAGCCCATGTAACGGGTTAGCTGACGCTGCTAATGACAGCATTATTAGGAAGAGGGCAGAGTAAAACAAACAAACAAAAAAACACACAAAAGGTCAAGGACTACTGTCCCCAGCACAGCAGTTGCCAGCAGAAGACTTCTTTCTCACAAGCCGTGGGACTCCAGAAGCTATAACTGGGAGACACTGGCTCTCCTCATACCCAAGCAAGCAAAGGAAGTCAACCACGTTAAGAGTCCTCAAGGTGATGAAAGACTGCAGCCACTCATCATCGACGCAGATAACATCTGCAGTCAGTGATGCAGGGACACTCCTCTTCCAAGGAAAAGGCCCACAGGAGCTGAGGAGGGGAAGTTTACTCAGGAAAAATCCACCAAGAAAATGAGGCATGACTGTGTCTATGTGCTTCCAAGAGAGTAACCACTGCTTATTAAATTAGTGTTCCTCTTCAGACTCAGGATTTCTCCAAACACAGCCCGCAGAAACATAGCCACCAGCCAATCACGAAGGGTCAGAGACCCAGAGACAGCTGTGAGAGCTGTGAGAGGCGAAGAGGAGACTAAATTGGGCTGTGGAGGTTTGCAAAATGATTTTGAGGACAGTGAGGGTGACCCCAACTCTATTTTTCTTTCTTCAACCGTGATCTCTCTCTGCTCTGTCTCCTGCTGTATGGGGCGGTGAGAATGAACACAAGGAGGGAGATCAAGAGCTCTTTGAATAGAAAGCAAGAACTTGAAGGGTAATTGACTGTGGAGGTGAAGGAGGGTCCAGAATGACTCCCAGGTTCCGGCTTGATCGCTGAGCACCAGCCACCACAGCAGGGAATAGAGACAAAACAGAATATTCCAAGGTGCTATGCTGTAGTCATGTCTGAGTTTAACCAAGAGAGGAAGTTGCTCCAACACAGGAAGTTATCTAGACAAGACAGACAAGAGTGGAGAGAACAGAGATGGAGGAAGGGGAATTAGACTAGAAAAATAGTTAAGGAGAAAAAATAAAAAAGGAAAGGAAGGAAAGAGGAAAAGGGGAATGGAGAGAAGTGCATGCATGCGTGTGTGTGTGTGTGTGTGTGTGTATTTTAAGAGGAGGTGGGGAGAGGACATGGATAACACAAACAGCCATAACTCTGCAAATACTGAGTTCAAATATCGGCCACAGCCTACTAACAGCAGAGTGTGTCCTCTTCGGTAGTTAGGTTCTGGGGTCAGCATATAACATGAAAATCATGTGGAAACAAATTACTCTTGAAATTCCCTTAAAAAGGCACCACCCTGGAAACCAGCCACAGTCTCTGAGGAAACCCAATTCAATACTTTTCATATACATTATTTTCATGCACTCTTAAGAATCTCAGAACCAGAAGGACCCAAGGAGTCCGTCCTCCTTATATAGTGGTTCTCAAAAAGAGTTCCTAGTAGTAGAACCACTGATTTAGTCTGAAGCTTCTTGAATAAGCTTCATTTTGCTCAGAGAGACTGGTAATCACCTAATGTCACCTAACTAGACAGGACTTTTCTCTGACCCCAGACTCCTTCCTCCATGCTACTCGTCTTAAATTTCCCCTAGGAGATAAAAGGCCAAGATTGGAGGTCCCATTATACCACTAAATAGTTGTGCGAGTTGGGAATAGTACCCTCTCCTTTCTTGGCTCTAATCTCCCCATCTGGACAATGAAGCCAGATTAGATGAACTCTAAGAGCCCAGACAACTCTGAGATACGTACTGAATGAAAAAGTGCTTTGAAAAGCACTTCATAAACATAAGATATCATAATGGTCAACTCTCACAGGGCAGAAATGTTGGCATCCTACGTCTTTCCCCTCAATTTTACCCTTAATATCCCATGTCCAGGTCCTACTTATTCTACTTTTGAATATTCTCTAGGATTCACCCCCTTCCTCTCTATTCCGGTTGCGGATGACCCATACTCTTTGGTGGGTCTCCTTACTGCCAATCTCTGTCCTCTCCAAAATTAGCCTACTCTCTTCCACAAGAGTGCTTCCCACGAAATTCCACTTTCGCTGCATCCCTTCCCATCCCCTGAGCACCAAGGCAGATCGTCGTCACAGGGACCCTGGAAAGCCACACCCTTTCTATGTCCCTGCTGTTCTCCACAACCAGAACACCTCTCCTTTGCTTATATAAAGTCGATCCAAACTTCAAAGATCAGAAAAGATCCTGCCTCCGCCAAGAAAGTTTTCCTATAGTTTTAAGAACCTTATTTCTGAACTATAAACACATTCACAGTTAGTAACCAAACACAGTTAAGATCTCTATATTCTCTATTTGTTTAACAAATTTTGTCTCTCCCAATAGACGATAAATTCCCTCGGTGATTAAAAAAGCTTTATATAATATTTGAATCACAATGTTGGTTAAGCTGAAAAATTCAGCTAGTATTATTGACTGTTTGATGGCTGAAAAGCAAGATCTTTTGCCCTTGACCTTTCATAGGAAACGTTGGGGGTGCGGGGAGTGGGGAAGGGAAGGGGTGGAATCAATACTCCCCCAACTCCTGAAGTACCTTCCCACCATTTCCTCCCAACTTTCACCTATTCTGTTTGAACCCTCTATCACAGGTTCAAATCAACTTCTTCCCTAAGGATGAGTCTCAGCATATCAGAGCAGTATGCTCTGTAATATTTAGTTATATTTAGGCAGTTATATTTAGCTCCATTCTTAATCCTGATCAGTCTTGATCAGTCCGCATGATAGCAGCAGCTGCTTACAACCCCTGACAGTGACGGGAAGGTAAAGGCAAGAGAGAAATGCAGAAGGAGGAAGAGCCAAAAACTAGCAGGGATTTTGTAATATACATTTCAGATTTGGGCCCTTGAGGGAGGTCTGCTTCAAATTAAGCCCCATCTGTTCTCAAGCGCCAAAGAGGCAGGACATCCATGGGAAGGCTCTGTAACCTGTCAGCACATAGACACCTCTACAGGCCATGCCACTGAGGACTGCAAAAATGCTTCTCATCCTTAGGGAGCCAACAAACTGGAGGTGGGGACTCTGACTGGCCATCCCTGCCAAGGGATGCTAACATGTGCTGTCACCACCCAGAGCGTCAACGTAACCAGACTGGAAAGACACCCAGAAGACACATGCTCTTACCTGCCGCCTCTAAGCTCCTTCCTCACAAAAGGCATCTGCTGCACCCATCTCCAGAGCCAAAGATCACAGGAAACCGAGCACTAATCTTCCTCCTCGGACCCTTCCTTCCAGAGTGGCAAGGAGACAGGGAAGCAAGTCAGAGAAAGTTTTAAGGAGAATCAATACCACACGGCACCCCATGAAAAGCTAGCTCCTGGTCCCAGGACTGCAAGAAAGGGCAACTCCACATTCAAACTCCTGGTTATCTCCAGGGGCTGATCTCCATGGAACTGCCCTCGCATTCTGCATCACAGAGGCACGAAGCAACCGCACCCCACAGAGCCCCAGAGGCAGAGAGTTAGGCAGAAAGGAATGCAGACGCTTCCCAGAAGTGCCCAGCAGAGAAGAAAACCAAGAGCTTACCACAGCTTCCTGGGCCCAGAAGGGGAGGAACTAGGCTCTCAGAAGAAAGACTTCAGCAGCTCAGAGACCTTGAAGGTCCTCATATCTGAAAGCCCTAAAGACGAGAAAAGTACCGTGGTGGGAATACGCCTGGACAGAACAAGCCTGGGCTGGCCCCAGATGGCTTCCAGTAAGCAGTGGCTATGCTGAACGTGAGCAAGAGTCTTACAGAAACCCGAAGCTATTGATGGCCCCAAAGGAACCCAAGGCAGGCCTGGGATGGGGATGTCTGAACCACCTAGTATAAGCTTTTGCTGGTGGCTTTACCACCTGCCTTCCATGCAGGGGCTTCATTTTTTTCCACATCTTGGGGGAGGAGGATGGAACGAGAGCAGGTACCCAACATCTGACAGGAACACAAAGCTACTCAGCAGATGGGCTTCATAGGCTCCAGTGCCTCCCAGCTCTGTTCTCTTTGTCATGCTCCAGAGGACACAAAGCTTCTTCCATTCCTACTGTGAGTTGTAGGCTTCCCAAGGAGCCCCACCACAGTTCCCAGAAACCCATACAGAGGCAAGGCTGAGCAAAGAGGAAGATCTTCCCTGCAGACGTGCTTTCTCCAATTTGTCACATATTATGGCTTTGTGAGGCTCTGTTCTAGGATAAGCATAGGGGAAGGGGCAGAACATAGAAAGGAGGTGATTCGGAACACCTCCTGTTGTATACTAAGCAGCCACATTAAACATACCAAACAAAAATAATCAAATAATTTTAATTGAAAAATGAGTTAAATCATAAACTGCTTTCCCTTCCAAGAAAAGGGCAATTCCTAATACAGATTCCCAAAAACCCAGACAACGTTTCTCCTTCTCCTCTCATATCTAACCCCAGTTTGGAAACCCTCATCAGTTGTCAGCATTAAAACAAAATACACACAGACACACAGAGACACACACGTCTGTTCACTCCTCAAAGCCTTGTTCCCACAGCCAAGGTTACAAGACCCCTTCCAACTTCAGGTCCCTGTGGGGACAGCAGGAGGCAAGAATTAGACGAAGGCTTTTCCCAAGCAAAGGCCTTGTCTCCCAATAGGATTGGGGGTGGCTTTAGACACCCCCAAGTGCAGGAAGGAGGCTAAGCACCTGGAATCCCCCCTTCCTCCACAGCACCAGTAAACCAGCTGACGTCATCTCTCTGGTAGCCACATGTCTGCCTCCCAGCCTCTGGGATTTTGCCCATCCTCACCTCAAGATTGCAAAATAAGTGTCTGGAGCTAGTTAGTTCAGTTACTTACAGCCTGGTACCAGTGAGACAAAGGTGAAAGGTTTGCTCCTTATACAAATCATTAGTTTCACCCTGCCCTGTGGCCATAGGTTTTACTCCCGTCCCTTGATCAAAATGCATGCTGCTTTTTGCAGAGACGAGACCAAAGATGAGCTCAAACCATCTCTGGGCACCACAGAAAGAAAGACAAAGGAAGAGGTAATCAGTTACGGACCTACTTCTTTAGAACTACATGACATATACTATCCCCAGGCAAAAACATATGGATAAACTTTCCCACTCTAACAGGAAATTCTCAGTCACTTGGAACCTAGTAGAGCTTGGAATTTTATTCAAAAAATTGTTCCATTTTCCTGAATTCTTCATTCCACAAAGAGATGCTACAGTTTACACACAGAGCACAGGGACATCATCAGTTTTCATAAATTGGCAGCAGATTTATCCCACTGGAAATAGACACAGCTTCAAACTAGAAGCTTTCCATTTAAGACCTGACACAGCAACACAACAAGAATGTATTATTTCCTACTCAAGAATAGGAGCAGATAATTCAATTAACTCCACTAAACAACTTGTTTCAAGAATGTGGTCCTGTCATAATTGGATCATGATATTCAAAGTAGGGGGACGTCTTCAGGCTTTAAGCTAAAGTATTTCCTGAAGTTACACATAGCAAAAAAATAAATAAATAAAAATAGAGAGGGAGAGGGAGAGGGAGAGAGAAGAGCTTAGTCAGGCATGGCACACTCTAGTACCTCCAGCTGCCACGCAGAGACTCAGACCAAAGGAAGGACCCAGCTTTCCTGATGGAGTACCAGGCCTCCTTTGGAAGCACTTTTCTTCCTCTCCACATGACAGGAATGGAGTTGGCCCCTTCCACAGCAATATCACCCTTAGGGGCCAGAGGATGAAGACTGGTTTTGCACTGAACACTCCTTTGTCAGTCAGTCACCTTTACAAGTTGAAGAAATTTTCCCAAAGAAACAATATTAGATATGGTAGCTGCATGCCCAAATAGGCTCATTACTGAACATGGCTAAAATACTGTTTATATAAAGATACAAGAAAAGTTACCTGTGTAAATAAATACTTGCAATAAAACAAAACATAAGAGAAATAAAATTAAATAATTTTTACATATCCCAAAATTGTGGTCCTGGAAGAAGGACAGATTAATTGAAAGATAGGTATTTTTAAGGATTCCAAAAGGTATTCACAAGGACAACACTGACAGCACTCATTCTTCACATCATCTCATTTCACTCCCAAATGTGTGACTTTCCTTTCCAAAGTATTCTTGGTATCATGCTTATCAGCTATGACTGGGGATAGCTTTCACTCCACAATCAAAGAGGGAAGGGGACAAGGAGAGTATTTCTTGAGGTAACTATGCAAAATAGGTAGAAGAGAAAGAGAGTGGAGGAAGAAGGTTAAAGAAGATGTGAGTAGGATTTGAAAAACACCTACCTGAAGGGGAACTATGAGCTATGACTCGTGAGAAACACAGAAGGCAGAGGGTTTGTGAGTATCCAGGGCTGGAGTGGCAGGGAGGACACATCGGGCATTACGTGACAGCTATCAGTTGGGCCATCTTCCTAGGACAAGTTGGTTTAAGAACAAGTGAGACGGGGGAAAGTACCAAATAGCCAGACATGGGCTCACAACTCTTATCAAGCCCCAAATCAAACCATTATTTCGCCCAGACGATGCTGGCATTCACAACAAACACATCTATAGAGCCTATAGGAAATGTTTATGCCTGTTCTCTTGGAGCTGGATGAGTTGGAGTACCTAGCTATCTAAAGGAAAGGAACTATCCCAGAGCTCCACGTCATCTAGCTCTAACAGTCCCAGTAAAGTAGAAGGCATCTCACTGGTGATGTAGGGTCAGGATGGAGTCAGAGCATATAGAGTATGTTAAAAAAACAAAAACAAAAGAGAGAGAAAGAGAGAGAGGAAGGAAGGAAAGAAGGAAGAAAGGAAGGGAGGGAAGGAGGAAGGAAGAAAGGAAGAAAGAGAGAGAAAGGAGCACTGTGGTGTATGTCACAGGGACTTAAGATAAATTAAAGGATTGCAGAATAGCAAAGAAGGCCCAGTTGAACACATACAGAGTCAATTATGTAACTCTTCTCCCCAGAACTACTCTACTCAGTTCCATGACTTTCCCTAGCAAGGTGCAGCAGCCTGAGAGCCTCCTGAGGTTGGGTGTAGCAAGAGTGAGTGCAGGTCCTTATCACTAACCCTGCAGGGACAAATATCCCTCTGAACTCATTTACCAAAGTTTCTGCTGATTATGCCTGACACAGGATCACAGGGCAGCAAAAGACTGTGGAGATGTCTTCCAAATCTGCATTGGAGGAAACCAACACAAATCTTTAACTGGAAAGAAAAAGTATAAACTAGGCAAGACCTGATTAAATCCCAGAATCATTTCAGAAGGGGACAGGGAGAGATCAGGAAGAAATGTACCTCTGCCTATCTGAGTATGTGTGTGAGAGCTATGGTTTACATAGGCAGACGTTAAACTACTTTGTTCTTCTTCAAAGACTTGCCTCTCACGAACACCAACGGGGCATCTCTCAGTTCTTCTGTCTACTTTTAGTTCCTAGTTCCTGGTGATAGGATCCCCCAAATATCACCCCCTTCCTTGCTGGAACCAAACCATACCACCTTCAGGGCACAAGAACTGGAACGCAGCCATGCACAGAAGGAGTGATCAACAAATGCAGAAGTTGGACATGTTAGCAAACATTTAAGGTTTCTGGAAACTACTACTTCCAAGGACCATTCTCCACATGATGAGGAAATCAAAGCCAGGTGAAGATCTGGGCTGAGTTTCAAATATTTCTGGGTTTATGAAGGAGGTGGAAGGTGGGAGGCAGAATTCTGGAACTGAACCCACAAAAGGCCAAGCCTCCCACACCTCAAGGGTGACAGCAAACAGGTGTGGACCTAGAGCAGCCCCAGTGGTGGACAAGGCAGTTATCTCTTGAAGTCATCCTTGTCAGAGAATTTCCACCACTTTGTTATCACAGTTTATACTTTTTCAAAGTGACTAGACATATTCATTTTATCTATATTTGGATGTGAGTTTCCTTCTGGCTCCACTAATGATAGTCATGGTCACGGTTCTCTGCCTCTAGCCCATCTACTCTCCTTGATCCCCCAGGCTTACTCTCTGGGTTCCTATCTCTATAGATTCCCGTCTTCTTTATCATAAGGCCCCTTTTGACAAAATGAAATTGAGACATAGAAATGTGACTTGCACAAGATCACACTGCAAATTAGTAGCACAGCAGGGATTAGAATCCAATTCTCTGAACTCTAGTCCAGCACTCTTTCCAACTGACCACAATACCTCCGTTATAGGAGAAACATCTGCTCTGGAGCACCAAGACCAAGAATCAAAACAGTTTATCTGCATGTCTTCTTAAGCAAAACAACACAGCCAGAATGTTTGGCAGAGACTAACTAAATATTTCCTCTGTGATCTACGCCGGAGGGGAAGACTGTGGGAGTGAGGTAGGCACAGGACACAGGGAAACTGAAGAGAAAACCACTGCAAAGGCCAGCAGATGGGCGACGAAAGAGGGAAAATGCAATCCTAAACTGAGGACAAGCTAGGGGCACAGGAATCAGATTTTTTCTTTAATGTTGAGATTTAAAATTAGGATTCCAGATCTAAACGTGAATGTAAACAGACTGTCATCTAAGAACTGACTAAAGAGAAGCCAGAAGAAAATGTATCACAATATCAAGTCATAAAGACAGGAATCTATGGGAGTGAGATGGGGGTGCCTAGGAACTCAAGGCTAGAGGCAGAGAAGCACTACCGCGGGGCATCACTAGTAGAACTGGAAGGGAACTCAAGGGACCTAGACAAGGTTCTTCCAAAAGGAGAAAAAGCACCAAGATCATTCAGCTGAAAGAAGGCTGGGGGAACAGAAGTCGTCACTGTACAAAACTAGGTCCCCTGGTTTAAAAAAAAAAAAAAGAAAGAAAAAAGAAATCTACCTGATGATGCAAGAGAGAAACTCTCCAAAGAGTTCTCTCCAAAGAGTTCGAAAGCTGTGGAATGGGAAAGTTCTTACCACCAAGGAAACGCCACTTGAGCTTTCCCGGAACCTTTAAGAAAGAAAAGGCTTCAAAGGGCATAGGACTCCTCAATTGTGTTAAATGAACAAAAAGAAAAGGGAGGCTTCCACAACAGAACAAAGAGGTCTGAGGCAGGCCTTCTACCACTGACCCTGGGGGCAAAAGGGTTTTCTCTAGCACTCCTGTGACCAGTTATCTTAGAGAGCACACAGTGAGGTCAGCCTCAGAGAGGCTGTTTGCTGTGCCTGCATTCTCGTAGGCAGGCTGATTGGGAGCAAGGATGAGGTAACCTCACCAGCAAACGTGGCCACTGGTGGTCACCCTCGGGCTGGAGGAAAGGGAAAGAAAGAACCTGGAGCTCTTACCCTCAACAGGTTTACGTTCTATTTGAGCAGCCAAGACACACATCCCAAAGAACTAAGAGGGCTTCCCTGGTGGCGCAGTGGTTGAGAGTCTGCCTGCCGACGCAGGGGGTGCGGGTTCGTGCCCCGGTTCGGGAAAATCCCACATGCCGCGGAGCGGCTGGGACCGTGAGTCATGGCCGCTGAGCCTGCGCGTCCGGAGTGGCCCACTACCACACACACAAAAAAACAAACAAAAAACCCCCAAAGAACTAAGAAATCCTGCATCAACACTTTAGCTCAACAAGCTCCCATAAGTCATCCAGCCTCTGGGCTTGGAAGACTATTCCCTTTCTTAAAGAAGAGTACCGGGCTTCCCTGGTGGTGCAGTGGTTAAGAATCTGCCTGCCAATGCAGGGGATATGGGTTCGAGCCCTGGTCCGGGAAGATCCCACATGCTGCGAAGCAACTAAGCCCGTGCGCCACAACTACTGAACCTGTGCTCTAGAGCCCGCGAGCCACACCTACTGAGCCTGCGAGCCACAACTACTGAAGCCCACATGCCTAGAGCCCGTGCTCTGCCACAAAAGAAGCCACCACAATGAGAAACCCGTGCACCACAACAAAGAGTAGCCCCCACTCACCCCAACTAGAGAAAAGCCCGCGTGCAGCAACAAAGACCTAAGGCAGCCAAAATTATAAATAAATTAAAAAAAAAAAAAACCTTTAAAAAATAAAAAGGAGAGTACTGACAACTAAGACAGTGATGAGCAAATGAGAAATGGCCTAATAGTCACAGAACATAGCAAAAGGGAATTTTAGGAGACAGAGGAATTGCTTCCTGATTGTGAACTGATTCACTCACTAGGCAAAGTCTATGAGACAAGGAGCTAAGCCAAGGAAAGTATTTTAAAAGGATAGGGGGAATGGAGAGGGCAGCTCTTCCCCAGGTGGAAAAATTGAGAAGGCAGACAAAAGGAAGGAGTGAACTCCATGGAAACAGGGAAACCCCCCACCCCAAAGCTTCATGTGTAATCAAAGGCAGAAAGGACCAAACTAATGTAAACAGGCCAAGGGAAGCTAATGTGCCCTTCTCCAGAGAGGCCAAAACACACACTTCCCCAGCATGGCCCTGGAAATGCAGAAGTTAAGTGTTCCCTTAGATGAGGCAGGCAGCCTGGGGGAGTTGGGGAATTCCCAGGCTGCTCTTGGGCATTTTTTTCCTCCGAGTTCCCAGGCACTCAGAGAGTTCACAAAAACTCCCGGGCACAGAGACCAAGTAGAAGGTAAAGCTAAGACTTTACTGCTTGGAGGAAAATGCAGTTTGCCCAAAGTTCCCACAAGAGAGAATCAGAAGAAAATAACCAGGAGGAACAGCAGGACAACCTCCAAATCTGAGCACCTAGGCCACAGGCCTGCGGGCTTCCCACAGTCCTCCTTAGCTCCGATGCAATAAACAGCTGCCCTGGAGAAAACAATGGGCCTTTGTCTGTGCCTCTGCCTTTAGATTATCTTGGAGAACCAAACAGGATAATTCCTTTAGAGGAGTGGTTCTCTTAAATACTGGCCCAGGCCATGATTAAAGTTTTTATCATGTACAGCATCCCTCTCAAATTCCTACCTGATCCACAGTGGGCAGTAAGGGTCCTGTGCAGCCCTGGCCTGGTACATGAACCAGTCCCAGACAGGTTCTGGCAGCACTCTTCCTGGAGCCCTCACCAGTCAGACACCAGAGCTATGACTTCTGCTTTCTCCTTGGCCTGGCCACAGAATTAAAAGCCGAACAACTTACCCACTTCTCTCCATTCACCAGAATATTCCATGTTGTGTGAATTACTCTGACAGTTGATGCTGTTTTCATCAACATACCTGTTGAAATGCACTATCAACAGTAACTGTGATAAAATAAAGTGTGAAACAAGCTGGAGAGTCAAGCTTCTCCTGAGGTACTAACAAATAAAAATTCCCCAAACTGACAAACACATCAATAAATTTTATGTTGTAATTTTTCTTGATTCAAAATAGTTTAAATCTAACCTAATTTTGTAAAAGAGGAGAATTAGGTGCTTTCTTGCAAAGAGCTGCCCTATTATCCTATTTTAGTTATTGTTTTTAATTTATTATTCTGGTTTTCAAATGTCCTTTCTTATATGATGTGATGATGACAGGTTTGGGGTTTTTGTTTATTTTTGGCCTCTTTTCCTGGGAAAAATATCTTAAAATCTAGGAATTCTATATTGGCCTCAAAAAATAAACAAACAAACAACTGTGTTTTATGAAATTCAATATCCTATAGTATGCTAGTCTTTTCCCATCTTCCTCCACAGAGACAACTGGTGGCAAATGAATTGAGGAGCCATTTCTTTCAAACCACCAAGGACTAGATGCCACAGCACAAAATCCCTTCACATGAAACAGAGACAGTCTGAAGAATTCCTAGTATCTTCCTCCTCAAGACCTCTCTCCTCACCAGCATTACTCCTCTCCCCAAAAGCCTCCAAATAAAGCGTACTCAGAGTTTTCCAGAAAAGTTAGCCGGATACCATGAGTTCCCTAATTCAATCCAGAAGATCGCTCATTTTCCATGATTTCAGCACAAAGCATCATCACAATGTAGTGGAAAGGGCTTTGGAATCAAATGAACCTGGGTTCAAATGTGGGATCTTGGGAAAGTTACTTGATTTCTCTGAGTCATGATTTCCTCCTCTTCAAGACAATCAGTGGAATTTAGGAGCGTATCAAGCAGTGACTAGCACAGAGTAGGTCTCCTGCACTGACTCAGTTCTTGCTTGTCAGCATTCCCTCCTACTGTCCCCCAAGAGCCAGGCTCTTCAGAGAGTTCTTTGAAAACAGAGATCTGGAAATAATGAAGCCAAGTACAACCTTTTCCCACAAGAACTCAAAGTCATGCGGCTTTCCTTACCTTGCCTTGCTAGTTACATTCCATAGCTGTCCACAATTCCTTTCCAGCCTCTTTTGGAAAGGCCGGGGCACCTATTTTATGGTATAAATCTCCCTCTTCTCCTTCTTAAGAGCCTAGAAGAATAAATAATTAGGTGGCTCAGGGTTCTCTAAGGGCAGGGCTTTCAGTGTCATCCTGGAAACTATTAAAATGTGGAAAAACCACTCAGCTCACCACCTCATGTTTCTGTGTAGTATCGAATCAACCCTTCTGGAGTTCCTTCAATCTGCTCTGAGCAAATACTGAATCAGGTCTCTTGTACTTTGCTGAACAAATGTTCCAAACAGGCAACAAAAAAACCATAATCAATTTTTTCAAGACTACATACAGCCTCATGTTATAGTACTCCTATTTTGATCCCTATTAATGGCAGCCTCTCCATCAGGAAAGCAAAAGAATTCCCAGTACGAGATGGGCCAGAAGAGTGACCTCACATACTACCTTTTCCAGGACCATAGAATTTTACACAGTTGAATTCTTTATAACAAGCGTTATTTAGTAAATGGAAATGTTAAGCTTGATTTAATTTGCAGAAATTTGTAAAAGTTTTTCATGTAAACAAATTCAAAAATCGGAAAAAAAAGTATTTATTGGTCCAAAGATCTCAAATTTCAATTCCAAAATTAGAGTCACCCTTTTAAATGACAAGCAGATGACCTCAACCAAGCAGGTGGCCAAAGCGGGTAAGAGCCCTTGGACTCTAGCACTAGTCTCAGTCTGCCCATTGCTACTAAGGTAACAAAACCTGTAAGAGGAATAACCCTGGGTGGGCCTCATTTTACTCCCCTAGCAAAATGTAAACAAGGAACAGAAGATTACCAATAAGGAAAACAGTCACTGGGAAGGAAGCACCATTAATGGATCGCTCTTGCCCTCACTACCTCATGCCTGGCCGAGAGCTCCCTCCCCATACCTCCAACCCCACTGCATCTCCCTTTTGGGCCATCAAAGTGTACTTCTGGGCTGGCTTTAAGTCACCATCTGGTTCATGCCACTCCTGCCATCTCCCCCAAAGTTTTCATGTTCTTTTATACCTCTGAGCCTTTTGCATAAACTGTTCCCTCTTCCTGGAATGTCTTCCCACCTCTATTATGCTAGCCAGCTCCAAGAGTCCCTCAAGATTCAGTCCCCACAGCACCGCTTCTAGCTGCTTTCTCTGACCCTGGGGCTTCCTTTGCATTTTTCCTTATTATTCTTCCCTTTCCTCGCTATCATACTCTATTGTAAATGTTCATTTTTCAAAGATGCCCTAAGTGAATTTTGCAAAACAAGTACTCCTTCCATATATTTAAATCAACATTTAAGAGATATACCTTCTGGCACGTAATAAACATTGACATTTTAAAATAAAATTACTACGTTACTCTCTTAAATGAATCCAATGAAATCTAAATACCACAGTGATTTGAAATCTACCATCATTCATTTAAAAAAAACATGAAATTTTATGCCATTCTTTTTTTTCCATATACACTTATCATTTTTACTTCCTCCTCAGAATTTTACCCTAATATTTTACGCTTGAAAATATTTTACTGGTAAGCCTATGATAGTTCTCTGCATTATAAGTATTATATATAAATTGATATATATAAATTTTTTAATTCTCCTATAACAGTAAGCTCTAAACGTTAAAAAAAATTTTTTTCTTCTGGATTGGGCTTTCATTACCTTTGTTATTAATATACAATTGATCAAAACATATTACAAATTTGTATTATTAAATATAAAAAGTAAAATTGTATTGCAAATACATTAATTTTCCATTTTTATAGTTGCAGGTGCCAAGAAACTGTTTACATAAATAACTAGACAGGAATGAAGGAAGTTTTTTTTACAGTAATATCAGTCAACCTTTGCACTCCTGAGCTAAATGCCAAAATTAGACAGTGGTCTATCATCAAAAATTTTTAATGATCTACCAACTGACAATTCTTTCAATTTTGTTGAAAGCAAAAACTAAAAACCATCTGATTTAGAAAAGGATTTGTTACTCAGAGTCATTCACTTTCTCTAAAAGTATTTTTAATTGCTCCTTTGCTAGCCAACTGGGAAGTTTTCACACAGTCAGCACACAAACAGCAAGATTCAGGATGAGAAATGCTATGTCTTCTTTTTGTAAAGTGAGAGAAGAGTGACTGAGAAAGGGGACATCTTGAGTACAACTGTATTCACAGACCTGGAGGCTGTAGAACCAAGCAGCCAGCGCTCCAGAAACAGGACCAAACGGTGTGTCTCTCAGGTACAAACCACGTCCATCAAAAGTTTTCTCTTATCACTGGAGGGCTCTTCCTTCAAGTTAATCCTAACAAAGATGAAATGGGAATTCAGAATTCCATTTCTCTTATACAAAGTCATTTTCCAAAATGAGGGGTTTGTAATTAAGTGACCATTAATTAAATTCAACATCACAAAATTTTAAATGGCCCAATTCCTTAACCTTTATAATGAGCCTGAAATGAAATCTCGATATATTGAAAAGGACTTCTCACAAATCTCAGTAAATACAGTACAAACAAAATAGTCTGAAGCTATGAAAGGAGGATCAACAAGTAAACTTACAAAAATGAATAAATAGGAAAAAGATATGAGTCAAAGAAAAAAAAAAAGCCTTACGGTAGAAAAGAAGAACAAAGCCAATCCCTTTAACTGTATGCCTTCCTCACAGTAAACAATCAATCAAATTTACAGAATGGCTGATATTGATTCTCGAGGTATAAAACAGACTATCATACTGACTATATAAATAGTACAGGCTGCAAAAGAAATAGTAAAAACATGAGGTCCATACTAAATCAATGAATAGATGAATGTAATAAAAATAGAAATGATGCTACAGAAAAAGCTAATCAGAAAAAGATATAATATACAGAAAAAATTTTTAATGAAAGAAATAGATTCAAAGAATGCAAAAAATCACAATCATGAGAAGGGATGCAGCTCAGAGAACCACCTGCAAATAACAGAAATCTTTGAACAAATGACCTCAAATCTGTAATCAGAATTTTAACAGAAGCAAACTGTCCAGAAGTGATTAAAGAGTTTGGTCCGAAAATAAGATTACAGAATCCTAAACAAAATCAACAATGAGGAACTAACACTATGTATGACATTCTCATACCTTTTAAGTATGAAGAGAAGAAAAAACTCTATGTATGGAGAAGACCCAAATTTGACTTTCTTCCAGTTTTGCAGAGGATATAATTAATGCCCAGATATGTATGAAAAGCTCTGAGAAAGTATTTCACCTCAAATTTTTTAACAAGATGAGAAGATGCCTTGAGAAAATGAAAACAAATTAAGAAATATACCCATCACATACCTCAAGTCCAAAATACAGATCAAAGAACAACTTTAAGTGAGACTTAAATGTTTTAAGTTTAAAAAATAAGATCAAATAGCCACAATCAACAATTTCTTATTAAAAAGATAAATAAAATGCTAAATAGGGAAATAACAATTGTCAAGAATAAGTCATTAGTAAAAATATACAAAAAGTAAGAAGCAACAGACAAGAGGAGAAGCAGTATCAGAACATGAAGATAAATTAACAAGTAATTTATACAATGTCAGTGACATTTACAGAAGAGGCATACCAACCAAAGGCAAAGTGTGGGCATTGTGTAGATCCCCATGCAAACATCCAATTCAAGTAAAAGACATCTTTGAGACAACTGAGGACATGTGAATGTGGCCTGGGTAATAGATGATATTAAGGAATTGTTGCTAATTTTGTTAAATGTGATGAGAGTGGTTATATATATATATATATTTTTTAACTTGCACAAAATTTTTTTTTTCTTTTTCAAATTCTTTTCCCAATTAGGTTGTTACAGAATATTGGGCAGGGTTCCCTGTGCTGTACAGCAGGTCCTTGCTGGTTATCCATTTTAAATATAGCAGTGCGTCCATGTCAATCCCAACCTCCCTAACTATCCCTCCCCCCTAACCCTTCCCCCGTGGTAACCATAAATTCATTAGCTCTAAGTCTGTGAGTCTGTTTCCGTTTTGTAAATAAGTTCATTTGTATCATTTTTTTTTTAGATTCCACATACAAGCGATATCAAACAATACTTCTGGTGGTTATATATTTTTAAAGTCCTTATCAGTTAGATATGCTTTCTGAAATATTATTGGGTAAAATAACTCAAAATTCCAGAAATGATGAGAGAGTTAAATAAATAAAACAAAGTTGGCAAAATGTTGATAATATTTGATGCTGGATAAGGATATATGGGAAAATTTAAAGTTTTTTTAATTAACATATTTATTGGGCATGTACTAAGTATCATGCTCTGCCTTGGTATTAGACACAGTGATAAAACGGCCTCAAGAAAGAAACACAGTGAAGTAAGTGTTCTCAACCTAGGGTTCACCTAGGCAAATATCTATGATTTCTATCAGTGACAAAGTCACAGGTAGTACTATTACTACTGTGCTCTATCGCCTATACTCATAATTAAAAGAAATACTAAATCTCAGTAAGGGGTCAGTGAAAATGATGATGTAATTTTTCTACCCAAGTTGCAGACCCTCTGAATTCTATCCATGAACCTCCAAGGATTACAACATTCTGCAAATATTCATTAAACATCTACAAGGTGACAGTCACTACTAGGCACTGGGGGTGCAAAGGTGAGGAGAATATAGTCTTTAAGCTACACAAATTAAAACAGTTTGGCATTATCACCATAACAGACAGACAGCCCAATGGAACAAAAGTCTAGAAACACACTTAGGTGTGTTTCTAGACTTTTGTTATATATATGAATTTACCATATGATTAAAATTGGCATTTTCAAAACAGTGGGGAAAGAATGGATTCTTTAACAAATAACATTAGGACAATTCCTTGGCAAAAATAAAGTTAGCAGAGTAGTTAAAGCATGGGCTCTGTGGTTCAAATACTTGAACCTGAATTCTGTCTTTGCCATTTACTAGCCAGGCAACAGTCAACAGGTCAATTTCACAGTGATACCAACAGAGAAAATAACAGTGCCGACATCACAGGTTTGTTGAATGTATTAAATGAGTCATTACATGTAAAGCATGTGCCTGGCATTAGTACCTGGTGTATAATATGCACTCAAAAATATTAGCTATTACTATTATAACAGAATAAATTCCAGATTGAGTAAATATTAAAATTAAAAAAATGATACCATAAAAGAGGTAGAAGAATATATAATGGATATTTACTTAATCTTGCTGAGGGAAGATCTTTCTAAGAATGACACTACAGGTAAAAAATTTTTGTTAAAAGATTAATATATTTCACTACATTAAGTTACTTTAATTGTTTATATGTGGAAAGCAATAAAGTCAAAAGTTAAACGGGGGAAATATAAATATATAAATATATATATATATAAATACATATATATATATATATATGTGTGTGTGTGTTGAGTCAATATCCCTAATATTAAGGGTTGGTAAAATCAGTAAAAATAAAATATAAAAATCATGAACATGTAAATCACAAAAGAAATACAATTAAATGGCATTAAACATATGAGAAAATATTCAACCTCAGTAGCAATCAAAGAAATGCAAATTAAACAACAATGCAATACCATTTTTATCATATCAGATTTGCAAATATTACTTTCATTCTTTTCATACTTTCATTCTTTCATTCTTGGCAAGGATGGCTATAAACAGACACTCACTCACCCTAGCAGAAGTGTACACACCTTAAAGACTTTCTGGAGGGTGATTTGGCTAAATGCATCAAAAGCCCTTGAAAATGTTCATCTCTTTCATCTATCCATTTTACCTCTGAATGAATCCTCCAAAAACAATCAGGGAACTGCTCTAAAATACAGGCATCAGGATGTTCATCACAGTGTTTTTATAATAGAAAAAATAGGGAAAAAATTAAATTTAAATAATAGGTTAAAGTGGATAAGTAGTATTTTATGAGTGCATATTTATTTATTTGTTTTAAAGTGTTGGTACAGATTTTGGTATATATGTAAGCAATGGTCATCTCTGTATAGTAGAACTGTAGGTGATTTTTTTGTCTCTGTTTTCTAATTTTTCAAGAAAGAATATGAATTACTTGTATAAAACTAATTAGGGGGGGAATGCCCCATCCATGGGCTCTTAAATGATGAATAGAGAGAAAGACGTGTAAATAAGTAACTACCTATAATAATCATGCCTCCAGAGTGCTTTCTGCACTGGATTCTGTCTGGAGCTGAGTTTTAAAGGATGAATTTGCCAGGGAATGAAGTCAGAAGGCCAAGAGAATATCAAGCACAAAAAATGAAAGGGAATAAGAGCCTGTGTTGGCAAACCACAGGCCATTTCAGCATGGCAGGAAGGGGAGGCCATGTGTGAAGGACTTGAAGTAAAAGCCAGATGACAAAGATTTTTTAATGTCATGTTAAATGAGTTTGGAATTATCCTGTCAAAGATGATTCAATAAAGAGCTTTTGTGATTCACTTACATGAAGATCAAGAAAAGGCAAAACAAATGGTAACAGAAGAGTGGTTAGGGATAAGGATGCATATACTCGCTGGGAAGAGACAGAAAGCAACCTTCTGGGGCACTGAAAATGTCCTTGATCTGAGTGGTAGTTATAAGGGCAAACACAAATGTTAAAGCCCATTAAGCTATATGCTTAATATTTGTGCACTTTACTGTATGTTATTTCTCATAAAAAGGAAAGTTTTTAGCAAGGAAGTATGGTAAGTGACTTGTATTTTAGAAAGCTCACTCTGGGAGCAGCCTGGGAGATTGACTTAAGAAAATCCAGGGGCAGGCATTCTGAGACATTAAAGCTGCATTCCAGGAAGAAGATGGTTAAGACTTTAAATGGGTTAGAGGCAGCAAGAGAGCAAGGAGGACTTTTGAGAAATGGCGTGACAAGACTTTGTGAGTGTGATTACTGAGAGAGAAGGAAAAATCAGAGATGAGTCTATAAAGGAGCTGGTGAATACAGGAGAAAAAAGAGCAGCTTTCCACAGATAAGTATTGAATCGGGCAGTCTGAGGTGCTTGTGGATCATCCAGCTGTCCAATAGCAATAATTATATACACTAACTACATGCCAGGTAGTTCTGAGTACTTTATCTATATTATATTAATTCATTTAACCTCACAAAAACCTTATGAGGTACCCACTATTATTACCCCATTTTACGGATGAGGAAACTGAGGCACAGAGAGGTTAAATGACTTGTCCAGGACCAGATATAAGTGGTGGAAAAAGGATTTGAACCTAGGCCATCTGGCTCAAGAGTTCAGGCTCTTAAGGTGACCACTGAGATATAGGTGATATAGTCTCTCACATAAAGGAAAGAGTTGAAGCCCTGGGGATAGCTGAGATCTCACAGGAAGAGAGTATGCAAAAATACAGAATAACATGCTTCTTAGTGTTGTCACAAGGGTTAAATGAGATGACATTTGTAAAACTCTTAGTGATACACAGGTCACAGAGTCAGCACTCAGTCAAAGGAGTCTATTAAGGATAATTCTTTTTTTTTTTTCTTTTTTTTTTCTGCAGTACACGGGCCTCTCACTGTTGTGGCCTCTCCCGTTGCAGAGCACAGGCTGCGAACGTGCAGACTCAGCAGCCATGACTCACGGGTCCAGCCGCTCCGCGGCATGTGGGATCTTCCCGGACCGGGGCACGAACCCACGTCCCCTGCATAGGCAGGCGGACTCTCAACCGCTGCGCCACCAGGGAAGCCCAAGGATAATTCTTCAACAAGATAATATCATACAAAAGGGACTGACTGGGTTAGAATAAAAGAAGTTTAAGGGACATAACAACCAGATATAGCATGTGGTTATAGGTTCAACGTTGGTACAGAAAAAATGACAGGATGCTTGAGGATCAATGGGGAAATCTGAAACATGGCCTGGGAATTAGTTAAAATATAAATTCACTGAACAGGAAAAGTGGAGATAATTAAAAAATAAGATAGAATGAAATACAGTATGTATAGCGTGATCTTGCTTTGGTGAAAAACAAAGAATACAAATATGTACATAGATATGCTTAGAGAAAGGTCTAGAAGAGGGTGCACAAAGATGTTAACAGTGGTGATCTCTGGGTGTTGGGAAAGTGAAGGTTTTAATTTTTTTTATAATTTACTACAATACACATATTTATATATATGTGTATATATATACTTTTTTTAATATTTATTTATTCATTTATTTATTTGGCTGCTCTGGGTTTTACTTGTGGCGTGCAGGATCTTCAGTGCGGCATGCGGGATCTTCAGTTGCGGCATGCGTAATCTTTCACTTGCAGCATGCAGGCTCTTAGTTGTGGCACGTGGGATCTAGTTCCCTTACCAGAGATCAAACCTGGGCCCCCTGCGTTGGGAGCACTGAGTCTTATCCACTGGACCACCAGGGAAGTCCCACATATTATATTTTTAAAAGAACCAATTTAAAGTTGAAGATAAAGATAATTTTATATTTTGTAGTTCTCTATTAAAGAAGCCCACAGACACGAAGAAAGCAGAGCAAACCTCAGACTGTACACAAGCTAGCTCCAGATGCCAAGCAAAGGAAGAGAAAACAACCTCACTCCAGATGGCAATCCAAAGATTCAATAAAACACTCCTCTTTTGCAACTGTCTTCTTTTGTTCTGAGCAGCTGCTTTTTCCAAACGATGGGGAAATTTAGCATGATTGCCTCCCTCTCATTTGTGTCATTCATTCTACGAAAACAAGACACCATGCCCCTCTCAGCAACCCCAAAGAGCCAATGAAGCAGGCAGAAGTGAAGGGTCAGAGAAATACCAAACTCTGCGTGCCCAGTGTCTACAACACAGGCAAAGCAACTTTCAGAGGAAGGAAAAAAGTTCCCATGGAAAAGGCTCTTCTTAGGGATCACATGGGCAAAAGAAATTCTTCTGGAAAGACTGCAAACTTACAGGTTTCATCAGGAAGTGCTGCCCTTAATGGAATTTCCCAAACTTAATGCAAAGAAGCTAATTTTCATTTCTCTTAAATTTAAAGACAGGGCCAGGGACAGAGGTAAGGGAGAGAGGGGAGTGCCCAGTGTGGGTAGAACAAATGAAGGAGGTACAGTACTGCTGACAACACTCCCCTCTTGGCCAGGAATCCCAGCAAACTGGAAGCTACCAGATCTACCTGGCAAATTCCAGTCAACCAGTTGAGGACCCTCACCAATTCTTACTTTTCTTCAAAACTGTCTCAGCATTCAGCATATTGGCTGTTACACAATACACATCCAACAAGTGAATGCAAGCATAAGTGAACAGTCTGAACTGAGATCTTATGGACCGAGCCATATAACCTTGGGGGCTTAAAGACGTTAATGAAAAATAGAACCAAATGTTAATATTCTATATTAATAACATTTGATGCAATATGATCAAAAGATTAAAGCTCCAATGCTCAGCACAGTATCTGGTGTTTAATAGGCCCTGCTCAATAAGTATCTGTTGAATGCTGAATACCCTAGGATTTTTTCTGCAACCCAAACTCTCAGATCCAGTATGAGATATTATTTGAAGGTCTGTGTTCTCACTTCTTGCTGACTTTTAAAGTTTTTCCTTAGAGATGGAAAAAGATTCCTGAGGATGGAAAAAACTTTTAAAGTATCACACCCTGAAAGCTTTTTGCTAGGCAAAAAAGGAAAGGAAAGGCATTCTCAAAGAAAGAATACCTGAGCCAAAACTTGTAGCTATGATTGGAAAACAGTGTGCAGTGAGTGTGCTGTGGTTCAGGTGTAGACATTATCAGAAGTGGCAGGAGATACAGCTAGAAAGATTGGCTCTGAAATATAAAGGGATTGTAATCTCCTTCATCTCTGAATTCCCCAAAGCACTTAACACGGTGCCTAATATGAAATCAGTGCTCAGACGCTCGGTAGGATGGATAGAGGCATGCAAAACCTGAGCAAGCTTTTCAGCCTGGCTCAACACTGTTACAATCAGTAATAACCTCGTATCTTCATCTAATGTTAATGAATTGCTTTTTATAATGCTCAGAAAATAATTTACCCACTGACACTTTGAAATACAAACATCTGTGATTCATATGTGAATAAACCTGACTTGCTGGAAGAGTCTGTCATTCCTCAACTAATAATAAATGCTCACTGAAACTACAGTTAATTTTATAATACCTCCCTTAGAAGAATTTGTATTAACTCTTTTCTTTGAAAATGTCTAAAAAGGAATGTTCCTTTCTGGTCCAAAATCTTGTTACAACATAAAAAATTAAAATAAAAAAAACCTCTCAGATTTTTTGATGCCATAACTAAATAAATAAATAAAATATCATACCCTGTGCCAATTCACTGACCTGGTAAGGACTGTATCAATCTGTTCTCATCAGCTCTGGTGGAAAATTTATGTGGACTACATGTATGGGCCTGGGCTTTATTGCAACCCATCCACCCAAAGCATTTGTGGGCCCAGGAGGCAGGTCTTACTTCCATCGGCCTCCTGAGTCCTAAAAAAACAGTGCAAAGTTGGGGTCCCTGGAGGCCTGACTCCCCAGACACAGCACAGCTCCTCTGACAGAGAGGTCCAGGCCCTCTCTTAGAAGCTGCTCCCATTCATTATCCGTCTGTTCCTCCTGCCCTTCCCCATCCCCTCCATCACTGTTTTCACACTGGTATAGTGTTATCTTCTACCCCTACTTTGCTAACCTGGCTTGGCTTCTTTAAGAGGAATTATCATTTAGATACTAAAATGTCATTTACAACCATGTACAGAATTAAAGTAAAATACCAGTTCTCCACGCTTTTTACTCCCAAACTCTCTTAAAAACCTAGGTACACACATCTTACCAAAGGATTACATGTCATCTTCAAAAACCACGAATTTCCAAAAACAAGAAAAAAAACTGAAATGCTACTAGGCCCCTAACTACACTAATACCTGGATCGTTACAAGGGCCTCCCAACTCCTCAAGGCTCCACTTTTCTTTCTTAATTCCAATCCATTTTCTATACTACCAATTATGTCACCTTCATTGGAGAAAAAAGACAGGGCAAGACTTAAAGCATTTTCACATGCCTCCCTGTCATTCTGAATTTAAAGTCTTCACGATAACATTCAAGATCCTCCAGGATCTCGTCTTTACTTTATTCAGCTTCCGATATCTCCCATGTATCTCTTGTATAAACCTTCTGATTCAGTTAGGATGGCCTAATTTCCATGCCAATTTCTATCCCACACAAGCCAACATCACTGTATAGAGGAAAGAGAGTTGACCTAGGAAACTTAATACCTGGATTCCAGAGACATTTCTGACATACACTAGTTGTGTACCTTTGGATAAGTCCTTTGCGTCTCTGGGCTCAGTTTCCCTGTCTATAAATAGAAAGATTGAGCCAGATCATCTTAATAATCCTCCCAGGTTAAAAAAATTACACTATGGTACTTCCCTGGTGGCACAGTGGTTAAGAATCTGCCTGCCAACGCAGGGGACATGGGTTCAAGCCCTGGTCCAGGAAGATCCCACAAGCCCCAGAGCAACTAAGCCCATGCGCCACAACTACTGAGCCTGTGCTCTAGAGCCCACGAGCTACAACTACTGAAGCCCACGTGCCACAACTACTGAAGCCCACGCACCTAGAGCCCGTGCTCCACAACAAAGAGAAGTCACCGCAATGAGAGGCCCGCACACCGCAACAAAGAGTAGCCCCCATTCGCCGCAACTAGAGGAAGACCACATGCAACAATGAAGACCCAACAAAGCCAGAAATTAATTAATTAATTTTTAAAAACTACTCTATGATTCCTATATGACTAACTAAATCCATCTCTCCTTCAAAGTCTGCAAGTCCTCTGTGAATTTTCTCTAAGCACTCCAGTCCACAATACTCTCTCTTCTCTGAACTCCTATGTCTGGAATTCAAAATAAATCAAACAATGTATTCATTCAACTAAGATTTTCTGAGCATTTTCTTGGCCAGATATTATGGCAAAGCCTTGGTAATAAACATAAAGCCAAGTAAGACCCAGACCTGTATGTATCACCTGTATATCCCTTTCCTCTCCACTATTTTTTATCCAAGTAATGTTAAACATGAACATAAAATGCATATGACACCATTTATTCATTTAACAAATATTTAAGGAAAACTTTCCATGTCCTGTTCTAAAAAGTAAAGATACCAGGAAACAGATGGACCAACTCCCTAACCTCATGGCGTTTGTTTATTTTTGTAAAAGCAGACAGGAAAAACACACAAATATGTAATGTAATTTTAGGAAGAAAAACAAAGCAAGCATTAAAGATTGACTAGTTTACATCGGATGGTCAGGGAAAGCCTCCCCGAGGAGGTGCATTTGAGCCGACACTTGAATGAAGTGAGGGTGCAGATGAGCAATATTCAAGAAGCGCATCCCAGGTGCAGGGCCAAGGCTCTGAGACAGAAGAGATGGGGGAAGGCGAAGAGCCGGTGGGAGGGCTACGAGTTAGAGCACATAAGGACTTGGTAGTAAATGTGAATTCTATTTCTGAGTGTGATGGGCAGGATTCCTTATAAGGGCTAAAGAAGGGGACGAACATAATACTTAGGTTGCTATGGGAAGAAGGGACAGGGGTAGAGGAGTTCAGGACCAGCTAGAAGGCTAAACAGAACCAGTTAAGGGCTTGGCATCCAGTCTCCAACTAAGTTCACATCTTGACTCTCCAGTTTATGAACTGTGTGATCTCAAAAAAGTTCATTTCTCTGACCTCAGTTTCCACATCTTTAAGTGAGGGTAATAGTACCTACATCACCAAGTTGTCTGAAGATTAAACTAATGCATGTAAAGCCCCTAGAACAGAGTCTGGCACAAAGTAAACATTCCATGAACGCTAGTACTTTAAAGCCATGGGATCACCTAAGAAAAGTGCGGATAGAGAAGAAAAGGGGGCTGGAGCCTGAGCCCTGGGGCACTCCAACATCTCCAAAGGCCTCCATTCAACCCAAGGCTTTTCCATAAACCTGCAATGTCCTAAGCCTTGTCTGGGGCCCCAAAGGCCCTGTATGTAACTCACAATTTAAAACTTGATAACTTAATACTTTATAGAGTTCTTTAGGCAACAATTATATGTTCTAAGTTCAGGGTTGTTTTTTTTTGTTTTTTTCACATACTTGTATACCCACTACCATGCTTGGCACAGAGTCAGACACTTGTGGACACATCACATAAGTTAAAAATTTTAAAGTCAATATATTATTATATTTTTCTCTTAAGCAAAAAAACTTCTTCATCTTCTTCAAGGAATGATGTGGATTATAAGATATCTTTAGTATCACACCATCATCCAACCATCAGGCCCATCTTGCTAGAGATAGTCACAATGGCCAAAGCACCTGCCACGCCATTTTCCCTTCTGACTCCCAATCCTTATGCTTTGTGTATAAACTTTTCTGTCTCCTCTTTCCTGGAGATTTGTCTAGGTGTAAAAGTCTCTCCTATCTGGCAACATGTCACACTCAGGCCCCTGGTCCCCAGTCCCTATAGCCCTAAAGAATTCTGGACACTGAAGCCAAATTATTCCTTAAGAAAACAACAGCATCAAAACTTAGGTGAAAAGAGGGAAAGAAAATGGGCAGAAGCCAAATACACATCCAGAGAATCATCTAGGAGGGCTCCTTCCACCAATGCACAGGTGTCACAATGCCTCAGGCTAGTGACTCTGAGTATTTATAAAATGACCTCAAGTGATACGAGTTTCCAACAGAACAACGGTAAAAGTCAATGAGGGGGGAAAAGAAGTTCTAAGAGTTTATTTCTTTACTTCAATTTCCACAGAACTATATGCCCTTCTGGGGTTTTTTTTGGTTTTTTGTTTGTTTGTTTGTTTTTTTGCTGTACGCGGGCCTCTCACTGTTGTGGCCTCTCCCGTTGTGGAGCACAGGCTCCCGACGCGCAGGCTCAGCGGCCATGGCTCACGGGCCCATCCTCCCGGACTGGGGCACGAACCCACGTCCCCTGCATCGGCAGGCGGACTCTCAACCACTGCGCCACCAGGGAAGCCCTGCCCTTCCGTTTTTCTTCATTGTCCCACCCACCTTCCTCCCCACGCCCCCAGCGCTGGTGATAACCACAGAAAATAATGCTGACCCACCAGGACCAACTCTTGATGTGGCTTCAACCACATCTGCGCCTCAGATCCTGAGATCTGCCCCTGGGCCCCCAGGGACCAGTAACAGTGACAAGGATATGGGAACTATGTCGGCGATTTGAATGTGGGCAGAGCTGAGCACATGAAACTGCTTCCAAATTGGCTTTCTCACTCATATCTAAACCTGGAACAGACAAAAGGCTGCTAAATGTTATTTTACCAATACATTTCAGCAAAGCTATTTCTAACTAATTTGGACCACTGAGCTACTTATGGGGGTTGTAAAAATGGTCCATCTGAAATAAGATACAAAGTGTCCTCTGCCCATCTCCCATGACTCTGCTATCACTTTCCTTATAAACACTTTGGTACTAAATTCTATTCTAATTCAAGGCAATGACCTGTCAAAACACAGATGTGGAGGGAAAAAAACAGCAAAACAAAATATCACTGCTGTTATCTCTGATTAATTGTACATTAAGGACTCAAATGAACACTCTGACCTTAAATCCCATTTTTCCATGCTCTTCCTAACCCTATACAGCACTAAATATTCATTTGTAAGCTGGTTTTCTTCATCCCTAGGTCTCTGTGTATAGAATCTAATGTCCACTGAGAAGCAAAAGTTTTGATTCCCCTCCCATAGCAGTACAAAATTTCAGGAGAACTTCCATTCCCTTTGGATCCCAGTGTTAGGATCACTCTGGTTTGTGTAGAAGCCCTTCGGGTCTAAGCACCTAGAATCCATCCCTGGCTCAAGAGGCAAGGCCAGACTTTCAGGAAAAACTTCTCCAGGCAATCCGTACTACTAACGCACTGGGCACTTTCTAATGCAGGAGATATTACACTAAGTGGAGTTCCCGGCAACAGTATACGTAACCTAACGTGACTAATAGCAAAAATAACTGACAGCACCCCGTTCACTCACTAGAAAATACATGCCCACATGCTAAGCCTCTTTATCAGGGGTCATCTCAGCATCTAGAGCAGAAGCCAGAGTGATGTACAAACAGCCACTTACCCATAGCAGTAATCCAATCGGGGGTATCCAAAAATTACTTCCCATCTAACTTCTTAACTCTACCCACTAATCAATTCATCAAACACCTAATATTAAGCATGTTCACTGAAGAAAAGCAATAAGAGAACAAACAGATGCTTGAAAGCACTAGCCAGTGCTTTGTCCATAGCAGATATTCAAATAACATTAGTTGAACACCAGAGTGTACAAATGGTAGCAATACAGAGTGCTTCCTTGAAGACCAGTGTCTGACAAAATGTCCCAAGACACTGACTCCTTCACTAGAGGCTATATCTACTCCAATCTAGCCTTCGAGAAAGGGAAGAGTAGGGAGAAGGGGGAAAAAACCCTACAAATATCTATATTCAAACTTGTCCTTAGCTAAATTAACACCAAGATCCCAACTACATGTCAAAGAAAGACAAAAAGCCACCAACATTGACACTTGTCCACTCAAAGCAGTTTCCAGAACACTGACAATCAGGACTCTCAGCATGTTCTAATCACTATGGCCCTTTATCACAAGAGGTCCATTAAAAAGGGTTTTCTTTCTTATGCTATTAATAAAGGGTTAAGCAGATTATTTCTATCATATTTGCTTGGGGGTCCTAAATTCCGGTTTGAACAAATGATTCCCACACTTCTAGAAAGGCCTTAATTGGGTTACTCTGGTACTTTTAGTGCAATCTTGCAAAGGCTGGATTCTTTTTAAGTCCTTAAAGGACCTGGGCAAAATTCTTTTGTTGATAATTTTTTTTAAAAAGATCATCTCCAGAGTTTACATATGTTCCACAATTACTCATGCTGATAGGGGAGAAAAAAAGCACATTTTATTTCCAAAAGGCTCCCTTCAATCTGAAAGCTCTAATTGCCAACATATCTGATATTGACTTCCTGCATAAAACAACACACAAAACAACAAGTATAATCATCTGTCTAAAAAGCAAGACTTAAACGGAGAAAGCTCAGCTTGTTTAGCCAGAGAAAGGGAAGGGAAGGATGGGTACAGAAGGAACAATCTGCACTTTTGGTAGCTGACGTTAGGGTCCAGGAAAGACCATTTGTCCACTCTGTGAACAACTATGCATTGAAGAGGGATGGGAAAACAGTAAAAGTAAGAAACACTAAAAGAAAACTCAGGCTAACGACAAGGAGATAATCTGTGATCATCAGTCTGGAAAGATCAGAAAACATTTCCTGGAGAGGCTGCGAAGTCTCTTGAGAGAGAGCAAATCTCTTGAGAAAAATTTAAGGATATTTGGAGGTGGAGATTTAAGGATATTTGGAGATGGAGTGGGTTAAAATAGTCAAGTGGTTCTACTATACTAGGAGATTACATCTGAGTATCAAAAGGATATTCTAGTCTTATTTTTCTAAGCTTTTAGCTATCTTAGAAAATCTAAATCACTCCTTTAATAAATTATAAAAATGACAGATGCTTACGAAATATAAAAACATTAACAACTGTGTAAGCAATGAGCCAAAAATGCAACCAAACATCTCTGACATTTAAACAAGAGCACTGCCAAAGTCTCTTTCTGAGACCCCAACTCTCAAAACTAACCTCAAGGGCATTCTCACAGAAATCCATACCAAAAGATCACCAGTAAACTAACAATGAGATCTGCCATTCTCTGGAGAGAATCCTAGATGGTTTTCCTTTCTCATCTATAACCACAGGCTACAGATAAAACAAAATGGGTTTCAGGTGATACAAGATACAAAATGGGAGAAGGAACCAAGGGATTTATCAGGGCATGAACTACAGTTCATCCTGGGAGATTACCCTGATCTAGAAGAAATAGATAAACTGAGCTAAGAAATCCCTCCAACATCGAATTCCAGACACTTCTAAATAAATGGCAAAGCTGGAACCTTAACCCATATCTTTGGACTCTAAATCCCCTACACCAAGAGGTCACATTCCTCAGAGGTCCAAAACCCAAACTGAGTCATGCCCTGACACATTTAGAGGTGCTGGTGAGAATTTTACACGCCAAAGCCTCATTAAATAGGGCAAGCTCTCCAGTTAGAGGCTCCTAAAGGTAAAAATGGATTTGGAGAACTGAGATCAAATTTTGGTTTTGCATTTTTTTATTTTACAAAAAAAATGGTTGACTCTAACATTAGTTAAAACTTCTCTAGTTGACAAACTTGATTTTTCCGTCAGCTGCCCTTTTTTGTGCAGCCTCCTGTTACCTGATATTCCTTGGCCTAAGAACCAAGTCTTCAGAGCACTGACACATTCAGAGGAGGAAAAGGCCTAGAGGTTGCACAAGGAAGAGCAAGAAATCTAGATTGTATTCATTCAAAGTGGGAGACAATTCCAACAAAATGGCTCCACCCACTGCTGCCCTTCCTGAGCCCATTATCTGCAGAGAATCAAAGGGCCTGCCTATAAACTTGGATAGTCTATGGCCCTGTAAGCTCCCTAGCTGTACACATGAATAACACAATTAACTGGTAAGAAATGTGGCCAGGTAGAAAGAGCTTTGCACATCTCTAAATCCTGGCTTTCCTATCCCTTCTAAATTCCCACACAGTAACTACCCCAAGGCATTCTATTGCTCCTCCATAACAAAAAGTGAAATAAATGTACATTTTCTCTTAATTGGTCTTATTAATAAGAAAGGTAATCTCAATTCATTTTTACCTTGCTAGTGCCAAGTTTTAAAATTCAGCATTTATGGGCTTCCCTGGTGGCGCAGTGGTTGAGAGTCCGCCTGCCGATGCAGGGGACACGGGTTCGTGCCCCGGGCCGGGAAGATCCCACATGCCGCGGAGCGGCTGGGCCCGTGAGCCATGGCCGCTGAGCCTGCGTGTCCGGAGCCTGTGCTCCGCAACGGGAGAAGCCACAACAGTGAGAGGCCCGCATACCGCAAAAAAAAAAAAAAAAAAAAAAAAAAAAAAAAAATTCAGCATTTATAAGAAGCAACAGAATGTTGGGGGGAAAAGGGCATCTCAACTTAAACATCTTTAGGGCAGAGGCCCTAGTTTGGGAGCTCAACTTTGCCACTTAGGAAAGGCTTTTAAACAAATTACAACATTGATCTACATCCCAGGGTAGTCAGGAAAGAAAACAATTTTTAACCAAAGCATTGAAAAACACATGGGGAACATAAATGACAAACCGGCAGTCGTGCTGCTTCACATACACGTTCCATGTCAACGCTCACCTGCTCGGACCCAGCTCTTCTCTGATCCCTGGCAGCCCTGTGGTCTGTGCAACCCATTCTTACCTAGTGAACAAAGCCATCGAAGGATACGGGAAACGGGGCAGGAATTTACACACCCAGATATCCTGACTACACTCACTTTCTTTAACCTGCTAATTAAGAACTACATCTTGCACTTTACCTAAGATGAGTGTGTCACCTTCCTGTACACAGATGTCACATTAATCTAAAAACATTGCCCATCACTTCTTTTCTCAAAAATCTTTAGAAGCTAGACAACGTTACAGGATAAAGTTCCAGCTCCTGAGCCAGAATTCAAGCTGACCAGTCTGCTTCCACTGAACCTGCCACTGCCATTGTGGAAGGCAGCTGGGGAAGCACAAGCTTTAGAATGAGACCTCAGGGAGCTGCAATTCCAGCTTTACCTCTTACTATTTGTGTGATCTTGAACAGGTTGCTTATCTTTTTGATCATTTCTCTTTAAAACAAGAACAGCAATACCTACTTCATAGCACTAGAAGATGGAAGAGAGAACATGGCATATGGCACAGAGTAGATGCTCAGTAAGCATCACTTCTTTCCCTAGCTCCAATCCAAAAGGTCGACTCTCTCTTCTCTTGAAAATTCTCCCCATCAACTTTCCACTAATTTCAGAACCATGCTTTGTTTCAACGCCTAATTGAAATCTTTTCTCTTCTATGAAACTACCCTGGCTCATAATCATTTTCTCCTCTGAGCTTCTATAGTTCTTATAGTCTAAGCCAATGGATCTAAAATTTTTATTGTTCTCTTATGTGTCACTCCTCTTTCCCCGATGAGTCCACCAACACAAGAGCAAAGTTTTTATCAATTGTCAAGCCAATAACAATGTAAGTGTTCAATGAAAAATACTTTGAAGATTCAGTTGCCTTGGGGTTGTCTACCAATAATCGTTGCCCTTCTGGCCCAATTAGGGGATAATACCACTTCCCACATACACTTGACCAAATCTCGCCCGTATCTTGGAGAGTTTTTCCAAGGGTAATACTTATGGGGTAAATGAAAATGAAGCCTTCATCTATGTAGTCACAGGGGGACTCTCAGCCAAGCTGGCAGAGTCCAAGAAGCTTTAATTCACTCCATGCATTCAACAGGTTCTTTTTGAGCCCTTGCTTTGTGCTGCCCTTAATTCACCATGGGAGACAGATTAAGAGCAATCTGGTCTCTACCTTTGATTAGCTTTCTGGAACCTAGACTATTTCTGATCCATTAGAAACCCCTATTTCTGAAAAATCTCATCAGTGAAGGGATTCACTTTCTGAAAATATTACTTGGAGAAAAAAACAAACAAACAGTAATACAGTCACTTGGGTTTTAACCTTGTGGCGCGTCCTAAGATGGCCAATTGACGTATGTGCACATAAGGGATAGCTCAAAACAGCCCTGGAGATGGGATAATGACCCCTTCACCATTCCCAAGACCCTGTGGTCCAAACAGCAGAAACACCTGCATGGGGATAAAAGCTGGACTAAGGCAGCATTAAGGCCAATTCTCTCACTTAGTTGTTTTACTCAGGTTCAAGTAATTATAAACCACATTCTCATAAAGACCACAGGAAAATGCAATAATCTCTCTTTAGAAACACTTGAAAACGTTCAGTCTCTTGAACTCTACAAACTACTGAATTCTTTAATAAGGTGGCATAAAACGTTGGCTGAAGTGTGGTCCTTTAGTCTTGGGTCACTTAACACTACACTTTTAATACTTAGTGCACTTCAGAACAAGGGCGAGAAAGGAAAGGTAATCAAAGTAGTAGAGTGCGAAGTTCATTTTCCTTTGTTTGAGTTGTGTGTGTGTGCTCTTGAAGGAGCCTGCACACAAACTACCACAGCTCCAGGTAAGAGCTGCAGAGCAGCCCGGGCGCGTCCAGGGGCTCGCACAGAGCCTACTCCCAGGACCGCTCGGACTTCGGGCTCCTCGTCGCACACCACAGCTCTGCACTTCCCCAGACCCTCGGCTCCATGTTCCCCACCCCTAACTGCGCGCCCCAGCGGAGCCGGGAAGTAGGGCTAGCCACGACCGTCCGGAGGGCAGCCCCCAACAGCCCAACTCGTCTGCGCCTTCAGAGGCCCCCGAACGCAAACACTCCCAGAGCTGGAACACCTCCGGGGCGAGGAGTGGTGAATAGCGGGAAAAGGGCTAGGACTGCAGCGGCAGGGCAGGGCGCGGCAGACGCAGAGCCGGATCCGGCGGCCCTCCTGCCCGCCACCCGGCCTGGAGCAAGGGCACTGGGACAAGCAAGCAACCTCCCGGCGAGAAGACGGGCAGGGAAAGCCGGGGCGGCGGCCCGGACGCACTTACCTCTGCGCTCCCCAGCCAGGCTGGGCGCTCGCACGGATGGGGGCTTGACTGCAGCCGCGCAGCCCGGAGGAGGAGCCGCTCCGGGAGAGAGGGCGGTCGTCGGGCGGGCATCCGCGCCCAGGGCTGCGGCCGGGCTGGAGGGAGAGGGAAGGGAGGGAGCACAGATTTGAGCGGAGGGGGGCGTGGAGGAGGTGTGCCTCCACCCGAGACAGAAAGGGTGGGCTGCTAGAGCCTGGCGGAGGGGTTGTGCTCGGAGGCTCTGGAGGGAACAAGAAAACCGCGCTGAGAGTGCGCAAAGGGGGAAGGGAGGGCGCTGGGGATGGGAAGACAGGGCGCGGGGGCAGGGTGAGGAGTTGGTCCTCAAACTGGACCGGCCCTCACCTCGGACCATCCGACCAAGAATTGTCTGGGTCTGGAGCAAAGCACAAGGGGGTCTGAAACTTTATGTCATTTTCTCACACACACGTGACCCCCCTGCAGTCCAGATGGTTTCAATCACTGGAGGAAAAAAGCGGCTCTGCTGGTATGCATGAAAAGCCGGAGCTGGGAGAGTCTGGGAAAAGCTGCCTGTACAGCCCGCCTGCCTTCAAACTAACCGATGAGCTCTTTCCGCTCTCCCAGCCCTAGGCTAGGGGAGCCCTGCAAAACCCAAAAAGACGCTAAAAGAAGCTACATTTGGTATTGCAGGAGTAGCGGAAGAACTCTGAAAGCACTAGGGTTCCAAGGCGTCTGGTCTGAACCGAAAGTTCTAAGGGCATTCTGAGAATTTGTTTTAAATACTCCATTAGCTTGCAAAACCAAAAACTGGAAAAGGGTGTCATTAAAGAAAAAGCAATGTAATACTAGCAGTGAGAATCTGTGATTTATTAGCGGAATTCTTAAAGAAATTGTTAACTCAGTATGACTATCCACTTGTAAAAGAATAATGCAAATCACTTAAAATCGAAACCCATACATACTTGGTGGGATGTTAGGAAGCCATGTAGCCCAATTTCTCATCCCATAAGTCACTATAAATAGAACTTAATGTTGAAATGCACAAAATTGACTTTCACAAACCTAGTTACATTTTGTAGGAGCAAACGTATATGAATGACCATACCTGATTCGGGAAGATCCCACATGCCTCAGAGCAACTAAGCCCGTGCACCACAACTACTGAGCCTGCGCTCTAGAGCCTGCGAGCCACAACTACGGAACCTGTGTGCTACAACTACTGAAGCCTGCCCACCCTAGACCCTGTGCTCCTCAACAAGAGAAGCCACTGCAATGAGAAGTCTGCGCACCACAACGAAGAGTAACCCCCACTTGCCACAGCTAGAGAAAGCCCGCACTGCCAAAAATAAATAAATAAATAAATATACTAAATAAATAAATAAAATTTGTTTTTTTTAAAAAAAGAATGACCATAAACAGACTCTAAGGCCAAGACATGTTTCCAAAGCCCAAGCCAATTCAACTGTACATACCCTAAAGAAGTACTTACTCAGTTGCAGGGCAAGCATCAAAAATAATGGGGGGGAAAAAATGGGGAGTTTAAGATATTGATACATCTTGAAGATAATTTAACTTGTTCTTGATCCAACAGAAAAAGTGGCAAGAACCAAACTGATAGTCTATTGTTCCTTTGCCAAAAAAGGATATTAACATGAATTACTAGTATTAATGCTTTATCTCAATAAAATTGGTGCCAGAGCATATGTTTGGCCTTTCTAGCAGAAGGCCTTACATAGTTGTCTATGTGTGAAAAATATGTCAGTCTTTGGTAAAGTGAATTGGTTCTACATAAGGAAAACCCAAGATTTTCATTTCTCTACTGGTAAACACAGGAGAAAACCTGAAACTAGGGAAATCAAAACAAACTTTACTCCAAACTCAAAAAGTTCACTGACATGCTTGAACCCTTCAGGAGACTTGGGCTATCTGGATGGACTGAGCCTTCTCCAGTCTTCTCCAATCTCAAATTAGGGTGGTTCTACCCTCCACAAGCAACAAGAGAAGTCATGTAGAAGAATCCTCAGGGAACACAAGCCACAAAACTTAACAATGCTCCAGGCAAATTCCACCTGCAGCTCCCAAGCTCTGTACAGAGGTACTTAAGTTTCCCACTTCCAAAACTATTAAAACTTCTATTAAAGTCTTGTTTTTCTTGTGCGTGACACCTGTAAAGAAAGCCAACTCACTGGAAAGCATCAAGATGTTCTCTCTTCAGACCCAGGATAGTAACGGTTTTCATCTCTGGCAGCTACTGCTGCTGCTGTCTCTTACATGTGCTAAAGAAAAGTAAGAGAGCAATAATGACATACAAATAGTTGTTCTTTTTGTTTGCCAATGCTTTGCAAACTATGCGTCAAACTTTTTTAATTCCTAAGAAAAACCTTAATTAGATATTCTCTTTCAGAAATAAAAGTAACATCCCTTAGCTTTTCTAAATATAGTCTTGAGTCTAAACTCCACTGATGTCAGTGTTAGTTCATCTTAATACTAGCCAAAGATTTATTAGAGACACTGACATCTGAAATGTTTTTAAAGCTATTTTAAATGGTATTAATTTAGTGATTTGCATTAACCTAATGTCCACATCACTTGACAAAAAAAGCCAACTATGTATAAGGTGCTAAGGGAGGTATAAGCTCTATGAGGACACGGACTAGGCCTATCTTGCTAAAAACTGTAGCCTATGTGCCTAACACAGTGCCCAGCATGAAAGAGGTGCACAATAAATATATGCTATTTGAATAAATGAAAGATAAATATAAACACTCCTCATAAGGTTACAATTCAGTAGAGGCATGTGACTTGAAAACAACAGAATGAAGTAACATCTTTAGAAAGGATACCAGCAACAAAAAGAGAGGAAGGAATCATTAGCATTAGCTGGGTTTGGATTTTAATCACAATATGTATTCAGAAATGTGCAGAGACTGCTGCAAATAAGAAGCGTTTATAAGAAGAATTTGGTGTATTTCGTGCCTAATTTAGGGATCTCAGAGATACACTTTCCCATGTCCCCATTATTCAGTCCCCTCAACACAGAGCCAAGACAAGATTTGAGCATAAACATCCTGGCTCTAATTTGGATAGTATGAATGCTGTTCCTTTCATCCTCTCTCATACATCTCCTCCACCCCCAAGCCATTTCCTCTGTACTGTCTTCTGTCAGTCTAATGAAAGTTTCCTAATCTTTAGAAGCAGTAGCTTTGGTTCTCTTTGTGTGGAGAAGTACAATACACTCTGATTACATGGTTATATTCCATACAGATGCCTGGCAACACATCTTATAGCTAAGGGTCTGTTTAATATTTTAACTTTGAAGGACTTATAATTCAACTATTTTGCCGTATACCAAAATAGCACTTGATGTCACAGAGATGGGCTTTACTTCCTTTTGCTATTTTAAACTCTGTGCTTGAGCATGGTGAATAGTTTGGGTTTTCTGGTTCATGGATTTTGCTTTGGCATTTTTTTTTTCCTTTGAGGAACAAAGGGCTTAAGATTTTCAAGGAAGTCTTTCAGGTGTACAGGTCTAGTACTCATGAAGCAGTTATTTCCTCCTAGGTACTCTGCCTATAATATTATATGTGGTCATTAAAAGGGCAATGGTGGCTTACTTATGCCACATGATCCAAATAACCAGGTTTCTCTAAGGCGGGCAACTGGAAAAGATGGTCAGCCCAGATGACCTTTAAGTTTTCTAGGTCATGCTCTTCCACATATCACTTCCTTTTTTCAAAAATTTTTGTTTTTAATAAAAATAGTATGTTTTGTTGAAACAGATACACTTAAATGCTAAAGATTGAAATCATCCTAAAACATTTTTTAAAGAAAATAATTACTAATCACTAATCCATAACCTCAACAAGTACTATTTAATCCAATCCTGCTTTCCATTCTCCCTAAATGTAAGTAGAGCCTCATTTCTAAAGCACCCCATTATTTACCCTTGGAGTTTTTCCATAAGCTTTAAGACTTTGGGCCAGTTTTGACATAAAACAACCTCTGATCTGTAATCTCCAGGGCCCAGCACACCTCAGAAATAGCTATCAAGAGTGCAAAGGGATGACCTTGTCACTCCCTTTGGTTTTTTACTTTCCTCTTTTCCAAGCCCCTCAAAAGGCGAATGGGGCTTACTTATATTCACACAGATGTTAACTAAGTCAGTAGTATGAATCCTAGCAACTAGTTTTTGCAGTCAGTAAAGCGTAATAGTGTGTACTAGATTACTAATTCCTACATCTCCTAACCCTTCAGAATCACATAAGAAGCTTGTCAGAAATACAGATTCTGGCTCCAGTCCCAGATCTACAGAATTAGAATCCCCAAATTTAAAAAACACTAGACTAAACTAATTCTAAGATCTTTGTCAGTTGTATGTATGGCAATTTTCCCTTAGAAGAAAGCCCCTCTATCACCATACATTCATAGAGGCTTTCCTAAAGGAATCAAGCAAGATATCATATGAATTGAAATAGAATATAGTTCTTTCCTTCACAGTAAGCAACATACTGGAGCACAGTTACCTTTACAGCCTAACTTTGAAAAAAAAAAAAATCCTTAAACTGAATGCTTTAAAAAGTTATTCCTACTACACATTGTTTACAAAAGTTTAAGAAGATTTTGAAATTGAGGAATTGATTGTAGGGGGAAGAATTACAGAACCCAAAATTGTGTACAAAAATTTTTAACATTGTGACTTAAGAAAACACATTAAAATATATATATAGGGCTTCCCTGGTGGCACAGTGGTTGAGAGTCCGCCTGCCGATGCAGGGGACACAGGTTCGTGCCCTGGTCCGGGAAGATCCCACATGCCACAGAGCAGCTGGGCCTGTGAGCCATGGCTGCTGAGCCTGCGCGTCTGGAGCCTGTGCTCCGCAACGGGAGAGGCCACAACAGTGAGAGGCCCACATACCACAAAAAAAAAAAAAATTATATATATATATATATATATGTAAGATATATACCTGGTTTAAAAACTTCAAAAACAGTATAAAAGAAAATATAAAAAAGTCTTCCTTCCCACTCTTGTCCTCCAGTTCCTCTCTCTTCAGGCAATCACTGGAGTTTCTTGTATATTTTTTCAGAAATTTTCAAAGGGAATGCAAAATTATTTATGTGTGCATAATACATTTTTGAGAGGAGAGGTCCATATACTGTAACAGATTTTCAAAGAGGTTCATAATCTCAAAAAAGGTAAAAATCACCAGCAAGGCTAAGGGTTCAAGTTCTACCCCAGTGTATTGGTAGGATTAGCAGGATTCAACTTTCAGTTTGCTTGTGAATATTACTATGCACAATTCCAGACTACAAAATAGCTTCAGCAAGCAATGTTGGTTAACGTACAGATATGGTTCAAAAATACCACATCTGTTTGTAAATAACCTCCTAATTTTATGTTTTTCTCAAACAATCCCTCCAATAAATAGTTCCTCCTGTTGACTGACTGACAATGAAAATCTGTAAGAAATTTCTGGCATATACATACACAAAGACAGTAGATATTTTTCTCTCACAACCTGAAATTTTTCTATTGGGATAAAATAAAGATTTTATTTATATCTACACAGAATTTAAAGGGGAAAATTAACAGTATTGCTGGTAGATATAATTAACATATGTTTGGGGTTATTAATAAAGATCTTAAGAACCTATCCTTTAAGATACAAATTAATTTTGTCAAGATAGTAAATCTCCTTTGGATTTCAGTGATTATTACTTTCTTAAGTGTTTTAACTGGGATTTTAACATAAAATTACAAATAAGTTATTAGTTTGTTAAAGTATTTAAGGGATAATGGAACTGAACTACTTCACTTATCTCCTTTTTCATAGTAGAATCTATTTTCCTTGCCTAAATAGTGCCTTTCACTCTCCCCTTCCAAAGTACATGAAAGATATAGTACCTAAGAGCAAGGTTTTTTTTCTATAATCAGTTTACAAAAAGGTTCGGTCAGACCTAAGTTCATTTCTTTTCTTGTTCTATAATGTTGTTTGGGGTTTTATTCCAAATACTAGGCTATTTAGTATTTATTTAAAGAAAGTATTAGGATAGCTTGACTGATGATGCTGGGTGGGCTGAACCTGACAGAGAATAAGATGAGATGCCAGGTGCTCATTAGATGGATTAGAGACAAGAACAAGCTCAGAAAGGCTGGCTTAGTCAGCCTTATATCGAAGAAATATCTCTACATTAAAGAATGACTTGCTCTTGTCACTAAATTCACTGAATTTTGCCCAACAAGCATCCCCGAAATAAGAATTATAAGAATGTAATATCTTCTAGTCCATATTACTTGCAAAAAAAGAACCTATAATAAATAAGAAAAAATGATTATATAAATATAGCTATTTATTCACTCAACAAGTGTTTATTAAACACCTGCAATAAACTGATTTTGATCACGGGGAATAAAAGAGAAATAAATTGTACAAGCAAGTTTATAATCTATATATAAACAACTAGTCAGAATAAAATAAGTGGTATAAAAGAGACAATGAGGAGGAAATATAGAAATTTGCAGAAGTAGTAGAGATTCTTACTGAGACCTGAGGGAGAGAGGGCTGGAACTGAACCTTAAATGATTGTTAGAATTTCCATTTCAATAAATAGAAAAGAAGGGAAGATAATTCAAAACCAAAGGAATTGCCTGAGCTGTGAAATAGTAGCTTTAGGAACAATGACCGGTCCTCATTTGACTACGGTAACACAGACTAAAAATGTAGATTCAGTGGAAAACAGTTTGGCAGTTCCTCAGAAAGTTAAACACAGAATTACCATATGACCCAGCAATTCCACTCCTAGGTATATACCCCAAAGATTAAAAACAGATGTTCAAATTAATACTTGTACACGAATGTTCACAGCAGCACTATTCATAATAACCAAAAGGTAGAAATAACCCAACTGTCCATCAACAAATGAATGGACAAACAAAATGTAGTATATTCATATAATGGAATATTATTTGGCCACAGAAAGGAATGAGGTATTAATACATGCTACAATGTGGATGAACATTTAAAACACCATATAAGTGAAAGAAGCCAGACACAAAGGTCACTATATTGTATGATTTCTCTGAACTATCCAAAACAGGTAAATGTATAGAGACAGAAAGAAAACTAGAAGTGATGGTTGCACAACACTGTGAATGTAATTAATGCCACTGAATTGCACATTTTAAAATGATTAACTTTTATGTTGTATGAATTCCACCTCAATTTTTTTTTTAAATGGTAGATTAAAGGTCGGTGGTACAAACTACTAGTGCTTACTAATATTCTTCCCAATCCTCAGAAGTTTATATCATCCAGTCACCCTACAGTTACGCAGGGCCATGGGGCTGTTTTAGCAAACAGGCTGTGAGCAGAAGCAACACATGTCACTTCCTGGCCAAAGTACTGAAGAATGGGTAAGAGAAGAGAGGCCATGCCTGTCTCCCCTGCAAAGCCCTGTGAGACAATGGAGAAGACTGTGTCCCTGAATAAATGAGGGCCTCCCTATTGGCCCACGCTGGACTTGTCGTATGAGTAAGAAATATGCTTTTGCTATCTTAAATCACTGAAATTTTAGGGGTTGTTACTGCAGTGTAAACTAATCCTACTCTGACTAATAGAGGGTCAGATCCAGGAAGACCATGAGAACAATATTAAGAAATTTTAATCTTATTCTGAAGGGCGTAGAGAAACAATATTTTTGAGGAGAAAAGTGACATGATGTGTACTTGAGGAAAATAATTCTGGATGCAATGTGCTGAGTAAAGTATGAACAAAAGCAATCCTCAACCTCTGGTGCACATCAGAAATCACCTGAGGAGAACTGTAGTCATCTTCTAATTTCTTTATATTTCTGTAAAGAATAAAATATTTGTCCTCTGGGGAAAAAAATCATCCGAGGAGGTTTTCAAAATGCAATGCTCTGGTCCAGGGTGTCTCTAGATATTCTGAACCAGAATCTCTAGAGGTAGGGTCTAGGCACCTATAACTGAAAAAAATTCTATGGGAAATTCTAGACTACAGGTTAGAGACAAGGAGGAGATGTCTAATCCTAAAATGACCAAGTTTACACGTTTAGTGATTTCAAATAAACAGTATAACAAAATAATTATTTTCTTGACAAATGGAATGATAAATGTTTAGGGAGTTTCTGTTAAAATACTAAGTTATTGAAAGGTTACTCACATTAACATTTGTATATTGCTACTAAGAGCTGAATAAAGAATGTTCATTTGGTATGCAGGGATTTAAGCTTTCGGGGCTTTTTGTTTAGTTTAGTTTTGGTTTGATTTTTCTTTTTAAAACCATGCCACAATGCCAAATCTTACATTTTTTTCTTTTTCCTGTTGAACTGATGCTACATTAAGATATAGGCACAAACATCTCCTAAGTGTTTTAAATCCATCCAATTGTTTGAGAAGGCATACGTGCTGGGCCAAAGAAGCCAAAACATTAGAGCTAGGAATTTTGATGAAGATAATAATTGCTTACAGACCAGCTTGTTTTAACTTGCTGAACAAAGAACACAATTTTATACCACATTTTCATCACAGGCTTTTTCTCTGCATAATCACTACTATACATAATGAGCACTTTGAAAAGGGAGATTATTTACAGGTTAAAGAGTAAGGAAGTTATCAGTTAGATTCCACCATCTTCAAAATTTCACTTACTCAAATTTTACATTAATTAAAAAAACTTTTTTTGCTGGCCTAAGCACTGTTTTGAATATTTATAACCCATTTGTTTAGTGTGCACAGCAAAAATCTAGGAACAAAGACACTGTTAATTTCCAGTTAATTTCCCTGAATGGTTCTATAACCTTGGATAGGTCAATAATTTCTTTGTGCCTTAGTTCTTTTCTAGGACATTTCTATATAGCAATACAGTTCCATCTTTCTCACATCTGAAAGCTGTATTCAGGCTCTGTGCCTATGTCAGGAGTTATGCCCTCACTCCTTCTCCCATTCAGTTACTTCCATCACTTGCAGACCCCATAATTCAATACTCAACCAATATTTATTAAGGGCTTAATCCAGGACAGGCAATGCAGTGAGGGTGGGGATGAGTTCAGTCCACAAAGAACAGTGATGCTAGTTTCCTGACTAATAGAATGGATGTCTCAGTCATTTTGCTTGTTTCATCCTGATTCTGGATTTCCTATTCTTTACTTCCTCTGGAATATGTAGCTGGAAGTCCTAAAAATCAAGGTAGTATAAATTCTGAGTATCGGGTTAAGGCAGTCACTCGGTGATCAGATGGTTATAGGGCCACACAGTCCGGAAGTCAATATGGTTTCAAGACACAGATTAAGAAGTCACGGAAGGGACCAAAGCCACCAATTCATAAGGCCAAGATAACTCTTTGTTTGTGGTACCAGTGATGACCCTAGGTTTGCTTAATCTTTTGCCCTTACAACTCCAGCCTCTAAGGCAGAACTCTGTGGACCTCAGCAAGCTATGTAGATTTCTGATTTCCTTAAAGCAGGGAGCCATTCATCTCAGCACCTAAGCCTTCAGTATCAGTGTGCGAAAGCAGGGTCATGACTTCCAACTAAGTCTGAAATCTTGTAAATGACAGAGAGAAAGGAGGGTGGGAAGTGAGAGACCTATGTCGTCCAGATGTATAAGGGGTCAGATTCTAATGGTAGACCTTAAGTTTGAGACTCCAGACCCTGGACATGTGCTCATTATTCTCCATCTACCCATGCCACTGGTGTTTGTATGTCAATCTCTTATACTCTGTCTTTGATCTGTTGCTTGCCCTGAGCCTTGCCATTCAGAGGCTATCTGATTCTGATCCATGGCCTTGTTCTGATCTTGGATCATGGATATGCCCAATCTCAAACACTTATCTGGCTCTGGATCCCTAGCCCAGGCCTGATCACAAACTTTATTCTCTTGCCACCTATGCTCATGCCACTTATTTCAGTCTCACCACAGTTTCTTGTCCTCCTTCCGCATACATTGTTGCCTATAGTTTGGGGCTGGCTACAATTTTAGAATCCTTTCTAGCTCATTCTGGCAGGACAAAGGAGGTAAGTAATAATTAGTTTATTTAACAACAGTGTACAGAGAAGACCTAAATTTGCTCACATTTAACTGTAGTATGTACATCACGTAATTATACCTTTCTGTATCTCAAATTTCTCTCTTTAAATTAATACATTTGCCATCACATTCCCTCAAAGATATATTTATACTTAATTAAAATAACATGTCTTCTGAGGTTATAATAAAGCTATATATAGTATGCTCTTGCATTCCTAACCGTAAAATGAGTATTAAGAACATTTAGAAACAAATTGGCTCCCTAAAAGGAATAAAAATTTTGAGTAATTTATTTTAAATATAGTACAGCCCACTTAACAAAATATTTCTGAAATGTTACATAAAAAGAAAAATATTATAAATGAATTAAGTAGAACATATTATTCAGAAGAAATTCAATGGTGGGTTCTTTTTCTTAGTGAGGAAAGATTTTGGAAATGTTATCAGTTGTCCCATAATTTAATAAGTTTTACATATTCAGATATAATTGCATTGAGTTTTCTGAAAGAGATTTATCTTAACAATCTTAGGGGAAAGGAATATTCTAAGTACATTTTATTGGGTTAACTCAGTTAAAGGCTTTGATTTTCCTAGCAGGGAATTACTAAAACAGACGCATTTTTCTTTTAAAGGCACAAGAATTCTCATTGTGCTAGTATAAAGAGTAGATTCTAAAGTGTTATATAAAGTATGCTTCTAAAATTTAAAAGAGTTAAAGGAGATTCCTCATCTCAATTCCTAGGAGATGCTGTATCTGGAAAGGGTAAACAGAAGCAAATAGTTTCCTGAAATTGTGCCAAGGCTACATGTCAACTGCCTGGCAGGAAATGCTTTTGGAGGGCCTAGATAAACAGACTATCATCTTTTTTTGGAAAAATCTTCTTCTTTGACTTCTTACAAAGCAAATGTACTGAGTCTAACTAGCATCATGAACACAATAAGCAGAAAAGGGCACAGAGGATTTTTAAATGATGGTATCTTTAGAATCTCTAACAAGTGATCTGTCCGTCACTTTTAACATACATGGACCTCACTGCTCAACAAGCATATACTCAGTACATGGTTGTTGAAATTTGCTGGTAAATTAAATCTTATCTTTCTATTAATTTTCATCATGATTTTGGTGAAGCTTTATCTTACAAGAAATTTTCATTTAGCAGCTGCTCTAAATACTTTAGCATTATACAATGATAAGATTTTCTTGCATTTATATAGCAATTAATTTTTCAAAATATTTTACATCCATTATCTTAATTTTTGTTCTAACATTTTATTTTACAAGTGCTAGCATTGATGCTAAGCTAGCATCTAACTAACATCTCGTGAGATGTCAGTACAAAAATTAAATCAAAGATTAAGTTAGAGGACCAGACCTAACCTATTTGTCTGAAATATTTTCTAGTACATTTCCTTCTGTCCCCACTATGTACCAGATAATGGATCCAAAAATCCTACTGTCATATCTACTAAAATAAACCTTTGACCTCACCTCACTTTCTTAAACTGCAAAAAGCATGATGAGGATCTAGGTGTTGACTCAGAACACCTACTATCAGCTAGAGAAACCTCCTGCCTTGTATACAGCCTAGTCAGCTTTTTTGTACCTCCTCTCTCCACCAGCCTACCTGTTCTGTTGTGCTACAATCCCATCACCCATATTGTCTTCCCCTTTTCTCACAATGAAAGCATCCTATGCCCCACTCATCTTACGCCAAATCTTACCCAGTCCACAACCCAGAGCAAAATTTCCCTGGCCCAAGTAACAAAGTAATAGGAAATGTGGCATACCTCTCCACCTGCCTGCCTTATCCTGTAGTCAGGGAGCCTCAGATAACAATTTGAGCCACTGCAACTATGAGGTCCTTCTCCATATTCCACAGCCACCAGCCATTACTTCCAATATCCACCCAATCTGCTCCTTCCCTCCCAAACAGAACATCTTTACCTTAGTTACTATTGGGCCTCATGGGAAAAAACAAGACAAAACAAAACTTTGTGTGTAGACCATTTTATGCACTCTCCACAAAATGTGAAGGGGATGGTATGTGACTGGATGAAAGAGTCACAAAACTGAAAGATACAAATATTTGAGTGTAAATAGTACATTTTAAATGATATAGTCACCCTATTATTTCTTTAAAATCTTAATTTATTTCTATTATTTCTTAAAATAGAGTATACCTTTAATTATAATTAGGTAAACTTAGTACAGACCAGGAAATATAAGTAAAGTTTTCTCTAGGACTGGTATAAAACTAACCCTAGAAATTTGGTTTCCTACTCCACTTGTTAGAGCTTCCGGGAATGGAAATACATCCAAACATCAATACAGAACAGAGGCTTAATAAATGACCACTGAACAAATAAAGAAATATTGATGGAAAGAATAAACATAAATTTCATCCTAAAGAATATGTAAAAGTAAATCTTAAGAGAGTTAAGAGTTATTAGGAGTTTGGGATTAACATAAACACACTACTACATATAAAATAGATAACTGGGACTTGCCTGGTGGCACAGTGGATAAGACTCTACACTTCCAATGCAGGGGGCCCGGGTTCGATCCCTGGTCAGGGAACCACATCCCACATGCATGCCGCAACTCAGAGTTCTCATGCCACAACTAAGGAGCCCCCGTGACGTGACTAAGGAGCCCACCTGCCACAACTAGGAGCTGGTGCAACCAAATAAATAAATAACTATATTTTTTAAAAATAGATAACCGGGCTTCCCTGGTGGTGCAGCGGTTGAGAGTCCGCCTGCCAATGCAGGGGACACGGGTTCGTGCCCCAGTCCGGGAAGATCCCACATGCCGCGGAGCGGCTGGGCCCGTGCGCCATGGCTGCTGAGCCTGTGCGTCCAGAGCCTGTGCTCCGCAATGGGACAGGCCACAACAGTGAGAGGCCTGTGTACTGCAAAAACCAACCAAACAAACAAAAAATAGATAACCAACAAGGACCTACTATATAGCACAGAGAACTACACTTAATATTTTTTAATAATCTATAAGGGAAAAGAATCTCAAAAAAATACATACATATGTATGTATAACTGAATCACTTTTCTGTATATCTGAAACTAACACAACCTTGTAAATCAACTATACTTCAATTAAAAAGAGAGAGAGAGTTAAAAGAGTTATATTTTAAAAGGTTAGGAGGGTTATAAAATTGGAAGGGAACAGGAAGATCAATATATTAATTTTTAAAAAGCAGCTGGGTCTGTCAATATATACTGTGTCAGTTTTTAGGACATTAAAACTCCACATTGGCATGTATTTTTCATTTGCCCCAAATGCAAAGAATATTTCCCTTTCATGGGATTTTTTCCATGATGCACTTTTTTTCTGGAATCATACCTAGATTTCCAGCCTGGTGCAGGTACCTCTCAAGGTCGCCAAACTGGAAGTAACCTCTGCCACTCTCAACTCCCCAGACATTGTTCTATGCTACTTATCAAGTTCCACTGTACATCACGGTTACTCAGTCCTCATGTTTACATAGTACGTACCTCCACTCTTAGATTATAAACTTCTCAAAAACAATGACTTTCTTACTCATTTCTTCTTCTCCTCACAGCAAACTATAAATGTCTATTCAATGTATTTAGAAAGGGCTTACAATTCTTTAAATTACTGTTATCAACATTCATCCAATAAAAGACTAGGAAAAAAAAAAAAAAAACCTCCACATTGGGAACACTTCCAGAATGATGGACTGAGGAGATTGACAAATCATCTATCCAAAAAGTCACATTAAAATAATACAAAATTATCAAAACAATCATTTCAAGATTTTGGGGGGGAAATTAACCAGAGGTACACAACAAATTGAAAAGCATTATTTAAAAGAACAATAACAACCGAACCTCTGTTAAGAAAAGTAGGGATCTGGGGCATCAGAGGCTGTTCTCATTCCCTATTCCCTACCCCCAACTCCAACATGATGATTCTATCAGGACAGGACAAGCCATGAAAACCAGCAGCTCTGCTGCTTGGAGGGTGATGGCTTAATTTGGTGTCCAGAGTATTGTTGGAAACAAATGATCTTAGAAAATAAGTGGTAAATGATCACCAAAAATTAATATTACAGCTGGCTGAGACTGCAGCACTGGTTGGGGCAAGCAATAGAGCAGCCAGAAATTTAAGTGAGACCCAGGGAACAGTCGTAGTAGACCTTGATAAGCTCTCACGTATCCGGGTGGTCTGGAAGGTGTGCCCATGTCCAAGGTTATGCACTGGCTGAATGTGAGGCCTTGCATATACAGAAAATAAAAGTCGCAGCAGACTTGACTGAACTTTACATGTGTTGCTCAAGTCATACACAGATACTCAGCAAAGGGTAAAGCCAAACTAGGCTCAAGATATTTAAGTACAACCTGTTACCAATCATTAGCTGACCACTAAACTATGCTGACAATCCCTAGGAAGTCAGGCTTAAAAATAAAAACAAGAATTAAAAGAAAAAAAAAAACTGAGGAGACACATCAGTGGCCACACATTGCAGGGGAAACAGACTCTACATACTTAGTCCAGGCAAGTTACCAAACAGCCAACAAACAACAGTAGCAGCAACAACCCCTGGTGAGGGGGAAGATCAGAATCGAGAGTTGCTATATTATCTAAAACAGAGGTCAGAAAACTATAGTCCACAGCCCAATTATGGCCCATTGCCTGTTTTTTTTACATAAAGGTTTTTTTGGAAGACATCTATGCTCATTCATTTACATATTGCCTATGTCTGCTTTCCCACTACAACAGCAGAGTTACTTAGTTACAACAGAGACCACATAGCTTGCAAAGCCTAAAATATTTACTGTACGGTCCTTTATAGAAAACATTTGTTGGTCCCTGATCTAAGATGTTCAGTTTTCAACAAAAAATTATGAGACATACAAATAAATAGGAAAGGGAGGCCTATATACAGAAAGAGGACACACTTAATAGAAACTGGCTCTGAGGGGGCCTAAATGTTAGACTTAACAAAGATTTCAAGGCAGCTGTTATAAATATGTTCAAAGAACTGAAAAAATAGACAAGTTTTTAAATTAAAGTATGACAACAACTCAATAGAGAATATCAATCAAAAGATAGAGATTATAAAACAAAACAAATGCCAGAGTTGAAAAGATATGAAATGAAAATTCACCAAGGGATTCAACAGCAGATTTGAGATTGCAGAAAAAAAGAATTAGTGACCTTGAAGATATATCAATAGAGATTATCCAATCTAAAGAAAAGAAAGGAAAAACGATGAAGAAAAATAAACACATACTAACATATGTGTAAGGGGAGCCCCAGAAGGAGGAGAGAGAGAGAGAAGGGCAGGAAAAAAAGGCCCAAAACTTCCCAAATATGAGGAAAAACAATCTACCCATTCAAGAAGTGTAATGAACTCCAAGTGCAATGAACACAAGAATCCACAAAAAACCTACTAGTACCAGCAAATGAATTCAGCAAGGTCACAGGACACAATATCAATATGTAAAAATCAACTATATTTCTATATACTAGTACATAATCTGCAAATAAAATCAGGAAAACAATTCTATTCCCAATGACATAAAAAAATAAGTATTTAATACATTTGTTAAAAGAAGTACAAGAGTACAGTAATAGCTATACAACATTGCTGAGAAAAACCTAAAAAAAAAAACCTGAAATACACAGATGTTCCGTTTTCATGAATTCAAAAACCTAATGTTAAGATTACAATTCTTCCTAAATTGATGTATAGATTCAGTACAATCTCTATCAAAATCCTAATAATTATGCATAAGCTGATAAGCTGAATTTAAATTTTATGGAAATACAAATGACCTAGAATACCAAAACAATTTTGAAAATTAAGAACATAGTTGATGGATTCATAGCTGCCAATTTCCAAACTTACTAGAAAGCTATAATAATCAAGACAGTGTGATACTGACATAAGGACAAACACAGACCAATGGAACAGAATTAAAAATCCAAAAGCTGATCCTTATATTTAATTTGTTAAATAATTGATATTTAACAAAAGTGCCAAAGCAATTTAATGAGAAAAGGATAGTCTTTTCAAAAAATGGTACTAAGATAATTGGATATCTGCATGTAAAGAGAAGAATAAAGACCCTTACCTCATAACACATACAAATGAATGCAAAATGGCATAAACCTAAATGTAAAAACTAAAATATAAAGCTTTTAGAAGAAAACATAGGGAAAAAATTTTCAAGACCTTGGGTTAGGGAAAGATATATTTAGATATGACACCAAAAATATTGTACAATCCATAAAAGAAAAAAATTAATAAGTTGGACTTCCATCAAAATTTAAGATGTTTGTGCTTCAAAAGACACTATTGTGAAAATGAAAGCCATGACACAGACTGGGAGAAAATACTTACAAATCATATGACTGATAAAGAATTCTTGTTAAAAATAAGAACTCTTGGGCTTCCCTGGTGGCGCAGTGGTTGAGAGTCTGCCTGCCGATGCAGGGGACACGGGTTCGTGCCTGGGTCTGGGAAGATCCCACATGCCGCGGAGCGGCTGGGCCCGTGAGCCATGGCCGCTGAGCCTGCACGTCCGGAGCCTGTGCTCCGCAACGGGAGAGGCCACAACAGTGAGAGGCCCACGTACTGAAAAATAAAAAAAAATAAGAACTCTTATAACTCAATTAAAAAAAAAAATTTAAAAATGGAGAAGATTTGAATAGACATTTCATGAAAGAAGAAATAGGAATAGCTAATAACCGCAAGAAAACATGTTCAACATCATTAGCCATTAAGGAAATGAAAATTAAAATCACAATGAGATACTACTTCACACCCATTAGAATGACTATAATCAAAAAGACAATAACAGGGACTTCCCTGGTGGTCCAGTGGTTAAGAATCTGCCTTCCAATGCAAGGAACACAGGTTCAATCCCTGGTTGGGGAACTAAGATCCCACATGCCGTTGGGCAACTAAGCTAACGCTCCACAACTACTGAGCCCATGCACTGCAACTACTGAGCCTGTGCACTCTGGAGCCCATGCGTCACAACTAGAGAGCCCACATGCTGCAACTACTGAGGCTGCATGCCACAAGTAGAGAGCCTGTGAGCCGCAACTACTGAACCACATACTGCAACGAGAGATCCCGCATGCCACAACTAAGACCCGACGCAGCCAAATTAAAAAAAAAAAAGACAATAACAAGCACTGAGGAGGATGTAGAAAAATTGGAACCTTCATACATTGCTTGTGGAAATGTAAAATGGTACAGCCACTCTGGAAAACAGTTTGGCAGTCTCTTAAAATGTTAAACATAAATTTACTGTAGCACCCAGCAATTTAACTCCTAAGTATCTCCCCAAGAGAAATGAAAACCTGTATCCACACAAAGTCTTATACCCAATCTTTTATAGCAGCCTTATTCATAACAGCCCCAAGCTGGAACAACTGGTAAATGGATAAACAAAATGTAGTATATTAATATAGTGATGCAATATTATTCAGCCATAAAAAGGAATGAAGTACTGATACATGCTACAATATGGATGAACCTCAAAAACATCATGCTAAGTGAAAGAAGCCAGACAAAAAGGTCACATATTATGTGATGCATTTATAGGAACTGGACAGAAAAGGCAAATTTATAGAAATGGCAAGCAAAATAGTGTTCGTCTGGGTCTAGGGGTGGGAGCTAAGACTGACTGCACATGGTGGACACTAGGGTTCTTTTTTAGGTCATGAAAATGTTCCAAGACTTGATTGTGGTGATGATTGCATAAATTAACTAAAATTAAAATAAATTAACTGAATTGTATACTTCGATCAGGTGAATTTTATATATAAATTATGCCTCAAAGTAGTTTTTAAAAAACTCTACATGGATTCCAACTATTTATATCTTCCAAAATTACTATTCCTTTAATCTCTGATGTTTTTAAAATGACAAAACTTTTCACTAATCATTCCTGCTCTGCAATCAATTTTTTAACTTCCAGTCAATTTTTAACATTTTGTGAAAGCTAATTCTCAGAAGTTGGATTCATTTTCTTTAATCTATATAATTGAGATGACAATTTTGATGAGTTTCTTTCATTCCCCAATAACCCAATGAGTTGATGTAATCAGGCAAAATGAATGATCTAATGACTCACTCAGTCATGATATAACGACTGTAATACTACTTTACAAAGCTATAATGATTCTAAAGCTCTCTAAGTCTCCTGAAGAAATAAAAATACCACCTGTCAGATAAAATGATTTATACATTCTTCGGTATGTGCAGTATAAATCATTGTCTAACTGGCATGACACCCACTTTTGCATCCTACGTTTTTAACCCTTTTTGCCCCCTCCACATAGAGAAACAGAATTTACACTGCTCTTCACTAGATTTGTTTTTTGTCCTCAAAAAGTCCCAAATACGGCATCAATCTCTTTCCTCAGATCTCAGGAATAAACACTTCCTCCAGTCATCTATTCCCCCAAACATAGACAAATAACTTCTATGTGTTCTCTGTAATGAATTTACCCTTATGAAGAAAGAAATCATGGAAGACTTATACCAATGGTTTCTTTCTCCATCAATGATCAGATACATTCCTGATTATATGCCCTCCCTCTATTTTTCGGTCTATTTCTAAGTCTCTACCAGTGGCTTTCAGGAGTACCTGGCTTGGGCTGTGTTTGATTCACAAGGGTCCTGATGGCAGGTCATGTTCCATCACTTTTTTCCATCCAATCTTAAAAAAGAGAAAAAGGATTCGCTCAATCTGTGGCTTACAGTACGAACGTTGAAATTATTTTTAAATATATATATATATATTTATAAACATAAAGACAAACACAAAGATTTAATTTCATGTCAGTCTTCAGGCTTCAGTTTCATTCCAAGCAACTTCTTTCCCATATATTTCTAAATGTTAAATTCTGGAAAAATTAGTTACAACTGAATATTCATTGAATTCATTAAAGTGTATGTATGTGGATTTTTTTAAGAAGCCAATTCTTATCTGGCCTAAAAGGAATCTATTTAAACTAAAAATTCAATCAGTAAATTCAACAAATATCTATTGAACACCTACTGCTCAACAGTCCCTGGATACTTAGGGACAAATAAGGAACAGTTTCCACCTTCAAGAAGTTTATAAGCTGATAGGAGAGGACTAATCAGAACTACATATAATTTAAATCAGTACCACAATATTAAAAAAAAAAAAAGCCATGAAAACACAGGTTGTACTTGGGAATCATGCAAGATTTCAAAAACTTCCCTTGACAAAAAGATAATGCTTCAACTGGAATGGAATTGGGAGTGGAGAGTAGTAACAGAATCCTGGGGAAGAGAGTCAAGTGGGGTGCAGTGTAGATGTAGTCTCAGATGAGTGAGGGCATATTGGGAGAGAAGGCTGAAGTCTGATGAAGATAATAATACTAGCTAATATTTATTGAGCATTTACTATGTGCCAAGTACTATTTAAAGCACTTTACATATATTAACTTATTTGATCCTCACAACTACCCTATGAGGAACGTACTGTTATTATTCCCATTTTATAGATGGCAAAACTGAGGTATAGAACAGTTAAGTAGTCTGCTCATGGTTACACAGACACAGATAACAGTTATGGAGCCAGGATCTTGAAATCCATAAATAATAAAAGAAGAACAAATTCTATCTCACCCCTAACTACATTCATTATAAGAGTAATTAACAGGTATCTTAACTACCCCTTCTCCCATTAATTCCTAAGCCATCCTTCAAGGCCCAGCTCCAATGTTTCCTTCCTACAAAACCTTTCTTGATCCCCCAGCTGAACAATATATATTTCTCCTCTAAGCTTTGTAGCACTTATCTGGATCAATCTTACAGCAAACAGCATATGAACAAAATCTTAATATTTCATTCCTAGCATTACGGATTTTATGTGCATCATTCCCTCTTTTAAGTTCTCCTTTATACTTTGTATTCTCCACCCCTCCTAGGGCAGTGCCTGGCACTTAATGGTAGCTATATCTATGGAGCACTTATTCTTGGCAAGGCATCGTGCTGAGTATTTTGCAGGAACTCTCTCACAAAATCCTTACAGCAACCCTATTCAAGCATTCAATCGCTATTTTCAGTCCCTTCTGTGGCAAATAAAATACTAGATGACTCTTAAACTCAGTAAACAAGGCAGATATGGTCCATGTCCTCAAGAAGCTCACAGTCTATGAAGAAGTACTATTGGTATCCTCTAGAATAGAGATGAGGAAAAGTGAGACTCAAAGAAATTAATTTGTTTGCCCAGAATCACACAGCAAAAAAGTGGCAGAGTCTGAATTCAAACTCAGCTCTCCAGACTGGATATTTGGAACCCTGTGCATAAAACCACTATGATCTAAAGGAGGCACCTAAGAAACACTTATTGAAGGAAAAGTTTTAGAAAACTCCTACAATGAAAACTATCCCGAGGATAATGAAGACTTCCATTCAATTTCGCTCTGAGAGGAAAGCAGGAAATGAGCAACAGCGCAGATGGAGGTTGTAGTAGTATCCTCATACACACCTGATAGCTCAGAACTGCTAATCAAGCCATCTGCTGAGGAGACCTGCTCAGCACTGAGGATTTCCTCGTGTCCCTTAAAGTGGTCCCTCCTGAGCAACAAGGCCTCGCTGCGCGCCAGGATGGTGTAGCGAAGTCACTAATTCTCAATGAGACCCTGTATCTCCTACCAGATAACCGGTGGCGTGGAATGGAAGGTAAAGACGCACGGCTCCTTATTTAAACGTGGGGCAACTATTCTCGAAAGGTGAACCCCCGCCCCCGAGAGAAGCGGCCTCCAAAAAAGGTGTGTCTATACTTCTCACCGGAGGAGTGAGGAAGCAACCACGAGGGGATTACGAGAGACCCAACAAACAACGCAGGCACCCCTGGCCCTGTGGGCGGACATCCCACAGCCCACAGCCTGCTGGCCAGACAGACTCCCTTCTCCAAACGCCACTGTGGCGGCCGCACTGTTTGGCCTATCCTAGTCATCTCCCAAACAAAAGAGGTTTTGGAGTAGCGATATCCCAAAATATAGACCAGGCATTAATAGGCACCTGGAGGCACGCGTCTTACTCCCCACGATTTCTTAGCCCAACAGACCACCTGACTTTACACCAGGTTCTCCGCGTTGGGCGGCGGAGACGACCTCTAAGGGCCAGATCCTGACCCAGGGCCTCCTGCGACAGCGTGGACAGACAGCCTCCGCCACTGGGTCGACTCCGGTTCCCGCGACCCGCCAGCTGGCAGGCCCCGCCCCGCCCCCTACGCTCTGGCAGTTAGGCCGGCAACCCGCTCACAGGAGCAGCGGCCGGGACACAGTAGGCTTGTCCTGTGAGGGCCGCACGCTTCACCGCCCCCGCCACGCCCCTCGACCCCGCACCGCCAATGGCCTGCTGCGCCGGCGCAGCATGCTCCAGGCCCAGCCCTCCCTCGACGACCGTGCGCTGAGCGCATGCGCCTTGAGAGGCCGGTTGGGTGAGGGATTCTTAGCGAGGGAGGGGGAGACGGAAATGGAGGGTCTCCGCGCGCATGCCTTCGCCCCTGACACCAAGCCCGCTAGAGAGCGCGTTGGGCGGAGCCGGGGGCGGCGGTCGCCGGGGAGATCAAGGCCCTGGGTCCGACCCCGAGCTGGAGCGGGGTGCCGGAGGCCCGCTAACCCGCCGGTGTTTGTGTCTATGTGCCCTCGCAGGGAGACATGGAGAACTGTTTGGCGGCCGCGGCGCTGAACGGGGTAGACCGACGTTCCCTGCAACGCTCGGCTAGGCTGGGTCAAGAAGTGCTGGAGCGGGCCAAAAGGAGGGCGGTGGACTGGCATTCGGTGGAGCTTCCCAAAGGCAGCGTGGGGGTCATTTCCCGGGAGCGGCCCTACAGAGAAAGAGGGCTGGCAGCCGGCCCCCATCGCCTTCTCCCAGGAGAGGTGAGGGCCCCAGTGCTGCGGGACCAGCCCATTCATTCGCTCAGCAGCGGCTTGCTGAGAACCAGGGCACGCCACACAGCAGCACCCGAGGGATCCTGTCCTTGGCGGAAGCTGTTAAGTATCAGGACAGTGAACCGGAAAGCCTTTTGAAAACTCTTGACGTTTGACAGATTCCTATTGGCTAGCTTTAGGATACCGCTGGAGACCGCTAGTGCTCGGCCCTGGTTGGTTACTTTTTACAACAATTCTTACAGGCTACCGTTTGATATTAGAGGAAAGCCAACAAACCTGTCTTTGTCCTGGAAAAATTGCATGTCTGTGTATTCCTTTTAGAGTTGGAATTCTTTCTCAGTAAGAGCCTTTTACTGACTTAAACGAGCCGTGGCCTTTCAAAAAGTAAAAAGGAAGGTATTCCCAAAATGACTTCCTTCTCCAGTAGGGAATACAGATCTCACCTGTGACTTGCCGTTTATTCACATAGAGAGAAGAAAGACACCCAACCCTCAGTGCTTCCTTCAGAACAATGGCTGAATTCATGGACTATACCTCAAGTCAGTGTGGGGTAAGTTGGTGTAAGCCAAAGTCATGCCCCTGATCTGCCTGCTGATGGATCACAAAGTGGATTTTTGTGGAATTTAGGGAGAATCTGGAGACTGCCTGTTCACCCTGCCCTGCCTTCGTGGGCAGGTTGTAATCAGCCAAGGGTTTAAACCAGGTGATAAATCCAGGTTAGAATTCATTCAACAAATATTGGATGCCTAACTTTAACTGTTATGAGGATACAGCAATGCACAAGCCAGAAAAGATCTGCCCTCACTATTGTTTGGGGGGGCGGGGCTTATTTGCTGAATTCCAAAACAAGTCCGAATATTAGCGGTATTTAAAACTTTGAACTGAAATTTTTTTTTTAATCAGTAAGATCGTTCTAAACTGGAACCGAGCCTCTCTGTTTTCAAAGCAAAAACTGAAACAGAATCCCTCCATTAGATCTTAATCTCTGTTCCAAGTCCCTGGTAAGGTAGAGTGCTTTTGTGTGTGTGTGTGTGTGTGTGTGTGTGTGTGTGTGTGGCCACACAGCATGTGGGATCCTAGTTCCCCAACCAACTTGCACCCCCTGCATTGGAAGCACGGAGTCTTAACCACTGACCACCAGGGAAGTCCCCCTGGTAATGTAGTTTTTAAGTATGCCCCTTTGGGTCCATATCACTTGTTGGCCACAGAGGTGGTTATGTGGCACAGATGCAGTGCCCTCATCAGAGGTAGTGTGGCTTAATGGCAGGAGCAGCCTCCCAGGAATCAGACCTGTGTTCTGCCACTTTCTGGCTATAATGCCTTAGGCTAGTTAGTCTCTCTCAGCCTTACCTTCCCACATGGTACAATGATAATGTTTCAAGTCCTTTCCAGCCCTTATAGTCTGTTTCTTTGGTTTCCACTGAGAGATGAACACCAGAAAATTGTCATAAACTGTAGCACAGGGTACTTATGTGAGATTTTTGGTCCCATTCATTGAAGTGGGTGAACAAAGGTTTTAAAGGCCCTCTTCTCAAAACCATACACTAAGGTCATCTTTAAGTACTTTCAGGGAATGTTGAAGGCAGGCAGCCAACATTCAAGAAAATCACCTGTATGGAAGGTACTCTCTGTCTTCTAGGAATTAAAACAGACTCTGTGGTCTCTTCCAGCCTTAACATTTTATGATTCTTATGTGTTTGTAAGGGTGCTTGGTCTGTACGGCAGAAGGAAGAGAATACCTTGTTTCTGTCCTGCTTTTCAATTTCATAATGAATATTAAGTTTCAAAAAATCTCTAATATTTCTACATCTTTTATAAAATCCTTGTGACTCCAAAAATAGGATTCCAACCAGTGAGATACAGTTCAGAGAGTATTTTTATGTTATTATTTTGTTAAATGGTTTTAGAAAAATCCATAACTTTGGCTCTACTATAAAGTGATCAAGTTAAACACTTTGGTTCATGGTTCAGTAAAAGGAATAATATTTGTCTTTGGTTTGAGGTTTAGCAAATTGATGTTCTTCGTTTTGGTTTTCAGTTCATGCTTTAGTTCAAATCTCCATTAAGGAATGGAGGCTCAGAACCTCTCAGCTTTCTAGAAATAGAATTAAGAACAGTGTTTGAGTTTGCTTTCAGAATTTTGGAGCATCCCCTAAATTACATCATTAGAGTCATGTCCTGACATGCTTTCCCCAGCTTCTCATTCTTTTGGTCTCTTGCCTTAAACATTGTCCCTACCCTCTGTTCAAAGCAAGCAGGCTTATGTTGTCCTCATCATTAGTCACAATCAGGGGCAAGTCTAAGGTTAACTTTGAGGGGGAGGAAGGAAGTAGACAAGAAAAAAACTGCATTCTGATCCTTTGGATTATTTTTGCTTAAATCGGAGTCTTCTCCCTCCCCTCCTCCGCATGGGGAGAACGGCTGCATAGCTGTTGGGTTTATGTTATATTTCCTGTTGCATTTCTAAATCTCAAGGAGATGCACCTCTCTCTTCTCTTGTCCTTGTCTGAGACTTAGTAAACCCAGACCTGTTTGTCAGAACTTGTCATGAGAGGAGATGAAAGGGCTTGTGTATTTGACCTCGGGGTGAGGATGTTGTGAAAATTATTTAACCTGGCAGAGAGCATGTTCCTACCCAGCTTGAGTTGCCAGAGTTCTTGCCCTACAGAGGCAGCAGATGGCAGCAAAGTAAGGCGAAGTGCAGTTTCCTTCTCTGCAGCCACTTTACACGGGCTAAGATTTGTTATATGACTTCAAAGGCCTCTCAAGAGGGCAGGTAATTTACCTTTGCTCTCTTGCCTCCCTCCTTAACCACATTTGCCCAAGTAACAAGGAGTTTTTTGAAAATTTGACCAGTCTATTTGGTTACCCAGCATCTTTCACATTACTTCTCTAGAAATATTATTCATCTGTGCCAGAGGAAGGAGGGGCAAACCACGTCTATCGTTATCACAGAGGGAAGTCGAAGCTGCACTTGTGCTCGGACACTGGGAATGGTCAGGTATGTATCCTCAGCTGTGCTGTGCTGTGCCCTCAGCTTCCCAAGATAGGAGGCCTTACATCTTGGAGCTCCTGCTGGATTGTATTATTGGATGCCTGGGTGACTCAGCATTACAGCGCTCCACAGAAATCTATCACCTCCCAGCCTTAGAGAACTTACAGCAATGAACATGAAATAGGAGTTTTTGTCCAAAATAAGATATTAATGCCACTGTCGGATCTTCAGTTGAACCTGCAGTCCTGGGCCAAGGGATTCTTGGACAGGCTTAACAAAAGGCCTTTCAAATATCCTCTTCTGCATCTAGGGATATGAAAGAGATTTTTAATAATCACATATTTCACTCTAAGGTAGTGATAAGTATCATGTCTTTGGTAATTTTAAAAAAGGAAATGCAAGGTGGGGGTTTCTTTTAACAAAATGCTTTTCCTAAAGATAACAATTACAAGCCTCTCACTGCAAATTACCTGTATTTTACCACATGTCACTCTGGGAAGCCAAAGACTCTACTTGTTGAACTGATTCAACAGGAGTCCTTTGTTGTTGTTTCTGGGGAGAGTAGGCTTTTTTTGCTTTTGTTTTTCTTTTTAAACTCCCCTGGTTGTACTCAAAGATAGCAAACTTAAGTTCAGAGTCTAATCCACAGGTTGGATTCCTGACTTCTCTGGCCTGTGGGTTTAGGGAAGGGATGGGAGAGTGGCCGCAGGGATGTGAGCCATCCTGTTTCCCTGGCCTGGGGTACAAGGGGTAGCACCAGAGCCTGGATCCTGGGCTTCCTCTTCTGCCCTGGCCTAGGCCCTCTTAAGAGTGCTTGACCCTAAGGGAGTTACATGTGGGCAAGAGTCATTCGTATCCCTCCCATCCCTTCCTATAAGACGTAAATTGGTGCCTCTAAGGGAAATTGACTTTCTCAGTTCAGCCTCTTCCCCTCTAGTACTCCCACTGCTGGGAGAACCTTGGAAGAGAATTCTATTTTCTGAGAGCCTGTTAAATGTCAATCACTTTTGCACTTTAGATCTTCCTTACAGCGTAGTATGCCGAAGCTATAGACTAGGAAACCAAGGCATAGAGAAATTAATCTGTCCGTCTCAGTAAATGACAGAGATAGGATTCAAACTCAGGTCTATCTGAGTCCAAAGCCCATGTAAGGATAAAAGGTAATCATGGTAAACATCTGACTAAAAATACTTTGCAGAATTCACTAAAAGCCTTAAGAACTTAGGTGACAACTTGGAAAACACTGACAGAACAATTGTTAGTTCCTAATTAAGTAGGAAAAATTTTCTACCATCCAGAAGTCAAAGTTTGGGCCCTAATCAATGTTTCTACCTCACTCTTTAGAGAAAAGACACCCCCCTTGGTGTCGGAGGCATCCGTCAGACGTCAGAGTGTGCGCTAGAGGCATCCCAGCCTGTGAGTACAGAACTTCTAGGGTACTGGGCTCCACCACCACTGCAATTCCATGAACTGATCTGGTTACTATAGGGTTCTTTGTACTGGATCTATAGTATTTTTAAGTTGGGATATTTTTACCCTTGGGGACAGTGTACAACATTTTAGTTCAGTGTAAAATTATGTTTTCTTGGTATCCTTCCTTCACTTGAAATTTCAGGGATACTCTTTGTGCCTGAACTCATAGTTGCGGTTGGAAAGAATGCAAAGTATTCATATCTCCATTCCTACAGCTCAGCTGGGCTGGCACTGGGTCCTGTTGGAATTCCACCATCTGTTCAAGCAGCAGGAGGGGCCTGACCCTCCTGCTTACAAAGTGAAAACCATTGCTGAAATTCTGAAACGTATACATTTGGTTAGATCAGGTTCCAAAACATTTGAAGGGATTTGTCCCTATTTTCCGCAAATGTTTCTCTGTGAAAACATACAGTGATGTTTTTAGGATAAAATATTCATTAGTTCATGAACCCACGGAATCTTCTGGAACTTGGAAGAGCTGGAATTCTGAGGAATGGAACTCTGGTGTGTTGCTGCAGTAGTTTGCTTAATTTTTGTTTGCATACAGTGTGCTACTAGCCAGGATTCAGAATATACTAGAGTTAGTAGCAACTAAGACTATTCTGCTTTTAGTACAAGTTGTTAGGCTTACATGCCTCTAATACTTACTGTATTTTGGTAATGCTAATCTTCCTGATGTTCACAGTGTAGGAATCACAGAGGCCAATCTTGCACCTTTTATGCAGACAAATGAAGCATCCTTGGCTTTCTGCAATTCTGATACAGCTGTATTTTCTGAAACCTTTTGTTTATTTTCATAGTTGATGACTAATAAATAGTTGTGGCATTGTCATACACATTCACGTCAGTTAAATGATGATAAGCCTCCAATTTTGCAGTAACTGGGCATGAAAGGATATAGCATAAAGCAGCTTCGGAAAACCTTGGCTTCAAATCTATTTGCAAGATGGAAAGAGAGGAAGTTTCATAAAAGTATAAATATTATCATTTATTCCTCCTAGCAGAATTTACTGGCAGTAGTTTGGTCCACCTGCCCCCCACCCCCAGGGGTGGTGTAGAAATGACAGCTTCTGCCTGTGGCTCCTTCTGAGCATTGAGTAAGCATTGGTAGTGGTCTCCCAGTTGTGGGATAGGCGCTTTGGCTCTTAATTACAGGCTCTTTTCTGGTTTGTGACTCTGCTCTTTGGCCATTTGAGCTGAGACCCTTCCTCTGCCTGCATATCTGCCATGACCACTTACCAGCCGGGCATGAAGTCTGTCCTTGGAGAATGGCTTGTGCTCAGCTCAGCTCTAAACATAAATCTTTCCACTAACTCCAGCTTCCAGTGTTTTGTAGTATCGATCTTCTTTGACTTACGTCCTGATAAACCCATTGTAAGTTGAAAATATCATAAATTAAAAGTGCATTTTTTTTTTAAATTTTTATTTATTTATTTTTGGCTGCGTTGGGTCTTCGTTGCTGCACGCGGGCTTTCTCTAGTTGCAGTGAGCAGGGGCTACTCTTTGTTGCGGTGCATGGGCTTCTTATTGCGGTGGCTTCTTTTGTTGCAGAGCACGGGCTCTAGGCACACAGGCTCAGTAGTTGTGGCATGCAGGCTCAGTAGTTGTGGCTCGGGGGCTCTAGAGCACAGGCTCAGTAGTTGTGGTGCACAGGCTTAGTTGCTCCGTGGCATGTGGGATCTTCCTGGACCAGGGCTCGAACCCGTGTCCCCTGTACTGGCAGGCGGATTCTTAACCATTGCACCACCAGGGAAGTCCAAAAGTGCATTTAATACACCTAACCTACTGAACGTCATAGCTTAGCCTAGCCTACCTTAAACGTGCTCAGAACACTTACATACCCTGCAGTTGGGCAAAATCATCTGACACAAAACCTACTTTATAATAAAGTTTTGAATAGTTCATGTATTGATAATTTATTGAATGCTGTAGTGAAAGTGAAAAACAGACTGGTTGTATGGGTGCAGGATGGTTATAAGTGTATCAGTTGTTTACCTTCGTGATCCTCGTGGCTGACTGGGAGATCGCTCACTGCCGCTGCCCAGCATCACGAGAGAGTATCGTGCTGCACATCACCAGCCCGGGAAAAGATCAGAATTCAAAATTGGAAGTACGGTTTCTACTGAATGCGTATCACTTTCACACTATCGTAAAATCAAAAAACCGTAAGTCTGACCATTATAAGTCGGGGACCATCTGCATAGGAGAACCGGTCTCCCAAGGGAGGGCTTTAGCCAGCCAGCTGACTTTCTGCATGACAAAGTGGAATCTACTCATAGTGTTCTCAGCTTTAGGTGAAAAGAAATGTTCCATCCTCCTAATAATGAACTTAGCAAAGCACAGTTAAAAAGAATACTTCTCATTATCCCACAGCGCCTTGCCATTACTGCTGATCTGTGATAACAAGTGCCACTGCCTACTTTTGAGCCCCAAAGCAATCGTCATTAGCCTTTCCCTCTACCTGATTCTTAACCTTTCTGCTCCAACCAGAGTGTTCCTTTTATGATCCTTCATGTTCCTATAACAATTTAGTGTTTTCACATACATGCTTATTTGTGAGCTAATTTTAGAAATAAGGAAACAAGCATAAGGAGAGGCTGAGACTGGCCTAAATGGCAGTCCTATTACGTTGCCAAGCCAAGCCTTGAAAGCAGGACCTCCTTCTCCCACGTTAGTACCTCACTCCATCACACACAGAGGGAGCCGGGTGGAGGTGACCTGACGGCACTGGTACATAAAATCTCTAAACTGCTAATATCCACTTTTCCTTCCAGGCTGAGAACATCTCTAAGGACCTCTACATAGAAGTATATCCAGGGACCTATTCCATCACTGTGGGTGTAAATGACTTGACCAAGAAGACTTACATGGTAGCAGTTGATTCAGGACAAAGTGTGGACTTGGTCTTCCCCATATGATGTTGACCATCACAGACATCGCCTTTTTCTTGTTTGTTTTTTAAGTATCAAGAAGAATAAAGCTACCATATGTCCTCTTAAAGTTTACACATTAATCCTGCTTTTAATGCTGACTGTAGAGGGTCAGCCTTCCTAGGAACTGGAGTTTGTCTCTTTCAGTGCCTATTTTAACTTGAAAGTCCCTTCACCCTCTTCTGCCCGAAGTAATAATGTAATGATGCTGTCTGAATAGTTTTTACTGCTTGCTTTCCAAGTAAAGGTTAATTATGATAATAAAGTGAGAAATTTGGAAATGAAGAGAATTCCTTTTTATTGGCATTAAGAAGTCAAACAAAATGTTGCTCATGTACAACTGAGGCTTCATGAAAAGATGGCAGAGAGGCTGTGGACACATTTGCCCAAAGCAGGCCAACCATGTTCTGTAGCTTCTGTGGAAGAGGCATCCTCAAGCAGATCGCACCAGGCCCCTGGAAGGGAGCCCTCGCCAGGGCCGCCACACTCCTGTGCCCCTTAGGACAGGTGCCTTCCTGCCACTTATCTGCAGGGATGTCTTCCTGGGGTGAAGATGCTGCTGCTTATTGGACTATCACCTGTGGCCTGCACTGTACCATTTCCGTAGAAGAAGGCCTTGTGTCAGCCACTTTGTAACTAACTCCTCCTCAGGTATCTACTCTTTAGCTTCCTACAAGAGAAAAAAAAATCCTGAGAGTCTTATTTTGATTTTAAAATCAGTGACTTGCTATCCTTAAAATTACAAAGTCATTGATGTGTCCTAAACATCTTTAAGCTACCACACCAACAGTATTGTTGCATCTCTCAGTTTAGTTGCCTAGGGAGTCACCTCATTTTGAACATGTCTTTCCTCAGAAAAAAGGCCAGTATTTTATATGATGAAAACAAAGGTTTGGGGACCTCCCTGGCAGTCCAGTGGTTAAGACTTCACCTTCCAATGCAGGGGGTGCGGGTTCTATCCCTGGTCGGGGAGCTAAGATCCCACATGCCTCACAGCCAAAGCACCAAAAAAACATAAAACAGAAGCAATATTGCAAAAAATTCAATAAAAGACTTTAAAAATGGTACACATCAAAAAATATATATATCTAAAAAAAAGAATACAAAGGTTTAAGTAGAGCTGTATTCGCATTCCTAGCAAAGAACAGACTCTCACGGACCGAGGGCCTAGTAAAGCAGGCCCATGCCCACCACCATAGGGTAGAGGGGTCAGTTAACTGGGGATCCTTGCACCCCTAGTGATGAAATTCGTGGGTTCTGTAAGCCTTCTGAAATCATATGCAAAACTGTGGGTGTGTGCAGTTTTCTGGGAAGAGGGGCCATCGGTTTTATCATTCTCAAAAGTGGTATGACCCCAGAAGGTCAAACAACCATGGAAAGAGTCCTTCAGAAGCCCCTTCCCAGCCATCTGCTTTACCTAGATCCTTGGGGCTTTTCGTTTAGGGGGAATTCTGGTCTCCTGATGTGCCGCAGTACCCCGACTCAGTTTTTTGTGTTCAGCTTCCTCTGGCAAGATCTGTAGTGGCTTCATGCCAGTGGCTTCCAGGACCAGCTCCCTGGGACTCCCCGCTGCTGCAGTTTTCACTTTCTGTTGTTTGTTGCCCTCTTCTTTCCCGATGTTGCAAAGTCTTGTTCCTAAACCCAAAATTCAGTTAGTTGAATACGCCACCATTTTGATGGGATTAGACTTGACTTATGTAGAAGTGTATCAAGGATCACAGAATCCCTTAACTGTCTGAAGCCTGTTTCAGTCATAAGCGAGGGTGGAGAGCAGCATGACTGCTGGCATGAATCCTGGCCCTCTAGGACTGTTAGGTTAGTCTCAGACAGTAACCTCACTGCCTGCAACTAAAAGGAGCCAAAAGTGTGGAGGGCGGAGGACACCCATACAAGAGGATCCTTAAGAGGTAGAGCCTCAGACCAGACTGTGAAGCATCAGTGCTTGATGGCAATCAAGCACAGTGAGGAGAAGCAAAGCAGCACATTTCCTTAAAAGGATACAGGATCTGGAGGGGAGAGAAGAAAAGCTCTGGTATTTGCCATTGTTTCTAGCCCAGGCACACACGTCGTTTTACAAGCTTCACCTCACCAGTTCACCTCGCTAGTTAGTGTGGTGTGCAGCACTCCATCTGGGACGGGGGTTGGAGATGCCCCTTTCTCCACGCCCCATGCAGGCATACTCTCCATAGCTTTGGGTGCAGAGATAGGACCTGGCAGAAGGCAGGCTCACTGATTCTCATGGTTCAGCTCCAAGAATTAACCTTTGCCCAGAGCATAACAAATGATCCAGTACCTAGAGGAAAGCCAGGCCAAGTACCTGAAGATACTATATTTCTCCTTATAGCCAATTATTAGAATGTATTTGGGTGCGGGGGAACTTTAGAGTGGATCTGTTTAAATATGGTGATGCGGGGAGAGAGGCTGAATGTAGGTGTGGGTGCGTGGGTAGTGGCAATAAGAGCGGTGTATGCTTGGGGCCAGGGAAGATTTGTTTGGCCTCAGTCAGGTTTAGAACCAGTCTGGATAGAACGCCATGGAGCAGGCCACAGCCATGGGAATGCAGGCCTGGAGTCTGGGGCAGGTCTGACCGCCATGGCTTCTGGTTACCCCACTGGCATTCCTCTCCCTGAGACTGGTCTCATGCCACCTCAGTTGCTGCCCCAGAGACTCCTCCCTGTTGGAGAGATACAGCTTTTCTTTTTTTTTCTTTTCTTTCTTTTTTTTTTTTTTTTTTGCGGTATGCGGGCCTCTCACTGTTGTGGCCTCTCCCGTGGCGGAGCACAGGCTCCGGACGCGCAGGCTCAGCAGCCATGGCTCACGGGCCCAGCCGCTCCGCGGCATGTGGGATCCTCCCAGACCGGGACACGAACCCGCGTCCCCTGCATCGGCAGGCGGACTCTCAACCACTGCACCACCAGGGAAGCCCGAGATACAGCTTTTCTTTCTCCAGTCTGTGCTGAAGCAGGAGGGCAGTGGAAACTATGGAGAATTTAGCTTGAAAACTCTAGACTTTGGCACCATTTTCTTTATATTATCACTTGTTGGAGGGCATACCCTGTAGAAACAGCTGCTTCCAAGCAGCTTCTACCAAGGCCTTTCACTGCAAGGAAGGAGGCCCAGGAACACCTATCCCTGCTCCTACCTTTATATTTTCAATACAAAGTGTCCTCTCAGGGAGGGGAGGAAGAGCCCAGCTAGTCATAGCTATAGCTTCTCGTCCCTCTACTTATTTCCCTCTCAGAGGTGGGGGAAAGATCACACACCTCGAAAGCCAAGGGAGGAACCTCATCTAAAATACAACAGCAGCCAACACATCCATCCCTGCCCACTCCGAAGCCCTGGGGTCCAGAGGAGTCCCCCAAGAAGGTTTCTCAGTGTAGAAACAATTTCTCAGCCTCCTGGAACTGAAGACTAATAAAGGCCTTACTCCTGGTGTAAGGTTAAAATCCTCGTGGGCTAAGAGGTCCTTCTGGTTGAGCAGCTGTCCTGAAAATAGGGCAATGGCTTCCCATGGGGACCCACAATGAGTCCCAGTGTGGGCAGTGCCTACAGATCCTTATGCCCTTAGCGGTGGTATTCTTTAGCCCTCAGTATCCCTGCCCCAGAGTGGATGTTCATTTAATTCACTGAGGTTGAATTAGTCAGCACAGGGCCCCAAGAATCTAGTCTAGGGCTGGCTTATCCAAGTCACCTCCTTCACAAAGCTCTGCCGGCTGCCTTAGGCGTCTGCTCTTTCTGGGCCCCACTGGGAATTTAGACCGCACGGCATGAGGCATATCAATGATACACTGCTCTAAACCTACACGGGCATGTTGCTTGGGTAGAGAAGTTTGGGGATGGCTGCAGGTTGCCGATGACAATGACACTGCCTCCCCTCTCAGTGGTAGAGTGAGACGCATAAGGCTGTGCCTGGTTCCTCCCACTCTGACTTCCTAAGGGGCCCATCTGGAGAGTAGGGTCTGATGGCCAGTGTTTAAAGACCCGTTTCTGTGCTTCTCAGGGTGCTGAAAGACTCCAGTCAACACCTGGAGGCATTCTGACTGTACATCTAGAGAAAAATCAATGCCTCCAAGGAAAATGAGGGAGGGGAGGGTAGAAATGGACAGTGGCAGAGTCCTGCCGGTAGAGACTAGTGAACAAAGAAAAGACAGTTGTCAAATAGGGATGCAAACCTTAGCACAAAGATCTGCCCATCCTTTCTTGTTAGGTTTCCATTTAATCAATAAAACCCACGTTTCCCTCTTATCACAGCCCCTCCTTTGACATGACTAAGTGTTACTTCCAATCCCAGCACAGCGGACATGTGCATCAGATTCCTGAGAGACACATGGGAGGGAAGGGAGCAGGGGCCTCAGCCCTGCCTTAGGAAAAGGTCTACCTGGCTTCCTGGGATGCGGCTCGGACCCGTTTCTCCTCCAGTACCTCCATTCCGGCTGGCAGAGGCCACCCTGCCTCCTTGGAGACTCCTCAAGAAGGATGGGGGCCGTGTTGCCTGTGCTGTCCACCAGCAGCCTCTGGGGAAGGCCCATCTTCAGCTCATTCTCCAGATCCCCCTCTTCAGAAGAAGAGGAGGTAGAGGAGGAAGAAACAGCCATGGGAGCCTGCACTGCTACTTCTTCCTCCTTAGGACCCTCAAGGGGCAAAAGCTGTGCCGTGGGCTTCAGCTCCGTCTCTGGATGCTCTCTGGCTGTGACCCCTGAGGTTCTGGTTAGAGGCCACCAGGTGGGTCCAGCCAAGGGGCGGCAGCAGAGGCAGCCCTGGCCCAGCAGCTGGCAGCAGGCATGCGGGTGGCAGGGAGGGCACAGGAATGGAGCGCTCAGAGGAAGCCCGCCGGTGACACATCCAGCGACCGGCCCCACCAGAGAGCAGCAAGGGGCCCAGAGGAGGGGCCTGGGGTGCTCCGTGGTGAAAGGCTTGTGCAGCCTGTCCACAGCCTTCTTCCAGACAGCTGGGGGCACCCACCTGACCCCTCCAAGAGGCACAGGAGCTGTCCTGCCATTCCAGAAGTGAACAGTAATTTCTTCTTCTTTGGATGCTACATAACAGAAAAGGTCACAATTTTGTTACAGCCGCCTCTTTCATATCATGGGATAAGGGTTCTCCTCTCCCCAGAAGCAAAGCCTCATCACAGCCCCTCTGCTCTGCTTCCGCCTGTGTGCACCTCTCCCTGGAGAGCCTGCCAGGGACATTCCTCACCTGCCCCATGTTTACTACCCCTTCCTGTGCCGCCATGTCTTGGTTTTCACGTCAAAACCAAGATGCATCCGCAGGTGGGGGAAGGGAAGGAGAAACCTCCTTCTGTCGCTTCTCTGAACACAACGATGCTGACTGGCTGGCCTCGCACAAGGGGACTGTCCCAGTCCCTGGACGACTTGGTGGGGGACCAGTCACGAGTACTGGTGTGACCCCAGGATAACCTCACCACACCATGGGTTAAGTAACCAACATAGACATAGTAGCCTTGGGCTATTTTGCCCTGATAAAGAATATTTTATAATCTGAAAAATATGATTTGTCTCTCTGTGGCCACCCTCAGGACGAAGCTGCAGGTGAAAGGGTAAGGATTTTTTAAGCCTCTAAGACCCCTAAGCTGGAGAGACACCCTTTGCTCTCTCCTCAGCCTGATCACCAGCCTGGCTCCTGGGGACTGGGAGGCCAGAGCGCTCCCTTACCTCTCTGGGGGTCTCTTGCCTCCAAGCCCAAAGGAATGGTGCCGGGGCCATAGCACTGTTGGTCTGGTCCCCAGAGTGCCAGCACCTTGTCCCCAAGGCGCAGTGAGTATTCCACGGATGGCGAGAACTGAATGACATCTTCCTCCAAGACCACGCTCTGCCGCTGGGCTGGCAGCCCTGGGCATGTGACAAGGGGAGCCTCAAATTCCACCAGCAGGAACCCCTGCCTCTCCAGCTGTGGGAAAGAAAACACTCAGAATGAGACCTGGCATTAGGAAGTACTACAGGGAGCACCATGGTTCCCTACAACGCCTAGGGCCAGACCCAGGGTCTCCCTCGCATGCGGCAAGGGCTGGTTAGGGAAAGGGCAGGGCCAGGCGCTGCTCAGGAGCCCACTATGGCAGAGACAGGCCGGCTGTGAGGCGGACGCTCTTCCCTCTGCTTCTTGCCGTGGCAACTCTTGTTTATCACTTCTTGCCTTTCCTGTCCCGTGCTCTTCCTTTTCCTGTTTTGTTTTTTCAGTGGTATGCGGGCCTCCCACTGTTGTGGCCTCTCCCATTGCGGAACACAGGCTCTGGAAGCACAGGCTCAGCGGCCATGGTTTACAGGCCCAGCCACTCCGCAGCATGTGGGATCTTCCTGGACCGGGGCACGAACCCGTGTCCCCTGCATCAGCAGGCGGACTCTCAACCACTGTGCCACCGGGGAAGCCCTCCTGTTTTGTTTTGTTTTTCTGCTATCTTTATATTTGGCCTGCAATTCACAGGAGTAACCTGGGTCCTCTGGATCTTTCCCCAAGCACACCCCCTCCTCCCAGCACTCCCAGGAAGTGTTGTCCCTGTGTCCGCGGCCAGCCAGGGGTGGGGTATCATCCACAGGCCCTCTCGGGTGAGGACAGGCTGGGGCTGTTGGAGCAGCCCTCTGCACTGCCATTACGTCCATGAGGGGAGGCTGGGCAAAGGAAGCAAATGAGCAGCCTGGCAGAGAGGGCAGGAGAAATACTAAGCTAATTAAAAGAACAAGCTTACAAATTGACTTTTATCAAACCACTAGACAGGATCTATATTTGAGCAAAACCCTGTTAATATTTCATTTGAAATTACATATTAGTTACTTGAAAATGACAAAATGACTTTTGATTGGAAATTCTATCATTTATATATATTTTTAGAAATCACACTTGTTTTCCCTCTATGGATCCACATTCACAAAGTCTGACTCTTTGTGGGAAGACAAAAATACCAAAGAAGCAAGTAACCACCAAAGTAAAGCCCAGGCCTGGCCCCAGCACGCAGGCACCGTGCTCCTGTGTGGAGGGACACAGGCTTACACGAGGAACACACATCTTGCTCCTCTTTCCCTTAGGCTGGCGCCCATCATTTGACACACTGAATTTTCCTGAACAAAGTGCTTTTACTGTATATTTTCTTCACTGTTATGGATTGAATAGTTACCCCACCAAATTCATATGTTGATGTCCTAGTCCCTAGTACCTCAGAACGTGACCTTATTTGGGAATAGGGTCATCGCAGATGTAACGACTTAAGACAAAGTCACACTGAGTACAACTGAGTAGGGTGGGCCCCTAATCCAATGACTGGTGTCCTTACAAAAAGGGGAAATTTGAACACGGACATGCACCCAGGGAGAACAGCGTGTGAATATGAAGGCCAAGATCAGGGGATGCTTCTACAAGCCAAGGAACACCAAAGATTGCCAGCAAACCACCAGAAGTTAGGAAAGGTGCATGGAACACATCCTCCCTCACAGCCCTCAGAATCACCAACCCTGCCAACACCTGGACTTCCAGTCCCCAGAACCGAGAGACAATTTCTGTTGTTTAAGCCACTCAGCTTGTGCCACTTTGTTACCCAGCCCTAGCAAATTAATGCACTCACTGACATTACATTTTCACTTCTGCATCCTGACCATGGAAGATCTGTGCTTATCCAAGAAACTGAACTGCTGGGCACACACAGCTGAGGCATATCAGGTATGACAGGGCCATCCAGAGGAGCATATGGGGAGATGTTGGGACTTAGGGACTTGCCTCGGGAGCAGCCTTTATCTGAGCCCTGTAATAAAAGCCATCTGCTTCCCTTCTTGCCAGGACCCATGCGTCCGCAGCATCTCCACCTCTTCTCAGCCAGCCAGGCCCCTGCCATGCTGGGTCAGCAATGTGGAGACACGGGTCATAAGATGCATATCTGGGAAAAAGCAAACGGAATTAGGGAGTAGAGAAAACCAAGCCCTAAAACCATCAAGAAACACGTTTCAGAGTTAGATCTGAGCAGCGCCATGGTGTGTGCATGACAGATAAGGCAATATGGAACAGAAATCCATGTAAAGAGTGGCAATCTGTGACTTCCAGTAAGATAAGGTAAACTACTGGAAGGGGCAGAAGGAGAGGAGAGTGAAGGGAACCGTCGTTTGAGGATTGGGAATTGTTTCAAGGTAATCAGGGTGGGATTAGCTTTTATGTATTCTGGTTATGAGTGCTGGTCTGAGACTAGACAGCAGGCCAGGAAAGACTTCCAGGAAGGGAAATTCTGAGGCGGTGTGTGGGATTCCACGATGAGGCATGGAGGCTTGGATGGTGATGCCAAAGGAGCAAAATTGCAAGAAGGCTGAGCACTGTGGGGTAATAAGAGAGGAGGAGGTGTTTGAGCACAGGAAGCACAGAGGAGCTGACTAGGAGGCTGTGAGACAGAAAAAAGGAGAAGCTAGTTCTGGGAAATTTTGTGGACAGGACCAAGCTGTAGGGAATTGTTGAGTCAGGGTTGGGTTTCCGAAAAAACCTGTTTACTTTGTGGGCAAGCCCGGATACAGGCTTTGAATGAGATGGTCCACACAAGTGAATCAAGAAAGGGGCTAAAGTGTTCAGGCTGGCATGTCTCTAACCTGGGCAGACTGACTTGAATAGCATGGACATGAATCCCTGGGACTTGCACAACCTGTATGTGCTTACAGGCTGAGGTTCCTTTCCCCTCTTGTATTCACACTGTAGACAGCCAACTAAAGATACCATTCACAAAAAGCCAGGATAACTGAGGGATACTGAGGGAACTTGAGGAGGGACCTGGAGACCTCACCTTAGCGGTTGGTAGCAGAAACCCTAATTGCTCATGTAGTCCCATGGCAAGTCTCAGAGCTGATGGTAAAATGAGCTAGAAGTTTATAACTGATGATGCCTGACTGCCTTCCCTCACACATGCCAACTCTGACATCTGCCACTCCGCTAAAAGGTGGGATGAAAGCCAGGTCAACCCTTGATGTCACTGGGAGTGCAGTTTAGACTAGGGGAATATTAAACCCCAAGCTACTCAGAGCCCACACGGTAAAGAACCCTTTCAGCCTTCCCAGGAAGCAAGCTCTCTCCCTCCTGGGCCATCTCTCCCACCATCTAGAACCAAGAACAGAGAGGAAAAAGGAAGCCGAGATCGATACCTGGTGAGAGGCCTCTGCCGGGTGAGCCAGGGTGCTTGGGAGGTGAGAGGGCAGACGAAGGAGAGTTCCCAGGGAGGAGCAGTGCCGGCCCAGGCAGGGGCCTTCAGGGTTGTGGCCACGCTGCAGTATTTGGGCAAAGGCATCCCAGGCCCTGGGGAGGAGTCCATTTCCTTGGGAGAAAACACCTGAGAACAAGCGGCACTATTATCTGAGTTGCTGTTTATCTGAGTTGCAGCCCACAGCCCAGGAGAGGGCGCCTGGCCGGGGCTGGGCTCAGCTCTGCGGTTTGCGGCCTCTCTGCGGGCGCACCCGGTCCCACCGACGCGCAGGGTGTCCCCAGAATCACCTGCCCGGGGAGGCTCAGCTCAGGAAATAGGGGAGGGGTTGAAAGAGCAAGAGCTGGGATTTCAGAGAAGGATCTAGCTGTAGTAAATCCTTCACAGCCTGCTGGCTGCGTGCTCACTTCACCTCGGTGCTTCAGTTACCGCCCAGGAGATGAGATATGGAAAGCACCTGGCATATTTAAGTAGCTCAACATACGTTAGTTTTTTTTCCCCCATCTCCACCCCAGTTGTAGGGGCTTCGGGGGTAAGACCACACGCCCCTTCGCAAATCGTAGTCCTGGTGACAAACTGACCCCTAACCCAAGCCACAGACTTCCCTCCTAACCCAGTCACCTGCGGGACTAGACCGAGCTGAGAGCCCAGGGCTGTGGCCTCCGTAGACGTGCTCAGAGGCGACAGGGCCACCCAGGGCCCGAGATACCACTCCGCTGGCCCAGCCCACCACGGCCCTGTTGAGTCTGCTCCTGCCCAAGTCCACAGCTCTGACCCCAAAGGGACTTATCACAGCCTCAAACTCCACCTCAGCCTCAGCCCCTTCCAACAGTTGGAGTTCACGGCCTCAGACCAACTGACTCCTGGTTGCCTAGCAGGTTGCCATGGATGCGAGCCAGCTGGGCCGAGGGCGTGTACTGAGCAAGTGCAGAGGGGGGCTGGGGCCTTAGGCCGCATGCGCGGGGCGAGAGGGTAGGGGGTAGTTCTCCGCCTTTCTGGGGAGGGGGTTTTGGCGGGAAAGGCCAGTGCGACCTCAATTCCCCAAAAGCTCGGGCTTCACCCTCTGCCGGAAGAGTCCGTCACGGTGTGCAGCCCTCACGGATCCCAGGAGAGTCTCGTGATGGGGGGAGCTGGTCCCCCAGAGACTCAAGGCTATTGACCTGCCTTCACCCGGTGCGGGCAGGAGGCTGGAGTGGAGGGAACCACTGGGTGGCCTAAGGACCCTAAGCTAGAATTTGTCTTTAGTTTAAAAAAAAAATAACCAAAAGTGTGGGCATGTTTGTCTGTAACAGACAGGACTGCTGAGGAGCAGAGGTGTAATGATCACTTGGGGTGGTGGGAGTGGACAACGGGGACCAAAGGAACAGAAGTCTAGATTCTGCTCTCATTTGAACATCCAGAGGAGGAGGCTGGTATCTGAAGCATCTCACAGTCATTGTGCACTGGCTGTGTGCCCAGCACTGTGTTCAGTGCAGAAGACCAAAAAAGTATGTAGGGACGTTTGTGGTTGTCTCTACCCCATCCATCCCTGCCTTCCACCAGTTCCTGTTTCTGTTGTGGCTCTGTGTGGTTAGGAGAGGCTAACTGTACCCCCCGATTCATGAGTGTCCATCAGCACATTCCATCCCCTGGCCACTAGGGCATGGGCATGTTCCCGTGCCTCTGGAATCAGAATGAATCTGTTGGAAATCCTGGGTTATAAACTTTCTTTTTCCTCCTATACATAAATAAGAAAGCTTGAGGTTCTGGGAGCTTCTGACAGTCTTTCTGGGACACTGAAGCTATTCCCAGAGAGGACAGACCTAAAGAAAACAGGTTCTTGGAACAGTGTTGAGCCCTGCCTGAAGGCGGCCCTACTGCTAGAAGTTAAGGTATGTAAACCAATAAATTCCCTTTATTGGTTACACCAATTTTTATCAGATTTTTGTATCGGTTGCCACCGAAAGCATCCTAACTGATGTCTACCCTCACAGAGCTTAATTTTGCAGCCAGGAGAATGACTGTTACCCTAAAGGCTGAGGGATTTAGTCTCTGGCTATGAGAGAAGGCTTCCTGAATAAGATAGGTGGGATTTCAATGGTGAAAGGAAGAATAATATTCCATTCCGTCTTGGTAGGAAGCAAGAGCTAAGACAGAAGGATGCATTTGCAAGACTGTGATTTTCTTTTTGGGGTGGAGGGAATGGGGTGTCATGGGAAAATCAAGTGTGGATATTTGGGAAGGGGCCAAATTGATGGGAGCTTTGAAAACCAAGCAGATAAATGTCAACAATGTCATAGTCGAAAGGAAGTTGTCATAGGGCTTGAGCAATGAAATGACATGAAACACTTTAAGAAAGAATATCAGAGTGATGATAGAGCCAGTTGAGAACAGAGCCCAGGAAGCCTCGGAGTTATCCAGACACAATGTGACAAGATGGGAATAGGAAAATAACACCACCAAATATTTCCTGATGCCTACCTGACTTGAATCACTTTGCTGGGTGCTAGGAATATAGGATGAATAAGACTGACCCCTATCTTCAAGGAGCTTACACTCTACTGAAGACAGAGATAGGTGTGCAAAGATAGCAGGATAAGAACGGCAAGGAAATATGTGTTCAAAATAAAGGAACAAGTAATAGCTGTGGTGGAAAGACTTCACAGAGAGGTGACAATGGAGATGAATGTGACAGTGTGTTGGAAGTCCTGCCTGGGCTTGGTGACAGAGGGGACGTGGGAGTTAAGGAAGAAGGAAGAGCTGAAGCTCATCATAGGAACAGAAATAGAAACATTTTGAAGGCAGACTCCAAGATAGGGGACGTCACTGTCCTTCCCACATTTTCTGGCCTGGAGAACCTGAAGAATGTTGATGTCATGGGCAAAAAAGGAAAAAAAGAGGATAATAAAGTTTAAAAATAATGGCTATGAAAACATTATGTGTTTTCATAATGTTTCACATTATGTTTTCACATAATGTTTTCATTATGTTTCACAAGCACTGTTAATACTGATGATAAACATAAGGGGTAGCTGCTTTTCCTATAATTCTCATTCTGTGGATGAAGAACTGAGAAAACACAGTGGGGATGCAGCAGAGTCAGAATGTAAACGGAGGCAGTGTGACTGTGGAGCCTGCACTCTTAAGTGCAAACTAAGCTACCTGAGGATGTCTGCTGCATGCAGGAAAAAGATGACTCTGAAGTAATTTCAAATGACAACAAGGTTTTGTTAACTACTTTTGCTTTAGCCCCAAGATACTTCCGCATCACATTATGAGTGAGGTATAGATTTCTTGCCAACTCCAAATAATAAAACCCACCAAACTTTGACAAATCCAGGGAGGTTCATTGTGATTGCTTAGCATGAAGCGTCTGCAAAGTGCAGTACAGGCATTGAATAGTCATTAGTCTTACAATACTTTTGTGAGTTTCTCACAGCTGAGACTCTGGCAAAGTGTGCGAGAAGGGCAAGGTGAGAGATATAGAGAATTCTAGGGACTCCTGCTTCCCTAAAGTTCTTGAAAGAAATTACCAAAGGTTAAGAAGCGTTTTCTCAATCTACATAAGATAGTTTAGTACATCTGAAACCCAGGTAAGAAATATCCAACACAGCTTTGCATTTGAACTATTATCTGCCCACCCAGAGATTCCATTAGGAAAACTATCAAATGATGTAAGGGACCACATTTTGTGAAATTATTTGTTTCTATTTAGAAACACGGAATCAAATGATTCTGAAAATGGGGTCAGTGTGGCGGCTGGTGGCTGCCATTACGGAGGAATCTTTCCTGGGGTTATTCTTGGCCTCAGCCTCATCAGGGTACAGAAGGGACTGCAGGTAATTAATGTACTTGACTGCGGCTCTGAGGGTTTCCACTTTGCTGAGTCGTTTCTCCAAGTACTCCTCTGGCAGATGATGTCGGAGCTGGGCATAGCCTTCATTGACACATTTCACACGCTGCCTTTCCCGCTCATTCCTTTTCTGGATAAAGGCTGGCCTGTAGGAGTCTTCACACCTTCTGTAATTTGGATAAGGCATTGGGAAGGAGAAGGCGCAGGGTTCCCCATAATCTTCCATGATCAGAGTCACTGGAAAAAGGCAGCAATGGCAGGTCTTCAGAGTAAGGAGATGGCACCGGGCCCTCAGCGTACAGGTGGAACATGATCATGGGGTCCAGAGAGAAGGACCTGGTCAGTGGCAAGTGGGTGGAATCAGAGGAGACAGGCAGTTTGTCTGGCAGATTGGAGTAGCTTCTATTGTCCATCGTTTCCTCTTTAGCCTGGAAACAGAACCAAGTTTATTAATTTGGCCAGATCAAAAGAGAACAGATATCGACAGAGATCAGAGACTTTTCTGCTTTGATGAATAGTTTCTGAGCTCATTCTGAAAACTTGATGGGGTTACAACATTCTTTGGGTAGTAAGGGAGAGGATTTTTGATGGTACACAGAAACAGCATGAAATAACATTGACTTGCCTTGTGAGAAAGTTATTTCCTTTCAGTCCTTATGATTACAAGGATATATCTTTAGTCTGATGAGAGTGTGTTTTCCATACTACTAGAATGCTTTCTAATCCTCCTCAGATGGAAGCCTTCAACAGGAATAGTATCTAGCTAGAATCTAATAATATTATACTATTAATTTCTATTTATTGTGAATTATACTGATTTCACATTTACAGTAGTGATACAAAGTCTCTTTTAAAAATAAAGCTACTTGAGTAAAAAATGTAAATTGATTTACAGAAAAATAGTAAGTAAATAGCAGTACAGGTGGAACACTAATATAATGAAGATTGTGAAGGTGTATGCAAATACTGATGTTTGGGAAACACTGAAACACCACAATATTCAAATACGTGTTGGAGAAATTACAAACTAGTTAGTGATCATGCAACCTCACAGGCATAGCCTTCTTAAACGATACCTGATATGCCGGGGGCAAAACTGAAAATAAAAATAAAAAAGGAATCATTTGCTCTTAAAAATTCACTGTAAGATTCCCTTAATGAGAAACTCCCCTAACACATTTAAAACATGGTCAATTAACATATTTTTACTTAGAACTTTAAATATATTAAGTGCATCTGTATTTAGGTTTTTTTTTTCATGGAACTTAAAGTATAATACTCTAAGATGTCTCATATCAACACATTCCCTTCTTCTGAATAGGCCTGCATCCAGCTTATTTATTACACTACCATTACTTTTTGCCTTTGACTGTAATAATGTGGTCACAACGGATTTCACAGGAACATTACAGTGTAACTAGTTAACTGGAAGTCAAGGAAGTGCTGTAGGAAAAGAGCGTTTTTCTTTCAATCATTAACATTCTCAAGTTTCAATCTTGGCTTTGCCTCTTCTTAGCTGTGTGTCCTTAGGCAAATTTCTTAACCTTTCTGAGCTCTGGCTTATTCCTATGTCCAACTGAGATATCAACTATTCTGCAGGGTGGTTGTGAGGATTAAATGAAAAAAAAATACATAATGCACTAGGTATTAGTTCTTTTCCTGTTTCGTTTGTTAACAGATGAATACTTGTGCAGCATCCCTTTCTCACCTGCACCTTATAGAAAACCTGGCCTATATTTTCCCTAACACTGGAAAATCAAACATTGATCTATCCAAAGCACATCTGTTGAGAGATGAAGAACACACCCAAAATGGAAAAGGAAACGCCACATGAAATCTAATTTTGGGCTTTCAGAAAAGAAGGAAAGGTGGCTTTCTTTTTCCACAAAAAACCCAGCCCTAATGTTTAAGGGCAAGATTAGGTAAACACTGGCACTTGTTTCTCTACCTGAGTAAAACAAAACTCTGCAGGCTGCACTATGTAATGACAGGAGCAGTCTCTAAGCACCAGAAGTCAAGTGCAATAAAGTGTATTACAATTCTTGTGAAAAAACCTATCCTATCAAGTATGGTTACAGAAAAGACAAATGACTCTGGAACCAGAAAGAGCAGTAGGGGATGGGGGACAGCGGATGAGGGGTGGGAAATGTGAGTGGTGGGGAGGGTTATAATGTCATGGTGAAAAAGGCTGAAAAAGGAATAAATGCCAGGAAAAGCTCTTCCTAATAGAAGTGTGGTGGTGAGGGAATGAGATAAGTGCCATAGGTCCAATTAAAAATCAAAACAGAGGAAATGAAAGATTCCAAATTACTGATCCAATGGCCTAAAATAACTAACATAAAATGAAAATCTCTGGATTACAAACTAGCCAAGATTCTGCCAAAAAGAAAAAGTTGCTGAGAAAAAGAGTTGGGAAATTCTCGAGCCAAGAATTCTAGAGGGTAAGAGATAAAGGATGTGTATGGCAGAAGTTGGGAAATGATGGCACAATGGGTATGGAGCCCCTATTACTACATTTCTGAGAACATCAGCACCTTATTTCTGCCTATAGCTAACGAGCCAGAACTGATACAACAAGGTACCAAAAAGTAAAGCAGATGTCATCAAAGCTAATTACACACAGAATTCTTTCGGTATAGTTCATCCTGACTGATAATTTTAACAATATCTTAAGCCTTGACCCAGATGAAGTCTGAGTAATTTGTATACACAACAGGTAATTAATAGTTTCTAGGTTTTAACAAGACATTGCATAATTCTTGGAAAAAGAGCCTGGTGTCTTTGGAGACACACTGATGAGAAAGCCTTTTCTATTGAGCATTTCCAAAAAGTTCACCAATCAATGTAGCAGCATTTAAATGATCCTTTATTCAAAGAAGAAAATTTAACAGATGGCCTCATCCACCAGAGAGCAGACAGCAGAAGAAAGAAGAACTACAATCCTGCAGCCTCTGGACAAAAACCACACTCACAGAGAGATAGACAAGATGAAAAGGCAGAGGGCTATGTACCAGATGAAGGAACAAGATAAAACCGCAGAAAAACAACTGAATGAAGTGGAGATTGGCAACCTTCCAGAAAAAGAATTCAGAATAATGATAGTGAAGATGATCCAGGCTCTCGGGAAAAGAATGGAGGCAAAGTTCAAGAAGATGCAAGAAATGTTTAACAAAGACCTAGAAGAATTAAAGAACAAACGAACAGAGATGAACAATACAATATTTGAAATGAAAACTACACTAGAAGGAATCAATAGCAGAATAACTGAGACAGAAGAACAGATAAGTGACCTGGAAGACAGAATGGTGGAATTCAATGCTGTGGAACAGAATAAAGAAAAAATAATGAAAAGAAACGAAAACAGCCTAAGAGACCTCTGGGACAACATTAAATGCAACAACATTCTAATTATAGGGGTCCCAGAAGGAGAAGAGAGAGAGAAAGGACCCGAGAAAATATTTGAAGAGATTATAGTCGAAAACTTCCCTAACATGGGAAGGGAAATAGCCACCCAAGTCCAGGAAGTGCAGAGAGTCCCATACAGGATAAACCCAAGGAGAAACATGCCGAGACACATAGTAATCACATTGGCAAAAATTAAAGACAAAGAAAAATTATTGAAAGCAGCAAGGGAGAAATGACAAAAAACATACAAGGTAACTCCCATAAGGTTAACAGCTGATTTCTCAGCAGAAACTCTACAAGCCAGAAGGGAGTGGCATGATATACCTAAAGTGATGAAAGGGAAGAACCTACAACCAAGATTACTCTACCCGGCAAGGATCTCATTCAGATTTGATGGAGAAATCAAAAGCTTTACAGACAACCAAAAGCTAAGAGAATTCAGCACCACCAAACCAGCTCTAAAACAAATGCTAAAGGAGCTTCTCTAAGTAGGAAACACAAGAGAAGAAAAGGACCTACAAAAACAAACCAAAAACAATTAAGAAAATGATCATAGGAACATACATATTGATAATCACCTTAAACGTGAACGGATTAAATGCTCAAACCAAAAGACACAGGCCTGCTGAATGGATACAAAAAGAAGACCCATCTATATGCTGTCTACGAGAGACCAACTTCAGACCTAGGGACACATACAGACTGAAAGTGAAGGGTTGGAAAAAGATATTACATGCAAATGGAAATCAAAAGAAAGCTGGAGTAGCAATACTCCTATCAGATAAAATAGACTTTAAAATAAAGAATGTTACAAGAGGCAAGGAAGGACACTATATAATGATCAAGGGATCAATCCAAGAAGAAGATATAACAATTATAAATATATATACACCCAACATAGGAGCACCTCAACACATAAGGTAACTGCTAACAGCTATAAAAGAGGAAATTGACAGTAACACAATAATAGTGGGGGATGTTAACACCTCACTTACATCAATGGACAGGTCATCCAAAATGAAAATAAATAAGGAAACAGAAGCTTTAAAGGACACAACAGACCAGATAGATTTAATTGATATTTATAGGACATTCCATCAAAAAACAGCAGATTACACTTTATCTCAAGTGTGCATGGAACATTTTCCAGGATAGATCATATCTTGGATCACAAATCAGGCCACAGTAAATTTAAGAAAATTGAAATCAAATCAAGCATCTTTTCTGACCACAATACTATGAGATTAGAAATCAATTATAGGGAAAAAATGTAAAAAACACAAACACATGGAGGCTAAACAATACGTTACTAAATAACCAAGAGATCACTGAATAAATCAAAGAGAAAATCAAAAAATACCTAGAGACAAATGACAATGAAAACACGATGATCTAAAACCTATGGGATGCAGCAAAAGCAGTTCTAAGAGGGAATTTTTTAGCTATAGAAGCCTACCTTAAGAAACAAGAAAAATCTCAAATAATCTAACGTTACACCTAAAGGAACTACAGAAAGAAAAACAAACAAAGCCCAAAGTTAGCAGAAGAAAGAATACATCAAGATCAGAGCAGAAATAAATGAAATAGAAACAAAGAAAAAAAAAAAAAAAAAAAAAGAAAATTTAACAACAACAGTGATAGAATGAAAAAGGCAGTAGCGAAGAGGATCAAGATAGGAAGTCTAGTGGCAGCTGGACATGTTTGTAGACACTGAGTAAAGGTTTTAACAGAGAGCCACACAGGCTGTAAGTGCTGTGGCTCCAAAGCCAGATACACGCATAGCTAACAAATGCACCTGCCTTTTAGGGAAAATCTCAGGTGTCTGTCTTAGAACTCTTCTGGGAAATAAATGATGAGGTCTTAATGATAAAATCCTAAGAGATTCTGGATGCTCTGCTGAGCATAAAAGCTTCAACTTTCTGAGAGATTACAAATATCTAGCATGGAAAAAACAAAAAGCTACAACTGCACATATAATTGAATTACTGAACGTTAGGCCTAGAGAAACCTTAGAAATCCTCTTATCCAATCCCTCATAATTGTTGCAGAGCTAGTAGCAGAGCAGAGGTCAGAACCTAAATCTCCTGACTTCCAAACCCAAAAACACTTTCCGCTCCTCCAGATGACTGAATCATCAGCAAAACTGACTCTTTCAACATATAAGCATATTTGATAGTTTAAGATAATGGAATAATCAGATAGCTGAAAAAATTCATCATTTATCAACCGTGCCTAGGGCCACTCTGGAGAAGAGTCTCTTACCTGAATTTTGTTGCCGAGAGGCTGTACTTTGGGCTGAGTCAGACTTAAACTGATTTATAGGTGATCATTTAGTAACAACATGCAAAATAGCTTACAGTTACACAGAACTGCTCAGTCTGGTTTATCTGTTTTCTCTACCTAATATGTAGATATGACAACATACAACAAAACTAAACAGAAAGCTTTGCTTGCAAAATTGGACTCTTGTAACAAATTCTTTTATAAAAAGAATGCCCCCCCATTTATCTGAGTTATATAATCTTATATCAAAATTATTTATGGAAAATATCTTTAAGTAATAATCTCATAATGTGCAAATATTCGCCAATATTTTTAAAACAGAGATTAAGGCCATAACCAGGAAGCTCAGTATGAACCTACATTTTATTATATATCTATTAAAATTTTTTTCCTTCTAAATAAACTGTTTTTCAGAGCAATTGCAGATGCACAGCAAACTGAGCAGAAAGTACACAGTTCCCATTTACCTCCTGCTCTTACATATATGCACATTCTCCTCTACTACCAATAAGCCAGCCCCAGAATGATAGATTTGCTACAAGTGATAAACCAATACTGACACATCATTATCACTCAAAGCCCATGGTTTACATTACGGTTCACTCTTGGTGTTGTGCAATTCTATGGAATTTGACAAATGTATAATGACATATTATATACTGATTTTTTTTTTTACTCCATAGTTTTGCCTTTTTCAGGATGTCATATAGTTGGAATCGTATAGTAAATAGCCTTTTCAGATTGGCTTCTTTCACTTAGTAATATTTATTTAAGGTTCCTCCACATATTTTTGTGGCTTGATAGCTCATTTCTTTTTAGCACTGAATAATATTCCATTGTCTGAATACCATATGATATCACTTACATGTGGAATCTAAAATATGACACAAAGGAACTTATCTATGAAACAAACAGACACACAGACATAGAGAACAAATTTGTTGTTGCCAAGGGGGAGGGGAGTGAGGGAGGGATGGATTGGGAGTTTGGGATTAGCAGATGCAAACTATTATAATATAGAATGGATAAACAACAAAGTCCTACTGTATAGCACAAGGGACTATATTCAATATCCTGTGATAAACCATAATAGAAAAGAATATAAAAAAAGTTTTTCAAAAATTATTTTTATTGTTACATTTCGAAGAGGACATAGGAAGAAAAAAGCCAGTTATCCAATAACTGCTATACCTTTCAGAGGGAGGCAACTGGAACTCCAGTGCTAGTTCAAAGCTGCACACACTACAGCTCAAACAGCTGCCTCTCAACCTGACTGGAGATGCTGACAAATATGTGTACGTCATCAATCCAGGGAGGCTTGGGTTTAAAAGAAAATTTCTTTATTGCAAGTGTCCAAGTCCTTAGGATTCATCCTTAAAGATACTAGAAGAAGATGAGAAAGACCACACACCAAGACTATGTTTATTCATTAGAGTAAACTAGTGAATGGCCACTTTGTTCTAGGATGCATTGCATCAGACATCACAGTACATGAAGAAAATCTGCATCTTATGAAGAGCCACCAGGCATTTCAGATCCAATTTACCATGAAGTGCAGCCACAGGTCAACCAGATGTCCAGATAATATAGTCAGTGCAAAATTCAAATAGGTAAGTCAGGGCTTTGATGAGGCTGGCAGACTTCAAAATATAAATGAAACTTGAAAATAAAAGGCAAAGTCTATTTACAACGATTGTTTAGTAAAGTGACTTGAGAAAAGTTATGTTAAGCACTTCCCACGTATCCCTCCCCTACTCTGCCAAAAACAAAAACAAAAAACACCACACAAAAACCACCCCAGAAAATTATCTTGAAAACCAAATTAAAACTGTGTGGTAAAATAGAGAGTGCTTTTTCCAGGTAAAGGACTTCAAGATAATTTACAGGCAGACATATTTTTATTAGTAAAAGTCACAAATAGGAAAAGGCTAACGTTGTCTGAGGCGTGTGCTTTAAAAAATGCCTCCATTAATACATTAACAAGAAAAGAAAATACCAAGCATGTTTTTGTTTCCAGTTTCGAATTTTCCAGCAAGAGTTAGTGAAATCAACAGGGCATTAAAACAAAACCCAGGAAAACTCAGTCAATTTTTTCCCATTGTCTGCCTTATTTCTTTCTAGTCACCTTGAATTCGATTCCCAATTAGCTGAGGACAACATGACGGTCAAAGACGGATTTTCGCTGCTCTTGAACTTGAAGCTTCCAACGCTGCTGGGCATACTCTACTTTATTCAGCACATTGGCTCGACTGCGGGAGCGGGCCAGCACATCGTGGGCATTTGCAAAAGGCTGGTGATCCTGAAAGTCCAGGAATGGAGAACATCAGACAGTATGGTCCGTGTAAAACACACACACACAGTTATCCAGCCACAGAGATAGGAGCAGCTGGCCTTTTCAAACAGACCATCTAATTTGGCCAAGCACTCTTAGGCACTCAACTACCAGAAGCAGGATGAACTCAACTACAGAAATAGTTGGTTCAAGTAAAATAAGCGATGAGGAGGTATTTGTGCAAAGTTCCCATGAGTCACCATTTCCAAAGACATTCCCTTAAGAAGTTGGGATCAAGACAAAGACAGTGGTCATTTACGTTAAAGAGAAGCCCGTCTTGATGAGTGGTGGAAAGAAAATCTATTTTGCATGTTAATATCTATATGTTACAGATACAGAAAGTGGGGCTTTTCCTTGTTTTATTCAATACTATATAGCTAATCTGTGGCTGAGGAAACTCCTATCTTTTAATTTCCTGACTCCCATTATATTAGAATTTTTACTTGCCAGCTTGGGGCCACATTCATCCTGGGAGATGAGTTGACTGGATCCTATCTTGGTTGGTTTCCATCTCTTCTTATGCCCTCAACACCTACATTTCCCCCCTTCCCCAATCTGTAATGAACAGAGACATAGCTCAAGTGCTACAATTACCCTCTAGTGCTAAGGACAGTAAGGAATTATTACTTCAGCATTTCTATTTGGTAAAGACTTGAATCTTTCATTGCTAAGCACACAGTAGCTTCCATGTTAGCTGCCGCATTAGGAAAGAGGCCATTGAAGGGTCACCCAGGTATCTGTAGAAAACGAACCTATCCTGGTCAAAGTAAACCAACGCCACTGATGTCTGTAGTCATTACACAGGAAACCACCATGCTAATCTATCTATGAATGAGATATAAACACAGCTGCCTAAATGACAAAAGGCATTCAGTACTAATTTATTGCTTTTGTTTGCCTTTTCCTTGATCTCTTTTTCCTGAACCTGGGTTAGCAAAGCTCCTAAATGTTCCAACATAGGATAAAAGTCACAAGTTAGACCTCTTAAACTTCGCCTCTCAGAAAGAAACAATATTGTTTTGCATGCTTGCAAAAGCTCTATTATATACCCAGGGCAGGAGTCAGCGTGCCTATGGAAAGCTATACATAACCGCATAACTATATATATAAAACTATAACTAAACAGTGTTTTAACACCTGGTCTTCTTTTTAGAGCAAGATATTTATATAATGTCGACATTTCAAAGACATCAAAGAGTTTTCTGTAAAGAATCTATCCCTGCCTTCTTTACCGAAATTGCTTCAACTTTTCACTTAATTTAGGTAATATCTTGTGCAAACCCCATTCTTTTTTTAACCTTACAAATGAAAATAATAAAAACAATTCCACAAAGTTCAAATGTTTCAAAGATGTAAGAAAGAACATTAGGAAAGAGGAAGGCAGCTAATGTTGTTGGATTACTTTATTTCCCATGAGGAAATAAACCGATCCAAGGTCATCTAACAAATGAGCACAAGCACAAGTCTTAGCTTCCCTAAACGTGACTTGGTGTCATATCTTAACACACTGATTTTGTTCAGGTAGATTAAAATGACACTATCCGAGTATGGTGCTTCAGTGAACTTGTATATAAAACATTATTACCATTGGTTTGTTTTGACATAAACAAGACTGGGAAGAAGGATGTACTTTACCAGCAGAGTGTTTCTCAATTTCATAGTCCTGTTATCTACTCTTCAAGGTAGGGAGAGAAACATCTTCTTAAGGAACAAATTTAAAGGACTAAACACACAGTTAATCCTTCTGGCCTATTCTCCATCCATCAGAACAAGACTGAACTAGCTGCTCATAGTCATGGATGCCAGGAGAATGCAAATAGAGATTTACTCTTTATATATGTTTGCACTTTTTATACCTGATAAAATTACAATAAGTACAAAACATGTTTTAATGTAATGCTTTGATAATAGCAATGATGTGTCGTGGATATATAACATAGTAACTATTGTGACTACTTGCAGTGAGCTTCTTAACTATTTGTGCTAACTCTCACTTGATTCAAAGTACTCTACACCCAACAAAAATGGAAAAAATTAAAACAGAATTTAACTGAGAATTTAACAAAAGCACGTATAAAGGCACATAAAGAGTGAAGAACTATCATCTTGGATTAGCAACAACTGTAGGAATTTAAATTGAACTTCTTTTTGAACGAAGTTGTTACCATAAATTCATACCTGTGTTTAGAAAACCTCTCTCTGCCCAGAATCAATTTAACTGATATGCAAAAGTCAGCCAGGCCTCTCAAGACAATGTTCTCACATGATCGACATGCTCACAGAATCAATCTCTGGTGAACAAAATGGTTACTAAGCACATGGTCCCATCAAATGCCTTTCCTACATGTTTTTATCTACACATTTGTACATCCATTTCTTTTATGCTCTGTGTATTACATTAATATTGTCTATCCCTAAAGTCAGGAACCAGATATTTAATGCTATAAGGGATGTAGTTTAAGTCACAGTTTCTGTCTCTGTGCCTATAATGAAACGGTTTAGGTGGCCTTTGATACATAACGTCTTCATATGTTAGTAGTTCTCAGCTGGGGGTGATTTTGACCCCCAGGAACATTTGGCAATATCTGTGGACATTTTTGATTGTCATGATTGGGATGAGGCTTCTAGTGGGCAGAGGTCAGGGATGCTATTAGATATCATGCAGTGAACAGGACAGCTCCCTACAACAAACAATCATCTGACCCAAAATATCAATGGGAAATGTTGTATGTGAATGAAAATTAACATGGGAACAGTATTTGAGACTCTAATTCTTCCTGATATGGAAAAGTTACTTGTTATGTGTTGGTTGAATTACTAAAGGAAGCAAAGGGAAAAGAGGCAAAGAGAGGTATTTCTATGAAAGTTCTTCGCAAAACAAAAATGAAATCTTGCTCAAATTAAGTTGAGTATTCAATATCGATATTCATGAGACAAGCAGGCTCTGTAATTATAACTTAAGCCATTCATTCAGGATCCCCTTTCTCATCTTTTACCAATGGGTCCACAAGCCATTCCAGAGTAAAAGGACTTTTGACTGTGATTGGCAAGGCTTTATCCTGGCTTTGGCTTTTGGAATTGATTCTTGACACTCTACTAAATTTTATTCACTTTAAGAAACATAGTTCAATAAAGTAATCCAAAATAAAAAGTAATTTCTAAAGAATATTATATATGTAATAATGAAATAGTGGAAAATTTGGAAACAAACCCAAACAGGATAATGACAAAACAAACAATATAATTCTCTAAGCCATATTGAATAACAAATCTGCGGACTATGTCAATTTCTCAAAGGTTTTGAGTGAAGTAATATTATTATATATACAAATATGAATGTGTTTTAAAGATAGGAAGAGAATCAGGAGTGATGGTTTTATTTTTCTCTAGAGTTAAAGATCACAGATTTTTTTAAAGAAGGAGGAAAATAGGAAATATAAAACATCAGCAGGTTATCAAGCTGTACTTCATTAAGTAAAGAACATTATGGTTTTCATGCTTCCCTTCACTAAAGCCTCTTTGCCTTTTAAAATATTTGGTGATGTTGACAGGAAAGGTGTTCAGGCAGGAGCCTAGGAAGAAGACTATCTCCGATGCTTTTCTCAATGTAAACAGGAAAAGGCAATGAAAATTGTGCCCTTGGTAGTGAAAGGCAAAGCCTTGTACAGCACACTCACCAAGGATCATCGGTCTAACCACCACATTTATGGCTTTACAGAGCAATTTCCTCATAAAGAGACATACACTAATATTAGAATTGTCTTTAGGTTCTCTGGTGCAGGATCTGCTCCAGATAGGGACATCTATTATGCAACTACTCTTTACATGCACTTTATATCAGATGATGACAGAGACTGGCCTTGAACACCTAGGGCATGCTAAGAACTTACCCCAACATCATCATCGCTCTGTATCAATTGTGAATGTCCAAATAGGCGTCTCTTCAGTATGGGCTCAACCAGAGTAAGATATACCATGTACAGAAGCAGAAGGCCCAAAATGGAGAGATAAATTATAATGGTAACCTAAAGGAAATTGAAAATAAGTTGTATCTCTGTTCAAGCCAAGAAATCTGAATTTTGTATAATAATGCTGAAGCCATAGTGAAGACTGATCTGTTAAGCATATAGGATTTCTATACAAACCAGATTCCAACATAAGAAATAAACTCAACTCTTCACCAAAGTATTATTTATAGAAAAAAAGGAAAGAAAGCATTTTGCCTTTGGGATCTTTTCACGAGTCTTCAAATTCCATCTTCACCTACTGCTAATCATTTGCACCACTGCTAGCACGGCAGTTCTCTTTTTTCACCTGAATACAGTGTCCTAGATTCAACAGCACTGCAGTCAAAACCACTTTCTGTTAGGATCCCTAACAGAAAATGTAATTCAGATGAATTTCAACAGCATACTGCTTTAGATCAATTTAGATATACAAAAATACATTTTAGGCACATGACTTTCTTAAGATCTTAATTCGTGCGGTGTCAAGCAGTACAGTGTGATACCTCCCACTAGAATGGCTACAGTTAAAGACAGTCAATACCAAATGTTAGCGAGGATGTACAGAAACTTAACCCTCATATGTTACTGGTGAGAAGGTAAAATGGTACAACTACTTTAGAATACAACCTGGCAGTCTCTTAAAAAATTAAATATAGGGCTTCCCTGGTGGCGCAGTGGTTGAGAGTCCACCTGCCGATTCAGGGGACACGGGTTCGTGCCCCGGTCCGGGAAGATCCTACATGCCGCGGAGCGGCTGGGCCCATGAGCCACGGCCGCTGAGCCTGCACATCCGGAGGCTGTGCTCCGCAACGGGAGAGGCCACAACAGTGAGAGGCCCGCGTTCCGCAAAAAAAAAAAAAAAATTAAATATAAACTTACCTCTCTTAGGAATCTACCAGAGAGAAAGGAAAACATACATCCACACAAAGACATGTATGCAGATATTGATGACAGCATTATTCATAAGAGTAAAAATCTGGAAATAAATGTCCATCAACTGATGAATGGATAAACAAAATGTGGTATGTTCATGTAATAGAATGCTATTCAGTAATAAGAAGGAATTAAGTACTGATACATGCTACAACATGAAGAGACATGTTTTTGAGGTCTGTGTGAAAGAAACCAGTCACAGAAGACCACATATTTTATGATTCCATTTATATGAAATGTCCAGATCTGTAGACACACAAAGCAGAATAGTGATTGTCTAGGGCTGGGGGTAGGAATGGGATTAACTATAAATGGTTATGAGGGATCTTTTTGGGGTGATGGGAATGTTCCAAGACTGGATTTTATTTTTATAATTTTTTTTTAGAAAGTTATCAGGGCCAATACCCAAAGTATTTATTTATTTTTATTTTTTGGCTGCGGGGCATGTGGGATCTTAGTTCCCCAACCAGGGATTGAACCTGTGCCCCCTGCATTGGAAGTGCAGAGTCTTAACCACTGGACCACAAGGGAAGTCCCTAAAACTGGATTTTAAAAATTGGTTTTAAATTTGCTAAAATTTATAAAATTGTACACTTATAATGAGTGACATTTGGGGTATGGAAATTATACATAAAAATTTTGTTTAAAAATAGAAAAGTACAATGATGGTTTCTCTATGGGACAGTACCCTGCTGGAGCAGGAGCTCTCCACAGGGTCAATCACAACAGGAGTCTTTGTAACTGGCATAGCTGAGCACCCCAGATTCCCCTGAGGCTTTTTTTTTTTTTCAACAGGAATGGGGACCTCCATATAAAAAAATTGGGGAGAAGAACTATTAGCCACCATAATAAAGTAACTGAACTCATTAGAGGTCCAAATTGTGATGAGTGATCTACATTCCATTTCCTATAAAAGATAAAGAAAGGAAATCTTAAAATCCAGAAGTGATGTTTTCTAGGATAGAGCAGTCACTCTATATATAACTTTTTCTAAGGGTTGAGAGGGCAGGAAGAAGAAGGTCTAATCATCCTGCTTTCTCACTAATCTTTGGCGTACATGGCCCGCAGAGAAGCTGGAATGTCTTTCTGGGAAATGCTAATTATACTTAGGGCTTTTTTTGTGCCATTTCATATATCACATCTATCTAAGGTATCCTAATTAATGCACAAGGCATCTCAACGAGGCAGGCGGAGAGCAGGCCCATTGCTCCTTTTAGGGTGCGGGCTGGGGATGAGAAAGGAGGGGGTAAGAGGGTGCTGGGGAACAGGATGGAAGAGCAATAGTTTAGGTAACTAAATAGATTTCAAATGTCCAAAATTTTCTTTCTTGTCTAGATACCAACAAAAACTGTTCCAGAAGCAGAAAAGATGGATTATTGTTTTTTTACCTTGATCGTAACAGAACTTCTCTCCTCATATTTGCATTCACAGCGTAGACAGTATGCTTCTACATCAGGCCCCCGCACAGGCATGGGGTCCACAACATGAAGGCAATCGCTGGAAAAACAAAGATAAAATACTGCCTAAACCTAGCTGGATTTTCTACTTGCACTGATCAAACCTTTCCTGAAATCCGGAATAATCACTGAACTTTCCCAATGAAAGAATGAATATAAGGAACGAATAATCAGTAGGGGAAGGGAAATCATTTCCTCTCTAAACATTAGCAATTTGGTAAGCTTTAACAGTCTAAGAAACCATAAAGACACATATGTAGCAGCTATTTTCAAAAGTGCTATTTATAGTTAAAAATGGGAAAAATCCCAAATGGGACTGAAAACTACTTAGCAGATCAAGTCATATTTAGACTTGTTCATTTAGCAAGTAAAACTGCCTTAAATGATTTAAAGTGACCTGAAGCATTATTCAAATATGAGATTACCTCTTTTATGAATTAACTAATATCATCTAAACTGCCACAGTGTGGTATATGAATGGCTAATCACACATAACAGTTGGTAAATTATGAAACTCTAAAAGCTGAACACCAGAGTAAGAAACAATTACTTTTCTTAATGAGCAAAAGTCTATTTAAAAAGCATGGAGAAGTAGGATTAGGACAACAAAAATATTTTAAAATGAAAACACTACCTGGCAACAGTACCTAAAAATAATAACAGGCTGAATGTTTTTGTGGTTGGACGTTTATCTTCTCCCCATTTTCCAGGTCACTTACTTACAGCTTATGATAAGCAACCCTAACCAAAAAATCTTTTTCCCAGAAATCTGTCAATTCTAGGAAATAATTAAATTCTTACTCTCCCCAGCTATTAAGAGCCCACTACCCTGATCACCTTCAGCAAAGGCAGGCAAAGCTTTGCAGGCTGCTGGGCAGTTTCCCTCCCTCTTGTGCTCTCTCCCTTAGGCATGTCTGGCTGCCTCAAGAACTCTACCACAGCATCCTGTCTCACTCCACCCACCTTCTTGAGGGCATCCAATGCTCCAGGCTGATTCTTTCCCTTTGCCCTATCAGAACGTACTTTTTTGTGTTCTGTTCCCTCTGAGCTGTGGCGTAAGAAAGAAAACCCAAAATGGCATAAATGATAAAAGTTCAGTCAGTTTTCCTTAACAGGTAATTTAATTTTAACAAAGGTAGTAATGAAAAAATAAGTCTCAACTGGCAGACTTTCAAATAAGAGTAAGGTCCCACAATTCACACCATACAAGTGTGTGATATTTGTTCCAAATGTACAGAAGACCAGGAACGTATCCAGCTGGATGCAGGCATAAAATAGGCAGAGGAAGCTAAATCCCACTGCAGGGGTATCTAGCTCAGAATCATAGAAGTCATCCAGCCCAGCACTCTCGGAGAGGTCACCTGTACAGGTCAGAGTAAAGTAATAGGTAAAAGGACCAGAATCCAGGGCTCCTGCCTCCTAGGACAGCCCCCCTGTATCTCTCTGAACCTCAGGAAAATGAGACTTATCTCCTACTTAGTTTTCTATTTCAGCTTCAGAAGCCTTAGTAACAATACTTAAGAATTACTTGGGGAATTTAAGTGTTGAGTATTTCTTTGGAAGTACAAATACAGTTTAATAACAAGGAGATTTTGAGTGCTGTGCAGGATGGGAGAGGAAGCAGGAAGGTTGGTTCTGGCTGGCCACTCATTGTAAACACAGAACCCAGATACAGAACACAACCACTTCAGGAACTAGGCGACACCTCCCCCTAGTGCCAAAAGGAGGACATTATCAGCTTCAAATCACGCCTCAAACACAAACCAGAGAACTCAAAATTTTTCTTAAGTTAGACAGTATAGGTCAATGAAGAATTAAAGCTAACAACTGGACAAAATGGAGAGGCCAGGAGGTAAAAATATATATAGGGCCAGATAAGATATTGGAAGCCTCGCAAAGCCATAACATCTTGATTAGTCATAACTTGCCTACCCTTCTAAAGCCAGTTAAAAAACTTTCAGTGACATCTGTGAACCTATCCCTAGTAAAAGGCTAAGCTGCAGGAAGGAAGCAAGGGAGAGAGGGAAGAAAAATTCCAAAGCAAGCCTAGTTTTCAACTGTTTATTTTCAAAGCTCCCTATTTTCACCAATAAACAGGGATAAATGATATACGGTTCTCTGTGAACCTGGAAAAACAAAAAGTCAGTGAAAAGATTAGTGCTAAACACTTGAATAGTGAGTTCATTTGCCACTCAAGTAACAGGCATCATATTCTATTACTGATAATAAAATAAACTGATTGTAAGTGCTCAATATATTTGGAAAATTTATAGGAATAACTTATTTGAGTTTTCTTTTCATATAAAGTAACTTGCTGATATAAAACCTAGAAGAATAGCTAAATCACTTTGTAGTATGAGACAATTTAAAGTAGAACACAAAAGCTCACAAGAAGTTCTCAAGAATATACTCACCAAATGTCGGATTGAACCTAAATGCACATCATGGGAAGAACAGACAATGACATCAGAAAAGCTAAACATGCTCAAAGGCTGCCTTTTTTTGTTCAAAGTCAGCCTGGAATATTGTAACAGAATGAATTTAATTCTGCTTTCAAACTTTCGGGGCTATTTAGCTGTGAAATCGGGCACATGTGAAAGTACAGAACATTTGGAGCTATTTTTCTTCTAGGCCTATCCTGGCAACCTTCCATTACAAACTATAAAACGTCCCAGTCCAGAGTAAGGAGCCCACCTATCCTGCTACAAAATAACTGCTTCCCAATCATTTTACGGCACATGTAGAAAAAGCTATTATTTGTAAGGTCCACTGGGATAAACAGGGAAGGCTGCTGGTGGCTAGCTAGTCAGGATCCCAGTCATCACAGGCCTACTTGATTATATGCCAAGGGCTGAAGGGATCAATGACTTGGCACACCTATAACCTATTAATAGCACACCAATTGGTAAACTCTGATATTCATGGCTCATTCCCATTCCTTCCTGAGCCTGTTGACACTTTTAAACATAGTCTCCTATATCTGACAAGATATCATCAAAACCTACAAATTGTAAAAGCTCTGACCCAGATAAATGAGGCTTGCTTACCTTCCACTGAGAAGCAAGAGGGAGGACCAAAATTTAAGGGGACACAGAAGGGTAGCTATGGGTAGTTTGGGTGCCACAAACTCAGCCCCATCCCAATGTAAAAGCCTCCCTGCCTGGGGATTTTGGCTACATTCTTTTAGGCCTACATCATGCACTCAGGGCCTTACTCTCACTTTTTCAAATAGAAATGGAATTCAACACTTTTGCTTAAAGAGAAAACAATACATTGGATGAATATCCAGGGCTAACAGTGGCAACCAAAGAAAGAAATTTGACAGGTAATTCAGTAATCCAGAATACTTACCAGTCTTTTTGGGATATGTTCTTATTATAAATACGCCCAGAATTATCTTTATAGGGAGGACAGATACATTTACATCGGACATCCTCAGAATTCTATAACCAAAATAGAAACTTGTTGACAGTTTATCATCAATATTTTTAAAAACTGCAACTTACACATTGTGCTAAGCATCCCCGCCAAGTATTCTAAAACCATTCATTTAAAATTTTAAATAACTGTGAGATATACAAGTTTTTAAAAGCCATTGGTAATGCTAATGAATGACTATATACTACATAAAATTATTTTGAAATAACATCTAGTATCTGTGACTTGTTAATCACATTTTTGTGTCACATGACAATCAAATTGTGCTAATGTTATCACCATCTACCTGCTAGTAGAAAGACGAGGTAGACAGACAGCTGCGCCTGCAGATAAGAATGCTGATTACAGAAGGATGGGGAAATATCAAACTAAAAATTACTCACAAAACAAATCACAATTCTTCTACTCACCATCCTTTCACCCTTTGGTAGAAAGGTATTGCTATGGATAAAATGGGTTGGGCCAGAGTCCTATAGAAGGGATGAAGTTTTGGAGGCACTCAGCTATAATTAGAAAGGAAGTACTGGGTTGGCCAAAAAGTTCGTTCGGTTTAAAGTAAAAATAAAACACACCTTCTTCATTTTCACAGAGAACTTTATTGAACGTGTCCACTAACCGAACGAACTTTTTGGCCAACCCAATACATAAGGGAAGTAGTGTGAGTGTAGCTGAGATCAGTTTGGTCTACTCTTCCCAGGAAACTTTGCTTCTAATCCCTGGGAGACAGAGAGGACAACTACTGATAAAGCAAGTTTCAAGAAGTGGAGGAAGGGGTGACTAAATTTATGAATAGAGGGAGTAGGAGACGCTTCCCCAACAAAGGGGAATCTAATCTGAGAAGGCAGCAGCTCATTAGTCTCCAGAGGACCAGGTCCAAAACTCCTATATATGGTGGTATATCTGGCAGAGTTGCTAATTCATTTACTCATTGAGCAACTACTTAGTGAGCATTTGTCCTGTGCCAGAACTTGTGTACAATGAGGTGGATTCAGATAAGTGTGAGACATGGTTCCTGCCCAGAATTAGGACATGCCCAAGTAAAGGAGACTGACAAGTACATGGTTACAATATACCACTTAGAGTGATGACAGAAGATATGCAGAGGGTGCCAGCAGTGTTTTGAAAGTCAGGAGACTTGCCGCTGTCCCTGTTTCTGGAGGGACATAGGGAAGATTTCAAAAAGAACCCTTGACCTAAACAACAAGGATCTATTGTATAGCACAGGGAACTAAACTCAATATCTTGTAATAACCTATAATGGAAAAGAATCTGAATTACTTTGCTGTACACTTGAAACTAACATAGCACTGTAAATTAACTACATACTTCAATAAAAAAAGAACCCCTGACCAAAACCCCCCTGACCTGTATACTTGTCACCCATCTTTCCCAGCCCCTATATTTAAAGGTATTATAGAGTAAAGCTCCAATTTAAAAAAGAAAAATGTCATTCTGTTTTCCCATCACATTAATGTGCAGGCCATCTGTTTTCCCTAGTAATGAGCTAGCTCATCAAGGACAGGTCTGGAGGGTATGGGCACGAAGGGGACTAGATAGCAGCATGAGGGGGACCAGAAGGGCCAAGAAATGGAGCAGGGGAGAAGGCCACAACCTCACCTCTCCTGTAGTTTGGATCCTCCCTTACCCTCTAAATTATCAAGAAGAGAGAAAGCAAGAAAGGGGCCAGGAGGTCCTGGAGGGAGTCAGGTGAGGATATGAGGCCAGTGAGAGAGCCTCCTGTAGGTCGTACTGAGAAGGAAGGCTGCCAGGAGAAGCAAGTTCCCACAGTGGGAAGGGATGAGTTCAGGGGTGAGGTGAGAGGAGTTAGTTCCTAAGAGGGAAGACAGCTGTGAGATGCGGGCTTCCTATCATTTTGGCCTGGGGAATTGGGTCAGTGGTCTGTGAAGCCGGTGGAGGGCGGCGGTGGACTGTCAGAGCTCAAGCGTATGAAGTTAAAGGCTCTTAGAGTTGGAAAGGCTGTCAAGTTTGAGGGAGTAGGGGTGCTGTCGGGGCTGGGAAGGGAAATTCAAGGAGGCGGAGATGCTGTCCCGACTCTGGGCGCCGTCAGGACCGGGTGGGGCTGGGGCGGGGTGTCAGCTCCGCGGGTGGGAGGGGTGCGGGCGGGGACCGTCAGACAGCTGGAGCAGGAAGGCTGGACTGCTCCCTGGCCGTCGGGAGGGTTCCGGGTGGTAGTCAGTCAGGGCTGTGAAGCTAGGGGTCGGGCTGTCAGGGATGGGAGAGGACTTGGGTGGGACGCAGGTGGACAAGGCCGGAGGCAGGGGAGGAGCTCCGGTCTGGGGCGAGCGCGGGGCGGGACTCACCTTGGCGGCGTCCGACAGCTGCACTAGCAGCAGCACCGAGAGCGCCAGGCAGGACAGGCTGAGCATGGAACCGAGACGAAGGAGGCCGGCCCACAGGGTCGCCATCGCTGCCAGCCCCAGCAGTCCCCACAGCCGGAGCCCCCGAGACCTGCTCTCGGTCGGGCTCCGGCTCGGGCTCCGGCTCTTCCGCCCGCACTTCCGTCTGGGCCCTCGCGTCACGGGCCGCGCCGGGTCAGCTACGAAAAGCATTCGCCCCGGAAACGGTTCCCGGTGCGAAGGCCGGGAGGCTGCGCGGTGCCCCAGAAGCAAAGGCGGCCTCTCGGGGGCGCAGCGTGGGCCCGGCGGAGCTTTGAGGTGATAGGCCATCTTTCCCCGGCACCGAGGCTGCGGGGCTGTGGGCCGCCAGTGCACTAGCAGGTCCTCCAGCCCAGGGAGACCCCCCCACCCCCCAGCAAGCCCGGGCTGTCAGCGGGGGGACGGGGGGCGGGGCCAGAGCGACCCCTGCGAGGCCGGAGCAGTTCGTTGCGGGACCCAGAGTGAGCCTAATAAGCCCCAGGAATTGCTGAGAGGCGGCCCGTCCCGGCCGGCGCCGGCGGGGCGGGTGTGAGGCGTGGGGACAGGTATGGGACTGGCCGAGCCATCGCTTCCCGGGATGCCCACCCCCAGTCAGAGTGTCGAGAGGTCCTCTCTGGCACTTTAGGTACTGACCTGCGGCCCACTCGCATCCCGGACCCCACTCCCCGCGAAGTTGCTAACAGTCTGTGAGCTGCCTTCTTGGGTGTGGCCTCCGTTTGGGGCTCCCCGCTTGCCTCCCACTGGGGGTCTGACCGCCTAAGCACAGCCTGCCGCCAGGAACTGGGAAACAGCGGAGGGGCTGGGCTGGGCCAGGCCTGCCTCCGGAAGGTGTGGAGTTGGCGAGAGAACCGCCCTAGTAGCCTCCTCCGTCCACGATTCCAGAAGGTGGGGGATCGCGGCGCTACAATCCTATTCAAGGTGGCTGGTCCCCTAAGTCAGAAGCCGGGGAGCACTGACCCATCCTTCCCAGAGCGGGTCATCCTGAAGGGTAATTTAGGATAACCTTGGAGATGGCAGTGTCTCCAATTAAAATATTTTTCAGTTAGTAGAGACAGTGGGGTTGTAGTGGAAAGGATGCAGGGGCTCATCATAACTTCTACGGATTTTTGAATGACCTTGGACCAAACACTTCCCTTTTCTGGTCTCAGTATGAGGTAACTGAACACTTACCTATGGATTTCAAATTCTGCTTTCATGGAATACCCCGTGTTTCCTTTCTCTAAGCAAAACTTAAAAGGTGGTCTTTTCCTAGTTTGTGGAAATGTTTAATTAACGGACAGAATTTTCTCAATATTTTTCTCCCATGTGATTCTTGTTGATGCTAGACTCTAACACAAGGTGTCTGATGCTACGCCAAATATTTTTAGCCCCTTTCAGTCCCACATGGCAAGTGGTTCCCGGTCCCAACCAGAACCAGAATGGCAGGACTAGATGACTTTTCACCAAGGCCCCTCCAGGCTGCCTTCTGAAGATGCTGTTACGTTAGTTAATTATCAGGTTTTCTTAGCGGGTGTCCTGCTCGCCAGAGGACAATCTGGAGACACCAGGGGTCAAATGTGTCTGACTGTGATGCACTTGTGGATTTGTGATTGCTAAAAGCTGTCTTATCAGCAAGTTTGAGATCAGTTTTGGGTTAGTTGTCTAGGTCTAGCATCTGAAGGGAGTGATTACTCTTTGGCTGAAACCTCACAGGCCTTCCTGTTCTTCAAAATTGTTCTCAGGGCTTTGACTCAGGGTACAGAGACCTAGAGGAAATATATAATAGTGCCTCACCAAGTACACTCAGTCTGGGCAGAATTTTAGAGTTACACTGTCAGATATTGTAGTCACTAACCACATGTGGCAATTGAGCACTTGAAGTGTGACTGAATTGAGATATGCTGTAAGTGTAAAATATACTGAATCTTGGGCTTCCCTGGTGGCGCAGTGGTTGAGAGTCTGCCTGCCAATGCAGGGGACACGGGTTCGAGCCCTGGTCCGGGACGATCCCACATGCACGGAGCAACTAAGCCCGTGTGCCACAACTACTGAGCCTGCGCTCTAGAGCCCGCGAGCCACAACTACTGAGCCCGTGTGCTACAACTACTGAAGCCCACGTGCCTAGAGCCCATGCTCTGCAACAAGAGAAGCTACCGTGATGAGAAGCCCGCGCACCGAAGAGTAGCCCGCTACAGCTAGAGAAAAGCCTACGCACAGCAACGAAGACCCAGTGCAGCCAAAAAAAAAAAAAAAATATATATATATATATACTGAATTTCAAAGACAATATGAAAAACAAAGTATCTCAATAATGTTTTTATATTAAGGTTGAAATATTTTGGATGTATTAGGTTAAATAAAATGTTATTAAAATAATTTCACTTGTTTCTTTCTACTTCTTAAATGTAGCTACTAGAAAATTTAATATTTATATTAGATATAGCTGTTCTAGAATATAGGCTGTTGCTGCCTTGAGTAGAGTGACTGTAATAAGATGGTTAGTTGCCTGGCTAGAGTCTGAATGAAGACTCAGGCCTGGGTAAGGAGATGGGTGACAGAGTTGAACTGGCACAGCTAGAGCCAAAGGTTTGAGGTTGGGGGGGTATATGTCACTAAACAAGGAATGTAATTCCAGGTGACACAGTGGAAGTGGAGGAGTCAGTTCTTGTTCTGCCCTGCTCATGCCTAGATAACTCTTACTTTCCCCTTAGGTCAGGAGTCTCTTCAACTAGAAAGCCTTCCCTGACTTAGGTGCACTTCCATCTGTATTTGTGCAGATCTGTTTCCAAACTTAACCCATTAGGATAAAATTATGTTTTCATATCTGCCTCTATACTCCCAACCTCCATCAAAATTTTGCAAACTCTTTGAGGGCAGTGGCCTTGTTCATTATCTTTGTACCTGGAGACTGGGACAGAGTAAAAACCAATAAATGTTTGTGGGGACCTGGAAAAGGGAAAAGGAATGGGAGAGGCTCCTCTGGTCAGTCTCCAAGAATCAGGTACCTACTTGAATCCCTACTTTATTCCTTTATTATCATGAGAGGGCAATGCTGAGATGCCCAAAGAAGTGCAGATGGGATCTGGGCACCACAGTAGGCAGGAGAGGGGAGATTTTCTGTCCTAGGGTCTTCCTAGACCTTCAGGTCACATCAGAGTTGTTCTGTTTACAGACAAAACTCGCCTTAGTGAGTACCCACTCTTTTCCCTGCTTCCCTGTGACTACGTTTCCTTACTCTATTCCACTTAAGGAGTGATAAGTCCAGGTGCACCTTCCTACCAGGTATGCGCCCTCTCACTTCTTTGTAAGGCCTAAAAAATTCCCTGGTGGGGGATGGGCAGAAGAGTAAGAAGACTCTTCTCTAAATTTAAGTGTGGAAGTCAGAAGGTTAGGAAGCAGAAGTGACAATTTATGTATCTGGGACCGAGGTTTTGCTAGCTCTGTCTGCAGTCCCCTCACCCCTTTTCCCTTCAGAGCTCAAATAGTTCTCTGGATGCCCCAGTCTTCTTTCTCCACCTCATCCTTTCTGATCTACTCAGCACTTTCCCAGGCCACAGCAGTCCAGGAGAACAAATGGAGTCATGCACAGCATCAATATGATGGTTTCCTTGGATCATGTCTCCAGTGGTTACAGCAGGACACACAGAAGTTCTTCTGAGCATACCCTGGGAATGTCTCATGTGAGCCCTCTCCTTTACCATGTGCATTGCCAGGGTGCTCCCTCCTACTCCTACTCAAGCCCCCTTTAGTAAGATTTTCTGCCCCCTGCTACTTGTAAAGCCACATAAGTATACTTGCTGGCTCCCACCATGGTAACAACAATGTATGAGGCCAGAATTACATCTTTCTGTTCCTAGAGATGCTGGTATCAGCAATAGCTGACAAGTTACTGGAGACTGTAAAATAACAAAGCAACACAAGGTTTAGTACCAAAGCAGGGAGAATTTTTAAAGTTTCTTTCAGAAGGGTGCTAAATCAGTATTCTTGGTTTCCCAGTGTCTTATATCTTACAATACCTAAGGGAAACAGTTCCTCCATTCTGACTGCTAAGATTTTCAAATAAATGAAAAACTATACTACTTGTATTCATCTTTATTTTCACCAATATAGTATTTTTTTTTTTTTTTTGGCCGCATCACACGGAACTTCCCCGACCAGGGATCAGACCTGTGCGCCCTGCAGTGGAAGCACGGAGTCTTAACCACTGAACCACCAGGGAAGTCCCCAGTATAGTGCATTTAAAGATATCAAATGGTACTTCACAGTTGACCCTACCCCAGCACTCTACATTCTGAATTTCTGCTCCCCAGAGACAACTTCTTTCTTTTAAGATAAATCTCTTCTGGGATTTTCTCCCTATTTCTTAATAGCATGCTTATACTCTAGTTCTTGATTTTTCAGTCTGGGCTATTATCTTACTTCTTGCTATAGGAAATAAGCTATGTACTTACACTCCAATGTCCTCTCATAAACACATGTATTATTTCTCCATCCTCCATCCCTCAATATATCTAATATCATCTTAGGTAAATCACTATTCCTTACATTATTATAACTGTGTACATATTTATTCACGGTTGAATAAATTAGCATAATATGATTTCATTTCCTTTTTTTGACCGAAGTTAGCCATTGCCTCTTTTTCCATGTTTCTTAGCATTCAAGTATCTATAATTAATTTATCCCAAACTCTCAATACTTTCAAACACATCAGGTAGCCTATCAGTTTAGTTATTTTTTTTTTAAATTGAAGACAACCCTCCAGGGCTTCATCATCCTCCTTCATTCTGGACTAGTTATTCCTTAAGCCCATTACACAGGTTTTGCCCTAGAATAATTGAATAATTTTATCATTTCTTCCCCATTTCTACCTCTTTTTGTTTTTCTGAAAGGCTTCTATCTTCCAACTCTTCTTTTGAATTTTCACATTTCTGTTATCCTGTTTTAAATTTACTACTTTCTTGACTGCCCTGCCCCCTTTTAAATAGCAATCTGTTCCATCTGGGAATACAGCATCTTATTTCTCTGACGATACTTCTAATGTTATGAGTTTTTCAGTCTTTGTTTCGTGGCTGTGTTTTGGTATTTTTTTTTCTGTTAGAAGCTTTTTTTATGGCCACACCATGAAGCTTGCAGGATCTTAGTTCCCCGACCAGGGATTGAACCCAGGCCACGGCAGTGAAAACACAGAGTCCTAACCACTGGACAGCCAGGGAATTCTCAGAAGCTTTCCTTAAATGTCTGGAGATCCTTGGCTATCTATTCGCATGTAAGAGTTAGGCATTAGAAAACTGACTGGAAGCTCTGTGTACATAGACAGGGCTTGTGATTAGTAGAACACACTGCGGTATTTTTCAAACTTCTGGTTGCAAACCCATTAGTGGTTTGTGAAATCAATTTAATCACTTGCTACAAACTTTTTTTCCCAAAAGACAGAATAGAAAATACTATGTCAGAATATATCACACATAAAAAGGAAATTGTTTTGTGAAACTTTGGTTTCACATACACACACATACACACATATACATCATATGTACATATTATGTACTGGGTCAAGTCCATAAAATGGGGATTTCTTATTGTGGGTGTTTTCTCGAAGAAGTTTGAAAAAAATACCACTTAGGGCACTCAAGATCAACTGCCAAGATGCATAGTTTCTTTCTCTTGGAAGGAGAGGTAAGTTTCGCTAGAGAAAAATTCTCTAGACTCCTACCTGCTGGTCTGGTAGCCAATGTTCAATCAAGCATTTGTAGAGCACTTACTACATGCTAAACACTCTTCTAGGTACTTGGTATACAGCAGGGTGTAAAACAGATAAAACTTTCTGCCCTCCTGAAACTAACATTCTAGTCGGGGAGACAATAAACACAGTAAGTTATACAATATTTTGGTTTTGTGCTATGGTAACACAGCAACAGAAGGGAAAGCTGAATTCATGCATAGAGATGCTGGTAAGAGGTTAGATGTGGTAGGAGTGGTGAATGTTCTGATTATTTCATGAATGAAGTAGAAAGCAAGGCCATCATCTGGCAGTATTAGAAGGCAGTATTAGAGACTTGAGAAGAAAAGAGAAGGTGTGAAATAACTTAGGAACACAGCCCAGCAAACTAGAGCCTGTGGCCAAATCCTGTTTTTGTACAGTCTGCTAGGTAACGATAATTTTTATACTTTTAAATGGTTGGGGAAAAAAACCTGAAGATGAATACTAAATTGCGACACATAAAAATTACATAAAATTCAAATTTTATGAGTTGTATGGCAATATGTAAGGCAATGCTTATATATTGCCTTTGGCTACTTTTTTGTTACAATGGCAGAGTATAGTAGTCGTGAAAGAGACTGTATGACCTGAAAAGCCTAAAATACTTACTATCCGGCCCTTTGCAGAAAAAGATTGCAGACCCCTGATCTAGAATAAAAAGGTGAATGACTAGGGAAATATGATTGTTGGGCAGTGTTAAGGGCCTGGGAGTTATGGACATGAGTTTAAAATGAGACCAGTCAGCATGGTTGCTGCATAGGGGTAGGCAAAGAGCTGGCTCTGACTGGAATTGTGGTTTTGCAAAGTGAGTGTGACAAAAAGAGAAGGTAAACTGAGTTAAAAGTATATGCAAGTGAATCATTATATCCATTGACCCAGGGATTTAAGTTGCTTATGAAGAGAGGAGAGAAACTCAGGTTAGGGACAATGAAAGGTGATAATCAAGGGAGTGTTGCAATCAAGTTGCTAGCAGATATCTGGAAGAGAGAGCTGGTGGTCAGACAGTCAGATACATGAGCCTGAGATCATGAAACGGTTATAGGTTTTGGTAATAACAAGATCTAAGGTATGACCATTGGAGTAAATGGCAGGGAAAGGTAAAGGATAAAATCAGTGGAAGACTGTTTATTCAAGGAACCAATATGTCAGGGAGTTGAAAGGATCATCCATTTATGTAATTAAATTACGAAGAATTAAATCTGGAGTAGTGTTGTGGGGAGTGAAATGAGCCAAGAGCTAAACTTATTGAAAACTGAGGCGGAATGACCCAGGGGCTTGTAGATTTTGTAGATGATAGCAACAATGAAGGGACAGGATTGATATAATTTGATGGCATGAGGCTCAAAGCTGGGGGGTTTTAAGGGAAAGCAGAGGGAGAAATGTCTGCAAGAAGTAATAAGAAGCAAGGAGACCATCTACCCCATCTCTAGGACCAGTAATAGAACTGTGGGAGAAAAAACCACCTTGAGAGAGCTGCAGTGAAAGCACTGTCCTAAGAGAACAGCCACATTTCAGGGTTCTGGGATCCAAGTCAGCTTAAGAGGTATCTGATGCTTCAGAATGCTGAACCTTAAGTCCCCATTTTCAGTAGGATGCCTCCTCTCAGCTGCCAGTTGTTCCTGGTGGCTCCAACTAGTTCAGTTTCTCCAGGGGATAAACAAATTAACAAATGAATGACTAAGGGGTGAGGATCTCAGGTCTAATTTACTTTATAGTCTTTCGAGTAATCATCTTGTTTTTAGTGGCTAATGGAGTCTTTGGTGATGTGTATTTTACCACCATGAAACAGAGCAAATTAAAATTATTATGAGATGTATAAGTCAAATATGAGTTATACAGTATGGTTTGTTAATTTAGGTCTACTTCAGTATTCGTGCCCCTTATTTGATTATCAACATAGGCTGATGCTGAGCTTCCCACCCATTTTCCCTTCCCTTTAATTGTCACTCTTTTCAAGTCCTGGCCTTCCTCCTAGCCCTTACCTGCTGATACTGAGCCTTTATATCTGAAATTCTACTCTCCATGGGGCATACCAGTTGGATTCTCCTCTCTGGCTACCCTTCCTCAGACCTTAGGACAGACCCCCTTCATACAGCCCTGTGACTGAACTGATCTTTATGAAATCTATTCACTTTAATGTACTTTCTATTCTCCAACCGGTTCCTATCTACCACAGAGAAACTGTTATGAACTCAGACACGTGGGGGATAGTTTCTGTAGAACCTTCAAAACAGAGTAGTTGACTCTTCATATGGGCAGCCCAGAAACAATGAAATTCTCATGTCCTTACCCATTTTCAAAATAAGTAAGATGAGAACCACTATAGCAGCCCCCAAGTACAAGGGCATCCAGTATATCCAAGGAGTTCAGAATTTCACAACAGAATCCCAAGATATCTCATATTAGTTTGCCAAATGATGAAAGCAAAGTTAAATTCCCGTTATCCAGGCTCACAGCACAGGAGATTAATATGTCTCCACTCCCTTTGTCCTCGAAGTCTCTCCTCTGGCAAACACAAGTATCTCTACTAGATCAGCCACACCCCATCTCCCCAGCTTATTTCTCCCGTTCAAGGGTTTGAGTACGTCAGCATTGGAGTATGTGGGTCCCCTGAAGAGTTAGGTTTTCTGTATTAGTTACACACTGGAAGGCTACTCTGCCTCCAGTAAAAACAATGCCAGGATTGAATTCCCCTCTCTGATTTTGGTGGCTGGGCTTTGCTGGTTAGGGGCATAGGTCCAGGAAAGAGTGTGATAAAGGTGCTGAAAAGAAAGAACAGGGCTTGTAGTCATCAGGCTGCTAGAACCTTGGGACAAGTCACTACCTAAAAGCAGGTAAAGACCCAGCTTTTTCTCCATTCTGGTCAGGCATCTGGCAGCCCCAGTCTTCTGAAACATACCACAACCCTTGAATAAAAAGGTCTCTGAGAAAATAGATGTCACAATGCCCACATGCTTGACACTATGTGAGAAACAGCTGCCAGTAGGTCACTGACCAGACAAGCAAGCATAAAATAATATAGTAGCATAGCTTAGGATGCACTGATAATGGAAGGAAGAAGTAGCGGCTAACAGAGGAGTCCAAGCTATAACACACAGACTAGTACGTCTCTGCTTTCTGATTTCTTGAGAACAGTAGCCTGCAACTCTTCAAAGCTGCATAAAAAGCTCATAATTTCAGTCCAAATTAATGAGTCTATGTTTGTAGTGATGGCAATGAGACAAAAATAAACTACATTTGATTCACAATCCCATTTAATAAATATGTCCTAGAATCAAAGAATTTTGGCATTAGAAATGACTTTGGAAGTCTCCTTATCTAACCTTCCACCCAATGCAGAAATCTCTCTCCAATACTGCTAGGAAATGATCTCCCACCTTTCACTCCCAGTGAAAGAGAATTTAGAGACAGTCCATTTAATTGTGCTAAGCAACTGTGTCTTGATACTACTCTGAGCCTTAGCTTTTCCTTCTGCAAAATTGTGAACACTACTACCTTCTTTGTATTAATTAGTATAGTCCCTGGATTAAAGTAGATGCTTCCCTCCAACGGAGTCAGGATATGCCTCTCTGCAACCTCCACCTATTGGAAATGCTTGCTTTCTGGTGCCAGAAAGAACACTTTCCACATGACAACTCTGAAGACCATAATGAGGTTACCATTGCCCTTTTCTGGATGCTCCACAGATTATATACACATCCCTGTCTTACAAATGACATCTCCTACACACAGAGTCCTTGACACTTCTACATAGAGAATGCACAATCAACTAAACACCAATATCATCTTCACAGGAATTTCTGTTAATCCAAGTTCTCCCCCACTATGCAAGTGCAATAGATTTTTTAAAAATGGAAGTCAGCATATATTTTTTAAACTCTGTTAAAACAATTTTGTTGGCTTCATTCTATTAAGGTGATTATGAATCTTGATTCTGTTGCTCATTGCTTGTTTGTTTTTTTTTTTCTGTACGCGGGCCTCTCACCGTTGTGGCCTCTCCCGTTGCGGGGCACAGGCTCCAGACGCACAGGCTCAGCGGCCATGGCTCACGGGCCCAGCCGCTCCGCGGCATGTGGGATCTTCCCAGACTGGGGCACGAACCCGCATCCCCCGCATCGGCAGGCGGACTCTCAACCACTACGCCATCAGGGAAGCTCATTGCTCATTGTTTAAGAGTCAGATTGGTTAAGTCTTTTTACATTTATTATATTTAGAATAAATGGACAAAAGTAAGACAGAAAACCTTTTGAGGTGGAATGATAATATCATCTGAGTAGTGGTAGAAACATAATTCTAGATTGTGATAACCACTGTCATAGGTATAGAATGTTTCTTGTTGACTAATAACTACACTGTTTAAATACTAAAAATATTAACACTTAAAAGGTAAGTTTCTATCATCTGTAAAATGCAGTTATTTGCAACATCATTTAGACCTTAACTTTAACTATATATTAAGGTTCATTCAACCCTTCCCCTTCCCAAACCTCTTATTTGTTTGAACCAAATAAATATTTCCTTTCTAAATAAATAAATATATTTATAAAAAGTAAATTCGTAAACAAAATTTCTAGAAGTAAATGTTCTCTCACACACTGGGGATCCACCATAAAAGATTGTTCTCACAAACAGTTAAATCTTTGAGGGACTACCATAAGCCAACCACTTTACACAGGTTATCTCATTTGATACTGTGAAGTAAGTACTATTATCACTTCTGTTTTGTAGATTACAAAGCCAAGCTCACAGAGGTTCACTAATTTGCCCAAGGACATACAGCCAGTAAGAGGGAGCAAAAGGGCTAGTAGCAATGGAGGAAATGAGGACCACAAAGCCTTGTGTTCAGAAGATCCTTTAAGAGAAACACAGATGCAGCTGGGCTATGCCTGTGCTCCGCCATCTTCCAGGGGACCTGACACAAAGATTTTGTCAGACAAGCACACAGAGGGGAAGATTTCACTTTATTGTTACATTAATCTCACAAATAAACTCAACACAGTCACGAACACTGAGCAGATAAAGTGCCAATGCAGAGGCCTGGCAACAGAAGGAGGGAGGAATCCAGTTCGTCTCCTCCATGTGCCCAGCCTGGAAAGATATTTCTATTATACAAGAGTAAGGGCAGCTGACATACCAAGCAACCCATCTATAGACACTTTGAGCTAAGGAATAGAAAATCTTAACAGGTGGGGTCTGTGCAGGGCAAGGAAATAGAAAAGTCAGAAAACATTTTTTCCTCAAATAAGTCAGGCACAGAAATACCAAACGACAAAGACAATATTTTTCAAACTCCCTGTATTTTATTTGGACATCTAATAAGGAATGAGAGGGATACAGTTCTACAGGGTTACTTCTTGCTACCACCTGTCTTCAGAACGGTGACCTGAGTAGACACTCTCTTCCCACACCCTCAATCAGAGGTACCAGAGAGAATTTTCTAGGATTCTGGGAAGAAATGACCTTCCCTGCTTAGCTAGCCAGCCTCAGAAAAGTGGACCAGTGCTTCCTCATGAATATCAAGGAGATATGGGCTATCAGAGTAATCAACCTGGAAGCATTTAAAGAAAATTAATGAAGCTCAAGACTTCCTATAATTATCTTTAGACAACTTTAGGTACCTCTATCAAGCCTGAGGTTTAAAGCACAATTATTCGGTTAGTGAATTCAAATGGTCTGACTGCATGGAGTGAGATTATGATACCATAAGCTCAGATCACCCCAACTGTCTCTATTCCAAAACTGGGACGTCACTGACAGATTTTCAGAGGCCAGAAAGATCACTAAAGGCCACCTGATCAACCCCCTGATGCTATATAATCCTGAACTCCAAGGGTCAAAATCAGTGGCATCTTTCTAGCACCTGAGAATTCCTGGCCTCACTTGGTCCACAGGGAATCTAAATAAGGATAAACCAGGCCAAGGAACTTCTAACATGCCTCACTTGTGGCCAAGAATCAAGGCTCAGAGTGGAACTTTCAACTAGGGAAAAGGTGAAGTATTTCAACTCAGTCCTAGGATGAGAAGCAGGCCAAAGTGGTTCCATGATAGGTAAGGGAGCAGAGTGGAGAGGCCTCAATGGAAAGGTGCAGGTGCCCCCATGTAAGAAAATGGGGGTAGTTTGAGGGGGCACTGAAGGCTGGTAACATGGGATCACCTCTGCTGAGCTTCAGATGTGGCCTCTCCTACTGTGGCTGTGCTTAGTTTTCCATCTTGCTTTCTCTGTAGAGGCTGATAAGAAGGGCCTGGGGGTGACGCAGTGACAACTGGCTACAGTATGGCTGCCTAGCTGTTCAAATGGGGGTCACGTCACCAAGTTCCTAGTCTTTAGGGAGCTTCTGAAAAGCTGAAAACAGAGTTCCAAAAAACTGTTTGATAAAGACAGTAGCTTAACGCTAGACAAGATTGTTGGTGGGATCTGGCAAAGTTCGAGGAACTGCTGCTATGAACCAAGGGTAGACTTGGGAATCTCTTAAAGGGACACCCACAGCTGGCTATTTTTCTGACTTCTCTGAGCACATCTCTGACCAAACTGAAGGGGAGATTCCATTACAGGTATCTATGTGCCCAACTGACACCCCAACAGAAAGGCTTCAAGAAACCCCATGACCTTTTTGAGAGGGGTCAGGAAATACTGAGGAGTCAGAAAAAATTGTTGTGAACTCTTGGGCAGGCTCCTGCCCTGCCTCTTTCCTTATTCCAGGACAGAACTGAAGAGCTTCCCAACCATCAATTCCCTGCCAGGAAGTTTCATTCCTCGCCCCCATCCCAGAAATGTTTCCCTAGGTAGGCTTTCCCACCAACTGATTCTATCCTTCTATTTTGGACCTGCTCTGGGTTTTTTCATCTCCTTTCCCCACTCCTGTTCCCAGCTACTTGAGTCTGATGCAGACAAATAACAGGCTAGACAGAAACACTGACTGGATCTTGGGGTTATCAACACCTGACAATGATGCCCAGATTATTTACTGAAGCCTTCAATTCCATCTCAGAGAGTGGTTAATGTTTTTCTGTCTGTGAGTCCTTCCTCCTCCTACCCTCCAAGATGTTCAAGGTGAGAAGCCACCTCATTCATCTTTATACCCATGGCTTTTAGGCACCAAGATAAGCACCTAAATGTGACAGTCTGGGTCAGGGGACTTCTAGTGGGCTTAGCACACAGGAGGGAGGGCTTCCCAGATCCTCTGGCATCCATCCCCAAAGCATAGCCTTCCCCTACCCTGCCTTTTTACAAATCCTCACCTCTTCATCCTCCTCTCGAGGCTTGACGCAACAAATGAGAATGAACATGGCCTTGGCCTTGGCCTTGGCTTGTCAGCTCTGAATTCTAGGTCCCCTCTGCCACCAACTCAGTATATGAGCTTAGACAATTCAATGGACTCTCCAGACCTTTAAATGAAAGGGTTGGACTAGATGATTTCTCTGGGCTCTTTCAGATTAATTCATACTTGAGAAATCAATGAAAGAATTAGAAGAAATTCGAATTCTGAGCCATAGGTACCCTGTATCTCTTTGAAATAGCTGAAAGGAGGTAAAGGTCAGATTCCTGTTCATTATACACTTTAACTACAGGAAAAGAAGCAAGTGTATCTATGGAGAAATAGAACCTAGCAGCCCCTATACTTGACTAATAAAAGCAATTTCCTTGAAGAAGCAGAGAAATAGGCCACAAGTGGGACCTGGCAGTGTCAAAAAGGTCTATAAATTAAGTGATCAAAGGAGTAAAAAACAACGGCTATAACCAGACAAGATCTCTAAGCACAGACTAAAGTCTAGAGAGGTCTGGGTGGGAAGGACCCCCTGGAGCTTCTATTAGAGGGGAGGACTTGGTCCAAAGCAAGTTGCTACTGCATTTGGTTCAAACCCAGTTTTCTTAATCTGTCAACCTGGTATGTGTGCACACGTGCAGACATGCTGCAGGCTGTAGTTATGCTTCTGAAGTGCTGAAATGAGAAAGAAATAAAAGAAATGATACCAAATTCAAAGAAGTTAGACTGAACGCAAGTACAATTTTAGTTTAAAAGCTACTCATCTTCCCCACCACTCTATGCAGTATCATCACTGCTCATTCTGAAATGTGGGCTATAGTTTTGTGGGATTGTGAACTCTGGGGGTGAGGAGGGGTATACTTGTGGAATGATTGACGGTCAAAAGCAGGATACAACCCAATATCCTGTGTGAGAACCCCTCCAGTTAATGACCAATGGATTTTACTTGACCACACCCATTTGGGCACTCACTTGTCTTCATTCAAGGAAACTGTCTCCTCAAAAGGGATTTCTTGCTTGTCTGTCTTCCCCATGATCAGCCGGTGCTTATCCAAGTTTATGATGCACTGAAAACAAAGAAGAATCACTGGTTACCCTCAATGATCCCACTATGGGGTCTCCATGTAAGAGGACCCTTGCCTCAGAGAAGAAGTACCAATGGGAATATAGAATCAATCCTACCTTCAGGGATCGGAGAGTCTGGAGACCAAGGGACAAGTTTTTCTCATTGTCCTCTAATAAAAAAAATTAAGATTTAACCATTTTCATGTTGGTTTAGAAGTCAGCCTTATCACCATTAGGTTCTATGCAACCTGACCTCCCTTTCTTCCTTCCATCCATCCAATAAACATCTGTTGAGCATTTATTATATTAAGTAATTTTCCCAAATCATTATAGTTAAAAAGTGATAGAGTCAAGATTCAAACTGAAGTCTTTTTAACTCTAAAGGACAAAGGCCTTTGGACAAAAATCAGGAACTTAGAGTACTCTCTAGAATAGAGTACATGAGGGAAAGTATAGGAGTTGGTGGGAAATTATGAAGGGATTTATGGCAAAGGAGTAAGAGGATCTTGCCCTCTACCTCCAACTAGCCCACAGAAAGCTCTCAGGGGCACACAGAAATGTTTGTTTTCTTACCCCTTGAATTTTTTTATTCTCTGAGTGATTCTCAATATGTCTTGAATGTAGCTCAAGGCCCATCTGGTACTTCAGAAGGCAAAAACTGGGACAAGATTTATAGTACAAAAAAGTGGAAACCTGGGATTTTGAAGAAGTCAATATTTACAGGCATAAAATCCCATGAGGGTTTGGTGGAAGGAGGGAGAGGGTTTAACTTAGGGGTCCATAGGTCCAGTCCCCCATTCTACTCACCAACCACGGCTGCTGGGCAGTCCAGATGGAGGGAGCCCAGAGTGATCACTAGGTGCTCAATCTGGCCCACTACTTTCAGATGTCGGGGTAGAGAAAGCTTCTCTCCTTCATGCTTGTGAGATCTGACATGCTCCTTGAGTCTGCACCAGAGAGGAAATAACAGAATCCCCTTGGCAGAAGTTTCTGGTGGAATCTGGCAATGCCTACCTTCTGACACACAGCTGGAATTTTCCAGAGATTTCCTGGGTTAATTTACCAAAAAAAAATGCTAGTCTACAATTCTTGTTTCAGCACTTTATCCTAAACATGCCAGGAGATATAAAAAACTAAAGATTCAGCTCCTATTCTCAAAAAGCTATGTCACTATCTGCACTGGTGGAATATGAGAGTTGACACACTCAGAGAATCCTTTTCTGCATCTCAACATCCCCACCTATGTGCAAGGCAATTTAGTTAACATATCCTTTTATCCATCTGTGGGTAACAGATCTCAGAGAGGGCAGGTAAATCCTAATTTTAGAAGATGCTTTGTTCAGTGTCTAATTTTCTCTTTGTCTATTTTAGTCTATCCTCATCATTTAGTCTGAGGCCATAAGGATGGTGGAGGCAGGTACTTATTTGTTAAGTGCATTGATAGTGGCATCAGCAAGGCATATTGTGGAGAAAGTCCTAATTAATTTAACTTGTCTGTCTAGGGGAGGAAGGAAAGAACAGCACCAAGGTTTCACACAGTTATGTAAGCTGATTGGAACAGCTAGCACCGAGCTATTATGAGTTGGTGGATAAATACTTAATTACGGACTTTCTGTGCCAAAACTTCTGCTTTACTCCATTTCCTCTCTTTTGGTGTTATAGCCCATCCAAAAGAAAAATAATTGCAATTTTACAGATGGTTATTAATTCCTCTGGAATCATGGCAGTCTTCTGCCTAATTATGCACCAGGACATTATTAGTCTTTCTGGAAACATCATGTTGCACTACAGCTCATCTCTTCACCCCATAAAAATGCTCAGGATTCTTCTCATAGGAGCACTTGTGTCCTTGGACTCCACCCCCACCCCACCCCGTCCACCGCCCTAAACAGCAATGCACAAAACCCATAGAGCCAGCTTCAAAGAGTCACAGTTGTGGTGAGGGGTGAGGAGAAGGTAGAAATGAGAAGGAACAGAACATGTGGCAGAGGTCACTGATTATACAAATCAAGACTTGTGCAAGCCCTGCCTAATAGGGATATTTTGAAAGTAGCTTAAAATGGGCCATTACATCTACCCTAGTGATTGTTTCAATACAGAGATTTAGGCTGGGGAATGCTCTGTTGTACTTAGGGCTAGAGAAGTGGAAAAGGATATTGGGTTGATCCTCCCAATCCTGGGCTAGACCTCAGGGCCCATCTGGTACTTTGGAGGAAAGAGAAGGAAGAAGAAAGGAAATAAAAGTACAGATTGAGTGAAAAGGAGGAAAGATACAAAATGGCTTTCTCTGACTAAAAAAGAGGGAGAACCCAATTCCAGCTGTTAGAGAACTGAAGATATTCAATATATGAGGTGTCTGCCTCACACCCAGGCCCCAGCAGGGGCAGCAGTAAGAGCTGATTTTACCTGTTATTTGCAGAGAGGAAAGGTACTCATCACCCCTGTGATGGTTCAGGCCCAACAGCAATAGCAGCTCTATTCCACGGTCTGACTGATACTTCTTGGGACAGGCAGTGTGGCCTCCAGAAGGACCCCAAGTAAGCTAAGGCCAACCACATCCCTGATTTTACTTCTCTCGGGTACACCACCAGGGCAGATCCTTCTAACTTGTTGTCTGGGCAGGGCACAAATCAGGATCAGGGCATGGCACGCAATGAGCCAAGGATTTCATACTTTCTCATTCCGGAGCCCAAAGGTCTTTGCTCAAAACTTAATTGGTGGGAGTTAATGGAAAGCCTGGACTTCAAAAATAAATTCAAGCAAAGAGTGTATTAGCATCTGACTTCCAGCACAAGTGACTACTTACCCCAGTCTGTCCACACAGGCTGAAGAGATGAGATTATATTGACAGCCTGTGTCAACCAAGGCTTTCACATCCTTTCCAGCACACTGTAGAGAGGAAACATACTGTTCAATAGGAGCCAGAGAAGCAAAAGGGAAGGGAGATCCAAAGAGCAAGCAGCAGGTGTCATATGAAAGGCAGGGTTGGGGAGCATCCTCACAATTATGGGTTGGTAGTGTCCCATCTTTATCCATTGCTGAGTCTCCTTTGAGGGGTTCTTTTTCCTGCTGAAGCTAGAGCTTACAGAGGATCCCAAAGGACTTTGGGTATTTCATTCTATACACCAAGTGGCTCTTAATTGTGTGTGTGTGTGTGTGTGTGTGTGTGTGTGTGTATCACATACTCCTTTGCAAATCTGACGAAACATTTAGTCCTTTTCCCCATAACGATGCACATGCATACAAATTACTGCATATATTTCCAGTGTTGCATTGAGTGCCCCCCTTAAAACTCATTTATGAATTCCATGATAAGACCCACATTCTATACAATTTGGAGGAAAGGTCCCCATTATTGGGATAATGGGCCCAAATCCTGTTCTCCAGAAAACCTGGAAAAGCTATTCTCAGAACATTACCTGGCAAGAAACCAAAATCATGTCATCAACCTCAGACTTCTTTAGCCCCTCAGACTTGGCATGATTGAGTTTGTTGGTCTTGGAGGCCCAAGGGACACGACTGCTTCGGAGCTTTGACAGGTTGGTTTCCATGAGGCGCCTCTGCAGAATGTTATGAGGTTGCTTGAGGAACAGAAAGCAGAGGCTTCTTAATGACAGGTCATTTCCCCCCTTCTCTCATTGTCCCCCAGGTGCTGCAGAAATAATGAAGGAGCTGCCCATAACTGAGCTCTACCTTTGCTTCTTATTTATCCTTCCTTCAAGTAGGGACTTCATGGGTATTATCAGAGCAGGAACTATAAACCAATTTGCAGTAGGCAACCCTGAGTGAATGAAAGAGCAATGTGGGACCCTGGGAAACGTGGACAGGGCTAATAGTCCATGGCTAAAGAGAACTAAGGGACCCTTGTGATTTGTACTACCTGGGCTTGCTGCTTTCCCTTCCCTTACAAGGGCATTTCAGGAGGCAAGTGGCCATAGTCTATGTGGAATAAATGTATCTTTCCAGGGGACTTATAGAAAGGGCAGCTAATTCTCACAGGCCAAAGAAACCTTCTTAGCGCTGGTTTTCAGGAGTTCTGTGTACTTCTGTTTCAAGTCTCACTCCCTCACAGTATTATCCTTTGGACCCAAATACATGTGCCTTGATGACGTGGCTCTCCTGTGGGCTGAGTTATCCATGGGTGGATGAGGTAGGAAGACAGGGATTCATACCTGCTGAATAACCCTCTTAGAAGACACACTTTAGAACCTGGCAGAACCCAGAGGAATCATCCTTACTGTTATTCTCTGGACCTCAAGGAGCATAAGGCTCCTCCTGCCATGTGCTTGTCATCCATTCCCGCTCTCTTCAATGGGCCAAAAGTGGAGTGTAAAAGGGACAGAAACTGACCAAGAAGCAGGGGACTTAATTAGACCTTATATCTGTGCCAGGATACCTAAGGTTAGGAAGAAGAATGAGGAATATGAAATCAAGTCTGCTCTTTAATAGAGCTTAGGAGAGTTACTAGGGCAGATATATCTATGCTCTACTGTTTCTACTCAAAGTGGCCTCCAGAAGGTGTAAGCCACCTCTTAAAGTCATTTGACCTGAGAAATTTCTATACAAAAGCATATTATTCCTAGTTTACAATAATATTGAAAATCCCTCAAAGGATGGAGTCTAACCCCAAGTTTCTATGTGACACATACTAGATGGCATTCCAATTCTAGGGGGGGAAGAGAGTTACTCCTAGAAGCCCAGAGCCTAGAACCTTCCCCAGGAAGTGGGTAGAAGTGCAGGAGGTCTTCATTTCCACCATATTACAGATTTCTGAGGAAGAATGGAGTCAGAGCCATGACTCGCTGTAACCCTGGTGAGGCGAAGAAATGGATTCCCAAAATACACTGACTCTTGGCAAGGCAGATTTTAAATTAGTATTCTTGGGAAAAGGAGAGAGAGGGGCATTTAAAAGAAAATGAGAGCTTCTTAATTTGACAAGGAGCTGGAGGAAGTGCTAACTCTGATTTCCTGATTGGACCCTGGGAGAATGCTTTGCTCCTCAAAAGAAACAGAAATTCTTCATTCTTATCTCTCTCACTAATAAGTCTAGATTCATACTAAAGCAGGTGTTTGTTTCTGTCAGGTCCATGCTTAGCATGACCAACTCAGATAAGCTGGATTTGTAGAACTGAAGACTGGAAGGGACTTCAAAGTCCATCTAAACAAAGCCCTCATAACCTAAAGTTCGAGGCTTTCCTTCTACAGTGGTCTTGCCCAACACCACTTTACCTGGTTATTCTGAATCTTGAGAGGAGTCTAATCATCACTGGACAGATCAGGCAAACGAGGAAGGTTCTGAAATCGTTTTCCTTGAAGTCATCTCTCTTTGAATTTTCCTACTCTACCCTTTCTCCACAGGCTATACACATACTCAAAGTTCTCACACACTGGGAAGAAAACACCTCCACAAACCCTCAGACCCTGCCTCCTCAGTGCCACGTCCTAACCACAACCCTGCCTTAAACGGTCTTAAAAAAAGGTCGAAATCACTAGTCAATTTCCTGATATCCTATATTTTCTTCACTGAAATCACTTCTGATCCCACAACACCAATAACGATCTCCTAATTTCCAAATCCGACAGACATATTTCAGCCTTCATTTTACTTGACTTCTCTAGGGTGTTTGGCCCTGCTGACTATTCCTTTATTTAGTAACCCAAAAAAGGTTCAAACGTAATACATCTTCAATATAAAATATTCAAATGTCACTGAAGTATATACAATTAAAAAGGGAAAGCCTCGGGCTTCCCTGGTGGCGCAGTGGTTGAGAGTCCACCTGCCGATGCAGGGGACACGGGTTCGTGCCCCGGTACGGGAAGATCCCACACACCGCGGAGCAGCTGGGCCCGTGAGCCATGGCCGCTGAGCCTGCACATCCGGAGCCTGTGCTCCGCAACGGGAGAGGCCACAACAGTGAGAGGCCCGCGTACCACAAAAAAAAAAAAAAGGGAAAGCCTCTGCAACCCTTCAAACCTTCTCAGTTCTACTCCCTACAAAGAACAACCATTAAATTTAGAAGTACATCCTTCCAAAAATTTTAATACATCTACAAACATAAATAAAAACAGGATCATACTATAACACTCTTCTAAATTTTTAATTTTTGTTTAATATATGAAAGGCATTTTTCTATGTCAGTACATATAATTCTTTTCATTCACTTTTATAACTACAAGTCTTCATAGTATAGTTCAGGAGTTGAAAATTCACAGCCAATTAACTCATATGAACCTCAGAGATGCTCTTCTGTAGCCATTTAATTATGCCCTTATGTTTGTTTGTTTGTTTAAAATTTTTTTTTTTGGCCGCACCACATGGCATATGGGCTCTTAGTTCCCTGACCAAGGATCAAACCTGCACCCTCTGCACTGGAAGTGTGGAGTCTTAACCACTGGACCACCAGGGAAGTCCCTGCCCTCATGTTTTAAATGACAATGTAACTGCACATTTACCTTTGCTCCCAACGAAAATTTCACTAAAATCATAGTCAAGGAACAAGAAAGGCCTAAAACTATAAGAACAAAGAGAATAGTAAAGTAAGCAACAACAATAACAAAAGAAGAGATTTTGACAAAATTTTGGAATCTAAATAGCAGACGAAAAACTGGTAACTGACCTAGACTAGAGAAAGCTAAGTGCTTCACACCATTTTACTTCATGGAACACTGGAGTGGCAGAGACTGCCAGTTACTAATTAAAATCCATGATCTCCTCTTCTTTCTGGAAAGATACCTAGATTATGTTTCCCAGCCTTCCTTGTAGTTAGGCAAGGCCATATGACTGAGTTTGGCAAACAGAATGTGAGTAGAAGTGACACATACCACTTCTAGGCCTGGCCTGTAAACCTCTCCTGTGTACACTCCTCCATATTCTTTTCCTCTTCTGACGGGCTGGAATGGAGATGACCCTTAGGGTAACCTACCTGGAGGTAACGTGTTGAAGACAGAAGAGCCACTCACTGTCAGCCTGGGTCACTAAATGACTACATGGAAGAGGGCTGTCTTGTTGACCTTCCCACTAGAACTCTTACCTAAGAAAAAATAAACTATTATATTTGAACTAGTTTATACTTGGGGGTCTAGCTGTAAAAGCAGTTTTCCTACTTAAACTAAAACCCTGGAAAAGCTGAGGAATTAGAGGTATTAGAACCTCTACAATTGGAGGGTATGATTAGGGTTGGAAAGAGATTAGTATAAAGCCTGCATAAGACTCCTATGCATAAGACTCCTTCCCAGTTGATCCAGACAACTGGGAAGAATGCCAAAACTTTATTCTTTTTGTAAGAGTAAATCAAAAGACTCTGGCTGGTTGACAGTTTGGCTAGGCTTAGGACAGATTCCTTCAACAGCTAAGAATGAGAGTGGAGTGCCATACTATACCAGAACTGAAGAATATGAGTTGAAGGGCTCACATGGAGCCTTGCATAATGAAAGATACAAGACCCAAACCAAGATTTCACATCATTAAGAATCTTTGGAATATCATGGATGACAAAGATTCCAAAAGTTTCCAAAGAGAAAAAGATGATTTCAAATACAAAGGATTAGGAACCAGAATTACATAGGACTATTCAGTGGTAATAATGGAAGCTAAAAGACAATGGAATAATACTTTTAACAAATCTGACAGCACATAATTTCTAAACCTAGCCAAGCTATCAATTAAGACTCAGGAAAGTTATTTCCCAAGAATCCTTAAGCAGCTTCTGAAGGATATACTCCACCAAAGCGAGGGAAACCAACAAACAAAGAAAAAAGCATAGGATCCAAGAAATAGAGTATACAATAGAGAAGAGAAACAAGAGAAATTCTGAAAACGGTGTTGAAGAAAAAGTCCAGGATATTGGTTGTGTAGTGGGCCGTGAGAGCAACCAGTCCAAAATGAAATGCGAGGATAGAGCGCTCCAGGAAGGATGTCTCCAAGAAAAAAAAAAAAAACACCTGCTAGATCATCTGCAGTTTTAAGGTACTTGGAGGAGATTTAAATTTTAGATAGAAAATTAAACAAAGGGAAAAAACTAGGCAATTATTAATTTTGATAAAAATAAATATTTGTATGAGAAAGAAACATAATTATGGTATAGTATTTGACTCAGCTGTGAATAATATGAATATAGTCATAATAATGTAAGCAGTAAATGCTGATTTGACCCAAGATAGCTATTTAATTGTTACTAATATATTACAATATTAATATAGTAGGAGAGGGGACATGATGGGAAGGTATAAGAGAATTAAGGAACAGTTTAAATTTTTTTTAAGTTTTAAATTATATACATGTGCTTTTTGATAAAAAGTAAATTTTAAAAATATACCCTATACATTAAGAAAGCATACAGCCACAAGAAAAGCCAACTTATGATGGCTTAAATGGAGGTGTATTTTTTTCTCACATAACAAGAAGACTGGAGGTAGGCAGCTGCTGGCATTAATTCAGCAGCTTAACAATTTCAGGGCTACTGTTTCCGTAATTCTCTTGGATATTCCCTCATGGTCATATGATGGGTGCCCCAGCTCCAGGCATTACATCCACATCTAAGGAAGGAGGAAGGAACTCTGTGCCATCTATCCTTTTTATCAGGAAAGCAAAAGCTTTCCCAGAAGTTCCCTCAGCAGTCTTCTGCCTATATCTTCTTGGTCAGAATTCCCACAGCCACTTCTAACTGCAAGGGGGTCTGGGTGTATTTAGCTTCTGCGTAGAGGAGTCAGGTAGATAGAAAAGGGCTGAAAATGGGTGATGATTTAGCCAATTAACAGTGTTTGCCAAATCATGCAAAAACTGAAGTGTGTGTACATGTGTGCACACACACATACACACACACACCAACAATGTAACTTAGGCAGATGTAATGTCAGGTTACCCTATAACCAACCACCTTAGCACCTATTTTTTTTACATCTGCCCTACTTTCTGCATTTTTTGTTTTTTGCGGTACGCGGTCCTCTCACTGTTGTGGCCTCTCCCATTGCGGAGCGCAGGCTCCGGACGCGCAGGCTCAGCGGCCATGGCTCACGGGCTCAGCCACTCCGCGGCATGTGGGATCTTCCCGTACCGGGGCACGAACCCGTGTCCCCTGCAACGGCAGGCGGCCTCTCAACCACTGCGCCACCGGGGAAGCCCCGCTTTCTGCATTTTAAAATAGCACATCATCTATAGACCTATGAGTCTGTGGTACAAACATACCTCAGTTTATTTAACTACTAATGGACATGTAGATTATTTCTACATGTTTGCCATTAGAAACAATGTTTCAATAAACTCAACATTCCATTTTTTTGAAAGTCTCCTCCACTGGCTTCTAAAACCACTTTTCTGTCTATTCTGCATCTGTCTCATTTATTGGCTCCTTTGCCTCTGCTCATTTCCTAAATGTTAGTGTTCCTTGTTGCTCTATCTTAGGTCCCTTTCTCACTCTACAAAACCTTTTAGGGCAATCTTATCTGCTTTCATTGTATAAATTAGTACCCTTATGATGATGACTCCATCTCATGCCCAGCCCTCACTTCTGAGTTTCAGACCCATAGAACCAACTGCCTCTTTGAACTTCTCCACTTAGACACCCCACAGGCACTTTCAAACTTAACTTGTCCCACTGATCTTTCCCACAAAACTTGTACTTTCTCCAGTATTCTCCGTCTTGGTGAGTAAAATTCTGCCTCTTTAACACCTTGTAGTTTCCTCTCCATTTCTGCTGTTATTGCTAAGTTCAAATAATCTCCTAAAACATTATGTTCATGGTCTCCTTCCCCTACAGTGGCTCCCTTGCCAGCTGTATCAAACACAAAATCCTCAATTTAGCATTTAAGATCTTCCACTGATTCATCCTCCTTCCCAGTCTTATCTTTAATCCTCCATGAAGGCGTTCTACTTTAGCAAAAGGACCACTTATCACATACTACCTTGGGCAAATCACTAATCTCTCTAAGCATTACTTTTCTCTCAGTCTCACCTTCTTCATCAGTAATAAAAGAGGTTTGAGCTCCAAAGTCCTGTTCTATTTTAACATTCTGGATTATTCCCTTTACACCAATCTGGTAAAATGGCATCACTACACGCCCATCCATTCTTGATTCTTTTCTTTTCCTAAACTTCCATCCCAAGTATAGATAGTCCCCAATGTACAATGGTTCAACTTATGATTTTTCGACTTTGTGACGGTGCTAAAGTAATACACATTCAGTAAAAACTGTACTTCGAATTCTGATCCTTTCCCAGGCTGGTGATACGCAGCACAACACTCTCTCATGATGCTGGCAGAGGCAGCAAGCTGCAGCTCCCAGTTAGCCTCATGATCATGAGGGCAAACGACTGATACACTTACAACTATTCTGTACCCATACAACCATTCTGTTTTTTCACTTTCTATATGGTATTCAATAAATTAGATGAGATATTCAACACTTTATTATAAAATAGGCTTTGTGTCAGATGATTTTGCTCAACTGCAGGGTAATGTTAAGTGTTCTGAGCACTTTTAAGGTAGGCTAGGCTGAAATACGATGTTCAGTAGGTTAGGTATATTAAATGCATTTTCAACTTAACAATATTTTCACCTTACAATGTGTTTATCAGGATATAACTCCGCCATAGGTCGAGGAAGATCTGTACTGTTGCTACTTCCTCCAAAACTTTTCTGGTATCGATCTACTTCTCATCTTTACTACTTCCAATCTAATACAAGCCACCATCATCTCTTATCTGTGCTACAACAGCCTCCTAACTTGTCTTCCACCTCTTCCTTCACCCTTCTCCAAATCATTCTCTACACAGCAGCCAGAGTAAGCTTTTAAAAATGTAAGTGAGATAATACATTCCCTTACTCAAAAGCCCTTCAGTGGGGCTTCCCTGGTGGCACTGTGGTTCAGAGTCCGCCTGCCGATGCAGTCCGCCTGTGCTCTGCAACGGGAAAGGCCACAACAGTGAGAGGCCCACGTACCACAAAAAAAAAAAAAAAAAAAAAAAAAGCCCTTCAATGGCTTCTCATTGTTCTTCAGACAAAATTCAAACTTCCTACCACGGTCTAGGGCTCTGTGCCATCTGGTCCCTGTCTATCTTTCCAACCTCCACATACATACCATATACACACCACTCTACCCTTTATTCATCCACACCTCCTTGCTCAAAAACTCTTTCCCATTCTAATGCCCTTGCACCTGCCATTCCCTCTGCATGAAATGTTTTCCTCTAATATTTCAAATAGGTAGCTTGATCTCATCTTTCAATTCTCAGCTCAAACATCACTTCCTCAAAAACATCTTCTCTGACCATACTATTTAAAGTAGGCACTCCACTTCTTTAGTTACTAACATATCCCACTATTCCTTTCAGAGTAATTATAAGTCCAGAATTATTTTGCTTTTCTAGTTGTTTATTATTTCACTCCCCCACTAGAGTGTTAATTTCACAAGGGCAAGGACCTTCATTGTCTTGATCACAGCTATATCCCAGCTCTTAGCATAATACCAAATGAATAAATCTCTGCCCTTTAGTTCTTCAAAAAGCCTTTCTTGATTAATATCATACAGTTCTTTCCTTCAGAATCCCTTCAGTACTCATACATTACATAGTTTGTACTACTTGCATTCCCATTCCTTGACTGTTGCTTTGTAAATATGCTTAAGTGGTTTGTTTTTGTTTATTGAAATATTGCCTTTCCAAGGGCTATCTTCTACTTTCCAGGTGTACTTCAAGATACACAGTATTAGTTAGATAGGTGCTGCAGGTACTCTGGTGGCCTTTTGGACATAGCTATGTCATCTTCCTGACATGGATCCTGCTTTATGCTTTAGCTCAACAAGGCAACACTAAGCAGTCACAGGTTCTCTACTGTTCCTGCAGTGTGGCTGCTAAACCCTAACCAGCATTTAGGCATCTAAATCCTAAGCAGGCAAACTCAAATGTGCTGCCTTTATCACCATCGGGAGCTTCTGAAAGAAATGGGCACAGTGGGCAATGCTGTATTCCAGGTAGACAGAGCTGAGGTTCCTCAATCTAGGAGCCAGTCTGATTAAATATCTCTTCTAACCAGGCTATAAAGTGGGAAGAAAAGTGAGGTGAGAGGAAACAGGCTATACTGCAGGATACCACAGAATCATGATTTGAGCAAGAACTTCTAAGGCCACCTTTTCAATCCCTTTACCTACGCTGTACTGAATCCAGACAGAATCAAACTAATGGATTTCTGTGGTCCACAGAATGGGTCAGACTGGAAAATAGGAGAAATTATAGAAGTCTGCTTTCTTTGTAGCATTTACTCTCAGAGGAGAAACCCAAGGTTTCTAGCTTCCAATAGAACTACAACTAGAACCACTTAGAAATAGGGGTCAGCAAATATGGCCCACAGTCCAAACCCAGCCTGCTGCCCATTTCTGTAAATAAAGTTTCATAAGAACACAATCAGCCCCATTTGTATTGCCTATGGCTGTTTTGCATTACAACAGCACAATTGAGTAGTTGAGACAGAGACTGGCCTGCAAAGCCAAAAACAATTAACTATCTGATCCGTTACAGAAAAAGTTTGCCAACCCTTGACTTAGAGTATTGTTTAAACTATATATGCTTTGGGGTCAGACAGAGCTCAGTTCAAGTTAGTAACCACCTTGCAGAGCTTTTGTGAGGATGAAATGAGATGGTTTGTACGAAGCATTTAATACCATGTCAGGTATAAAGTAAGCACTTAAATTTTAATAATTATATGTATGTGTACATATGTATTTTAAATTCTCATGCTCGGCTTAAAATTGAAGCTGATTACCATTCACTTTTTTTTTCTTAAAAGGGCATGAAATCATCTTACTCCACTTTTGTCCTCATGTACAGTTTGTAGACAGACATGGGCTCCTGACTGACTCTCACTTCAAGCCCAATATACATGTCTCTGTCTGGTCTTGGAAGTCTAAAAGGGCACTAATATCTGTGCCTTCTCTTCTTTATTTACTAGCTGAATATACAACACGTGACCCTTTCATCACCATAGGATCATAGACAGATTGTCCTTAGGTTTACTGCTGCTCAAAAGCACATGGAATCTACCTAAGGCAGTCTTGTCACACTGCCCCAGGACTTCTGTGTTCTCTCTGCCTTTACCTTATGACCCAATAGACATGTTATTTCAAAGAGAACAGCCTTATTCCTGATTGTTACCTGCTGGTGTGAGATGGTGGCTTCTCAACCGCCCATGGCAGACTGCATTTTTGTTACAAAGGACTCACACAACTGCAGGGACTTCAACCAGATAACCTGTAAAGTTCTTCTTACTCTGAGGTTCTATAGGGCACACTCGAAGCAGCCCCCTCTCCATATAATCTCATAGTCAGTTGACTCACCAGGGAATGATGAAACTCTAGTCAGATGTTGGTCACCATCACTATTGTCACACCAGACCAGAGTAATCACTGCTTCCACTGAACTCCTCTAGCGCTTATTGACTATAATATCTTGACAACTACCATAGGCTTCCTGGTGGTATTATTTACATTTTCATGGAACTATCTATTCAACATCTACAATTGAATAGCTAATAGACATCCCAAACTTAACTTCTTCAAGAATCAAATTCCTGATTTTTTTTTTTTTTTTTTTTTTGCGGTACGTGGGCCTCTCACTGTTGTGGCCTCTCCTGTTGCGAAGCACAGGCTCCGGACGCGCAGGCTCCGTGGCCATGGCTCACAGGCCCAGCCGCTCCGCGGCATGGGGGATCTTCCCGGACCGGGGCACGAACCCATGTCCCCTGCATCGGCAGGCAGACTCTCAACCACTGTGCCACCAGGGAGGCCCCCTGATTCTTATTCCCTATCCCTAACCCACTCCTCTTGTATTCTTAGCCATCTCAGTAAATGAGAAACTTTATTCTTCCAATTGCTAGATCAAAAACCTTGAGGTCATTCTTGACTACTCTTTCTTTCAGATCTTTAATCCAATCTCTCAACTAAACTTGTCAGCTCTGTCTTCAAAATAACCTGAGAGTCTGATCTTTTCTTGTCCCCTTAACTGCTAGCACACTGCTCTGAGCCACCATCATCTTTCACCTGGATTACTATCTAACAGCTCCTAACCAGTCTCCCTGCTTCTACTTTTGCCCTCTATAGTGAAATCCACACAGTAGTCTACTTTGTGAAATAAGTCATGTCGTGTCACCCCTCTGCATAAAATTTTCCACCAGTTTCCCATATCAGATTAAAAGTCAAATATCTGTACAATGATCTATAAGGCCCTAAGTAGTTTGGCCTCCCACTATCTCTCTGATGTTATCTCCTATCGCCCTCCTGTTGCTTACTTTGCTCTGGCCACAATGGCCTTCTTACAGTTTTTTAATCACATCAAGCACACTGACAATTCAGGCCTTTGCACTTGCTGTTCCTTCTGCCTAGAACATTCTTCTCCAAGATATTTTGCTCTCTCATTTCCTTCAATATCTCGTATAATGTAATGTTATCAGACAGGCCTTCCCTGACCACCCTAGATAAAATAACAGGGCTCTACTCCATCCTACCCTGGCCATTACACTCCCTATTCCCTTATCCTGGTTTATTTTCTCCATAGCACTGATTACACCCTGATATATTATATATTTACTTGATTTATTTTCTGCCTTCTCCCCCCCCCACCACAAGAACGTAAGTTTTATGAGGGCAGGAACTCCGTTTTGGTTCACTACTATATCTTCAATACCTAGATCATGCCTGACATGTAATAAGTGTTCAATAAATATTTGGGGAATAAATTAATTAATCAGTCCTATCCTTCCCCCTAATCTATAAACTCATTGTACAGGTAAACTTTGCTGTCTTCTTCTTTGTGATCCTAGCACCTAGCATTGTGTCCTGAACATAGCAAGTGTTCAAAGAATGTTTGCTGTAATTAGGATTCGATCATGGCTCTGGAAATCTTCAGTTTGCACTAGATCCTGATGTTATACTGGTATTTCATGCTCCTCTTCTAAGACTCCCAAGTTCTCTGGTCCAAAATCTATAGCATTATGGATGTCTTGTGGCATTATGAATAACTTATCTACAGGATACCACCCAGGGCTGCCCTCATTGACAGAAATTCTGATCAGGTAGATCAGATACTAGGAGTACAGGGCTAGTCATTTCATGGTCAGTTGGCTTTGCTGTGTTACACCATCCTTCCCCCAGCCTTCTCCTAATTCTAGTGAGTTTTGCTAAAGCATTTGGCTAGAAGCAGAATCAATCATAAATAGGAAAGCAAAACTGTCTTTCTATTGCTGAATGAGTAAGGATATAGCCTGATGGTCAGTAATATTATCATATAGGAAAGACAGCATAATATCCCATGATATGACTGTTTTTAAAAATTAAAAAGTCCTTACCTCAATGAGAAGAACATTTATGAACCTGGTAGCTAAAACAAAAGAAATTAGAATACGCAAAACTCCAAGAGTGATTTTTTTCTCTACCCTCATCAACTTAAAAAATAATAATAAATGAAATAAAATATTACTCATATCTCTGATTTTGATTCTTAATCTAATACACAAAAAAGAGCACAAGATAAAAGGACAAACAAAATAAGACAGCCAGACATAAGAAATAAAATTAATTTCCACAGTAGACTTTGTAGCAGCCAACTACTCACAAACAGGAAAAGGGCAAAGGCACCTCCCTAGGGTCAAGAGAACAAGAACACATTTCACTGCCCATGGATGCTCTTTGCCAATCCAAAAAAAGTTGGCAGGCTGGATTCAAATAGTGAATGTTATAGAAACAGCATGGTAAAAGGTAGATGATTCAGAAAACTCAGCAGTATAATTCTAATATAGGTCACTAGTATGAGGAAAACAACCCACAATCTTCTCACTGGCACAAACCCCAGAATCAATGAAAACTGATTTGTCCTTTCCCCGCTATCTCCCTCTGATGCCATCCCTTCCCTTTTCTTGTCCCTCTTTTATTGAGTTTGTACTATAGATTTATACAGTCAATTTTTGTATCCTCAAAAATTTCACTTTGGTGAGAGAACACTGAGTCAGCACTGGTCTATACTACCAGATCTATCCATATATATATCCATATATGTGAAGTGATATAGTACTTCTAAGGTTATTTCTAAGATTATCCTGATCCAGCAGCATAAGTTCCAAGAAAGCTTAAGCATGCCACGTCACCCCAGTACTCAGAGCTCTCCTAGCCCTACCTCAGTCTGCCTTGGCATCTGTGACCTGTTCTAGCTCTTCTGTGCAATCACTTGCACATTACAGGTGTGAGAACAGTGAGAGAGGGACATCAACTCATGGCAGTGGGGGGAGGCAGGGGAGAGAAATTGTAAACCGTGGTTCAGGGTCTCACAATAAACTGCTGTGTGTCACATCCACAGCAATAACCTGCTTCTTGAGGAAGCTTCTTCCTTCCAGCCTAGTGCCTATGTTCTATGCTATCAGCTCCTGTGTGGCTCAACTAAGACAGACTGGAGTCAGAAAAGCAGATGGAGTTCTTCCTACACAGGATGAAGCAGTATAAAGAATGCTAGGCAGAAGAATGGAGAGGCAGTTCCTCAGGGCTAGGAAACTCCTTGACATCCCAGGACAACCAAATGTCAATCATATCTTAAATCCAGCATGAAGGGGAAAAAAATGCCACATTGTACTTATTTTCCTATTACTGTTTATTGGCTGAGGCTTCCAGGAACTAGGATTATTGTGACAGGAACTAGGATTATTGTGGTCTGAAGGTAAGAAGACTTGAACCTGATTTGCTAAATGAATCTAGACTGTAGTAAAGTGAAAGGAGGGAAGAAAGACAGTTATCGCTTTTCTAGGAATACATTTCAGTCACTCACCACTCTGAGTTAGCATGAATCAGATTAACTATCCTGTGGCTTGTGCAGGTAAAATACCTTTTAAAAAACAGAGCAAGATAATTGAGTAGACATCCCCTGTACAATAAATAACTAAAAATAATTCTCTATCACAATGGGGGAGGGCAAATCTGATCTTGGGATCTATGTGCCATTAGAGTTGATTAAAACAAGAAGAAGAAGAAGTAGATTCAGCAGCTCTGCCCTCCATACCCATCTTGTGGTGGGAAATGGCAATTTCAGTGGCCCAGGCTGACACCCCGCTTCCCTGACAAATTAAACATTCCAAAAGCTCAAAAAATACTGGAAAAATTAAACAGAGCATCTACTTCATTTAAGACATTTAAGTAATGCTTCATAAATTATTGCCTAGATGAATAAAGTGATTGTGAAATTCAAGAAAACAAGTTAAACTACAAGAAAATTCCAGATAAAACTACAAAGCTAAACATCAATTTGGTCCAGTGACTTAAATATAAGAGTCAAATACAGTTCTTTAAACTAGTAACCCTTAGGCCCCCATAGGATCCCTCCTATAGATAGAGAACAGTACGGTCTTTGAACTCAGACCTCCAGTCCTGGAGTTTCTCCTTCTTAATGCCAAGAACAACCCTGCTAGAAAAAAAGACTGCGCCAGCCCCAGCTCCAGCTCCACACATCAGCCGGTGGAGCAGCTGGGGCAGCCTGGCCTCCTCCCTCTATCCACTCTTTGGGGGTGGAGTAGCAGGAGAGGAAGATGATGAAGAGAGGTTTGGGGCTCAGGAAACCTTCAAGGTCCACACTGTTTCTCTCCCCGCCCCCCGCCCTCCTGTTGGAAGGTCAAAGGTAGGTGAGACCAAAATCAAACGGAGAAGTAGATTTTGCATAGGGGGGAAATGGATTCAACAAAAGTCAAGTGTATCTGGATGTGGTGACTGCCCAGAAAGCCCCCTTCCCACTTCGTTCTCTCCTTCTCACACCACTTAGGAGTCACCTCTGTCTGGGTCACGGGCCCGGCCAAGCAGCCTGGGAGGCAGCGGGAGCTACCCTGGCTGCGAGGCTCAAGCCCCAAGCAATCAAACTCGGTACTGCGAAAAATGGGAGGGAAAGGGGACCTGAGGGCAAGAAGGCAGGGCTGGGTCTCTTCTGCTCCAGAGGAGAGACACGAAGGGAGGAAGCTGCGCTGAAGGGAGGGCGAGCTGGAAAAGCTACGACGGAATCCCGAGAGAAACTAAAGCAGGGGAATGCTGGATGGAGAGGAATCCGAAACAGAGCAATAGCGAGACAGCCGACAGCGGCCGGCGGCCGGCGGGGGCCCGGCCGCTGACTCAGTGAAAGCTGCAAAGGGCGGGCCCCGGGAGACCTCACAGCGCGATGGTGACTGGCCGCCGCGCGCGGGGACCCCGAGGCGGGCGCGGCCGCGGGGGCTCACCGTGTCCTTGGACGAGCCCAGCTTCTTGAGGCCGTCCAAGGGCAGCAGGTCGGCCGAGTCCTTGTGGATGAACTGCACGGCCTGCTTCATCCGGCGCTGCTGCCGCAGCGACGCCCCCTCCCGCCTGTCCGTCTCCTTGCGGCCGCCCTCGGTGAGGAGTCCTGAGTAAAACATCGCTGAGGCGCCCGCGGCCCAGCGTCCCGGTCGCTCCCGGAGCCCCGGCAGCCCTCAGCCTCGAGCTTCTCCAGCGCCGCGAGAACCGCGCGCCGCCCTTTTTATAGCCGAGCGTGACGTCACTGGGAGCAGCCAGTGTACACGCGGGGGGCGGGGCCGCCCCAGCCTGCGCGCTGCTTCCCAGAGTCCCGGGCCGCTGCCCACACCCGCACCACCCCACTGGGGCACGGGGCGGGAGAGGAGGAGTGGCGCTGGCGAGACTGACTCCGAGCGCCAAGGTCTACCGCGGCAGCTTTACCCAACCGGTCCCTCGCGTTGTGGGTGCCCCGCATCCCCTGGACCGAGATGAAGTGTGGGGAGGCCAACGCAGGAGCGGCCTCTCCCACGGCAGCCGCCGCCACCTCCTGGTCCCCGCTCACCTGTCCACGCCGTGGCCGACCCCGGGATCACCGACAGCCGGGCCATGCCCCGAGTCCTGCCTCCTGCGCCGCTGCTCGGCTTCACCAGTTCCCACTTTCGCGCCCCTCCTGGAGCCCTAGCGCCCAAAGCCCCGGCTCCCGAGGACCGGCGGCGCACTCCGAAGTTGGATTGCTAGGGATTTCTCCAACTTCAGATCGGTCCCCACCCACCAGGCCCACGTGACTGGGGAGGGGGCAGCCCCTGCGGGCCGGCCGGAATCTGCCTTCCGGGGACCCTCCCTCCTCCCTGCTCCCTCTGCCCGCGGGCCCAGGACCCGCACATCCGAGCCAGGGAAGCAGAGCTTGGGGGATGCCTGCGGGTCACCCTGGGGCTGAGGAGTGGCGAGGGTCCCCGCCTCCGCACGACTGCACACGAGTGCGAGCCCTACACCTGCTCTTCGGAACACCCGGCAGAAAAGCACGTTTTTCTCAGCCAACACTCGGGCTCTCTCCAGCATGACTCTGGGAGCAACTGGAACCCGGTTTTCTTTGTGAATAAGTCATACTCTCAAGCCATTCCAATCGGGCCTTCAGGCATCCTGGGTCCTGGCCTCGACGTTGTGACTTAGTACAAACCACGTTTTCCACTCTAGAAACTAACACCACTGCACTCTCCCACCCCATTTCACAGGAGCAGGCATGAAATAGAAAGATCTGCTCCCTGAAGAGAACCAACAAAAGTAAGAATAACGACATTTACTGAGCCTTTACCATGCACCAGGCACCAGAATAAATACTTAAAATGCAGTCTTTCATTGAATCATGGCAATAACTTATGAGATAGTATCATTATTCCCATTTTACAGGCAAATGCCTGAGACCTCCTAACTGGTCTCCTGAATGTGCCTTGGTTCCCTTCCAATCCATTGTTCCCTGCTGCCAGAATAATCTTTTCAAACTACAAATGTGATCATCTCACCTCCCTGCTTAGAGCACCACAAAAGTCTTCCTATTGCTCTCAAAAGACCCATATTCTTGCATGGTCTGCCCCACATCTGCATCTCCACTCTGTACTTCAGCCTCATGAGCTTTCTTTCCTCCAGTTCCTTGGAGAAGCCATTCTCCCTCCAAATGGCTGACCTTTGAATATCCTGTTCCCTCTGTGTGGAATGTCCCCTCCAAACCTGTGTAGTAAACAGACCTCAATTCCACTGTCATGTCTTTAGGAAAGCCTTCTCTAACCTCCCAGAGGGAGTAAGTTCTTCCTAATTATAAACTACGCATCTCTCCTGGACGTTCCACTTTTTTTGGTGGTAGTGGTGGGGGCGTTATTGGTTGTTTGGTTAATATTTATTTCCTTAATTAACTGTAAGCTCCAAGAAGGCAACTGAGTCCATTTTTTGCTTACCATTGAATCCCTAGCTCACAGAAGGCACTCAGTAAATACTAGTATAAGTACAGCAAGAAGTTAAGGTCTTATCTGAGGAAAGCAAGAGGTAGAGCTGGGATTTTAACCTCAGACTGTCTGCCCCCAGAACCTGTGCTGGACTTCCCAGACCTAGAAGGGCTGGGTTTGACCTTGCTTCTTTCCCTCAGTTCCTGCCTTCAGCACTTGTCCTAGATTCAGAGCTCACATATTCCTGTGGGGAGATAAATCCAGAAGGTCAGAAGGCTGCTCACCTGGCTTCAAGGAAGCCCCAGGGATTCCTTGTCCCCCAGCACACATTGAGCGCGCAGCCACCTGGAGGGGGGCAAACGGGGGGGGGTGGGATTGCAGCTCACCTTCCAGTTCCCTGGCACACTTCCAGCAGTGAACAACAGTGGCTGCCCTGGGCCCTTCTGTCCTGTCGCCTGGATCCCTGCCTAGTCACTCCTCCAGGCCTGAGTCGCCCAGGGAATGGTAAAAGACAGCCTTGCCTTGTCTCTCTAGGATAGGTGCCTCTGAGCTCAGCAAAACATCAGGACAGGTCCAAAAGTGAGGGCCCCTGGGGCTCCGGCCAGGACAGCTACTTTCCTCTGAGAGGAAGCCAGGCAGGCAGATTCCAACTCCCCATCCGCAGGCAGCTCAGCTCAGTCTTGCAGCCTTTTTGTTGGGGATGGCCCGACAGAAGAAAGGGGCTTCTTTCATAGTGAGATTCCCCCGACACCCCTACCCAGAAAACCAGGAGCTGAATGTCTCTGATTGAACTGGAATTTGTCCATATCAAGTGTTATGGGAAAATAAATAGAGCCTTGGCTGGAGATGAGAGTCTTTTTGTGAATGCAGAGCTCTTTGCTATAGTGGGATTTGTGTTCTGCAATTGGATCTATGGCCCCAACACCTACTGGTCCCCTCATCTCTCAGAGATCTTCCTCAGCCAGACTGATACCATCACTGCTCTTAAGCATGGGGCAAGGTATGAGGCCAACCCCACTCCCTGTAAACACCCTATGAGTTTCTGCAGACTGCAGACCTCTGGGCAGTTTATCCCGTTTGACCAAATGACTTTGAGCAAGTCACTTCCTACCTCTAAGCCTCAGTTTCCACATCTGTAAAATGGATGCAGCAAGATTGCTTATAAAATTGGGCTTTGTAAACTCTGGAAGGCTGTACCAAGGAAAAGTCATTATTAATTCTCCATATAGCCAACCTCCCCTGCCCCACTGACCCATCTAGAAAAAACTATAATATAGTTGTGAAAAGCACAGGTTTTGGAGTTTGATACACTAGGTTTGAATCCCTGCTCTTCTACTTACTAGCTATGCAACTAGTAAGCTACTAAGTTACTTTGCCACTCTGAGTTTTAGCTCCTCATCTAGAAAATGATGCTAGTAATGTATCTACCTCTCAGGGCTGCTGTGAAGATTAAATGAAATAATAATACACATAGCACATTGTGGCATGTAGTAAGGGCTCAGCAGAAGGTAGCTACCGTAATTACCTGGGACAGTCTCAGGATTGCTGAGCCTCAGAATGGGCCCTGGCCTATGCTTCCTCCAAGCCTCCCTACAGACCTGAGCATCTCACCCCCTCCTTGGAACCAAGGCCTCCTGGGGTAGCAGCTGGCCTCCTCTCTTCCTCTCTGTGGTGTCTCTGGATTCTGAATTTACCATGTGAAGTAAATTCTGCTTTAAATTCTGTTTTAAATTCTGTTCTAAAATCCTAACATCCTGCCTTGGCTGTTATAGAGGGTATGTCCTGGAAAATTATGCTAGATAAGCTGATGCTGCTTCAGTTAGGATTTTATTCATGTTGTTCTTATTATAAGTCACAGGAAACCCAGTTGAAAATTTCCTAAGCAAAAATGAAAACTTTTTCCTCCTGAAACTAACACAATATTGTAAATCAACTATACCTCAATTTTTTTTAAGAAAAGGAAAACTGTCCCCTTAATTTAAAAGTGCAGGGGTTTTAGGCATGGCTGAATCCAGGGGCTCAAACAACATTAACACTGTCTTTCAACTCTGAGCTGATGCCACTGTAGGCCGGCTCTTCTAGTGTGATGGCTGTCAGCAGCTCCAGGCTTATAATCTGTTCACCTAGAAACTCTCTTTTGGGTCTTCAGGTAACAGGGAGACCTTTGAGAATGGTCTACAGGATGAGTGCTGGGGGTGAGAGTCCAGAAAAGTAGATGAGAAGATCAGAGGAGAAAGAGAAAATAGTCAAGGAACTTTCATCCCCCTGCCCTTGCTACCCATGCATATTTTGCTCTGACTTTGCCCTTGGGCACACACTGGAAGTAATGGCCACTGCCCGGCTCACCCTTCACTCACCATCTCCATCCTTGTAGTTGCAGAGTCCCCTTCTTCCTCTGGTGCCCTTAGTACCACTCCAAATCCCTCTGGCAGGAAGATTCTTCAAACAGCTGTCCCCTGCAGGTGTTGTATGTCTACCAGGATCTCTGGCTACACGTTGCCCCCAAGTTGACACCCAGCCCTGAAGACGGTCGACTTTGGCAGGTTAACGCAAAGACAAGCGTTACTTCTGTCTTCTTCCTTCAGGGTAATTGCCAGTGTCACCATAGCCTCATAAAACAAGACTGATGGCAGCCCCGCTGGTGTTTTCCAAAGTTGGCTGGGTCTTTTGGATCCATTCCTGTCAGCAGTGATTTTGTTTCATTTCCTGGCATGAGAACAGGATGTAATCTCAAATAAGATAGCAAAAGAGGACAGAAAAGTGGGGGGGGGGAAATCTCAGTATCTCAAGTGAGAATGTCTGGTGGAAAGAGGCTTGGCACTGAATCCCGGCTCTGCTCCTTGCTTGTTGTGGGACCATGGCCAAGTTTCTGCAGCTCTCTGAGCCTCAGTTTATCCATCTGGCCAGGCTCTGTGTGGTTTAAATAGGATAATATGTAAAGCAAAGGGCCTGGCACAAAGTGAGCCCTCGATAAATATGAGCCCTGTTCCTCTTTCCTTCCTCTGTCCAACATAGGTAGAGAACCTGGAGAAAGGGCGAGAACAGAGGCCAGGGGAGAGCTCTACCGTCTGGAAACAGACCTGTGAAGATGGCAAACTTCTGAGAACGCGGCACAGCCTTGGCTTGACAGGCTGGCTCCAAATCCCTTTTTGTCACACCCAGCCAGAGGTAAGAGGGCTTGCAGGGCACCTCAGAGCACCTGGTTACCTCTGTCTACCTCAGGAGCACGGAGGCCTCCACTGCCTTCCCCCAAAAGAACTAAGCATGTGGCTTGCCTGTGACAGTGACAGGTCAGTGGCCCTCACTGGGCAAGCTCTGGCTTGTGGGCAATGGCAGCAGAGAGGCCAAGGGCTCTGTGCTTGGGCGTGCAGACATCTACACACCACACACACTCACACTCACACAGCATTCACTGACCTATATTCACACAGCTCTGTACTGCCTGAGGAGATAAGTCCTTGTGATTATTTTTAAAGGTTTTATTTGGAAACAATTTCAAACTTACCAAAGTTTGCAAAAATAAAAGCAATACAAAGAACACCTGTATATTCTTTAACCAGATCATTAACATTTTACTGCATTGGCTATATCATTTGCTTTCCCTCAACACAAACACACAACAAACACACCCAAGCAAAACACTTTTTCTAAACTATTTGAGGATAAGCTACATACATTATGACCATTTACCACTAAGATTTCATTATATATTTCCTGGGAATAGGAATTTTTCTCGTATATAACACTGCAGATATAAACCTCATAAATTTTCATTGATACAATACTTTTATTTATTATTGTTCGTGTTTCAGTTTTGTCAATTGACCTAATAATGTTCTTCATGACATATTCCTCTAGTACAGGATCCAGGCTAGGGTCAGGGGTTGTATTTGTCATGTCTCTTTCTTTTTCTTTTTTTTTATAGATTATTTTAATTATTTATTTTTGGCTGTGTTGGGTCTTTGTTGCTGCGCGCAGGCTTTCTCTAGTTGCGGCGAGCGGGGGCTACTCTTCATGGCCGTGAGTCGGCTTCTCATTGCGGTGGCTTCTCTTGTTGCGGAGCACGGGTTCTAGGCGGTTGGGCTTCAGTAGTTGTGTGCGCGGGCTCAATAGCTGAGGTTCGCGGGCTCTAGGGCGCAGGCTCAGTAGCTGTGGTGCACAGGCTTAGTTGCTCCACGGCATGTGGGATCTTCCTGGACCAGGGATCGAACCCGTGTCCCCTGCATTGACGGGTGGATTCTTAACCACTGTGCCACCAGGGAAGTCCCCTGTCATGTCTCTTTAGCCTCGTTTAATCTGGAACCTCTCCACAGTTTGCTTTGTCTTTTATGACACTGACATTTTTGAAGAATACAGCACTCCATCTTTTTATTAAATAACTTTTTTTAAATAAATATGAGCAATTTCATTCTAGAATTCCATCTTTTAGGATATGGGGGGATGACATTCTGGGTACCAATAATTCTGTTACTTAGGGTCGCTTCAAAAAAGAGATGCTATTCTTTATTTATTTATTTTTATAGTCAGCCATCTTTTTTGAATCTTTTTTTTTGAATTTTATTTTATTTATTTTTTTATACAGCAGGTTCTTATTAGTTAGCCATTTTATACATATTAGTGTATATATGTCAGTCCCAATCACCTAATTCATCACACACACACCCTCACCCTGCCACTTTCCCCCCTTGGTGTCCGTATGTTTGTTCTCTACATCTGTGTCTCTATTTCTGCCCTGCAAACTGGTTCATCTGTACCATTTTTCTAGGTTCCACATATATGTGTTAATGTACGATATTTGTTTTTCTCTTACTTCACACTGTATGACAGTCTCTAGATCCATCCACATCTCTACAAATTACCCAATTTCACTCCTTTTTATGGCTGAGTAATATTCCATTGTATATGTGTACCACATCTTCTTTATCCACTCGTCTGTCGATAGGCATTTAGGTTGCTTCCATGTCCTGGCTATTGTAAATAGTGCTGCAATGAACATTGGGGTGCATACGTCTTTTTGAATTGTGGTTTTCTCTGGGTATACGCCCAGTAGTGGGATTGCTGGATCATATGGTAATTCTATTTTTAGATTTTTAAGGAAGCTCCATACTGTTCTCCATAGTGGCTTTATCAGTTTACATTCCCACCAACAGTGAAAGAAGGTTCCCTTTGCTCCACACCCTCTCCAGCATTTACTGTTTGTAGATTTTCTGATGATGCCCATTCTGACTGGTGTGAGGTGATACCTCATTGTAGTTTTGATTTGCATTTCTCTAATAACTAGTGATGTTGAGCAGCTTTTCAAGTGCTTCTTGGCCATCTGTATGTCCTCTTTGGAGAAATATCTATTTAGGTCTTCTGCCCATTTTTTGATTGGGTTGTTTGTTTTTTTAATATTGCGCTGCATGAGTTGTTTATATATTCTGGAGATTAATTCTTTGTCCGTTGATTCGTTTGCAAATATTTTCTCCCATTCTGAGGGTTGTCTTTTCATCTTGTTTGTAGTTTCCTTTGCTTTGCAAAGGCTTTTAAGTTTCATTAGGTCCCATTTGTTTATTTTTGTTTTTATTTCCATTACTCTAGGAGGTGGATCAAAAAAGATCTTGTGGGCTTCCTTGGTAGTGCAGTGGTTGAGAGTCCGCCTGCCGATGCAGGGGACACGGGTTCGTGCCCCAGTCTGGGAAGATCCCACATGCCGCGGAGCAGCTAGGCCCGTGAGCCATGGCCACTGGGCCTGCGTGTCCGGAGCCTGTGCTCTGCAACGGGAGAGGCCACAACAGTGAGAGGCCCACGTACTGCAAAAAAAAAAAAAAAGATCTTGCTTTATTTCCCACTGACCAAAACTTTAAGTATTTCATGGAATAAATAAATAAATGTTCTACACTAAGAAAAAAAAATCTTGCTGTGATTTATGTCAAAGAGTGTTCTTCCTATGTTTTCCTCTAAGAGTTTTATAGTGTCCAGTCTTACATTTAGGTCTCTAATCCATTTTGAGTTTATTTTTGTGTATGGTGTTAGGAAGTGTTCTAATTTCATTCTTTTACATGCAGCTGTCCAGTTTTCCCAGCACCATCTATTGAAGAGGCTGTCTTTTCTCCATTGTATATCCTTGCCTCCTTTGTCATAGATTAGTTGACCATAGGTATGTGGGTTTATCTCTGGGCTTTCTATCCTGTTCCATCAATCTATATTTCTGTTTTTGCGCCAGCACCTTGTCTTGATTACTGTAGCTTTATAGTATAGTCTGAAGTCAGGGAGTCTGATTCCTCCAGCTGTTTTTTTCCCTGGTTTGGCTATGTGGGGTCTTTTGTGTCTCCATACAAATTTTAAGATTTTTTGTTCTAGTTCTGTAGAAAATGCCATTGGTAATTTGATAGGGATTGCATTGAATCTGTAGATTGCTTTGGGTAGTATAGTCATTTTCACAATATTGATTCTTCCAATCCAAGAACATGGTATATCTCTCCATCTGTTTGTATCATCTTTAATTTCTTTCATCAGTGTCTTATAGTTTTCTACATATAGGTCTTTTGTCTCCCTAGGTAGATTTATTCCTAGGTATTTTATTCTTTTTGTTGCAATGGTAAATGGGCATGTTTCCTTAATTTCTCTCTCAAATTTTTCATCATTAGTGTATAGGAATGCAAGAGATTTCTGTGCATTAACTTTGTATCCTGCAACTTTACCAAATTCATTGATTAGCTCTAGTAGTTTTCTGGTGGCACATTTAGGATTCTCTATGTATAGTATCATGTCATCTGCAAACAGTGACAGTTTTACTTCTTCTTTTCCAATTTGTATTCCTTTTATTTCTTTTTCTTCTCTGATTGCCATAGCTAGGACTTCCAAAACTATGTCGAATAATAGTGGTGAGAGTGGACATCCTTGTCTTGCTCCTGATCTTAGAGGAAATGCTTTCAGTTTTTCACCACTGAGAATGATGTTTGCTGTGGGTTTGTCGTATATGGCCTTTATTATGTTGAGGTAGGTTCCCTCTATGCCTACTTTCTGGAGAGTTTTTATCATAAATGGGTGTTGGATTTTGTCAAAAGAATTTTCTGCATCTATTGAGATGATCATATGGTTTTTGTTTTTTGATCATATGGTTTTTATTCTTCAATTTCTTAATATGGTTTATCACATTGGTTGATTGGCATATATTGAAGAATCCTTGCATCCCTGGGATAAATCCCACTTGATCATGGTGTATGATCCTTTTAATGTGTTGCTGGATGCTGTTTGCTAGTATTCTGTTGAGGATTTTTGCATCTATATTCATCAGTGATATTGGTCTGTAATTTTCTTTTTTTGTAGTATCTTTGTCTGGTTTTGGTATCAGGGTGATGATGGCCTCATAGAATGAGTTTGGGAGTGTTCCTTCCTCTGCAATTTTTTGGAAGAGTTTGAGAACAATGGGTGTTAGCTCTTCTCTAAATGTTTGATAGAATTCACCTGCGAAGCCATCTGGTCCTGGGCTTTTGTTTGTTGGAAGATCTTTAATCATAGTTTCAACTTCGTTACTTGTGATTGGTCTGTTCATATTTTGTATTTCTTCCTGGTTCAGTCTTGGAAGGTTTTAACTTTCTAAGAATTTGTCCATTTCTTCCAGGTTGTCCACTTTATTGGCATAGAGTTGCTTGCAGTAGTCTCTTAGTATGCTTTCTATTTCTGTGGTGTCTGTTGTAACTTCTTCTTTTCCATTTCTAATTTTTAAATAACTGTTTCACTGAGACATAATTCATATACCGTACAATTTACCACTTAAAGTGTAGAATTCAGTGTTTTTTAATATATTCACAGAGCTGGGCAACCATCACTATAATCAATTTTAGAACCTATTGATCATCCCAAAAGAAACTATGTACCCATTTCTTTTGGGCAGTCATTCCCCATTTCCTCCTAAACTCTCCAGCCCTAGGCAAGCTGTCATCTACAGGTTCTGTCTCTATGGATTTGTTACATTTCATATAACTAGAATTGTACAATATATTTTCTTTTGTGACTGGCTGCTTTCACTTAGCATGTTTTCAAGGTTCATCTATGTTATAGCATGCATCAGTATTTCATTTTTTTATGTCAAATATTACTCCATTTTATGGATTTCTCACATTTCGTTTATCCTTTCAACAAATGATGGACATTTAAGTTGTTTCCACCTTTTGGCTATCATGACTAATGCTGCTGTGCACTTTTGTGTACGTGTTTTTGTATGGACTTACGTTTTCATTTCTCTTGGAGTGGAATTGCTGGGTTACATGGTAATTCTATGTTTAAACTGTTGAAGAACTAACAAACTGTTTTCCAGAGTGGCTGCACCATTTTACATCCCTACCAGCAATGTATGAGGCTTCCAACGTCTCCGCATCGTCACCTACACTTGTCCCTTTGATTATAGCCATCCTATAATGGGTGGGTGTAAAATGATGTCTCATTGTGGTTTTGATTTGCATTTCCCTGATGACTAAAGATGTTGAGCACCTTTTTCATGTGCTTATTGGCCATTTGTTTATCTTCTTTAGAAAAATATCTATTCAGATCATTTTCTCACTTCTAAACTGAGTTATCTATTATTGGGTTGTAAGAGTTTTAATATATTCTAGCTATAAGTCTCTCATCAGATATATGATTTGCAAATTTTTTCCCCATTCTATGGGCTGCCTTTTCACTTTCTTGATGGTGTCCTTTGAAACACAAAAGTTTTTAATTTCGTTGGTGTGAAAGTTATTTCTCTTCCCTTTTAAAAAATGGAGTATTTCTCATTTTGTGTTTATCCAGTTTTCTTGTATTGGGATTGAGGTTATTCATTCTTGGTCTGAGTACTGTGTAGGTGATGTTATGTTCCTCTCAGGGTATCACATCTGGAGCCACATGTTGTCCATCTGTCTTCTATTGAAGATGCTAATTTTGATCATCTCATCAAGGTATTGCTTGATATCTTTACTGTACAATTACTGGCTTTGTTTTTTTCCTCTCCCATTCATATTCTTTAAAAAAGCACTGGGAGTTCTTTTCCCAATGGTGTAACAAAATTCTTTAATAAAACTTATAAAAATGAATATTTAAGAATAGTTTTTTCAGCTTGAATTGTTTTCCTTTTCCACTCCCAAAGAAAATACAAAATTACCAGCACCCACATATACACTCAAAACTATAGTGATATTCTCTACACAGAACTACTTTAGAGTTTAAATGCATGTAATACTTTTGCAAGTATTGCGAGTTTGGTATGTTTTGAAAAGAGTAATTTAATTTTGGGGTGTCAGGAAATGGGTTTTGTCAAAGTCCATTGCCGGCAATGAGCAGGCCTAATAATACTGGCACAGAGCATTAACTGTACATCTTATTAACAGTGAGGTGAATAACTTTGAATAAGTTTTAGAGAAATAAAAAAATAACTGGGATTGGAAGTTTGGGATTGGCATGTATACATTACTATATTTAAAATAGATAACCAATAAGGACCTACAGTATAGCACAGGGAACTCTGCTCAATACTCTGTAATAACCTAAATGGGAAAAGAATCTGAAAAGAATACATACATGTATATGTATAACTGAGAAAAAAAGAAGAAAAGAAAAGAATTTTCAAGTTTATCAGTTACGCTGCAGTGACGCAATGAAGACGTGCTTTTTGGTTCTGCCACATGTTGTTTGAAGGTGGGCAGGAGGCACCACTCTACTCCATCCTCAATATGGAAAAGAGAGGGTGGTGAAGCACATGCTGTTTTCTCAAAATGTCAATCTAGAAGGGACCCAAGTCTCTCTTGGGTGACCAAGAGTGACACACATTTCATTGCCCAAAATGAGTCCCATGGACACATTCAATTTTTTTTTTTTTTTTGGTTGTGCAGCATGCTGGATCTTAGTTCCCCGACCAGGTATCAAACCCATGCCCCCTGCAGTGGAAGCACAGAGTCTTAACCACTGGACCACCAGGGAAGTCCCTGAATGCATTCAGTTTCAAACTCCATGAAAGTGCAATAGCATGGCAGGATCGATGTGGAATACTTGTGAAAAAACATACATCTTCTATTGAATATAAAAATGTTGAAATATATGAAAAATAAATGTCAGTGATATAAGCGATCCATGAGGAATGTCAAAAAAAAAAAAGTAAACACAGGATAGACTCTCAAGCAGGTATTTCACGTACCATAAAGATCGCTTCAAACTAAGGAAAACCGTAACAGAGTAAAATTCTGTCTTAAGTTAAAAAAAAAAAAAAAGGATGAAATTCTCTCTTTTCAGACTGTCTACACTCCACTAGCACATTTCGCTTTGAGTTCTGTGCTCTCTGAGGCACATGATGGTCAGACCCACCTTGGCCAGGCCTATGTCCTCCTCTCTCATCAGGGACTTTGTCCCACTGACCACAAGCCTCATGCAAATTACTCATTTTTGGAACCTGAATTCACACCCTGACAAAGTGAGTGTGTTCATCGGCCTTACTTGCCTACGGCCCTGGGCACTGCTTCTCTGGGGTCAAAGGTTGGACTTTGTCATGCTGGAAACATCAAACCTGAGATGAGCAGCTCTGAAGAATGTGTGATTCTGAGCTCAGCAAGGAGATGTACTGCCATCTTCATACATCAGAGGCTGAGGACTGAAAATAAGGAAAGATGCTGGATTGACAGGTCTCTGTATATGGGTGCTGTTTCTGATCTGAGAGAGATAGTCTTAGGAGATTGGAAGAACACATTTCTCCTTTCCAGCTCAGGAGAATAAGGGTTTTCAGAAGGTCCTGTGGAAGAACCCTAGTCAGGCATTATGGCCTTTCATTCCTACTTCAAGCTCCAATTCTTCTGGTTCTAGAACAAACACATCCTACTAGAAAGCCTGAAACTAAAGGATTCTCTATTCAGTGAAATGGGAGAAACTAGCAGAGTATGAACCCATTTTTTAAGTGTATTTTGGATTTAACTTCTCTAGTCTGAAGTGGTGGAAGATGATAATGATGATGATAGTTAACATTTATTGAGCCCATACTACATTCCAGGTAGTTTTCTAAGAGTTTTCCATTTGTGAACGCATTTATTCTCACAACAACCCTATCCAGTAAGTACTATCTTTTTCTTTATTTACTATATGAGGAAACTGAGGCACAGAGAGGTCAAGTAACTTGTGCAAGGTCACACAGCTATTAAGTGGCAGAGCTGGGATACAAATCCAGGTACTGCAGAGGACATAATGGGAGTCTTGGAGAAAATTAACATTATGAAACATAAATCTTTGAGAAATCTTTCACTAAGATAAACAGAAAGAATGCATTCTCAGAAAAGTACATTAGGAATACTGAGAGGGGGAATATTGGGTGAGTCATGCTGCTTGAGTCCCCTTAGTTCCTCGTTGGAAACCCCGAGTGAGGGTCTACCAAGCCTCTTATAGTTGCACCCACATCACTCAAAACTTCAGCTTTGGTGCCTGATGTGGCTGCTAAAAGCTGCCTTCCTCAAGCCAAGTCACCTGGACCTAACACTGGGATTCTGAGCACATATTTTTCCTTTGCCACCATTACCATCTGGCTATATTGTCCACAGTTTTATGCAATGGACAGGCATCATTTACTGCAGCTGCACTGGCACTGTGTAATGATGACCAGTTTGTGGTCATGCACAGTGAGTTACACACAAGGCTGCAGAGGGCTGAGCCCAGCAGGCCCGGCCAGGGTTCACCACAAGCTCACACTCTTTACCACCACACTCTTCTGCTGGCCATGACTGTGTCAGTCACACATTGCTGGGTCTATCCTCCCTGGGGCATTGGTTCCATTTTCTGCTCAGAAACTATTAATTATTTTTCAACCACAAAGTGTATAATAAGGCAAAGATAGCACCAAAGCTCAGATTTGAGGTAGGTTTGTATTTCTGCTTTTTGCGCTGCACAAGGAAAAGATAGAAAACTCCAAACTATGCCTCAAAGTTATCCTTCAATCCTAGGTAGGATAAAATATAAGATCATAAGACAGTCCAAGTCAGTGGGGTGTGTAAGCTCTTTAAACGACACGTGGTGAAAATCACACAAGATTACAATTTGGGACTGATTGTTCCCCCGCATTCTTTTTTTTTAAATTTATTTTTGGCTGTCTTGGGTCTTCGTTGCTGTGTGTGGGCTTTCTATAGTTACCACGAGTGGGGTCTACTCTTTTGTTGCGGTGCATGGGCTTCTCATTGCGGTGGCTTCTCTTGTTGTGGAGCACGGGCTCTAGGTGCGCAGGCTTCAGTAGCTGTGGCTCGCAGGCTCTAGAGCACAGGCTCAGTAGTTGTGGCACACAGGCTTAGTTGCTCCGTGGCATGTGGGATCTTCCTGGACCAGGGCTCGAACCTGTGTCCCCTGCATTGGCAGGCAGATTCTTAACCACTGCACCACCAGGGAAGCCCCCCCTGCCCCCCCTCATTCTTTCAAGTCCTTTTTCCTCCTGTCTCAGGAATATGTATCCAGCCTAGCATGGTGCCGAGACCATAACAATGAATAAATGAATGTGGTGTGTGTGTGTGTGTGTGTGTGTGTGTGTGTGTGTGTGTGTCTTTGGACATGGATGTGATTCAGAGAATTGTTGATAGTTTGAAAGGACCTGAAGATCAATGACTTCTCACCTGGTCATTAGTCATTAGGCCAGGCAGAGGGAAGGAAAAGACCTAAACAGATACATTCCGAGGGCTGTTTGAAGCAACATGCAATCAGTTGTCAAACCACAGCCCTAGTCCCCAACATCCCATTGGTAACATTTTGTCTTGAATTATGAGCATTTAAGCTCCAAGGTTACTTAAGCTCCAAGGCCGTGGGATGACTGAAACACAGGTGGATTCCATTTACAACCACTAGGTGGCATCTGTTCTAGGAATTGCAAAATGGCTTGTTCACAAGCTGGAGCTTTCGTCATGCTGGCCTGAGCCAAACTGTCAAGTTCCTGCTGGGTGGGCAGAGGAACTTGCCAGGGCCAGTGCTGCCAGGCTTGGTTTAAGGAGCCAGTGCCCTGGGAGGGGGCTGGATTCATGATTCCAATGATGAGCTCACCCTATCTAGAGTAGCCGCTCCCTCCCACCACCTCCTCATACTCTTTTCACCCTTTTTAACTTTCTTTATAGCAGTTATCACACTTGACTTTACTATATGTTCGTTTATTTTCTGTCTCCCTCCACTAGAATCTAAACTCCACAAGAGCATTTTGCTCATTACAGGATCACCGGTTCCTCAATACCTAGCACTTGGTAAGCCCTCAGTAAACATGTTGTATAAATGAATGAATGAGCAAACACGTTAACAAAGAATTATTAGTAACTAAGGTCTGTAGTCCATTCCCCTAATGAGATACTCTGAAAACCAAGCAATGCTGAGTTATGATCATTGTTTATAGTAGGTGGGTTTAATTTGTATCCCTTTTATTCAGCTAGAGCAACCTGCCTGTGAATGAGTGGTTTCACTTTCTAAATCTGTTTCAATCCTGTGTTCCCTGGAAAGTGATCCCTGCTGAGTAGGTATGTCTTTATAGCTGTCAATCACAGGAGCAGCCTCGCTGGGCCATCAAGCCCCAGATGTTGGTCTCCTGTAGGCGGATCAGGACTGCCTGAACGGAGAAGGAAGCATGTTACCACAAATATCCAGGACACCCCTGAGCTGGGTTCACAAGCCCCTGGAGTAGATGACACAGGAGGAAGCCTCTCCGAGGCTTCTAATTTCCTGTGGTTGGGCTCCTAGTGGCAACACCCAGGACCTGGATTTGGAGGCAGCTGATGGCTTGCCTAGCAAGAAGGCCACAGGTAACAAGGCTCCCTTGACTTGGTGAGGAACTGCTTTACTCCAGCCTCACCTAATCCACGTGCCTCCCAAATACTAAGAGTAATGTAGACTTGGGTAAGGCTCCTGGGATCCATCCTCCCGCGTGAAAAGCAGCAGATATACTGACAGCCCCAGTAAGAGGCATGTCTTCTGAGTTAAGGAGGAGATCGAGGTGTGCAGGAGGGAGCCCAGGGTTTCCCGGTGCACAGGCCCACTGTCTGCAGTGGTCTGCAGTGGTGGGCAGCATGCAGCAGCCCCGGTGCCTCTTCCTGCAAAGATCCACAATTCCTTGCTCTGTGCGGTGCAGCTGCTGCCTTTCCCAAGTTTCCACATGACAATTATAAAATCACCTGCAAACCTAAATCCAGTGAGTGCCTACAGATGACACACTCAACAGCTCAGAGAATGATTCAGAGGAAGCAATCTTCCAAAGTGAAGATAATCATCCGTTAGTGTGAAAAGGCAAGCACTCTTTTATTAGCATTGGAAGCTCAAGGGAAACGTGGCTGAAGCCATAAAAGCAGCACTTCAGTAAATGGCTCAAGAACAATATCCACAGCTGGAGGGAAGGACATGTACAGATTCCTCTCCCACTCAGAGTTCTACCACAAAACTTGTTCTCGCGGAAGGAAGGCAAAGCTCAGCTCTGACCTCTTCCTGTTTACTTTATCAACAGCTCCCCCAGAGTTCAGAGTTGACTGGTCTTCTTTTATCTACCTACTTTTCCCAGGTGACCTCAACCCGTCTCATTCTTTATTCTGTGACATTAAAATTAATATTCCAGCCCTGAGCGCTCCTGGGACTTCATAGAACCAGTTGCCTATTTGAAATCTTTATTTGGATACTAATAGTCATGTCATACTTAGAATGGCCAAAATTAAACTCTTGATCTTCTCTTCTTTTCCAGTGTCTTATCATTGCATAAGAAAGCACCCAAAGCCTAATGACTAAAACAACAATAATCATTGATTTTGCTCACAAGTCTGTCATTTTGGTACGGCTCAACGGGGACTGCTCAGTGAAGCATCAGCTGGAGAATCCATTTCTAAGGTTAGCTGGCAAGTTTTGCTAGCTGTCACCTGGGAGTCAGCTGGGTTGTGGGGAGGTGGGGAGGTGGGGAGGGCTTGGTTTCTCTTCACGAGCTGCTATGGCTTCCTCAAGGCATGGTGACTGAAGTCCCAGTGAGTTTCCCAAGGAGACGAAGTGGAAATTGCCAGTATCTTAAGTCCTGGGCCCAGGAACTAGTAAAATGTTACTTCTGCCATATAAGATTGGTTAATCAGTCACAGATCCCAGGTTCAAGGGGAGGGGCAAAAGGCCCCCAACTTTGCATGGAAGGAGCATCAAAGAATTTGTAGACAGGTTTTTAGATTGTCACATGTCCCAAACCTGCTCCTCCTGCAGTCTTCTCCATCTACCAGTTATTCAGACAACTAGGGGTCACCTTCAGTTGCTGTCCTTCCCTTCCCCTTCCACCCAATCACCAGCAAGTTCTGGTGACTCTCTCCCAAAACATGTCCAGAATCCTTCTGTTCTCTCCTCTCCACTACTCCCGCCTTACCCAGACAACCTCATCTCTCACTGGATGGCTGCTCGGTTGGTTGCAGTAGTTTGTTAACTGTTCTCTGCCTCCGTGCCTGCTTTCTAAAACCTATTCTTCATACAGTAACCAGAGCTATCTTTTAAAAACAGAAATCAGGTCACCTCACTCTTCTGTTTAAACCCCCTCCAAAAGCTGCACGACATATTTAGAATTAAACCCACAACCCTCATTCTGAATTCCAAAGCCCAGTGTGCTCTGGCCCCTGTCCAGTTCCCTGGCCTCATCTCATACCACTTGCCTTCTCACTAGTCTATGATCCACACACACGCTTGTTGCTGCCTGATAGCCTTTGCACCTGGCTTTCCTCTATCTGGAATGTTCTTCCCCCGATTTGTCCAAGGCTGGTTCCTTCTTGCCATTTATTTTTCAGTTGAAATACCGTTTACCTAGAGAAACCTCCGCAATTCCCAAACCTAAAGAAGCCACACCATCATCTGTTATATTAACCTATTTTAATTTTCAACATAGCACTTACTACTAGTTGATACTTTCCGTGTTGATTTGTTCATTGTCTCCTCCCTCTAAAATGTAAACTCTAAAATGACAAGACCTTGTCTGTCCTGTCACTGTGCATCCCTAGGACCTAGAACAGTGCCTGGCAAAGAGCAGATGTTTGATAACTATTTACTGATTTAACAGGTAGCAACAGTAGCCCCTGCCATCCAGTCTTCCAACAGGACCACAGAGTCTCTCAGAGTGGTTGATGGGTATAGAGAGGAAGCTTCAGGAGGGCTTCAGTGGCTCATGCATGGCCCAGCTCCTGAAGGATGCTTCACAGAGACCAGGTTTATGCAGCCTCCTTCCAACCCCCAGTGTACTGCCATCCCTAGCCTTCTTGTGAAACCAGCAATACAGAATCAGACAGTCCTAAGGACAAAGTTACTAACATGCTTGGACGGGGTGGCGCAGTTCTGCTGCCATCGGTCAGGTCATTAACTCACATTGTATTACATTTGAATTTTCATCTTAGGGTCAGACTCAGAAATGTAAGCCAAGTTCCGGCATCACCAATTCCAAGTACTTGTATTAATGATTATTTTTTAAAACGAAGATGCTCAAATTTTTGAAGAGAGACTTAGAAATGGGTATTTAGGATCATCCAAATAAATTTTTTGAAGTTTGATTGGGCTTTTAAAAACTCAATGTTATTAATAGGTTAAAAAACAAAACATTGAGGTGAAAAGAGAATTCAACAATAAATGAAATAATCTTTGTTTTCTTCAAAAATGTTTGTTAATCTTTTTTTTCTTTTGGTACTTTGGTGTAGAGAATTGATTGTGTGCAGAGTTAGTTTGCTACTGAAATAAAACACTATGGTTGTGTGTAGTCAGCCCATTCATTAGGGAAATGGCAGCTTGTTTGATAGAAGTCTTTTTTATTCACTGTAATGAGATTTTTGCCTATAGATTTCAATTTTTAAAAATTTAATAATATTGAAAAATCAAATTCCTGTGGGAGAAAGTGACTGTGAGGTCCCACTGTGCCGAGAGAAAATGAGATGATTCTGTGGTACTAAGAGGCCGGGATTTGTGTGCTTCCGGCAGTGGGTGACCATTAAGGGCCTGAGACCACCCTGAGCCGTGCAGCCCGTGCCCCTAGACCCCAGTCAGGCTCTGAACTTGGCGAGGGGAAGGAAGGCAAACATGACAGGCTGGTCTGTACCACGTCGCACCTGGACCTCGCACGCCCTGTGCTGGGAAGCCCACGGAGGAAGGAGAACCCTTGGCGGTATTGACTCGGGGTGTGTGAAATCTCCTTTTCATGATGGATGGATTCTCATCCATCGAGGAGATCACATCCTATCTGAACTCTCCAGGCTCTACTGCAGCACCCAGAAGAGTGCTGCCCTGAGGGCACAGCTGAAGGTGTAAGACAAGCACTGTGCGTTTGCTCTGAGGTGGAAACTGGCAACAGGGAAGGCCATCGATAGGTCTACATTACGATGTCTGTGGAAGTGCTTAGTTTCTACCTTTTTATTTCTAATTCTTTCTGCTGTAAGTAATTTCTAGTGATCACTGCTTAGGACTCAAGCTTCTGGGATCAAACTTAGGTCACACAGGCTGGAGAAGGCTGTGGAGTCACCGAGTCCTCCCAGGTCCCAGGTGGGTAGATGATGCCTGGAGGACTCTCCCTCCCTCCCTCCCCCCTTTCCTGCTCTGCCTGGTCGGAGCCGACACCTGAATGCAGAGGGCTCCCTTAGGGAGGACTATGCTGGAAGAAGCTGAAGTCTCAGACAAGGCAGCCCCCTCAAGGAGGAGTGAGGACCAAGAAGGACACGTGCATCTCACCTGAGCTGACTGAAGTCCCGCTCAGCCAGCCCTTGACATATCCAAGACATGTGCCCACAGCAATGAGAAGCGAGTAAGACTCAAAGCCGTTCTCAGTCCACATCCACAATGCTGGGAAAGAAAAACCAAGTTCAATTTACCAAAATATCTGTATTATCTATAAAAATTGAACTCTAACCAGGCACTGCTACTAGAGGCAGCGTTATCCGGCTATGCTGGCTGCAGAAGTAGATCGCTGTGTTCCACCAGCCCACAGCCCAATGCTGTGCTGAGTGGCACGTGGGCAGGCTCATTTGTAAGGTCTCAGAAACCTGGACACTTTGGAACGGAGCAATCGGATGAAGGATCTTGGAAACATTTCCCGGGACTCCTGGGCTGTGTACTTGAAATAGTTCTGGGGGTGGGCCAGAACGTCAAACAGAGCCTTGATCAGTTTCTTATCCTGAAAAGAACAGAATTTTGTTACTGGGCCAAAATATTTTAACATTATGACATTTTGCCAATGGAACTATAATGTCCCACTGTTAGGCGGTAGGTTGATGAGCTGAAAAACGCTTTGTGAAAATTGTCTCCTCTGATTTTTATCTTTTTTAGTCCCAATTTTTGTTTCCTAAGTATCTATAAAGAGCACATATTACTTTTATTTTAAAAATTTAATGTGTAAAAAATTGTTTTTCTAAACCACGTGGTAACTTTGGAATTTGGGGAATATTTGTAGCGTTAGTGATATGGCCAGTGTTTATTTATACTTATAAGTATCTAAAATTTGGTGGACTTCAGGCTGGAAGGATGAGCAAGGAGCCAAGAATCCTCAACTATTTGGAGAATGAACATGGAAACATGAGTTGCCGCTGGCTTGGATTTCTGATAAACAAGTTTCCCTCTGCTCCTCCACACATTTCCAAACTAAAAAATACTACTTTATTTGACAACACTAAAAATGGCCCCTTGAGTTTTTTTTAAAAAAAACCTAAGTCTGATGAAGATATAAAACTGACCTCAGCCCAGAGCAGGCTCAGTGTCTGAAAGGTAGCAAGAGGAAACCCTTCCTCAGTGGCGCCTGGCGAGCCCTGGGGGTGACTGCCGTGGCCACCTCGGGTGCATACTCACCTTCAGTATTTCCTGATGGTTCTCTGATGCATAGAGCCTGCCATCTCGAACTATGTCTTCAATGAGTTCCTGGTAGTCCTCTGTTTGAATAAAGGACATATTTTGCATTTGTATGCTTTAGTTCTTTCCAGGCTGACTCTTTCATTTTTCAAATAAGGTTCTGAGAAATGCCCCTTCTGTAGCTGCCATCAGAACAATGACCTCTCTGATACTAAGAAGGCAATCAGAGAGAACTTCCACAGACTCACCCGCTACCTCCTCTCACCCACCAGCATCTGCATCCATCTCTCCTGTTCCTCCCTCAGATGAACCTCTGTATATCCAGCCAAGACCCATCCCTCCACTTTGCTTACCAGCTCCATGTTCTCTCACCAAATCAAGGACGTTGTTCCACTAATTCTGCCCTTCCTTTCCTACGTGATGAAATTTTCTCTCTGCTGGTCTTTCACACCAGCATGCAAACATGCTGTTGTGTCTCCAATGTTTTTTAAAAAACCCCTCTCTAGACCTCATTTCTCCCTCCAGCTTCCATCCCACGTCTCCGCTCCCCTTTGTAGCAAAACTCCTTGAAAGAATTGTCAGCACTCACTATCTCCAATTCGATTCCTTTCTTTCTCTCTCACACCCATTCCAGTCGACTCTGGCCCCCAGCACTCCGCCAAAACTGCTTGTTGGGGTCACCAGTGACCTTCATGCTGCTCAACTCTTAGTCCTCACCTTCCTTGATGCATTCAAAGTCTAGCCTATTTCCTACAGTCATAATTCAAATCAAGCATATGCAAAACACAATCTTTTTTAAATTCCAGGCAGAGAAGAATGTCTCTTTGTATGCATATTATGTGCAACAAATCCAAACAAATCATAAGAACATCACTGGAACTGTGTGGGAGAAAAAGTCTCTCCTGCTCAAGTGATGGGAAATGGAAATTCATAGGATAATACTCATAATTACTAATTTAATACATGTACAATATCGCTGGTCCTCTCTTCATGTGGTCTCTTTCTTCTTATCCTTTCATTTTCGTGAATACAAAATCTATAAAATATGAATGAGGGTACGTTTTCTTTTTTTTTAATCTTGAATTCCTCTACTGCAGAGTCTCTACCTCAGAGAATTAGCTCCTTTTGATGAGGAGTTCACCATTAGGAACGCTTGTCACTGTTCTAGAGAGCTGTTTGCCGCTATCCCAAATGTTTCCAAACCACCGTCTTTTAAAAAAATCTTTCCTCTGCTTTTAAGAACTACAGTGTTGGGCTTCCCAGTGTCGGGCACAGTGGTTAAGAATCCGCCTGCCAATGCAGGAGACATGAGTTCAAGCCCTGGTCCGGGACGATCCCACATGCTGTGGAGCAACTAAGCCTGTGTGCCACAACTGCTGAGCCAGCACTCTAGAGCCCGCGAGCCACAACTACTGAGCCCGCATGCCACAGCTACTGAAGCCCGTGCGCCTAGAGCCCGTGCTCCGCAACAAGAGAAGCCACCGCAATGAGAAGCCTGCTCACCACAACGAAGAGTAGCCCCAGCTCACCGCAACTAGAGAAAAGCCCGCATGCAGCAACGAAGACCCAGTGTAGCCAAAACTAACTAACTAAATTTATTAAAAAAAAAGAACTACTGTGTCTCCTCACTTGCTCCAACTGTCATGAGAAAAGCACTCCAGTGTTGTAGGTAAGAACTCAAGAGTCCCAAAGACCCCTGCAACTTTGTCCTGCTGTGCTCTCAGGCAGTTACTTAAATCTCTAAGCCAGAGTGGCCTCATCTGTAACATCAGGAGAGTCGTGTCCACTGCATGGGTGGCTGTGAGGAACGTGCCGTGTCAAGGGCACTTGGCATATGCCTGGTCCTCATAAGCTCAGCACATGTTAGCCGCAGCTACGGTGCTCCCTGCTCTCCAGGCCAGTGGGCTAGTCTGTAGCAGCCTCAGCTGCCCCTTCTCAATGTGACTGCTGTTCTTCTGGGCTTGGAACCAGATATCAAAACTGTCTGAAATATAGGTTGAAAGAAAAAATTAAATAGGCTCTGGTGAAGAGCTAAAAGGCTTCTGCACGGCCAAAACAGCAGTTTTCAACTATTTTCTGCTGTGACAGACACAATATTTTTTTAAATTGGGGTATTGCTGTTTAACAATGTTGTGTTAGTTTCTACTGTACAGCGAAGTGGAGTTCCCTGTGCTATACAGCAGGTTCTCATTAGTTATCTATGTTATACATATTAGTGTATATATGTCAATTCCAATCTCCCAGTTCATCCCACCTGCACCCTCTCTTCTCCCCTTGGTGTCCATACATTTCAGACACACTCTTGTGGGCCTAACCAGGGTTATATGTCATTTCCCCTGGTTCAAGCTACAACCCTTTGTTTGAATTAAAGAAAAAAATCAAGACGTTTTCATGTGTCACAGAGTTGAGAACAGCCTGACTGAAATGTGTGAACTTTGGTGACATTTGTTCTGGAGTCTCTGTGGCTTTTTGGCTCCTTCCTGATCCTAGATGGGGGAGGTTGTTGGCTGGCTGCCTTTGGGGAGATAAGATGCTCTGAATCCCAGCAGAGCCACCTGGGAGCCATGTGTGTCCACCTAGGAGTCTGAGACTAAGGGCCCTTGTCTTAGTGTTTGACATGGTTTCAGGCACCAGGATGATGATTCTAGAGTTTGTCACATGTTAGAAATAAACTATGTGAGGTGTTTTTAGGACCTCCATAGAATATCGTCTTTCCAAAACACCTACTTTTCACACCTGTCTGCCTAAAAACCTTCAGTGGCTCCCTTTAAGATTAGGTCCACCCTTCTGAGCTTGGCACTCGAGACTCTTCATAGCCTAACCCCACCTGCTTCTAATCTCATCTCTCACTGCTGAGCCCCATGCACCCTACCAACTGGCAAAATCATTAGTCCCCAACATGCCAGGTACTCCATCCTTTGACCTATGTCATTCCCTTTTCCTGAGTGTTCTTCCTCCCATTTATAAGAAAACTTACATATTCTTTCAAGACCCAAATCTCTTGAGACTTTGCTCTATTCTTTCCAAAAACCCATGCAAAATGAATGGCTGCCCCTTTTTCTGTCTCACACAGAGCCTTGTACATGCCCCGTTGTAGCATCTATGACACCATATTCTTTTTTGTATCTCTGTCACTAACCGTGTTGTCTCCAGCACCTCACCCAATACCTGGCATACTAGATGCTCATTAAATATTTGTGGCATGGATGAATGAATAAGTTCACGATGAACAGATAACTCTTCCCTGCTAGGTTATGAGGTCTTCCAGGACAAGGTCCAGTTCATTTTGTGTTCCTAGTCAATGTTTGTCACCGAAGTCTCAGAGCTTGGTAGGGTCCCAGGGCTCACACAGGCCACCCCTTCGTTTAACAAGAAGAAAATGAAACCAGGGAAGTCATCTAACTTGCCCAAAGTTACACAGCAAGTTAGTGTCAGAGACAAGACCAGAACTCAGGTCTTTTTCCTCATTCCCTGGGATTCTATATTAAAAAAGCTGCAATTGTAGTAGGTTAATATTTATTGAGTATTTACTATGTGCCACACACGGCACCCAGTCCTTTATGGATTATCCTACTGAACTCTCACATTAAGTCTAACGATTATCCTTATTTACACACTGAGAAAATGAAGCCTAGAGATGGTAAGTAACATCCACAACGTTGCAGAAGAGATTAAACCCAACCTGGCTGACGCCATCGCCCATGTTCTGACCCACAAAACTATGCTCGCGTTCATTTACTTTCTAAAACATCTGTTCATCCTTGTAGTCAGTATCCCCAAATGCCTGTTTAAACCTTGGCACCTGTGAGTCAGCGATGTCCTTTCTCCGTATCCTGCCTGCCTTTCTGAGCATGCGTGCTTGTCAGCAGTCTACCAGCTGGCCCAGGAGTTGATTCTGTTCAGAGCAGAGAACCTTCTTATGCGTGCTGCAGCCTGAGCTTCACAGTGCTTACCATCGTATGTCACATATGGGACCTGGAACCCTCTGGCGCTGTTCCCTTCATTGGACTTAAACTGAATCCACAGCTTCTTGGATCTAGAGGTGAAGGCGATGGGGCGTTCGTAGGTCTGGCAGGTTTCATACGTTGTCACAGAATTGGACGAAGCTGCCAAGGGAAGTTGGAGGGGACGGGGTTCAAGACTCATCACTGAGCCTGCAGATAATAAACACTCATCTTTTCAAATCCTCACACCACAAAACAAGTTATGTACAAGGGCTCTTCAGGACCAGCTGAGTCCTCGTAAGGGCCACAGTCGTGGCTGTGGGCCCCAGGGAAGGCTAACTGCAAGGCCCATGGCTGGCAAACGGCAGCAGCCCAGGGTGCAGCACTCACTGCAGGAGCTGAGGTCAGGGCTCTCACATTGCAGGGCCAACCTGCTGCAACCTGGTAATAATCTCCGCCATTCACTGCATGGTTCCTTAGACCAGGCAGTGTGCTCTGCACTTTATAGACTTTTATCTCACTTAGCCCCCACCCCCCAAACCCAGAGGAAGTTGGTGCAGTGGTTATCTCATTTATGGAGAAATTAATTACTTGCCCAGGATCACACAGCCAGTATGTGGAAAGATCAGGATTCAAACCCACACCTGACTCCAGACATTGTAACCACTAATAAGAATGGCGAATACTTAAGTAGTATGTGTCATTATTATTCTAAGTGCTTTACAAATAAAAATGCATTTATTCCTCATGATAACCCTATGAGGTAGCAACTATTATTATCCCCATTTTAACAGATGAGCACTCTGAGGCACAGAAAGTTCCCGAACGTATTCCCAAGATCATAGAACTAGTAAGAGGTGGAGCTGGGATTCAGATCCAGGCAGAGCCCCCTCATGACACTGCCTCTAAGCTGCGTTGGTGACAGTATCCTTTTATGGACACTGGGTCATGCATCAGGATGGGAGGCGGGTCCCTCCTGGCTGGACCACGCCCTTTGTCTTGGTCAGTCCCTAAGCCATGAGTTGCTTCCCAGGGTGAGGCAAGTGTCTGGGGTCCTGAAGCCAGCCCTGCATGAGCTTCACTGACACTCTGTGTCCTTGTGGAAGAGGGTTCCCAATGAGCACAGAGGGAAGACTGACCCGCAGGATCGCTTCCTCTAGGGTTCAACAGGAGGCCTCAACCTGTGGTTTTTGTCTAAATTTTGTTTTCTTGGCAAACTCTAGAAACTCATGTCCCATCTCTGTTCAAATAAGAGGTGTCATTCTAGGCCTGCTTCTCGCATTTAAAGCCAGGCATAACCAACAAGAACCTACTGTTTAGCACAGGGAACTATACTCAATACTATGTAATAACCTATAAGAGAAAAAAATCTGAAAAAGAATATATATACATATATATATATATATATATATATACACACACACATATATATGACTGAATCGCTGTGCTGTACACCTGAAACTTACATGATATTGTAAATGAACTATACTTCCATAAAAAATGTTTTAAATAATAAAGCCAGGCAGCGTGCCATCAGGCTTTCCAGCTGGCCTCAGAAGGGGAGAGGAGCAGACAGGTGAGACGCACCAGTTTTCCGCATCACCAGGTAGTCTCCACAGTCATCCTCTATGGGCAGGAAGATCTCAGGGACCACAATCAAGATGCGGCGCTTGGGGGGTGGGTTGATGGTCCAGGTACATTCTGTGTTGGCAGGGTAATTGCCTGGGTAGTTTGGGGATTCGATGTATCCAGTGAAATCACCTAGCTCCCCTCCACATCTTCTGTCTGGAAGAGGAAATGCCGTGAGTTACCAAGGCACAGCACAGCTGTCATAATGTCATGGTCAAAAAATAATAATAACAATGATGTCATGGCCAGCCCCCGCTTGGCTGAGGAGAACCCTATTGCCCCCGGAAATGACATCATCGCAGGAATGAGTCTGCCCTGTAGTGCCCACAGCCCCCACTGGGAGCCCGACTACATTAACTTCCCACACAGAGCTCACCCCTCTGGGTTCCCAGGGCATCATTTTCTCATTAACTTGAAGGCATTCAAGGTCAGGGACAGGTGTTTGTGAAACAAAAGGATAACTTTAGTTTTTACTGTTTTGTTTACAAAGTCCAAGTGCCAGGAGAATGCATGGCACAGAACTTGTAGGTCTGTCAAAATAGGGAGAATAGAGCTTACTGCTCAGCAAAGGATATTTGACCCTTTCCTAGAGATCTTTGATGAAGACATGACAGCCATACTCTTTCACTTTCCTCTCTGGTCAAGACCATGTTTTATTTTTAAGTGGGGAAGAGAATTCCATTCAGCTATCAGTCAGTATAGGTCATGCTGGATACTCACCTCTGGCACCAAAGGCAAGGAGCATACACTTGTGCGTACACACACACACACACACACACACACACACACACACACCACCTCAGCCATACTTCACTCACTGAATCTCCATTCATCCAACAAATATTCTTGCCCTAAAGGAGCTTAATGTTTAAAACTGTCAGGTGAACCTGTTCAAGAGAAGATGTTGAAGGATAACCTTTGGCCTCTCTAGTTGTAACTGGGATTTATTATTCCCAGTAGGAAAAAAACACAAAAAAACCAAAAAAACAGTCTTTTGTTCCTGGAAGAGAAGAGGGAGAGGAGAGAGTCATGGAGTCAAGAAAACTGTCTCCGAGCCTGACCGGCTACCTGAGGAACCGTGCCATGCAGCTCCAAGGACCAGAGGTGGGAAGGCAAGGAAACATTTCATCTTGACGGGGAAAAGAATCTTCTTACACTGTGAACTTCCCAAGTGTAATCTACCAACAGACTAGGATATTATGAGCGGCAGTAAGCTTCTTGTTAAGGCACGGGGAGGGGGAAGGGTAAGCTGGGACGAAGTGAGAGCGTCGCATGGACTTATATATACTACCAAATGTAAAATAGATAGCTGGTGGGAAGCAGCCTCATAACACAGGGAGATCAGCTTGGTGCTTTGTGACCACCTAGAGGGGTGGGATAGAGAGGGTGGGAGGGAGGCGCAAGAGGGAGGAGATATGGGGATATATGTATATGTATAGCTGACTCACTTTGTTATAAAGCAGACACTAACACACCATTGCAAAGCAATTTTACTCCAATAAAGATGTTAAAAAAATTTTTTAATTTAACGAAAAAGAGACTAGACAGCTACTTGTGAGGATGTTGTTAAAAGGGCTTCGTTGGGATAGAGAGAAAACCAGATAAGCTTCCAGTCATAAATTCAAGTGATTCACTGCCCCCTTCAATCCCCTACTCTTCCAGTTTGGGGAGGCCTCTTGCTCCCCTACATTGCTGAACCAGCTGAGGTTGTCAGCTGGCCTTTACTAGAGAATTTTACACAATAGTTAAAAACAAAGAAGCAAACAAACCAAGTCCAAATAGCAAGTCCTTGAATGATTTACCTCCCCATTCCTACAGAATACAAACTAAGCTCCCTAGTCTGGCAGTCAAGACTGTCAATGAAAAAACGCTGGGCTTCCCTGGTGGCGCAGTGGTTAAGAATCCACCTGCCAATGCAGGGGACACGGGTTCGAGCCCTGGTCCAGGAAGATCCCACATGCCGCAGAGCAACTAAGCCCGTGCGCCACAACTACTGAGCCTGCGCTCTAGAGCCCACAAGCCACAACTACTGAGCCCATGCGCTGCATCTACTGAAGCCCCCGTGCTCTAGAGCCCGTGCTCCACAACAAGAGAAGCTACCACAATGAGAAGCCCACACACTGCAACGAAGAGTAGCCCCCACTCACCTCAACTAGAGAAAGCCCGCGCACAGCAACGAAGACGTAACACAGCCAAAAATAATAAATAAATAAAAATAAGTAAAATTTAAAAAAAGAAAAAACGTTGCCTGCCATGTCAGTAAACAAAGGATGTTGCGACCATCAAGCCATCACACTGCAGCCACCCCAAATGATGCACCCTGAGGAGACTCAGGATGAGAAAGCACAGGATGCTGGCCCCAGATAGCTGAGGTGCAGATCAAAGGAACGATTTCAGTGAGCCCAGACTCTTGTATATTCCCTTACACAGAAAAGCGCTAACTTCCTTACCTTGAGATATTGGGTCTTGTTTAATTAACAGTAATCTTGATGTTCCGACTACCTGGTCTTTGTTGCAAAAACTCATATATATCCTGGTTCCTCCCCTTCCTCTTTGGAGCAGTCCCTCAGAGCTATCAGAGAGGCTGTGTCCCGGGCTTAAGTTCTCAGTTTTGTGAGCCGAATAAAACATAACTCTCAACTTTTAGGTTGTGCTTTTTTTTTTTTTCAGTCAACAAGGCTTCCTTTCTTGGTCTGCTTCAGACTCCCTGCAGCACATTCCATGATCAGGTCCAGGGGTCTCTTCCCATAAAGCCTTTCACCTTTCTGAGTCTGTGCTTCCTCCCAGCTGCTCTCTTGGGCGTGAAGTTCTTTCTCCCACTCTCCCCCAACTCTCCCCATCAAAACCTTTCCTCGTCTCTCCAGACAGAGGGAGTAGCTCTTTCCTCTGCAGTCCCGCAGCCTGTGCTGCTGCAGGGCCAGGTACTGATTCTGCTTGCATTGCCTGGCACATAACAAGTCCTCAAACAGTGCTTGTTGAACAGGGCTGAACTGACACTTTACCCTTGGGAGCAAATTACAGCAAGTACAGCCTGTGAATGTGCCTGGAGAAGTAGCCTGCACCAATACAGGTGAGTGCCTGCAGGTCCAGCACTGAGCTGCAGAGCCCTGAGGAGGGCTAACAACGGCTCCGCGGTCCTGAATGAACCAGGGACTCCTGCCAACTCGCACCCCCTAGGTGGACCCAGGTGCTTGCCCTCTTAATCAAGGACTGTGAAAAGCCTTAGAGAGAGACCTACTTTTACACTGGGTTATGTTTGTGGAGCCATCAAAGTCAGTCGTGGTATTTCCTGGGCAGGAAACACAATTATTCTTTCCAAATTCTGGCTGGTATGTTCCTGCTGGGCAGCGAATACATCGGTGAGTGGTGGTGTTGTAGAAATGTCCAGGTGAACATTGAACTGTAGGGGTGGGGGAAGGTGGAGAGAACGAAAAGAAAAAAAAAAGACTTATTTTCATCAGATGTAACACGAAAGCTTTTGCAGTTTGGGACAGAAATGTCTATGCCCAAATAAGTACTGCTTTCCTACTACTCTGGGGCTAATCAACATTTAATTCCCTAAATAGCCAGCTTGGGTGCGACTTGTGACTCATGACACTGAGAAAAACACAAAGGGAACGAGGTATGGGTGTATCTTCTGAGTTCATTGTCCGTGATGTCGTCGGGCGTGAATGCTCACAGCTCTGTCTTCATGCACAGCGGGCCTGGGAGCCTGGAGGGGCGCAGAGCTGACCCTGGGCTTGGGGCTGGGCTCCTGCAGAAGGCAGCGGGGTGAGGCTCTGGAGAAGGCGTAGGGCCTGTTCTGGAGTGGGGAACTCTAGGGAAGGGTGAGAAGCTAGAGGAGGCCTGGAAGCAAGGAGCAGAGGGAGCCTGTGGACTAAACCTGCCCATCTCCCCGGCTGTCTTGCAGTCAGCCCCGTTCGAAGGGGAGGACCATATCTAGGGAGTTCCTGTGCTCCCTGCACATCCAGCAGGGACGAATGGCCGTGGGGACCTGTCCTCCCTGACACTGGGGCCCACACAGGGCACCTCGGCCGAGCTTGACTGGGGCTTTACCACGGTTCTCAAAAGGGGAAATTCAATTCCGGGAAGAGGCAAGCTGCCAAGTCCTCACCTCTGGTTTCACAGTCCTGGAAGGAAGTGGCTCCCAGGTGTTTGGTGAGGAGGCCTCCTCCACAGGGAAAGCAGGAAGTACGGCCAGCTTCAGGCTGGAATGTGCCCAGGGCACAGAGCTGGCAGGGTGCAAAGCCATCCGCGGAATATTCACCAGGTTGGCACAGACCTGGGGGGATCAATGACCTTAGGTGAGCAAGGCCCCTGGGCAGAGCCTTTCCCATCTCTCTGCAGATGAGATCAGAGAGATGTGGTCAGGCCTGTCACCCCATGCGGACCTCAGCTCCCACCTCAGTGAGAGAAACTTTGTCCAGCCCTGCTGCGGACACTGACGAGGTAGCATGTGGGTGCTGATGTTTACACACAGGGCTACACAGCACAGCGCAAAGATGGAGACAAGTGTGGACCCTTCTGGATTACGGAGCAGGCATGGGTAGGCTGCAGGCTTAGGACTACCCAGGGCCCAGGCAGCTGCTGCAGTGCAGGAGCCCCTAGAGAGAGGGTTCTCTGCCTGCAGTCCATGTGATAATTCGACCCAGAAGTACACCCTCACCCAGCTGATTACATCCTAGTGATATAAAGACTCTTCTGGTCACGGAAGAGTCTCCCCTTTTTACCAATTATATTTACTAAGTTACATCTCCTTATGCTAAGGTGTGTCCTGGCCTCCCTCAATTAGTGTACTAAATGCAACCGATCCAATCCACATTGACAGAGGGACCCAGAGGCGTTTATTGACTTTAAACACCGTACTTTATTATATTTTTTAAGTTTATGACAAGTATCACAGCCATAAACAAAAGGATTGCTAAAAGCACACATTCCTTAGGAATTGGCCTGGCATTGGCAAGATGCTATAAAAATCTGCCGTCTCTTATATTCCTAATCATCTCTCCTCTATTAATTTTCATGGTTTTCTTTCTACCCATAAGGTACAGATATAATGGCATTTAACAAACACACCTGAGGGAGGAGTCTGGCGTCTGTCAGACCTGGCTGTTGATTCCAAATCCTCCACTCTTTAGCTGTGTGACCTTGAATGAGTCTCTTTAACCCCATAAAGTTTTTGTAGTGATACAATAACCATATGAACAACTCATGGAATTATTCATGAATGCCTGCATGATGCCTGGTATAGGCAAGTATGCAATAAGCGTTAGCAATTATTATTATTATTACTAATATTCTGATGTACTATAAATATATCTTATTAAGGTCACACACAAGTGTGAACAGATGCCCCAAAGTACCTCCTTATCAACCTTGCCGTTAGTCCCAGGATTTCATAACAGGCCGAAGTATGCTAGGAGTCACACCGTCAGTCTGAGGATCTGATTTGTAAACCAGAAAAGGTCCTGCACTTGAGTTTGAAGTCATTTAGGTGGGAACTAAATCTGGCTCTGGGAATCACTAGAAGGAGAGGCAGGGCTGCCAGAGCTCCGGCGCACTCTGCCGTGGACATCACCTACAAATCGCCACACCAAATCACACCTTCCCTTTGAGCCCACAGAGTGTCAGTACAGCCGGCCCTTCTCCTGTTTAATAAAGACATTTACTAGTAAAGTAAATAGGAAAGAAGCCCACAGAACCTAAGTAAGCATGGCTCCAGGGTTAACATTTTATAAGAGACAATTAAAAACTCTTCAAAAGAATCACGGACATAGAGAACAGACTGGTGGTTGCCAAGGGGGAGGGGGTCGGGGGAGGGGTGGAGCGGGAGTGCGGGGTTAGCAGATGTAGGCTAGTATATATGGAATGGATAAACGACAAGGTCCTACTGTACAGCACAGGGAACTATATTCAATATCCTGTGATAAACCGTAACGGAAAAGAATATTTTAAAAAAGAATGTATATACATGTATAACTGAGCTGTACAGCAATAATTAACACAACATTATAAATCAACTATACTTCAATTAGAAAACAAATAAAAACTAAAAATGCAACACACACGCACAAACTCTTCACAGAGTTTTAACAAAATAACCAGATGGATACTTTTTTTAAAAAAATTAATAAGCTCTGACTTTGAGACCAAAGCTAGAAAAAGAATCAGTGCTACTTCCTCCATTTTTGGACACTTTCAGGTAGTCCCTACACACTGGGAGATCACTCAGGTCTCAGGGGATATTTATTTACAGTGATTAAACATGCAATTGCAACATTTACACATTTTTTTCCTGTCAGTGTATTCTATCAGATCTTCATTCATTTGTTCAGCATGTGTCAGGCATTGAGCTAGGTACTGGAGAGCCAACGATGAGCCCAATACGGTCCCTGATGGTAGGAATTCCATGGTGCAGTACGCATTGTCTGCACTGAAATGCACTTATGCCTTCTGCTAAACAATACAGGAGATTGGAGGAGTAAGAAGGGACAGAGGGCATTCTCACCTCCACATTCAGATGCATTCCAAGCTTCTGGAGTCTCCAGGGCCCCAGGATTTTCTGGTCTTGGGCATGGTTCGCATGTGATTTGCCCCTCCTCATTTTGGAAGGTTCCATTTGGACATAAAATGCAGCGTTCTTGTACTCCATCGTAGTATGTTCCAGCCCTGCAACTGACTAGCCAAAGGGGGAAATGATCTTGTCAGTGAGGGCACAGAGGCCAAGGAAGGATGATGTGAGTGCTAGAGATGAAGGTAAACAGATGGCACTGACCCCACACTCCCCCATACAACCCCCCTGAATACAGAGGGTGTGCCACCTCTGGGTTCCCTGTGTACACCTCTCTGCCATGGTCTCTGTCACCCACTGTTAGAGGCATTTACAGGTCCTCTCTCCCTAGACCACTCGGGGGCAGGGATCACAGTGGTCCTAATTATTTTTGAACACAAGCACTGATGACATTCCCTACTTCACAGGAGGAGTATAAAAGTGAAAATCATTCACTGAACACAGGACTGGTGCTAGAAGAATAGAGAGGAGGGGGTTATTAATTCTGGCTGGTGGCATCCTGGAAGGCTTCCTAGAGGAGGCCACATTTGTGTCAGGCCTTGAAGGATGAGTAGGAGCTCCCCAGATAGGACGAGCGGCAGGTTGTAAAGATTCACGCCTGACATGGGAGGAAAGGGAAGAAAGGAAGGTTGGGGATAGACTGAAAAAGTCCTTGAATGCCAGGCCTTTGGATTTTATCCTGCAGGTAAAGGAACCATTGAAAGGGGAAGAATACGACCAGAAGCTGTGTTTTAAAAAGCCCACTCTCTGTTGGCTGTGGGGAGGGTGATCTCAAGGGTCTTACAGATGACCTCTGCAAAACAGCATGCTTCATATTTGTAATAAAATTGATACATGACAAAGAGCAAAGCCTAGTAAATGTCTCCTGAAAGAATAAACTACAAGGAAATTAATAAACTATGCTTTTGATTATATTTTGGTGTTCTTAGTTAAACATGGGCTCATATCTTATTTTAGGATATGAATATAAATATACTGAAGTGCGTTCCCTAGTATAATATTTAAAGAACATCATCATAACCACCAAAGCAGGCTTTCTGATGGCTGACGTTTGTTGAGTACGTACCATCTACTAGATACTGTGCCACGAGCTTTACACACTTTATCTCATTTAGTTCTGGAAACACCCAAAGGAGCTGGGCGCTATGATTAGCTCCATTTCACAGAAATAGAGACTTAGGGACATTAAATAATTTGGCCAAGGTCCCACAGCTAATTTGTGAAATACACCTACAATGAGATCAAGAGCTTTGAGTTTAAAGAGGAAAAAGGTCATTGAATAAAAGTGCCGACTGAATCACAATTCCAGACTTTGCCAAGGATTCTCTATGGGGCATTAGGGGAGTCTGACTGGAATAAAACACATTTTCTTTTATACCTAAGCTGCTAAGAAATAGAAAACAAAATATCACATGATAAAATTAGCTATTATAGCTCTTGAATGTGTGTAAGGGGGAATACTGGTTTTCATCCTACCCTACAAATGCAATTTGCATATGTACTTTTAGGGTTAAACATGGCAAAGTTCTCTATTACCAGTAATAAAAATGTCTTTTCATTATTTACCCCATAATTTAAAGAAAACTGAGGCTTTTTAAAAAAATCATAGTAAGATGAAACATGCCACATTTCAAATATTATTTTTACAATTAAATGATATCAGTCAAAGTCTACTCTAAAGTCTAAATCTTAATACTTTTTTATATTGTTTGGATTTTCTTTTACAATATTCACATATCATTTTTAATTCATTTAATGACATTTTTTAAAAAATTAAAAGTGAACCAAACTCTTGGCAAACGACATTATCGTGGGTATGATGCACAGAGCTCTGGCAGACAGAGCCTATAATTCCAGACTTAGTCTCTAAATGCAGCCCTACAGGATAATGATTTCCATAATTACTCTGGTTTCAGCTCACCTCCTATGAAAAGCTGGGCTGAATTATGTAGTAGGAATTCATGGCTTTTTATCCTGTGTTCCACCTGACTATCCCAGCGCCTATAGCAGGCCAGTAAATGAGAGCCTAACCCCTTCATGGCTCTAACAAGCCAGCTGTCATGAAGACTGGCAGCAAGCAAATAAAACCAGGGCTGTTAGGAGCTCCTCTAGCCCAAGCCATGTCCATTTTGGGAACGGCTGTTTTCATAACACTCATTCACCTAAAGGGACAGTGCCCATACGATGGCAAAGATTCCAACAGCCCCATGAATCATAACTTAGAGTCGGATCAGTCTGGTCTGTTTTATCACTGTTCCTCTGGCAGAAAACGATCCCCTTCATATAGGTGGACAAGAATGGACCTGGTTCTCTCTGCGAAGAGTAACTGGACGGACTCCCGCTGCTCTGGTTGTCCACTCCTTCTTAGAACTATTGAAACCCCGCAAAGCCTTTTCAAGGTTACGTTTTGTGAAGCCTCAAGATATCCCACATCTGTTGCAATTTCTCAAGTGAGCAAAGGACTGAGAAATGCCCCTTGGGCTGCCCTGCAGAAAAGAGGGCACCAGTTCTTTTTTCTCACAGTGAAAGGCCTGCTCCACATAAACAAGCTCATCTTGTCACTCACAGTTTCCATCTTCCTTCCAGAGAGAAAGACGTACAGAAATAATCCATGGCAAGCACCTTCCAGATTAATTTGTTCCTTTCACAAGGTAAAAATGGGCTAAACACTAAAAAGCTATTCTGAAATGTCATGAAGAGACTCCTGAAAACAGCTCTTTGCAAATCTGCTAAAGATCTGACCTAAAGAGACCTCAATGCCAGTTCCAGTTGCTTCTCTTTTCTCCTTGAGCAGCCAGCTTGTTTTGCTGCCCCAGACAAAGGAGTCAATTGCCCCCAGAACACTTTGCGATCACAGCAAAGCTTTTGTGTGTCTTCAGTGACCATTAAAATCCCATTCTCAAATCCCGCACAGCTGTTTTCTCTCCCCTTCAAAAAAAGAAAGCCTTTCTGATGCAAAAGGGAGAGACCAGTGGGGACCAGGATTAATGGTGACAAAGAGACCTGAAGGCTGGCCCTCTTTTCAATACCACGGCCTTTGAGTATTTCAGGCTATGGACAAACACTATGGTCTCTCTGTGGCTAAGATGGTGAACCTAATAAAAGGGGTCACTCTCCAGCATCTGACTGTTTTCTTAAGAATCACGCCTTGCCTTCTGAAGGAGAGCCACAGGCAGCCCACGTGGATTCCCAGGGTCTCCTGGAGCTGCTGCTTTGTCACGGCTCAGAGGTAATGGCGCTCGAGGCGGTGCTGTGGCCTCAGGATCCTGGTTTGAAATCCTTTTAAATGAGTGTTTCAGGATAACAGGAGAGAGCACTCCCTTGGGCTGAGAGGTTGATTTGTCACGTCTGTCCAGGTTTTTGGTGTGTGCTCCGTTTGCTATTTGAAAACATTCCTAGAGTTGGGGCAGAGAGATGAGCCGGACTTGACGCCTTCCTTGCTGAGTTTCCCCAGTGCGTGCTGTTTTCTTCATGCCTAGTTAATGGGACTGAGATTTCACTTCCTCTAGAGTGCCTCTTTTGCCCTCAATTTAAATATTTCCCCAAAGATTTGCCCTTGGCCCTCTTTTCTCTTAGTGTTGGCGGCAACTATCCTTGGGATTTCATCTGTTGTTCCTGTGAAGATTCATCTACTCATTTATTCAGTTAAATACTTAGCACTGATTATGTGCAGAGTACTGTTCTGGGGGCTGGAGATACAGCAGAGGAGACAGACAGGGCCCTGCCCTAACGGGGCTCTCATTCTAGTGGAGAGTATGAACAATAAATGAGCAAACAAATAAATACATAGTAGAATGCTAACTAGAGGTAAGTGCAATGAAGAAAAGTAAAACAGGCAGAGAGGGTAAGGCAAAGAGTGGTGGGGATGGAGTTTGCATGAATGCTATTTTCGAAGAGTAGCCAGGAAAGGCCTCTCTGAGCAGACGGCAGAGTGAAATGAGAGAAACAGCCTTGTGATGGTATTGCCTAACAGCAAAAGAGCCAATGTAGCAGGAACATAGTGAAAGGGGCTGGGTGATAGGATATGGACTCTAAAAGCAAGCAAGGGCCAGCTTACGGAGGTTCTTGAAGGTCATGGTAAGGAAATTAGACCTTACTCAAAGTGTGTTGGAGGTTTCAAATGGGGCAGTGAAATGATCTGACTTATGTTTCTAGAAGATCTTCTAGCTACCGTGTGGAGAACAGCCTGAAGACAGGCAAGGCTAAGGAGAACAATTCAGAGCCCATAGCAATAGACTGGCAGGAGATGGTGGTGGTTTGGAACAGAGTGGTAATAACAGAGGAAGAGAAAACTAGTTAGGCTCAGGATATAATGTAAAGGCAGATCTGACAGGATTTGCTAATGGATTCAGTAAGGAGCATGACAGAGCAAGAGAGGCCAAAAAGACTGAGGCTTTCAACTTGAGCAACTGGGCAAACAGGGATGCCAGTTACGGAGATGAGGGATGAAGGAGATGAGGGAGAAGTGGGTTTTATTTTGGAGGGAGAGAGGAGAATAAAATGTTTTGTTTAGACATGTCAAGTTTAAGATATTTTTTGGCCACGCAAGTGTTGGTGTTGAGAAGGCACTGGTTATACCTGTGGTCTCCAAGGTAGAACGCTACACCTCAGGGGTACCATTTACATTTACAAAATGATCCAGAGTGTGAGCAAAGCATTTTCACATCTATGTGTATTAATTTTTATCTAAAAAATAAGACGTAAAGAAAGGTTCACTGGTTTAGCAATTAAACCAGATTTACCATGGTGATCATTTTGAAATGTACAGAAATATCAAATCACTGTGTCACATACCAGGAACTAACATAGTGTTGTATATCAATTATATTTCAAAAACAAACAAACAAACAAACTCACAGAAAAAGAGATCAGATTTGTGGTTACCAGAGCTGCACAGGGCTTGGGGGTGGGAGAAAGGGAGATTGGATAAAGGCGGTCAAAAAATACAAACGTCCAGGTATAAGATAAATAAGTACTAGGGATGCAATGTATAACACGATAAATATAATTGACACTGCTGTATGTTACATATGAAAATTGTTAAAAGAGTAAATCCTAAGAGTTCTCATCACAAGGAGAAACATTTTTTTTCTATTTCTTCAATGTTGTATCTATACGAGATGATGGAGGTTCACTAAACTTACTGTGGTCATCATCTCATGATACATGTAAGTCATATCATTATGTTGTACATCTTAAACTTATACAGTACTGTATGTCCATTATATCTCAATGAAACTGAAAGAAAAATCATTTTTTTAAAGTTCTTCTGTTTAAAAGAAAAAAAGATTAGGAACTACCCTGGTGGTCCAGTGGTTGAGAATCCGCTTTCCAATGCAGGGGATGAGGGTTCAATCCCTGGTGGGGGAACTAAGATTCCACGTGCTGCGGTGCTACTGAGCCCACACGCCACACCAGAGAGAAACCCACGCGCCGCAACGAAGAGCCTGCGCGCAGCAACAAAAGATCCCGTGTGCCTCAACTAAGACCCGATGCAGCCAAAAAAAAAATTAGTCCCTTAGTCAGTCCACATCTCCACAAGTCAGAGACACGTGTGAAGACACAAGGTCCCCAAGAAAGAGACCTGTGGGTGGGGAGGTACTGACTGACTCACTTCCTTTCAGTGTCTCAAGAAGAATTTCAGTTGTGCCTCATTGAATAGATTTCCTGATTAAAATGATCTAGTTTCAACCAACTGAACCATCACAAAGTAGAAAGCAGCTTTAAACAATTCCTGTAGAAATCCTGGGCCCATGATGCAGAACCAGTGATGCAAGTGCAGGTGAACCACAGGGAAGTGCAGCGCTGACACAGCTTGTTCTCCTGGTACTAGCTCTTGTCAAACCACATCACGGGATAGAAACAGTGACAATTTAATCAGATCTGACAAGAGTTAAGCCAAAACACTAGTAATGAACAAAAAGACTATTTGAAAAATGATTTACAACCACTACTGTTCACAATGAACCTTACCAAGTTGTCAATATGGTCCCTCAGAGACTAGCCAGCTATTTGAAATTTTGTTTATGTAAACTGTATCTCATTCTTCTACTTGTTATGTTGTACACAATATATTAGCCAATAGTAAGAGTATATAATTTTAAAATAAGTAAACATTCACAAATTCAAAAGTATTTCACTGTGTGTGTGTATATGTGTGATCAAAAATGTTCAGCACCTCTAGAACAGAGAAGTCCATGATTCAGATAGAGGTCAGAGCTGGAGAGGGCAGTTTGGGAGTCACTAGCATGTGGTGGTATTTAAAGCTATGGAGCTGGATGAGGTCACCGAGGAGAGTGTGAAGATAGGCGAGGGGCATGGAGGACTGAGCCCTGGGATCCCTGATGTTTAGAGATAAGAAATTAGGGGAGAACCAGTATGGAAAATGAAAAGGGAGCAGCTGGTGAAGCAGAAGAAGAACCGGAGGTGTGTGGTGTGTGAAACCCATGACAAGGGTTTCCAGGAGGAAGGAGTGATCAGCAGAGTCTGAGGGACAGCTGGAAACTGGATTTGGTAACGTGGAAGTTGCTAGAAACCTTGGGAAAAGCAGTTTCAGTGGAGCGGTTGGGAATGAAAACCAGATTGGCTAGAGTGGAGGAGAAAATGGTCAGTGAGGTAGTAAAGACAGCAAATTTGGACAAGTCCCTCAAGGAGTTTTGCTTTACAAGGGGGTCAAAGAAAGGAGGCAGGATCTGGAGAGAAGCAGGAAGTCAAAGGAGGATTTGTGTGGGTTTTAAGACAGGAGGTAGGTTTGCGTGCTGTTTGAAATGATCCAGTAGAGAAGGAGAATTCTGAGATGGGGGTCGGTGGGGACAACAGCAGGAGTATCGTTTTTGAGATGATGAGAGGGAATGGGCTCCAGAGCCCCAGTGCAGGAGTTCCCTTAGGAAGGAGCGTGGGCTGTTCATCCATTTCAGCAGCAGGCGAGTCAGAGCATGTATGGACAGACGCAGGATAGGAGGGTCAGTCCGCACACGGAGAGGTGCAGTCGTTTTCCTAGACTCCCACCTGCCCATGGACATTTCTGCCTGGGAGTCTTGTTGCAACTCAAATTCAACTTTCTCAAGGGGAATGCTTCTCTCTTCCCTTCCCAAGCCTTCCTACCCCTCTGGCTTTACTCTCTTTCTAAACAGCACCTCTATATTCCCAGTCACCAATGCTCCAAACCACAGTTATCCCAGACGTCTCTCCTCCCTGCTGCAGCATCCTACAGTTGTGTCCCTTTTGTCCATCCCCTATGCTTCATCCCCATGGCACTAGTGTCCTTTGCTCCTCGCCATCTCGTATCTAGATTACTCCAATAACCTTCCAGTGATTTCCCTTGCCTGTGTTCCTCTCGGCCTCAGCTCTGTTATTACATGCTGCCATCAGATTCACCTTCCTAGGGGCTTCTGGTGGCGCAGTGGTTACGAATCTGCCTGCCAATGCAGGGGACATGGGTTCAAGCCCTGGCCAGGGAGGATCCCACATGCCGCGGAGCAACTAAGCCCGTGCGCCACAACTACTGAGCCTGCGCTCTAGAGCCTGCATGCCACAACTACTGAAGCCCATGCGCCTAGAGCCCGTGCTCCGCAACAAGAGAAGCCACCGCAATGAGAAGCCCGCACACCGCAACAAAGAGTAGCCCCCTCTCGCCGCAGCTAGAGAAAGCCCGCGCGAAGCAATGAAGACCCAACGCAGCAAAAAAAAATAAATAAAATTTTTTAAAAATTAAAAAAAAAAAAAAGATTCACCTTCCTAAAGTGCTTCTCTGACTGCTTCACTCCCTGGCTCAAAAACCTCCTTGACTTGCCTCCCTACACTTCTCAAACTCAGCCTTTAGTCCCCTTTTCTGTATCTGAGTTTTCGTTCTTTCTCATGCCCTCTCAAGAGCCCATTTTTTTCTGCTTTTCCTATAAATCTTTTCTGATTATTTCTTCCCCAGTGATCACATTCATCTAGCCATTCAACCAACCCACAGGCTTTTTCTCAGTGTCTCCTGCATATGAAACAGGGCTGGGTGAGATGAGGGACATATGGGAAGCAAGTGCAGGATCAGAGGCCAAGTCAGAAACCTCTGAGCTCACCCCAACTCTTTCCTCGTCTCAGTCCCCAACCCAATTTATCACCAAATGCTGCTCACGTTTCCTCCTAAATATTTCACTAATCCACTGCTTCTATTCTACTCCATCTAGTGCCTTCATGTTCTCAATATCTCTTATGCAAAGCATTCAGAAGCTCCCAGATCGGTTTTTCTGCCTCCAGTCCTGACCCCCAATTCAGTTAGAGAGATCTTTCTAGAATGTAAATATGACTTTATGCTCCCTGATTCAAGCCTCTAATGACACCTGTCACCTAGAGATAAAGTCAAGGCTCCTTAGCAACATATTCAAGGTCTCTCATGACTTGGCCATGTTTTGCCCACTAGCCTAGCTGCTCACTGCATCCTACCTTCCACTCCAGGGTTAGTAATACTGAAATGCCAATAATGCCCTGTGCACATCTTGCTCAACCTCACTACCTAAGGCTGTTCCTCTGCCTGAATGCTCCTCCCCATTCATGCTTCATCTGGGCATCCTTCAAAACTCACTTAGGCTTTCTCTCTTTGGGGAAGGCTTCTCTGACGCTTCCCTGGGAGGGTTACGACTTGAGGGATGCTGTCATATTTATTCAGACCTCCTCAGCACCCACCACAGAGCTGGCCCACGCAGGGCACTCCATACGAGTGCGGCATGAGTAAGATAATCACAGGGCACAGCCTATATGTGGGAGACGTGAGAGCATTCAATTTGAGATGGTCAGGAACATAGGCTCTTGAGTCAGATCTGAATGCGAATCCTGGCTCTGCCACTGACTTGCTGCATGACATTGGGAAAACTGCTTACCTTCTTATGCCTTAGTTTCCTTATCTGTAAAAGGGGCATGATGCAGAATGACTTGTGATGAGACTAAATGAGATGAGACATGTAAAGTACTTAGCACAGGGCTGAACACATTAAGTGCTCAATACATGTCAACATTTTATTAAATTATGTTTTTTAAATTAAAAGCATTTCCTACCAAGTCCATGTGCTAAATATTGGTCTAATATTGGTCTATATTGCTAATATACACTTTATATTTTCCTTGATTTAAAACAGAAAAGAAATTTGCTGCCTGTTCAGTTCCAAATAATTTGTCAATTTTGAAAACTTAAGAAGAAAATGCCTGGCTCCTTCCTGCCTCAGGCCCTTTGCACTTGCTGCTATCCCCTCCATCAGAGCACCCCCTGCCTCTATCAGAGTTTTGCATGGCCAGCTCCTCCTTCTCAATTAGGTCTTAGCTCAAACGTCACCTGCTCTGACGGTCTCCCTTGAACACCCTGTCGGGACTAGTAATCTCTCCTCCCCTCTGACCCTTTCTGTTTTATTATCTTCAATAACAATTATAATTTCTGAAATTATCTTTCTCTTTACTTTTTTATTGTCCATCTCCTTCCATTAGAATGTGAACTTCATAAAAGCAGGCTTCTCACCCATTATGTTCTCACTGATTCAACCTAAGTTCATAGAGTGGCACAGAGTGGGATCTCAATAAATTCTGTTTTAATTAAGTTTTTTCAACTACTGCAGAGGAACACTACTACTATTAAAAGTTGAATTAAACTTTTCTAGTCTCTCAAGAACCCAGGCACTAGGATACTTCCCAGTTTGCCAGTTGCCTGGATTGTGTCTTTTTAAAATTTCAACAAGTTTTCAAAATAATCAAATACAAAAATTTATACTTTAGGGCTTCCCTGGTGGCGCAGTGGTTGAGAGTCCACCTGCCGATGCGGGGGACACGGGTTCGTGCCCTGGTCCAGGAGGATCCCACATGTCGCGGAGCAGCTGGGCCCGTGAGCCATGGCCGCTGAGCCTGTGCGTCTGGAGCCTGTGCTCCGCAGCAGGAGAGGCCGCGTACCGCAAAAAAAAAAAAATTTATACTTCAGCAAGTATATTCCTTAAATAATGTATCCTTTATGAAAGGATAAACAGCTATGAAAGAAAAATCGAAATCCATTTCATCATTAATTTTTTCTTTTCTTTCTTCTTCTATATATGAAGGACTTTATGAATTACTGTGAGCTTAAGGAATTTGTTCCTTGGAGAATATAATAGCTATTTTTCTTTTTTGCCATATTGCTAAAATTGATCACAGATGGTACAAAGGTCACCTGCAGAGCAGGCTGTCCCCAAAGTCCTTAAATGTCAAATTAATGAGACTTTACTGTATAAAAATGACTATAAGAAAGAAAATGTTTGGTCAGAAGTGACTATGTTCTTTGATATAACTTGGGACTTTAAATTTTATTTTTTAAAAATGATATTGGAAAACCAAAAAAATTCAATGGAAAAATAGGCAAAGCATAAGGATATTCTCAGAAGAAGAAATCTAAATCGCCACAGACATATGAAGGCATGCTCAGTCTTACTAATAATCAAAGAAAAACAAGTTAAAATGACTATTATTTTTACTTAACAGATTTGCAAAAATTTAAAAGATCAGTAGGGCTTCCCTGGTGGTGCAGTGGTTAAGAATCTGCCTGCCAATGCAGGGGACACGAGTTTGAGCCCTGGTCTGGGAAGATCCCACATGCCGTGTAGCAACTGGGCCCATGCGCCACAACTACTGAGCCTGCGCTCTAGAGCCCGCGAGCCACAACTACTGAGCCCACATACCACAACTACTGAAGCCCGCCCGCCTAGAGCCTGTGCTCCACCACAAGAGAAGGCACAGCAATGAGAAACACGCACACTGCAACGAAGAGCAACCCCCGCTCGCTGCGACTGACAGAAAGCCCATGCACAGCAACGAAGACCCAACGCAGCCAAAAATAAATTAAATTAAATTTAAAAAAGAAAAAGATCAGTAATATATAATCCATGTTAGCAATGAGGCAGGGCAAAAAACACTCATATACAATGTTGGAGGGAGTATATATTAGTATGTTTTTTGGAGGGTAATTTAGCAGCATCTATTCAGTTTTAAATATGCATGTCCTTTGACCTGCAATTAGACATCTGCACGTCTATCCTTCAGAAATACTGGACATGTGCACAAAAAGAAAATTCACTGCAGCGTTATTTGTAACAGAAAAATCAGGAATAACTTGATTAAATGTCCACCAATAGGAGTATGGCTAATAAACACTGGTGTCTTAAAACAAATATAGATTAGGAAGCTTTAAAAGAAGTATGGTAGCTCCTCTGTTAGCATGGAAAGATGTCCATGATCTACCCTGTAGTTAAAAACAATACACAGCACTATTAAAACTGCATTGATATATTTTTTGGTTTTTTTCACACATAAACCTACAGCCTATTTTCAATACAGCAGCCAAAGTTATCCTTTTGAAACGTTAAGTCAGAACCTTGTTACCTCTTCACTCAAATCCCTTCATTGGCTTTTCTCTCACTCAGATTCAGCGACCTCACCAGGATTTCCACTCCCCACATGATCTGGCCCTCTGCTACTGCTCTTACTTTCTTCCTCTGCCCTCCCTCCCTCAGCTCTCATCATCTTGGCCTTCTCTCCAGCCCTCAGGGGTTTTGTACTTGCTGTTGCCTTTGGCTGGGACCCTTTCCCCCAGATCTCCCCATAGCTGGTTCCTCCCATCCTTCACATCTCTGCCCAAATGACACTTTCCAATGACCACTGTCCCTGAACACAGTCTATGTTTTGGGGGAGTACACTCCTCCTCACCCCTCCCCTTGCCAAAATAGAATCTTCTATTCTACTTCTCTGCTTACCTGTTCGTCACCCCCTTACCACCATTTGCTACAGGATATATTTCCTTCTTTATTGGTTTGTGGTCTGTCTCCCACCTCCAGAAATGTAAACTCAATGAGGGTTGAGATTTTTGCTCTTTTGTCTCATTATTGGATTCCCAGCACCTAGAATAGTATCTGGCACACAGTAGGTGCTCAATAAATATTTATTGAATGAGTCAATAAAATTTCATTTTTATACGTGCATAAAAACAGATGTGGAAAGATACACAGCAAACTATTGACAGTGATTATTTCTGGGGAGTGGGATTGGGAGCTGATGGGAAAGTTTCCATCCTAACTGTGTACATTTCTGTATCATTTGGAATATGCACCACTTAGGTAATTAAAAACTAAATAAAAAATATTTTAAAGGAAAAACATAATGGTTCCATCTCTCCTTCCAAGTGACTCAAAGCAGTCTTTGGGCTCTTTTCTAGAAACACAAAACAATTTCTAAAAAGAACTACCCTAGGTTTGTCTCCACTGCATGTGCCATCAGAGCTCAGAAAATACCAGTAAGCCTGCTTTTCATGATGTTCTAACACCATTAAATAGATCAGGAATAATAGACAGACACACACACACACACACACACACACACACACACACACACAAAGACACCATGGTTTGCCCATGCCAGGAGTCTGCTGGGTAAAAAGCCTTTCTAACTAACACACCTGACTCCTCTTTACACCCACTTCCTCCCTCCAGCAGGAGAAAGGAGTTTCACTGGTAGTTCCTTGTGCTGTTTCTTTGACATGGTAAAATCTTTAACACTGCTGTCAGGCAGGGTGAACCTGACGTTGTGGACTACAAAATTCATCCAGTGCTAGAGGGTGCTCTTGAGACAGGATACATGGCCTCTCTTAGAAGCAAATCCAACTAAACTCAGCGTGATAAGCATCTCAGGGACACGTTCACACACACAACAGCTACACAAACCTTGTACTGAGTGTTTTTCACCAGCTGTCACGGTCATGAGGCCTCTGTTAAGTAACTCCTAATCCTCCCCCTGAGGCCTATATTCCCCAGAAGCATCCCCATGGTAGTACTAATAATACTCTCACTGGGAGTTGTTCCACAGGGCCCTTGACACTAGCTTTTCCTGAACTCTTAACTGACCCATAAACCTTCCTGGTGAGCCTGCAGGGCCTCTTCCCACAGGACAGAAGCTGGGGGAAGGGGTGCAATTCAGCTCTGAGAGGCCAGGAGGAGGCTGGCCCGCCTATCCTGACAGTTTCTGCAACTCACCCTGGAAAGCAGGGCGGCAACAGCCAACTCTCATCACCATTTTGGTATGGAAACTGGAACTCTTAGAATTTTCAGTGAGAACCAACCAACCAGCTGGGTTGTTCTTACCTTTTTTTTTTTTTTTTTTTTTTTAGGAGAGTCAGCTGGAATACAAGTCAAGACTATCTGAGAACCAGCCCCTGGTGGACAGTTACACTGATTTTACACATGATTTTCACTATGTTTTGGCAAAGCAACAGAGTTGGGCTGTGGACCTATTGCTGACAATTCTTCTGAACAAGTGCCTCTGGGCTCAGCTTTGCTTCTTCAGAAACACTGCTTTATCACTCCTTAGCTCAAGCACCATTTCTCAGGCCTCATGATTCCAATGACACTACAGAAAGGACACCAATTTACTCTGGAGGGGTCTGGTTATCGAAATTCACCTTTCTTGGGACCAGAGCACAGGCTTTGGAGTGGGACCATCCATGGGACCTTAAGCAAGAGCACTTATCCCTCTGAGCTCCAGTTTGCTCATCTGTAAAATGGAGATAATAATACCTACCTGGTAAGATTACTGGAAGGACTGAATGAGGTCATGCAGATATAATGCTTAGTGTTATGCTTGTGACAGATGAGGATTCAACAAATGGTTACAGTATTACTGTAAAGAGAGACCCTAATTTCCCCCCATTTAAGACTTTTTAGGTAGAATCTCTCATAATTGCCCAGAACAGTCTCTCACAACAAACAAAGCTCAAGACTGACCACCTTGGAACGTCTTGCCCAGATTCCTCTTGCCTGGAACTTCATCAGAGGAATAGAATTGATATTGCTCAAGTTTAATTCTGATACATGCACACACACGCATACATACACACACCATCACCACCACCACCACCACCACCACCACCACCATACACTGGAACTGACACTACTAGAAAGCTTGGGCCATAGCTCAGGGATCTCATAAGGCAGCTGAGCGACCCCCAGCCTTGCCTCTGCATAAAACTATGGACAGGAGTTTGTTCATTGCCACCATGTGTCACACCAGAGGGATGATAGGGGAACTGTGATAGTGGAGTGTCGAGAAGGCTCATGGAGGCCTTATACTTGCAGTCCTGCCCCAGCTGGGGGACCACAGTGCTTTGAAGACCACGGTCCCTCAGATCCTTAAGGGGCAACACTCCCTCTTCTCATCAACCCTGCCTCTTCCATTCTGTCCCTCAACCCAACAGAGAGTTATTAAGTGCCAGGCACTATGCCAGGTGCTGGGGGCTCCTGATCCTGTAGGCAAGGCCAATACCCACATGTAGTTCTTAAATGAGCGTGGGTGTCCCAGGTGTTCTCTGGAAGAAGCCTGGGGAGAAAGGATGGGACAGACTTGCTTTTGGTTACCCTTAGTGTTTTTGGAGCTCAAGACAGTTCTGTTAGCAAGAATGTCCCGGTCAGCAGGCCACTCACCACATTGGTTTCCTACATGGCCCTGACCCACTCCACAGGACTCCGCCCAGTGTTCAGATGTTTGGGGAGACTTTTTAGCCACTTCGAGGTCCACGCCTGAGAGCTGGAGGTGAAACTGCTCCCTGTGGGCAGCCTTCCGGAGCGTGCGGATGGCCTTCCGGAGCCGCTTCTCTGTTCGCTTTATGATGCAACTCGGATCACAAGAGGCTGAAGAAACGAGAGGGACAGCAGTGGAGGGGTCAGGCTGCAGCATGTGAGCATGTCCAGACCAACTGCAGGACCCACAAACACCCACAGCTCCCTGTGCACAGCATGGGGAGAGGCTTGGAGCTGGACACCTAGCAGGCTGGGCAGCATTCAATTCAAACAGAAATTTGTTGACCAAAATGGTAGCTTTGGGTTTTGATGAAGCAGATAAAATCATCAGGTTCCAAACAATTCAGTTTAGTTTGGGGGTGAAAAAAAACAGGAGATACTTCAGTGGTTGCACTATTTCCGGCCACCCCCCCACCCCCAGCAAGAATGATGAAAAGTGAAAGGCAAAGAAATAAGGAGCAAGCCGTAAGAAGTCTGGCACCACAGACTGTTTTCAAACCAACCTGTCACCTCCTTTTGGTTAGTTTCAAGCTCAAACTCAACAGTGATAAACATTTCCTTAGGGGTGCTCGGTCGTCCGGGGGCTCCCGGGACTTGCTTGCCAGAGCTGCATGTAAGGTTTGCGTAGCGGAAGCTCTCTTTTACTGAGCTGTGCTTCTCTGTATGAAGAAACAAAATTATCGGAAGCCAAATCCTGGCAAAGCACTCAGCTGAACATTCGCTACAACTCTGTAAACATTTCATTAGAACAACTCTCAAGGGACTAGATGATTAACTCCATATGCCAAGACGCTGCAAGCCCTCAGCTTGCAGCACGATGACACTTTAATCCTGAAGAACCAGTATTGCCACCTATATAACTTTACAATTTAGCTCTTGAAACTTATTTCCATGAATAAATGCTGGATGTTTCCGACTGACTGGCCACATCTGTGGAAGATGGGGACCAAAGATCGTCTTGCATTCCTGACTGGTAATTTGTTAAGGTGTGTTCATGTTCTCACAGTTGGTTTCTTTAAAGCTGGACTATGATGTCTCAAGCAGGGGCTGAGGGGCTTCAAGTAAGGAACGAGCACAGGAGTAGCAAGGAAATTAACTCCTGCTTTCAGGCAAACTGACCTTGGAGTAATTCCAACCCAAAGGGAAAGCTGGAAAGCCCATCAACAATGATGGCTCAGTTTGAAATAACCAGGAGCAATAAATGGCACAAAGAATCAACAGAACCAAACAATATCATGAAGGCACGTAGGATGGGAGTGAAAGTGTTATGTAAGGCAGGGCTTTGTACATCCTCATTCCTGACTTTGGCCATCACTCCTCCCTCCATGGCTTCCAGTGAATCTTTTAACTAATGATTGTTAACCAGAACCAAAGAGCAGGTCCGCATACCATCCACACAATTAACTAATCTTACTTTATTGAACTGAAGTATTATCTGTATCGTGTTCTTCTCTAACATTATAAGGATGTTCAAATCAGCAGGTCATCAGGACCAAAGGAAGGAGAAGGCAAATTAATTTTTCCCTAAAGATCTATCTTACCTTTTCAAAAGGCTAACTTCACATCTCAAACTGAACAGATGCTCATTCTGAACCTGTTTTCCTTTCCATTTTTCCATATCTATTTTTTAAACTTTTTATTTTGAAATAAGCTTAGACGTTATAGAAAAGTTGCTAAAAGAGTACTCAGAGTTCCCATATACTCTTCACCCAGTGTCCCCTAATGTTAACATCCTACATTTACACGTATCTTTATCAAAACTAAGAAATTAACATTAGTACAATACCATTAAGTGAACTAAAGACCAAATCTTTTTTTTTTTTTTTGCGGTACGCGGGCCTCTCACCGTTGTGGCCTCTCCCTTTGTGGAGCACAGGCTCCGGACACACAGGCTCGGCAGCCATGGCTCACGGGCCCAGCTGCTCCGCGGCATGTGGGATCCTCCCGGATCGGGGCATGAACCCGTGTCCCCTGCATCGGCAGGCAGACTCTCTACCACTGTGCCCCCAAATCTATTTTTAAATAATGCTTTCCCCTCTGATTAAAAGTATAAATGCTCACTGTGGGGAATTTGGAAAATGCAGGACAAAAATTAAAATCACTCATCATCCTTCCACCCACATATAACCCACTAATAAGGACATGGTGAGTTTTCTTTGTTTTTCTTCTATTCACGCTTTTTCTTATACAATTTAGGTCGTATTAGATATACACAATGTTACTCTCTCTTTTTCCATCTTAGCATTATAACAAGAACATTTTCTAATGTCATTAAACATTCTTTGAAAACCCATAATTAATAGCTGCATAATATTCCATCAAATGGAGGTGCCCAAATTAATCTTGGTTAGTTACTTAAAATAGGCACTCATATGTGACTAAAGTGGTTTTGCATTTATTTGTTTGTACAGTTTATTTGAGGGTAGATTGGGGAAAGAACCCTCCCTAATACATGACTCCTGATTTTTTTTTTTCTAAAACTATTCTATGAAATAATACTGGAAATGTGAGCTGGGGAAGAAAGAGGAATGTTGGATTCTGCTCTTTTCATAAGGCCAGGTCTACTTGGAGAGTATTTGTTCTGATGAAGCCAAATGGCATCACTGCCTCCCAAAACTAAATCCAGCAGGAAAGCTGGATATTACATCTTTGTTCATCAAAGATTACCCTTTCTGAGCCAAACCTTTTTTTCATTTCTTTGGATTTGGATTTTGGATTATTTTAAGGAAACTCTAGGGTCTAGAAAATTTAACCCAGTATGATCACAAGGTACTAATGCATCTTAAGCCCTCATTGATTCCTATTAACTCACAGCTTTCCCCAGAGCTTCACTCTTTGTACCCTGCAAAGGAAACCCTGAAGAATAACTCCAGAAGCATACGGAGGTGCCAAGTGAGGCTCTTCTTCATCTCGTGAAGAGAGTCCACAGAGATTCTGAACTGTTTGATCCCATCTGAATGGCTCGGCTCATTACAGGCCCCTTTCCCACAATGCAGGCAAGCTCCCTGCACCAGCCATCTGATTCCATACCTGGTAGTACTGGTCGCAGACCCTCGGGAAACAGATCAGCCTTTTTCAAACTACACTTGCCTTCATTTAGCTTAAAGGTTACACTTGTCCTGACGGTGGCGACATCTTCAGAAAGAAACAAGTGAGAGATGTTACCTTCAGAGGCAAAGGAATGGAAACACCAGTGGGTAATGGAGAGCTGTCCATTGCTGGAAGTACACCCTGAGCCCCTCTCTTATGCTGAGACCAAGAAAGTTTGGGATTGGGGAGCGCCCGTTCCCTTGGACTGGGGGCACCAGGAGCCTCCTAAGAGTTACACTTGTCGCTCCATCTGAGATGAATCCAGGGCTCAAACATAACAAAGGAAGGGCCCAAAACAGCCTCAACGGTGAGATGAAAAATGAGGTCATTTCTGTGCCTTTCCAAGAAGGAAGGCCAGAATCCCCCAGTTCAAATTTGAGCAAGACAGCTGAGGGAAATGGAAGGGCAGATTCTCCTAAATAAGCCTGTCCTGGGAGGACAGGGCTGAGGGAGCCACCATTCCAGACAAGGATGGCACTCACTAAATGTGGCTAGGATTTTCAGGGTCTGTGAGGGAGCAAGCCCTACTTTGAGGGTCTCATATGGAAAATTCTGTTCTCCTTCCATGGTCAGTCTTAATCATGTTAGGCTCTGGAGCCAATGACCAGGATTCAAATTCCAGCCCTTCGACTTGTGATGAGAACTTGAGCAAGGTACTTAGTCTCCCTAAGCCTCAGTCTTCTCATCTGTAAAATAGACATAATTACAGTCCTTACGTTACCGGGCTGCTGTGAGGATTAATGAGATAATGCAAAACAAAAAGTGTTTAGCCTACTGTCTGGTACATAGTAAGAACTGAATAACTGTTAACTATTTGCTTGCTCACCTTAGGGTGGCCTTAATCTCCAAGTGATCATCACTACGAGTTTTGGTGAAACAGACTGTGAAGTCCCCTCTGGCTGGGTCCAAACATCAGACAAGACGGGCAGTGAAGGATAATGCTTAAGACTCTGGACCCAAACTGCCTGGTCAATATCCTGGCTCCACTATTTCCTATCTGAGTCGCTCTGGATATGTTATTTCACCTCTCTGAACCTCAGTTTCTTCATCTGGTTAATGAGGATAACAGTAAAATTGCCCCAGAGGGCTGTAGTGTGGATTAAATCAGCTAATACATGTAACACAGTGGCTGGCATGTTTTAACTGCTCCATCAATTCACACGAGCTGTTATTATCATGCTTTGCATCTCTATCTTTGCTTATATACATAATATGGACATCAAGAACCATTTCCTTATTCAGATGTTCACATGACATCATCACAGATGCTTGTCTAAATCTGGGAGGACAAGGCCTCTTAAAAGCTTTAAATGTCCTTCTTTGTCTTTTGATAAAGGGTTTGGGCCCCTGTCCCTGGTCAGAATCCTTGCTCCCCTTGTCATGTCCCTGTCTCCACTGATGCCATGTGCCCCAAGCCCACATTTCCTGCCAAGCCTCTGAGGTGCTCTATGGTACAGGGAGCTGGGAAGACCTGCGTCTCCTGGTCCTAGAGCTACGTGGGCCTCTGCCCAATATGATGACCCACCAGGGCTGCATGGAGCCTTCCAGCACACAATGGACACTCAGTAAGTGTCTGTTATGTGGTGAGTCAGATTGCAGGCACCACGGCTACAGGTAAGAACATCCTGTAACATGCTTGCGGCATCAAAGAGATTAGGAGAAAAGAAAACAAAGCCAACGCCCAAGAACAGTATCCCACAAATGAAGCCCATTGAACACCGTGAGCCCCAGAGACAACACGCAGGTTTGGTAATTACCCCCAAAAGCAGAGTCATTTGATTTTTGCTGTTTGCTCCTGAGAGGAGAGGAAGAGCCGCAGGTGACAGAATAGGCCTCTTGCAGTCCTGACAGACAGAATGTGGATCGTCAGCAGGTAAGCAAGGTTACAGTCTCTCCCGGTGGCAGCTCAAGTCACCCGCAACCCCACTCCACGTGAACCACTAGAAAAGCCCCCAGAATACAGGGTCTCAGAGCATGGGCCTCCAGTGGTCAGGGGGCAGCTGGTCAAAGACCTGGAAGCCCTTTGAAGCCATCTAACACCTGAAGGCCAGGAAGGCCTGGCCCTGGCATGAGGACCTGCCCCAGGGCCTGGGACCCACTCACCTGAAGAGAGGTGAATGCCAGAGAGACATCTGAGGAAGCACCTGTCTCCTCCACCACTCTTACCACACTGCAGGGACACGTGGGGTGATACGCTAGTGGGCAGGACCCCCTCCACTTCTAGACAGGACAAAATACAGACACTTACAGAGAGAGAAGGTGTGACAAGGACGGCTGAGTCCCATGCTCAAAGGCCCCAAGAAGGGAAGGTAGTGCCGACGCCCAGCACATAACACGGACACCATGTTTATTTCCCCCAGGGTAAAGGAGCGCCTTGTACTCTATTCTTTTCATGCAGAAAAGCAACCAGGGAAACAGAAGTGAGTTCCAACCTACGCAGAAGCACAGAAGGAAACCCCCAAGGGCCTGCAAAGTATCTCCTGTTTTTGAAGGATTTAAAGAACGGCTGCTGCAGCTCGGGGGAGGAGAATGCAGTGGAGGACTGGTCAGCCGCACTCCGGGTCCAGTGGGACCAGGGGGACGTGGGAGAGTGCTGCTGGGCCAGCGGTGAGCCCGCGCACTGAGCCCGAGCCTCGGCGCCTCTTACCCACACAGTCTTTTTTATTCCAGTGGAGCTTGTGCGCAGAGTGGCACCGGCATTCGTAGCTGCCCACGGTGTTCACGCAGACCTGCTGACAGCCTCCGTTGTTGACGCTGCACTCATTCGTGTCTGTGGAGCAAAACGCTCTCCTGTCACAGCAGCCATTTGCTGACCTGGCTGACACGATCCCTCCATCAAGGAAGGAGCAGGAGGTGAGTCGCACGGCTGAAGCTCACTGAACTAAGGGAGGGTGCTGACGGCCTTCAGAATGTGCACTTGGCACGAGCTGACCCACTCCCCACTCAGTGGCCTTCCTGGCACAAGCCTCACCAGCATGGACTCAAGTTCCATTCTTGACCAAACATTTCCGCCAGTAAGGACACTCAGAAGGGGGTCACACTCTATTTTCAGGTGTCAAATTCAGACACTGCACAGGCTTCCAGTTTAAAACTCCACCATCCTCCTGGGCTACATCCCAAGAGAGACAGAGAGAATTAGGACTCCCCACTTGGCGGTTCATATAGTTGGGATATAGATAAGAAAAATGACTTGCACTAATCCCCATCAACTTGAGACTGAGTCCCGGTCAGAAGGTGACTCCAACTAAAACCCAAATACACGTCCATATTCAGGGAATATTTCCTCGGGGTTTCTTGATGGACTGGAAGGGCATGTGTTCAGCCATGCCAGGGATGTGTTGAAAAGGAGAAGAAAAACAACACTATCTACAGCAAATCACTACTATCCATTCTTCTTAAGGACACAGGAAACAAGGATTGGGCAGGAAGTACTAAAGCCAGTGGTTCCCACATCCTCAGATCCCCAAAATCACCTTGAAGCCCTAGACTTTTAGAATAAGAATCTGTATTCTCAAAGATTGCTGAATGAATCTGATGATTAGAGACAGCAGAGTGATGCCAAATCTGACTTAAGCCATAGTTTACTTAGCTGTAAGGTCATGAGACACCAGAACATGTTGCTGCAAGGGCTCAGAGCAGGGAGACAGAGTCCATGGTCCCACTTCCAGCTCAGAGACCTGCACAAAGACCAGCTCAAAGAGCTCAAACCAAGCTCCGCAGCCAGTTCCTATGCAGAGCAGAGCTGTGGAATCAGTTGGCGCACTGCCAAGCCTCTCCGAGGGCCATGACTTTACTATCTTGGGAAGTTCCAGCGGACAGGGCACCAGCTCCTGAGAGACCCACCCACTGTCTGAGTACAACTGTATCAATAAAGTCCATAAAGAATTCACAACTGCAAGAGCTCAGCTCTTCTCTCTACTCCATTTCACACGTGACGAGTTAAAGGGATCAATGTGGGACGATTTCCCATAGCAGCTGCTTCCCGCGAGTCGATGGACTCCCTACTACTGTATAGGGCCTGGTATGTCCGGTTCAGCCCCCAAGGTAGAAAAACTGGCCCTGATCTGGGGAAACCTTAGGAATAAGTCCCAGCCTCATCCGACTCTAGAGGGATTCCACTCACCTCCACAGTGGGTAAAGCCATAGAGGGTGTACCCTTTGTTGCAAGCACATGCAAACGTGCCAGGGTGGTTGATGCAGCTGTGGTCACAGGTCCTATCCAAAGAGCATTCATCCACATCTGTAATTGTCAAAGGGAGAGGGGAGCTGAAACCAACTCTGAGGGACAGTGGAGAGAAGAATACACTTATAAGAACACCAGTTGCTGACCAATAACAAAAACAACAAAGTGAAAATTATCTATCAGTTCTCCCGGCTCACTTGTGTTAAACAAAGTGTTGAGCAGCCCACAATAAGTATACTCACAGCCAGGACCCTTATTTCCAAATTCTGTTGCACACTGCACTTGCCTAAAAGCTCGGTTGGTCTCTCTCACCCATGCTTATCTGCAGGGCTGAATAATTTAAAATATTTAAATGAAGTCAAATGAGATAACATAACCAAAAGGGGTTTGTAAACTATTAGGGTGCTGCCTGTGCATTATTACTGTTCTATTACTAATTGGTAAAGGAGCAATAGTAATTTTATAAGCTATGGCCAATTAAAAGGAGAAAACACTTGAGCCGGAGAGAAATCTAGCTCCTATCTCTTTTGGGTCTTGCCAGAATTCATCTTCTGGCCCCAGGAGGCCAGTTGATCCAGGGTTTTAATGCCCTCTGCACTAAAAGAATGCATTAACATTAACATCCTCAGTAATTTTCTATTGCAGACACTGAAATGTGGTGCTTAAGCACCAAACAGGATCCTCTTGACCAATCCCTTGGCTTTGTTCCTCCCCCATGGTTCAGTCCCAGTTCCTCCCCCATGGTTCCGTTCCAGTTCCTCCCCCATGGTTCCCTCCCTTCCCGGTTCAGCATGAAGGCATCCTTGGCTGCAGTTGAGGTCATGGAAACTAGCCTCAGGAGGCTGCATTTGTCAGTCTAATCATCTCTTCTTCCCTGGTCTGGTTCTTACATCTTTCCTGTACACTAGAATCTCAGTGCTTCACTTCCTCAACTCTTTGGAAGATTTTAACAGAGTTATGACTTGTATCTCCAAATGGATAAACCAGGACTCAGTGGAAGCCAACTAGACCATTGCTAGATCCCTTTTCAACACCAAACGTGCCACAAGAAACTATGTTAACAAAAAACAAACATTTGGAAGGGACTGGAGGAATGAAAAACATGAAATAAAAGAGGGCAAAATCTTACAAAACCTCTTCATCCGTAACTTTTCCCAGAAGTCCTGACAATTTCTTTAGTAAGTTTGTTCTGTGTAAATATTTGTTCTACCAAGACTGATCAGTGAAAAATGAGAAAAAGTCCACTTCTTCTGTAGTAATTGATATCATTCTATGAATTCTTTTATTAATATCAGCCAGTTACCGAGAAAGTGGGCTCATTCAGTAGCTGACTTTGGCTGCTCACAACAGGCTTTTGCTTTGTCAAAAATAAGCAGATCACTTTCTAATTCCTTTTTAATGTGTTGACACAGCTTAAATAGTATTTCTTGCTCTATACATTATGAAACATTATGTGGAACGGCAAATTTTCCTTCCAAGTCAAACAGAAGAAAACTGTGCAGTAGTCATCTAGAGTGAACTCGCTGAATTTAAAGGGGTGTGAAGTGTCTGACAAATTACATACCAAGAAGAAAAAAACAAGAGAGAAACCTAATTCACACCATAAGATTATAGAAAGGTAATGTTGCATCTTTATTATATGAAGTGAAATCAGATATTATTTTCTGACTTTGATTTAATTCTGGGATTTCTAACAAAATAAGTTAGGCTGTTCTTATTCTCAGCAATGGATCAGAAATAAATGACAGCACATCTTTCCTGAGAGTTTCTTTCTATATATCAGTGGGGCATAAAATGTGCTCAGCTGAAAATATAAATGATGCCCCCAACCCAAAACAGCTTATCACTGTGCAAAACACTTATTAATATCAACAACTGCTACCCAGAGAAGTTCCCTTGCTGCGCCCCTTATATGGGAAGGATGTGTCTGAGAAGGGGTCTGAAATCCTGCCCAAGAACTGCCCAGCCTTTCCTCAACTTAATCCCCTCCCTCCCTCACCCCTACCCTTTCCCCAAACACCAAAGGCTGGTCATTCAAACAAGGCCTATAAGGAAGGGACCAACTGGTTGACCCCAACTTTTTGCTGAGAAAAGGTATGTTAACTAAATCAACAACTTTTTGTCACCAAATTTTGTTAGAAAATCCATAACATTAAAGGGAATTTTAGAAAGGGAAAATTATTCATAATTTCAACACCCTAATGCAACCCTGCTTGCATTCTGTGATCCATTCCATTTCTAGCAGCGAGCTCCGCTGTAATCACACCACATGGGTTCACTGAGGTGTTCTCTAATCATTAACAGCTTAATTTCCAAAATATACCTGTGAGCTACCTCAGTGTTTCTATTTTACTTAACAGATGAAATAAGTGAAGCACAGGGTGGAGGTTGGATTAGTGACTCCGTAGAGAAGCCCAGCGAGCCAGTCTCTGCCCAAGCAGGGTTTCGTCTTCTCCGATCCAACCAGTGGGCATTACACAGCACAGCTAGCTATGTTTCAGGACATACCTTGGCAAGACTTCTCATCTGTTAATAATTTAAATCCCTTTTTGCAGCTGCAGTCAAAACTGCCCACGGTGTTTTTGCAGAAATGATCGCAACCTCCATTGCGCGTCTGGCACTCATCAATATCTGTAACAGTCAAGCATCGGCAAATCAGACAGCGATACTTGCCTCGTTATCCACAAATCCCTGAAGTGCTATTGTGTGTGCTTCATTATTCTCTGAAACAAAACAGACCCATAAAAGCATTTAAGGATGTTTGCTGATGTTTTTAAACCTACACATGTTCTCTTGTCTGGCTTAACCCATTTTGAAAGACAAGTGCCTGGTCCCCTGGAGAACTCTGACTTACACTGCCCCTCCCTTGACTAGCATTAAGGAAACAAGCTATGGGAAAGAACGGTGATGTCCTATTATATTCTCATCCTTGCACAAGTCTCTCAAGATAAGATGGCTTCCTTTCCTATACTTCCCATTCCAGTTTAATGATTAAAGTTATAAGGAACTAGAATATTTGTTTTGGCAAATTACACCATGATCAAATAGCCTCAATGCTTTTAAGTGATTTCTGACACTCAATTAATTTTATCTTTTCTCAGTTTCAACTGGTAACTGGTTATCTACTTTTTTATCACGTTAAAGAACTAAGCCTTTGTACTCGGGCCCATGAAATACTAGGTCATCGGGGTCTCTATTCATCAGTACAAGTTAATCGTACAGTTATTCATTGTTCTCTGGATAACAATCTTGGCTGTTATTTATATAATAATCTCTAGACTGTTATTTATGATATGATGATATTATCTCCTGCAAAAGAATGTTCCCTTGAACAACTGCTTTCTTCTAATAAGGCCACTGCCTGAAATGGATCATTTGATGTTTGTAGAAGCTGACCTTCTCAACAGTTAGTGAAATTAAGCTGGTTCTAATTAAGCTTACTCAGTTACAACCTTCTACTAGCCCAGGGAAGAAAAGCTTCCTTTTGATCAATATGAATCATAAGCAAATGTGGAGTCACTCAGGAGGTGTGGAGGGGAAGAGCTTTACTCCCACACATTAGCCGCACGGAGAGGCACAGGCTACCTTTACAGGTCTTCCCATCCAACTGGAGACTGAATCCGACGGGACAACTGCAATGAACACCTGTCGAAGTATCCTTACAGGTGCGATCACAGCCTCCGTTGTTGACAGCACATGTTTCTGCCAAGGAGGTAAGAAAAAGGCAGTTAGCTTCCTAAAGAAGTGCTCACACAGCTGGGAAGAAAGGGGTATTGGTGCAGTGTTAATACTTGACAAAAATTCATGAAAGTCAGGAAGCGTGTGGGGTCCTCATGGTCATATCCCAAGCCGCTGCCACCCGCAGGTGAGTTAGAGGGATAACAGGGGCAGCTCCTCCCTGCACCCATCTAAATAAGTGACATCTCCCGAGGAAGCCTGACAGGGTAAGAGAGGGGGAAAGATGCCTCTGCCAACCTGCTGAGCCTTTTCAGTGGCAGATTTGAAGCCACTAAAAGTTCCTGTTGATCGACAGCCAGTGACCTGCAAGTATGACCACATCTAGCAGCCTAGATGTGAATGCAGAACACAGCAAAGGGGGATGTTCCTTCCTTTATCCTGAACCTTCTCTATTCACCATGTGTAATGGGCAAAGCAAGAGAGGGTAAACGTTGCCCACGCCACCCATTCCCTTGCCGCAGACCAATGACTTCCTCCTGGCAACTGCCAAGTAACTCAGATTAGAAGTTTACCTTTCCTTGAAAGGAGAAAGACCTGTCATAGTTACATGAAAAAGCAGCCGCAGTTGTTAAATCATATCTATAGAGATGAAGAATAACAAGCTAATGGCCTTCTATTTCTGTATATTATGCATGAATTCCAAGTAATACACAAATGCTATTCAACATTCATTCAACGGTTAGCACTTAGGCATCCAGAAACTGATTTTACATCCATAGCTACCTCTGTAAAGCCTTGGGGGCAGGGCGGGGGGCAGTAAACTTAATTCTGATTAAATATGACAGATAGAACATGTATGTTTATCTCTGTTTCCTCACCAAAACTCATTAAAATGAGAGTAAATAAATTTTTTAAAGTATAAATCCTTAAGGACAAATAAAAGACAATAGATGAAAGATGTCAAATCTTCTGGAAGTGGCATGTCAATGGAGGAACAGTAACTGGCATAGCAGAAAGTTAAACCCTAGCAGTGGGGCTTCCCTGGTGGTGCAGTCGTTAAGAATCTGCCTGCCAATGCTGGGGACACGGATTTGAGCCCTGGTCTGGGAAGATCCCACATGCCGCGGAGCAACTATGCCCGTGTGCCACAGCTACCGAGCCTGAGATCTAGAGCCCGCGAGCCACAACTACTGAGCCCATGTGCCACAACTGCTGAAGCCCACGCACTCTAGAGCCCATGCTCCACAGCAAGAGAAGCCACTGCAACAAGTAGCCTGAGCACCACAACAAAGAGTAGCTCCTGCTTGCCACAACTAGAGAAAGCCTGCACGCAGCAACAAAGACCCAACATAGCCAAAAATAAATAAAAATAAAATAATTAAATTTATTTTTTTAAAAAAACCTAGCAGTCTGCAGAGTGATGCCAACAAGTGGTAAGCTCATCTGAGCCACAGAATCCCAGAGAGGCTCAGGAACTGGAGGTACTAAAGTTAGTCTAGAGGCAGAGGTGAGGACGGAGTTAAAAATAGGAAGATTGATTGAGAGTCTGTATAACAGATAGGCTCCCAGATCCCCATCTTAATTCCACAGCCCACAGCACATCCCTATTTGGACTAAAGCAGATAAATTTCTTCTCTGGAAAAGGGCACCAGTAACAGCAGAGGAGGTGCTGTCAGGTGAAAGTCTATACTGTGAAAAGAGAGATCTCAAACTTTCACCCCCTCTGCACTCCAGTTCCCAGGACACTGGCAGCCAAGTCTAAATCCCCTCAGCAGGAGACTGAAGGATTCCTCTCCAGCCAAACTGACCGGCCCAAGGGAAAAGACCTATAGATTCTGGCATTTGAAGATCTCCAAATGAAATGACTAAGCCACTGCCTAGTCAACCAAGCATAAAGCCCACCAGCTGATAGAATATCCAAGTGGCTTTTCAATATTCCACTATTAAATAAGAAAAGTCAGCCAAGGATCACCAGACATTTCAGGAAAGCCTCTAGTATGAAATAAATACACCAAATCAAACAAACAAGGGAAAAGGAACCTGAGGGAAGCAAAGATAATACAGGGAACAACAGAGAAGTTAGAAAATCTTATCATTAATTTCCTCAGGGAGGTAAGAAAAGCATCCATGAAATAAGAACAGGTTCCTACAACAAAAGACCAAAGTAAAATTCTTAAAAAATTAAAATATGAAAGCTGAAATTTAAAAAGAACCCTATAGAAGGATTAGAAGAAAAAAATGAAAGATCTCCTAGAAAGTAGAACAAAAATATCAAGAAGAGAAAAAAGAAGAAAATTTGAGGAGCAATCCAGGAATTACAACAGCCAGCTAATAGGAGTCCCGGAGAGAAAGAGAAAAGTGAAGAAAGTTATCAAAAGAAAAATTTCTCGGAACCAGGGGATGCGAATGTCCCTCTTGAAAAGGCCTACTCAGTGCTCAGAATAACAAGTGGGACAAATCCCACAGTGTGGACATTGTTGTGACATTTCAGATCACCAAGGACAAAAAGGAGACCCTGAGAACATCCAGAGAGAAGCTCTCGTAGGTTCCATACAAAGAATCAAGACTAAAAGTGACTTAGACTTCTTGAAAGAACACTGAATGCTCAAAACGATAGAGCGCTATTTAAAACTCTGATGGAATATTTTTCCCAACTTTGAATTCTATCCTGAGGCAAATTCTCAAGAAAGGGTGAAAGGGAGACTATAAAGGCATTTTCAGGTATGCAAAGTTTTTAAAAAATCTATATCTACCCATGTAAACTAACAAAAGAGAAGACATGGGATCCACCAAAACAGGAGCATGGGTAAGGGAATTCCCAGGCTGTGGCTCAGGGATAGGCCAGGATGACAGAGGTGCAGCTGGCCCAGGATTCAGGCCCTGCTAGAGCAGGGCGGAAGCCTCAGAAGGGACTTTTTAAGAAGAAAATAGAATTGATAAGTTATCTGCTGTATCTGAACATATTGTAAAGGTTTTAGAGCTCCGCCAGAAATTTGCAAAAAAAATTGGTAAGAGGTACTAAGAAAACTAAGCAAACAAAGAAAAGATAATCATAGCACATTACATGACTCAGGGGTGAATCATATTTAGATATTCATAATATGTAAATTGTGATAAAACTATATTAAGGATATGGGGGAAGGGGACAGAAGGGAGATATAACTTATTCTTCTGTGGTAGGAAGTCAAAAGCTAATATCTAAAACTGACATATCAAGGGAATTCCCCGGCGGTCCAGTGATTAAGACTCCGCACTCTCATTGTCGAGGGCACAGGTTCAATCCCTGGTCGGGGAACTAAGATCCAACAAGCCGTGCAGTGCGGCCAAGAAAAACAAAAACAAAACAAAACAAATAAAACCTGACACATCAAGAAATAACTGTAGGACTTCCCTGGCGGTGCAGTGGTTAAGAATCTGCCTGCCAATGCAGGGGACACAGGTTCGAGCCCTGGTCTGGGAAGATCCCACATGCCGCGGAGCAACTAAGCCCGTGTGCCACAACTACTGAGCCTGCACTCTAGAGCCTGTGAGCCACAACTACTGACCCCGTGTGCCACAACTACAGAAGCCCGTGTGCCTAGAGCCTGTGCTCTGCAACAAGAGAAGCCACTGCAACGAGAAGCCTGCACACCGCAACGAAGAGCAACCCCCGCTCGCTGCAACTAGAGAAAAGCCTGCACACAGTGACAAAGACCCAACGCAGCCAAAAATAAATAAATAAATTTATAAAAAAAGGAATAACTGTATACACTTCCCTTTTCAGAAACATGTGGGAGGGGGAGTCAGGAGAAGAAGAAACAACTAGGAGAATTGAAAATTGTGGCCCCTGGCAAATGGCTAGTTAGGAGACAGGGAAATGATATATTGCTTTACAAGCTTAATAGTGCTAATTAAGTTTTTAAGGTTTTTATATTATTCATATGTACTATTTTAAGGCAATTAAAAATAATAATTTTAATAGGGCAGAAAAGAGCTCAGAAATGTCACCTGCCTGGTAACCAATGGCTGCTTAATATCTTACCTGACTATTAAATCCAGAAGCTATCGAAAGATCAGTTTTGTTGAGGCCAGGCTGAGCTTTCTCCAGAATAATAACGTCAAATGATCTGATGCCCACCCTCACAGCCACCGCTGAACGTCTGCAGTCACCTCCAGCTCCAGCAGACCGGCTGCCAGACCTTCCTGTGTCCCCCAGCCAAGTGCCACTCTTCTCCATTCATCTCTTCTGCCATTAACATGGGCTGAGTCCAAAATAGAAGACTCAGTGGACAAAAACCCAGCCAAATTGCCATATGCTAAATAGGGGCTGCCCAAAATGCCTCTCTCATCACAGTTACTCAGAGGGCGGGTGGTCTGACATGCACTGACCACCCACTAAGTCCCAGACAGCGGACTCTGGGCACTTTTGCATATTATTGTCTTAACCGAGCTTCCTGATAACCCTAAGAGGTCAACTGTATTACATCCATTTTAGAGCAAGACCAGGACACAGCGGCTCGGGACAGTTTGCCCAAGTCTCAGCGCAAGTCTCAGCAGCGTTATGACGCTTACCCAGTTATTCTGATGGCTGGGCCGGCGCTCTTCCCACAATACCAGGGGTCCTGGATGGTGACTAAGCAATAGCAGTGAGTGGAGAGCAGACACACCCTGGCTGGACAGGAGCTGCTGACTCTAATTCAGCTGGTCTGAGGGCACATGGGCCCCAGGCTCAGGCCTGATGCAGTAAGTTGGGGAGGGAAAGGGACAACGTCACTGGCGGGGGAGGGTGGATGAGGCACCTACCCATGAGCAGCCGCCGTTTCACCCGTTTATCCCCATCTGCCATGGATGTGGCATTGCTCTCCATCACCTCCAGGGCAGCGTCCTCTCGCTCTGCAAGAGATGCAAACAGCACAGTTCTCAGACTAAATGAGTCAGATTGTTCATCCCCTGCACAACCACTTCTGTGGAAATCCCAGACATGAGACCAGTGTGAGAAATGTGACTCTGTTCATTCAATAAAAATATGTTGTAATGAGGCTCTGTGTTAAATGGCCTCAGAGCCTTAATAGACATTAAATATGGAAAAGATTTTTTTATTCTACTGTACTAACCAGAGACCTTGGGGAACGCAAGCTTCAGATTCACTCCAGAACCCTCAGTCCAGGACAAAGAGAATCTTGGATTGGGGAACATCTGAAATGGAGCTAGCAAAGGACACGCCATGAAGGGCAGGACAGGCAGGCATCCCACCAGAAATATGCAACCCTGGCTCCTGCTGATGGCAAAGGCCACCTGTCATCATGAACAGCTAGCTTTAACTTTGCGTTGCCCTGGCCTTTTGGGATGTGCTGTTCCGATCTTCAGAATACCAGCTTCAGGAGCAGCCTAATCCAGGAGAGGAAAAAGGGCTTTCCAAGGTCTCACAGGGAGAAAGGGGCCCCCAGTCCAGGCCTAGACTACTTCCATGGCCACACGTGAGGCAGCATGGGACATGCTTGAGGGCATGTGCACTGTAAACACCCTGCCTCTAGTACTAAACAATATTAATCGTTAGGGTTAGGGCTGGGGTGGGGCGAGCAGGCTGGGGAAGACCCTAACCCAGTGTTGGGGTCACCATTCACCAAGGCAGCTCCTTCCATCCGTGTGCATCTTGTACTGGGGATGGCAGCTACACTCTGGGCCTGCAGCAGTGTCCTCACAGGAGTGATGGCATCCGCCGTTTCCATGGTTACAGGTCACTGAGAGGAAAAAGAATCAAACCATAAAGCACGGAGGTTTCCACAACTGGGGCTGTACTTGCTCCCGAAGAACTCTGATTTTCATTCAGGAAGTATTCGAGCACCTAGCATGTGCTAGGAATTGTGCATAAAAGAGAGAACCTTGACTCAGACCACGTCCCTGTCTATATCAACAGGTAGTCACGATATGACTTGTAGAAATGATTAATGACAGATTTAGAGCAACGTTATACAGAAAGATAGACATGGGAAGGTCAGGGGAGATTTTTCACTATTTAAAGGAAATTATACCAAAAGATTCCAAACTAGTGCTTTGCTCTATCACGAGAAGTACTAGGGCGTTTGGAAATGCTATAACACTTAATATCTGGAACAGACAATATTTAATTTGTATGTATATGTTAGGATTTCTCTCATCAGATTCCATGTGGATTAGTTAAAAGGGAGGGTAATCAGAGGAAATGATGACTCTTTGCACACAGTTAATGCAACATTAACCAATAATTACAAAGCTTATGTATGAACACATTGATGACAAGCCAAGGGTGAAAAAAAAACTACAAAACTATCTATTCATCAAACTCAACAGTGGTTACCTCTGGCAAAGGAAATGGCAAAGGAAAAGGGGGAAATGTTGTATGTTTCTTTGGACTGTTTAAACTCTTACACAACCATTTTTAATTTTCTAATTTAAAAGAACTAAAAACATATTTGCGCTGTGAGAAAAAACTATTCTGTGACTATAGCTGTGTAAAAATTGTGTACGCATATCAACAAAATAGGAATAGGAAAAAGCAAAACAACTGATTGTGTGGTGGAATTCTGGATTATTTCTTTATTATATCCTCAAGTTTTATAATATCTGAATATAATCTTATAATATTATTCGAGCAGTGATACCTTAAAAACGTTTTAAGTTTTTAAAAGTAAGTTTTCAGGTATTCTACTGGCTCCCAAAAAGCTGTAAAATGCTGAGTCTCACTCCACAGGTGGCTCTCCTGTGGAGACCTGGGTCCTCCTTTTGAAGACAGCTGGAGCCAGCCCCACTTTTAGGGGCCCTGTGAGGCTGTCAGAACCTGTTGTTGGTGACGGTGGCATCAGCCCTGGTTTGTCAGGCTTTGAGGTTGCACTCTGGTTTGCGATGGAGACAACAGAGAGGAGTCTCTCACCGACGAAACTGCCTCTCCTTCTCTTAACCACTGAGGTCTACTCACTGTAAACAACCATCCCCAGCAAACTGCAGGCGTCTTCTAGAGGCTCCATGACTTTGGGAAGAGTTCCTACAGGGAAACCCTCAGTGTTTCCTCTGGCGTAAATAGTGGTTTAGAAGCACCTTTAATGGCTGGTTGTTTCCTATTATCCATTGGAGCTATTATTGTGTTTCCTCATTGTGTGGCAGCTGCGTCTGGACTGTGTACACCATTCATTGACTCATCCATTAAACAAATGTGGATTGAGCACATCCAGGGGAAGACTGAGAGGCAAAAATAAGACAAGATCCCTGACTTGGTGGGGCTCGTAGTTGGGGAGACAGACACAGAAATTCAACTCCAGATTCAACCCAATCGTGTGGTTGAATCAAACACACGATTCAACCCCAGAGTGCCACGTGTATCATCAAGGAATAAACAGCGCTATGGGAGCCAAAATACAAACTGGCTGCCTTGTCCGAGGCCATCGGGGAAGGCTTCCGACGTTATGTATCATGGTGACCAGGAGCACAAGCCTTACAGTTAGGCAGGCCTACGTGTGAATCCTACATTTGCCACTTACTTCCTGTGTGACCCTGTAGCTTTACCTTCTCCACGATTTCCTCCACTTAGCTCATCAGGCGGTGACTGTAAGAATTAAATGCAACGTGGCACCTCTTTAGACAAGGCTTTGCACATAATAAATGCTCCCCCAAAGTAGCTATTATCTTTATCATGATTAGAAGTTAGGCAGGATATGAAAAATTGAGTGAGAATTCACCAAGCTAGGAAGGAAGGAAGGCTTAGAAAAGCCTTGGAGGCATGAAAGAATGGGGGCTTTCTCCAAAAGCCAGGAGTCTGGTGTCTAGAGAAAGGAGGCTGATGAGGCTTGTATAAGAAGCAGGCACCAGGTACCAAAGAGCTGCCAGATGAGGAAATTTGACTCTATTCTACGGGAACAGAGAGACCTGGCCCCCAACATTCACACTCCTTACTCCTGAGTGCTATTTCCTTCCGACTGGTTCTTTTAGAAAACATCATTTCCCTTCCCTACAGGAGATTACCCTCAATATCTCACGTGACTGCCTTCCCTGATGTTTCTGATGCTGGGCTGCACAAGACAACCTCTGGGGTAGGATGGTTCCCAGCACAGCTGTGTGCCAGTCTGTACTTACAGGTGCAGTCTCTCTGGTTCTTGGCCAGCTCAAAACCAGGCCTGCACTCGCAGGCAACGCTGCCCCTCGGGGCCTCCTTGCAGATGTGACTACAGCCGTGATTCTTATTCATGCAGCTCAGACCCTCTGCAAAACAGCAGCACGCAGCCAGTGACCAGGTTGCAACAGAATCCTGACCCCGGGAGTGAGGCAAGGGTCTGGGGGGTGGGCCACAGACCTGCCTGCCTGGGTGTCCATCAGTCCCATGTTTTAAAAGAATACATCACTCAAATCAAGCCAGGTCATTTAACAGAGATATGAAAACTTTCTTATGTCACCCAAGAGATAGGATGTTTCAATTCCCCAAAAGAGGTAGGAGCTCTCCCAATACACTGAAAAGAAAGTACCCACCAGGAGGGAATTCCCTGGTGGTCCAGTGGGTAGGACTCTGAGCTTTCACTGCCGAGGGCCCGGGTTGAGTCCCTGGTCGGGAAACTAAGATCCCGCATGGCATGGCCAAAAAAAAATTTAAAAAAATAAAGAAAGAAAGTACCCACCAGGAGCTCTCTGTTGGGTGTGGAATCAGAACCTGTGGACCCCAGGAACATGTCCTCAGACTCTTATCTCTGCCATGTTGTTACCCATGCTGATCAAGAATACAAACAGAAAAGGAGAATCTCTCTACAAAAATCTGAAGATAGACTGATGAAGATTCCCAACCTTTTCACATATTCTTGAAGATGACTTTCAGAAAATTTCAACCCTCCACTCTACCCCCACCAAATCCACACTTTGAAGGTGACTGAGACTACTGTATCTCAGCATCACCCCATGGACACCTGTCCAGGGACCTCTCTTATGTGACCACCTTCAGTTAGTCCCTGGGCCCTCCCTCAGTGGGCTTGGAGGACAACAGCAGAGAGAACAGAGAGAGACCTCATATATGTGGTTTCCTTTAGCTGCTGTAAAATCCTTCTCAGGTATACTGTAATTTTCATTAGGCCCGATCTTGTTGTAACTGTGGTAGGAAACAGGGTTATTTTCCTGGATGGTTTAACATGCATCTAAATGACGGGGTCATAGAAAAGTAGACACCTGTGTGGTTTGCCACCATCAGGCCTCTTCTCAGTACCAATCCTTTAGGGGGCTCTGCCGCCTCCCAGCACTCTGAAGGAACTGTTATCAAACCCAAGAGTAATCTCAAAACCTCTCCTTGGTTTGTACAACATTAATAAGTGCGTCTTCACGGGATGCTTCTTTGCATTTGTGCAATGTTAACTGTAAAACATCTTTAAGAGTAGGGATTTTGTTATTGATTCTCCACTAACAAGACATTTTCTAATACTGGAAGTGGCACTATTTTAACTGAGTACAAAAAGCTTTCATTCAGCTTCGCTAGGATCCAATACTGTTCCGTATTGTGCCCCTAAAACCTTAGCCAATTGGTTCTAATGAAGTCAGAAGTCATTTCTCTCCAGTTCTCACCATGGGGCCGTTGATCTGTGCTTAACTGGAATGATTGTTTTAATACAAACAGATGTCATTCCTATTCCAAAAGACAGAGCAACAGTTAATACATCCCATATTCTCTTAAAACTATCTTGTTTTTTATCTGACAGTTACAAGCTGTTTGAACTCCACCACTCAATCTGCTGGAAGTTGCTGGGATTCATTCACCCGTGCCAAGGGCTGCTGTCAATTAACACAGAAAGAAGCTTGCACGGGGTCAGTGGAAAGCTCTCTTTGCTCTGGCTGGTGACTTCTGAAGGCGTTATTTGCTCCCAGTAATAAGATGGCACAGAAGGTAAGAGTTGCCTCCAGAAGCAGTGTCCTGTTCCCCTAGGAAGGCCCAGCAAGCATTACCTTTGTTCTTGGATCAGCAGAACATTTGAAGTAATAGGGCCCAGGAGCACCCAAGGGTAAACGTAACAGTGCCCAAGAAAAGGCAGCAGTAACACCTGTGAGGTACACTCCTAAACAGGTCAGCTGCTTCTTCCTCTTCTTCTTTTTCTTTTTCATTCTGTTTACAAGTCTGTTCAGACATTTGCAAAGTGACCTTTACTGCCTCAGAGCAATCCATTTACACAAGAGATATTTTGTAAGAACTGACTGTGTGCCAGATACCATGGGGATACAAAGAAGTTGCCCCCTGATGTCATATCCTATCAAGCAAGACCTAAAGTTACCAGGAGACATCGGAGGTTTAAATGGCTCTGGAAATGCTAAGGGCTTTTTAAGAGTTGACCCCGAAGCTTTTCACAGTCCCCTGGCTCAAAACAAGGTCACTGCTAGGGGTGGCAGATGGATCTGGTCCAAACTGGGAGGCCCAGCTATGGTTCTGGCTCCCCCAGAAACTGCCCTGGCAGTCCTGTTTCAGGTCGTTAGTTCACCAGGAAGGAAACAGCTCAGAAATGTGAGAAATATCCCATTCTGGTGGTCCCCAGGCTCAGGGTCTCACTGAAGAATATTTCTGGAAACCAAATAAAAGTATGCCTTGCAAATAGGGCAAGAAAAGGGGGAAACAGCCTCTGCTGAGAGCACAGCCTCTTCCTCACTAACCTGACACCTTCCTTACTACTCTAAAAAGGCAGCAGTGCAAACATCTAAAAATACTCTTGGAGCAGACAAAACAAAAGAGGAATGCTCATTTTGAGAGCCTGAGCTCCCATGAATAGGCACAAAGGCAGGCTGGGTGGTGTGTCTCCTTCTAGCCTACCCTCATTACATGGGTGAAAACACACAGTCTCTTTATCAGAGCTTTGGGGTCTCTAAGGATGAAAAAAACACAATAGCTTGAGTTTCTCTCAGAATCAGCTATTAAGATCCCCTATATTAAAGAACATTTAGTAAATAATTATTAAAAACAACAACAGCTACACTAGAAAATACTAGCTTGCAGTGTTTACCTTCTTTCAACCATCTTCAGAGAATCAGCTATGGGTTTTAACATCTATTTTAATACAGTTTCTAAGGGTTTAATGTGCACATCAAGGAGGAAACCCTACAGGAACACTGTTTACAGATGGCTCTATTTGAAGAGTTAAAACCCTAGGATGGAAGGGGGCAGCTGCAGACCGCTCCAATCTGCTGGCTCACGCTGCCGTGAATTTGCCCAGCAATCGGGTTGAAACACAACAGAAAATCACAGAGTGCTTCCAGACCACAACTCAAATTCTTGTATTTTGGTTTATAGCTCCAGACAAATATGCTCATTTTAAATACTCTTCAGGGGTTCTAAGAATGTCTGAATTGTAGAAAATTTAGAAAACACAAATTGCGGAAAGGAGCTGCTCTTGTATTTACTCCTGGTGTGAGGAGCCCGTGTCTGTAATCAGTCTGGGGGGCTTGGAGCCTTGTCCAGTCTGGGACAGGAGAAAGGGGCTGAGCCACTGCTCTGGAAGACCGAGGGTAAGAGGTGATCTTAATCACCGAGAGTGGCTTCGTGAGTGGTGGGACCCGTACTGGGGGTGTTCAAGCCCTGGCTTGACCTACAGGGCGCCACCCCCCTCCCCACCGCCTGAAGAGAAAGCCAGAGTGACTTTCCAGGAAGCAGCTTTGAGCAACCAAAAGGGAGAGGCCCTGAGATCCAGATCATTCGTGCTGCTGGCATCTTAGTTCAGCCTCTGACCAGAGGCAGAGCTCACCCAAGAGTCCAGAGAACCCCCGGCAGGAAAGTGAAAATGAAACCTAACTGCTACTTAATCAAGGGCCACACACCTGCATGGGATAAGAGATCCACCTGATTAGGGTTGGAGTCTATGACCACCCAGCTTCCACACTGACAATGAGCAGGCTTGGGTAATAAGAGCATCCGACTCCCCATTTCTCTGACCCTTCTTCTTAGTACCCAGACAGGCCTTCTGGTTAGGGATAAGAAAGGGGCCATCGTTCTTGGAAAATGAGGCAAAAATCATCTTCCACAAAGAAACCCTTGAAAAATCACTAAAACCACCACGATTAAAACAATAAATCTACAAATAGTAGAAGAACTGAAAATCACCACATTCTTAAGTTATGAGGATGAATACGCAGCACATGCCAAAAGGAGTTAATAGTCTAGGATTTGGGGCATTTCCCTTAAAAACAGGCACCGGCAACCTTGGGAGACATAAAGCCAACAAAATGTAGTTCTCTGGGGACTTCCCTGGTGGCACAGTGGTTGGGAATCCACCTGCCAATGCAGGGGACACAGGTTCGAGCCCTGGTCTGGGAAGATCCCACATGCCGCGGAGCAACTAAGCCCGTGTGCCACAGCTACTGAGCCTGTGCTCTAGAGCCCGTGAGCCACAACTACTGAGCCCGTGAGCCACAACTACTGAAGCCTGTGCGCCTAGAGCCCATGTTCCGCAACAAGAGAAGCCACCGCAATGAGAAGCCCGCACACCGCAACAAAGAGTAGCCCCTGCTCACCACAACTAGAGAAAGCCTGTGCACAGCAACAAAGACCCAACGCAGCCGAAAATAAATAAATAGAATTTTTTAAAAAAATGTGGTTCTTTGGCTTAAGAAAGAGCAGAGAATTAAAAGCACATCACTGAGTTCAAAGTGGCTGATGGGCCACAGGTCCTTAATTCCTCTCCCTCCTGAGAATCCACTGAACTAATAGAAGAAATAAAATAGGTATAAACTCAACGCAGAGAGCACGAGCCATCAGAGGAGAAGAATTTTCTGCAAATTTATGGAGGAATGGTAAATGACAACATGGGTGAAGAAAACCATAGTATAGAGACCCCCAGTCTGGGGAGGGGGTTCACCTGCCCCCTGGAATCCCAGAAGCTCAGAGTTCAAAAACGCAAAACACAGGGAATGCCGGGTCTTGCTGAAAACAGGGCAATTCACTGAGTCTCCCAAGGAAGGCTCCAGCCCCTCCTTCCCCAAAAAACGTGCTGTGGTTTCCAGCACCTTTCTGCAAAACTGGGCAGATCATCCAGTGCATTTCTAGTCATCTTTGAAATGTACTCCATTTAGAGATTAGAATCAGAGAATGTGAGAGTCTGAAGAGACCTCAGAGCTCACCCAGTCCAACCCACTTTTTTAGCAGGGTGAGAAAGGTGCAGCTAAAATAACCTGCCCACTTGTCCTCAGGCCTCCAGGCTTTCTCAACTCCGTGCTTCCCTCTAGAGCCTTTGAGGATGGGGGTGGGGGATTCTCAGATGTGACCCTGCCCCCTGCCCCCAGCCGAGCAGAGCTACCTTCTGAGCGGTGAATGCACGTGTGCTGATTGTCACTCAGGAAAAAGCCCTCCTTGCAGCGGCACTCGTAGCTTCCCATGACGTTGACACAGGTGTGCTGGCAGCCGCCATTGTTCTCCAGGCACTCGTCCACATCTGGAAGGGGAGAAGGCTTAGCCTTTGCTTTTGTGACTGCTTCACACACTGCCCCACCCACCACCACCCTGCCCCGGCAGCCCAGGGGCTCCTGCTAAGCAGAGACGAGGTCTCTCGTCAGGTCCTTGCATCACAGAAGCTCTCAGAACTGAAGCCAGTGGGGCCGCAGGTAATTAACCCAGCCCTCATGGGTCTAGAGCTCCCTTAAACAGGCCCTCCACCTGGACACCTGGATAATCAGTTCAGTAAGTATTTATTGAACACCTTCTCTTTCCTAAGCACAGTGCTAGAGGAGACAATAAAACACAGATGCGTAAGATCGAATTCCTTTGCCCTGGAGCATCTCCTTCAGCAGAGGGAGAGAGACAACTGTACAAGTAATTGTGAGATAAGGTAAATGGTGGTACAAAGGAAAGAAGTCACCTCTGGTTGTGGGTATCGGGATGGGTTTTATGGAAAAGCTGATGAAGGTATGAGCTCTGTAGTGTTTCTTCAATTTTAAATCAGGAGAAGGGATTCTAGGCAAAAGAAAGGGTGTGAGCATAGTACGAAGGCTGGGAGACACAGAGCATGTTCAGATAACACAGTGTTATTCAATTGGGCTGAAGCACAGTACATGCAGGGAAGTTACAGGAGACAGAGCTGGGAAGATAGACTGGGTCACACTGCAGAGGACCTTGAATAGCAAAGAAGTTCCTGCTTCATTTGAGAGGCAACTGGGAACCCCTGGAGCAGGGTGACATGGTCAGCCCCTCGTGTTGGGAAGGATAAGGCAGCAGCTGAGGGAAGGACACAGGGAAGGGGAAGAATTGAAAGCCTGGAAGTCCAGCTTCACACGTTTGCCTGAAATAGCCATGGCTGGCGCTAGTAGGGGACCGGACCTGGGGCCTGGCAGTGCGGATGCCTAGGATGGAAGAAATAGAAGGGGACTGTGGACAAGCTGCCATGTGGACATGGGGTGAGGTGGCTGAGAAACATGGGGAAGACCAGTGCTGGGTACAGAATTGGGTGTGGAGATGTGGTTGGTCCCCAGCAGGGCAGGGAGGTAGTAAGTGTGAGATGCTGACATTCAGGGCTAGCTCCAACAGGCTGTGGGAAGCCTGAGCCTGGTGTAAAGACAGCTTTGAAAACCACTTACTTGTGGTGTCCAGCAGGGAGGGAGGGAGCCTTGCCCCAGTGCTATGCCCCCAGGGCGAGGGTAGGGGACCTTCCTTCCACTGTGTCACTTACTACCTTGTGCGCGGCTCCATCAATACACTTACCACCGTGCATTTTCAAAATCTTTTTTTTTTAAATTGTACCTTTTGACTCCTCAACATCTTTTACTTATGCATCTCCACTAGACTGCAAACTCCTTGAGGACAGATTTTTACAGATTTTTTTAAAATTTAGCATAGCCCTGGAACCTGCAGGCACATATTAACTCTTCAATGCATGAACAAACAAGCAGGAGAGCACAGCATCACCAGAGTTAAAGAAGAGGAAACTTCTAGAAAAATCTCAGACATGACAGAAGCTCAAGGAGAAGGCTGATGTAAAAGCAATTTATTTTCTCTAGCCCTGACGTCCCACGTGCCTGTCACTAGCTCCTGGGGGCATCCGTAACAAGCACATTCACACTGAGATATCTGTTATCTGGTTTCAAGCTTCAGATTTTACAGTCATCCGTCCTCCCACACTACCCAGCAGATGCCTTGCTAAACTGATGGGACTTAAGCCATCCCCTGAAGCCTAACAGACTTGCCCTTCTCTGTGCCAAAGGGTGAAGGGAGCACATTCCAGAGGGTGAGATGTGCTGGATCACACCTGGCCCCGCTGTTCCACAGCGAGGCCTGGGGTGAGCAGGAGAGATGTTTCCCTGAACACCAAATCCTGGCCTGGTTCTAAGTAAAGGTGTGCTCCCCTCTGAGCTGCACCGCCCCATCCCGTGTTTAACCCACTATTCCTTTTCGCCAAAGCAATTAGAAATGAATCAAGTTGGGTGACGCACTCTGACTGAATTAATACAAAAGTTCACAAGCACAAATGTGCATCACTAGGCTGGTGAGTTTCTGCAGAATGTAAAACAGTGTTTTACAACCCTGTCTGCATGTTAGAACCCTGCTGTCCGGACCCCACCTCCTAAGACACTGATCTAACTAGCCTTGGATGAGACCTGGACAGTGGTGTCATTTTAAACTTCTCAAGTGATGCCAGTGTGCTACAGGACCTAGTAGCTATGTTGTGCTCCCAGACATTCAATAAATAGAAGCTGAATTCAGGTGGGCTGAGCTGTGTGGAAGAGCTGCATTTTGTGTTTCAGGCTCACAGGCACCCAGGATCTCTGAGCACTCTGGGTCGAGTGCCAGAGCTAAGTGGTGTTTGTACTCTGCGTATCCTGGCTAATATATCGGCGGCTAATTGTGCGGTCAGGGGGCGGGGGAGAGGTAAGGGTCATCCCAAAGAACACAGGAAACTGTCCCTCCTAAAAAATTTAGGCCCTGAGCTCCTTTCCTGTCACAAAATGCTTCTGCTCTTTCAAGTCCAAATGGCAGCTACGTCTCTATGTGTGCTTGTCCTGCTGTTCTCAATGTACCACTGTATTTTCTCATGCCTTCCTTTTCATGGAATCCTCAGCCCCTTCAGATATACTCGGTGGATATACTCAGGGTTTTTCTCCAAGGCAGACCCTTGCTACCAAACCCACAAAGAGACCCCAAAGAGGGGAAACGGAGATACTCTGCTGAAATACCTGTGTTAGCAGCCAGGCCAGGAAGGACTTGGGGCCTCAGGCCTTTACTCCAAACCACCCCCACCCAAGCTGGCCCAGGTCCTTAACTCTTGGAAGTGTCCACTTTTTGTTCTTAGGAAGCTCATACTTCCTCCAAGCTGTGGGTTTGGGCACAACTGTGATGACTGGGTCTTCCATCAAATACAAATCCTCAAAATGCCATTGGCTAATCAAAGGGAAATGAGTGATTTCCCCTAGAAAATGGTTTAAAAAAAAAACCACACTGTATGCTTCTCAACAAATTACACACTAAAAGTGATTTTTTTTCTAAAGTTTTTAATTAATCTCAATTTATTGATGCTCTCAGGATTGTCTCTCTAATGTGTCTTTTTGTGGTGCTAATGGCCTAGAAAGTCTGCAGAGGGGTTAGTGACTCCCCAGCCCTCAATCAATTCTTCCTGATAGCTGCAGGCTTAGAAGGCCAAGCGGTCTGACCACTGCTTGACCTCTCACACAGGGCTCAGACAGGAAGGGACAGAGTCTACATCAGGATGGGGCTCCAGGTGACATGATACAGGTCATATCAGGGCTTAGTCCCAAATACTCTCCTTCCCCAACACGAAAAATACAAGTTCTGCCTGTACTCACTTAGTGACTTTTATGCTGATCTCAAAGCATTTGATCAAGTGGCCATTCCCACTGCACAGCAAGGGAGCATCTGAATAGCTGTCCCCACAGAGCCAGGGCCTGGCTCAAGCTGCTCCTTGGTTAGCCAAGTGGATATAAGTGGGTCAACCACATGAAGGATCATCAGTGTCAAAGGAATCTGATGGCATCTGGGTCCCATGTCCTCCTGTACCACTGCTAACACCAGTCTTAAAGTGCAAACAGACCACAAACACTTGCCTTCCAGGTGTGCTGCATCTTCTAAGACCATCCAACATTCAACCCTATCCAACTGCTTGCTAATTTTAAATTCTGTTTTATTCCTGGCATAAGGAACCAATGTAAACAATACTCTTTGCAGTCCCTAACTCACTGAAACTCCAACAGATGTTTCTGGTTTGTGGAATACTAGGAGGATGTTAATGGAAGGTTTCTACTTGAATTTCTCTCTCTTTTAAGAAAAAAGAGGAGGGTCTACCTGGCTGAGATCCAAGCACACATGTGGAATCTTCAGGACAAGTAGTTTTACATGATTCTGGAAGAGAGACACTTACCACTGAAGAAATGGTTATGAGTCAAGACCCTTTTAACACAAGACCAAAGATCTTAAAGGTAACAAGTCAATGCCAGAAAATCAATAAGTAGTAATGTCAATGTCCACCCACCTCCTTGGACTAATGGAGGATTTATATTATGAATGATCACATAAAAACTAAAATACTTAACCTGGTTTTCTATCAGCAAGTGTGATTTCTAGGGAGCCAGAAAACAAAGGTCTCTGATCCCATTTCTCTTTTAATGAGTATGTTTGTCAAAGAAAAGAAAGGGGTGGAGGTGCCAGAGGGTAGGTAAAGGAGAATTACCATTGCCAACTGTTTTCCTTACCAAGACAATTATGACCGTCATGAGCCAACATGAAGCCATCAAAACAAGTGCAGCGATAATTGCCGGGAATGTTCAAACAGTCATGGACACAGCCTCCATTGAGTTCATTTTCACATTCATCAATATCTGAGGAGTGAAAGAGAAGTAAACCACACAAGCACTATTTCTTTAGTGTGGAGAAATATGCATTTACCTTTTAATCAGCCATCCCACATCTAGCAATCTCCAACAACAGAAAAATAAATATGCATAAGGTTATTTGCTGCAGCATTTGTAATTACAAAATATTGGAAATGACCTAAATGCCCACGCACAGCAAGCAGTTGAAGAATTAAGGTACATTTACTTGGTGGAATACTATGCAGCTGTTAAAAAAACAATGAGCTAGATCTCTACGAACTGATTTGGAGTGATTTCTAGAATATACTAATAAGTAAAAAAAAAATCAAAATGCAAAAGAGTATCTGTAGTATGTTATCTTCATGTAAAAAATAAGGAGGTACACGCACACACACACACACGAAATTCCAGCACGCTCTTTTTGCAGAACTTGACAAGCTTATCTTACAATTTATATGGAAATGCAAAAGACTCAGAAGAGGGAAAACAATTTTGAAAAAAGGAGAACAGATTTGGAGGATTTTCACTTACTATAAAGCTACAGTTATCAAGACAGTGTGTGGTACAGGCATAGAGGCAGACAAACAGATCACTGGAACAGAATCAGAGTCCAGAAATAAACCCTTATATTTATGGTCACTTGATTTTAGACAAAAGTGCTAAGGCAATTTATTGGAAGAAATGATAGTCTTTTTAACAAATGGTGCTGAGACAGTTGGATATCCATATGCAAAAAAGGTTGATTTAGGCCCTTAACTCAGACCATACACAAAAATCACAAAATGCATCAGAGACCTAAATGTAAGAGCTAAAACTAGAAAGCTTTTAAGAGAAAATATAAAACTTTCATGAGAAAATCTTTGAGACCTTGGGTTAGGTAAAGATTTTTTAGATACAACACCAAACACACAATCCATAAATCTAAAAATTAATAAATTGGACTTTGTGAAAATTTAAAACTTTTGTACTTCAAAAGACATTAAGAAAATGAAGAGAAGTCACAAATTGGTAGAAAATATCTGCAAATCACATACCTTATAAAGGGCTTATAAAGAACTCTTACAATTCAATAAGAAGACAAAAAACCCAACTTTAGAATGGGCAAGAGATTTGAATCAACATTTTACCACAGACAGTATACTAATGGCTAATAAGCACATGAAAAAAATGTACATCATTAATTATTTGAGAAATTATAATTATAATCACAATGAGATACCATTTCACACTCCCTAGAACAGTTATAATAAAAAAGACAGACAATGACAAATGTTGACAAGGATGTAGAGAAATGGGAAACCTCATACACTGCTGATGGTAATATGACATAATCACTTTGGAAAGTTCCCTGGCAGTTCGTTAAAAGGTTAAACACAAACTTACCGTATGACCCAGAAATTCTACTCCTAGGTATGTATCAAGAGAAATGCAAAATCATGTCTACACAAAGACTTGCAGGTGAATATCCTTGGCAGCATTTTTATTTATAATAGCCCAAAAGTAGAAACAACCCAAATGTCCATGAAATACTAGTTAACAATAAAAAGGAATGAAATACCAGTACAGGATGCAACATGGATGAACCTCAAAAACATTATGCTAAGTGAAAGAAGCCAAACACAAAAGACCATAATGTATGATTTCATTTATATGAAATGTCCAGAAAAGGCAAATCTACAGAGACAGGAAATAGATTAGTGGTTGCCTGGAACTGGGGCTACGAACAGGGATCTTACTGTGATGAGGAAAATGCTTGAAAACTGTATTATGTGATGACTGCACAACTCAACTAATTTACCCAAAATCATTGATTTGTACACTGACTTAGAATTGGTGAATTTTATGGTATGTAAATTATAACTCAATAAAACAGTTAAAAAGAAAATACATATTTAGCTGCTTATTTGTGCAAAAGAAATACAGGAAGGATAAACCAGAAAGCACAGAGATTGGTGACCCATGGTGTGTGGGAGAAGGGGTGGAAATAAGGAGGAACGGGAACAGGAAAGAAATAGGAGGAAGGAGTCACACTTCTCTGAGTTTTTGAACTGCTGTGACTCTCAGAACCATGGTGATGTTTTACATACACACACATCAACCAGGAAACAAGAGTGAGGGTGACAAGAGGGATTAAAAATTGGAACACAGGGCTTCCCTGGCGGCGCAGTGGTTGAGAGTCCGCCTGCCGATGCAGGGGACACGGGTTCGTGCCCCAGTCCGGGAAGATCCCACATGCCGCGGAGCGCCTGGGCCCGTGAGCCATGGCCGCTGAGCCTGCGCGTCCGGAGCCTGTACTCTGCAACGGGAGAGGCCACAACAGTGAGAGGCCCGCGTACCGCAAAAAAAAAAAAAAAAAAAAAAGGAACACAGAGAGAAACAAATAAACCTAACTGTACTGTAAATGAGTAACACACCACACTGAAGGGGATGGGGAAGAAAAGTACTAGCCTAAGTATGTCTGAAAAATAGTAGCTTGACTGGATGTTATAAGGCCAAATTCAAAAATAGTTGTATACAAATACTGTACCCTAATTATTAAATCCGTTTTACTCCCAGAATTATAGAGTAATAATTCTGTAAATACTTTATGTGTATACTGGGATTGAACAAATAGGTGCATATATTGCAGATAATGAGAGCCAGGTTTCTCACTGTTGGAGAAAGAAGTTATGAATAAGCCAAGAGGGAGGTTAGAATGAATCCTGTGATACTGTTTTGGAATCTGAAGTATCAGTGTAACTCACTGTTTTTAATATATATATAGAAATGGATAGATACAAGGAATAAATATAGATAAGTGTGTATGTGTGGGTTAGTATACATACATATATTTCCTAGCTCTGTCCACTGAGAGGGCCTAGGAGGAATGACATCCCAGTAACAATGAAAACACCAAGCATCCAGATCTTGGTTTCTATACATCATTTTCCAATAAAAGGAAAACCAGTGCTCCCGGAGAAGTAATTGATTCCAGGGTTGGGGAGGGGAAAATACAGGTTGAGGCTGGAGCATTTTGTGGTACCAGAAAATTAGGAATTTCTCAAAAAAGGATGGAGGCATGTCAACAGGACACAGGAGACCATGTGAAGGAGCTCCCAATGGCTAAAGCTGGAACAACTTGAGCCAAAAATAAATAACCATATAATTAAATAAACACCCGTGAGTCCATACTGGCATAAATACAGAAACACATAAATCAATACATAAATAAATGGGGGAGGAGGGACAGATCTTCCTTACAGAAGAATCCCACTTAATAGACATGTAAGGAACTAGAGAAATACAAAATTACCGAGAGTCACATATCACAGTAATAATTGTTGCAGGCAAGATCCACAGTTGGATGCTAAAATCAGCATAGGCTAAAAGCATCTGCCCCGATATATATATATATATATACATACACACTGAAAGGGGAAAAAATAGTAACTTTGTAGTGGAGAAACCCAGGATACACCATTTTAACCAGATGATCAAGATTAACATCACCTGTAGTGGGAATGTTGACATCATGTGCGCCAGATGTGATGCACTGAAAAGCACACAATAGCGCTTCTGTAGCAGCTTTGCCGAAAGCTTCACTTTTGTATTACTACAAATGTGTAACCTCAATTTTATCGAGAGAAGACATAGGACATTCTCTTATCGCGTCAGTTCCTACCATACTACTTCTTATCATGTGAAAACATAAGGCCAACAAAAGAACTGAACAGTACTCATCAATGTGTCACTGCCATGAAAGACCAGGAAAGACTGAGGAACTGTCACAGAATGGAAGAGACAAAGGAGACAACAGTTAAATGTAATGTGGGACTTTGAGTTGGATTCTGGAAGAAAAAAAATAGAAAAACTGTTAGGGAAAAACTGGTGACATTTGAGTAAGTCTATAGTTTAGTTAATAATATTGTGCCAGTGTTAATTTCCTGGTTTTGATACTGTACTATGGTTATATAAATTGTTAACATTAGGGTAAGATAAATGACAGACATATGTGAAGAATTCTGCACTAGTTTTGCAAATTTTCTGAAGTCTAAAATTATTTCAAAATAAAAAGTAAAAAAAAAAAAAATACAAAGGCCAAGTCTAGATTCATCCCTGTTAAACCTGATTCAGTTCCTTAAACTGAGAAATAAGGACCATATAATTAATACTGACCACTGAAACATCCCCTCCCCAAAGTCTGGGATATAAGCAAAGATCATTTAGCATAAAACATCATGTACCTAAAGACACTTCTGAAGCACATTATTTTAAAAATACTTATTCAGGGCCCATACTTTCATTTTTCCAACATTTTGGCAGAAGAAATTTGTGGAGGATAAAATTCTGTTCACTCTGAGCAAACCAGTTCCCATCCTTGAACTTAAATAGGGGCAAGTGACTTCAATGATAATCACAACACAAATGATACCACAGATTGGACCCAAGAGGCTTAAAAACTATTAAGCCAGGAAATACACATAAAAGTTACATCTTTGAATATCTGTATTTTTGAATCTTTGCAATCCCCATTTTCTTTCCTTTTCCTTCCTGGAAGAAAGTTTCCATTTCTGGATCCCTGTACCAGAAATCCAAACTAAACAGGGTCATCCTTATTCACTAGGTTTATAAACACTACAAGTATTCAAAAAATCAAATCCTTCTTAACAGGGAGAATATATGCTCTCTGTTAATAGTGATTACCTGGGGATAAATAGGAAGGTCTTTACTTTTCTATTTTACACATTTTTGTATTTTTTGTATTGACTTTCTATAACAATAATCACATATTATTTTAAAACCAATTTAAAGGTAGAAAAGCAGCGATGCCAGTCAATCATTAATTATTTTAAACTAAATAGTAGGCTTTTCACTCTAAACTGTTAGCAATTCAATTTCTTATTTGTGATAAGCCAAACCCAACAGCTAAGAATAACCAAACTTTTGCCACTTGTCATTTAACATTATTTACTAAATAAGTACTTTATCCAAAAGAAAACTTGGCATGGTTTCTACCCCCAGAGAGCATACAGTGACTGAAGGTCACAGTGAAAAAGTGAACATTTTTTTCCCCAAACAGGGTACCAACATGTGTGAATTCCAGTACTGTTAATAGAATATTTAATATGGTGAGGATGTGGTATGGAGGAACTGGCAGAGAGATGTTTCAGAGACAGTACTCTTTTGGCCTCCCATGATGCAGGGCAGATAGAGAGAGAGATGGCTGTCTGTCTCTGGGAAAATATGAGCCTGAAGAAACAGAAGGGCTTTATGGATGGACCACCAATTCCACTTGCTGCGAACCTGACCAGGAGCACGTCTCCTTTGATGGGAGAGGCAGGAGTTTTGCTCCTCCTGCACAAAGGAGACCATAAATTTATTAGGATTTCTCACCCAACCAAAGAGGGACAGTAGGAGGCTGCGTGAACAGCAGAGACGTGGGGTCAGGGACAGAGCTAGAGTGGGGATCTGACTTTTTTTCACCTGCCGGCTAATTGTGTGATCATGCCCACGACCCCTTTCCCGATTCCCCTGAGCCTCAGTGTCCCCATCAGTAACACGAGGGAGAGGATTGGCTCAGAGCTCCCTGAAGAGCCCTGCCAGCTCCAACATGCCACAGTTTCCATGCCCCAAGCAGCCTCTTCCTATGAGAGTCCAGTCTGCAGCTAGTTCTCAATGGCAGAGTTTCTGACACTGAGCTGATCCTCCGTGGCCCAGAACACAAAATGGCAAAGTCCAGACTTCAGCCTCCCAGATCTGGAGCTCTAAGGGCTTAAAATATCCCTCCACAGATCTTTCCAGGGCCAACTTGCAGCTCCAAATGAGGCAGGCTCCTGGTGCAGCTCTAAAGCTTGGCAGGTAACAATGCCAAACCACCCGAAGTCAAGGACAAGATAGAGCCACCAGAACCTCAGGGGAGGGCAGGACTCTGGCACTCAGACTTCAGAGCAAGGATGCTGCCCCAGGGAGGTACAGGATCAGCACAGATCAGCCCTGTTCTGGCAAGCATGGCTCTCCTGATCAACATGGCTGCTGACTTTCTGCCCCCAAACTGAGTGGGACCAAAAGATACTAAAGCAGCGCTTTTCCTTTGCAGAAGCTAGACAAAAGGACATTTCAGAGCCAGATAAAACTGTATGATCAGCTCTCGGAAAGACCTGATGTTCCCTGTTTTTTAAGGATCTGACATGCAATTCAGAGAGTAGGTGATGTGACCCGGGGTGGCGGTGGGAGGGCTGCTGAAGCACTTTTACCAACACAAGTGGCCACGACAAGAGCTGAGGAGGTAGGGAGCTTCCCCTGCTGGCCCACCCACTGCTGGTCCCCAAGTCACTTACCCTCACACTGCCTGCCCTCCCCTTGGTAGCCAGGCCTGCAGGAGCACTTGTAGGAGGTGGGTGTGTTCTGACACAGGGCATTGGTGTGGCAGTCGTCTAGCCCCTGGGCACACTCGTCCACATCTGCAAAAGAGCACAGCAGCTCCTGATATGGTGCCCCGAGCCCCGGTGACCTGGCCTTGGCCCCTCTCTAGCATCATCTCCCACCAGCCCATCCCACTCACGCCTCGCCAGCTAAACTGCTTGGGAGCCCCTGGGATGAAGTGGACCATGTCCAGGCCCCTGTTTCCAGGCACAGCCTGTTCCCTCTGACTGGGATACCCTCTCCACTGGCCTTCACGACTCAGCTCAAACCCACCTCCTCTAGGAAGCCTGCCAGGACCCCAGAGTGTAGGTGAGTTGTCCCCCAGGATATGCTCACATATCACATTGTCACTGTTTTCCTGCCTCCCCATCTAGATGGTATCTTGATTACAGACTGGACCTGTGGCCCGGAGGCAAAGCACAGTACCTGGCACATGAGTAGGTGATGGTAAAGGCCTGCTGAAGGAAAGAGCAAGTTGGCAAAAATGCTCTGAAAACCGAGCAGAGTCTGTCAGCTTTCTCAGGGTTTGGGGTATGGGGGGAAAGCTCACCCTGGGCTCTGAGAACACCATCCTGAACCCTCAGACCATGCAGAGAGGTAATGGTGCCCCCCTCCACCCCTTCACCGCTGCCCACCCTCTCAACCTGGAAACCGGCCTTGGCAGAAGCCTTTCCTTGGCTGATACTCCTTCCAGGATGTTAATTAAAAACAAAAGAGTTTTGAAAGTATTCCAAGTCCAGTTAGTGCACAACGGGTATTCCCAGATTCTCAAGCAGCAGCTGTTCCACAGACAGAAAAATCCCTGGAGCCGACCCTGAAGCCCCCAGGACAGCTTCCCGGCCCCAGAAGAAAGGAGCACGGCTGCCATAACCTCACGCGGCCGGAGCCCTCAGTTTCCCCATCTCCGCAAGGAGACTCCAAAGCCCTGCTCCCCGCTCAGCCCGCGCGAGTCTGCCCAGCAGGCGCTCCCCGAGGATCAGGGCGGGAACTGTCATCAGCCCCGGGTCCGAGGCCGGGCCGCGCACTCAGGCCCTGGGCCTCTGGCCCGCGCGGTGGCAGCGCCTCTGCCTGGCCTGCGGGTGCGGCCCCAGGGGAAGGGGGGCCACGCGGAGCTCCGCAGCCGAGCCCCGGCCCCACTTGCCCCGGGCGCCCCTCGAGGGTCACGGGACCCCTTCTCGTCGCCCTCCCTGCCCGCCGTGCCAGGTGCGCCCCCGCGGCCGGACACTCACCCTCTGGCGGCCCCGTGGCGCGGCCCCAACCGGGCGGGACAGCCGCCGTCAGCAGCAGCGGTAGCAGCAGCGGCAGCAGCGCCCGGGCCGCCCAGGGGCAGCCAAGGCCCGCGACCCCCATGGAAGGCGCGGCGACTGCGGGCAGAGACTGCGGAGCGCGGGCGGCGAGCGCGGCGGCGGCTCCGGGAGGTGTGTGCGGGCGCCCTGCCCGCCGCGCTCTGACACCCCCGGCCCGGCCCCGCCCGGCCCCCGAGCCCCGGCCTCATTTTCACACAATCCTCCCCGGGCCGCCCCTCCCGGCCCCCTCCCTTCCCCCTCCCGGCCGGGGCGGAGGGGGCGCGGCCGCAGTGGCCGGAGGACGGCTGTCAGCCTGGCGGGGTCGGGCCCGGCGGGCCGCGAGGCTCCCGCCGCGCAGGCCCCCGCCGCAAACCCGCTGCTCCCGCACCGCCGCGGCGCTGCGGCCCGCGGAGAGCCTCGTGCTCCGCCCGTTCGCGGCGTCCTCCAACTTGACCCGGTCCCTCTTGTGAAGACAAACAGCACTTCTAGCCTGAAATACTCGGACACGGGGCACCCAGAAAGTGTCCTGTGTAGCTCAGAGTCCTATAGTCCCCAAACCCCAAAACCACCTATGGGGCTTACCCATCTCTCCACTTAGGAGGGGGAATGTGGATGGAATGAAAGTGATTCCACAGACTTCGGATCCTCAGGAGAACTCAACGGAGAGGGTAAGCCCAGCTTCTCTGCTCACCTCAGCACACACTGTCTACACCCTTCTCCGTTCTGCCCAACCCGGGCCTTCTCTGATCCCCTGCCCCCAAGTCCTGGGAGGAGAGTGGCCCACTTGTCCCCCACTGGGGCACCGCTGAGACTGTCCCTCTGTGGCACAGTGCTGGGCCCATAAGCACAGCACAAAGTGTTCATTTCACTGAAAACCGGTTAAATGTATCTTCAGAGCAGCTTAAAGGTGAAGGAAAAGGGGGCCAGAATGTCAAGGGTGAGCCACCAGGGACAAGACAGCCCAACATGGGCACAGGTGGTATCTACGACCACCTGAACTCATAAACATCAGGTATGGCCAGCTGCAGATACAGGCAGTGCTTGTCACCTGGCCCTCCAAGCAAGACATCCTTATAAGGGAACACACCTGCACAGGGCCTTCCCACACCACCCTAGGCACAGGTGACTGGAGCCAACCACACGCAGCATCAGCATCACTCCAGGAACGAAGGTAGTAGCAATTCTCAGATGCAACAAAACACCATACTCAGGGATTTTAATGTTCATTGTTTGAGCTTCTCTGTATTTATTAAATTTTCTCCTGTGAATATATGCACACATATATGTATGTATGTATGTGTATATATATTCATTCCTTTGATAATCAGAAAAAAATAAACATCACAAAAAATCCACACCGAGCTCATGCACAAAAACATGTCTTCCTAGGGTCCAGCACCCTCTCAGAGCTCCCCACTCTGCACCACTCCTCGGCTGCCCCTGCCCCTCCCGTCCCCACGGCACCCAGGCTGAGACTGCCTCTTTGGGTCTTCATTCCTAGTGTTGCTGTCTAATGGAGAATCTGAGAAAATAACTTTTCTGTGGTTGTTTTTCTTCTGACCTTTTCATCCCCAGCAAAGGCAAGCAGGTTGCATCCCTTTTTCTGTCTTTCACCCCTCCCTCCCACCCCCTTTTGTTTGGTGTGGAGAGAGACACTCAGCTATTTCTAGTAATAAGAGTTATTTTTACACATTTGTAAATCTTCACTTAGTGAAACGTTCTCTCCGCCTCTGCCTTTGTGTTCTTAATGGTAGCCATAAATTACTGCCTTCTTTTCTCTCCGCTGCATCAGGCTTCATTGCTTTTGAAATGATCAAAGTTATTTTCTTTTAAAATCCAACTGGAAACTGCCCATTGTGTGGCACAGACCTCGTTAGCTCCAGTCAAAGCATATAAATACATAAAGCTGCCCATTAAACTCTACAGGAGCCTCCTCTAGCCCCTTGTGCCTGGTAAGAAATAAGATGCACTGTTCTTCCCCTCAACTGTTTCCCCAAGTTTATATTTCAGTAAGAATACAAATTAATTATGAGACCCAATGCTTTTTTGTCTAAGAGTGTAAGTTTTCCCCGTGTTTCCCGGAAAAGTTTACCACTGGCACAGATCTCCAAAAATGTTCTGAATCCTATTTTGTTTGCCCTAACTTCCATACAACTGTGCTTTCAGCTGGTCGGCTCCCAGATTCCTCGGCAACCTTTCTGACACTTAAGATTAAAGTCAATACGGTTTACAACCAGAATTTCCATAGGGGAAAGGCTTCAGGGGAAATTTGTGCTCAAATGTCAATGTTTTCAGTGTTCCAATGTCAGGAGGGACTTCATGGGCCCTGAACTAGCTGCCGTCTGCCCTCTATTGTCCCACTGAGGTCCCCACACTGTCCCTGGACTAAGGCTGAAACTCCCTCTCCCCTCCCTCAGGCTGAGAGGCCATGAACCAGACTGGAGGGTAGAGACAGCCCAGCCAGCCCCAGCCACTGGTGTGGGCTGCTGGCACTAAGAAGACTGTGGAAGCGGAAGCTGCGGGTGCTCCTGAACTGCATATGGCTAAGGTAGACTCTGCATTCACTGGACACCTTTCAGTGCCCATCTTTTTTGACTCTTCAGCAGCCTTTGGAAATTCCTTTTAGAAACTCTCCCTCCCTTGGGTTTTCATGGCAACAGGCAAGCTCCTGATTTTCCAGCCTCTCAGGAAATGCCTTCTCGGTCATCTTCTTGGGATCCTCCTCTTTCAACATCCTCTCCCTGATGGTTCACTCATTCCCTTGTTTCCATAATAGAAATCTCCCTTTAGCTTCAGTTCTGTGTATTGTCTCCAATTGTCTACTGGATACCTCCACCTTGATCTCCCACAGGTCCCTCAGATGCAAGATGTTCAAAACGGAGTTCATCTTCTTCCTCAAACCTGCTCCTTCTCAAGTACTTCCTCTCTTAGAGAGAAGGGCACCACCATTCTGCCAACACCAGGTCAGAGACCTGGCAGTCATCCTAGACTCCATTTTCTCTCTTCCCACCACAGCCAAACCCTCATGTCAACTCGACCTTCTTACCATCTCTCAAAACCATCCTCTTCCTCCATGCAAGCTTCCAAAGCTCAGGCCTCATCATCCCTCACCTGGTCTGTTGCTCCTAGTCGGTGGTTCCTTATCGATTTCCCGGTCTAGAATCTCACGCCCCTTCAGTGCATCTTCCACAGTGGCTGCCAGAGTAAAATGTAAATTTCATCACAACGATCTCAGTCCTCCTCAGGCTAAAGTCCAAACTCCCTTGATATAACCACTCAAGCAAAACATGGCTACCCACTTTTAGGTATATACCCAAGAGAAATGAGTGCATATGTTCACCAAAAGACACATAACAAGAATGTTCATAATGGCTTTATCACACTAACACGAAACTAGAAATAACCCAAATATCCATCAACTAGAGGATACATAAACAAATTGTGGGATATTCATTCAATAGAATACTATAAATGAATAAATAAAATGAACAAACTCTAATACGCTCAACAACACAGAGGCATCTCATGATTATTATATTGAGTGAAACAAGCAGATACAAAAGGGTACATATTGTGTACTTCCACTCCTATGAAGGTTAGGAAGAGACAGAACTAATTAATAGCGATAGAGGCCAGAATAGTAGTTCCCTCTGGGGATAGGTATTGACTGGGAAGAAGCATGAAGAAACCTTCTGGAATGCTGGAAATGTTTTAGATCTTGATCTGGGTGGGGATTATATGGATGTATACGTATATAAAAATTCATTGAGATGTTGGCTTACACTTAAAACACTTTATGCACTTTATTGTATCTTTTTACCTCAAAAAATAAGTTAAAACAAGAACTGCTTAGCCAAAGACGTTTGTGATCTGACTCCCTTCTACATTTCCAGCTTCTCTCCTACTACACCCTTACCCACAAGCTACACTCAGCAACATCGAACTACTTGTACCAGGAATTTGTCACTTACCCCCAGATACATCTTTTCTTTTGCTCACGCTCTTCCCTTTGCCTAAAAGACATGAAGTGGGTCTCAATAAATATTTGAGTAAATGAAGTGCAACATCTTGATTAATAAGTATTACTAACAGAGGGCCAACTGTACATATAAAAACTATCAAATTGTACACCTTAAATATGTATGACTTAACTAAATGTCAATTATAACTCAACAGAGTTGTTTAAAAATAATTAAATTAAATTAAATACATACCATTAAGAATCAACCAGAAATGAATGAGACTAGCTTTCTATTAAAATCACCTCCAGAAAAAAAAATATATATATTACTATACCCCAAGGAAAAAGATGTGTGCTGAGATGTCCCGCAGACAGCAATGAAAGTACTAGAGTCTGCAAGTTAGCAGGTTCTGAGAACTAATGCAGAAAGGAAAACCCATCTGCTCTTGCACACACATTAATTTCTCCTCTATGGATGGCATTCACATCTCCTGGAAAGCTTTTTCAGCACGTCTGAGCTGGATGTGAAGTAGTAAATTTTTCTAGTTGCTTAACCCATCTCCATCTGCTCCTTCCTCCTTCCTACCAGATATTCACCCCTTCCCCAGACAGCCCACATTCCTAGGAGGGAAGCTGCCCCACCTTCGACTTCAGGCTCTGGAGTTGGATTAAGACAATCAATATCTTTCATTCCATTCCCCCTGCAACAGTCACTGGTTCAGGGGTAAACACTGGTTCACGTGTTAACACTGGTTCACGTGTTCTAATCAGAAGGAATTGCAGTCCCTTTGCTTGAAAGGCTGGAATGGAAGAGTTCTCTTTTCCTGTTGTGATATGGGTGTGATGAACGAGACGCTGTGGCAGCCATCTTGATACCAACCCAAAGAGGGTAAACCAAGAGGAATATTGAAGTCCCACCTGAGCCACGCCCCACCTCGGGACCTCCAGGTATATGTGCCAGTACACTTCCTTAACATTTGAATTGGTTTTGTAAAAATATTTTTATTTTAAAAATTGTAGTAATATATATATATATAACATAAAATTTACCATTTGAACCATTTTAAAGTATACGCTTTAATGGCATTGAGTACATTTACGTTGTTGTGCAATCAACACTGCCATCTATACCCAGATCTTTTTTCATCTTGCAAAACTGACACAATAATTGTTCATTCTCTCACCCCGCCCCAGCCCCTGGCAACCACCATTCTACTTTTTGTTTCTATGAATTTGACTACTCTAAGTACCTTATATGAATAGAATCATACACTATTTATGACTGCCTTACTTCATGTACCATAAATTCTTCAGGGTTCATCCATATTGCAGTATGTGTTGGAATTTCCTTCCTCATTTAAGGCTGAATATATGCCACTGTATGTGTATACCACACTTTGCTTATCCATTCGTCTGTCAATGGACACTTGGGTTGCTTCTGCTTTTCGGACATTTTGAATAATACAGCTGTGAGTGTGGGTGTACAAACATCTATCTGTGTCTCTGCTTTCAATTCTTTTTAGTGTATATCCAGAAGTGGAATTGCTGGATCATATGGTATTTCTATTTTTAATTTTTTGAGGAACTGCAGTACTAATGACCACAGCAGCTACACCATTTTACATTCCCACCAGCAATGCACAAGGATTCCAGTTTCTCCACATCCTCACCAAAACTTACTGTTTTGTTTTGTTTTAAACAATAGCCATCTTAATGGATGTTAAGTGGTGGCTCATTGTGGTTTTCTGAATTAAGTTTTCTGTTATTTACAGCCAAAAAAATATTCCTATTCAGCTCCAGATAAGCCTCCATTAGGAAACTTTAGCTAGGTAGCAGGTGATCCTCTGAGTGAGGTGGGAAAAAGAGAGTTGGATGGGGTTGAATCCTCTCAAGAGCCTAAGTAACAAATAACTGTTTATTCACAGAATTGATGCTATCTTGGTGTAAATGCCAGGACTCTGTTTCTTCAATGGTTCTGAAAACTGCACCAACACTCCTTTTTGCTTACAGAGGATTAAAAATGCTTCCAATAAATTTTTCCTTAAAATGATAATAGTTAATATTTGAATGAATACTAAATGTCAGGCATTATTCTAAGTACTTCATATGCATTAGCTCATTTAATCCTCATAGAAACTCTATGAAGTAGATATCATCATTATCCATATTTTACAGATATAGAAACTGAAGTGAAGAGAGGTTAAGTAACTTGCTAGGAGGGGACAGACCAGGACTTAGTGCCGAGATGTCTGGCATCAGATCCTCCTTCTTAACCACTGCTCCTTGTGGCCCATATGTATGCCAGCTATTGTGCTAGGCACTATGGGAGATACAAAGATGAATGAGAGGCAGACCCTGCCTCAAAGAGCTTACAGTCCAGCAGAAAAGAGACTTAATTAGTATTCATCCTCAGTACCTCTCTCAAAATATAAATATGATAATTCTTGTTGAAAAACATTTGGTGCTCCCTGGCCTGCATTATCTGTAACATAGGCCAACCTCATGGGCAGGACCAGCTCTTAATTTGCAGAGCTCAGTGCAAAATTAAAATGCAAGGCTCCTTATTCAAAAAGCAAGGGAAGGGGCTTCCCTGGTGGCGCAGTGGTTGAGAGTCCACCTACCGATGCAGGGGATACGGGTTGGTGCCCCAGTCCTGGAAGATCCCACATGCCGCAAAGCGGCTGGGCCTGCGTGTCCGGAGCCTGTGCTCTGCAACGGGAGAGGCCACAACAGTGAGAGGCCAGCGTACTGCAAAAAAAAAAAAAAAAAAAAAGCAAGGGAAAAGTTTCATTAAAGGTACCAAAAATAGTTTTTTCCTTTAAAACTATTTTATAGGGGTAATAGTGATATATGAGTAACAACAAACTTACAAAGTACAAAAATAACATTTTAGTATAATTTTATAGAATGCAATAAACAATAATACTTTATTAATGTGATATCTTGATTGATCATCGGATTTTTTTCTGGGTCACTTTTCTGAAAACTCATTTATTAGGTCATTGAATTTATACTTTTGGGATCTTCATTTTCGATCAATATAATTGAAGGGACATCAGTCATCCTTGGCAAATGAAAGGTCACAAATAATTTTTGATAATTTTTAGTTATGAGAAGGATCTTTCTGCTGGTGAAACTATTACTGGATCTGTTAAAAGTATTTTATAGGCTGTAACACACGGGGAAAATTTTTTGATAAATTACTTTGAAACATAAATTTTAGTACATCTAGAACTGATGATTCTTGCAGAAATTTTCTTCTTAGAAGATTTAACTCTTCATACAAATCAGTTTGGGGTAAGTCTGAATTTAATTTTAAATATAAATTTATACAATGGCATTTCAATGTTTTCCCTGACATTTCCTGTAATTTGTGAAGGTCATATAAGAAACTGAAAGTGGCTTCATGATTTGTGTATAATTCAAAACACTTGTTTATGTATTCAAGTGTTCACTGCTGTATCTTCAATTACAAGGAAAAATTAATTTTAAAATTGTCTTCCTTATTAATAATTGGTTAAGCTGAAGCTTCATATGTAAATAGTGTTCTTTTTCATCTAACGGAATGATTTTTATATTTGGTTTCTATTTCTAAGCCTGTGGACATTTGCCTCACAATGTTGCAGCAGTTTTAAAAACCAGAGACTCTAAACTCCTCAAAGAATTCTAATAACTCCCTACTATGCTTGATTGCCACGTGCATGTGTTTGCTTGCCTTTGTAATAATTTACTGACAAAGTTTACTGCCTGAGTGTTGGCAATTTCTGTCCCAGTGCTCAGGCCAAAGCAGTTGTGCAGACACCACAGGAACATGCTCTGTGGATGGAGGGGCCACCACGGGTCTCAGTTGTGCCCCCATGCAGAGACCCTCCTCTCTTCTTGCTGCTGCCACTGCCTCAGCTGCCAGTCTGGGCCCTGTATTAGGATATGAGCTAGTTTTACTATTTTCATAGTAGGGAAGCCATAGATACTATCTAAAGAAATGGAGGATGAAGGACGTCATAGAAGGTTTTAATTATAAAGGTAACTTACAAGAAGAAAATCCAAGATTTCTAAATAGCAGAAGAACCTTGCACACGAAACTGGCTTCAGAAGAGAGAGAAATGATGGAGAACAATTTGTACGGCAAAAATAGAGAAGGTTGTCAAAGAGCTACCCTACCTCTTTATTTTTTTAATCTTTTTTTTTGCGGTACGTGGGCCTCTCACTGTTGTGTCCTCTCCCGTTGCGGAGCACAGGCTCCAGACGCGCAGGTCAGCGGCCATGGCTCACAGGCCCAGCCGCTCCGCGGCATGTGGGATCTTCCCGGACCGGGGCACGAACCCGTGTACCCTGCATCGGTAGGCGGACTCTCAACCACTGCGCCACCAGGGAAGCCCTACCCTACCTCTTTAAAAAAGCAACAGGACCAGATAATTTCACAGGAAAACACTATCCAAGAGAAAACTTGAACAAGTAGAAATATAACATGCTCTTGGACAGAAATATGTAACATCATAAAAATGTCAGTTCTCCATAACTTAATTCAAATTTTAATGTGATCCAATAAGTTTTTAAAAAATATTTATTTATTTATTTGGCTGCGCCAGGTCTTAGTTGTGGCACACAGGATCTTCGTTGTTGCGTGTGGGATTTTTAGTTGAGACACGTGAACTCCTAGTTGTGGCATGTGGGATCTAGTTCCCTGACCAGGGATCGAACCCGGGCCCCCTGCAGTGGGAGCATGGAATCTTAGCCACTCGACCACCAGGGAAATCCCCCAATACACCTTTTTTAATTAGATAAATTGATTCTAAATTTACATAGACAAAGAAAGGAGCAAGAATAGTGATACAAAGTGTGAAAAAGAAGAGCAATGGCAGGGGAGGTAGATCAGCACTACATATATTAAAAGATATTATGAAGCCTCAGTAATCAGAACAGTGTAATGCAGACAGATAGGCTAATGGAGTTGAATATAATATCCAGAAATAGTCACAAAATCATACATAGATACAATATAATAAAGCTGACATCTCAAGTCATTGGAAAAAATATGGACCACTAAATAAACGGTACTGGAACAAATGGGTAGCCACTTAGACAACAATGAAGTTGAATCCATTCCTCTTGCCTCACTAAGTTAACTTCAAATGAATAAAAAATTTAACTTTCAGGGAGTTCCCTGGCAGCCTAGTGGTTAGAATTCCAGGCTTTCACTGCCATGGCCTGGGTTCAGTCCCTGGTTGGGGAACCGAGATCCCTCCAGCAAGCTGCATGACCAAAAAAAATTTTTTTAACTTTTTAAAAACCCTCAAGAGTTCTAAAAGAAAAATGAGAAAATACCTTTCATCTTGTAGTAAGGAAAGCCTTTCTGTCACCCCAAATCCAGAAGCCATAAAAGATTAATAAGTTCAACCATACAAAAGAGAATACTTTAGTGTTTAAGAAACATTATAAGTAAAGTCAAAGAATAAATAAATAATAAATTGGGAGAAATGTTTTCATATTAGATTACAAAGGAGTAATCTCTTTCATATGTAAAGAGCCTCTAGATATAAATAAGTAAAGACCAGTTACCCAATAGAAAATGGGGAAAGGACACGAATTAAAAGAAATATAAATTAATCTTAAACATACGAAACAAAAAATCCAAAGTTTGATAACATTTTCATGGCAAGTCTAGGGAAACAAGCATTTCAAACATTAGTGGTGGGAGTGTATATTGACATAAGTTCTACAAAAAGCAGTCTTAAAACATCTATTTAAATTAAATAAATGAACATATTTAATATATGTTGACTCTCACATGTGCAAAATGACATATGCACAAAGCTATTCATCACAGCATTGTTTGTAGCAGCAAAAGATTAGAAGCAACTAAAATGGTGAAAAACCCCAGGCAGAAATATAAATTATATGACATCCATAAAATAGAATATTACATAGCTATAAAAAGGAAGGAGGAAGCTCTATATGTTCTAATATGAAAAGCTCTCCAAGATATACTTTTAAATGAAAAAAAAAGTACAGAACAATGTGTATGTTCTGCTACATTTTGTGTAAAAAAGAAAAACACAAGAATTTGTATTTTCTTGTATATACATAAAGAATTTCTAGAAAGATATATAAGAAATTAGGAAGATGGCTAGGTAGATGGAGGTCAAGGATGGGAGGGAGGTTTCAGTGATTGTGTCTTTATACTTTTTAGTGGTTGAACCATTTAACTATATTGCCATAGAACGAGGAGGAGGCGGAGGAAGACGAGGAGGACTGGAGTAGAGGTGGTTTTTATTGTCATGACCACCAAATTAAATTAAAATTGAATGAAGTCTAGATCCCAAACATTTTTGAATATCATGGGGGCTTCCCTGGTGGCGCAGTGGTTGAGAGTCCGCCTGCCGATGCAGGAGACACGGGTTCGTGCCTCGGTCCGGGAAGATCCCACATGCCGCAGAGCGGCTGGGCCCGTGAGCCATGGTCGCTGAGCCTGCGTGTCCGGAGCCTGTGCTCTGCAACGGGAGAGGCCACAACAGTGAGAGGCCCACGTACTGCAAAAAAAAAAAAAAAGAAAATCATGGAAATTTTCAATATGAGGTTTGTTCATAGTTCATTTTCAGCCACAGAGTGTAAGTGAATTTCTCCTGCTGCCTACAAAATGTTGAGACCTGATTACAGTGAGTCATCATCCTGGACCAATTTAGGCTAAACAGGCAACAGATAACATCTTCTAAATTCTTGTAGCCACATTTTTAAGTATTGCCTAAAGCCTGTGGGAAGAGAATGGGCAACCAAAACACACACACATGCAAATACACACACTTTGGTAAGTCGTTAAAATGATCATATAAGATTACTGATACAGAGATGCTGTAATCCTTTTAAATTAGCTCATATAGCCTATTAATAAGATTATAAATTAAGATGTGACCTGTGATTCCTTTCAATTATCCATTTTGCAATTTTACTGCAGGTAACTAGCTATGCCCTTTCATTTATTAATGTGTCAACACAAGTCAGTGTGTCAATTATTTATTTCTGAAATATTGTTCATGCCAGTGTTCAATTAAAAAGAAAAGAAAGAGAAAAAGAAAGAAAATAGAGTTCATATATCCTATATCAAAAACTGGACAGCATATGTAATAGAAGAAGCAGAGACTTTACAATTATGTAAATTCATTTGTAGAAAAAGTAGCCCTTGCTTCCATCCCGCTACCATGACACTAAAGGGATGATGACAAAGCTTCTACAATGAACATATATTACTTTTATAATTAGGAGAAGAATTTTTAAAATGTAAATGTGTATATGCTGAGTATGTAGGCAGACTTGGATGTTAACTCCGAGCATCTTGGTCAGGTCACGTTAATCTCTCGGAGTCTCAGTTTCCCCATATGTAAACTGAGGGTAATCATACCTGCTTTGCAGGGTTGAGTCGTGGATGTGATGATGTTTGTGAAGTACAGAGCACAGGATCTGGCACATAGTAAAAATGGGCACATAGTAAAAGAGATTCTCATTCCCCACACACCTGGTGGAGGCAGGACCCACGGAAGCCAAGCCCGGCTGGTGCCCTATTTCCTGACTTCCTCTGTTCAGGCTCTTCTACAGCTGTGCCAAAGCACAGGTACTTGCCCCTGCTTGTTGGGAGAAACTTTAATTTAATTAATTATTAATTAATCCATACCCATGGTGTGATTATAATTAGGAAACCTGGGATTTGGGGAGATAAGCTAGCTCTGTCCAGATCCCAGAAGGGTGTTTCCCTACTATTATGTTAGTGAGAAGTTTTCAGTGCAGGAAACTGAAATGGCCTGAAAGTATATAACAGAAAGAACTAAGCACTTAACAAAATGTTTTGAAGCAGTGAAGGGGTGCACCCTAAGCTGGGCCTTCAGGAACAATTCCCAGACCTAACCTGCCACTACTTCTGCTCAACTGGGGCAAACCTCGAGAACTCTCCAAATAGCTGTGAATTCAGACACCTGAGCTTGAACTCTGTTGTTTAATTATCTACGTAACCTTGAACAAGTTACTTAAACTCTTAAGAATCAAGTGGAGGAGGCTGCCATCACAGCAACTGCTTCTCAATACCTGGAAATTGTTTGTTAGGCTTATCTCCAAAGCCTTGTTCATGAACCAAACAAACAAAACCAGAAGCAGTTGGAAGATAGCTTCTGCCTCGTTCCTACTTTTCAAATCTCACATGAATACATTTCACTGGCAGGATGTAAGTCACATCCAGGACCCTAGCTGCAAGAGAGCCTGGAAATGCTGTTTATGCTGGAGTTTTTTAGCTTGTTAGCTTACGCAGTGCAGAAAGGCATTCTAGAAGGACTTGGAAGTCAGCACTGACTACCAAACAAACAAATCCATCACAGAGAGAGTTATTTAGTTCCCGTGAAATTGGGAATTAATTTCCCTGCCAACACCTATTTGTGCTGCAGAGACTCCAAGAGTAGTCAAGGCTTAAACTCATTGTGCTCATTGGAGAATGTAGTAGACATGTTTTGTTGCCTCTCAAGCGTCCGTCACCCACTATCTCCTGCTAACAATGCATAGATTTTCATTCATTCATTTCATTCAGTAACCACCTCTCCCCTAAGCTACCTGTGTGCTTTGGAAAACCAACCCCAATTCCATCTCCAGGAGTGAGCCCTCATTGTTTTAGATAAATTAGCACATTCCATCCTCTTGGCCATTGTCATTGGTACAAAGGCAAGTCTCTCCCAAAAGAAGTAACTTAAATTTCACATTCCCTCTCCACACAGGATCCAAATAGTGAGAGTATAATTTACAATTTATCTTTTTCAGCTGTAGGTTTCTTTGCTATTGCTTGTTCTTCATCTATTCCTATATCCGTTTCTTTGTCGGCTTGCTCTGTGTCTTCTTTGTGTGTGTGTGTGTGTGTGTGTGTGTGTGTGTGTGCATATATATATATATATGAATATAATTTTTTAAATAAATTTATTTTATTTTTGACTGCATTGGGTCTTCATTGCTGTGTGCAGGCTTTCTCTAGTTGCAGTGAGCAGGGGCTGCTCTTCCTTGTGGTGCGCAGGCTTCTCATTGCTGTGGTTTCTCTTGTTGCAGAGCACGGGCTCTAGGCATGCGGCCTCAGTAGTTGTGGCTCGCGGCCTCTACAGCACAGGCTCCGTAGTTGTGGCGCACGGGCTTAGTTGCTCCGTGGCATGTTGGATCTTCCCAGACCAGGGCTCGAACCCGACCCCGTGTCCCCTGCATTGGCAGGCGGATTCTTAACCACTGTGCCACCAGGGAAGCCCCAATATATGAATATAATTTTATTCAGCCTTAAGAAACAAGGAGATCCTGCTATTTGTGATTAACACTGGTGAACCTGGAGGATATTACACTAAATGAAATAAACCAGGAATGAAAGAAAAATACTGCATGATCTCACTTACATGTGGAATCTAAAAAGGTTGAATACATAGAAGCAGAGAGTAGAATGGTGGTTACCAAGGGCAGGGAAGTGGGAGAGATGGGGAGATGTTGGTCAAAGAGTACAAAGTTACAGTTATGTAGGATGAATAAGCCCAGAGATCTAATGTACAGTGTGATGATTATCGTTAATAATATTGTATTATATACTGGAAATTTACTTTAAAATAGATTTCAGGTGCTCTCACCACACACACACAAAACTCAAAGATTTATATTTATCAAAATTCACCATTAACAGAGTAAAGGTAAACCACAGAATGGAAGAAATTATTGCAATATGTATTACCAATAGTCATATCCAGAATATATAAAGAACCATCACAAGTCAATAAGAAAAAGATAGATAAATCAATGGAAACATGAGGAATAAACTTGAATGGGTACTTCATCCAAAAGAATAGCCAAATAGCCAATATGCTTATGGAAAAGTAATCAATATCATCAGTCATCATGGAAATGCAAATTAAAACCACAATGAGAGCACACTGCACTCCTACCAGAATGGCTAAAAATAAAAAGATTGACGATATCAAGTATTGTGTAGGATGCAGAGCAAGGAGAGCACTCACAACCTGCTGTTGGGAGTAAAAATTGCTACAGCTGTTTTGGAAAAGAACTTGACACATGCTGCCTACCAGCAATTCCTCTCCTACATGTATATACCCAGCAGAAATGTATGCACATTTTCACCGAAATACTCTAAAGGAATGTTCTTAGCACCATTATTCACAATAACCCAACACCGGTAGTAGCCCAAATGACCATCAACAGCAAAATGGATAAATAACTTCATACTATACGGTACAGTCATACTATTCAGTAGTTAAAATGAATGAACTTCAGCTACATTTTTTTAAAAAAAGGGATAAATCTCACAAAGTTAATTTTGAACAAAAGAAACCATACACCAAAGAGGACACACAGTATGATTCCATTTGTTTTCAGTTAAAGAATGGGCCAGTAGTTCTCAGCAGCATCGGCAGCACCTGGTAACTTGTTAGAAATGAAAATTCTTAGGCTCCAACATAGAACTACTGAATCAGAAACTCAGAAAGTGATTGCCAGAAATCTGTTTTAACAAATCTTCCAGGTGATTCTGATGCACGCTAAAGCTTGAAAACAACAAAATTGATTTATGGTGTTAGAAGTTAGGATCCTGATGATTTGGGGGGAGGAAGGGAGTGGTGATGAATGGGGCATGAGAGGTAATAATAGGTAATAATAATCATCTATTTTTTGGCCTGGGTTGGAGTCATGCAAGTGTTTCCAGTTTCTGATGAGTCACTGAGCTAAATGCATACTTGTGAGTTGTGCACTTTGCTGTTTACATGTCAGGTTTCATTTTAAAAACTTACTAGAAAAGTGATAGATAATAAAACTGAGGAAATCTTCCAAAAATAAAAACAAAAAGATGGAAAAATGAGTGAGTGGTAAGATGAAGTATAGAACATACAGTGCCTCAATAATAGACATTCCAGAAAAAGAAAACAGAAAAAGGAGAGGAAAACAGCCAAGGAATAATTTACGAAAATTTCCTGGGAATGAAGCCAATTTCCAAATGAATTGAAAGGGCCCCTCAGGTGCCTACAATGGATAAAAGAAAACACATACATGCACACACGTAGGCAAAATTTATCATCAGAGACAGAAAAGATCCCACAAGCTTCCATAAGGTAAAAAAAAGTCTCATACAAAAGGTCAGACATCAGAGTGGTTTTGGACTTCTCAGTAGCAATGCTGGAAGCTAGGAGGCATGAGGCAATGCATTTAAAATGGAGAAAAAGTATTTCCAAGCTAGAAGTCTATCTTTTTCCAAACTAGGAATATGTAAGGGTAGAATAACAACATTTTCATATATGTAAGATCTCAAAAAAATGTATGGCCCATTATTCTACTTTCTATGGATGTTACTGGAAGATATGCTCCACGAAAACAAGAGAATAAACTAAGGAAGACAGCATGGAACACAGGAAAACAGAATATCCAATACAGGGGAGTACAGTGACCAGAACCTTTATACAATGTGATGCCCTGAAGCCCAGGGTGATGGTGAAATGAGAGCCCAGAATGACAGCAGCCCCAGGAGCCACCAGTCCAGCCTGGAGCAGGTCCAAGGGTCCAGGAGAGACTTCTTTAAGAAGACAGGAATGCACTGACTATCTGGTACAAACTAATGCATTGAGAGGAGCTTCTGACAACTGGCCAAGGATCTGGGGTTAAATTAGTGATTAATGGAAGGAAACAAGCACTGAAGGGACCATTCCAAAGTTCCACTCTGGCTCCAGAGCTCCCAGGGCATCGGTCAGGGCTGTGCTTGGCCTGCATGGCAGTCTGACTTCTCTCCCAAATCCTCAGTGCTGTCTGAAACATGCTACACACTAAGATCCATCTCAGAGTTTGCTTTCTGGAAACACCAACCTGCAACACAAGACAACTCCAGAGAAAAGAAAATTTGTGGAGGAAAGGACAAGTCATCATATTTTACTACATCATGCAGCAGTCAACAGTGTTTACATAACCATAATAATGTAAACTTTACATGTTGATCTAGCCAAAACTACCATATCATTTTATCGGGAGGACATGAGAATGGGGAGATGTGTCCCGGGAATATAGGAAGAAAGTGAGATGAGTCCTCAATTTCCATAGCAAGAAATGAAGAAATAATACCTAAGATAAAAAATCAACAAGTAGCAATTCGAGGCAGTTGTTTAGAGGCACAGGAGTAAATACGAAAGTAATTAGCTTAATAGGACGTGAAAGTGATTGCTTCTGCTCCTGAGCAGAGGGAGAATGTGTAAGGGATTGCTATTTTTCATAGCAAGATTTATAGAATTATTTGATTCTTCAAACTATGAGCATGTCTAACTTTCATAAAAACACAGCTAAAATCAAAACATTAAGCCTTGGTAGTGCGATCAGGTGGGTCAATTATGGTATCCCCATACAAGATATTACACAGCCCCTAGAAATGATGCCAAGATGAATATCTATTGAAAAGGAAGGATGCTCTTAATACCATGTTAAGTGGAAAAAAGCAGAGTTCAAAATGATGTGCACATTAAATCAACTTTTAAAATTAGATACAGAACGATATAAGAGTGTAGAAAAAAGTCTAAAGGTATATACACCAAAATATTTGGAGTTACTCTCTTTACAAAGAGTTACTCTCTTTACATGGTGGGGAGTGGTGGGATTTTTATTTTCCTCCATTTGTTTATCTTGTAGCCCAAGCCATCTCTGTATCCCCCAGTCTTCCAGCCTTGCAGGATCACCCTTTCTTTTAACATTTAAATTAAAATGGCTGAAACCTTCATCTTATATACTAAGGAAAGTATATAGCAAATGTACGTAAGCAAGTATATATATATATATGCAAATTCCAATGCTCTCCCCCAACACTGGTGCAAATTTCCAGATGCCTAGTTCTCGTGTTTACTCTGATTTCCTCTTCCTGCCGCCCTCGGTTTCCCTGGCATCCCACTTTCTACAGCTGTTTCCTTCTCTCTATCCTTAGTTAACACAAACATGGAACATTGTCCTTTTTCCTTGATTTCTCCAAAGGATGTCTTACATGAGGCACTGCTGAAGGACTACAGCTCTGCATGGCGTGGTAGACAACTTAAAATCAGCGGGAGCATCTCTATTCCAGTGTGTCCTGGCTGACCCTGCTTCTGGGGGATTCTCACCGGACATTCTTCTTCTCTGACCCCTGCCTCTCACAGAGCGGCTGGGTCCCTTCAGGATACCCTCACTTCTGGCCCAGGACCCCACTCTGGGTCCTTACCTTCCAGCGAACCACCAAATCCTTCAAGTCCTTCATTTTCTTATGCAGAGTGTGAGGTCTCCCTTGTGGAACATGCTTTTTCCAGCAGGAATATCTTGACCTTTCATATCCAAAAGACCACCAAGAACCCTTTAAATAGTCACCTCCTCCAGCTTGAATTAGTAGCCAGAGTCAGTTCTTCCATTTTGTCTTTCCATTACATGTGTAATGGCTGTGCATTTTCTATAATGACTGTATTGCTTTCGTAATTAAATTATTTTCAGTAAGAGCAGTGCCATGGAAGTTAGGAGTTCAGGCCATGAGCAAGTGTAAATGTCAAGTCTTAGGACCCCAGCAACTACCCGCAAGCTCCTGCTCTGTGCCAGGCTGAGGAGATGCTCATTAGGGCAGTGTGGGTTGTGGAGGCCACGGCAGGCCCAGAGTTCCACAGGGCTGCTGAGCCCAGTGTGGTCAGGTCAGCAACAGGACTCCAAGGAGACATGTGGCCAGTGCAGTCAAGGTGAGGACCTTGCCCCAGCTGACCATGACGCCTGCCCCTTTCCTCTCTATCAATGTCATCAGCCCAGGCCTGGCACAGGTGCAGCCCCTTCCCCTGGAAGCCTTCCCTGAGAGCCCCTCTCTCAGAAGCTCTGCTACTTATCAGCTGTGTGGCAAGTCAGTCCACCTCCCTTGTGCCTCAGTTTCCTCACCTGTGAAACAGGGATAATAATATTTGTAAGAATCAAATGAGAGGGACTTCCCTGGTGGTTCAGTGGTGAAGAATCTGCCTACCAATGCAGGGGACGCAGGTTCGAGCACTGGCCCGGGAAGATCTCACATGCCGCGGAGCAACTAAGCCCGGGCGCCACAACTACTGAGCCTGTGTGCTGCAACTACTGAAGCCCGCGAGCCTAGAGCCTGTGCTCCGCAACAAGAGAAACCATCGCAATGAGAATCCCACGCACCGCAACGAAGAGTAGCCCCCGTTCGCGGCAGCCAGAGAAAGCCCACGCGCAACAACAAAGACCCAACGCAGCCAAAAATAGAATTAATTAATTAATTAACTTAAAAAAAAAAGGAATCAAATGAGAAATACTTGTAAAGTGGTCGGAATGGTGCTTGGCTCAGAGTTAGTACTCCATAACGTTAGCGATCATCACCATCATGGTCATCGCTATTCTTGTCACCGTGTCCATGGACTTTGCCCTTGACAAAGACAGCACATGGACATGTGTGGAAGGCTGCCTGGAGGAGAGCCCGGTATGATTTATCTCTGTTCTCATCACAGCCAGCAAAGGTACCAACATGGAACTCATGCTCAATGCCTACTTGATTAAAACTTTGGAGAGAAGAAACAGCCCAGCTAAGAAACCACACATGAGCATTACCTGCCCAGAAACCCGTTTTGAGTTCATTTTTGTATGTGGTGCTAGGTAGGAGTCCAACTTTATTCTTTTGCATGTGGATATCTAGTCATCCCAGCACATCTGTTGAAAAAGACTATTCTTTCCCCACTGACTTATTTTGGCACCCTGTCAAAAATCAATTGCCTGGGGACTTCCCTGGTGGTCCAGTGATTAAGACTCCACACTCCTAGTGCAGGGGGCCCAGATTCGATCCCTGGTCAAGGAACTAGATCCCACATGCATGCCGCAACTAAGAGCCCACATGCCGCAACAAGAAGATCCCGCGTGCTGAAACTAACCTGGCACAGCCAAATAAATAAATAAATATTTTTTTAAAAAACCAGTTAAGTGTAAATGTGAGAATTTAGTTCTGAATTAAATTCTATTCCAGTGATCTATATGTCTATCCTTATGCCAGTACAACACTGTCTTGATTACTATAGCTTTGCAGTAAGCTTTGAAATCAGGAAATGTGAATCCTCCAACTTTGTTCTTATTTTTCAAGCTTGCTTTGGCTATTTTGGGTCCCTTGAACTTCCACATGAATTTTAGGATTAATTTATCAATTTCTGTGAAGTCACATGGAATTTTGGTAGGAATTGCATTCAACTATAGATCAATTTAGGGAGTATTGCCGTCTCACCAGTATTAAGTCTTCTGATCCATGAACATGCATATCTGTTTATTTACATCTCCTTTAATTTCCTTCAGTGATGTTTGGTAGTTTTCAGAGTATACATAGGTGTTACCCTTTTGTTATAGGTTCCTAAGTATTTTATTTTTTTGATACTATTATAAATTGTTTTATTAATTTAACTTCAGCTTGTTTATTGCTCCTATAGAGAAATACAATTTATTTTTGTATATTGATCTTGTATTCTGAAACCTTGCCAATCTTTCGTTTATTAGTTCTAATAGTTAGTATTTGCTCACAATTGCTTAAGTGCCTAGAACAGTGGCTGGCACATAACTGGGACTCATAAATTTGTTGGATAAATGAATGAAAAAGTGAATGAAAATACTCTCGGTGTTTTAAGGGTCAGGCCAGAAGACTGACCTACTGGACCACCTGTGAACAAGGTCATTCTCTCAGTGTGCAGAGTGGCAGCAGGCCCAGATGGAGCTAAGGGAGTATCTCATCAGCAGAGAAGATGCCAAGATGGTATCTAAAACTTTAAGTTGGAGTCAAATCACAAAAAGCATGACCTGGGTCAGAGCACTTACTTCCTCCAAGATGGGTGTTCTGTTCACAGTGAAAGGAAAATCACCCAAGGCCCCTCACATTTGGAAGAGCACACCATGTACCTGAGATTATTGACCTAGGACAACCAACACCAAGTTATATTTTAGTAAAATTACGTAACTTTAAAGAAAAAGCATTTTGAGTATTTAGCCAAAAAAAAAAAAAAAAAAAACACGTGATTTTAAAAAGAAATAAAGTGATCACTATCACTGGACTTTTTGACAGTAATAACTCATGCCAGAGACAGAATAATGTATTTCAGATATCCAAGGAGAGAAAATGTGAGCCAAGATTTAATATCTAGCAAAACTGACCTTCAAGTAAAACATGTAAGAACTCTGGAAATAATATTCCTATGAGTCGTCCCTAAGGAATTTATTAAAGAATAAATAAATAGTGACTGAGTGGGAAAAACAAGAGGTGGCTAGTTAATTGGAGACTTTAAGACACGTGCTCCAGTAGGTGGGTAATAAACCCTATGAAGACTCAGGGACCTGCTACCTCACTGAAGTTTTTAGGTGTCCAGTGGTCGTGGGTGTGCCAGAATATCTCCTTCAAATTAAAAGACCGATTGATGCCTCTTTCATCCTCTACCACAAAGAAGGAAGCTCAGCACCTGGAAGGCCTCTTTGGTCTCTGGAGGTCCCACATTCCACAACTAGGAATTCTTCTCTGGTGACACAGGAAGAGCCAGCTTTGAGTGGGGCCTGGAGCAGAAGAGGGCTCTACAAGAGGTCCAAGCTGCTAAGCAAATAGCCTGTCATTTGGGTCATACGATCCAGCAGACTCTATAGTGTTGGAAGTGTCAATGATGGGTAAAGATGCAATCTAGAGCTCATTGCAAGCCCCAGGGAAAGAATCACAAAGTAGGCCCCTGGGATTCTGGATCAAAGTCATGCCATCTACAGCAGAGAATTACACACCTTTTGAGAAGCAGCTCCTGGCCCTGGGCCCTGGTTTAGATGAAATGCTTATCCATGAGCTCAAGTGAAAAGACATCAAGAACTTCTGGTTATGAACTGGGTTCTGTCAAGCTGGCCAAGTCATAAAGTCAGGTGCAGCCAGCAGTAGATCATTGTAAGATGGAAATGGTAACCTTGGTTTGCTGGTAGGTCAGCTTGGTATGTGGGTGGAAGCCAAAAAGGACAGTGGCTGCATGACAGTCACATTCAGGAGTTGCCTTGAAAGACAGTGGGAAGCAAGGGAAAATTTTCCCAGTGAGCTGCAGACTGTGACCCTGGTTATGGAAGGAGAGCTGTATACAAGAGGCTGGACACACATTCCTGGGCAGTGGCCCGTGGCCTAGCTGGCTAGTCAGGGGACTGGAAGGAAAGGGTCTGGAAGACTAGCGACAAGAAGGTTTGGGGTAGAGGGGTGTGGTTGGACTCTTAGAAGTAGACAGCCAGTATGTCACACATCACCACCCACCAGACAGCATCCACCACAGAAGAGAAGTAAACTAAGTAGATTAAATGACTCAGCCACTTTGTCACTGGCCACCCTGGAACTGGCACAATAAGCACATGAATGGAGTTGGTCACAAGATAGATATGGAGGCTATGCATAGGCCCACCAGCATGGACGCCCATGTACCAAAGCTAATCTAGCTACTGCTGACTCTGAGTGTCCAATCTGCCAGCGAAAGAGACCAAAGCTGAGCCCCAGATATGGCATTATTCCTTGAGGAGACCAACCAGCCACTTGGTGGCAAATCAGCTATGTCAGGCCCCTTCCATCCTGGGAGAGCCTGCAGTTCATCCTCACAAGGATAGAGATCTATTCTGAAAATGTTTGCCTTTCCTGCCCACAGAACCTCAGCTAGCACCAATATCCAGAAGCTTAGAGAGTACCTGATCCTCAGGTATGGAATTACATCCAGCATAGCATTCAACCAGCGCACCACTTCACAGTGAGGCAAGTTAGGGAGTGGGCCCGTGACGTTAGGATCCACTGGTGATTGAGACAGACAGATAGATAGATAGATAGATTTTTTTTAATTGCACCATCCAGACGCTACCAACCTCAAAGAGCCCTGACATGGCCTACTAAAGGCACAACTGAAGCACTAGCTTCAATAACCTGAGGCAATAATCGTCAAGGGTGGGGTGCCATCCTTCAGGATCCAGTATATTCATTAAATCAGAGACTTTCATGTGCTGCTGCGCCCCTAAGGAAGAATACATGGTTCCAGGAACCAAGGGGCAGAAGAAGGAGTGGCCACACTTACCATCACTTCCAAGGGCCCACTGTGGGACACTGTGCTTCCTGTTTCTGCAGCTCTGGGTTCTGTGGGGTTGGAAGCACTGATCTCCAAAGGGAGCACACTCTTTCCAGGGGACACAGAACTACATTCTTTAGGTCCCGGTGCATTGAACTATAGGCTCCAGCTGCCACCAGGGCACTTTGCATTCCATGTGTCTGAGGACCAGCAGACAAGAAAGGAGTCACCATCTTGGCAGAGATAATTGAGCCTGAAGAGCAGGAGGTGGTAGGGCTGCCTTTATACATAGGGGATGGGTAAAACACACGTGAAACCCAGGGCTTCTTAGAGAAATAGCTGATTCCAAGTTTAGGACAGAAAATGTACAAGAGGAGCTTGGGACATCTTGAAATGCCAGAAAGCAACCACCAGCGTCTTGTCAAACAACTCAGGAGCCAACGAACTTGAAGAGGCTCCCAACAGCCAAGACGGGACAATAAAGACAATAATTGCAATGAAATGAAAGCCATCAGATATGTTTATTCATAAGTTCATAGTAATTTTTTTAAATAGCCACCTTCTGAGGATAGCAGGGAACCAGTCCAATTAATTGTCTTAAAAGTTGAGTAAATAAAAGGAAAGAATTAAGCACTTATCCTGCCTTTCCTATACAAACTCTACTGAGAAATCAAATAGATGAGGGGGCAGCATCTCCTTATAAAATTATTCCATCTAATAAATGAAAACAAAATGATAGATTAGAATATCCCCATGTTGCAACCCCCAGTGAATTACTTACCGGATGTAGGTGTTGAGCATCAGTGACTGCCAACACCAATAAAAGTGAACACCAGTCATGAGGTGCCTCCTGGTAAATAAGCACACACTGCCTAGAGTCTCTTCATCAGAGGGATCCAACCTGAGGCAAATCAGGTCTCTGGATCTAGCTGCTGATTTGCAGGAAGTGCAGAGAGTAAAGGAGCACATTGAACTGCACCCCCAGGGTGAAACTAGCAAAATCCAGGCTGTGGAAAAACTACAGGTCAAACTGCCCAGGTTCCTCAACAGATAAACTGTAAAGAAAAGAAAAGAAAGGGGTAGAGGAAACTCGTTAGATTAAGAGAGATGTATCAAGTCTAAAAAAGAAACAAAACAGTAAAACTAAACTATAGTGTGTAGGGATGCACACTTGGGTGATAAAAGAATAAAAGAAACTCAAGGAAGTCATTACTGTAATGGTCAAGAAGTTGGAAGGAGGGAGGCGGCTGGGACAGGAATGGGGAGCTTGGAGGATGCTGGGGAGACTGGTAAAGCTCTATTCCTGGCCAGGGTAGTGGTTACAAGGGTGCTCACTTCGTAACAATTCACTGAGTTCATCTGCTTGTTTATTGACCAGTCCCTGAAATCTCAGAGTCTGAGAAGCACTGAGTGAGAGCGGGTGCAGAAGTCGAGGCAGGAAGCGCTGCTTACTGAGCACACTGACTGCACTTGATCTACCCGGAGCTGCTTGAGAGGCAGTTGACTCGAGTGTCCTTGAAACATTGAGCTACTGAACATGTCTGTTCTCTTATATCACACATCATTCCGAAAAGGGTTTGCTGCAGATTATAAAACAAAACGCAGTAGAAAGTGAGACATTCATATTCATAGCACAATCGGCTGTTAGAAGGAGCAGAACACAGATGGTTCCAGGAGAGCCCTGATTTATAAAACATGATTCACACTTACCTTCTCAGCAGCGTCTGCTGGAAAGGGTGTTGCTTCTCTACTGCTTTTGGCTGACTGAGGCCACCAGCATCCTCCGTCAAAGCACATAATCAAGTGCTGGATGTTGTGCACACATCACACAGAGCCAGGACCCACTGGACCACTTTACAAGTTAGACCCATGACCACATCCAGGAAGGTCACTTAACTCTAACCGGCTCGACCGGTGGCTGAAGGCAGAGGAGAAATACTCCCAGGTTACCTAAACAGTATCCTCCCCTTGCTCCTCTGAGACGTGGTCCGGTCATGGGTGAATCTGCCAGGCAGTAGACCATACACGTTGGTTATGAGCCTATGTTGCCAGTGACCTGTTCAGGCCACACAGTTGTCATGTCTCAGCCCAGCAGTTATGCTCTGACCACAGGTTTCCATTTCTCATGTCAGAGAAGGAGGGGCCAGAGCATCAATAACATTCTTCACAGGTGTAAATGTGCACAAGGAATGCCACATACTGGTGGTATGGCTTTGGTTTTTGTGCCTGCAGCATGGGTTCATTCTTTCATTCAGTCCACGTCTACTGAGCACCAGCAATGTTCGAAGCCCTGGGATACCTGTCAGCCTTTTCCTTGTCTCCCGCTTTGCGGATGCAGAGCCCACACATACGCTGTCCTCCCTGTCTCAGACTTGACTCTAGAACTAGACTTCCCCAAGCTTCACAGTACGGCAGGCACCTTCACATCGCCATGCCTTTGCACATGTTGTTCAGTCTACATGCAATGTCCACTCTTGGGACAATCCTCCACCGTAAGCACAACTCACTATGGTCAGTATCTTCCCTGATGTCATATTCTCCTGCAGCACTTGCCTCTGAGCTCCTCAAGGACAGAGAGTCTGGGTCTCAGTCAAGAACCAGGACAGAGCTTGATACAATGGGGTAATAACAATGACCAACATTTACACACAGCTGACCTATTCCAGGCATATATGCAGAGTCATTTAGTCCTCACAACAAACCTATGAGGCAGCCACTATTACCATTCCCATTTCATCGATGGTAAGTAAACTGAAGTTCGGAAAAGTTACATAGCTTGCTCTAAGTCCCAGTAGCAGAGCAAGAATTCAACCAAAGGACTTTGGCGCATAGTATAGTCTGTGATGTTAACCAGTGCCAATGAATTCATGTATTCCACAGACACCTACTAGGTACATAACCTGTGCCAGCTACTACTTCATGAACAAAGTGGATTGGGTTCCTCCCTCATAAAACTTACATTTAGAATTACCAAATAATTAGTATAATGGTTGCCGATGTTAGGAAGAAAAATAAAGCAGAATAGGGGAAAAAAGTGACCGTTGGTATTTTAGAGTGGTCAGAATAGGTCTCTCTAAGGACATCTGAGCAGAGACCCGAATCCAATAAGGGAGTAGTTGTCAATGGAAAAGCCACAAGCTTGGAGTGAAACAGTCTGGTAACTGCAAACTACTTACATGATGTGTGGCCTTGGGCAAGTGACTAACCTTCTCCGAACTTCGATTTCCTCACCTATAAACTGGGAATAATCTAAACTTGCCTTGCAGGTTGTGAGTAAAAGGGAGAGGTATGCGTAAAGCACCTGGCTTAAGGTCATCTCTGATCTCGGCCCACAACATACACATGCTCCAGAGGCACTGCCTACCTGCCCCACTTCCAAAAGAACCTGAAGACTCCCACCACCCGCTCACACCCTCTGCCGGCAGGACGGCGCACTGCAGCTGTCCCGGAAGCCTCCAGTTGCTTTCCTCACCTCTTTAAAAAGCCTCACCTGAGCACTGTCAGTCATCAGGGAAGGAGATGAACAAGAGACCCTCCCCGCCCTCTAGGAGCTCAGTCTAGGGAGTGGGCCCAACATGAAAGCAGGTAATAACAACCCAGAGAGGAAGTCCCAGCATCTAAGAAACTACAGGAGCACAATGAGGGAATGATTAACAGTGCCCGGGGTGGGGGGTGGGGGGTGGTAAAGGAAATCCTGAACAATGAACATAAGTGGACAAGAGGGGAGGCATTCCACGCAGAGAACAGAACATGCAAAGTCAGGGAAGCATAAAAGAGGACACTGATTGGCTTGAGGTGCTGTACTTGATTGTGCTACACTTCTGGAGCTTCCTGCCAAAGCAGCTTGGTTGAAGAATAAAACCAAAGGAAGCTGATTCCCAGGACCCTTATAAAGCTCTATCACCTGCCATCCTGGGAAAAAGCAAATCTTCTCTCAAGAAAAAGCTTTCCTTCCCGAAGGCAGACAGGGTCTCCTGTGCCGTGTTCCCACACCTGGTCTTTCTTACCCTTCAAGAAATGGCCCATCCCGTCTCGGTCAAGTGACAACTTTTGCAACCTTGGCCAGGTCTTTTCCCCTCTCTGCCTCAGCCTCCTCCTCTGGGTAGTGGGAAATTAACCCTGGGATGCATCCGTCTCAAACAGCCAGGAAAGCTCCTGGTGCCGCAGTGGGTAGGACCCAGGACACACAAGGCCCTCTGGGCAGTCCTGGCCTGGGAGGCGACGCTACAGCCTGGTTCTCTCAGACAGACCCAGCTGCACCCTCTACTACCCACTCCTCGCAATACCCCATGAAAGTCAGGGACCCACACAGTTCTGTTTCAGGTGTTTTATTAAGTGGGCCATACTGCAGCTGGTTTCTAAGTCGCAAAATAACATAAATTTAACAATGATAACATAGCCAGTTAGACTGTGACAGCTTTTTCTTTCCTTAGAAAAAAGAAAAAGACTTAAAACACACAATGGAGGGTTAAATAAATAATACATAAAAGAAAGAAAAGGAAAACCTGTTAAAACATGCTTATGTTTACTTCTGTGCAACTGTGTGCCAAGAGGAAACTGATTTTCTGCACGACGATACATCCTGGCATGTCTCCTTCCCAAATAATACTGACAAAAAAAAGAAAAGACATGGAGCTGACTCATCAGTGCTTGTAGAGGCACTACTAAAAATCCCTTTGATTGGAGCTTGGGGCTTCCTGCTCAGCACACCTGTATGTGGCCCGTGAAAGCCAAATATCCATAATAATGTTAATATAGAAAACATCAGTTTAAAAACAATGTGGAATGGCCTCATTAACGCGGCGGGGACGAGGAAGCAGAACTGCCCCGCACGTGCCGCAGGCTCAGTCCAGGGAGGCCGCAGGCTCCAGCGCGTGGCCACGGCGAGGGAGGGCACCAGCTTCAAAATAAGCGGCACCAACCTCGTCTCCCTCTCCCTATCACTCTTTCACATGAAAGTGTGTAAAAAGCAAATCAGCAAATAAACTCTAAAATAGATTATTTATTCCAAAAATCCTCTACTTTTCTTTTTACAGTGAGTGTACATCTCCTCTCATCTCCTGCACAACTCGCGTAGGTCCCTTTGGGAAGAAGGGGGGAGAGCTACAGGCGAGTCTCTGGGTCCTGCTGCTAGCTGGTGCTGGGAAGTCAGATGTCGATGCCCTTGACCAGGGATGTCTCCAGCGTGATGTTGAACTCCTGCAGTGTCTGCAGCACGCGGATCAAGGAATTGACAAGTGTGTGGTCTTTGATCAGCGCCACATCCTCATACATGTGTGCGGTGATGGGGCAGTCAGCCAGCAGGGCGATCCAGTGGTGCAGGAGGTGATCTCTGGCAGGGAAGGATCAGTCCAGATGCGTCAGAAGGGAAAGGGAAGGGACACGGTTAGCGAAAGCCCAAGGGAGAAACCTGCTCCATCACACCCTGAACAAAGTCTGAAGCTGGAGAAGCAGATATCTCCCCGCAGCCCCCTTTCCCTCCCCTAAGAGCACTTGGCGAAGATGTCTTACACAGCTTTAAAAGGCCCCCACTGTGGGCTACCGAGCCCTAGGGATGCCAACCCAACCTGACCCAAACAGGCCCTGTCATCTGCCAGAAGGCCTGCTCCGCCTCCCCCTCTAGCCCCCCAGACAACCCCACCAACAAGACACCATGTCCTGTCAGCAGCACTTCCTCCATCTCAACAGCCAATCTCTCCTAGATCGTCGCTACTCCCCACAGCGACCACCACCAGGAATAACACTGCAAGCTGACATCCACATAGCACTCAGCATGTGCCAGCCACCATTATAAGAGATTTAACCTTCATGACAACCCCATGATGTGAGGTAGGTGCTAGCGGTGCTATTATTATCCCCACTTTACAGATGAAGAAAGTGAGGTTGATGGAGGTTAAGCAGCTTGTCCAAGAGCACACAGCTAGTAAGTGGCTGATCTGTGATGTGAACCTGGTGAATCTGGTTCCTGAATCTGTTTTTAACCACTATGCTAACTCCCTCCCTTGCACGGCCTAAATAAAAACTGCCTTGTTTATCTGGGCTTCGTGCTCTCACCTGACCCACTGGAATAACCCCTAACAATTTTGCCCATGAATACCATCCATGATATCAAATCACTATCATTTCAGTCCCCTGATTAAAAATCAACTCTGTCCCAGCTCCTCATGGCCCCTATCCCTTAAAGTGTTTCCTTCCCACATTCCACCTGTTATTTCCTGACCCCACATGCTTTGCTTCCTTTAGGGCCTCTCTGTTAGTTCTGTCTGCTTCAAGCTCCCTCCTCACGTCTACCCTCCCGTTAAGGCTCACCTCAAATACCACCTACTCCCTGAGCCTCCTCTGATCCTTCTCCTCTACATTTTCAGCAAACGTTACGAATGCGTACTTTTTTGAACTCTCCCAAACTTCTGCCTTGTACTAAATAATCAGGACAGGTGAACTTCTAAATGGTAGAGACCGTATTTTATTCAGCTCTATTCCCACACCTTCCATGAGGCCTGGCACATTCAAATGTTTGTTAAAGAAATTACTAGATATATACCCTCTACTTCAAATTTTGTCAGGGAGACAGTTTTATTCCTTCGCATCAAAATGTGGCCCCTCCTCCCCAGTTACACACACACTTTCATCCCCACCCTACCCCTCTCTCTCACACGCACACACACACACACGCGTGGCACATGAAGAAAAGTAAGGGCCTCTACCAAGGCCTCACCTGCCCAAGGGCACCTGGCCATTAGCCACTCCCCACCCCCGCACCACACTGGGCCTCCAGCACCATCTTCAGGGCTGGCTGTGTGCACACTGGGCCATGAGGCTGCAGTACCTGGCTCCCAAGCACACCAGCATCTGAAACTTGCCATCCTTGCCAATGTTCCGGGGATTATTGTTGATCGCAGTGACAAAACGGCAGAAGTTCCGGGCCCTCGTATGCCAGTTTTCCTCAGGAACAAGTTCATTCTGCTCCAAAGTCTCGTAATAGGTTTGTGCTTTTTCTGTGAAGAGGAGACAAGCCTGCCAGTGACAAAGGCTCTCAAAACCAACCTGTCCCTGACTGTCCTGTAGGCCACTTGCCACAGGCCTACCTCCGTGTCAACACAAGTAACTTAGTAGGAATAACATGAGTGCTCTGAGGCCACTGGTCACATTTCAAAATGATCCTTACGAATGTCTGGAATTCTGCTGAGAAAGAGGAAGCTGCATCCTGCTGTGAAGCAGCCAAGTGCTTGCTTTTTGTTAGTTGTGGTCTCAGACTTCAATTCTAAAGGCATCCTAAAAATCACACATGACTGACCAACGTTCAACACTGCATCTTCAACTGAAAATGAGAGAGACTATGTATATTTAGTTTGAAAAATTTGAAAATTTTTGAAAATTTGTGTTTCATTCACTTTGATAGTATGGTTTAACTGGCCATTTTGTCTTTATGTTTTATTTTGAAACCATTTACTTTATAAAATGTTCCATATGGATATTTATTTTCACTTTGAATAAATTAAAACAATTGGTACTTTAAAAAAAAAATAAAAATAAAAAATGATCCTTATGTTCCCTATCTCTGTATTTTAAATTTCTTTATGTGGCCCTTGATATAAAGATGGTCCTTTCTCAACAAAACTCTTGAGGGAGAAGCTTCTTGCATCAAATTCTCCAAGGGGGTGTAACACAGGGCTTGGACTCCAATGCAACTGGTCTTTTGGACCTACGAGCAGGAAGTGTGAGGAGTCATGACTAAGCCTGTATTATATATGACAGATGCCTGGAAAGAACCCTTCCTGTCCAATTCTCAGGAGATGAGGGGCGAAGGGTGGGAGGGCTTCTGTTATTACCTCCGAGAAAAGCCAGGGCAAACAAACACATCTAACCTGAGAGTCACCTGATTTAGCTTCTGTACCTCAGACCCCAGTGGTCAGCACCCACATTATGCTGATGATTCCCCCATGTCTCTGCATGCTTTTCCCACCCTCACACCCTAGCCCAACTCACCCAAGAAATCCCAAATGAAGACATTTTTGAAGAGCCGCGGTGATTTAAATCCATGCTGGAAAGCCTGTTCCAGGGCCGAGACAAGGCCACATTCTCCACAAAGCAACAGCGTAAGACTACCTCGCTATATAAGGAAACAGGAGAGAATGCCAGGCTTGCCTCAGCCAAGATGCCCTCCCACCACTGCATCCCCAGCCCACTGCCCACACCTGGGAGGGCAGCAAAAGACATGCAGGGACCTTGTCTAGTCTCCCCAGCACCTGGCAGGGCCTGACTTAGAGCAGTTCTCAGTAAATAGCTATTGAATGAACAGATGATGGTTCTGGGCCCCCAGCAGGGGACAAAGCCCATGTGGCCAATGTTCAGGGAGACCCAGACAATTTCAGAAGAGGACAGAAATACACTGTCCATTGGAGACCCAGGGACTCTGCTGGGTTGTCAGTGAGTAAGGAAAACAGGGCAACCCTAGGCACAGGCCCCCAGAGAAAGGAATCTGCTGAATCTCAAACTCACTGAGGCACACACTCCATGTGCTGGGCTGTCCACAGCACCTGGGCCTGGAACAAGATTATTCTCTCTTACTCAATATAAGGCCCTGGGTTGGAGGGCAGGGAGGCTCACCTCTTTCTCAGGCTTATGGAAGTGCTTCACGATGCCATTGACTGCCTCACCGATGGACTCCTGGATCTGCCCAGTGTTCAGCTCTGATAAAAATCAAGCAGATATCCAGTCTCAGGTTAACAGTACTTAGTTGACTGAGCAAAAGACTGAGGACATAAGAAGACCCACAGGAGAGGTAGGGCAGCTTGGACCCTGGGAAGAGTGGCTCTTGCCCACCCAACTTTGCTGAGCTAGCTCTTCCTAAAATCTTGGGACAAAAAGCAAAAGCTAGGATCTTAAGAGTTCTGTCTCCAGAAGATGCTGGTCAAGTTTCTTCTCCACTTTGCTCTGGAACTTTTGGCAACCAAAAGAGTGCCAAGACTTGACAGTAAAGCTCAGGAACCAGGAAGGGGAAGGGCAGAAAGTAAACCCGTCTCCTCTATAGGGGCACATACAAATAGCACAGAGGACCCAGGCCAGGATCCAGGAGCTCTCCCCTCTCCTTCCAGTCCTCTAACAAGAGTGCCAACCCCCCACAACTGATTCATGAGAGGAGGGTGACAAATGCCTGGGGCTGCTTTGTCTTTGTCGGCAGAGGTGGTTCCTGAGGCAGCTGCACAGGCTGCGGGGAATCTGGGCTCCCTTATCAGTACTTCCAGAAATCTGCCCATTCCCCAGGCAGGGCAACATGAGGGCCCGGCCCCATCTCCCACTTACTGGGCTTGCTGTTGGGTGAGATGGTAACGAGCCTCCGGATGACGCTGGGAGACTGCTGCAGGGGCGGGGTCCGGCATGGCCTCTCGTCCACCTCAGGCTGGGATGTGAGCAGGTCCCCGACTAGGACCCGCTCCAGGCTTCCGTCATCCATGCCCTTCCCCAACCACCGGCCACACGGGAACCTGAGGGTCAGGCAATAGCCTGTCAGAACTGCCAGCTCCTTCAGCGTCCCTGATCAGTAAAGGCCATCAAAAAGCCAATCCCTGAGGACAGGCTCTGAAACCGGGCTGGGGATCCTCAAGGCCCTGCTCCTCATCCCACCGTGCGGCATCAGGGAAGCCACCCGAGTGACAGGTGGCCTGGAACCTGTGCACAGCGATGTCATACACCTTCACTTGTAAAGCCCTCCTTCTATTTCTTTTCAGGGCATGAGGCAGAGCCAAACAGGAAGTTGCCTCCGCCTATCACAACCTAAAAGGTCTCCCTGAGAACCCCACATACCCAAGCATCAAACACAGCCCCTGGTGGTACACCTAGCCCCACTGTCTCTGGGCATAGCTGAGGGAACACTTACTTGTAGGTATGTCCGGTGATCTCATTCCTGACCATCACATACTCAACAAGCCATTTGGCATACAGCCCAGAGTTATCATGGCCTATCTGCACCGTAGTGAGCTTCCCCAAGTTCTGGTACTGTGAGAGAACAGCCAAACAAAGAAGATGGGGTAGGTCAAGAAAACAGAAGAAAAGCGCCACACTCCTCAGAGGCACACATCTGACTGGCTCCCTGCAACGTGGCCCCCCAGTATCTGCAGGGGCAGAGCTCATGGCTCCACCTACTGCCAAAGCTGGCAGTATAGTACTACCTCATGAGGCACGATGCCAAGAAAGAAAGAGACACTACCTGGAGGAAGACTAGGACCTGGGAGCAGAAGGCTCTGGAAATGGCAGAGCAGTCTGAGCTCTCTGTGAACATTTGGGCTCAGCAGCTGAAAGAATTCTTGGGGGTTTTTCAATACACCATGGACAAGGAGGTATGCAAGTCCAGATGGGTGCCTTCCAGCCAGAAACCACTTAGACAGGGCAGGTTCCCCCGTCCTCAGGTCAACCCTTGGCTCTGGCCTCTGATCATCTTGACAGGTCAGCTGTGCTGAAGCGTAACACTGCATAGAGCAAGGCCTCTAAAACGCTGGAGAAAGCTTCCCAAAGTAGCTGTTGAAACTCAGATACCCATAGAGCCTGGGGCTGTGGTCACCAGATAACACGTACCTCGAAGGTCATCTCTAACACATTCCTGGGAATCTGCAGGATCTGTGTCTCACCCAGTTCTCCCGAGATGCAGATCCATGGGTTGGCGGTGAACATGGAGCCCCCCAGCTTCTTGCTCGGTACGATCAGGATGTGGTAAGGAATCACTGTTTAGGGGAAGCCACAAAGGCATTGGAGGGGATAGGGAATCCCTCCCATACCTGAGAGGGCCCTGACCTGCCCCAGGTGTGTTGGCATGATTGGGGTTCCTCGTACATAGCCTGGAGCAGCAGGTCCTGAGGACCCAGTCTCTGGCTGGCTTAGAATATTAGCCAATCTTCCCCTCAATCTCACTCCTCCCAGGGTTATCACCCAAACATCCAAATCCAAGCCCATCTGCAAGCTCAGAGCTAAGTAAACCTGTTCCTTAAACAATATCACTAACTCAACACTGCACTGAATTGCTTTTCAGAGCACTTTTCTATCTATCATCTCAAGGACTCTAATAACAATCTCCAGAGAGGCCAGGCAGGTATCACAATGCCTTTTCTGAGGAACTGAGAGGGAAATAGTTTCCCCCAGGTCTCCTATATTCCAGTCCAGTGCTGCTTCCACTGAAGCCTACAACCCTTTTCTCTGAGAGGGAGGATGGGTGTCATATAGAACAAGAGTCCACCACTGCTGAAGCTGCTGAGTCACTGGCCAAACAACTAGTCATGAGGCAAATTCAGACCACCCCCCACCAAACAAAGCATCCTAGCACCAAAGAAAGTTGAGGCTCCAAGGGCCTTCCTTAGACCATTTTAAACCCTCTTCCTCGCTCTGCAAATAGGGAGACCAAGCCCCACTGCAGGAGTAGACACTGCTCACAGATCCATAATGAGTTAGGGCAGAACAGGGCCTGGACCCAAACCTCCCACTGCCATCTGGAGTTTTTTCTGCTACTTCAGGAAGAGTTGTTGTTCCCTGGGGGCTACTCTGAAACTTTCTGTAATGCTGAATGACTCTCTCAGCCCAAAACAAGAGGGAGGTTTCTTTACAGGTGTGCAGGGAGGGCAGTGAACTTCACCCCCCACACCCCACTCCACCTTAGGCCCCCAGCACCCAGGACCACAGTAACAACACAATGGCCAAAAGCGCTCAGCTCCCTAGTTCAGAACAAGAGTAAGAAGCCTGAGAGAAAATACAACCTCCAAGGAGGGCAAGTACACCTCTCCCCACAGAAGAAAGTACAAGTGATAATCTTTCTTTAAAAAGGGGACAGTAAGTTAGCCTCAGACAGGCTCATGAAGACTGGCATTGGGAAGGCTAGTGGGGAGCACAGGGCTACTCACGGATAGTTGTGAAGACGTTGGTGAAGCAGAAGTAATCGACGGCATTGAAAGAGAGGAGGTGATAGAGGAACTGCTCCTTCTCATCATCACTGCGCAGGAAGGCATAGCGCTTGTACAACTTTCTGTCGGAGAAGAGGCAATACATCAGTCTCCCAGACAAAAGGAGAGATAAGAGGCTAGAATTATTCAGTTCTGGAAGGACACAGCTAAGGGAAGAATGTGAGTCAAGCCTCAAGCTCTTTAGGGCCACCGAAAAAAGGAACAAAGCCAGCTACTCCAACTGAAGGCTAGAGGGAAAGTGGCTTTAGCTACAGCAGGAACAACAAAAACCAAACTCCACCTGTGTCCAAGAGTTGACGTTACTATAATGTAAAGTGTCAGACGTCATGGGATCTTCTTTCCTAACCTGAGGGCTTCTATAGGGCCCATACACCCCAGTGTATGGTGTAGGAGTAGCAACAGCAGGAGGTTGTTACCAGAGCTAGTCTCTGACCCTCAGCAGACCTGAGATCCACAAGTCAGAACACTGCTCTGAACATGAATGTAAGCTGAGGACAGCTTCAGAGGCAAGGAATGGAATGATCCAGGTCATAGGCAACGAAGAGCTGTGTAGACGATGTCCTTCCCCTCTTTTCAAATTTCCTCCCATCCCCACCCCTCATCCACTGCTCACTCATCAAAGGCCAACCCCTCTGCCTGACACTGCAGGCCTCTGGGCCTGCACAGCAATGGTACCTTCCCCAAGTAGCAGGGACACAGAGAGCCAAACGCACAGGCCCCCAGCACAAGAAACACACAGAGAACAAAGGAAGGTCCCTGTCCTGCCTGCCCAGACCGCAGTCACCATGCCAGAGAGGTATGGGATTCAGTAGACCTGTGAGGTTCTACCTAGACAGTTTATAAGGTAGGAAAATTCACCAACCAAAACCTACTCTGTGCAGGTGCTGGAGAGGGAAGCACCTATCCTCACATACAGTCTAGATGAATAAATCTGATAAAGGCCACAGTATAAGACATAATGAGTTGCCAAATGAAAGGCACTCTCTGGGAATTTAAAGACCCAGAAGTTTCGATGGTCCTAGAACAGGAGGGCCTGAAGGACGGCACAAATTTAGACAGGGGTTGTAGAAGAAGGAGAAGGACAGGGTATAAAAGCCAGTTTGGCTAGAGTTGAGGGCTCAGAGAAGTGATCAGTTAGCAATGAGACTGAAAAGTATGGCTAGGGTAAAACGAAGGCAGGCCCTAAATATTCAGGCTAAAGAGTTTGTAATCTGCCCTACAAGTAATATGTTTCTTAGAAGTAAAGGGAAAGCCATAACCAACTTCAAGAAATTTGAATTTAGTACAGCTGAAGTGTGAAAGGGGCATGAGGATGAAACCTAGGGAGTGGAAGTAAATAAGGAGACAGATGGAACAGCGGCTAAGGACCTGAAATGTATATGTGGGAGGTAAAGTTAAGCAAGGAGTCACACGAACTCCAAAGTGTGAACCGAGGTAGGGAGAAGGAGTATTGGGAGAGGTACATGGTTCATGCCTCCAATGAAAGCAAATTTTAATAAGTGGAAAACAAATGGATAATGATAACACAGACCACCAGTGGTAAAAAAAAAAAAAAAAGGAATGAACAAATACTGTAACAAATGCTATGGGTGCCTGGAGGAGGAATGGACTAAGTCTCTGGGTAGTCTAGGCAAACTCTGGCAAAGAAGACTTCTGACTAGGCCCTGAAAGGGCTGAACACATCCTGAGAAGTGTGAGGGGTTTGATGTGGCTAGAGCTTTAAGCAAACTTAGGAGAAAGGTGAGAGAGGGTAGGATGGAGTAGTAGGTAGGTTTTGATGAAGTACACCTTTCTCTCTCCCTATATCCCACCCAAAACGCAATCTGTGGCAGCAAAACTCTCATTTTATACTCACTGGAGTAAATTCTAAGCTTTTGTCCTCTATCAGGGCTACAGTTTAAAGAAACCAAAATTAGTCTCCTCACCAAAGTCTGTGCCCTGTTTGCTCCTGCCTAGGCCCTTAAGTTCACAGGCCCTAGACCTATCCACTGCCCTAGACCTTCATAAAGATCCTGGGCTTGACTCCCTCTTGGCTACCTCTCTGCCATGTCCTCCTGCCAACTTGCAGCATCTCCTGACAGACGATGCCCACACCGGCCAACAGGAATCACTTCTGCCCTGTCAGCCCCTAGTGCCCACACAGCCACAGATTTTCCCAGGACACACAACTGTCCTCTAGAATCTGGTATGCAAACAATTCCCTTCCAAACTCCAGGCTTAAATGTTCACTTGTTCTCTTTTAGTTGTCCTTCCAATCTTCAAATATTATTCCTAAACCTTTTCACCACTAAAGGGAATCAAATGTAAGCACTTTAAGAGTTGTTATTTTGTAACCTCTCAAAGTGAGCTCTCTAATCTATCAAGATTTTGAAACTGGTTTCTTGCTGTGGTTTAAACACACAATAAAGTCTAAAAAATTACATTTTCACTTTAAATAAAAACAGATTCTTCAGGTTTAATCAATTCACTTACACAAAATTTCCCCAAGGTCCACTTCTCTGCTTTATTGTCCACAGGGAAGTCACATAATAAAGGATACCATGAAAAGATGCCCAAGGAAATGCCAAAAAGAAAAATGCCCAATAGGCTTGCCAATGAAGAAAGAACCAAACATATTATATATAGGAAAAGACAGAGAGGTGGTAACTGAGAGGCAGAGAAGGGAGACAGCCTTCCTCCCCACTCCTGCTCTAGTAACTAGGGTATGGAATAAATGCAAAGGATATAAAATCAAGAGAAGGGAACTGTAGATTTAGCGGTTCCTAGGAGTGAGGAAGAGCAAGGACCTGGTTACTATGGGCTGGCCTAGGCTCAGGAGAGAACAAAAGATATAGGGTATATCTTAGAAGTTTCTTTTTAATTCTCCAATCCTTTCCTCCTCAAGACAGGAAAGAGACCAAGAAAATGCCCTATGCCCAACAGGTATACAGATCACTTGAGTGCCACAAGGAGAGGAGGACCCCCCAAAACTCTGAGGTATCCAATGAGGATTCCATCCTTCTCACTACGTCTGTAAGAAAGCTATTTGGGGGGGGCGGGGATATAGATCAAGAAGGTAGGGAGAACAGATATAACAGAATTATTCTTCTACAGATAAAGAAAGAGAAGAAGAAATGTTACATCACCAAAAACTTCAGGAAGAATATATCACCAAAACAAGAAAAGTCATCCCACCTTCTTTACGGGAACTGATCCAAGGTAGAGCACAGCAAGAGCTCATTGGTTGACCAATGGCTGAAAGAGCCTGGATAAACCATAGTAAGTCCCAGAAGAGAAACCAACAGCCAAAAGGGAGGACCACTGCTTCCTGGAGTGGCTGTGGCTAGAGGCCCGAAGAATCCAGGCCTTTAGAACTAAGTTAGGAAAAAAAAAAAGAACTAAGAGAGCATGAAGTCAACTGATTATGTCTGAATGTTCCTACTAAAACAAATGTGCTGTGTTAAGCAGCGCCAAAAGAGTTAATTCATCTACAGGAAAATATAAAAAATATTGCAGTGTAAGTGTACAACAGTGTTCTACAAAGAAAAGAAAAAAGAAGAAATGCTGCAAAACCTTCATATGCAATTTGAGTTTAGCTGAATTCAGCAGTAATGATATACTGAATACCCTTCCCTTCCCACGGGGGTTTCCAATCCCTCCCGCCATTCCCAGGAGCTGGTTATACTCCAAGTGGAGTGGCCTTACTTGGTGAGCTCATGGTCTGAGAGAAGCTGCTTCAGGTGTCTGGAAAGTAACTTTTTTTCCATGGACAGTCGCACCCATGCTCTGGCTTTTCCCACATCAGTCTTGATTTCCCCAATGTTCTGGATGTGCCTGAAGGGGGAATGGGAAAAGGGGAGTGGAGGATAGGGTGGGAGATGAACTCACTATCAATACCTCCCCTGTACCACCAAAGGAAGCCTGGCCAGGAAGCCCTACTGCATCCTGAGAGAGTCCATCTCTCTTGTTCTCTAAATCCTGAGCTTCCATGTAACTTTGCCAGATAGACTCAGCATAATTTGGGGGGGCTTGGGAGGAAGCCAGTACAGCTCTCAAAAAGCAAGGCTAACCCCAGAGGTCTCAGGCCTTGAAATACTCTGGTGTAATTCTCCAAAAATGTCAGGAAACACAATTGCTTGTACAGCTCTACAAATGCATCATGAAGCACAGGACCAATGAGGAGGGATTCCTGGTTAAATGAGACACTGTAGAAGCCCAGGTCACTGAGACCCTGCTATTTAAAGTGGACACCTCAGACTTCCCTGGTGGCGCAGTGGTTAAGAATCCACCTGCCAATGCAGGGGACACAGGTTCAAGCCCTGGTCCGGGAAGGTCCCACATGCTGTGGAGCAACTAAGCCCGTGCGCCACAACTACTCAGCCTGCATGCCACAACTATGGAAGCCCATGCACCTAGAGCCCGTGCTCTGCAACAAGAGAATCTACCATAATGAGAAGTCCGCGCACCAAAACGAAGAGTAGCCCCCGCTCGCCACAACTAGAGAAAGCCTGCGCACAGCAACGAAGACCCAACGTAGCCAAAAATAAATAAATAAATAAAGTGGACACCTAAGCAGCAACTGAAAACAGGATTTTAGTGGCTTATTACAAATGAGCCCAGACTGACCTCATATCCTGAATGAGGGAGATTCTCAGGGGAGGCATGACTGAGCTGGCATCAGACTTCCTCCGTTCTGAATCAAGAAATATTCCTAGAACAAAAAGTTGGTTAAGTCCAAAGAGATCTGTATACCCAAATAGCTGACTACCCTTCTTATCTCAAATCACAAATATCTACAGAAAAAAGCTGGGGTTACTTTGGTAACACTTTGATCAATCATTTCATGAATATTAAGTACCTACCAGGTATCAAATTTTATACTTTTATGCATATTATCTCACTTAATTCTCTAACAACTTATAAGATAGCCATGGACGGTATCACAGAGGAGGAAACTGAAATTCAGAGAGGTTAGCTGCTTTGCCCCAATCACCAAGTGGCAAAGTCAGGACTGGAAGGAACACAGATCCTCTGGCTCCTAATCCAGTGTGTTCTCATCATAATCCATGGAAGCAGTGCTTCCACTAGGATCTACTACGCATGTCCTGCTCTTGCCTCAAAATGGACTACAAAAGAGCCAAGGGAATATGTAAAGAACATGATCCAGAATGCTTAGGACCTCTAGATACAACACCTTTATATCCTCATGTTTGGCCCAACATTTAAAATTAGTATCTTCATCATTCAGCGGCTGATAATTTTTGGCTACAGTTTATCCCTTGGCAATAAATTCTACAGCTTTCCTGAGAAGACTCTGCTCTCATACTCAGAAAGTGGACAAAAAACTCCTTATGAGGCTACTTTGGGAGCTTTTGTACCTAGTTTTTTGCCCACTGTTTTCCCCATGTTCAGTGCTAGCTGAGATCAACTAATTCAAGGCCAAAGACAACACTGAGTATATGCCTACCTTTTCGCCCCCACTTAAACTTATCTTTACCATTAGGACAAAAACATCTAAGAAAGTTAAACAAACTCCCTGGCAGAGAGAGGAGAATGAAGGATGGTATGAAGGGGAGATGCTGCCAAGAAGAAAAGGAAGGAGGGAGACTGTCCTGGAAGGGACACTGCAGGATGTTATAAAGAACAGTAGACCAGGAGACAAGAGGCCTGGCTCCTAATCTGGCCTCTTCTATCAATTCACTGTGTGATCTTGAGTAAATTAAATTCCTTTCTGGATCCCAGTTTCCTCCTCTTGTAAAAAAAAGGGGGCTGGACTAGATGATTTCTGGGGTCCCTGCCAACTCTGATATTTTTATTAAATATAAACAGAAAGCAAATGGAAGGGATCATGCACACCAGGCCTTGACTTTGAGCAGTTCCAAGGCAGGACACTGACAAACAGGCTCTCTTAACTGATAGGATAGATCATCTCAATGTTCATCTCAGAGAAATAAAACGAAAGACTCTGAAAACACTCTAAACACAGGACATCAGTATCAATCCAAATTCATTTAAAACCCAAATTTATTCTAAGACTGGCCTCTTGCTGATATAAATCTTCTATCTCACTGATCAAGTGTATAGAAACACATAATAAAAGCAAACCCCATGGTTTTGGCATGCTCTGTGGTTCAGAGAGCCCTGTGGCTTAAACATTACAGAGTAAAGACTTCATTGACCTGGAACAGTCTGCTACAGATGATCACTTCAGTGGGGGATGGGAAAGTAAGTGGAGGGAGTTTGGCCAGTGGTGCAGAGACCATCTTACCTGAGGTACTGAGGTTTCCTGATGTGAGTTTTCTCTGCCGGTTTTCCTGATAATGTAACAGGTGGGACCACAAGGCTGATTTCCCCTGGAACCAATGCAAGGGAGAAATATCTATCAGTTTAGATTTCTAAGGGCAAGGCATCTAGTGAGCAGAGTCAGAGATAATTTGAACATATAGATATGCGCTTTTGCTAAAAAGTATCTGTCCTATTTGTTATCTCGATGTACACCCAGATGCAATGTATACAAATATATATCCCCTTACTAAAATCCAGGAGAAATATAAAGAAGAATGGAAGGGAACAGAAAAAGAAATGATCCCCCACTGGGAATAGGAAGGACATGGCCAAAAAAGAGCCTGGGAATGGACCAGTGGATAAGAAAGAAAAAAGCAAATAACCTATCAATCTCTAAATGGTCTGTTGGTTGAAGGTCAGCTTGGGTAGTGCATGATGGCTTTTGCACAGAGGAATGGATACCGAGCCTACGAGATTCTGTGACAGCTCCCGAATTTCCTAAAATATTTAAAGGCATTCCTGCCCTTAGTGCAGCCTAGGGAGGGTAAGTCATCACAAGGATGGGGATTTACTGTGGAAGGTACTTTGAAGAAGCCTGCAGGAAAGGAGGTCGGTACTTAACTGCAAATCTGAGATATACTATAGTCGACACAGCAGAACCTTGGCATTTGAAAATATAAAAGCTGCAGTTTAAACTGCTGGAGACACGCAGTGATTTGTCATTTTACCAAGGCACAAATCTGAACAGCATTCTCAAGCCTGACAAAAGGAAGCAATTTGCCTACATAGTGAATAAGCCTAGCTGGTCACCCAGCAACTGCTTTGTCTCTTTCTAGTCATCCTTCAGTACACAGTGACCCTTGTTATGGGATTAAAAACTTTATTTCAGATTCATGGTAAATGTTCCTATATAGTTGATATAATATAAATGTAGTATAAGTTTGTTTTAATAGTAGGATTTATTATGATCATTTTATAAGTCACTTAGTTTCTGTATTTCATAAAAGTAAGAGTAATAATAAGCACAGAAGCTACCATGTCTTGAATTTTTCTATGAACTAAGCACTATGTTATATGTTTAAAATACAATACTCTGTTTAATGCTTTCAACAGTCCTAAAAGGTAGGTACCTCTATCCCCATTTTCTTTAGAAAAGAGCAAATTGAGGATCAGAAAGACTAAGTAACTTGTAAAAGATCACACAGCTAGGAAGTAGAATGTTGGGCAAGCTTAAGTATATCTAATATTAGAACCATTGCTGTTAATAATGAGGCTATATGGCTGCTTCTGGAAGAGAGCATTTAACTTCTGAAGTTATATTTTCTGAAGAAAATTTTATTCTCTGGAATGAATGTGAGGATTTAAGGTCTCAAGATTTTCCCCCTGAGGATATTGAGGATCTGTTTTATTCTTAACCTCCAACTTGATCTGTTTTGGGGGGAAAAAAATCAAGCATTTGAATGGAAAAAAACCCCTCATCTATAGATCAGCAAGCTGTTGACATAAACTTGCTGTAAGTTTGGCTTTCCTACAAGATTTAACCAACGTAAAACCCAACAACCCCAATGGCAGTTTTTTAAAAATCACACAAGTTAAAACTAGACGAGACCATTTTTTTAAATTCACTGAATTACCAAACGTTTGAGAAAACAGCTGTTCAACAACATCAATGAGACTACTCCTAAACTGTTACTAACTGGTATATTAATACAATGTATGTAGAAGACAATACGAGACCTTAAAATATTCATGCTCTTTGATTTAGTAATACAACTTCTAGAAACCCATTCATCCATCCATTTACTGAAACCATAGCATAGGCCCCTAAAAAGGCAGAGACAGCCTTTTTCATCACTGTATCCCCAAAATCTGGGCAGACGAGGAAAGCAGCCTCCCTTAACAGAACTGTCTGGAAGTAAAGTACAGCTGGTCACCAGAGAGTCCTCACATGCAATGATACCGAAGAGCCAAAGGCAAGAGCAACACCAGGCCACTGTGCCAGAAGGACGCCCGGGTGCTCAGTGATTGCACTGGTGAGGATGGAGAGCCAGGGCAAGAGTGAGAGAGCAGCAGCTGGGCTGAAACCTAGTGACAGGGCACTGGGGGTTTTCTAGTTCAAGAGACATGGATTATTCTTTTCCTCTTTTGCAAAGGGGCTGATTGGGATTGCAAGATTCAATACAGTCCCACTACCCATTTGGGAACGTGGCCACACAGTATATAGCACCAGATTCTCCAAGAATGTCACATGCATGAAAGATGAGAAACAACCCCTTTTCATTTACCAGTCCTCAAATCTCAAATGGCAGCAGGTACAAAAACAGTATGATAAAAACAAACCTCACCTTTAATTGTCAGAAAATATACTAAAGGAGAAAGTCCATGTCCTCGGAAAATGTCACCGAAAGCCAAAGAGAATGGTGAGGATAACAGGTTTTTATGAGGACTTGCGGCAGGCAGCCCTGCAGGCAGCTAATAACAAAACCTAGGAGGCCAGCAGCAAAAACTGCGGTTTGGGTTCTCTCTACTTTCTAAGCAGATACTATGGGTAGTTGCTCAGTAACGTGCCCCAAAAATCAGAAAATGGGTAGTTGCTCAGTGACGTGGCCAAAAAATCAGAAAAATCAAATAACTCAAACAACCAATAATAAAGGATTGATTCAGAGAGGGGTGATAAGATCACCCTCTGAGAGTGAATTTGATCGCAGTCGGGTACACGATGGAAGAGACCAGGGAGCCAGGTTATAATCCCTGGACCGCAACACTTATAAAGTGTACAAAGTTCTGTACCAAAAAAAAAAAATCTGTTTCAGTATAGTCACAGAGTTGTGCAACCATCACCACTACCTAATTTTAGGTGATTTTTACCACCCCAAAAAACCCATTAGCAGTCACTCCTTATCCCTCCCTAGCCTGTGGCAACCCCTAATCTACTTTCTATCTATGGATTTGCCTGTTCTGGACATTTTATAGAAATGAGATCATATACTATGTGGTCTTCTGTGACTGACTTCTTCCTCTTAGTATGTTTTCAAATTTCATCTATATTGTACCATGTATCCACACTTCATTCCTTTTATTGCTGAAAAATATTCCACTGTATGAATACACCACATTCAGTTTATCCATTCACCAGCTTATGGACATTTGGGTTGTTCCAACTTTTGGTTATTAGAATAATGCTGCTAGGAATATGAACATTTTCATACACATATTTACATAGACATGTTTCCCTTTCTCTTGAGTACATAGCTAGAAGTGGACTTGCTGGGTCACATGATAACTCTAACATTTCAAGGAATTGCCAGATTGTTTTCCAAAGAGGCTGCACCACTTTACATTCCCATCAGCAATATCTGAAGGTTCCAATTTCTCTGCATCCTTACTAACTCTTGTTATTGTCTGTCTTCTTTATTTTACCTATCCTAGTAGATGTGAAAAGGTATCTCATTGCCGTTCTGTTGGATTTTTAAATATACAGCTGTACATGGGCATACGTGTACAGAAAAATGTTTTGAAGGACAGATGAGGTAGATTGTCTCTATGCCCATGAGAATGAAAACTCCAGGAGGGCAGAGATCTTGGTCTGCTTTGTTCACTGAGGTATCTCAAGTACCTACAACAGTGCCTGGCACACTGCAGGCCCTAAATAAATATTTGCTGGATACGTACATATATTTCCTAATTTTTCCATAATAAAACTGCTTTTGAAAACTTTTCAAGTTCTTTTCAAATTTAAAAATGCATGAAAGTGTAAGCTGTCCATCTTGCCTAGTTATTCAAAGTACAGTATTTTGAAATAAGGAGATTCTCTTGGTATTGAGCAGTAAAAATCAAACTTACTCAACTTTTTTGGTATTCTCTGAAATCTTTAGAAGGTTAAGCTATCTGCTTATAAAAGAAATGTTAATGACAGACCTTTTCCCACTGGGAATACAAATAGTGAAGGACCCTTAAAATACATTTGGTACTTCCTGAGCTCCAAGTTTTCTTTCTTTTGTGTTCCATCTCCAGACTAGGACCAGCCACCAAACAGGATCTATCAGTTTGGCCTTCAGCTCTGTTTGCAGGAAAAAAGATGCCACTTTTAAAATGTCTGACAAATACACAGATTTATAAAGCTTATTTTTAAAGAAGATAGCTTGGGTCACATTTATTTACTTATTTGTTGAACTATTTCAAGTCTCACTCCAAAAGCACCATGCACCATTCTTCAAAGCCAGTCAGCTGGAAAAGTGTGGGAAAGCTAGTAAGCAAAAACAGGAAGACAGTCTGCTCAACAGGGAGAGGCCAGACATTCATTACCTGTTTCACTTGTAGCCCATGACTCCAAATCCTTTCCAGGAGGTCACAAAGGCTGGCAATCAAGGTGTTCTCTTCCACCCCTGTGATGTTCACCTCCCCGTGCCCTAGCTCCACAGCCTCTCGGCCCATCTTCTCCACCAGCATCCTCTTGGTCTATAAGAAATCAGTCGGTAAGATTAGACACCCACAGTTAGCCAGATCACATTCAACTAGAGAGGGTTGTGGCCAACTGCCCAGCATATCTGCTGGGCTGGGAGTAAGACCCACAGATAAAGAGTGTATTTATTCTCCACCACTGAGGTCAGGTTATAGTAGAGGGCCTTCTTCAAAGAAGATAAAAACACAGAAATCACTATTTGACCCTGGGCAAGTGATTTCATCACTCTAGATTCAGTTTTTACATTTATGAGATGAAAAGAGTTGAATAAAACCCTTTGGTCATGCTCATCTCTGATATTCTCTGATTCTGACTGCTTAACTGACCCTATTAAACAAACCTTTCAGCATTTAATCCTAGAAATATATCTAAAGTATCCATCAAGGGAATGAAAAGTTGAGGAGGAATAATTTACTTTTAGGTAAAATTTTTCACGTGCTCATTGTAAAACAAAAACAAAAAACCACACTGAATAATGATAATTGCAGCTTTGTGCCAGGCACTGTACTAAGTATTACATTATCTCATTTAAGCCTAATAACTCTATGAGAAGTATTACTATTTTTCACAATTTACTGATAAGGAAATTGAGGTCAGAGAACTTAAGTAACTTGCCCAAATTCACACAGCAAAGAAGCAGCAAATCTGGTCTTTGAACCTAAAGCTGCCTGAATATTGAATCCAAGTTCTTAAGGAAGATTTAATCATGTTATAAATTTGTGACATATAAAAATCTAGGGGCTTCCCTGGTGGTGCAGTGGTTAAGAATCCGCCTGCCAGTGCAGGGGACACGGATTCCAGCCCCAGACTGAGAAGATCCCACATGTCACGGAGAAAATAAGCCTGTGCGCCACAACTACTGAGCCTGCGCTCAAGAGCCCACAAGCCACAACTACTGAGCCCACGTGACACAACTACTGAAGCCCATGTGCCTAGAGCCCGTGCTCCGCAACAAGAGAAGCTACCACAATGAGAAGCCTGCGCACCGCGACGATGAGCAGCTCCCACTCGCCGCAACTAGAGAAAGCCCGCGCGCAGCAACGAAGACCCAACACAGCCAAAAATAAAAATCAATAAAATAAATTTATAAAAAAAAAAAAGAATCTAAAGAGCAAGGAAAAATATCACCCCTACCCTGCAGAAGCAACAACTCTTAACACTTTGGCATATTTCTTTCCAGTGTTACTATTTTTAATTTTTTATTGTGAAATATATCTCATATACAGACACATATATGTGTGTATGTGAGTGTATACTATTAGACTATCATAACCATCAACGAGATTAAGAAAAAAATATTGCCCATCTATACCTTTGAAGAATCCCATGTGCCTTCTCCAATCACCTTTCCCACTCTAGAAGTGATCACTGTTCTGACTTACACGGTAAAACTACAGAAATGCAAGGAAATGATTAACACCTATATTTGTATCCCTAAACAATGTAGTTTAGTTTTGCCAGTATGGTTTTTTTGTTGTTATTTTCTTTTTAAAATTTATTTATTTTATTTATTTATTTTTGGCTGCATTGGGTCTTTGTTGCTGTGTGCAGGCTTTCCTAGTTGTGGCAAGCGGGGGCCACTCTTCGTTGCAGTGTGCAGGCTTCTCATTGCACTGGCTTTTCTTGTTGCGGAGCATGGGCTCTAGGCTCTCGGGCTTCAGCAGTTGTGGCACACGGGCTCAGCAGTTGTGGCTCGTGGGCTCTAGAGCGCAGGCACAGTAATTGTGGTGCATGGGCTTAGTTGCTCCACGGCATGTGGGATCTCTCCGGACCGGGGCTCGAACCCGCGTCCCCTGCATTGGCAGGCAGATTCTTAACCACTGCGCCACCAGGGAAGCCCCTTTTGTTATTTTCTTTTTCACTTAACTTTATGTTTGTGAAATTCATACACACTGATCAATATATCTGTTGTCGATTTCCACGCTGTATAGCATTCCACTGTATAAATATACTGCAATTTATTATTTATTCTCCTACTGATTGGCATTTGGGTTGTTTCCGGTTTGGGACTATTACAAAGAATTCTGCTGTAGACGTCTCGTACATATCTCCTGGGTCATGCTGCAAAGGTTTCTCTAGGGAGTATACCTAGGAGAAGAATACTGGATAATAAATGCTATGCTGTTTTGCAAAGCAATCATACCAATTTACATTTCCAACAGTATCAGAGTTCCCTGTTGCTCCACATGCTAGCCAACAGTTGATAGCGTTAGGCTATTCTTCAATTCTAACATGTACACTTTTCCACATAACAACAAATCTGAAATTAGGATATATTTCACCATCATTGTTGACCAGGCAGTAGACATAAGAAAGCTGTCACTGCCAGAGCATGCATCTCAAAACTTGAAAATGAATGCAAGGGGCATGGAAAACAAATCCCAGAGACAAGAGACAAGCCCTCTTTCAAAAAAGGCAGCATCACCAATGTTCTTGATGGGAGAAAAGACAACATTATTGGGAAAAATCATGGATATCAACGACTTAGAATGAACTGATGAAGTTATTAAGATGCCTGAATTCAAAATATCAGTATTGGTATATCAACCTAACTTGTAACAGTAATAATTTTTTCTTCAAGAGAAAGTATATTTGATTTCTTCCCATAAATGAGCATCACTTAGAAACTGAAATGCAGGAAAATCTTTTTTTTCCATTGATGAATAAACAGGATGTAGTAGGGGCCAAGTTAGTTCAACTGTCCTAAAAAGCACAGTATACTGACTTGGTTGAAAGGCTATATTTTTATTAGAAATTTAAGTTCTGAACTAAAATATTAAAAGTTAAGAATGACTATCTTGGGACTTCCCTGGTGGCACAGTGGTTAAGAATCCCTCTGCCAATGCAGGGGACATAGGTTTGATCCCTGGTCCCAGAAGATCCCACATGCCGCAGAGCAACTAAGCCTGTGCGCCACAACTACTGAGCCTGCGCTCTAAAGCCCGCAAGCCACAACTACTGAGCCCACGCGCCACAACTACTGAAGCCTGCGCACCTAGAGCCCGTGCCCTGCAACAAGAGAAGCCACCGCAACGAGAAGCCCGTACACTGCAACAAGAGTAGCCCCCACTCACTGCAACCAGAGAAAGCTCATCGCAGCAACGAAGACCCAAGGCAACCAAAAATAAAAATAATAATTTTAAAAATAAAAGAAAGCAGATCTCTACAAATCTGTTATTAAAAAAAAAAAAGAATGACTGTCTTTTGATCCAGCAATCCCACTTCTGAGTATATATCCGAAAGAACTGAAATTAGGATCTCAAAGAAATATCTGCATCCCCATGTTCATTGCAGCATTATTCATGAAAGCCTAGATATAGAAACTACCCAAGTATCTACCAATAGATGAATGGCTAAACAATATGTGGTATATACGTAACATATGATGGAGTATTATTCAGCCTTTAAAAAGCCTTAAAAAAGAAGGAAATCCTGCCATTTGCAGTAACATGGATGAACCTGGACGACATTATGCTAAGTGAAATAAGCCAAACAGGACAAATACTACATGATTCCACTTATATAAGGTATCTGAAATAGTCAAACAAATTCATAGAAGCAGAGAATAGAATGGTGGTTGCTAGGGGCTGTGGGGAGGGAAAAATAGAATTGTTGCTCAAGAGGTATGAAGTTTTGGTATTCATAGGTAAGAAGAATAAGCTCTGGAGATCTGCTGTACAACATAGCACCTATAATAATACAATATTGTGCCATTTAAAATGTTAAGAGGACAGATCTCATGTTGTGCTCTTACCCCCAAAACAAACAAAAAACGCAAAAGAATATAAGGAAATTTTTGGAAGTGACAGATATGTCTACCTTGATTGGTGGTAACAGTATCACCAGTGTATGCATATGTCCAAACTCATCAAGATGTATACATTATATGTGTGCAATTTTTTGTATATCAATTATACCTTAATAAAGCTTTAAAAAATTACTCTTCTTGTAGAATGGAAAAAAAACATGCCAACAGCAAGCTTAAACTGAATAATACACCTTCATCTGGCACACAGTAGGCACTCAGCGAATTCTTGTTTCTAGACACGAGATCAGTGCTATCAGATTAAATCAGAGAGGCAAAAACATTTGCATACGTGTAAGACTAATCTGTTGAAGACAATACAACTACATTACTTACTTAAGATACTACTTACTTAAAATTAATGATTTTAAGTAACATAAGATGTCTAAAATTAAAAACTACATCTGTCTCTCAGTTTTAAAGAATACATATTAAGTTTTTATCAAGCAAAGTGTGCTTGCTCTCAATTAATGGTATATTTTATTTAAAACAAATACACCTAATTCCAAGTTAAAAGGATCTTAACATTAGTACTATCCCATTACATTAACAATGTTTTCAAAATCAAGAAAAGAGTGGTCAGAGCTAGGCCTTGGTCTCATCTTGGCTGCCAAGGAAAATACACATTCAGAAGTGTCCACAGCTCACCTTGTTGCGGCATTCCTTCAGCAGGCCCTCCACAAACTTCCAGTTGGTTTGGGCAATCACTGACGGGGAAAGGTTGGATAGTTTGGGCTGGCGGATGGTGCTGCCCATATTCCTGGCTTCCTGGATGTACTTCTAAAGCAAACGGAAAAATCAAAGACTCTTAGTGCCCATGCACACAGACCACAGGCAACCAGTACTGATGGGGCCTGAAGAGGGCACTATCACCCCGCACTTTCTTACTGCCTCTTTCCTAGGCTCAGGGCAAAGTTTAAAATGCAGTGCTTGTATCGTAGGGAAAACTGAGAAAATATGATGAATTAATTCTGTTTTTTCTAATGTAAAGCCCTCTTGGCTTTAATGATACAAGAGGTAAAAAACATATGGCTGCAACATGTATGAGTGTGCAAACTCCTATGAGTAGGCAAACCAACTCAAATCTCAGCGTACTATTGAGGAAAATCATTTTCCCCACCAAGTTTGGAGGAATTTAATTCCTCTGCTCATATCAAAGATATCCATCCTTGCTAAATTAGGGCCTAAAGAACACGTGTGTACACTCAAAACAACAACTGCATTTTCTGATTTTCTACAGTTTGCTGGTGATTCCCCATATGCTGTCTGCTTTAACATATAACCAAATCAATGCAGTAAATTGCACACTGACATCCTCTCAGTATCCCAGGTTCACAACCAACATTTTTACTCCCAACTTCTTTCTTTCCCCATATTTATTCCAGTAGTACAATTCTGTCCATTCTATCTTCTGGCCCCTCAATCTGCCCCTACTACCAGCCCCTAAGATTAGGCTTCAATTACTATCACCTGCACTACTGCTACCTGCTCCTAACTTGCTAGCTACCTCCAGTACCTCTTGCCTGCCAAATATTCTGCCCACAGCCTCCTTCACACAACCACCACCAAACTTTGGATCCTGCCATCTCCTTTACTTGCAATACTCATCTTTGTCCCTAACAATCCTATCATCCTCAAGACTTAAACAGATGCTGGTTCCTCCAAACAGTCTTGTTTGAGATTACCCCAGACAGAACTGACCTCTGCTTTCTCTAATCAGTGATCAAACACTGGCGTGCCTCTCATATGGCCCTTTCATATGGCCTTTGCTCCCTTAATAAACTGGTATTCCCTGAGGACAAGGCTACCTCCTAATCATCTTTATATTTCAAAGTGTTTACTATAGTGATTTTGACCAAGAAAACGTACTCAATAAACACTGCTGAAAGAAATAATATGGAGGTGAGGTGGAAGACCCAGGGGAGACTTTTAAAATAACACCTACACCCAACACCCATTAGGCCACCCTCACAAAAACGCCAAGTACAATTGTACCCTATAAACCAGCAGTTAAAAATTCATAACCATATTTTGCAATATTAATTTATTCCTTTAAAAAACAGCAAAGGCAAAATATTTTCCCATTCATTGAGATGCCAGACACATATGAAAACAACATGCTTTACTGGATTTCATCGTATAAAATGCAAACTGCAGGGTCTTTTCTCAAAGAGAAGTTTCTGAAATAGGTTTCTGAAGGTGAAGCTCCATTTTCACAAGTTCTCTGCAACTCAGTAAGGCAGGGTCTCCAACCTGAAGTTTATAATAGAAACTTTACTGGGAACAAGTTACAGTGGAGCTGAGAAACTCAGCTTACAAGCAATAAGGACTCAGGTCAATTCAAGAATCCTCAATCCGCACGCACCTGATAATAATATTCTTTTGCTCCTCTGACAAAAAAAAGTCAAGATTACCTGTTTTAAATTAAAATAAAGAAAAAAATAGGAAAAAAGGCTCCTCCTCCCCAGGTTCAGAGAGTCACAGCATTAACCCAAGTTCAGCTTTTCCTCTTTCTCACTCTAACAAAATTAACTTCTTTACCACCATACCACACACACACACACACAAAAGCCTCAAAAATTTTAAAGGGATTTTTCCCAAGTTTTAGAATCTTATCTTCTGAGGTTCCTGTCAGCCCTCCCACTCTCCCAACCCCTGGGAGGAAGTGAGTATCATGCATGAGTGACTACTGAAAGGACAGTGAAAGGCTCTCTTCCAAGCACTGGTTATCATTCCCGAACAGAGGTACAAATCTGGTTCAGGGAGAGGACGCACATGGCTAGTGGCCCTGCTGCCCCTTGTGAAACACTGTACATCCTGAATTTGTCACAACCGAGGCCCATATCAGGGATCAGGAACTAACTTATTATTAACCCTTCTTTATGAGGAGGATATTTGAATCAGAACAGAGGCCAAGGAAATGAGAAGGAGAAGGAGGGTGTAGCATGATAACAGGGTCATTCCTTGTCATTCTCAAGGTGTCTTACCTCTCTCTGGTCATTGTCTAAACGCAGGTGTTCTGTGTGCTGCTTCTGCCGGTCTTTACGCCTCCACTGGGCAGGGGCATTCCTTTTTGTCCACCTGACAGAATCAAAGCAGACAATTAAGAATATTCCGCTAAGAGGGACTTCCCTGGTGGCGCAGTGGTTAAGAAGCCGCCTGCCAATGCAGAGGACACGGGTTCGAGCCCTGGGCGGGAAGATCCCACAACTAAGCCTGTGCACCACAACTACTGAGCTTGCACTCTACAGCCCGCAAGCCACAACTACTGAGCCTGCGTGCCACAACTACTGAAGCCCGCACACCTAGAGCCCGAGCTCAACAAAAGAAGCCACCACAATGAGAAGCCTGCGCACCACAACGAAGAGTAGCTCCCACTCGCCACAACTAGAGAAAGCCCGTGCACAGCAACGAAGACCCAACACAGCCAAAAATAAATGAAGAAAGGAAGGAATGAAGGGAGGGAGGGAGAGAGGGAGGAAAGAAGGAAGGGAAGAAAGAAAGAATATTCTGCTAAGAAAGTAAGGTCAACTGACGGGAGAAAACTTAAAACATCTAGGGACCAATGGTGGCCATGGGAAACCACCAAGAAATCATCAGAGATAGCTCAGAAACCTTGAGAAGGGTAGCTTAAAGATCACTTGCGAGGCAAGAAAGAGATAACTCCCCAGGGACAGAGACATATCCTTTTTTTTAAAATAAATTTATTTGGTTTTGGCTGCATTGGGTCTTCGTTGCTGTGCGTGGGCTTTCTCTAGTTGCATTGCTGTGCGTGGGCTTCTCACTGTGGTGACTTCTCCTGTTGTGGAGCACCGGCTCTAGGCGAGCGGGCTCAGTGGCCATGGCTCACGGGCCTAGTTGCTCCGTGGCACGTGGGATCTTCCCAGACCAGGGCTCGAACCCGTGTCCCCTGCATTGGCATGCAGATTCTTAACCACTGCGCCACCAGGGAAGTCCCAAGAGACATATCTCTCTTGAAACACCTACAAAAACTTCACTTGCAGATCCAAAACTATACTCATTCAACTCTGCCTGGGCATTGATACACTCATCTCCAAAAGTAACGAAGAAGAGCAATCCTGCTAAGCTATCTACTTTCAGTTCAGTTATTTCAACCACCACTTACTAACGATACAGTGCTAGCTAGGTGTTGTACGGATTCAATAATGAGATGATTTCAACCCATCTGCAGTCCGGCCTTTTACAGGCCCTGACACATGGAGCTATCCCAATTTGCACAGTGGAGACAGGAGCCGATGATACTCTGTCACCTGTTTCCTTGTTAAAACAAGTGAACAACCTGGATACTGTGTGTTTTCTCCATATTTGCTTTACAAATGTCAAGGTCTCCTGGAGATAACAGTCCAGGTCCAGATACCGTATAACCCTCACCACTGTGGCTAGGGAGCTGAATCAGGGAATCCCTGGGGTTGACTCACTTGTTGCTGGCTGGCCCGGTGGAAAGCACATCAGACTGCAGCTTAGGGAAGAAGCCTGGTTCATACTTCCCTTGTCCAATCTTCATGTCAAGTAAATGGGGGTGAACCGCAGTATGGTCGATTTTTGCCAGTCGCAGCTCAATTGCTTTCTCTGGATGAGAATGAAAAAGTCCAATATTTTAAAAAACATACCATATTCTGGGCCATAAAACAAGTCTCAATAAATTTAAAATAACTTGAATCATACAAAGTATGTCTTGTGACCAACAATAATCAATAATACCTTAAAACTAAAAAACACACTTCAAAATAACCAAGGGGTCAAAAAGAAAATCAGCATGGTTGAGGTTAAAATGGAATGGAATGCCTTTTATTGGATGTAGATTGTGCTGTCTATTGTTAAGAGTACTTGAAACAATTCAGGTTGGTTTTCTTGAAGTAATTTGTATTTATGATTCAGAGAACTCATGTGGATGGAAATCTCTCTGGCCCTCGAAAAACATGCCATCAGCACTCAGAGTCGGTGTCGCCCACTACATGTCCTGCCTTCTGAATAGAAAAGAGGTGTTATTTAGGGAAATTTTTTTTTTTTTTTTTTTTGCGGTATGCGGGCCTCTCACTGCCCTGGCCTCTCCTGTTGCGGAACACAGGCTCCGGATGCACAGGCTCAGCGGCCATGGATCACAGGCAGAGCCGCTCCGCGGCATGTGGGATCTTCCCAGACCGGGGCACGAACCCGTGTCCGCTGCATCGGCAGGCGGACTCTCAACCACTGCGCCACCAGGTAAGCCCCGAAAATCTTTTTTTTAACATATGTGTAGATCATTTACTACTGCATAATATTTGTTCTTTGGTCCCTATAAAGATAGTTTTTCTTTAATAGCATATATTTTAGTGGTTGTTTTAAAATTATACAGAGAGCAGAAGTTCTTTATCTGAAGTGATTTAGTAGCGTAGTGAATTCGATAATTGAAAAAGTCATGTAACTTTGGGAATCCTAAAAGGATATATACATCCCTTAAACATTTTAATTTAAACCATATGACTGTATAATCACCAATCTTTTGATGAAGTGTCTGTGCATTTTCTTTGATTATGGATCCACTAATCAGGGGTCTGCACTGTTTCTCTTGCATAAATCTCACCCATAATTCATTCACTGAGTTTTCCAGTTTTTAAAGTGGAGTGAGAACTTTTAAAGGACCTTGCAAAAGAACCATAGTAGATGCTAGTTTTCCCAAGATTTTTGCACTTAAGTGATATGCCTAATTCAATTGCTGTATTTTTAGTGACTTTGCTTTTTAAAGCATTTAATTTTGTTTTCAGAGAAACAGTTCTTTTTTTTTGTCCTCATATCTTACCATTTATTTACATAATATTTGTTTAAATTATACAACCCAGTAATAAGTTCAACTAGTGCAGACAAGCTTGGAAACAAATGCATAATTAGTATTTTTTAATTAATTTTTAATTGAAGTATAGTTGATGTACAATAGTATATAAGTTACAGGTGTACAATATAGTGACTCACAATTTTTAAAGGTTATACCCCATTTATACATATTATAAAATATTGGCTATATTCCCCATGTTGTACAATGTATCCTTGTAGCTTATTTTATACATAACCTTGCATTAGTTTTTGTTTTTGTTTTTTTTGCAAAAGTAATGCAAACTCAAGGCATGCAATCAAAACAATTTTAAAGGGAATAAAATGAAATCTCCTTCCTCTCTCCTTCCTGTGGTAGCCGGAGATCAAGTTTCTTGTGCATCCCTAATGAAATAATAGTTTTTTAAAACAAATAAATAATGTGTGGACAAACAGTGCAGAGAGAATTGAATGTTTCCCTTATGTTTTTTTTTTTTGGCTGTGCGGGCTTTCTCTAGTTGTGGTGAGCAGAGGCTACTCTTCGTTGCGATGTGTGGGCTTCTCATTGCGGTGGCTTCTCTTGTTGCGGAGCACGGGCTCTAGGCATGCGGGCTTCAGTAGTTGTGGCGCACGGGCTTAGTTGCTCCGCGGCATGTGGGGTCTTCCCGGACCAGGGATCGAACCCATGTCCCCTGCATTGGCAGGCGGATTCTTAACCACTGCACTACCAGGGAAGTCCCTGTTTCCCTTTCTTTTTGATCTAAAATCCTACCCTTGTGAAATAATCTCTTGATTTTTTTTCATGCCCTCCTCCTAAATACTTTTATATAATGCACTATTTTTAATGTTGTGGTGCACATGTATTAATTATAATATTCTTTAAATTATATACATTTTGATATACATATGGTATATTAAAGTAAAACTTGGAAAAAAAGCATTTCAGTCATATGGTAGAAATTTAAAATATTACAAAAGGGTGTATGTACAGTGACGTGTTAAGACTTATCACTGTTTCCTGTTTCCTTGCATATACAGCATGTATACCTTTTAAAAACAACACAGATGGGAGCATACTAATCATTGTTTTATACCTTCTTTCATTTAACAGTTTATCTTGGAGATATCAGGACATAGATTGGGTTGTTTCCTAAGAACAGAGATTGCATGAGAAACATCCTTGTTCATACAATTTTCACAGAAGTGTGAGTATGCAAGGACAGTTTCTAATTCAATTTCTGATTTGCAGGAACTTCCCTGTAGTTTGTTTTAGGAGTGAACTTATCTGTAAAGTGATCCCAAGCCTAATGTCTTTCTCTGCACAGAGAGAAGTCATAAGAATGTGCTGATTATTCTCTCTTCACCACTCAGAAGTGGTTGTAATCCCAGTATGCTTTGCGTTATCTCCTTTTGTTAAAAGTAATTGCTCATTACAGCATTATGGGAGCTGTGAGAAAACCCAGAGAGTTGCCTCGAGCTGAAGTGTTTCCAGTTGATTTTGATTGGCTAAAACTCTTTGGATGCAGATGACCTTCATCTGTTTCCTATTTATTAGTTTCACCTTCTTGGAATGATGAGCACAGAGACAGGCAATGGCAAAGGAGGTACTGATTTTATCGTTTGTACTGGTGTATAGAAATGGATTTTGTGCTGTTGCTTACAGCTCTGGGAGGTCAGCATCCTAGTGTGGGTACCACGGGTTGATGGATCCCGGAGGCATGGTTTATTAGGCCATCCTTCAAGATGAGTTGTTGCTTTTTTAAAATACAAAAATGTAGGGAAAACGAAACCCACAACTCAGACCAGAGAGGCCATAAAATTCCAAGTTTCTAGTATCTGTAAAACCAAACCATATAAATGGAAAGCAGTTTAGCCTTGAAAGAGGAGATGATTTCTCATCCCCTAAAGTGTTTTGTTTCTAAGAATAGCACACTTTCAAGTGCATCACAGGGAATTCTTCAGGGATTTCAATCTGAGGCGAATAAGGTTACCCACTCTAGCAGAAATAAGTGGGCTGAGTTTCAGATACTGGATTAGACTCATCCTGAAGAGTAGGGAAAAACCAGAACTAGATGTCTGTGCTATTGAAAAGGCTGCTTTTATGGAGCAGAGGAAGCCCCTTCCTTCAGACTTCAGCATGCCCTGTTTCATGATTAGAGAGTAGATAGATGTTCCCTGACACTGTAACTAGGTACACTATAAGGAGCAAGCAGTCCAGTGTCCAGGAAGCCTCATGAGGAAGGCATTTCAGGGACTCCTTTACTCAGTGTCTGTTGGACCCCTATGAGATGTTCTTGTCTCTGAGCAGACCTGTCAGGAATGCCAGCCACGTAAAGGAGTAGCACCTGCTTTATTGACTTTCGGTAAAAGCAGCAGCTTTTTGGTTTTCACATGATTGGAAAGGCCTTGCTCCTTCCTGCCTTTTTTAAAAAAACCCAGAAATGGTGTGTGTACACTGAAACGGGGGAGAAATTATTCAGTGTAATATTTATTCAAAATGTGTGTTTAAGTGCCAGTGTTGGGACACAGTAAGACTGGACCTTCAGCTTTAAATATCTCTTGGAGGTTTTCTCCCACACCTTTACATTCTTTTGATCATCTTAAGTTTGAATTTTAAAGTATATTCTTATCATGTCTGAGATTCTCAAGATTATTGCTTAGTAGATTATTTACAGGCATTCATATCTAGAAAAGAGAGGTGAAAGATACAAAAACTGAGGCCTCGCCTAGAGAATCATTAGAATTCTTCTTAATAATAATTGTTAGAATAATCATAGAGCAGGAAGATTTCAACAGAAAGATAACAAGCCAAGTTGTACAGGTGCCCCATGGAACTGAGATATCTCAGAAGAGGCTGAAGATAGAACTTGCAGTGGCCTAAATTTTGTTCCTCAGTTGTTGCTTACTCTCACGTTGGAGTAAATACTTTTTCTGAAAGGCTATATAGATTATCTATTTAATCCTTGAAAGAGTTTTTTATTTTTTTTTTGTAATTTGTGAAATATTTTTGTTGTTGCTTCAATTGGGAGAGGGTCCTCACCAAATAGTCTTTAATATGGGAATGGCAGTGCTTTGTGGGGCACAGTGAAAGATGAGATCGACTTTCTTCTTGAACTCTTATCAGTCTGTTCCTGATTTTAGTGAATATGAAAAGCTTGCGCTCTTTTGTCCTTCTGCTAAATCAGTTGTATTTTTTTAAAAATCATTATTGATGACCAAATCTCTGAGCTCAGTTTTACCCACTGATTGTTTTACATCACTTACCTATTATCTATCAAATGCCTTAGCTTTCCCCGAAGAAGCGTGAGGCACTTCCTTAGAGTGTACTCAAAATGTTTGAGATGATGAAGTTTTAGTCATCAATTTTTATTTATTTGCATTACTAGTTAAAAAAAAACTATTTCCAGGTCATGCTTAGCCAGGAGCAAGGTGGTAAGCTGCTCCAAAGTTTTACTGGTGAGCACAAAGGCTGCTTTGCTAAAACCTAGTTGATATATATCAGCTTCTGCTCACTTCCTACTCATTCTTCTTCATTCTCTGGAAAGCTTTTTGTTATTTATTACTCATTTATGAACCAAGCTGGGATTTGCTTAAATGGTGGGCTGAGTTTTTAGTGCATAAAACTGTTTAGCTCCTGTGAAAACTCATTTGAAATCAGCCATTCCAGGAGGAAATTACTCATATGGTTTTAAAATTGATGTTCCTACTTTGTCTTTAAGTGTCTGAAACCATCATACCATTTGTAAATAGTAATGTGTTAAATCTCAATCTATTGTATTGGCTTTGCTGATGTATTTTTTACTCATTTTAAAAATAAAACAAGTCTAGAAATTGCATTCTGAAGAAAAGCTAAGCTTTGAGCACAAGCTTCTCTTCCAAGATATGCTCTCTGACCTAGAATAAGAGTTTTGAGTAATGAAAGTCAATCTTCTGGGTCTTTCAGGTTCTAGGGGAGCTTTTTATCAAAGTGTTAAAATGACACTTTCATGCTGTTACCATTCAAGAAAGGTTGCCAGGTGGAAGGCAGACTTGGCTAGTGTGGAAAACCAGCCTCTGCATGCTTGAAGGTTCTTTGGGCTTGATCTTGAAGGCAAAGTTCACATCAGCTCCTTGTAGAATGCAGACATGTGAGTGGTAAATGAGGTGTTTTGACATTCATGCTGAACAGAGACTAGACCACTGTTCCTTTTCTTTTTCTTCCACTTCCCCATTCTCCTTCTACTGAAGAGAATCTACTTAACATTCTGGTTTAGTATTCGGAGCAAGGTACTATTTATGATACGTATTGTATTTCTTTTTTTCTAAATTGTATTTCTATATTAAATTTTATTACTAGCATGGACCTGTGTGTGGGGGGGTATACTTCAGCTTGTGGTTCATTGAGGTCTCTGGGTTGTCTCTCTGATACCCACAAGGGAATCATACTCTGAGCATACCCTTGCTGAAATTTATCCTGTTCCTTTCTAAATGTGAAATTGTGTTGAAGATTTTAACTTACTATTTGAGAAGCAAGTACCTTGTTTTTGACTGGTTTTGTGTGTGTTTTGTTTTTGACCTAGATTACCAGAGACTGATGACTGTGGCGGAGACAATTACAGCTCTCATGTTTCCTTTCCAGTGGCAGCATGTCTATGTTCCTATTCTCCCAGCTTCTCTCCTACATTTCTTAGATGCTCCTGTGCCATACCTGATGGGCTTGCATTCCAATGGCCTGGATGACCGGTCAAAACTGGAGCTGCCTCAAGAGGTAAGAAAAACGTGGAGCTTGGGTGCTGGTGCCTGTGGCCCTGATACAGGATTTGGGAGAGAAGGGCTTTGGGATGAGCCCAGGGTGGTATCACCAAGTTTATTTTCTTTTATTTTGGGGAACACAAACAACTTTCCAGGAAAAAAGTAAAAACAATGAACATTTAGCTCAATTTATATAATTCCAGAAACACCTGTTTCCTCTATCACCTGACATACTTTTATAATAATCTCTGTTTATACTATTGTGAACTGCCTTTTTCAAACATGATATTTTACATATTTTTAAGAAAATCTTTTTATTATGTAAAAGTTTAAACTTACACAGAAGAGTAGCATAGTGAATCTCAGTGTTTTCAATACTTAGCTTTAACAGTTATCATACATTTAAATTGTATTTTACTTCTGTACTTTCTACCCCCTATTTTTTAAAGGAATTCCACATAATATAGTTTTATAACTGCTTTAGTAGCCAGACATGTATTAATAAATCAGTGGTTTTGTTTTATAGGCCACAGTTACTCTGTAAAAGTTGACCTGATCATAGTGATTCTTGTAGTACTGAATGTAGCTTTGAAAACTTTCCTTGCTCAAGATAAGGAAGGCCTTGAGAGAATGCTTCTCCTCCCTTGCTGTGAGGATGGCCTGCTCCTCTTTCCTATTGTTTCAAATACTAAAATAATTGATTAAAAAAATATATTTGTTTATTTACTACTCCATTCTAAAATAGATTTAAAGCATCATCAGAAATAAGATTGTCTTGGTTTTTATTTTCCTAGAATTACCAAGAGGACTGGTCTACCTCTTTTGGTCATTTTGTGGCTTGTATGAAACTAGCTGGGGGAAGGCCTTTCCTACTCTGAATTTCGTAGTCAACAGCAAGGCCTGGGAAGAAGACTTTGGACTATGCACACACTGGTATCAACATGACTGTGTCTCATCCTTCCACCAATGATTTTTGGGGGGAAGATTTTTATGTATAGCTGAGGAATGTGAGTAAGAGGACCTCCAAAGAAGAGACCGTTCTCATAGAATTGGATCTAAGCAGCATTCACATTGTTGGGCATGTCTGGGCAGCCATCTTGATGAACATGCCTGATAATTAGATCATACCCGTAATGTTTAAGCTATAGTCAATTGCATCTCTTTTTCTCTCTCCTTTGGTTTTATTTTTATTTATTTATTTGTTTGGCTGCGTTGGGTCTTAGTTGTGGTGCGTGGGCTCAGTAGTTGCAACACGTGGGCTTTCTAGTTGTGGCGCACGGGCTCTGGAGCGTATGGGCTCAGTAGTTGTAGCGCGCGGGCTTAGTTGCCCCGCAGCATGTAGGATCTTAGTTCCCCGACCAGGGATCGAACCCACGTCCCTTGCATTGGAAGGTGGATTCTTTTGTTCTTTTTTAAATTTATTTATTTAATTTATTTATTTTTGGCTGCATTGTGTCCTCGTTGCTGCACGCAGGCTCCCCCCAGCTGTGGCGAGGGAGGCCACCTCTCGCCACGGTACGCGGTCTTCCCATTGTGGTGGCTTCTCCTGTTGCGAAGCACGGGCTCTAGGTGCGCGGGCTTCAGTAGTTGTGGCACATGGGCTCAGTAGTTGTGGCTCGTGAGCTCTAGAGCACAGGCTCAGTAGCTGTTGTGCACGGGCTTAGTTGCTCTGCAGCATGTGGGATCTTCCCGGACCAGGGCTTGAACCCGTGTCCCTTGCATTGGCAGGTGGATTCTTAACCACTGCGCCACCGGGGAAGCCCCGGAAGGTGGATTCTTAACCACTGGACCACCAAGGAAGTCCCTCGCCTTTGGTTTTAGAATCAGAGTGTCTTCCTTGTAGTTTTTTCCGTTTCTGCCTCCTTTGAATCTATAGAGCTTTGTGCTATTTGGGGTGCGACAAGATTAATTAAGGAAGAAAAGATCTAAATAATGTCAACTAAAAAAATGCAGGAGGCTGCAAAAAGAACAGAGTTTATTTGGGGACTTAAGAATTGCAATTGGGGAGACACAGATTCAGTTAACCCTGAAAGAGTATTCCGAGGAAGAGAAAGAGTCAGGGGCTTATAAAGACAAAAACCACGAGGTTGTTAAAAGTTGCCCTGGTGAGAGTTGTGATCGACTCTGATGCGAGTCAAATTATTTGTCCTTAAGAAATCACAGGTTATTTTAGGGTAGGGGTCTTGTTAGTATATAGACTGTCACGAATTGTTTTAGGGTAAGGGTCTGATTAGTATCTTGAGTTTCTGGCAGGTGTTCTGGTGTTCTGTTCTTCATCAGGTCAAAAGGTCAGCTTCCATCCAGGCTGAGTCATGCAAACATCGTACTTCCTTAATGGCTTCCCGGCTCCATTTTAGAGATCTCTCTTAGAAATACTGACTCCATTTTGACTTTCCTTTCACAATGATGGAGAAAACCATTGAGTTTTGGGGTACTGGGTTTTTATATTTATTTGTCTACTGATAAATATGCATAAAGAGTAGATATCAAAGATTAGAGAGTGGGGAGCTTTTTGTTGTTGCTTTAAATGACTGCATATTTAATATTGACACCTTCTTCTGGTAAACGTAATTATCATTTTGTAAAAGTCAAAATAAGAATAACAGTGAAAATGTTCATTGCAGCTCTATTGACAATAGTCTGGACATGGAAGCAACCTAAGTGTCCATCGACAGATGAATGGATAAAGAAGATGTGGCACATATACACAATGGAATATTACTCAGCAATAAAAAGAAACGAAACTGAGATATTTATAGTGAGGTGGATGGACCTAGAGTCTGTCATACAGAGTGAAGTAAGTCAGAAAGAGAAAAATAAATACCGTATGCTAACACATATATATGGAATCTAAAAAACAAACCAAAAATATGTCATGAAGAATGTAGGGGCAAGACGGGAATAAAGACGCAGACCTACTAGAGAATGGACTTGAGGACATGGGGAGAGGGAAGGGTAAGCTGGGACGAAGTGAGAGAGTGGCATGGACATATATACACTACCAAACGTAAAACAGATAGCTAGTGGGAAGCAGCCGCATAGCACAGGGAGATCAGCTCGGTGCTTTGTGATCCCCTAGAGGGGTGGGATAGGGAGGGTGGGAGGGAGGTAGACCCAAGAGGGAGGAGATATGGGGATATATGTATATGTATAGCTGATTCACTTTGTTATAAAGCAGAAACTAAAACACCATTGTAAAGCAATCATACTCCAATAAAGATGTTTAAAAAAAAAGATTATTTTGATAATAATTGTACAGAATTAAATATATGTCAGAGAACATTAAAGGAATTCCAGAATTTCTAAGGAAAAAAAAAAGGAAATAAAGTATTTTGAGCTGAATAAAAATGAAAACACAAAATATCAAAATTTGTGGAATGTCATTAAAATATTACTTGAAAGATTTACAGCCTATCTTAGGCCGTGAATATTACAAACAACTCAATGCCAACAAATTTGACAACAGATGAAACACACAAACTGTTAAAGCTCACTCAAGAAAACAGATAACCTGAATAGCTCTATTATCTATTTTTTAAATTGAATCTGTAGTCTAAAACCTTCCTACAAAGAAAACTCCAGGCCCTGATGGCTCCACTGATGAATTCTGCTAAACATTTAAAGAAGAAATAGTATCACTTACACAAGCTCCTCCAAAAAACTAAAGGGAGTATTTCCCAACTTATTCTATGAGGCCAGCATTATCCTGATACCAAATCAGACCAAGACATTAAATGAAAACTAGGAACCAAATCCCTCATGAACACAGATGCAAAAATTCTAAACAAATTTTTAGTAAAGCGAATCCAATAATAAACAAAAGGATAATACATCATGACCAAAGAGAGTTTATCTCAGGACTGCAAGACTGGTTTACACATTCAAAAATCAATGAATATAATTCACCATTTTGATAAAACTAAAGCTAAAACCCATATAATTACCTCAATAGATGCAAAAAAGCATTTGGCAAAATACAACCACCACTTCTGATAAAAACTGTCAGCAAGCTACTAACAGAAACCAACATTCTCAACTGATAGAAAAATACCCATGAAAAACCATGTGATGGGCTTCGTGGTGGTGCAGTGGTTAAAAATCCGCCTGCCAATGCAGGGGACACGGGTTCGAGCCCTGCTCCGGGAGGATCCCACTTGCCGCGGAGCAACTAAGCCCGTGCGCCACAACTACTGAGCCTGCGCTCTAGAGCCCGCGAGCCACAACTACTGAAGCCCGCACGCCTAGAGCCCGTGCTCCACGACAAGAGAAGCCACTGTAATGAGAAGCCCGTGCACCTCAACAAAGAGTAGCCCCCTCTTGCCGCAACTAGAAAAAGCCCACGCGCAGCAACAAAGACTCAACTCAGCCAAAAATTAATTAATTAATTAATTAAAAGAAAAAAACATAGTAATAACACCATACTTAGTGGTGAATGCTTTCCCCTTAAGATCAGAAATAAGACAAGCATGCCATATTCTATTTGACATTGCACTAGAGGTTCTAGCCAGTGCAATAAGGCAAGAAAAAGAAAAGATATCAAGACTGGAAAGGAAAAAGTAAAACTATCATTATTTGCAGGCAATAAGACTGTCTACATAAAAAATCTGAAGGAATATACAAAAAGCTACTAGTTTAGGAGGGTTGTAGGACACAGATCAATATACAAAACTCTATTATATTTCTATATATTAGCAATGAACAATCAGAAATTGAAACTTTAAAATACCATTTACAATAGCACTAAACATATGAAATACTTAGGAATAAATCTGACAAAAGATATGTAAAACCTGTTCACTGAAAACTATATAACACTGCTGAGAGAAATTAAAGACCTGAATAAATGGAGAGATATGCCATGTTCATGTATCAGAAGACTGAATAATGTTAAAATGTCAATTCTCCCTAAATTGGGCTATAGATTCAAGGCAATCCAAATGAAAATTTCAGGTTATTTGTAGATTGGCAAGCTGATTCTAAATACATATGAAATAAAAAGGACCTACAATAGCCAAAACAACTTTGAAAATAAGAACAAAGTTGAAAGACTAACACTACCTGACTTCAAGATTTAATATAAAGCTACAGTAATCAAGACAGTGTGGTATTGGTGTAAATGTAGACTAACACATCAATGAAACAGAACAAAGAATCCAGAAACAGACTCACACATATACAGATCACTAATATTTTGACAAAGGTGAAAAGACAATTTATCAGAGAGAGGATAATCTTTTCAACATATGATTCTGGAACAACTGGATATCCATCCAGAAAAAATAAACCTGGTCCCTTAGCTTACACCATTTACCAAAATCAACTTGAAATGGATCATAGACTTAAATGTAAAGCCTAAGACTAAAAACTTCTAGAAGGATATGTATAGAAAAAAAAAACTATGTTACCTTGGTTAGGCAAAATTTTCTTAAATACAACACTAAAAGCATAATCCATTAAAAAAAACCCTGATAAACAGACTTCATCAAAATTAAGAACTGTTCTTTGAAGGACACCATTAAGAGAGCAAAAAGACAAGCCACAGAACAGGGAAATATCTGCAAATCATATATCTGATAAAGGACCTGTATCCAGAATATATAAAGAACTTCCAAAACTCAGTAATAACAAAACAACACAATAAAAAAAAATGGGCAAAAGATTTAAACAGGCACTTCACCATAGAAGACCTGTGGATGGCAAATAAGCAAATGAAAAAATGTTCAACATTACTAGTCATCAAGCACATGCAAATCAAAACCACAATGAGATACCACTACATAGCTATTAGATGGCTAAAACTGAAAAGACTGAGCATAGTAAATGTTAACAACAATGTGGAAGAACTATAACTCTCATACACTGCTAGTGAGAATGTAAAATACACACCTACTTTGAAAGACAATTTGGCAATTTCTTTAAAAAGTCAACATATGAATATCATATGGTGCAGTCATTCTACTCCTAGGTATGTATGCAAGGGAAAAGAAAACATATGTCTATACAAAAACTTACATACAAATGTTCATAGCTCTAATGCCCACCAACAGGTAAACAAACAAATTGTAGTAATATCCATACAGTGGAATACTACTCAGCAATAAAAGGAACATGAATGAATCTCAATATAATTATGCTGAGTAAAAGAAGACAGACTAAAATAAAGAATGCATACTGGGGCTTCCCTGGTGGCGCAGTGGTTAAGAATCTGCCTGCCAATGCAGGGGATACGGGTTCGAGCCCTGGTCCGGGAAGATCCCACATGCCGCGAAGCAACTACAGAGCCTGTGCTCTAGAGCCTGTGAGCCACAACTACTGAGCCTGCGCACCACAACTACTGAAGCCCACACGCCTAGAGCCCGTGCTCCACAACAAGAGAAACCACAGCAATGAGAAGCCCGTACACCACAACAAAGAGTAGGCCCCCTCACCACAACTAAAGAAAGCCCGTGCGCAGCAACGAAGACCCAACACAGCCAAAAAAAGAAAAATAAAAAAGGAATACAGGGCTTCCCTGGTGGCGCAGTGGTTGAGAGTCCGCCTGCCGATGCAGGGGACACGGGTTCGTGCCCCGGTCCAGGAGGATCCCACATGCCGCGGAGCGGCTAGGCCCGTGAGCCATGGCCACTGAGCCTGTGTGTCCGGAGCCTGTGCTCTGCAACGGGAGAGGCCACAACAGTGAGAGGCCCGCATACCGCAAAAAAAAAAAAAAAAGAATACATACTGCATGATTCCATTTATATAAAAACCTAGAAAATTCAAACTCTATAGTAACAGAAATCGTATCAGTGGTTGCCTGGAGACTGGGGGAGAGAACGCAGAGAGGACAGGATGGAGGTATTATAAAAGGGCATGAGAAAACCTTTGAGGGTATGGGTATGTTCCCGATGTCAGTGAATATAACGTGTAACAAAACTTTAAATGTGTGCAGTTTACTGTATGTCAATAGTATCTCAAAAATTTTAAAGGGTAAGAACCAAAAAGCTGGTAATTCTCCTGGTATTGCCTAGATACATATAAAAACATCTCACCTTTGGGACTTGCTGAGTGTCCTAGGTCAAGTGGCCTTCTCTCTCTGGGCCTACCTTACTTCCTCCCACCCTTACCCTCCTTCATCAGAACTTATTTAGTCTCTCAAAAAGTGCTAGGCCCTATTCTAGGTCCCCAGATACAATGGCAGGCCAAAGGAAAATCTTTACCTGTAAAATTAGTGAATGAGTAGAGTTAATTGCCATCAAGATCCCTTCTAAATGTAAATTTTAAAGAATCTCCAGAAAGACCCCTTTAGTTATATTCTGACCATTTCCCAATCAGACTGATTCAAGAAGCTAAGGTGTCCATGAGGAATGGCATGAGGTAGCTGAACTACTCCTCTAGGCTAGAAATCTGAAGCCAGTGGCAAGAACTCTGAACTAGCATATTTGGAGTACGTATCTCAGGGAAATACCGAAGGGCTATACCAAGGGCATGATTCCTGGGAACAGAGCATGTAGTTGCCTGGAGGGTCTCTGTGATACCCATTTTTCTGAAATGAGTCATAGAAATGAGGGTTAGTTAACCCTCCTTCCATATCCCAAACTCCACATTCTAATGGGACCACAAGAATTCATGTCCTGGCCACAAATGAGACCAGAGTAACTCATATCAGTATTTGGTGTTCAACAGTTGGATTACAGATGGGCTGAGAACTGACTGCCTCAACCCTTTGGGCAGAAGGGCAAGGTTTCAAGTGACCAGAGTGTCTCATTTTACAGTCTCCAGCTATAAACAGACTCCTCCCTTTATTCCCACAAGCAATACAAAAATATTGTCATTTTTCAAGTGTAACACAACATGAAAAGATTGAGAAGTCCTGATTTAAAGTGATGGTTTAGGAGATGTTTCTCTAAACCCACAATTTTGTAAAAAAGTCTCCATCAAACTCTCCAGGACCAACACCTTAGGCAGGGTTCAGGACCTGAAACTTGATGTGTGTGTTCCAGGAGGCAAGGAGGACTGTGTTAGAGTATTCCACTTGCATGGGCAACACGTCCTCAAGTCTTGGCCAAGAGGACTGTCACCTTAATGAAAGGCTTGGAGCAAGAGCTGAAAGATAAAGTCAGAAAGCTATCGAGCATAAGGCTGAGGAACCCAGGATTTTGTCCAAACTGTCAGCACTTGTATCTTCAAAACCTAAAAAAAATGCCTGGCACATTCATTCATTCAGTAAATACTTGGTGAGCACTTCCCATATACTGGGCATGTAGTGGGTGTTTATATTTGGTAAATGAATAAACAAAATATACAGAAAGGCTACAACAAGGACACTGAATATTGCACAAGGAAGAGAACACACTACTTAATCTGACACCTCAAGCTGAGACTATTCTCTGGAGAAACTGACCTAGACGGGGACTCTGTGAACAAAAAGGTGTATTTCATCATGCAAGTAGCAAACAACTTTTAACATCTATATGTTCTAGGCACAATGTTAGAGGACTGGGGGTAGGACAATGATTAAATACAGTCTCTGCTCTTAAATTGCTCCCTGATAATCATGGCTCAAAACAATAGAGATTATAAAGGGGAGGCAAGAACAAAGCAAAACAGGAGCTTAGCGTAGGATCAGCTCAGCCTGAGAACATCAGAGAAGGCTTCACAGAGGAGGAGACATATCAGCTGGATTTCTATAAGCTGCTTACCCATAACTCACTCGCCCCTTCTTTCTTGTTAATAGAATCAATACAGTTCAGGGTAACATTACACCCAGGTCAATATTCACTTTCACAGCCTCCCTTGCACTTAAGGGTGGTCATGGTTCTGGCCTATGAGACAACAGAAGTTGTTGGGAATTTCTGGGAAAGCTTTTGCTTTCTGATATAAGAGGGAAAATACAGCTGGCATCAACTTTCCCCTTTGCTCTGAATGTGAACATAAAAGGCCTCTTGTAACAAAGAGGCAACAAGTATGAATATAAAAGTCAACATGCTAAGGACAGCTGAGTGAAATGATAGACTCTCATTTCCTGATTACACTGCTGAGCAGCTGAGCAACCACCAATTCTGCACTTCTTGATAATTTAAGAAAAATAACCCCCATTTATCTCATGCACTGCTGATTAGATTCTCTAGTACTTACAGCAGGACCCATTCCTAACTGACACAGTGTTAAAGGATGAGAAGAAGTCTGCCAGGCAAAAAAGACAGGGGAAAGCATTTCAGGCAATGGGAACAACTTATGCAAAAACAGAAAACAGGGAAAGAAGCTGGCATGTTTAGGAACAGGGACATGTTAGTGACATAATCCAAGAGGCTAGAAAGTACAACAAGGAGGCCTCACTTGCTTCATCCACAGTGGTACACTTCTGGTACATGGATGTGCGCAGAGTAGGTGTCCGAACATTCAACAGCCTGATCTTGTCTACTCGGGAATCAAACACCCGGAGCACAGGATCTTTATCATCATCATCATGACACATGATTTTGTTGTCAATGAAGGAAGCAAACATCTGGGTCTCCAAGAATCTTGAGAGGAAAGGCAGGTAGGGCTCAGGCTGATCTGACAGAAAAGATGCCTGGTGGGACCAAAAGGAAAAAGTCATCAACAGGGAAGAGGGCATATCAGCCTTAATCAACCATGGCTACATACCCAAGGGATTCAGTAGGTTAACTCTTCTCTGAAGCTTCCTAGGTCTTTATAAATTGCAAACAATAAAACCTCTCCATCCTTTTTAAAAATTCATATAATTTCAGATATCCTGAAACTTTGACACACTGGCCCGTTTAACTTACTCAGGTAACCTACTGTGGCAACCAATGTTCCCAGAATCCTGATGTTCAACCTGCATGCACATCTTTGCCTAAGAGAGCTCTTTGACTGAAGGTAAACCACCTGATAGCAATAACCAGCACTCTGCTCTAAAGCAAGCAGACCTTATATTTTATCAACATCAGAAGGACCATGAACTTGTTTCCAGCACATATTATGAAAGAAAAACTCATCTTCAGTCACATCTTTAAGAGAGTCTGGCATGTTCTCATTTCTTACCACCTCCCCAGTGGGATTATACTCACTTTGTCAAAGTTTTGCATCTGTTCCCTGTTGGTAAACCAGGACTCCTTATCCTGGCTGGGCTGAATGACAAACACCTCATAATCTGCAAACATCTGAGTGAAACGATTTGCAAAAACTTCCCGGATCTGAATGTTTAGCTGGTAAATCCTTAGTTCTTCTTCATCACACTGAACTTTGAGATCCTTATTGCTGCTGGGGTCTTCACGTACTTCCAGCTACAAAAACAAAACAAAACAGTTGAGAACATGCAAGCTTTTCCTTTTATCCCAAAGAAATGCAACTCATCCTTTGCCCCGCCCCCCGCCAATGGTCATTTACTTTTGCAGCAAATGGAGAAAATAAACAAAAGAGAAAAAAATGGGAAGAAAAGAAAAAGAAAGGAATTCTGACATGGAGAAGAGATAAATCAGGGTGTTCCACTTGCAGGTACCCAGCAACTCAATGAAAGTGGAGAGGAACTCATTACAAGCAGAGAGAGATTCAGCAATAGAGGAAAAGACACCAGTTATCTCAAGGGTCAGGGAAAGGAAGCAGTCTGGGAAGTCAACAAGAAAATGATAATGCAAAGCAACAAGGTCAGACTCTGGTTTTCCCTTCATCTCTTTGATTTTTCTCCCCCATATCACTTTCCCTATCTTTCTCCCTAAAAATGTTTCCTTACTGGTTTTCTTAACTTTTTTAATCTCTCTAAATATTTCTCTGCTCTTCTTTAACTGGCCATGATTTTTCTTTTTTAATATCTGCTCTACTAACTAAACAAATCAGGAAAATGAAACGTTTCACACTTCACTAAAAAATAGCCCAACGAAATGATTACATTACCCCATTTTATATGTAATTTAAGAAAGTAATTTAATAGTGAGAATGGGTAGGGTGAAGAGATGGGTAAACAACTACACAAAGCGGACAGTCTCATCAAAGTCAGGAAATGCAAAGTTAAGTACATCCCTGGGAAGAGCAGAGGACTAGAATTCAAGAGGACCAGGTTCTAGCCGCAAGTCAGCCACACAGAAGCATTTAATCTTAGGTAAAACACTCAGGATCTCTAAGTCAACAATTCCTGCTCTATGTGCTTTAGGATGCTGTGAAATTCACAAGGCAATGGATCTGAAAGAAGTCTGAACACAAAGATTGCCACCACCATCCCTCCAAGACTCTCTGCAGTAGTGTTTACAGAGAATGACAGCAGCTTCTCCTTGATGTTGAAGTGAGAAACTACCGAGATTTAGATTCAAGTAGCAGAGCTAAATGTTTGCCACAGCTAAATCCAGAGTCTCCCACACAGAGCATCCTTTCAGTACTCACAGATATGCCTTGCCCTGAACTGGGTGCCTTCTCATTCCACACTTTATTTCACCAAGACAGCACCTTAGCATAGACCCATATACAGCATCATACCTTCTCCAGGCTCACCCCAGTCCTCTTGACCAAGGCCTGCAGGCGGGCGATAGTTTCGTTCTCCTTGAGGAACTCGTAGGAATGTAAAGGGGAGCCTGCAATGTTCCCATTCCTCTTGTCGGAGACGAGCTCAGAGGCCCGGAGCCTCTTCAGCTTGGAGGCACTCTCGCTACAGTGAAGGTTCCCTTCCGGGGGAATGCCAAATGCCATGAGAATCTCAGAGACTTCCTGGACAAACTCCAATTTGTTGGGAAACTGAGGCAAGTCCTCCGGCAGCTCAATGAAGTGGTTGTCAATGTCCACAAAGCAGAGGTTAGCCTGGCAGTCAAAACATGATGAGGAGTGTGAACAACTCCAAAGTATTAAGGAAGAAGCTTTAGAGGGGATAATGAACAAGAAAGCAAAGAGCAAACGTCTGCAATGGGCATAACTTAGGTATGGTTAAAGAAGATGGGGTGGAAGGAGGTAGACCTGAGTTCCAGTCTTCCCCTGATGCTTTCTAGTTGTGGGATCTTGGGAAAGTTACATAACTCTGTTTCCTCAGCTATAAAATGGTGATAAAAACAACTTATCTTAGAGACTGATAAGGATTACATAATGACATAGATGTTTAGCATCTAGCACAAAATTCTCATATATAGTAAGTGCTCATAGAGTATTTGTTGAGTTCACAAATTCTTACAAGAGTAAAAAGAATGCTAGGAGTGTGTCAGAAAGTCTAGGTTCCAGACCTGAATCTGTCACTATCTCCCTATATGACCCTGAGCATACCAGTATCCCTTTCTGAGCCTCATTTCTGATTTGTAAGATTTGATGGCTGGTCTTGATTTTTGTGCTTCCTTCTGGCTTTAAGATTGCTTCTGAGAGGATGTAGAGAGACAGTACTTTCATACATTGCTGAGGAGGCAGGTAATCTGGATTAACAAAAAATAACCTGGCAATATCTATCCTTATTTTATAGACATAACTGACACAGGGAGGTTAAGTAACTTGTCCAAAGTCACACAGCTAGTAAGTAGGAGAGCTGGGATTTGAACTCAGCTAGCCTGACTTCAGTCATACCCTCAAGCTCTTAACCATACATTCTTCTCCTTAGAGGTCTTACAAATTTCTTGTTCAATTTAACTTAAATATTTTATAGTTCTCATCCCTGTTGGAATTTTCTTGCAGTGCAGCTATTAATTAGAAAAGCTTTTTATTTTTGTGTATTTATTTTATAACCATGAACCTGTTCTAGCCATGACAACTGTCATTTCCTTCACTGCAGAGCATTATTAAATGCTTAAGTGTTTGTTATAGCAAGGATAATAATATTACCTATGTCATAAGTTTGTTTTGAGGATTATGAGACAATTAATGTCAAGGATTTAGGACAGTGTTAGTATACAATAAATGTCAATTAACATTGCTATTATCACTGTGGAATATAAAACTCCAATAAATGAACACACACACACACACACAATATATATATTGTATTACTAAACAGGAAAATTCCATAATGAAAAGATGCTAATAATCCCCACATTTATTTGTAAATTTAATGTAAATTTTTTTAAAATCCCAGAAAGATTTTAATTTTTTTCAAGGGAGTATCTGATGAATTGATTCTGAATCTTACCTAAAAAAAGAAAAGAAAAGAATAGCCAAGAAAATTCTGAGGGGAGACTTGCCTTGCTGGGTTCTATTACAAATATAAAACAATGGGACTTCCCTGGTGGTCCAGTGGCTAAGACTCTGCGCTCCCAATGCAGGGGGCCCAGGTTCAATCCCTGGTCAGGGAACTAGATCCTGCATGCCGCAACTAAGAGTTTGCATGCTGCAACTTAAAATCCCACATGCTGCAACTGAAGATCCCACATGCCTCAACGAAGATCCCACGTACCACAACTAAGACCCGGCACAGCCAAATAGATAAATAATATTTAAAAATAAATAAAGTGTTTTTTAAAAGAAAACAAATATAAAACAATAATCTATTGGAAAAGAACAGTCTTGAACAGACCCATTTATTGTGGATGAATTATTCAATAAATGTTTGGGGGACAAATGACTGTACATTTAGAAATGTTAAAGTATAATAACATACTCAAAAATAACTTTGAGATAGACTGAAGATTTAAATATAAAAAATAAAGCCACTTTATGTTTTAAAAAAGAATCTCTACCTTTTAGAGATACATACTAAATATATGATGACATAATAATGCTGTGTGAGATTTGCTTCAAAATAATCCAGTAGGGTAAATGGGAAAAGAGTGGAGGATACAGAAAGAAGAGTGGCCATGAGTTGATGATTACTGTGTAATGATGGATGCTAGTCTCTTTACTCTTACATGTGTTCAACATTTTCTATAACAAAAAGTGAAAAAATAAATACCCCCACAAAAGTATTAAAAGAAAATATAAAAGATTACTATTATGCCTTAGGGTAGAGTTGGACTTTCTAAACTTTATACAAGGCTAAAAAACATAAAGGTAATTACTGCCATAAAAATAATTAAAGATAATCTGAGAAACAATAATTGTCATATATAACATGTAAAAGGTTAACATCCAAAGAAATTATTGAGATAAAGATAATTTACCCAGCTGAAAAATGGAAACAGGTTATAAAAGGCAAACACAGAAGACGTTTCACTTAATTAACTTCAAATATATGAAAAGATGTTCAATTTCACTAATAAACCAAGAAATGCAAACAAAATATTTTTTACCTCCTGGATTAGCAAAGATTTAAAAGATTTATAATGTCCAATGCTGGCAAAGTTACTAGGAAACAAACAACTCATACACTGTTATTGGGAATGTGAACTGACAACTTTCGGGGAACAATCTTAAAGAAATTCTTCTTTTTTTTTTAACCAGTCCAACCCAAGAACTAGAAATTACCAATATTTTTATCTACTTATGTACTCCCCAATCCCATCCCTCAACCTACACAGTCCCACCCCTGTAATCACTATCCTGAATTCTGTTTATTATCTTTTTGCCTTTTGTTTTTTATCACGTATGTATAGTACATGCCTTTAAATTTTTGCTTGTTTTTGAATTTTATAAAAGGATTATTGTTCTTTACACAGTCTTGTGGTACTATTTTTCTTCACTGAACATTAAGTTACTAAGACTCAGCCGTTTTGTTGTATGTAGCTACCCATTATTCATTTTCACTCTTGTATAATATTACACTATGTGGATATACTACAATTTATTCATCAATTTTCCCATCAAAAGGCATTTGACTTGCTTCCTGTTTATTGTTTTTACATTGTTATACATGTTTTCTTGGACACGTGTGCAAGATCTTCTCTTGGGTATATCCTAGGAGTAGAACTGCTACGTTGTGAGGCATGCAAATGTTCAATTTTATAAGGCCTAGCTGTGTTCCAAAGTGGTTATAACAATTTACATTTTTACCAACAATCTAAAGTGATCCTACTGATCCAAATATTTCCAATACTTGGTATCATCAGATTTCTTAATATTACTACTTTAGTGGGTACATTTATTTACACTTCCCTGATTGCTAGTGAAGAAATGTGTATTTTTTGTACAATCCCTCTTCATGTCTTTAGCCCATTTTTCTATTGGGATGCTTATCTTCTGACTGATTTGTAGGAGTTCTTTATAACCTCCTGATGCTAACTCTTCATAGGCTATATGTGTCCTACACATATCTTCTCCTAGTTTTTATTTTTTCATTTTAAGATGTCTTTTTCTTAACTAAAAAAATCAAAGTTATCAATCTTTTATTTTATGGAAAGTGCTTTCTTCATCTTGTTTACAAAGTCCCTACCTACCCAGAGGTCAAAAAGGTATATATTAATATTTTCTTCGAGAAGATTTAAATTTTTCTTTTTGACATTTAACTGCTTAATCCATCTCAAGTTGATTTTGTTATGGCATTGGGTAGGAATCCTTCTTTACTTTTTTTCCCTATGGACAAGCAATTTTTCCAGCTCTGTTATTAAAAAGTTCTTTGGCATGGTATGTTTATTATATATCAAAATACTGTTCCACTGATCCTGCTGTTTATCCCTGTACCAGTAAGTCTTGTATTCTAAGAGGCAGGAGGACCATATAGTAAATCCAGATTAATATAACTATTCCACAAACTCTCAATCTATTGAAACTGCATGTTTTAACATGTCCATGTATGCATTCATTCAATACACATTTGCTGAGTGCATAAATTACTCCATTTACAAATCTATAATAAAGAGAACTTTCCCATATCCAAGATTCAAAAATGAGAAGAATCACTTTAAATTTCACCTTCTAGAGTTCCTCCACTAGATAACAACTTTAAACCCGTCCTTGTTAAAGAGACGATAAATGTTGAACACCTAAAAATAACACCTATTTTTTGTTTATTCCTCTAAGATTTTAAAATTATAAGTGCCTTCAGGCCAAGCAATTAAAAAATATAGTAAAGACAGAATTAAATCATCTAGTCATGAAGCTCACCTGCCTCATGAGCCTGTCCATACAGCTAACAGAAGAAAAGCACTGTGACCCACCAGAAGCACACAGTGCAATCATTTATCCTCTTGGTCCTCCTCTCTTTCGAGGAGAAAACCAGTTTGTCCAATAGGAAACATAAAGGCAGCTAAATACAACTATAACCACTCGACAATGCTTGGCTGGCTTTTCTTCCACTGCTATTGACCAAACACAGAATGTCCGTAAAGAACTTTATAAACTCCAAATGCTGTATCCACATATTGTAGATACTCCTAGATAGAGGTGGCCAGAGGAAAGAAAGCAGCTCAGGCACACTTCAGATATTAAGATAGGAGCCTCTGAGACACTACTAGCCATTCTTTGCAGAGTTGGGCCAAAGCAGGTAGGGGTAAGAAGGCAAAATGAAAAGGGGGCCATTCAATTACTAGACTCATACAACAGCCTCACGCTTTCTCCTCTCAGTACTCAGAGGGCTCTGGCAAACAGAAGTAACTTACAAACCTACCTCAAACCCCTCATGCTCCCCCTTCCTCACCTGAAAAGAGGCCAACTCCTGCAAAACAGCTTGGGAGACAAGAAGCAACCTGGAAGGGGCACTGAACCCAAGTGATCAGTCTTCCTCAGTTAACCTCCTGTCTCGCTGGGAGAGGCCATGGGAAGACTTTGCTACTCTGGGGTAGTGATCACATGGATATCCCAAACCACAAAAAGTTTCCCAAATCCTTTCCTGCAAAAGGTCACAATGGCCCTTCCCAGGCCTGAGTTTCCACCACCAAATCACAGACAGCCTCACTGGCTAGTCTATCTTCAAGTTATTCACTGAAGGGGAGCTCAACAGATAACTGGGGAAAAGCTATTGAAAAAGTATCCTGAGAAAGGAGAAAAAAAAAGTAGGAAAGAAAGAGAGGCCCAAGATAGAAAGAAGTAACACCCCTTTCCCCTGACATAGCTGTGGAAGAACTGCCTCCTTCCTGTGCTCAGACAATGAAACCCAAAAGAGAAGCACAAGACAAAGAATGTCTCACAAAGGCAGCTCAGCACTCTCACTTGCTCAGGGCCAGCTGAGCTCATGTGCTGGTGTAAAAAGAAACAAAGGGCTTTTCACAGACTTTTGATGCCCAAAGACAGGGCAGCAACTGATGAATTCTGACTTGGGGGGTTAGAGAATGTACACTCTCCATGTCTCTGGACAAAGTCCCTTTTATAAGTCTAATGTGCCCCCACCCCACTACCCTGATGGTGCCCACCTGCAAAGGCCCAAGTGCATTTCCCAGCCTCAAGGCTTCCTTCTAGCATCGTAAAGATACCACAGGATGGCCACCAAAATGTTGAAAGTAGTTATCTCTGGGTGGTAAAATCTGAGGTAATTTTTACATTATACTTTTGTGCATTGTTAGAATTTTTAACTATAAATGTATCATTTCTGAGATATTCCAAAGCTGTCTTTCAGAGATATTATCACGCTCCATTCATTATGTGTACGTTTCATGGTGCTTTACTCCTTGAAAAAGCCAGTCTTTTCTCACCAGCCTACAGTTTTCCATGGGGACTGCACAGACTCAGATATCCCAGAGGTTATCTGCTAAAAATCAAGTTAGAAAATATCCAGCTACGTAACTGTCTGCACAAATATGTGAACTTCAGAGGAACAGGCTGGATGAAGTGGGACTCTGAAACCCTAGAAGTGCTTATGAAATACACAAAGGTATTCTACAATCCCACTGTCACCACTCCTTCTCAAGTAGACCACAAGGAGAAGCAGAGTACAGAAGATGCAGCAATGGCGGAGGCTGCAAAAGTGGAGAATCCAATATCCCAGAACAGTGAAATTTTGGGTTTCTCAAACAACCCACAGTTTCTCAGTCCTGTTAAGAAAACTGCTGGTCTCCCAGAAGCCTCTTCACACACCCACATACATGAAGCACACACAAAATAATGCTGAGAGAGCCTACAGGAAATAGAACTTGCCCCAAGTATACAGCAAGCTGATGCCAAAGATGAAAATAAAACAGAAATCTGGCTTCTGGCCTAGTGACCCATTTATCACATTATGCATGCCTCTTCAGCTTTCTACCTTCAATCATTTTCTACTGTTATTCTTTCTTTTTTTTTTAACATCTATATTGGAGTATAATTGCTTTACAACGGTGTGATGGTTTCTGCTTTATAACAAAGTGAATCAGTTATACATATACATATGTTCCCATATCTCTTCCCTCTTGCGTCTCCCTCCCACCCTCCCTATCCCACCCCTCTAGGTGATCATAATGTACCGAGCTGATCTCCCTGTGCTATGTGGCTGCTTCCCACTAGCTATCTATTTTACATTTGGTAGTATATATATGTCCACGCCACTCTCTCACTTCGTCCCAGCTTACCCTTCCCCCTCCCCATATCCTCAAGTCCATTCTCTACTAGGTCTGTGTCTTTATTCCCATCTTGCCCCTAGGTTCTTCATGACATTTTTTTGGTTGTTTTTTAGATTCCATATATATGTGTTAGCATACGGTATTTGTTTTTCTCTTTCTGACTTACTTCACTCTGTATGACAGACTCTAGGTCCATCCACCTCACTACAAATATCTCAATTTCATTTCTTTTTATTGCTGAGTAATATTCCATTGTGTATATGTGCCACATCTTCTTTATCCATTCATCTGTCGATGGACACTTAGGTTGCTTCCATGTCCAGACTATTATCAATAGAGCTGCAATGAACATTTTCACTGTTATTCTTATTTTGACTTTTACAAAATGATAATTATGTTTACCAGAAGAAGGTGTCAATATTAAATATGCAGTCATTTAAAGCAACAACAAAAAGCTCCCCACTCTCTAATCTTTGATATCTATTCTTTATGCATATTTATCAGTAGACAAATAAATATAAAAACCCAGTACCCCAAAACTCAATGGTTTTCTCCATCATTGTGAAAGGAAAGTCAAAATGGAGTCAGTATTTCTAAGAGAGATCTCTAAAATGGAGCCGGGAAGCCATTAAGGAAGTACGATGTTTGCATGACTCAGCCTGGATGGAAGCTGACCTTTTGACCTGATGAAGAACAGAACACCAGAACACCTGCCAGAAACTCAAGATACTAATCAGACCCTTACCCTAAAACAATTCGTGACAATCTATATACTAACAAGGCCCCTACCCTAAAATAACCTGTGATTTCTTAAGGACAAATAATTTGACTCGCATCAGAGTCGATCACAACTCTCACCAGGGCAACTTTTAACAACCTCGTGGTTTTTGTCTTTATAAGCCCCTGACTCTTTCTCTTCCTCGGAATACTCTTTCAGGGTTAACTGAATCTGTGTCTCCCCAATTGCAATTCTTAAGTCCCCAAATAAACTCTGTTCTTTTTGCAGCCTCCTGCATTTTTTTTCGTTGACATTATTTAGATCTTTTCTTCCTTAATTAATGTTGTCCCACCCCAAATAGCACAAAGCTCTATAGATTCAAAGGAGGCAGAAACGGAAAAAACTACAAGGAAGACATTATGATTCTACAACCAAAGGCAAGGGACTTCCTTGGCGGTCCAGTGGTTAAGAATCCACCTGCCAATGCAAGGGACACGGGTTCAAGCCCTGGTCCGGGAAGATCCCACATGCTGCAGAGCAACTAAGCCCGTGCACAACAGCTACTGAGCCTGTGCTCTAGAGCTCACGAGCCACAACTACTGAGCCCATGTGCCACAACTACTGAAGCCCGCGCACCTAGAGCCCGTGCTTCGCAACAGAAGAAGCCACCACAATGGGAAGACCGCGTACCGTGGCGAGAGGTGGCCTCCCTCGCCACAGCTGGGGGGAGCCTGCGCGCAGCAACGAGGACACAATGCAGCCAAAAATAAATAAATTAAATAAATAAATTTAAAAAAGAACAAAAGAATCCACCTTCCAATGCAAGGGACGTGGGTTCGATCCCTGGTCGGGGAACTAAGATCCTACATGCTGCGGGGCAACTAAGCCCGCGCGCTACAACTACTGAGCCCATACGCTCCAGAGCCCGTGCGCCACAACTAGAAAGCCCACGTGTTGCAACTACTGAGCCCACGCACCACAACTAAGACCCAACGCAGCCAAACAAATAAATAAATAAAAATAAAACCAAAGGAGAGAGAAAAAGAGATGCAATTGACTATAGCTTAAACATTACGGGTATGATCTAATTATCAGGCATGTTCATCAAGATGGCTGCCCAGACATGCCCAACAATGTGAATGCTGCTTAGATCCAATTCTATGAGAACGGTCTCTTCTTTGGAGGTCCTCTTACTCACATTCCTCAGCTATACATAAAAATCTTCCCCCCAAAAATCATTGGTGGAAGGATGAGACACAGTCATGTTGATACCAGTGTGTGCATAGTCCAAAGTCTTCTTCCCAGGCCTTGCTGTTGACTACGAAATTCAGAGTAGGAAAGGCCTTCCCCCAGCTAGTTTCATACAAGCCACAAAATGACCAAAAGAGGTAGACCAGTCCTCTTGGTAATTCTAGGAAAATAAAAACCAAGACAATCTTATTTCTGATGATGCTTTAAATCTATTTTAGAATGGAGTAGTAAATAAACAAATATATTTTTTTAATCAATTATTTTAGTATTTGAAACAATAGGAAAGAGGAGCAGGCCATCCTCACAGCAAGGGAGGAGAAGCATTCTCTCAAGGCCTTCCTTATCTTGAGCAAGGAAAGTTTTCAAAGCTACATTCAGTACTACAAGAATCACTATGATCAGGTCAACTTTTACAGAGTAACTGTGGCCTATAAAACAAAACCACTGATTTATTAATACATGTCTGGCTACTAAAGCAGTTATAAAACTATATTATGTGGAATTCCTTTAAAAAATAGGGGGTAGAAAGTACAGAAGTAAAATACAATTTAAATGTATGATAACTGTTAAAGCTAAGTATTGAAAACACTGAGATTCACTATGCTACTCTTCTGTGTAAGTTTAAACTTTTACATAATAAAAAGATTTTCTTAAAAATATGTAAAATATCATGTTTGAAAAAGGCAGTTCACAATAGTATAAACAGAGATTATTATAAAAGTATGTCAGGTGATAGAGGAAACAGGTGTTTCTGGAATTATATAAATTGAGCTAAATGTTCATTGTTTTTACTTTTTTCCTGGAAAGTTGTTTGTGTTCCCCAAAATAAAAGAAAATAAACTTGGTGATACCACCCTGGGCTCATCCCAAAGCCCTTCTCTCCCAAATCCTGTATCAGGGCCACAGGCACCAGCACCCAAGCTCCACGTTTTTCTTACCTCTTGAGGCAGCTCCAGTTTTGACCGGTCATCCAGGCCATTGGAATGCAAGCCCATCAGGTATGGCACAGGAGCATCTAAGAAATGTAGGAGAGAAGCTGGGAGAATAGGAACATAGACATGCTGCCACTGGAAAGGAAACATGAGAGCTGTAATTGTCTCCGCCACAGTCATCAGTCTCTGGTAATCTAGGTCAAAAACAAAACACACACAAAACCAGTCAAAAACAAGGTACTTGCTTCTCAAATAGTAAGTTAAAATCTTCAACACAATTTCACATTTAGAAAGGAACAGGATAAATTTCAGCAAGGGTATGCTCAGAGTATGATTCCCTTGTGGGTATCAGAGAGACAACCCAGAGACCTCAATGAACCACAAGCTGAAGTATACCCCCCCACACACAGGTCCATGCTAGTAATAAAATTTAATATAGAAATACAATTTAGAAAAAAAGAAATACAATACGTATCATAAATAGTACCTTGCTCCGAATACTAAACCAGAATGTTAAGTAGATTCTCTTCAGTAGAAGGAGAATGGGGAAGTGGAAGAAAAAGAAAAGGAACAGTGGTCTAGTCTCTGTTCAGCATGAATGTAAAAACACCTCATTTACCACTCACATGTCTGCATTCTACAAGGAGCTGATGTGAACTTTGCCTTCAAGATCAAGCCCAAAGAACCTTCAAGCATGCAGAGGCTGGTTTTCCACACTAGCCAAGTCTGCCTTCCACCTGGCAACCTTTCTTGAATGGTAACAGCATGAAAGTGTCATTTTAACACTTTGATAAAAAGCTCCCCTAGAACCTGAAAGACCCAGAAGATTGACTTTCATTACTCAAAACTCTTATTCTAGGTCAGAGAGCATATCTTGGAAGAGAAGCTTGTGCTCAAAGCTTAGCTTTTCTTCAGAATGCAATTTCTAGACTTGTTTTATTTTTAAAATGAGTAAAAAATACATCAGCAAAGCCAATACAATAGATTGAGATTTAACACATTACTATTTACAAATGGTATGATGGTTTCAGACACTTAAAGACAAAGTAGGAACATCAATTTTAAAACCATATGAGTAATTTCCTCCTGGAATGGCTGATTTCAAATGAGTTTTCACAGGAGCTAAACAGTTTTATGCACTAAAAACTCAGCCCACCATTTAAGCAAATCCCAGCTTGGTTCATAAATGAGTAATAAATAACAAAAAGCTTTCCAGAGAATGAAGAAGAATGAGTAGGAAGTGAGCAGAAGCTGATATATATCAACTAGGTTTTAGCAAAGCAGCCTTTGTGCTCACCAGTAAAACTTTGGAGCAGCTTACCACCTTGCTCCTGGCTAAGCATGACCTGGAAATAGTTTTTTTTTAACTAGTAATGCAAATAAATAAAAATTGATGACTAAAACTTCATCATCTCAAACATTTTGAGTACACTCTAAGGAAGTGCCTCACGCTTCTTCGGGGAAAGCTAAGGCATTTGATAGATAATAGGTAAGTGATGTAAAACAATCAGTGGGTAAAACTGAGCTCAGAGATTTGGTCATCAATAATGATTTTTAAAAAAATACAACTGATTTAGCAGAAGGACAAAAGAGCGCAAGCTTTTCATATTCACTAAAATCAGGAACAGACTGATAAGAGTTCAAGAAGAAAGTCGATCTCATCTTTCACTGTGCCCCACAAAGCACTGCCATTCCCATATTAAAGACTATTTGGTGAGGACCCTCTCCCAATTGAAGCAACAACAAAAATATTTCACAAATTACAAAAAAAAAATAAAAAACTCTTTCAAGGATTAAATAGATAATCTATATAGCCTTTCAGAAAAAGTATTTACTCCAACGTGAGAGTAAGCAACAACTGAGGAACAAAATTTAGGCCACTGCAAGTTCTATCTTCAGCCTCTTCTGAGATATCTCAGTTCCATGGGGCACCTGTACAACTTGGCTTGTTATCTTTCTGTTGAAATCTTCCTGCTCTATGATTATTCTAACAATTATTATTAAGAAGAATTCTAATGATTCTCTAGGCGAGGCCTCAGTTTTTGTATCTTTCACCTCTCTTTTCTAGATATGAATGCCTGTAAATAATCTACTAAGCAATAATCTTGAGAATCTCAGACATGATAAGAATATACTTTAAAATTCAAACTTAAGATGATCAAAAGAATGTAAAGGTGTGGGAGAAAACCTCCAAGAGATATTTAAAGCTGAAGGTCCAGTCTTACTGTGTCCCAACACTGGCACTTAAACACACATTTTGAATAAATATTACACTGAATAATTTCTCCCCCGTTTCAGTGTACACACACCATTTCTGGGTTTTTTTAAAAAAGGCAGGAAGGAGCAAGGCCTTTCCAATCATGTGAAAACCAAAAAGCTGCTGCTTTTACCGAAAGTCAATAAAGCAGGTGCTACTCCTTTACGTGGCTGGCATTCCTGACAGGTCTGCTCAGAGACAAGAACATCTCATAGGGGTCCAACAGACACTGAGTAAAGGAGTCCCTGAAATGCCTTCCTCATGAGGCTTCCTGGACACTGGACTGCTTGCTCCTTATAGTGTACCTAGTTACAGTGTCAGGGAACATCTATCTACTCTCTAATCATGAAACAGGGCATGCTGAAGTCTGAAGGAAGGGGCTTCCTCTGCTCCATAAAAGCAGCCTTTTCAATAGCACAGACATCTAGTTCTGGTTTTTCCCTACTCTTCAGGATGAGTCTAATCCAGTATCTGAAACTCAGCCCACTTATTTCTGCTAGAGTGGGTAACCTTATTCGCCTCAGATTGAAATCCCTGAAGAATTCCCTGTGATGCACTTGAAAGTGTGCTATTCTTAGAAACAAAACACTTTAGGGGATGAGAAATCATCTCCTCTTTCAAGGCTAAACTGCTTTCCATTTATATGGTTTGGTTTTACAGATACTAGAAACTTGGAATTTTATGGCCTCTCTGGTCTGAGTTGTGGGTTTCGTTTTCCCTACATTTTTGTATTTTAAAAAAGCAACAACTCATCTTGAAGGATGGCCTAATAAACCATGCCTCCGGGATCCATCAACCCGTGGTACCCACACTAGGATGCTGACCTCCCAGAGCTGTAAGCAACAGCACAAAATCCATTTCTATACACCAGTACAAACGATAAAATCAGTACCTCCTTTGCCATTGCCTGTCTCTGTGCTCATCATTCCAAGAAGGTGAAACTAATAAATAGGAAACAGATGAAGGTCATCTGCATCCAAAGAGTTTTAGCCAATCAAAATCAACTGGAAACACTTCAGCTCGAGGCAACTCTCTGGGTTTTCTCACAGCTCCCATAATGCTGTAATGAGCAATTACTTTTAACAAAAGGAGATAACGCAAAGCATACTGGGATTACAACCACTTCTGAATGGTGAAGAGAGAATAATCAGCACATTCTTATGACTTCTCTCTGTGCAGAGAAAGACATTAGGCTTGGGATCACTTTACAGATAAGTTCACTCCTAAAACAAACTACAGGGAAGTTCCTGCAAATCAGAAATTGAATTAGAAACTGTCCTTGCATACTCACACTTCTGTGAAAATTGTATGAACAAGGATGTTTCTCATGCAATCTCTGTTCTTAGGAAACAACCCAATCTATGTCCTGATATCTCCAAGATAAACTGTTAAATGAAAGAAGGTATAAAACAATGATTAGTATGCTCCCATCTGTGTTGTTTTTAAAAGGTATACATGCTGTATATGCAAGGAAACAGGAAACAGTGATAAGTCTTAACACGTCACTGTACATACACCCTTTTGTAATATTTTAAATTTCTACCATATGACTGAAATGCTTTTTTTCCAAGTTTTACTTTAATATACCATATGTATATCAAAATGTATATAATTTAAAGAATATTATAATTAATACATGTGCACCACAACATTAAAAATAGTGCATTATATAAAAGTATTTAGGAGGAGGGCATGAAAAAAAATCAAGAGATTATTTCACAAGGGTAGGATTTTAGATCAAAAAGAAAGGGAAACAGGGACTTCCCTGGTAGTGCAGTGGTTAAGAATCCGCCTGCCAATGCAGGGGACATGGGTTCGATCCCTGGTCCGGGAAGACCCCACATGCCGCGGAGCAACTAAGCCCGTGCGCCACAACTACTGAAGCCCGCATGCCTAGAGCCCGTGCTCCGCAACAAGAGAAGCCACCGCAATGAGAAGCCCACACATCGCAACGAAGAGTAGCCTCTGCTCACCACAACTAGAGAAAGCCCGCACAGCCAAAAAAAAAAACATAAGGGAAACATTCAATTCTCTCTGCACTGTTTGTCCACACATTATTTATTTGTTTTAAAAAACTATTATTTCATTAGGGATGCACAAGAAACTTGATCTCCGGCTACCACAGGAAGGAGAGAGGAAGGAGATTTCATTTTATTCCCTTTAAAATTGTTTTGATTGCATGCCTTGAGTTTGCATTACTTTTGCAAAAAAAACAAAAACAAAAACTAATGCAAGGTTATGTATAAAATAAGCTACAAGGATACATTGTACAACATGGGGAATATAGCCAATATTTTATAATATGTATAAATGGGGTATAACCTTTAAAAATTGTGAGTCACTATATTGTACACCTGTAACTTATATACTATTGTACATCAACTATACTTCAATTAAAAATTAATTAAAAAATACTAATTATGCATTTGTTTCCAAGCTTGTCTGCACTAGTTGAACTTATTACTGGGTTGTATAATTTAAACAAATATTATGTAAATAAATGGTAAGATATGAGGACAAAAAAAAACTGTTTCTCTGAAAACAAAATTAAATGCTTTAAAAAGCAAAGTCACTAAAAATACAGCAATTGAATTAGGCATATCACTTAAGTGCAAAAATCTTGGGAAAACTAGCATCTACTATGGTTCTTTTGCAAGGTCCTTTAAAAGTTCTCACTCCACTTTAAAAACTGGAAAACTCAGTGAATGAATTATGGGTGAGATTTATGCAAGAGAAACAATGCAGACCCCTGATTAGTGGATCCATAATCAAAGAAAATGCACAGACACTTCATCAAAAGATTGGTGATTATACAGTCATATGGTTTAAATTAAAATGTTTAAGGGATGTATATATCCTTTTAGGATTCCCAAACTTACGTGACTTTTTCAATTATCGAATTCACTACGCTACTAAATCACTTCAGATAAAGAACTTCTGCTCTCTGTATAATTTTAAAACAACCACTAAAATATATGCTATTAAAGAAAAACTCTCTCTATAGGGACCAAAGAACAAATATTATCCAGTAGTAAATAAAATGATCTACACATATCTTAAAAAAAAGATTTTCCCTAAATAACACATCTTTTCTATTCAGAAGGCAGGACATGTAGTGGGCAACACCAACTCTGAGTGCTGATGGCATGTTTTTCGAGGGCCAGAGAGATTTCCATCCACATGAGTCCTCTGAATCATAAATAAAAATTACTTCAAGAAAACCAACCTGAACTGTTTCAAGTACTCTATTAACAATAGAGAACACAATCTACATCCAATAAAAGGCAATCCACTGCATTTTAGCCTCAGCCATGCTCAGCAATGCCCAGGAAGTTTTCGGAAAAAGTTTTTTTTAACTGTGCTAAGCATGACTTTTAGGTCCTGAGTTCAATTTGATTCTACACACACACCTTCTCAACTGCCTTCAAATCTCTTAAAATCATTATGTATACAATAACCCATATTCTGGGAAATATAAGAAGGAGCACTGAAGGAAAAAATGTTACCTACCATATTTCTGGTTTTAATCCTCCTTTTCTCACCTTTAAACATCCCCAACTGCATCATAGGTATTAAAATGTCACTGCACATTTTAATACCCTATCTGGTTTGGTTTCTCCTCTGTTCTGGTCTAAACCAGACAGTCTTCACTACTCAACCAAGTCTCTGTTTCAAAGTACAGTTGACCTTTGAACAACAGGGGGGTTAGGGGTGCCTACCACCCACACAGTTGAAAACCCGCATATAACTTTACAGGTGGCCCTCTGTATCCACGGTTCCACGTCCAAGGATTCAACTAACCATGGATCATGTAGTCCTATAGTACATATTTACTGAAAAAGATCCACATATAAGTAGATCCGTGCAGTTCAAACCCATGTTGTTCAAGGGTCAACTGTTTTGCCCAGCTCCAGTCAAGAAACAGTAACTAAAAAAGCAACAAGAATTGTACAACTCTATACTTCACTCAGAGACAGAAATCTGAAACATCATTATTTTAAACAAGTTGCAAAGTAAAACCTCAGGAATCACATTTTAGTCAACAGATGCTTTTGTTCAGTCTGCAGTGTTCAACAAGAACGTTGTTACCAACGTTTAAAAATCAAAAATTTCATGTAAAAAATCTGGGTCCTCATGAAAAATTGGAAGACCTAGTAACATTAGGCCAGCATTTCCACAAGGAATTAATTGGAGCTAACTAGTGGCTGTCCACTTTAGATGGGGTACATGCTCTTCAATTCAACATAGTCTCCATTACTTCACCTTCAGAATCCAACCATATCATACCACTTCGCTGTTACCTCCCTAGTCAGAGACAACATAATCTCTCACTTAGATTGTTAAAATGGCCTCCTAACTAACATTATCCAGACCCTGCCCATGGACCAAATCTGGGACATCTGACCATCAAAATAATTAATCATAGTAATGGCCTATATAACCTACTGAATAAAATAAAAATCTGTGAGTCCATACGATAATAAACAAACAAGGGAGAATGAAATGTTCTTCCTCACAGTAAAATGCAACCATCCTGGTAACTGGTTCAGACTAGAATCATCAATGGATGTTAAAGCTATTAGGCAAAATTTTGAAGAGAAACAGTATATTTACAGGGTTTCTCCCACAAATTACTTCTTAATTACAAAGGGAAAAATGATAACTTTCCAGTTAAGAAGCTCAGCAGACATCGTCTTAACCAAGTGATCAAATTAACATTACCAAAAATGGGACAAATGAACACCATGTGCCTCCTATGATGATAAACAGACATTATGTGCCTCTAGCTACAATGCACTGAGAGAACCACAACATCACTTCTGTGATATTGCAGCCAAAAATTTATAACCTGAATCTAGTCATGAGGAAACATCAGACAAACTGAAATTGAGGGACATTCTACAAAATACCTTGCCTGTACTCTTCAAAAATGTCAGTCATTAAAGACATGAGGAATTTACTACTAAAAGCAATGCATGTTACTGGACTAAATCCTGGACCAGGAATTTTTTTAAAAAATTATCATTCACTTTTATGTGAAATCTAAAAAATAAAACAAACTAGAGATTATTAAAAAAAAGGAAGAGACTCACAGATATAGAGAAGAAACAAGTGGTTACCAGAGGGGAGAAGGAAGAGGGGGAGAGGCAATATAGGGGGGTAGAGGATTAAGAGGCAAAAACTATTATGTATAAAATACGCTACAAGGGGGACTTCCCTGGTGGCACAGTGGTTGGGAATCTGCCTGCCAGTGCAGGGGACATGGGTTCGGGCCCTGGTCCAGGAGGATCCCACATGCCGCGGAGCGGCTGGGCCCGTGCGCCACAACTGCTAGGCCTGCGCTCTGGAGCCCGCAGGCCATGGTTGCTGAAGCCCGTGTGCCGGGAGCCTGTGCTCCGCAGCGAGAGAAGCCACGACAGTGAGAGGTCCACGCACCACAACGAAGAGTAGCCCCTGCTCGCCGCAACCAGAGAAAGCCCGCGCGCAACAATGAAGACCCGACACAGCCAAAAATAAATAAATTTAAAATAAATAAATAAGCTACGAGGATTTACTGTACAACACAGGGCAGCCAATATTTTATAATAACTATAAATGGAATATAACCTTTAAAAATTGTGAATCACTATGTTGCACACCTGAAACATATAATATTGTGTATCAACCATACCTCAATTTTTAAAAATTTATCATAACAGACATTATTGGACAATGGTAAAACCTGAATACAGTATTGTTATTTTATCAATGTTAGATTTCCTAAATTTATTAATCATACTATGGTTATATAAAAAATATGTTCTTGTTCTTATGAAATAAAAGCTGAAGTATTGAGGAGTCAAGGAACATGGAGTCTACAATGACTCTCAATGGTTCAGTTATGTTCACACACACACAGAGATACAGTGGGAATGATAAAACAAATGTGGCTAAATGTTAATAACTGGTGTATTGTGGGAGAGTGTACAAGAGTTCTTTGAACATTTCTTACAACTCTTCTATAAGCTGGGAATTATTTCAAAACAAAAAGTCAAAACTCTTAAAACCTCCAATGACTAAGCATCTCAGAGCAACAAAGTCCTTACAATGGCCTACAGGACTCTGTACAATTTGGCCTCCTGTTAAGTCTCTAACACTATCTGCTACTACACTCCTGCTCTCTCACACCATGATATCTACCAGGCTTCCTCAATGTTCTTGAACATACCAATCACATTTTTGTCTCAGAACCTTTCTACTTCCTGTGCCCTTTGCCTGGAATACTTTTCCTAGACATTAACATGAGTTGCTCACAGAGGCCTAACATAATCACTCTATTAAATATTGGAATTTCCCTTCCCCCAATACTATCTTCCTTCCTGTTTTATTTTTCTCCACAGACCTTATTACCACTTTACATACTACATATTTTATTTATTTATTTAATCACCTCTCAAAAAAAAAAAAGGTTGGGGGGGGAAATTCCCTGGCAGTCCAGTGGTTAAGACTCGGCGCTTTCACTGCCAGGGCCCAGGTTCAATCCTTGCTCGGGGAACTAAGATCCCGCAAGCCATGAGGCCAAAAAAAAAAAAAAAAAATCACCTCTCTTTCCCCACTGAAATATAAGTTCTATTATAGCAGGGATTTTTATCTATTTTGTCCACCCTGAATCTCTAGCCCCTAGAATAACTCCTGGCACACAGCAGATTCTGAATAAACATGTACTAAATGAATGAATTTTATGTTACTTATCTGGCTCCTTTAATAAACATTTGTTTCCTTCTGCTCTATTTTACTGTTTTGTCCAAATCTCCTGCTCACCATCACTTAACCTCTCATTTATAAAAACAATTCAGTTATAACAAACAAACAACAGAAAAAAGCAACACATCCTCATTTTCTCAAATATATTTTCTCAAATATACGAAGGATCATCGTTATTGTCAGGCTGAGGAAGGGGCAGAAATAACTCTGCAGAGTGATAGAACAAAACTGATGGAAAGTCAATTTCCCATGACCATCAACTCCTGCCTCCTCTTTTCAGCATCTATCAGACGTCAGGAGGCAGGGTTCCCCTCCCAGACTGGAGTGCCCAGCAAAAGGCCACGATGATAGCCAATTAGAAATGGTAGACCTCTCATGTTCCATTAATTTGCCATCCAGCACCTACCTGCAAAAGATCTGAGTTTTGCTCAAACTGTAACAGCCCTTGTCCTTTACAGTCAGCCCTACTGTATCTGATATGGAAAGAAGAGAGGCCCTATGAAGGGAGAGAGCTCTAGCAAGCACTGACTTACGCTGTGAGTAGAGCAGGATTTGAAACTCCAGAAGGGCACAAGTAAAAAGTTGAAACACATTCTCCACCCCAAGCAGTTCAAAGACCTCTTTGACAGGAAAGTCGAATAAGGGAAGCTCATTGGTACTTGGTCTCTGGCAGACAATTGGCCCATAGACCCCAGAAAACTTCAAGGACCGGCCAGGAGGTGGGAGTGGCACCTCGTAGAGTACATTGTATATGTAGCTCTCTAGGGGCAGTGGAGGGGGCTGAGGTGAAGTGACTGCCTGGTGAAGTTGTTCCAGCACACTCCGACATGCTTTCATGAAGGACATGGGCGTGATGAGGCAAATGCACTTAGAGACGTAGAGCGTATCCCGGCTAATGTCGTAGGAGTTGAAGCGCTGCAGCTTGGTCCCAGGAGTGCCTTCACCATCCTCCATGTCACTGTGGTCTCGGCCATAAGCAAGGGGAGCATGGAGGACATCATACTCAGCATTATGCATGTGGTAGAGGGTCTGCATTGCACTGCAGATCTGCTTGCTAGTCACCTCCTCATAAAATGTGAGGGAAAACCCAAATGTCCGAGAGCCATCCTCCCTTGTGATAATAAAGGCATGGAACTGAGGCTCCCTGGGATCAGCCTGGGTCTTGAATGCCAGCCCTTTGGGCATGCATAGCTGCAAAAGACACAAGGAAACAACTGGTGAGAACACTCACTGCTTATCCTCTTCTCAGAACACCATCACTACTTATTTACTTAAAGAGCACCTACTGTGCTGGGTGCCTGGGATATAAGACCAACACAGCAAAATATCTGCCCTAAAGACCTCCCATTCTAAGACACACAAGTAACTAAAATTATAATGCATTTATCAAGGCTATACAGAAATATACACGAAGTGCTAGAGGAACAAAGAACAAACAACTCAGTCTCAGCCTTCATCAGAAAAGGCTTCAGAGATGAGCTTATGCTAGGATTCATCAGGTAGATAAGAGAAAGAAGGGTATTTCGGGGGCATGAAGAAAATGCACAAAGGAGGTAAAAGAAAACTTGGAGAATTTAGGTAGGTGGTTAAGCATGACAGCATGTATTAGGAGATGATGCTAGAAATATATCTAAAAACCAGACAGATGCAACTTCATACCTAAAAATAAACAAAGTTTTAGATTCTATCAGCTCACAAGATTCTGTCATCAATAAAATCTTCTCTTTTCATAGAAAAAAAAAAAGGGTGTTCATTTCATGTAATGCAAGGAGATGACATAATTAGGATAAAGATGCACTTTTTTCACTTTAACTCAGATGGGTTATATAAAGAAACTTGGGTAGCTAATCTAACTGACCTGAATCAATCAGTTTCCATTTTCCACTTTTCCACAAACCTGGCTAAGGAACTAAGAGGAGCCTGGGTTAACAAGTACAAGGAGCTATATTATGGTATATCCATTACCCTTGAACTTGACTTCTCAAAGCCTAAGTGTTTCTAGAATATAGTATGTTAAAAGGAAATAAGCACTGGACTAGGAGTCAAAAAACTTGAGGCTCTCTATGATTCAGTTTCCTCCCCTGTGAAATGAAGATAATACAGTTTACTCTGCAATGAAGATAATATAGTTTACTCTGCATACCTCACAGGGTTATTGCATGCATCAAACAAGATCATCCTCAAAAAGCTATTAAAAAGTAACAGAGGCAGTACAAAGATATGGTTAAGAGCAGAGTTCTGGAAACAGACTATGGTATTTAAGCTTGCTCAACTGCTCCTTAGCCATTATGACCTTGAACACATTACTTAACCTCTCTGGATCTTAGTTTCCTCACCCATAAAATATGTGTCTGTGTCTGTGTGTGTTTACTTAATATTATCTACATAAGGGGTATTGTGAGGATTAAATGAGTTAATTCATGTATAATACTTATCACAGTGCCTAGCACAAAGTGAATACTCAAAAAACGTTAGCTTATTCATGGTAGTATTCGTCTACAAATTTAAAATGCTGCCCTATCTAAAATTATAATAAAACAAAAACACCCATTTCTATCATATTACTCAGATATATACAATACAGATGAAAACTGCTTTAAACCTCACTTATTGTGTAAAATCAATGCTATATGCAACCAATAGCTCAATCTCACAAAAAAAGTTCACTGACCCAATACTATGTATTTGTCTGACTCAGCAGAAGCACCTTGTGACTTTTGGTATATCTGATATATTCCAAATATTTGATATAGTGATCAAAATGCAGAATCACAAACAATATGCATGTAAGAAGTTACTGATACTTGGTGGAACCACTGCTACCATAGTCTGAACTCACAATCCTACTGTGAATTACTCTGTAAATTATCTGACACTTATAGCTAACAAATACTAACCATTCCCACTGCATCTTGGTCAAAGGGATTCCAGTCCACATTCTCAGGATATCGTGCAAGGACCTTAGACTTGAATGTTCGTCTCAATGGTGTCTGCTCAAAATTTTCTCCTGCAAGAAAAAGAATGAAGCAAGTCATCTCCACAAAGTCCCCTGAAACCACAGGTTATGAATATCTGAGCTTGGTAGTCCAGCAAGGTACAGAAATGAAGGCAAAAGGGTTAGTATGCCAACCATCTAAGAACAGGAAAGGTATTATAGTTATTAGATCAGTAAGAAGCTGGAAAAGTTTAGCACGGTTAATACTGGACACTGTTAGCTACCCTGGCTTTTCTTTAAAATGAAATCATTACTACAATCTTCTTGGGAGGAGAGGGGAGAAAGCACAAGGAAAGATGAAGGATTATATCCATCATTTTTTTTTCCCTAAAAGCTACATTTCCTTTGCTTAAAGTCAACTAATAACATCATAAAAGCATAAATTATTTTAAATTCAAAATAAAGTATGCATTTCTATGATCTCTGAAAAAATACAAAGGGGATTAAAAAATTCAAGAACATTAAGAAAGCAGATTTCAGGATAAATCCAATGAGCTATTTTGTCAATTGAGAATCATTTGAAATTTCTGAAATTCTCCTTTGTTTCCCCCTTCCCCCTCCTGAAAACATTAGAGCATACTGAAATAAGAACACTGAAGAGAAAAGAGGAAGAATCAAAGAACCCACCACCTAGAGGGATACAAATATGAAAAAATCTATTGGTCGAAAAAGGCATAAGAAAGTTAGGTCAAAGGGTACAAAATGCCACTGGAGAGACTTATATAAGAGCCACCAGAATGCTTTGGGTGTTCTCAATTTTGTTTTGTTTTTACCTTCAGTTGTACTTGAAATGAAAGAGCTGGCACCATCCCTGGCTTTAGAAGCCTGTATGTACTGGCATAATGCTATATGATAAATGAAATAACATAGTATTACAATAAAGCAATGTTATTCAAATTTTTTTGACCATGACCCCAGTATGAAACAAAGTTTATATCATGAAGCAATAAACACACACATGATATATATTAATATATATAAATTTACTTAAAACAAAAATTTCACCAAAAAAATACCCTTACTATATGGAATGTGTTCTCATAATTTCTACTCTATATCATTAAAACCAAAAAGGCTAACTGCAGACCTACTAATGGTCACGATTCACAGTTTGAAAAACACTACAAAATAGTATAATGGGATGAAGAGCTCAACAGGTATTAAATTACTATAAAGCCACTAGTGCTTTTTCTAAAAGTATACCACCCAAATATTGCTTTTCCCAAGGGATTAGGGAGAAGGGAACAAATTAAATGCACCTAAATATTTTGAACAAATAAATTTAGTAGGCATCATGGAAAAATATGTGGGAAGCATGATCAAGGACAATTCAATTGAATTCTATATCTATTTACTGAGTAATCATGTTATACAAGGGTCTTAGGTACTGTGGAGGATAGAGATGAACCAGATGAAACACCCATCCTCAAAGACCTTTCCATTAAACGTATAGGAAAAATAACATGCACAAATAACAATTTCCCAGGAAGGTTATTATCTGGGAGGCTCAAGCTTATGTGGTCTATCCATTCAGAGCACACTTGCACAGGATCCTGTTCACAGGCTCTAGTTGATAGAATACATTCTGTTCCAACTAAAGTTTTTATAAGTTGGCTTAGAACCCAAAGGGGCTAGTGATTATTAAGGAAGATGCACTCCTCACCAACACAAGACTGGGATGAACCTAAAGTCAGATAGTCCTTCACTCTAAATCATCCCAGAGGCACCTTGAAAGTTTAAAACAGAGTTTATATTATATTACTTCTAAGGCACCTGTTCCAGAAACTAATAATGATTCCAGTCAGAGAGTTATTGCTTTTAACAATTAAAACCTTCACTTCCATTTTATCTCAGGTTTTGTCCACCATCATCATCAGAAGCCCACTTATTCATAATTTTCAACTTCTGACCCAACCTTCTTTCTGTTAGTAAAGCAAGTTCCACAACTCAATTCCTCTAATTTCTAATCCCTTCTTCCAAATTGATTTTTCTGAAACTCTTTTCTAGCAAATTTCATCTCTCAAAATACATTTCATAATCTTCACTAAATAAAACTGGCAAAATCAGCCGGCAGCTGGTAATACCGGTAGCAACAAAGCCCTACAGCTACGTTGAGCTAGTCTCAGAGTTTTCACTAACACCTGCAAAGAGTGCAAAGAGCCCACCCATGGCAAGCCTGCACTCACTGTAGAAAGTAATTAAACAACAAGCAGCTGACATAAGATCTTGTCTACAGTCTGACATTCTCAGAATGTATTTTTAAACTGCATTCAGTTCTGAGAGAAGATAACTATTTCTTCCTCCTAAGCTTCTTTATTTTTAATTGTCAGTTTGCTCATTTCTTCCTTAGTGGGCTAGAAAATCCCCTCAGTAAAAACCACGAAATATTTGAACATATACAGGAATCACGGCAGTTAGCAATGTCCTATATGGAAGCCTTTAGAGAAAGATGTTTTCCTAAGATGGCTACAAGGTGCCCCCTAAGACATGAAGAGCATTCAAAGGATGGAACAGGGGACTATTTAGGGGGAGAATTTTAAACAACCAGTGAGATGTAGAATGGAGCCAGAAGTGAACATGATGAGCTGACCTGGAGTGTAGACAAAGAGGTGGGGGAAGCTATGAATCACAGGGAGAACTGGCCTTCAGATCCTCTGTCCCCACCACTACCTCTCCACCTCCTGCTCCTTCTTTAAACAAGCTGAGTAAAGAAGTCTTGTTAAAGAGTCAGGTTCTGAGTAAAGGCACAGAAGAGAGTGCCAATCTCAGACAAAAGTCCTTCTGTGTATTAGACTGGACCAGTAGCAGGAACATAGTCTTTTCACTGCAAGGGGAAAGAAGATGTATAAAGAAGAGGTATGAAGGCCCTGAGAATAATCGTTGTTCATTATAATCACGTCAGAAAGTAATAGAGGAAGTGTCAGAAAGTAATAGAGGAAGGAGATCACAAACCTAAAATCTTTTTGTTAAAACAATTCAATCTAAAAAAAAAAAAAAAAAACAATTCAATCTCTCATCATTTACTGAGGGCTGAGTTTTTTGAGAATAAGCAATGGAGACTTATTGCCTCAGGAACATCTACATAGCCTCACCTCCTGAAACCTACACATGTGTCACAGGTCCCATAAATCCTCAATTATTTAGACCTTTGGAAATTCAGACAATATCAGGAATATGACATCACAACAACTACTGTCCTATTGTCCTAGAAACAACAACTAATTATTTGCCCAACACAAATGTCAGCAGGTTTGAATATCAAAACTAAGGCCCATTTCTAACGGCAACTTAAAAATTAGTCAACTAGGTATCAGTCTGTCTTTGTGAATTTGCTCCCTGGAAAGTACAGTTCAGATAAAATCACGACAGATTTTTTTTAAAGCCTGCATGCCTTACAAGGACTTCTAATAGGTTCTTTGTTTACTTGTTCTGCTCTGGCCAGGCCAGAAACAAACTGATATTTGTATTGCTATTAGCCTGTTGGTACTAGCTTGATTTGAATAACCCTGAATGAGGGATGCTTATGCTGAGAAGCTTCAAAGGAACCCCTAAACTCTCTGAAATAATTTACAAATTTTTGTATGAAGACATTTGCATTTTTCTGGGGAGAGAACACAATTTCTATCAAAGGATCTCATGACTCGAAAAAGTTAAAAACCACAGCTCCAAATGTTTATCCTAATTTGGGCAGAAATATTTTGACCACTTAAAGGTTAACCTAAATGGGCAGGTTTTCATACAATCTAAAATAAAATACACATACTACTAAATAACTGCTTTCTAGGTTGATGATGACCCAAATTAAAACCATTATTTTCTCCTTTCTTATCATGAGACACCTATGTTGATTGTTTCATACATACATGTCAACAAGTTAAAAAAGAAAAAAAATATCCTCAAAACTTCTGTCTGAAGTCCTCTGTAAGGTCATCAGAAAATGTTCAACAAGATCTCCAAGTTGTACATTTATATTAAATTTATTACATCTGTGTTTTTAAATGGTAGAGCAGATATGAAAAGGTAGGTACCCAAACAGCTACCTGAGAAAGACCCAATATGGTTAAATCTCAACCTGGTTTATGTTGAACCACACAAAGCTTCTCCAGATCACAGTGCTAGCTTAGATTCAAGCACAATAAAAGTAAGCATCATTTCCTGGGAAACTGTTTATGGGACACATCTGTTATATCTACATCTTGGGTTAGATATACCAATAAAATGAATATTTCAATTTCTAAACCTATCAGTAATCAGAGTTTGGATACACTAAAGGAGTTTTACATAAAATTTGAAGTTAAAAAAAAAAAAAACGGACTTCCCTGGTGGCGCAGTGGTTAAGATTCCATGCTCCCAATGCAGGGGGCCTGGGTTCGATCCCTGGTCAGGGAACTAGATCCCACGTGCATGCCGCAACTAAGAGCTCGCATGCCGCAACTAAGGAGCCCGCCAGCCACAACTAAGGAGCACACATGCTGCAACTAAGGGCCTGCACAACCAAATAAATAAATTAAATAAATATTAAAGAAAAAAAGAGCTAAGGCCATTTTTATATCTGGTCCCTTGGAGGAGATAGGGAGGATAATATAAATATCTGTGAAACTGAAACAAAACACACAAAAAACAACAAAAACTGACTTTGTCAACAGAATAATTTATATCTAGTTTGATGGAAGTTCTGCTTCCAGCGAGACCAACTCTCTGGCAGATAACTATGAACTCCGGACAAAATATAAAAAACAACTACCTGAAGGTACTAGAAATGAAAAGCAGGCAGATTATGAACGCAGATGGAGGGTCAACTCTTAGAAAAAGGTAACAACACTGGATAAATGTCCCCTTTTCATGGCTTTTGGCTAGGCAGGTCCCAGTCTATGCCATGAGAGGTGGCTAAAATTCGGATAAAAATCCATAGTTATACTAGCTTAAGGAACCGGAGGACAGAATTTAAAGGCAACCACAACAGCTGGGAAGCAAGGGAAGGAAATTCCAGAGAGAGCCAGAGAGGGGGTGCCCCTAACTCTGTGTATAAACGCTGCTCAAATCTCTGGCTGATCCCTGAACCATGCGTGCATGGAACAGATCCCAAGCAGCTAGGTTAGGGCTAACAGAACTGAACTGAGATTTAAGCGGCCGCTCACTGCTGGGAAACAGAACAAACAAAATTCAATGTTTTTGGAGGAAGGTGACAGAATCCAGAGTCTCTACAACATATCGTACATAATGTCAAGGACACAATCTAAAATTGTTCAGCATATAAAAAAACAGAAAAACATGACCCATTCTCAAGAGAAGAGTCAATCAAAAGTAAACGACTTTGCATTGATCCAAATATTGGGATTAGCAGACAAGGATTTAAAACAGCAATGTTCATAATGAATGAAAAGACAGAACAACGAAATAGACACTATAATTAAGTGGATGGGCTTAACAGCAGATTGGAGATGCAGAAGAGTTAATGAACTTAAAAACAGGTCAACCAAAAAATAACCAATCTGAAGAACAGAGAGAAAAAAGATTAGTGAGAGAAAGGGGGTTGGGGGTGGGGGGGACCCAAAGTTATGTGGGGCAGCAAGTCTAACATACATATAATTGGAGCCCCAAAGGAAAGGAGAGCAAATGAGGCAAAAAAGAATATTTGAAGAAATAATGATCAAAATTTTCCCAATTTGGTAAAAGATATAAATTTACAGTCAAGAAGCTCAGCTGAATCCCAAGCAGGATAAATACCAAGAAAATCATATGCAGTCAAATTTTTGAAAAAAAAGAGAGAAAAAATTTTAAGGAGAAAATCTTGAATGGAGCCAGAGGGAAAAAAAATACATTAAAGAAGAAAAAATTATTGAAATTACTACTGCCTTTTTAACAGAAACAATGGAGATTAGAAGACACGGAACAACACCTTACAAGCACTAAAAAAAAAAGAAAAAAAAAGGCCTTGTCAACCTAGAATTCTATAAACAAACAAAAATCCTTCAAAAATGAAGGCAAAATTAAAACAACTGCAAGTAAAGCAAAACTAAGAGAATTCATTGCTGCAGACCTGCACTACAAGAGTAAGAAGAGCCCATCCCAATAGGTTACATGCTGTATGATTCCATTTATATAACATTCTTGAAATGACAAAATTATAGAAATGAACAGGTTAGTGGTTGCCAAAGGTCAGGGACGGGGGGAGGGTGGCTATAAAAAGGCAGCCCTAAGAATTCTTGTGGTGATGGAACTATTCTGTATCTTGACTATATCAATGTCAGTATCCTGGTTGTGACAGTATACTATAGTTTTTTAAGATGTTACCATTGGGTAAAGAGTACAGGGTAATCTCCCTGTATTATTTCTTACAACAGCTTATGAATCTACAATTATGTCAAATAAAAAGTTTAATGTATTTAAAAAGTATATTTTTAATTTTTAAAAAGTGTTTTAATGTTTTTAACAACCTGCCAAAGTTTTAAAGCAGAGGCTGCAGGCAACACAATTGAAGCATTCAAAGCTATACCTTGGACAGAGCTCTTTGAAGGCAGCTTAACTATCCCTCTCTCCAGGCCCAAGACAGAAGTGTCACATAAACTGCCTCACCTCACCACATCAACAGCAATCCTACAAGGTCTAGTTCACATTATCTACAGCAAGAATGATGAAATTTTTTCCTCTGGGAATGGATATAACCAGGTTATTATGCTATCCTTTGCATACTGGCATCCTGGGATGTCCTACAATTGATCCTGTTAGTGTCACTGGCCATCAATTCAGTGCTACTCATGCTATAATCAATTTCCTTCCTGCATTAAAAGACATCACTGTATTTCTCCTGTTACAAACGTTTCCGAAACTGACTGCACATCAGAATAGTATCACTACCAACTCATACTTGGGTTTTCAGTTCACATTGAAAACCAGCTGGTTTTATCTTCAATTCATTTGTTGCCCCAGCATTTCAATTCTGCTTGTCTTCTAGATAATTTCTGAACCCCTGTACAAATCAGAGATCATCTTCTGTCATCTTTGACTAAGAGGGCACAATGTAGTAAGAGAAGGGAATGCAAATTTCTAACTAAATTAACCTTGTTATTACTTTTAGATGACTACTTCATTAATATCAGCACTTTTTAAATAGAGATAGCTTTAAAACACACAGTAAGACTAGCAAGCAGAGTTCTGGTAGCTAAAGAAAGCCATCTTACACTGCCCTCATCACTGTCTTCTTCCTCTCTTGTACACATACAATCGAGGTAAATTCACAGCTCCTGCAGCATAAAGTGAAGAAGGTAAACTGCTCCTTGAAGAAACAGCCTATACCTTGGCCCACATCACCAAGATGACTGTGGTGCTCAGGAGTCAGACACTTACAAACAAATATCCAGAATGTAGATAGTGAGCTGCCCCCACCCTGGACAAGCCACAAGGCCTCTTCTAAGGCACTATCTAACCCAGGAAAGCTATTTACCAGGCTTTTCAATGAAAGAGCAATAGAAACCATCTGTTACTCCTATGTGTTCCCCTGAGGAAGATTTGTTCACTTTCTTTCTCAACATATTTTCTTTGTCAGATAACTTTAGATTTGTGTATACAGCCACTACTTTTATTGATGCTTTGCCTCCTGCTTGATATCATCCAGGCACCACACCTAGTCCAACTCATGAACCTAGTATTCCTAAAATGGCTGAACTTCTCATGTACCTGATTTTAACAAGAGACTGAGATTTGAGAACCTATCCAGAGATGACTGCTCCAAACCATAGCTAAGACAGAACTTTGGTAGCAAGACATCAAGTGTAGACACTGCCTCCCTTTCAGCCCAGCTGAATACCCTGCAGGGCACACATTTGTTGAGCTAACATCTTGAACTAAGATATGTAATTTGCTGTGTTTAGTGGGGAAAGCAAAAAGCTCTCAAATTCACGGTCTATCAGACCAGTTTAACGAACCCAGTCCTGTGAGATGGAAATACACATACTGTTCTAAATAGAGTGAGGGCTCCCAGAGGCTTTACGTGTGTATACACAGGCACTTTTCTCTATAAGCTGGGCCCTCCGGAAAACTGGGCTTAGGCAAACCCACTGGACTGGAATCTCTAAGTAAGAAATAGCAGAGGACAAATATGAGCGATGGTCCCCACGCTCTCCTCAATACCAAATTTTAAAATAAGCAGCCTAAATTAAGTGTAAACAACTAGCCTGGAAGGGAGGAGAGAGGGTCAAGGTCCCACCTTGGCTACTAATTGTATGATCCTAAACAACTTACTGAGTTTTGTGGGTCTCACTTTCCTCAACTGAAAGATTAAGAAGCAGAGAACTAGTTGGTGATCCGTAAAGGTTTTTCCAGCTCGATCATTCCATGGCTTAATGACTGCTGGGCCTACAGTCTGACCAAGCGTGGAAATTCTACCTTTCAAATTGTGAGCTCTAGGCATGCGTTAGTTCTCCCTCTACTGCCTGTATCTTCCCAAAATCCCACTAAAACAGTAGTAGAGGTGGGGAAGCATAAACCTATAGAATGAAAGTGAAGATAATAGCAACAAAATTTTAGAAGCTGGGAAGCAGATGGATGAATCATTACTGACAGTAGACTTGAGAAAACTGAGATACAACATAACCTCCAAAAAGCTCAGGAACTTGTAGCATCAGGTACTTATGAAGTAGGGATTATGATGGGGCTAAAAACAGAAGAATTGATTGAAAGTCTATTTAAGAACCAGCTGGCATCAGCTCATGAATAAACAAAATGTTGTGTAACTACACAATGGAACATTATTCAGCCATAAAAAGAAATGAAGTACTGTTACATCCCGCAACACAAATGAACCTTGAAGACATTATGCTAAGTTAAAGAAGCCAGACACAAAAGGCCACATGCTGTATAATTTCATGTATATGAAATGCCCAGAATAGGCATATTTACAGAAACAAAAAGTGGTTGCCAGGGGACTAACTGCTAATAGGTATGCAGTTTCCTTTTGGGATGATGGAAATGTTCTGGAACTAGATAGTGTGATGGCTGCACAACACAGTGAATACACTAAAAACCACTGAAGTGTACACTTCAAAATGCCACATTTATGTTACATGAATTATATCTCAATTTTGAACCAGCTGGACCACCCAGCCCACCCCACCCCACCCCATACATTTTTCACTCCATCTGGCCTCCTCCATTCAAGAAGAAAACAAAGTTTATTCTTTACAATGGATAAATAAAAGAATGAGTGGGGAGGGCAAATGGGTGATGGTGGTCAAAAGCTACAAACTTCCAGTTATAAGATAAATAAGTCTTGGGGCTGTAATGTACAGCATGGTGACTATAGTTAACAATACTGTATTGTATATCTAAAAGCTGCTAAGAGAGTAAATCTTAAAAGTTCTCATCACAAGAAAAAAAAAACTTATAGCTATGGTGATAGATATTAACTAGACATTATGTAATCATTTCACAATATATACATATATCATTGTTGTACACCTAAAACAATACATTGCTATATGTCAATTATATCTCAATTAAAAATAAAAAAAGAAGGGACTTCCCTAGCAGTCCAGTGGTTAAGACTCCACGCTCCCATTGCAGAGGGCATGGGTTCAATCCCTGGTTGGGGAACTAAGATCCCACATGCCGCACACTGCAGCCAAAAAAAATAAATTAAAAATAAGAAGAAGAAGAATGGGTGTCTATACTTGGGATTGTACAGTTATCAAGCATTAACAGCTGAGAAACCACAGACATAGCTGAGAGCAAGGGTATCATTCTAAAAATAGGGAAATAAGAGAAGATTTACATACTGAACATTGAGACCCTCAGTGCTCTTCCACTACTTGGCTCTCAGAAAGTTAGCAGCTAAGATTATGCCCTCAAGGCAGAGACCTGAAGGAGCATTTTATGTAAACCCGACCAGCACAAGAAAAAAGGCCTAGAGATACTGATGGTACAGGGGAAAAAATACATAGCCAAATCATTCCATAGTGAACCTCTCAGTAACCAAATCCCACCTATGAACACAGAGATCCCAATCAGCTTCTTGGTGCATTATTTTTTTTTATTTATTTTTTTAATTAACTAATTTATTTATTTATGGCTGTGTTGGGTCTTCGTTGCGGTGCGCGGGCTTCTCATTGTCGTGGCTTCTCTTGTTGCAGAGCACCGGCTCTAGGTGCGCAGGCTTCAGTAGCTGTGGCACGTGGGCTCAGTAGTTGTGGCCCACAGGCTTGGTTGCTCTGCAGCATGTGGGATCTTCCCAGACCAGGGCTTGAACCCGTGTCCCCTGCATTGGCAGGCAGACTCTTAACCACTGCGCCACCAGGGAAGCCCCTTGGTGCATTATTCTCAGATGTAATGCATAGCCAGAGATCATGAGGTGGAAAATAACTCCCCACTCCTTAAGGATGGGCTGCTCATAGGAAAAATCTGACAAACGCTACCAAATCTGACAAACACTGGAAAAATCTGACAAACACTATCAGGAGATCAAGATAAACATGAACAATGATAAGTCATGTTGAGAGTATGTATGTATTCCTGATATAATATGATGAAAATGACACTTTACCTCTGTAGTCTTCCTCTCAAAAAACCATAACCCCGGTCTAAAAACATCACACACATCCCGATTGAGGGACATTCTACAAAACAGCTGACCAATATTCTTCAAAACTGCCGAAGTCATCAAAAAGAAAACAAGCCTGAGAAAAGGTTACAGCTAAAAGAAGCCTAAACAAACATAACGACTATTTATAATATGGTATCCTGAATGGGGAATACTGGACAGAAAGAGAGTTATGCAAAAACTAAGAAAATATGAATAAAGTATGGAGTCAGTCCACTAAGTCTAATATCCAAATAATAGAATCCCATAAAGAGAGAACAGAGAAAATAAAGGGGAAGCTCTTATCAACAAAATAATTCAATAAAATTTCCCAGAAATGAAGGGCATGAATTCCCAAATTCGCAAGTACACTCCAACGATCCAGCACAGTGGATGAAAACAGACCCACACTTTAATTATAATAATGTATCAATATTGGCTCACTAATTGTGACAAATGTACCATATTGAATGTTAAGATACTACTATTGGGGAAACTGCATGTGGGGTATATAGGAACTTCCTGCACTATCTTCACAACTTTTCTATAAATGTAAATCTATTCTAAAACAGTTTATTTAAAAGATTTTAAAAATTATATCCCATTTAAACAAAATGTCCAGAATAAGCAAATCAAAGACAGAAAATACATTTGTAGTTGCCTACAGTGGGGGGATATGGACTTCATGGTATGTAAATTATATCTCAATAAAGTTGTTTTTAAAAAAAATAAAAAGACAAACAACAACAAGCTTGTGGAAATTTAAAAGGTCTCTGCCAAAACTAAAATTAACCAAGAAAGATGTATATATGGGATGTGCAGCAAACTGGATCTATCACAAGAGAAGTATCACAAAGTATAACTCCAAGATAAAGGGACAACCTAAGGTACTAGCTGTGCAATAGGCCTAGCAAGCCAAGATTTCAAATGATCCAGATTGAGCTAGAGCAAGGATCCATAGTTTGTGTAAGATTCTCAAAGGGATCTGTGAACCAAAAATTACCATAAGCCACTGCTTCGAAGTATCCATTACAGGTTTCACCCAAGGGTCAAACCACAACATACTCCTATACAAAAAGAATCTCTCAGATGTTGCAAATCTCAAAGAGAAGAAATATAGAGAGTAATGAAGATTAACACAGTTTTCCTAACTAGATATGATCATGTACAAATAAAAGGAAAGGAAACAGAGGCACAGTTAAAGCCCTCAAGAAGCCCTGTGAATGTGATTTCTGATGAAACTTGGTACCTTACCCTACAGAGCTTAAGACATCCTGAAGATAATGGTATTTTATTTAATTTTGTGATTTCTGTCCTACCTACCTCAAAAAATAAAATGACATGATAAGAAAAATCATATAAAAATTTTAAATCAGAAGAACATTAAAAGAAGCAAAAAATATAGATAAGTACCTATAACATAGATTTCCCATAAATTGCAAAAAAATGACAGTTTGCTTATAATATATATTTTTTACTGAAGTATAGTTGATTTACAATGTTTCAGGTATACAGCAAAGTGACTGTTATATATATCTACACATATACATACTTTTTCAGATTCTTTTCCATTATAGATTATTACAAGATATTGAATATAGTTCCCTGTGCTATACAGTAAGTCTTTGTTGTTTATTTTATACATAGTAGTGTGTATCTGTTAATCCCAAATTCCCAATTTATCCCTCCCCCCACCCCCACCTTTTCCCCTTTGGTAACCATAAGTTTGTTTTCTATGTCTAGGAGTCCATTTCTGTTTTGTAATTAAGTTCATTTGTATCATTTTTTAAGATTCCACATATAAGTGATATCATGGTATTTCTTTTTTAAAATTTTTATTTATTTATTTTTGGCTGCATTGGGGCTTTGTTGCTGCATGCAGGCTTTCTCTAGTTGCAGCGAGCACAGGCTACTCTTCGTTGCAGTGTGCGGGCTTCTCATTGCAGTGGCTTCTCTTGTTGTGGAGCATGGGCTCTAGGCACGTGGGCTTAGTAGTTGTGTCTTGCGGGCTCTAGAGCGCAGGCTCAGTTGTTGTGGCACTTGGGCTTCATTGCTCTGCAGCATGTAAGATCTTCCCAGACCAGGACTCAAACCCATATCCCCTGCATTGGCAGGCAGATTCTTAACCACTGCGCCACCAGGGAAGCCCATTGTATGAATATGTCTTTCCTTGTCTGACTGACTTCACCTAGTATGATAATCTCTATGTCCATCCATCTTGCTGCAAATGGCATTGTTTCATTCTTTTTTATGGCTATGATTCCATTGTGTGTATATACCACATCTTTTTTAACCATTTTTCTGTCAATGGACATTTACGTTGCCTCCATGTCTTGGCTATTGTAAACAGTGCTGCTATGAACACTGGGGTGCATTACAATATATTTTTAAGTAATTCAACACAGAAAAAATTATGGAAAGAAATACACAAAATATTAAACATGGTTATGTTACTTCTAGAAGGCTGGACTATGGGTGATTGCTATTTTTTTCTTTATGCTTTTATCTACTTTCTATATTGCCTACCTTGAGCACGTATGATCTCAAGATAAAGAGATTACACTAAAAAATATGCATAACTTAATGGCACAATTCTCTCGAGCTAGTAGAGATTTTTTTTTTAAACTAGGATTTAGAATACTAATTTAATTCCTAATTTCTATACTGCAAAATTTAGATATCTTAACAATATTAAAGTACAAGGATTAAAAAAAAACTCTTCCTATTTATATGCACCAATTTAAAGGTGAATACTAGAAGACTAATATTAATCACACAGTTCTTTTAAACCAAAGAAACATGTATTAAAATAGTTATAAAATATTAACACAGTACTTGAAAACTGAAATGAACAAAACTTTAACTCAAAGCCAAAACAACTGTAGGAGTCCTGACTCATCACCTACAGAGGGATTTGCATAGCTACATTATTCATTGATAGCGAAAAGGAGAATAACCATCACTCCCTGCCTTGTTACTAAAAGCCCTCTTGGGAGGAAAAAGTATTTGAAATTCATAATCCAGTACTACCTTATAGTGAAAAATCTACCAAGGCTCTAGATTTAGTTTCCAACTTGAGTCAGCATTGTTCTCCCTTCCCAGATTGCCACAAGTGAGTAAAGCACAAATTTAAAGATAAATTTTATTTATCTCCTCACAAATAAAATTTCAAGATAATTTCCTCCTTCTCAGATTTCTGCTCACCCAATACCCACTTTCTCTGTGTTTTTGCAAAGATTTCCAAAGAGGAAAATACAGATCTTTTCCTTAAAGCCCTCACTGTCAGAGTTTTCTCTATATCTTCTTTAAGTCTTAGAAAATGAAAAGCATTCCTCCTCAAAAGGTCAATTTCATGAATCCAAACTTTCCACAATTATCCACACATTACTCTTGCACATTTCCTCTACTCTTGGCATTATATAGGATGAGAAACCTTGAATGCAAAAAATGAAAAAATACATATACTATCTGAAATTCACTGAAAACATTTTCACATAGTATATTATTTTATTAAGCTTCACCACAACCCTCAGAGGGATTTTACAGATAAGGAAACTGGCTCAGAGATAATAAGTCACCAATGGGTATAAGGCAAAATGGGATTAGAAACCCCTCCAGACACCCCATCCAATGTTCTTTACACATACTACACTAGAGTGTATGTCTCTCAGAACTTTAAAATTTAGAGCAGTCAAGAAGTAAAATCTTGGTTTAAGAGTAAGTAATCTTCATCAGAAGGCTAAAAAGCCATAAAACCCCAAGTTCTCTACTGTGATACAAAACAGTATCCTCAAGCCACAGGTCATAATAGGGGTTCCTCCCCAACTAAAGCAACCCAAATCTCCTGGATCCTTTCACTGCACCAAGCACCATCAATCTCCAAGTTGCCATACCCTTTAGCAGTTAGGACAAAGACGGCCCCTCAGAGCCTTCTCTTGGTACTAGGGATCCACAGAGAGTATGAGGTTAAACTGGGGGCCCAACCTGCCAGTAACTGAGCTTAGTAAGAGGAACATGAACTCATGAGGCTAGGGCTTTCTATCAGCCCCGGGAAGAAAACCAAGACTAAAAGACACCACTGTTGCCAAAGCTTTAGATGAAAAGCTTCTTAGAAAAAGCCCAAGGAGTAAACGCTATGTCAGTTTTTTTCTATCCACCTTCTCAATGTCCATTGTCTTCTACATCTCTCATATTCTCTTATCTGGATAGACTATGAAAATTTATCAGTTCCATTTAGATCAACAACCCTACAAACACTGATCCTACTTTTCCTAGAAAATCATAGGTCTGCTAAAATGAGGACCCTAGCAGAATGACTAACAGGGTAGCAATTTTCCTGCAAGTTATTTATAGAAGCAATAGTGGCAGCTGATAGTCTTCAAGCTATTACAGTCAAATACCATCATTTCTCTTTTTTTCCCCCCACTATTATTTTTCACACAGTCTGTCTGGCATATTCTTGTTTATTTTACTTGTTCCTCTAACTCTTTAATCCTAGCTTCCATTACCATGCTGTAAATAGCATATGTTATGGCCAAACAGGATGACTCGACATTGCCTAAACATTCCCCATAGCTCCCTGCTCATCTATCTTTTACCTGCCCCACTCACATCAAGTCTAAGTTGTTCCTATCCTTCAAGACTTCATTCAAATGCCACCTTTATTATGCAGCTAACTCTCTAATTGAGCTAAACGGCAGTATCTTAAACTGACTTCACTGAAGGCAAAATTTAGTTAATACATTCCCATCCTTCCCCCTGTTCCCAATGAAAGCTCAGTTCTTCTGAATAGAACCAAATTTATCCTTTTTTCCAGACTGTTAATTTGCCTTAAAACTTTGGTATAGCAGTCAGAGAATTAAACACTGAAATGGTTCCAACACACTAAGTGACACCTTTGAAAGAAGCTCAACCAAACTAGCACGACATCACAAAAGCTGTAAAAAGAAAAAAATATCCATACCCTTTGACCTGCTAAATCCGCTAAAATACCACCCAAAAGGCACCAGGGGGAAAAAAAAAAAAGGCACCCACTAAAATAGCACTCAAATAGCATTTTTTTAAAAAGCTATTTCTCATAGTAGAGCTATTAACAACTGCAAGAAAAAGAAGAAAAGCAAATGCTTAACAACAAGAAGATAGTTTGGTATATTAAGGCACTGGAATACAATCTAACCATTAAAGCAACATACATAGGAAAAGAAAAAATTCCCAATTACAATATTAATTACAATTGGGTTAAGAAGTGTAAATACAAAAAAGGTTGATCAAAATTTTTAGAGCCAATGGCTCCCAACTAGAAGCCCATAAAGCCTTTCTTCCTTTATGGCTGAGTTGGGTCTTTGTTGCTGCAGACGGGCCCTCTCTAATTGCGGCGAGTGGAGGCTACTCCTCGTTGCGGCGCACGGGCTTCTCATCGTGGTGGCCTCTCTTGTTGCAAAGCAAGGGCTCTAGGCGCGCGGCCTTCAGTAGCTGTGGCTTGCGGGCTCTAGAGCGCAGGCTAAGTAGTTGTGGTGCATGGGCTTAGTTGTTCCGCAGCATGCAGGATCCTACCGGGCCAGGGCTCAAACCCGTGTACCCTGCACTGGCAGGCAGACTCTCAACCACTGCACCACCAGAGAAGCCGGGGGGCATCATTTTTAATACTTCAAAAAGCTATACTATATAAAAATATTATATAAACTAAAAGGTCAAATTTCTTTGCCTTTGGCTGGAAGTACAGACATACCTGAGAGATATCATGGGTTTGGTTCCAGACCACCACAATAAAGCAAATATCACAATACAGCAAGAGTGAGTCACACAAATTTTTTGGTTTCCCTATGCATATAAAAGTTATGTTTACACTACACTGTAGTCTAGTAAGTGTGCAATAGTATTATGTCTAAAAAAACAATGTACATATCTTTTTTTTCTTGATTTATTTATTTATTTGGCTGTGCAGGGTCTTAGCTGCGGCACAAGGGACCTTCCTTGCCATGTGTGGGATCTTTTAGTTGTGGCATGCAGGCTCTTAGTTGCGGCATGTGGGATCTAGTTCCCTGATCAGGGATTGAACCTGGGCCCCCTGAACTGGGAGCGCAGAGTCTTAACCATTAGACCACCAGGGAAGTCTCCAACATATCTTAATTAAAAATACTTCATTCTAAAAAATGCTAACCATCATTGAAGCCTTCAGCAAGTCAATCTTTTTTGCAATAATAACATCAAAGATCATTAATTACAGATCACCAGAGCAAATACAATAATAATGAAAAAGTTTAAAATATTGCCAGAATTACCAAAATGTGACACAGAGATATGAAGTGAGTAAATGCTGTTGGGAAAATGGAGCTGACAGACTTGCTCCATGCAAGGTGGCCACAAACCTTCAATCTGTAAAAATGCAATATCTGTGAAGCCCAATAAAAGGAAGTGCAATAAAATGAGGTATACCCATATTAACCCCAAGTTGTACTTCTAATTATTGCAAGGCAATCAGAAGTTATAATTGCCAATAATGTACCTTTGAGAATTTTTTAAAATCCAATTATAATTTTATAAATGTGGGGTGGTTAAAATACATAAGCTTTTTCTAACTCTTTATTATGAAAAGTACAATGAATTACCGTGTATCCATCATCCAGTTTCAACAAATATCAATGCATGTCCAATGTTACTTTATATCTGTACACCCCCATACCAAATTATTTTAAAGCAAATCTTGACATATTTTATCTACAATATTTCGGCATGTGTCTCTAAAAAATAAGACCTTTTTTTTCTTTTAACATAACCGTAATACTATTAATACACCTAGAAAAATTTGACCAAAAGAATCCTTAGTCAGTGTTCAAATTTCCTTAATTGTCTCCTAATGTTTGAACCTAGCTTTCCAATCAATGAGTGGACTTAAAGGAAAATACTACATAACGGCCTTTAATAATTAAAAAAAAAATTGTTTCCAGGAATTTTTTAAATAAAATTGTTTAAGAGCATGAGGAGAAAAAGAGGCAATTTCTCTGTATGAATAAACCACAAACAAATTACAGAAACTTCAGGTCTGGCATAAGATCAGGAAAGAGGGATGGTTAGAGTTAGACATGATTCTCAAAATATTTAACAATCAGTACAATGTGGGCACCAACCAATCAGGACAAATGCTAGCCATACACATATAGTATACAGACTGGATATCAACCCTGGATAGAGAGAGCCCTGACTAAGGAACAAGCAGAAAGGCCTCAGAAACCTGCTTCCCATGCTGAAATTCAACACTGCCGTCAGTGGAACAATAAGCTACAAACACCGCAGTCACACGCAAAGTTACCACAAGGTCTTGATAAACATATTTTCTATTTGGCACAGCTGTTAACTGCTGGATCACTACAGCTGCAACTGTTCATTCAAGCAACTATCATTTGAACTAGGCAAAGAAAGAACCCTCTTTTAAGCAAATAGCATGGAAAAGCAGAAAGAGTTCTTGATTTTAGCATGACCTAGAATATAGGCTGTCTGTCTCTAAAAGTTAAAACGATTATCTGGCACTGATAACTAGGAAAGTTAACAGCTGAACCTACTGCTTGTAGGTCACAGCTTTTCTTCAGTTTTTTTTAGCTTGCTATAGAATGTAAAAGATAGTCTTGTATGATTATTTAGAATCCTTTCATAACCATAGGCCATGCCCTGACTATTTTAAAGTAAATGTAAAACAACATACCTAAAGAAAAGGAAGAGGGAGAGAGCTCTTGAAATGACACAAGAAAGCCTGGAATTCTAGGCCTGGTTCAATATACAATCAAGACTTATGCCAATCACTTTTATCCACCCGGATTCCAGTTTCTCCACCTTCATATAAGGCACCTGCCAATTTCCCCAGCCTCACCTCCTACCACCCTCCTCTTCCCCTTTACACACTATCTGTACTAACTCACTTGTAGTTCCTCAAATATGGCATGCTTTTTCATGCCTTTATTCTTTTTGTAGATGCTATTCTCTGCCTAGAATGACCTTCATACCCTTCTTTGCCTGCTTAGCCAAAATTTACATTTATTCAAGTGAGTGCTATCAAAATCTATGGCAGTCCAACAATGCTGCCGTTTCTCCATCTCCAAGTTTTTCTGGAGCTCTTCTGTGGGAGCTACTGTCAGAGCTATATACTGGTCAAAAAACAAATCTGCTCCTTTGAATGTAGTTCATATGATATTTTCAGGTCCCTCACTACCCTAGATCCTAGAACTGAAATCAGTACTCTACCTAGGTGTGGTCTAATATCGTTTAAAATAGCACTATCAAAAACAAACAAACAAACAAAAAAAAAAAAGCACTATCCACTCGCTCTTTCAACAATATCTATTAATGAAAGCTAAAACCACAACTTTTTGTCAACCAAACCACACTTTTGCCATAAATCCAACTTGCAGCCAACTACAAGCCTTACATTTTTGTGTTGCTATTAAGTCATACCTCCCTTCTACACTTATACATTACCTGTTTCTTCTTTTCCCCCCTTGGGTTTTTTTTTTTGTCACGCTACGCAGCTTGCGGGATCTTACTTCCCCGACCAGGGACTGAACCCAGGGCCATGGCAGTGAAAGCGCCAAGTCCTAACCACTGGACTGCCAGGGAACTCCCTGCATCACCTGTTTCATCATACAGCTCAAATCTCTTATTCCCAACTATATCCTAATCATTCCCTTCAAAACATTCTTGAATCAAAACATGGTAGCTCATTTACCAACATGAGCTACCATATTCATGAAACTGTCATACTGAGATTGTCATACTGAGTGAAAGTCAGACAAAGAGAAATATCGTATGATATAGTTTATATGCAGAATCTAAAAAGAAATGATACAAATGAACGTACTTACAAAACAGAAACAGATTCACAGACTTAAGAGAATGAATTTATGGTTATGGGGGGTGGGGGAGGCCAAGGGTGGAGAGAAGGGATAGTTAGGGAGGTTGGGATTGACATGAACACACTACTATATTTAAAAAGGATAACCAACAAGGACTTACTGTACAGCACAGGGAACTCTGCTCAATGTTTTCTGGGGTTTTTTTAAAGAGTTAACCTACCTTACTCTTTTTTTTTTTTAATATTTACTTATTTATTATTTTTGGCTGTGTCGGGTCTTAGTTGCAGCACAAAGGCTTAGTTGCACTGCAGCACATGGGAATCTTAGTTCTCCAACCAGGGTTCGAACCCGCGTCCCCTGCACTGGAAGGCAGATTCTTAACCAATGGACCACAAGGGAAGTGCGTGGCAGCCTGGATGGGAGGGGAGTCTGGGGGAGAATGGATACATGTATATGTACGGCTGAGTCGCTTAGCTGTGCACCTGAAATTATCACAACATTGTTAATCAGCTATACTCCAATATAAAATTAAAAGTAAAAAAAAAAATGGTAGCTGACAGTATTCCCCTTTTCTACTAGTCTACTCCCTTAATAAAGAAAATGTGGTTAGTTAAGTCACTAACATATTCCTAGCGGGCCCGTGTTGGCTCCTAATAATCACAGTTTCCTCTTCTAAATCCTTAATAAACCATTCTAGATTTTGAATATGTCGAGCTCTTACCTTCTTCTCAGACTTGAAAATATGTCTTTTGTGGTAATTCTATGATTCCTTACAGGTTATTGACAGTGACTAAATGATAATCATACCAAAATACTTTCAGAACTCTGGGGTGTAATTTGTCTGGGTCAGGAGACTTGAATTCATTCAGAGGAATTAAATGCTCCTATGTAAATGCTTAATGATCTCAGGTTTCAGTCTCTCACCAATTCAGTTCTATCCTTGCCAATCTATTGATAATTTACCATGACAATGGAGGGGGGAGCTTCTGGGGCCATTTCAGTCTTGGAGATATTTTTTTCAAATGTGGTTATTTGGGATTTCACATTTAGAGTATCACCCAGTATAAAACATCCTTCTGGAAGAACTATTTATCACAATAAAAGTTTCTTCTTTTTTAGGGTTCTTCAAAGCAAATCCATAAAACTGTTAGAGGAAGCAGAGATGGTAATTATAACACAGTTCTTCTTACCACAGCAGCAAAAACCAAACCAGCCAACCTATTCCAAATGACGCTAAAGAAGAATTTTGAAAATGAATACACTTCTGCTACCACAGAGAGGGAAGAAAATGTGTCGAGCCAAAAATTTTAATTGTCTCCCAAGGTGAAAATATCCCCAAAATTCATCAACATTATCAACCCACAGATATTTACGCATTGTGCAAGACATTTAATCAAAACAATTCATCCAAAACCTAACATCATGGGCTTCCCTGGTGGTGCAGTGGTTGAGAGTCCGCCTGCCAATGCAGGGGACACGGGTTCGCGCCCCGGTCCGGGAGGATCCCACATGCCGCAGAGCGGCTGGGCCCATGAGCCATGGCCTCTGAGCCTGCGCGTCCGGAGCCTGTGCTCCGCAACGGGAGAGGCCACAACAGTGAGAGGCCCGCATACCGCAAAAAAAAAAAAAAAAGAAAAGAAAAAAACCTAACATCATAATCACACCCTCTCAACAAATCCAAGCTATAAATATAAGCACAGACTGATGTTTTCTCCACTCAGCCACCGGATAGAGACCCTGTCTACCCCACATTCACCCATTCTGTGACATTACTACATTATTCCATACTCAAGCAATTTATCCATTAATCTTCATTGAGTTCCTACTGTGTAGCACACGACTCTATGCCGCTAAGTGCTATAGAGACATAAAAATTTATCATTCAAGGGACTTTCTTGATGGCACAGTGGTTAAGAATCCGCCTGCCAATGCAGGGGACACAGGTTCGAGCCCTGGTCCAGGAAGATCTCACATGTTGCAAAGCAACTAAGCCCGTGCACCACAACTACTGAGCCTGCGTTCTAGAGCCCGCGAGCCACAACTACTGAGCCCATGTGCCACAACCACTGAAGCCTGCACACCCTAGAGCCCGTGCTCCCAACAAGAGAAGCCACCGCAATGAGAAGCCCACTCACCACAACGAGAGAAAGCCCATGCACAGCAACGAAGACCCAACACAGCCAAAAGTTAATTAATTAATTAATTAATTTTTAAAAATTATCATTCAAAATCAACCCCTCCTGGAATTCATGAACACACTTGAGTAAACTTGTATTTCGTCCTCCAGGCAGACAGGCCTCAGAAATCTGAATGGGCCTCTCATCCAGATGAAGCTAGGAAGATACTGCTGTATATCCTGTGATATAGATACTATAATAGTGGAAGAAACAGGACTTTAATGACAGCAAATCTAAATTCAAATACTAGTTCCATGTCTTGTTGAATTTTAAGTAATCTGCCTAAGGTCTCTCTTCTATAAATCTCAGTTTCCTCACCTGTAATGCAGGGATAATAATACCTATTTCATAGGCGTATTGAGAGGACTGAGTGTGTAAATATGTGTAAAGCATATGGGACATACTTGTATGGAGCACAAGAGGCAAAAAAATAGCCATACATGCAAGAATCACATCTAAATCTTCAACCATGAAAACAAGACACAGAAATGCCCTGGAAATTCCCAAATGCTTCCCCAAAAGGAAGCCTCTACTGCATGAAAGTGACAGCATTTATCTGCTTCACAGAATGAGCACCAAAGCAGAACCCAGAGCAGGAAACGTGGCTGTACCAAAAACACTAAAATGTCCCTAAATTCAAATTTCAAACCACAGCTCACAAGGAAGCACCCAACAGTCTTCTTTCCCAGAGTGCCAAGATTTAAGAATCTGGGAACCTCCTGTCAGGTTACCCTTAATAACAGAAGAGAATTATCTTCACCCTTAAGGCCTTTTATACTAACAACCTTTTTTTTTTTACAGAGTTTCCTAAACTACTAAAATTTTACCAATTGGTACTAAATCAAAGAACAATGACTGGGCTTCCCTGGTGGCGCACTGGTTAAGAATCCACCTGAAAGAAAAAAAAAAAAAAAAAAAATCCGCCTGCCAATGCAGGGGACACAGGTTCAAGTCCTGGTCCAGGAAGATCCCACATGCTGTGGAACAAGTAAGTCAGTGCTCCACAACTACTGAGCCTGCGCTCTAGAGCCCATGAGCTACAACTACCGAAGCCCGCGTGCCTAGAGCCCGTGCTCCGCAACAAGAGAAGCCACTGCAATGAGAAGCCTGCGCACCGCAACGAAGAGTAGCCCCCACTCACCACAACTAGAGAAAGCCCGTGCACAGCAACAAAGACCCAATGCAGCCAAAAATAAATTAAATAAATAATTTTTTTTAAAAAAGAACAATGACTAACATTTGTTTTACTAAATGTGTATTAAAAGCACTGTTATTGGTCATTTCAAAGCCTTGTTGTACTTTAGGCTCAGCTGTGAGAGCAATGGACATGTTTCTCTTTCACTCTACAGAATGCTGATAAATGGTGTGCGCCCGTGCACGCAGACACACACACACACACACACACACACACACACACACAGAGATGGGGGAGCTTTTTCAGGCAGTACAGAATTGTGTTATAGCATAGTGCTTAAGAGAGTTAGCTCTGGGATTTCAGATCTAAATGTGAAAGGTAAAACAATAAAAGCTTTAGAAGGAAACAGAACATCTTTGTGACCCTGCAATAGCAAAGATATCTTAAACAGAATACAAGATGCATGAAACATAAAGAGAGAAAACTGATAAAATGGATTATATTATAACTAAAAATTTCTGTTCTTTAAAAGTCACCGTGAAGAGAATGAAAAGGAAATACACAAATCACAAGAAGATAACTTGCAATACATATAACTGAAACAAGAAACATACCTAGAAACATATAAAGATTCCATTAAATCAATAAGGAAAAAAAAGACCACCTAAAAGAAAAATGGCAAAAGACTTGGATACTTCTATAAAGAGGATATACAAATAATGGATAAACCTTTGAGAGGTACTCAACTTCATCAGTCATCCAGAAAATGCAAATTTAAGTAATGCAATACCACTACATAACCGCTAGAATAGCTAAAATGAAAAGGAAGGAAAATGCTGAGTGTTGGTAAGGATAGGGAGCAACCTACACTCTCACGCACTGCAATTGAGAATGTAAATTGATCCAGCTACTGTGGAAAACAGCACGGCAGTATCTACTAAAGCTGAACATAAACCTATGACCCAGCAACTCCACTCCTAGGTATATACTCAACAGGACAAAGTGCACGTTCACAAAAAGGGCACATACAGGAAATGTTCATAACATATCACTATTGTTAACATTCAAAATCTAGACACTATCCAAGTGTCAACAACAGTGGAATTGAGAGAGAAATTATTGAGTAGTTAACACAAAAGGAAACACAGCAGTGAGAATGATCAATCTAAAACTGCATATAACAGTATGAATGAACCTCTCAGACATAATGTGCAAAAAAAAATCCAGACACAAAAGAGCACATAGTGTATGGTTACATTTATATAAAGTACAAAGACAGGCAAAACTAATTGATGCTGTTAGAAGTCAGAACAGTGGTTACCTTTGGTGGGTGGGAGGGCAATTACGGACTGGAAGAAGCACAAGGAAGGATTCTGGGGTTCTGGCAACATGGGTGTGTTCAGTTTGTGAAAATATATCACAGTGTACACTTTGACGTGTACTTTACTGTGTTTGTTTGTTTCCTTAGTAAAGTTTTACTTTTTTTTTAAAGCATAAACTCCAGATTCTGACAGATTTGAGTTCGAACCCCAGCCTTTCTGTATATTAGCTGTATAACCTCAGGCAAATTGTGTTGTGCCTCAGTTTCCTCGTCCATAAAATGGGAAAAATAAAACTTCTCTCATATGGTTGCTAACAGGCCCAAATGAGATAATGTATGTAGTACTATTACCCCATTTCCACTTCCCAACAATGTCAAAATTATATAGAAAATTAAGTGATGCAAAGAATAAAAATGTTAGCAATAGCAAACATTTAATGGATACTCATCATGTGCCAGGCACTATTCCAAGCCATTTAATGTATTAACTTATTTAATCCTACAAAATCCCTAAGAGATAGGTTTTATTTCCACTTTAAAAATGAAGTAACTAAGGCTTCCCTGGTGGCACAGTGGTTGAGAGTCCGCCTGCCAATGCAGGGGACACAGGTTCCAGCCCTGGTCCTGGAAGATCTCACATGCTGCGGAGCAACTAAGCCCATGTGCCACAACTACTGAACCTGCACTCTAGAGCCCACGAGCCACAACCACTGAGCCCACGTGTCACAACTACTGAAGCCCACGCACCTGGAGCCCGTGCTCTGCAACGAGAAGCCACCACAATGAGAAGCCTGTGCACCGCGATGAAGAGTGGCCCCCACTTGCCGCAACTAGAGAAACCCGCGTGTAGCAACAAAGACCCAACGCAGCCAAAAATAAATAAAATAAATAAACTTACCAAAAAAATGAAGTAATTAAAACAGAGAAGTAAATCACCCAAGGTCACACAAACAGTAAATGGAGGATTCTGATCCAGGTGACAGATGTAACTTTTAGGCTACACTGTATCCTTTACTATCCCAGCAGAGAACCTCAGCTTTAAGGAGAGGAGACCAATATAGATACAGATATAGATTCACAAATATTTACTTCTTTAACAGTTTGCACAGTTTGTATACCACATCATGGGAAAAAACACTCACCTAAGAATTAAGAGACCCCAAATTCAAGTTTCAGTGCTAAGTTAACTAACCAGCTGCGGGAACCCAGACAAATTATTCAAAACCCTCCCAGCCACATGTTCTTCCTCTGTAAAATGAGAGGTCTGGAAAGTCTAACCAGCTCTTTTATGAGCCTTTGTTGCCTATATTAAAAGAATATAGCACAAATACAAGGCCTAGATAAGACAGTGATTACTGATGACAATGACAACATATCTGACTGGTTCCAACATCACTGTGCTAAAGAAATACTTTATTATAGATAAGAATGTTCTACCAAAACAGAAGTTTGATTTTTGTCAGAGTCACATGGCTTCTGTCAAATATAACTGGACCTAAGTCATTTTTATCCTAAAATCCTATGGTATAACACTGTAAATCAACTATACTGTAATTTAAAAAAATAGTCCTAGAGAGTTCCCTGGCAGTCCAGGGGTTAGGACTCAGCACTTTCATTGCCATGCCCCAGGTTCAATTCCCGGTCAGGGAACTAAGATCCCACAAGCTGCGCAGCACAGCCAAAAAAAGTCCAATGGTATTTCTGAATGCCAAGTGTAGTAACAGTACAGAGCAATGGTGATATTAGTTTCTTCTTCCCTAAGTATTCTTCCTAGGCTCTCCTTTTTACTCCTCTCTGCTTCTTGCTCACACTTAGAGAAATTCAAAACCTACCCTTTAGCCCCTCTGTAGTGGGTGGAATGCTGGCCCCAAAAAAGATATGTCCACATCATACTCCCCAGAAGCTGTGAATATTATCTTATTTGAAAAGATCTTTACAGAGGTTATCAAAGATCTTGAGATGAGAAGATCATCCTGAATTTGCTGAGTGGGCTCTAAATCCAAAGAGAAGTATCCTTATAAGATAGACACACAGAGAAGACACAAAGGTGATGGTGATGTGAAGATGTGAGTGATGTGGCCAGAAGCCAAGAAATGCAGCCACCAGAAGCTGGGAGAGGCAAAGAATTATTCTCCCCAAAGGCCCTCTGAGGGAATGCAGCCTGCTGACACCTTGAATTTGGACTTCTGGCCTCCAGAACAGAGGAGGAAAAAAAAAATCACTATTGTTTTAAGCCGCCCAGTTTATGGTAATCTGTTGCAGCAGTCATAGGAAACTAATACACCCTCCAAACCGCATTTTTTTACCCCTTACTTCTGTAGCTAACTCACCAGCTTTCCTAAGCAAAAGAAATCCATAATTATCCTTCAAAAGCAGCCTAACCTCAACCCTCCCCAATCCCCCACAAAAAAAGAGCAATAAAAGAAATTATAAAAAGCATACACAGACAATTCACGATAAGAACACAAAGGATTAATAAATAGCTTTTTAAAAAAATATACCTTAGTAGTAGTCAAAGAAATACAGATTAAAACATAATGATATCCCAAAAAAGGAAAACAATGAGAATTAGTGAGGATGTGGAGAAAGTAGAGCCCTCGTGTGTTGACAGTCTGAATGTAAAATGGTGCAGTCACTGTGGAAAACAGTTTGGCAGTTCTTCAAAAGATTAAACACAGAGTTACCATACGACCCAACAATTCCACTCCTGGGTGTATACTCAAACAGGTGTTCCTACAGAACCTTGAACACAAATGCTCATAGCAGCACTATTCATAATAGCCAAGAAGTGGAAACAACCCAAATGTCCATTAAGTGAATGAATAAACATTCACACATACAATAATAACCATATAATGGAAGGAATGAGGTACTAATTTATGCTACAACATGGATAAACCTTGGAAACATTATGGTAAGTGAAAGAAGCCAGTCACAAAAGGCCATATATTGTATGATTCCATTTATATTAAATATCCAGAATAGGCAAATTCAAAGAAACGGAGAGCAGGTTAGAGGTTGCCGGGGGTTTGGGGGAGGGAGGAATAGGGAGTGACTGTTCAATGAGTACAGGTTTCCTTTTGGGGTGATGAACATGTTATATATATCATAATGGTGATGACTGCACAATATTGTGAAATGTACTAAATGCCACTGAACTATGTTAAATGGTTAAAATGGTAAATTTTGTTATGTGTAATCTACCAACCCCCCCCAAAAAATATATATATATATATATACACATAAATGATGGCAAGCTAGAAGTGAGCATAAATTGGTATAGCACTTCCAAGAAGAAATTCATCATTACACATGAAATGTGCTTAAAGGTTCATCTAATTTGACTTAATAACTGTCTTACTGTTATATATACTAAAGCAACAGACACTCACAGATTTGGATAAAGTATACACGTTGTAAAATTATTTATCATAAAAAAGTATAAACAAACCACCCAAGTGCCAAGTAATCATTAAAATTTTACAATTCACTCATACTTTGGAATCAAATAACAATTAAAATCATGTTTATGAAGAATACTTAATGGCATGAGAAAACTATTCAAGACATATTTAAAAACATGGGAAAATGATCAACATATAACAGTAAATTTAAAAAGCAGGATACAACATTTTTTTCTCTTATGATCTCAATTTTATAACTCTATATTAGTGTACATATATTGTTTTTCACTGCAAGTGTTTCTGAGGTATTTCCTGAGAATCAAAATATTCCTAAGAGATAAAGTTTCTGCAAATCAATGAGAAAAATATAAACAACACAACAGAAATATGAACAAAAGGACTGAACAGGTAATTCATTGAAGGAGTGAAACATGAAATACACAAGTGTACATGAAATATATGAAAAGATACTCAGCCTCACAAATAGTTAAATTTAGATTAAAACACACATTTTCTTCCCAGCAGATTGAAAACATTTAAGAAAAGCAGTTAATATTTCGTTGCAGATATAGAGAAAAAATTGGTAGAATCTTATTGTTGGTGAGAGGCTAAACTTTTGAAGAGGGCGATTAGGCAATATCTATTAAAACTTAAAATATACATTATTCCTTGGACTCACAGAGTCTAGTTTTATCAATTAATCCCATACAATGACTCCCACAAGTGTAAAAATACTTGTACAAGGGTATTTGATAAAATAAAAATTTGAATATATTCACCAGAAAGATCTTTGTACTGATGTGGGATATTTTTTAAGATGTTATTTATAAATATATAGAATGTTATAATTTGAAATAAATCCCCTTTTTACTTCAGCTTGTTTGAATGAGTTTCTATTACTTGTAATTAATTAACTCTTAACTAGGCACAATAAAATTTCAGGAGAATACTTGCTGATATTGAGAAATACTCATGACAGGACATTAAGTGAAAAAAAAAATCAAAACATAAAATGTTTGCATTTCGCCTTATCACAGTATGTAAAAGTATACACACATACACCCACATATAGTAAAAACTGGAAAGAATATTGGTGATGACTATACACATGTAAACATATGTAAAAATACATCAAGCTATATACTTAGGACTTGTGCTTAAGGCAGACTGCAATACGAACTTTTAAGAATTGGAAGGAACTACAAAAAGACATCAAAATGCTACAAGCTTAATTCTGAATAGTCACTCGTGAGTGACTTATTTCTGTACCTTTCTATAATTTCTAAGTTCCCTATAAGAAATGTACTTTATAATTTAAAGTTTTATTTTTAGAGAGAGAAAATCCACTCCTTACATGGTTGACCTTCAAATATGTTTTTTCCAAACCTCAGAGTCTGTAACTTATGTATAGGCCAAAGGTGTTTTTGTACATATTAAATGAGCATTGAACTAATCAATGAATACATGAGAGACCATGTTTTTGTTCAGGGTCACAGCCAGAGCTAAGCCCTCTACAGCAAATTTTGCAAGACATAAACTACAAAGCTAGAGAACAGAATACTCTTTCCCTCTCCTGAACCCCAGCAACACCTCATTATCTGCTCCTCACTTAAGGAACTGATCCTCTTCCACAGCTATTGGTTTATGTATGCCTGACTTGTCAGAAGACTATGAGCTCCACAAGAACAGCAACTCTATCTCACACATGTATGCAAACAATTGTCCCATCACTAAGTTGGTCTTTCAATAACAGAAAGGTATATGGTAGAGGACTTTAGAGACAGGGAAAAAAGGTTCCTAATTCTTGCTATGGGAACTCAAGCATGTTATTTAAATTCCCTGCACTTTAGTTTCCTAATCCGTAAAGCGAGGATAATGTCATTTGGTACCTAGAATTGAAATGTATTCACTAAACAATAAATAGCTATTAATTTAGTTATGAGGGATTGAACAGTTTACTCTAGCCTCATTTCCTTGTCTGTGTTCCCCATTAACTACAGTGTACTTGTGAGTGGGATGGTCAGCAGAGGCTAGTACAAAAGTGGGTAGAACAAAGCTAACTGGTCCTTACGAAGACTGACTCAATGACCCTGGCCTTATTAAATTCATCACACTCATAACCAACTGAGCTAAGCAGCCAACAGAGCTAGACCAGGAGACCAACAATCCTCCACAAAACACTAAACATTCTTCTAGAAGATAAAACTACAGATGCTTAAATACCAACTTTCCACACAATAAAAGTGCAGTGGAAAGAATGTGTTTCACAGAGATGTGAGAAAATGGGGGTAAAAGAAGAATGCTAGCTTAATTACTTAGCAAAGAAAGGGATTAAATACCATTTGAACATACAGAACCTCAGAGCTAAGCAAAACTGGATGGATGTCAGTTTAGCAGGTGATACGTCTAGGTATTCGTTTTATTTTTCCCAATAAGAGATTGTGATCCTAAGTCCATGGGACTGGTTAAATAAACTAAAACTAGATTCATTTAAAAAAAAAAAAAAAAAGGTTCATCTGAACTATTATAAAATTTAGCTTTATACATTAAAAATTACAAAATAATCACAGTGCAATACAAAATGCCTCTCACATCACCATCTTACCTCTAAATCTGACGTTGGCCCTCAGCTTTTTGAGTATGGGTAAACAATCATTGCTACTCTCCTCCTCTACAGACCCCACCTTCTTTATTACTCAGCACTTAGAAAAGTTGTGGAAGTCTGGCTTCTTTAAGTTCTAAAAAGTTAAGTACTATGCCTTATATCAGAAAAATATATATATATGATTACATACAATTCTTTGAAAATCTGAATAAGCAGCCTTTACCTTTTCATAATTAATACAAATCTTTATCAAATACCTACTATGTAAAGCATTTCTTCTAGCAAAGCTCAGAAATTTGTCTACCTGACTCTGGGACAAGAGAAGTTATAACATAGTTCTGTAATTTTTTAATTTGTATAATGACCTACGGTTTTTATAATCAGGAAAAAAAATTTTAATGTAATGGTCATTGTCAAATAAAGACTCCAGGGAAGGGACTTCCCTAGTGGTCCAGTGGTTAAGAATCCATCTTGCAATGCAGGGGACGTCTGTTTGATCCCTGGTCAGGGAACTAAGATCCCACATGCCATGGGGCAACTAAGCCCATGCTCCACAACTAATGAGCTCGCACACCACAACTAATGAACCTGTGTGCCACAACTAGAGAGAAGCCCACACACTGCAACGAAGGGCCCACGCGCTGCAACAAAAGATCCCGCGTGCCACAACTAAGACCTAAGATGCAGCCAAAAAATAAATAAATAAAACTTTTCTAAATTAAAAAAAAAAAGACTATGGGGAAAACTAGAAAAGAGACATTTAACTTACTCAAAATAAAACCTCTGGTTTTCTTCAACAATATAACAATAATTAATACCTATCTTCATGACATTGTTAGAAAGCCATTATTCTAAAACTACAAAAATAAAGAAAAAAAGGACACCAGAGATGACACAACTGAGAAAGGAACCAATTCTTTTGACATTCCTGGAGAGTAATTCTAATGTATTACTGTTTTTAATGAATGTAATTTGTTGTAAATTGGGTTTATCCACTTATAAATCCTAGCTTATGATTATTATTTCTAAATCATTTCCTTCTCTGTCTTCCTGACTTTAAAAATCCTGAAAGTTTCTTTACAATAGCCAGGTCATGGAAGCAACCTAAATGCCCATTGACAGACGAATGGATAAAGAAGATGTAGTACGTATATGCAATGGAATATTACTCAGCCATAAAAAGGAACGAAATTGGGTCACTTGTAGAGACGTGGATGGATCTAGAGACTGTCATACAGAGTGAAGTAAGTCAGAAAGAGAAAAACAAATATCGTATATTAACACATATATGTGGAACCTAGAAAAATGGTACAGATGAACCGGTTTGCAGGGTAGAAATACAGACACAGATGTAGAGAACAAACGTATGGACACCAAGGGGAGAAAGTGGCAGGGGAGGTGGTGGTGGTGGGATGGATTGGGAGATTGGGATTGACATGTATACACTAATATGTATAAAATAGATAAGTAATAAGAACCTGCTGTATAAAAAAATAAATTAAATAAAATACAAAAAATCCTGAAAGTTTCTTAGTTGCTTCCCATTACCTTTCATTATAAAGAATATGGTAAATCAGAAGTCATAGCCAGCACCCAACAATAACCACAAAAAGATGCAACCTGCAGGTTACACTGAAGGATTTCTGAGGTTAGTAGGTACAAACCTCTTTTTCTTCTTTTCAAAGAAAACAGACCTCAGACAAACAGCATAAAACATCCTGAAACAGCCACACAAAAAACAGAACTTCTTAGAAACAAAGCCCCAGTAACTATTTGGTCTAAGAAAAACATTTCCAGAACTGATAAGAATGGGGAGACAGGAAAATATATATATAAAAAATAACAACCAGCCTTAACTACAATTCAAAAAACGAGTGACCTGACTCCTCCCCTGACAGAGTTCCTCTACTGCATTGTGGGTTGGGGACTGATCAAAGAGGCCATGCCACAGCTCTGCCACTCGATGATTAAGCCATTGCTTCAATATACCCAAATTTAAAAGAATAATCTCGGGAATTCCCTGGCAGTCCAGTGGTTAGGACTCTGGGCTTTCATTGTCGAGGGCTCAGGTTCAATCCCTGGTTGGGGAACTAAGATCCCAAAAGCCATATGACGCAGCCAAAAAAAAAAAAAAAAAAAAGAATAATCTCATCACTGGTGAGATAGCAGACAGAAGACCTGGATTCTAACAGTTCTTTCTAACTTTCTGGGTAACAGTGGACAAAAAATTATATTTTCAAATGGGACTGAAAATATTAAAAACTGTTTTAAAACTATTACATCTTATTTTTTTTTAATTTTATTTATTTATTTATTTAATTTTGGCTGTGTTGGGTCTTCGCTTCTGTGTGTGGGCTTTCTCTAGTTGTGGCGAGCAGGGGCCAGTCTTCATCGCGGTGCACGGACCTCTCACTGTCGCGGCCTCTCTTGTTGCGGAGCACAAGCTCCAGACGCGCAGGCTCAATAGTTGTGGCTCAAGGGCTTAGTTGCTCCGCGGCATGTGGGATCTTCCCAGACCAGGGCTCGAACCCGTGTCTGCTGCACTGGCAGGCAGATTCTCAACCACTGTGCCACCAGGGAAGCCCAAAAACTATTAAATCATTTACAAATATTAATCATTACCATCTGTCAAAAGTGGTGGCTGGACTATCTCAGACCTAGCTCTGACAGTTTTTGATTCTGTGACCAATATAAATGAATGCACACTTATATTATGTTTTGCCACCTAGAAGTAGTTTAGAAAACAAGAAATCCCACACTCACAGAGGGATGAAGCTTAATAAGAGGAACCTCCACACATCTTCTCCCTGCTCACAGCCTCTCAGCACTCCATGAAAACATTTTAGATTAACGCAGCTAGTTCAGCCCATTCAGTAGACCACAGATGGCCTAGCAAAATTTTGACCTGAATTGCCCATCACACTAATGAACAAAAGAAACAAACAAGAACTACTAACCTGGCTCTCTTTAACAAGAAACTATGATAGATCCCGTGGATGACCATCAAGCAAATATCCTAAGTATAACATTTGAGAAACTTGATGGTCTAAACCATAGCTGTTCCCATCTAACTTCCTGGAGCCATACCCGACCCCTTGGAAGCACACTTGGAAGAAAACAGCTTGAAAGCTAGCACATGCCCTCGTTTTCCACCACGACAGGACTCTGACACTCACAAACCCAGTCCAGGGTTCTGTATACTCTAAACTAAAATCAGTCATTACAAAACATCTGGAACATAGACATTTGACCAGTAACTGCCTCACTTAATAACTTTTGAGAACTAAACCTAAAAATCTGGCAACGATAGTCTCTGTGTAATCACTGAATTCCACAAGAAGTCACCAGCTTCTAAAGGGCAAGGCTTTCTCTCTTTTACTAGGTCCTATGCCGTATCAGCAGTAACCTAAAACATATCAACATAGGTTCCCTCATGTGTACCTAGGTTCCTAAGAGACCTCTAAGACCACCTGACAGTAATTCAAATCCAGAATTTGGCAACAGGAATTGAGATGCCAACAGGAATTGAGAAGCCAAGCCAAGTACAAGTACACCTTCCTCCAGAGTTAGCAAAAAACAACAAGCTTATAAAAGGATATAGGACTGGAAATGGGTATTGCCGAAGGAGGCCCTAGGCAAAGAAAACTATTTATAATCTAGTACAGAAGGAAGGAAGGGCGGAACAGAGTCTAAGAACTTGGTTTAAGCACGAAACACTGTGACTCGGGATTTCCTCCTAAGAAGAGAGGAGCAGAGCCCCGTTGTTATTAAAGTAAAATCCACTTACCTTCAATGTGATCCTCCCTACCTGAGAGAGTGTGAAGTAGGGTGCTCTTATGTTAAAAATATAGCCTCTCCAACTAAATTTAGCATATAATTTTAAATCACCTTGGGGCTGCTCTGTAATTGTTTTCTGTGTGCTAGTAGTGTCTCCTCTTGACTTCTTATTTGCTCTACCTTATAAAAGGAAACACATGACCTAACTTAGGAAATCTCCCCCTTCTACCCTGAACTCTGGAAGTATCCACAGATGCCTGAGGTAAGCTACCAGGATTTGAGTTTTGCTTCAGCTAGGAGTCTGAGCTTCAGAGCAGGGATGCCTTTATAAAATGATCATGAGAGAATCTGTGCTGAATTGACCAGACTGGTAGAGGAAAATAAAAATTAAGGTTATTTCAAATTGACTCCCTGTTTGAAACTGGCTCATCAAACTTTTTATACCCACTTCATCTCTGAGAAGAGATAACTTTTTTTTTCTTTTAAATAAGATATCCTTCTTAGTCACCAAGAATATGCAAATCAAAATCACACTGAGATAACCACTTTACACCCACTAGGATGCCCATGATCAAAAAGATAATAAGTGTTGGTGAGGATATAGAGTGTGGAACCCTCAAACACTGCTAGTGGAAATGTAAACCAGTGCAGCTGTTTTGGAAAAGAGTCTGCAATTTCTCAAAAGGTTAAACATACAATTGCCACATGACTCAGCTATTCCACTCCTAGGTATATACCTAAGAGATATGAAAACATATGTCCACACAAAAATATGTACACAAATGTTTACAGTAGCATTATTTATAATAACCAAAAAGTATATAAATAACCCAATGTCCATCAACTTACGATAAGTAAAATGTGGTATATTTATACAATATCATTCAGCCATAAAAAGAAATGATATATTGATACATGCTACAACATAGATGAACCTTGAAAACATGCTAGGTGAAAGAAGCCAATCACAAAAGACCATATATTGTGATTCCATTTATATGTAATGTCCAGAATAGACAAACCCATAAAGATCAAAGGTAGATTAGTGGTTCCCAATCAACCTACTGCCCTCAAACTCTCTTCTTTCTCCAACTCATCAGCACCTGTTTTTACGAAATTATAAGTACAATAACAAAAATAACTTTCATTTTAATAAAAGGTCTAGAAGGATCTATATTAAAATGTTAACTACTATGAAGAGATTAAGTTTTTCTTATTATCATGGATGTGAAGAATAATGATGTGAACTAGTACTGATTTGGTGATAAGAAAATAAAAGTTTTTTCACCCAAGGAGGAAAAAAAAAAGTAGATTAGTGGTGGCTTAAAGCTGGGATGTTAGGGAGTTGGAAGGATATGGGAAGTAACTGCTAAACGGTATAGGTTTTGGGGGGAGAGTGATGAAAATATTCTAAAATTGACTTTAGTCATGATTTCGCAACTCTGTGAATATACTAAAAAACACTGAATTGTGTACTTTAAATAGAATTAAATCTCAATAAAGATTTTTTATATATTAGAGAGAGAAAGATAAGACACATATATAAGTGATAAAGCAACTGGAGCAAAATGTTAACAGTGAATCTGGAAAAAGGATGTACTGAAGTTCTTTGTACCATTCATGTCAATGTTTGGTGTGAAATTACATTAAAAGAAAAAGCTAGGCTTCCCTGGTGGCGCAGTGGTTGGGAATCCGCCTGTCAACGCAGGGGACACAGGTTCAAACCCTGGTCTGGGAAGATCCCACATGCCACGGAGCAAATAGGCCCGTGAGCCACAACTACTGAGCCAGTGCACCACAACTACTGAAGCCCACGCACCTAGAGCCCGTGCTCCTCAACAAGAGAAGCCACCGCAATGAGAAGCCCGCGCACCGCAACGAAGAGTAACCCCCACTCACTGCAACAAGAGAAGAGCCCGCGCGCAGCAACAAAGACCCAAAGCAGCCAAAAATAAATAAAACTATTTTTTTTAAATATATTAAAAAAGAAAAAGCTAAAAAAATTAAGATCTCGGGCTTCCCTGGTGCCGCAGTGGTTGAGAGTCCACCTGCCGATGCAGGGGACACGGGTTCGTGCCCCGGTCCGGGAAGATCCCAAATGGCGCAGAGCAGCTGGGCCCATGAGCCATGGCCACTGAGCCTGCACGTCCGGAGTCTGTGCTCCGCAACGGGAGAGGCCACAACAGTGAGAGGCCCGCATACCGCAAAAAAAAAAAAATTAAGATCTCTCTCTTGATAATCATGCACAGTATTCTTGCTTAACATGAAACGGAAACCTGCACTAGACAAAACTGCCATGTCTGTTCCCACCCCTGCCAGACAAGTATTTTACTTGTCTCCCCCACACTCATCAAACTACTGCAAAGCATGCAAAGCAGCACTCCAGTAGCAGAAAAGAAGGATAAAACGTGGCAAGGGAGACAAATATTCTCCAACTTTCTCAGAGCCTCAGTTTCCTCATCTGTAAAGTCAGAAGGTTATATAGTCTCTAAGAGAGCTTCCATGTTTGACATTCCATGATTCTGTTGTTCTAATTTCATTGCCCAATATAGTTAAGGAGAAGTATGATCTGACCAGTCCTCTGGCTTTCCTGGACAGGGAGCATTTTTTCTCTCTTCTAATGGTGACATTAAGAGATGATTTCAGGGTATGTCAATGTTCTAAGCAGGTTCATACAGGACACTGGCCAGTTTCCCAACTATCTATGTTCCTAAGCCCTCTCTTCAATTCTTGGTAAGACCCACCACTCAGAGCCTGGGAAACTGCAGTAGTGGATGCATAAACCTAGGATACTTATATCTCAATGCTGGGTGCAGGTCAGTGCAGAGGAACGTAAAGATTCCATAGTAAGAAATAGGTTACTAGCATTCTGGAAACTTAACTCTCAGGCAGAGATAGGGAACGTAAACTCAGGAGTCCCACGTCATGGTAAACCTTCTCCTGCAGTTACCTGGTGGTGACCATAAGAAGAAAAATGGAAAATGAATATGCCCAAAACACCCATCCATCAAAGAGGCAGAAAGAGGGACTGGACTCTACTACCATCTGCCCCACTTAGAATGGGCCAACAATAATGAAAAACCAAAATCAAAAATGTTTCTTCCAGATTTGCTTATCTCCTTGACAAACTCAAAAAGCTAACAAGCAGATACCATTTCTCAAAGTTGGCTAGACTTCTGCTTCACCAATAGATTACCTTTCTCTCCTTCAACCCAAAGTACTCCCTCAACTAACCAGAAGAGAAAACAAAATTAATTTTCATATCTTCCTCTGTTCCTTGCACAACAAATAACTACATGACTTGCCTAAATGCTTAAGTCTAGAGGAAAGGGGAGAGGTGACATGGAGAGACTCCTATAAATTCAATGATCAGAGTCTATATTCAACACAGCAAGCTCTATGTTTATTGCTGCAAACAGAAAAAAATGAATCTTAAACTTTCTCCATAAAGCCAGAAGGAACACTGAGCATCTCTGATCTGCTTGTTCTGGATTCACTCCTAGAGTATAGAAGCTATCTGATGTATATAACTTAATTTGCTTGGAGAGAACATAGACTCCTTGGTACCTCCCTAGAGAACCTGGGTGCAATTCACAATTTCCTGTAGTTTCATTTACTATGACATCATCAGTTTAGGAGCTATAAGGCAGAGAGAAAATGCACCCTGGAGAGTCTCAAGACTGACCCGCAAAGAGCTATTTGTATTCTGTTTTGTTTTCCTCAAAGATTCCCTCTGGGTAGTCCAGATTCCCCTATCAACCCACCAGAAATGAAATGAAGGAAAAGAAGAAATCCTTCAATCAGTGCTTATTCTAACAAAGGCCACCTATTGAATAAATAGTCTTGGCATTCCACTACTGCAACCACACTTAAAAAGATAGAAAAATACCCTTCCTTACACATTTTATACAGCTCATCCCCCCCCTTCTTTATTCTCTCAATAAGCTTTCACAGGTATACAATTTGAGCTTGCTGAAAAGCCACATAATTAACAGATATTCACTAAAAGAGAATTAACCTTTTGAGAATCTACTTGATGAGACACTTTTTATTTACATTCTCTTTTTCATAGATGAGGACCCCAGCAGAGTTATCTAACTTGGCCCCCAGTCACAGAATTAGTCAACAGCAGAGCAAGAATGTTTAACCCCAAAACCCATGCTCTCACTGACAAATCACTTCCCGGCTCCACTCCTAAGCTTTATCATTTGCAAAACATTCTCTTTATTTTTGAAAATCGAATGTCTATAAAATTTAATAGACACTTAAAAGCACAACATAAAAATCACACTGGTTTATTCCACCAGTTTAAAGTTTCTTTTACTGGGGAGAACTGTATCATTTTTAGTCTTTCTCAACATGTTAGTGTTTTCTAAAGACCCAGCCAAGCAATGAGATGCAGTTTAGTGTCACGAGAGGAGCACTGGATCAAAGTCAAGCAATTAACTAGCAGGACATAGGCCCTACTGTCCTTCCTGGGCCTCATTTTCCTCTCTGAGGTCCCTTCTAGTTCCAGTACCATGAACTGAATTCCAACAACTATTGACACATCGCAAAGTCACAAATTTAACAAATAGGAAACACAGATGAAAAATTAACATCAGTATTATAAAAATTTGAAGACCTAAAAAAGTGAAAAACTACTCCAACAAGAGGCCTAGTATTAACTGTATTACTGATTCATGATTTTTTCTCCACCTGCTCTGCTATTGATTTGAGGAAATAGTGTATTTGCTCTGACCTTGCTAAAGGTCATCAATTTATCACTTTTTTAGAAGTCCATTTTGACAAATAGGACAATCTAAAAGAAATGGATAAATTTCTAGAAACGTACAACCTACCAGACGGAATCATGAGAAAATAGAAAATCTGAACAAACCAATAATAAGTAAGGAAATTGAATCAGTAATCAAAAACCTCCCAACAAAGAAAAACCAAGGACCAGATGGTATCCCTAGTGAATTCTACCAAACATTTAAAGAAGAATTAACATCAATCTTTGTCAAACTCTTCCAAAAAACTGAAGAGGTCAGAACACTTCCAAACTCATTTTACGAGGCCACTCTGATACCAAAGCCAGGTAAGGACACTACAAGGAAAAAAAACTATAGGCCAGTATCCCTGATGAATATAGGTGTAAAAATTCTCAGTAAAATATTAACAAACCAAATTCGATAACACATTAAAAGGATCATACACCATGACCAAGTGGGATTTATCCCTGGGATTTAAGAAAGGTTCAACATATGCAAATCAATAAATGTGATACAACACACTTAAAAAAAAAAAGTCCATTTCGAAGTATGCACCTTTTTTTTTTTTCATAAGAAACACTGAAATTTTTCTGATGGGGGGAAAAAAACCACACAAAACCTGTCCTGTCACCTCCGAAGCAAAGTAAAATTAGTCAACAGGATAATCACCTTCAGGAGAGAAACTTTACAGTAAACACATCATGACAGAACAGCAAAAAGGAGTATCTCTCATCAAATCAGGATGACACAACAAACCGCCACCCACATGAAACGTGCAAACTGGACACTCCAGACAAAAACTTTTCCAAACCTTGAGATTCAAAGGCTCCAATGACGGTGCAGTGGAGTTCGCGGGGATCTTACAACTCTGACACCGGTGCAGTGGAATTCATGGGATTTTACAATTCTGACACTCTTGGGCAATTAGTGCCAAATCTGATCTGGGCCCTATCTTCACTTCTCCACCACTTCCCTTTGAAAGATGACTTGAGAAGCATCACTACGCAACCCAGGCTCTCCAACTAGGCTGCTGCCCTTTTATTCACAAATGACGCTGGCCTCATAAAAGACATAAATTATTTTCAATAAAATATGGCACGGCCCCGGAGTACAAGCCCTTTCTAGATGTAAGGGAGTTCTCACCCTCCTTGGTGTGGCCCAAGTTCACTTTATTACTTCACGTCCCATCAACCCAGGGGGCCCAGCCCAGCGCTGGGTTAGAACGGTTTTGAGGAACTGCAATCACAGGCTTCTTGGGAAGAGGCCAGATAAACTCACCAAGTTTTTGTTTTTTGTTGTTTTTTTTTTTAAGTCTGGGTGGAACTTACTTTCACCAGGACGTGGGATATCTTCTTCCCTCCCTAATGGGTGTTCGAGGACAAGCTTCCCTTTATTTTATACTAAGTCACTCAACCTTCACCAGACTGTGAAGACAACCCTTCTCTCCTCCTCATCCGGGAGGACCTGGCCACAGCTCAGCGGGGAGCAGGGGTCGTTCGGAACCCTCAAGGCTCAGAGCCCCTCGTCCGTTTCCCCTCCTCCAGAGTGACGCCCCCTACCCCGCGCCCGCCCTGGGTCCTTCCGACCGACCCTCGCCCTGCTCCCGGGACAAAGCGGAGGTGGGGTGGTTTCCTCAGGGGTCCCCGGCGGCCGCGGGGAAGAAGCCCCGGGCTCAGCGAGCACTCACCCGACAGCTCGTCCGGCTCCAGCCCGGTCTCAGTGTCCAGCCCGCAGATGACAAAGTAGTCGGCGAAGCGACTGGGCGCCGAGCCCCCTCCACCGCCGCCGCCGCCGCTCATGGCGCCGGGGCCGAGCCGGGCCGGGCCGTGCGGAGCGCGGAGCCCCCGCACCGGGCGCCCGCCCGCCCTCAGGCCGCCCCTCCCGCCGGCGCCGACGCTACCGCGGCTCCGGCCGCCGCCCCCGGCCTTGGCCCGGTCCCCGCGGCCGCCGCGGCTGCCGTGACGGGGCAGGGGGGCACCGGGCCGCCCCGCGCCGCATCCTGGACGCCTTCCCCTCCGCGCCGCCGCCGCCGCCAGCCGAGAGCGCCGCGGACGGAGGTAGCCTGGAAAAGGGCGTAAAGCGCTGAGGAGAACCCCCACCGCGGCCCCCTCCCGCCGCGCCTGCGCAGGCGCCTTCGGGGAGGGGGCGGGCGCCTCGCGGAAAAGATGACGTGATGCTCTTCGGGCAGGCTGGCCGCAGCTTCCCAGGCAGTCTCCGCAGCGCGGCGGGCAACTACTGGGCCGCCCGCAACCTCCACCCCCTCGGGGCTGCGACTCCTTTAGGGAAGGCAGAGGAGGTGCGGGATGGATGGACGCATCCCGCAGAGCCGGGACCCTGGCCTACGCTCCGCCTCCCACTAGAGGTCCGGCGATCTCCTGTTTAGACCGGCCCTGTCACAGCAATAGGGTCGCAGGATTGAGCTCGGAAGCTCACCTCATCCTAACTCCAGGAAGCCCACCGGCCTAGATCCCAGATAGCGCCTTCTCCCTGACCCCGCTCCCTAACGTCCACGCCCAGCCCTTTCCCGAGTAGAGCTGAGGATTCCCCCTCTTTTGGCCGAGGTGGATCTGCCCGCCCTATATTTACCCTTGGCTTACAAATGGGGAAACTAAGGCTCAGAAAGAAGCAAGGGCTTTCCCCAAGGTTACATAGAGTCTAAGAGACAAAGCCTGGACCAGAATCTTGGGCTCGTGGTTAGTCCCCGCTCCCTCCCCCCCAGTCCAGCCAGGCCTTTTCCCATGCACCAGGCTGTCCCTTTTTCTCTCCTAGAGCCTCCAGAGACCCATGCCACTTGGGAGCTCCCCTTCTGCTTCTGAGAATTCTCAGTTCCATCCCTGAGTCGGTCCTCCTGAGAGAAGTGGGGGATGAGGAGGAGAAAAACTTGCCTCCTGTTACTTGTGTTGGGACCCCGCGATTTGGTTTCCTACAGAAGCTAAGCAGGAAACTGGAGATCAGAAAACAAGAAGATAATATGTAGAGTGGTTACTAAAATGGGCTCTAGAAACAATGCTTAGATTTGAATCTGGACTTTATCATTTACTGTGTGACCTTGGGCAATCTCCAGGAGCCAGCAGTCATGTTTTCTGTGAAGATTACATGAGATAAATACGCATACAGTTTAAGTAGTCAGAATAGTGCCTGGAAGTAGAAGGCACTCAATAAATATTAGAGATTATATTATTATTCCAGCAAGAGGTGTGCCTAGGGTTTGCTCTAGCAGGCTGCTGCTAAAGGCCCTAGAAGGCAGCTGGCTTCCCCAAGGGCTGACCCTGGGCTATCTCCTGCGTTTTCTCCTGGGTACCTCTCTTAAGTATTGGTTGGGGGGGAGGTGGCTTGGAGGTCACAGCCAATGTCACTTGGAACCATAGTACCTGCTCCTCTTTGTATGTAACCTGCCTGAACTAGTAAGAGAAAAGTGTAGAAAAGGTAGCTTCACAAAGTGCATTTAGGGTGATGCTTCACCCTATCTTGCATGCTGGGGTTGCAGAGACAGTAGAGGAGGTTTAGAGAGCTAAATGGTTACAAAGCACAGAAGAGGGGCATCTTTCCAGGTTGGGGGATGGTCAGGGAAGGCTTCCAGAAGGAGATATAATCCGACCTGAGTTCCAAAGGATCAAAAAGAATTTCTCAAGTAAAAGGGGGAGGAAAGGATGTTTCAGGCAGCGTGTGCAACAACAGGGAGTGACAGATTAAAATGGTTACATACAGGCAACAACAAGTAATTCACTTCTCTGGGAGACAGAGAATTAAAAGGAGATAAAACCAGGGAGAGAGGAGGGCAACAGAGCAGGAAAGGCTTCCAATGCCAGGCTAAAGAATTTACCCTGTAAATTTACCCTGTGTTAGAGGAATGGTAAACTGCAGGAATTAAAGCTGAGGAGGGACTTCCCTGGTGACACAGTGGTTAAGAATCCGCCTGCCAATGCAGGCTACACGGGTTCAAGCCCTGGTCCAGGAAAATCCCACATGCTGCGGAGCAACTAAGCCCGCGTGCCACAACTACTGAAGCCTGTGCAAGGCACTGCAATGAGAAGCCCACACACCGCAAAGAGGAGTAGCCCCTGCACTCTGCAACTAGAGAAAGCCCACGCACAACAATGAAGACCCAACGCAGCCAAGAATTTAAAAATAAATAAATTTAAAAAAAAATAGAGACTTAATTTTTTAAAAAATAAACAAAATAAAGCTGAGGAGTGACAAGCTCTGACTCACATCTTAGAATGATCACTCTGGGAGTCATGTGGAAGAAGAGGCTTCAAAAAGTCTTAATTATCCTCAGTTTGAAGCCCAGAAACTTTTTATCCAATGTGTCCAGGGTGATCAGGTGCTAGGAGACCTCTCACACTAACTCAACTCATAAAACAAGTTAGAAACGAAAGACTGTATTAATTTGCCCTGGGAAATGTAACTGCTCAGAGACCCAGAATACTCAACTGTAAAGTGATCTCCTTCCCAGTAGGAAATATGTTTGGCAGAGTGATTGCTTCTGCCAGAGTCAGAGAAAAAAAACAGAGCTGAATGCTTTTAAGTTTCAGTTTAAATCCTCACTCCCACTCCTACTAGCTGTATGAGCTGAGGCACATCAGTTAACTTCTCTGGAATGAGAATAATCAACCTTTCCCCCCACAAGATTGCTTTTAAGATTCATAAATTAATTTTTTTAATGAATGAAGAAAGGAATTTTAAATATCTGGAACATAGTATACTCTTAATAAGCGGCAACCTGGGGCACCCACTTCAGAATGAAGGATCTGAGAGAGAGCAAGTCGACATCTGAGGGAAGATAAATCCAGGAAAGGGCATGAGGAAAAAGTGTGCCAGGAGTGGTCAAGGAGCAATAAGAAGGTTAGGATGGCTGGGAAGTGTTGGGGGTGGGAGGAGTGGGAGAAGATGGTAGGTGTGGTGATGTTGGCTTGTAGTTCACCAAATAATCATGTTTCGCCTTCCACAGTGTGTGGAGTTGTCCCTAGGAAGCAGCTGCCTGGTCAGGGACAACGTTTCCCACCCCACTTGCATTCACATGTTGGTCATGTGACTGGTTCTCACCAATAGAATATGTGAAGGACTTTATGTGTGTCATTGCTAGATTAGTGTATTTAAGAAGCAAATGAGGGGGGACTTCCTGGTGGCTCAGTGGACTTCTGTGCTCCCAATGCAGGGGGCCAGGTTTGATTCCTGGTCAGGGAACTAGATCCCACGTGCATGCTGCAACTAAAAGTTCACATGCCACAACTAAGGAGGCTGCGAGCTTCAACTAAGGAGGCTGCGAGCTGCAACTAAGGAGTCTGCGGCCGCAACTAAGACCCAGCACAACCAAATAAATGATTAAAAAAAAGAAGAACAAGCAAATGAAGGGACTTCCCTGGTGGTCCAGTGGTTAAGAATCCACCTTCCAATGCAGGGGACGTGGGTTCGATCCCTGGTCGGGGAACTAAGATCCCACATGCCGCAGGGCAACTAAGCCCACACACTGCAACTACTGAGCCTGCACTCTGGAGCCCACGAGCTCTGCAGCCAGCGCACAACAACTAGAGAGAAGCCCACGCACCACAACGAAGACCCAGTGCAGCCAAAATTTTAAAAAATAAATAGAAAAAGAAGCAAATGAGAGAAAAGGGAACCCTTCCTACACTGTTGGTGGGAATGTAAGTTGGTGTAGCCACTATGAAAAACAGTATAGAGCTTCCTCAGAAAACTAAAAATAGAATTACCATGTGATCCAGCAATCCCACTCCTGGGCATATACCCAGACAAAACTATAATTCAAAAAGATACATGCACCCCTATGTTCATAGCAGCACTATTCACAATAGCCAAGACATGGAAACAACCTAAATGTCCATCAAGAGATGCATGCATAAAGAACATGTGATATATATACAGTGGAATACTACACAGCCATAAAAAAAGAAAGAACTATTGCCATTTGCAGCAACATGGATGCAACTAGAGATTATCATACTAAGTGAAGTAAGTCATAAAGAGAAAGACAAATACCATATGATATCACTTACATGTGGAATCTAAAATATGGAACAAATGAACCTATCTATAAAACAGAAACAGGAAGGGCTTCCCTGGTGGCGCAGTGGTTGAGAGTCTGCTTGGTAATGCAGGGGACACGGGTTCGAGCCCTCGTCTGGGAAGATCCCACATGCCGCGGAGCAACTAGGCCTGTGAGCCACAACTACTGAGCCTGCGCGTCTGGAGCCTGTGCTCCACAACAAGAGAGGCCACGATAGTGAGAGGCCCGCGCACCGCAATGAAGAGTGGCCCCCACTTGCCACAACTAGAGAAAGCCCTCGCACAGAAACGAAGACCCAACACAGCCAAAAATAAATAAATAAACAAATGTGGGGTTTAAAAAAAAAAAAAAAAACAGAAACAGACTCACAGACATAGAGAACAAACTTGTGGCTGCCAAGGGGGAGGGGATTGGGAGAGAGAAGGACCAGGAGTTGGGGATTAGTAGATGTAAACTATTATATATAGGATGGATAAACAACAAGTTCCTACTGTATAGCCCAGGGAACTGTATTCAATATCCTGTGATAAACCATAATGTAAAAGAATATTAAAAAAAGAATGTCCATATGTGTATAACTGAGTCACTTTGCCGTACAGCAGAGATTGGCACAGCATTGTAAATCAACTATACTTCAATTTAAAAAAAAAGAAATTAAAAAATAAGCAAATGAGATTAATTAATTGATTAAAAATTTAAGAAACAAATGAGGCTTCTTCCCTCTCTCTTTTTTGCCTTCCACCAGCTAAAAGTAGAGAATTATGAGGTTCTAAGGAATGGCAAAACAGAAGACAGAGGAGCCTGGATCTCTGAATCAACTACATGGAGGAAAGTCTCCAGCTGACCAAGAATACCCGCACTGGGCTCTTTGGTGAACAAGAAACAGACTTCAATTGTGTGAAGCCACTGGTACTGTGGGGTTTATTTGTTATAGCAGCTAGCATTACCATCACCCAAGTAGAATGTGTTGGGGTAGGGGAAGCAGATCACGGAGAGCCTTGTAGCTGCACTGTAAAGATTTTGTCTTTGTCTCTGAATAAAAGGAAAAGTCACTGTAGAATTTTGAACAAAGGAGTGTCATGATCTGCCTTGTTTAAAAGGATATGTAAGGTACCATTTTAAGCACTTCATATATATTAACTCTGCCTTGAACTTGTCCTGAACTCAGATTTGTATATCCAACTGACTTCTTATCATCTCAATCTGGAGGTCTAAGAGGCATCTCAAAGTTAACATATTCCAAATCAAATTTCTAATTTACACCCGTAATATGCTGCCCCTTCCACATGCTTTCCCCATCTCAGTAAGTGAAAGCACTTCATGCTTTCAGTTCATGCCAAAAACCTTACACTCATTCTTCTCTCTCTCTCTCTCTTTCCCTCCCTCCCCACACCTACACCACACACACACACACACACACACACACACACACACACACACACAGTCCACGTAATATCCATTAGAAAATTCTATTGGTTCTGAAAATTTTAACAATGAGTAAAGCATAGCACAGTTCTGTCTACTTTTAACCCTTGTTTGGTTCAGAAAGTTATAAAAGGAAGCTGGAAAAAGAACAGGTTACTGAAAGTGTGAAACATCCTGGTTACACGAAATCCAGAAAATCACTAAGCATGTTTTGAAAAATACTTTGTAACTGTATCTTATAAGTTACCCCTACCTTTAGTGAGTGTTGCTGGATAATGATATTAATAATGGAAAAACTGGGAAAAAAGACAAATTCATATTATATAAAATACAATGATATATACAGTGCATGTAATAATCCTTTATTTTTAATATAAAAGAAAAAGTATATAATTTTTATTAATAAATCAGTTTCTTTCCCTTTGCTTAATATATATTCAACAAATATTTTTAAAATATCATTTTGAAAGATACCAGATTACCTGCCTTATTACTCCCTTGGGTGTTAGTTCTTCCCTGGAGAAATGCAGGAACAGCAGGGCTAACCTTGCAAGTCTGTACCTTACAAAAGCAACACCAAAGTAAAGGGAGGGAGGATATGATCACAATAGATCAGCCCAAGAGCAGAGCAAATGAGCCCCTAGGAAAGGTCCACACAGATCTACTCACAGAGCCAAACCTTGCTTTGAAAGCTAGAATGAGGTCATGGCGTATCTTCAATCAACACTAACTGCAAAATTATATATATTTGTATTGCAGTGTTGTTTGTAAGAGAAACCCCCTTCCCCACCCCCCAAAAAAAAAAACTGGAAACAATCTAAATATCCAGCTTTAGGGAACGGGTTAAAGAAACTACAGCTTGTAAATATTGAAATATTATGCATCTGCAAAACAAAACAGGAAGACAAGGAAAGAAGAAAAGACAAGGAAAAAAATAAAAGAGACTCATTAGGTACTGATACAGAAAAAAATCCAAGATATATCGCTAATATAAAAAGCAAGTGCAAAACTGTGTGTGTAACAGTTCAAACATGGAAGTAACCCAAGTGTCCATCGATAGGTGAATGAATAAGTAAAACGTAGTATATAGATACAATGGGATATTATTCAGCCTGAAAAAGGAAGGAAATTTTGACATATGCTACAACATGGATGAGGCTTGAGGACATCATGCGACGTCTTTTTGTGACACAAGCCAGTCACAAAAAGACTAATACTGTGTGATTCTACTTACATATGGTACCTAGAATAGTCAAAGTCATAGAGACAGAAAGAGAAAAGCGGTTGCCAGGAGCTGGGGATGGGAGGAGAGGAATGAGGAGTTATTGTTTAATTGGTATAGAGTGTCTATTTTGCAAAATAAAAAGAGTTCTGGAGATGGATGCTGGTGGTGGCTGCAGAACATTATGAATGTACCTAACGCCTCTGAATGTACACATAAACGTGATGAAAATGGTAACTTTTATGTTATGTGTATTTTACCACAACTTTTCAAATTGAGAAAAAAATCCACAGTAAAAATAAAATAAAATTTCAAGGTAAGTCATCATTCTTTGTTTGTTCTGAATTTACTTCTTGGACGCTGGCTTTTAAAAATGAAAAAGTAGATCTGAGCTGAAAATACAAGTAAAATGTAGGAGAAAGCAATATAGGGGTAGGGGATTAAGAGATACAAAATATTAGGTAGAAAATAAGCTACAAGGATATAGTGTACAACACAAGGAATATAGCCAATATTTTATACTAAGTATAAGTGAACTATAACCTTTAGAAACTGTGAATCACTACATCGTACACCTGTAATTTATATAATGTTGTACATCAACTATACTTCAAAAAAATAAAATTAAAAATAAATTAAATGTAGAAGAAACAAAGTCACTTATTAAAGAACAGCTCTGAGTGGAACTCTGAATGGATCTCTGAAGTCAGAGACCCAAGGTTCAAATCTCAACTTTACCATTTACAAAATCTATAATTTTAGGTAAATTTCTTAACCTCTCTGTGCCTTAATTTTTTCATCTGTAAAATGGAGATAATGATATTACTTGCCTCATATGTTTGTTGTGTGAATTAAAGTGATACATGTAAAAAACAAGTGTGTGTAATATGCTGTCATCTGTGTAAAAAAGATAAAATAAAAGAAATATGTACTTTATTCTTTCTTGTATATGCATATACTATTTTTGGAAGAATAAATTATTCTGTTAAACTTTACTGCTTCTAGGGACAGAAACTGAATGACAGGGATTGGGAACAGAAGGGAAGTGTTTCGTTTTACATTGTTTTGTACTTTTTGGGTTTTGAACCATAAGAATGTATTATCTACTCAAAAAATAAGTATTATTAAAACTTTTTGAAATGCCATCCCCTTCCTTTAGTCTCCCCTACTCACACAGCAAGATTAATCTGCCAGACACACAGCTCTGGTCATGCTACAGCCTGCCAGTCAGAATCCTCAGTAGGGCACAAACTCTTCCTAGTGTGACTACTAAGGCTTTATATGATCCAGGCTCAACGCACCCATCCTATTATTCTTCCAATATCCCCCTTCACACAGGCTGTCTCCAGTCAAGCCTTACTACTCACTCAACTACTTTCCCAGCAGTCACCCTGTTTGGGACCATAGTACCCATAACCCATCCTCACCTTGGCATTTGGAAAGCCCAAAGTTAATCACTTATTTGTGGCTCCTCCTCTTTTACCCAACCGGGTTCTTGGACTCTTTCATCAATAGAAATTGATAAGAAGCCAGATGAGAAATTCAGGCAAAGCTTTATTGGGACTCGTGCTGCAGCACAAGGGAGTGAAAACAAGTAACAAGTGCCCTTGCTCACTCCCTGAGGGGAATGAGTTGATCCCTTAAATGGGGTGAGGGTAGGGGCAGGTCCAGGGGTCAAGCTGGAGGGGTGGCTTGGATGATCTGCCCACCCCCTTGGTGGTGCTGTGTGCAGGGATCATGTGCCGTACCCTGCTTTTGCTCCTGACACCTCAGAAGTGACAGTTGGGCTTTTGGGTTTTTTGTATCCTGTTGTACATAATTTGCCCCAACTGCCCATGTATGCAGTTATTTTTAGTCCCTTGTGCAACCACTGCAGCAAAGGGTCCAAGGCCACAGGTCCTAGTCTGTCTCACCTCCACACCTCCCATCTCACCCGTTTTCTCTGATTTGTGTCAGTAAACACCTACAAAACTTCCCTGCCCCTACCTGAGCCTGATAACGACCTAGAAGTTCAGGCCTTAGATTGGGGCCCTGCTAACCCAATTTAGACCTGTACCTCTGAAAGGGAGAAAGAACTTTTTGGATCCCAAAGTCCCTGGGCCAATGGCCTCTTCCACTAAGAAAACCTCAGGAGCAGGAACTTCCCTACCTCCTCCTTCCAAACTAAGCCTGCTCTGAGGTGAAAGGGAAAAGTGGTTAGGCAGATGGGAGGACCTTGGCCTGACACACCATATAGGCGAGGAGGCTGGGACAGCCCCCCTTACCCTCCCACCTGTACATTCTTGCCTTGGCCTCAGGTAGAGCCTCTGAAGAGAAGATAGGGCCAAGGCTGGACTCCAAGCTAACATTAGATTAATTGCCCTCCTTCACCTGCTGACCTCCCTCGGGGCCCAGCTAATGCAGCACCTCTTCTAAGAGTCCACAACTGGGGACTTCTAGAGCCCTCTGCATCTCACCACACAGGGTCTTGATACCACCACTCAGTTTCCCTCCCCCAAAGCAGTCAATGTCAGCAATGCCTTGTTTATCCTTTCAGAGACAGTCCATATCTGTACTAACAGGGCTGACCCCACCCAGCGAGACCCTGCCCACTCCCAGCTCACAGCATAGCATTCAAGAAAGGTCAGCTGGTGAACCCAGAGGTTCTCAAAACCCTTCCTCTCCAATGCTCAGTGAAGAGTTCACCATGTGCAAACTGAAATGAATCCCACTGATCATACAGAAAAACATAAGCTTCACAGTATGGGCTTTCTTAAGACAAGAAGCACAAATACATCTGGGTAGAGTGACACACCCACAGCCATCTCTGGCAGTCAGCTCTCTTTGCACACTGATCCATGTCCTGCTGTCCCACCAGCCCCCAATACCTCATTCATAACCAGTATCAGGCTCCTCATGTCTCTCAACCACACAAGCTCCCTAGATCAGTTGAAAATCAGACATCACCTTCAGCCACCATAACTCACAGCAACAAAGAAGCCCCAAAGAAGAGTCAGCAACCAAGCAGCATCTGCTGCCCCATGGCCTGGGGAAGGATGAAGTTGAGCAACAGGAAGAGCAAATTGCTGATAATGTTCACGTGTGATGCAACTTTCCCAAAAGTTGTGCATGAGCGTGTGCATGTGTTTATCTATATACATGTCTGTTTATTTGTATGTGAATGAACATTTGTATAGAGTCGATAATGTATATGTAGGCACTCACATATATTAGATGTGTGTCTGTGTACTTGCATGTGTAAACAATTGTGTTGTGGGTAGTGTGTGTATGTTTGTGTGTGTTGTATGTATCTGAGGAGGCTGAGACAGGGCAGAGTTGCTAGACCAGATAAGCAAAGGGATACCTTTGGCTCCTGACAAACCTAGGAGTGACTCACTGGTGGTCCCTCTGTCCCCTCCTCCCTTCTGTCCTCCTGGGTTGAGAGCATTTTGAGAGTCTGGGTGGATGGCCTTATATGTGTTGTATCCGGCCCTCTCCCTTAGACTGTGAACACAGACCCTTGCTATTCCCATCAACTTGAGAGCAAGAGCTTTCTGGGAAAGGCCAGATGGTCTCCTGAGGGGAAGTGAAAGGCCCTTGGACCAGATCCCAAAAGGAAGATATATTTAACTGTGGCTGGGCTCTCAAAGGTTTTTGGAGGAGTGATGGAATAGTTATATATCTTAATTGTGATGGTGGTTCCATAATTGTATATGTTTGTCAAAACTTACAGAATTGTACACTAGGAAGAGTGACTCCTAGGACTTCCCTGGTGGCGCAATGGTTAAGAATCCGCCTGCCAATGCAGGGGACATGGGTTCGAGCCATGGGCTAGGAAGATCCCACATGCTGTGGAGCAATTAAGCCCACACGCCGCAGCTACAGAGCCTCCGCTCTAGAGCCCGTGAGCTACAACTACTGAGCCCAAATGCCACAGCTACTGAAACCCGTATGCCTAGAGCCCGTGCTCTACAACAAGAGAAGCCACCGCAATGAGAAGCCTGCGCATCGCAACGAAGAGTAGCCCCTGCTCACCGCAACTAGAGAAAGTATTCGCGCAGCAGTGAAGACCCAACACAGCCAAAAATAAATAAATAAATAACTTTATTTTTTAAAAAAAAGAGTGAATTCTTCTGTAAATGATACCTCAATAAAAAATATGGAAAAGTCTGTACAATTGACAATTGAATGTTAGTATTTTTTTCAGCTGACCATAAACAAAAACATAGTGTCACACTATCAGTTTTCTAGGTTATATCAATTTGCCTTTAGTATGATAGGCAAAAAACATAAGAATAATTACATATAGAAAAATTAAGAATATTTAATTACTGAAATGATTAAATTTATAGTAATGAATTGACAGAATTAAAACAGCACAAGACTTTTAACACATCAAGAATTAACTATAATCAAAATAAACTGAATTTCTAAAAAAGTTCAGCGCATTATGTCCTAGTTTATATTTGGGGAACACTTTGTCTTTATTCATACATAAGGAGATGTTCTCTTTTTTTTTTAATGTTCTTTTTTTTTTCTTTTTTAGCTGCGCCTTGCGGCTTGCGGGGTATTAGTTCCCCAACCCGGGATTGAACCCAGGCCCTGGCAGTGGAAGTGCCAAGTCCTAACCACTGGACCACCAGGGAATTCCCAAGAAGTTCTTTTAAGAGTACAGTTTAAAAAAAAAAAAAAAGAGTACAGTTTAATATACTCTGTGGGCAAGGAAGAGATATTACTGGGTTGCTGGTAACTGTAGAGCTTGCAAAAGAATTATTAATGATTGTTATTAAATGCAGTATATTCACAATATATGTGAAATGGTTTGGGTTTTTTCTGAGTCTGAATAAAAGTTCATGAAATTTCAAGACAAGGAGGAGAAGGAAGAAAGAAGCAGATGCCACTCCTAGGGACTGTAAAGGAGCCTGGCTCAGGAGCCAGGAAACCCGAGTTAAAATCCTAACTCTGCAATGCACTCAGATGATGTGACCTTGGTAGGTCCCTCATTCTCTCAAGTCTTCCGCTTACCCAGTTCTACAGAGAAGGCCTTGGCCCTGAGTACAGTTTCCAATAGCTGCATCATTGAGAGTTCTTTTACTGCTCTCCCACCTCAGGGACCCTATACTTAGAAAGACATCCCTGGGGGACTTCCCTGGTGGTCCAGTGGTAAAGAATCCGCCTTTCAATGCAGGGGACCCAGGTTCCACCCCTGGTCAGGGAACTAAGATCCCACATGCCAAAGGGCAACTACGCCGCGCGCCACAAATACGGAGCTCACATGTCTCAACTAGAGAGCCTGTGTGCCACAACTAGAGGAGAAAAAACCCACACCCACACACCACAACTAGGGAAAAGCCCTCATGCTGTAACGGAAGATCTCGAGTGCCTCAACGAAGATCCCGCGTGCCGCAACTAAGACCCGATAAAATAAATAATAAAATAAATAAATAAGTAATAAATAAATATTAAAAGTGAGGAACTACTGGTTTTGATTCTCAACTGAACGCCTCTATGATTCGGAGGTGTGCCTGGGCCACCCCTTGGCCTGCTGCCTCAACTCCTGTCTGCCGCCCACTAAGTTTGCTAAGCTCAGGTTGTAAGTTATCCCCATTTGTGCCTCTGACTTCTGGGGACCCTGAGGGTAACAGGCAGGGCTGCCATTCACTATACAGACAGAGCATTGCCCCAGAGAGACGATTCATTGTGGTCACTATTCATTCACATAGTTATTACGACAGTTTTCCAACAGATGGCAGTAAAGTATCTTAAGAAAGAGGCATCTTTTTCTAGTTCACGCCAAATCACAGTATGAACTACCAATGGGGCTGCATTTTCTCTGCATTGCCCAACATGGTGATGGTCAACAGCAAGACACAGGAAGTAGAACTGGGCCTCACAGAACTAGAAAGTCAAGTCAACATTAGTTGTTCTCTCTCTTTCTCCCCCCACTCCCCCCACCATGGCTTCTTTTAGTCTCTCTGCTCCTTCTTCTCCCTCCCTTTCCATCCTCACTCCTCACTCATTTGTTTACAAATGTCTATACTGGATACATAATAATAGTTGGAGTCTACATTGATTCTTACCTCCTTCTATTACACCCAGGGCGACTTCCACGGGCTTTCTACCTATGCACAGGACTCTGTATTCAGAACTTGTTTAATTCTGGGCTGTTGCGGCTTTAATTTTTTTTTTTTTCTTTTGGTTGCCTGGAGGGGCTTGCCTTAATTCCCTGACAGGGATCCAACCGGGGCCCCAGAAGTAAGAGCACCAAGCCCTAACCACTGGACCACCAGAGAATTCCCTTAAAATTCTTAGTAACTTTATCTTTGAACTTGTGTTTTATAAGTGAAGTCTGATGGAATGAAGGAACAGGCCCATGAGCAGATGTTGTATGAGCAAATGCATGTCCGCTGTTCCTTGCTGCCTGATTCCCATACAGTGTCTGCAATATTCCATGGCTGGTGAATTCCGGTGGACCTGTGTTGCTTGGGAATTCAGCAAGAATTAAAGCCAGTACAGGGCAAGTATGTTATGTCTACAACTGCATAAGTAGGGGTGCTGACTACCCTGCCAGGGTGTGCTTTCTATTCAAACCAGAACTTGCTCCTAACACAGAAAGAAGGCATCGGCACTCTGAGAAATGCAAACGACTGAGGAACCCTAGCACATTCTTATTTATGTGACTTCCTTGTAGTAGCCAATGACTTGCTAAAAATGGTGACATAAAAGGAAGGGGAAAAACAGGGCAACCCATAGTTCCTTTTCCTTTCAGGCCTTTTTCATTCATCAGTAAGTCCAAGAATGCTGGTAGAATGAGTACTCAGCACGAAGTGAAACAAAAACGGTTGAGTTACTTTTTGCAGTATTTCCAATGTTCGTGTAAGAATAAAGTGAATATGCATGTATGAGCGTCACAGTAGAACTGTATAATTTCGGTGATACTATATTCAGTTAAATGCTCTTATATTTGCATTTAAAACTGCCACTGCGCAATATAAAGATAAATATAAAATTCAAGCTAATAATTTACAATTTTAATTTTTCTTTGCCTAGACTAACAGTAAACACAAACACCAGGACAAATCAAGAAGACCCTGGAAACAAAGAAAAATGTTTACATTCAAGGACTTTTTTTTTTTTTTTTGGCTGCACTGGGTCTTTGTTGCTGCGCTCAGGCTTTCTCTAGTTGCAACAAGCAGTGGCTACTCTTGGTTGCAGTGCACGGGCTTCTCATTGGGGTGGCTTCTCTTGTTGTGGAGCATGGGCTCTAGGCACGTGGGAATCCTCATTGACAGGCAGATTCTTAACCACTGCGCCACCAGGGAAGTCCCACATTTAAGTATTTTTAATGGCACTAATTTTTTTTCTGCTTTTTGAACAAAGGGCTATGCATTTTCGTTGACTGTGTTCCCCATGCTATACATTTCCTCCGGGTGCGTGACTCATTTATTTTGTAACTGGAAGTTTATGTCTCCATTCTTGAAGTAATACCAGTTGGTTGGGACTGCATCAACCTTCCCTCTCTTCAGCAGAGGTCCTGTACTCAAAGAGCTCATGGTTAGTTAAGAGCAAATAGATCTAACTACATTGAGAACACTTAGTCCTTTAACAGCTGTACAAAAATGGAGGAGATTGCCTTGTAGTTTACGGCTGAGATTCCAAACGATTATCTTTTTTTTTTTGCGGTATGCGGGCCTCTCACTGTTGTGTCCTCTCCCGTTGCGGAGCACAGGCTCCAGACGCGCAGGCTCAGCGGCCATGGCTCACAGACCCAGCCGCTCCGCGGAATGTGGGATCTTCCCAGACCGGGGCACAGAACCCATGTCCCCTGCATCGGCGGGCGGACTCAACCACTGCACCACCAGGGAAGCCCCAAAAGATTATCTTTTAAGATGGTAGATCCTATTAACCGGTATGCCATTTATTTGTGTCCGGCAACCGGGCTAACGCCTTGTTTTAGTTTCAATTTGTTTGTTTATTCTGCTGTTTTAAGTGGATGATTGTAGCAATTTCAAATAATGACAGTTATACCTTTCCCCTCCAATGTTTACACCTAATATTTCTTTGTCTTTCTTTACAGCATTTGGCCAAGACCTTCAGTATCATGTCAAACTGTAGCAATCGCAGTGGGAATCTTTATTTGGTTCCCAATCTTAAAGAGATTGCATCTAAAATTTTCCATTAAGGATGACATTTGGGGCTTCCCTGGTGGCGCAGTGGTTGAGAGTCCGCCTACCGATGCAGGGGACGCGGGTTCGTGCCCCGGTCCGGGAAGATCCCATATGCCGCGGAGCAGCTGGGCCCGTGAGCCATGGCCGCTGAGCCTGTGCTCCGCAACGGGAGAGGCCACAACAGTGAGAGACCCGCGTACTGCAAAAAAAAAAAAAAAAAAAATGACATTTGGGGGACTTCCCTGGTTGTGCAGTGGTTAAGAATCCGCCTGCCGGGCAGGGGACATGGGTTCGAGCCCTGGTCCGGGAAGATCCCACACGCCGCGGAACAACTGGGCCTGTGCACCACAACTACTAAGCCTGTGCTCTAGAGCCCGTGAGCCACAACTACTGAACCTGTGCCACAACTACTGAAGCCCGTGCGCCTAGAGCCCGTGCTCCGCAACAAGAGAAGCCACCATAGTGAGAAGCTTGTGCACCACAACGAAGAGTAGCCCCCGCTCGCCGCAACTAGAGAAAGCCCACGCACAGCAATGAAGACCCAATGCAGCCATAAGTAAATAAATAAATAAATAAATTTATATATTAAAAAAAAGAATGACATTTGCTATAGGTTTGGTAAACAATTTATCAGATTAAAGAAATAACCTTTTATTACTGACTTGTAATAATTACAATTTTTACTATATATTATATAGATATTGAACTTTATCAGAAATTTTCCTGCATCTACCAAGATAATGTATTTTTTTCTCCTCTTCATGTGGCAAATTACACTGATAAATTTTTCTTATGTTGAACTATCACTATGGTCTGGGAATAAATTTTACTTATTCTTGATGTATTTTTTAAATATAAGAGTTGGATTTAGATATACAATATTTAGAATTTTTGCATCAGTGTTCATAAAAGAAATGAGTCTAATTTTTTTTACTGAATTATTCTCACCAGGTTTTGGAATCAAAATTATACCGCTACACTTGCACTTTGAACTGGAAGGCTTTCTGTCTTTTTCTACTCTCTGGAAAAGCTTGTATAAGACAGGAATAAACTGTTCCTTGAAAGTTTGTTAGAACTTACCTGAGAAACACCTGGATTTTGAAAGTGATGTGCCTGATTACCTTTGCAATTTCTTTTAATACATTTTGGTCTGTATAAGTTTTCTGTTTTTTCTTCTGCCAATTGTGGCATTGTATTTTTTTAAATGTTTTTCTAAGAATTTATCCATTTCATCTAGATTTTCCAATATATATTTATTTCAGAAATATAAAAAATTTTCTATTGTGCATATAGCCATTTCCTCTTCTTCTGTTTGTATTTTATTTATTTGCACATTTTCCCTTTTTACCTTGATCAGACTTGTCAAACATGACTGACAATCTTTTCAAAGTACTAACTTTTATTTTGCTAATCTTCTCTATTGGCTTTTTGTTCTTTAGTTCATTAATTTCTACTGTTATCTTATTCTTTCTTGTTTTTTTGTTTTGGGGCTTTGATTTTTTGCTCTATTTCCAACAATTTATGTAATTTGTTTCTTCTTCTTCTTCTTTTTTTTTTTTGGCCACACTGAGCGGCTTGCGGGTTCCTAGTTCCCAGAACAGGGACTGAATCCATGCTCTTGGCAGTGAAAGCGTGGAGTCCTAACCACTGGACCACCAGGGAAGTCCCATCATTTCATTTGTTTTTAAATTACTCTTTTTATTTTGAGATAATTGTAGATTTATATGTTGCCTTGAGAAATAACATGGAAAGATCTCATTTACTTTTTACCCAATTTCCTCCAAAGGCAATATCTGGGAAAGCTATAGTCCAATACCACAACCAGGATATTGACATTGTTACTGTCAAGATACAGAACACTTCTATTACTACAACGATCCCTAAAGTGGTCCTTTTATAGCCACACCCATTTCTGTCCTACACCCACCCTTTCCTTAGTCTCTGGCAACCTCTAATATCTACTCCATGTCTATAATTTTGTCACTTCTAGAATGTTATAGAAATGAATCATATAAAACATATTATGACTGGCTTTTCTCACTTAGTATAATTCTCTGGACATTCATTCAAGTTGTTGTATGAATAAATAATTCATTCTTTTTAATTGCTGAGCCGTATTCCCTGGTATGAAGTTGCCACAGTTTAATGGTTCACCCATTGAAGGACATCTGTATTGTTTCCAGTTTGGGGCTATTATGAATGAAACTGTTATAAACATTCATATGCAGGTTTCTATGTGAACAGTCTTCATTTCTCTGGGATAAATGCCCAGTAACGCAATTGCTGGGTCATATGATAGCTGCATGTTTACTTTTTTTTAAGAAACTGCAAAATTGTTTTCCAGATTAGCTATACTATTTAACATTTCCACCAGCAATGTATGAATGAATGGTCTAGTTTCTCCACATCCTTATCAACATTTGGTATTGTCTCTATTTTTTATTTAGCCACTCAGGTGTGTAGGAATATCTTGTTGTTTTAATTTGCAGTTGTCTAATGATTAATGATGTTGAACATCTTTTCATGTGCTTGTTTGTCATCTGTATATTGTTTCTGGTGAAATATTTGTTCATACCTTTCACCCATTTTCTAATTGCATTGTTGGGTTTTTTTACTGTTGAATTTTGAGAGCTCTTCATCCATTCTAGATACCAGGCCTGTATTGGATATGTGGTGTGCAAATATTTTCTCGCATTCCGTAGCTTGTCTTGTCAGCCTCTTAACAAGATCTTTTGTAAACATTTTAAAATCTGTTTTATGTTTTGGTTTTTTTGGTCACAAGGCATGTGGGATCTTAGCTCCCTGACCAGGGATCAAACCCGCACCCCCTGCATTGGAAGGCGAAGTCTTAACCACTGGACCGCCAGGGAAGTCCCAACATTTTAAAATCTGAAGTACAATTATCAATTTTTCATTTTATGGATCATGCTTCTGATGACAAGTCTAAGAACCCTACCTAGCTCTAGATAACAAAGACTTTCTCTTATATTTCTTTCTAAAAGTTTTAGTTTTATATTTTACATTTCAGTTTTATTATTAACTTTGAGTTAATTGATATATGTTTTGAGGTTTTTGTAGAGGTTAATTTTTTTTTCCCATGAATGTCCAAATTGCTCCAGCACTATTTGTTTAAAAGGCTATATTTTTTCCATTGAACTGATTTTGCACCTTTGTCAAAAATCAATTGGGCATATTTGTGTGGTTCTCTTTCTGTGTTCTCTGTTCTGTTCCATTGATCTATATATCTGCCCCTCTGCCAGTACCACACTGTCTTGATTACTGTAGCTATATAATAAGTCTTGAAATGGGGAAGAGTGATTCCTCCTACTTTATTCTACTTTTTACCTATTCTAGTGTTATCTATTCTGGTTCCTTTGCCTTTCCATATAAATTTTAAAATAATCTTATCTACAAAATATCTTGCTGAGATATTGATTAAACCTACAGATCAATTTGGGGAGCCCTGACATCTTTACAGTGTTGAGTCTCCCAGTCCATGAAGATGGTAGGTCTCTTCTCTCTCTTTTTTTTTTAAATAAATTTATTTATTTATTTTTGGCTGCGTTGGGTCTTCGTTGCTGCACGCGGGCTTTCTCTACTTGCAGTGAGCAAGGGGTACTCTTTGTTGCAGTGCGCAGGTTTCTCATTGTGGTGACTTCTCTTGTTGTGGAGCACAGGCTCTAGGCACGCGGGCTTCAGTAGTTGTGGCATGCAGGCTCAGTAGTTGTGGTGCACGGGCTTAGTTGCTCTGCAGCATGTGGGATCTTCCTGGACCAGGGCTTGAACCCTTGTCCCCCTGCATTGGCAGGCAGATTTTTAACCAATGAGCCACCAGGGAAGTCCAGTATGTCTCTTCTTTCTCATCTAGTTTTAAGCATACAAGTCCTGTATATAATTTGTTAGATTTATACTTAAGTATTTCATTTTGTTTTGAGTGGCTATAAATGGTATTATATTTTTAATTTCAGTTTCTATGTGTTCATCATTGTATATAGAAATTCAACCTTGCTGAACTCACTTATTAGTTCTAGGCATTTTTTTGGTCAATTCCATGGTATTTTCTATGGAAATTATCATGTCATATGCAAATAGGGACAATTTTATTTCTTCCTTTCTAATCTGTATGCTTCTTTTCATATAAATTTATTTATTTATTTTTGGCTATGTTGGGTCTCTGTTGCTGTGCGCGGGCTTTCTCTAGTTGTGACCAGCGGTGGCTGCTCTTTGCTGCAGTGCACGGGTTTCTCATTGCTGTGGCTTCTCTTGTTGTGGAACACAGACTCTAGGCACGCAGGCTTAGTAGTTGTGGTTCATGGGCTTAGTTGCTCCACGGCATGTGGGATCTTCCAGGACCAGGGCCCGAACCTGTGTACCCTGCATTGGCAGGCAGATTCTTAACCACTGTGCCACTAGGTAAGTTCCTATATGCTTTTTATCCCTTTTTCTGCCTCATTTTACTAGCTAAAACTTGCAACACTGTGTTATATAAATTGGTGAGAGTGGATATCCTTGCCTTGTTCCTGATCTAAGGGAAAACATTCAATCTTTCACCATTAAGTGTAATAATAACTATTTCTTCTTTAGTTAGCTGTTGTATTCTGTCAAGTTAAAGAAGTTCCTCTCTATTCCTTTTTCTGAATGTTTTTATCATGAGTGGCTGTTGAATTTTGCCAAATGCTTTTTCTGCATCTATTGAAATGATAAATGAACTTTCTTCTTCAGCGTGTTAATATAGTGGATTACATGGATTGATTTTCAAATTTTAATGTTTTTTGTTTTTTGATGTAATTAAAATATTTAAGTGTGTTTAGTCCATCTCACTTTAACTACTGTGCTAGTTGTGTCCCATAAATTTTAACATATAAGATATTCATTATCATTGAATTTCAAATATTTCATAATATCCTTTATGTTTTCCTTTACTACGCAAATTGGAATTTTTTTATTATTTATTTTTATTTTTTTACCTGCATCAGGTCTTAGTTGTGGTATGTGGGATCTTCGTTGAGGCATGCTGGATCTTCCACTGTGGCACGGGTTCTTTGTTGTGGCACACAGGCTTCTCTCTAGTTGTGGCGGGCAGGTTTTCTCTCTCCAGTTGCGGCGTGCAGTCTCCAGAGCGCGTGGGCTCTGTAGTTTGCAGCACTCAGGATCTAGTTGAGGTGCGCGAGCTCAGTTGCCCACCGCGGTATGTGGGATCTTAGTTACCTGACCAGAGTTCGAACCCGCATCCCCTGCTTTGTAAGGCGGATTCTTTACCACTGGAACACCAGGGAAGTCCCACAAATTGGATTTTTAAGCTACCTTTTTGTTATTAATTTCTAACTTCACTGCAGTATAAAGATTGTCTAGGGGCTTCCCTGGTGTGGGAATTCTTAACCACTTCCCTTCGCAGTGGTTAAGAATCCACCTGCCAATGCAGGGGACACAGGTTCGATCCCTGGTCCGGGAAGATCCCACATGCCATGGAGCAGCTAAGTCCATGGGCCACAACTACTGAGCCTGTGCTCTAGAGCCCATGAGCCACAACTACTGAGCCCACGTGCCACAACTACTAAAGCCCATGCACCTGGAGCCGTGCTCCACAACAAGAGAAGCCACTACAATGAGAAGCCCACGCACTGCAACGAAGAGTAGCCTTAGCTTGGCGCAACTAGAGGAAGCCTGAATGCAGCAACGAAGACTCAACGCAGCCACAAATAAATAAATAAAATAAATTTATTAAAAAAAATTGTTTGATATCAACCTTTTGCAATTTATTGAGGCTTTCTCTGTGATCTGTTTTTGTAAAGATTTTGCATGTGTTCAGAAGGAATATGTATTCTTTTTTGGGTGCATAATTCTACATATATATCATACATATATATGCTTTAATTAATTTAGTTTTCATATATTCAGTATTTGCTCATTTTTGTCTGCTTCTCAGTTTCTGAGAGGGATGTGTTAAAATCTCCAATCGCAATCAATTTATCCATTTTCCCCACAGTTCTATAGGTTGTTGCTTTTTACGTTTTGAAGCTATGTTTTTAATGCATTTATACTTATAATCATTGTATCTTCCACTCTATACTTTTTTCTCAGTATGTTTATCACCTATGATATTTTTGTCTTTAAGTCTATTTTGTCAAGTGCTCCAGCTTTCTTTTGATTTAGAATTACCTGGTATACCTTTCAATCCTCTCACTTAAAATTTTTGTTTAAATATTCATCTATTATATTCTTTATTTCAATGATTATACATATTTAATATTTTACCTAGTTCTTTATGATTTCTTGTTCTCATAGCATATTAATATCTTTATTATTTTGAATATATTTATTAACATTTATCTCATCCAATAATTCTGCTTTAAGTATTATACGTTGTTTAATTTGCTGTCTTTCTTTCATAGTGATTGTTCTTCTCAGGTGTCTAGTTGTCTTGGTTAATGATTGTATGTTCTCCTGGTATTAGTTACTCTTTCTGTTAATATCTATCAAGCAGGGACTGAAGGCCAAGTCTCAGTGTCTCTCCCAGTGAATTTAAAGAGAGAGGATGGAGTAAGTTCCAGGGTAGAAAGCCTCAGATACTAGGTTCCTTTGACTGCCACTTTATTAGGCCACTCCTCAGGTCAGGGATTTACCTATAAACTCTTGGAAAGAAACCCCAATGTAGGAGGTAGTCTCTTTAGTTTATGATTCCTAAGTCCTGGATTGGGGTGGGGTCGGGGGCAGGGGTGGAGAGAAGTGAATGTTGAGGGCTGCTAGGCCCTGTGTTCATCAGTTCTTCACCCCAGCAGCACTTTCGCACTATCCTGTTGTTATCCCGGTGACACAGGGAGTCTGGGCTATTATTTAACGCAGGAAGAGAAAAAAATGTAACTTCGAAACATTCAACCCATACTTTCATTTGTCTCCAGTCCTCCCCCATGGCTCTAGCTACTAGCAGTAGTGAGCATACATGTGTAAACACACACAGAAAGTCTCTAAAACTTTCATTCTCCCCAGAGGTTTCTCATGATGTTTGTGCTTCTCTCTTGCTTCCCTTGTTCCTCTAGGGCTGATTTTGGACACGAAGCCAGCAGGCTATGGTAGTTCACAATCTTGATAGGTAACTTAAGTTTTTAAGAGATCATGTTGGCTGCTGTGTAGAAAATGGAATTTAGAGGAGCAAGCCTGGCAAAAGGCAGACAAATTAGGTTATTGAAGTACTCCAGGTCAAAGGTAAATGGACTTGGACAAACTACAATGCTAGCAATAAAGATGGAAGAAGTAGTTGGATTCAAGAGTTCTGGAAGTACGGCTTCCCTGGTGACGCAGTGGTTAAGAGTCCACCTGCCAATGCAGGGGACACGGGTTTGAGCCCTGGTCCAGGAAGAACCCACATGCCGCAGAGCAACTAAGCCCAGGCTCCACAACTACTGAGCCTGCGCTCTAGGGCCCACAAGCCACAACTACTGAGCCTGCGAGCCACAACTACTGAAGCCTAGAGCCCATGCTCTGCAACAAGAGAAGCCACTGCAATGAGGAACCAGTGCACCACAACCAAGAGTAGCCCCCGCTCACCGCAACCAGAGAAAGCCCATGCACAGCAATGAAGACCCAATGCAACCATAAATAAATAAATTTATATTTTTTTAAAGTGCTGGAGGCATAATTAATAAGTTGTGCTGATGAATCGAATTCAGGGTGAAGAATAAAGACTGGCTACTAAGTGTTTGGCATAAAAAACTAGATGTATGAATGGAGCCTTTTTTTTTTTTTTAATGGAGCCATTTTTAGGAGGAAGACTGACAGAAGAGCAAAACTGGGAGCTCTCAATTTTAGACATTTAGCACATTCTTATTGGATAAAACAGCATAAACCCCCAAACTAGGCAAGTTCCCAGGCAGGATCTTCTGCTACTCTCCGCACCCTCAGAATCGGGTTTCTTTTGTCTCTGTCCCATGCCCTGAGAATGTACATCATCAGATGGGCTTCCTGACTACTTCAGTGTCTCATTTCAGGGTCTCTATCACTGTTAAGGGAGAGGATGTGTATATATGACCTTCAAGCTTTCTGCTCACAGGGATCAATCATTCCAGCTCCTCTCATTTCCCGTTTTCTATTTGTGGCTTTTTGGTTAACTTAAATTCATTTCCCCTTCCTATCAGCATTCCAATTTCTTTAGTCTGGTGGCTGAGTGGAATGGTTACCATTCCAGTGGTAACCCCTGGAATGTGAATGCTGAGCAAATGCCTACAAGATGCAGACAGTTGTACTTTATTCATTCCATTGGCAGTAGCCCGACCTCTATCCTGTTATGAGGCCATTCCAGTGCTTCTGGTTCCTAGCCTCCAAAGGTACCAATGAATATCCTTTTGCTCAAGCCAGAGTTGAGTTTTGTTGTTTGCCATCAATGAACCCTGACTAATAACTAATAACTAATAATCAGGACATGAGTGCAGTCTTCCCCAAATGCCCAGCTTCTACAACAGTAACAAATGGGTTAGTGTTTCAGCCCCACCCACTCTCCTCCTCCACTCCCCGAATCAAGCAGCCCTTTGTTTTCTCAGAACCTCTCCCAAATATTCCAAAACCTGCTAGGCTTGTTTTGTTTGTAACCAAGCCTTTCCACACATTCACAGCTGAAGCAAATTGATGTCTAGGGCTTGCTTTAGGCAGCACTTCGATCAAAAGGTAAGGAATGTATTTCTTTCCATTGCCCAGAACTTTACTCATTGGGCCTCTGAACTCAGTTCCAGCTCGTTTGAACTGATGCCTCTCTTCCCAACAAGGCTGGCTAGAATTGTTATCTAAAGATAACCAGTGTGTCATCCTGCTTCTCCACCCAAATTTGAGACCTAAGAAAGATGATTCAAGAGTCTCTCAGGCCTTAGGTGGAATCTTAGTTTCTACACTTAAACATCACTAAAAATTGCTTCTATAATGTTTGACTCCAGCTAGACCTGATGTTCCAAAATGTATTTGATAGCACCCTTATCACATGACTTGATGAGAAATCTCCCAAGTCTTCATATAGGTAGAGATTATTTTATTTTTCCTATTTTTTGTGTAGCCATAAACTATAAATTCTGACAATTATCCACATTACCAAATACCTTATATAAGGACTCATGCTTACCACTACACTGACATGGGCATCTGCATCTTTGAGACCACGTATAATTCTTGATGACGACGTATAATTCTAATTTTTTTGTATCAATCACTATCCCTTCATCATTTCCAGACTTCACCAGGAATTCCAATTTTCCTCTGCAATATCTATCACTATTTCCTTTCAATATTTCTCTAGTTAATAGTAGCCTATGACCTTAGGGCTCTCCAGAGTAACAGAGTCAATAGGAAACGTTGATATATATTATATATATTTATATAAAGAGATTTCTTATTAAGGTATCAGCTCATGTGATTACAGAGACTGAGAAATCCCACAATCTACTGTCTGCAAGCTGGAGACCCAGGAGAGTCGGTGGTATAGGTCGAAGGCCTGAGAGCCAATGATGATTCTAGTCCAGGTCAGAAGGCCTGAGAACTAGGACTACCATGGGCAGATCAATGTTCCAGTTCAACCATCAGGCAGAGAGTGAATTCAACTTTCCTCTACCTTTTTGTTCCATTCAGGCCCTCAACAGATTGGATCATGCCCACCCACATGCGGGAGGGCAATCTGCTTTACTCAGACCACCAATTCAAATGCTAATCTCTTCTGGAAACACCCTCAAAGACACACTCAGAAATAATGTTTAACCAGCTATTGGGGCATCTCATGGCCCAGTCAAGTTGACACATTAGATTATCCATCACAAACCTTGACTGGTGTTCTAACATGAATTCCAAAAGCAAGCCCCAGAGTGCTGATCTAGTCACCAGGAAACCGTCTCAAAGGTTAAAGTAGGTAGGGGTCTTGACTCAGTACACTATGTCTACCTTGGGCCTGTTAGCTTTCCAGGAAAGAATCCATTTACTTAAGGAAGTGTAGGTGATGCTGCACAAAAGACCATCTTCCAGACTATAATTTCAGGATGAAGATTCTTATAGATTCACTCTACAGGGTTAAGACAATGCTAAAATGTGACTAGTTTTCCATTTAAAATACACAGACCTGAACAGCGTAATTCCATCTCTCAGCTTCCATAGTTTTACGATTTCAGAGTGGTTTTCAAAAGTCCCCTTAGACTTTCAAGTGGTACTCCAGAACTATCAGTGGCTAACACTGGGTCAATTTCTACTCCCCATCACTCCTTTTTTTTTGAGCATGCCCGTGCAGCATGCAGGATCTTGATTTCCCAACCAGGCATTGAACCTGCACCTCCTGCAGTGGAAGCGTGGCGTCTTAACCACTGGACTGCCACCAGGGAAGTTCTTCCTGGCAGTCTTTATCTAACAGTTCAGTCATCATGACAGGAGTACCCACTTGGCACAGCTCCAGATGTTACATGATAGTAAACCTTAGATTAAGGAGCCCAGGCAGGCCCCCAAAATATAATATAGGAGTTAGTGAGTTCCCCCACCTTCTATTCTCAAAGTACCATCCCCGATAACTCGAAGTGGTCATCAGACTTGATATTATGACTTCTGTTTTTCATACCAAGTATTTCTAGGATGAAAAGACTCTTCAGAAGAGTCCTTTTAGCCCCTAAACAATTTCCATTTTACCCTACCTCATATTACTAGCAAACTAACCAAATGGGAATAGCCCTTGTTCTGTTTTCTCAAGTCTTTCATTGCAAATAAAATGGTTAATTTATTTAAATGAGATAGTGTATGTGAAATCTACATCTGGCACCGTAAGCTATAAAACAAGCTAGACAGGACTTCCCTGGTGGCACAGTGGTTAAGAATCTGCCCACCAATGCAGGTGACATGGGTTCGAGCCCTAGTCCAGGAAGATCCCACATGCCGCGGAACAACTGGGCCCGTGCACCGCAACTACTGAGCCTGCACTCTACAGCCCGCGAGCAACAACTACTGAGCCTGCGCATCTAGAGCCCGTGCTCCACAAGAGAAGTCACTGCAACGAGAAGCCCGCACACTGCAATGAAGAGTAGCCCCCACTCACCACAACTAGAGAAAGCCCTCACACAGCAACGAAGACCCAACGCAGCCAAAAATAATAAATTTTTAAAACAAAAAAACAAGCTAGACAAAGCAAAGGCTGCTTAATTTAATATTTTTAGTTAGAAGGGTCTGTTAATGTATCTCATTAATTTCAGAGAATCCTATCATGTCTGAGCTGTAAGGAACCTGGACCTTAGAGCTCACTTAGTCCAGATGAGAAAAATGAGGCCTAGAGCTTGAACAACATCCTCCGAAGTCACCCAGCTTAGCAAGTTTTCCCCAGGTAATGAAGAAAAAAGAGAAAGAGCAATAATCAGTAGAGTATTGAAACTGCAATAAGATCCACCTTAAAACATCTAAACAGGGCCTCCCTGGTGGTACACTGGTTGAGAGTCCGCCTGCAGATGCAAGGGACACGGGTTCGTGCCCCAGTCCGGGAAGATCCCACATGCCGCGGAGCGGCTAGGCCCGTGAGCCATGGCCACTGGGCCTGCGCGTCCGGAGCCTGTGCTCTGCAACGGGAGAGGCCACAGCAATGAGAGGCCCCCGTACCGCAAAAAAAAAAAAAAAAAAAGTTGCACATGCATGTTGAGGAGAGTCCTAGGACCAGTCAGGTGTGAAAAAAGAAACAAGATAATTGGCTAAATGTAAACAAAGACCCAGAAGGGCTGTCCTATATGTGATTTAAATCACCTCTTTATTGCGCTCCTCATTCAGGAAGCCCACACTCCTTTCCAGGCGTCTATTTCTGCCTGGCTTCTGACTTACTGTGCTCCTCCTCATTAGAGAGGATGCCCATACCCTTTCTCTCTGGGTGTGTGTTTCTGCCTTACTTCTGTCTTAAACAAACTGCTTCTCTGTGTGCTCTCCCATACGTTGTGCTGTCTTTAATAATAAACCTTGTACCTGTTTTTACAGTTTTTGCCTCCTTGAACAAGACATTCTTCCTTTCAAATGGGAAAAAGCTAGGGCCACTTTGCTTCTAGCCTCTAGCCCCTGGTGGTCTGGTGGCTACCATTCCTGGTTTTCATCCACGCTACCTAGGTCCAATTCCTGGGCAGGGAACTAAAATTCTCTCTTCAGGACTGCTCACTGCTCTCTCTGAGATCAATTCCTTTATAGAGAAATTATATATACAGATACTTAAATAAATGTTTACCTGTACTTACTTACCTCTACAATTTAAATTTTAAATGCCTTAAGATTCTCAAAAGCCAACTATAAAAATAAAAGGTTTAAAAAACAATTTCTTTGTTCTTAGAGGTGAAAATGTGCACAGAATTTCAAAAGAATATTTTTATTCAGTGAAAGTTTTTTTAAATACAAATACTTCCATGAAATAAATCCCAAGTGCTACATTTAAGTTTTTCAGTACAATTTATTCTTACATTTTAATTTACATTTATTAAGTGTTTTAGAAATATTACACTCAAAGTAATAGAGCTCCAGAGAGAGGCCATTAACTAAGAGGTGAACAGTCTCAGTGTGTCAACTTCCTAGTTAGCCTGCTCGCCTCCCCACTACACATACTTGCCCTCTGGTGGTTATTACTATGTAGCTGTCTTCAAGATGTGGCTGAAGCTTGAATCTACATCTGGCATCAGGCCAAGTCTGTGAATCCATGAATATAGGCCACCAAATGCATTTAGAGTTCAGCCTGCTGAAGGTTCTTTCTTGACAGACAATGATGATGAATGTGGAAAGACTGGCTATTCTCTTGGGAGAAGAAAATATATCTCACCTTAAGTGACAACTACAGTTTTCTAACAGAAAAAATAATCAGCAAAGGGACAGGATCAATGATAAGGATAGGGAAAATACTCTGAGAATAGAGTAAGTACAATATATACATAATGGAATAGTGAGGCTGCTCCTGAGTCCAAACTCTTATTTTTAAAAGTCTGATAAAAATTTACTCAATTACATTTTATACAGTAATATTTAGTGAGCTCTGTCCAAAAAGGCTATGTTTTGTTTGTAAAAATAACAAAAGCTTTATCACTCAGTCTCTGGTCAATAAGAAAGGAAGAAAACCTTGCTAGAAATAACAATAAATAATTTCACACAAAAGTCCAGGTGACATAAGAATAGTATATTAATTAATATATTTTTTTGTATTTACAATAAATCCATTTGTTAATACTGCAATAGAAAAAATAATCAGTCCACATTATGTAGTAGAAACTGGCTTTGAGGCTGATCATACCTCTCACAATAAAAACATACAAGGATTTCTTCCACAGCTAAAGTACTTTTCAACATGACAGTCTTGGGTGAAAGTAAAACTGACAGAGTACTTTACTCTATGTCCTAGAATCAAGCGATCGAGGCTATTACCGTTAAGCAAGCAGCAAAAAGCTGTTTAGTTTTTCCAGGACTATTTAAATAGTAGTTACCATATGAGAATTTAATTTTACTTTGATATAAAAAGTAAAAACCCTAAATAGGGAAACTGCATTAATCAAAAGCAGCCCCAAACAAAAAAGCCATCACTAGAAATGAAACAAGGCATTCTTATGTATCATGCATAAAAAAGGATAATTACATAATACATACTTTAATGACCAGACCAATAAATAAATGAGGTAAATTTTACAGTCATTGGAACAAATAAACTATATTCAACTACTTGAGTGCTGTACTGACACTGCTTTTGTTTCAAAATAATAAAGTAACATAATTAATCTAACATCTAAAAACTGCATACTTTGAATGTTTGCTTTTTTGATACCCTTTTGAGATAGTAAAGGGGAACTGTGTAACAAAATATTATCTGAATATAAATTATCAACACCAATATGATACAATTATCATGTCATTGCCATTTTGTATATGCACAGTGGAAATATTTTGAAAGCTAGGAAACAGATGAAAACAGACTGGTCAGAATTTTAAATTTCAGACCAATCCATGATAATCTAGAACAGAAGACAAAAATAAAATTCACTAAATAGATATAACTTGATATCTTTTCCAAATTCAGTAGTCCACTAAGATGCAACTTCAAAACAAGTCTACTACCTCAAAGGTAAAAAGGAAGAAAATGTAAATCTCTTTTGAGCTTTAGTTTTCAAGTTTATGCTCTGAAAGAAGGCTGACATTAGTCAAAACAGCAATACTGTATCTTTGCTTTTGAATTTTGTATTTGCTTTTCCTATTTTAGTTATAGTATGGAATAGAGAGAAAAATATTAAATTATTAAGTCAAGGGTAAGTATTTATGGCCAGTTCATGAAATATATTGAGTTAATCAGTTGGGTCAAGAATTTCCTACTATGCTGCTGCATTTATTATCTATAGCCTTGGAATAGTAATTTAGGAGATGTCTATCATAACTACTGACAGCACTTTTCATGGTATACCAATTTCCATTTTTATTTCTTCTCTCCTTTGCCACTTAAATACATTATTTTAACCACCAGATAGGAAATTTTATTTTACAAATTCCTGTTTCATTTACTGAAGAGGTGATTTTAACACATAAACCTGCCAATCCTGAGAGATGATGATGATGATGATGATAGGAAAACTAAAACGCAGAGGATTATTCACTCAAATTTCTGCTTTAGTTTTTTTTGGAAGATGGCTGGCAGAATAGAAAGAAGAGCCAAAATCATTAGAACAAATACTGAGTTCCAGGAAACAGCTTCCCCTGCTGTTGTAAGCTGGTACAATGTTGTTCCTGCCTTAATTGCTACAAAAGAGGGAGGTGCAACACCTAAAATAGAAAGTAAAAACATATGGTAAAAAATAATCAATTATTTTTAAAAATTAAAATACTGTGTGTATACAATTTCTTCTAAGAATATAGTGATTTACAATTGGAAAATTTTAATTTAATTTAAAGCCCCTCAAGTTTATTTCCATATAAAGAATTCAGTCTTTCATAATCACCGCTTAAGGATAATGAATTTAAAAACCCAAGGAAAGTCTCCAGAAAATAATTTTACAAAATTTATCAACAGCCTTAAAAAATGAATGTGCTATGATCCACCAATTTCAACTTTAGGAAATATTAATGTATATGAACAAAGATCTAGTCTCAAGGATGCTCATCAAAGAATTATAATAATAAAAATCTGGAAACAATCTAAGTCTTCAAAAATAAGATTGAGTAAATTGTCATTCACCCTTGATAGAGTGTACTTAAAAATGAGTGGTAGGAGATACTCAGAAATGGAAAGATACTCAAAATATATGAGTAAAAAGAGCAGTTTATACAAAAGCATGGTGGAACAGCCACATTTTATTAAAAGCCAGAACAAATTGGAAAAATTACTTTAGCCAAAGCTGAAGTTAACTTTATCTCTAGGTATTTCATCTGTAAAATAAGGAGACAGTACAAAATTCTCTCTTCTGATTCTATAAGTGTAATATTATTTTACAAAATCCAAAATTACCCCTGCTAAGATTTTTTTCCCACTTTTATAGAGAACCTGCTAAGATTTTTAAGTCTGTCTACAAATTTTTCTAAAAATAGCAATAAAAAATTAAGTATTATCGTAAAGCTTTAACAGACAGTCAATACTTGAGGAATCTGCTCATTTTGTTGGTATCTAAACAATTCACCTTAAATTTGGAAGAAAAGCAGAATACTCTTACTAAAGAACTACCAGAATTCACAAATATATAAATGAATCTTTATACCCACTGATTAATTTCAAAATTAAGTGTTAGCTCCTTGAAAGCAAGAAACTTCTTGTTCATCCTTGCTTTCCCTCAAACTTTCAGTAATGCCCATAATAAGTTCTATGTTAATAAAAAGATAGGATCAATTTTCTATTGAAAATTAAAGTTCAGTATTTCAGTACCTGATTAGAAGACAAAGGAGAAAGTACTCAAAAAAGGCATCTTCAAATTTTTTTTTTCCTCTCCACTGAGGGAGAGAATGGAGTTAAAAAGTCCTGCTTAATTCTACATGATTAAAAAAATATCCAGCAGAGAGTGCTCTTGTTTAAAAAAAAAATTTAAATCAACACAATCCAACAAACATTTCCGAGCATCTATTTATATGGGCCAGGCTCTGTGCCCACCAGTTATATATGGTGCTGGCATGCCTGCAAAGAGCACAAAATCTAGCCCAGCTGGACACTGCTAGACATGTACACAATGAGTTCTAACACAGCATGAACCAGAGGGCTTACCTAGAAAAGTGCCAATAAAAAAAACTTTCAATGGCACGTTTATCACAGGAGATGTAATATTAATAAACCAGTTAGGCAGAAATGGTGTTATTCTCAAAAATATAATGTAGTTAATGAGATGCTCTCTATGACGTTCAACCTGTCACAAGAAAGAAACAAGTTAGGATCAAGATAAAGCCAAGCCTGAAAATAAACTGATTATAAAATACCTTATTTCAAATTCTTATCCCTGATAGCTCAGCATTTACCCAACAGAAATGATCAAATAAGGAGCTTGAAAATGACAATGAACTGCTTATCAAATGTTCATTACTAGAGCTAAATAACATCAGATGAAAGTTTTTAAGATTGTGCTTAGAGTGTAATGTTATACTACTAAAGATGGCTCTACATCAGCCTAGATAATATGGCTCAACAACATTTTAAACCTAAAAAGGCAAAATTAAATTTATAACTATATATAAGATAGATATCAAATGACCAACTTTTTAATGCCTTTAACGTCCTGTAATATAAAGGGCTAGTATAGTACATCAATAAACCTGGCCTCCAATTAAAAATTCAGATAATCTTTATGTTAATGTACTTCACATGAGTGAATTCATTCATCATTGATAAATGAGGTTAAACAAGCATATAGAAACATTTAGCTGACTAAATAAAAGCACTGATTACAGTTTATACTTCCTAGATCTTGCTACACAAATAGTGATTATGATTTTGGACAAAATGCTTAATTTCTCTTAATTTCCTAACCTGTAAAACAAAGGGGTAAATTTCTAAAATTCCTCTGATTTAATAGTCTGCTTCTTCTGATTCTTTATAAGAATAAGATTCTTAGCAATACTATGCTAGACTTTCCTGGGCAGTAGACCTTCTATTTATCACTGCTAGTCTTTGCAGAGACCCTAACGGAAGATAAGTTCTTCCCACTGATGAAATGCATTAAAAGAGTTGGCTGATACAAGTTTTTCAGAGACCCACTGACAGCATCCTGCATCAACACAAAACAGGTGAGGTGTCTAAATATATGGATGCCTTTACATTGACACTTTGACTTCTGTGCTCTGATTGAAGTTATTAGGAATAAAGAATTAAGATGACTGTTACAAAAACATCATATTTGAAATTATTAACATTCATTATTTGCCTACCACTTAATTTTCAAAAGATCATTTTTATCAAAGCCCTGAGTCTGAGTTAATTTATGTAGATATTATACACTGACCCCCCCAAGTAGCCAAAGAATTACATCAAATAATTTAAAAATACATGTTTACCTGCTGTGACCATTTTACTGCTTTCTCAGTTAGGTATTTATAGACAACTGGCCTCCCAACTAAATAGGAGAGCATATAGCAGAATGAGGCACCGAGTCCAGAACACTACAAAATAACAAGAACTCATAAGCACTTTGTACTTTTCCATCTTATTCACATGGATATATATTCACCTAAGGCAAACCTCAACTAGTTTCTTTCTTTTGGGGTATGGGGTGGATACTCTGCGTAACATCTCTTGAGCAGAGCAGAAGAACCCATCTGATCTAGTCCTTTCTCTGACCAAATTATAACTAAAATGAGACCAGCTAAAACAAACTGGCACTTGTGATTAAACTTAGTGACTATATCCAAATAGTTAATGTTAGCCATTAGCCTATGAATAAAACTTCAAGAGCAATATTTTTTCAATTCCTATGCTTGAAAACACTACCTCCTGCCATGGGACTTAACTCCTTGGGCCCACCAACATTCTTGGACTATTTGAATTACAAAACAGTATAGAAAGCAAAGGCTAGAACAGAGCCTATAAATGCAATTAAGTCTATGATAACCCTGTTCTAGAAAAAGCCAAACTATAACATCTCCTTATGGAGGGACTTAACAGATATTACTGTAACATTAACCCCCTTTTAAAACTAATAAGTCTATGCTTCCAGAGACTAGTGGGACTAGGATGCCATCTGCATTCCCATCATTCTATTTAAAGTTATTTCTTTCTAGTCTCCCGATTTCATTTTATATACTTACCAAACAAACAAGAAATAAGGCTAGTGGAAAGGGATAAAGAAACCCTGAGAGTATACTGAGAAATATAGAGCCTGGAATAGCAAATGTTTGCAAGCTGTTAACTTCTAAGTTAAGGATTAAAACATAATTAAATGAATTTTTAAACCACAAATCCAACAATCCAGAAAAAAAGTATCAATACAGAAATTAGATGTTAATAAGATTATATCCATATTTCAGTATTTAAAAAAAGTAAAATTATACCCAAAGTTTAAAAAATACATGATTCTACAGCTGCAACACCTTTATAACCATTTACTAACATTATCGTAAATCAATGCTAATTAGAGTGTGTTACTAAGAGAAAACAAAGACAAATACTGAATGTGTACCAGATAGAGAGGAACTGGGCACTTCAGGGGAAGGGGGGGGGGGGGACACGGGGCAGAAAAAAAGAAAGAGAACAGAAGTCTTCAGTAATCTTGTAAATGACATGCTTCTCTAATGCACTGGTTTTTTTTTTTTTTAAAAAAGGCTCTTTTTTAAAAAAATTTATTTTTGGCTGCATTGGGTCTTCATTGCTGGGCGCAGGCTTCCTCTAGTTGTGGGGAGCGGGGGCCACTCTTTGTTGCAGTGTGCGGGCTTCTCATTGCGGTGGCTTCTCTTGTTGTGGAGCACGGGCTCTAGGCGCACGGGCTTCAGTAGTTGTGGCACGTGGGCTCAGTAGTTGTGGCTCGCAGGCTCTATAGTGCAGGCTCAGTAGTTGTGGCGCACGGGCTTAGTTGCTCTGTGGCATAGGGGATCTTCCCAGGCCAGGGCTTGAACCCAGGTCCCCTGCATTAGCAGGCGGATTCTTAACCACTGTGCCACCAGGGAAGCCCCTAATGCATTGGATTTTTACTCTCAAATATTTTTAGGAAACATGATTTCTATGGAAATACAGGTACAATATAATGTATAATAATTACTATTTCTAATTTAACTTTTGGACATTTACTTCAACTTACTACTCATTTAAAAAAGAATAAGGGTTACAAAATATAGTAAAAGTCACAAATCTTATTTTTAAAACAGAATTATGTTTTTTTCCTGCGTCTCTCTAGTTCCTAGTTTTGGCCTGGACCTCTGCATCACCCATAACGTGATTTACTTGTAAGTCAGACAGACTGAGTGAATTCCTTCAACATCTCTCCCTTCTACTTTAAAATTTCTATCTTTACCCATCCTTCCTTTTTTCCTCTAGTTCCCACTTTACTCTTGTTTTCATTTCAATCTCCTTCTTCCTGAGTTCTTTTATCTTTAACTTCTTGCTCTTGCACAGATCCTTTCTGTATAAAACCACTCAGATGCCTACACACTAAAGAAAACCTAGGCTTTTCCTTGAGCAAGGTATCCTATCCAGTTACTGCCTCTCATCTTCACTGCCTCCCTTGCAACCTGGCTTAACCATCCCTCACTCTACTGAAACCCCCTCCTGGACAAAAGTAATGACTTTTTCTCAGTAAGAATTTTCTATTGACCCTTGCATAGGATTAAACATCCTTCAGTGTAAAACTCACCTCCAGTGAACTGTATTTTTCTTCTGTGTTACAGATCATTACTTCTCTAGTTTTTCTCTTCTCCTCACCCTCAAACCTGAGATTTCTCTAACATTCTGTTAGCTAATCTCTCACTTTTCTTTGATAAATTCAGTCATTTCCATGTATACGGATGTACACATGGCTTCAAGCATATGGTGACAGATAGATAGATAGATAGATAGATAGATGATAGATAACTTTGAATTCTCTATCTCTGATTCAACTTTTCTAATCAAATACCAGTCTCAAATTTCCCAGCAGTCTACTGGATGCCTCCATTAAAAATTTAAACTTAGTTATTTCAGGGCTCTTTAGAATCTTTTAATGGAAAGTCTCAAACACATATGAAAGTAGAGAAACTAGTATTATGATGCCCTATATTCCCATATACAGCTTCAACAATTAATATACAACCAATCTGGTTTTCTCTATATACTTTACCTTTGATTATATTGAAGCAAATCCAAGACATATCATTACATGTACAACTACATTAATACCTTTAAAAGATAAGGATTCTTTTTCTTTTTAACACAACTATAATACCATTGTCAGAGATTAATTAACCAAAATTCCTATCATAAGTAGCTATTGTGTGTGCTCACAATTCCCAAGAGAGTCTTAATTTTTTTTTTTTTTGGACAGCTGGTTTGTTCAAATCAGGACAAAAAAGGTCCACACATGGTATTTGCTCTCCACAGCACTTAACTACAGGTTTGGTTCTTTTTTTTGGTCTTGTTGAAGAAACTGGGTCATTTGCAGGATTTAACAATTTCTGAACTTTGCCTATTGTATCCCTTAGGGTGGTTTAATATGTTCTTTTGTCATTTTTTTAAAATTAATTTTTATTGGCGTATAGTTGATTCACAATGTTGTGTTAGTTTCTGCTATACAGCAAAGTGAATCAGTTATACTTATACCTATATCATTCCGCTGTCATTTACCTTATAGTGTTAACAAAGCCATTCTCTCTGCATGGGGATATAATTTGACCTTAACTTTCCAGCTTTGTATAGATTTTTATTTCTTTTCTCTAACACTGAAAAATCTTGGTTCTTAATGTCATAAACATAATTAGCTATTTCCTTTACATACTATTAAGTATATATATATACACATATATATATACACATGTGTGTATATATATATACTAGATACATTAATATCACATATTTTAAAATTTCAGAACAATATAGCAACTGAAAATAGTTTAAGATTTCTTTCAAATCTTTTGTCCTTAAGATTTATCCCAGAAGGGACACACAGCCAAATTACTTTTTTCAAGGAAACAATTTGAAATAATTCTTCTAGATAGTCAAATCCCCATCAACTCAATATATTGTTAAATTTGTTTCATTTTGCTTTAGATTGTTTAATTTTTTTAAATTTTGTTAAAATATACATAACATAAAATTTACCATCTTAACCATTTTTAAGTGTATGGTTCAATAACATTAAGTACTTTCACACTGTTGTGCAAGCAATCTCCAGAACTCTTCTCATCCTGCAAAACTGAAACTCTATACCCCTTAAATAACATTCCCCCCTCCCACCTCCCCCAACTCCCTGACAACCATCCTTTTACTCTCAGTCTCTATGAATTGGGCTACTCTAGGTACTTCATGTAAGTGGAATCATATAGCATATCTTTGTGATAGGCTTAGTTTGCTTAGCATAATGTCCTTAAAGTTCATCCATGTTGTAATATGTTTCAAAATTTCCTTCCTTTTTAAGGCTGAATAATATTCCATTGTATGTATATACCACACTTTGTTTCATTCATCCATTAAAGGACACTTGAGTTGTTTCCGCCTTTTGGCTACTGTGAATAATGCTGCTATAAACATGTGTGTGCAAGTATCTCTTGAGACCCTGCTTCCAATTCTTTCAGGTATACACCCAGAAATGGGACTGCTGAATCTTATTTTTAATTTTTTGAGGAAATGCCATATTGTTTTTCACAGCAGCCAAACCATTTTATGCTCCCATCAACAGTGCACAGGGATTTCAATTTCTTCATATCCTCACCAACACTTGTTACTTTCTGGTTTTTTTTTTCTTTTTGATTAGTAGCCATCCTACTAACGGGTGTGAGGTTACTTTAGATTTTTAACATTTCTGTTTCTTTTTTCAATTTGATTTAATTGGTTTTATAATTACGTGAAATATTTATTTGGTTCTAAAGTCAAATCTATACAATAAAATACACTTAGAGAAGTTTCACTTCCATCCCTGTTTCATCTCTCTCCATAGGTAAACATTTTTATTCGTTTTTAAAAATATCCTTTCTTTTGTCATCCACAGCTCAAAAGTCCTCAACGACTATCCAATACCAAATCAATATTCTATATTCCTTAGCCTGTACTCAAACTTCTCTACAATCTGAGTGCAATGTCTAGCCTACCTTCCTAAACTTATTTCTCAAATCCTCCCCTTCTCACATCCTATATACCAACAAAATTGGGCTACTGATCACTTCCTAACCATGCCCTGTGCTTATAAGCTCTGATCTAGACTTGCTTTGTCTAGAATGACTATACCGTATCTCTACCCATAATTCCCATTATTCCAGATGGAAATAGTTGTTTTGGTTTTGAATGCTTAAAACACTAGATTGTACTTAGTATATAATTAGTACTTTCTGGTTAAATGGATGAAAGCTAAAGTTAAAATAAGTAATTATAATGTAAAAAGTAATTAACATACAAGAGTTTGAAATAGGTATTACCAATGAAAGTACTAGTACTGCACTGCTGAATACAATGGCTACTAGCTACATGTGGCTGTGGGGAAGAGACACTAAAATGTGCCAGGTCTGAACTGAGATGTGCTATGAGTGTGAAATATACACATTTTAAAGAATTGGTACAAAAAAAAGAATGTGAAATAGTAATAATTTTTATGTGGTTTCATGTTGAAATGATATCTTTGACATTTCAGTTCAAGTAAAATGTATTAAAATTAATTAAAATTAATTTATTCTCACTTTCCTTAATGTGCTAACTAGAAAATTTTTAAGCTGCATGTAGCTCACATTATACTTCTATTAATGAGCGCTGTACTTATTATACGCCCAAAGATAAGTCTTCTCTTTTGTTCACTGAGTTTAAAAAGTACCTTTTTAACACTCAGAGCTTAAGATTCCAGAGTGTAAAATAAACAGAAAATTATAAGAAAATATATAGATTTAACAAATTATCCTATAAAAAATCTAAAACAGGGGCTTCCCTGGTAGTGCAGTGGTTAAGAATCCACCTGCCAATGCAGGGGACACAGGTTTGATCCCTAGTCCGGGAAGATCCCACATGCCATGGAGCAACTAAGCCGGTGCGCCACAACTACTGAGCCTGCACTCTAGAGCCCACAAGCCACAACTACTGAGCCCACGTGCCACAATTACTGAAGCCCACATGCCTAGAGCCCAAGCTCCACAACAAGAGAAGCCACAGCAATGAAGAGTAGCCCCCGCTTGCCGCAATTAGAGAAAGACGTGCAAAGCAAAAGACCCAATGCAGCCAAAAATAAATAATAAATTAATTTTTTAAAAATCTAAAACAATGCAGAATCACTACAATACCTTAATTATTAAGCAAATAGTAACCATATGCAATAAAACCTGCTGAATTGACAATATTAACCAATGATTCATTTAAAATTGAAAAATTTAAACCAAATGTATTTTATAATAATAAACCTATTCCTATCTTTTTTTTAAAAAAAATATTTATTTAATTAATTTATTTGGTTGTGCTGGGTCTTAGTTGTTGCATGCATGTGGGAGCCAGTTCCCCGACCAGGAATCAATCCCGGGCCTCCTGCACTGAGAGCGTGGAGTCTTAACCACTGCACCACCAGGGAAGTCCCTATTCCTATACTTTTAATTCACTTTCTACAAGTCACTTTCTTTTTTCCTACTAATTTACATATGGATATTAAGACAACTAGGCTACAACATTTATTCTGCCATAGATGATCTAGATTCACTTATGCTAACTGGCTCTCTGGCCCTGTGGATGGGTATCCCCTTTATCCCTCAGCTATGAATCCTTCCAAAGCTAGGGGGCAAAATGGGGCAGAAAAAGATGACTTTCCAAAGTAAATAGAAACTATATGCCTCATTCACAAAATGTTCACAAAAACCTTACAAAAGACAAATGAAAGGGCTGAACCAAATGTTTCTTATTTGGGGAAAATTTTTTTTTTTAATGGTACGCAGGCCTCTCACTGCTGCGACCCCTCCCACTGCGGAGCACAGGCTCCGGACGCACAGGCTCTGGACGCACAGGCTCAGCGGCCATGGCTCACGGGCCCAGCCGCTCTGCGGCATGTGGGATCCTCCCGGACCGGGGCACGAACCCTTGTCCCCTGCATCGGCAGGCGGACTCCCAACCACTGCGCCACCAGGGAAGCCCTGGGGAAAATATTTTTTATGGTTAAAGTTTATAAATGCAAAATAACCTACAAGCCTAACACTTTGGTTTTTACAGATAAGTGATGAAATGGGAAGTAGGAAAAGGCAGCAGGTGTGAATTTCTTAGAACAGTCAGTATATAATTAAATTACCTTACAAATAACTGTTCCAAAGAACTGTGGAAAGACAGGTGCATAATAATCATTCTTCAAATTACCCCCAAATTTGAATTTTTCTAATAAATAGGGAGGATAATGACAAAGTGCCCACACATAGCACACTACCTAAATATAAATGTTATCTTCACCAGTTGGGTAAAGGAGTAATGTTTGTATTAGCAGCAAAAGCTATTATAACCGTACTTGTCACTAAGTTGTTTATGCCAGGAATAACTGGTCCAATGTGTTTTAAGTATACACTCAAAACATCTGCATAAGGAGGTAAATACAGGAACATCTATATGTTAAATACATAATATCTAATCCAATAAAAATCCAAGAAAATAAAATGCTATTGAATTTTATGAGAAAAAAATTTTAGCTGAAAAGTCCAAAAAACCAAAAGAAATTCAGGAAATAAGAGAGGAAGCAAGAATAGAAATATTTTGAGAGAATTAACAAAATAATTAATATGCCTTTCAGAAAGCTGATTTGGAAAAGGAAAATGATTACCTTTACAACATCAAGAGTTAATGCCGACATTTCTCCAAAGAAGATATACAGATTGCCAACAAACACATGAAAGGATGTTCAACATCACTAATCACTAGAGAAATGCAAATCAAAACTACAATGAGATATCACCTCACACCAGCCAGAATGGCCATCATCAAAAAATCTACAAACAATAAATGCTGGAAAGGGTGTAGAGAAAAGGGAACCCTCTTGCACTGTTGGGGGGAATGTAAATTGATACAACCACTATGGAGAACAGAATAGAGGTTCCTTAAAAAACTAAAAATAGAACTACCATACGACCCAGCAATCCCACTACTGGGCATATACCCTGAGAAAACCATAATTCAAGAAGAGTCATGTACCACAATATTCACTGCAGCACTATTTACAATAGTCAGGACATGGAAGCAACCTAAGTGTTCATCGACAGATGAATGGATAAAGAAGATGTGGCACATATATACAATGGAATATTACTCAGCCATAAAAAGAAATGAAATTGAGTTATTTGGTGAGGTGGATGGACCTAGAGTTTATCATACAGAGTGAAGTAAGTCAGAAAGAGAAAAACAAATACCGTATGCGAACACATATATATGGAATCTTAAAAAAAAAAATGTTCTGATGAACCTAGGGGCAGGACAGGAATAAAGATGCAGATGCAGAGACTTCCCTGGTGGTGCAGTGGTTAAGAATCCGCCTGCCAATGCAGGGGACACTGGTTTAAGCCCTGGTCCGGGAAGATCCCACATGCTGTGGGGCAGCTAAGCCCGTGCACCACAACTACTGAGCCTGCGCTCTACAGCCCGCAAGCTACAACTACTGAGCCCACATGCCACAACTACTGAAGCCCGCATACCTAGAGCCCATGTTCCACAAGAGAAGCCACTGCAATAAGAAACCTGCACACCACAAGGAAAAGTAGCCCCCACTCGCCACAACTAGAAAAAGCCTGCGCATAGCAATGAAGACCCAACACAGCCATAAATAAATTAATTAATTAAATAAATTAAAAAGATGCAGACGTAGAGAATGGACTTGAGGACACAGGGAGGGGGAAGGGTAAGCTGGGACGAAGTGAGAGAGTGGCATTGACATATATACACTACCAAATGTAAAATAGATAGCTAGTGGGAAGCAGCTGCATAGCACAGGGAGATCAGCTCCATGCTTTGTGACCACCTAGAGGGGTGGGATAGGGAGGGTGAGAAGGAGACACAAGAGGGAGGATATGGGGATATTTGTATACATATAGCTGATTCACTTTGTTATACAGCAGAAACTAACACAACACTGTAAAGCAATTATACTCCAATAAAGATGTTTAAAAAAAAAAAAGAGTTAATGTCTTTCATTAACTGAGAAGATTTGGAAAATACGTTGGATTAGAATAAAAGATACAAAAATTAGAAATTAACGTCCACAAATTGGAAGGCTAATCACCAGTTGCATAGGCAGTTTGAAAATATGTAGAAAGAAAAGCAATTTTCCTGCCTAGTTAAAATACAACATATATTTCTATATAAAACAAAGAAATACATACTAAGAACTGTAAAAAAAAAAAAATTCATATCCTTTACATGACTAGTTACTCTCATAGGATTTTTTACCAAGAAAACCATCAAATGGAAGAAAAAAATCATGAGCAAATGATTCATAACACAACATCTAGAAAAGTAAAAATTAAATACAAATTATATCTTCAAACCTAAGGGAATTTTTTTAAATTTATGGTATGGTGATTATTAATTCAAAATTATTATTTAAATTAAGACAATCAATTAACTAATAAAATAATCCTAAATAAAATGATTATCTTGAATAATACAAAGGAAAGAAAAAAAGTTTATAACTGAAATAAGCAGAAAATAGAAAAACTGGTAATAAATATTCAGAAATGACAACTGACATGAAGAGAAAGGATTAAAGTGAGAATTTTTTCATTCTCATTTTTCAATATTTTATTTAAGGTTATACTGCATTAAAAATTTTTAAAAGGAAAAATAGTTACGTATAACTGAGCAGCAGATCTTTTAAAACCTTTTTCTTAAACAAAACTAGAAAACATTCTTCAGTTAAAAGGATACAAAATATATGTAGCAAAATAAGCTACAAGTACTTGAACATAAAAGGTGTCCTTATATTTGGATAAAACTTTTCCTAGAGCCTTGGCATCATCCATATCTCTGGGAACCTTCATATTCATTCTTTCTTCTCTAAAGAAATAAAGTGAAAAAAAATTTTAAATAGAGATTTGCCAAGATAATTCATATCAAAGTCAAGTTCAAAACATGAAGTTCTATCCAAAATGATTTGATGCCTTGATCTGTAATATGCTAAGCATAAATTCACAAAATTTAAGTTCAAAGTCTATAAATTATTTGTTTTTTAATGTTTTAATATAATTTCATGAGATATGTAATCCATTTGAAAATTCAGGATGACCCCAACTAAAGGTTAAAAAGCATTTGCTCAAACACTGGAGTAAATTTTGAATTAAGAAATGAACCACTGATGTTAGCATATCTAAAACATACTGAACATCATTTTGGGTAATCCTCATGATAAACTGAAGTCAATAACCAATTACAACTGAAATTAAGTAAAAATTTCAATGAATTTACAGTTCACATCTTTTCTTGAATATCCCAGCTCAAAGTTCAGATAAAAACTTAAAACACTTGTCACTTTCTATTAATTTTACTTTATATTTGGTGCCTTGTTTGGAACTGAATGTTCTGTTTATAAAAGCCCCAAATAATCATCTTTGTGTTTAATGTATATTGTACCCATTTATTGTACCCATTTGTTTACATGATGAAATTTAACTAACCTTGCAAAACAATGATAGAATGTTGTTTAAGTCCTATAAAAATAGCAGGTGAACTAAAATGGGTTTTCTCATTTATAAATTTAAAAGCTTAAAAAAGCTCTTTATAGGCGTGTGCATGCATCTCACACATATACACACACCGAAAGAAATAGGCAGAATATAAAAGATTTATAACAGCATATTATTATACGAAAGTGTTATATTTCTTAGAGCAGATTGGGATCCAAAACAACCTTAATCTACACTCTATATTCTTTCCCTCCTTCAGTCAGCTCTTTATTTCCTACTCCTTTGATTAAAAAGAGAAAAGATCTAAAATTCAATGATACTAATATTAACATAACAATATAACATGCTGTCCTCCCAAAGGCATTTACATTCACGTAAGAAATCAAAGTATTAAAATAAAAATAAGTTTAACTATAAAATTTCAAGCATAAGAAAGTGTTAATGAAAGAAATTTAGAGGAAACAGGAACTTCCTTATACCCTGAAATCACATTTCACAGTTATCCATCACCACACCAAGCTGGCCCTGGTTGAAAGTCTAACTACATTTTAGTAGTCTCTGATGTAATCTATGATTACCCAAGGGTGTTGTTATTGTGGTTGAATAACCCAGGGATATTTAATCCTCATAAAGTATGTGTCAGGTCTATAATCTTTTCCCTAAAATTCAAAAAGCTCTGAAAACCAAAAGTTCTTTATAATCTGTCAGCAAAAATTGACCCACACTTATATACAGTTTTTCATAGTCTTCTATAATACAGGTTTCACTGTAAAAATATTAATTTGATTATGGGGTGCTACCCCAGATCCTGCTGGAGATACTACATAACATACAGTATTTATTCCATGTTATCTTTCCAAAATAGAAAAGTTCTAAATTCTGAAATACGTTTCACTCCCAAGGTTTTTGTTATGGAATTGTGGCTGTATACTAGATAGACAAGTTTTTCTACAAAGTGCATTTGACAGTGAAAAGTACCTATTCAAACCATGTCATTTCTATAAAACAGGGAAGAGAAAAAGAGCTAGGAGACAGAGATGTGGTGCGGAAGTAAATGGATGAATAGAGGCAGACAAAAAATGGTGACACGGAAAAGTAGGAAGGGAGAAAACAGGGATGGAAAAAGGGATAAAGCAGAGAAAAAGAGCATCAGTATTTCTCAAACTGCAGGTCAATATCTATTATGGACTGCAATATAAATTTACTTGGTCACTACTAACATTAAAAAATAATATGCAATAAATTTATTAATGTGGCTATGTTTTTCAACATAGCCATTAGAAAGATGCCTTAATTAGAGGAGCAGAGCTAGGAGAACCTTGCATAGAAAATCAAGAAACATATTTGGAAAGAAGTATTTAAATTACAGTGTCAATATGAACTTGCTACAAGCCATGAGAGCTGACATACAATTATTATGCCAGTTCTGTTCCTTAAATTAGTTGAACTTTCAATGCACGTTCATCTCTATAAATGTCTAGACATTTTCCACTTCTTTCAGTATACTTACTCACTAAGCTGAGGAAAATTTTTATATACCAAAAACATAACAAAAGCTGCAGATAAGAAAATGGACACCAATATAAGAAGCGACATTCTTGCTGACCCAGCTTCTGCACAGGCTTTCTCTGAAAAGAAAAAAAAAATTATAATTAAGATAAATATAGAGGAAGACAGTATTCCAAGCCAGTAAATAATTTCCTGAAAGGTTTTCCTCCCAAGAAACTGTTCACACTTTTGCCCAAAACACTGTAACATTAAATTTTAAATACTACCATATTTGATGTTTATTAACTGGCCATAGTTCTTTGAAGGGATATATGCATTTTAGAAGCACAGAAAAACAGAACACCAGAATTTGTAGCACTGATTTGTTGATAAGCCAAAGGGGAAAAAAGGGCATTGCTCTAAATGATATCACTGACTTTCAATTTTATATATCTATATTGGGAGATAACAGCATAGGCAGAATGGCCTCTTAAGAAAAATGAGGTAATCTGGCAATTACTTCAAACTGTCATGAGAAAGAACCCACAGATTCACTAATGCAACTGATGAATGTTACACTTTCTCTTTACACCAAGGGCTTCAGGATATAGTTGAACCTCAAATGTTTTGGGTGGCTCTGTCTGTGACTCCAAGAATGGGAGAATATGTTTGCATTCTCCAACAAGGTAATCTTAGTGTTATCTTAAAAATCATATGCAAGTGGTCGGAGTCAAGATGGTGGAGTAGGAGAACACTGAGTTTGCATCTCCTCACAACTAGGGCACCTACCGGGTGATGGTGGGGGACTTTGGACACCTAAGGGAACAGGAGGAACCTGCGAGCGACCAGGTAGGACATGGGGGGGAGCGAGGGGGGAGGAGAAGTGGAGGCAGGAGGGACTGGCACCCCTGAGGGGCGCCTGGGGGAGAGGAAGGGTTCCCACGCCCGTAGGGGCCCACTCACAGGGAGAGGATCAATGGGGATGGGGAGAGACCGTCAGGGGATCAGAGGATTGGAAGGGAACGTGGCCAGCGTTTCCCCCACCCACTCAGGCCCCAGGGAGCCTGATGAGGTCCCAGGGCTGATCCTCCACCCTCCGAGGCCCCCTCCATCTGCGTGGGTCCTGGGGGTGTGAGAGGGAGGGGGAGAGGAAAAGTAGAGGCGAGATGGGACCAGTGCCCCGAGGGGTGGCTGGGGGGGGAGGGGAGGGGTTCCCACGCTCGGGAGGTGGGCACTGAGGAGGGGCACACGGAGGGCACACTGTGATCCCCTACCCACAGGAAGGGGATCAGTGGGGACAGGGAGGGAACCTCAGAGGATCAGAGGGAACTTGGCCAGTACTGCCCCTGCCCACTTGGGTCCCAGCAAGCCTGCCGGGGCCCCAGGCCTGAGCCTCCACTGTGAGGCCCCCTCCAGCTGTGCTGAGCCTAACCCCCGCCCCCCACCCCCCAGGGCTTTTCCAGTCCTGAGCCTAGGCCCTGCCCCTGCCTAAGTCTGCCCCTCCCCCAGCCTAAGTCTGCCCCTCCCCCACAGCCAAGGCCTTTTCCTGCTTTTATTCTTTTTCTTTTTTTCTTTTTGCTATTATGGTTCTGTTTTACTGTGTTGCTATTTCATTTTTATTTGTATTTTATCTACTATATTTCTTATCTTTCTAACTTTATTTCTTTTTTATTCTTTGTTATTGTTCTGCTCCTTTGTTTTTTTTTGGCCACACACCAGGTGGCTTGCAGGATCTTGGTTCACAGGCTGGGGGTTAGGCCTGAGCTCTTGTGGTGGGAGCACCGAGTCCAAACCACTGGCCTAACAGAGAACCTCAGACCCCAGGAATATTAATCAGAGTGAGGTCTCGCAGAGGTCCTCATCCCCACACCAAGAGCCAGCTCTACCCAGCTGCCTGCAAACTCCAGTGCTGGAAATCTCAGGTCAAACAACCAGTAAGACAGGAACACAGCCCCAACCATCAAAAATAATGAGACGACAAAAAAATATGTTACAAACGAAGGAACGAGGCAAAAACCTACAAGACCAAAAAATGAAGAGGAAACATGAAACCTACCTGAAAAAGAATTCAGAGTAATGATAGTAAAGATGATCCAAAATCTTGGAAATAGAATGGAGGCACGGACCGAGAAAATACAAGAAATGTTTAACAAAGACCTAGAAGAACTAAACAATAAACAAGCAGTGATGAACAACACAGTAACTAAATGAAAAATACACTAGAAAGAATCAATACCAGAATAACTGAGGCAGAAGAACAGATAAGTGACCTGGAAGATAGACTGGTGGAAATAATTGCTGAAGAACAGAATAAAGAAAAAAGAATGAAAAGAATTGAGGACAGTCTCAGAGACCTCTGGGACAACATTAAATGCACAAACACTGGCATTACAGGGGTCCCAGAAGATGAAGAAAAAGAGAAAGGGTATGAGAAAATATTGGAAGAGATCATAGTTGAAAACTTCCCTAACATGGGAAAGGAAATAGCCACCCAAGTCCAGGAAACGCAGAGAGTCCCATACAGGATAAACCCTAGGAGAAACACACCAAGACACATATTAATCAAATTGACAAAAATTAAATTCAAAGAAAAAATATTAAAAGCAGCAAGGGAAAACCAACAAATAACATACAAGGGAATCCCCATAAGGTTATCAGCAGATTTTTCAGCAGAAACTCTGCAGGCCAGAAGGAAGAGGCAGGATATATTTAAAATGTTGAAAGGGGAAAACCTACAACTAAGATTACTGTACCCAGCAAGGATCTCATTCAGATTTAACGGAGAAATCAAAAGCTTCACAGACAAGTAAACGTTAAGAGAATTCAGCACCACCAAACCATCTCTACAACAAATGCTAAAGGAACTTCTCTAGGCGGAAACACAAGGAAAGAAAAAGATCCACAGAAACAAACCCAAAACAGTTATAAAATTGTAACAGGAACATACATATTGGTAACTACCTTGAATGTAAATGGATTAAATGCTCCAACCAAAAGACACAGACTAGCTGAATGGATACAAAAACAAGGCCCATATATATGCTGTCTACAAGAGACCCACTTCAGACCTAGGGAAACATACAGACTGAAAGTGAGGGAATGGAAAAAGATATTCCATGCAAACTGAAATCAAAAGAAAGCCGGAGTAGCATTACTCATATCAGATAAAATAGATTTTAAAATAAAGACTGTTACAAGGGATAAGAAAGGACACTACATAATGATCAAGGGATCAATCCAAGAAGAAGATATAACAATTATAAATATTTATGCACCCAACATAGGAGCACCTCAATACACAAGGCAAATGTTAACAGCCATAAAAGGGGGAATCGACAGTAACACAATAATAGTGGGGGACTTTAACACCTCACTTACACCAATGGACAGATCATCCAGACAGAAAATAAATAAGGAAACACAAGCTTTAAATGACACAACAGACCAGATAGATTTAATTGATATTTATAGGATATTCCACCTGAAAGCAGTTGAAAACACTTTCTTCTCAAGTGCACATGGAACATTCTCCAGGATAGATCACATCTTGGGTCACAAATCAAGCCTCGGAAAATTGAAGAAAATTGAAATCGTATCAAACATCTTTTCTGACTACAACGCTATGAGATTAGAAATCAATTACAGGGAAAAAACTGTAAAAAACACAAATACATGGAGGCTAAACAGTGCGCTGCTAAATAACCAAGAGATCACTGAAGAAAGTAAAGAGGAAATTAAAAAACACACAGAAATGAATGACAACAAAAACATAACAACCCAAACCTATGGGATGCAGCAAAAGCAGTTCTAAGAGGGAAGTTTATAGCAATTCAATCTCACCTCAAGAAACAAGAAAAATCTCAAACAATCTAACCTCACACCTACAGCAACTAGAAAAAGAAGAACAAAGAAAACCCAAAGTTAGTAGAAGGAAAGAAATCATAAAGATCAGAGCAGAAATAAATGAAATAGAAATGAAGAAAACATTAGCAATGATGAATAAAACTAAGTTAGTTCTTTGAGAAGGTAAACAAAATTGATAAACCTTTAGCCAGACTTACCAAGAAAAAAGAGAGGGGACTCAATAAAATTGAAATGAGGGACTTCCCTGGTGGTGCAGTTGTTAAGAATCTGCCTTCCAATGCAGGGATCGATCCCTGGTCAGGGAACTAAGATCCCACATGCTGCGGGGCAACTAAGCCCACGTGCTGAAACTACTGAGTCCACACACCACAACTAGAGACCCCACGTGCTGCAAAAAGAGAGAAGCCCATGTGCCGCACCTAGAGAAGCCCATGCGCCACAACGAAGAGCCCGCACGCTGCAACAAAAGATCCTGCATGCTGCAACAAAGATCCTGTATGCCACAACTAAGACCTGACATAAATAAATAAATAATTTTTTAAAAAATAAAAATTTAAAAAATTAGAAATGAAAAAGGAGAAATTACAACTGACACCGCAGAAATACAAAGGATCATAAGAGACAACTACAAGCAACTCTATGCCAATAAAATGGACAACCTGGAAGAAATGGACAAATTCTTGGAAAGGTACAACTTTCCAAGACTGAACCAGGAAGAATTAGAAAATATAAACAGACCTATCACAAGTAATGAAATTGAAACTGTAATTACAAATCTTCCAACAAACAGAAGTCCAGGACCACATGACTTCACAGGCGAATTCTATCAAACATTTAGAGAAGAGCCAACACCTATCCTTCTCAAACTCTTCCAAAAAATTGCAGAGGAAGGAACATTCCCAAACTCATTCAACAAGGCCACCATCACCCTGGTACCAAAAGCAGGCAAAGATACCACAAAAAAAGAAAAGTACAGGCCAATATCACTGATGAAAATAGACGCAAAAATGCTCAACAAAATACTAGCAAACAGAATCCAACAACACGTTAAAAAGATCATACACCATGATTAAGTGGGATTTATCCCAGGGATGCAAGGCTTCTTCAATATATGCAAATCAATGTGATACACCATATTAACAAATTAAAGAATAAAAACCATATGATCATCTCAATAGATGCAGAAAAAACTTCTGACAAAATTCAACACCCATTTATGATAAAAACTCTCCAGAAAGTGGGCATACAGGGAACCTACCTCAACATAATAAAGGCCATATACAACAAACCCACAGCAACCATCATTCTCAATGGTGAAAAACTGAAAGTATTTCCTCTAAGATCAGGAACAAGACAAGGATGTCCACTCTCACCACTATTACTCAACATAGTATTGGGAGTCCTAGCTAGAACAATCAGAGGAGGAAAAAGAAATAAAAGGAATACAAGTTGGAAAAGAAGAAGTAAAACCATCACTGTTCGCAGATGACATGGTAGTATACATAGAGAATCCTAAAGATGCCACCAGAAAACTACTAGAACTAATCAATTAATTTGGTAAGGTTGCAGGATACAAAATTAACACACAGAAGTCTCTGGCACTCCTATACACTAACAACGAAAGATCAGAATGAGAAATTAAGGAAACAATTCCATTCACCACTGCAACAAAAACAATAAAATACCTAGGAATAAACCTACCTAAGGAAGCAAAAGACCTGTACTCAGAAAACTATAAAACACTGATGAAAAAAATCAAAGATGACACAAACAGATGGAGAGATATACCATGCTCCTGGATTGTTAGAATCAATACTTTGAAAATGAATATACTACCCAAAGCAGGCTATAGGTTCAATGCAATCCCTATCAAAGGCATTTTTCACTGAATTAGAACAAAAAATTTTACAATTTGTATGGAAACACAAAAGACCCCAAATAGCCAACGCAATCTTGAGAAAGAAAAATGGAGCTGGAAGAATCAGGCTCCTCAACTTCAGACTCTACTACAAAGCTTCAGTAATCAAGAAAGTATGGTACTGGCACAAAAAAACAGAAATGTAGATCAATGGAACAGGATAGAAAGCCCAGAGATAAATCCACGCACATCTGATCACCTTATCTTTGATAAAGGAGGCAACCATATAAAATGGAGAAAAGGCAGCCTCTTCAATAAGTGGTGCGGGGAAAACTGGACAACTACATGTAAAAGAATGAAATTAGAACACTACCTAACACCATACACAAAAGTAAACTCAAAATGGGTTAAAGACCTAAATGTAGGACTGTACATTATAAAACTCTTAGAGGAAAACCACTCACAGCAAGATCTTCTATGACCCACCTCCTAGAGTAGTGAAAATAAAAGCAAAAATAAGCAAGTGGGACCTAATTAAAGTTAAAAGCGTTTGCACAGCAAAGGAAACCATGAGCAAGATGAAAAGACAACCCTCAGAATAGGAGAAAATATTTGCAAATGAATCAACAAAGGATTAATCCCAAAATATACAAACAGCTCATGCAGCTCAATATCAAAAAAACAAACCACCCAATCCAAAAATGGGCAGAAGACCTAAATAGACATTTCACCAAAGACATACAGATGGCCAAGAGGCAACATGAAAAGGTGCTCAACATCACTAATTATTAGAGAAATCAAACCTACAATGAGGTTATCGCCTCACACCAGTCAGAATGGCTATCATCAAAAAATCTACAAACAATAAATGCTGGAGAGGTGTGGAGAAAAGGGAACCCTCCTACACTGTTAGTGGGAATGTAAATTGATACAGCCACTATGGAAAACGGTACGGAGGTTCCTTAAAAAACTAAAAATAGAACTACCATATGACCCAGCAATCCCATTACCGGGCATATACCCTGAGAAAACCATAATTCAAGAAGTTACATGCACCCCAATGTTCACTGCAGCACTATTTACAATAGCCAGGACATGGAAACAACCTAAACGTCCATCAACAGATGAATGGATAAAGAAGATGTGGTACATATATATAATGGAATATTACTCAGCCATAAAAAGAAATGAAATTGGGTCTTTGTAGAGATGTGGATGGACCTAGAGTCTGTCATACAGAGTGAAGTAAGTCAGAAAGAGAAAAACAAATATCGTATATTAACGCATATATGTGGAATCTAGAAAAACGGTACAGATGAACCTATTTGCAGGACGGGAATAGAAATGCAGACATAGAGAACAGACGTGTGGACACAGGCAGGGAAGGGGAGGGTGGGATGAACTGGGAGATTAGGTCTGACATAAATACACTACCATCTGTAAAATAGATAGCTAGTGGGAACCTGCTATAAAGCACAGGGAGCTCAGCGAGGTGCTCTGTGATAACCTAGATGGGTGGGAAGTGGGGGGGTCCAAGAGGAAAGGGATATATGTATACATATAGCTGATTCACTTCATTGTACAGCAGAAACTAACACAACATTGTAAGGCAATAATACTCCAATAAAAAAAAATTTAAATAAAGACTTCAGTAGGTAACAGTCCTCTTAAATTAAAAATTAAACAAGACATTTTGCATGGCAACTCTAAAATTTAACTACAATATTTTTCTTCCCATCATTAATTCACAAGTCCTAAGTAAGGAGTCTGAGGAGAGAAAGGTGTGGACTTAACTGGACTACAGACCACCACCCTAAACCTTCCTTGAGTACACATCTCTCTGATTGCTACTTGTTGCCTTACAGTTGGATGATGAAATATATAGACATTTGTTGAACAAAATTAACCTCCAAGTTTAACTCGATACCTATTTTTTTCATTCTCTGAAAGGAAAACTTTTTCAAGCATTGTACTCAGCATAATGTAAACACAAGAAAACAGCTAATAATGCAATAAAACTAAGTGAGTCAATTTTGAAGCTCTCCATTCTTTCACACAAACTTGGAAATAGGGAATGTTCCCTATTATGATTCCACAATTCTTTTTTAATATAGTTCTAATAAATCTAGAGGCTAGCACGTAATTCATTTAGTTCTGAACAGAGATAAAAGTTATAAACTTGGGAATTCCCTGGCTGTCCAGTGGTTAGGACTCCACACTTCCAATGCTGGGGGCCCAGGTTCGATCCCTGGTCAGGGAACTAAGATCCCGCAAGTCCAAGGTGCAGCCAAAAAAAAAAGAAAGGTTATAAACCTTGCTTTAATGATTCAACATCTGAATGTGTAACATACACATTTATAATGTGCATCCTCCTTCTGGCTGCATTAGACACAAGTTATTTAGCATTTAGAGCCACCCACAACAGTGCTTTATACATTCATTAACCTCCAAATCTTCCATCATACTAATTCCCATTCTCAATTATCCCATTATCTGTTTTCCAACCTCCTCCCAGGCCAAAGGTACAGCTAGAGAAAGATCATTGTGCTCTCCTGGCTTACAAGTTCATATGCTTCCTGCTTTTCTATCGTCAATTAAGGTTATCACTGGCAAACTATAATCCTTTTACAGTACCCTCCAAAAGGGCTATTTCAAGTCTTCAAGCCTTTAATTCTACTTCCCCCTATTCTCAACCAATGAGGCTGTCTCCATACTTTAGAGAGCTTCCCAATCTCTACCTCAAGATCTGTTCATGAAATTATCTCCACTTCCCTCTTTCCCCTTATCTTTGCATCAAATGCCAACACACTTCCTTGCAGATCTTGCTCTCAGAATTATCTCATCTCCATTCACTGAATATCTCTAATTCTTCCCACTAACAAGCAACTCTTCTCTAACTTCTAATATGCATATATCTACCCTGAAAAATCAAAACTTAACCTTAATGCCCCTGTAGTAGCTCTCTATTTCTTATAACTTTCATATCAATACCTTTTGAAAAGCAAAATCTTTATATCTACAAGATTTTAGGAATCACTCTTACTGGTCATCTAGTCCACTAGTTCTAGACCTACAGAATCCTACCATTCTAATAGGTAGGAGGAAGCAAAAGACCCATCTCCCCTGAGGACACAGTTTACAGGAACTCTAACAAGGATTTCAGAGTTCCTTTTTTTAAAAATTTATTTGGCTGCATGGGGTCTTAGTTGTGGCACACAGGCTCTTTGTTGCAGCACGTGGGATCTTGTGTGGCGCGCGAGCTTCTCTAGTTGCAGCAAGTGGGCTTCTCTCTAGTTGTAGCGTGCGGGCTCCAGAGCACATGGGCTCAGTAGTTGCACTGCGCAGGCTCCAGGGTGCCCGGGCTCAGTAGTTGCAGCACACGGGCTTAGTTGCCCCACGGCACGTGGGATCTTAGTTCCCCAACCAGGGATTGAACCCACATCCCTTGCACTGTAAGGCAGATTTTTAACCACTGGACCACCAGGGAATTCCCTCTAACAAGTTTTTTATGGTTACAAGAATCTATTGTAACATTTTTGGAAGTAAATTTTATTTCAAGAGCTTAAAATTTTTTAAATTATGTATTAATAATCAAAAATGGTAGTATCATCAAGTATAAATTTAAACAGTTAAAATAACTTTTTTATAAAATATAAAGAATTAACCATTAAAAAAACACACAGAGAGAAAGCATGTTTGCAGGCAGCAGAAGAAAGAGCACTACCTATCTTGTATAAAAGCTCATTCTCTGATATTTATGCCCTGCATCTCTGCTACCATTCAACCCACACAGCCTCACTATCATCAACCACTTTCAGGCACTTCCCCTATTCAGCGAAGACTAAGCCAAGCTTCAAGCAAACTTTTCATAATCCTAAAAGATACATCTATTTAGATGATTCACCCAGCCTCAAAGTTCTTATACTTTCATTTCTATTCAACTTTAGCCACCCACTTCCAGTGGTACACTAAGTTCTTACACCACCTGAGACTGCCCTATCTTGGATATTTTAAATTCCAACTTGCCATTCCTTGATCATCTTTATTCTTTCATGAGCTTAACACCTCCATTTTCTCCCTCTGTTGGGCTCCTCACTTCTCTTCCTTCTATGCCCAGCCTGGACTCCATGGTGTATGCAGCAGCACCTCTGATTAGAATCCTCACTCTTTCCTTATAGCTAATCTAACCCAAAATCAGTGTTTCAAGCTTACTTTCTTCATTCCTATACCAAGATGGTTGAGCACAAGTAAAGAAAAATCATGAGTGACCCATCACAGAAATCCACGTCTATGGGAAAACTGACTTAGCCTCATTTCTACTCCCTTTTTTTAGGTGTTGAACATGAATCAGTCTGAGCCAATTAGGTAATTCTTACCCTCTGACAACAGTGATAGGTTCAGGGATAAGCTTTTGATCTGAGGCAATCTAATCAGAGTTAATATCTAGATTTGTATTGCTAATACTTAGAAAAAGATTCTCAAAATTATCAAGGAAGCATTTAGCTTACCTGGACCTTCAAGAGGAATCAACCTTAAGGTAAAGCTAATATCAGGTAAGCAAAACAAGATATGAAAGAAATCTGATCCTGATGATATCACTGAGCCACTGGTCCCAGACTGAAGCCAGTGAATCCCACTTAATCTCTCAACTTTCTGGTTATATGAACCAATAAACTTCCTTTTAGCAAAGCTTTCGATTGTGTTTTCTACTGATTACAAGCAAAAGAATCCTGATATATAATATCTGGGTTGAGACTGACATCAACACATCATACTAATACCTTGGTTGATGTCCAAATGCCAATTTTAGTCTTAGTTCCCAGTTATCAGTAATCAGAGCTTTCTTCTTCTTCCTCTAAGCCAGTACCTAGCTCATAGCAGATGCTCAAAGGATATTTGTTGAACCACATTAGCAAGGCAGAACCTAGAACAGGCATCTGAGAGGGATATATTATCCAATTTTGAACAATACTGCCTCCTAAGAGCTGTAAAACCAACTTCAAGACAGTGTTTCCCAAACATTTTTGGCTGCTTTCCACAATAAGCAGTGTATTTTATATCATGATCTGATACACACAAAATCTATATAATTGAAAACTAAATTCAAAGAATACTTACCCCCTACTACATGCAAAGAACTCTGCTATTTTCTCTTCCATTTTTTTAAATGGCTCATGATTACCCATCAAATTCATTTCACACCGCTCACAAAGGTATGACCTATATATTGGAAAATGTGGTCCTAGGAGTTCTCTTAAATCAAAATGGGGAACTTCTATGATTTGCGAGTAAAAAGATCAGCCAGGGCAAACAACAAAAGAAAATAAAACACCTGGTCCAGGTACCCTTGCACACAGAGTAGGTCAAGAGCCTCTCAAGTAGTAATACCTCTTGTCTCTCACCCTTTCTAATCATGCAAGAATTAGACTTTCAGTGTTATTGCCTTGCTCAAATCATCACAGCGGTCCTCAGTAAGACTCAGACATCGGACTAGAGTCAAGGCAAGGAATCCACTAAATGTACCAAACACTGCAATGTGAGGTGTAAAATATTTCAAGCATACACACAATGACAACTATTTGTCAAAATTATGTAGATGTATCAGTTAATAAAAATACAAATTTATTTAAAAATACAAATACATGGAATTTATAGAAACACTCTATTACCATGTATTTCTCAAGAGTTAATAAAAATTTTTTTCTCTAAAACCTTTCCTTTTCTGAATAAATAAAAATTAAAAAAAGAAATCCTCTACTACTGACAAGTTTATCTCTTTATAGACACACACAAAAGGTTCACACTAACTAACCTTCAAGCCTAATGTTTCCCCCACCCAGAATCCTTTTCTGTTCTCTCTACTAACCCAAACCCTACTTCTCTATGAAGGCGTGCCTTCACATCTCTTCCCTCTGTCTTCCTATAGATCTGTAGACCACAGAAGTCATTTGACAGCATCACAAAAATAACTTTGTTGAATGTGTTGTTCAAATGTTAAAATACAAGAAACAATTGTAAAAGCACTTTGGCAGTTTCAAGGTCTTATTTTCTGAACAGCTTAAGGTTAAAAAAATAATAATAATAATAATAAAATAATTGACTGCTATCCCAAACCGAATGACAATCTTTAGGGATGTTCTATCTGGACACCATGGAAAATACTTCCTAAGTATTTTCCTATCTGGAAAATACTTTTTCAGGAAGCCCTTAGATTACTGTCATTCTCAGTTGCAGCATCATCAAAACAAGGTTACTATCATTTACAGTGGATTTATACTTTGACAACACTTCATTTCTGGTTTTTGAAGTTATTTGGCTCTATTGTCTATAAGGTGTAAAAATATCCAAATATATAAAGCTGAAAGACCCAAATTAGACTGGAGACATTTTATTTGAAAATAAAATACCATTTTCTGCAAGACGTTTTCTAAATTTTTCATGTTTTAAATTTGATTCAAAAAATTTCAGCTGATGGGAATTCCCTGGCGGTACGGTGGTTAAGGACTCGGCACTTTCACTACCAGGACCCGGGTTCAATCCCTGGTCAGGGAACTAAGAGCCACACTGCATGGCCAAAAAAAAAAAAAAAAAATTTCAGCTGAATGTTAAACATATTATATCCATATATAAATATATTTTTAAAGTGTATAATACTTTACTGATGACTATAGTTACAATGTCGCTAGACACTCTTAAAAGACCCTCTCTTTACCCATCACTGGTGGTGGAACACATCAGTGTGAGTAAGATGCAGACAACTTAATGGGCATTTGTTAGGATTTCTCCAAGTTTATGGGCTTTGAAAGCATTTAGGAGCTTAAATCACTTCAACTGCTGAAAAGCAATGAAAACTCTACGCCCAGATGAAATCAAAGTATTTAGTTTCTGGGTACACTTTTTTCTTAAAATAATATTTGAGGCCTTGAGAAATGCCAGGATGGCGTAGTGGAAAAAAAGCTTGAGAATAAGAGATCTTAGCTATAATAGTAATTGCTAACATTTATTCAGCCTTCACTTCACATAAGCCAAACATTACACTAAATCCTTTATGTGAATTATTTTGTTTAATCCACGCATCAATCTTAAATAGATATTACTATTATTAATATTATCACCATCCCCACTGTACAGTTCAGATACTGAGCTTTTGAAGGATAACAAGTCCAAAGTCGTAAGTGGTAGAGCAGGGACGCAAACCCAAGTGTTCTTGCTACCTCGAAGCGGCACCTGGATGTAGTTAAATCCTTGCTTTTAGCCAATACTTCACTAATCTGGCTTTCTGACTTTGTGCAAGTTATATATCCACTCTGGACCTCAGTTTTCTCATCTGTAAAAATAAATCAACGAATGCTAATGTTCCTTCCAGTTCTGCCTAACTTCAATATTATCAATCTTACAATCTCCCTGAGCGTCAACCAGCCAGTGTCATTCCTTCTTCTAATTGAACTCAACTAAAAAAGCATTTACGAACCCACTAGGTGTCCGGCCTTGTGGTAGGCCGTAGCTTAGGTCCCCGACTCTGCTCCCGCCACTAGATGCCAACAGGCCCCCTTTCCACCCGCAAATCCCCTGAACCCGCTGGGGTCCTTTCTCCTCCGAAGCCCCTCCCGGCACACTCCCGCCCCTGGGCCAGCCCCAGCTCTGGCTCCCAGAAGAGCTCACCCTTCAGGTGGTTTCCGCTGCCTGGCGCCGAGGGACCCCGCGGCCCCGCTGCCTTGTCCCCCGGAGGGGTCGCATGGAGTGCCCCCGTCTGCGACCTTTCGACAACTCTGCCTTTCGTCATGGCTGCTGCAGGGAAGGTGGAGGAAGCGGGGTGATGCCGCGGCCCCTTAACAACAACTACGCGGCAGGCTCTTTACAACACCCAGGGGCCACAGCCACAGCCACTTCCGGGACGACGACCTCACCTGAAACGACCTCAGGCCCGCAAGCACAGTAACACTAAACCGGGCCCCGCAGCGCCTACTCGGACTAGGCTCCGCCCCGCACCGCCCCCGAGGATAGCGCGCTCGCGCCCGCCCAGTAACCGCGAGACTAGCCAGGGTCCCCTTCCGCCCCACTTGCTGCCCCGCCCCGCTTCATGACTGCGCGGAGCATGCGCAGTCACGGTACCGGAGTCCGCGGGTGTGATTCAGAGACGCAGGCATCCAACGCGCAGCTCTAATTATCCGGAAGTGCGATCTCAGAGACTGTAATGCCTTTGTCCTGGCGACCGGAAGTGCCCGGGAATGATTAGTTGGAGTTTCGTGGTGGATGCTGATTCAGCTGACTCCCTTCTCTACCAATTCGAGAATCTGTCTCGAATCTGGAGGGGCTAGACAATGCTTGCTCTGAAGATGTTGGAAAACATAAAGCCTGAGCCGAACCCACCGAGTTTCAGGAAACTAAGGCTCAAGGAGCCCGTAATCTGTGAAGGTCACAGGGTGGCAGAAATCGGTTTAGAATCCAGTTTTCTTGTTCCCAAGCCAATGCTTTCCCACGTCATCGCCCTGCCACCCCTCATTTGTAAATCCAGGTCAGCATATTTATCTTTTCCTTTCTCAGATCCCAAACGTACCTTTTTTGGCGGTTACTTTTTCCATCCTACCTCTCAGAGCGGTATTCAGCTTACTCACTGGTGAATGTATTGGAATTCCCTCTTGAAAGTAACTTGGTAATGTGTATAAAAATACTGATTGTTCCTATCCAGTAATTAAATTTCTAAGAAGCTATTCTGTGGGAATAAACATGCAGAGGGAGTTATTCCTAACGGGATTATTTCTTAGTATAATAGTAAATGGGGAAGCAATCTAAAAACCCAACACCAAAGAATGGTTAGGTAAATGATGGGAGAACCATTCAGTGGAACTGTTTTATGTACACATCCTCTGCCTACTTATATTAACACCTTCAGTGACCACTCTAAGAGGTAGCTTCCCATTTAATTCCTTCATGGTCGTTATTAAAAGCAATAATTATTTGGATTATTTGTTTACTTGTTTATTGTCTGCCTCCACCTCTAGAATGTAAGCTCCATTAAGGTAAGGGGCCTTGTCTTTTTGTCCACCATTGTATCCCCCAGGAGATGACAGTGCCAACACCTAAGAGGGCATTCAATAAATATGTTGAATAGATTTTCAACCATAAAAAATGACGAAGAGGGGCTTCCCTGGTGGCGCAGTGGTTAAGAGTCTGCCTGCCAAGGCAGGGGACATGGGTTCAAGCCCTGGTCTGGGAAGATCCCACATGCCACGGAGCAGCTAAGCCTGTGAGCCACAACTACTGAGCCCATGTGCCACAACTACTAAAGCCCACACACCTAGAGCCTGTGCTCCGCAACAAAAGAAGCCACTGCAATGACAAGCCCATGCACCACAATGAAGAGTAGCCCCCGCTCACTGCAACTAGAGAAAGCCCGCATGCAGCAACGAAGACCCAATGTAGCCAAAAAAAAAAAAAATACCCAGAGACTAATAATGTGGATGATGCTTATTCAGAAACAAATTCCAAGAGATAACTATAAAAAACAAAACAAAAATATTAGAAGGAATACATAAGCAAGTAAATTTATATCTTTGGAATAGAGGTCTTCTTGAGCAAGATGCAAAACTATTAACTTAAACCCTTGATATATTTTACTAAAAAAAAACTTTTAAGCACCAAAAAATAATCTCTAGGAACAGACTGAGAAAAAATATTTGTCACGTAAATAAGAATTACTACAAATCAATAAGAAAAGCACAACTCAACAGAAAAGTGGACAAGATATGAATAATAAATTCATAGAAGAAAAATTAAATAGCCAACAAATTAGGAAAAGATGAACAAGTTCATTAATACAGTGTGATGACACTGAGAGGTGTATAGATTGCAATAGCAGAAGAGAGGAGTGTCTAAATTAGAATGGAGCTGCAGTGAAGGTCTCCTAAGGAGAATGATTATTAAACAGATTTAAAGGATGAGAGGGAATTAACAAAGGAAAGGAGGAGAAAACAGCTTTTGTGAACAGCTTTGTTTTATTATTATTATTATTATTTATTTATTTATTTTTGGCTTCATGGGGTCTTCGTTGCTGCATGCTACTCATCGTTGCAGTGCATGGGCTTCTCATTGCAGTGGCTTCTCTTGTTGCAGAGCACGGGCTGTAGGTGTGTGGGCTTCAGTAGTTGTGGCACACAGCCTCAGTAGTTGTGGCTCGTGGGCTCCAGAGTGCAGGCTCAGTAGTTGTGGTGCAGGGACTTAGTTGCTCTGCGGCATGTGGGATCTTCCCAGACCAGGGATGGAACCTGTGTCCCCTGCGTTGGCAGGCGGATTCTTAACCACTGCTTATCTTTGAAAAGGAGCTTTAAGCAAAGAATAGGAGAATGGAAAAAGGTGAGATAAGACAAGGGCATTATCACAAAGTGCTAGAAGTTTGAACTTAATCCTGAAAGATATCTGAAACCATTGAAGAACTTTTTTAACTGGAGAGAGATGTATTAAGATTTGTATTTTACAAAGCTTATCCTTACTGCCCAGTGACAGAATTAGAGGAGTGCCACACTAGCAGCAGAAAGAGAAGCTAAGAAGTTATTGTAATAATCCCAGCTAGACCCAGGGTAGTGGACTGGAAACAAAGATGATGTCAGATATGAGATAATGTGAGAAAAATTATTTTAAAACTTTTATTTAATTACATGAGTAAATACATACTAGTTATTCCAGAAAAAAACTGAAAAAACAAACAGAAAAATATAAAAATCATCTCTAATAACACCATCCATAGATAATCATGATATTTGGGATTTATCCTTCTGGAATATTAGAAATGTTAACTAAGGAAGTTGAATCTAGGGGAGTAATGCCCTAATTAGACAAGGATATTAAGTGAGAGTGAAGGGATTAGGTGTTCAAGGAATTTCTGGTTTAGGAGGCTGAGTGGAATATTTGTGCCTAAGATAACAGGAAGAGGAGTCACACTGGAGGGAAGGATGCTGAATTTTGTTCTGGATACTGTCTATCTATACTTCCTTGCTTCCTGACTTCTATCATCTTTTCTTACCTGAAACTCCTCTCCTTATAGTCACCAGTGAGCTTCTTTTCATTGGATTCAGTTTTTAGTCATTTGCTACCTCTCTCCATTGCTTAATACATTAACTGCTCCCTCCTTCATGGTTTCCATGACAATTCTCTGACCACTTAGTAAACTCTTTTGGAGGAAACTTCTTTTTTCCTTTCCCTTAAAAGCTGGCATCTCCCCTAGATATCCACTCTCTTCTCAGTCTACAAACTTTTTCTAGGCAATCTTGGCCATGACTTCAATAACCACTTATACATACATAGATAACAAATTTTTATTTCAAACACCAGAACTATACACATAACACTTATTAGACATTTATACCAGGGTGTACCACAAGCACCTCAAACTCAGAATATACAAATCTGAAATCAACTTTATCCTTCCAAACTTTAAACACTTCCTGTATTCACAGTCTTGGGAGATGGCACCATCAGTTCCCCTTATGCTTGAGCCAGAAACCTAAGAACTCTCATTTAACATTCATTAAATTCAACTTGTTGAATGAATGATGAATGAATGAATTCCTCTTGTCTTTCACACCACATCCAAACACTGGGTCTAGTCAGATCTCCATCTCCTCTTCCTTACCTTCCTCATTCAGATCTCATGACCTCTCTTCTCACTCACCTCTAAGCAATTTTCCATATTACCACTAGAGTGGTCTCTGAGAGACAATCTTGAAGCCCTTCATGGTCTGACACAAGCTCAAATGGTCAAGCTGACTCTGAATCTAACATGAATAAACAAATAAATGAATAAAAGAAACCATTCCGGACCACATATCGTACCCTGAACACACCATACTCATTTGTGCTACTGTGCCTTTGCAATAGTTGTCCCTCTGCCTTAAATGTCTTCCCCGCAGTGTTTCTCTATGATCAATTACTGCTTATCTTAGAAGAGTTGTCCTAAAGGTACCTACCAATCATGACAGGCACTTCCTCCCCTGGATTGACTCTATTTTAGTAATTACCTAATTATATTTAATTGTTTACTTTGTTGGGGGGGAGGGGCACACCACATGGCGTGTGGGATCTTAGTTCCCTGACTAAGGATTGTACCTATGCCCCCTGCATTGGAAGCGTGGAGTCTTAACCACTGGACCACCAGGGAAGTCCCCTAATTGTCTACTTATTATCTGCAACCAGACTATAAGCCCCTTTGGTGATTCAGCATGGTGCCTTTCTCAATATGTTTTTGTACAGTGAATGCCTTTGAGATACATGAAAGCTCTCCAAATGCATATGATCACTAGACAGTTAAATGCACAAATGAAAAAAGAAGGCTGAGAGGGGTAGACCTGTATCAGGAGATATAAAAAAATATTATAAAGTAATTAAAACAGGGGTGTACTGGGTCAGGAAAAATGTAGGTAAACAAATGAGATCAAGTAGACCCACATAATCATAGGGATTAGTATATGATAAAGGAGGCATTTTTTTTTCAATTTAAAAAATTTTTAATTTGTTTCAAAGTTAAACCCAAGACACATTGACTTCATAGGAAATCCACTGAGAAATGTTTTTCTAGGCTGAACACCTGTTTCCCTTTAGTCTCCCCCAACAGAGCATATACATGTTAATTACTTTCATTTTATAATCACTGCTGTCCCACCACTATACCAAGAATACCTAAACTGTGTGTGTGATATTCTGAATGTTCTTAGTTATAGCCTAATTTCACTAACTGCAAAAGATTTTCTGGGATAACCTGTCGCTTGAATTCTTTGGCTACTTTTGAAGATGAAGTCCAAAGAACTCTTAAATGATTCTCCTTTGTGTGTGGGGGGGTTATTTTATAGGCATTAGCAACTAGCACCTGGGGCTGTGCTGATCCCATCTGGCATCACTGGGAGACAACCTGTAAAACCAAAGAATCATTTGATGCAACAGGCAACTAAGTGACTCAAAACTGAAGGTTAAATTTAAAGAAAAAACTAATTTAGAGAAAAAAAGGGCTATCCTAGAGGAACTCATTCTAAAAAATCAATCATTATGCCTCTGTGTGTGTGTGTGTGTGTGTGTGTGTGTGTGTGTGTATAAGGCACAACCAGATCAATTCAGTGCATGCTGGTGGGTCCCACATGACTCAAAGGAGGCATTTTAAACCAGAAGAAAAAAGGATAGATTATTTAATAAATGGTACTAGGATAATTGTCTAACCAATTTTTAAAATCAGATATCTATCATGTACTATATACAAAATTAATTATCAGATGATATTAAAGCTTTAAATTTAATAATAAGAACTATGAAAGTATAGAAAGATAAATAGAAAAAACATTTTTATTATCTTGAGCAGAAAGACCTTTCTTAGTATAACCTATAAGAAAGCCTCTGATTTTATCCCTGTGCAAATTTAAAACAGAATTTAGCACCCATCACACACCCAAAGGAAAATCTATTCCACAAAACAATAATGAATAATGTAGAGATTATTGAATTGTTTGAAGAGAAACAGAGAGACAGTTAATAAATTTTTCTAGACATTTTTGTTCTTCCCTCTTATTGTCAGCACCTCACTTTTTCTCCCCCCTCCTAATCTCTAGAGCAAACACAGTGCTTTTCTGCTTTCAGTCTTGACTTGACGGCCCTGGAGTTCTAGCCTTTGTGCAAGCATAGCAAATATTTATCTAATAAAAGTTGAAAAGCTTTTTTAAGGATCTAAAATTAATATTGGAATAAGGAAGACATTAAAATATATTTTCCATAAAGAAATATGGACATAATTTAAGTTTGCAGCTTGCTGAATATTCACAGACTCAAGAGGGGCATCTCCAAGTCAAGAGACAGAACAGTACCAACACCCAGAATACCCAATACTTCCTTCCAAGTCACTATTCACCCTCCCCAAGAGAAACCACTGGAAAAGCCTCTTAAAATATAATGCAAAACCTAAAGCCAATTTGAGATTTCCCTATCTAGCCATGACAAAGTAATTGGTACCAGACCAGCCTTCCCACTGCAAAGAACTAGAAAACTAGGTAAGTATCTGAAACAACTGTTTTTACATGCTGAACAATAGTCAGTCAAGGACTATGATCCTTGAGAGAAGAGAAACAAATGAGTCTCATGATTACATGGTCTTCTGCCTAGAGGCACTTTCTGAACCACAGCACAAGAAGGGGTAGCCCAAAGAGGGCACAGTGGTATTACTAGGCCAAAGAGAACAGGATGGGAGTTCAAGGCTACCATTAAGGCTGGAATTTGCAGGGCAGGACACCAGAGACGAACAAAGAAGAAGCTCCAGATAGCTGCATAGGAATCTCCTTGGGTTTTTGGTTGAAAACCTGCACAAGCCAGCGTAAGACCACATGAGGGGGAGCAAAGAAAAATGCTCGCGAAATAATGGATACTGGAAAGCTGTGAGCTGTGTGGAGATTCCAGAGCTTACATGGGACTGGAAGACATTAAAGTTCCACTAAACCAGAGTGAAAAAAGCTCGTGACCAAGTTTGGCATTCAGAAAAGACACCAGAAAGGCAAAGCCTTAGTATTAGGGCTAATCTAACCGAGAAAAGGCTGCTTTAGACATACACTAATACAGATTAAAAACAAGATTCAAAGGATTGATTTGATGCACAAGTAAATTAACCGTCTACAGAACAAAATTCAATTATTTTCATTGAGGTAAAATTGATATATAACATATAAATTTTAGGTGTACAACATTATGAATTGATATTTGTATACACTGCAAAGTGATCACCACTAGTTACCATCTAGTTACCATCCATTACCACACAGTTGATCCCCTTCACCCATCTCATCCTCTCCACACTTCCCTTCCTCTCTGGTAACCACCAATATTTTCTCTGTATCTATGAGTTTGTTTTTTTCGTTCATTTGTTTTTTAGATTCCGCACATAAGTAAAATCATATGGTATCTGTCTTTCTCCCCCTGAATTATTTCACTCAGCATAGTACCCTTAAGGTCCATCCATGTTGTCGCAAGTGGCAAGATTTCATTCTTTTTATGGCTGTATAGTATTGCACTGTAATCTGTATATCTTTAACCATTCATCCAATCATAGACACTTAGGTTGTTTACATATCTTGGCTATTGTAAATAATGCCACAATGAACACAGGGGTGTATTTATCTTTTTAAATTAGTGTTTTTGTATTCTTTAGATAAATACCCAGAAGTGGAATAGTTGAATCTCATGTCAGTTCTCTTTTTAATTTTTTGAGGAACTTCCGTACTGTTTTCCATAGCAGCTGCACCAATTTACATCCCCACCAACAGGGCTCCCTTTTCTTCACATCCTCTCTGATACTTATTATTTCTTGTCTTTTTTTTTTTTTTTTTTTTTTTTTTTGCGGTACACGGGCCTCTCACTGTTGTGGCCTCTCCCATTGCGGAGCACAGGCTCCGGACGCGCAGGCTCAGTGGCCATGGCTTACGGGCCCAGCCGCTGTGCAGCATGTGGGATCTTCCCGGACTGAGGCATGAACCCGCGTCCCGTGCATCAGCAGGCGGACTCTCAACCACTGCGCCACCAGGGAAGCCCTCTTGTCTTTTTGATAGTAGTCATTCTCTGATAATAGTCATTCTCTTTGTGGTTTTGATTTGCATTTCTCTGATAATTAGTGATGTTGAGCATCTTTTCATGTGCCTGTTGGCCATCTGTATGTCTTCTTTGGAAAAATGTCTATTCAGATCTTCTGCACATTTTTCAATTGAATTGTTTGTTTTTGTTGTTGTTGAGTTGTGTGAGTTCTTTATATATTTAGGATATTAACTCCGTATCAGATACATGATTTGCAAATATCTTCTCCCATTCAGTAGGTTGCATTTTCATTCTGTTGATGATTTCCTTTGCTGTGCCACAGCTTAATTTTTTTTAAAAAGAAAATAAAATCAAGAATTTTTATAGCATGGGATCCACAATGTTCAGCATGCAATCTAAAATTACTAGGCACTCAAAGATTCAGGAAAAGGTGACCTATAATCAGAAGAAAAATCAGTCAATAGAGACCCAAGAATGATTTTTTTTTTTAAGCTATTATGAATATGTTTAAGGATTTAAAGGAAACCATGAACGTAATAAGGGGACAAACAAGAAATACCACTAAAGAAATGTAACCTGTAAAGCAGAACAAAACAGAAATTCTGGAACTAAAACATACGATACCTGAAGTGAAAAATTAACTAGATGGGTTTAACATCAAGTTAGACACTACAAAAAAAAAGGCCAGTGAACTTAAAGACAGGGCAAAATAAATCTTCCAAATTGTAGCACAGAGAGAAAAAGGCAGAGTCCAACATATTGTATGTCTAATTAGAACTTCAGAAAGAAAGAAGAGAAAAATTAGGATATTTGAAGTACTTTTTAAAATAATGCTCAATTTTTTTTTACAGATTTGTTGAAAACAATAAGCCCGAAGATCAAAAAGTTAATTGAACCCCAAGCAGGATAAATATAAAGAAAAACACACTTAGACCTGTCATGATGATACTGACAGCCAGAGATGAACAGAAAATCTTTGGAACAGCCAGAGGGGTTTTGGAGAAAAAACACATTTCGTTCAGGGGAACAGAAAAAGAATGAATGCAAACTTCTTATAGAAAAATAATGCAAATAAGAAGAAAATGGAACAACTTCCTTAAAGTGCTTAAAGAAAATAAAATTAAAGCTGTGGACTGAGAATTTTAAATCCAGCAGAAATAGCTTCAAATACAAAGGTGAAAGAAGGATATTTCAGTTAAACAAAAACTGAGAGATTTGTCATCAGCAGACTTAAAATACAAGAAATGTTGAAGGAAAATTATGGCAGAAGGAAATGCAGACCTACAGAGGAATGAAGAGTGCCAAAAATAGATGGGTAACTATAAAAGACTTTTTTCTTCATTATATAGTTTTTACAGAATAATTGGTAATCATATATCACTGGTGGGAGTATTAAATTGTACAACCACTTTGGGAAAAGTTTTGGCAGTTTCTTATAAAGCTAAACAAACACCTATTTTATGACCCAGCAGTGTCACTCTTAAGTATAGTTTAAAATGCATGTCCATGTCCAGAAAAAGACTTATACACAAATATTCACAGCAGTTTTAGTCACGATAGCTAAAAACTGGAAACAGGTAGTGTGAGGACATTGTCCCTGAAATGGGGTGGGCTAGTGTAGGGTGTCAGAGCCTGGACAGAATGAGGAGACTCGGTCAGCATAGGGGTTTAAAACCCAAGCAGAGTGGGGAGGGTGTCCTTATAGAGAAGCAGCCCAGTGTGGAGTTTCAGAGCCCAAGCCAGGTGTGTCAGAGGTCCCAAGACCACCCCCAAGTTCAATAATTAACTAGCAGGACTTAGCACACAGTCATACTCATGGCTATGATTTATTACAGCAAAATGATGCAAACCAAAATCAGCAAAGAGAAAGGCATATGGGGCAAAGTTCAAAGGAAACCAGGCACAAACTTCTAAGAGTTCTCTCTCAGTGGAATCACAGGGAACATGCTTAGTTCCTCCAGCAACAAACAGTGACAACATGTGTGAAATGTTATCTATCAGGAAGCTCATAAGATTCAGAACCCAAGGTTTTTATCAAAAGTTGGTCACAAAGGTACTCCATGCCTGTATGTACAAAAATTCCAGATTCCCACAAGGAAAGCAAGTTGTTCAGGATAAACCACATTATTTATACAAAAAGTTTGGGCACAGTGAACCATTCTTATCAGTATGGGGAAGGTGGGAACCCTCTTGAAATCCAAGGTACCAGGTGCCAGCCAAGGACCAAACTTGTACACAATCCCTTCTAGCAATAGCAGTCTCAGGCCTTCTATATTAACTCTTCTGCACATCAGGTGACAAGGGTATCCTTGAGGAGGGGCAGCTCAAAGCAGGTTTTCAAAGCCAAAGAATGTTGAGGAGAGTGTCCATGCAGGGGGCTGTGATGGTACTAGCCTGGTACTGGGAGTCAGAGTCAAAACTGGGTGAAAAATGCATCCATCTAGGGCAACCTGGTTCAAGGTGTTGGAGTCAAATGGGATAAGGTGGGCATCTACACAGGAGAGAGAAGGGTGCAGCAATAAGAGATTGGTTACAAACTGGTACATTGATAAAAAATAAGTAACAATATTACGATAATAGTGGCCTGGATTTTCTTACCATCATTAGAGTTAAAAACATGTGAAGGGAGAAAAGTAGACTGAAACTTGTGATGTTGGGGATATTGAAATTGGAGGTATCAGTCTGAACTCATGGTTTTCAATAGATAGATGGAAGTAAGAATGAATATAAATGTAATTGAGTGTGTCTACCAAACGGGCCTGGAGCAGTGACACCTCAAGGACAATGAATATACTTAGTGTTAAGATCTTGGTTCTAAGTAATATTTTTCAGTTGTTGGAGAAATGGCTAATTACAGGGTTAGTTACAGGCAAGGAAAAATACAAGATGAGTCTGGAGCATCTTGTACAAGAAACAAGGAAGTGCTCAAAGAATGACAGGGACATATCAAAAGGACAAGAGCCAGCTTGAAGAGGCTCCAGTGGCCAAATTGGGTATAGCTTGAGTTGCAAAATAAATAATGATATATTTTTAAAAATATTTATTCATTTATTTATTTTGGTTGCGCTGGGTCTTAGTTGCAGCAGGTGGTCTCCTTAGTTGCGGCACTCAGGCTCTTTAGTGTGGCATGCGAACTCTTAGTTGTGGTATGCATGTGGGATCTATTTCCCTGACCAGGGTTGGAACCCGGGCCCCTTGCATTGGGAGCGTGGAGTCTTAACCACTGTGCCACCAGGGCGGTCCCAAAATAAATAATGATATTAACAGACTATAACTCATTGGATAAAATATGAAATCATGAATTTATGTTGATAAAAAAATCAATGAATAAATTTAAAGTTTGATGAAAATAGAATATTTACATAGTTTTGAAATATCTATCATAAAATATTGATTAATTACAAAATGAAAAAGAGTAACTTTATATCCCACTCAAATGATTCAAGAAAAAAATTCTTTGTACTACTGGCAACAATTCTGAAAGAAATAAATACACAAGTCACAGTTATAGTCGGAGATTTTACCACTTATCTCTTAGTAATTAACAGAACAAGTAGTTGTTCTGTATTCTGATTGTGATATTGGTTATGCACATCGTATATTTGCTAATATTCATAGAACAATACTGTAAAGAATCAGTTATACTGTATAATAATTTTTATTTTTTAATTAATTTTTATTGGAATATAGTTGCTTTACAACGTTGTGTTAGTGTACGATAATTTTTAAATAAAATAGTAAATAATAATATCTACATATATAGTTGGTGAGGAAAAATCTTAAATTTTCTATGGCTGGACAATCAAACTAAGACAGAAAGGAAAAAAAAAAATGACATGACCCCTTTATGGTAGGCCTTTCCCAATGTGCACTGTGCATCTACATTATACATTACCCAGACCTTCTCAAAGCAGGAGGATGAAATCAAACTTTGAGAAAAAGCTGGTCCCTTTCTTCAGATGCCAGCATTGTAATTCTATGATTAATATTTCTTTTTCATCTCATACAAAGGATCACATTGACCAAGGGCTTGTTCTGTACGTGCATAACTGACTAAAAACAAAAAACAAAAAAACTGATGAACTGTGTGCACAATGCTAACCTTTCAATATGGTACATTAATTGTTTATCTCAAAAATGTATAAAACTGTATCTCTAACTCCTGATCAATGGAGCAGTTCTCAGAGTTTCTGAGAATCTGTTTCCCGGGTTATAATCCTCAGTTTGTCTTGAATAATATTCTCTTTTCTTTCTTCTTAGCTTGATTGTTATTTGATTTTTCATTGACATAATAGAGAGAGTGGCAAAGTAAATCAATAAAGTAACTTTACACCTTAAGGAGCTTGAAAAAGGAGCAAACTAAAACAATAGCTAGCAGTAGGAAGGGAGTAATAAAGAACAGAATGGAGACAGATACAATATAGAATGGAAAAACAATAGAGAAAATCAATAAAACCAAGAGCTTTTTCTTAAAAAAAAATTGACAAATATTTAGCTAGATTGACTAAGATACAAAGCAAGAAAAATTAAAGTATTAAAATCAGAAAAGAAATTGTTACCAAAGTTCATGTGCCCGATGCACAGTGAGGCCAAATAAACTGAAACATCAGAGTTTGAAGCAGAGAAAGGTTTATTGAAGTAGGACATTTCTACAGATTTTACAGAAATGAAAAGGATTATAAGAGAATACTGTGACTTTTCACAAAGACGGTGCTGAAAGCGAAGAAGGAAGCCCCTGCCCCTCCCAAAGCTGAGCCAAAGCAAAGGCTTTGAAGGCCAAGAACACAGTGCTGAAAGGCATCCACAGCCACGAAAAAAGATACGGACATCACTCACCTTCCAACTGCCCAAAACACTGTGGCTCAGAAGGCAGCCCAAATGTCCTTAGAAGAGTGCCCCTAGGAGAAACAAACTTGACCACTATGGCATCACCAAGTTCCCCCTCACCACCAAGTCAGCCATGAAGAAAACAGAAGACAACATACTGGTGTTCATTGTGGATATCAAGGCCAACAAGCACCAGATCAGACAGGCTGTGAAGAAGCTCTATGACATTGACGTGGCCAAGGTGAGCACCCTGATAGGGCCTGATGGAGAGAAGAAGCGTATGTTCAACTGGCTCCTGATTACGATGCTTTGGAAGTTGCCAACAAAACTGGGGTTATCTAAACTGAGTCCAGTTGGTAATTTTAAATATAAAAGTTTTCACTAAAGAAAAAGAGGATACTGTGATGAACAGTTCGCTTCAGGGAGAGGAACTGGGTGGCAGGGAAACAGTGAGATTTTACTTTTGAAATTTTGTCCCAAATGCATGAATAATATATTTAACCAATAACAGCAATAAACATATGAGCACAAGAATAGATAAAAATGAAAATAATTTATTAAAGTATAAATTATTTTTACCGTATTTTCTAAAGTTTTTGCAACAGGCTTGTGTTACCTTCATGATTGGAATAAAAACAAAGAAGATTTTTTAAATGTTCGTAATGTTAGTATGCATACAATTTTTATTGTATTTCTTTAATATCATATCAAGTCTTACCTCTTCTTTGACTAGAGGAATTTAGTGAAAACAGCATCTTCTCCTTGGCTATGAGCAGGAACGGTAACCCCTAAGTTTTACACTTCCAGGTGAGGAGACCTCAGCCTGAACTAGGAATGGAAACAGTTTAGAAACAGAAAAAGAAGAGTAGTTTCTCAGGGAGCCAAAGAAAGAAGATGTTGTCCTAGAAATAGGTTGGAATGTGGTGGCTGGACTCAGGCATTTAGAACTAATTTTTAAGTCCCAATGTTCAGGCAGCTGTCAGACAAGGCAGGCCAGAAGCCAATGGAAACCAGCTGGTAAAGCTGGAAAGAAGAAGCAGGCTATGTATGTGGGGTAGGCAGGGTCGGCACCTTCACATACTGGCACAGCAGTGAGTTCTGGCCCCAAACTGAGTGAGAAAAGGGCTGGGCTCCAGTCAAGAACAACCAGCCAGGTCAAATTCTCTGGATTGACATCACTCTTGTGCCAAAAGAACGCAGGCATCTCAAACTGCCTTTTCATTTGTGCTGGATGGAGAGAGTGTTGGCAAGAGTCCGAATGGTTCAAGGCTTTGAGGCTTGGCCCTCTGGCCCGTTTCTCTCAGAGCTGCTATTTGCCCAGGCCAGTAAAGAATCCTGGTCTCTAAAGTCAAGATTATCTGAACAAGTCAGAATAGAATAACTTTTAAAAATGAACACTTTTAGTTTTAAAAATTATTTTTTCCATGGGCCATGTCGTCACTTATTATATTATAATAGCACATTTGTATAGGTTTTTTGTTTTGTATTACTCCCCAATTGGGATGTAAGCTCCTTGAGGACAGGGGACTTTTTCTGCTTCATTCACTGCTGTCTTCTCAAAGCTCAGAAGGGTGCCTGGCACAAACAGAAGATTTTAGTTGAGTTACAAAAAATAATCACTGCCAAAAAAATGTTACAAAAAGTTCAAATAGTAAAGTTCAAAATGTAAAATTTGAGTCTTTGTCCATATCTCCATCTAATTCTACTCTCCCAAGATAACCATTATAACATTTTTGTGTATATAATATTAATCCTAGAACAATCTTTTTATTTCTGTTTATCTTAAGCAGACCACAATGCCTGGCACAGAAGAAAGTACTTGATACAACTACTTGAAAATTCATTGAATGAGTTGTAAGCAGTCTTGGAGTTGGGGTGGAGTGGCTAAAAAAAGAGTTGGCTGCTATAGGCTATTTCCCTGAACAAGTTAGGGTGAGTTCCTTGAGTTAAGCATCTGTATATCACACGTATCGAGGAGAGTGCCTGAACAGGAACCAATTATTTATTAAGCACTTATCTATGACCCAACCATATAATGAGGAGAAAGGTTTGATTCTCCAGCCTGCTGCACTACTTCTGGCTTTCTTGAATAAGACTCCTTGCCCTGTTAAACTGGCTCAGTGCCATTCTACCTGAGCATGCTGGCCCCAGGGCAGAACTCCCATCCCAAAGGGCTCTCCATGCCTTTTGGCTGCTGGCAAGACAGAATGAGAAGACTGTCCCATAGGCCAACAGACACAGACACCCACGCTCATGCCCAGCATGTCTGCATGGAATGTTGCCCAGTTAGAACCTCTGAGAGACAGACATCTGTCAGCATCTCTTTGTGAGGGTGTCTCAGGGGATTTGTCTGAGTGCCAGCTTCGCTATAGAAAAGGCAGTCAAAGCCGGAAAAAGCCAGCCATTCAGTCACACTGAAAATACAATATTGAAGCATTAAGCTGGAATGTGACGATTTACAGCTGTCACACCACACTCTCTAAGTGAAATCACATTTTGTGCCAGACTTCCAAAGACATAATCACATGAAAACTATTTATGTTGCCTTGATGCATGGTTAAAAATAGTTTACCACAAATGTAAGAAAATCTACTATGGGATCTCTGTTGAGAAGCATAAATACAGGGAACAAAGTGGCTGTTTTCTATTTTACTTCAGGAAACATTTAGTCATAAATAGAGTGATGCACTAAGCATAGAAGAAGAGTGACTTAGGGTGGATTCCTTGCTAGTCAGTAACTTTATTGAATCAACAAAACTAAATCAACAAAACTAAATTTCCTAGAATCCACCTTAATGATAGAAAAATCTTAGTAGGCCTTTCAGGTTCCAATTCATCTTCGTTTTCTTCTTGACTTCTGCTTATTTCCTTACCAGATCTTTCACCGTCCAGAAGTTAAGTAAAATATTCCAATCTCTCACTGTACTTACTGCTGGGTTCTTATCAGTGTGTGTGTGGTGGGGAGCTGGGGCAGGGGCGGGGAGCTCATTGTAGAGAGGGCCTGCATTCTCAGTACCCAAAACTTGAAAAGTTGCCACACATTTCCTCAGGCCTCTGCACCGGCTGGTTCCTTGGTTTGAGAGGCTCTTTTCCAAATCTTTGAGCAGCTGCCTCCTCATCATTCAGGTTTCAGTCAAATGTCAGTCCTTCCTGACTATCCTATTTAATATTGCCCTCCTCCCATGACTCTGTCTCATGACATTTAGTCTTATTTTCCTCACAATACAGCATCTGAAATTTTACTTACTGGATTATTGTCTGTCTCCCTAGATAAGACCTAAGCACCATGAAAGCAAATGCCCTGTCTGCCTTGGTTACCACAGTACTCCAGCACCTTGAATAGTTCCTGGTATACAACAGGCTTTTTGTACATATTTATAATTGAATAGGTGGTGGCTGATAGATGGTAGTGGTTAAGCGTAAAACTTCGGAGGAGTGATTTGTTTAAGGATTTAAAAAGAGAATTTTAAATTTCCAGCCAATTACTGTCTTGCCAAAAAGAAAAATGAATTGGGATTATCACATCCATTGTCAACTTCTAATTATGCCCTTAGCACTGGTTTCTGTACCAGGTGTGAGTCTATCACACACAGTGCATTTTACCACTTGGATCGGAGATCAAAGGAAATCAAAAGTCATTAGCAAATCATAGATTAACCATTACACATATTTTCCTCAATAGCTCTTGGAAGAGTCACCCTAAAACACGCTGTTATTCAATGAAATATGTAAATTAGTAATGAAAAAGTTCGTTCAATTAAGGTGAAGAGATACACATGAATACAGAAGGCACATTTTAAAAGGATAGAAAAAGTCCCCGTTGAACTTAACAACAATAAGGTCATTCTTTTGTTTAGTTCTCTGTAGTGAAAAAAACTGTAAGGATGGCAAAAACGGACATTTTTTTTTAATTGACATTTTATGGCTCTTGTGAATTGACACAAAGTAAAGGCATATATTTGCATCAGAAAAAAATTAACATTAGCAATCAGAGCTATCTCCTAAATGTCCGAAATATGACTTTTGTTTATATTGCCTCTCTGAAATCTTAACTAGATTTTTTTTTTGACTATAGAAATTAAGTAAGAAACAGGGCCCTCAAAATAATGGCAATTGATTTAATTCCTCTTACCTTCACTATCCTCGTCTGTAAAATGGAGCTAATAATCCTTATCACATAGAATGGATAATGTATACTAAGTGCCTAGCTTTAGTAGATATCCAATAAATATTATTTTGGGTTGTTGCTATTTTTTTTAAATAAATTTATTTATGTTATTTATTTATTATTTTTGGCTGCATTGGGTCTTAGTTGCTGCGCACGGGCCCTCTCCAGCTGCGGCGAGCGGGGGCCACTCTTCGTTGCGGTGCGCGGGCTTCTCATTGTGGTGGCTTCTCTTGTTGTGGAGCACGGGCTCTAGGCACACGGGCTTCAGTAGTTGTGGCTCGTGGGCTCTAGAGCGCAGGCTCAGTAGTTGTGGCGCATGGGCTTAGTTGCTCCGCGGCATGTGGGATCTTCTCAGACCAGGGATCGAACCTGTGTCCCCTGCATTGGCAGGCAGATTTTTAACCACTGTGCCACCAGAGAAGCCCCTTGCTCTTTTTAAAGTACTTGAAATCCAGAAGCCCTTTGGGCAGCATCTGGCCTTGTGGTCTCTGATCTGCTTCAGCCACTCTTAGCTCTATAACACATCCTTCCTGGGAGGTTACTCAGCAGGCACTGTGGGAAATAAGAGTTTGTTCTGATTGTGAACTGTCCCTGCTTGTCAGAACAATAACAACAACAACAAAATCAAACATCATTTCCAGTCTCCTCTCCAGCACCAATTGTGCTTCAGTAATCTATCACTAAAGAGGTATCTGGGGTAAAACTGAACATGTGCATAAAGAGATTGTGAACCCATTTGGGTCGAGACTACCACTCCATCAGAGGCCACAGCAGTAGCAGGACAAAACTGAACCAGAGCAGTAATTTCAGGGATGCCTCTCCAACAAGAGGCAACTAGCTACATGAGAAGACCTCTGAGTGCCTCATCCTTCTCTCTGACCCCTTCCTGAGAACAGGGAAGGGGACAAGGTGTCCCAGGGTATGACTCAGCCTCCACCTGCCCTCTAGGGCACTAGAGTGGGAGGAGGATTTTAAAAAGTCCACTGATCTCCTCTGCCGTAAGTCTAGCTTATACTGGGGCAGGTGGAGAGCTTCGAACCAATCACGAGATTGACAGTTTAGGTTTTGTTGTTTCTTTCTTTTTTTTTTTTCTTTTTTTTTTTTTTGCGGTTCGCAGGCCTCTCACTGTTGTGACCTCTCCCGCTGCGGAGCAGAGGCTCTGGACACGCAGGCTCAGCAGCCATGGCTCACGGGCCAGCCGCTCTGCGGCATGTGGGATCTTCCCGGACCGGGGCACGAACCCGTGTCCCCTGCATCGGCAGGTGGACTCTCAACCACTGCAGCACCAGGGAAGCCCCCGAGACTGACATTTTAAACCAAACTGAACTGAGTTTTAGTTGTCAAGTCATAGAATCTGCCCAGGATGTCATTAAGGTACAGGTGAGGGGGATTTGCCACATCATACTTGAAAGTGGTAATCAAAAATAATAATACTGGGCTTCCCTGGTGGCGCCATGGTTGGGAATCTGCCTGCCAATGTAGGGGGCATGGGTTCGAGCCCTGATCCGGGAAGATCCCACATGCCACAGAGCAACTAAGCCCGTGTGCCACAACTACTGAGCCTGCGCTCTAGAGCCCGTGAGCCACAACTACTGAGCCCGTGTGCCACAACTACTGAAGCCCTTGTGCCTGGAGCCCGTGCTCTGCAATGGGATAGGACACCGCGGTGAGAGGCCCACACACCGCGATGAAGAGTGGCCCCCACTCGCCGCAGCTGGAGAGGGCCCACGCGCAGCAATGAAGACCCAGTGCAGCCAAAAATAAACAAATAAAAATAAATAAATAAGTTTATTTAAAATAATAATAATAATACCTAACAATTACCGAGTGCTTACTATGTGCTTAGCCTGTTCAAGAACTTTACATATATTGGGCTTCCCTGGTGGCGCAGTGGTTGAGAGTCCGCCTGCCGATGCAGGGGACATGGGTTTGTGCCCCGGTCTGGGAATATCCCACATGCCGCAGAGCGGCTGGGTCTGTGGGCCATGGCCGCTGGGCCTGCGCGTCCGGAGCCTGTGCTCCGCAACGGGAGAGGCCACAGCAGTGAGAGGCCCGCGTACCGCAAAAAAAAAAAAAAAAAAAAAAAGAATTTTACATATATTATCTTGTCTAATCCTCATAATAAGCTTGTGAAGTAGATCCATTACAATCTCCACTGGACACAAGAGGCAACTGAAGCACAGAGAAGTTAATTTGCCTAATTCAGACCCCAGCAGTCCCACTCCAGAGCCAAGCCCCTGACCAACATGCTTTACTGCTTCTTATGCCGTGATAGGTTGAGATTTCTTCATAAACCAGTTACTCACATATGTGGGCCCCATCACATATCAAGACCATATAATGTGTCAGTGCAGAGTTCTCTCTTTTGCTTACTTAAAGAACAAAACCTCTCAAGATACAAATTTCAAGAAATCTTCACTATTCCAAGCAGACTTTGTTGTTGTTTTATTTGTCTGTTTTGGCCACTCCACGCGGCTTGCAGGATTTAGTTCCCCGACCAAGGATTGAACCCGGGCCACAGCAGTGAAAGTGCTGAGTCCTCACCACTGGACGGCCAGGGAATTCCCCAAGCAGACATTTTTAAAGGCAAGACCCACCTGGGTTGTAGGATAAAGGCCAAATTCAATCACCTACCAAGAGGAGTTAAGAGGGCATCTGCCCTAATCTACTTTTGCCCCATCTCTCACTCTATTTTTTTTTTTTTTTTTTTTGCGGTACGCGGGCCCCTCACCGCTGTGGTCCCTCCCGTCGCGGAGCACAGGCTCCGGACGCGCAGGCGCAGCGGCCATGGCCCACGGGCCCAGCCGCTCCGCGGCATGCGGGATCCTCCCGGACCGGGGCACGAACCCGCGTCCCCTGCATCGGCAGGCGGACTCTCAGCCATTGCGCCACCAGGGAAGCCCTATTTTTTTCAAGTTTTAAAGGCTACTTTATTGGCCTTCTCTGGACATTCTTTGTTTGTTTGTTTTTAGTTATTTTTTATATATATATTAGTGTATATATGTCAATCCCGATCTCCCAATTCATCCCACCACCAGCTCCGGGACAAGGCAAGATTTAGACAAGAAAGTGAGAATGGGAGCAAGACTGTGGTAGGAGGGGAGTACCAAGAAAAGGAGCCTAGGGGAGAAGAGAAGAGGTATCCGGAAAGGAAGTCTACAAAGCTGGGCTGGAGACTAGAAGACAGTGTGGCTTGCAAGAGAAGTTCCGTATGGAAGGGACTGGTGGCTAGAAAAGCAATTTGAGACCAGGTTAAGGAAAGGAGAAGTTCAGTTTGGGACATTTTTGCAGTGTTTGCACATTATCTAGGTGGGGATATTCACCAGGAGAGTAAAAATTAGGACCTAAAGCTCAGCAAACTTTAAGGCTATGAATAATAAATGAAGAAGTCATCAGCCTATGAGTGCAAGAGAAAATCGTTGGAGTAGATAAACGTATTTAGCAAAGAGGGCAGAGCAAGATGAGAAGGCAGCCAGGAACAGAATCTTAGAGATCACCTATATAGGGCAAGTGGAAAAAAGAAAACAGTGACGGATACTGAAAAAGCACTGTCAGAGAAGTAAAAGGAGAATCCATTGAGGGGGGATCACAAAGGCCAAGAGAGGAGAGATTCCAGAAGGCAAAGACAGTCAACATGGCAAAGAAGAATGAAAAGTGAGTAGAAGTCATTGGGTTTTGCACTTAGAAATTGGTGACCTTTGAGAGGGAAGTTTCAGTATAAGAAAGATGCTTCTCTACATCTTGCTGAAAGTATACAGCAAAAGCCATCACTAATTTTCATAGTAGTTGTCTCAGTCATTGTCCTAGTCAGCTCAGGTTGCTATAACAAAATACCATAGACTAGGTGGCTTAAGCAACAGACATTTATTTCTCACAGTTTTGAAGGCTGGGAAGTCCAAGGTGTCTGCTGATTCAACTCCTGGTGAAGACTCTTCCTGGTTTGCAGATAGCTATTTTCTTGCTGACTACTCACATGGCAGAGAAAGAGAGCTCTGGTGTTTCTTCCTTTTCTTAGAAGGGCACTAATCCCACCATGGAGGCCCCACACTCATCACCTCATTTAAATCTAGTCACCTTTCAAAGGCCCCACCTCCAAATAGTATCACAGTAGGGGCTGGGGGGAACATAAACATTCAGATCATAATAGTCATAATTCTTTGGGTTGCAAGAAAGAGAAATTCACTTTAAACTAGTGCAAGGAGAAGGCATTTTAGCAAAGCCCCAAGGTAGCCAGTATACAAAGGGAAAGGAAAGAGAATTTGGAAAACCATCAAGAACTGTGATCCTGTTAGTTCTCTCACTATCTCTCATCTCTGTTTCTCTCTGCACAGCTGTTTTGGTATCCCCTGTCTTTGAAGCCTAGCTTTCAGTGTTTTGACATGCATATGGCTAAACATGGCCATTCCACAGCTTCTGAGAATGCACCTTCTCCACTCAAGCAACATGCAGATACTGAAATAGAATTTCTCAAATCCAATCATAGTTCCTGATGGAACTTGTATCCCTGAAGCCAATTCCACCTTTGTCAGGCTTTAGAGGAATGAGACAATAACCTTATGTTTTTCACCTTGTTTGAATTGGGTTTCTATCATATGCATTTGAAGAGTTCAGAATTTCTGACGGTAAAAGTTATTAAGCCCCAGAATGCATTCCAAGAAAGGCTCTCTTTCTAAAGAAACTCTCCAAGAATTGTCTAGAAAGGACAGTTCTTTCCTTTAAAGGGCCCTTAAGTCTAGATTTTTCCCTCTGATTTCAAAAGCAAGTAACAAAGAAGAAATCAATCATCTCATCATCTCCCTGGGGAGGCAGACAGATGTTATTATCCCATTCTGACAGGTACAAATGGGCACAAAAATACTGAATTATTTTCTTTTGCTATCCACCATGTCAAGAGGCCTGCTAGGAATGGGAAACCCTTTTTAGCCTCAAGACAGCACTTTTCATTTTAAAAAGAAAACTGCAGGGACTTCCCTAGTGGTCCAGTGGTTAAAAATCTGCCTTCCAATGCAGGGGACACAGGTTCGGTCCCTGGGAACTAAGATCCCACATGCCACGGGGCAACTAAGCCCACGTGCTCTAGAGCCCATGCGCCACACCTAGAGAAGCCTGTACACCGCAATGAACATCCCGCGTGCTGCAACTAAGACCCAATGCAGCCAAATAAATAAATATTTTAAATAATAAAAAAAAGGAAAACTGCAACATATGGGAAAAGAATCTAAGAAAGAATGGATATATGTATAACTGATTCACTTTACTGTACACCTGAAACTAACACAACATTGTAAATCAACTATACTCTAATAAAATTTTTTTAAAAAGAAAAAAAACTGCAACATATGAATACTTAACCAAGAACGAAGGTTAACTTCTAGAGCTCATTTATTCCACTGAAGTAATCTCTAGCCACCCCTTAGTCAAGCATCCTGGATAGCTTCAGGCAAATGAACCCCTGAGCAGAAAATATGATTGGGAATTAGATCCTTTAGCTTTTAATCTTTTTCACCCATTTATTTCTGTATACCTTTTCTGCTCTGAATAATCTTTCATCATTTATTCTTCAGGGAATTCAAGCATTGCGTTGCCTTTTTTTTTTATTTTTTGCATTGCCTTTTGAGATCTGGTTGTGAGGCATGTCAAGTCCTTTGGTAAGAGCAAGATTTCCAACTGTGAGAAAGGTATTTTACTAGTAACAGCTGTTACCTCTGGGGGAGGGGATTGTGTAGAAGTTTTACTTCCTAAATTAAATATTTCTGAAATGTTTGAAAATTTTCAATAATTATGGGTTGCTTTTGTAATCAGAAAAAAAATGTAAACACATATTTCTTTAAAATGTTCAATGCCAAAGAAAAAGAAAAATGCAACCCAACAAAGAAGAAAGATATTTTACCTATGGAGCTCTCCGAGGGTATAGTATTTCTCTATCATCTAGTGCATTTTGTCCTTTTTATCTTCTAATGATTAAATCCTATGTTTTTCTAAAAATTGTAATGTCTTAACCAAATTTTAATAAGCTCAGGTCTCTGGCTCCAGTCGTCCTTTTCAAATCATTCCCCACACTGTTACCAGAGGGATCTTTCTTAAACAGATCTGAGCAAGTCACATCCCTGCTGCAAATTATCTGAGACTCCTCCTCCCCTGCAGACTCCAGGGACTCCATGAACCAAGCCCTACCTACCTGCTTCTCTAGGCCCATTGCCCTTTACTAGTCACCTTGCTCTTAAAGCTTCTACGATACCAGACTAAGTTTTAGGAACAGCATTTCAAGGCCCAGACTGAACCATCTCCATCTCTGCCTAGATCAGAATGCACAAAGACCTCTCCAAAAAGCTTGACTTTGCTGGGGCTGGGCTCAGGGGTGCTCCTGTCAGTAGGACTGAGGTCATAGAGACTGAGACACAAGAGTTGGCACTAAGGTGGGTGGAGTGTCTTGCAACAACATGGACAGACACAGAGGGTATCATGCTTAGTGAAGTAAGTCAGACAGAGAAAGACAAATACTCTATGTTATCACTTATTTGTGGAATCTAAAAAAATAACACAAACGAATGTATATAACGAAACAGACTCACAGACAATGGAGAATAAACTAGTGGTTGCCAGTGGGGAGAGGGAAAAGAGGAGGGAGAGGCAAGATAGGGATATTGGATTAAGGGATACAAACTACTATGTATAAAATAGATAAGCTACAAGGATATATTGTACAGCACAGGGAAATGTAGGCACTATTTCATAATAATTTTAAATGGAATATACTCTATCCAAATATGGAATCACTATGCCGTACACCTGAAATAATAAAACATTGTAAATCAACTATACTTCAATTTTAATAAAAGGTGGGTGGACTGCCATCACCTTGCTGATCCTCTGTGACCACCTCCTCACTCCTGTCTTTTTTTTTTAATTTTTATTTGTTTATTTATTATTTTTAGCTGCTTTGGGTCTTTGTTGCTGTGCGCGGGCTTTCTCTAGTTGTGGCGAGCAGGAGCTAGTCTCCGTTGCAGTGTGCAGGCTTCTCATTGTGGTGGCTTCTCTTGTTGTGGAGCACAGGCTCTAGGCTCGCAGGCTTCAGTAGTTGTGGCACGTGGGCTTCAGTAGTTGTGGCTTGTGGCTTCTAGAGCACAGGCTTAGTAGTTGTGGTGCACAGGCTTAGTTGCTCAGGCATGTGGGATCTTCCCAGACCAGGGCTTGAACCCATGTCCCCTGCATTGACAGGTGGATTCTCAACCACTGTGCCACCAAGGAAGTCCCCTCACTCCTGTCTTAACAACAGCAGAATCACTAGCACATCTCTATATCCCTTGATATTGGTTTTCTCTGTGATTTTAGGGGCTTGACATAACTCTCTGGTGGCTGCTGTGATATCTGCTACACGGATCACCTGGTATTTCTAGCCCAGAAGTAAACTCAAAGTGAGTGTCATGTAGATCAGAGGCTGTGTTAGCTTAGCTCTACCGGACCTCTTGAGTTCCTGTTGTTGCTGAAGGATCAGGAAGTGAGGGTGGGGAGGGGGGAAGGAGACTTAAGGAGGAAGAGAGGCCACACCAGAGTAGTTCTGTGCCCCAAAAGACTGTCTTATCAAAGGCCACCTTGTTCCTTGCCTGCTCTTATTATGCAATAATTGGAAGCACCCAAGCTTTTACTCCTCTTGGTCATGCATAGTGTATTGAACCGGGGGCTCTGTAAGAACACAAAAAGTATGTGCTAGTGATTGCAACTGGGGCAAATATGCAGATAGGTGGTCAAGATCTGGAAACGAATTAGCCAAAAGATAATTAGTAATGTGTCAGGTTAGTGGTATTATGAGTTACTTTTTCTTTTAAAAAATTTAAAATAATTTATCTTTTAAGTACTTGTTAAGAGAAGATGGGGCAGGGGAAAAAGAGAATGCTGCACCTTTGAGACCTGAATGTCTAGGGCATAGTGTAATGGGATGTATATATATGCACCATCATAACCCATCCCACTCCACAAGTCACCATGGAGTTCAGCCTAATACTCCCATAGAATTGGAAAATCGTGGAAGGTCCCTTCGGGGTACTTTAGAGACAGTTTAATCCGATTCTTCCTTTTATAGAAGAGAAAACTGAGATCCAGAGAGATCAAGCAGTTTTCTAGGGTAGCACAGTTAATTTGTGGTAGAGCTGAAAGGAGAACTCAGGTTTCTTACCTTTTAACCAATGGAAGGAATAATTTTATTCTTTCTTATTACTGCCTTTCAAACTCATTCTGTCAACTCTCCCTTCCCAGCCCCTTAACCTACCATCTTTGGTCCTCCAGCCAGCCTCTCACCTAGCTCTCAGGTGAGAAAAGTTATCAGTCTCTCTACACCACAACTCAGGGGACTCAGGTCAGATTGTCCCAAGAACTCTCTCACCATACTCTGCTCCAGGTCCCAGCCACCTCAGAGCATGTCTTCCATTCAGCACACATCCACCTGCGATGTCAGTCTCCCCTCTTGGCAGGTCCCTATTCTTTACTTTCCCTTGACCAAAGATAGAGGAAAACCACAGCGCTCTGTTAGTTCTCTTCAAAACAATCCTCACTTTTTAAATGTCTCCTCTTTTTTTTTTTTAACATCTTTATTGGAGTATAATTGCTTTACAATGTTGTGTTAGTTTCTGCTGTATAACAAAGTGAATCAGCTATATGTATACATGTATCCCCATATCCCCTCCCTCTTGCGTCTCCCTCCCACCCTCCCTATCCCACCCCTCTAGGTGGTCACAAAGCACCGAGCTGATCTCCCTGTGCTATGCAGTTGCTTCCCACTAGCTATCTGTTTTACATTTGGTAGTATGTCACTTCGTCCCAGCTTACCCTTGCCCCCCAACTGTGTCCTCAAGTCCATTCTCTACATCTGTGTCTTTATTCCTGTCCTGCCCCTAGGTTCATCAGAACATTTTTTTTTTAGATTCCATATGTATGTGTTAGCATACAGTCTTTGTTCTTCTCTTTCTGACTTACTTCACTCTGTATGACAGACTCTAGTCCATCCACCTCACTACAAATAACTCAGTTTCATTTCTTTGAATGGCTGAGTAATATGCCATTGTATATATGTGCCACATCTTCTTTATCCATTCATCTGTCGACGGACACTTAGACCGCTTCCATGTCCTGGCTATTGTAAATAGTGCTGTAGTGAACACTGTGGTAAATGACTCTTTTTGAATTATGGTTTTCTCAGGCTATATGCCCAGTAGTGGGATTGCTGGGTCGTATGGTAGTTCTGTTTTTAGTTTTTTAAGGAACCTCCATACTGTTCTCCTTAGTGACTGTATCAATTTACATTCCCACCAACAGTGCAAGAGGGTTCCCTTTTCTCCACACCCTCTCCAGCATTTATTGTTTGTAGATTTTTTGATGATGGCCATTCTGACAGATGAGAGGTGATACCTCATTGTTAAACCTCTCCGCTTGATCATCTTTTCTCAGACCAAAAGTGGGAGTGGCAGGCTACAGATCTCAGAACCAATCTGGGGGCCACCCCCTGAGCAAGTCATGCAAACACCATCTGACATGTCTTCTTATAATATGAGGGTACTTGCCATCTATTATTCTAAGCTGTGAAAAGAAGAAAAGAGGGAAATCTCAGTTAACATCTTGTTACAATTGTATCTATTTCTTTCCAGGTGTCTTTGTTTCTTAATACATTCCAGCTGTAAGTTTTTCAATTTGATTTTTTATTAGGTTATGCATTCCAATGAGAACACATCTCAATTTTTTTTACTTGGTTAGACCCTGTTGTGGGCCAACTTCTGTCTCCCTCCTTCCCCTCAGCTGAGAGGCTGTTCAGTGGCATCTGCAGGCTCAGGCTTAATCTAGTCACTGGACAGAATTCTCAGCAGAGGCAAGAGGAATTTATGGCACTTCCATCCCTCACTCTACGGGTTCTTACCAAGGCTGTTGCTGATCTGCACTTACGTCCCGGTCCTATCTGTTAACTGACCTTCAGTCTTATTCTTGAGACTCAGCCCTGCTGTGGACTCCAGACCTAGTCCATGGATTTCAGCCTAGTGCCTTAGATCCAATCCTTATACTCTGCCGAGTCCTGATCCCCCTGCAACTGGCACACGCGTGCCCCTTTCAATTCCCCACTCCTTGAGACTGGACTGTCCCTGAAATTTAGTCCAGTGGCTGGAGTCCTGCTACCTGCTGACCAGACTTATCTGTTCATCTGAAGTCCTGAGTATCTCCTATCTCAGAATTTTTCTCTCTCCCATTAAGACCTGTCAGGTCCCGTTTGGCCCCAGGAACGAACTGCTTGCCCATGCTACTGCTCGTTGGTTGTTCCTGTGCCCTCCCAATGGCAGATTTGGCCTGCCCAGTACTATTGCAGTTGACACTGTGTCCCCTGGTGGTATCAGATCGCAGTCTTTTCCTCTCAGTGGCCCTAGGCCATCATAGGACTCAAGCCAGGCATGAACCATTTCCCCTGAGTAGGATGTTTTATTATATAACTGCTCTGAAGAACGGTGCAACCCTTGGGACCAAATCAGAACAGCCTTGTGTAGTGAGTCATTTGAGGACAGATCATGGAGTCACCTGCAGTCTCTACTCAGGCACAGTCAACCTGGATCAGAGACTGCTGAGTACTAGTTAAGTGAATGTGTGTTTAATGGACATTTATTTTGCCTGCTCAGCATCCCTTCTGGTCTGGTACCATAATTTTTCCTTTCCTATTCTCAATCCAGCATTCTGGTAGGGTTAACCCAAACCCCAGCTTTACCCCCTGGCCAATCAGAGCAACATGACACTCCTCGGACTCAGTGATTACAGTGATGTGCATGTGACCTAAGCTGGGCCAATGACAGTCTTACCTGGAAATGTTACTCGCCCTATCAGAAAAGAAGTGCTTTCTGCTGGGGTTACTAAATTGATAGAATGTAACCTGGAGCTACTGTGTGCCATCTTTGACACCACATAGGAAGAGACTGCCTGGTAACTAAGTCAACTTAGAGGAAAACTAAACTGAAAGAGGAAGGAAAAATTGTTACAACATTGATCCAATCCTAATGCCAGCAATCCACCAATGGATTCTTTGGTTTATAAATCAAGAGATTTACTTTTATTGTGTAAGTCAGTATGAGTTGGTTTTCTATTACTTGAAACTAATACAGCTGGCAAAAAAAACTGACTGGTATTTCCTTCTGCTTTACCAGCTGGGTAAACCTCCAGGAAGGAAATACACCAAAGAAAAGCCAGTTGAAAAAGTGCTCAAAAATGTATTCTTTCATTCATTCAACCATTCCATTTTATTTTATATTTATTTACTTTTGGCTGCGTTGGGTCTTCCTTGCTGTGCACGGGTTTCTCTAGTTGCGGCGAGTGGGGACTACTCTTCGTTGCGGTGCGCATGCTTCTCATTGCAGTGGCTCCTCTTGCTGCAGAGCATGGGCTCTAGGCGTGCAGGCTTCAGTAGTTGTGGCACATGGGCTCAGTAGTTGTGGCTCGCAGGCTCTAAAGCTCAGGCTCAGTAGTTGTGGCACACAGGCTTAGCTGCTCTGCGGCATGTGGGATCTTCCCGGACCAGGGATCGAACATGTTTCCCCTGCACTGGCAATCGGATTCTTAACCACTGCGCCACCAGGGAAGTCTGGGCTAGTGTATTTTAGAGGGATTTAAAAAACAAAAAGAAGAGTGAAAAAACTTGGTCACTACTTCCAGAGATTCAAAATCTAACTAGAGGAAGAGATAATGTTAGAGAGAGAGAGAGACAGAAAGAGAGAGAAAATAAGCTGTCATGTGACTGGTAGAAACCTTGATAACTGAGAGGAAGGAGATAATTTCCTCTGGGGTGAACAAAAAAGGCTTCGTGGAACAAGTGGAATTTGGACTGTGAAGAGAATTTTTGATAAGCAGAGATTGGGAGGAAGAGCGTCCCAGAAAAATAAAAGAGTTGGGGGAATGACAAAATGCATGGCTATGCCTATGGAATTACAGAGCATATCAACATGGCTGGAGTTGGTATCCATATAGGAGAAGGTGCAGAAGTTAGCTGCTACCAGACCTGGGGTGGGGGGTGGGGTGCTGAGGCATGGAGCTTCTATTGTATTCTCAGGGAATAGAACCTTCGAATAGAACGAGACAAAGGGAATCTTTGAATGCTTTAGGATAGTGTTTGTACAAGATGAAAGTTATGATTGATCAGAAATCACTTGGATCCTCTTTCAAACTACACACTTCAACCAGATGTCCCTAGAACCCGTGCTTCAGTGAACCACTGTAACTGAAAAGTGCGTGTTACAACTCTCAGCCAGGAACATGAACAATGGTTGGGAAACATCATCCCAGAGGCAGAAACACTATTTCAGAGACTATTGTGTGTGGTCAGAAGGGCACCAGGATCAGTAAAGCTGTTTTAAAAAAGGAGTTGGGGGGAGGTGATGGGGAAGGACCTGAATTCATCCCTCACTTAGACTCCTTATAGTCATTTCCTCCTAGCTGCTTTCTCTGCCTCTGGTCCTGCTCCATTTCAAACTATTTTATATTTCATGGCCCGATTAATCTTCCTGTCCTGATGCTGTCATTCCAACTCCAAAACCCGTTATGACAAGCCACTATCTACAGAACAGGCTGAAGTTCTTTGATTTCCCATAGAAGGCTCCTTTTGAATGAGGCTGCAGCCATCTTTTAAACCTTGCTTCCTGCTATTTGGCATCAGGTATTTTCTAGTCCAGCCAAGCAACTACTCAAGAGTCCCTTGCTTTCCTGTCTCCATGCCTCTTTCATGCTGCTCATTCTGCCTGGAGTACCATTCCACATTTCCTTTCTCATCTATCTTCATCTTCTCCGTCCTTGAAGGCATAGTTCAGATGCCTTTTCTGAACCCCTCTCTCTCCCACCCTGCCTTTGATAATGTCTCTGCATTCTGAGCTCCCATAGAACTTTACCTATATCTCTCTTTAGTCATGCATAATTTGCTTTTTTAAAAAAGACTCCACAGTTATTTATTTATTTATTTTAAATTTATTTATTTATTTATTTATTTATTTGGTTGCGCTGGGTCTTAGTTGCGGCCGGCGGGCTCCTTAGGTGTGGCATGCGTGTGGAGTCTAGTTCCCTGACCAGGGATGGAACCCAGGTCCCCTGCATTGGGAGCTCAGAGTCTTAACCACTGTGCCACCAGGGAAGTCCCTACAGTTATTTATTTTTAAAAAATCAAAAATTTAAAAACAATATAATAAAATAAAAATCACACATTTTCCCACCACCCAGAAACACCAATTTTTAAGCTTCATATTTGCATTCGTTTTTTCTTTTTTTTTTTTTTAAATCTGTTATTTTAGTTATTTATTCATTTGGCCTTACTGCACAACATGTGGGATCTTAGTTCCCTGACCAGGGATCAAACCTACACCCCTTGTATTGGAAGTGCGGAGCCTTAACCACTGGACCACCAGGGAAGTCCCTTTCTCTTTTTTTTAATTGAAGTATAGTCGCTTTACAATGTTTCAGGTGTAGAGCAAAGAGATTCAGTTGTGTATATATACATATTGTATATATATGTATTCTTTTTCAGATTCTTTTCCGTTATAGGTTATTACAGGATATGCATTCATATATATATTTTTTTCCCTTTGGTCACGCCGGGCAGTATGCAGGATCTTAGTTCCCTGATGAAGGATTGAACCCACGGCCTCCAAAATGGAAGCATGGGGTCTTAACCACTGGACTACCAGGGAAGTCCCTGCATTCACCTTCTTAAAGGAAGGAAAACATTATAGATAATTTTATTGTCTTCTTTAACCACATACTCTCCCACTCAGTCCCATTTCTGCTCTCAATGTCCAGTGAAAACTGCCACCATGAGTTTGGTGTGCATCTTTCCATTCCATTCCCTGTAATTTTATCTGCGAACACATATGTATCCATCACCAATGGACTGTGATGTTGTGTGTGTGTTTTTTTTTTTAATTAAAAAAAAATATTTTTTGGCTGCGTTGGCATTGGGTCTTCGTTGCTGTGTCCCCTTTGAACCTGTGTCTCCTGCCTTGGCAGGCAGATTCTTAACCACTGCGCCACCAGGGAAGTCCCTATTGTGTGTATTCTTAAATTTATATTAATGGTATCATGATGTATTTGGTTTTTGTTTTTTTTTTTTTTGCTTGTGCTGAGTCTTTGTTGCTGCACATGGGTTTTCTCTAATTGTGGCGAGTGGGGGCCAGTCTTCGTTGCAGTACGCGGGCTTCTCATTGCAGTGGCTTCTCTTGTTGCAGAGCACGGGCTCTAGGCACGCGGGCTTAAGTAGTTGCAGCCCCTGTAGTTTGTGGCACGCAGGCTCTCTACTTGAGGCAGGCGGGCTCAGTAGTTGTGGCACCTGGGCTAATTTGCCCCGTGGCATGTGGGAATCTTAGTTTCCCGAGCAGGGATCGAACCCACGTCCCCTGCATTGGAAGGCAGATTTTTTTACCCCTGGACCACCAGGGAAGTCCCCTGTTTCCTTTTCTGATACTAAAACAGGTTCATGATGGAGATTTTAATTCAGAAACATCAAAAGAAAGAACTTAAGATCGACTGTAATCGCAGTCCCTGTGTAAACTGCTCCTCTTGCCACCACTTTGCTCCCTTGTCTTCTCTCCAAGTACCCAATCAATGCTACCTGGGCTACCTGCAAAGTGTCACGGAGGTGTCCTAGAACGCCGAGGTCCCTTGGAGCATCCACTCTCTCTGCTACTGGCATCTCGAGTCTGTCTCTGCCAGCTTGCAGATCTGTGCTGCCCTTCTCTCTCTGGTCAGTAGGCAAATGCCTGTCCCTTTCTTATGCAAAGCTCTTTTCATTGGGGATCTCACAGCTGAGTTCCTAACAATTCAGTTCTTTCAGCAAGCCATCCAGAAGGGTACCTGGGCTCCTGGTGAGTCGGCTGTTTCCGTTTTAGTACACAGCCTTCTCCTTCCTAGGACTGAGTGGGGAGCAGGTTCAAATACAGCTTTATAAAATCTTCATAAACACCCTTTTCTAACATTCAGGCCCTGTGGCTGATTCCACCCTCTATGGGAACTCCTTCTTCAGTAGGGGATTTTTCCCTTAAGGAATCCATTATTACTTTCCACAGCCTGTGTTTCATCAGGTGATGTTAATTTTAAAAACTCAAATTTTACGTACTTCTTCTGGACCCAAGAAAATCAAGGGAAGGGACTAGGTGTTTCAAGCATTCTGTCACAACAGTGCAGAGCCCAACTTGATGTCCGGGTTCTACACCAACCAGGACACTGATATATATATTATCTATCACAGTGCTGGCAAACTCCACCGAGCCACTGCCCTTACCACACACACCCCTATATGTTACTTCCTCCGTGAAACCTTTTCTCATCCCCCTCTATTCTCTCAGTTGCTTCCTTTCTTGTTCGCACTTAGATGAGAGCATTTATTACATAGTATACACACACACACACTCCAGCTCTGAGAGGGCTGGAATCTATGAGCCACAATGTAGGATGAAGAGTAAGCATAAATATTTATAGGAGGGATGAGGGTTTGGGTGAGCCAGGCTACACTCTAGTGCTTAAATACCAGAAAAGGGACTTTCTACGCAAACCAAAAACAACAGGGAGGTGTGCCATTTTCTTGAAGCAGGGCAATCTGTTTGAAAAATGTAGTGTGCCTTAAAAATGTGCCAGGTCATTGTGTGAGAGTCGGATGGGAATGTGGCTAAACCAGTTAGGAAGTCACCCGCGGTGACCCTGCACTGAGATGTTAAGAAGTGCAAGATGGTTGCGGTGGCGTGGGGAGAGAGAACTACATCCAAAAGGTAAATTCAAAAGAAATAATAACAAAAAGTTAGATTTGCTGAGTTCCCGCTATTTGCTAGGCTGGGCCAACACCACCAAGGTGGGTATGGTCTCATCCCCATCTCGCCCATGTTTAAAATGAGATTTGGTCAGATTGAGCGACTCTCTAGGGGGGTCTCACACCCGGCAAGCAAGCAGCTATGCTGAGCTTCCAACGCAGGTCATGGGGCTGCCGAGGCCTCCGCTGCCTCAACCCCAGTCACCCACTCTGCACTGCGCGGTGAGGGCCGTTTTCCCGACCTGAGGCCTCAGCTCCTCAATTCTTCACTAAGAGCCTTCCAGAGGGCACTGCAGTTCAGGGATGCTTTATCCAGCTGCCAAGCCCTGTCGGGACCTTAGAGCCCAGCGGCTGCGGTCGGAAGAAGGCGCGTGGCGGCGGCGGCAGCGGCTGCAGGAGCTGAACGGACCCCGAGGCGGAAGCGGCTTGGTCACGGCGGGGCCGGAACGCGGTCAGCGCGGAGAGCGCCGGCCGCCCGCGGCTCTGCATAGTGAGCTGTGACGCTCGGCGGCCGCACGTGCGGGGCAGTGGGGAGCCACCACTGACCGGAAAGGCCGAGTCAGCGCAGGCCACGCCCGCGGAGGCCCGTGTGGAGGGCGGACGCGCGACTGCAGGACCCCCGCACCTTCGGCTCCTGCGCGCCGCGTCCGGGCAGCCGGCGCCGAGGGCTGCGCCTGCGGATCCCAGGCCATCCCGGCACCACGGCCCAGAAGAGATTAGACGCAGGTTTTCGAATATCCCGCCCCGGGACTGGAATCTGAGACCGAAATTTGACATCTTGAAGTCGCCCCAAGCAACAGATGCTCTGTGCAGGTTTCAGTGGAAGCTCCTGACCTGTGAAAGGAGACAGGCTGTGTGTCTCAAAGACTGAGTGGATTTTGAAGATCAAAGGGACTTGCCCAGGAACAGAATTGGTTTGCCTGACCCAGTTCCCAAATTTAGTAAATAATAATGAAAACGAAACACTCACTTTTTTTTTTTAATGCAAGAGCAAAACTTCTAGAATTCCAAGAGAAAATAAACCTTGGTTTCTGAGACAGTTTCAACAAGATGGGAGTGTGGCAGAGGGAACTTTCTAGAGATCCCTGATAAACGTGATCCCAAGGTCTTTCTCCTGTTTCTCCCCACTTCTACAATAGTGAGGCCAGAACCCATTTTAGTAAAATAATGCTTTATCGTTTTTGCTCAAATTTATTTTTTAGTTAAAAATGATACTATAGAAATTGCTGGGGGATGGGGGGTTGGAAATTACACCTAATTACAGTCCCTCAACCAGAAAGCACAATTACTATTTATTTATTTATTTATGGCTGCATTGGGTGTTCGTTGCTGCCTGAGGGCCTTCTCTAGTTGTGGTGAGCAGGGGCTACTCTTCATTGAGGTGCACGGGCTTCTCATTTTGGTGACTTCTCTTGTGGAGCACAGGTTCTAGGTGCGTGGGCTTCAGTAGTTGTGGCTTGCGGGCTCTAGAGCACAGGCTCAGTAGTTGTGGTGCACGGGCTTAGTTGCTCCGCAGCATGTGGGATCTTCCCGGACCAGGGCTCGAACCCGTGTCCCTTGCATTGGCAGGTGGATTCTCAACCACTGCACCACCAGGGTGGCCCCAGAAGCCACAATTACTTTTGCTTCTCTCTTTACTTAATGTTCACAAAGAAGAGATTTTTACATAGCTGCAATAGAGCTATCACTTTCTATTTTACTGTTTTCAGGTAATGTTATGTAAACATTGGTCCATGGCTCACAGATCTTCAGGATCATTATTTTAAATAACTGCATTATGCTCACCACATAAACTGCTGTCCTCCTGTTGGTGTGCCTGTAGGTTGTTTTATTTTTATTTTTTAATTTTTTTGGCCGTGTTGTGTCTTCGTTGCTGTGCGCGGGCTTTCTCTAGTTGCAGCGAGCGGGGGCTACTCTTCGTTGCGGTGCGTGGGCTTCTCATTGTGGTAGCTTCTCTTGTTGCGGAGTACGGGCTCTAGGCCTGCGGGTTCCAGTAGTTGCAGCACGCAGGCTTGGTAGTTGCAGCCCACGGGCCCTAGAGCGCAGGCTTCAGTAGTTGCCACTCACGGGCTCAGTAGTTGTGGTGCGTGGGTGCTAGAGCTCTCGGGCTTCAGTAGTTGAGGACTGCGGGCTCAGTAGTTGTGGTGCGTGGGCTTAGTTACTCCGTGGCTTGTGGGATCTTCCCGAACTAGGGGTCAGAGCCATGTCGCCTGCATTGGCAGGTGGATTCTTAACCACTGTGCCACCAGGGAAGTCCCTGTAGGTTGTTTTATTGATGTAGGTTGTTTATTGCTCTTTACTTGTTTCTGACGGTCAGCCTTTGTCCTCCATTGGAAACGTTCTCACTGGGCAAAATGAGGAACCTTATGAGGAAAAGTGGCTGCCAACCATTGCAGTACAGGAAAGCTTATTTTCTTTTTAAGAGTTCGCATCATTTTCCCAAATAGTCTTGATATTTTATCCCACTTGGATAATCACAGCCTTTCTTTAATGCTGTAAGGTATACATTTTAAAAGACCAGAACTTTCCAGGAGTCTGACAGAAGTGGGATTCAGAGTTGTGTTGTGAGACATTTTCAGATTTTCTTCAAGCAGTTTGTGTTCAAGTGCCACTGTTTACTGTCTTCTGTATGACTCAGAACATGTTATTTAACCTCAATCTCAGTTTTCTCATCTGAAAAATTGGGATAATAATAGTACATACTTCATAAATTGTGAGAATCAAATGAGATCATATTTGTAAAGTGAGTGCTTCGAATCCCCGCACATAATGCTCAACAAATGTTTACTTATAAATAAATATTATTGTCTTTCTGCTATTAAAGAGAACAATGGCTTTATACTGAGTAATGACAGACAGCATCTGCCATGGCTACCAAAGTTGAAATGGTATAAGTGTTTCCTTGCAAACTTTACCCACCATTTGAAAATCAACTCCATGTGTAAGTCTTCTTAATCAGATCAGTAGTTTCATAGTTAGAGAAAATGGCTTAAGCTGAAAATAGGTGTATAATGTCATACGATCTTTTGAACAAAGTTTTACTTTTAGAAACTTGGACCTATCTGGGGCAATGAGACTGAAAGGTGTGGGGAGAAGATCAAGAAGCTGTTACTTGGGACTTCCCTGGTGGCGCAGTGGTTAAGCATCTGCCTGCCAATGCAGGGGACACGGGTTTGAGCCCTGCTCTGGGATTGCCGTGGAGCAAGTAAGCCTGTGCGCCACAACTACTGAGGCTGCACTCTAGAGCCCGTGAGCCATAACTACAGAGCCCACATGCCACAACTCTTGAAGCCCGCACACCTAGAGCCCATGCTCCGCAACAAGAGAAGCCACCGCAATGAGAAGCCTGCACACCACGACGAAGAGTAGCCCCTGCTCACTGCAACTAGAGAAAGCCTGCGCCCAGCAACGAAGGCCCAACACAGCCAAAAATAAATTTTAAATAAATTTATTTATTTTTTTAAAAAAAGAAGAAGCTGCTACTTTTCATCTTAGGCTCTTCTGCATTACTTTGTCACCATGCACATATATTACTTACTTTTTCATTGTTGTTTTGTTTTGGATGTGTAGCCTAAATGCTTGCTTTTGAGTCAGTCTGTTAGATGGTTCTTCAAACTGAAAACTAATGGAGTCCCAGATGTGGTTCTGGTGTAACATACACTAGAATTTTGCTTCTCCATTTTTCTATCTTAGGCACTGTTTTCAACTGCTGCTATTCATTCATCCATTCAACATATATTCGTTAACTGGTTATTATGTGCCAGGCACTACACTTGGTAATGAAGACATTCCTCAAACAGGCAACCAAAGTTTGAAACACATGTGTGCCAGCTACATAGAATGGATTTCTTGTTAAAGACTTCTGTGATTGTTGGTCCTTGCGCTTGTTGCTAGTGAATCTTGAGATGATCTGACAGAATGTAGCTTTCTTTGCAATAGAGCTGTACCTAGAACATTCTATTTCAGACTCCAGAATCCTGCACATATGAAATAGAGATAGGACTAACTTTGGGCCCTGTGGTAAGGGAATCTCTTCCGCCAACGCTGCTTTTCTGGAGCTCTGCCCAAAGCTAATGTTATACAAAAGGGCTCCGTGGGCACTTTGCTGGAGAAATTCTTTGATTCAAATCAATTCAATTCAAAATCATGTATTGAGTACCCACTGCTTATAAGCACTGGGGTAGGAGTGGGAGATGAGCCAAATATAAAAACAACCCAGACCTTGAAGCTTATTATCTTTTAGGGTCTTAAATCTTCCTGAAGATTATTCTGATCCAGGTACTTCTCTTTTAAAAATCTTGAATGGATCTCTTTTGTTTTCGAAAAGTTTTTTATTTATCTCAAAAAACTCTAAATCTAACTGAGTACTGGACACTATGCTAGGGTATGACGACATCATTTCAAAAAATTACCGTTACTGGTTCCAATATTGTTGATGGCATCTGAGTCACCAACACAACGCACTTATATTGGTCTGAATTGTAGCCAGAACTTGTATAATTTTGTGCTTTTGTATTGTTGCAAGCATCTGACTACTGCTTTATGACTTCTAGTGTAGCTGTCCATGAGCAACTGCATATTAAAATACAGATTATTTTATTGTAAATCACTTTCCTTTTTTAAAAATAAATTTATTTATTTTTATTTATGGCTGTGTTGTGTCCCCACTGCTGCGCGTGGGCTTTCTCTAGTTGTGGCGAGCGGGGGCCACTCTTCCTTGTGGTGCACGGGCTTCTCACTGCAGTGGCTTCTCTTGTTGCGGAGCACGGGCTCCAGGCACGCGGGCTCGGTAGTTGTGGTGCATAGGCTTAGTTGCTCCGCGGTATGTGGGATCTTCCCAGACGAGGGCTCGATCCCGTGTCCCCTGCCTTGGCAGATGGATTCTCAACCACTGCACCACCAAGGAAGCCCCCTCACTTTCCTTTTATTTCTTCCTTGTATTATAGTTAAAGCACTATATTGATTCTTTAAAAATATGTGTATTTAGACTATAGTATCTATAGACCTCATTTAAGAATAGCATAGAGGACATTACAAAAAGAGGTCGGATAAGGTTGAGAACAACTGGCCTAGTCAAATAAATCTAAATGACTCATCCTGGCACTTATGGCCATCATTGTCTTGTCTCAGGTTTATTTCTTTTTGCTATACCTAGGATCAGGCCAAGTTGCTTCACTTGATATTCCCAGTTTTGGAGCAGTGCCTTCTATTCCCAATGCTCTGAGGTCACCTTGTCCTATGCCACTGGGCTCTGTCAACTTTGCCACATCTAATTGACCAGTCTATTCATAGTCTGTCCAACTGCCCAAGAGAGATGTTCAATAGGAATGATAATAATTAACCAGATCAATCAAATTTTCTCTTGCAAAGATTGAATTTGAGACCCAGACAGGCAATTAGTTAATGGCAGGGTCAGAAGATGAAAGACACACAGAGAAAAGGCTGTAACCAGAAGTTATGACACAGCATAATGCAGGAGTAGACAGACGTCTTGAGTACCCAGAAGCAAAATGAGAAGTAGTAGGAGCAGGAGCAACGGATGCAGAACGAGCGTCCCTACACAGCGGCGCAGCCTTAGAGAGGTGTCCACACAAAATAGCTGTTCCCTTGAGCTGCCTTGGATCTAGTATAACTTTCCCGTTCCCAGATGGAATTTAATCCCCCACAAGGCCTCAGTCCTACATGATTGAGATTCCTGTCTTCTTTATTTTCCCACATAGCCTTGGAGGAAATCTTTATCACTTAAGGTAATATGATCTTTTTTTTTTTGCGGTACGTGGGCCTCTCACTGTTGTGGCCTCTCCCATTGCAGAGCACAGGCTCCGGACGCTCAGGCTCAGCGGCCATGGCTCACGGGCCCAGCTGCTCCACGGCATGTGGGATCTTCCCGGACCGGGGCACGAACCCGTGTCCCCTGCATCGGCAGGCGGACTCTCAACCACTGTGCCACCAGGGAAGCCCGGTAATATGATCTTTGCAACCAAAGATCCCAACTACCAGCTTCTCCAAATCATGCTCTCCCATTTCTGTGCCTCTGCCATTTCCTCTGTTTACAATGTTCTGCCCCACGGTCTCGTTATTGCACGACTCAGTGTTATGTACCCAGAGTCCAGCTCGGACGCCATCTCCTCCATCCTGTTATCTTAGCTGCAAGTAATGGCTTCCTCTGTCCTTGGAGCTCCCATTTCTACTTCTTTTAAGAATATTTCTCACTCCCAACTATGTTATAGAAAAACATCACCTCTATTAGATGAGTACCTTGAAGTAAATACAATGACTATCTCATCTCTGTTACCTTCATAGCAGAGCTAAACATAAAGCCATGCGTAGAATAGGTGTTTAATTATTTACTTCTCCTATTGATACGTTGCCTATCTTCTCCCCATTTCTCAGTCTTAGTTCATTCATGGTGTCAGTTATCTTTAAGAACACGCCATTGAACCAGAACTGGTTTGCACGTAGTAGAATTTCAATATATGTTTGCTGAATGCAAGATCCAGCTTTTACTCGATATCTAGGTCAGCATGATATCCTATGCACTGGGCATCACAAAGATATACCCCGATATTTATTTATTTATTTTTTGCGGTACGCGGGCCTCTCACTGCTGTGGCCTCTCCCGTTGCGGAGCACAAGCTTGGGACACACAGGCAGGGGACATAGAATGGCGCAGTGGTTGGGGGTCCGCCTGCCGATGCAGGGGATACGGGTTCGTGCCCCGGTCCGGGAAGATCCCACATGCTGCGGAGCGGCTGGGCCCGTGAGCCATGGCTGCTGAGCCTGCGAGTCTGGAGCCTGTGCTCCGCAACGGGAGAGGCCACAGCAGTGAGAGGCCCGCGTACCGCAAAAAAAAAAATTTAAAAAAAAAAAAAATTTATATATACTTTAATGAAAAAAATTACTGAGCTAGAGAATCATTTCATACTGATAGAAGTTTCAGTTCCTCCGTAAATAGCATAGCCCCAAATATGTAATGCAAATCGACTGATAGAATTATAAGAATAAATTTAGAAATCCACAATCATAGGTGATTTTAATTTTTTCAAATATTTGAAGAAACAAAGAGGAATTAGGAAAGAAAAAGCGGGACTGAGGATGTTACAGGCTGAATAGTGTCCTCCCCAAAATTCATATGGTGAAGCTTTAACTACCAGAATGTGACTATATTTGGAAATAGGGCCTTAAAAGAGGTGAAGTTAAAGTGAAGCCATTAGGGGACTTCCCTGGTGGCACAGTGTTTAAGAATCTTCCTGCCAATGCAGGGGACACAGGTTCGAGCCCTGGTCCGGGAAGATCCCACATGCCGCAGAGCAGCTAAGCCCGTGCACCACAACTACTGAGCCTGCGCTCTAGCACCCGCGAGCCACAACTACTGAGCCCGTGTGCTGCAACTACTGAAGCTCGTGCAGCTAGAGCCTGTGCTCTGCAACAAGAGAAGCCACCGCAATGAGAAGCCTGCACACCACAACGAAGACCCAACGCAGCCAAAAATAAACTAAAAAAAAAAAAAAAAATGAAGCCATTAGGGCAAGGCCTAATCCAACTTGACTGGTGTCCTCATAAGGAGAGATTAGGACACAAAAAGAGACACCAGGGACACAATGTCCATGGAGGAAACACTATGTGAGGACACAGTGAGAAGGCAGCCATCTCCAAGCCAAGGAGAGAAGCCTCAGAAGAAACCAATCCTGCTGACACCTTGATCTTGGACTTTTTGCCTCCAGAAAAAATAAATTTATGTTGCTTGGGGCGGGTGTGTGTGGGGGAATGTGACAACATGGGTTATTATTTCATTATTTTTTAACTTTTAATTTAATTTTTAAATTGTATTTGTTATTAATTTTCATTTTCAGACGTTATAAAAAGAGTACAAAAATTCCCATATACCCTTTACCCTGACTTCTCAAATGGTAACATTTTATCACATTTGCTTTATTATTCTCTCTGCATATATTTCTTTTTTGAGAGTAAGTTGCAGACATGATACCCCTTTATTTATTTATTTATTTATTTTTAAAGTGAAAGTGAGTTTATTTATTTATTTTTAAAATACATTTATTTATTTTTGGCCGCGTTGGGTCTTCGTTGCTGCGCATGGGCTTTCTCTAGTTGCGGCAAGTGGGGGCTACTCTTCGTTGTGGTGCGCGGGCTTCTCATTGTGGTGGCTTCTCTTGTTGCGGAGCATGGGTTCTAGGATCGTGGGATTCAGCGGTTGTGGCACGCGGGCTCTAGAGCACAGGCACATGGTGCACGGGCTCAGTTGCTATGCAGCATGTAGTATCTTCCTGGACCAGGGCAGATTCTCAACCACTGCACCACCAGGAAAGTCCTGAAAGTGAGTTTAATTAGAGAGATCCTCATTTAATAGGCAGAATGCAGTCATTCTCAGAAGTGAGAGCAGCTCACATGATACCCCTTTAATGCTAAATTCTTCTATGTGTATTTCCTAAAAACATATTGGGTCATCTTTGAGGATTTGCTTTTATATTTTATCAAGTTGAATCTACCATAGATTTTTCTTTAAGATATGGTCCTTATGCCTAAGGCACAGATTTTCTAGTGTCTCATCTGAAGTCCAGAGATGTTTAATGGGATCTCTTCACTCTGACGGGGCTGGAACTCCCGTGACTCCCAGACTGCTTGATCTCTAGTATCTCTGGTCCATTCTCCAGCTCCTGGGAGCTTCTATCTAGCAAGCCTTGTATGGTCTCGCTCTGTGAGTGTACAGCACAACCCTCAGCCATGTTCTCATGGGAGACCACCACTACCCAGACTTCCACAGCTCACCTCTACACAGCTCCCTCCTCTAGGAAATCTCACCACAATGATTCCAGCAATTTCTCCTGTCCTGAACTCTGATCTCTGCCTCCTCAGATCTGGTGTTCTTTCAGAACCCTCTTCCTTAAATTGTAGTTAGGAATTATCCTCAGACAGAATAGACTGATTGTTGCCAAGGGGTGGGAGAGGGTTGGATTGGGAGTTTGGGATTAGCAGATACAAACTTGTATGTATAGAATGGATAAACAACAAGGTCCTACTGTACAGCACAGGGAAATATATTCAATATCCTATGATAAACCAAGTGGAAAAGAATATGAAAAAGAATATTTATATATGTATAACTGAGTCAGTTTGCTGTACAGCAGTAATTAACACAACATTGTAATTCAATTATACTTCAATATAAAATAAATTTTTTAAAAAAGACAGATAGATGGACAATCATGGGGCTCACTTTGTAAGTTCCCTTTCTCTTGGGGATCACAGTCTTATACTTTTTTCTTTTCTTTACCTCAAAATGGTTGCTTCATATATTTTATCCAATTTTTTTTTTTTTTTTTGGCTCCACCGCATGGCTTATGGGGATCTTAGTTCCCCAACCAGGGATTGAAACTCTGCCCCTGCAGTGGAAGCGTAGAGTGCACCACCAGGGAATTCCCAATTTTATAGTTGTTTACAGTGAGATGGCTATTCCTGTAGTTACTTTATTATGGTCAGAAGTGGCATGTGTATAGGTTTGTAATTTACATCAATGTCATTATGCTATGAATCTCATAAAGTTGCTTCCTTTTTCACACAACACTGTGTTTTTCAGATCTGTTCATATTGCTATAGGTGCACTGAGACTGTTGCTTTTAACTGCAGCATAGTGTTCCAAGGTGTGAATTTACTACTTTTGTCTTTTCCACTGCCCTAATGATAGATATCTGGGTTCCCTCCTACTTCCCCCTAAAACAAAAAGCCATGAAGACTATGATCTGAAATGTAGACCTAGGACTGGGAGTACTGCCTTATAGTGTGTAAGCATTATTTGATTTTGCTAAGTAAATACTAACAGATTATTTTCCAGAATAGTTGAATCAGTTTATATTTTCATAAGCAGTGGACAAGAGTGCCAATATTCCCATACACTTGTAAATACTTGGTATTATAAACTTTATTTTTTGTCATTCCAGTGGAATAAAGATGGTATTTCATTGTTTTATGTTTCACTAATTACTTGTGACCTTGAGCATTTCTTTATATCCCATTTAGCAATTCAAGCTTCCTCTTCTATGAATTGCCTCTAAGTAATATATTTCCATTTTTCTTTGGAGTCTTAGTTGTACTGATTTGAAGGAATTCTACATATATACTTGATAATAACCCTCTGTGGGTTTTATTTTATTTCATTTTATTTTATTTTTTACAAGTAGGGCAATCTAGTGTCTCACGCAGGAGACTGGCCTTACCGTCACTGAGTACTGCGTTTGGTTCAATCAATCAAATACTTTTGGACACTTCTTTTTTAAAATTATTTATTTATTTATTTGGTTGTGCTTGGTCTTAGTTGCAGCAGGCGGGCTCCTTAGTTGTGGCATGGGAACTCTTAGTTGTGGCATGCATGTGGGATCTATTTCTCTGACCAGGGATCATACCCAGGCTCCCTGCATTGGGAGCATGGAGTCTTAACCACTGTGTCATCAGGGAAGTTCCCCTCTGTGGGTTTCAGATGTGGTAAATATCTTTATAGGGTCTGCTATCTCTCTATCAACTTAGTCTGTTGTATCTTTTATAGGATAGAAATCTTTATTTTCATGTAGATACATTTTTGGATTTGATTTTAAAAGCCTTTCCCTTCATCTAAGTAAAATAAAAAAAATTCTCTTACACTTTTTCTATTAGCCTTACAGTTGTGCTTTTCAAAATTGTATGTAATCTATCTGGGATCCACTTATGTATATCGTGTGAGGTAGGGATCCAGTTTTATTTCTGTCCTTAAAAAGAGTCAGGTTTTCCAAAACTACCCACTAAACCACCTGTACTTTTCCAGTTACTTTAAGGTGTCCCCTTTGTCGTATATGAAATTCCCATTTATATGAGGGTCCAGTTTATAGCTTTTGGTTCTGTTCCATTTCTCTATTTGTCTGTTTCTGAGCCAGTGACATACATACATGCTTTTAATGCTATGGTTTTTATGGTAAGGCAATATGGTGTTATTGTGAGTCGTATGTTATTTTCTATTATCTTCTCTAGTTGGCTGTGGTTGACATAGGTGAATGTTATTATTTCTCTCTCTCTCTCTTTTTTGTTTTTGGCTGTGCTGCACAGCTTGCAGGATCTTAGTTCCCACACCAGGGATTGAACCTGGGCCCTGGCAGTGAAAGCACCAAGTCCTAACCAGGGGACTGCCAGGGAAGATTAATAGAGGCATAACATATATAATAGAGTGCACAAATCTTAAGAGCTAGATAAGTTTTGCTTGTGTATATAACTGTTGTAACCACCATTCAAACCAATACATAGAATATTTCCATCATCCCAGAAGGTTTCTTTTTCCCTCTCCCTGTCAGTATCCTCAGGGGTAACCACTATTCTCACTTCTACAACCATTGATTAGTTTTGTATACTTTTGAATTTTTTAAAAATTTTATTTATTTATTTGGCGGCATTGGGTCTTAGTTGTGGCACGTAGGATCTTTCACTGAAGCGCACAGGCTCTTCTTTGCCGCTCACGGGCTCTCTAGTTGTGGTGCTTGGGCTTAGTTGCCCTGCGGCATGTGGGATCTTAGTTCCCCGACCAGGAATCCAACCCCTGTCCTCTGCATTGGAATGCAGATTGTTAACCACTGAACCACCAGGGAAGTCCCTATACTTTTGAATTTAAATATAAATGGAGTCATACAATATATACTGTATCTGTGTGTGACTTCTTTCATTCAACACTGTCAGGGAGATTCTTCCATATTGTGTATATCAATAGTTCGTTATTTTTCATTTCAGTGTAGTATTCCAGTGCACGAATTTATTTATTTATTTTCAAATTTTATTTATTTATTTTCAAATTTATTTATTTATTTAACTTTTGGCTGCACTGGGTCTTTGCTGCTGCATGTGGGCTTTCTCTAGTTGTGGCAAGCAGGGGCTACTCTTCATTGCAGTGTGCAGGCTTCTCATTGCAGTCGCTTCTCTTGTTGCAGAACATGGGCTCTAGGTGTGCAGGCTTCAGTAGTTGTGGCATGTGGGCTCAGTAGTTGTGGCTCATGGGCTCTAGAGCGCAGGCTCAGTAGTTGTGGTGCACGGGCTTAGTTGCTCTGCGGCATGTGGGATCTTCCCGGACCAGGGCTCGAACCCATGTTCCCTGCATTGGCAGGCGGATTCTTAACCACTGCACCACCAGGGAAGTCCCTATACTTTTGAATTTAATATAAGTGGGGTCATACAATACATACTGTATCTGTGTGTGACTTCTTTCATTCAACATTCTCAGGGAGATTCTTCCATATTGTGTGTATCAATAGTTTGTCCTTTTTCATTTCAGTGTAATATCCCAGTGTATGAATTTATTTATCCATTCTATTTATAGATATTTGGGTCATTTCCAGTTTTGAGAAATTACAAAGAACGCTGCCACAAACATTCTTGTGCATGTCTTTTGATAGACATAAACACTAATTTCTTTAGCGTATATATCCAATGTCATATGAATGCTTAGTTTTAGTTGGCACTGCCAAACATTTACTCAGAGTGATTGTACCAAGTTATATTCCACCTGCAATGCATAAGAGTTCTAGTTGTTATACATCTTCACCAACACTGTATTGTCAATCACTTAAATTTTAGACATTTTTTGCATGGGTCAATCTACCTTATGGTTGTTTAATTTGTATTTCTTTGATGACTTTAGTGATGTTGTACACCTTTTCATAAGTTTATTGTTCATTTTGTTTTACTCTTTTTCTCTGTAGTGAGATGTCTAAGTTTTTTGTAAATTTTTTTTTTTTTTTTTTTTTGGCCACGTTGCGCAGCTTTGTGGGATCTCAGTTCCACAACCAGGGATTGAACCCAGGGCCACAGCAGTGAAAGCCCGGAATCCTAACCACTAGACCACCAGGGAACTCCCAGACTTTTTTTTTTGATAAATTTATTTATTTTATTTTTGACTGTGTTGGGTCTTCGTTGCTGCGAGTGGGCTTTCCCTAGTTGTGGCGAGTGGGCTTCTCATTGCGCTGGCTTCTCTTGTTGCAGAGCACGGGCTCAGTAGTTGTGGCGCACGGGCTTAGTTGCTCTGCGGCATGTGGGATCTTCCCGGACCAGGGCTCGAAACTGTTGTCCCCTGCATTGGCAGGTGGATTTTTTTTTTTTTTTTTTTTTTTTTGTGGTACGCAGGCCTCTCACTGTTGTGGCCTCTCCCGTTGCGGTGCACAGGCTCCGGACGCGCAGGCTCAGCAGCCATGGCTCATGGGCCTAGCCGTTCCGCGGCATGTGGGATCTTCCCAGACTGGGGCTCGAACCCGTGTCCCCTGCATCGGCAGGTGGACTCTCAACCACTGCGCCACCAGGGAAGCCCTGGCAGGTGGATTCTTAACCACTGAGCCACCAGGGAAGCCACCAGACTTTTGTAGATTTTTTAATTGTCCGTCTTTTTTTTTTTTTTTCCTGATTTGTAGGAATTCTTTATATATTCTGGATATGTCATTATGTACTTGGACTTATGTTCTTATTAGCTTGCCACTATTTATTTATTATTATTATTATTATTATTTTTTTTTTTTTTTGCGGTACACGGGCCTCTCACTGTTGTGGCCTCTCCCGTTGCGGAGCACAGGCTCTGGACGCGCAGGCTCAGTGGCCATGGCTCACGGGCCCAGCCGCTCCGCGGCATGTGGGATCTTCCCAGACTGGGGCACGAACCTGCGTCCCCTGCATCGGCAGGCAGACTCTCAACCACTGTGCCACCAGCGAAGCCCTATTTATTATTTTTAAATAAACTTTTTATTTTTGAATAACTTTAATTTGTAGAATTACTGCAAAGATAGAACAGAGATTTCCCTTACACTCCACATCTAATCCCCTATTATTAACATCTTACATTAGTATGGTACATTTGTCACAACTAATAAACCACTATGGATGTATTATTTATTTATTTTAATTTTAATTTTAATTTTTTTTTGCGGTACGCGGGCCTCTCACTGCTGTGGGCTCTCCCGTTGCGGAGCACAGGCTCCAGATGCGCAGGCTCAGCGGCCATGGCTCACGGGCCCAGCCGTTCCGCGGCATGTGGGATCTTCCCGGACCGCGGCACGAACCCGTGTCCCTTGCATCAGCAGGCAGACTCTCGACCACTGTGCCACCAGGGAAGCCCTATGGATGTATTATTATTAACTAAAGTCCATACTTTATTCAGATGTCCTGTTTTTCCCTTATGTCCTTTTTCTCTTCTACGATCCCATCCAGGATGCTACATGGCACTTTTTTTTTAATAGGTCTTTATTGGAGTATAATTGCTTCACAATACTGTGTTACTTCCTGTTGTATACCCAAGTGAATCATCCATATGCATACATATGTCCCCATATCCCCTCCCTCTTGAGCCTCCCTCCCATCCTCCCTATCCCACCCCTCTAGGTCATCGCAAAGCACCGAGCTGATCTTCCTGTGCTTTGCTGCTGCTTCCCACTAGCTAACTGTTTTACATTCGGTAGTATATATATGTCGATGTTACTCTCACTTTGCCCCAGCTTCCCCCTCCCACCCCGTGTCCTCAAGTCCATCCTCTATATCTACATCTTTATTACTGCCCTGCAACTAGGTTCATCAGTACCATTTTTTTTTGATTCCATATACATGTGTTAGCATACAGTATTTGTTTTTCTCTTTCTGATTTACTTCACTCTGTATCACACACCCTGGGTCCATCGACCTCACTACAAATAACTCAATTTCATTTCTTTTTACGGCTGAGTAATATTCCATTGTATATATGTGCCACATCTTCTGTATCCATTCATCTGTCAATGGACATTTAGGTTGGTTCCACGTCCTGGCTATTGTAAATAGTGCTGCATTGAACATTGTGGTACAGCTACATGGCATTTAACATTCATGTTTACTTAGACTCCTCTTGGTTATGATATTTATTCTTAAAAAACCTTTTTATTATTATGCAATTGTAAATTCCCAGGAAGTTGCGAAGTTAGTCTTCAGAAGTCCTGTGTACTCTTCACCCAGTTTCCCCATTACATCTCACATTAGCACAATATTAAAACCAGGAAATTGACATTGGTACAATGTGTGTGTGTATAGTTCTATGCCATATAATCCAATGTGTAGATTCATGTAGCCACCACTGCAATCAAGATACAGAGCTATTCCATAATCACATCACCCTTGTGTTATCCTCTTTATAGTCACATTACTTCTTTTCCCCCTTGTCCACCACCATCTCTAACCCTTGATAACCATTAACTTGTTCTCCACTTATATAATTTTATCATTTTGCCACTATTGATTTTTAAACTGACTTTAGTTTTTAGAGCAGTTTTAGGATAATAGAAAAAGTGAGTAGCAAGTATGGAGAGTTCCCATATATCCCTTCACCTCTCCCCACACAGTTTCCCCTATCCTCAACATCTTGCATTAGTGTGGTACATTTGTTATAACTGATGAGCTGATATTGATATATTATTAACTGACATCCACAGTTTACATTAGTGCTCACTCTTTGTGTTGTACATTCTATGGATTTTGACAAATGTATAATGACATATATCCACTATTACAGTATCATATAGAATAGATTCACTGCCTAAAAATCCCCTGTGCTCTACCTATTCATCCCTCTCTCCCTCCCCTGAGCCTCTGGCAACCACTAACCTTTTCACTTTTTTTCATAGTTTTGCCTTTTCCAGAATGTCATATGGTTAGAATCATATATTAATAGTATGTTGTCTTTTCATATTGCTTTGTTCATTTAACTATAGGCACTTAAGCTTCCTCTATATTTTTTGTGGTTTGATAGCCTGTTTCTTTTTATTGCTGAGTAATATTCCACAGCATGGATTTACTGTTGGTTTGTTTATCCATTCACCTATTGAAAAACATCTTGGTTGCTTCCAAGTTTTGGCAATTATGAATGAAACTACAATAAACATTCATGTACAGATTTTTGTTTGTACATAAGTTTTCAATTCATTTGGGTAAATACCAAAGATTGTGATTGCTGGATCATATGGTAAGTGTATGTTTAGTTTTGTAAGAAACTGCCACACTGTCTTTCAAAGTGGCAGTACTATTTTGCATTGCCATACAGTGAATGTGAGTTCCTGTTGCTCCACATTCTTGTCAGCATTTGGTGTTGTCAGTGTTTTGGATTTTAGCCATATACAACAATAGTTGTACAGTGGCACCTTGTTGTTGTTTTAATTTGCAATTCCCTAATGACATATGATGTTGAGCATCTTTTCATATACTTATCTGCCATCTGTGCATCTTCTTTGGTGAGGTGTCTATTCAAATTACCATTAGCTGAGTTACTTGTACTCTGTGTACCCTGTGTGCAGGGCTTGTGCTAATTGCTTGATATACATGACCTTACAACAATCTAATGATAAAATTCCTATTTTACAGCAAAAAAAACAAAAAAAAAACTGAGGTCCTCAGTCATGTCAAAAGTAGGAAGATGTAGAGTCAAAATTCAACCCAAGTCTGGGGCTTCCCTGGTGGTGCAGTGGTTAAAAATCCGCCTGCCAATGCAGGGGACACAGGTTCGAGCCCTAGTCCCAAAAGATCCCACATGCCACGGAGCAACTAAGCCCATGCACCACAACTACTGAACCCACGTGCCACAACTACTGAAGCCCGCGTGCCTAGAGCCCGTGCTCTGCAACAAGAGAAGCCACCGCAATGAGAAGCCTGCGCACCTCAACGAAGAGTAGCCCCTGCTCGCTGCAACTAGGGAAAGCCCGCGCATAGCAATGAAGAACCAACAAAGCTGAAAATAAATAACTAAAATAAGTAAATTAAAAAAAACAAAATTCAAGATTCAACCCAAGTCTGTTTGTCTTTGACACTAATGCTCCTTCTACTAAACCATAATGGTATTGAAGCTCTATGACTAACTGGAATAATTTTTGCCATCTAAAAGCTAGGTCTTTCTGGGTCAGCTCTCCATTAGACTGCCTTCCTGGAAAATGAAGTCTACCAAATAACCAACCACAGACCTCCTTCCCAACAAATGGGGTAATCTGACCTCAGGTCAGAGTTTTCTGGTTACTGGGGCCAAAGCTAACTCACATGTATTCTATTTTCCACCCTTCAATCTGCTTGTTGGGCTTGATCTGCATATAAAAGGACTGCAAAGTAAGTAGCATATTTCCCCCACATTATGAGTGAGCAGGTAAAAGGAAAATTTCCCCTGTGAATTAAAATAATAATCCTGATATGTGATTTCTCTTTTGGTCCTCATGGTTATCCTGACTACTTTATGTGATAAAGAGAGTATTCACCTGTCCATAGTAGCTAAAAATTGCACAGAGAGTCTTCTGTTTCCAATCATGTTGGAGTAACAGTGAACACTTCCTGCTGTAAACAACTAGAAACTGGACAAAATATATGAAACAACTGTTTTCTGACTTCAAACAAGGAGCAGGATTGTAATCTTTTTTTTTTTAAGACTTATTTATTAATTTTGGCTGCAACGGGTTTTAGTTGCAGCATGCGGACTCTTAGTTGCGACATGCATGCAGGATCTAGTTCCCCGACCAGGGATTGAACCTGGGCCCCCTGCATTGGGAGCGTGGAGTCTTACCCACTGGAGAACGAGGGAAGTCCCAGGGTGTTTATACATAGGGTGAAACTTCAAAGATTGGGCAAATAGTAACCAAGAAGCTGTGACCTGAATAGTTCTTACAGTTCACACCGGGCCGGGACCGTAGAGTTCCCACCAGCCAGACTGCAAAGACCTTGTTGATCACTTGGGACATCAATAGAACCCCAAAAGGCCACACCTTAGTTTTACTGTAAAATAGCCCTATAATAATTGCTAACTTAGACTTACCCTTAGAAACCTTATAAACAAGGCTTGAAGGTGTCACACTGAACCCCAAATAACTTACTGCCTACCAGGACAAAGCTCAACATTCATTAAAGAAAGACAAGAAAATTCACTCAGTCAACAACATAAAATTTACCATATCTAGCATCCAATAAAGAAATGACCAGACCTGGCAAGAAGTAGCAAAATGTGACACAAATTCCTAATATCAAGAATGAAAGAAGGAATATCACTACAGATACTGCAGACATTAAAAGAGTAACATGTGAATATTATGAACCACTTTATTCGAATAAATTAGACAACTTAGATGAGAGGGACAAATTCCTTGATAGATATAAATTGCCAAAACTGACATAAGAAAAAGGTAGAAAATCTGAATATTCCTATATCTATTAAAACTTAAATTCATAATTGAAAATCTTTCCAAAAAGAAAACTCCAAGGCTCAGATGGATTCACTGTTGAATTCTACAAAATATTTAAGGAAGAAATAACACAAGTTCTGCACAAATTCTTCCAGAAAACAAAGGAGAAAGGAGTACATTTTATGAGGCTAGTGTTACCATGATACAGTACTAAAACCAGGTAAAGCCATTTAGGAAAACAAGACTAGTGACCAATATGCCTCACAAAGATAGATGTAAGTATCTTCCAAAAAAAATTTAGCTAATTGAGTACAGCAATATATAAAAATGGTAATACATTATGACCAAGTGAGGTTTATTCCAGGAAAGCAACATGTGAAAATCAAATAATATAATTCACCACATTGACAGAATAAACAAGAAAATCCATATGATGATATTAATAGCTCTAGAAAAATATTTGACAGAATTCAACACCATGTTCACGTTAAAAACTTTAAGAAAATTAGGAACAAATGGGAACTTTTAAAATCTGATAAAGAGAATCAGTGAACAACCAGTGGTTAAAGAATGGGGGGAAAAAAACCCTGTTTTTATTTGCAGAAGACCTAATCATGTACACAGAAAATTCTAAGGAACATAGAAAAGAAACTAGTAAAATCAATAAACTAGCTTAGCAGAATTGCAGGATGCAAAGGCAAAATACAAAAATAAATTGCATTTCTAGATACAAGCAACAAGCAGCTGGAAAATGATATTTTAAAGTATGATTAACAATAACATGAAATATTTAGGCATATATTTAAGAAAATATGTACAAGATCTGTACTTGGAAAACTAACAATATTACTGAGAGAAAAATTTAAAATATCTAAATAAATGGAGAGATATACCGTGTTCATGGATTAGAACACTCAATATTGTTAAGATGTTAATTTACCCAAACTGATATATAGATTAAATGCAGTATCTATCAAAATCCCAACACACTTTTTATAAATTAGAAATCAACAAGCTGAACTTTCCAAATGTATTTGGAAATGCAATTAACCTAGAATAGTCTAAAAATTTTGAAAAGGAGTAACAAAGTTGGAGGATTTATGCTACCTGATTTTAAGACTCAAGACGTTGTGGCATTTGGTGCCCTGACATTGAAGCTACAAGAGTGGTCCTTTCTTGGGATAACCAAACCTACACCAAGAGAACAGGCTGGAGAGAGGATCAGGGGATAGGAATTCCGGTGTCTTTATGTATAAGAGCAAGAATTCACACAGGGGAACCAAGATGGCGGAGTAGCAGGACAAGCTCTCACTCCCTCTTGTGAGAACACCAGAATCACAACTAGCTGCTGCACAACCTTTGACAGGAAGACACTGGAACTCACCAAAAAATATACCCCACATCCAAAGACAAAGGAGAAGCCACAATGAGACGGTAGGGGGGGTGCAATCACAGCAAAATCAAATCCCATAGCTGCTGGGTGTGTGACTCACAGACTGCAGAACACTTATATGACAGAAGTCTACCCACTGGAGTGAAGGTTCTGAGCCCCACGTCAGGCTTCCCAACCTCCTCTGGCAACAGGAGGAGGAATTCCTAGAGAATCAGACTTTGAAGATTAGTGGAATTTGATGCAGGACTTCGACAGGACTGGGGGAAACAGAGACTCCACTCTTGGAGGGCACACACAAAGTAGTGTGCACATCGGGACCCAGGGGAAGCAGCAGTGAACCCAGGAGAGACTGAACCAGACCTACCGGCTAGTTTTCGAGGGTTTCCTGCAGAGGCGGGGGGTGGCTGTGGCTCACTGTGGGGACAAGAACACTGGCAGCGGAAGTTTTGGGAAGTGCTCCTTGGCGTCAGCCCTCCCAGAGTCTGCCATTAGCCCCACCAAAGAGCCCAGGTAGGCTCCATTGTTGGGTTGCCTCAGGCCAAACAACCAATAGGGAGGGAACCCAGCCCCATCCATCAGCAGTCAAGCGGATTAAAGATTTACTGAGCTCTGCCCACCACAGCAACACCCAGCTCTACCCACCACCAGTCCCTCCCATCAGGAAACCTGCACAATCCTCTTAGATAGCCTCATCCACCAGAGAGCAGACAGCAGAAGCAAGAAGAACTACAATCCTGCAGCCTGTGGAACAAAAACCACATTCACAGAAAGACGGACAAGATGAAAAGGCAGAGGGCTATGTATCGGATGAAGGAACAAGATAAAACCCCAGAAAAACAACTAAATGACGTGGAGATAGGCAACCTTCCAGAAAAAGAATTCAGAATAATGATAGTGAGGATGATCCAGGACCTCGGAAAAACAATGGAAGCAAAGATCAAGAAGATGCAAATGTTTTACAAAGACCTAGAAGAATTAAAGAACAAACAAACAGAGATGAACAATACAATACCTGAAATGAAAAATACACTAGAAGGAATCAATAGCAGAATAACTGAGGCAGAAAAACGGATAAGTGACCTGGAAGACAGAATGGGGGAATTCACTGCTGCAGAACAGAATAAAGAAAAAAGAATGAAAAGAAATGAAGACAGCCTAAGAGACCTCTGGGACAACATTAAACGCAATGACATTCACTTTCCTTCCCAGAAGGAAAAGAGAGAGAGAAAGGACCCAAGAAAATATTTGAAGAGATTATAGTCAAAAACTTCCCTAACATGGGAAAGGAAATAGCCACCCAAGTCCAGGAAGTGCAGAGAGTCCCATACAGGATAAATCCAAGGAGAAACATGCCAAGACACATAGTAATCAAATTGGCAAAAATTAAAGACAAAGAAAAATTATTGAAAGCAGCAAGGGAAGAACAACAAATAACAAAGAAAAATTATGGAAAGCAGCAAGGGAAAAACAACGAATAACATACAAGGGAACTCCCATAAGGTTAACAGCTGATTTCTCAGCAGAAACTCTACAAGCCAGAAGGGAGTCACATGATACACTTAAAGTGATGAAAGGGAAGAACCTACAACCAAGATTATTCTACCCGGCAAGGATCTCATTCAGATTTGATGGAGAAATCAAAAGCTTTACAGACAAGCAAAAGCTAAGAGAATTTAGCACCACCAAACCAGCTCTACAACAAATGCTAAAGGAATTTCTCTAAGTGGGAAACACAAGAGAAGAAAAGGACCTACAAAAACAAACCCAAAACAATTAAGAAAATGGTCATAGGAACATACATATCGATAATTACCTTAAACGTGAATGGATTAAATGCTCCAACCAAAAGACACAGGTTTCCTGAATGGATACAAAAACAAGACCCATATATATGCTGTCTACAGGAGACCCACTTCAGACCTAGGGACACATACAGATTGAAAGTGAGGGGATGGAAAAAGATATTCCATGCAAATGGAAATCAAAAGAAAGCTGGAGTAGCAATTCTCATATCAGATAAAATAGATTTCAAAATAAAGAACGTTACAAGAGACAAGGAAGGACAATACATAATGATCAAGGGATCAATCCAAGAAGAAGATATAACAATTATAAATATATATGCACCCAACATAGGAGCACCTCAATACATAAGGCAACTGCTAACAGCTATAAAAGAGGAAATCGACAGTAACACAATAATAGTCGGGAGCTTTAACACCTCACTTACACCAATGGACAGATCATCCAAAATGAAAATAAATAAGAAAGCAGAAGCTTTAAATGACACAATAGACCAGATAGATTTAACTGATATTTATAGGACATTCCAAAAACAGTAGATTACACTTTCTTCTCAGGTGCACACAGAACATTCTCCAGGATAGATCACATCCTGGGTCACAAATTAAGCCTCAGTAAATTTAAGAAAATTGAAATCATACGAAGCATCATTTCTGACCACAACGCTATGAGATTAGAAATTAATTACAGGGGAAAAAACGTAAAAAATACAAACACATGGAGGCTAAACACTACGTTACTAAATAATCAAGAGATCACTGAAGAAATCAAAGAGGAAATCAAAAAATACCAAGAGACAAATGACAATGAAAACAAGACGATCCAAAACCTATGGGATGCAGCAAAAGCAGTTCTAAGAGGGAATTTTATAGGAATAAAATCCTACCTCAAGAAACAAGAAAAATCTCAAATAAATAAACTAACCTTACACCTAAAGGAACTAGAGAAAGAACAACAAACAAAACCCAAAGTCAGCAGAAGGAAAGAAACCATAAAGATCAGAGCAGAAATAACTGAAATAGAAACAAAGAAAACAATAGCAAAATCAATAAAACTAAAAGCTGATTCTTTCCGAAGTTAAACAAAATTGATAAACTGTTTGCCAGACTCATGAAGCAAAAGAGGGAGAGGACTCCAATCAATAAAATTAGAAAAGAAAAAGGAGAAGTTACAACAGACACCACAGAAATACAAAGCATCCTAAGAGACTACTACAAGCAACTCTATGCCAATAAAATGGACAACCTGGAAGAAATGGACAAATTCTTGGAAATGTATAACCTTCCAAGGCTGAACCAGGAAGAAATACAAAATATGAACAGACAAATCACAAGTAATGAAATTGAAACTGTGATTAAAAATCTTCCAAAAATCAAAAGTCCAGGACCAGATGGCTTCACAGGTGAACTCTATCAAACATTTAGAGAAGAGCTAACACCCATCCTTCTCAAACTCTTCCAAAAAATTGCAGAGGAAGGAACACTCCCAGACTCATTCTACGAGGCCACCATCACCCTGATACCAAACCCAGACAGAGATATTACAAAAAAAGAAAATTACAGACCAATATCACTGATGAATATCGATGCAAAAATCCTCAACAAGATATTAGCAAACAGAATCCAACAACACATTAAAAGGATCATACACCATGATCAAGTGGGATTTATCCCAGGGATGCAAAGATTCTTCAATATACACAAATCAATCAATGTGATACATCATACTAACAAATTGTAGAATAAAAACCATATGATCATCTCAATAAATGCAGAAAGAGCTTTTGACAAAATTCAACATCCATTTATGATAAAAAACTCTGCAGAAAGTGGGCATAGAGGGAACCTACCTCAACATAATAAAGGCCATATATGACAAACCCACAGCAAACATCATTCTCAATGGTGAAATACTGAAAGCATTTCCTCTAAGATCAGGAACAAGACAAGGATGTCCACTCTCACCACTATTATTCAACATAGTTTTGGAAGTCCTAGCCTTGGCAATCAGAGAAGAAAAAGAAATAAAAGGAATACAAATTGGAAAAGAAGAAGTAAAACTGTCACTGTGTGCAGATGACATGATACTATACATAGAGAATCCTAAATGTGCCACCAGAAAACTACTAGAGCTAATCAATGAATTTGGTAAGGTTGCAGGATACAAAATTAGTGCACAAAAATCTCTTGAATTCCTATACATTAGTGATGAAAAATCTGAAAGAGAAATTAAGGAAACACTCCCATTTACCACTGCAAAAAAAGAATAAAATACCTAGGAATAACCTACCTAGGGAGACAAAAGACCTGTATGCAGAAAACTATAAGACACTGATGAAACAAATTAAAGATGATACAAACAGATGGAGAGATATACCATGTTCTTGGATTGGAAGAATCAATATTGTGAAAATAACTATACTACCCAAAGCAATCTACAGATCCAATGCAATCCCTATCAAATTACCTATGGCATTTTTTACGGAGCTAGAACAAAAAATCTTAAAATTTGTATGGAGACACAAAAGACCCCGAATATCCAAAGCAGTCTTGAGGGAAAAAAACAGAGCTGGAGGAATCAGACTCCCTGACTTCAGACTATACTACAAAGCTACAGTAATCCAGACAATATGGTAATGGCACAAAAACAGAAAGATAGGTCAACGGAACAAGATAGAAAGCCCAGAGGTAAACCCACGCACCTATAGTCAACTAATCTATGACAAAGGAGGCAAGGATATACAATGGAAAAAGACAGTCTCTTCAATAAGTGGTGGTGGAAAACTGGACAGCTACATGTAAAAGAATGAAATTAGAACACTCCCTAACACCACACACAAAAATAAACTCAAAATGGATTAGAGACCTAAATGTAAGACCGGACACTATAAAACTCTTAGAGGAAAACACAGGAAGAACACTCTTTGACATAAATCACAGCAAGACCTTTTTGACCCACCTCCTAGAGTAATGGAAATAAAAACAAAAATAAACAAATGGGACCTAATGAAACTCCAAAACTTTTGCACAGCAAAGGAAACCATAAACAAGATGAAAAGACAACCCTCAGAACGGGAGAAAATATTTGCAAACGAATCAACGGACAAAGGATGAATCTCCAAAATATATAAACAGCTCATGTAGCTCAATATTAAAGAAACAAACGACCCAATACAAAAATGGGCAGAAGACCTAAATAGACATTTCTCCAAAGAAGACATACAGATGGCCAAGAAGCACATGAAAAGCTGCTCAACATCAGTAATTATTAGAGAAATGCAAATCAAAACTACAATGAGGTACCACCTCACACCAGTTAGAATGGGCGTCATCAGAAAATCTACAAACAGTAAATGCTGGAGAGGGTGTGGAGCAAAGGGAACCCTCTTTCACTGTTGGTGGGAATGTAAACTGATAAAGCCACTATGGAGAACAGTATGGAGCTTCCTTAAAAATCTAAAAATAGAATTACCATATGATCCAGCAATCCCACTACTGGGCGTATACCCAGAGAAAACCACAATTCAAAAAGACACGTGCACCCCAATGTTCATTGCAGCACTATTTACAATAGCCAGGACATGGAAGCAACCTAAATGCCCATCGACAGATGAGTGGATAAAGGAGATGTGGTACATATATAGAATGGAATATTACTCAGCCATAAAAAGGAATGAAATTGGGTCATTTGTTGAGACGTGGATGGATGTAGAGACTGTCATACAGAGTGAAGTAAGTCAGAAAGCGAAAAACAAATATCGTTTATTAACGCATATATGTGGAACCTAGAAAAATGGTACAGATGAACCGGTTTGCAGGGCAGAAATTGAGACACAGATGTAGCGAACAAATGTATGGACACCAAGGGTGGAAAGCCGTGGGGGGGTGGGGGTGGGGGTGGGATGAATTGGGCGACTGGTATTGACATGTATACACTGATGTGGATAAAATTGATGACTAATAAGAACCTCCTATATATTAAAAAAAAAAAAAAAGATTTCCCCCTGAAAACCAACAGGGAGATCATTCAGTATATAAGAGGATTTAAAGGGAAAAACGTCACCCCAGGGGTGCTGCCTCCACCTCATATTATCAGAAGAACCAGATTTATGCACTTGGAGCAGAAGTACCAATTGTTTTCCTTCATGCTGTGGACTTGGATAAGAAAAATGTCTCCTCTCCATAATCTCATCATTTACTTTGGCTCCACCTATGTAGCCCTTACAAGAGAATTTGCTAATTTTGTTCTCCAGGACCAGAAGGCCATTGATTTACTTGGGTGGTCGAAGGACACCCACTCTCCTGATGAACATTTCTGGGTGACACTTAACAGGATTCCAGGTATGCGGAACTTGATTTCCATTCTACATAAAGTCTGGAAGCATTGTGTGTGTGTGTGTGTGTGTGTGTGTGTGTGTGTGTGTGTGTGTATTTTACACTTTGAAAATATCTTCAATTGCATTATATATATTTACCTATGTTTCCAGCTTTATGGACACCCTGTAGACTGTTTTGTATGTCTGTTTCAATGGAATTCATATAACATAAGTTACAGTTCTTACATATCAGTTCTAGGGCTCTGTCTTTGTGACTCTGAAGGACAGGCCTTTGGGGGTGGGACTCAAGGTAAACAGAACTTTGCACTTCCACAAAAAAAAAAGAATTCACACAGGGGTTGTAGGGAAGGGGAAAGGTAGAGGAAATGTTGGTATGAACAGCTAAACAAAACTTTTGCCCAGTTTGAGAGTGTAATTGTAATCGGGTGCAGTTAAGTTACTTGACTCAGGTTATTTAAAAGGTAATGGTTACAGTTGTTTAAAGCAGAAAATAAGAATAATAGGGCATCAAAGTTAGTGATGTCATGTCAGTTGGCATTATTTAAGAAACTTACAAGCACAACTGAAAATTCCCAGTTATCAGTCTGGAAATGTTCATAGACATAGACTATAATTTTTTTTTTTTGGTAATTAAGTGATTTAAATTTAAAAAAAAGCAAAATACTGGAAGCACAAATATCCAGATTAACAGATGGTAGACGCCTCTCAGCAGAGACAATAAAAAAAGACTTTACAATTCTTCTCAAAAAAAAAAAAAAGACTCAAGACATTGTGATATTGGCATAGGGACAGATAAATAGATCAATGGAACAGAATAGATAATTTAAACATAGATCTTCACATATGTATTTGGGCAACTGATTTTTCAACAAAGTGGCCAAGTAAGTCAATGGTCAAAGGGTAAGCTTTTTAACCAACTGCACTGTACTAACTGGATATCCATATGCAGAAACAATTAACTTCAATGCTTACCTCACACCATACACACAAAGAATTAATTCACATTGAATCATAAACCAAAACATAAATGCTAAAACTGTAAAATTTCTAGGAGAAAACATAAGAGAAAATCTTTACAATCTTAAGGTGAGAAAGATTTCTTACATAGAACACAAAAAGCACAGTTATGAAAGAAACAATTGATAAATTGGACTTTATCAAAATAGAAAATCGTTTTTTGAAAGATCAGTTAAAAAAATTAAGACACAAACCGAAAGAAAATATTCACAAAACAGAAATTTGACAGAAAGAATTGTACCCAGAGTATCTTACAACCCAAGAGCAGTAAGGCAACAACCCAATTTTAAAAACAGTCAAGGAACTTCCCTGAGGGTCCAGTGGTTAAGATTTGGAGCTCCTAGTGCAGGAGGACCGGGTTCGATCCCTGGTCAGAGAACTAGGTCCTGCATGCTACAACTAAAGATCCCACGTGTGGCAACGAAGATCCCAAGTGCCACAGCTAAGACCTGGCACAGCCAAATAAATAACTGAATAAATATTAAAAACAAAACAAAACAAAAAAACCAGGCAAAACAGGGAATTCCCTGGTGCTTTCGGCGCTTTCACTGCTGTGGCCTGGTGGTTCAATCCCTGGTCGGGGAACTAAGATCCCAAAAGCCACGTGGCATGACCAAAAAAAAAAAAAGACAGGCAAAACTGTTACTTTTCAAAAGGTGATACAAATAGATATAGTAGCACATGAAAAGATGCTCAACATTATTAACTCATCAGAGAAATGCATCTTGTACATACCATTACACATCCACTGCACTAGATAGACTAAAATTATTATTTTTATTTATTTGGCTGTGCCAGGTCTTAGCTGCAGCCTGCGGGATCTAGTTCCCTGGATCAAACCCAGTCCCCTGCATTGGGAGCATGGAGTCTTACCCACTGGACCAAAAGGGAAGTCCCTAGACACACTTGAAAAGACTGAGAATTCAAACTGTTGATGAAGATGTGGAACAATGAAATGTCCATGATGGCTGGTGGGAATGTAAAATTGTACAACCAATTTTAGAAATCGTTCGGCAGTATCTTATAAAGTTACATATACACTTACAATGCAAACCAGCCTTTCCATTCTTAGCTATTTACCAGAGATATGAAAACATATATCCACACAAAGATTTGTAAACAAATGTACATATCAGCTTTATTCACAATAGGCAAAAACTGGAAATGACTCAGAGGGCCACAGATGAATGGATAATTGTTGTACGTCCAGTCAATGGACTGCCATTTAGCAACAAGGATGACCTGATGTACTCAACATCGTAGAAATAATCTCAGAAGTGCTACAGTGAGTGGAAAAAAAAAAAAAGCCAGACATAAAAAGTGCTTACTGAATGCTTCCATTTATATGAAACTCTAGGAAAGGCAAGTCTGACAGGAATAGAAAGCATATGTGTCATAGGGCTGAGCATGTAAGAGGTGACTGGGAAGGGCTAATGGCTAGAATCTATATGTCGATTATGGTGGTGTTACATGGGTGTATAACTTTGTGAAAACTCATTGAATTTTATGTAAATTATACCTTGATGAAGTTGATCTTTAAAAATTTTTATATGGTTTAGGTCATAAACTTCAATTTTGTGTAGGTCAGTGTACTTAAAAGAAATGCAATAAAATGGTCTTCATGTGACAGTATCAATACAAGGTTGTCTTTTACCTTTCCTTGCATATACTAAGCTTTATAAGGACATCTATGTACCAAACTGTTGAAAGTGCACACTTACTGCTGGGAAAGATGCTCTGCACAAAGTCCCCATTTCTTCACTTTCTTTAACTTTCCTTCCTTGCCCTCTTACCTTCCTTTCTCCTCGGTCCTTTCCTTAATACCAGTAACAATTTATGTTTGTACTGAGCTTTATAATTACAAAGCACTTTCCAACCTCATTGGATTCTCAGAATAATTTTGGGAGCCTGGTATGGAATTATTTCCTCATTTTTTTTTTTTTTTTTTTTTTTTTGCTGTACGCTGGCCTCTCACCGTTGTGGCCTCTCCCGTTGCGGAGCACAGGCTCCGGACGCGCAGGCTCAGCGGCCATGGCTCACGGGACCAGCCGCTCCGTGGCATGTGGGATCCTCCCGGACCGGGGCACGAACCCGTGTCCCCTGCATCGGCAGGCGGACGCTCAACCACTGCGCCACCAGGGAAGCCCTAACATGGTGCTTTTTCTTTTAATCTTCACACACTTATTTATTGAGCACACACTCATTTCTTTTCTTTTTTTTTTTTGGCCACGCCGCACCATGCTGAATGCAGGATTTTAGTTCCCTAACCAGGGATTGAACCTGGGCTCCCTGCAGTGGAAGCACAGAGCCCTAACTACTGCACCACCAGGGAGTTCCAAACAGACACTCATTTCTTTGTCTGCCACAAAGAGATAGATAGATATGGTCCCTGCCCTGGAGGAGCTGACATCTAAATTTCCAGTCATATAAGTCACATTTTGTGTGTTACTAGCTAAAAATAAAAAAAACCCTACAAATTATTTGGGTGTGCTAATCACTCTGCCAAGTAAACTGAAGGGTCGTGGAGCCAAGCTCCTTGTATGGATAAAGGAACTCTGGCTCCCTAGACAGGGTCTAGTACCCTATGAGCTATACTCTCTTTGAAGCATGAGACACAGGCCCCCACTCCAGCTATAGACCTGCAAACCTTGCCGGCTCCCAGTTCCCAGCACTATAGCTTAAAAACCATATTTCCCCCAACACTCCTTCACCATTTCAGTTTCAGGCACAGGGAATTAACATTTTTGGAGCACCTTCTTTGTGTCAAGTGCTTTTACATACATTGTGTTATGCTGTAATTTTCACAATTCCATTATGTACAAGTCAATGCTGGAGTCTAAAATAGCTATGTAGTAATGCAAAGAGGACTGGCTTTGGAATCATGAAGACTGAGGTTTCAATTCTGGCTCAGCCACTGACAACTAAAAGTCATTACTAGTTCACTCATTCCTTTCTTCATTTATTCACTAAAATATTTATTGAACTCCTAGTAGATATTCAAGCTCTGTGATAGGAGGTGAAGATTCAAAAGTGAATTAAAACATAATCTTTATTTTCAAGGCCCTTTCATTTGAGGGATGGAATAGGGAGATGAAATTCTTAAACAGATTGTATCAATACAATGATATATCTTACAGGTTATATTATGAAAACCTTATGACCTTTCACAATCTAAGCCCTGGAGTCTTCATTGGTAAATCAGGAATAATTATACCTCACTTCCAGGCACAGTGGCTGGCACATAAGAGATTAATATTGCAAAGCCCACTATTCCAGGGAAAGCCTTTTGTGTCTCCCTTTTTCCTTTTTGTAAAGTAAAAACAATAAGTGATCTTTTAACAAATTGTATTTGAAGGCTTATAATTCATTTTAAGTAAATACATTTACATAACTTTATTACAACAATAACAGGTATGAAAGGAAATTACTGAAAATCTCACCATGCTAGAAAATCAGTTACTTTCATTTGCCAGCCTTGTTTCCCAGTTTTTGTCTATGTAACAAAGCTGTATCTATATATAAATATTTTAGTGTTGTTACATTTGTAATTTTTGGTGACTGTGAAAAATTTAATAGACTGGATTCCTGTAATTTGCTTAACCATTCCCCTACGGTTCCACATTTCTTTTGAGAGGCAGAGTGATTCATTGGAGAGAATGAAAACTTTGAAAACAGAAACATCCTTGGTTTGAAATCCTAGGCAAACCTCTTACTAAGTGACCTTGGGCAAGTTAATTTAACCTTTCTGAAAATGTTTGCCTGTTTAAAGAAGGTGGATTTTAATAGGGATTATACTTTTATTCTGCATTTAGAGGCGATCTGTGCCAAAATTTGGATACTCAAAAAACAAACAAAAAAACCAAACAAACCAAAAACCCCATAATTTTAGTATTTGATTATAAATATGTAATGTGATAAACACCTTTTACACATAAAGGTCATTTAACCCTTTATGTTATTTCCTTAGGATAAAGTGTCATAAATGGGATTAGTTGGGTCATAGATTATAAACATTTTTATGGCATTTAGTAACACATCTCAAATTGCTTTTCAAAAGGCTTCCTTCAATTACACAGCTACTAGCATCACACATTGCATCAGCCTTACCTTATGGTTACCAAAGGTATATTATTATGTGGAATCTATGTGTAACTGATTGTTTTAATTTTCTTTCTGTGAAGTTTGAACATTTTTCTCTTTCTGAAGAACAGGTCTTGTCTTGTAGGAGCGACAGCTCAGGGCCACGTGGGCTGCGGACTGCCCAAGTGGACTACATCTCCCAAAGTGCTCCACGGGAGCGCCGACAGGAAGTGGCCGGAGCATCTCCCGCCTCCACGCCGAAGAGAAGAGGTTCTATCCGGGGCCTTAGCGCTTCTCTTTCCTTTCGCGCCGGTTGCCGCTGCGGAGCGCGGCGGGTCCATGTGCGCAGTGAGGGGCGCTATTCCTGGCCCAGTAGCACCCGAGCTCCGGGTTTGACTGCGTCCGCCCTGCGATGGACCCCAACACCATTATCGAGGCCTTGCGGGGCACCATGGACCCAGCCCTGCGTGAGGCCGCGGAGCGCCAGCTCAATGAAGTAAGGACGCTGGGCTGGCGGCGGCGACGGCGGGCGGGCGGGCGGGCGGACTGTGGCAGGCCGAGCCCTCCGGGTCTGGCCAGAGGCGGGGACGGCGTCGCTGAGGGGCCCAACTGGAGCCGTGGGGCGGGGACCTGACGGCGAGTGCCACGCCGGGGCCCTCAGGCTGCTGCGGCGGTGGTGGCGGCGGCGGCCAAGGCAGCCTTTGCGTTGGATCCTGAGCTGGGCCTCTGGCTGCGGTCGAGGCATGAGGAGCCGGCTAGGGCGAGGCGGGCGTGACGGGCTGGACACATGGCTGGCTCGGGTGGCCGGCCGCCCTCTGGCTCATTCCCAGCTCGTTCCTCGCGCCCAGGAGGGGGCGAAAGTCACCGGGAGGTTTTTCAGACGTTTCCGGTAGCAGTCCCGCTGGCGCCGGATTCTGAGGGGCTCCTGGGAATGCAGAGCTAGTCCCACTGGGGGCTGTGCCTGTCAGCTTGTCACTTCCCTGGGCTGATCGGTGACCTGCACAACTTTCTCTTCTCCGGCTGAGCTGCTAGGGACAGCTTTCAGAGGCGAGCCCCCGCTTCTTAGGCAGGGTGCGGGGAGTGCGGGATACCCATGGGAGTCTGATTCACTGCTCTTCTACTCTGTTAACGCCTCGGTCGGGGAGGCAGCGCGATTTAGTGCAAGGTGTCAGGTGAAGTGCACCCTTCTAATTAGAGCTGTACCACTAATTTCTTGACTGACCTTGGGCAAGTCTCTTAACCTTTCGACGCTTAGTTTTCCCATTCATAAAATTAGGCCACAGGGTTTGCTGTGACAGTCAAGGGAGACGATGTAAGACAGAGTGCCTTGAAACGTGCCAAGCTCCATGTCAACTCTCTGAGCGTTGGTTTCTTTTTTACCCATATTTTTGGAGGAGACCACCCTTTGGAAAAGAGCCTTATTATGTGGGTATTTTATTGTACTTTTTTCAGTTTCATTCTTTGTTTCTAAATTTCTGTAACTTATATTTTAGTGAGTATTTTAAAGGCTTCTTTAAAGGATCGCTGTCACTTCCTATGCCTTCCTATGAATTTGCCCAGCTTTAGTGACGTTTAGTGTACTTTTTTTTTTTTTTACATAAAGAGAAGTCCCTCGTTAAAATAGAAATTCAGTTAGTTTATGCTCTTCTTAGCTGGTGGGTAAATTATTTAAAAACATTATTTATATTGACTTCCAGGAGTACTGATAATTGAACATCTTCAGTGTACAATGCTGTTTTAGAGATTCCTGGCCTCTAGGAACTTAAATTTTAAGACCGCCCACGGAATATAGACAAATTAAGTGTAAAATTATTTAAAAATGAAAAGTTAAATCTATTTTATATGTGAATAAGACCATTAGATCTTGCCAAAAATGATGCTGAAATTCTTAGGCTCGAAGACACCTTGGGAGGAGGATAGATTATTTTTGGATATAAAATAGTGAGTTGAAAGAAATTCCCACTTTGAACCATTACTAAACCATAGAGGGAGTTGTGGATTGCTTTTTATTTTGATTTGTTTTGTGATAGACACAGGTTAAGATGAACATTATTTTGTTGATGATGTGCTAATGCATATGTAAACCTAGACACACTAAAAGTTTAGTCATAGTGATTTCTACCATGACTTTGCCCTAAAAGCACATTATTTTGACTAAAATACTTGTGTGTAATTATTAATTTTAAAAATTGTTATTTGAAAGAATTGGTTCCCTTGTAGAAAAATTGGGTAAATGATACTTTCTGCAAATTAGAAATTCATTTATTCCTCAATCAGGTTATTGAATATTCAGTTGTATGTACTAACATCTTGTGGTAGAGACCTGGGGTAAGTATTTCACAAGCTAGTTTTTAGAAGATAAATCAAAATAGTATTCAAAGCATTTATTACTTAACCCTTAAGCTGCTGTTAGGGTTTTAAAATACTCTGGAGTAGTGAACACTGCTTATCTTTTCTTTCAAAAAATTTGATATCTGGCCTGTATTTCTGTGATGGTTAAATGTTTACATTTTGCAAATTTCTTTGTCATTACACCTAGATTTTTTAGTAATTTTCCTAAGACAACTTTTCTATTAATTAGAATATTTATTCTCATTTCTAATCTTGATTCCATTTTAATGAAGTGCTTCCATTTGAATACTTTTTGCTTTGACTTTCTTGTGGCAGAACCTTGATTTAGGAAATAGATCCCAGATAAGTCTTGAAGAAGCTTTACTGTAGTAAGAAGGAGGAAGTTGCATTTTATTTTTGGCAAGCTCTTCTTGCTTTAGATAAAATAGGGTGAACCAATCAGTCCATGATGTCTCATTCAACTGAAGCTACATTTTGGTTCATTTAGCTAAAAGAAAAAGATCATTGCCATTTGAATAGATCTCTTCAGCTAAGTGAAGTAATCACTAACTCTATAAAAATTGTAAATGTTATCCAAGTATTAGAGTGCAGATGGTTTAAAAACAAAACGAAAAGTGCCTTTGTCTCAGCTATTGCACTTAACTGTTCCATCTGCTTGGAACCCCTTTTACTCAGTTGTCTCCCAGAAACTTCTATCACTGTTCAACTGTCTCCGTATCCCTAAGGAGTGGCCTGACTACCATGCTCCCTGTCTCCCTTCACTTGTTTATTTTTCTCTGTGTCACTTATTTATCATATGTATTTTACTTATTGTTTCCCCAGTATAATTTTTGAGTTTCATGAGGTCAGGAATTACTGTGTTTTGTTACTGCAATTCTTTGTTAATGGTAGGCTTTACTGACTTCCTGTTATAATAGAGAACAGTATAGGCTTTAGATGTCTTATACCACCTCCACTTCAAGGATTTTAAGGGTGCTTTTTTTCTTTTTTAATTTTATTTATTTATTTTGTTTATTTTTAGCTGCGTTGGGTCTTCGTTGCTGCGCTCGGGCTTTCTCTAGTTGCGGAGAACGGGAGCTGCTCTTCGTCATTGTGCACGGTCTTCTCATTGCGGTGGCTTCTCTTGCTGCAGAGCACGGGCTCTAGGCGTACGACCTTCAGTAGTTGTGGCTTGCGGGCTCTAGAGTGCAGGCTCAGTAGTTGTGGCACACAGGCTTAGTTGGTCCGCGGCATGTGGTATCTTCCCAGACCAGGGCTGGAACCCGTGTCCCCTGCATTGGCAGGCGGATTCTTAATCACTGTACCACCAGGGAAGTCCCTGTTTATATGTTTTTTATGTTACATATAGATAAAGTTCCATAAGACTGTTAAAGACCACAGTAAGGACACTCTTTTTGGCAGATATTTTCAAGATAAATCTGTTTTAGTATTCCCCACTTACTCTGTAGTGTGTTATGAATTTTGATTTTTTTTGAACCTCTGCTGTAATTTGGAACCCATTGTTCTCTCTCATGTCCCAATTTGAAATATGTTTGTATAACAAGCTTTGCCTCAAAGACTGAAGAAAAACATTTTCATTTTTTTTTTTTAAACTATAAAGATTTCTGCACTAGCTGTGAGGTGTTAAAGTTACTTAACCTCTAACCATCATTTTCCTTATGTTAGTATGGTATGTCATTGTGTTGTGTGGGTTGAGTGAGATGATGAATGTAAAAATTTTAGGAAAGTGTTTGGCAACTACTAAGTTCTCTCCAGATTATTTGAATTACTGTTTAAGTGCCAATTGATTAACCAATCCGACATGCAATACATTTCATTTCCTACCTCAGTCTGCTAACTTTGTAGTTGTTCATCTCAGTGGCAGATGATCAGCACTGATGGAGAAAGAACACAAGTACATATTATTTGGACAGTGAGCTCACTAGTAGATAGCACTATTGCAGCATGAAAATTGGCACTCTTATAAACACAGTGCCTGCCACATTATAGGTTCTCTATAGTAAATGTTTGTTGAGTGCAAAGAGAAATAACTTGAATAATAGAAATTTTTTTTGTTTTTCTTTTTAAATATATTTATTTATTTATTTTTGGCTGAGTTGGGTCTTTGTTGCTGCATGCAGGCTTTCTCTAGTTGCGGCGAGCACGGGCTACTTTTCGTTGCGGTCTGCAGGCTTCTCATTGCGGTGGCTTCTCTTGTTGCGGAGCACAGGCTCTAGGCACTCGGGCTTCAGTAGTTGTGGCACGTGGGCTCTAGAGCGCAGGCTCAGTAGTTGTGGCACATGGGCTTAGTTGCTCCGCGACATGTGGTATCCTCCCGGACCAGGGCTTGAACCCGTGTCCCGTGCATTGGCAGGCGGATTCTTAACCACTGCGCCACCAGGGAAGCCCTTGAATAATGTTAAGAATGTTAAGAATACTCATCTTTGAATTGTTAAAGTAGGTTTGTGTTACAGACATCTGTCACTTCTCATTTAAATTCTATACTGTATATTCTAGTATATCTAGAAGTGCAATTTTTAAAAATTTGTTTAGCTAATCTAAAATATGTGCATTTGGTATTCATTCAACATTGTTTCTTATATTCCAGACTATTTGCTCTTGAATACAAAGACTGTCTTTTCCTATCTGTACGCGCGCGCGCACACACACACTCAGAAATACTTGTTTTTTTCATTTGTAAGATAAAGAAAATAATGTCTGGAGGGTTTTGGCAGATTATTATAACAGAGAACAATATCGCTGCTCTCTTCCTGCTTTAGCTGCCAGTGTTCTTCAGTGGAAGCCTTTCTATATGCAAACCTTTACTCATGCTGCTCACCCCTCCTGTTAACCTCTTACCTCCTTAAACTGAAATTTTTCCTAACCATAAATCTCATTTAAATCTCTTTTAAACCCTCAGTTCCTAAGCTTAATTGCTGTAAAATGCTTATGTAGGCAGAAATGCTGCTTTTTCACGTGCTTTATGTGAAAAAAAGTAAGAGGACATAGCTTTGATAAGTTTCTTGATATTTTGTTTATCTTTAAAATTCACGAACTACCTAAGTAACATCTGCTGTCTTCACAGATGGTTACTATTACAACCGAAAGTGATTATTTATAATTGGTTAATTTGATTTTATTTTATTAAAGGCTTATGAAATGTTTAATCAGTGAAAATCTTAGGTCTGGAAAAGTGCAAAATGACGGCACATTTATAGGACAATTTAGCAAGTCTAGAAATTCAGCAAATATTTATGAGGTTATGGTGTATGTTTTTGGAAGATAGAATAGTTTGTAGTCTGAGCAGGTTAACATTCTTTAATTAGGAATATCATGAAGTAGATCCTGTTCTGAATTTTGGAGAGGGAAAGTTCCTGGATTCTTGGATTGTTAGACAGGAAGTTATTCAGTGACAGAGCATGTTAAAGATCTGAAAGAAAGATAACACCATATTAATATTTGTAAGAAAACAATTTTCTTTTTCAGAAATAGATGCATGCATTATTTTACTTACTGTTTCTGTCAGTGGCATGTTAACGATGAGCTTGATTTAAAGTGGGTGCTTTTTTTTTTTTTTTTGGTTGCTAAGTAATTTATAATTAAGAAGTTTTTTAAAAACTCCTTAGTTGGAAAGCATTACCGCAATTTAATGAAAGGCAGGAGGACACAGTGAGGAGCCTCAGCCTGGTCCCGGTTTTACCACTACACTGCCTTAACCTCACTATGCCTCATATTTCATGTAGGTAAAATAGATACAGTAATTGCCTTTGTCAACTTCTCTAGTAAAGCAGAGGGTAGAAATTCCTTGGCTCTTGAAATTACCTGATTGTATTCATTTTATGTAAACTCTGATGTCATAGTGCCCTTAAGCGCCTCTCTTCCTTATAAATGATGTAAAGTACAGTAACTAATTGAAGGTCTGTTTGGTTACATTACAAAATGGTGAGAATTAATAAAAAGTTACGTCTTAAAGTAAGCTTTAAAAGATATTGACATTAGGTGATTACATTGGAAAATGTGGGTCTAGAAGGGAAATTGATATTGGAGAAAGCATGACTACAGTCTGTCTGGTTCGAGGAGCTGGAAACACCAAGGAGAAAATGTCTAGTAGGCAATTGGGAATGTGGAACTGAAGTTTAGGAGAGAAAGCAGTAATGGAAAAGTGATTTTTCTTCTGCAGGTGAATTGAGAGGAAGGGAGTGTGATCCAGAGGTGTGGGGTGGCCTAGAGGGCTGCATACCCTTTGGGCCATGCCCATTTTGGGGACATTGAGAAACATAGGGAAAAGGAGATGGGAGAATTGTGCAGAAAAGCCAAAGGGCGCCAAGAAAAGGAATTTCAAGTAAGAAGATTGGTTGTAGGTTTAGTTTCCTTGTTCCATAAATAAATTTCATAAATTTTCTACCAGTGAACATGAATTCCTTTTGTAATAAGTAAAAAAGCTGTTAGAAAAAGAAAGCGTTGTTGATATTTCTAAATGAGGGAAGTTAAAGCAAAATGAGTTTGGTGGGGGCGGGGAGGGGAGCTTTAAAAATATTGGCAACCTTGGAGAAAATTTCTGATTACAGGGTTAGTGAGTGAAATGCTAGTAAGGGGGTAGGAATAAGTTTGTAGGTTAAAAAGGTAGTAGGGTCAGGGGAAATTTGTTTATGTGATATGTATTTCGTTTTTTTTTTCTTTTGTAGTTTGACTTACTTTGGGGAGTAAGGGGAGCTACCTGTGGAGTAGAAGTTTTTCAGGCCTATTATTACCTGTTGTAATAATAATTTTCTACTTGTAATTTTTTTTTTTCTTTTATGGTACGCGGGCCTCTCACTGTTGTGGCCTCTCCCGTTGCGGAGCACAGGCTCCAGACGCACAGGCTCAGTGGCCATGGCTCATGGGCCCAGCCGCTCCGCGGCATGTGGGATCATCCCGGACCGGGGCACGAACCCGCGTCCCCTGCATCGACAGGCGGCCTCTCAACCACTGCGCCACCAGTGAAGCCCTTGTAATGTTTTAATAGTCATCTATCCTAGAATTATATTCTTCATACTGCTTCAGGACCTTATTCTTCCTGCAGCATAGATCTGATCATGTAAAAACTTGCAAAAAAAGTGCACACTTAATGGATCTTGATGTGGTCACAATATACCTATTCATTTTTTAAAGAATAATTTTTATAGATTTATTTATTTTTATTTTTTGCTGCATTGGGTCTCTGTTGCTGCTCGCAGGCTTTCTTTAGTTGTGGCGAGCAGGGGCTACTCTTTGTTGCGGTGCGCGGGCTTTTCATTGCGGTGGCTTCTCTTGTTGCAGAGCACGGGCTCTAGGCACACGGGCTTCAGTAGTTGAGGCTCACAGGCTCAGTAGTTGTGGCTCATGGGCTCTAGAGCACAGGCTCAGTATTTGTGGTGCACGGGCTTAGTTTCTCCGTGACATGTGGATCTTCCCAGACCAGGGCTAGAACCCGTGTCCCCTGCATTGGCAAGCGGATTCTTAAGCACTGCGCCACCAGGGAAGTCTCTACCTATTCATTTTTGTCTTCCACTGTTTTCTTTCATATTTCTACTAATCTCTTTAACATAACCCATACTTCTTTTCCTTTTAAAAATCTTTTCTCTCTATCTCTGTGGGTTTAAATCCTTTAGGGTCTAACTAAAATACTTACCTGTCAGTCTAATTAGAATTAATTTCCCAACCTACTTTAGAGTGGTGATCTTTTATCTCTGTCGTATCTGGCATGTTGTAAGTACTAGTAAGTGGAGTGGAGTTAAAGGAGATGGAGATGGAGTTGGGGCTATTGAAGAATTTTGATGAGGTGGGTTAAGGATGAACGTTGAATTATTTGGCATGATGACAGATCATGAGAAGGTAAGAAGTTGTCTGGAAAGGTAGTTTTGTGTTATGGTGAGCAGCTTTTAAACCTGAGTATTAGCAGTTCTAGCTCTACTTAATGATATATAATGACCCATTTGTTGCTTAATTTCTCCTGGTTCTCTGACTGCTAGAAGCCAGATACTTTGACTAATAAAAGATTTATTGTAGCATCTTCTCAAGCCTAATCAGTGTTTGCCAAACTTTGTGATAAAAATTGATGCTAGTGATATTTTTACTTAAATTTATTTTTTATAGTGTAAAACATGAAGACCTTTAAATTTATGATAGTTAATAAATATAGTAATAGTTAACATGTGATAGGAATTCTTCTAAATATGTGATAGTTTGCTATATCCAAGAATGCCAGAAAGTTGTTAGAGATTACCCAATGCTTGAAAGAGTTTTTTCCTAACTTGTATAGTTAGTGTATATCTTTATTTGTCCTGTGTTTTATAATTGTACAGATCCATGGGGGTTTTTTCCCATTTTTAAACTTTATTGGGGTATAATTTACATATCGTAAACTTTACCTGTTTTAAGTGGAATCAGTGATTTTTGGTAGATAATACTATTACCACAATCCAGTTTTGGAACATTTCCATTATTCCAGTAAGATGCCTCTTTGCAGTTTGTATTTAATCCCCATCCCAGTCTTAAGTGATTACGAACCTACTTTCTGTCTCAATTTTCTTGAGAACCTGATTTTTAATATTTAGTACTAATTTAAGTCCATTTGTTACCTTCTTAGGGAGAATACAAGGCTACCTGCACTAGGGATTTCAGCTGGATGAGGCCAATAGATAGATGTCCCAGGTTGAGATTGCTTGTGCTATTCCTGCTGACAGAAATATCCTTTCTTTCTTACCATTAGTCTAGCTCTGTTGTCTGAAAGTAACTTTTTTTTGTTTTTTTGGTCAGTTGTACTTTTTGGATTTATGCTGGTTTGTTTATGAAGGCATTCAAAGTGACCTAAAATAATAGGGTAATAAACTAAGTGCTTGTTTTCAGTGTTTAGTTTTGTTGATTTTTTAAAATAAATTTATTGATTTTAGCCACTTTAGTATCCAGTTCAGTGATTTTTAGTGTATTCACAGTTATGCATCCATCACTACAAACTTTAGAACATTTTTATCACCCCTAAAGGAAACCCCATACCATTAAGTAGTTACTCTTAATTCCGCCCTACACCTCCAGTCCTAGGCTACATTTTTTTTTTTTTTGCGGTACGCGGGCCTCTCCCGTTGCCGTGGCTCACGGGCCCAGCCGCTCCGCGGCATGTGGGATGTTCCTGGACAGGGGCACGAACCCGTGTCCCCGCATCGGCAGGCGGACTCTCAACCACTGCGCTACCAGGGAAGCCCTCTAGGCTACTTTTTGCTCATAGATTTGCCTGTTCTGGACATTTGATATATATGAAACCATACCATCTGTAGTCTTTTGTGACTGGCTTCTTTCACGCAGCATAATGTTTTTAAGGTTGACACATGTTGTACCAAGTGTCAGTACTTCATTCCTTTTATTACTGAATAACGTTACATGAATGTATGGATATGCCACATTTTGCTTATCCATTCATCAGTTGATGGACATCTGGGTTGTTTCTACTTTTTTATGAATAATGCTGTGAATGTTCAAGTAAAAGTAGTGTTGTTGGCTTTTTCTTTTAATTGAGGGTTAATTTACATATAACACAGAGCTCAAAAATATGTACAGCTCAGTCAGCTTTTACCTAGGTACCACCATCTAGATTAAGATAGGTAGGTAGGTAGGAAGATAGATAAGATAGATAAAACATTTCCATTGGCCTAGAATTTTCTCTTCAGACTCGTCTTCAGGTTATCATTTTTCTGACTTCTGTTAACTATAACTTGGATTTGCCTGTCGTTAAACTTCACATTAATAGAATCACATAGTATGTGATACAGTCTGGCTTCTTTCTCAACATATTTTTGAGATCTGTATTATTGCTTGATTCTGTAGGTTGGTTTTATTTTTTTAATTTATTGTATAGTATTTCATTGTATGAATTGTACCACAGTTTGTTTATACATTCACTTGTTAATGGACAGGTATTATTGTGAACATAAGCACTTATTTCTCTTGGATATATAAGGGGGAAATTGCTAGGTTATAAGATAGGTGCATGTCAGATACTGCCGGTTTTCCAAAATGGTTGTACCGTTTTATACGTCTACCAGCACTGTGTTCCATTTTTTCCCCCATCTTGACCAGTGCTTTGGTGTATTGCATATATTGTTTTGTGGTAGGATTGTCTTGTCCACTTGTACTAATTCTTTGTGTTTGTGTGTGTGTGTTTCCACACTGCGCGGCTTGTGGGATCTCAGTTCCCCGACCAGGGATTGAACTCGGGCCATGGTAGTGAAAGCTCGGAATCCTAACCACCAGGCCACCAGGGAACTCCCCATTTGTTATGTCTTGATATTTGCCAAAATACTTTCCGTGTTTATTCCTTAGAGCTATCCTGTGAAGTAGATTTTGTTATACTGACTTGGTAATTAAGAGTTAGATTTGCTGAATCAAACTTGCTCAAGAGTTAAAAATGTAGGAAGTGACATCACTTATGTTTATAACTGTCTGATTCTAGCAGTTCATTCCAGGAGTTCACAATTTGATGCGGGAGACAAGATACCTACTGTAATTTTTTTTTTTTTTTTGCGGTACGCGGGCCTCTCACTGTTGTGGCCTCTCCCGTTGCGGAGCACAGGCTCCGGACGCACAGGCTCAGCGGCCATGCCTCACGGGCCCAGCTGCTCCGCGGCATGTGGGATCTTCCTGGACCAGGGCACGAACCTGTGTCCCCTGCATCAGTAGGCGGACTCTCAACCACTGCGCCACCAGGGAAGCCCCCTATTTTAATATTAATGGCCTAAAAAGTGACATAGTAGTGGTCTTTGTGGGCTCATCGGTCTAAAAATATAAATACGCTTTTTCACTCTGCACAGCCCCTAGGTGATCAGAACTGCTTCCAAAGCCCCTTTTTTTGTTGATTCATTGTTATTCTTTCAATAAATTTGTTGAGTATTTTGAATGTCAAACATACGAGGAACTGGGTATACAGTAAAGTCCTTATTCTCAGTGGAGCTTAAAGTCTAATAGGAGAGGCAGACATAAAACCAGCTACAAATATAATAATTACAAATATGTAATAAGTATTATGAAGTAAAAATACCTTGGAGCTTATGAGAGTAATAGGGAGCCCTGCTTAGCCCTAGTGTGATCAGTGAGGAAATGCTTCTCTAAGGAAATGTTTAAACTGAGACCCAAAGAATGTGAAGCTGTGGACCAGTTAACTCTGGTGGAGCACTGGAGAGAAGTGTTGTAGGTAGAAAGTCACAGCATGTACAAAGCCTCTGCAATGGGGTAATGTGTATTGTTGAAAGGACCTAAAGAAGGCTGCTAAGGTGGGGCAGTGGGGGGTGAAAAGGTTTCTTTATTATTTATTTATTTATGGCTGCCTTGGGTCTTCCTTGTTGTGCGAGGGCTTCTCATTGCATTGGCTTCTCTTGTTGTGGAGCACGGGCTCTAGGCGTGCGGGCTTCAGTAGTTGTGTCTCGCGGGCTCTATAGCACAGGCTCAGTAGTTGTGGTGCATGGGCTTAGTTGCTCCATGGCATGTGGGATCTTCCTGAACCCGGGCTCGAACCCGTGTCCCCTGCATTGGCAGGTGGATTCTTAACCACTGCACCACCAGGGAAGGCCCGAGAAGGTTTCTTTAAATGAGGCTGAAGATATAGACAGGAGCAAGATAACACAGGGCCTTTTAGACTTTAGGAGATAGAGTAGAAAATTGTTAAAAGGTTTGGTTAAAGGGGATTAGTTTACAATTTTAAAGATTATTGGCTGCTAAATAGAGAATGGTTGGGGGGGCAGATGGCTACATCAAGAGAGATGATAGTCACTTGGACTATGTTGGTGATAATGGGAATGGAGAAAGTGGACATAATAATTATACAAGCATTTTGTATGTAGAATTGATAGGGCCTGATATATTGTATTGGGGTAAAAAAGAGGGAAGTATTAAAGATCACGTTCAGTTTTCAGACATGAATAACTGTGAGGATGGTGATGACAAGGGTTGGGAGAGGTGGTACAAGGAAGTAGAGTCACAGCTTTTAGGGGAAAAAAATGATTTGAACATAGTAAGTCTGAGAATCCTATGAGACAATGAAGGTAGGGATGTTAAATAGGTCTGTTAGAGTGTCCTGGACTGGAAATGACATATTTGATTTATAGATAGTATTTAAAGACAGGAGTTGGATGAAATCAGCTAGGGAGCAGAAAAGATGGCCTGTGACTGAGTTCTTGCACCACGTTCTAGCATTTGTACATAGAATGAGAAGCAAGCAAAGGAGCCTGAGAAGATACCAGGAAGAGTGGTGTATGAACTATGTAGGTGGAAGGGTGTTTCATGAAAGTGATAATGGTTAACTGTGTTCAGATCTATTTGGAGTACGGGAAAGGGTAAATTCCTCCCTTTCATCTAACTGCTCCTGTCCAGGTCTTAAATTTAAGCATTACTTCTGGGTTAGGAGGTTCTACTTTTGATTCTTCCATAGTGTTTTCTGTTTCTTCCATTATACTTTATGGCAGTAACCTGTTTGTCTTGTTTTCCTTCACTGTTAAGTTTCCATGAGGTCATGGAGACTCATTGTCTCGTTCAACCTTGTATTTTCAGCTCCTAGCATAGTGTTTTGCACCAAGAACACCTAAATAAATAATTTTTGGAGTGACTGAACGAGCAAAGTATCACTCTGGGTCTAATGTGAAAGACATTTTTTTATATCCAAAGGGAAATTTTTCTGTTTCTAAGAATGTGTTTGTAGAATGCATGAGAGTAGCATTGACATATATACACTACCAAATGTAAAATGGATGGCTAGTGGGAAGCTGCTGAGTAGCACAGGGAGATCAACTCAATGCTTTGTGATGACCTAGAGGGATGGGATAGGGAGGGTGGGAGGGAGGCTTAAGAGGGATGAGGGGATATGGGGATATGTATACATATAGCTGATTCACTTTGTTGTACAACAGAAACTAATACAACATTGTAAAGCATTTATACTCCAATAAAGATATGAAAAAAAAAGTCTGTAAGGAAGAAACTAAAATAAAAATCACTAGTGTCCATGTGAACACATGCAGAAAAATACTAAAACTTGGGCTGGAAGGAGGAGATAACATTATAGGAAATGGTTATATTGGGGGAGAGGGAATGAGAACACATATGAGAAGAGATTTCAGTTCTTTATTAATAAATCAAAATCAAATATGGCATATTTAGGAATTATTAAATAACTTTTATACTGTTAATGAAAGTAACCCAGGATCATAGCATAAAATTTGGATAATAGAAAATAACATATACAATAGTTCCTCTATAATCTTACCATCCCAGATACAACTTATTAGCATTTTTGGTGTATTTCCTTGTTTTCTGTATATGTTGCATTGTATATTCATGTAAATATATTTGCTAAATTATCGTATAGTTTGTATCCTACTTTTATGTTCAAAGCTCTTCATTTAAATTTCCTATTGAAATATGCATATAGAAAAGTGATCGTGAGGATACAGTTGATTAGTTTTCACAAACTGGACACACTTTTATAAAACAGACGTGTTAAGAAATAAAACGTCGGGCTTCCCTGGTGGCGCAGTGGTTAAGAATCTGCCTGCCAACACAGGGGACATGGTGAGTTCAAGCCCTGGTCTGGGAAGATCCCACATGCCTCGGAGCAACTAAGCCTGTGCGCCACATCTACTGAGCCTATGCTCTAGAGCCCGTGCTCTGCAACAAGAGAAGCCACTGCAATGAGAAGCCCACGCACTGCAACGCAGAGTAGCCCCTGCTTGCCACAACTAGAGAAAGCCCGCGCGCAGCAACAAAGACCCAACGCAGCCCCCTCCCCCCAAAATAATAATTAAATAAATAAATGATTTTTTTAAAAAAGAAAGAAACGTTATTAGCACCTTGGAAACCGCCCCTCAGGCTGTTAATTTTTACTTGTTTAATTTTTGTCTAGCCACTTCATAGAATGTCTCTGGAGAAATTATTACTGAATTGAGGAAATAGGTATCACAAAAGACACTGTTTTTGAGCTGCTGCCACCAGTGTAGGTCAGAAGTGCAATGGTACACAGGCAAATGCAAACATAACAAAAGTTTTAGGAGTTAGGTTACTGAATTTTTTGAGTTCCTTATATGTGAGTGATAGGAAATAAGGCTGGAATCAACTTGTGGAGGAGAGCCTTTTGTGCCAGCCAAGCAGTGAAATAGAGTACTGAGAATATTTATTTGCAGAAATTTAAAATGTATTTTTTTATTTGTAGGCACACAAGTCTCTGAATTTTGTTTCAACACTGCTTCAGATTACTATGTCGGAACAACTGGATTTACCTGTGAGACAGGCAGGCAAGTTTCCTGAATTATTTTCTTGGATATGTGTAAATAATATCATTTCAAAGGTTCATAGTTGAGTAGCAGAAGTATCCTGGGAAGGCCCTTCAGTGATTTTCTTCACTGAAAATTGGTTTGCTCCGTTGTGTTTACTACAAACTGCCACAAGTGCCTTGATATCTGGTGACAGAGTTTAAAGGAATGTGATATTTCACTGAATTAAAAAAGAAGCTGGAAGGAGAAATTGATGGGGTTTATTGAAAGAGTCTCCATATTCCCTGTTTTCTTCCATGATGGATGATTCTAAGATACAAACCTCCAGCTGTTTGCTTTTACTATTTTATTTTAACCATTTAAAAGGTACTGTTTCTTAGTTCCAGTTTCAACAAAATATTGAGTAATTCCCTCAGTATCAGAGTCTATGAAAATGTGGCATACTGCTCCTGATATCATCTGTTAGTCTGCAGAATAATGGAATTGACCTCTTTAATGCTTGTTGTTTAATTTATTTGCAGATGTATTTCTTACAGGAAATATAAAGTGCCAATAACCTTACTAGTCTAGAAAAACCAGTTATATTCTGGGGTTATTTCTTGCTGTTCTTTTTCCCTACACCAGTTTTATTAAAAGAATTTTTTTTGCTTACGATATTTAATGTATAGTAAGCACATTCCTTTTCTCTACATAGTGTTTATCTTAAAAGTTATGTTTTAATGGCTAAATAATTTACAATAATGTGCCATATGCAGTGAACCATTTCTCAGTTGTTGGAATTTAATCTCAGGTCTGTTTGATTAACAGTTGTATTCCCAGTGCCTAAGGTATTGCCTGACACACTGCAGGTACTCAGTAAATGAATGAATCAATGTAAGTTGTTTATGATTTTTTTAAATTGGTATATAAGTAGCACAAAAATGGGACATTTTTTGTGCCTATAAAATACAGTAATTTTGCTGAACCCTGGTCAGCAGTAAATCTTTAAAAAAATTTTCTAGTTAAATAGGAAAAGGTCGCTTTGTTTATTTTAACTGTCAGTTCTTTTTTACTAATGAAGTTAACATTTTCCCATTTAGTTATTTTTTTAGATAAGAATCTTTGCCTTTAAATCTCAAAATTTTACTAAGATGTTGAAAGCATTTGGCATTTAGGAGGGACCTTAACACATTAGAAACTTGATTATGTGTATTAGCAAAATTAAATTCTAGAAAGTTGTTTATTAGTATGTACAAAACCAGAAGCAACCAAACTATGAAATTGGTCCTAATTTTCAAAATATAATCATTACTTTAAAATTTATTACATCCTTGTAATAATTGAATGATATTTTATAGTACATGGTATATGGTGGTTTTATCTGCTAGACTTTGAAAGATGCATTCATTCTGTCTTTGTAGTAGAACTCAGGCATTCTGGATGGAGTAGACTGTGAATCACGAGGTTCTTTCAGTGCAGTTCTCACCTGTTTATGTGTTTTGTTCAAGCAAACACTTTTAAAAATACTGAATCAAAAGTGTACAAATAAGTATATATATTTACTTCCTTTGTGCATTTTGTTGGAAAGAAATACTCAGAGGCTATATCTGGAAGACATAGGGGCTATATCAAGTCTTAATTTTTATCTTTGTTCTGTTTTGGAACTAAAGAATAAAATAGTATTAATCTGAAATATGTCAGTCCCACATGCTGAATCAGTGTTCTTGACTGTAGATGTAGGTTATCTTAAAGCTTTTGTTGAAGGATATTTTAATATGTAGTTGTAATCTTTTTTGAAATGCTGTAAGATGGGGTATTATTTTAATTTCCAGGATAAACCAAAGTAGAATATAAAAATCATATTTGTATCAGTTATCCTTGTTTGAATAGGTACAAGACTCCAGGTAAGTGTTAATTACTAATCAGAGAAGAATCAGTGTTTTGCAGAATTTAGAAATTAATTTTGAATAATTTCCCTTTCCTATACATTCTGTACATTTGTGTTCGAGGATTCTCTTTCTCTCTCATTTGGGTGGAGGGGTCAGGATAAAAAGCATTATTACCAAGCTAGTTCAGTTAGAGTTAACTAGCAATGTGCAGGCTAGCAGTATGATAACTGACAGAAGGAGCTAGCAATGTGCAAGGTGGCAGTATGATAACTGACAGAAGGTAGTAGTCTGTAATTTTTGAACATAGCGAATTCTCCCATAAAATAACACGAATTTGAATTGGTATGATTGTGGTGTATGATTGAAATACTTAAATTTATTGACTGAGAATCTTTATATACTGTAATTTTTCTATGATTAAAAATAACAACCTGTGTGTGTGCTAGTCACTTTGAGCTGCTCTAACAGAATACCATAGACTGGATGGCTTATAAACAACAAATTTATTTATCACAGTTCTGGAGGCTGAGAAGTCCAGAATTAAGGCACTGGCAGATTTGGTCTCCGAGGACCTACTTTCTGGTTCATAGACCCTCGCATGGTAGAAGAGGAAGAAGCTCTCTAGGGTCTCTTATAAGGGCATTAATCCCATTCGTGAGGGCAGAGCCCTCATTAGCTGATCACCCTACTAAAGCCCTCATCCCCTCATCACATTGGGGGTTAGGGTTTCTGGTTAGGGGGTTAGGGTTATACATTCAGTCTGTATAACAGAGTTATTAATTATAGAAACTTGGTATATGTATGTGGTTTTGTTTTTAGAGGCTTCATTTAGAAAGCGGATTTGGTAAAACAGCTTTCCTACAGAAAACAGGGATGAAAAGTGTTGTGTATAAATGTGTTGTAAAAACAATTTTGTTTGTAGTTTGCAGAGTTCTCTTAGACTGTATGTTTAATAATAACTTTGTGGGTGATTACTGTAGCTGAGCATTAAACTTGTGTTTTATCAACTTTTAAAATTATAGAGTATAGTATTTTGATTTTAAAAGGTTAGCTTTCCTAGCAATGTTTGGTCTGACAGAAATAAATTGAGGTGTAGACACAGGGATATTTACAGTGCTTTCACTTTCTTTTGTCAAATTGATCTATATTTTAGGTGTTATCTATTTGAAAAATATGATAACACAGTATTGGCCTGATCGGGAAACGGCACCAGGGGATATATCCCCTTATACTATTCCAGAAGAAGATCGACATTGTATTCGAGAAAATATTGTAGAAGCCATTATCCACTCTCCTGAGCTCATCAGGTATGTATATGTTTTAAACTTAACCTTTGTTGCAGATATATAATTTGCGGGCTTTGGAGGGATGCAGAAGAGGGGATCTTTTCAGAACATAAAAATCTGTCATTTTTTGTGGCACAAAACTTAACAAATGCAGTTACAGGGGAATTCTTTTTTGTTTTATTTTCTTGCTACAGTTTATATTTATTAAAAACCAAAACTTCATGTAAAACTTGTGAAACATACTATGATCAGATGAAAGAGGGTATAGAAAGTTATAGAATACTGTCATATACTTTATATTGTATAGTCTTGATATTTGAAAGCTTGTTGTGTATGATTTTGTAGAATTTTTTTTTAACATCTTTATTGGAGTATAATTGCTTTACAGTGGTGTGTTAGTTTCTGCTTTATGACAAAGTCAATCAGCTATATGTATACATATATCCCCATATCTCCTCCCTCTTGCGTCTCCCTCCCACCCTCCCTATCCCACCCCTCTAGGTGGTCAGAAAGCACCAAGCTGATCTCCCTGTGTTATGCGGCTGCTTCCCAGTAGCTTACATTTGGTAGTATATATAAGTCCATGCCACTCTCTCACTTTGTCCCAGCTTACCCTTCCCTCTCCCTGTGTCCTCAAGTCCATTCTCTATATCTGCGTCTTTGTTCCTGTCCTGACCCTTGATTTTGTAGATTTTTTTTTTTGCGATACGCGGGCCTCTCACTGTGTGGCCTCTCCCATTGCGGAGCACAGGCTCCGGACGCACAGGCTCAGCGGCCATGGCTCACGGGCCCAGCCGCTCTGCGGCATGTGGGATCTTCCCAGACTGGGGCACGAACCCGTGTCCCCTGCATCAGCAGGTGGACTCTCAACCACTGCACCACCAGGGAAGCCCGATTTTGTAGAATTTTTAATGAGAATAGTTGATGTTCTAAATGAAACCTGTCAGTTGATGATGGGGATGAAAAATAAAAATAAAATCACTTGCATTTGTAACATTGTTGGGTTTCTTTTGAGTCAGTAGTAACAGTTTTTGCTTAGTGACTTATTTTTGTCTAAACAGCCTTTTTCTTTATATGAGTTAACAAAACTTGAGGTAGCATTTCTTCCTCCTTATTGTTTATTTTTGACTTTTAGGGTACAGCTTACTACATGCATTCATCATATCATTAAGCATGATTATCCGAGTCGCTGGACTGCCATTGTGGACAAAATTGGCTTTTACCTTCAGTCTGATAACAGTGCATGTTGGCTAGGAATTCTTCTTTGCCTCTATCAGCTTGTGAAAAATTATGAGTAAGTATCTCTCTCAATTCCTGTAGAGTTTTGAGAAGTAGAAAAGGCTTGGGAAATTTAAGCTAATTGGTTTGAACATCTTGAAATTTCATTTGGTATATATACTAAAGTTAGTGAACTACATGTTGATTTTAATTGTGTCTTCCTTTTGAAATAGCATTCTTGTTTTAATTCTGCAGTCTCTTCTGTTGATTCAACTATGAAACTCCTTGTGCCCTTTTTTCTTAATCATGATCTGTTTCCCTGTTCAAAACCCAAGTTATCCCTAACTTCTCAATATAGGCTCCTCAATTTGTGGTGATAAAAGGCCTAAAGATAAGGTTTTAAGATGTGAAGGGGGTCAAAGTACATTGATCATTAGAGCTCTTTATTCTGCCTTTCTTTGAATTTTTATCTTAATTTGGGTTCTTGTGAAGTTTCAAGAACCTACCTCTAATTTTTTAAGAAGAATATGTTGGAATTTCATATGATCATTTTTAATCATTGTGTTTGAGGGATTCATAGTCATTTGCTTCAGTGTTGGCATACTTGAGCAAATTATAGTTCATGTAAGTAATTGGTATCAGTAAGAAAGATTTAGGGATCATTTTAGACCTGGGCTTAAGGATCAGAAAAAAATCTAACCTTGGAAGTTGAGGTATAGCACTAAAAGTAGTAAGCCAAATGTTGCAGAGATTTTCTTTTAAGTGTGTGGTGAAAGTAATGAAATTGGTAGGCACTTGAAAGTTTTGATATTAGCAAATTATGAGGAAGGAACACTTACACCATGATGGTGGCTTTATTTCCAGCCCTAACAGCTACACAGATGCCATTGTGAGCCCTCTAATTCTGGGACTTGTAGTTAGCCTCCAATACCCTTTTTGGGTCCCAACTCAAAGTAGCTGATGAACTGCTGCTTTTGTTCTGAGCAGGAGAGAAATAAACCATTTACAGCATTGGTACTGGTGTTTTCTTGTGTTCCCACCAGCTACCCATCTTCCTGCTAAGGAATGTTCCAGCTGTTGCTCCAACCTCTGTCAGAGTGCCAGTTGTAGTTCTGGTAAGTGAGTGACTAAACTGAGAGAGAATAACAGTAATAAGCTGTCATTGTCATGGAGGAGGTTTGTCTCTCCTGTCCTTAATCTTAGCAGGAGAGAGTATGACAGGGATTTTTAAAATGGGAGACATAGGCTGCTACAGTGTTGGAATTACAGTTCATTTTCAGCTAGTGTTCGATTGTGGAGCACAGCGTGTTCACAAGGGATCTGTGTGGACTGAAGCAGTTCTAAGAAAATTCATGGAGAAATTGGAAGTTGTGATGGCCTTCAGGAGCATAGATCCTCAGGAAATGCTTGTCAGGTGAAGGAGCATAGAAGGAACATTTGAAGAGGAATGCATCTCACACCACATGGAATAGTATGAGCAAAGAAAGAAAGGTACAGAGGTGGAAATGTGACACTGTCTTTAGTGGGTAGTGAGGAGACGACTAAATGGTATGGATAACTTCTGTTGAAATCGGGGATCATTTTGTCTTCTTTTTTTTTTTGGTGGTAGAGGGGGATCATTTTGAATTGGTAAATTGGGACTGTGTTAAAAGAGGGTTTTGAATGCCATGATGGGGGATTTGTATGTGATCTTTTACATGATGAACCGTTGACTTTTTTTTAACAGAACAGTGATGGGCTAGTATTTGAGGATTCCTGTGAGTATGGTTCACCAGTTTGACACACTGCAGCCTTGTGGTAGTAGACTTTTATTGGTGGGAGGAGGTGAGCTCCACATCCTACTCCTCCACCATCTTGATCACTCCCTAGGCTTTTATTAGTGTCACATTTTCACGCTTTCAGGAACTTTCAGGTTGTATGAAATAATATTTGTTTCCTTGCGTAAATTACTTTCATACCCATTAGTTTGGATATGGTACCACCCAACTTCCAGTCTACTACTCAGTGTAGAGAAGGAGGTAGGAGAGAATAATATCTAACATGGAATGGGTATTCAAGCCCTCTTAATGTGGGTGATCACCTGGGTTGGATAATGGAGAGAGGTGCATAATATAATATAGTCCTCACCTTTATTGTTAAAAGATAATATTGTCAGTAATTAATATAGTTTGTCTAATCAGATTGGAGAGTGCAAATGGCTTCCTTTTGTAAATTGTTATTGCTTTATTGACTCAAAGAAATGTACAGGTAACCTTTTAAAGTGTATGCTAAGTGTAATTTCTCAGCACATTAAATAATATTTAGAAGTCTGTCAGTTAATTGTTTAATAATCTCAGTCATTATTAGCGTGACCATTTCTCTTGGTGTTTTTTATTCTTGGCAATTTACTTTGCTTCTCATTTCTCCCAGTAGGAAAAAACAATCCAGTCTTTTAAGAGTGTCTACCTTTTAAAACTGTGCTAAGATACTCCATTCTTAGATACATTTTCTCCCCTCAAAAAGGCTACCGGTAGATAAAACTGGAGTCTGGTAGGGAAAATCAATTATTTAAAAATTAAAAAAAAAAAAAGCCAACAGACTTTTTAACAATACTGTTAAAATGCTAAGGAATCTATATGGGGGAATGTCTCAATTAGCTATTCTTCACTCGTATCCTTGGAGCAAAATGTGATTCAGAATTTAGGATTTTTCAGATTTTAGGAAGGTAACAAGGTTCACATAATACACTCCTATGTACCAGTACCCAGGGATCAAACATATTATTATTATATCTGATATAAAATATGTGAATATTCACTCTAGATGGGATAAATAGAGATCATAAATAGCCTGTTGAGGTCAGGTTTTGTTGCCAAAAGGTTACCAAAGAACTTCTGATTTATAGTGCTTTTAGAAATAGAATATTTTCTGCTTTATAGATGCCACTTCTGCCTTAATGCACTTTGTATGTAAATTACTTAAGGATGGTTATATGTAATCAATTTTATATTGATCAGCTGCTAATGTTTAAAAGCCAAATTGTTGTAGCTCCTCAATTGTATCAGTATTCACAGTTACAGATGGCATAGTGAGGTGGTTAAAGGGCAGATCCTGAATCTGCTGAGGTTCATACCTAGATGTCTGTACTGGGAAAGATACTTAAATTCTCTGTCCCTCAGTTTCCTCAACTATAGAAGTGAGAATACTAATGGGGCCTTGAAGATTATTTACCTCATAATAAATGCTCAGTAAATTTTAGATACTATTATTTGAGGTTTTTTTCAAGTTGCTTTTTGCCTGTGGTTTGATTCCATAGTAGGTTCTTCTTTCTAGGAATATAAAATTGCTTAGAAAGTATTTGCTTATATTTGTATGAACAGACAAGTAGTTTAAATTTATATTTCATTATATAATATATAAATATATATATATAATAGATATGTGTATATATATTTATCTACCTACCTATCTATCTATATGTATATATATAATTGTGAATAAATTCTCACAGAATTAGTTTGTATTCCTACCCAAAGGTATAAGAAACCAGAGGAACGGAGTCCATTGGTAGCAGCAATGCAACATTTCCTGCCAGTTCTAAAGGACCGTTTTATCCAGCTTCTTTCTGATCAGTCTGATCAATCTGTCCTCATCCAGAAACAGATTTTCAAGATCTTCTATGCTCTTGTTCAGGTAATTTTATAAAGTAGTTTTTATATGTAAAGTCAGTCTATCATTTGCCACCTTAAACAATGATAAAGAATTTCAGCATCTGAATAATAATTTCACTTGAAAATCTACATTAAGTGGGTAAATTGCTAGTCAAATATAAATTGCCAAAATTACAAATACATTAAAGTCTAACCAAGCATACTTTGCCAAATACACAAATAGCTCTAATAAATCTTAATTTATAAGTGGGCAATCTTAAGTTCTCTTAAACCATCTAATACTATTTACAAAATTAGTAAAATTTTCTTATGTCTTTCACCTTAAGAATTCACAAGTCTGAAAATCAGTTTACTGGATTAGAGTTTACATCTAACGTGTGCTCTGTTATGCCAAATATGCATAGATTGTTGCAGTAATTACAAAACCTATTCCTAAGCTTGATACAAAAATACTAATACTGTGGGCTTGACTGGCACACTGTAATGGGCCTTATTATCTTTGTATATTGTTCTAAATCTTCCTGGGATAAAAGATCTCACTAAAGAAATGGTTGTGTCTATAGTCTCAGTGGACTATAATTACTTATGAAACAGAGTTTTTGATTTGGATTAAAATTCTGGCTCTTTTTGTGCCACATAGCCAAAGAAAGATTCATCTCATCCACCAGGACCTTTGGTTCAATTCATGCCATTACTTATTTTTTTTTAAATCTCATTTAAATAGACCTGTGACTTTATTTCCACTAAGATTATTATAACTGACTCACTCCATTGTTTGGTTGGATTTTTCATGCCCTTGCTAGATCTTTAAAGATAATCTAATATCTTTCTAATGGCTGCTTCTTATATAATTTTTTAAAAAATGATTTGGATAGACAATGTACTGTTTTTTAATTGTTTTTCCCTCTAACTGGTAGGATCACAACTTCTAGATTATAAAAATAAGTTCTTTTTATAAATTATTCTAGGGCATAGGACCCAACTAATTTTTTGAGACTAGCATACCTTGAAATCAAAATATAGTACTGTCTCATTTGTGAAAATAGAGGTCCTAAAATCCTAAATAGGATATTGATGTTGTGAGCCTATTAAGTGATGTGATTTATCCCAGGAACACAGGAATGGATCAAGAGTAAAAAACCAGTTTTTGTGATTAACTTTTATATTACACGAAAAGAGAGACCTGTAAACAATCTTTAAGGATGCCAGATAAAGTATTTGATAAAATTTAATAACCATTTCTGCTTTAAAACAAAACAAAACAAAACAAAAATACTTAAGAATCCTGGAATAGAAATTTCCTTACCTTGATAAAAAATGTTCACTAGAGGGCTTCCCTGGTGGCGTAGGGATTGAGAGTCTGCCTGCCGATGGCAGGGGACATGAGTTTGTGCCCCGGTCCGGGAGGATCCCACATGCCGCAGAGCGGCTAGGCCCGAGAGCCACGGCCACTGAGCCTGCATGTCCGGAGCCTGTGCTCTGGAACGGGAGAGGCCACAACAGTGAGAGGCCCGCGTACCGCAAAAAAAAAAAAAAAAAAAGTTCACTAGAAATCACAATAAATATACCTCATGGTGAAAATCAGATACATTCCCAGTAATTTGGGAATAAGACAAGGATGCCCACTATCGGTGCCACAGTTCACCATTGTACATAACTAACCGAATCAGCCAGATGAGAAATTTGCCTATGTACTGAAAGAGGAAATGTGGACTGAATGAAGTACTTTTTGTAGGTTTTGTGAAGAGTAAAAGGAAGTTGGATTTTCTTTTGTAAGGATTTTAAAATATTGATTCTTGATTTTAATTTAGTATACACTACCACTGGAGCTGATAAACCAACAGAACCTGACAGAATGGATAGAAATTTTAAAGACTGTTGTGAACAGGGATGTACCTAATGTAAGTCTCTGTGTATTTCTTATATCACTAAGCTTAAATATTTAGTTACCTTTTGAGAATTTTAACTGATATTTCCTAAAACATTCTTTGTGAATTTATATTATTTGTGAGGCAGATTTTTCTAGATAGAGACACCATTTGTTTACATATGTGAATATATTAAGTGAAAAATTGTAAAGGGTTATTTTGTATATTATTAAGTGCTTGTATTATATCTTTGTTTATTCCATCCTAATTCTGTTTCTTCAGCTTTTAATTGAGTTCATAACATATGTCACCTGACATAGTTAGAAATTTTTTTTCTTGTGGTGAGAACTTTTAAGATCTATTCTCTTAGCAACCTTCAGATAAACAGTATAGTATTTTTAACTATAGACACCGTGTTTACATTACATCCCCAGGACTTACTTATCTTACAACGGGAAGTTTGTACCTTTTCACCATCTTCTAAAACTTAACTGTGGTAGTCATTTCACAGTATGTACATATGTCAAATCATTATGTTTATAAACTAATAACAATATCAATTATTTCTCAAAAAGGAACAAAGAGCCTATAGTTGGATTTTAGGCTAATAATTTGTTAGACATGCATGAACAGGGGTAGAACTTGATTTACAAGTTGGTCAAACTTTGTAGTTAGTTATATTACTTGCTTTTTAAATAACAACTTCATAGAGCTATAACTCAAATACCGTAAAATTTACAATTTTAAAGTGTACAATTCAGCGGTTTCCAGTAGTACATACAGAGTTGTCCAACTATGTTATTTTTTTCACATATAATAACGATTTTTAAAATAACCACAATTTTTCTTTACTATCTAGTTTTCTAGAGAGGTAGGAAATTTACAATGCCTGAATCCCTAGTGTGTTTTAAGTACTTTTATATACTTTGCTTATTTAATCCTCAAAATAATTCCTTCTGAATTTATTTTAAACAGAGACATGGAAGGGTTGTGTAATTTATCCAACATAATTTTATTAGTGAGATAAGTGAGACCAGCCTCCTGTTTTGTAGTTTATTGCTCAAATTTTTATTTAAAAAAAATGCAGAAGAAATAAATAGGACGTTTCTTGCGTTCCATGGGAAACTAGTTTGATGTGTTATTTTCTGTACACGTTTAATAGGTATAAAATACAGCTTTAAGAGTTTTCATACTTACATTCTGCACCTTTTTTGGTATAATTTGTAATCATGAACATGCACATGTAAGTAAACAGTTCAGTGGGTTATGAGAGTCATATTCACCAGAGTAACCATCACCTAGAATGTTTGCTGGTGGCTGGGTCTGGTCATCCCTACCATCACCATTCTCATTTCTGGCACCATAGATTAACTTCACCTATTCTAAAATCTAATAAAAAGGTAATTTTTTGTATCTACCTTCTTTTGCTTAATATTACGATATATTCATGTTGTGCTATGGTAGTTTGTTCTTTTTTATTGACAAGTAGTACCCCATTGTATGAATGTACTACAGTTTATTTATTTACAAGTTGATGGACATCTGGGTGGTTTTAAGATTTTAAGATTACAAATAAGGCTGCTATGAATGTATATGTTTAACTTTATAAATAACTTCCAAAGTGGTTGTACCACCGCTCTCACTGGCAGTGTATGGGAGTTTTGGTTGTTCCACAGTCTCATTTCTCTGTCTTAACTTAAAAATATGTCATGGATGTCTTAGGTCAATATATAATGAACCAATTCATTCTCTTAATGGATGTTGCATAATTAAACATCCCCTTGTTAATGAATGTTTAGTTCTTGGCAGTTTTTTTCTGCTACAAATGGTTTTGTAAATGAACATTCTCATACATACATATTTATGTATGTATACTAATATTTTTGAAACTGGATTTCTAAAATGAAATTTTTCATGCCCTTTTGATTTGAACTATACTAGTTTAAGCTACTTGCCATGACTTTGATTTATATTATTTGGATCTTGACTAAAATGTTTGAGTTTAAACTTTTATAAGACTTTGAGAAAGCATGTCCTTTGTAACTAAGTAGTGAAGTGAAGTGCCTCTTATATTTAAATAAGGGTTAATACTTTTCCTGTTCTAGCCTTTTATTATGAAAGGCCATCATTGGAGGAGGATTCATGTTTCTGTGAGTCTGTTCTGAACTCACACTATTCCTTTTAGATTGTATTGTCTATCATTAAATAAATGTCTCTTTAAAGGAAACACTTCAAGTTGAAGAAGATGATAGACCTGAGTTACCATGGTGGAAATGTAAGAAGTGGGCTTTACATATCTTAGCAAGGCTTTTTGAAAGGTACACATTTCTCAATATATGATAATTTGAGTTTATTTTTTTCAAGAATTTGTTTTTTTTTTTTATAAGTGCTGATATAAAGCATTATGAAGACATGATGGGCATTTGAATGTTCTTTTAGATATGGAAGCCCTGGCAATGTTTCCAAGGAGTATAATGAATTTGCTGAAGTATTTCTGAAGGCATTTGCTGTTGGTGTCCAACAGGTAAGTCTAAGATAATTTTTCCAAGTAGAAACATGACACTATTATGTTAATTTGTCTTGCTTATTTCTAGTTTCTTTGGCATTCAAAGATTGCATGTAGCAGTCTTTAACATTTTGAACACTGTAGTAGTTCTCAAATGTTATGGTCTCAGTACCTCCTTACACTCTTAAATTATTGAGAACATCGACAAGCTTCCATTTATGGGGGTTATACCTTGTGATATGTACTGTATTAAAAATTGAAACTAAATTTAATGGTATTAAGTTATTAAAAATAACAAACCTATTACATATTAACAGAATACATGTTTTTGTTAAAAATAATTGTTTTCCAAAATGAAAAATTTTTAGCAGGAGGAAATGGCATTGTTACACATTTTTACTACTTTAATGTCTGCCTTAATAAAAGGCAGCTGTATACCCGTCTACCTCGGTATTCATTCTATTTCAATTTGTTTTAATGGAAGTAAATAAAGATAATTTGGTCTCAAAGATAAGAAGTTGGAAAAGGAAAGACTTTTAATATACTTTTCATATAATTGGGGAAATTTTTGATATCACACCAACATTTGACAATGGTATTTTCTTAAAGGTTAATTGTAATTTAGAGTTTGAAACTGTAACAATAAACATTTCATCTTCTGTTATATTAACATCCATTGCACTTTGAATGGGTCTTTTATCCATATATGATTTTATAACATACTGCCCTGGTCATTGGAAAATATTGACTTATTGAGTCTATGCCGATTTTCTAAATGTTTATAGATTTCCTTATGTAGTTTTAAAAAATTACAGTCATTAATATCACCATTGATCTCATAACTGTCTTTAAATATTGGAAAGCTGTCAGGTGGATCTAAGTAGTGGATGTAAGATTTTGAGAATTCTAGTTTTGCTTGAAAGCTCAAATTTTAACACCAGTAACATATTGTCAGTTTCCTTGGAGAGGCTCATTTTGTTCATTTTTGAGAAAAAAATCTGCCACACACAAAAGTCTAAATAATCATAATTTGTCTATCAGTTTTTCTTTCATGCTTATGATAATATTTGGTGGGAAAAGCTACTATTTCAGCTTTTCTTCCAACCATCGTACTTTGGTATGTAGCAGAAGTGCTATATGTATACTTCCCATTTATTAATATTTATATTTCTGGTTCACTAAGGACATTCCTAAGGAAAGTTTATTCTGCGATTATGTGGCTGTAAAGAATATGATGACTGCTAGTACACTTTAGTGCCACTCCTTTAATTCATGTTAGGAACCTGAAGTTTTACCATCACTGCTTTTGTACCATCGATGCAAATGTCAACACAGTAAAAAGGTCACATAATGTTTTAGCATTATTATGAAAATAGTTTTGACCTGTCAGACCTTCTGAGAGGTCTGTGGACCATATTTTGACAACTGCTATTCTCAAGTATCAAGTTAAATTAGAACTCTTGGCAGACGTTAAATAAGTAGGTGAATGGTTTGGGTAGGATTTGCCTAGAAGCTGATTTTAACAATATAGTGCTGTCTCAGAATATTGTGGTATGTTCCACAAGTAGCATATGGTTTTCTCTTCTTTTTATACTTAATCAGAAACTAGTCCTTTGACACACAGTGTTACTTCAGTTTGTTTATTTTAAATACTTTGGGAATAAATATGGTTCTCCAATACATAATTTAAAAAATTACTTTCTTTTAAAAAGAATATGGTGGTTATTTTATGATAATGACCTGGGTAAGAAGTGTCAGATGTTTTTGCTAGCTTGTAAGTGGTTAAACTTTCTATTTAAACTTTATTTTTTGATCAAAATTTTTTTTTCAAAGGTTTTATTGAAAGTGTTGTATCAGTACAAGGAGAAGCAATATATGGCTCCTCGAGTTTTACAACAGACATTAAATTATATTAATCAAGGAGTTTCTCATGCTCTCACTTGGAAGAATCTGAAGCCTCATATACAAGTAATAATTTTCTATCTGAACTATTTTTCTAGAAAATGTAATAGAAATAACATTAATTACCAAAAGTTTGAAAAAGTGCATTTTTTTTGTTGACCTATGTTACTTAGTCTAGTTCTGGTAATTGTACATTAGGAAAATGATGCAACATCCTGACAAACTTTATAAAAGGTATATTGTGGATATTCAGATTATTTTTTAATCTGAAACTGTTATCTTAAAATTTGCTTTTAAGTTCTTACTGTTGGATCATGATTATAGTTTAACATGATTAGCTAACATCATGTAATTTGGAATAGGCAAAGGACTATTTCACCAAATTACTTTTGAGGCTAATTTGCTTATGTACTATTTCCAATGTAATTTATTTGCTTTATTTAGAACTGTAGGGTTTGATGGACTAAAATTTCATATTGCATTTTCTCGGAATACTTAATTGCTACCTATGTACACATGTCTTACAATGACTCGTTGCACAGAGGGTAAGAATATGTACGTTGATAGTCGATCTGAGAATGCATTAAATGCTTTACTGAAGTTTGATGTTAAGCTTTAAAACACAAACTGGAGAGTTACTTTTGTTTTAGCACTTAACGGAAATTTGAAAGTTTAAATTTGAAGACCGACTTATCTTAACTTTTAAATTGCAGGGCATTATCCAAGATGTTATTTTTCCATTGATGTGCTATACAGATGCTGATGAGGAACTTTGGCAAGAAGACCCCTATGAATATATACGCATGAAGTTTGGTAACGAATTTTCACTTTTTTAGAAACAAAGTATGTCGGTAGTTAAATTTGTATATAGTAAACTTTGAATATTAAGGCCTCACCTTAGGAACTGAAAAGCCTTCTGTTGTTTTAATGCAATTTATTCATTGTTTAGACTTTCAGGAAGCTATTCATTAGTTTTGGCATTTGAGAATGATAATCTTCATTTTTAGCAGAAACAAATACAGTAATGTTAGTAGTTATGATTATTGGATATGCTTCTGGCACATGCCAAATCTGTTAGAAATTCACGGTTACAGCTTAAACACTAAGTGTCTAAACTATACTTTTGGATTCCACGTCAGTCATCATGTGTGTGGAAATGGAGACGACGCATACTGGAAGCTAGAGTCTGCATGGGACTAAAGAATTGTAATTTGGCTAATGTTGAGTATTAGTCCTTCTTTGTACCAAAATCTTATGTACTTTCAGTCATTTGTACTGTTGTGACCCCATTGTGAAAATTCTCACAGTAGTGGGGTTTTGTATGAAAGAAAATAATCATTGGGAGAAGTTGATGGATTAAGACTTAATTTGTACAGGAAAGAAAAGGAATTAGGCTTTTGCAAAGTTATATGGGGATCTGGGTTTGTTTTCATGCTTGTTTTCTGTGAAGATTTAGCAAAAATTTAAGGTCCTTTTTTGTTGTTACAGAGCATCATTTGCAAATTATGTTAAAATGTTTGTTGAAAAAATTGAAATTACTGTTTTCTGTATTAATTTTAAATTTATTCTCTAGATGTGTTTGAGGATTTCATCTCTCCTACCACTGCTGCCCAGACACTTTTGTTTACAGCTTGTAGTAAGAGGAAAGAGGTAGGTTATTTAATATGTGGATAACTTTTGCTTTAATACTTAAAATATGTTCAGATATACACTTCGTTTTTTTTTTTTAATTTATTTTATTGAGTGTAGTTGATTTACAGTGGTAATTTCTGCTGTACAGCATAGTGATTCAGTTACACATATACATACATTCTTTTTCATATTCTTTTCCACTATAATTTATCACAGGATATTGAATAGATTTCCCTGTGCTCTACAGTAGGACCTTGTTGTTTATTCATTCTGTATATAATAGTTTGCATCTGCTAATCCCGAACATTTAGTTTTTAATGGTAGCCGTATAGGTCATTTTGTTGTCAGTGTTTTAAAAGGGTTGTTTGGATATCCAGTAAAGCATACTTTTCTCTTTTAATCTAGGTACTACAAAAGACTATGGGATTTTGCTACCAGATTCTTACAGAACCAAATGCTGATCCTCGAAAAAAAGATGGAGCCCTACATATGATTGGCTCTTTAGCTGAAATACTTCTGAAGGTACTTGTGTGTGTGTGTGTGTGTGTGTGTGTGTGTGTGTGTGTGTGTGTGTGTGTGCGCGCGCGCGCGTGTGCATGTGCACGCGTGCATGCATGCACAAGCACAGTTAGTTTTAATGACAGCAGTTGAGATAAAACAGAATTGAGGTACAATTCACATACCATATGGTTTGCCCATTTAAAGTGTACAGTTACGTGGTTTTTCGTATATTCAAGGAGCTGTGCAACCGTCAACTCTAATTCCAAAGCATTTTCATCATCCCCAAAAGAAACCCTTTTATCAATCACTCCCCATTTTCTCCCAAATCTCTCAGCCCTAGCCCTAATCTACTTTTTGTCTCCTCTGTGGATTTGTGTATTCTGGGCATTTCATATAAATGGAATGATAAAACATGTGGTCCTTTCTGAGTGGCTTCTTTGACTTATCATATTTTCTGAGTTCGTCCATGTTACAGCATGTGTCAGTCTTCATTCTTTCTTTATTGCCAGATAATATTCCATTGTATTGATACGCTGCATTTTATTTATCCATTCATCAGTAAGTGGACATTTGTTTCTACTTTTGGGTTATTATTAACAATGGAGCTATGAACATTTCTGTACACATTTTTTTATGGACATACATTTTCATTTCTCTTGGGTAATACATACCTAGGAGTCAAATTGCTGGTCATATTTTGAGAAACTGCTAGACTGTTTTCCAAAGTGGCTGTACCATTTTATATATTCATTAGCAGTGTGTGAGGGTTCCAGTTTCTATGTCCTCATCAACACTTCTTATTATCTGTCTTTTTAAATTACAGCCATTCCAGTTGGTGTCAAATGGTACTCTCATTGTGGTTTACATTTCCCTAATAGCTAATGATGTTGGGAATCTTTTTATATGCTTATTATCCACTGTATATCTTCTTTGGAGAAATTTCTATTCAAATTTTTTGTCGATTTTTATATTGGGTTTTTTGTCTTTTTATTGTTGAATTGTTAGAGTTCTTTATATATTCTAAATACTAGAAACTTTTCATATACAGTTGACCTTTCAACAACACAGGTTTGAACTGTTTTTGGGTCCACTTAACACGTGGATTTTTTTCCAACAATAAATACTACAGAACTACATGATCTGCAGTTGGTTGAATCTGCAGATGCGGAATGACAGATATGCAGGTCAAATTGCAAATTAAATGCAGATTTTCAACTGCGCAGAGTGTCAGCACCCCAACCCCCTCGTTATTCAAAGATCAACTGTTTGTGGTTTGCAAGTATTTTCTGCCATTCTGTGGATTATCTTTTTACTTTCTTGCTGATGTCCTTTGAAGTACACATGTAATTTGATTTTGAAATAATGTCCTCTATACTTTTTTGCTGTTGCTTGAGCTGAAGGTAATTCTTTTTGCATATGAGTTATCTTCTTTTCATGTTGCAAGACAATTGTAAAGTAGTCTTTTTTTCTTCTCAGAAAATTGATCTTTAAGGAAGTTTGTAAGCTTGAATATATCCCTTTACAGCCTAGGAATATCATGCTTTTGTGGCACACATTTTCTGGTAAAGAATGGCTGACTGGATTAGATGTATGTTTAGAAACCTCACCTTAATTGTACACATTTCGTCTGACTTCATAAGATCTGAAATTTGTTTTCACTTTAAAGTTAATAAATAACTATTTCAAAGTGTAAGTAAATATTTAGACAACAGTTCATCCTACTCCCAGAAACCTTGCTGCATATGATGCTCCACTGAATTCATCACCATTAATTTATGGGTATATTTTGTGTATCTTTCAGCTTTTCTATATCTGTCCACCCATTCTTCTCTTCGTTTATAAAGGGTAAATTACTTGGTTATTTGTTGTGTCTGGGAATCTTGAGTGAGTTCTCACATTCAGGTTTTTGTTTTAACTTTATATTTTTAAACTTTATACTTAGAGAAAATTTGCAAAAATAGTTCCCATTACTCTTCACCCAACTTTTTCTAATGTTAACATATTAGATAGCCATGCCGCAATTCTCAAAACCAGGAAATTAATATTGATATGATACTATTAACTAATCTGCAGACCCCTTTCACATTTGATAAGATTTCCCACTAATGTCCTTTGTTGTTTGGTCCCTGATCCAGTCCAGAATCCCACGTTGCATTTAGTTATCATGTCTCGTTAGTCACTTTCGTTTTTTAAAGTGTTGTCAATTTTTAATGTTGATCCTAATATGCAATTCAAGGAACTCTTCTTAAAAACTTGTTACCATTTAGAAAATATCCTATTTTAAGATTTACAGGAGTATCTTTAGATATCCAGATTATTACCCTGAGAGCAGGATATTTCTCAATCTATGTTGTATTGTTCATTTAGAACCTTTCCAGAGAGGTTCTTTCACTATAATAGTTTTATATTAACATTTTATAGTTAATATAACTGTTTATATAAATAGTTTTGTAACAAAAAACGTTTAATAAGCTAAGGAATAAAATTAACCACTCTTCCCATTACTTAAACACCATTGATGTTAAGATTTGGCATAATTGCTTTCTAAACAAATGATGTAAAAGGACTAAAAAAATGTACCCAGTGATTTTTGATAGTAACGTTCGAGAATAAGAAAATGGATGTGGATCTTGTGGTTCAAAATTCCAGAATAAATGTATGTTTTGACATCAGTAGTCATTTTTAAAACTTGTGTATCTGGCATTTGAGATGATTGTATTTGGAACTTTATTTTTACAGAAAAAGATCTACAAAGATCAGATGGAATATATGTTGCAGAATCATGTATTCCCTCTCTTCAGCAGTGAACTAGGCTACATGAGAGCGAGGGTATGTTTTAAAGCTGTATTGATTTATACATTTTATGTCTTGTAATGAATAACTGCTTGTGTGGACTTTTATATGGAAACTTTTAAATGTTCACTTTAAAGCCATGTTTTATTCTAGACTTTCGTATAAGTCTTTAAATGGCTGCTCATAATGTGTGCATAGTTTTCATCTGTGTCTGATAGCAGTGTCTGTCTGTGTTTTGCATTCAGGTCTTGCTATCCACACAAACATCATGTAGCCAAAGAGTAAGTTGGGATCATAGTACTGGTCGAGTGTTGTGTCTTTGGACATATCTACCACTGGCCAGCCTCCAAATTCCCACACATAGCACTTTGACACTAGAGATATTGTCACATGGTGGAATTTAATGTAATATACCTACAGTAACTCACTGCATTTTTTTTTTTTAAAAAGGCTTGCTGGGTCCTTCACTATTTTTGTGAAGTGAAGTTCAAAAGTGACCAGAACCTGCAAACAGCCCTAGAGCTGACACGAAGATGTCTGATTGATGATAGGGAAATGCCTGTTAAAGTGGAAGCTGCCATTGCACTTCAAGTGCTGATCAGCAATCAAGAGAAAGGTAAAGGATTTGTATCTCAAAAATAGTGCAATGTGCTTACGCATAATTGTACAAGGCATAATCGTAGAAACGTGATACATTGTCTTCCTTTTTATTTGAAACGATTTCTTGTTTACTCTTTGGTATATATTGTGTCAGGTTTTAAGGAGTTTTAGCTGTTTTGGCCAAAAGTTTTTTTCTCTGTCTCTTACAGCTAAAGAATACATCACACCATTCATCAGACCTGTCATGCAGGCTCTTCTTCATATTATAAGAGAAACAGAAAATGATGATCTTACCAATGTAATTCAGAAAATGATCTGCGAGTATAGTGAAGAAGTTACTCCTATTGCAGTAGAAATGACACAACATTTGGTATGTTATTTGAACCAGTCATTTATGCATTACTTAGATTACAGTATTTTCACAGAGCTTCTGTATGTCAGGCACCATTCTAAGCTCTTGATATATATTTTAACTCATTTAATTCTCACACAATCCTATGAGGAATATTCCTATACTGAGAGAATATGTGAGGTATAAGAAGTTTAAGTAATTTGCCCAAATTAGGAGGGGTGGGTCTGGGATTCACACCTGAGCTGTATGCCTCTACAGTGCAGAGCTGTTTACTTGTACTCACATTGCATCATGACTGCCTTGTTTGTGTGGTTTCCTGGATTGCTTTGGACCAACTGAAAGATAGAGATAATCGTTACAAATAGATTTTTAAAGTGAAATTTGTGTAAATAGTTATTTCGTAGTTGACCTTTGTCTATTGTACATAGCCCTGAACTTCTGAGAATTAACAACATAAATTATTTAAGGGTAATAGAAAATATGGACATGTACCCAACAATTATCCATTCATATTCTCTATACAATGGTTTACTTGGTGCAGTTTGTATTCTTGCTAAATACTGAGGTTTGAAGAATCTAACTCTTGGTATTTGCTGTGTATATTTTTAACAGCTGATTTTGAAGTGGGTAAAGACATTTGGATAAATATAGTAGTGTTCATTAAAAGTATATTGCATTATAAAAAGCTGATTATTATGATTCCTCATAACTAATGACTTTGCTCAGTTGCTCAGTGTTTTTCAAAATGATTGAATTCAATGGCAACAAAAACCTTGATGACTAGTATTTGGGCATTGTCAAATGTTAGCCAGTAATTTAAATAAAAATATTCATAATAATAAGCACTTTCTATGCCTTGCCCACAGTATCTATGGAGATGTCAGGAAAAAGAGGTCAAGTAATCTGTTTAAGGTGACCTAGTAAGTGGCAGAGCAGTACCATTGATTATAGAGCCCAAGCTCTTAAGTAATATTAGTTGATTTGGAAATGCTGATCGGTTGTGCTGTCCCAGTGAGAACATTTTAAAAATTAAAAGTTTTAGACAAAAACGTGTTTATACTGCTTTAATGGCAAACCTTAATTACATTCTCTTGAATGTAGGCAATGACATTTAATCAAGTAATCCAGACTGGGCCAGATGAAGAAGGAAGTGATGACAAAGCAGTTACTGCTATGGGAATCCTGAATACCATCGACACACTTCTTAGTGTAGTTGAAGATCATAAAGAAGTAAGAAAATGATCCAGTGTTGTAAAGGTTTTAGGGAATTTCAAGCCAACTGTTCTATGCTTTTTGGAGGGCTCTGACTTACCTATTCTCTGGTCATCTTCTCACATACCTTGATTTTGCTATCTATTAACTAGTACCCTTGTGTAGGTACCTTACAGATATTTTAGAAGGAATAGGAAGGAGGTATTTGTATCACCGTATCTTTACCCTCAAGGCTCTGGGTTTTGGCTCCCTCTTAGGGTTACCTTTTCAGATCCAAAATTATGGTGATTCCTAGGAAAACATATTCTTCCTGGTTTTCCTTATTAATAAAATTTTTTTTAGTTAGGGTATAATACATATAACATATACCACCTTAACCGTTTTTAGGTGTACATTTCAGTGGTATTAAGTACATTCACGTTGTGCAACCATCACCATCATCTTCCTAGTTTTCTTCTTTTACTATTGTCTTTTGGAAAGGTAAGCGAATTGTAATCATGAATATTAAAAGTGGAATTATTTAAAACATACAGAAAAGAGTAAAAAACATAGAAAACTAACCAGTACCCCTTACCCACCACCTAAATTTATTAGATTTTTAACGTTCCGTGGTATATCCTTAGACTTCCAGTAAGAAAAATTTTCAGATAATGTAATTGAAACCATTAGGGCACCACTTCTTAATCTCATTTCCCTACTTCCTTCCCTTAGAAGTAAGCATTGTTCTAAATTTGGTGTTTATAATTACAATGCAGATATTTAAATCCATAAATCATGTTTTCAGATTATCTACAAACTGCCTTTTGCAACCTGAGAGTTACAGTAAACTTTCAGATTTTTTTTGTAGATTATAATTGGAGATAGCTAGAAGCCATGAGGAATCCTATAGCTACCTTACGGTTAACAAATCAATTGCTTACTATATTTGAAGAGTTGAAGATGTATTGAGTATATGTATTCGAAATGGATATCCTGCTTCTATATCTGATTAGTAAATTTTTGTGTGTATGTGTGTGTGGTACGCGGGCCTCTCACTGTTGTGGCCTCTCCCGTTGTGGAGCACAGGCTCTGGATGCGCAGGCTCAGCGGCCATGGCTCACAGGCCCAGCCGCTCTGTGGCATGTGGGATCTACCCGGACCGGGGCACGAACCCGTGTCCCTTGCACTGGCAGGCGGACTCTCAACCACTGCGCCACCAGGGAAGCCCCTGATTAGTAAATTTTATCTCATTTCCTCTCCCCCACTTTTTAAACATTCTGATGACTTCCAGGGATTTGGGATCCAATTGAGGACCATACTGACAAAAGGGGAGTGTGTATTTTCTGTCTATCTTGTATGACTTGGGGGCCTAGCTCACTGTTATATAAAATGGAGGTGGCTTAAAAATTATTGGGAGTGGTAGGAATAATGCCTTATTTTAAATAATTTTTCAGTAAGCTACTGATTTACATCTCAATTACACTCTATTATATCTGGCCTGAATTAATCTATGTTGACACACAAAAAGATTTTAGTCTCTGCAGAATGATGTGGCTCCTTTATTTTCATACTTACCTGCATTTTTCCAGGAAATTTTTTTTTTCCTTTACTTTATAGGTAAACTATGCATGTTCTTTCTTCGTCTCATTGTAATGGTGTTTCATTAAATTTCATACCTATATTGATTCATAATTTCATAATATGAGTCATTTCGAAACAGGTTTAAAATATTAATTTGTTCACAATATTGACTTTACACTGAAATGCATTGAATTATTATACATTATTTAATAATTCATTCAGTGTGCTACAATTCCATATGATTTTTTTCTTCTCTTTTAGATAACCCAGCAGCTTGAAGGAATCTGCTTACAGGTCATTGGAACTGTTTTACAACAGCATGTCTTAGGTATATATCTCTGATTGTGTTAAGAATACACTACTATTTCATATGAGCAAGCATTGTCCTAATGACTCAGTATTCTCTTTTAGAATTCTACGAGGAGATCTTCTCTTTAGCACATAGTTTGACATGTCAACAAGTGTCTCCACAGATGTGGCAGCTACTACCTCTGGTATTTGAGGTTTTTCAGCAAGATGGCTTTGATTACTTTACAGGTAAGTCAAGTCATCATAGAAATACTAAGGATTCCTCCCCATTTGTATTCAATTTTAGTGTATCACTTGAATACAAACTTCTGAATATTCTAAGTGTTTTGTTGTTTGGATAAGTTATCAGTAGCAATTAGTGCTCAAAGATGACCCATTATACATTTTGATTTAGTTATCACTTGAGATTTTTTTCTTTAACACAGATTCTTACCTTCTGCCCCCTGTCAGTCTTCTTTGTATAATCTTTTAACTGCTAAATATGAAGGAATGCACTTTAATAATAGCCTCATGTTTATGTTTAATTATAAGTGAATAATTAAAAGTGAACTTTAGGGACAGAACATTCAGACTTGCTTTTTTTTTTTTTCTGAGATTTTTTTCAGAAACACAGCATATATGTTAGTAAAGATACTTAACTGATGCTTTTTTTATTAATACAGATATGATGCCTCTGCTTCATAATTATGTAACAGTTGATACAGACACACTTCTGTCTGATACCAAGTACCTTGAAATGATATACAGTATGTGCAAAAAGGTAGGTCACTTTTTGTTAATATAAGCATGTGAGGCTGGTGCTATAAAAAGTACAAAATTGTGAAGAGACGTGGTACCACATTATGGTGAACATATTATATGGGTCTGACAGAATAAGAGCTTTAAGAGTTATAAACTGAAAATGGCTTTGATTTCTAGATCTCTCAGTAATGGCTTTGACAAGTATTTGTTTTATGTCTGCCCTCTGACATTTAATTGGAGTTATAAATGTTTGGGTTTTGGGTTTTTTAAATAAATATATTTATTTATTTATGGCTGTATTGGGTCTTCTTTGCTGCGTGTGGGCTTTCTCTAGTTGGGGCGAACTGGGGCTACTCTTTGTCGCAGTGCGCGGGCTTCTTATTGCGGTGGCTTCTCTTGTTGTGGAGCACGGGCTTTAGGCGCACAGGCTTCAGTAATTGTGGCTCGCAGGCTCTAGAGTGCAGGCTCAGTAGTTGTGGCGCCCGGGGCCAGTTGCTCCGTGGCATGTGGAATCTTCCCGGACCAGGGCTCGAACCCGTGTCCCCTGCACTGGCAGGTGGATTCTTAACCACTCTGCCACCAGGGAAGTCCCAACACCAGGCATTTAAAAAATGATTTCGCTTTATGAAGTTTTTAGATGTGTTTGTCCTCATCGATGTCATTCCTTTCTGAACACTTAGTCACAAAATAATCATCTAGTTATGTTATTATTTATTGCCAAATTATATTGTTTATGTTAATACTCTGGAAACAGAGATGTCTATACCATCTACTTTCCTATTCCAAAACCCTTATCCTTAACCCTTACATTCCTCTAGTGCTAATGAGCACATCAAGTCCATGCTTTTATTTCTTGTCTGGAAACAGCCTTTGCCATCAACAGATTGCCTCTACTTCCTGCTCATCTCACTCTCCATTGTCACTATGTTTTTAGACATAGTGGTTGTCAACTTGCTATGGTCCAGAATGGCACATGGGATGTGCTTTGATTATGTAGACCAGTATTACAGACGAATAACTCCAAATCCTACGGGTGCTTTAGACTATAGTCTGTACAATGACTATTGCAGTCACTCATATTAATTAGAATACCTTAAATACTTCAGCAGCTATAGACTGATTCAAGGTTTTGTGACGCCTCCTTGCCGTTTATATTTTGTATTGATCAGGTTCTTACAGGAGTTGCAGGAGAAGATGCAGAATGTCATGCAGCAAAATTGTTAGAGGTCATCATTCTGCAGTGCAAAGGGCGTGGCATTGACCAGGTCAGTGAAGCTATTAATGATTCGTGTTGGAGGATTCAGAGAGGGAATCTTTCCCTTCACTTTTTCATTTTGGGCATTTGTTCTCTATATTTTGTATGTTGTTTATTATGACACCTAGATAACATGTTAAAATTGTTCATTTAAAATTTAACCAATATTTAATAATGATTGTATATTTAATATGTATGGAAATATGACTGGCAAGTTTTATGGCTACTTGTTATGCAAGGTAAGTTTTGACAAGATTTTTTTTTAAGTATATTGTGAGAGTATTGTTTGCCACCCTATCACTTTGCAATAAGATAGATTTAGTCATTAAATTTCCATGGTCAGTTTCAACAGGACTTTGAAAATCCATCTTTATTGAGACATAGTTGAAAGATAACGTTGTATAAGTTTAAGGTATACAGTGTGATGAGTTGATAAATGTTTATATTACAAAATGATTACCACAATAAGGTTAGTCAGTAGGGATATTTTGAATCCAATATTGCTATTGTGGTGGGGCTCTAATAGCTCAATGAGGACCAATTTTTCTCTAAAATTGGATTTCCCACTGAATTGGCTCAACAGTAAAAATTGGATCATTTAATGGAAGGGGGGTTAGTTGAGGCAACAAGAAAGTTAATATGGGTGGGTAGTTAACGGCTGCTTTACTTACAGTTTTGGAATGTTTCGCTGTCTTTCTCTACAGTGTATTCCCTTATTTGTGGAAGCAGCTTTAGAGAGACTGACAAGAGAGGTGAAGACAAGTGAACTTCGAACAATGTGCCTGCAAGTTGCCATTGCAGCTTTGTATTATAATCCACACCTACTTCTCAACACCTTAGAAAATCTTCGCTTCCCTAATAATGTTGAACCAGTTACAAATCATTTTATTACACAGTGGCTTAATGATGTTGATTGTTTCTTGGGGTAAGTGACATATATTGGATCTTTATTTACTTTGTAAGGAACTCTGCAAAATCTTTTTTAAAGGAAAATAAGGAAATATTTTATTTTATTTTTTAGGCTTCACGACAGAAAGATGTGTGTTCTGGGCCTATGTGCTCTTATTGATATGGAACAAATACCACAAGTTTTAAATCAGGTTTCTGGACAGATTTTGCCAGCTTTTATTCTTTTATTTAATGGATTAAAAAGAGCATATGCCTGCCATGCAGAACACGAGAATGACAGTGATGATGATGATGAAGCTGAAGATGATGATGAAACGGGTAAGGGATTTGCAATGGAGAAAGCCAGTCTTATTACCCAGTTAGAAATATCACTGGACTTGTTCTTTTAGCCCTTCTCCTAAAGAAATGTGGGATCATAGCCAAATGCTTTCATGTTCATTCATTCATAGAACTAGAGTGTAAGGTCCATGAAGGCAGGAACTTTCAGCTGTATCACCATTACGTAAAGCAGTTCTAGGCGTATATAGTTCCAGTGTTGGCAGGTTTTTTGTGTGTGTGCTTTTATATATATATATATATATGTGTGTATATATATAGAGAGAGATATATATAATTTATTTATTTTTGGCTGTGTTGCATCTTTGTTGCTGCACGTGGGCTTTCTCTAGTTGCGACGAGTGGGGGCTACTCTTTGTTGCAATGCACAGGCTTCTCATTGCAGTGGCTTCTTTTGCTGCAGAGCACGGGCTCTAGGTGCGCAGGCTCAGTAGTTGTGGCTCACGGGCTCTAGAGCGCACAGGCTCAGTAGTTGTGGCACATGGGATTAGTTGCTCCACAACATGTGGGATCTTCCTGGACCAGAGATCGAACCCGTATCCCCTGCACTGGCAGGCGGATTCTCAACCCCTGCACCACCAGGGAAGCCCTGTTGGCAGGTTTTTAGTGTTGGTAAACATCTGTCTATTAGTGCTAAAATCTAGCTATATCTACACTGTAAAATTAAGTTAATTAGATGTTGGCTAATACATTTCACCTGTAAGACAGTATAGACTACAAGAATATAAACTGATAGGATGTTGTTTAAAAGAAATTATTGTAAAGGTTTCAAAATATAACACTTGCCATTTTTGTCTTTTATCATTTACTATCTTAGCCAGCTAGGCTTTAAAAAAAAAAATCTCATAAAAGGTATTCTGTGGATATAATAAACTATTCTACTGTACTGTTGGTATTTGATTTGGTATATACCATAAGTCTCAGCACACCAAGTGCTGGTTCTCATATTATGCAGTCCTTTTTCAGACTTCTAGTACTAACAGTTGTGGTTAGTTTTCTTAGATTTCTATGAGAATTTTTTTTCTGTTTATTGCTGAATATGTATTTTTCTGTTTATTGCTGAATATGTATTTAAACACCAATTCCTGGAACTCTTCCTTGAATTTATTCAGTTGTGATTTGTAATTCACCAACAATGATCACTGTCACTGAGTTACAGTGAGTAACAGAATATTCCAGTGTTAACAAGTGTTAACATAACCTTTTTATGACTTGGCAGAGGAACTGGGGAGTGATGAAGATGATATTGATGAAGATGGACAAGAATATTTGGAGATCCTGGCTAAGCAAGCAGGCGAAGATGGAGATGATGAAGACTGGGAAGAAGATGACGCTGAAGAAACTGCCCTGGAAGGCTATTCCACGATCATTGATGATGAAGATAACCCTGTTGATGAGTATCAGATATTTAAAGCTATATTTCAAAGTAAGTTAACTTGTCATATGTAATTCAGATAGCTCCGTATGATCCATTTTCCTGAATCAATTTGTTCTTATTTACGTCTGCCCCTTAAAGAAGGGGTTTTGGGTATATCAAACCCAAACTAAAATGTGATTTAGGATTGTTAGGCAGAGTAACCAAAGTTACTTCTACTGTTGCCTTAGAGATTCAGTGTATTTTCCTCATCCTATTATTTTGCTTTTATTTAGATTGTCATTTTGAAATATGCACGTCATAGGAAAATTGTATAGTTCAAAAAGTTTATACAACGAGTTTGTTTTTCCTACTTCTAATTTCTAACCTCCCAGCTTTCCCCAGAAATATCTACTGTTATGTCTGTTTCTTATGTTTATGTATTTGTGTATCTTTTTTTTCCCCCTGGCTAAACCCATGCTTACCTGTCTGAGAATTTGACCATTTATATAACATTTATGGTCTTGGAATCTCTGTTCTTTTCTCCTGTTTCACAGTGTGTGGCTACGGAATACTAGGTGCCAGTTTTTGTTTTTTACATCTGTGTTCTTTAACCCAACTTAAGAAATTAGAATTGGCACTATATTTGAACATCCTTTCCCTCCAGAGTTAACTACTGTGCTATTTTATCATTCCTATGCATTATGAACGTTGATGTAGAATAAATTCTCTGATAACCAAAGCATTAATCTTCCAAGCCCATGACAAAGCAATTGTGATGCAAGCTTACAGAAACACAAGGAATTGTTTCTGAGCTACATGGCAGACTGTAAGGATTGATTGAAGTGCCAAGAACTTACTGACTGGCTTTTGTCCATGACTTTGTATTTTGTATACTTAAACACATGTTAATCCCTAAAGGATGGTTTATTATAGAAGGCTCATCCACAGTAAATGCAATAAAGTAGAAGTAGAAAATCATGTTATAGAGAACATTTTTAACTAAATACTGCAGAGCACCTTTCTGTGGAAAGACAGTACATATATCTAAGAAAGTGTTTTTTTGAATAAGCAATGCAGAATAAGCAATGCAGAAAAAAATAAGTTGCTTTAACTCTTAATCTTTTAAGGGGTTTGGGTTAACTTTATTTCTAGTTTCCCTAGTTTGTTACTTATATAACAATTGGATTAGGCTCTAAATCCTTATTTACTAGCGATAAGAATTATGACTATGATTAGATTTTTGAGGCATAATGCTAAAACAGAATTTTTTTTCCCCCTGTATCTTTTTTTCACAAGTAATTTAAAATACCTTAGATTATTATTGAGAGAATATAAACTAGATCAGAATTTCAGTATTGGAGGTGGAGTAGAGGGAATAGAACAGAAAAGAACTACCAGGACTCTCTTATTGCCCTTTTTTCCCTTGTTTTCTTTTTGATAGCTATACAAAATCGTAATCCCGTGTGGTATCAGGCTCTGACTCATGGTCTTAATGAAGAACAAAGAAAACAGTTACAGGATATAGCAACTCTAGCTGATCAAAGAAGAGCAGCCCATGGTATGTTAATTGACCTCAACCCCTCTTTTTTTTTTTAATATTTATTTTTTAATTTGGCTGCACCAGGTCTTAGTTGCGGCATCGGAATCTTTAGTTGCAGCATGCAAACTCTTGGGATCTAGTTCCCTGACCAGGGATCGAACCTGAGCCCCCTGCATTGGGAGCGCAGAGTCTTAGCCACTGGACCACCAGGGAAGTCGCAACCTCAACCCCTCTTTAATGCAATTAATGACTTTGATACAGCTTTAAAATTTAAATTAAGTGATTTAAAATTACATAAAAGCTACAGTTGTTGGAGGTGATAAGAAATTCATTCCAATCTGTAGAAATGAAAAAAGGAATTTTGGTTTTGGCCATAATTTACTGATTTTAAGTATAGTTGAAGACTACTTTCAGTGTGCAGTAGCTTTGATAAGGTCGCTAAATCTCATGGGGCTGGTTTGATAGTAGAAAATTCCATTAAAATTGTGAATTTTAAAGTTATGAAAACTGCAATTTTTTTTTGAAAACTGCAATTTTTAAAAACTATATTAAAGACATATCATTTCTTTTCATCGTTAAACATTTCAGTATGCCTTTCAATACAGGATGTTTCAGATATTACACAGCCTAGTAGTTTTCTAGAGGTCTTAATACTGCGTCAGACTAGTTTTATATTCAAAGAGGGTCCTCCTTATAAAAAAGGCACAGCTTTCTAAAGTATTTAATTTGAATTTGCCTGCATTAGATTCATTAGCTGTAATTACCTTTGGAGATTGGATCCTTCTGATTTAGTATTTGACTCAAAATAGAGTAAAGATTTTTCTTTTTAAACAATGCAAAGTGAAAGTTGGCTAAGAAGTCTATAGCATACAAGAGAGTTGGTCTTCTCTACATAATATACTCTTTCTTCTATACATTTGGAGGGAGAACAGAGGCCAAAGTTTGGAACTTCCTGGCTAGTACTGGTGGTTAAGCTATTGTTAATGTCTGTCAATTCCTTCTTTTCTCCAAAGCAGTAAGGTGATCGAATGCTCTATTAAACATTCACATATTTGTTTTTCTAGAATCCAAAATGATTGAGAAGCATGGAGGATACAAATTCAGTGCTCCAGTTGTGCCAAGTTCTTTCAATTTTGGAGGCCCGGCACCAGGGATGAATTGAGTTACCACTTTCCTGCAGTGTGATTGTAGTGAAGAGCTTGTGTTCCTCCTAGTAGCGGTTCCAGAACTGGTTCATGTTATCCACTCTAAACTAATTGATGAATAGATGGACAAAAAAAAAAACCCAGGAGGTGGGACCTGATCATGCAACTTGGCACTGAAAATGAATCCAGAGGAATTTTGGCGGGGGAGGGAGGTAACCTGGGGGGCAGGGAGTATTTTCTTTATTTTTTGAAGAAAGTAAGATTCTGACTGAAAGTTCAAGTGACACTGTGGAAATCTGCAACAAGAGGGGATGTCATGAAGGCAGCTTTTCTTTTTCCGAGGAAAAAATAGGCATGGGCTACAGGACTATTTAAAATGTCTCATTTACAGTATAAGCTCAGAGGTAGATGTAATTTTTACACCTATGAGTATTTGTCCGATTTCTGTCTCTTCCTCACCATTGGGTATCTATTCTTTATATGTAAATAAGATAAGGTAATCGATAGCCTTATTCAATCTTCATCATTTTCATCATCAAAGATTGTTCCTATGTAGATTATTGGACATTTATTGTAGCACTACATAACTGATTAAAAAAAATCTGTAAATGAATTAGCACTTTCATATTGAAACAAGCCTGCTAGCCTATGTATAAAATAGCAAAATGTTTGCTGTTTATAAAAAGATGGGATGTAATGGGGTGGGGGGCAGGGGTAATTTCAAGTTATTAATTTAAAAATGAATTAGCAATTTTGTACCTGGTGACTTTGTGGTGCACTCACCTCTGATAGTGACTTGAATTCGGTATGTTAAAAGGGGTTAGTGATATTTCATTGCTGCTAAAAATGGCAACTCCCTCTGTGTCCTGTTTTTTCTTAAAGCTCTCAGTGTACAAGTGGATATTTGGATACAAGACCTTACTGTAACAAATAGGAAAGATGATATTTGAAGCATGTAAATTGGATATAAAGTTCTACTCTTAAAGAGTTGATAAAAGAGTATGGCTAAACATCTATATATGCAGTCTATTAAAAGAACTTAATTCGGCTTTTATGTCTTCATTTGATTGCAGTTTTTTCCTAATTATAAATTTTTTCCTCATTGATCTGTTTTTATGCTATACCTAGAAAGAACACAAAATGTACACTTTTAAAATTGACATTTAACACCTGCCCACCTCCCTTTTCCCGTCTCCTCTCCCCCTCTTGTTGATGGTGGTATCTGGTCTTAGATAGGCTGAAGGCACAGGGTTCCCTCCAAAAACCACTATTGATACCACTGCAGAAACAGGCCAGCAACAAGACAATGTAGAGAGGTTGGCTTGCTTCCCTCTCTTCTAACTGCATGTTCAAAAATAAGCTTTTATTGATATTAAACATCTGTCAGAAGAGTCATACATTGGTTTATTTTTTATATACATTATACACACAATATTTCAAATTGAAAGCAACATCTCAGTGGATTCAAGACTATTAAGTGCTGTTGTCAAAACAGACCAGAAAATTTATAACTGTAAAAATGAAACATGCACACATTATTTAAAATGCATAATGAAGAAAACCCATTGGTGTTGTGTTTTTCTTGTATGCCAGTAATTAAGCCACTACTGTTGGCACTGTTTGGTTTTCTATTTTAACACTGAAGGAGTGAAAGTATTTCCTATATTTATGAATTTACTATGAAAATCTTGGCAAAAAAAGAAAAAAAAAATGTCTGTCTAAAATGTGTGGGTGAAAACTGTTAATCAAGTGTGTTCCTAATTTGTTTCCCCCCAAGTTGGACACCATCTGTAAACCCTAGGTTGCTTCAGGGGATTTCACTATTATATAAAATCAGTAAAATTAAAGTGGAGTAGTTGTATATATGCAACATTGTGTACAGAGGGGAGATACTGAATAGTATTAAACATTTTCGTCTTCCTTTACCTTTTATCCCCTACCTAATATCTAGTCTACTTTTTTAAATTTCAAACTTCACTGCTCTTTGAATTGATAATTCCAATTTTCACATTGTTATTGGAAACCATATCTAATAAAGGTTTTAGTTATTCCCATGCACAGTATGGAAATTCTCGTTTGCTGAGGTTTTGTTTCAAGAAAATGTATTGGCATGTATTTGAGAACACGTTTTATTGTCTCCTCTGTCATACAGTCCAAACTAATCTACGTTTATGGATTTTTGAAATGAAAGACCTTAAAATTAAACTATATTTAATATTAAATATTGTTCAGATGGTAGTTTCTAATACATCAAATATATACCTCGATTATTTTCAGTATTTCCTTAAATATAACATCAAATTAGAGTTTCTTACAGATTATGGATCTTGATATGTGTCAGTGTTTTTAAATAAGGTTATAGGACTTTTAGATAACTTTTCGAGAGTAGTATTTATAAACTTGTAATTAGTTGCATGTAGATTTTATTTATTTATTTAACATACAGCCTTTCCCACAGTTTCACTAACCTATAACTTATTTTTTAATTTATACAAGTTAATTCTGACTTTGGGTTTCAGTATTTTGTCTTTTTTAATGGCTGACATTAGCATAAAATCTTCACTTTTTTGTAAACTTAAGCCATCCATTTTTATAAAAGCTATTCGTTTATCAGTATTAAATAAAGGATGTTAATCTATTTCTCTGCAGGTAACAGAATGGTGATTACTAATCTACACACCTTACCAAGATAGTGGCTGCTGTGTTCACCTCTAGAAGAGACCAGAGTGTAGAGCAGGGGTGGCCATACCGCAGCCCTATGGCTATGTGCTGCTATTCAGTCCCAGATGTAGTCCCTGAAGCAAGCATGAAGAAAAAGTCATTAGGAATTGTATTAATATAAACCGTGTCTTTGGGAAGATCTAGCACAATGATTTAAGCATAGTAGGCATTCCATAAGTGTCTGTAAAATGAATGACCTAAAATTACATTAAAGCATATTGGTTATAAAAATGTCAGTTCTGTTCTATATAATTTTAAATTTTGGTGAAGATTATCTGTGAATATTTATCAGTATCCCTCCTGAATTCTAGGTTTTACCCTTGATGAGGTTGGCCACCCTTGCAATAATAGCACTTCACACTTCGGTGCATGTGGTTTTTACAAAGGGAAACTAGACATCCAGCTGGAAATCCAGAATTTTATTACTATGAGAGGAATATATATATATATATATATTTTTTTTTTTTTTTTTTTTTTTTTCTTCTTTCGGTACGCGGGCCTCTCACTGTTGTGGCCTCTCCCGTTGCGGAGCACAGGCTCCGGACGCGCAGTCTCAGCGGCCATGGCCCACGGGCCCAGCCGCTCCGAGGCATGTGGGATCCTCCCGGACCGGGGCACGAACCCGTGTCCCCTACGTCAGCAGGCGGACTCTCAACCCTTGCTCCACCAGGAAAGCCCGAGAGGAATATATTTTAAGTAACTTTTTGAGACGTAATTCCCCTTCGAGGTTTTTTAAAAGCACAGATGAGGGCTTCCCTGGTGGCGCAGTGGTTGAGAGTCCGCCTGCCGACGCAGGGGACACGGGTTCGTGCCCCGGTCCGGGAGGATCCCACATGCCTCGGAGCGGCTGGGCCCGTGGGCCATGGCCGCTGGGCCTGCGCGTCCGGAGCCTGTGCTCTGCAACGGGAGAGGCCACAACAGTGAGAGGCCCGCATACCGCAAAAAAAAAAATAAGAAAATAATAAATAAAAGAACAGGTGATAATTCCTTTATGTATTTATAGATTCTGCTTTCATGTATAGATAGAAATTTGCCAATTACACTTGGTATTTCCTATATTTAAATGCTTCCTACCAGAGTTTTTTTAAAAAGTTTCTTTTAACATCCTTTTAATAATTCAAAATGAAATAAAAAGGAATTTCCTCAACCCGAATAAAGGCATCTACCAAAACCCTAAAGCTAATGGACTTAATGATGAAAGATTAAACACTTCCCCCTAAGATCAAGGACCATGCAAGCATGCCCACTGTTGCCACTTCTTTAGCATTGTACATGAGGATTTGGCCAGGGCAATTAGACATCCAGATTGGAAAGGAGGAAGTAAAACTATGTTCACAGATGACATGATGTCACAGAAAACCCTAAAGAATCCATAAACACAAAGAGCTAATGACTTCTTCAAGGTTGCAAGATATAATATCAATATACCCAAATCAGTTGTATTTCTATACAGCAGCAATGAAATGAAAGTGAAATTAAGAAAATTCCATTTACAATAGCATCCCCAAAATTCTTAGGAATAAACAAAAGTGAAAAACTTACACTCTGAAAACTACAAAACACCTAAATAGAGACATCCCATGTTCATGAATTGAAAGACATACTATTGTGAAGATAGCAATACTTCCCAAGTTGATCTGCAGATTCAGTGTAATCCTTGTAAAAGCTACCTTTTTTGCTGGAATTGACAAACATTCTAAAATCTGTATGGAAATACAAGGGACTCAGAATAGTCAAAACAATCTTTAAAGCAAACATGATTTTACTAGTAAGGATACTTTTTTTCCTTTCTTTTTTGGCTGCATTTCGCGGCTTGTGGGATCTTAGTTCCCTTACCAGGGACTGAACCTGTGCCCTCTGCAGTGAAAGTGCAGAGTCCTAACCACTGGACCACCAGGGAATTCTCAAGGATAAATACCTTATACTGACCAAAGGAATAAAATAGAGAGTCCAGAAATAAACCCTTAAATTTATGGTCAATTGATTTTCAACAAGGGTCCCAAAACCAATGTAGGAAAGAATCTTTTTAAAAATGGCTCTGAGACAGCTGGGTATCTACATGTAAGAACATGAAGTTGGACCCTTAACACTATATACAAAATAATTCAAAGTGGTTTCAAGATTTAAATATAAGATCTCAAAGTCTTAGAAAAAATACAGGTGTAAATCGTGACTGAATTAGGTAATAGTTTTTGGATATAACACCACAGGACAAGCAACAAGCACCACAGGACAGGCCCGCATACCGCAAAAAAATAATAAAATAAAAAACAGACGACTTGGACTTCATCAAAACTTACAACTTTGTGCTTTAAAGGACACTTTTCCAGAAAGTGAAAAGACCCCAGAGAATGGGAGAAAATACCTGTTAATCTTGAGTATATACAGAAGTCTTAGAACTCAACAACACAAAAACCCCATTTAAAAACAGTAAAGAACCCAAGTAGACGTTTCTCCAAAGAAAGAAATGGCCAGTATCATAGGAAAAAATGCTTAACATCACTAGTCATTAGGAAAATGCAAATCAGAATTCATGATGAGATATTTCATACATACTAGCATGTCTATAATCAAGAAGGTGCACAATTACAAGTATTGGTGAGGAAGAAGAGAAATTGAAACCCTCATAGTGTTGATACGATGTAAAATGCTTATCTGTTGTGTAAAAGTTTGGCAGTTCCTCAAAAGGTAGAAAATAGTGTCACCTAGCAATTCCACTCCCAGATGATGCATATATCTGAGAGAAATCAAACATATGTCCACACAAGAACTTGTACACAGTTGTTCATACTAGCATTACTATAGCCAAAAGGAGGAAACGACCCAAACAGCCATCAGTTGATGAATGGATAAACAAAATGTGGTATATCCAAATAATCAGATATTTGGCAATAAGGAATGAAGTACAATTACATGCTACATGTGGATAAGCCTTGAAAACAAAGTGAAAGAAGTCAGTCACAGGATTTCATTTACATGAAAGATCTATAATTAGCAAATCAATAAGTTAGGGAACACTGGGCAGGGGTGGGGAGGGAGGAGGGAATGGAGAGTGAGTGCTATAGGGTTTCTGTTGGGCATGATGAAAGTGTTTTCCATTAGATAATGGTGATGGTTGAACAGCTTTGTGAATATACTAAAAACTACTTAAGTGTATGTACACTTTAAAATGATGAATTTTATGATATATGAGATTACAAACTTTTTTTTTTGCTGTACGCCGGCCTCTCACTGTTGTGGCCTCTCCCGTTGCAGAGCACAGGCTCCGGACGCGCAGGCTCAGCGGCCATGGCTCACGGGCCCAGCCGCTCCGCGGCACGTGGGATCCTCCCGGATCGGTGCACGAACCCGTGTCCCCTGCATCGGCAGGCGGACTCTCAACCACTGCACCACCAGGGAAGCCCGAATTTTATGATATATGACTATCTCAATTTTCAGTTTTCTTAAGCCTCAAATTTGTTTAAAGTTCTCTAAAAAGTAACATAAAATGTTTATTTATTAAATACAAATTAAGATCTAGCTATCCCCTTATTATAGGGAAAGTATTCTTCCCCCCAATACTTTGTTTTGCTACCAGCTGCTCATTTGTTTTTTAAATCCCATCACCCTATCAAATAGCCCTAGCTGGTGCGAGTTTGGGTGGGTAGCAGGAGGAATCTTCAGGAGCTTTAGATTGATAACATTTTGTAAATTGAGTTTACTCTCCTCTTAGTTTCCCACTAAAATAAACCTAACACACATTAACCACAACTAGTAACCTTGGAGCTCACTTACTGGGTGATATTTTCAAAGATGTAATGAATGAATGGGGTTAACATGTGGTCCAGGGGTAGAGTTGGTAAAATGAAAAATTGCACACACTGGAGTCACTATAGATAGCTTGAAATGAGGAGAATCATGCAATTAGCCACTAACAAAACATTACCAGTTGTATTATACCTATGTCTATGTCAGCATATATACTGAGAACTATATATCTGAGATTGGAAAGGAACATTTTAAGTAACTTCCTCATACACTTCTAAAAGTATGTTCTAATTAAGCTCTGATTAATGCTTTCGGTGTGGAAGCTGATTAACTGAATGAGTTTATTCTACAGACCAAGGACTCTTAATTCTGGGTCCAGGAGTCCTATGAAACTGCAGTCTTTAGTATATTTTTCATAGCTTTCATCTGAATCTCAAAGGAGTTGTCAAAGTGCTTAAGAACCACTGCTGTTGACCATTAAAGTGAGGACTGGAGAGAGATGGGCTAACATTTATTAAGCACTTGAAAAGTATCTCTGATAAGCACTGTGCTACATTTATCTACATTCTCACATATCCTCCCAGTCACACTGTGAAATAAGTGTTTCTACTTTACACATGGGGCTACAGTTTGTAAGACAAGTGACACATCTAACAGCCACAACTTCCAATGGAGAGAGTTGGTTTTAATTTATTAGTGTTTTCAGAAAAGAAAAAACAGAAGAGAAATAAGTTTTTTAAAAAAAGAAAAATTCTTCAGTGTTTAAACAAAAGCTACAAATTCATAATAAAAATTTATTGTAAACCTATATGAAAATAATTTGATAACTCAAAATCACCTTCTCCTAGACATAATTACTTTTAAGAGTTGAATGCATTATTTCTACGTTTTTTTGTTTTTTTTTTTCTCGGGCGCATCGTGCGGCTTGTGGGATGTTAGTTCCCCAACCAGTGATTGAACCCGAGCCCTTGGCAACGAAAGCACGGAGTCCTAACCACTGGACTGCCAGGAAATTCTCTTCGTATCTTTTTTCTATACATATAATAATTTTTTGTTGTTTGTTTGGTTTTTTTTTTTTTTGCGGTACGCGGGCCTCTCACTGTTGCGGCCTCTCCCGTTGCGGAGCACAGGCTCCGGACGCGCAAGCTCAGCGGCCATGGCTCACGGGCCCAGCCGCTCCGCGGCATGTGGGATCCTCCCGGACCGGGGCACGAACCTGTGTCCCCTGCGCCGGCAGGCGGACTCCCAACCACTGCACCACCAGGGAAGCCCTATACATATAATACTTTAATGGTTATTTCATTGTACAAATATACCAAAATCAACCAATTCTCCAGGAAGTTTTTAGTTACTGAAAGACATGTTTTTAAAACCTTGATGGCAACAGTTTTTGAAGGGGGCTAGAAATAAGTTAGCCTATTTAGAAAACTGGGGAAAAGGTCCAGCTTTGTGTAAGAGCATGGACTAGTACTGATTGGCAGTGAAATGTTTTCATGCCATTAATTTGTTAACATGTAATAAGATATGAGGGATAGGAAGTGATTTAGGGAAAATGTGAAGATTCTGGATGGCCCTGAATAGTATGTACATTTGAACTTTGTTCTATATATAGTCAGTGGTAAATACTGTAACACAAAGTTCCACTACCCATGACAAAATCATTATTAAGGTTTCTCCCTGAATCAGATTAGAATTATAGTATCCTATCCACCACCACCATTCAATGTTTACAACCACTCAGTAGGTCCTGGGGATAAAAAGATGTCCTGTAACTGCAAACTACGATTACAGGGTGATTTTTAACTTCCTTTTGAGATTCTGTATTACTGTGTTTTAACAGACTAGAGATTCAGGACTTAGTAATAAATGACTACATTGCATAAAAGTATTTTGATTCTTTTAATAATATTTCTGACTATAAAATACAGATATAACATCTAGAAGGTACAGAAAGTATAAATTAAAACACCTCGTTTGTCATCTGAACTCTCTGTGAAAAAGGGAAATCTATCCATTGGGTACAAGACTTGAATGAGCCAATTCCTCCAGTTTCAAGCAACCTAATCCAATTTTATGTGCCACATCTTTTATTCTTATAAGGGCATAAAATATAAAAACTACTTTAAACTTCTAAAGACTATGTATTCAAACGACACTCAACGTCCTATTTTCCTTCCAATGGCATTTGGGCACCAATTACGCAGCTATACCTTGGTTAGGGTCTGCAGCCTGCCCCTCACTCGCTACCTAAAAGAAGGTCTCGTTAAAAATCTCAAACTGGACTCGAATGTAAATCAAAACACTTTAATTATCCTCACTTAGGCCATTCCATAATCACCTGAAATGCAAAGACACTAGATCAAACATCATCCAGCTCTGTCCAGCTTTTGTAAGCAGGACACAAATCTCCAGTTACAACGGGACCATCCTTCTCAATCTCTTAGTAACTCAAATCTACATTTGGAACACCAGATTTAACAAATCTTGAGTCTACACACTTTACCTCATCTTTATTCAGCCTGGTTGCCAAAGCATATGAATACATACTGAATACTCCTGAAATGACTAGTATTTCCAATGGCTCAGAAAAATTCTGGGTTGAGAACTACAAGAAACACTACCTAAACTTCACAACTAATTTGTATCCATTCTTAATACTGGGGAGACCGAGTCAATTATTTCCTCAGCCTTTTGACTTTCCTTTAATTTGCGACACACACAAAAGGGAAAGTAAAAAAGTTAGCGACACCATTACAGACGACTTCAAAATTTGAACCTAAGGAACATGAAAGCGCAAAAGCAACCGCAGTGTCTCCCAGCAGAGTCCAAGACCACCACCCCGCTGTCGAGCTACGCCGGAGCTTCAGCTGAGGCAGGAGGCTCATCCTCCTACCAATGATGATGCCCCAGCGACTGGAAAAGCAAAGGGAGACTTGGCAGCCAGTGACAGGCATACAGCAGCTCTCGGAAAAGCAGAGCCTCCGCCCAAGACCAAAGGCCTCAGCTGGCACCGAGAGCCCCCAGGGAGCGGTGAGGCGTCCCATCCTGTCCTACCCCACCCTACCACTTCCCTCCCAACGGGACGACACTCGGCAATTGCTAGGCAAAGCCCACCCGGTCTCCAGAACGCGCTCCAGCAAGCCCACCGGGAGCGCCAAGGCCACCGCCTAGCCCCTGTGGGGAAAATGGCGCGTGTGAACCCTTCTCCCTCCCGGCTAGTCACAAGGACCAGCCTCCCTCCCTCGCTACAAAATGGCGCCTCCTGCTGGGGCCACAGACTCTGCATAATTCACTTGTCAGCGAGGCGGTGTCGCGCTGGGACGAGCGGTTCTGCCAACCAGTCAGAAGCAGAAAACTTTGTTCCGCACTTTGGGTAAGCCACTCAGGCGCTGGCTGTAAGGCCAGGCGAGGCTGACGTCAGGAAAAGGGGCGTGGATAAGGCGGTCTCCTTTCGCGTCGCCTAAATTTGAGCCAATGGCAAGCAGGAAGCGTCCAGTGAGTGACGTAATGAAAGCCCAATGGAGGCTGGGGGCGGGCTTCAGACCCACTATGCTGGTTGCGGGGCTGAGGGGCCGGGCGGCTGTTTCCTGTCCTGGTGCATGGTGGTCGGACGAAGGAATTGTTGGAAAATTTTCTCGGAGGTTCGTATATAAATGTGTTTTTACCCAGTGTGCATTATTCTCCGCCCGGCCGCCGCCCTCAGCGTGGCGGCGCGGGCCCGGTAGGGCCCGGGCTCGGACTCTGGCTCCTCAGCCTCCGCCGCAGGCCTTGCAGATCCTACGGCCGGCCGCGGTAGAGACGCCTGGGCAGAAGCGGAGTTTATTAATAACCCGCGGCCGCCACTCGGGCGGCGGAGCTTTTCTCAGAGGACGCACCCCCACCCCCCGCCCTTGTCTCTGCGCACTGCGCCCCGCCTGTTCCCCTCAGGGGACTGCCGAGGGGAGGGAGTGAAGGAGGGGAGGGTGGAGCCCTTGGGAGCCCGGCGGCGCTTCTCGGCTTGACCTCCGCGCGGAGCGAGTCCCCTGGCGCCGCCGAGGCGAAGCTCCTCCGGCTGAGACGCTGGACCCCGGTCGGCACCAGGCCCTAGCTGGGGCGCCGGCGGCAGAACTGGCTGAGGGCCCGGTCGGCATCCCGCCTGTAGATCGCACCCAGAATTTCCTCCCACTCTGATCGTGCACAGATTTCTTGTTTCCCTCACTAAAAAAAAAAAAAAAAAAAATGTTTATGGTCATTGAGGCCTAACAGCGAATATTAGAAATTGTCATTTTTATCATTCTCCTTTTTTCTCGGTTTTGGCCAAAGAGTATACGAATGCTTTGGTTGCTTTGTAACATTTTATTGTGGAACGTAAATCAATTTTTCTTCTCTCTCCTTTTGCTTTTTTTAACATTTAAGTTTACGCATTAAGGAAGTTAAGTAAAGAGTAGATAAGAATACAATTGCTAAACTGATTATTTGTTTAAGATCAGTTTAAGCCTTTGGAAGTGTCTAATCAGCTGGTATAACCTAGTGGGGATGTGAAAAATTGTAGGTTCGAAGTTGTGGTCGGCTTTGTCCCGAACCTTACTAGAAGATACTTGTGTTTTGCTGTAGTTGACAAAAATCTGTGCAGTATTTAATATATTCTCTTGCTAAGTGCTTAGTTTCAGTTCATTGTTAAGTGTTTAGTAAGAGAATAGGTAGTGAGATCATACAAAAGCTCAGGTAAGACAGGTAACTAATTTATCCAGGTGTATTTTGATTACTTTGGAAATTATTTAGTGTACAAATACTTGAGTGCCTATTTTTTCCATAGCTGTCTTTTATTTTTTAAAAATAATGGCTTTATTGATATAATTTATATACCTTTACAATTCACCCATTTAAAGTATTATAATAATTAGGTAGGTTTAATGTATTCACAGAGTTGTGCCACCATCACCAAAATTTTAAAACATGTTCATCACCCCCCAAGAAACTCTGTACCCACTTAAGTTACTCCCCATTTCCCCATAACACTCCTTCTTCCCCAACCACTAATCTACAGATTTGTCTATTACCAACATTTCATAAAAATGGAATCACACAGTATGTGGACTTCTGTGACTGGCTTCTTTCATTTAGCATGATATTTGCAAGGTTCATGCATGTTATAGCATATATGAGTAGTTCATTTCTTTTTATTGCCAAATATTTCGCTGTATGGACGTAACACCTTTTATTTATCCATTCATCTGTTGATGGACATTTAGGTTGCTTCCACTTTTTTGTCTATGATGCATAATGCTGCCATGAACAGTTACGGAACAAGTTTTTGTGTGGACATTTGTTTTTATTTCTCTTGTGTGTATATATATACCTAGGAGTAGAATTTCTTGGTCATTTGGTCATACGGTAACTCTGTGTTCAATCTTCTGAGGAACTGGCAAACTTTTCCAAAGTGGGTGTACCATTTTACATTCCTACCAGCAATGTATGAGAGCTCCCATTCTCCATATCCTTGCCAGCACTTGTTGTCATCAGTCTTTTTGATGGTAGCCATCCTAGTGGGTGTGAAGTGGTATCTCTTGTGATTTTTTTTTTTTTTTTTTGCGGTACGCGGGCCTCTCACTGCTGTGGCCTCTCCCATTGCTGCTGAGCACAGGCTCCGGACGCGCAGGCTCAGTGGCCATGGCTCACAGGCCTAGCCGCTCCGCGGCATGTGGGATCCTCCCAGACCGGGGCACGAACCCGCGTCCCGTGCATCAGCAGGCGGACTCTCAACCACTGCACCACCAGGGAAGCCCTCTCTTGTGATTTTGATTTGCATTTTCCAATGGCTAATTGTGCTGAGCATTTTTTCATGTGCTTATTGGCCATTTGTATATTTTCTTTTTGGAAATGTCTATTTGGGTCTTTCCCCCATTTTAAAATTGGATTGTTTATCTGTTATTGAGTTCTAAGAGTTTCTTATATAAAGGTCCTTTATCAGATATATGATTTGCAAAATGTCCATTGCCCTTTGCTGCAGGTTGAGATATTGCTGTGAAGTAAGGATTCATCATATTCTTCATGGAAAGATGACCTAGCTGTTTTGGGGAATTGTGCCTCTACTATTACTTTAGCTGTTATTAAATATTTATAATGTAGGTACAGTTTATGATCATGGGAGGAGAACTTTCTGAGTCCTGATGTTCTCATCATTACTTAATTTTGAAGTTTTTATCTAGTTTTTGTTTTTGGTTTTTAATCTGAGGTTTTACCCAGTTCTGAGTCTTTTTGCTCCTGGCTTTATTTCAGGACATAGTGATTTTTTTTTTTTTTTTTTTTTTTTTTGCGGTATGCGGGCCTCTCACTGTTGTGGCCTCTCCCGTTGCGGAGCACAGGCTCCAGACGCGCAGGCTCAGCGGCCATGGCTCACGGGCCTAGCCGCTCTGCGGCATGTGGTATCTTCCCGGACCAGGGCACGAACCCGTGTCCCCTGCATCGGCAGGCGGACTCTCAACCACTGCGCCACCAGGGAAGCCCAGGACATAGTGATTTTTTAAAGAGTTGGGTTGCTTGAGTCGTTGCTCTTTGCTTAATTTGCATTTTAAGGGATGGCTTTTGTGAGACAGTGTTTTTTGGTTTTTAATTTATTTATTTTTGGCTGCATTGGGTCTTTGTTGCTTCGCGCGGGCTTTCTCTAGTTGCAGCAAGTGGGGGCTACTCTTCATTGTGGTGCATAGGCTTCTCAGTTTGGTGGCTTCTCTTGTTGCAGAGCATAGGCTCTAGGCGCGTGGGCTTCAGTAGTTGTGGTTCTTGGGCTCTAGAGTGAAGGCTCAGTAGTTGCAGCGCACGGCCTTAGTTGCTCCGCAGCATGTGGGATCTTCCCAGACCAGGGCTTGAACCCGTGTCCCCTGCATTGGCAGGCGGACTCCCAACCCTGCGCCACCAGGGAAGTCCCTGAGACAGTGTTTTAAACTTTACCGTACTGTCAAAATCAAAGTGATTTTGTTTCAAAGATGGATTTAGACTGGACAGTGACAAAGGCTGTTCCCTGTGTCTGGACTGCCTTCTCTACTCTTCCTACCCCTAGGAAATGTTTACTTATCTTTCTTATGCCCATATTCACATGTAATCATCTTTGCATACCTGAGGCAGAGTTAGGTGCTCCTTACTTTATTAATGCTTCTGTTTATAGTAACTTTTTTTTTAAGTAACTAGTTTTAAAACCATGAAAATAATACATGGTAAATTTCTTTTTAACTTATGGAATGTATACGGTAGAAATTAAAAGGCCCGTCCCCAGTCCACCCTCATCTCCTAGTCCCATTTCTGGGAGGTAATGCTGTAAAAAATTATGTGTGTGGATAGCAAGAGTTAAAGAAGAAAACCAGGAAACGAAAAGATTTGATTTATTAAGCTAGTGGGAATTAATCTTATTAACAAATTTTTCTTACAATATTGTATGCAATGAAAATTCTACTGTTGTACAAGACAAAATAAGATAGTTGGCAGTGTTATTGGAATGGAAGGATGAGACACTGGAGTAAAGAAAGCAGTAAAGAAGTTATTGCAGTAGTTATTAATATGTGAGGAGTTGGAAAAGAAAGGTTTTGAAGGATAAAAATCATGGAGTTGAAGGGAATGCCCTGGTGGTCCAGTGGGTAAGACTCCACACTCTCATTGCTGAGGGTCTGGGTTCACTCCCTGGTCCGGGAACTAAGATCCCACAAGCTGGGCAGTGTAGCCAAAAAAAATTAAAAAGATGAAATGCTCTCTGTCATACCAAGTTCCCATATATATGGTTCCATTTAAAAAAAAAATCATGGAGTTGACAATTGCCCTGTTGTGAATTTAAGAATGAGGGTGGGCTTCTCTGGTGGCGCAGTGGTTGAGCGTCCGCCTGCTGATGCAGGGGACACGGGTTCGTGCCCTGGTCCGGGAAGATCCCACATGCCACGGAGAGGGTAGGCCTGTGAGCAATGGCCGCAGGCCTGCGTGTCTGGAGCCTGTGCTCCGCAACGGGAGAGGCCACAACAGTGAGAGGCCCGCGTACTGCAAAAAAAAGAATGAGGGTTTAGTCAAGGATGACTTTTGATCATTTTAATCTGTTGTCTGGGTTTGGTGGAAATAGCCAAGTCCATATGGCAAATTGATTAGAGTGGAAAGATGAATTGGCAAACCTTAATGGTGTATATGGAATGTGTTGTGTTTAATTCAGACAGAAAACAAGATGTATTTTGATATAAAATGAATGACAGGGACTTCCCTGGTGGCACAGTGGTTAGGAATCCGCCTGCCAATGCAGGGGACATGGGTTCGAGCCCTGGTCTGGGAAAATCCCACATGCCACGGAGCAACTAGGCCCATGTGCCAAAACTGCTGAGCTTATGCTCTAGAGCCTGTGAGCCACAACTGCTGAGCCCATGTGTCACAACTACTGAGGCTTGCACACCTAGAGCCCATGCTCCGCAGCAAGAGAAGCCACCGCAATGAGAAGTACGCGCACTGCGGTGAAGAGTAGCCCCCGCTCGCCCCAACTAGAGAAAGCCTGCGTGCAGCAAAGAAGACCCAACAAAGCTAAAAATAAATAAATAAATAAAAATTAAAAGAAAAAAAAGAATGACAACGTGGTACATTCCTAGGAGACCTCCCCACCTACCTATTGGTTAGTGTCTTCCCTTTCCTCTGGCATTTGTCCTTTCAAACAGAAGTGCTGAGAGGAAAAAGAATCACTGGCAGACTTTTGGATGGGGCAGTTTGATTTGAGACCTAGGAATGTATGTAAATGTTTTTAGTTGATGGATTATAGATCTGTGTTTTTAAATGAGGAGTGCATGTTAGATTCAACTGGGGAGCTTTTTGTAAGTGGACATGCTTATTGTTGAGAAGATAATATTTAAGGAAAATATACTAGGAGATAAATGTCTGTTATTAAAAGTCAGTTATTCAGGGAATTCCCTGGTGGTGAAGTGGCTAGGACTCTGAGCTTCTACTGCAGGGGGCACGGGTTCGATCCCTGGTCAGGGAGCTAAGATCCCACATGTGGCAGCATGGCCAAAAATAAATAAATAAAAATTTTTTAAAAAGTCAATTACTTAAAATCACCTTTATTTTATCTTATTTTAAACATAAATTTATTTGTTTATTTTTGGCTGTGTTGGGTCTTTGTTGTTGCGTGCCGGCTTTCTCTAGTTGTGGTGAGCCGGGGCTACTCTTCGTTGTAGTACGTGGGTTTCTCATTGTGGTAGCTTCTCTTGTTTCAGGGCATGGGCTCTAGGCATGCGCCCTTCAGTAGTTGTGGCACGAGGGCTCAGTAGTTGTGACACGTGGGCTTAGTTGTGGCATGTGGGCTTAGTTGCTCCGCGGCATGTGGGATCTTCCCGGACCAGGGCTCGAACCCGTGTCCCCTGCATTGGCAGGCAGATTCTTAACCACTGTGCCACCAGGGAAGTCCCTAAAATCACCTTTAGAAATTATTTTTTGTCTTCCTTTTTAGGGGAAAAAGACTTTCAGAAGGAAAAGGAGATTTTTTTTTTTTTACCTTTTTCAAATTGAAGTATAGTTGATTTACATTATTATTCTTTTAAGGTGTACAACATAGTGATTCATTATTTTTATGGATTGAAATTTTTTTTTTAGTTTTTATTCTTTTATGGAGAAACCTTGAAAACATTATGTATAAGTGAAAGAAGGCAGTCACAAAAGACCACATACTATGATTCCATTTACATGAAGTGTCCAGAATAAGCAAATCTATAGAAATAGAAAGTAGATTAGTGGTTGCCTAGGGCTTTGGAAAGGGGGAGGTAGGGTTTTCTTTTGAAGGGTGATAAAAATATTGTGAATTCAGGTTGTGGTGATGTTTGTACAACTCTGAATATACTAAAGTCATTGAATTGTATACCTTAAATGGGTACATTTTATGATATGTGAATTACATCTCAGTAAAGATATTTTCAAAAAGGAAAAGCATGAACAAGAGGAAAGTTCCTCTTGAATAACACATCTCTGAAACTTTCTTTTTTGTCTTCTTTCTCCTCTGGCAATACCCTTTTACAGTAGTAGGAGAAAATAGTGAATAAGACAAGAGATAGAGCTGTACAGTCTCTTCTCATTTAGCTTTAAACTACTGATAAGCATTAATAGCAAACATATATATAATACCATGTGCTGTTACAAGTGCTTTGTATTTAACACAGATACCTCACAATACCCTCTGTGAAGTACCCTCCTTTTACAGATAGGGAAACTGTGGCACAGCATGGTTAAGTAACTTGCCCAAGGTCACATAGATAATATGTGGTAAAATGAGATTTTGAAGCAGGCTGTTTTGCTCCAGAGTCCTTATTCTTAAGTATAGTGTTATACTACCGCTCATAAGCATTCCTTCCTAAGTATAACCCATACTTTCCAATCTATCTATAGGGGAATCCTCCTTAGATATGTTTTAGTAGCTGGTTACTGTAAATATACTGCTTCCAGTCTGGAGAAAAACAGGTAATTAAAGTATACTGTGCTAAGTGTTATTATAAGAGTATGGACAGAGTATCTTGGGAAATACATCTAAAGCATTCTGACCCAATTTGGGGAGTTCAGATAAAACTTTCTGGTGGAATCTGAAGAATTTAGCCAAGTAAAGAGAGGAGGAAGAGTATTCTAGAGGGTATGAATAGCAGTGTTCAGAGCCGAGATGCAGGAGACACCTTGGGCTGTTCTGGGAGTGGCAAATAATCCAGCAGCTCATGTATAAGTTGTTGAGCCAGATGATTAGAAGGTTGACTTTGCCACTTATGTTGTGAAGTTAAGGACATCATTTAACCTTTGTGGGCTTCACTTTCTTGGTCTGCAAAATTGTGATAAAATGGTACTTAATTCATAGGATTGCTAGAAGGATTAAATGAATTAGTAGTAATGCCTGGCGTATAGTATTTTGGAAGAGTTAGTTATCATAATCATTTTTATTTATTAGTATTATTAACATTTTAATTAATATTATTATTAAATGATACCAGTATCATTAACTACTAGAATTTTAAACAGTATTGCTGGAGTGTAGAATGTGAGGTTGTGCTAGAACAAGACTGGAAGATAGAGTGACCAACTTGTCTTGATTTGCCCAAGACTATCCCAGTTTTAAAAGAAAGTGTCCCCCACCACCAAAAAAAAAAAAAAAGAACTGAGAGTCCCATGAGCCAGGAAGCTTCTCAGTCTTGGGCAACGCAGGATGATTGTTCGTCTTATTGGAGAAGTTAGTAGAATCCAGATCATGATATTTGGACTATATGGGGAAATGGGAAAGTTTTGAAGGTTTTGAGACAGAGAAATGCTCTGATTGGATTTGAAAGCACTTGGACTGATTAGATTGGAGGAGGGTAGGAGTGGATTTTAGGAGGCCGATGTAGTAACCCAAGCAGTGATGGTACCCTGAATTAAGACAACCTAATAAGAGAAGCAAGTGGATTTGACAGATATTTAGGAGGTAGAGTGATAGTTCTTAGTGATCGGTTGGAGAATAAGGGGGATTTGACTACTGGGTAGGTGACTGCGTTTATCACTGAGGGAGAAAATACTAAAGTAGAATTTTGTGGCAAACTGTTTTGAGATGGAGGTGACTGTGGACCATGAAGGTCACCAAGGCCAGTAAGCAGCTAGATATATAGATCAGGAGCCCTTAAGAGAAAGGACTAGAGAAATTTTAAAGAGCTTATAAATTCCAGAGATCTTTGAAGCCAATGGAATGGATATGATATTCCAAGAGGAAAAGTGCATAAAATGAAAAAACAAACTAGGATGGAAACTTGTGGGTTCTCAGTATTTAGGAACCCATAGGAGAAATGGAAAAGGATTAGCTAGGAAGTTGGAAAAAACCAGGAGCGTGTGGAAGTCACAGAAGCCAAGGTAAGAGAATGTTCTAAGAAGGAGATAAAGGTCAATGATATCAAACCCAATATAAGACAGAAAAGTATCCATCACATTTTTTTTTTTTCTTTAGCTGCGTTGGGTCTTCGTTGCTGTGCGAGGTCTTTCTGTAGTTGTGGCGAGCGGGGGCTACTCTTCATTGCGGTGAGCGGGCTTCTCATTGCAGTGGCTTCTCTTGTTGCGGAGCACCGGCTCTTGGTGCGCGGGCTTCACTAGTTGCAGCAGGTGGGCTCAGTAGTTGCAGCACGCGGGCCCTAGAGTGTGTGTGCTTCAATATTTGTAGTGCAAAGGCTCTAGGATGAACAGGTTTCAGTAGTTGTGGCGCTCTGCGGCATGTGGGATCTTCCCAGACCAGGGCTCGATCCCACGTCCCCTGCATTGGCAGGCGGATTCTCAACCACTGCACCACCAGGGAAGCCCCTATCACAGCTTTTTAATCTGTTTTATGATGGACATTTGAGTTCATTCCAATTTGGAACTATTATGGATAAAGTTGCTATGGACATTCTTGTGTAAGTCTTTTTGTGGATGAATATTTTCATCTCTCATTCATAGGAATGGCCATCGAACTTCATGTTAAAGTGGAGATTAGTGACCAGCCAAAGCAGTTTCAATACTTAGGGACAGAAACCAGATGGATAGCAGTGGGAAATCAGGAAATAGTCTTAGTAACAACTGTTAGAGAAATCTAGCTGTGATAAGGAGGAGAGAGAGACTAGTAGCTGAGTCAGAGGCAAGATTTTGTTTTATCGATTTTGTTTTTGTTTTTTAAAATATTTATTATTTTTATTTGGCTGCACCGGGTCTTAGTTGCCATGTGAGGGATCTTCATTGCAGCATGCAGGATCTTTTAGTTGCAGCACACGGGCTCTTAGTTGCAACATGAGGGATCTAGTTCCCTGACCCCTTGCCTCGGGAGCATGGAGTCTTAACCACTGGACCACCAGGGAAGTCCCTGTTTTTGTGTTTTTTTAAGTTATTGATGGGAAGGAACTGGGAGAGAGAGGGAAATTTTTTACAGGAGAGATCCCTGAGATCCCTAAGGAGGAAAGACAGATGAAATGCAGAGTACAGGTTGGAAAGATTAGTCTTACCTTGTAGGAAGGTAATATTGTAGGAGAGAAGGAAGAAATGTGTGGAAATGCAGTGAAGTGAGGTTTGTTGGCAGAGAATTCCTCTGCTGACTTCTATATTTTCCGTGAAGTTGGGAGCTGATTAATTTGCTGAAAATGAAGTGGTGAAGGAGACAGGGTGGGAGGATAGCAGGAGAGGGAGTGGGGGTAGAAGGTTTGAGGTAAATGGAAAATATTTTAAATAGTCATCATGAAGAAATAAAGACATGTAAGTTTGCTGGACTGCTTTGGGGGTTCAGAAGAGGTTGGAAGAGCCCAAGAAATTTTATGGCCCTTCAGGACTATTCCATCAAATAAGTTATTAGATCTGAAAAATGCTTCATAAATATGACCTGTACAAACAGTTTTTTCTGACTAGAGGTATATGTTTTAACTATCCATGTTTAGTGTCCTATTCAATATACTTTTTTGGACAAAGGATCTATTTTGTGATAGTGTTGTGTTTCAGGAGTGCCCTCTCTTATTTTCATAATTGTCTCACAATGCTTTGCTTCCCTTACCTATGACAAGATGGGCAATTTGGGTAATAAAATATTAACATACACAGTGTTTATCTTGAGGGAAATAAAGTACAATCTAGCATCATAGTTTTTTTTTTTTTTTGTGGCATCATAGTTTTGAAACGACTTTATGCTTTTTTTTAACAGAACAATGTCAGAAGTTGAGTTTGAATATATCAGAACCTTTCTCTTCCTCCTGATGCTTCCTCAGACTCCCTAGTCTCAGTGAAAGCAAGCCAGGGCATGCTTAGCAAACTGAGCTATGCAGGTGTGCCCTTATCAAGCCCTGTTTTTTTTTTTTTTTTTTTTTTTTTTACAGTATGTGAGCCTCTCACCGTTGTGGCCTCTCCTGCGCGGAGCACAGGCTGCGGATGTGCAGGCTCAGCGTGGCTCACGGGCCCAGCCGCTCCGCGGCATGTAGGATCTTCCCGGACTGGGGCATGAACCCGTGTCCCCTGCATCGGCAGGCGGACTCTCAACCGCCGCGCCACCAGGGAAGCCCTCAAGCTCTGTTTTTAATGCTACACTGTTGAGGTTTGAGAGAGATTTGTTTTGGTACTTTTTCACATCAGTGGTTCAGTTAAGAACAAACCATCACCAAAATTGACGTTCCTGATGACTAGACCTAGGTGTCCATTTCTCAATTCTTGTCTCTTCTCACCTCTTTTTCTCACAGGTATTTTAGTTTCAGGTCTCCTAGGCCTCATCTCAAGTACCTGCCAGTCAGTTTCAAATATTCTATTTCTGAATGGTCCTGGAACTTGGCAAAAAGTTTGAAAGCCTTCAATTTCCAACATTTCACCCATCTGATAGAATATTCTACTTCTTTAAAATAGGTAGTATAAACTCTATCCCTCAGTTTTACCCTTTAGCATTCTGTAGAGCCTATGAAAACTCTACATCATTCACCAGCACATTCTAACTACTCTGTACTTAACTGAATTACATTTCATCAGTGGAACATGCTTATTCCCTGGGTGTATTTAAATAAAATTGAAGGGATTTAAAGATAGTTTTCCACAAATGTTAATCAAAGCAGTGTTACTGGATCAGCATACTGCAAAGGTACAGGATAGCCTGCTATTTTTTTTTTTTTTTTTTTTTTGCGGTACGCGGGCCTCTCACTGATGTGGCCTCTCCCGTTGCGGAGCACAGGCTCCGGACGCGCAGTCTCAGCGGCCATGGCTCACGGGCCTAGGCGCTCCGCGGCATGTGGGATCTTCCCGGACCTGGGCACGAATCCATGTCCCCTGCATCGGCAGGCGGACTCTCAACCACTGCGCCACCAGGGAAGCCCCTAGCCTGCTATTTTTATGTTGCTGTACTAAGGAACTTCCTCATTCCAGGTTAGGAGATGTCATAAAATGCAGCACAAATGACCATGCTTAAATGGAGAAGCACTTTGTATAGTAGTAAATTTATGAGTAAAATTTGGAATTGAGACCAGGTAATAGAATGGCATAGCTTCTCTGTTAAGTGTTGAGGTGAAACCAGCCTGAGGTTAGGATCTGAGCTTGACAATTTCTGAAGGCCTGGCTTCTGTGGCTTCATGCAAAAAGACCTCTAAGATTTGTTAATCTAGATTTCTTTTTGTATCATTTCTTACCACAATAAAGGTTACTTGTAGTTGGAGTTCTTTATACCTGGACCATTAGATTTATATTTTCATAATAATTTGTGGTAATAATTGTATCTAACAAATTAGACCAAACTTGAAATATCTAAGGGCTTCACATTTTAAAATATTCGTCTGATGTAGATTCATACCACTGAGGAAACACTGATTCTTTCTTTTAAGGGATGAAGTCAGCTAGTATTTAGTTACTAATTTTAACCATCAATTTTCAGACATTTTTTTCTTCCTGCCAATAATTTTGGATATTTTTCACTTTTAAAATTATGAAATCTATCAAATATAAGGAGGAGTACCTGTATAAGTAATTGAATAAAAGCTTATGTATCCACTTGGTTTTTAACAGATCCTAACATTTTTCCATATGTGTTCAGACCTTTTTCTAAGAATTATGGTTAAAAACCCACAACATAAAATTTACAGTCGTAACCATTTTCAAGTGTAGGGTACAGTAGTGTTAACTATATGGACATTGTTGTGTGATAGATCTCTAGAACTTTTTCATCTCGCAAAACTGAAACTATACTCATCAAACAACTCCCCTAGTACTTGTAACTACCATTCTACTTTCTAATACTAAGAGTTTGACTACTTTAGATAGCTCATATAAGTGGAATCATGCAGTATTTGTCTTTTTTTGACTGGCTTATTTCACTTAGAATAATGTCCTCAGAGTTCATCCATGTTGTAACATATGACAGTATTTCCTTCTTTTTTAAGACTAATATTCCATTGTGTATATATAAATTGCATTTTCTTTATCCATTCATCCGTTGATGGACATTTAGGTTGCTTCCACCTCTTGGCTATTGTGAATAATGCTGCAGTGAAGAGGTGTGCAAATCTCTCTTTGAGATTCTGTGTTTAATCCTTTTGGATATGTACCCAGAAGTGGAATTGCTAGATCATATGGTAATTCTATTTGTAATTTTTTGAGGAATCTCCATACTGTTTTTGTTTTATTTTTATTTATTTATTTGGCCGTGCCACGCAGCTTGCAGGATCTTAGTTCCCGGACCAGGGGTCAAACCTGGGCCCCCTGCAGTAGAAGTGCAGAGTCTTAACCACTTAGCCAGGGAAGTCCCAATAGTGGGCATTCTAACAGGTGTGAGGTGATATCTCATTATGGTTTTGATTTGCATTTCCTTGACAGTTAGTTATATTGAGCATATTTTCATATGTTTGTTTGGCATTTGTTTATCTTCCTTGGAGAAATTTCTATTCAAGTCCTTTGTCCAATTTTTAATTGGGTTATTAGTTTTTTGATGTTGTGTTGTAGAATTTCTTTATATATTCTGGATATAACATTTGCTAAATTTCGTAAGTGTGTTTTTTTCTCTTATGCTAATATCCATCATCATCTTCCAGAAAGGCAGGAACTTTATTTATTACACAGAGGTCTTCATTTGAGATTCCTGTTGTGTCCCCATGACAGCCTCCTCTGTGTCTGATTTTGGCCCATGATTCATTATTAAAGCACAGGAAGCTGACTACCTTTTGCAAGGTGGCCCTTTCTAAAGGTGTCATGTGTATCTTACATACTTATTTTCACACAACCTGAAAATGTTGGTGCCAGAAATAATCAAGACATGATGGTGGATATGGTATGAGCAACTATAGAGTGTTTGATCTCTAGCTTATTTATTTCATCTATTCATTATCATATTTTCCCTAGTTGATCATTTTCTAACAAAGGGCATTAATTGTATCACAGAGCCTTTTTGAGAATAAGATGGGCTGTGTACCTGCCATCACTTATTATCTCTGGTAATTGTAGTGCCCATATGATCTCTTCTGATTCCTTCACCACCCCATGTATTTGCCAGCAATTTGTGTCCAGGAATCAGCTGTCTCTTCAAGATGTTTCAGTTAGTGTCGATTTTTTTCCCTTAGGATAGATACTATAGGTCCTGAAGCCTTCCTAAAGAAAGTTAACACTTGACCAGCTTTCAGACAAGAAATAACTTTTATTTATTGCAGATATATCAGTTACCTGTTGATGTAGTTATTTGGAGATTTATAGATAATTCAATGAAAAGGACAAATGCTTGAATTATGGTCAAACCATAGGCATTTCTTAACATCATGACCCAAATTAACTTGTAATCTGCCTTTTTCAAAATTCGTCTTCTAGACGAATGCTGTAAAAATCATAGAGTGCTTTCTACATTTTTATAGGTGTTTTCCCTTCCATTTCCTTGTCTTATTTCTGTTATATAGTGACAGTACTTGTTCTGAAAATTAGCCTGTCCCAATCCTGTACTCATCAGGGGGCTTAACAGCAGAGTACCAGTTTTACTTTGAGGCTTCTCTGTTAGCCCTTAGATGTAGCAAGGAAGTATTGAAGTTTCAGTCTGCTTTATGAACAGTTATAGATTAGAAATATTTCAGGAATCCCTGAAAAGTCAGCCTGTGATTGACTTTTATCACAGCACTGATACCTTTCAGCGTCTAAACCATAGTCCCTGGCTTTAATCCAAAGAGGGTGTAGTTTATAGTGTTTATAAAACAAAAATCTTCAAGTAGTCCTAACATAAATATAATTGCAAATTATTACTACTATCTGCATATTGCTCTTTTAAATATTGACACTGAAATCAGATCTTTAGACCTGGAAAGGTCCTCAAGAGATGCTCTGGTATCCAGTTCCCTGGCTCAAGGCAGCTAAATTATCCCAACTCATGTTTGAGACAACTCAAGGCCTACAGAGGTAATGGGACCCGGAGATAGGAAAAGGGAGGAAGGGGGTTGTGGTGATGATTGGTAAAAGAGCCATTCATCCATTTATTCTGCACCAATTGTGTGTCTGTTGTGTGCCAAGTACTTTTTAGGCACTTTAGTCAGCAATGAGCAAACATAAAAACACCTGTCCATTCTATTTGAGGGAGAAATAGATAAGAAAAAAACCAAATAAGTAAATACATGTAATATGTCAACTTATTAGTACTATGCCGAAATATAAAGGAGGGAAGAGGGCTGGAGTATATCATCATTGTGGGGTTGGAGGTACAGTTTGCAATGAGGTGAATAAGGAAGCTCTCGTTGAGGTGCCATTGAACAAAGACTGGAAGAAGATGAGGGAGTAATAATGAAGATACCAGGAAGAATGTTTCAAGCAGAAGGAACATCAAATGTAAAGGTCCTGAGGCAGCAGAACATCCAGTATGTTTGAGGGAAAGCAAGGGCACCAGTGTGGCTGAAATGGAACGAATGAGACGGAGAGTAGTAGAAATGGGGGCAAGATCATTGGCCTCATAGGCTAGTGTAAGGACTTTTGGCTTTACTCTGATGAGAAATCATCAAAGGGTTTTGAGCAGAAGAGAGATGTGATCTAACTTTTTCATTCAAAAGGACAATCTGACTGTTGTGTTGAGAGGAGATGAGGGAAGTCACAGTAGAAGCAAGGAGACCAGTTAGGATGCTATTGCAGTAACATCTCAGGGTGAGAGATGGTAGTGGCTTGGATCAGGGAGGTAATGGCGAAGCTTGTCAGAAGTGGCCAGGTTCAGCATAGATTTCTGAAGATTGAGTCAACAGGATTAACTCAATCCATTCATGGATTCTCAGTGGGAATCTTCAACCATGTTAAACCCAAAGAACACTAATTATGGGAATTTTAGACATGGTACAGAACTGATGGGCAAGACTTGGGTGTGCTCAATAGTTTACTGATGAATTATTAAAAGCATGCTCTGGACTTTGGGCAAATACTTTTACCCTGCATATTAAGTGAAATTTCAGCTTATTTCAAACACTGTTCACTTCCGTAGCAATTTTTTATGGTTCATAAATATTGTTTGTAGATTTTATTTCATATACATCATTCTTTGTTCTCAATGCCTACGTTTTTTTCAAGGTAGAAAATGTTGTTAGCCCAGATAAATCGAGATTCTCAGGGAATGACAGAGTTTCCTGGAGGAGGAATGGAGGCTCAGCATGTTACCTTGTGCCTGACAGAGGCAGTAACTGTGGCAGGTGAGCAATCTTATTTGAAGGGATCATGTGGGTTTGGAAATATTTATCTTAAGGGAAAATGAAAACTTACAATACTGTTTACTTTGTTCCTCCTCCTTTAGCTAAAGGCAACACAAAGCTAAGCCTTTTTATGAGCATTTTTACCCTGGTATGGATGCTGGTATAGTAGGGTGTAGAAATATTTTTTGTAAATGCTATAAGAAATGCCATTTGAGTCTAAGTTAAGCAATCTGCCTTTTGACTAATTTTTATTTTTTAAAAAATTAAACAGCACACACATATGATAGTTGCCTAAAGAAAATAACTTTTTTTTTTATAATAGATGGTGACAATTTAGAAAATATGGAAGGTGTAAGCCTGCAAGCAGTAACACTTGCAGATGGTTCTACTGCTTATATACAACACAATTCTAAAGGTATGTGCCTCATATACAGCCCATTGGTTATTACCAGCAATTCATAACCTCAGAGTTGGAACACCTAGCAGTTATACCACTTTCCAATCCCTCCTACAGACACTGTACTACATATGGTAGTAATTTCAGTTTAACTTAAATTTTGTTTTGATAATTTGAGGACACCTTTTGAGATATTTGGAAGATACTCTGGGGTATCAGAATTAGTGAGGAAGAGGGGAGGGGGTAGTGTCCCTGACCTATTTTTAGTAAGACCTTTCTCACTTTTTCCCTTTAAATTATTATTTAATGTTTTTACAAAATATGCGTAAAAGTAGACATTTGGTTTTGCTTTTATAACATTGTTTCTAAATCAGTGTTTACTTTGCTCCAAGAAATAGCCTAGTTCTCAAATTCCTTGTTTTTTTGGAAAGCTACTGAGCATATGTATACATAGTCAAGGGACTTGTAGCCCCCAGGGATGAGAATGACAGCTGACCTCATGTATACTGATACATCTTTCTATCTTCCCACTTTCAGCTTCGCTGGGGTCAGGGTCATGATTCCTAAGTGGCTCTGAAAGGTATATAGAGGTTTGACTCATGTAGCTTGCTCAGATGAGCCACTCTTCCTCTTGAACTTGTCTAATTGAAAATCGGAGGGGAGAAAGGATGGCTGAGGGAGGATTTTCTGCTTTCTGTAGGATCACTGGATGTGTTATTGAATTGCCTCAGAACATTGAGGGAAGAATCAAGATGAACATGATCTTAAGTAGTGTATGTTTTTATAGTTGATATCATTTTGAAATTGTATAAAGTTTAAAATTTTTGCTTGTGCTAATTTATTGGCTTAAATTGTTTGTTCTAGATGGGAAACTCATAGATGGTCAGGTCATTCAGTTGGAGGATGGTTCTGCTGCCTATGTTCAACATGTACCCATACCTAAAAGTAGTAAGTATTTGATATTTACTTACCCTTCTGATTCTCATACTTCAGTATTTGCTGCCTCCAACTGCCTCTTACTACTTAAACTTAGTCCTGATCTCTAGGTCTCCTTCTGAAAGGGGAGAGGATCTAAAGACCATTTTAACTTAATTGAGATTTTCTCTCGAAGTTAATGGAAAAGAAATTACTAGACTTTACTCTGGAGATAAATGGGCAACAGTTCTAAGTGAATATTTCTATTATTTGAGATAAATCCTACACGCCTTCTCATTTTCTTTTTTTCCCTTCTTTCAATTCTCCTATCTCCTGGTAAATATTCCTAAAACAGGTATTCTAATATCTTTTTACCTTTAAACACTTATTCAGAGCAGCTTTGCTGAAATTATTTAAATGTTGAAGGATCCATAAAGGAAGTGTAGGTTTGTATGATGTGTTTAATGGTTTATTGACTCTGTTGTTGTTGAGTTATCAGAATATGCTTGGAAAATATGGGATCTAAATGTAAACATTGTTCTTGAGCAGGGGACAGTTTGCGTTTAGAGGATGGGCAAGCAGTGCAGTTAGAAGATGGAACTACAGCATTTATTCACCATACCTCCAAAGGTAAATTAGCTTTGAACATTTGAATAAAATAAGGGGGAGGTAGGGTGTGGGAAAAATAAGACCTGCCTTTAGTTGCAGAAATGCTGTTGTCATGTAAAAGAAGGATTATGCTTGTTCTCTCAAATATAAGATGGTAGATTTTGGCACAGTCTAAGGGAAAACTTTCTAATAATTTGAGTTGTCCAGTAACAGGTTGAAATAGCAAACCCCTGGTCTCTGAAAGACTTCAACTAGAGGCTGCCTTTAAAATATGAAATTAAACACTTGAAAGTTAAATTGTTGATTTTTTTCTTCCTTTTAAATATAATGTCTTTAGCAAGGTCCTTTGCCCCTTGTGTTGGTCTTTAAAACTAAATAAAAATTTTGAAACTATCTGAAGCAAATATGGCAAAATGTTCATGTTTATTAGCTTTGTGTAGGGAGGACCAGGGGTTTGAGGTGGAATGCATAGGAGCAATGAGCACAGCTCTGTAGCCAGACTATCTGGGTTCAAATCTGGGTCTGCTGTCTTTTAGCTGTGTGCCCCCGAGCAAATTATTTAACCTTTTTGTGCTTCAATTTCATCATCTGAAATGAGGATTATGATAAGTATCCACATCATAGGGTAGTTGTGAAGACAAAATGTACAAACATGTAGAGCACTTGGAACAATATTTATCACATAGTAAATGCTCAATAAATATTAGCTATTGTTATTACTTTATAAAATACTTTATTATAGAATGACTGTAAATGTTTTAAAAGACTATATTTAGTTGTGAAACCAAAGGAAGAAATTTTTTAAAATATAGAATATTTGAATTTGTAAATAAATTTATTTAAAGTTGAGAAAAGTAAACTCTGAAAATTTTTTTTCCTTAGCAGTGGGAGTTGATCACAGGTTCACTGTAATTGGCTAGATTTATTATTTCACAATGCTGTATGTTTCTTAGTATGGTTATTTAGAAGGGGGAAAAAACCATGGAGTCATACTGACATGAGTTCAGATCCTGGTTTCTCTGCATACTGATTTTTTTTTTTTAGTACTCCTTTTTTATTTAAATAAATTTATTGATTGATTGATTGCTGCATTGGGTCTTCGTTGCTGCATGTGGGCTTTCTCTAGTTTTGGAGAGCGGGAGTACTCTTCGTTGCAGTGCACGGGCTTCTCATTGCGGTGTCTTCTCTTGTTGCGGAGCACGGGCTCTAGGCGCGCAGGCTTCAGTAGTTGTGGCACACGGGCCTCAGTAGTTGTGGCTCACGGGCTCTAGAGCGCAGGCTTAGTAGTTGTGGTGCACAGGCTTAGTTGCTCTGTGGCATGTAGGATCTTCTCGGACCAGGGCTCAAACCCATGTCTCCTGCATTTGCAGGCAGATTCTTAACCACTGCGCCACCAGGGAAGCCCTGCATACTGATTTTTGACTGTTAATTGTTAGTTTTTTTTATTTCCTGGGTCCTAAGGAAAGTGACTTTACTTCCTCAAGCCTCAGTTTCCCATTCATACAATAAGGTGTAAATATACCTGCCTCACAGAATCATTGTGAGGATTGAATGAAATAACATATGTAAAGCACATGGGCCCTGCTCATAGTAAATATTCGATAAAAGTTCATTCCCTTCTTCCTTTAAATATGTAACTGTTTATCAGACTACCTTTAATTTAATGCCATTCTCTTCTACTCCCTCAGATAGTTATGACCAGAGTGCATTACAGGCAGTTCAGCTGGAAGACGGCACCACAGCTTACATCCACCATGCAGTGCAAGTCCCACAGTCTGACACCATCTTGGCAATTCAGGCTGATGGGACAGTGGCAGGTCTACACACTGGGGATGCCACGATCGATCCCGACACCATCAGTGCTTTGGAACAGTATGCAGCAAAGGTACAGCATTTTACAATGTGAAGAACATCCCAGATACAGCTTCTTTATCTTTCACTAAAAGAAAAGAAAGCAAAAAAACAATAAGAAACTAGGAATTCAGAGTCAAAATCAGACAGCATCAAGGAGAAGATCAGCATTTATCTTAAAAGAAGTGAAGGGTAGAAAGGAACATTTGAAGACAAAAGAAGGAATGGAGTAAAAGCTTATAGAAGAGAAATGGGTGGCAGGTAATTCACACAAAGATATACTCAAGTATGAGTGACATAAAAGAAGCAATGAGGTATAGATGGAACTGCTTATGAGTTATAAAGTAGAAACTAGAGTTTGGAAAGGTGAAGGAAAATCTCAATTAAGTTTTTTTTTTTTTTTTTTTTTTTTTTTTGCGGTACACGGGCCTCTCACTGTTGTGGCCTCTCCTGCTGCGGAGCACGGGCTCTGGACGCGCAGGCTCAGCGGCCATGGCTCACGGGCCCAGCCGCTCCGCAGCATGTGGGATCTTCGCGGACCGGGGCACGAACCCGTGTCCCCTGCATCGGCAGGCGGACTCTCAACCACTGCGCCACCGGAGAAGCCCCTCAATTAAGTTTTTTTTTTTTTTCCCCTCAATTAAGTTTTATATCAAAAGGGCTGTGTTTTTTTCCCTGCATTGAAATTATATCATTTATATAATTTAAAAGGTTTTCCCCCCATTTTTATAATGGAAATTTTCAAACACACACAGAAATAAATGATAATGTACCCATGTACTTATCTCCCAGCCTAAATAGTTATCAATATGTGAAAAATTTTTTAAGCTTTATTTTATTCCTGTAGGTGTCCATTGATGGAAGTGAAAGCGTAACAGGTTCAGGAATGATTGGAGAAAATGAGCAAGAGAAAAAAATGCAGGTATGTAAGGCTACTTTTTTATATTAGAATCTCTTTCTCTTAGCATTTCTGAGCCCTTCTAGGGACGAAAGCAAGAACTCACTACCTCCCTAGGAATATCTTACCAATTCAGAAAAACAGTGTATGCATTAGGCAGCAGCTTTCTCAGATTACCTCCTCAGGTCTCAGAATTCATTATATGGATGAAAGTGGCACTAAAGAAATAGAAATATCACAGAAATCCAGATGAGGCTTGTGTTCTGGAGTCCAAAGCAGTTTTGGAGACCAGGCGGTCTTCTGTCTGCCCCACCCTCGGCAGCTTGTGGATCCTTTTTCTGGGCCTTCACCCTTACTGTGACTGACTAACCCTTGCTACTTTGTTTTTTATATGTTTTTGTTTCTTCTGTTTACAACTGATTCCCTCCATACTTTCCTTTTCAACTTCTGGAGAGAAGGTCCAGTCTAGCTAATTGTCATTGTTCCTTCTGGGCAAAGCTGTTTTTACTGCTTCTGCCAGACTCCTTCCTGGGCTGCAGATGGCCACTGGTTGGCTGCCCTTGATTCAGATGCTCACCTTGGGTCCAGTCCCTGGCTATCCCTTACCCAAATAACAGCCTAGAGCTGCAGAGCCTCGCCAAGGTTTGTAGTTAAGTACAGAGTAGTCACAGATGCATTCTGGGAGATCTACAAGTCAAATTTCAAGACTCTGTTATGAATTATGTGTTTTTGTGTTTGTTTGAGGGGTTGGTGTTTGTGTGGGTGGATGTTCTTGGAGCTTATATAATCACTGTAGTTTATTACTGCTTTAATGCTGCTCCTTTTTTTCTCAGCAATTATCTCTAGTATTTGGCTGACTGCTCCCTCATAGTTTTTTGCAGTCTTCCAAGTGTTTTATCATATTTAACTCCTAAAGTTATTGCTTCAGGCAACACTTTTTAACTTGAGCATTAGCATCACTACTTAATGCCATTGAGTAGTACTGTTGGGGGTTATCAAGAAGATTTTATATTTATAATAATAATAAATAATAAAAGAGGGCTTCCCTGGTGGCACAGTGGTTGAGAGTCCGCCTGCCGATGCAGGGGACACGGGTTCGTGCCCTGGTCCGGGAAGATCCCACATGCCGCGGAGCGCCTAGGCCCATAAGCCATGGCCACTGAGCCTGCATGTCCGGAGCCTGTGCTCCACAACGGGAGAGGCCACAAAGTGAGAGGCCCGCGTACTGCAAAAGATAAATAAATAAATAAATAAAATAATAATAAAAGAAATCACTGGTAAAAATTTGATGCTTTTAAACGTTGCTGGATAGCCAGTATTTCTATTTATCACTGAAGTGATGCCATGAAGTAGCAGTAATATAAACACAGTTTGTAAATCATTAAGCCCACCAGCTTTGAAACTACATGATTCTTGGCAAAATTTTCAAGTCTTTGAATTCATAAAATGAGACTTTAATATTTTTTATACTGCAGTATGTCAAATCTATCAAAGTCAAACTCTACTAAAATGCAAACACAGTGTAAATATATACAAGAGATGTAGGTCAGTGCCTTGGAGTGGCCCAATAGGGTTCTGTCTCTTATTAGTGACTAACAATTAAGTTTTTAAATAATAGAATATTTTTAAAGACAGACAGTTGTAACTACACTTGTAATAAACTAGAATAGGTCTTACAAAAAATGAGTGAATTTACCATTGGTCCGTATAACATTATACTATTAGCATAAAATTCTATTACGATCAATAGTTAATTTCTGAACCCAGAAACATACTAGGAATTCAGAACTGCTGAAACAGAGTGTCGTAAAAAGCACGCTTACTCTTTATCTGCAGATATATAACCATTTGGTGTTTGTGCCAATAGACAAAGAAAATGAAGAAAGTTGAATAGGATTTTTGTTCTGACTGTAGCTTTTTCGCCTTTTCCCTTTGTACCTCTCCTTACAGACTAGATCTATGCTGTCCAAAATGTTGTCGCTACTGAGCACTTGAAATGTGACTAGCCAGAATTGGCATGTGCCGTGAGTGTAAAATACATACCAGAGTTAAAAGACTTACAATGAAAATAAGAATGTAGGGCTTCCCTGGTGGCGCAGTGGTTGAGAGTCCACCTGCCGATGCAGGGGACGCGGGTTCGTGCCCTGGTACGGGAAGATCCCACAGGCCGCGGAGCGGCTGCGCCCGTGAGGCATGGCCGCTGAGCCTGCGCGTCCAGAGCCTATGCTCCGCAATGGGAGAGGCCACAACAGTGAGAGGCCCGCATACAGCAAAAAAAAAAAAAAAAAAAGAATGTAAAATATCTCATTAATAATGTCTCCTGTTGATTACATGTTGAAATGATAATATTTTGGACATACTAGGTAAAATAAAATAATTACTAAAATTAATTTCACCTGTTTCTTTTTCCTTTTAAAATGTAGTTACTAGAACATTTTAAATTATATATGTGGGGACTTCCCTGGTGGTGCAGTGGTTAACAATCTGCCTGCCAGTGCAGGGGACACAGGTTACATCCCTGGGAAGATCCCACATGCCGCGGAGCAGCTAAGCCCGTGCACCACAACTACTAAAGCCTGCGTGCCTAGAGCTCGCGAGCCACAACAAGAGAAACCACCTCGATGAGAAGGCTGCACACCGCAACGAAGAGTAGCCGCTGCTCGCCGCAGCTAGAGAAAGCCCGTGCGCAGCAACGAAGACCCACCACGGCCAAAAAAAAAAATTATATATGTGGCTTGTATTTGTGACTCATATTTCTCTTCATTAAGTGCTAGACCAGAAGTTTCTGAATCTTCTATCCTCCAAAACAATTGAGTACCATAGTTGAGGTTGAGGACCCAATACGTGGTATTAAAAGGTCAAAATATCCCAGAAGAACCGCTGCAAATAAGCAGGACCTGTAACGTCTTGGTTTGTCTCTTAGTACTCATCCTACTTCTGCCAGAGTTGCTTAAGAAGTTGTAACTCTGTGTCTGGCTGAACTTTAAAGTAAAGAGGTCTATACCTAATGCGATAGATTTTTTTTTACAGTCTTGTTTCAAAGCTTTAGATTTTTTTTCATTGTGATGCTTACAGTTTAGAGCTTTTTCTTTCATCTATAACATAAGCATACTAGTTGTGCTGCTGAGCTGATCTCTTACTTGAAACCAGATTTCATAGAACAAGAAAGACCTAGAGTATCTAAAACTTAATGCGCTTGTGGGAAGGCAGTTTTGCCCCCTGGGGGACATTTGGCAGTGTCTGAAGACAAGTTTGGTTGTCACAATTGGGGACGTATTCTGGGTAGATGTCCTGCAAGGCATAGAACAGCCCCACTACAACAAAGAATTATTCTTTCAAAATGTCAGCAGTACCGAATTTGTTTTGTTTTGTTTTGTTTTTTTGGTGGTACGCGGGCCTCTCACTGTTGTGGCCTCTCCCGTTGCGGAGCACAGGCTCCGGACACGCAGGCTCAGCGGCCATGGCTCACGGGCCCAGCTGCTCCGCAGCATGTGGGATCTTCCCGGACCAGGGCACAAACCTGTGTCGCCTGCATCGGCAGGTGGACTCTCAACCACTGCGCCACCAGGGAAGCCCCAGTAGTACCGAATTTGAAAACACTCATCTGAAGTACTCTGTTTAAGTTTGCCCATGTGTTCAGTTGTAAGAACCGTAAGGATGATGGGATATGTGTGTTTCAGGGAGGCTATGACTCTTGTCATTGCCCTTCAGCTACACCACCCTTAGTTAAGCAGAACAGCGTGCTATTAAAGTAACATGTAATTTGTAATAAAAACATCTCAGTCGAGCTTCCATTCTGCTATGTAGTATCTGTGTGACTGTGGGCAAATTACTTAATTTCTGTGGATCTGAGACTTATTAGCTAAATGAGAACAATAATCTTTGCCTTACCCATCTCGTGGGGTTATGAAAACCAAATGAGAGTTTCATTTGATTAATATTTTAGGTAACACATGAGAATGTAATTTGTAAATGTGTTAGCATCATGCAGCATTGTTGATGCTTTACATGTTCTGTTAGAATCCAAGGTCCTTTTTCATGGTTTCCATTAGTTTTGACTTCATTAAAAACTAATTTTATTTACATTGGAGATCAAAGTCCTTTGGCTTGGCAGTTTTTTAAAACAATTTATTTTTATTTATTTATTTTTGGCTGCATTGGGTCTTCGTTGCTGCGCAGGCTTTCTCTACTTGTGGTGAGCAGGTGCTACCCTTGGTCGCAGTGCACGTGCTTCTCATTGTGGTGGCTTCTCTTATTGTGGAGCATGGGCTCTGGGTGCATGGGTCAGTAGTTGTGGCTCACGGCTCTAGAGCTCAGGCTCAGTAGTTGTGGTGCACAGGCTTAGTTGCTCCACGGCATGTGGGATCTTCCTGGACCAGGGCTCGAACCCGTGTCCCCTGCATTGGCAGGCGGATTTTTAACCACTGCGCCACCAGGGAAGTCCCAGAGTCATTTTTGAGCCAAGTATGACAATCTGCACAGATAGGATGTGGCAGCACCATCACCACATGCCCACAGAGTAGAAAGTTATTCTTCAATTTTCATGGTACCTCAATTTCTAAAATAGGTCATAATCTTTAAAAAACCTCTAACATCAGTGCAGTTGTTTAAAGTCTTGTGTTGAGTTCCAGAGAAGTGATCTTCTACTTAACACTATGTAAGTATAGACTAGGATCATATGGATTGTAATGTCTCCCACAGGCGACTCAAATGACCTAACCCCCTCTTTTCCTTTGCTTTTGAAATTGAAAATGATTTTTACATTGTTTAGAACATATGTCCTAAAATACATATATACATTATAAATATATATACGTATATATACATACACACACACACACACACACACACACACACACACACACACACACACACACACACACACACTTAATTCCCTGGAGTATGTCAAGGAACACCTGCATATAATGCATCGATGGATGCTCCCTGGCTTGACTTTTCTAGAGTGGGAATCGACCTGTGAGCGCTGACTATGCCCCCTTGTGGATCTCCTTTTGACTTCTTCCAGAGCTGCTGACTTCAGCCATGGAACAGAATTAACTAACTGGCTCAGCATGATAGAATCTTCATAAAATGATGACCTGAGTCTGGAAAACCACATTACAGTTTTATCTTTTTTATCCTGAAAATTGTAATTTCATCTACTTTATTTCTGTATAAATAATTTAAATCATACTTTTTGTTTCATCTAGATTGTCTTACAAGGACATGCAACAAGAGTAACTGCTAAGTCTCAACAGAGTGGAGAGAAGGCCTTTCGTTGTGGCTATGACGGATGTGGAAAATTGTATACAACAGCTCATCATCTTAAGGTATATATGAAGGGAAGGCTGTGTCTAGTTATGAGAATAGGGCATTAAATGCCAATATAATGTGTTTGCAGTATTCAGACACCATTGTTCTCCCCCACCTATCAAGATACAAATATACTCACACAAAAGCCTATGCAGATTTTAGAAACTGAACTCTTTGAGGGCTTGGACTATGCTTTTTTCATCTCTGGCTCCCTCAGGTCCAGCATACTACGTGACACATGATAGGGGTACTCTACATATTTGAATACACTTTTCTCAAATGTGAAATTTATGTAATTACATGGGAGATATATGTGTAATCATTCCGTTAACAGTGATTTGCTGAAATATAGTGAAAGTTGGTGTTAATTTGTCCTGTCTATCAAATACATAGGCCAAGTATTTTGATTGCAGCTAAACACAACATACCATGACCCATAAAAATAATAGCTAACATTTATTGAATAACTCACAATGTGTCAGGAAGTGTGCATTTAGCATATTTGGAATAGCATCCCTAGAGCCCATCTCCACTACTTATCAGTGTTTACATGTTACTTGACCTCTTAAGTACCTCATTTTCCTTATCTATAATATTGGATGATAAAAGTACCTCCCTCAATGAGTGGTTGTGAGAATTAAGTTAGTTAATTCTGTACATGTAAAGTACTGAAGAGAATGGCCTGGCATGTGGTAAAGGTTCAGTAAATGTTGGCCATTGTCATGAGTATTCATTTGTCACAGCAGCCCTCTATCGTAGGTACTATTATGTCCCCACTTTACAGAGAGGACTTTGAGGCTGAGAGAAGGCAAGTGCCATGGCCACACCACTAGTCAGCAGTGAAGCCTTGCCTCAGATTGAGGCCCCTCTGCCAGCAGCCTCCACACTCTTAGCCTTATGTTGTGTAGCGTCTCCTTGTACTCCTGCGTCTCACCAGGTACATGTTCCATTCAAACACCTTTGACCACTCTAGAAAAACTTGAACCTCTTATTTTTTAATTTATATATATATATATATTTTTATTTTTGGCTGCGTTGGGTCTCCGTTGCTGCACACGGGCTTTCTCTAGTTGCGGCGAGTGGGCTTCTCATTATGGTGGCTTCTCTTGTTATGGAGCATGGGCTCTAGGCACGTGGGCTTCGGTAGTTGCAGCACGCGGGCTCAGCAGTTGTGGCACGCAGGCTTCAGTAGTTGTGGCTCACGGGCTCTAGAGTGCAGGCTCAGTAGTTGTGGCGCACGGGCTTAGTTGCTTTGTGTCGTGTGGGATCTTCCCGGACCAGGGATGGAAGCCGTGTCCCCTGCATTGGCAGGCGGATTCTTAACCACTGTGCCACCAGGGAAGTCCCCTGTTCCTTATTTAAAATGAGTACTTCTTAACGTACAACATTTGGTCTATATTGAGAATTATTGACCTGTAGTTTTTGAGAAAAGAAGTTATCTTTTGTTTTTCAAAAATAACATACAAGCAACAACATAATTCAGCAGTGGGGAAATAAAAAAGGTCTCTGTGTAGACCATCCACCTGTGGAGTGCCTCAAGGAAATAAACTCATGCCCGTGTTTTAATAACAGGTGCATGAGCGATCACACACAGGAGACCGGCCTTATCAGTGTGAGCATGCAGGCTGTGGGAAAGCATTTGCAACAGGTAAAAACATGAATTTTCTTTGTTTCTTGGTTCCACTTGGGGGTCAAGCAGAGACGGGTCAGAGGCAGGAACTGACCCCTTGCCTTGGTCTGAATTAGTGGGCACACAGTGACTAGTTTTCCAATCTCTCCCTTACTGCGTTTTGTCCTGCTTGCTCTGTTCTCTCTCTGTGTTCTCATTTTGCTCCTCAGACCTGTTTCTGCCTACTGTGTTTGTTATTTCACTCCACACTCTGCTTTCTTTTAGCAGGAAAAACAAAAGTCGAGCATTAAAGCTGACACAGAGTTTAACATTAGGACAGACCTTAGGGGGAACCATGGGAAACAGGGGCTTAGCAGTGGGACAGGTCCCTCCCAGGTACACATCCAAGAGGGCCAGGACCGTTGCCAGGCCTCCTGACTTCACCCTATTCCTCATTCCATGTCACAATTCTTTTTGGTTTTGTTTCTCAGGATTTTTTCTTTTTTATTATGAAAATTTACAAACATTTATATAAATGAAAAATGTTAGAGTATACCACCATAAACAGTTCAGCATGCATATCAATATTTGTTTACATTTCTTTTTTGAGGTAAAATTTACATACAGTTTACTGTACAAATATTAATTGTAACATTCTATAAGTTTTTTTCCTGTATTCATCCATTTATTCATTTATTTATTTTTAAAAAAATTTTATTGGAGTATAGTTGATTTACAGTGTTGTGATAGTTTCAGGTGTACAGCAAATGAATCAGTTATACATATTCATATATCCACTCTCCCCTTTTTTTTTTTTTGGATTCTTTTCCCATATAGGCCATTACAGAGTATTGAGTAGAGTTCCCTATGCTATGCAACAGGTTCTTATTAGTTATTTTATATATAGTAGTGTGTATATGTCATTCTGAGTCTCCTAATTTATCTCTCCCACCCCCCACTTATCCCCTGGTAACCGTAAGTTTGTTTTCTACATCGTGACTCTACTTCTGTTTTGTAAATAAGTTCATTTGTACCCTTTTTTTTAGATTCCACATATAAGCAATATCATATGATATTTGTCTTTCTGTGTCTGACTTACTTCACTCAGTATGGCAATCTCTAGGTCCATCCATGTTCCTGCAGGTGGCATTATTTTGTTCTTTTTTATGGCTGAGTAATATTCCATTGTATATATGTACATATCTTCTTTATCCATTCCTCTGTTGATGGACGTTTAGGTTGCTTCCATATCCTGGCTATTGTAAATAGTGCTGCAGTGAACATTGCAGTGCATGTATCTTTTTGAATTATGGTTTTCTCCGGGTATCATGTCTTGATTCTACTTCAAGATTTTGGGGTATGAGTTGTAAACATCTAATAAGATTGGGGCGCTTTAAAAAAAGAAGCACACAATCTCTTCTAGACAGAGATGAAACTATTGAATTTTCAGCAGGACAGTCCTGAGTTGTCATACTCTTGTACCTTTTTAATAGTTATTCTGTTGTGTTTGCCTAGTATTATATCCTTGGTGTTTACTATACTATATTTTTCAATAACTTAATCTCAATGGGCATGCTTAGAGTGGTCTTGTGTAATTACATTTCTTTTAAATTTTTCTTAAAGGTTATGGATTAAAAAGTCATGTCAGAACTCATACAGGAGAAAAGCCATATCGGTGTTCAGAAGATAATTGTACTAAATCTTTCAAAACTTCAGGAGATCTACAAAAACATATCAGAACTCATACAGGTACTGGTGTGAAGAAATGTCATATCTAGGCAAGGAGTTCTTAATCTGCAGGAAGGAACTTGGGGAAGTAGTTTCTGGAAGCGTTTCAAGGAGTCAACGTCAAGGGCTTCTCTTAAACTCCCAAAACTCCATGCAATTAGCCATTCGTGCATGTATGCTTCTTTCCAGGATGAGGGCCTGTAACGCTGTTAGATTCTCAAAGGGGTTCATGTTCCAAGAGATTAACGATGGCCCTAGACCACCAACCCTCTCAGTTTTCAGGAATTATCTGAGCAACAGTCTTACTTACCTAGGATTATACATCTACTTAGTAGCGCAACAGAGACCAGAACCTAAGGCACCCAGTTCCTTCTCAGTTTAGTACTGCTTCTTCTGCATTAAGCTGCTTCTAAAAAAAGTGTCTGAACCCCTCACAGCCCCACAGAAAGAAAGGCTTGTTACTTCCTTGTGATCATCTCCCCTGTCCTTAAATTCCTTCTCTGCTTTTCCTAAAGGGTACTTTGTTCTTATCTTCCCTCCCCTCCCCTCCCCTCCTTGTACTTGATTATTTGCAGATTGGTAATATAAAGGTAATTATTTGCTTTGGATCAGAGCTGGAAGAGTTTCAGAAACTGTTGATAAGAGATGCTATTATAAGCTGTTGACTAAGTAGTATAGCATAAGGTCCTTTAGTTTGAGATTTTACTGCAGATGTTTTAAACATAGTGTTATCGCTTTGTCCCCAGATACTTCTAAATATTCTGAGATAGTTTAGCAGATTTTCATGGAGGATTCTTCCAGTCATTAAAGTTTAACTTTTAGTTCAAATATGATCCCAAATCGGCTTTACTTTACAGTGTTCAGGAACAAAGCTGTAGGTCCCTGCTTCTATTTCATTCGTGCTCTTAGTTTTATCTGTTATATCAGAGGCAAGCGTCTCCAAGCTCCTGAGAATAGTAATATATTCAGCAAGGATTTTTGATTCATATTATGCGTTAGACACTAGATTTTAAAAGGACCAAAAATTCTTTTTCTTCAAGTATTATAGAATAAAGTAGGAGGTAAGCTTTTAGGGGATTCTAGGGTTGTTCTAACTTAATCCTTATTCCAGACTCTATTTTTCTTTTGTATTTCTTTATGATATGTATTTCTTTGTCTTCTTTTCTCAGCTCATTTTTTAATATGCCTTTCTGGGTAATTCCATTTTGGAAAGTCATGTAATCAGTGATGAGTTTTGAATACTATTCAGATTTTCCTATGTAAATTTAAGTTTGGAGTAGATGATGCTGTTGACAGAAAAAAAGAGAAAAAAACTCAAAGGGAAGTTCAATACAAAAAGGCTAGAGTCTGAGCATGAATGATCCTAAGCAGAATTGAAGGATAAGACATTTCAATTTTCTGTGTATTTTTGCACCATTTAATGTATTTCCCTTCGTGTTTTCAGGAGAAAGGCCCTTTAAATGTCACTTTGAAGGCTGTGGTCGGTCTTTCACAACATCGAATATCAGAAAAGTGCATATTAGGACACACACAGGCGAAAGACCTTATTACTGCACAGAACCAGGATGTGGGAGGGCATTTGCCAGTGCAACCAATTATAAAAACCATGTGAGGATACACACAGGTAACGGTCTCTAGTTCTTGGTCTTCTGTCTTTCAAGGCTCAATTGAATTCCTGCCTCTCCTATAAACCATTTACAAGTAATCTCTTCCCTCCTTCCTGCCACTAGGCATGGTAGAAATGGATTATGCAACTTGAAAAAACTTCACCTTAGCATTTTTTTTTTTTTTTTTGCGGTATGCGGGCCTCTCACTGTTGTGGCCTCTCCTGTTGCGGAGCACAGGCTCCGGACACGCAGGCTCAGCGGCCAGGCCTCACGGGCCCAGCCGCTCCGCGGCATGTGGGATCTTCCCGGACCGGGGCACGAACCCGTGTCCCCTGCATCGGCAGGTGGACTCTCAACCACTGCGCCACCAGGGAAGCCCCACCTTAGCATTTTTACATTTATTTATTCAACAGTTATTGACCATCTGCTCTTTGTTCCCCTGCCAGGCACCAGAAATACAGAGACAGACAAGATATTTTCCAGGACAGTTGATTTAGGGAGGCATAGTAGACATGATTATTGCAGAGTGTCTATGGATATATATTTTTAACAGCTTTATTGAGATATAATTCACGAACTGTACAATTCATCCATTTAAAGTATATGATTCATTGTTTTTTATTATATTCACAGGGTTGTACAACCATCACCAAAATCCAATTTTAGAACATTTTCATCTCACCTGAAAGAAACTCCATACTTGTTAGCAGTCTTCTCCCACCCTACCCCCCAGCCATAAGCAATTGTGGATTTTCCCATTCTGAATATTTCATATAGATGTACAGTATATGGTGTTTATTGTCTGGTTTCTTTCCCTTAGCATAATAGTACTGAGGTTCAGCCATGTCATATCAATAGTTCTTTCCTTTTTAATTACTGACTAGTATTCCTTTATATGAATGCATCAAATTTTATTTATCAGTTTACCAGTTATTTTCACTTTTTGGCTATTATGAATAATGCTGCTGGAGTATTCATGTACAATTTTTTGTCTGGATGTGTGGTGTTTTTATTTTGGCTGTACCACACAGCTCTTGGGATCTTAGTTCCCTTGCCAGGGATTGAACCTAGGCCCTTGGCAGTGAGAATGCAGAGTCCTAACCACTGGACCAGCAGGGAATTCCATTTTTTTCTTTTTTTTGGATATATGTTTTTATTCCTCTTGGGTATACACCTAGGAGTGGAATTGTTGGATCTTATGATAACTTTGTTTAACATTTTGAGGAACTGCCAAATTGTTTTCCAAAGTGGCTGCAACATTTTACGTTCTCACCAGCAATGTATGAGGGTTCCAATTTCTCCACATCCTAGCAAACAGTTGTTGTTATCTCTCTTTTTGATTTTAGCCATCATAGTGTGTGTGAAGTGGTATCTACCTCATTGTGCTTTTGATTTGTATTTTCCTAGTTTGCTAATGATGTTGAGCATCTTTTTATGTGCTTATTGGCCATTTGTATGTATTTTTGGGGGAAATGTCTGTTCAGATTCTTAGCCCATTTTTTAAATTGGGTTGCCTTTTTTTTGGTTGGGTTATAAGAATTCTTTATTATATTCTGCATACAAGTCCCTTGTTAGGTATGTGATTTACAGACATTTTTTCCTGTTACTGTGGGTTTTTTGTTTTCGTTTTTTTTTCAATTTCTTGATGGTGTCATTTGCAGCTCAAAAGTTTTTAATTTTTTTTTTTTGGCCACGCTTCATGGTTTGCAGGATTCCTAGTTCCCCAACCAGGGATCATACCCGGCCCCCTGCAGTGAAAGCACTGAGTCCTAACCACTGGACTGCTGGGGAATTACCCAAAACTTTAAAATTTTTTTTTTAATTGGAGTATAATTGTTTTACAATGTTGTGTTAGTTTCTGCTGTACAATGAAGTGAATCAGCTATATGTATACCTATATCCCCTCCCTCTTGGACCTCCCTCCCACCCTCCCCCATCCCACCCATCTAGGTCGCCACAGAGCACCGAGCTGAGCTTCCTGTCCTTTATAGCATGTTCCTGCTAGCTATCTGTTTTACGCATGGTAGTGTATATATATCAATCCTAGTCTCCCAGTTCGTCCCACCCTCCTCTTAAAACGTTTTAATTTTGATTCTCCACTTTGTGGTTGTATTTTTTTTTATTTGAAGTATGGTTGATTTATAATATTGTGTTAGTTTCAGATGGTTGTTTTTTTTTTGTTTTTTTGCGGTATGCGGGCCTCTCACTCTTGTGGCCTCTCCCGTTGCGGAGCACAGGCTCCGGACACGCAGGCTCAGTGGCCATGGCTCACGGGCCTAGCCGCTCCGCAGCATGTGGGATCTTCCCAGACCAGGGCACGAACCCGTGTCCCCTGCATCGGCAGGCGGACTGTCAACCACTGCACCACCAGGGAAGCCCAGATGGTTGTATTTTTGATGTGAGTGGAAAGGTGAATGAGAGCGAGATTTTTAATGTATTGTTTTTATTACTGATATTAAGAGTAAACTTGTGATAATTCAAAATGAAAAGACATTTTTGAAGAATGGAACTTTGGTTGCGTAAGTTAGTCTGCATTCTGCAGACCCCTGGATATCTCTGGAAATGTTTTCAGGCATTTACAACAATCCCTTTCCTTTGAAACTGGTACATTCACAAGTTTTGAATACTGCTATGGACAGAGGGGAAGCCTTAAGAGGATTTAAAGAAAATTTGTTTTTTTGGGAAAAAAATCACTCTGTCAATACCATAGAAAGAAGTTAAAGGGAGATGAGACCATAAGCAAGGAGACTGATTAAGGGCCGTTCGAATATTTGAAGTGAGTGAGATGGAGAAGGATAAAAATGAAAGACATTGAAGAGGTAACAGCAAAGGACCTGGTGACCAAGTTAGTCATGAGGAAGGATGTGGAGAAGAGAAAATCCTATTGCACTGTTGGTGGGAATGTAAATTGGTACAGCCACTATGGAAAACAGTATGGAGGTTCCTCAAAAAATTAAAAATAGAACTACCATACAATCCAGCAATTACACTTCTGGGTATTTTAATGAAGAAAACAAAAACACTAATTCAAAAAGATATATACACCCCTGTGTTCATTGCAGCATTATTTACAGTAGCCAAGATATGGAAGCAACCTAAGTATCCATTGATAGATGAATGGATAAAGATGTGATACACATAGGGAGTTCCCTGGTGGTCCAGTGGCTAAGACTCCATGTTCCCAATGCAGGGGGCCCGGGTTCAATCCCTGGTCAGGGAACTAGATCCCACATGCCTCAACTAAGAGTTTGCATGCCGCAATTAAAGATCCTGCATGCCACAACTAAAAGATCGTGCATGCTGCAACTAAAGATCCCACATGCTGCAACTAAAAGATCCCGCATGCCACAACTAAGACCCAGTGCAGCCAAATAAATAAATATTAAAAAAAAAAGATGTGATACACATACAATGGAATATTAGCCATAAAAAAGAATGAAATCTTGCAATTTGTGACAACATGGATACCTAGAGGGTATTAAGCTAAGTGAAATAAGTCAGAGAAAGACAAATACCATATAATTTCACTTATGTGGAGCTTAAAAATAAAACAGACAAACATAAAACAAAAACAGACACATGGATAGAGAAAACAAACCTGGTAGTTGCCAGAGGGGAGGGGGTTGGGGGATGAGTGAAATAGGCGTGGGAGATTAAGAGGTACAAGCTTCCAGGTATAAAATAAATGAGTCATGGGATATACAGCATAGGGAATATAATCAATAATATTGTAATAACTTGGTACGTTGATAAATGGTAACTAGACTTATTGTGGTGATCATTTTGTAATGTATAAAAATATTGAATCAGTATGCTATACACCTGAAACTAATATTGTAAGTCAATTATACTTCAATTTAAAAAAGTATAATTTCAAGACAAAATCACAAAACAACCCCCCTCCCACCAAAAATACAAATTCATTTCCATCTTGACTGTGGTTTGGTGCCACCTAGTGGCAGTTTCTGCTCCAGCCTAAATATGAATAGGGCTGGTTCTCTGAGTTGGAATTGCCTGACATTTCCCTGCCTGGCCTTGCCCTTGTCATATCTCCCCCACAACCATTCCCCAAGATAAGAACTTTAACCTGCCCTGCTTTGAGAATGCAGGCTGGGCAAAGGACAGAAGCAATTTCAATTACTAATGTCTAAGACGTATATTACAGATTACATTTTGATTTTATATTTGTGGTTGGTTTTACTGGTTCAGAACCATGGAAAAAGATGGAGTTAACCCAAGAAAGGTGTAAAATGAGAACAAACTGGGATATGCATATGTATACACACATAAACACATTTTAGAGAGTATATGAGTTCATACTAGTACATCCAATTCCAGCTCATCTTACAGAGCTCTTTTCTTCCCTCATTCCGTATTTGTATGTCCCTTCTTCCATAGTAAGTGCTCTAGCTTCCAACAACATTGACACATTTATTCATTGCTTAATCCTTTATTACACCTAAAATAGTTTCAGAGTTGTTTTGCCCATAGCACTACAATAAACAAGCCTACCAAGAAGAGCTGAAGATTTGTTTGCAGTTTTCCCCACTCCAGCCTGGTCCAAGACTGAGAGCATTAGTCAAATACTGTGTGTATGAGTTACTTTAATTAGTTTATTCTCCCCCTGCTACCCCCGACCCTGGCCCTGGCTCCCATACCCCTTCTAAGTGGTTACAAGTATTCATTTAAACTAAGGTTGGGGGGACTTCGCTGGTGGCGCAGTGGTTAAGAATCTGCCTGCCAATGCAGGGGACACAGGTTTGAACCCTGGTCCTGGAAGATGCCACATGCCACGGAGCAACTAACCCCGTGCGCCACAACTACTGAGCCTGGGATCTAGAGCCCGTGCTGCGCAGCAAGAGAAGCCACCGCAATGAGAAGCCCACACACCACAACGAAGAGTAGCCCCCACTCACTGCAGCTAGAGAAAGCCCAAGCACGCAATGAAGACCCAGTGCAGCCAAAAATAAATAAATAAATAAATTTATAAAAGAAAAAAAAACTACAGTTAGGTTAATTTGTTCCAGTTTGCTCTCAGTGTTAGATTCCCCCCACTACATATTAACAGTGTCTAGATATTTTATGATATTAAATAATTATTGTTAATTTTGTTATTTAAAAACATCCATCTTTTATACAATCTGAAATTTATAGATGAGATAGAATGCTATCTGGAGCTGTTTCAGAATAATCCAGGGTGGGAAGAGGGGGCAGAAATGTGTGGTGAATAAATGAAACTATATTGGCCATAAATTGATAGTTGAAGCTAGATGATTGGTACATGGGGGTTTATTGCACTGTTTCTCTATACTTTTGTGTATGTTTGAAATTTTCTATAATGAAAAGTTCTAAAAATATATGTACTGCCTACATTGTTCTCAGACTGTTTCATGGAAAAAGAATTACTTTGTATTGAGTTGTTTTTAGTGAATATTTAATAGCTTTTGATTGGATGCAAGAAGTCAACTGAAGTTAATATAAAATGTGTGTCCTTTTAGATTTACTGAAGTGTCCAAACTATGTCTCATAGACTTTTTAGAAAATCTTTGTTTATTATCCTTATAAAACCCTTAGGGTGGGATTTCCCTGGTGGCACAGTGGTTAAGACCCTGCGCTCCCAGTGCAGGGGGCCTGGTTTCAATCCCTGGTCAGGGAACTAGATCCCACATGCATGCCACAACTAAGAGTTCACATGCCACAGCTAAGGAGCCTGCCTGCCGCAACTAAGGAGCCCTTCTGCCGCAACTAAGGAGCCCATGTGCCACAACTAAGACCCAGTGTAAATAAATAAATATATATATATTTGGGGACTTCCCTGGCAGTGCAGTGGATAAGACTGCGCTCCCAATGCAGAGGGCCTGGGTTCAATCCCTGGTCATGCATGTGGGAACTAGGTCCCACATGCATGCTGCAGCTAAAAGTTCGCATGCCACACAACTAAGGAGCCCACCTGCTGCAACTAAGGAGCCTTGGAGCCCCAACTAAGGAACCCGCCTTCCACAACTAAGACTTGGCGCAACCAAATAAATAAATAAAAATTTTTAGAAAATAAATAAATAAATATATTTTTAAAAACCCTTAGGGTAAGCTACATTAGTTATACTAATAATTGCATTTATTATTGCCATTATTAGGAAAGTATCACTAATGATATCTAGATTATCTAGTTACAGGTAACAATAACAGTTTCACCAAATCTTAGAGTTAACTGGGCGATAAACATCTCCATCCTTATTTTTCACATCCCTTGTAATTAAGGGGAAAGTAGTATTCAGGCATGGGATGAGACTCAGGGTGCAGACCACCTTTTGATCCAAGTTGAAACCATAGTTAAGGAGTCTTTTCTTGTTCACTGCCTCCTAGCAGGATAGAAAGGGATTTGACAGCTATTTATTTTTGCCACTAGAGGTTCCCTCTCTCTGCCCCCTCCCCCACCCCCTCCCCCCTCCCCCCACCAGAAGGTATGGAATGATTATGCCTTCATAGGTAAAAGTTGATTTTTTTGTATGTGTGTGCTGTTCTTAGGGGAAAAGCCATATGTTTGTACAGTCCCTGGGTGTGACAAAAGGTTCACAGAATATTCCAGTTTGTACAAACATCATGTTGTTCACACTCACTCCAAACCGTACAACTGTAACCACTGTGGGAAGACATACAAGCAGATCTCCACGCTGGCCATGCACAAACGGACAGCTCACAATGACACTGAGCCCATCGAGGAGGAGCAGGAAGCCTTCTTTGAGCCTCCCCCAGGTAAGGGTTTTTTCCAGTACGTCTATGTCTGTGTTTGAAAATCAACAGTTATGAACGTAATTTATGACTTAAAGCATTTTCTCAAATCATAAAGTTTTTCAAATAGTCACACAAACATATCATTTACAGCTGTGATAATTGCTATCAAAGAAAGGCGCTTAATGCTCTGGGATATAAGAGGGGAAGTTAGTCTAGTCTCGTAGGTCAGAGAAGGCTCCCCTGAGGAAGTGATTTTTGGAGAGATCTACAGGGTGAATAAGGGTTAACTTGGTGTAGAGTCAGGGATGTGGGGGGTTGGGGGGGTGGTAAACAGGGAGCAAAGGCAAGAGAACGATCCAAATAGAGGGATTGGCACAAGCGAAAAGTCCTGAGGTGGGAGAGAGCACAGTAAATCGGAGAGACTGAAAGAAGCCTGGCCAGCATGGCACTTCTGCTTGGGAAGGTGGTATGAAATGAGACTGCACAGCAAGTCAGGGGCAGCCTAGACTATTTGGGTGTATTAAGATGTTGGTCTTAATCATAAGAGCGGTGAAGCACTCCCAGATAACTCTTAGTTGATTCATGTGCTATTCAGTAGTGTTGTTGGAGACAAAAACATTCATTTCAATAAGGATAAACTCTTGGAAAAAATATTTTAGAGAATTAGATTCTATGATTTCAGTTAAATAAATCAGCATAGTTAAACAGGTAAAATGAAGTAGGTTTTTCTAAAACAAACAAAAAGAAACATATGTTGTCCTATTTCATTGAGTACCTCCTAAATGGAGTAAATTTGAAAATTAAAACATCTTTACCCATTCTTAACAACTAGTATTGAAGTGTTGAAAAACATTTAGGTAGGAAAAAAATGGTTGGAGAATAAGGAAAAGAACAGATCATTCACTGTCTACTCAGATAATTCCCTGGAGTTCTAATTTGTCTTTTCAGATATCAGTCATGTGATAGTAAGAAAATAACAATTCCTTCACTCTTCTATTTTTTAGTTTTTTTATTTTTGGCCACGCCACATGGCTTGTGGGATCTTAGTTTCCTGACCAGGGATTGAACCCAGGTCCCTGGTAGTAAAAGTGCCTAACCACTGGACCACCAGGGAACTCCCCCAAATTCCTTCACTCTTGAATGCTACGCTGTTTTCTAGCCAAAGCAGTGTAAGTGTGCATTGTTAGATATCACAACAGCTGCTAAATGTTACAATTAGAAAGCAGACTTTCATGATGTCAAACTTAGGTTTAAGACTGTTCCTCTTTTAAGCTTCCTCAATCTCTTCCTTAAATGTTGATATTTCAGATTGTCAAAATTTCTTGTGTTCTAGAAGATAATCTATAATAATATACATTTTGTTAAAAAATTAAAGTAAGATTGTTTTTCCAAGAATAAGGATGGGTTTATGTTCCTTTTCTCCCATATGGTCCCCTAGGTTTTGAACCCATTGGAATAATGGTATAATAATAAATATAATAAATAGCCATGGAACAGAACAAAAAGAAATGAAGTAATGAGTGTCATAGAGATTACACCATGATGACTATAGCTGTATGAGTGTAGGCATCAACCATAACTTTGAGAAGTACTCATAAATTAGCATATAAAGTCCTCCTTTGAAGGAAAAAAAAATATTTACCCTTTTTCTGGCATCATGAGAGGTGGAAAGCAATAGAAGAGAGGGATCAATAATCTTCCTGGTTGCCAAGTATGGCAATAATTGACTATTGAAATTGCTGTTTACTTGCTGGTTCTTTGTGAAATAAAGAAGTGGAGGGGGGCTCCTGTTCTGTTACTTACTAAATGGTTAACCTTAACCCAGATAATATGCCATTACGTTGTCTTTACACAATGATGTCACTGTGTACTCATGACTTATAATCAGTCACTTGTGTTAAAAGAGTAAGTAACTTAGTGTTAGTACGTTGTGTTTACATACCATTCTGGTTTTGTGGTTAATGTTTATGAAGGTTGTCTTATCATTTTTAGCAGCTTCTTAAGTGACTGCAAGGACTTAGTGCATACTTGCCATGTTGGAAGGGTTATTTGCCAGTTAGTCTCCCTGTACAGTTCCCCCACTCCCTGCCCCAGCACACATGCATGGTATCACATAATTACTCCAAATAAGAGAATAAGCAAGGTCTCTCAAAATTAGAACAGTTACACTTTATGTGGAAAAGTTTGGTTTGGTCTGCTTTGATTTGGTTTGGCTTTGCAAAAGAGGAGGTGGAGAGATTGGCAGGAGGTGCTGGAAGCCATTTTCATGGTTTAGAATTTAGGGACTTCCCTGGTGGTCCAATGGTTTAGACTGCACTTCCAATGCAAGGGCCTCAGGTTCAATCCCTAGTCAGGGAACTAAGATCCCACATGCCACATGGCCAAAGAAAAAAAAACATGATTTAGAATTTAATACACATGCCATTTAACTTTTGTCAGTTTTCTCTGTAATATTTAAAATCTCCTCTGTTTTCTAAACAGCTTGGTTGTTTGATCAAATGAATAATTCATTTGTTTTAAACAGGTCAAAGTGAAGATGTTCTTAAAGGGTCCCAGATCACGTATGTTACAGGTGTAGAAGGGGACGATGTTGTGTCTACACAAGTAGCCACAGTAACCCAGTCTGGGTTGAGTCAACAGGTTACACTCATATCCCAGGACGGGACTCAGCATGTAAGTACCCACCAAAAGTCAAACAAGTTAAATAATATTTCTCTGAGCCTGGGCTTGAAAGGCAGGTTGGGTCCCAATTGAGGAAAGCCTTGAATTGGGGCACAGAGTTTGGAGTTTAGCTTGTAGGCAGTGCTGGATCTCCTGGAGGCTTTCTAGTAGCCTGTTGAAAGCGACTACCTGCAGGGAGATTAGTAAAGAGAGAAGGTTTGTGACTCTGTAGAATTCAAATGGTGTTATGGGTATTGTTCAAATGTGAGGTGGTGAAGGTCAGAACCACAGTGAAATTGAGGGCTTGAAAAGTAATAGATCCATATGAAACCCAATTCAGAGAAGGGATAGGATTGAGAAGTCAGCAGAGGTTTGGCTGAGGTGACGAGGACATCATTAAAAGATCCTGGCAAGTCAGTGATGGGCACATCTGTAAAATTTCCAGAGTGTGACTCTCTCCCTACCTGGAATCATGGGAGTTCACTTAACTAGCTTCACAGAATTAATAGAAGAGGTATCTTGATTTCCCCAGGAAAAGCAATATAATGGCTGTTGTTCAATAGTCAAACTTTTCATTGTTTTCTAGATGCCACTAGCCTAAAATAATTCAGACTTGATTTCATTTTTAAGCTCTAGCTAAGGTTGTCTTAATAACTGGTGGAAATAGACATATGGGGTTCTTTATCCTTCTATATCTACCTCTTCCATGGAGAACTCTCTTCTTACCTGTCTCTCTCGGACCTTTACCTCCCATGATTAATTTGCCCTCTGTGTTGATAACTGTTAATGTGCTGATGTTAGCTAGAAGGCAGAACGTATTCAGGATAGGAAAATAAAAAGCACTTGTACCATCCCATTCATTCCTCTTCCCCTTACTTTTGACATCACTAATTCTACACAACACTCTTTGTCCACTGATTGGCATATAAGATTTAACATATTTACTAACACAATTTTAATTCAGCATCAACCCTAAGCCTTTTTTAAAAATTAGGTCATCACAGATAGGCTCTGTGGAGGTCATTTGATCTAACTTCCTTCCCTTCCTATACTGGAGAAATTCCCTCTACAGCAGCCCCCATATAGATGAGGCAGTTTCTCTCTGAAGAGACGGTCTGTTCCATTGCTGGATAATTTGAGGGTTTATCAGACTGAAACTTACCACTGTGTCATCCACTCATGGCTTTTCTCTGACCATATAGAATGTGTCTAATCCCTCTTCATATGTTTTAAAGCAGCTATTTTCCCCATCCCAATGTTGTATTTTCTCTAGATATAACCTTCCCATTTCCTTTAGGGATTTCTATTCCATTCCTTCGGTCAATTAAAAAACAAACATTTATTGAACCCAATGACAGATATTTTGGTAAAGTTAGTGTGGGGGGTACTGGAAGGGGGGGTATCGTAGTCTAGTAGGAGAGGGACGTTCCTAAAATGAAAAATAATTTCTCATAATGATGGGTATATAATCAACAGGTATGTAAAGTGTTGTGGCAACCTGGAGGAAGGGGTAAATGATGCTTCCTGAAGGAATCTTGGAGGCCCTTGTAGAGAATGGCCATTCAGCTAGATCTTGAAGAATTTTTATGAGTTAGCCAGGCAGAGAGTGAAGGAAAGGGCAAAGTCACAAAAATATAACAGAATATGACAGTCCCGGGGATGCAAATGATCTGTTGTGGCTGGAGTGCCAGATTTGTGTGCTGGTTTGGAAGTAGTGAAAGATGAGTCTGGAGAAGCTGTTTAAGGCCAGATGATGAAAGGTCATGAGTGCCATGTAAGAAGTCTGAACTGTAGTGATGGGGAGTCACTGGGGATTTGAGCAGGGAGCATAATGAAATTTGTTTGTTTTTTAGAAAGGTGACAAGGTAGAGGATGATTAGGGACGGGTTAGACTAGATATTTGGAAAGACATTGTATTGTAGAAAATTAGATGGGAGAAAAATAGGGGTCTAAATTGGCAGTAGAGATGGAGAGGAGTAAATGCATTTAAGGAATATTCAGTTTTTCCAATAAAGATTAAAAAAAAAAAGCAATATGCAGTTTTTCTGATGACCTCTTTCCATTGTAAAATGCTTATCTGCTCCCAGAGTAGACTTATACAAGGATTAGGCCTAGCCCTTAATAAAGACTGCCAGATAAAACAAGAAACATTGCCTGATTGTAAAATGCATTGTATTGCAGGTGAACATATCTCAAGCTGACATGCAGGCCATTGGCAATACCATCACAATGGTAACACAGGACGGAACGCCCATCACAGTACCTGCTCATGATGCAGTCATCTCCTCAGCAGGAACACACTCTGTTGCTATGGTTACCGCTGAGGGTACAGAAGGGCAGCAGGTAATTGCTTTTTTCTTTTATATCAGTCAATACATATGTCAATATCAAAACCGTTACATAGATGTACAGTGTGATATAGTGGTTAAGCACACAAACCTCAGATTGAATCCCAGTTTTACAACTTCTTAGCTACATAACCCTCTGAGTCTCAGTTTTTCCTCATCTGTAAAATAGGAGTGATTATTGCATCTACCCCATGAGGTTAATAGAAGGATTAAGCAAGATAATGCATATAAAGTAGTCAGCCCAAGTATATATTAAGTGTTCATTAATGGTTGCTCTTCCTATCATCATTATCATCATCAGATACTTAGAAAAAAAATTCATTTGCAAAATTTAATTTTTTGAATATGTAATATATTCACATAATTCAAAAGTCAAAAAGTATATACAGATAGGCAGTGAAAAGTCTTCTTTCCACCCCTGCCCCCATAGAGATAATCCACTTTTATCAGTTTCTTGCGTAATTTTCCCAACAACTCATTAAGCATATACAAACAAATACAAATAAAGTCATCTTCCCCTCCTTCCCTTTGTATGATAGTAAATTCTATACTCGTCTTCACCTTTTTTTTTTTAACCTTAATAATACATCTAGGAAATCTTTCTATTTCATTTTATAGAGAGTTTCCTCTTTTTTTTTTTTTTTTTTCCTGCCATGCAGCATGGCTTGAGGGATCTTAGTTATCGTAGTTCTCCAACCAGGGATTGAACCCGGGCCCCGGCAGAGAAAGCACCGAGTCCTAACCACTGGACTACCAGGGAATTCCCTCCTCATTCTTTTTTTAAGCTATATCATATTCCACTGTATTGGACATGCCATAATATATTTAAAGTCTTTTGCTGTTTCAAACAACACATAACCTTGTGCACATGTGATTTTGCATGTGTGTGAGTACATCTGCTACTAGATAAATCCCTAGAGTGGAATTGCTGGGTGAAAAAACATATGCATTGGTAATTGTGATAGATATTCCCAGACTTCCTTTCTAGGGTTATACCCATCTACATTCCTAGCTGCAGCCTTTGAGAGTGCCTCCTCCCCTTCTGACAGTCAATATAGTGGTAAAACCTTTGGATTTTTGCCAATCTAATGTATCTCTTTGTAGTTTAATTTTTCATTTCTTTTAAAATAAATGATATTGGTTAATAACATTTAAAAACCCTTCTTGTGCTATGCTGAAGGCAGTGCGGGGTTTCACTGCAGCTGCCTTACCCTGTTCAGTGAAAAAGTCTGTAAGTTAGTAGCTGTCATTCTTCCTAAATTCGGTTATAGATTCAATACCATCACAATAAAAATTCCAGCAGGAATTTTTGAAGATACAGATAATCCGATTCTAAAATTTACATGAAAATACAAAGGACCTAAAATAGCCAAAACAGTCCTGAAAAAAGGAACAAAATTGAAGGTTTTCTACACCTTGAAATAGAAAACTCAGAATCATAAAGCTTCTAGAAGAAAAGTGAATGTTTTTGCAACCTTAAGGTAAAAATTTCTTAGACAGGATACAAAATGCACTAATAATAAATTTTTTTCTTTTCTGATAAATTGGACTTCTTCAAAATTAGTTCTGCTCACCAAAGACAATGTAGTAAAAGATTAGATAAGCCCCAAACTGGGAAAAAATATTCACACTATATCTGACAGTGGACTTGTATTGAAAATATATGACAAACTTCTATAAATCAATAATAAAAAGGTGAACAACCCGTTAAAAATGAGCAAATCAGGGGCTTCCCTGGTGGCGCAGTGGTTGAGAGTCCACCTGCCGATGCAGGGGACATGGGTTCGTGCCCCAGTCTGGGAAGATCCCACATGCCGCGGAGCGGCTGGGCCCGTGAGCCATGGCCGCTGAGCCTGCACGTCCGGAGCCTGTGCTCCGCAACAGGAGAGGCCACAACAGTGAGAGGCCCGCACACCGCAAAAAAAAAAAAAAAAAAGATCAAATCATCTGATTGCTTATTTGAACAGACCCCTCACAAAAAAAAGGTACATGAAAGGCAATAACACAAAAAAGTGCTCAACATCTTTAATCATCAAAGAAATGCAAGTTAAAATCACAAAGAGACACCATTTCAGACACAGGGAAATGGCTAAAATAAAAAAGACAAACAAAACCAAATGTTGGCAAAGAAATGAAGCAACTAGGACATTCAACACACTAGTGAGAGTATAGAATGTTACAACCATTTTGAAGAACTGTTTGGCAGTTTCTTATGAAGTCGAACATACCTCTACTCTATGAGTCAGCAATTCCTTCTAGAATATATACCATATGATTCCACTTACACGAAAGCCAAGAACAGACAAGACGATCCATGGTGACAGAAATCAGAAAGTGCTGCTTGGCTGGGGAGGAAATTGATGGAATGAAATATGAAGGAACTATTCTACATCTTGTTTTAAGTGGTGGTTTCACAGTTGTATCTAACTGTCAAAACTCAACAGAACACCTAAGATCCATGCATTTTTATTGTTTCTAATTTTACCTTATGCCAAAACAAACAAAAAACGCAGCCACTAGCTTTCAGGCTGTCTTATGGAATGGTCCCACCTAATCAGTTTGCAGTCATTTCCGTGGCTCTGGGATTCCTGGATGGGTTTATAGCCCAGCTTGGGTAAATACACCTTGTACAGTTGCAGGTCTGGAAAGATAGTGACCCTAAAGCACACATTCTTATGTAGCTTATCTGTAGCCTGTGAGCTAGAAAAGTTCTCAAGAGAGAAGGCTTTGAGGGCTAGAATGAAGCCAGGCAGCTTCCAGCAACTAGGGATATCACAACAGGGATGGGGTTTCACTTGAGGACCTGCTGCTGCTACTGTTCCTTCTGCTGTTAACTACATGTAGGCCATCGGGCAAAAGTTGGCTATCCACTGGGGTGTTTGGACCCCACCTATGAATTATCTGTAACACTTAAATTGGTTGTAACCATTTCTTTACATGCATGGGAAGAAAGTAGTCAGTCCTTCCCTAAGTCTTTTTTTTTTTTTTTTTTTGGTCGTTAAGGTAATTGCATTTCTGAGACTCATTTTTCCAGGTGCCTTTGGAAGCCTAGTTAGCAGGTATAGACTAAAGAGTCAGTGCTTTCCATCTATTTTAGTTAGTTAATTTCAGATTACAAAAGTAATACATATTCCCAATGGAATAAAATAGAGAATCTGGAAATAAACCCTCACATATATAGTCAACTAAATTTTGACAGTCAGAATTTGATCTTTCAGTGGGAAAGGGCTTTTCATTTGTCTTTTCAACAAATGGTGCTGGGAAACCTGTATATCCACATGAGAAAAAATAAAGTTGGACCCTTATCTTATACCATATATAAAAATTAGCTCAAGATGGATTAAAGACCTAAACTTAAGAGCTAAAACTATGAAACTCTTAGAATAAAACATAGGTGAAAATCTTCATGATCTTATTTCTTATGTATGATACCAAATGCACAGGCAATGAAAGAAAAAACAGATGAATTGGATTAGGAGATTATTTCTTACATATGACACCAAAATGATAAGTGATGAAAGAAAAAAATTAATTGAACTTCTTCAAAATTAAAAACACTTGGAAGTTCCCTGGTGGCCTAGTGGTTAGGATTCCAGGCTTTCACTGCCGTTGCCCTGGTTCAATCCATGGTCGGGGAACTGAAATCCCACAAGCCACGGGGAACGGCTAAAAAAAAAAAATTAAAAACACTTGTGCATCAAAAGCCACTACCAAGAAAGTGAAAAGACAATCTACAGAATGAGGGAAAATATTTGCAAATCATACATCTAGTAAGGGATTAATATCTAGAATATATATATATATATTTTTTTATTTTTTTAGGATTTTTTTGATGTAGACCATTTTTTTTTTTTTGATGTAGACCATTTTTAAAGTCTTTATTGAACTTGTTACAATATTGCTTCTGTTTTGGTTTTTTGGCTGAGAGGACTGTGGGCTCTTAGCTCCCCGACCAGGGATCGAACCCTCACCCTCTGCATTGGAAGGTGAAGTCTTAACCACTGGACTGCCATGGAAGTCCCTAGAATATATTTTAAAATAATAAAATAAAATAATAATATTATGAGGGGGAAAATATCTAGACTATATAAAGAATTCCTATAACTCAACAAGAAAAAAGCAAGCAAACGAATTTAAAAATGAGTGAAGGGGACTTCCCTGGTGGCACAGTGGTTAAGAATCCGCCTGCCAATGCAGGGAACACAGGTTCGAGCCCTGGGCCAGGAAGATCCCACATGCCGTGGAGCAACTAAGCCCATGCACCACAACTACTGAGCCTGTGCTCTAGAGCCCGCGAGCCACAACTACTGAGCCCGTGTGCCACAACTACTGAAGCCCGCACGCCTACAGCCTGTGCTCAACAAGAGAAGCCACCACAATGAGAAGCCCACACACTGCAACGAAGAGTAGCCCCTGCTCGCTGCAACTAGAAAAAGCCCACGCGCAGCAACAAAGACCCAACACGGCCAAAAATAAATAAATTTTTTAAAAAAATGAGTGAAGAACTTGAATAGACATTTCTCCAAGAAGATTTACAGATGGTCAATTAGCACATGAAAAGATATTCAACATCATTATCATTAGGGAAATACAAATAAAAACCACAATGAGATCCCACTTCACCTACATTAGGATGACCGTTATCCAGAAAACAGAAAATAACAAGTTTTGGGGATGATGTGGAGAAATTGGAACTCTTGTGCATTGCTCATGGGAATGTGAAATGGTGCAGCTGCTGTGGAAAACAGTGTGGCAGTTCCTTAAAAAGTTGAACATAGAATTACATATGATCCAGTAATTCCACTTAAAGGTATCTACCCAAGAGAATTTGAAACTAGAGACTCAAACTAAAAGTCAGCTATTTACCTTGGTGTTAAAATAACCAGTCTCAACATTTAAGACTATTTACTTCATCTTTTTTTCTGTGTGTATGCATATGTGAACAAAGTTAGGATTATAATACAATTTTGTATGCTTGTCATCCACTTAACACTACATCCTGAGTACTTTCTCATATCAATTAAGTGTTCTTTTTTTAATATTTTATTTATTTATTTATTTATTTGGTTGTGCTGGGTCTTAGTTGCGGCAGGTGGGCTCCTTAGTTGCAAGCTCACCTTTTCCTTAGTTGCGGCTCACAGGCTTCTTAGTTGTGGCATGCATGTGGGATCTAGTTCCCTGACCAAGGGTTGAACCCGGGCCCCCTGCATTGGGAGCTTGGAGTCTTAACCACTGTGACATCAGGGAAGTCCCTAAACATTCTTTTAAAAGGATTTTTAATATTTACAAAATAATCCATAAAATGGATATACATAACATTAACTCATTCCACATTCATAAATTGTTCTGCAAGCCCCTTGATTATTTTCATAGGAAACAAATTCTAGACATGGAATTATTAGATTAATGGTATGAACTATTAATTATTAATGGTATGAACTATTTTAAGTTTCTTGCTACATATTGCCAAATTATTTTCTGGAAAGTTTTAGCAATCATGCCATGGATCTAAAAGTGTTCTTGTTTTCACTGTATTCTCATTAGGATTAGCATTAGGATTTTTTTTATATATTTGCATAATTCACAAGCCAAGGATAAATTATATTTTTACTTTCATTTGTTTGGTGAGGTTGAACATGTTTTTCATATTAGCCTGAAATCTGTTTTTTCTTCATTGAGGTAAAATTTATATACAGTGAAATGCACAGGTTTTTTGTTTGTTTGTTTGTTTGTTGGGTTTTTTTGGCCACAGCACGCTGTTTGTGCGATCTTAGTTCCCCAACCAAGGATTAAATCCGGGCGCCTGACAGTGGAAGCACAGAGTCCTAACCACTGGACTGCCAGGGAATTCCCTGCACAGATCTTAAATTTACAGTTCAGTGAGTTATTAAACATACACACCCATCCCATCCCAAACAGGATCTAGAACATTTCTATCACCCCAGAAAGTTCTCTTGAGACCCCTTCCAGTCAGTCTCCACCTAGTTATTCTGATTGTATTATTTTGTTTGTTCTTAAACTTTGCATAGTGGAGCCAGAGTATGAACTCTTCTGTTTTGGGGTTTTTTCTTTTAACATAATATTTTGGAGATTTATCCATGTTCTTGTTTATAACATCAGTTCATTGTTTTTTATTGCTGAGCAGTATTCTGTGGTAGGAATATATCACAATTTGTTGATAGATTCTCCCCTTGATGAACATTTGGGATGCTTCCAATCTTTGATTATTGTGAATAAGGTGGCGGTGAAAATTCTAGTACAAGTATATTTGTACACATATGGTCTCATTCTCTTAGCTAAATACCTGTTAGTGGAATTGCTGGGCCATGGAGTAGAGGTATATTTAACTTCATGTGAAAGTGCCAAACAGTCCTCCAAAGTGGTTTGACCATCATACACTCCCATTAGCAATGTATAAGACTTCTGTTTGTTTCACAGCATCAACATTTTGTGTTGTTACTTTAAAAAATTTTAGCCATTCTAGTGGATGTGAAATGATATATCATTGTGGTTTTAATTTGCATGTAGGTTGCTTAATTTCTTAATATCTGGTACTTCTCTAGATACCTGTTCTTTTTTTTTTAATAAGGAAATGTGTTTTCTTTTTTTTTTAAATAAATTTATTTTATTTTCGGCTGCATTGGGTCTTCATTGCTGTACACGGGCTCTTTAGTTGTGGAGAGCGCAGTCTTCTCATTGTGGTGGCTTTTCTTGTTGCGGAGCACAGGCTCTAGGCACGCAGGCTTCAGTAGTTGTGGCACGCAGGCTTAGTAGTTGTGGCTAGCGGGCTTAGTTGCACTGCGGCACGTGGGATCTTCCCAGATCAGGGCTCAAACCCATGTCCCTTGCTTTGGCAGGTGGATTCCTAACCACTGTGCCACCAGAGAAGTCCAAGATACCTGTTGTTCTTGATTTTTAATTTAAATCTGTTACGGTCAGAGAACATATTCTGTAAGATTTCATTATTTTGAAATTTGAGACTTGTTTTCCCTGTGTCTTTCATTGATTTCCCATTATATTCCATATGTATTTGAAAAGAATGTGTGTTCTGCACTTGTTGGGTGTAGCATACTACACATTAGGTTAAGGTGGTTGATAGTGTTGTTCAAATATTCTATAACCTTATTAATCATTTCTGTATTTGTTCTAGTTACTAAGAAAAAGGAATTAATACCTCCAACTATGATTGTGGATTTGTATTTCCCTTTTAGTTGTTAGGGGTTTTTTTACTTCCAGTATTTTAAATCTCTGTTATTAGGTGCATACATATTTCATTTTAATTCCTCAAATAACTTCCTAATTATACCCTTCTGTGTTACTTTTTTGTGGTTGCTCCAGGGATTAAAATGTGCATCCTTAAGGTATTGAAGTCTACTTAGACTTAACATTGTACTACTTTACATAAAATCTAAGAACCTTGCAACAGTATATTTTCATTCATGCCCCTACTCTTTGTGCTGCTGTAATATATTTTACATTTACATGTTATAACCCCGGCAATGCAACATTATATTTTAGCATTAAACAGTTAATCTTTTAAGTAAGTTATAGGACGACAGGAAACATAATATTTTATACTTACCCACTAATTTATCATTTCCAGTGCCTTTTATTCCTTTCTGTACATTTGAGTTTCCATATGGAATCATCCCTTTGGCCTGAAGGATATGCTTCAGCATTATTTGTAGTGCAGATCTACAGTGACAAATTCTGTTTTTGTTTATTTGAAAATATATTATTTCACCCTTCTTTTTGAAACATTTTTGTTTTGAAGGATATTTTTGCTAGATATGGAATTTTTGGTTGGCAGTTAATTTTTTTCTTTCAGCACTTTAAATTGTCTCTGTCCTTCATTGTTTCTGATGAGAAATCTGCCATCTTCATATCATTGTTCCCCTGTATATAATATATCAGTTTTTCTCTGGCTATTTTCTAGATTTTTTTAGCAATGTGATTATGGTGTGATTTTCTTTGTATTTATCTACTAGGTTTCTTTTATATAATTATAAGACAATATATATAATATTATAAAACATTATATAATATTTTGTAGGGTATTTGTTTTTTACCAGATTTAGGAAAAGTCTGGCCATAATTTCATCAAAAGATTTTATTCTGCCTCATTCTGTTTCTCTTTTCCTTCTCGGTCTCTAATTATATGTATATTAACTTGGTATTGTCCCACAAGTTGCTGGGGAGCCATTCTTTTTTTTTTTAATCTTTTTTTCTTGGTTCTTCAGATGGATAATTCCTATTGATCTTAGAGTTCACTGACCTTTTCTTTTGACATCATCATCTTCTATTAGGCCCATTCAGATAATTTTAGATATTCTCATTTTTGATTGTAGAATTTACTTTTTTTTATAGTTTTCATTTATTTACTGAGATTTCCTCTTGTATGCATTCCATAAACCTTTTAACATATTTATAATAACTGTGTTAAAGTCCCTGTTTACTAATTCTAACGTTTTGGTCATCTCGTGGTCTGTTTCTACTGACTTCATTTTCTCTTGACTCTGGGTTACATTTTCCTCTTCTTATGTGTTGTAATTTTTTTATTGTATTCTGAACATTATGGATGATACATTATAGAGATTCTTAATTTTGTTATCTTTCTCTGAAGAATGTTCATTTTGCTTTGTCAGGTAGTTAAGTTACTTGTAGAGGCTGGGTTTTATACTTTATTAAAGTAGTTCTGTTTTAGTTTTGCCATTTAGTCTCAGGGTGAATCTTCAGTCCTGGGATACAATCTTTACTCCTAAAGTGTGGCTCTTAGGGTTTCAATGGAAAGCCTGAGGTATTTTCCAAACCCTTCTAACTTGGTGGGATTGAAGTTCTAAATCCTGTCTGTCCTGTGGTATCGCTGAAATCTCTTCTCAGCTTTTCAGCCTTCTAGCTGCTGCTTTCTACCAGATTTATTGGAACCCCCCCAACATGTTTGCAGTTCTGAGGTCTTAAAGAATTGAGGGGAGTTTATACACAGGTTTGGGAGCCCCTTTCCCTCTGGTTTTCTCCTTTCTAGGATATGCCTCTCAATACATAGCCATTCTGGCAGCCATAGACTCCATTATCTCTGATAGCTTAAGTTGCCCTGTGCTGCTCAGACTGGTGAGTGCCCTCAGTGGAAAAGCTATTTAAACATAGATGTGACCCAGTGTGGTTCTCTTCTTTTAAGAATCCCCTCCATTTCCTGCCTGCTTTTCATCATTCACCACTGCCTTCAAATGGTTGCTTTTTTATATTTTTTTCCACACTTTATGATTTTTATCTGCAGGAAGGGTTAGTCCAATATAAGCTATTCCCCCACTGCCATACTGAAATTTGTTGCTGGACTATGGAACATTACTGGAATTGATCCAAGCTGAATATCTATTAGCTCTAAAATCTAGCATTTTTAATGGATTAATGGCCAAGTAAAATAGTAGTTTCAGTTTTTAACTTATTCTTTCTCTGAGTTTGGCTGGACAAAATTCTTAAATATATAACAGAAGTAATTGATGCCATTTTCTTTGTTATCCACATAGCAAAATCTATATTTGTGGTTTAAGAGCCACAAAAGCACTTTTAACCACTTTGACTAGATGCTTCAGGAACAAGATGGAAAGATTCCATGGAATCTAAAAGAGGAAGTGAGTATAACAAGATGTGTTGCTTCAAATTCCCTGGCGGTCCAGTGGTTAGGACTCTGTGCTTCCACTGCAGGGGTCATGGGTTCGATCCCTGGTCAGAACTAAGATCCCTCAGGCCATGGTGAGCCCCGCCCCCAAAAAAAAGATAGTTGCTATTTTGTCAGTAATGGTACTGGTACTTTGTTTTCCTAGTTAATGGAAATCTTTTTTTTGTTGTTTTTTTTGGCAGCACCATGCAGCTTGCTGGGATCTTAGTTCCCTGACCAGGGATCGAAACTGGGCCCTTGGCAGTGAAAGCACCGAGTCCTAACCACTGGACCGCCAGGGAATTCCCAATGGAAATCTAACTTTATTTTTAATTCTTTTGTCTTATTTTTTATTTTTAAAATTTTTAATTGCTTTTTATTTTTTTAATTTTTAATTTTTTTATGGAAATCTAATTTTAAATGCAACAGATAAACAGGAGAAAATAGTATATCTACCAATGATCCAAACTCGGGAATAAATAGACATATGAGGTGTGAATTAGTCCACATGTGTAATCTCCCAGGCAGCCTCTTAGGGATAATAGAATCTATGCACAGTCATGTCTCTCCTGGTTAATGGAGCCTGACATAGCGAATCCACTTTTTCAGTGTCCTCTACCCTGTTTTGCCATTGGCTCACTTTATAACCTTAGATACGTCCCGTCTATCTGAGCCTCAACTTGTTCAAATAAAAAAGAGGAGTCCATGGGAATTCCCTTGTGGTCCAGTGGTTAGGACTGCTGCTTCTCACTGCCAAGGGCCCGAGTTCAATCCCCGGTCAGGGAACTAAAATCCCACAAGCTGCGTGGCACAGCCAAAAAAAAAAAAGAGTCCAGAATAGACAATATGTAAGGTCTTTTCCAGCTTTAGGCTTCTACAAGTGTATGGTCAGAAGGGAGGTTTGCCTTTTGAATTTGAAGACAGTCCCTGTGTTAAATGGATTTTAACCTATTTAAATCATAGTTTTAATTTTTCTGTGTATTTTTTAAGGTTGCAATTGTGGCTCAGGACTTGGCAGCATTCCATACTGCATCATCAGAAATGGGGCACCAACAGCATAGCCATCACTTAGTAACCACAGAAACCAGACCTTTGACCTTAGTGGCAACATCCAACGGCACCCAGATTGCAGTTCAGGTGGGTACAATGGCAACTGTCCTCCATTGACAGCAGTGCTGCTCAGCTCTCAGCCTTGTACTCTCTGCTTTATGCGTAACCTTCACAGAGGCAGGGCACAGAATCATCTGTATTACTTAGCCACATTAAGGAAATTGCTGCATTTGAAGTAGACTCAGACTAAAACTTTGTTTTCTACCATCCTTGTATATTCTAGGGGAATTTATGACAAGAAAAATAAAGCTCCTGGTATATATATATACCTGTGTGTACCTGGCCAGCTATCTTTACTCTCAGAATAAAAGTCTAATTAGGCAGGATTCTATAAAGCACTTAAGAGTTATTCCTTGAAAATGAACCTCCTGTAAACATAGACCCCAAGTTAGTCCTCTGAGAATCACTGCACAGCTGTATTTTATGGTGGGAAATGTCAGAAGACTGTGAAGAACATATTCTCTGGGAAGTCACTGCATTCAGGCAGAGAATCTAGAATGCTAGGTGTAGATTACCTTTCCTTGGGAAGATTTTTTTTTAAATGTATTTACTTGGAAAAGGGTTAGAACATACTCAGGAAAATGTCAGCTATTGGTTTTAATTTAGTTTATGGGCATAAAAGCTAAAGGCTCAGGAAGCTCTCTATCTCCACTGGAAAAGATGAGCATCTTTTGTTCCTTGCATGCGTGAAGGTTTATCAAAATCCTAAATAAAGAAACTGCATCCCCAGCAGGAATTTGTTTTTATGTTTTGTGGATCAGCAGTAGTACCTTAACAAGCCCAGGTGTCAGAGTTACAGAGAGAAATTTTACTTCTGGTATGTTATATTTCTTTGGCATCTTGACTGTGGTTTTGTGTATGTTCCTGTTTCAGCTTGGAGAACAGCCATCTCTGGAAGAAGCCATCAGAATAGCATCCAGGATCCAACAAGGAGAAACGCCAGGGTTGGATGATTAATCCTCAGAACAATGGAGCAATAAAGGAAGAGGAGCCTATCATCTTCAGGCAGCAGAGATCCATGAAGCCCGGGCCCAGGAAAATTAGAAATTTTTCATTCCTGAAACACTGTACACATTTTTATGCAAGAGTGGAGAACAATTTATTCTTGACACTTTTGTGTATATAACCCTTGGAAAAGATTTCCCAAACTGATTCATTGTGTACAAGGAAGTATGAAGTTAGGGTAATACAGTAAATTTTTATGTTACTCTTTTATCAGATTGCAAAATCCTAGAGTCTACATGCAAGACCAGTGAAGTCTTATGGAGACTTATGATGGACTTTTAACTTACTGTGAAAAATGAAAGGCTGTATCTAAAATGTCAAAGGTTCTATACATCAAACAATCATAATTCCAAAAGCCATCATGGATAATAAAGGATGTAAAGCCTTCACATATTTCCCTCAGCTAGTAGAGTGTCTGCAGTTTTTGTTCTACTGTATACTTGTCCATTTTTATTTGTATCTTACGGTTTGAAGACTATTCATTATAGTTTTCCATCCCTGTTAACTAACAGCTCTTCAAGCTGAAGTGCTAATTGTATTAGCATTACATTGGATTATATATAAAATTACAAAGTTTGGTTATTTAAAATTAAAAAGTTAAATCCAGTACTTTGGTTTTGTTAAAAGATTTTCCTTAGCGTTCAGTTTCTTGTTACTGTTTTTTAAAAATAATAAACTATCAAAGTTTGACCACAGGCTGGAGCCCGGGATAATAGTGCTGTAATTGGAAATGGCTTTACTCTGAAAATTAGGTTAGTGGGTTGGTGTAAATTATTTATTTTTGCTTATGTACTTTTGTTTTAAAGCTTATTTACCCTAAAGTTTATTATTAATTTTGAATACAGCAATTTTTTAAATGTTACCTTTATATTTGTTTCATTAAATTGGTATGGAGGTGGGGGGAAGTGTTGTAGAAAATATCACAAACATAATAAAATACAACACATATATTGAGAGTATATTGTGTATCAAGCACAAAATAAGTACTTTTCCATACATTTTTATCTACTCATAACAATTTTGTGAGCTATGTGGGATTTACTACTCCTGTTTGTACATAGGAAGCTGAAGGTCCAAAGAGGTTAAGTGTCTACCCAGGCCTTACAGCTGTGGTGAGGCAGGGCAAAGACTTAAGAATCCAGACTTTCTGACTCCCAAGTCCAGGGTGTTTTTTCACCACACCACAACTGCCTTCTCAGATGATAACCTGTGGCAGAGATTTTCAAGATGAGCTTTGGTGATCTCGATTGCCCAATGACCTGAGCACCTGAAAAACCATCTCTAATGTTGGAAAATCAGTGTGGGGTCTACCAAGGTCCAAAAAAAGGGGGGGGGGTGTGTGAGGGTTGTCCTGCAACAATCACTTCTTTGCTGTTGTTCACCATGCTTTGTTTGCCAGGGAGCTGAAACGTGGCTGTTTTTCATTTCAAGCCTTACAGTAAAAAGGAAAAAATGTGCTGTTTTATTTAATATAAATGTTATCTTTGATCAGGTTCTTTGAAGTCTTGCTAAAAAGGGTCATGATTTAGTCATTTGAAATGGGAAACCCTTCAGGGTTGGGCGGGGGGATTGGCTGCTTTCCCTTCAAAGCTCTTCATAGATAGATAACATTAGAAAAGGTCTCAGTCACCCACCGTCTCAGTCTCCATTCTTTTTTTTTTTTTTTGCGGTACGCGGGCCTCTCACTGTTGTGGCCTCGCAGGCTCAGCGGCCATGGCTCACGGGCCCAGCCGCTCCGCAGCATGTGGGATCCTCCCGGACCAGGGCACGAACCCGTGTCCCCTGCATCGGCAGGCGGACTCTCAACCACTGCACCACCAGGGAAGCCCGAGGAGGAGCTTTTTATTCCGAAGCTGACTGTTCCTTATTCATACTATATGTTTTCTGACTAAGGACTTGCTCATTCGGAGGAAGAAGAGCCCGTTTCTAGCTCCACCTCTGAGACTAGGAAGTTAGAACTTAGTCTAATGCACTCAATCACTAGGAAAAATTTGAAGTTTTCCTAAACAACTCTTCAATCGGTGACAGACCAAAACTAAATTATAGACTAGTTGTAAGTACACAGCAATGAGAATGTATGATCTTCAACTGCATGTAAAAGTATGAATGATCCTCATAAATATAATGTTCAGCAAAGGAAGCTGGACCTAAGAGTGCGGGCCAAACTACTCTCATTATCTGAAGTCAGGACAGTGGATACTATTGGTAGGGAGGGGAGCTGGGGGTGAGAAGAAAGCCCAGAGGGAAGTTGAAGCACTAGCATCATGGGCATGTCCATAGGGCCCTGCACTTAGAAAGGCCCCACTGGTGGTTTAATGCTCTGCTGTCACCATCTTAAAGTTCTTAATAAAACTGGAACATTGCATTTTCATTTCTCATTGGACCCTGTAAACTATGTAGCTGTAATGTTCTATATCTTAATCTGAGTGTTGAATTTGTGAATATTCACCAAAGTGTACATATTTTGATATGTTTGCTCTTCTGTATGTATATACCTCAACATGAAGTTTAAAAAAGTTGAATTATAGATTATTTTAAAAATAAGTCAGTTGGGCTTCCCTGGTGGCGCAGTGGTTGGGAGTCCGCCTGCCAATGCAGGGGACACGGGTTCGTGCCCCAGTCCGGGAGGATCCCACGTGCCGTGGAGCGGCTGGGCCCATGAGCCATGGCCTCTGAGCCTGAGCGTCCGGAGCCTGTGCTCCGCAGCGGGAGAGGCCACAACAGTGAGAGGCCCGCGTAACGCAAAAAAAAAAAAAAAAAAAAAGTCAATGAAACATTACTTATGGAATGCAGCCAAAGTTGTATTCACAAGAGAATTCATGACCTTAAACACTTTTACTGCTGAATAAGAAAAAATAAAAGTTCATTAACAAAGCAGACAATGCAGGAAATTAGAAGGGGAAAAAAAAGTCACAGCAAAGCAAAATTTAAAGAAAGCAAAAGGAAGGAATTAATAGAGATAAAAGCAAAATGAATTATTTCAATATCAGAAAACAACTGATTAATAAATCTAAGATCTAGTTCTTTGGGGTGGGAGGAAAGCAAACAGTAAAACTGATAAACCACTAGCTAACATGATAAAAAAAAAAGACAAAACAAATATACAATGAGAAAGGGCTTATAACTATGGGTACAGAGGAAATGATGAGAAATACAAGTGAAAACTTTGCTCAGTCCTATGCTATTACAATTTAAAATCTGAATGAAATGGATAATACTCAAGGAAATATAAATTACCAACAGGGACTCAAAGACAGAAGAAAATCTAAACAGATAAATAACCATGGACAAAAGCTATCAAAAGCAATACCTCAAAAAAAAAATCTGAACCTAGACACATTAAGAGCAACATCTTTCAGACTTTCACATAATCAATCATTCTCATACTATTAAAGCTGCTCTAAAGCACAGAGAAAGAAGCAAACATTCCAGTGTTTCATGAAACCAAAGTCCTATAAAGATTGTACAACAGAAAAACTATGGACCAGTTCCATTTATAAATATAGATGCAAAATGACTAAATGAAATACATGAACATAATTTTGCAGTATGTTCTGAAAATGACTACAGTTTATTTCAGGAAGAATAGAGTGGCATAATAGAAGGAAAATCTATCATCTAATTCACCACATAAATAATTAAAAAGAGGAAAAAGCAGAATAATGAAGAGAAATGCTAAAATGTGATAGAATTGAATATTCATTCCTCATAAATATTCTGACAAAAGGAAAAGAATACTTCCCTAATATAACAGATATAAATCATGTCCACATGCACATATACACATAATCGCATCTTATTAACCAATATTATTCTTTTTTTCCAATATTATTATTATGTTTTTTTAATAAAATTTATTTATTTATTTATTTGGCTGCGTTGGGTCTTCGTTTCTGTGCAAGGGCTTTCTCTAGTTGCGGCGAGCGGGAGCCACTCTTCATCGCGGTGCACGGGCCTCTCACTGTCACAGCCTCTCCTGCTGCGGAGCACAGGCTCCAGATGCGCAGGCTCAGTAGTTGTGGCTCACGGGCCCAGTTGCTCCGCGGCATGTGGGATCTTCCCAGATCAGGGCTCAAACCTGTGTCCCCTGCATTGGCAGGCAGATTCTCAACCACTGCGCCACCAGGGAAGCCCTCCAATATTATTCTTAATATCCCCATTGAAGTCAGGAGCAAGACAGGAATGCTCTCTACCTCTCCTATAATTAGCACCATGTTCTAACCAACTGAGCTAACCAGCCATTGAACACCTCTCCTCTTATTTAATGTTGTTCTGGAAGTGCTAGCTAATGCAATTAGACAACAGAACAAAGTAAGAGTCATAAATACCAGGAAGAAGGACAGAATTATCAATTATATGATTGCCTACGTAGAAATCCAAAATAATCAACTGAAAAATTGTTAGAAGTAATCCAGGAGCACAGAACATGTTTTGTGTCTTTATTTCATCCTCGCCATTTTTCTGTGCTCTTGTTGTTTCTAACCACTGGTTTACAAGCACACAGACACACAGGGCCCTGGAAATCAGCAGAGCTTGGTAGTGGTGGGTGGGAGTTGGGGTAGGCATCAAACAGAAAGCTGGGCTGCTTCAAGAGCCTTGAAGGCAAGGCAGGTGATCCAGTCAGAATTGTCAGGAGCGTGTGTGAGCAATCCTACGTCCCAAACTGAGCTCCTGGCTCAGCTAAGATTCTGACGCTGGTAACCAGGGACAAAGCCTCTTATTCTGTGTTTAAAAGTGAGACTGTAATAAATCAGAGGGCTCCTGGAAGCCCCTTCCTTATCAGCACCTCACCACAGACTGCAGCCAGAGAACAGACCTGCAGGAAGACCAGTCCAGATGAAGTAACCAGGCTAAGAAAACAGAAGCACAGGCTCCTTTCCCAAGAGCAAAGCCAGGGGAGGGAGATAGGGAGGTGGGGAAGCGAGGAAAGGGAAGGAGGGATAGGGCATCAGTGACCAGAAAGAGAGGAGAGCTCTAGTGTGTCAGAAAAGGCAGGGTATGGGTCTCTAGGACTTGTGCCATATTCCACCTTCCCCATCCTGTTTTAGAGCAATGATTCGGCCTTTCTCTTGGCTCTCTCTTTAGTTGGTACCTAGGCATTTTGGAAGTGAGATTTTTTGATAATTTTGTATATTTCTCCAAATGTCTTCGCTGTGGTAAATATATTTACTCTAGGTTAATTTTTAAAAATCGAATCATTATACAGTTTTGCAACCTTTTTTTCGTATCTTAGATATCTTTTCATTTTGTACATATAGCTCTATCTCATTATTATGCAAACTGTGGTTACTTATTATTTAATGGACATTCGGGTGGCTTCCAATTTTTGGTATTTTAAACAATGCCTACAACACAATTCCTCCAAATCTCCATTTGGCTGATTCCCTCACTTCATTCAGATTCCTGCTCAAATGCCACCTCCTCAGAAAGGCCTTCCTAGATCATCCTATTTAAAATAGCACCTCCCTCCAACCCTCTACCACTTCTTAATCCCTGACACCTCCCTTTTTCTTTTATAGCACTTATCACTACTTGATATTTTTTGTACCTTTGTTTAATTATATATTGTCTGTCTCCACCAGAGGCCTCAAAGTTTTATGAAAGTAAGGACTTTGGTTTGTTTCACTGCTGTGTTCCTAGTGCCCAGAAGGGTGCCAAGCCCACAGGGGAATCTCATTAAGTATTTACTGAATGAATTAATACAACGATAAACATTCTTTTATATATGTTTGCAAACCTGTAGAAATGTTTACTAGCATTGCTGAGTCAAAAATTATAAATATTTAAATTGTAACAGAAATATTCAAAACAATCTTTTAGGGACTTCCCTGGTGGTGCAGTGGTTAAAAATCCACCTAGCAATGCAGGGGACACGGGTTCGAGCCCTAGTCCAGGAAGATCCCACATGCCACGGAGGGACTAAACCTGTGTGCCACAACTACTGAGCCTGCGCTCTAGAGCCCGCGAGCCACAACTGCTGAGCCCGTGTGCCACAACTACTGAAGCCCGCGTGCCTAGAGCCTGTGCTCCACAACAAGAGAAGCCACCGCAATGAGAAGCCCACACAACGCAACCAAGAGTAGCCCCCCCTTGCCACAACTAGAGAAAGCCCGCGCACAGCAACGAAGACCCAACCCAGCCAAAAATAATTAATTTTTAAAAAATAATAACAAAACAATCTCTTAAAAGTGGTACCAATTTACACCCACCCCCATAGCAGACAAGAATGCATTTCTCCAAACCCTCTGCAACACAGCATAGTATCAGTCTTTATAATCTTTCCTCTTTTTTTTTTTTTTTTTGCGGTACGCGGGCCTCTCACTGTTGTGGCCTCTCCCGTCGCGCAGCACAGGCTCCGGACGCGCAGGCTCAGCGGCCATGGCTCACGGGCCCAGCCGCTCCGCGGCATGTGGGATCCTCCCGGACCGGGGCACGAACCCGCGTCCCCTGCATCGGCAGGCGGACTCTCAACCACTGCGCCACCAGGGAAGCCCCTATAATCTTTCCTCTTGATTTTAGAATTTAAAATACATGTGGATTTTATGGTATAACAAAAAGGTAGAGGTGCCAAGTCTGACTGTCTCTGATTCCCACTCCCCTCAATCACGCCGTACAGGAAGTGTGCCCTGCAGTCCAGACTCTAGCAGCACACTGCACAACTAGCCTGGCCCATGGCTGGTTCCTGTGACACTGTCTTCATCAAGTCTCCCAGTGAGTTCTCACCCTCACCTTACCCCATTCCTGACAGGGTAGAAAGAGCTATTCTTTAAGTCAGTAGTAATACAGTCTCAGTAATGCTGGCTCTATGACTGTGTGATACAGGCATTTAACGTATCTGGGTTTCATTTTCTTCATCCGTAAAATGTGAATAAAAATACCTCTTGGAGGGTTCCTATAAAGATTAAGTAAGATAAATATGTAAAGCATCTGGCTCGGTGCCTACCATACAGCTGGCACTATAGCCTTCCCAGCTCCCTTTAAAGCACTCCAGCTTTTTGTGGCACTTAGGACATTTCCCATATGCTGACCTGTATAAAAAGTAGGGGCAGTGGGTAGGATATGGATGGTGCTTGAACATGGCACGCACTCAATAGAAGATGCCAGGTAGAGTTGATTTTTGCATTGTTTTTTTCCACGTACATATTTATACCACCAATCAGCTGATCGTATCCCACACTGCTGCGTACTCTCTACCCAACTAGCTACTGGATGAGCTCATCTCTCAATCCTGTCTGAGCTGAACAAGGCCTTTTACAGAACTTTAAAACTGACTCACCACTGAGTCATCAAAACATAGCAATACCCAAACACACTCCTGTTGCTTCACAAAAGACCAGCATGGGATGTCTGCCTTATCTCCTTTCCCTCTCCTACTGAGACTGGGCCCCTTGTCTCACTGGAGAGGAGTCATCACATCTTTTGTGTGGCAGTAATCTGAACAAAGCTGGTTTAGATAATCACAGTGTGGCCAGCAGACAACTCGTGGTCATCCGGGTCATTTCCTGTGTATGTCACTAACCCAGGAGAGGCAATTAATCAATTACCCGATTGTGTATTTAGCACCGGCATTCTGTTGGGCACTCACTTACTGATTCCTCCTGTTTATAACATTTCTGTGAAGTGACCTTTTCAGTTATTGAAACTCATGAAGAATAGAGAGAAAAGCAGCCCTTTGCAAGAAATATTGGAGAAAATGGGGCTACTTCGTTCCATTCCAGTAAAAAGAAGTTCTAAAATAGCAAATAGGAAGCATGATGTTTTGGCTAACTGCCTCACAGAGCTGTAATTTTAAATGTGGGTTGAGAACTCCTCTCTTATCTAGAAATAATATGGCCAGTGGTCAGTATTTTCTCTTGGGAAAAGTCTTAAAGTAGTATTCTTGCCACAGGCCTTACTGATTGCAGTGGACTATCAAGTCGTTGAAGATTAGGGGGGCCTGTGTAAAGGCTGAGATAACTGGGGGCAGGCCTGAAGGCTTCTTTCACTAACAAAACTGGTTATAGCCAAGGTTTTGTGTATGTACAGACACAACTGTCAAGCACCCCGGCACGGTCTCTCAGTGTTGAAGCCCTCAAGAAAAAACTGAATGAGAGGGCTTCCCCGGTGGCACAGTGGTTGAGAGTCTGCCTGCCGATGCAGGGGACGCGGGTTCGTGCCCTGGTCCGGGAAGATCCCACATGCCGCGGAGCGGCTGAGCCTGCGCGTCCGGAGCCTGTGCTCTGTAACGGGAGAGGCCACAACAGTGAGAGGCCCGCGTACAGCAAAAAAAAAAAAAAAAAAAAAAAAAAAAAAACAAAACTGAATGAGAATCTTAGATCCTCAAAGTTTTTGTACATAATCTATATAATTGCATGTAATGGAATCTTCCCTTGATCTTATATAAATGTCAGAAGGATAAATGAAAATAGTATGTTAGTAATCCTTAAAGAGTCATTAGGCATGAAAATAAATTATGCTCATTTCATTAAAATACAAGCTTTCAACTGGTCACTCTTCCCTAGCTATACTTCTCAAGTTCTTATCAATACTATCTCTGTTCTGATTTGATTATCCTTGCTGGTTGTACACAGCCTTTAACTGTTGATCCACGTTAAGCAAACTTATTTTGGTGACACCAGGAATCACATGTTGCATTTACTGAGTATAAAGCCATTAACAAGTATGAATATTCTCGAATAACACTGTTATAAGTAAAAGCACACATAACATTTATTGAACACTATTCGTAAGGGACAATGCTAGTCTCACATTTAATCCATTGAACAACTAAGGAGGAACTGGATTTGATTATTCTGTATCAGAGTAAGCTGATGAACATGTGGTGAAATGGTCAAACAGTGTCATCCATCAGAGGGTATTAAGGCAAGTGACAAAGGAGAGAAATCTAATCTATATGTGAGAAGTCAAACAGGAGCAGCGGTAGGAGTTACCACATTCTAGCCTGAGAACTGGATTCCTGGGGCCAACCAGCAGTTCGTAACAGAGCTGGGTTGAAGTGAGATGAGGTTTGCTGGGAGAACCAGCAGAAGGAGATAGGTAAAGATATTAAGCAAGATGAAGAAAGACAGTTTAACTTTTTTAGTATATTATTTGGTTTTTAAGTGAAAAACAGATTTGACCAACATGGATTTTTAAAAAAATTAGATATCTATCAGAGTAGGCTCTTCTTTAGAAAAAGTTATTATTTCTCCAGAATCAAAAACATAATCTGGAAATGATTCAGCTTTGGGTAAAATCTGGCTAGTCTTAACAAACATTCCTAGAGACTTTACATCACTGTGAAAAATTAGGTCCTAGTTCTGAAGGACTTTTCATTCAAAAGTTCATGGCTTATGTTAATGAGAATATGCACATATATTTATGTGCTGCATATATTATAAGTATTTGAGGACTTCCCTGGTGGCACAGTGGTTAAGAATCGCCTGCCGGGGGACACGGGTTTGATCCCTGGTCTGGGAAGATCCCACATGCCGTGGAGCAACTAACCCCATGTGCCACAACTACTGAGCCCTCGTGCCACAGCTACTGAAGCCTGCGCACCTAGAGCCTGTGCTCCGCAACAAGAGAAGCCACCGCAATGAGAAGCACACCCACCGCAATGAAGAGTAGCCCCCGTTCCCTACAACTAGAGAAAGCCCACATGCAGCAACAAATACCCAACGCAGCCAAAAATAAATAAAATAAATAAATTTATTTAAAAAAAAGTATTTGAGAAGGTGATTTAGGACTCTCAATTATAAATTTTCAGGGCAGGAATCTTGCTTATTTTGCTGCTAAGGAAGGTGAATAGGCTGACAACAGTGGCATGAAAAAGCCTTTTACTTGTTAAATCATCAGTCTAAAGGAGATAAACAGGTTAAGTTTGTTCTCCCAATACCCAGAGGCAAAATTTTCACTCAGTTATTACAACATTACCACAAGCCTGTGGATTCTGCAAAAGTTGCCTAGCAACATTACAGTTAGAAACAACACAGGGTAGGGAAAGAACAGGAAATTTGAATTAGATATGCCCTGGGGCAGGTGGGCGTGACCCGTACAGTGAGTGCTGTACTCTGAGGAGCATGAAATTTTAAAAATCGGAACAATCATTTAGAATTTCAGTTAGGACATTGCTGCAGTTAAACCATAACACTGTGCCTGTTCTCAGCTGGAGGAGGCAGGGGCTGGGTTTCTTACTCATTTTGGCACTTTTGTTTTAAAGAACACTACATTTTAATTATTCCAGAAACATTTATTAAGAACCTTCTTTGGGGCCAAGGCACATTGCTGGTTGCTGGAGCTCTAAAGACTAATAAAACTCGATCTCAGCGCTGGGTGGGAGAGAAGCCAGACATGTAAACAAAGAGTGTTACATAGTCCATGCCGGGTGCAGTGGAAAGTCTGGAGCCGGGAATAACTATTTTACATGGAAGTGGTGAAAGTCAAATGGTTCTTGCTCTGATTACTGCTTTTAACAATACTTAAAAAAAAAATTCCTTCTTTCCCCCAGTAATTTTATACATTTGTTGGGAATTTACCTTTCATATTCTGTGTGAGGACCTGGGTGTGAACCAAGAACTCTTCCCTTCCCATCCGGAACCAGGCCCCTTTGCCCCAGCCAATTTCAAGAACCTCCTAGTTCAGGGAAGCAGAGAGGTGGAAAAGTTAAGAGGTGACAAAACCCAAAAAATGTTAGAAGATTGTTTACCTCCAGGAAGGGGACTTGGGCTGGGGGTTGCAGGGGTAAGTCGGAGACTTCTATACCATTTGAATTAATAACATAGAGAGAAAAATAAACCAATCAACAAATATTTAAGTAAGGGCTCTATTATTCACTCAGAAGATATTGAGCACCTAACTCACATCAGAATACTGCAATAAACAAATGGAAAATGTCCCTATACTCAAGGACCTCATTTTCTAGAAGGGAATAGGAATAAACAATCAACACACTTTGAAATAGATATAAGCCTGTAAAGGAAATAAAGCAGCGTGTTGTGAAAGAGTGGGGGGGGGGGCGGCAGCATGAGCTTGCGTGCGAAACGATAGAGGATATAGGATTCCTATATGGGAGAGGCTTAGGGGCAAAAACCTCGCTCTGGAGAGGTGTTTACTCAGCTTTAAAGTTTCTGTTTACCTAGGAAGCACACTATTTTTACATACAACTCATGTTACAGATCAATAAAGAGTAGAAGTTTTCTAAAGTTATTTTTATTTACACTTCACATGAAGTGTGAGAAAATTGAGAAAATGTTAACTATCCGTATCAAAGAATTTATATTTCTCACTAGGAGAGAAGTGTTGGAGGGAGGGTGCTAAAAACCACTCCTTGGCTTTGGCCACGGATTATCAGAGAACACCTCTCTCTGATATATACAAAAGGGTTAAGTTCCAGTCTTCTGAGAGCTTAAAATTAAGTTTGGACTAACACACAAAAAAGACACATTTATACATCAGTTAGCAGATATTTGGAGAAGACAACTGTTTACCCTTCACTGCTTCTTCAGTTATGTGATCTCAGGTAATTTCCCATGTGTTTCCATTGTCAAAAACCACCTTGAGTTTAACCTTTGAAAAGTGTTAGAACATATATGGTCGGGTGTTAATATCCATAAAGTGCCACAATAAGAAAAACAGACAAGAGAGATAAATGCAAATGGCCATTAAGCCCATGAAAACTGTCCAGTGATATGAATCAAAACAAAACTACATCTACAAACATTAAGTACCCACTGATGTCCAGAATCCACCAACGGTGTACTCTAATCCACCGCTTGTGAGAACGTAAATTTTTTTTTCTGGAAGGCAGTTTGACAGTTTATATATACTTTGAGCCAGTAATTCTCACTTCTGTGAATGTATCCTAAAGAATAAAAAACAAAACACAGAGGAAAAACAACACGAGAAGGAACAATATTCATTACGGGGTTACTCACAACTGAAAAATTGTCAGAAGCTTCTATGTGCGACAGTAAGAGACGGATTAAATCACAATTTGACGTAGTACTAGAGAAATTTTTTCTCAAGTTGCTTTGAAACTTGCAGCGAGCTGAGCCAATCTGTTTTGCCAACACTTGCCCACGTGCTGGCAAACAAATATAAACACCGTGGCCGCGTGGTGGGCACTTGGTTTTGTGCTTAGGGCCCAGTGTGGTGCTGCTTTATTTACTGTGGGCAAGTGGGGGGCGGGCGGTGGAGAGCGGGGACGGCAGAGGGGACTATGGCCTGCGAGCGCTCCCCTCGCGGCGGACACACCGGCCCCTAACAGACTCTCTGGGGGAAAACTGAGGCTCAGAGGTCGCCCCGCATCCAGTGACCTCGCCTCGAGAACTCAAGCGTCCGTCTTCCGGCTGACTTCGGTATCGGCCTAACCCATTTGCACACGGTCGCAAGGGTCCAGAGGCCGGAGGCACCATTCCCGATTCAGACCTCGACCCTGCAACCAGACTCCCCACAGCCACGCCCACTGAGCCCCAGGGCCCGGCACCAAAGGGATGCGGGACAGGATGTCGGTCTCCCTGGGCAGCGCCCAAGGGCCACGGCGGTCCCCCTCTCCCCGCGACCCGCAGGGATCCCGAGGGCTACGCCGTCGCAAGTCCCGCTCCTGACTCCGGGGAGCCGGAGGGGCGGCGAGGAAGTCGTGTCCAGGCCGGCGCTCGGCTCGGCCTAGTCCAGTCCGCACCCTTCGCTCCTCCCAGAGGGCTGCCTCTGTTCCCCGGCCCGGCCCTGTCCGGGCGGCGGCGGACCCAGCTCCCAGCCATCCAGCTCGCTCATAGGACCGGAGCACTGCGCCCGCCCAGGCCTGGATCCGCGCGGAGCGGGGGGGCGGGGCGAGGGCGTGGGGGGCGGAGCCAGCAGGTTCGCGCCAAAATCGCGTAGTTGATCCCTCCCCCGCGGGCTGAGTCGCGCCCTCCTTTTTTTTCAAACCCCGGGCTGGGCGGGGATTGGTGGACTGGGCACTCACGTGGTTAACGGTCGCGGGAAGCCGCGGAGCCCGAACTTGCTGCTGGACCTGCGGAGACCCCAGCCTCGGCGCCCGGGCCCCCCCGCCTCTGCAGAAGAGTCCGCGCCGCCGCCGCCGCCGCCCCCGCCGGCCGCCGCCCCGAGAGTCCCGGAGCCGCCGCGCAGGCCCGCCGCCGCGGCCACCAGGCGCGCCCAGTCGCACGTGGCGGACCCGCCCCCTGGGCCGGCCGTGCCCTGGACTCCGCGGGCCCAGGTTCTCCGGTCCTCCGCCCCGGCCCCGTGGGCGCGATGAGCTTCCTGAGCCGGCAGCAGCCGCCGCCGCCCCTCCGCGCCGGGGCCTCGTGCACCTTGCGCCAGAAGCTGATCTTCTCGCCCAGCAGCGACTGTGAGGAGGAGGAGGAGGAAGAGGAGGAGGAAGGCAGTGGCCACAGCACCGGGGAGGACTCGGCCTTTCAGGAGCCTGACTCGCCGCTACCGCCCGCGCGGAGCCCCACAGAGCCCGGGCCCGAGCGCCGCCGCTCACCCGGCCCGGCCCCCGGCAGCCCCGGAGAGCTGGAGGAGGACATGCTGCTGCGGGGCGCCTGCCCAGGCGCGGACGCGGCGGGCGGCGGGGCCGAGGGCGACTCGTGGGAGGAAGAGGGCTTCGGCTCCTCGTCGCCGGTCAAGTCGCCTGCAGCCGCTTACTTTCTGGGCAGCTCGTTCTCGCCTGTGCGCTGCGGCGGCCCGGGGGATGCGTCCCCGCGGGGCTGCGGAGCGCGCGGGGCTGGCGAGGGCCCCTGCTCGCCGCTGCCCGACCACCCGGGCACCCCGCCCCACAAGACCTTCCGCAAGCTGCGGCTCTTCGACACGCCGCACACCCCCAAGGTGAGAGGACTCAGCTGCTGGGGCGCCCCGAGCCCGCGCCGGCCTAGCCTTTTAAAAAGGCAGTGGCGCCAGGAGCCGAGCGCGGCGCTGCCCGGGTTCGGTTACATAACCGCCGGGCCGCACCCGCGCTCGCTCTTCTGCGCCGCAACAAAAAAGTTGGCAGTCCCTCTTTTGGGCCCTGCCCAGAAGTTGTCCGTTAAGATTATGTAACTGAACAATGGGCCTCGTCTGGAACTTCATCTTTCAAGGGGGCTGATCGGCGCAGTCCAGGTGGCTGACGATTTAACGCCCGCCGAGTCGGGGCCTCCCCGAGCGTGGCAGCGGGGAGTGTGGCACCGATAACGTGGTTTGGAATGATGCTCGAGTGGTCCTGGCCCGACCACCTGACACTCCCGAGCGCCGCAGCCATCAGGTGGCTTTTAAACGCAGTGTTCTGTCCTGTAATTTGGGCGGCGTACGCAGGAGTTCGATTAAAAAAAAAATTCATGCGCTTATCGTTTCGTATCAGGTGGCCTTATGGGGGAAAGTTTGAGATACGGAGGGAGACTGCGCTTCGACTTGGGAGAAAAGGCTGGCCTTCAAGCATTTACAGTCTTAAAAAGATTCGTAAATAACTAAGGGGTAGCGTTTAAGCCTCTTTCCGGACAGAATATTTATTGGGTAAGCGTTTGTTTACACCCTTGGGTTTGCAGTTCCCAAGTTTGGTCAGCCTAAGTGTCAGGATTAGGAACGTCCAACTGTTAAAAACCAGCATTGGTGTTGTTGCCTGGACCCTCAGGCTTTCATATACCGTTAATAAGGTATCTTAAAGAAGTAGCTGTTCAGCACCTGTTTGCTGAATGGCTAGTGAGTAAGCAGATGACCACTTCTAGAACTTTAGAAGTAACACAAGATTTTAAAACGGACACTTCCCGAAATTAAGACAGGTGCCGCATTTATAAGATTAGTGCAGGAAATGCACCTTTTTAAGTGAGTCAGTTTCAGTACCGTTACTAGTCATAAACCTCAGGAAGATGTGTGCTTTTGTGCTCTACTGTTTGCTAGCCGACTTGCCCAGGGCAAGATCCCTCTGGAAGTGAGGGGAGGAGTCCTACGGAGGAGGCTTTCAAAGCCCTACTTGGATGGGGGAGGGGAGCTTTTATGGGGCTCCCTGACTGCTTTCCACTTTTAGATGGATTGAAAGGTTTTGTTAACTTTTATCCTCTAGAATGAACTTAATTTTAGTCTGCATTTATATTCTTTTTAGGGTTAGAGACCTTATTTTACTTGGCCTTTTCAGAAAAGGTGGTTAGTATCCAGCTTCAGGCTCCTAAGTTAACCACTGTTTATTTTGCTTGAAAGATAACAAAGGCTTGTGTGTTGCTTTGACCTACACATTCAGCCTCGTGAAAGCCTTGTTGAAAGTTCGGTTGAGAAGGCCAGCTATAGCACTTGGATCCTAAACATTTTTTTCCCCCTCCTAGAGTTTGCTCTCCAAAGCTCGAGGAATCGATTCCAGTTCTGTTAAACTCCGAGGTGGTTCTCTATTCATGGATACAGAAAAGTCAGGAAAAAGGGAATTTGACATACGACAGACTCCTCAAGTGAATATTAATCCTTTTACTCCAGATTCTGTGTTACTTCATTCCTCAGGACAGTGTCGTAGAAGAAAGAGAACATACTGGAATGAGTAAGTTATTTATTATTCAACAGTGTGGTTCCCCAACCACCCAAGATTGGTTTGGTATACTTATTAAAGTTTCGTTTCAACTGAATGACATGGAAGTTTATGCACTGAGAATTTTCTCCATTATTAGCAGTTCTCAGTAATCACCTGTGGAAAAGAGTGGTATGGGAAAGGAAGGAATAAAGAGCCTAGATAGTAGGAAATCTGCTGGTGTCAAAATGAGACAGGCAGAGAAGGTTGATTTCCAAAGGCTTTAATTTTTATATGTGTGGTGGTGTTGGTGTATCTAAGCAAGAACAACATTTCCATCAGTTGAGCTGTATCTTGTCATTACAAAATTAAATGCTTTCTTTTCTGTTTTCATTCATTAAATTTTCATTTTGTTATATACCTGTCAGACAAAGTTTTGGATCTCTAGTTGATGTATCTGTCAGATATGTTGATGGAAAAAATAATATTTTTCAGTTCCTGTGGTGAAGACATGGAAGCCAGTGATTATGAGTTTGACGATGAAACAAGACCTGCTAAAGTAAATAGATTTTGATTTTATTGTTTTTGAAATTTGATTTTCTACGTCTTAACAAGCTACCACATATACATGTTAAATAAGCCACATATGCAAGCTACCATATATGCATGTTAAAACATAATTTTTAGGGAGGAGTCAAGATGGTGGAATAGGAGGATGCGGAATTTGTCACTCCTCACAAGTTCATCAAAAACGCATCTACAAATGGAACAATTCCCACAGAGCACCTGCAAAACATAAGATATAATTTAAAAATTTCACACATAGTGCTATCACCATAGTGAAAAAGTCATTTTCATACCTTTGTATTTTATATGTATATATATATATATATGGATACACTTTTTATTACAGAGAATTACAATTACTGAAAGCAATATGAAGTCACGGTATACAACAGAATTTCATGAGCTAGAGAAGATTGGCTCTGGAGAATTTGGTTCTGTGTTTAAATGTGTGAAGAGGCTGGATGGATGCATTTATGCCATAAAGCGATCAAAAAAGCCATTGGCTGGCTCTGTTGATGAGTATGTATTAAAGATTTTCTCTTCTCTTTTGTTCAGTATGATGTTACAAATGTTAAGGTTTTAGGTGGTCAATCATTGAATTTAATTCTCTAATGTTTGAGAAGTTGTAATGATTTAATCAGATCCATTTCATTTTGTGCCATTAGTTCTTACTGGACTTGGAAGAATAATATAAGGGGTCTGATCTTGGAGCCTAACTTAAATTTCTTATTTCTAGTGGCATCCATGAATTCATAGTGAAGTGGAGTTTCATCTTTTCTGAATTCTAGGGCCAGCAAGCTTCCTTCTTTCTAACATTCTTTAATGGAAGTCTATGGAAAAATCTGGTACAGAGTTTTAACTCCCTCTCTTTCAAGCAAGTTGTCCTTCAGCATAATGATAGATCCAGAAGTCAAGATTCTTTTATGAACTTTCAGATAAATTAACTCAGTTCAGGCTTGAATAAAAATGATTTACCATTCTCTTAATCTCAAACTTCTAGGCAGAACGCTTTGAGAGAAGTATATGCTCATGCAGTGCTTGGACAACATTCTCATGTAGTTCGATATTTCTCTGCATGGGCAGAAGATGACCATATGCTTATACAGAATGAATATTGTAACGGTGAGTAATATAATGGTTCCCTTGTAAACTCATAAGCTCAAGAAAATGAACACCAAGGAGATACTTCTTTTTATCTAAAGTCTTGCTCTAATTCTATATATCTTTTATCTCTTGTAAATTCAAAGATCAGAAGCCTGATCTTTGAATTTCAACATGAATTTCAAGTGCAAGTAATTCTTACGTAGAAGTTAGTATTGAAAACCTTGTTCTTGCGTGCATATTATACGTATGCCTGTTACTCAAATTAAACTGATTTTCTTGAGAGGACAGCAGCCTTGCCATATATATTTTGGTATCCCTAGCACTTAACATAGTGTGTGTGGGGGATATAGTAGTTAATAATCCAGGTTCCCTGCATCTAGCCTTCCCTTTCCATTTCATTTTATGTGCTGCTAAAACTGATATTGGTTACTCATAAAATGACAGTGACTCTCCATTGATACAAATTTAGCCATTTGTTGAATCTTGCTCCCCCTTCCATCTCTCCAACCTAGTTTACCACTAGAATCCACTGAGATGTTTCTGTAAAGTAAGAGTTATGCTCTTTTAGTTCCCTAGTTGTGCCTCCCTCCCTCCTTCCCCCGCTAAAACAAGCATTTATAGAGGTTTAACTTTGGACCTTTGTATAGCTTTGAATTTCATCAGGTCCTTCAGCAATCAACGTGTGTCCTTCCTTTTTTATTAAAGCTTTACCAGAGTCCCGGCCTCACTTCTGATTCTTACAGACAGCTGTTATTAAATACTTAAATCTTTATATATGATGGATTTTTATTTCTGTATATCTTCAGTGAATATTAGAGAATTTAGAATTTAATGAACAGTCGAGTAGCAAAGATTATTTTTGTTGATTCTCATTTTTTCTTAAGACCAGCCATTTCATAGCTTGTGAATAAATAAGTGTTATAGGTAGTAGATTCAGGTTTTCTGTATTTGAAAACAAAACAGCAGTAAAAGACTCATTTGTCTTACCTGACTTCTCATTGAGTTGTCATTTTAATCTCCACCCTTGAAAGAATAAGTGCTCAGTGTACAGCATTGCTGCTATTTTGTTTCACACATCTGTTGAAATGTTTCTCTTCATACCATCAAAACATTTTTGAAGCTATCGCCCATGGCCTTGTGTTTCTTAACCTCCATTTTTTAGTAACTGCATTTAATAATAGTACAACTTTACCATAATACCTTCTCCCCTCCATATTTGCTAGATGCCGTCTCCTTTTAGTTTCTATCTGCCTCTCACCTTGTTGGATGTGCCTGGCTCTCTTAAGTATTTCAGCCACAGTCCAGATACATGGTTGTGTCATTCAGATGATTTTGAGAAAACTCTTGGGCCTGGGAGTTGGGAGGGAATGAGCCATCTTGCTAACCCTCTCAGATTACAGAGACCTTGTCCTGTAATAAAGTTAGATTATAAAATAATCTTTTGAAATAGTTTATTATTTTGGAGCATTGTAAAACACTTAAGGAATATGGATCTTTAGAAAACAAATAGACCTCTGTAAAATAGGACTGCCTCTTTGTATGGTTGTTTATTTTGCTTAGATGAAAGACAGTGAGGCTATCTAGATACATTTGTGAGCTCTTCTTTTGTTTCCCTTTTCCACCATTCTCTCCACATAAACCCTTGAATGTCCTAATAGGCCTGGTCTTTAGATCCTTTTCTACAGTTTCACAGGGAAGGATTCTGTTATCATTCATTTGTTGTGTTGATTAACTGATATCCTTTATCTTAACTGAATTTCCTTATTGTCTCAAACATCGTTTGCATTTTGAGCCTTTTTTCTTGGTTTGGTGATAGACTGAATTTCTACTCTTGATAAACAGGTGTAGAAAAATGTTGATAGATAGGGGAGGAGAACCTGAAATATCAGATCAATGGTTTGCTTTTCTCACCTCTTGCCCTTTCATCAACAAGATAGAAGAACTGGCCTAGCTGTAGTTGCTAGACCCACTAAAAAGCAGCCATGTTATTTCTTGGTAAACTTGATCTAGGACTCCAAGCTCACCTGTCTGACAGGCTTCTTGACCTGCTCCCTCCTAGACCCCTCTTCTTCCTGCAGTTCAAGATTTGTTCAAGTTAAGTTCAGAAAACATACTTAATCCTAAGTTCTCCAGGTGTGTGATTTATTTATTTATTTTAAACACATTTGACGTTTTGTTATTCGGTCTTGTTCAAATTATAGGACCACCTTTTCTGAGTAGTATATCATTGACCTGGATTTTATTACCTTGATTCTGATTTTATTATTCCCAACTAAGCTTTAAATGGAAGTGGTTTATTTATTTATTTATTTATTACAATAACTCCTTGTTTCCTCTGAGACAGAATATAAACAAAGGTTTTAAGTATAAACTTAAAGTTTTTTAAAGTATAAACAAATTAGCTAATTGGTTTGACTGATTCTATAAAAGTAGGTTATGTTCTTATTCATAGTAAGGGTAGTATAAATTAAAACGATACTAAGATACTGTTTTTTACTTACAAAATTTTTAGACTCTGTTGTTAAGTGTGTGGGAAAACAGGTATTCTCACACATTAAACATGGGAGTATGAATTGGTACAGCCTTCTCTAAGGGGCACTCTATGTGTGTGTGTTATTGCCCCAGATTTATCTTCCAAATCCCCAGATTTACATAAGCTTATGCTAGCAGAATTTAAGTATTAGCCATTTTGAAATCAGAAACTGAGTGTACTGTTATTTTATGTGAGCTTTCAGAGGTAATCAGATCTTGGCACTGATGGTGTGAATACCAACTCTAAGCTCTTTTGCCAGATAAACAGAAATGGCCCTCTCAGCTACAGAAATTTATTCTATATGTAATAAAAGTTTCCCACACACACTGTGCATGTGTATATTACATTGTACATACCCTTTGACCCAGCAGTTTGTTTGTAGGAGATATACTAAATATGTGTGAAATGACCAATGTACGAAGTTATTCCCGCGACCACAGTATGTAGTATTAAAGGCTTGGAAATTATTTCTAAATGTCCATCAATTAGGGGATTGGTTAGTGTATTACCATTCAATTATACAGTGGAACTCTGTAGACACAAGAAAGAAAGGGGTAGTTTTGTATATTGGTAGAGAATGATCTTCAAGATAATGAAAATATGTTTTCGCTTGTGTAAAAAGGAGTTGAAAAGAATACGTAAGAAACTGATAACATTGATTTACTCTGGGAAAGAGAACCAGGTGCATTGCTGAAGTATGTATTCATAAGACAGAGACTTTACATTGTACTTTGTACCCATGTGAGTGTATTACCTACTGAAAGAATAAATAAAATTTGGATTTCACAAACAGGTTGAAGAGAATAGGTCCTATATAAAATGTCACTTTCTTGGTTGTGTGTGATCATACAGTAAAGATGGAAGAAAAATAATATTTCAGGAAGAAGATGATTCTAATTTTTCTTGTGTTTGTTAGGTGGAAGTTTAGCTGATGCCATAAGTGAAAACTACAGAAGCATGAGTTACTTTACAGAAGCAGAGTTGAAGGATCTCCTTTTGCAAGTTGGCCGGGGCTTGAGGTATATTCATTCAATGTCTTTGGTTCACATGGATATAAAACCTAGTAAGTATTATAGATCCTCTGACCTGTGTTCTTTAGGGTTATAGAGAATAAATGACTTCATTAAAATAATATGGGAACATAAACATCTTACTTTGTTTTTTCATTGTTAGTTTTAAAAGATTTTTGACCCACTTATTAGTATTGTTTTATTTCCCATCACCTCTTCCCTTGTTATCCCAAATTTGAAATAACAAACTCACTTTTACTAAAAGTTAAAAATGTGCTGCATCTTATGGGAACCATGTAGTCTCGGAGTGGGACTTTGGGGAGACTAAAAGAACCTGTGTTTAAAGCCCGTCTCTTGTACTAGGCTATAGACCCATAATTTTAAATTAATGCTGGTGCCACTAACATGGTTATTAGAATAAAATGATAAATTTGAAAACATAGGTGCTACAAACCTGGAGGTATTTCTAGTCTGTAAAAGAAATAATAAAATTGTCACTGTATGACCCAGAAAACAAAATGATAGATGTATTGTGATTATAAATGTATTTAAAATGTTGCAGATAAATAAGCACTGGAGAGTTTAGGAACATAGTGGTTTTATTTTTTTTCTCTTTACCATTAGATCATTTTCAGCTAAAAATTGATTTTTATATATAAATGGCTCTAGTAGATCGACCATACTATGGCTCAGAACAACCTCATAGTATTCTTTCAAGGCTTATGAGGTTTCAAACTGAAGATGCAGTGGTACGAATCAAGGTGTAGGCCTACATAATTTTATGTTAAACTGAAACAAAATTGTATTACAGAAGTAGTAATTAGTACATTGTAGAATATTTTAAAATATAGACAAGCTGGACAAAAAGAAAAATTAAATCCCCATTCTTCTATTAATCTTTGGAACTACAGTTATAATGTCAGTGCTACTAACAGGGTTATTAGAATAAACTGAGCTGTGAAGATGCTTTGAAAACTTATGTGCTGTACAAACATGGTGGTATTTCTAGCCTGTAAAATGCCATCAAAATGTTACTGTTTTATTCAGAAAACAAAATGGTACATGCGTTTAGATTGTCTTGCATTAAAAAAAGTATGCAGGGCTTCCCTGTTGGCGCAGTGGTTGAGAGTCCGCCTGCCGATGCAGGGGACACGGATTCGTGCCCCGGTCCGGGAGGATCCCACACGCCGCGGAGCGGCTGGGCCCGTGAGCCATGGCCGCTGAGCCTGCGCGTCCGGAGCCTGTGCTCCGCAACGGGAGAGGCCACAACAGAGAGAGGCCCGCGTACTGCAAAAAAAAAAAAAAAAAAAAAAAAGTATGCAGGTGAATCCTACACTAACATTTTAGTGCAAATTCCTCTCATTTAATCAAAAATAACATCATAATGTACATACTGTTTTATAACTTTTTTTTTTTCTTGGCGGTACGCGGGCCTCTCACTGTTGTGGCCTCTCCCGTTGCGGAGCACAGGCTCCGGACGCGCAGGCTCAGCGGCCATGGCTCACGGGCCCAGCCGCTCCGCGGCGTGTGGGATCCTCCCGGACCGGGGCACGAATCCGTGTCCCCTGCATCGGCAGGCGGACTCTCAACCACTGCGCCAACAGGGAAGCCCCGTAACTTTTTTTTTAAGACAACTGTCTCTACCTTTCCATTTCAGTAAATTTTTATCTCATCTAGTAGCCAGATCATATTAAAATTTTTCCTAGTTGACCAAAGTCCTTAACAGTTGATTCGTCCAAACTCATTTCCATTTTAGGACCATGCATTACACCAGGTTAAATCCATTTTTCTTTTTTAGGTTTTACCCTTCCCCAACTTAAATAATAAAAATAATACAGACCTTGTCTTGCAAGATATCCTTTCTTCTGGGTTTGACTGGTTGCTTCCTAGCTTATTCCTTTCTCTATCCTATAAATTAGAAGTTATAACTAAAAGGTTGATGTATTTAAGTTAAACATTGTAGGCTAGGTGTTTTTAAGTTGAATTTAATGAGGTGGTGTTTTTTTTCTTTTTTAATCTATGGAAATATGTGTGATTCACGGGAATTTAAATCATTTTGCACAACTTAGTTATATGAATTATGTGAAGAATTTTTTTACATTAACTTGCTAAAATGTTTATTTTCCAAAAGGAAAAACTATATTTGAACTGATGGCAGTTAACGTGGATCAGTAAGGTTTGCCCATACTCACTCATAGCTTGTATTAAATGTCAGACAAACATAGTGGATTCTTATATTACAAGTACAAAAGTTGAAAATATTAGGGTTTGTGAAGTTTTAAATTTACAAATATCACCATAAAATAAGTTGTCCTGTAAATAAAGCAGAATTGGAAAGATGACTCTAGTGAATGTAACATTTATAACTTATATACTATATTGATAAAACTACTAAAATAAAATCTGCCACTAAAACTTACGTTAATCATGAGCTTACCTGAATTAGAAAAAAAAAAATGTGTACAGCAGAAATAATGAACCACAGAACCTCATTGGGATGTAGATGCTGTATGGTCAGCCAAACTCAATAGCTACATGACTTATTCTTTTCACACTAGCCTTGTAGCATTAGATTAAAATTTGTTCTTTGGCAGCATCACAAATTAGTATGTTAATTGCCTTTTGTATTATTTCTAAGTAATTAAAACTGCTGAAGATCAGTGTGTAGGTGACAAGGGTCTAATGCAATGGTTTCCAAGTGTTCAAGGACCAGTGCTAGGCCAGAAAATATATTCCTAGAAAATATAGTCCCAGTTCTTGTCCCCTGAGATTTTCATTCTCACTGAGTTTGGGGTAGAACACATAAGAATCTATATATTTAAAAGCTTTCTGGTTGATTCTGTTATATGACTTGTTTGTGAACTTTGGTTTAACTGTTAACTGTTAGTATGGCTAACCTAAATAACTGTTTGACAGGTAATATTTTCATATCTCGAACTTCAATCCCAAATGCTGCCTCTGAAGAAGGAGATGAAGATGACTGGGTATCCAACAAAGTTATGTTTAAAATAGGTAAGAAAGAAAAATAACCAGATTATTTCCTCAAAATAAAGAGGGAGAGGCTGGTTTGTTTTAATTCTTGACTGTATTTTTTCAATACTTCTAGGTGACCTTGGGCATGTAACAAGAATCTCTAGTCCACAAGTTGAAGAGGGTGATAGCCGTTTTCTTGCAAATGAAGTTTTGCAGGAGGTAGTTTTTCTCCTTTAAGCCATTTGCTTTGTAATACTTAACCAGTTGCTAGAAAACTATAAATGCAGATGTACTGAAATTTTATGCTAATAACTTGTAGAAAGGTAATACAAAATAGAAAGTGTAAACTGTTAACTGTGGACGTATTTAATCTAGCGAAAGTCAGTAAAGGCAAAGATTTATCATATTCAGCAGTGGTGGAGTTGCAGTAAAAGAGAAATTTCCATACACTACTGGTGGAACTTTAAAATGGCATTGCCTTTTTGGGGATCAAAGTGTTAGTATTGGGACTTCCCTGGCAGTCCAGTGGTTAAGACTTCGCCTTCCAATGCAGGGGGTGTGGGTTCGATCCATTGTCAAGGAGCTAAGATCCCACATGCCTCGTGGCAAAACGTAAAACAGCAGCAATATTGTAACAAATTCAGTAAAGACTTTAAAAATTGTCCACATCAAAAAAATCTTAAAAAAAAAATGTTAGTATCTTTCAACATTTTAAAATCATGTACGCTTTGACCCAAAATTTCCATTTCTAGGAGTCTCTCATTCAGAGATAGTCATATACAAGTAAATTGAGAATGATGTAAATATGTGTTTAGCAGTAAGGGAATGATTAAGTAAATTATGGCACATAGTTAATACTGCTATTTCAAAAAGAGTGTTGCAAAATATTTCTTGATAAGAGTTTTGAATGAAAATAGAACAAGTAGAACAAATGAAGTGTATGATTACATTGTTCTTTTTATATGTATATTTGTGTTTTATACGTATATGCGTATTTCTGACTTGTTGATATATGTATGTTTTGTATTTTCATATGAATGCCCCCAGGGGGATAGGAGTTTCTTCTGAGAGTTGAGCTGGGCTAGTGATAAAGAAGAGGCCTTTTAGAAATGCCTAAATACTTTTAGAAATGTATTTACTTTCCCACCCCAGAGTGTATATTATTTTATCATTAAAAAAATAATAATCTCCCCAAATTTAGCTTGTTCTCTGAATAGGTCCTAAACTTAAATGTGGCATTGGACATTTTAATTTCGTTTTATTTCTCACCCAAATCATCATTGAGGTGTAATCTTACTTTATTTTGGCCATTTTTATATTCCCTTAAGTTTCTTTTCTTTTTTTTTTTTTTTTTAATTTTACAGAACTATACTCATCTACCAAAGGCGGATATCTTTGCCCTTGCCCTCACAGTGGTATGTGCTGCTGGTGCTGAGCCTCTTCCCAGAAATGGAGACCAATGGCATGAAATCAGACAGGGTAGATTACCTCGGATTCCACAAGTGCTTTCCCAAGAATTTACAGAGTTGCTAAAAGTGAGCATTTTATATATGAGGCACTTTATTGACATGATTCAATATTTTATTTAATTGCATGCCTTTACATTAATTTTACTTCTCTTTTTAAGGTTATGATTCATCCAGATCCAGAGAGAAGACCTTCAGCAATGGCATTGGTAAAGCATTCAGTATTGCTGTCTGCTTCTAGGAAGAGTGCAGAACAATTACGAATAGAACTGAATGCTGAAAAGTTCAAAAATTCACTTTTGCAGAAGTAAGTGATGGGGTTTTTATTTGTTTTGTTTTTACTTTCTCATTTTTATTCTCAAATTTTAATGAGAGATGATTTAGGCTTTCCATCAGTGAGGAATATAGTGGCTTGGCATGTTATACGGTTAAAGATTGGGAATTTCTGCTTTACATTGGTATTTGACCTATAAATTTGTGTTGTTTCTAAAGTTTGAAATTATGGACTTAAAAATTTTTTAAACTTGCATATATTTGCAGTGGTGATAAGCCCCAAATTGTCACAAAAACTAAAATGAGCAGGTATCAGTTTTTTCCCTCCACACTCTCAACATAAACTAACATTTTCCTTGAAACGTTCTATTCTACTTATTTATATGAAGGGATGAAATAAATGTCGATTAGGTTAGTAGATGATTCTCATATTTGCTCTGAATGACCTTTGACATTTTTGAAAACTGGTTGGAATGATCATTCTAATTCATTTGCTTTATTGCTGCCGTTTTGATTCTAACCTAATAAAACTGACTTGAAATATTTAAAGGTTCCTTTGCCATTAGTTTGATAGCCATCATAGTTCATATAAAGAGGAAGTAGAATTTTCCTTTTGTCTGTATTATGTAAAGAGATCTTCACAATACTGTATTTTTTCTTTCCTCAGTTGCATGAGTAATGATAACATGCAAAGATCTCCCAACTGATAATGTAGTTTGTATTTGGCCTCTTAGGTTCCCTTCCTAGGATTAATACAGTAGGTGAAAAGTCTTGTTTCCTATTTTTACGTTCTTAGAGAACTCAAGAAAGCCCAGATGGCAAAAGCTGCGGCTGAGGAAAGAGCACTCTTCACTGACCGGATGGCCACAAGGTCCACCACCCAGAGTAATAGAACATCTCGACTTATTGGAAAGAAAATGAACCGCTCTGTCAGCCTTACCATATACTGAACTACTCATTTCCCACCCCCAAAAAAAAACTGTGACAAGAGGAAGCTAGGTTGAAATCACTGCTAGAATCCAGTTTGCAATTACTTTCTCAATCGGTGTCAGTAGTTTTACTGAAATATGTTTTAGGACTTTTATTTGTGAATTACAGTTGAAAGCTGTATTTTGACCAGTGCTATATCAGGCTTTTGTCTAGTTTTACCAGTCTGTCTTCTGTAGGATGTCAGTCACTGTTGGATGTTACACCAGCCTTTCCAGGGTTAACCACTGTGGTGGTGTGCTGCTTATAGTTAGCTGTTGCATTGTAATAAAAGGTATCTGTCTCTGTAGTGACTTGTAAAAAAGGACTCAAGGGCTTTATTACATACCTATTCTCCCTTTGAAAAGGGAAATGCTAAGAGACTCAGTACTCCTCAGCCTTCAATGTACCTGTGTGTCAATCTTATATTTCTTTTTTTTAAATTGTGAATTATACTTGTATATCCCACTGGGAGCACTTTGTAGGCATTGCATGCACCATGGAATGATGATTCTGTGGAAGTACTGCCTTGTGAATTTGCTGCTATTTTAGTTGTGTCTTTGCTGTAAAATTGTAGCATTAAACAATCATCGTTGTTAATAGGCTTTCTTTTTAAAACAATTATGTGAAATATATAGCTGCTCTTGATGAAAAGCAGCTATTTGCCTTCTTTTTTTCTTTGAACTTTGAAGCTAGTGCATTGGAGAAATGCACCTCCCCCCCTTTGGAATGCTGTATTAATGTAGTATAATTATTACTGGTTTTGTACTTTTTCCTGATAATGCCCTTCCCTGACTCTTTTTAAAAAATGTTTCCTCCCTTCACCCAAGTTTTGTACTTGATTATATTGTTAGTCTGTTTTTTAAATGTTTTGCCTGGTTTCTCTTCAATATTTGTGTATATAAACTAATCTTGGTGATACTGTACATAGCTATTTGAAATGCCAGAATGACTTCTGACCCAAGCTTATCACAAAATATGTTTTATGTGTGATTAGCCATTTGACTAATAATACTGGCTAACAGATGTTGCAAAAAAATAGAATCTGTCTATTGTTTGTTTTTCTATTTTGGTTTAAAACATGTTTGCACTAGTCTGTTTGACTTGTGTTTTATTAACATTGATTGGCATATTAAAAGTCACTCTGAGCTTACTTTAATTGTCTAAATCTTTGTGATGCCTGTTTTCTACTAGTTTATCTCCATTATCACTACATTTTAAAATGTAGAGTGTAATGTATATGAAATACTAAAAGCAGAGGGCACATTTTTGACAGAATATGAAACACTGATTATTTAATGATGAGCTTTAGTCTACATTAGTTACATTTTGAGATTTAACAAAAATTTACCCATTAACCCTCAATGTTTTTTGTCATAAATAATATCTTTACATCACATTGCATATTATGCATTTGATCTGCTAGAAATATATAATGTGGTTTAAGATAGCTTTAGATTATTAAGTGAATATAATGGATAGGACTCAACTTTTTAATTTGAACTGAGTCACAGAAGAGTTTTGAAGTGGAGAGGGTTTTAACTCACTAAACTGGCCTGGATTTTAGAATTGAGAATGCAAGTTTAAGTGATTAACAGTGCTAATTCTATGTGACATCTTTTTCTGACATAGATTAGAACCAGAGAGTAAGCAGTGAAGGCCTTTTAGCAGGTAAAAATGAACATTGCAAGATCCTTGGGCTTTTTGATCATGGGTACATCATTTCTTTTGATTAGGGTCTATTTCTTTCTGCTATAAACATTTCTAACAAGCTTGATTATTTTAGCTTTTAAGCCCACGGCATGTTAAAAAGTACAATTTAGAGGCACTAGAGGAGTTGGTGCAGATAAATTAGATATAAAAGCTGACAGGTATGGAAGACAGAAAAAGCTGCATAGGCTGGAGCAGGTAATACATTTCAGCCACTGAGGACAAAGCTATAAGAAATATAATAATTGGTGTTTGTGAGCATCACTAAGTCGTTAATGTGCATTTTTCTAGTGCACTAGCTTCAAAGAAAAAAATCAGGTGTTTTTCATCAAGATTTGCAGTAAGTTTTTCACATTGTTTAAGAGTAGTAGATTGAGTAGGAAAAAAATCTGATTTTCAAAGAGGGAATTCTGAGGCTCTCTGAAAACTGATCATGAGAATTGGGCTCATATTCAATACAGTGTACTTAGGTTAAGTGCCTTTTATGTACTAACTGGTAGACCAAGAAATAGTGTTTGTCCACTAGGGACTTGGGATAAAATAGAGGAGATTCATGTAAACACAAAACGACAATAAAATGTGGTAAGTGCTATGTTGGAGGGATGGCTCAAAGGACAATTTATGTACCTACACCTTGGGAGGAAGCTGGTGGCAGGTTAGAGAATGGATCGTGGGAATTAGGTTTAGATTGGCTTCAAGGCCATTGTACTAAATCAGTGTAAAAGTAAGGAGGGCCTGAACTAGGAGGTCTATGCATGGAAACAAGGGGATAGGATTTCATTAGATGGGCACACTGCACATTGAACAGGTTTTGTTTGTTTTTATAATGGAATAAGAACTTGTTAGCATAAGGTCAGAATTGGGAGAATCAGCTGCAAGTGCTAATATGGAAGCATTGAAGAATTTCCCAGAAAAATTAAAATGCAGAGGCCTGTTATTGTTTGAGACAGATATTTAACACTGATAAAATTACTTTTTTGGAAAGCTAACTTAAGTGAGGAAGAACATTTTAAAATATTGATTATGCAGTTGAGTAGGAGGAATCCCATACTGCAGTTGACTACAAATTGAAACTGTTGCCTTACCTTTATCTTGCCAAGAATCCAAGGCAATCCCCTTTAATTAATGAACTAATGTCTTTTGAAGAGCCGATTCTTAAGCTTTGATTTTTTTACTCTGTTCCAGAGGGCAAGAAATGGTATTTTAAAAATTGGTAACAGCTGGGTTTGGGTAATGCTTTAGGCTGTCTCCTAATTCTTAAGCAGCAGCATCCTGACATTAGTTTTTCTTCCTCCCCAGTTCATATCCACAAAGCATCTCACTGACTTTAGCCAGCAGATCAAAGTTGTTGCGTCCTTCTGGTATTTTTATTTGTGAAATTATTTAAGGCCAGTTAAAGCAATCAACAAACAGGATGGATCAAAAGAAATTTTGGAAGTGTTTTGGATGCTGTGAAAATCATAATTGAAGCTTGGAACTAGGAATTTGGAGGAAACTGCCTCAGTATTTTGAAGGCATTGGTTTAACTGTAAAAAGCATCACTGAAACTGATTGACATTGCGGAGTGAGTGGATCTAGACATTTCTCCTGAAAACCTGGTTGTACTGTTAGACATTTCTCAAGCTCAGCAAAGTAGATTTTTATATAAATGCGAGAGTAAGACATCATTGAAACTGTCCCTCTCCCAACATTTAACTTTCAAAAACTTTGAGAGGCTTTCATCTGAACGTCATTGAACTTTTTTTTTCTTTGTGGCAGATGACCCTAATTTTCAATGCAGTTCAAAGGTCTCTGGAGTAAGGAAAAATATCTGTGTATGCTCTAGGAAGAGTTACCAGGAAACGATGACATGTTCTGTCCAAACTTCGTTAAACTAAGAGCCTAAGAAACCTCAGCCAGTCCAGCCCATGAAGAAAAATGCCTCAAAGAAACATTTATATTATAATTCATATTGTTTAGTTTTATATGGTTAATAAATATTTTGAAGAGCATATTCTTTGTTTTGAGTTTTGACATTCTTGAGGTATGAAATGAGTTTCTAGGCCTGGAATTCCAGTTTATGGCTACCAATCCATTACACCAATGGGAAATGCAGGTTCAGTGTACAATGATTCCATTTAGGTTGATTATCTAGGAGAGGAGTTACCTTTCCACAGATTAGCATAGGGAGGCTCAGGTGAGTTCAGTAACTTAGGAACTCAATTTGGTAAGTAGGAGAACCGGAATTTCAACTCAGATCTCATAGCAAAGAATCATGCTTTTTCCAGACACGTGAAAGTTGAGGGCAACACTAATTAAAGGGCAGAGTGAGTCAGCAAAGGAGAACAGGAAGGAACAGTGTGAAAATTAGGAAAACTGGGAAGACTCTGGTATCGGCGAGACCAAGAGAGAAGTTTGAAGGAGAAACTGGTTAACTGTGACTGTATGCAGAAAAGATTAAGAAATGACTCAAAGCTCCATGAATGCATCTGAAGTTCACTAGATCTTCGGCAAGCAGTGTCAATGGAGGGGGAACAAAAGACAGGTTACAGTGAGTTGGGTGTAAATGGGAGATGGGCAAGTTGAGACAGCAAGTATAAATTATTTTTAAGAAAAATGGCTGAAAAAGCAGGGCAAGAGAGGAGAAGGCCATACAGCTGGAGAGGAATCTTTGGGTCTTGTGCTATCATTTATTGATCACCTATTATGTGCTAAATGTTTTCCATACATAATGTCATTAATCCTTATAAGAATTCTACACAAAAATCCCCATTATACACATGATATTTAGAGTGGTAAAACAAATTTCCCAGATGATATAGGTAAAAAGATTCAGTTTTCAAACCTAAAGTGTTTGGCTGTACTACTAGCCCAATTCATAGCAAGTCCTTTGAGCCTGGAGCAGAGGAAGAATGAGTGTGGATGAGACAAGTTTGGAAGTGTTTGGGGGAATGCAGGAAGTGGGGGAGGGGAATCCAGTCTGAGGCCTCTTATCGAGTCCCGTGAACTGAAAGTGCCTGTGCACAGATGCACACACGTGCGAGGAATGCTGCCCTACCCCACTGCATTCTTTCCTTCTAAATGAGAGAAATACATAGAGTATATACTATATAACCATTTAAAGCAAAGTTTCAAGGAATTTTTATGACTTAGGGAAATGTTTGAGTTATAATGTTAAAGTGAAAAAAAAATCAGGAAGCAAAATTGTATAAGGGATTTTTTTTTTTAAAGCATTAAAAGAATGGAGGCCTAACAATGACTGTCATTTGAGCGGTGAGATTGTGGGGTATTTCCCACTCTTTTCTCCTTTATGAACCTTCTATATTTTAAACAATGAGCCTTTATTTTGTAATCAGAAAAAATACACTTTAAAAATGTTTGAAGTTATTAGCATGTGCAGTCAGTACAAATTGGGCAAGTCAGCCAGCTTGCAGAGACTTGTCCAGTGATCACACCTGCAGGCCCTAAAATTTCTGGTAATGAGACTATTCCCTTGAATCCAGGGGCACCTATGTGACCTGGGCTGGGTCAAATGGAGTTTCTCCTGGAACCCTGAAGTATCTCCATTTGCTATTAATATGTTGGCAAAGATGGGAAAGCCAGACTTTCCACTGCTTGGAAAAAGCCTATTGCAGGAGGAGAGAATGAACCAGCACAGAACCAGAACTGAGAAATGAGGAGAGCAAGATCTGACAGTGTTATCAGTCCCTGAAGCCAATCTTAGTTTGGTTCCATTACTGTATTTATTCCCCTTTTTGTCCTAAGCTATACTGAGGTGAGTCTCTGTTGCTTGTAATTAAAAGAGCTTGAGTGGTGCAACATATTTCTCTAAACTGACGGCCATGAATTAAATATTCTAGGCATTGTATGACTGAGAAGTGTATGCCAAAGATTCTAGGGTTCCTGATAAATCCCTTTGTTAAGGCTCCTGCTGTGTCAAGACTCGTGTGTGATGGCAGCAGACTCCTCAGTATCCCACCCTGGCCTGCCTCATTTTTTCTGGTTACATGTGGTTAGAGCATCAATTTTCTAGTGGTTCTTTTGTGTGAAGCACCATGCACAGCAGTTCCAGAAAGAATTCTGCTGATAGACTTGACCTCTCCTGAACAGGATTAGAAAACACACAGTTTTATTAACAGCTAAAGAGACTTACCCAGCCTGGTGATTTAGACAATAATTAGACTGTGCAGTCTGTTTTCCTGTCTGTATACACTATTGCTATGAGGTCAAAGATGCTTTTTTTTTTTTTTTGGTTGTGCTGTGCGTCATGCGGGATCTTAGTTACCTGACCAGGTATTGAACCCGTGCCCCCTTCATTGGGAGCACAGAGCCTTAACCACTGGACCGCCAGGGAAGTCCCAAAGATGTTTTTTTTTTTTTTTTTTTTTTTTTTTTTGCGGTATGCGGGCCCCTCACTGCTGTGGCCCCTCCCGCTGCGGAGCACAGGCTCCGGACGCGCAGACCCAGCGGCCATGGCTCACAGGCCCAGCCGCTCTGCGGCATGAGGGATCCTCCCGTACCGGGGCACGAACCCGTGTCCCCTGCATCGGCAGGCGGACTCTCAAACACTGTGCCACCAGGGAAGCCCAACAAAGATGCTGTTTTTGAATGAAGAACCTGGAGATAAAAACCAGCGAGGAGTCTTAAATTTGTATTTGACATATAAATTTGGGAAAGGATGGTATTTATGCCTCTTCATTCAGAGAGGTGGAGGGAGTATTGAAGTTGGAGAAGGCAGAGGACCTAGTTCCCAAACAGATTCCTGGCTCCAGCTTTTTTTTTTTTTTTTTTTGGCCACACAGCGAAGCTTGCGGGATCTTAGTTCCCCCACCAGGGACTGAACGCGGGCCATGGCGGTAAAAATGCCGAGTCCTAACCCCTGGACTGCCAGGAAATTCCCTCCTGGCTCCAACATTGAATGGACTGAAGTACAGAGTAGAATTGCACCCAGTTTTACTTTGTCGATTACATTCTTTGGTTCAGTTTTTCAATCAACATGTATTTTGAGGACCTGCACTGTGCTGGGGATTACTAACTAGTGCTAGGCACTGAGCTACAAATACAAACAAGGTAATCCCCCACCCTCTCCATTGCACTCAGTTACATGGAGGTATTAGAAACATCTAACTATATATACAGTAAAATAAGTGCATTTGTTTTAACTTTAAAAAAAATTATTTTATTTATTTATTTATTTTTGGCTGCATTGGGTCTTCATTGCCGCGTGTGGGCTTTCTCTAGTTGTGGCGAGCGGGGGCTCCTCTTCGTTGCGGTGCGCGGGCTTCTCATTGTGGTGTCTTCTCTTGTTGCAGAGCACGTGCTCTAGGCTCACCGGCTTCAGTAGTTGTGGCACATGGGCTCAGTAGTTATGGCTTGCGGGCTCTAAAGCGCAGGCTCAGTAGTTGTGGCGCACGGGCTTAGTTGCTCTACGGCATGTGGGATCTTCCCGGGCCAGGGCTCAAACCTGTGCCCCCTGCATTGGCAGGCGGATTCTTAACCGCTGCACCACCAGGGAAGCCCAATAAGTGCTTTTTTAGGACATGCATAGGCCACTGTGGGGACAAAATGATAAGCAATTAATCCAGTGGAGAGAGGGGTGAATGTTGCTGCTCCCAGGAGAGGTGACACTTCATCTAGGTCTGCAAAGATGAGTACGAGTGTGCCAAGTGGATAAAGTATCAATAGAAGGGTTTCTTAGGTAGAGGGATTAGCATAAACAGGGCGCAGAGGAATGGAGCTGTGCGGGGTATTGGGATGGGGAGGATGTACTGTGCGTCAGAGGAGAGGAAGTGAGCTAGTGTTGCCCAATTGTACTGGGAACCCAGATTCACTTTGTGAGGTTCATGTTTTCCATTTCTGGGTTTCAATTCTGTGATAAACTGCTGAGAAATACGGATTTCTGTTTATTCTTGTTCAGAGAAGAGTTGAAAATAATGATGAATGAACAAATGAAAGAAAAATATATAATAGGTCCTAGGCCTTGTCAGTCAAGGAAAATGACTCTGGGAGGAAAAGGAGGGAAGAGCTTCGATCACCATTGCAACTTTGGCCTCTTCCAAGCCCCCTCTTCTGGCAAGAGCCCAGAGTCCGCTCCTACAGCAACACTGGTCCTGCCGTCTGCTCCGTTAGCAGGCCAGCTGCAGGCACTATTCCTCCTGTCGCCTGTACCATCCTACTGCCTCCAGTGTTCCCGGTACTGCCTCCCCTGTGCCCGGGCCCCTGTGCCTGAGCCTTGGGCATAGCCACCCCCATGCCCCTTCCTAGCCCCTGGTCCCTGAACGCTGAGCAGCCCCAGCAGAGACAGGAGTTCGGGCAGGTGGAGGTCAGGGCTGTGCTTTGGAGCTAAGCATCCCTTCGCCCTTGGCACGGGCCGCGGCTTCTCTTCCTTTCTTATTCCTTGGCCGCTGCTGTTGAGCCCCCGGGGTGTTGCTGTTATGATCTTGGCTGGAGTGCTTGCCAACAAGGCTGGGGCAGAAGGTTCTATGTAAAGGCTGAAATTAAAGGGGGAGGATCTTAACCAATGTAGCTAGAAGGTGAATAAGAGCTAAATCTTAGAGAACTACAAGGATCTGTGTAGAAAACCAAATTCAACTGCAGGCCAGAGGCAGAAGGCTTGGATCCTGGCTTGGATCAGGCTGGCACAACCCCCATCTACTGCTTCACTGGTTGTCATTCGTGTGTCACACTGGCTCCACGAGCTCACCCACACTGGCTCGCACATCTGGAGGCTCTCGCACAGGGAATCCCTGGCTTCACCCAGGGAGAGAACCAGACCCACCTGGGGAGTCTGCGACATGAGCGCTCCTCCCCTTCTCCCTTTCCTCCGCACTCCGTCTGGGAAGGAAATTCTTCCTCAACCACCAGGCTCCTTCTGTGAAACTGGAGCACATGCAGATTTACATCTGTTTGCATTTTCCCTTGGCAGGGAGGCGACTTCAAGGCTCTCCCTTTGGGCATAATAAAAAGAGAGAGCAACTCAGAGATAAGATGGTGTGAGGGAGGGAAATACAGAGGGCAGCTTGTGAAGACACTTACGGGCAGCTTGGGACAGATGAGAGGGGTTGATGCCTTAGAAGTACAGCAGAGGGAGAGCAGCTGACAGAGCAAGGAGAGAGGGCTCAGCCATGTTCCCATGTGCTTTAACCCTTGAACTTAGCATGGGCAATGTATTAAGGCTATTTGACTGTGTTTTGGATAAAGATTGAAAAACAATTACTTAGCAGTGATGTAGCAATCCTTGCTAGGGGTGAATGCCTGTATTCTAATTATAGTATTGTAATTGTAATGTTCTAATACTTCCTTCTGCCCTGAGAAGTGTTTTTATTAACATGGGGTGGGTGCCCAGTGAGTGGGTCCGTGCTTTGGGACTCTGTCTCCTTGGCATAGCTGATTGATCCCGTGATCACCTGACTCAAGAGGGCTCTCAGATCTCCTCACAGCCCAGCCATCGGTGGTATTTTTACAAGACCAGACTTGGGTCTGCTTGCCCTCTGTGCAGCAAAGCCGATCTACTGACACCGAGTCGTGGTGAAGGAAAGTATGGCGTTTATTGCAGGTGCTAAGCAAGGAGAAAGGGGCCGCTCATGATCAAACGTCCTAAACTCCTGGATGGCTTTTGGGGAAGGGTTTTCAAAGTCAGAGTGCGGGAGGGGGTTTCGGGGTGTGTGATCAGCTTGTGTACATCCTTCGGATTGGTTGGTAGCAAGGTAACAGGGTGGTACTTCAGGAGTCAACATCATCAACTTTCTGGGTCCAACCGGTCTGGGGGCAACGTGCTGGTGGTCAGCAGGCAGTCAACTTCCTCCACCTGGTGGGGTTTTTAGTATCTGCAGAACAACTTAAGAATGTGCGTCAGACCTATCTTTACCTCTGAAACAGAACTGGGGGTCCTTGTGACTGATTTATTGTTTAAGTTATGCCTACTCTCCTTCTTGACTGCCTTATCTTTGTTTCTGCATTCTTTACTTCCCCAAACATTAACTGCTGGGACCTGTTCTTTGTTCCACAAGGAGGGCTTAGGAGGTCACAGTGTACTTCCGTAGCCTCTTTTCCCGATCAAAAATCAGCGGGGACACAGAGGGGCCTGTCACTGGAAGAAGGCCCCTACATGGGCCTGCATGGTTTCAGTATGGGGGTCAGTCCCCACCCTGAGCCAGGCCAGAGTCCCTTCTCAGAGCAGAGAGAGACTAAGCCAGTTCCTCTCTGCAGGGGAAGGTGGGATGTGAGAGGCCAGGGAGCTATTGGCACTCAGCCTCACTGAGGAGCCCGGTCTGTAGTGGGAAAAGTTGAAGCCAGCATGCAGAGAGAACACTAGATATTGAATCCTTGGTTCCAGTTATATCTGACCGAGGCCCAAACTCAGGGTTTCCCTCCCATTCCTCTAGTTTGGTTGCTATTGAAACAATCATTTATCTTCCAATAAGCCCCATGCCCCTGTTTTTCTTTCTCAAAGTAGTTAGTTAGTTTTCGGTTTCTTGCATCACGCACCAAGAGGTCTCTCTCTTTTTTTGCGGTACGCGGTCCTCTCACTGTTGTGGCCTCTCCCGTTGCGGAACACAGGCTCCGGACGCGCAGGCTCAGCGGCCATGGCTCACGGGCCCAGCTGCTCCGCGGCATGTGGGATCTTCCCGGACCGGGACACGAGCCCGTGTCCCCTGCATCGGCAGGCGGACTCTCAACCACTGCGCCACCAGGGAAGCCCCCAAGAGGTTTCTCTTACACAGATGACGGACTGAGTAGGTTAAATTAATCCTATCCAAGCTTTCTTCTTTCTCAGACATCCGATTACTCTGCATCCCTTGATCACAGTGATACCCAAGGGGAGCTGTGTCAGTAGGGACTGTTTTGCTCCCAGCCAGTTTTGAAAGCTCCATTACCAGATCTTGCATCTGCCTTTCTAGGAAACTCTCAGTCCTAGAAAGTCCTGGGACCAGCCTCTGAGAGCCCACAAGAGAATACAAGACCCAGAAACCTAGACACTTTCCTGGAGGGTTCTCATAGGACATCTGTTTTTAGCTTTACATGTGACCCATCCTCTTCTCATAGAAAGCTGAATATCTGCAGTAAAGCAAAACTCATTTTTAACCATGCAGACAAATGCACTGTATCTGCTCACCTAGACCCTGCTCTGTATTGCATGACTCATGTCAACTGCCAACCCAAGAGGAGCAGCTGGCCAAGGCACCGTATTTCCCCCTGAAATCATCGGTGGGAAAAGAATTTACAGTTGAGCAACTCAGGACTTTAAGAGGAAAATAAGATTGTAAGTGATTTTATATTCACCAACGTGCTGAATCAAAGGTAGGTTTGGGACATTTTAATGCATCTTAAATTGGTAATAATGAATACTATTCAAGTTTCCCTTTCTATCCAGGGGAGAGGCAGCATCTGCTGGTCTTAACTTAGATTCTGGCATTTCACACAGAGTATGATGCCTTAGTGAAGAGAAAGGGGAGTTCAAGTTACAGAATAGAAAGTTCAATTTTGGACATATTAAGGTTAAGGTCCCTGAGGGGCACACTGGTGGCAATATCCAATGGGTGATCAGCTATATATCCATGCCCAAGTTTTAGATTTGGGCATCATTGGCGTTTGAGTGATCATTGAGACCTGGGCCTGAGAGAGAGAATCTGAGAAGGATTTGTAAAATGAGGGGAGAAGTAAACCCAAAGAACAACAATATTTATGGGGTTGATGGAGGAAAAAGGGAACTAGTGACAAAGATGGAAAAAGAGCATCCAAGGAGACAGAAGAAAATGAGGACTTACTGGTGTCTTGGTAGCCCCAGGAGAAGAGAATTTCAAGAATGAGGAAGTGGTCAACGTAGAGAAGGGGACTAATCAGATAAGGACTGAAGTGTCCCTCTAGTTTAGCAACATAGAAGTCTCATGACATTAGAGGGAGCAGCTCTGGAAGTGTGGTAGAGAATCCAGATGTCAGGGGGCTGGAAATGGACACCCTGGTCCCAGTCCAAAGGGGAAAGGAATTTCCCCCACCACTGCTAAAAAGTATGTGTTGACAAGAAGATGGAAGGATAAGGAGACAAAGGAGGTCGTGAGGTAAGGGAAGGAGAGCTACAAGTATGGTCATGTTTGGAGAATGGGGGTTTTGTCAGACAATGGAGCCCTTCAAGGTGATGACAAGGCTCAGAGTGTGGCCAAAGGATGAGTGGCCTAAGTGGCAAGAAGGGCAAAGTTCATTGGGGACACAGGAGTCAGAGACTTTAAGATGTAGAAGGTATTACCCACAGAGACACTAAGTTATCCAGACTGATGGCAATATTCCCCAGTGAATGTTGGGAGGTGGGAAGATAGCAGTGCCAATGAAGGGAGACTCAAAGCAGAGTGATGGTCCAAAAGAGGCCGTGAGAGGTTGAGATTTCTGTTACCTTACCTTACTTGAGAGTATCCTAAATGAGACAAACATTATCTTAGGCATCTCCTTGTCCCATCAGCCCCTCCATGCCACCTTCCAGGGCCAGGGTATGTCTTTAGGGCAGGGCATGGTGCAGATCCTGGCATTCTTACCCTTCAGGGGACTGATTCTGAAGATGGAGCCTGATGTAAACTACGAACTAGGGAGGGGGCCAGTCTTCTTTGTCAGAGAATATTTGGCCTCCAGCCTCTATCTTGGTGACCCAGACACCTATTTATACTTTGTAGAACCTTTTGCACTACCACACCTGTATTCTTTTTTTGGCTGTGGCTTTCGGCTTGGGATCTTAGTTCCGCGACCAGGGATTGAACCTGCGTCCTCGGCAGTGAAAGCTCAGAGTACTAACCACTGGACCACCAGGGAATTCCCACACCTGTATTCTTAATAATCTCCCTAAGCTAGTTTTCTGGGTTTTTGTTTATTTGTTTGTTTTGGTTTTCTGTTAATGAGAATGTTTCCTCCTGTCTCTGATCTTTACCACATTGTATTACCTGCTTTCCTTTCCCCTGTAATTTATGCAGTGAACATTTATCCATTGCTCACCATGTGGTGGCAGACACTGTTCTGGGCACTGTGGATACGTCAGTGAACAAAACAGAAAACCATCTCTGCCCTCAGAGGCTTACCTTCTAAGGAAATATAGATAATAAACAAAATACACAAGTGAAAGATTTTATATATATATATATATATATATATATATATATATATATATATATATATATATATACTTTTAGATAGTGATAAAGTAGAAAATCCAAAGCAGGGAGTTTTTCGTGTGTTTGTTTCACTGAGAAAGTTGTTTTGGCTTTTGAGTAAAGATCTGCAGGCAGTGAGGCATGTACCACATTTGAGTATGGAGGGGAAAACATTCCTGGCTGAGGAAACAGGTCCTTCAGGTGGGCATGTGCCTGGTGTATTTGAGGAACAGCAAGGAGGCCAGTCTGACCAAGAGGAGTGATGGGAGGGGAGAGGCGTAGGAGAAAAGGTCAGAGAGGTGGTGGGGCCTTTAGGGAACAGTGAGCAGTTCAGCTTTTACAGATATGATAGATGGAGAGACATGGTAGGTTTTAAGTAGAGAACTGATGACCTGATTCAGCTTTGAAAGGAAAGAGAGGACTCAAGGATGACTCCAAGTTTGGAGCCTGAGCAATTGAAAGAATTGACTTGCTATTAACAGGTGAAGACTGTTAGAGAAACTACTTTGTCCATGGTGTGTGTGTGTGTGTGTGTGTGTGTGTGTTTGGGGGAGGAGGAAGGGAGAACAGGTGGTCAGTTTTGGACATTTACATTTGACATCCATTTGGAGAGGTCAGATGGACAGACAGATGTTTGAGTCTGAAGTTCAGGGCAGAGGTTCGGGTTAGGAATCTGTTTTGAGAATCATTAACATAGTGATGGTATTGAAAACCACGAAAGTGGATAAACTCACTCAAGACTTTTTTTGCTTTTACTTTGAAAACCCTTTCCCTAAACTGTGGCAGTACTTTATTTAATTCATATCTTTAGATACTTTATTTTGAAACGGACTGAGTGTACTGAAAATGAAGAAGTGGCATTTTATGTCTGGAGGAGGATGGGGTGAAGCAATGTTTTTGCAATGTCACCTTCCATTGAGGTTAAGGTTTTGTTAATTTAGTGAAGATAAAATGACACATATTTAACTATATCACTTCAGCTTAATGAACTTATCATTGTCTTAATATGTATATAAATCAATTTTTAAAATATTCAAAGTATTATTGTGACTCCATTATTTTTCTACTTTGCTAACATGTGTTATAATTTTAAAACACTTTTGCAACTTTAGTAGATGTTAAGTGCTATGTCAAGGTTTTTGTTAAAATTAAAGTATAATTGATTTATAATATTATATTAGTTCTAGGTGTAAAACATAATGATTCAATATTTTTCAAGGTTGTTTTAAGTTTAAAATGTTTGATTTTCAAGGACAATGAACGTTTCCCCATGCACTTGTATAGTAATTTTATTTCTCCTCATGAATTACATACTTAACTTCTTTGTGTATTTAGTTATTGATATCTTGGTTGTTTTTATATATTTAAACAAGCTTTTATACGTTTGAGGGGTTTTCTGCTTGTTGTCAATATTTTTATTTTAAAAATCCTGTTCAATTCTTGTATTTTCGAAAGTTAGTTTTCGTTTGCATTCTTCTATTGCTTTACAGCTTTGAGAATGCTGACATTTAGCCATAAATCGGTTTTATCCTATTTGATATAGTGTTTCTATGACTGTTCTTTAAAATATTTAGAATTTTAATCCACATGGAGTTTATTTTGAGGTATATTGTGGAACTTACATTTTTTTCTCCAAGTTTTCATTCATTTATCCGAGCATTCCTTACTAAGTAATCCCGCCTTACACCCGTGTTTGGGAGTATTACTTTATTGTGTGTCCCATCAGGATTTTAGACACACGCATATGTTTGTTCAGTCTCATTCCTTTCGGTTGATCTCAGCTTCTATTTTTGGCTCTGGTTTCAGCCGCAGCCCAGCAGGAGAAAGGAACGTTTCGCCCCCTGCAGGCTGACATTACCGCGCAGGACCTGAGCAGCCTGGGTCAGGGCGGCAGGGACGCTCGCCCACTGGTATCTGCCCTCCGAGCCCGCAGGCCGGGGGGATGTGTCGCTCTGTCTCTGCAGGGAGATTTGGGGCCCTTTTGACCGGCTTCCTTCTGTTCAGGTCTCTTGGGGTCTCTAGCATCCCTTAGAGCTGGGCCTGTATCCAGCTGTCGGGTGGGGACTGTCCCCTTCGGGCTCTCCCTTTAGCGTCTTTTTTTCCAATTCCGTGACCCCAGGGCCCATGGCCCGTGGCTCTGGCCGTCTGCGCGGAATTCCGCGGCACCCAGGCGCTGCGCCCGGATAGCTTCTGGGCGCTGACTTTCCAGCTCACTCAGAAGCTGCTCGCTGGGCCCGCGTATTTCCCCTCACTTCCCCGGCCGCCCCGATCCTTCTCGGCACATCACTGACTGTACCTACTCCTCACAAGGAGCTCACTGTTGAAGTGTTGTTGAAGCAGACACAGTTCACGCATGAAAAATAAAATATTTATTTATTCAGCAGATGCACACATACCTACTGTGCGCCAGATACTATTGTCAGATGAGTCCCAGACTGAGCCAACCCGGGGCTTCTAGAACCAACCAAGTTTGGTTGCCAAAGTCGAAATCAGGTCTTGGAGCATCTCAGGGAATGAGTAGAGAGCCGGGAGGGGGATCGTCCTGGAGTCGTCAGTGATGGGGAATGCGCTGGGCCACGCGCCCCTCTCCTCCTAGTCTCCCCTTCAATCCGCGAGCCGCCGGGCCAGGGGTAAGGGTGTCCAGGAACCGCACAGTCTCGGGCCTGGCGCCACTCCGCCCGAGGCCGAGGCCTGTCGGGAGCCGGAGCCCGACAGCTGCCTCCACGCAGCAGCGCCCGGTGCTCCCCTCGGGCCGGAAGGCGGCGCACTCCCGGGTCGGGCCAGGCCTGCAGGCGCGCCCAGGAGGGGGAGCTCGCGGGCAGGACATTCCGCCGCTCGCCGCAGCAGTGACGGCCGCCTACGCCCGGGCCCCGCGGGGCTCTAACGAGGGGAGCTCACCCGGAGCGACCTCGAGGGCTGCGCCAGGCGCTCAGGCCCGCGCTGCTGACTCTTTTAGACACGTGCAGACAATCTACGTCCGGAAAACCCGCTGATGATTGGAGAGTAAAACTTAAATACAGGTGAGCCAACCAACGGCTGCAGCATTTCCGTGAAAAAACCCCGGAAAGCAGAGGTGCCCTCCAATGCCTGGGCCCTGGGACCGGGGAGAGGCGGCAGGCCCCACTCTCTTGGAAAGGACACTTGGACGACAGCCTTGCTGCAGGGATAGGGGACCCCTGGGATAGAAGACCCCTTTTAACATGCTCCTGGACCTTCAGGGGAGTTTACTGTCTGCCTGGAGAACATACATAACATCAACAACAACAAAGTCTGTGAATTCAGTATTTCTTTTAAGTTAGTTGGTATTTATTCATCACAAACCTATCAAGAGACGAAAAACAGCGCTCACGTTGTACCCATTGTATGTAAAACGTATTTACTGAGACCCAGCAGCAGTTCTTAATCTGGGGGTACAGGGCCAAGTAAGATTGTCTAGGATTTAGGGAGTCCATGACAACCCTGAAATTGTTTCCAATTTGGCGGGTGATGTGCCTTTTTCTAGTAAGAAATTTTGTATCTTTTATGATGACCAATGTTCATAACCTTAGTTTGGTTAAAAAAAAAGCTTGTCTAAAGTTGACATTCAGTGGGTTTCTAGATTCAGAACCCTTGGCACTAACACAGAGGTCTTCCTGAGGGCCTGAGGCCCATGAATCTGGACCCCAGTGGAAGAGTTTGGTTCTCCAGTGAGGGTCATTAGAGCTTGGACTTGACTTTTTCTCCTTACAGAAGCTCCTCCCCACCTCCACCGCACCCCCAAAAAAACCCTCCAGGGGCACTGTTGGTTTCGTTTTAAAGCCAACTTGGGTTCAAGTAGATTTACTTCTGCATTTCTCTGTGCCTAAATAGAAATAACTCTCTGGTGGCTTTTTTCCCCGGGTTAGTCATGCAAATGCTCTATGCCTCACTTACCACTGGGTTTCAGCCTCTGGGGCAGCCCTCGGCGCAGGCGTGGCCCAGGACCCCTCTTCCGCTCGCTGGAGTCTCTGGGGGAACTTGGGTGCTGACTTCACTGGGCTGGGATTTTCCTCAGCCAGTGTGCCCAGGGAGTTAAAACGTGTTCCTTTTAAGGGAAAAAGAATACAAGAATTTTTTTTTTAATTGTGAAGGAAAAAAAAGATTACAAAACCACCACAATCTCATTAATAGGCCTAACGCAATAATTTGTTTTAAACATCAGCTCTCCTGTGTACACGCATTTTGCATTGCTGTGATTATAGTAGCACAATAATTGTATATTGAGAGCTGTTCTATTTCACAATCTACTACTTTTCCTTAACATACCATAAACATTTTACTATCTTCATAATCAGTGTTTTTAATGGCTATATACTTTTCCACCCACAAGCATATTTCATCATCTCCCTTTGTTGTACACTTTCATGGGTTTCAGGTTATTGAGGGGGTGTGTGTGTGTGTGTGTGTGTGTGTGTGTGTTGTTATGCTATGAACTTGTGTTCAGAGAGTTCATGCTGAGGTCTTTTTTCTCCAGCCAATTTCTGGTGTCATGATGAACGCTTAAGCTCCAAAGAAGCCGGCCTTCCTTCCTTCCTTCCTTCATCCAGCAAATATTTAATGAATGTCTACTACATACCAGGCACTGGTCCAAGCACTGAGGATAGAGAAGTGAACAAAATAAAGTCTGTGCTACTATGGAGCTCAAATTCTAGTTAAGGGAGACATACAATAAACATATATATAAAATATTAAGTATTATATATTATATTGTCAGATAATCATAAGTGCAACAGAGAGAAATGAAGCCAGGTGAGGGAGATCAGGTGTACTCTATTTTTATAGAGTAGTCAGGGCAGATTTTTTTTGATAAGGTAACATTTGAGCAGAGATATGAAGGAGGTGAAAGAGCAGTCCTTTTGCAAATCTGGGGAAAGGGTTTTCTAGGCAGAAGAAACACAAGTGCAAAGGCCCTGAGGCAGAGGAGTGTGCTTGGCATGTTGGAGGAGGCCAGTGTGATAGAAGTGGAGTGAGTGGGAAAGATGAAAGTGGATGTGAGCAGAAAGGTGGATTGTACCACACCCTATGATAGTGGAGCCATTAGACAGTTTTGAGCAGAGGAATGAGATGCTCTGATTTACCTCTTAAAAGAATCAATTTTTTTGTTGTGCAGAACAGACTGTCAGAGTTCAGAGGTTGTTAATGTAGGCAAGAGATGATACAGTGCTTTGGACTAGGGTGCATTGGTAAAGGTGGTACAGTTAGCCTGGGCGTGGATCCAGTAGGATTTGTTGATGGTTTGAATGTGAAATTTGAAAGGAACCGTCAGTGATGAGTTAAAGTTTTAGGAAGAATGGAATTGCCTTTTTTTTTTTTTTTTTTGAGTTTTGCTGTTTGTTCATGTGTTTGTGTTTTGTAGAGGGAGACAGGGAATTAGGAACGCAGTTTTGGACATGTTAAATTTGAGATGTCTCTTAGAAAGCTAAACGATTAAGTCAAGTAGGTGGTGGAATCTAGGAGCCTGCAGCTTAGGGGAGAAGTCAGAGCAGATTTTGGAGATGTCAGTGAACTCATGATATTAAAGCATGAGAAGGCATGAGCTCTAGTTCAGACCTCTCTCCCCATTTATCCAGTTGACATCTACTTGACATCTCCACTTAAAAGTCTAAATGACAGCCCAAGGTCAACGTGCCCACACCCAAAATCTGATCTTACCCCCTAAACTGCTCTACCCACAGCCTCCCCTGCCTCAGTTGATGAGGTTGCCATTCTTCCATTGCTCAGACTAAAACCTGAGAGTCATACTTTACTTTTTCTCTCACCTCCCACATCCAATCTGTCAGGAAATCCTGTTGGCTCTGCCTTCAAACTATATCCAGAATTGAATCCAAACACTTCTCACCACCTGCACTGCCTCCATCCTGGTCAGACCTTCTCTTAGTTATTTGTTGCCTGGGTACTTACTGCCGTAGTAGCCTCCTACAATTTCCTCTGTTTCTACACACCCCTCCACCCCCCGCAGTCTATTCTTAACAAAGGAGCCAGAGGGATTCTTTCAAAACATGTAAGAGCAGGTCCCTCCTCTGCTCAGAACCCTCCAACAAAGTCCTTATAAGAACCCACGAGGCTCTGTGCGGTCTGACGCAGAGGAGTGCACCTCTGTCTCCTACTGTTCTCTTCATTCACTTTGCTCCAGCGACACCGGTCCCCTTGTTGTTTCTCAGACATTCCAGACACACTCCCACCTCAGTTCTCTCCACTTAGAACATTCTTCTCTCAGCTATCCTCCTATCCCATTCCCTCACCTTCTTAAGATTTTTCTTGGCTCACTTTCTCAGTGGGACTGTCCCTGGCAGCATCTTTCTGCCTGCACTCTGACCCTGCTTTCCCTGCTCTACCTTTTTCTTTTTTATCTAACTTTTTTTTTTTTTTTTTTGAGGTACGTGGGCCTCTCACTGTTGTGGCCTCTCCCATTGTGGAGCACAGGCTCCGGACGCGCAGGCTCAGCGGCCATGGCTCACGGGCCCAGCTGCTCCGCGGCATGTGGGATCTTCCCGGACCGGGGCACAAACCCGTGTCCCCTGCATCGGCAGGTGGACTCTCAACCACTGCGCCACCAGGGAAGCCCTTTATCTAACTTTTTAACCACATAACCTATGTATTCAAATACATAGATACTTGAATATAAGCTTTTGCAGAGCAGGAATCTTTTTGTCTTTAAAAAAAAAAGGTTTATTATTTATTTATTTATTTTATTTATTTTTGGCTGTGTTAGGTGTTAGTTGCGGCATGCGGGATCTCCATTGAGGCGCGCGGGCTCTTCACTGCGGTGTGCGGGCTTCTCTCTAGTTGTAGTGTGTGGGTTTTCTCTTCTCTAGCTGTGACGCGTAGGCTCCAGGGCATGTGGGCTCTGTGGTTGTGGTGCACGCAGGCTCTCTAGTTGAGGTGCGCAGGCTCAGTAGTTGTGGTGTGTGGGCTTAGTTGCCCCGCGGCATGTGGGATCTTAATTCCCTGACCAGGGATGGAACCCAGGTCCCCTGCATTGGAAGGAGGGTTCTTTACCACTGGACCACCAGGGAAGTCCCTGTTTTGTCTTTTTAAATTACCCATGTGTCCCAAGTACCCAGAGCAGTGCCTGAAACATGGTGGATGCTCAATACATGTTTGTTGAATGAATGAATGGTTGAATGTAGAATATAATGAGATGAGTCTGAGGGTCTCCAAGGCAGATTGTGATGCTGAAGCTGAAATGTGGGAGTGATGGAAGCTGCCAAGAGCGAGTATAAGTATAATGCTGAGACTCCTGGGCTGGGTGAAGGGTACAGGTAAAAGATTATGAGGACCTGAACCAAGAGAGGGTATGGAAGGATATTTTAAAAGTGACAGTCTTGGGACTTCCCCAGCGGTCCAGTGGTTAAGACTCCGCCTTCCAATGCAGGGGGCACAGGTTCGATCCTTGGTTGGGGAACTAAGATCCCACATGCCTGCCTAGTGTGGCCAAAAACAAAAAAAAAGTGACAATCTTAAAAAACTGGAACTTACAGACACCATGTAGTTATTTGTTCATTTATTCATTCACTCAGTCATTCATTCATCAAATGCGTTCTCTGCTCCTACAATACGGAAAATATGGCGAAAGTCAATGCTGTATCCAGTCAGAGCTTTCCTGAGTTAAAAGGTGAAGTGTCCAAGTGAATGAAAGAGCTAGTGTATTCCCTGAGTAGGGCATTTGTCTCAGTCTCATAGGGTTACCAACACTTATATGAGCTGCCAAGGTGGGAGAAGTGAAAGCAGAGTGAACTGAATTGGCTGGTGCTCCTGTGGCAAATCCACTTGCTCTTTGCTGCCCAGGACCTCTGGCCTGCCTTGGGTCAAGGAGACACAAATATGGGGCCAGAGCTCTAAAGCTTCCCAAACAGCCGTGTAGGCTGAGACCCTGCTTACTGCCCCCCACTCCTGCCCTCTGTGTACTGTCTAAGGTGGGTCAACTCCTGGGGCAGGATGTGTTGGCCAGTGGAGAGGGTTCTGGGAAGACCTACCAATTAGACCAATTTTGAGATTCATCTGGGTTAACCAGCGGGGTTTTCAAATATACAAGTCCCTGAAAGGACTGATATGGATGGGGATTAGGGTGAGCAGAACTCTGGGAGGGGGAATTGGCTTGCAGGGGCTATGCACAAATAAATACACTGGGCCCTGGAGTCCAGAGGCAGCTGGAAACACAAAGGGTGCCACAGTTTCATCTTTTCCAATCCTGAGTATATCCGTGTGTGCATAACTTGCCACGTTGCTTTAGACCTTCAAGGCAAGCAAAGATCTGGATCCAGGGCAGCATGACACGGGAGTCTGGCCCCCTCACCTTTGACTCCTGTCCACATCCTCTCCCACTTGGGTCTGGCATCATAAAAATCATCGCATTTTGTAACTGCAGTTGCTGTATGGAAATGAGATTGGATGGGACAAAGAGGCTAACTTTTCACTTTTACACTTCGGTGTTACTTGAATTCTTAAAATGAGCAGGAGTTATTTTTGTTATTTAAAAAATTGGTGGTGGGTGGAGCCTGAGTCATAAAATCACTCAGTTTCAAGAAGGCCCTGCCTTTGCATCCTTAGTATTTGGACTTAGACTTTCAGCAAGTTAGTCTTATTTTTTATTTTGTATTTTATTTTATTTTATATATATTCATGTACTTTGTTTATTTATTTATTTATTTTGGGCTGCCTTGAGTCTTTGTTGCTGAGCGTGGACTTTTCTCTAGTTGCGGCGAGGGGCGCTACTCTTTATTGAGGTGCACAGGCTTCTCATTGCAGTGGCTTCTCTTGTTGTGGAGCACGGGCTCTAGGCACGTGGGCTTCAGTAGTTGTGGCACACGGGCTGAATAGTTGTGGCTCGCGGGCTCTAGAGCTCAGGCTCAGTAGTTGTGGCGCACGGGCTTAGTTGCTCTGCGACATGTGGGATCTTCCTGGACCAGGGATTGAACCTGTGTCCCCTGCATTGGCAGGCGGATTCTTAACCACTGTGCCACCAGGGAAGTCCCAGTCTTATTTTTAAAAAAGGAAGACATGGAATACAGACAAGACATGTAGATAAGCCAGCAAGTGTCAGTATTACTGACATCTATCCCCTCACCTCTACCCTCAACGCTACTGCCTTGGTTTAGGCCTTATTGCCTTTCTCCAGGCCCGTCAACTCGACAAGGGCAGGGCCGTGGTTACTATTTGATCTCCAGGTCATAGTACAGTTCCCAATACAGAGAGGCCAGTCCATTAATAAAATTAAAAGTGAATGGACTATGGTAACAATCTCCTCTTGGTCTCCCTGCCTCTAGTCTTAGTCTCCCTGCCTCTTGCTGCTAATTAAATTCAACAAAGATTCATTGATACACCTCCTATGGGTACATATTTCCTGCTGTTGTCTTTAGCCAGCAGTCCTCAAACTTTTCAGCTGCTGTATTCCCCACAATCATTTTTAGAATTTGTATTAGAAGTTTAAATAATTTCAAAGGATGTAATTTCTGGTTGCACGTACTGAATTTTTTTTTTTTTGGTAGCGCCACGCGGCTTGTGGGATTTTAATTCTCCAGCCAGGGATTGAACCCGGCCCTCAGCAGTGAGAGTATGGAGTCCTAACCATTGGACCACCAGGGAATTCCTGCATATATTGACACCTTAAAAAAATGTATCAATAGGATCTAAATACCATGGCAGTTTGATGCCCACCATTATTCATTAAAAAAAAGAAAACAAGGTAAACAAGGTCTTCTTTAAAGTTGGAATTGTATCTTGCATCTTCTCCTTAGACTTTTCCATTGAAAGTGCAAAATCCATTGCACTTCTCCCCATGGAATTTTATCCTGATATAACATATTTTTATCCTTAGAAGTTTTTTAATGATTACTTTATTATTCTTTTCTGCAACAAAAAACCATATGAATTGAAATTAAAAAAAATATATTTCCTGGGCTTCCCTGGTGGCGCAGTGGTTGAGAGTCCGCCTGCCGATGCGTGTCCTGGTCCGGGAGGATCCCACGTGCCGCGGAGTGGATGGGCCCGTGAGCCATGGCCGGTGAGCCTGCGCGTCCGGAACCTGTGCTCCGCAACGGGAGAGGCCACAGCAGTGAGAGGCCCGCGTACCACACACACACACACACACACACACACACACACACACACTCTCTCTCTATATATATATATTTCCTGTGATTATCAGATTATGGATGTTAAATTTCTTCTGGACTCAATTAGCATCATAATTATTATTAGTACATAATTGGTCAGAACAATATAGATGTTATAAATTATGATAAATAATTATTAAACATGAAAAAAGTTCAGTAAAAATGTTTTGCTCAATGAGATGATAGGCCTATGTTTTTATTTGGCCTATGTTTTATTTGGTGGTTAAATATTACATTGTTCACAAAAATAAGTAAATGAGAATGGAAGTTTTCTTTTTCTTTTATTTTATTGAAGTATCATTGATTTAAAAAGTTGTGTTAATTTCTACTGTACAGCAAAGTGATTCAGTTATTTTATATATATATATATATATATATATATCCGTTTTCATATTCTTTTCCATTATGGTTTATCACAGGATATTGAATATAGTTCCCTGTGCTATACAGTAGGACCTTGTTGTTTATCCATTCTAAATGTAATAGTTTGCATCTACTAATCCCCAACTCCCAAACCATCCCTCCCCTACCCTCCCTCCTTGGCAACCACAAGTCTGTTCTCTATGTCTGTGAGTCTGTTTCTGTTTCGTAGATAAGTTCATTTGTGTCATATTTTAGATTCCACATATAAGTGATATCCTATGGTATTTGTCTTTCTCTTTCTGACTTACTTCACTTAGTATGATAATATCTAGGTCCATCCATGTTGCTGCAAATGACATTGTTTCATTCTTTTTTATGGCTGAGTAGTATTCCATTGTATACATGTACCACATCTTCTTTATCCATTCATTTGTCGATGGACATTTAGGTTGTTTCCATGTCTTAGCTATTGTAAATAGTGCTGCTATGAACATAGGGCTGTGTGTATCTTTTCGAATTATAGTTTTCTCCAGATAAATGCCCAGGACTGGGATTGCTGGATTATATGGCAACTCTATCTCTAGTTTTTTGAGGAGTCTCCATACTGTTTTCCATAGTGGCTGTACCAATTTACATCCCCACCAGCAGTGTAGGAGAGTTCTCTTTTCTCTACGCCTCTCCGGCATTTGTTATTTGGAGGCGTTTTAATGATGGTGGCCATTCTGACTGGTGAAGGTGGTATATCATTGTGGTTTTTTTTTTTTTTTTTTTTTTTTTTTTTTTGCAGTACGCGGGCCTCTCACTGCTATGGCCTCTCCCGTCGTGGAGCACAGGCTCCGGACGCGCAGGCTCAGCAGCCATGGCTCACGGGCCCAGCCGCTCTGCAGCATGTGGGATCCTCCTGGACCGGGGCACGAACCTGTGTCCCCTGCATCGGCAGGCAGACTCTCAAGTACTGCGCCACCAGGGAAGCCCTGATTGTGGTTTTGATTTGCATTTCTCTAATAATTAGCGATGTTGAGTATCTTTTCATGTGCCTGTTGGCCATCTGTATGTCTTTTTTGGAAAATGTCTATTTAGGACTTCTGCCCATTTTTTGATTGGGTTATTTTTTTGTTATTGAGTTGTATGAGCTGTTTGTATATTTTGGAGATTAAGCCCTTGTTTGTCGCATCATTTGCAAATATATTCTCCTATTCCATAGGTTTTCATTTTGTTTATGGTTAACTTTGCTGTGCAAAAGCTTGTAAGTTTGATTAGGTCCCATTTGTTTATTTTTGTTTTTATTCCTATTGCCTTGGGGGACTGACCTAAGAAAACATTGGTCCGATTTATGTCAGAGAAAGTTTTGCCTATGTTCTGAGAGTTTTATGGTGTCATGTCTTATATTTAAGTCTTTAAGCCATTTTGAGCTTATTTTTGTGTATGGTGTGAGGGTGTGTTATAATTTCATTGATGTGACTGTCCAACTTTCCCAACACCACTTGCTGAAGAGACTGTCTTTTCTCTATTGTATATCCTTGCCTCCTTTGTTGAAGACTAATTGACCATAGGTGTGTGGGGTAAGGAGTTTTGATATTGTAGACTTTCTCAATTATTTGAGCCCCTTCTGAATTAAATGCCAAAAATCACATAGCAATCTTTTAACAAAAATTATTTTTAATAATCTATCGGTTGACACCTCAATTTTCAGTTTTGTTGAAAGCAAAAGAGTTGGAAACTACCTAACTTTCAAAAGGACTGTTACCCGGTTAGAATCACTCACTTTTCAATTTCTGGGAAGCATACCAGAAAGGCTTTACCAAGACTTAACAAATTAATATTACGTATATATTTTATTCTTTCAGATGGAAAGAATTCTTATTTAACCCAATACACTCAGAAAGAACTGGGAACATAAAAAATGAATTTTAATATGCCTTGCCCATTCAGCTCACCCTTAAACAACATGACTTTGTGTGGGTCCACTTATATGCAGGTTTTTTCAATAAATATATTGGAAAATTTTTTTGAGATCTGTGAAATTTGAAAAAATTCTCAGACAAACCACATGGCCTAGAAATATTGAAACATTTTTTTAAAAGTTAGGTATGTCATGAATGCATAAAATATATGTACATACTAGTCTATTTTACCATTTACTACCATAAAATTTATACAGATCTATTATAAAAAATTAAAATTTATCAAAACTTAGGTACACAAACACTTACAGATCATACATGGTGCCATTCGCAGGCCAGAGAAGTGTAAACAAACATAAAGATGCAGTATTAAATCATAGTTGCATAAAATTGACTGTAGTACTAACTGTACGACTCTAATAATTTTGTAGCCACATCCTGTTGCTATTGCAGTAAGGTCAAGTGTTGTGAGTATCTGCTTAAAAGGCTTTGTGAGGCTAATCATCTCCACATGAGCAGCTACTAACTGCTCTCTCCAGTAAGAAACATATCACAGTAAAATGTGATCTCTCATGGTTCTCACGTATTTTCCATTGTGTTTAAGGCAATATACACCTTGAGTAACATCCTAGGACCCATACGAAGTTCTATCAGTGATGCCGGAAGTACTCCCAAGAAGCAGAGAAAAGTCATGACATTACAAGAAAAAGTTGAATTGCTTGATACTTACCGTAAATTGAGGTCTGCAGATGTGGTTGTCCACCATTTCAAGACAAATGAATCCAGCGTACGGACCATTGCAAAAAAAGAAAAAGGAATTCTTGAAGCCCATCGCTGCAGCTACTCTAGCAGGAGTGAAAACCTTGCACTTTTTGCGAAATGCCTTTTTATCTCGTATTGAAAATGCAGCTTTTATGTGGGGGCAGGATTGCTATAAGAAAGGCATACCTGTAAACTCAAATGTGATTCAAGAAAAAGTGGTCATTACATGACAACTTAAAGCAAAAGGAAGATGAAGGATCCAAGGCTGGAGAATGTAATTCCAGCAAAGGATTGTTTGATCATTTTAGAAAGAGGTTTCGCTTAAAAAATGTCAGGACAACAGGAGAAACAGCTTCTGCTGACCAGAGGCAGCAGACAGGTTTCCAGAAGCCATTAAGAAAATCATTGAAGAGAAAGGATATCCATGTGAACAAATTTTTAATGCAGCTGAAAGTGCCCTATTCTGAAAAAAAAAAAAAGCCATAAAGGACATTTATAGTAAGGAACAGAAGTGAGCAGCAGAATTTAAGGCAGGCAGGGGTAGGTTAACTCTACTGTTTTGCACAAATGCAGTGGGGTTTGTGACCAGGACTGCCCTTACCTACAGAGCTGCTAAACCCTGAGTCTTGAAGAGAAAAGATAAACACTAGCTGCCAGTCTTTTGTTTGTACGACAAGAAAGTCTGGATGAGAACCCTTTTTCTGGATTGGTTCCATGGGTACTCTGTCCCTGAAGTCAGGAAATACCTTGCCAGTAAGAGACTGTCTTTTATATTCTTTCGATATGGGACAATGCCCCTGGCCACCCAGAACCCTATGAGTTCAACACTGAAGGCGTCAGTGTGGTCTACTCACCCCCAAACACAGCGTCTCTAATTCAGCCTCTGGATCAAGGGGTCATAAGGACCTTTAAGGCTCATTACACATGGTACTGTATGGAAAGGATTGTCAACTCTATGGAAGAGGACCCTGCTAGAGAAAACATCATGACAGTCTGGAAATGTTACACCATTGAAGATGCCATTATTGTTATAGAAAAAGCTGGGAAAGCCGTCAGTCCCCAAACAATAAATTCCTGCTGGAGAAAACTGTGTCCAGATGTTGTGCTTGACTTCATGGGATTTACTACAGAGCCTGTCAAGGAAATCACGAAGGACATTGTGGATGTGGCAAAAAAGGTGGACTAATAGACACCACACCGGAGGCGTTCACAGAAGATGACTTGATGGAGGTGAGTGCTTCTGAACCAGTGTCATACGAGGAGGAAGAAGACACAGAAGAAGCAGTGCCAGGAAACAACCTGACGTTAGACAATCTGGCAGAAGCGTTCTGATTAATTAAGACTGCTTTTGACTTCTTTTACAACATAGACCCTTCTGTGATACGGGCACTGAAACTAAAGCAAATGGTGGAAGAAGGATTGGTACCACACATTTTTAGAGAAACGAAAAAGCAAATACGTCAGACAAATTATGTTGTGTTTCCATAAAGTTACACCGAGTGTGCCTGCCTCTCCTGCCTCTGCCACCCCTGAGACAGCAAGACCAACCCCTCTTCTTTCTCCTCCACTCAGCCTGCTCAATGCGAAGATGACAAGGATGAAGACCTTTATGATGATCCACTTCCACCTAATGTACAGTATATAATCATCATGTGGTACAGTTAATAAACTTATCTGTTGTACATGTTTGTGTCTTTGTATGAAAGTCTAATACCTGCACAGCAAGACCCGTATGAGATATTTTTGTGTCAGCATCAGCATCTCCTAAGTATTCGTCTTGTAGAACATCGTGTGCAAAACTGGTATTGAAGAGGATACCCTATCCTTACGTAGGCATAAGGTGAGTGATACTTAATATAAAATTAATAATGTGTTAGTTTTCTTACTGTTTTATAACTTTGCTTTCAAAGACTTACTTTACTGTACAGTATGCCTCTCTGATAATTGGAGAAACCAGGTATCAGCCTATCATCACAGGTAAGTTGTTTTTAAAAAAATGTAACAGTGTTTCCAATACTATATTATGAATATGACTATAATACTATATGCTATAAAAATTTTATAATGATTCATTAGTGTATGGGCTAGGCTACCGTGAAGCAGTTGTATCAATTATACTAGGCTACCGTAAAGCAATCATATTGCTGCTTCTTCATTATCAATGCATGAATACCTGTAAATAAAAATTTCTTTTTTACATTATCTTTTCATTTTTCATGTCTGTTATTAGTGATACTTATAACACCTACAGTGGTTTGTATCATATAAGACAATACTCATGAAGGTGCTGACAGATGATTCATCCTGTAAACAGAGGATGTAAGTTCATGGTATTGATAAATAAAGTAAAATACTGTAATTGTATTTTCTCTTCCTTATGATATCTTTTTTTAAAAATTAATTAATTAATTTGGCTGCATTGGGTCTTAGTTGCTGCACACAGGATCTTCATTGAGGCATGCGGGATCTTTTATTGCGGCATGCAGCCTCTTCGTTGCAGTATGTGGGCTTCTCTCTAGTTGTGGCACTCAGGCTCCAGACTGCGTGGGCTCAGTAGTTGCGGTGCACTGGTTCTCTAGTTGTGGCATGCGGGCTCTAGAGCGTGCGGGCTCAGTGGTTGCAGTGCACAGGCTTAGTTGCCCCGTGGCATGTGGCATCTTAGTTCCCCGACCAGGGATTGAACCTGCGTCCCCTGCATTGGAAGGTGGATTCTTAACCACTGGACCATCAGGGACGTCCCTTGTGATTTCTTAAATAACATTTTCTTTTCTCTAGCTTACTTTATTGTAAGAATACAGTATATAATACATATAACATATAGAATATGTGTTAATCGACCATTTATATTATAGGTAAGGCTTCCGGCCAACAGTAGGCTATGAGTAGTTAAGTTTTGGGGGAGTCACAAGTATATAATGTGATTTTTGACTCTGCGGCTGGGGCGGGTGCTGGCACACCCAACCCTCACACTGTTCAACTATATAGTTTTTAAAAATAATATGTGTATATAGGGTCAACTATATAATTTTTTAAAAATAAAATGTGTTATTTTTTCTTATTATGGGCTGTACCTATAATTTGTTAAAAGCTTGGAGCTGCAGATTTGGTGCATTCAATTTAAGGGAAATGTCTGTCATATAAAAATATTGGCAACCCCAGATATTATCAAATTAATCATCCCATTAGTCTTCATTTCTCAATTTCAATAAACATGTGTTTCCCTATGGCACACATATCTCATCTGAATTCTAGCTCCAAACGAACGGCTAGATAAGGCGGAGATCCTTGTCCTGAGCGTGCTTCCCTCTACTCCTCCCTACTCTTACGGATTCACCTGAGATCTTACCACCAGAATCTTCACCACTTGTGAAATCTCCACCTTCCAGTTCTCCAGCTCACTTGTTCTAGTCACTTGATGCTGTGGTGGGCAGAACAGAGGTCCCCCAAAGATGTCCACATTCTAAACCCAGGAACCTGTGACTATACTACCTTACATGGCAAAATGGACTTTGCAGATGTAAAAAAGCTACAAAGTTTAAGATAGCTAGGTTATCCTGGATTGTCTAGGTGGGCCCAGCCTAATCACATGAAGCCTTAAAAGCAGAGAACTTTCTCTGGCTGGAATCAGAGAAATGCAACAAAGACGTAAAGCAGAAGAGATGTGGCAAAAGGGGCAGAGTCAGAGATATCTGAAGTGTGAGGAGGACTCCATGTGCTGTTGCTGGTTGGAGGATAGAAGAGACAACATAACAAGGAATGCAGGAGCTTCAAGAAGTTATGGAGGACTTCCCTGGTGGTCCAGTGGCTAAGACTCTGTGCTCCCAATGCAGGGGGCTCAGGTTTGATCCCTGGTCAGGGAACTAGATCCCTCATGCTGCAACTAAGAGTTCGCATGCCACAAATAAAGGTCCCACATGCCACAACTAAAAAAAAAAGATCCCTCATGCTGCAGCTAAAAAAACAAAGATCCTGCATGCTGCAACAACGATCCTGCGTGCTGTAACTAAGACCTGGTGCAGCCAAATAAATAAATATTTTTAAAAAATAAAGAGCTGATGCTAGAAATTAAAAAGAAAAAAAGAAGTTATAGAGACTCCTGGTTGACAGCCAGAAAGGAAATGGGGATCTGAGCCCTACAACCACAAGGAACTGAGTTCTTTTTTTTTAAAGTGAAGTATAATTGACTTACAATATAATTGACTTACAATACTATATCAGCTTCAGGTGTACAACATAGTGATTCGATATTTTTATACATTACAAAATGATCACCAAGATAAGTCTAGTTACCATCTGTCAGTATACAAAGTTATTAAAATATTATTGACTATATTCATGCTGAGCATTACATCCCAATGACTTATTTATCTTATAACTGGAAATCTGTGCCTCTTAATCTTCCTCACCTATTTCACACATCTACCCCTCCCCCACCCCACCACTGGCAACCACCAATTTCTTCTCTTGTATCTATGAGTCTGATTCATGTTTATTCCTTTGTTTCATTGTTTGGATTCCACATATAACTGAAATCATATGGTATTTGTCTTTCTCTATCTGAGATTTCACTTAGCACAATACCCTCTACGTCCCAAATGGGAAGGTTTAATTCTTTTTTATGTTTTATTTAAAAAACTAATTAATTAATTATTTATTTTTGTCTGCGTTGGGTCTTCGTCGCTGCCCATGGGCTTTCTCTAGTTGCATTTAGCGGGGGCTCCTCTTCGTTGCGGTGCGCGGGCTTCTCTTGTTGCGGAGCACAAGTTCTAGGCACGCGGGCTTCAGTAGTTGTGGTATGCGGGCTCAGTAGTTGTGGCGCATGGGCTTAGTTGCTCCACGGCATGTGGGATCTTTGCGGACCAGGGAGTGAACCCGTGTCCCCTGCATTGGCAGGTGGATTCTTAACCACTGCGCCACCAGGGAAGTCCCTCATTCTTTTTTATGGTTGGGTGTATATATATATATATATTTTTTACATCTTATCTATCCATTTATCTATCAATTGGCACTTAAGTTGCTTCCATTATGTTGGCTATTGCAAATAATGCTGCAGTGAACATAGGGGTGCATATGTCTTTTCAAATTAGTGTTTTTGGTTTCTTTGAAAAATACCCAGAAATGGAATTGCTGTATTGTATGGTAGTTCCATTTTTAATTTTTTGAGGTAATGTCATACTGTTTTTCATAGGGCTGCACCAATTTATATTCCTACCAACAGTGTACAAGTGTTCCCTTTCCTCAATATCCTCAACAGCACTTATTATTTGTTGTCTTTTTTTTTTTTTTTTTTTTTTTTTTGCTATACGCGGGCCTCTCACTGTTGTGGTCTCTCCTGTCGCGGAGCAACAGTCTCCGGACGCGCAGCAACAGTCTCCGGACGCGCAGCCTCAGCGGCCATGGCTCACGGGCGCAGCCGCTCCGCGGCATGTGGAATCCTCCCGGACCGGGGCACGAACCCATGTCCCCTGCATCGGCAGGCGGACTCTCAACCACTGCGCCACCAGGGAAGCCCTATTTGTTGTCTTTTTGACAATAGCCATTCTGACAGGTGTGAAGTGATATCTCATGGTTTTGGTTTTGATTTCCCTGATGATTAGAGATACTTAGCATCTTTACATGTGTCTGTTACCCATCTGTATGTCTTCTCTGGGGAAATGTTCAGGCCCTCTGCCTATTTGTTTAAAAATTAAATTAAATTAATTAATTATTTTCTGCGTTGGGTCTTCGTTGCTGTGCGCGGGCTTTCTCTAGTTGCGGCGAGCGGGGGCTACTCTTTGTTGCGGTGCACAGGCTTCTCATTGCAGTGGCTTCTCTTGTTGCAGAGCACGGGCTCTAGGCATGTGGGCTTCAGTAATTGTGGCACATGGGCTCAGTAGTTGTGGCTCATGGGCTCTAGAGCACAGTCTCAGTAGTTGTGGCTCACGGTCATAGTTGCTCCACGGCATGTGGGATCTTCTCGGACCAGGGCTTAAACCCGTGTCCCCTGCATTGGCAGGCATATTGTTAACCACTGCACCACCAGGGAAGTCCCTCTGCCCATTAAAAAAAATTTTTTTTAATATATTGAGCTGCAGGAGTTCTTTGTATATTTTGGATATTAACCCCTTATAGGATATATCATTTGCAAGTATCTTTTCCCATTCAAGAGTCTGTCTTTTTATTTTTAAAATTTATTTATTTTTTGGCTGTGCCACGTGGTTTTTGGGATATTAGTTCTCTGACCAGGGATTGAACCCAGGCCCACAGCTGTGAAAGCATGGAGTCCTAACCACTGGACTGCCAGGGAATTCTCTCTGTCTTTTCATTTTGTTGGTAGTTTCCGTCACTGTGCACAAGCTTTTTAGTTTGATGTAGTCTCATTTGTTTATTTTTGCTCTTGTTTCCCTTGCCAGAGGAGATATATCCAAAAAAGTATTGCTATGGTTTATATCAAACAATGTATTGGCTATGTTTTCTTCTCAGAGTTTTATAAAAGTTTCAGTTCTTACATTTAAGTCTTTAGTTCATTTTGAATTTATATTTGTGCATTGTGTGAGAGAATAGTCCAGTTTGAAACTATTCTTTTCTTTTTTAACATTTATTTATTTACTTTTGGCTGTGCTGGGTATTAGTTGCAGCATGCATGTGGGATATAGTTCCCCAACCAGGGATCAAACCTGGGGCCCCTGCATTGGGAGTGCTGTGTCTTACCCACTGGACCACCAGGGAAGTCCCTAGTTTGATACTTTTGCATGTAGCTGTCCAGTTTTCCCAGCACCACTTATTGAAGAGACTGTCTTTCCCCCATTGTATATTCTTGCCTCCTTTGTTGTAGATTAATTGCCCATATAAGTGTGGGTTTATCTCTGGGCTGTCTATTCTGTTCCATTGATCTATGTGTCTGTTTTTGTGCCAGTACCATACTGCTTTGATGACTGTAGCTTTGCAGTATAGCTTGAAACCAGGGAGAGTGATACCTCCAGCTTTGTTCTTCTTTCTCAAGATTGTTTTGGCTCTTTGGAGTCTTTTGTGTTTCCATGCAAATTTTGGAATTATTTGTTCTAGTTCTGTGAAAAATGCCATTGGTATTTTGATTGGGATTGCATTAAATCTGTAGATTGCCTTAGGGAGTATGGTCATTTTAATAATATTAATTCTTCCAATCCATGAGCATGGTATATCTTTCTATTTGTTTGTGTCATCTTTGATTTCTTTCATCAATGTCTTATAGTTTTCCAAGTATAGATCTTTCACCTCCAAGGTTAGATTTATTTCTAGGTATTTTATTCTTTTTGATGCAATTGTAAATGGGATTATTTTATTAATTTCTCTTTCTTGTATTTTGTTGTTAGTGTAAAGAAATGTAACAGATTTCTGTATATTAATTTTGTATCCTGCTATTTTACTGAATTCACTTATTAGTTCTAATAGTTTTTTGGTGGTGTCTAGCATTTTCTATATATAGTATTATGTCATCTGCAAATGGTGACAGTTTCCTTATTGATTTTCTGTCTAGATAATCTGTCCATTGATGTAAGTGGTGTGTTTGTCTCCTACTATTATTGTGTTAGTGTCAAAATTTCCCTTTATTCTTGTTGATATTTGCTCTATGTATATGTGGCTCCTATGTTGGGCACATACATATTTACAATGGTTATGTCTTCTTCCTGGATCTATCCCTTTATCATAATGTAATGTCCTTCTTTGTCTCTTGTTACAGTCTTTGTTTTTTTTTTTTCAATATTTATTTATTTATTTGGTTGCGCCGGGTCTTAGCTGTGGCACGTGGGCTCCTACAGATGCAGCAGGCAGGCTCCTTAGTTGCGACTTGAGAGCTGCTTAGTTGCGGCTCACCAGCTCCTTAGTTGTGGCACCAGTCTTTGTTTTAAAGTCTATTTTGTCTGATAGAAGTATTGCTACCCTAGCTTTTTTTAAAATGAATTTATTTATTTTATTTATATATTTTTGGCTGTGTTGGGTCTGTGTTGCTGCGTGCGGGGTTTCTCTAGTTGCAGTGAGTGGGGGCTACTCTTTGTTGCAGTGCATGGGCTTCTCATTGTAGTGGCTTCTCTTGTTGCGGAACATGGGCTCTAGGCATGTGGGCTTCAGTAGTTGTGGCATGCAGGCTTAGTAGTTGTGGCTCATGGGCTCTAGAGTGCAGGCTCAGTAGTTGTGGCGCGCGGGCTTAGTTGCTCTGTGGCATGTGGGATCTTCCCAGACCAGGGCTCGAACCCGTGTCCCCTGCATTGGCAGGCAGATTGTCAACCACTGCACCACCAGGGAAGCCCCAACCCTAGCTTTTGTTTGTTTTTTTGTTTGCATTTTCATGGAATACCTTTAAGCAATCATCTCACTTTCTGTCTGTGTCTTTTTTTTTTTGCGGTACGCGGGCCTCTCACTGTTGTGGCCTCTCCCGTTGCAGAGCACAGGCTCCGGATGCACAGGCTCAGCGACCATGGCTCACGGGCCCAGCCGCTCCATGGCATGTGGGATCTTCCCGGTCTGGGGCACGAACCCATGTCCCCTGCATCGGCAGGCGGACTCTCAACCACTGCGCCACCAGGGAAGCCCTGTCTGTGTCTTTAGATCCAAAGTGAGTTTCTTGTAGGCAGTATGTTTATGGGTCTTGTGTTTTTATCCAATTAGCCACTCTATATCTTTTGATTGGAGCATATAGTCTATTTACATTTAAAGTAATTATTGATAGGTATGTACTTATTGACATTTTGTTAATTGTTTTCTGATTGTTTTTGTAGTTCTTTTTTTTTTTTTTTTTTTCCTTTCTTCTTGCTTTGCTTTCTTCCCTTCTGATTTGATGACTATCTTTAGTGTTATGTTTGGATTCCGGTCTCCTTTTTGTGTGTGTATCTATTATAGGTTTTTGGTTTGTGGTTACCATGAGGTTCATATATAACAACCTATAAATATAGGTGATTATTTTAAGTTGTTAATCTAAGTTTGAACACATTCTAACAACTCTACATTTTTACACCCCCCCCATGTTTAATGTTTTTGACATCATATTTTACATCATTTTGTTTTTTGTATCCTTTAATTACTTATTGTAGATATAGGTGATTTTACTACTTTTGTCTTTTTTTTTTGCAGTACACGGGCCTCTCACTGTTGTGGCCTCTCCCATTGTGGAGCACAGGCTCCGGACGTGCAGGCTCAGCGGCCATGGCTCACGGGCCCAGCCGCTCCGCGGCATGTGGGATCCTCCTGGACCGGGGCACGAACCTGTGTCCCCTGCATCGGCAGGCAGACTCTCAACCACTGTGCCACCAGGGAAGCCCCTACTTTTGTCTTTTAACCTTCCTACTAGCCTTGTAAATGGTTGATCTGCTACCTTTACTGTATCATTACCATTACCAATGAGATTTTTCCTTTTGTAATTTTCATAATTCTTGTTGTGATCTATTCTTTTCTGCTTAGAGAAGTCCCTTTTATATTTCTTGTAAAGCCAGTTTAGTGCTGTTTAACTCTTTTAGCTTTTGCTTTTCTGTAAAATTCTTTATCTCTCATGAAAATCTGAATGATGGCCTTGCCAGGTAGTGTATTCTTTGCTGTAGTTTTTATCCTTCATCACTTTGAATAAGTCAGGTAGCTCCCTTCAGACCTACAAAGTTTCTACTGAAAAGTCAGCTGATAGCTTTATGGGAGTTCCTCTGTATTTAACTAGTTGCTTTTCTCTTGCTGCTTTTAAGATTCTTTCTTCATCTTTAATTTTTGCCATTTTAATTATAATGTGTCTTGGTGTGAACCTGTTTGGGTTCATCTTGTTTGGGACTCTCTGCGCTTCCTGGACCTGTTTTCTTCCCTAGGTTAGGAAAAATTTCAACTATTATTTCTTCAAATAAGTTCTCTGCCCTCTGTCTCTCTTTCTTCTCCTTTTGGGACCCCTAAATGCAAATGTTGGTACACTTGATGTTGTCTCAGAGGTCTTTTTTTTTTTTTTAAAGATTTTTTGATGTGGACCATTTTTTAAAGTCTTTATTTAATTGGTTACAATATTGCTTCTGTTTTATGTTTTGGTTTTTTGGCCTCAAGTCATGTGGGATCTTAGCTCCCTGACCAGGGATCGAACCTGCACCTGCTGCATTGGAAGGCAAAGTCTTAACCACTGGACCACCAGGAAAGTCCCCTCAGAGGTCTCTTAAACTATCCTCATTTTTTAAAAAATTATTTATTTATTTATTTTTGGCTGCGTTGGGTCCTCTTTGCTGCGTGCGGCCTTTCTGTAGTTGTGGCGAGTGGGGGCTACTCTTCGTTGTGGTGCATGGGCTTCTCATTGCAGTGGCTTCTCTTGTCGAGGAGCACAGGCTTCTCATTGCAGTGGCTTCTCTTGTTGAGGAGCATGGGCTCTAGGCATGCGAGCTTCAGTAGTTGTGGCATGCATGCTCAGTAGTTGTGGCACGCAGTCCCAGTTGCTCTGCGGCATGTGGGATCTTTCCAGACCAGGGCTCGAACCTGTGTCCCCTGCATTGGCAGGCAGATTCTTAACCACTGCGCCACCAGGGAAGCCCTATCCTCATCTTTAAAAATTCTTTTTTTGGGACTTCCCTTGTGGTGCAGTGGTTAAGAATCCACCTGTGGGGCTGGTGCCGGCCTGCTGATTGGGGAGCCAGGACCTGGTGGGGCAGACTGTGTGGCCCGGGGGTCCCAGGACTGGTGCTGGTGAGTGGGTAAGTTCACAGGCTAATAAGCTAGAGGCAGTACTCCAAAAAGTCACTTGCCAGAACCAGTGTCCTCATGGTAGAAAAAGCTCCCAAAATTGGTTGTGGCCAGCATCTGTGCCCCAGGGAGTCCCAGTTGCCTCCTGCCTCTCCAGGAGGCTCTCCAAGGTCAGCAAGTGGATCTGACCCAAGATCCTTTAAAATTACTGCCTCTGCTCTGGGACTTGAAGCATATGACATTTTGCATGTGCCTTTTGAGAGCAGAGTCTCTCTTTCCTACAGTCCTCTGGCTCTCTGCACACAAGCGCTGCTGGCCTTCAAGGCCAGATGTTCTGGGGGCTCATCTTCCTGGTGCAGGACCCCTGAGCTGGGAGCCTGATGTGTGGCTCGGACCTTTCACTCCTTAGGGAGAACCTCTGCAATTGTGATGAGCCTCCCGTTTGTAGGTCACCTCCCTGAGGGTGTGGGTCTTGACTATACTGTGTCTCCATTTCTCCTACCCATCTCATTGTAGTTCCTTCTTTCTATCTTTAGTGGTGGAAAATCTTTTCTGCTGATCTTCAGATCGTTCTCATAGATAGTTGCTCAGTAAATGGTCGTGTGCTTGTGGGAGGAGGTGAGTTTAAGGTTTTCCGAGTTCGCCATCCACACCTCCTACCTCAAGGAAATAAAGTTAGTTAGCAACCTATATTATCTCAGGAGATTTCTCCTTAGAATCTCCTGAGAGGAATACAGTCCAACCAACACTTTGATTTCAGCTTTTATGAGACTCTGAGCAGAGAACCCAGTTGAGCCATGTTGTACCTGTACTTCTGACCTACAGAACTATGAGATAATCAGTGGGTATTGTTTCAATCAATTTAGTTTGTAGTAATTTGGCAGTAATATTAATAGAAAGTGAATATGCTGTACTACAATTATTTACATTATAATCTTTTTAAAAATTTATTTCATTTATTTATTTTTGGCTGTGTTGGGTCTTCGTTGCCACGCGGGCTTTCTCTAGTTGCGGTGAGTGGGGGCTACTCTCCATTGTGGTGCGCGGGCTTCTCATTGCGGTGGCTTCTCTTGTTGTGGAGCATAGGCTCTAGGTGTGCAGGCTTCAGTAGTTGTGGCACGTGGGCTCAGTAGTTGTGGCTCGTGGGCTCAGTAGTTGTGGCTCGCGGGCTCTAGAACGCAGGCTCAGTAGTTGTGGCGCGCGGGCTTAGTTGCTCCGCAGCATGTGGGATCTTCCCAGACCAGGGATCAAACCCGTGTCCCCTGCATTGGCAGGTGGATTTTTAACCACTGTACCACCAGGGAAGTCCCAATTCACATTATATTCTAAGCTATTGATCCCCACCACTTTATCACTATTGGTCAGTCCCTCAGGCCTTTATTTCCTTTAGACTCTCTAGTCTGTCATTATAATTATTTCCTTATAAGCACCCTCAGGTCTCTTGTTCTTTCCCTTTATTGCAGTGCTGCTCAAACTTGACTGGGCGTAGCATAAGCCTCACCTGAAGGGCTTGTTAAAACGCAGATTGCTGGGCCCTACCTGCTGAGTTTCTGATTCAGGACATATGGAATGAGGCCTGAGACTTTACATTTCTTACCAGTTTTCAGTGATTCTGATGCTGCTGGTCTGGAGACCACACGGTGAGAACCACTGCTTTGCTACAATCACCCTGATTCAACTCAACTCCGTCTTTTCTGCACGTGCAACCAAGTAGCTGGATGTTGCCCAAGAGAAATCACCAACTGGGCTGACTGCTTTTGTTTAAATTTGTGATTACAGACTCCAAATGGGCCCTCAACAACTGCCTAGCTGTCCTCTCACGTTTCCCTAGTAAGGTTTCTAACTTTTCTCTTTTCTCAAACCTCCAATATCCTGCTCACCCTTAGTTTCAGCAGATAACCTCACCTCCCACGCTTCATTCAGGAAGTCGAAGCCAGGAGATGGGAACTCCCTCATCTTCCCACCTATGTACGAGGCTCTAACTCGGCTGGAGGCTGCTCCTTCTTCCCTCCCATCACCAGCCAACCTCTGCTTCTACGCTCTGCATCCCACTGCTCTCACCTCTCCAAGAACTCTGCTTCTTTAATCCCCTCCTTTCTCCTATGCTACTGATTGTGTCAATCTGGTTAGGCCTTGTATCCCCATTTTTAACCCTCCCTTGATTCTATTTACTCTCCCGGCCACCATCCCATCTCTCCACTCCCATTCACAGCAAAAATTCTTGAGAAGGTTGTCGACTTACTGTGTTTCTACCTCCTCACTTCCCATTCCCTCTTTTAAAAGATGCATGGGAGGTGTGTTTGTTTATTGACTAAATATTACATTGAATACTCTGTATCTGTTGAGCATTGTTCTGTGGTCCCCACTATCATGAGTTGGTGGACAAACCCCAAAATATGGTATTTAGAGCGAGTGACAAGTGCTACGCAGAAAACAGAAGAAAGTGGTGGTTTTCATGATTCATAGGGCATTCAAGAAATATATACTGAGCACCTACAATACACCAGGAATAGTTTTAGGCCCTGAGAATGCATCAGTGAAAAAGCAAAGGTTTCTGTCCATATGGAGTTTACATTGTATTGGAGAATATACAAAATAAACAATGATAACAAAAACTTAAAAGTACATGTTCGTGTTATGTGGTATAAGGAAAAATAAAGCAGAGAGAGTTAGGGAGTGTATGCAGGGGGACTGTAATTTTAAATAACGTGGTCAGCTAAGGCCTCACTGAGGTGACTTGAGTAAAGACCTGAGGAAGCTAGAGGAGTTAGCTGGGCAAATACCCGGGGGAAGAAAGTGCAAGAGCAAAGGCCTCAGGGCATGAGCATGCCTGGCTGGTTAGTGTAACTGCAAGAAACTGCAAGGAATGACAGGAGGAGTTGGCCTGGAGCTAGGGGAGCAAAGGGAATGACCAAGAGTCATAGAGGAGCCAGACCGAGAAGGGCAGAGTTTGGTAAACTTCTCTGTAAAGCGCCAGATAGTAAATGTTTTAAGGTTTGCAGGCCACACATGGTCTGTCACATATTCTTCCTTTAAAATTTTTAAACAACTTTAAAAAAGTGTAATAGTCTTCTTTCCTGGGCAGTACAAGGGTCTGGCCCTCTGGCCCTAGCTTGCCACCCTCTGAGACCCTGTAGGCCGTTGTAAAGATTTTGCTTTTACCCTGAGTGAGATGAGAGGCACTGGAGGATTCTGAGCAGAGGAGTGACAGGACCTCGTTTAGATTTGAAAGGATCTCTCCCACCGTTGTGTGGAGAACAGACTGAAGGGGCGGGGAGGGGAGTTGTGTGAAGGAGGAAGCAGGGACACTAGAGTTTATGTTATATGTGGGGCAAAATAAACCACCCCATAACTTAGAGGCTGAAACAACAAACTTTTATTGTTACTCATGGTGCTGTGGGTCAGGAATTCGGACAAAGCACAGCAGGGCTAGCAATTTCAGGGGGGCTGGAATGTCCTATATGGCTCCTTTGCTCACATGTGTTCACACACAGTCGGGGTCTGGCTGCAGCAGCAACACCGGGGTCACAGTTCTGACAGTTTAGTTCTTGCTGTTGGCTGGATTCCTTGGTTCACCTCCAGATGGTCTTATAGCTTCTCCCTCTTCAAGTGGCCTCTCTAACAGGGTAGCCAGACTTTGTTTTTTTTCCCCCCTTGGCCATGCCGTGTGGCTTGCGGGATCTTAGTTCCCCGACCAGGGATCGAACCCGCGTCCCCTGCAGTGGAAGCGTGGAGTCTTAACTACTGGACCGCCAGGGAAGTCCTATAGCCAGACTTCTTACATGACAGTGCAGGGCTTCCAGAGTGTAAAATTAAAAGCTGGCACGCCTTCTAAAGACTTAGGCTCAGCACTGGCAAGCATCAGTTCTGCCACATTCTCTTTTTTTTTTTTTTTTGCGGTACGCGGGCCTCTCACCGTTGTGGCCTCTCCTGTTGCGGAGCACAGGCTCCGGACGCGCAGGCTCAGCGGCCATGGCTCACGGGCCTAGCCGCTCCGCAGCATGTGGGATCTTCCCGGACCGTGGCATGAGCCTGTGTCCCCTGCATCGGCAGGCGGACTCTCAACCACTGCGCCACCAGGGAAGCCCCACATTCTCTTATTTAAAGCGGGTACAGGGCCACCTTGGTTTTGAGGGGAGGAACCATTCAAGGACATGAATACAGGAGCTGTAGTTCACTGGGGGCACCAAAGTGATAGTCCAGCACCACTGAAAGCTATTTTAATAATTGAGGCAAGATATGATGGTGGTTTGGACCAAGGCGTTAGCAATGGAGATGGTAAGAATTCACTGGTTTCTGGATATGTTTTGAAGGTAGAGTTGAGAGGATTTGCTGATGGCATTGTATGCAGGTGTGAGACAGAGAGTCCAGGGTAACTCTGAGGTTTTCAGGTTGAGCACCTGGAAGAATGCCATTTACTGAGAAGCAAAAGACTGGGGGAGGGGCAGGGTTAGGGGGCTGTCAGGAGTTCCAGCTTGTAATTTTAAGTTTGAGATTTCTATTGTGGATACTCAAGTGAGATATGAAGGAACAGTTGAATATGCAGGTTTGGAGAGGTCTGTTGTAGATATATAATTTTCAAGTTGTCAGTGTATAGATGGTATTTTAAGACCATGAGACAGGATGATATCACCAAGGCAGATTAAAAGCAAGAAAGGGAAATTTCCGGGAGGCAGAAACCAAAAAGGAGCCCAAAGCTAGTATGATGAGCAGAATTAGAAGCTGGGACAAGGTAGGTCTCAGTCACTAAGGATGGGATTTAATGTAGTTACAGCAACAGGAGATGAGGCTTTGGACTTGGTAAGACTTGGAGCTGGAATGAAGGTCCCATCATAAAGTATGAAAGGGTCCATTAAAAGTCTAGCAGGGTGATTAAAAATCCGTACTCCATGGAAAAATTTCAGAACAGTGTGGACGGGAGGTGTTCCTAAAACCTTTCAGAGAGAAAGAACTGTTTTCTACAAAGCCTCAAAGATCAGAAGGCATCTGAATTCTCACCTTTCTTATGGAAAGCTAGGAGGCAATGGGAAAATGCCTTCAAAATACTGATAAAAAATAATTTTCAGCTTAGAATTCAAACCCTACCAAACTATCAAGTATTTTCAGACATGCAAAATCTCAAAAAATGTTACTTCCTATGCACTTTTGGGACACAACAGGAGAATTTGCTCCAGTAAAGCAAGGGGTTAAACCAAAAGGGAGAAAGAATGGGAAATAGAGGACCAGGTCTTCATCATGAGAGAGAGGTGAAGGAAATCCCCAAAATGATGGTGAATGGAGAATCCAAGATGACGATGATGCTGCTAGCTTAGAGGACAACCAGCTTCCACTGGAACAAGTCAGAAGGCTCCAGAAGAGATTTCAAGGAGATGGGATAGATAGCGTGCCTAAAGGGAAGAAGTATACTTGAGAAGAGATATACACAGCTGATGGAACATTTGAAGATACATTAGGATAAGGACATAGAAAACTAAGCAAACAAAAATCTAGACTTAAAAAATTTTTTTTTAATTAGTTAATTTATTTTTGGCTGCACTGGGTCTTCGTTGCTGCACGCAGGCTTTCTCTAGTTGTGGTGAGCGGGGGATACTCTTCATTGTGGTGCGCTGGCTTCTCATTGCGGTGGCTTCTCTTTGTTGCAGAGCACGGGCTCTAGGCGCGCGGGCTTCAGTAGTTGCAGCACGTGGGCTTAGTAGTTGTGGCTCGCGGGATCTAGAGAGCAGGCTCAGTAGTTGTGGTGCACGGGCTTTGTTGCTCCACGACATGTAGGATCTTCCCGGGCCTGGGCTCGAACCCATGTCCCCTGCATTGGTAGGTGGATTCTTAACCACTGCGCCACCAGGGAAGCCCTAGACTTATTTTTAAAAAGGGGAAACAAAACTAAAACTAAAAGTTGCCAATTGATTGTAATATGTGTCATGATTTCAGAGATGTTAAGATGTGAACAAATGTACATGTTAGAATCAAAACTCAGTTGTTCATTAGGAAGGGCCTGTGAGTGGTAAGAATTCCTTAATTTTTATATGCTGAGATTCACCTCCTCTAATACTCTTGAATAATAATTTGGCAGAGTATAAATTTCTTTCATTCCTAAGGCTTTTCCTTCAATTCTGGAAAAAAACATTCTCAGTACTTTTCAAATATTTCTCTCTCTGCCATTTCTTTCAATTCTCTGGAACTCCTATTATATAAATATTTAAACCTTTTAATCTGTTCTCCATATTTTAACTACTGTTTCTTTCTGTTTAGCTCATGTTATATTGTGAGTGAGTTCCTGAGTTCTCTCTTCCAATTCTCTAATTCACTCTCCGAGTGTGTTGAATCTACAATTTCTCCCGTTGTGGCCTTTTTTTATTTTTTATTTTTGGCTACCCTGCGTGGCTTGCAGGGTCTTAGTTCCTTGACCAGGCATTGAACCCGGCCCTCCGCAGTGAAAGCGTGGAGTCCTAACCACTGGACCTCCAGGGAATTCCCCTGTTACGGCCTTTTAGATTTCAATTAGGGTATTTTTCATTTCAAGGATTTCTAATTGGTTATTGTTCATATTGTTTCATTTCAGTCTATTTTTGCTTCATAATTTCCTTTTGAAATGGAAGGTGTGCATTCATCTCTGAACATTTTCAACATCCTATTTTAAAGTCTTTCTATACTCTTTTACAAATTTCCAGTGGAAATTTGAGAAAATTTCTGATCTGATGGTTAATTTCAAAGGCCATCTTTCTCACCAAGTAGCTTCTTTCATATGTTTTGGAATTATGGTTCGAGTGAGAAAAGATTTGTTTTTGTTTGATTTCTCTCTCTTTCTGACTTTCCTCTCATCCCTTCTCAGGATGCCACCATCTGGCCCTCTGGAGCTCAACCTAGAGCCAGGGCTTTGGATTATGATCCGTCAGCCCCAGATATTAGGGAAATGGCATATCTAGTCAAGTCCAGTAGACAACTTGACAATCCCTGGTAGCAAGGTGTCCTCACCTCCCCAGGCTCTAATAAAGCCAGAGTTCCTAGATTGACAGCTGTTTTCTTCAACTTCTTTTCCCAAGCAGTGGAACCCACATCAGCCTCTGCTGTCAAGCCGTGAGTTTCAGTCCTTCACATTGAGGGGAGCACTTTACCCCCACAGGAGCTGAACGCCCACCCAGCTGCCAAAGTCCAGCTTCCAGACTTGGAGCCCACGAGCCTGAGACATGGGCCCCACTGATCTTACTGTGTTTCTATTTCATTTCTGGCTCATGGAGATATGTGAGGGTCCAGCTATATCTTTTTATTTATTTATTTATTTTTGGCTGTGTTGGGTCTTCTAGTTACGTCAAGCGGGGACTACTCTTTGTTGCGGTGCGCGGGCTTCCCATTCGGTGGCTTCTCTTGTTGCAGAGCACGGGCTCTAGGCGCGCGGGCTTCAGTTGTGGCATGCGGGCTCAGTAGTTGTGGCTCGCGGGCTCTAGAGCGCAGGCTCAGTAGTTGTGGCTCCTGGGCTTAGTTGTTCTGCAGCATGTGGGATCTTCCCAGACCAGGGCTCGAACCCTTGTCCCCTGCACTGGCAGGTGGATTCGTAACCACTGTGCCACCAGGGAAGTCCCAGCTATATCTTTTTTTAAAATCATTTTTATAATTTTAAATGTCATGGCTTGCTATGTGTTTGAAGTAAAGGGGTTTTGGGAGATAAAAACTCACTTCCTTGTGTTGACTTCAATCTCCTCACACCTGCTTTCTGTCCCCCACCCCTCTACTGAAACCACTAAGTCAAAGCCACTGATGCTGTTCAAGTTGCCAAATCCAATGCATGTTTCTCTATCCTTATCGTACTTGACTATTTGGCAGCTTTTGTCATAACTTCGTTCTTAAAACATCACTCTCGGGCTTCCCTGGTGGCGCAGTGGTTGAGAGTCCGCCTGCCGATGCAGGGGACGCGGGTTCGTGCCCCGGTCCGGGAAGATTCCACATGCCGCGGAGCGGCTGGGCCCGTGAGCCATGGCTGCTGAGCCTGCGCGTCCGGAGCCTGTGCTCCGCAACGGGAGAGGCCACAACAGTGAGAGGCCCGCGTACCGCCCCCCCCAAAAAAAAAAAAAAAAATCACTCTCTGTCTGGCTACCCAACAGTCTCATGATTCTCATTCTCTTTGTCCTTTGCAGCTCAGTAGATCAGCTATTTTAAGATATTCCTTTGTCTTCTGCCATTTATTTTTGCTCACGATGGTCTGCTAAAGCCTGTTCATCTTTTGTAGGTAGTCTGTCTTTTTCCATAGGTTGCTTTTAAGATTTTCGTTTCTTATATTTGATGGTCTCCAGTTTTACCATGATGTCTAGGTAGGCATTTATTTGTATTTTGCTCAATATTTTGTGACCTGCACCTGATGGATAATGTGAATTCCGGTCCCACATTGGTGCAGAACAGGCTTGGGGTTCTAATTTATCATCGATGATTCCTTCTCCGCCTGTCGCCCAGGCCAATGGCAGACTTTATTGCTCCTTCCCCAGGCTGGTAAGCAGAGTTTTTCTATCCTCCTGTGGGGAGTAGATAGGACTTTTATTCTAATTCCAGGCCTTGCCAGGGCTCAAGGCCTCATCTTCTGCTGCCACAGCAACATTAAAATCCCATCCCTAATGCCTAAGACCTATCCCGTCTCAGCTTCGCATCCTGCTTACCATGCTAGCTTTGGGTTCCCTTTTGATTTCTGGCACCTGGAAATTTCCCTTTGTGGTTTTCAGTCTCAGATACATCTTAAGAAAAAATTATCCAGCATTTTCTTTGTGTGAGCAGTGAGTCCTGCTTCAGTTCCGTCAGCTTGTCTTGGTTTCAAGACACCGTTTTGGAACTCGGAGCCAAAAATTTGACTCTTTCTCCTCACTGGGTTCTTTTGAGTCTTCTTTCCTGTGTCAGTAAACCTCATCTACAAGATCTAGTACAACTAAGCTGGCGAAAATTGAGTTTCGGTCAATTGAAACCAGTGTTTAATACAGTGGGGTTTGGGAATTTCTGACCTTCAGCGTAAAGTTCAAGTTCCCCAAACATTCTGATCCTATATATGTTCCTAACTCTATTTCCTGTTATGCTCTCTTATACACCCAATGCTTTTTTTAATATAAGTTTATTTATTTCCTTTATTTATTATTTTTGGCTACGTTGGGTGTTCGTTGCTGCGTGCAGGCTTTCTCTAGTTGCGGCGAGCGGGGGCTACTCTTCCTTGCGGTGTGCGGGCTTCTCATTGCAGTGGCTTCTCTTGTTGTGGAGCATGGGCTTTAGGCACGTGAGCTTCAGTAGTTGTGGCTCGCGGGCTCTAGAGTGCAGGCTCTGTAGCTGTGGCGCACGGGCTTAGTTGCTCCGTGCCATGTGGGATCTTCCTGGACCAGGGCTTGAACCTGTGTCCCCTGCATTGGCAGGCGGATTCTTAACCACTGCGACACCAGGGAAGCCCACACCCAATGCTTTTGACACACCCAAGTACCTGTTATTCTCCATATGCCCCTGAGATTTCTCACATCCATGACCTTGCATATTACCCTTTACCCAGAATACTTTTGCCATCACTTCAGGCCAAATCCAACCTGTCTTTCAAAGTCCAGTTCAACTGGTGCTCCTGCAAAGACTGGCTAATCTTATTTGCGTTTCCTCTGGATTTCTGTCACTGAGGGAGGCAGCTATGGTATAAATGACTGAATCTGTGAATTGATATCAGGACCTGGTTCTGCTACTCCTTAGCTATCTCTTATTACCTCTCTGAGCCTCAATTTTCCTTGTATAAAATAGAGATAGAAATATCTACCACATGGAGTTAAAATTTCTTTTGGCTCTTTTGATTTTGAGTGACAACAAAACCCAACCCAAACTGGCTTCCGATGAAACAGCATTTATTGATTTATATAGGTGAAAAGTCTAGGGGCAGAGATGGCTTCAGGCATGGGTGAAGTCAAATTTCAAATGATATAATCAAGCCTCTGTATCTTTCCTTCTTTCAGTTCTGCCTTTCACTCTGTCACCTTCAGGCTCAGGTTCAAAGAGTGGCAAGCATTTCCAGAACCCACAGTCTTCATGCTTCAAGTCCAGCAGACAAACTTGAGAATCTCTTTCTCAGAAGTCCCAACTAGGGAATTCCCTGGCAGGCCCAGTGGTTAGGACTCCGCGCTTTCACTTTCACTGCCGAGGGCCCGAGTTGGATCCCTGGTCGAGGGAATTAAGATCCTGCAATCTGTGCAGTGTGGCCAAAAAAAAAAAAAAAAAGAAGTACCAACTGTATTTTCATTGCTCTCGGTGGGTCACGTTTCCATCCCTGAGGTGGTCACTATGGCCAGGAGAACTTGACGCTTGGGTTGGCTGTGGCCCAGGAGACGTGTTCTGCCTCAGACCCTGGGTGCAGCCCTGGCAGCAGCACACAGGATCAGAGTGGTTGGGTGGAGATTCTTCACTGAGAAGTTAGGGTACACTTACCAGAGGGGGAAAGGATGCTGAATGAGAATAACGGCAGATGTCCATCACAAGTATGTCGAGGATCAAATGAGATAATATAAGGAAACTGTCCTCAGAAAGTCCCATTCAAATATAAATGATGATTATTCTTTGGTTCTCTCTCTTGTGGCATGAAGCACTCTCTTCCTTTGATTACAGCATCAAGGAAGCATCAAGTTCATGCTGCATCTCCCCTACTGCACCCTGAGCAGTTAGGGAGCAGGATTTGTGTCCTAGTCATCTCTGGGTCATTTCACCACTTCTAACTCAGCACCCAGAAAATAGGAAGTACTCAAAAATTGATTACGGAGTAACTGAAAGAGCCTAAAATCCCAAGCGTTCCCCAGAATGGTGCTAATCCCTAGGCCAAACTCTTGAAGGCCTGGGAGAAGTTTACACTTTCATTGCAGTCATAGGTAAGTCAGCTCTAGCTTTTTTCATAGTGGGTTGGGGTTAGGGTGAGAAATAATTTCAGGAAGGTGTGTCCTTGCATTGATTTGTTGACATGGCCAACCAAAGGCTATTCAGAGAAAAGAAAAGTCCTTCTGGTTTAATTGTTGACTTATTTGATTTCTGGTTTTATTTTTCTCTTCCTGCCCTCACTGTTAGCAGGGTGAGCTTCAGGAAAGTACAGACTGAATGAAAGAATTTCCCAAAGGCACAGACCAGCAGGACAGGTTTGGGGTTCCCTCCTGCTTCTTGAGGCCTGAGCGTCCAGGAAGTTTTGAGTTTAATTAAGGGAACTGGATATCAGATCTAGTTGAGCAGTTGGAAGACCAGCCCAGTGAATCTGTTCTGTGTCTCTGCAGTTGTATTCATTTCCTTAGATTTCCTGTCTGAACACAGAGACTGGAGCTACTGGGGCCGTACTGGAGTTTAGGAAATGAACTGTTAAGAGAGAGGATGAAGGACCCAAATCACCTCTTGAAATAGTCTACAGCTGACTGCTGCTCCAAAGTTGGCCTGGACCTGCTTTTTTGGATGATTTTGCAATAAAAACACTAACTCTTCAGCCACAAGTGTTAAGTAGGAAAGGTGATATGGTTTAACATATAAATATATGGAGGCTGTAGGGACCCACTAATTTTCAACCTGCCCTCTCTTTTGTGGTAGCAATAATCCTAATCCAGAAACCTGGGCCCTAACAGGGCAGAAACAACGGGGACAGTCTTTTTTTTTTGCGCGGTACGCGGACCTCTCACTGTTGTGGCCTCTCCCGTTGCCGAGCACAGGGTCTGGACGCGCAGGCTCAGCGGCCATGGCTCACTGGGCCCAGCCGCTCTGCGGCATGTGGGATCCTCCCAGTCCGGGACACGAACCCGTGTCCCCTGCATCGGCAGGCGGACTCTCAATCACTGCGCCACCAGGGGAGCCCGGGACAGTTTTTTAGAGAAGGAAAATTACATGATTATAGGTATTGTGAACGTGGACATAAGCACTTGACTAAGTTGCAGAGTCATTGTTGGAAACTGTTTTAGCTCCTGTATATCAAAGAAAATTGCTGATGGGCGGGGGAGTGGGAATGAGAATTGTCCAAGGGCACTGTTAGCAGGTCAGGAGTCGCCAAAGGAAAATCCGATCTGGGCGGGTCAGCAGCACCCAGCCTGCTGCTTGGTGGGCTTGAGAACATAGGCTGGGTGTTGCTTAAAAGGAACTCCCTATTCTCTATCTTCATTTCCTGGACTGTCCAAGTCAGTGCAGATTCATTTCTGGAAGGATATCCCTTGACCTTACCTCCCCTCGTGTCTCTGTCACTTCCCCAGTTGGCATTTTATCTCTCTTCCTGACACTGGCTTCCTCTTCGGGCCTCAGCAGTGTTCTCACAACTTTTTTGCGTAACACTCTCCTTGCCTGAACCTGCTGTTTGGTCTCTCTTCCCCACAGGTAGCCACAGGTGTTCTGCCCAGGCACCTGCAGCAGCACAGCCTTAGAGAAAGGGCCTGGACTTGGAAGCTACACAGAGGTGAGTTCTAATCCTAGTTCTGCCATTTATTAACAGGATGAACTTGAGCAAGTTATTTCATTTCTCTGAGGTTTCAGTGTCCTCATCTATAAAATGGGGATAATCTTTCTTACTGGGTTTCTATGAGGATGTGATAAGATAAAGGACCTAGGACAGTGAGCAGGTTGACCCTTTGTAAATGGCAGCTCTTGTTAAGAGTGAAGAGAGGGCTGGCGAGGACACATTGTACAAATGCCCCCTTCCCACCTCACCAGTGATAGCATCTGACCAACAGAATCAGGCGTTTACCCTGGCGGAAAACTCCTGCATAGATGGGAGCCTCCACTTCCTCATTTGTAATGTGCTGTAATATTTCACAGTCGGTTAGTCAGGAAATTGTTCTTAATATCTAGCCTAAGTTCCTCCTGCTACCATGTGTCACATCACAATTTTTAAAAAATGACACACAAACAGACCCATGAAAATGAGCAGATTTTTCTGTGAGTCAGAGGCACTCACAGGCCTTGGGGTTTACTCTTATCTTCGAGAAACCAGGGAATATTTGTTGTGTGACCCCTGCGGACCAGAAACTTGTGCTGGGCTTTGCTGGGAAGCTCCGGAGAGGTGTGACGAGACTCTCTTGGGACTCATGTCTCGTTTGGACCAGTGGTCTCAGTCTCTCTCCCTCTCTTTTAATTTTTGGGTTACAGATGAATGACTAATCCTAATTTAGAAAGCCTGGGAAGACAGCAAAGCAATTTAGTAGGACTGATCATGCTGGTAGGTAATCACAAATAGCAACTTGGCTCTGGCAAGGACTGAAATAAAAATTGTCCTTGTCTTTGAGATTTAAGCAGAAGATACCAGCCAGCCCCATGCAGCAGATTATTTTGTTTAACTATGCGTGTGCATTTTGCAGCTAATCCTTCTTACTGAGCTGTTACTATGAATCACGTCTTTTCAGCTATGTAGCCCCAGATCTCAGTGTCTGAGAAGCTCCTGTGGGAAGAAAATGTTTGCAGACTTTCACATGTGTCTACCCTATGGATGTACCCTAAAGCTGTGGGCTGAGCTGCAAACTGGCCGCCTGTGGACCACAGACAGCCCGTAGATGTGTGCTGTTTGGCCCCGCAGTGTTTTGTTTTTGTTCTTTTAGTTGAATTGGTTGCCCTAATCTAAAACTCCACAAGATTCACGTGATCCAGTTTTTTGGCTTCTCTTGAAAAAGGGAAGATCTGGCAACACTGAAGCTGCACTTCCTCACAGTAGCATCACCTGGGCCTGAGCAGAGATGCTCCCTGTAGACGGGATCACCGTTTCCTACTGCTTCATTCCCACTCATTTTCCTTCATGTATAGATCCTGCCTGGGCCTTGAAGGCATTTAAACTGGGGGCTCCTGGCCTGTGAAGTCCCCTTTGGTCACTGATAGCACAGCTGCTAGTGATCTGTTCCTTTGGACACTCTAACCTCTCTTCCTACACCAGAAACCAGTGTTTGTAATTTCTACAGATATCAGCAGAAATCAGTTGTGATCCCAGCATAAGTCAGTGTTTGTAATTCTTGCAGCTATGTCTTCCCTGAGTTTATAATAAATGCCACAGTTGAAGACACGTGTCATGTTACCAGTAGGTTCTCATGTGAGGATCAATGGCAGGAACCCCTGTTTGAAATTTGCCTCACCACACTGTTTCTAGGTTGTTCAAAGTCCAGGGGGCTTCTGTCTGGGCAGAGGAACATTCTCTACAACTTCCGGTATAACTGATGCTCAATTTATCCAATTTATATGCCTAATAAACAAACAAAACTAATAAATTTGGGGGGGAGGGTTTCATTTTACTTTATTTTTTCTTTAACATCTTTATTGGAGCATAATTGCTTTACAATGGTGTGTTAGTTTCTGCTGTATAACAAAGTGAATCAGCTATACATATACATATATCCCCATGTCTCCTCCCTCTTGCATCTCCCTCCCACCCTCCCTATCCCACCCCTCTAGGTGGTCAAAAAGCATCGAGCTGATCTCCCTGTGCTATGCAGCTGCTTCCCACTAGCTGTCTATTTTACATTTGGTAGTGCATATATGTCCATGCCACGCTCTCACTTTGTCCCAGCTTGCCCTTCCTCCTCCCCGTGTCCTCAAGTCCATTCTCTACATCTGCATCTTTATTCCTGTCCTGCCCCTAGGTTCTTCAGAACTGTTTTTTTTTTTTTTTTTTTAGATTCCATATACATGTGTTAGCCTAAGGTATTTGTTTTTCTCTTTCTGACTTACTTCACTCTGTATGACAGACTCTAGGTCCATCCACCTCACTACAAATAACTCAATTTTGTTTCTTTTTATGGCTGAGTAATATTCCATTGTATATATGTGCCACATCTTCTTTACCCATTCATCTGTCGATGGACACTTAGGTTGCTTCCATGTCCTGGCTACTGTAAATAGAGCTTCAGTGAATATTGTGGTACATGACTCTTTTTGAATTATGGTTTTCTCAGGGTATATCCCCAGTAGTGGGATTGCTGGGTCATATGGTAGTTCTATTTTTAGTTTTCTTAAGGAACCTCCATACTGTTCTCCATAGTGGCTGTATCAATTTACATTCCCACCAACAGTGCAGGAGGGTTCCTTTTTCTCCACACCCTCTCTAGCATTTATTGTTTGTAGATTTTTTGATGATGGCCATTCTGACTGGTGTGAGGTGATACCTCATTGTAGTTTTGATTTGCATTTCTCTAATGATTAGTGATGTTGAGCATCCTTTCATGTGTTTGTTGGCAATCTGTATATCTTCTTTGGAGAAGTGTCTATTTAGGTCTTCCGTCCATTTTTGGAGTGGGTTGTTTGTTTTTTTGATATTGAGCTGCATGAGTTGCTTGTAAATTTTGGAGATTAATCCTTTGTCAGTTGCTTCATTTGCAAATATTTTCTCCTATTCTGAGTGTTGTCTTTTCGTCTTGTTTATGGTTTCCTTTGCTGTACAAAAGCTTTTAAGTTTCATTAGGTCCCATTTGTTTATTTTTAAAACTAATACATTTTTAAAAGTTTCTTAAACTACAGTTTTACATTTAAATCCCATTATAAAATGTTTCTTTTGGGTGAAAATAAAAGAAAGCCCTGACTCAGAATGGCTTAAATGATAAGGAATTGTATTATCTCACATGACATGAAGCTCTGAGGTGGGATAGGCTGTGGGCATGGTGTGCCCAGGCTGCAGCTCCACTCTATTATGATTCTCTTGGTTCTGCCCTTCTCTGTGTCCTGGTAGAAGCCTCAGGCTTGTAGCAGTGTGGCTGCAGCAATGACATTATCATATCCAGACACAACAATTCAGAGAAAGTGGAACTTTTATTTCCCTTTTTTGGGACTGTGGAAACCTCTCTCAGAAGCCTCACATGGACTTTAATTCCCATCTCATTGGCCAGAGTTGTATCACATGCCTGTTCCTAAACCAATCACTGGCAAGGAGAATGGGACTGCCCGTTGGCTTTTATTAATTATCTCAGAGTGGAATGAGCGCTGAGAAGTCCATGATAATGATCACCTCATCACTTGCTCAAATTCCCTTAAACAATCCAAGTTATAATCACAAATCCAATAAGACTGATTTCTCAAACACTGAAACATCCCAACACACCAAACAGCAGACAGAATCACGAAAATAAAATAATCACAAAGGCTATAACCACATTTAAGTCTAACTTCAAAATATTAAAATCGTGGATTTAATTTCTTTTTCATTACTTCTATACTTATTTGTAGAGGTAATATTTATTTTGATACTTTTCTATGTTACAGTGATTTTACTAGACCCCAAGTTAAAATAATACCATTTTATACTGGCCACGGTTGTAGGTTATTTACGTAGGTTGGGGTTATTTATAATTGATTCTTGGCTGGAGCAGGGGATTTTGTGGCACCTTCTAAACTTGAGCTGGCATGCATCCGGCTGCCCTCCCCCCTTTTATAACAGCTTTATTGTCATAAAATTTACATACCATACCGTTCATCATTCAAAGTATACAGTTCAATAGCTTTTAGTATACTCACAGAGTTATGCCACCATCACCCAATCAATTTTAGAGCATTTCCATCATTCCAATGGGAAACCCATTAGGAGTCACTCCCCGTTTCCCCACTCCTCTAAGCCCCAGGCAACCATCAGTCTATTTTCTGTCTCTATGGATTTGCCTATCCTGGACATTTCCTACAAACGGAATCATACACCCTGTGGAGGCTGGGTCCCTTTTAATCATTACACTTTACTTGCTCCATCAGTGACATTTGTCATGCCTATACCTTTCATGGGGGATTTCCTGAAATTATGTATTTTATAGTTTTGCTTAGTTAGTACAGGCATACCTCATTTTATTGTGCTTTGCTTATTGCACTTCACAGATGCTGTGCTTTTTATAAATTGAAGGTTTGTGGCGACCTTATGTTGAACAAGTCTATCGGCACCATTTTCCCCACAGCATTTGCTCACTTGACATCTCTGTGTCACATTTCAATAATTCTCCCAATATTTCAAAACTTTTTCATTCTTATTATATTTTTTATGGTAAGCTGTGGACAGTGATCTTTGATATTACTATTGCATAAAAATTATGACTCACTGAAGGTTCAGGTGATGGTTAGCATTTTTTAGCAATAAAATATTTTGTAATGAAGGTAGGTACATTGGTTTTATAGACTATGCTATTATTGCACGCTTAATAGACTACAATATAGTGTGAACATAACTTTTCTATGCACTGGGAAGCCAGAAAATTCATGTGACTCGCTTTATTGCAGTATATGCTTCATTGTGGCTGGAACTGAACCCGCAGTATCTCTGAAGTATGCTTGTATTATATAATTGGTTGTACTGCCTTTGTTATGTATTTACACAGTTGTTTGGAATGATTGCAAATATAAACATGCCTTATATATTAAGCATTCACTCCCTTCTTTTCTTCCTCCATGCCTTCCTTCCTTTCTTTCTTCCTTCCGAAAATAAGTGTTGAGCATCTTCTCTGTATCAGGTATTGTGCCAGGCACTGGGAGTCCAACAATGAACATGCGGGTAGGCCCATCCCTTCATGACTTAGAATTGGGTGGAGGTCCTGTCCTTTCTGCTGATGACGAGGAGGCCATGCCATGTGGGTGCTGCTGAGCACCGTTCCAGAACTGGTCAGCGTCCTCAGAATAGCTTCCTGCTCCTTTTCATATTTCCAGTCTTCCCCTACCTCTCCTACCATCTAACCTTTGACATACTATCTTCAGGTGTATACTTACCACCATTTATGCAAACTTTTCCATACATGCTTCATTATCTTATTTTCACAATAGCAACTCATGAAAATCAGATTTGCTTTGCTACGAAGTTTTATTTGATGACAACACTAAGCTGTTCATTTGTTTCATATTTATATCTAGATCCTTCCCCCAAAAGGATTAAAATTGAAACAGAACACAGGTCATTTATAAATAGCCAAGATATAGATGTTAACAGCTAAGAAAATCTTTCTTATAGCTGAGCACTAGATTTATATTGGACCAGAAAAAGAATGCAAACAAATTTGCATCAATGGAGAGACTTCTGAATGGTGATAGATGATTCAAATAAAGATTATAAAAGAGAAGAGATTATAATCGTAGGTTTGGTGTGGGGTTCAAAATTAAGGAAGCAGAAGGTATATTAAATAACTATATTTTTACATTAGAATAAATAAGAGTTGGATAAAAGTGGAAAGATTTAATGCAAACTGATGTGGACTTAGAAAGAAAGATATTCGTCAGGTTTGTCACCTGGAAACAACTTGACTCACTACCAAACTGATTGGCACACCCAACATCCAGATTTTGGATTCTACTATGCTCCTTAAAAAAAGCCAAGACCTTTAAAAGCATAGCCAATTCCATGTCTTGGAACAGGGAAAGACAAGGAGGAGCCTGTAACATCTGAGAAAAGGATGCTTCCAAAAATATTTAAAATAGTGCTGATTGGACATTGAAGCCAATATAACAGGGCTCTCAGCGGTCGTGTTGTGATTCTTTTGAGCATCAAAAAAGAATAATAATTACAGTTAATTATAACATTTCTAAAGTCCATGGTTCAAAGTGAAAAGTTTTAAAGAGGCATATAAAAAGGTAATTATAACACCAAACGGGACTTCCCTGGTGGCGCAGTGGTTAAGAATCCGCCTGCCAATGCAGGGGACCCAGGTTCAATCCCTGGTCTGGGAAGATCCCACATACCGCGGAGCAACTAAGCCCGTGCACCACAACTACTGAGCCTGCGCCCTAGAGCCTGCGAGCCACAACTACTGAAGCCTGCACGACCTAGAGCCTGCGTGCTGCAACTACTGAACCCTCATGCCACAACTACTGAAGCCCTCGCACATAGAACCCGTGCTCTGCAACAAGAGAAGCCACCACAATGAGAAGCCTGCACACCGCAATGACGAGTAGCCCCCGCTCGCCGCAACTAGAGAAAGCCTGTGCTCAGCAACAAAGACCCAACACAGCCAAAAAACAAAAACAAACAAACAAAGAAAAAACACCAAATGAGGCTAAATGTAATAAAATATATTTAAATATTCTTATTAATTTCCAAAGTAGGTGTTACTATTTTTGACCTCTTTGTTTCTTCTGGTAAATACATTTTGTGTATTTCTGGGGCTCAGGGCAGGCCACCTCAAAATGTGCCTCAATGGCATATAGATTATTTTGAATTAAAGTTACTTAAGAAACGGCCAACATAAGAGGGACACTCTGACCCTCCCCTCGGTCTCCCTGAAAGCAGGAAGTCAGTCTCTCACGTGAAAGGTGCCCTCCCTGCATCTGGAGGTAGAAAGGACCCTTATTACTAGAGGTAAGGAAGTCAGGCCACGAAGCCTGTATAGACAAACCTGTTACTTCTTTAATATACTCCCTCAAGCCCAACTCTGTTTAGATTCTTCACTAACTGAGCAGCCAACACATAAGTTTCTTTGTCCTGTCACTTCTTCACAAACTTATTGTTTTGTTTTGGTTTTTTGTCTAAAAAGTATAAAAGTTGCCTGCTTTGGCCACTACCTAAGTCTCATTTCTATGGCATCTCCAAGTACATGAATTAAAATTTGTTTCTTTTTGTCCTGTTAATCTGTTTTGTGTCAGTTTTATTATTAGTCCCACAGGAACTCAAGAGGGGTAAAGGGGAAATTTCCACTTCCCCAACAGTATAAAGTATAAGTATATATTTCCCTCAGTGTAAAGAGGGACGAATGTATACAGGGAACAAAAGTAAGCCAAAGAATTATGTAAAAAGCAGAAATTGTACTAAGAACAGGAAAATAGGATTAACCTGATGGTCACATAATAACCAGGTAAACAGGGGGTCTGATAATGTGTTACAAGATGGGGCATCCATCAAATACCATAAGGAAAGAAAGCTGACTCGAAAGTTTCCATCCTTTGTTTCCTGGGAAGTAAAATCTGCCGATGATTCTACTAATGTATCAAAGGTTAGATGATGGGAGAGATGGGGAAAGATTGGAAATATGAGAAGGAGCAGGAAGCTATTCTGAGGACCCTGAACAGTCCAGGAGTGGTAAACTCAGCGGCACCCACATGGCATGGCCTCCTCAAGTCATCAGCAGAAAGGACGGGACCTCCACCCAACTCTAAGTCCATGAGGGGAAGGGCCAACCTGCATGTTCATTGTTGGACTCCCAGTGCCTGGCACAATACCTGATACAGAGAAGATGCTCAACACTAATTTGTGGAAGGAAGAAAGAAAGAAGAAAAGGAAGGAAGGCACTGAGGAAGAAAGGAAGAGAGTGAAGAATGGAAGATTTTTTTTTTCTTTTTGACATTGCTGATTTTCCCTCCATTTTTATTGAGGTATAATTGACAAAGAAAAATAGTATATGTTTAAGGTATATGACTTGAATTTTTTTTTTATAAATTTATTTTATTTTATTTTTTGCTGCGTTGGGTCTTTGTTGCTGCGTGTGGGCTTTTTCTAGTTGCGGTGAGCGGGGGCTACTCTTTGTTGCGGTGCACGGGATTCTCATTGTGGTGGCTTCTCTTGTTGCGGAGCACGGGCTGTAGGTGCAGAGGTTTCAGTAGTTGTGCCTCACGCGTTCTAGAGCGCAGGCTCAGTAGTTGTGGCGCACGGGCTTAGTTGCTTCGCGGCATGTGGGATCTTCCCGGACCAGGGCTTGAAACCGTGTCTCCTGCATTGGCAGGCGGATTCTTAACCACTGCACCACCAGGGAAGCCATGACTTGATGTTTTTATATATGTATACATTGTGAAATAATTCCTCCAGTCAAGCTAATTAACATAGCCATCACCTCACATAGTTACCAGTTACCATTTTTTTTTTGGTGGTAAGAACACTTAAGATCTAGCCTCTTAGCAAATTTCAAGTATACACTACAGTATTGTTAACTATATTCACATTGCTGTACATCAGATCTCCAGAACTTATTCATCTTGTAAAACTGAAACTTTGTGCCCTTGATCAACATTTCCCTACTTCTCCCTCCCGCCAGCCCCTGGCAACTATCATTCTATTCTTTTTTTTTCTTTTTTTTTTTTTTTTTGCAGTAGGTGGGCCTCTCACCATTGCGGCCTCTCCCGCTGCGGAGCACAGGCTCCGGGACGCGCAGGCTCAGCGGCCATGGCTCACGGGCCCAGCCGCTCCGCGGCATGTGGGATCTTCCCCGACCGGGGCACGAACCCGTGTCCCCTGCATTGGCAGGCGGACTCTCAACCACTGCGCCACCAGGGAAGCCCCAAATGTATATTTATTATAAATCACGATATCACATAGCCAAAGCACCATTCTTTTTTTTTTTTTTTTTTTTTTGCCTTCATACTTCTGTGCATGCAGCTAGCTACCTCTTTCTTTCTGGAATGTCCTTCCTTCTCTTCTACAGCTATCTGTGAACTTTCACTAATTCTCAAGACTCAATCTCCATGTCTAACAAGGGCTTAATCTCTGAAATATACAAACAGCTCATACAACTCAACAACAAAAAACAAACAACCCAACGGAAAAATGGGCAGAAGACCTTAATAGACATTTCTCCAAAGGAGACATACAGACAGCCAGTAGGCACATGAAAAGATGCTCAACATCATTAATTATCAGAGAAATGAAAATCAAAACTACAATGAGGTATCACCTCACACCAGTCAGAATGGCCATCATTAAAAAGTCTACAAATAACAAATGCTGGAGAGGGTGTGGAGAAAAGGGAATCCTCCTACACTGTTGGTGGGAATGTAAGTTGGTACAGCCACTATGGAAAACACTATGGAGGTTCCTCAGAAAACTAAAAATAAAATTACCATATGATCCAGCAATCCCACTCCTGGGAATATACCCAGACAAAACTGTAATTCAAAAGATACATACACCCCTATGTTCACAGCAGGACTATTCACAATAGCCAAAACAAGGAAACAAGCTAAATGTCCATCAACAGATGAATGGATAAAGAAGATGTGGTACATATATACAATGGAATGTTACTCAGCCATAAAAAAGAACGAAATAACGCCATTTGCAACAACATGGATACAACTAGAGATTATCATACTAAGTGAAGTAAGTCAGAAAGAGAAAGACAAATACCATATGATATCACTTATATGTGGAATCTAAAATATGGCACAAATGAACCTATCTACAAAACAGAAATAGACTCACAGACATGGAGAACAGACTTGTGGTTGCCAAGGGGGAGGAAGTAGGGGGGAGGGAGAGGGAGGGACTGGGAGTTTGGGGCTGGTAGATGCAAACTATTACATTTAGAATGGATAAACAAGGTCCTATCACATAGCACAGGGAACTATATTCAATATCCTGTAATAGACCATAATGGAAAACAATATAAAAATGAATGTATATATGTGTATAACTGAGTCACTTTGCTGTACAGCAGAGATTGGTACAGCATTGTAAATCAACTATACTTCAATAAAATGAAAAAAAAAGACTCAATCTCCACATCTGAGAAGCTTCTCCTAACTCTACCCTCATCCCTATTCTCAGTGGGTCAGGCTGACATGGAGTTTTCATGCATTCCATGGGGCAGTAGATATGGCCTTGGTCTCAGTGACAGATGATTAAATCAGGATTTTCATTGGAACATGAGGTTCAGCCTAAACTCCAGCTAGTGATGTTGGAGGAGGCTTTCAGAGTTAACCCTGTCACACAATTCTTACAGTTACAAGATCAGATTTTGCTGCTTTTGCACCTTGAGCAAACCACCCAACCCTAAGGCCTCAGAGGGTTTTGTCCTTGTTGGCATCAGAATTCCATTATTCTCCTCCTTCCTGTTTTTCACGACTGCCCCTCCCATTTGGATGGGCTTTAGTGACTATGCCACGCTTTCACAGCTGTTATTTTATTTGATCCTCACAATAACCCCATGAGGCGGAGAGAGCTGTTTTCACCAGTTGAGGAGACTGCAATTTGTCCTGGTTCTGAGAACTTGAATCCTGGCATCGGTTTATGAAACTTCCCATGGAACCAGAAGCTTCCTCTCAGGAAAGCTTTGGGGTAATGGCAGTCACAAAGATGCTATCAGCCCCTGAGTGGCCAGGGGCCGGACACCACTCCCACAACTGCCGGCTTCAGGCACAGTTGCTCAGCATTTCTGCTTCTTGTTGCCAGATTGTGCCCACTGATTACAGGGCATTTCAGTGATGGGATAAAATTCATATTTTATTTAAAAATTTTCTCCGCCTGTTTGGGCCTCTTCCTTCCGCTTTAGTGTGTGTTGTGCATCTGCATTACCCAGACCTCCTTAGGAGAATTTTTTTTTTAATTTATTTTATTTATTTATTTTTGGCTGCGTTGGGTCTTCGTTGCTGTGCACAGGCTTTCTCTAGTTGTGGTGAGCGGGGACTACTCTTCGTTGTGGTGTGCGGGCTTCTCATTGCGGTGGCTTCTCATTGTGGAGTACGGGCTCTAGGTGCGCAGGCTTCAGTAGTTGTGGCACATGGGCTCAGCAGTTGTGGTTCGCGGGCTCTAGAGTGCAGGCTCAGTAGTTGTGGCGCACGGGCTTAGTTGCTCCGCGGCACGTGAGATCTTCTCAGACCAGAGGTGGAACCCATGTCCCCTGCATAGGCAGGCGGATTCTTAACCACTGCACCACCAGGGAAGCCCTAGGAGAATGTTTTCCTTCTTAATCTTATAAGGGGTCATGATGAGCCTCTTCGTATGTGCAGATCTGATTGTGTCCACTGTCAGTATGTCTTTTGGTGTAGAACCCTTTGTCTCAAAAACTTATATACCTGTGCTTTGACCTGTAACAGGCAGAACAGTCCTCAGAGCTTTCTGCGAGACTGCTTCCTGCATTATAATCCTCAGGTTGGCTTGAATAAAATCTTCCATTTCTTTCTTAGATTGACTATCAGTTGATTTTTTTCTTCGACACAGACCTTTGGCCAAGATAAGATGAGAGCTCGATAGAGCTCACTGGCAGGCCTAGTGCTCCTTGTTGGTTACCAGGAGAGACTGGGGATTAGGAAGAATTTTATTTTTGAAACCAGCATATCTTGGCTCCTTTACAGTCCCTCTAGATTCTACTTGAAAATTGAACAATTCAAACTTAGTTCAACTCCCTTTTTGTATTGTGTCTTAGAGAAATAGTAGAAGCCAGTTGGCAATTTCAATGTTATGATTGGAAATCTCCTTAGCCAGATCCACAAGATCATTAAGTATCTTTACTAGTTTTTATTAGATACTCTTCCTAGTTTTTACATTATCTCAGGCAACAGTGTTGCCAAACTTTTTACCAGCTATAACTCTATTAGTTTGCTAGGGGTGCCATGATAACATGCCACAAACTGGTGGCTTAAACAACAGAAATTTATTGTCTCACAGTTCTGGAAGCTAGAAATACAAGATCAAGCTACCAGCAGGGTTTGTCCCTTCAAAAAGCTATGAGGAAGAATCTTTTCCATGCCTGTCTCCTAGCTTCTGGTGATTTGCTGGCTATCTCTGGTGTTCCTTGGCTTGTAGACCCATCACCCTGATTTCTGTCTTCATGTTCACATGTCATTCTTCCTGTGTGTTTGTGTCCAAATTTCCTCTTTTTATAAGGATACCAGTCATATTGGATTAGGGCCCACCCTAATGACCTCATTTTAACTGGATTACCTCTGTAAAACTTCATCTGAGACACTGGAGATTAAGACTTAAACATGTGAATTTTGGGGAGAGACAATTCAACTCAAAGCAGCAACTTTCAACAACAATTCCCTCACTGTCTTTCAAACCTTCCCTTGAGATCCTTTTAGCTTCTGCCACCCCCCTGCCCAAAGCCAGTAACACATGCTTTTTGTTAACAGTATCAAACTTCACAAATTTCAGTATCAGTTAGGGGCTGGTCAGGGAAGCAGCACCACTAAGGAATACAGGATTCATCACAGGGATTAAATACAGCACAATTGTAGGTAAAGCTGAGGGAGAAAAAGTCTGGAAGGAGATGGCTGGAGGATCAAAGGAAACTAACCAGGGATCACAAGGAAAGCTGCTGAAGAATTCTGTGGAAGGCTGTAGCCTCTGCATCCAGAAATGGCCTGAAACTGATAGGTCATCAGGGCTAGCAGTCAGGAAGACAGCTTGGATTGAACTGGGGGAGAGTGAGGGCACACTAGGATCCACAAGGACAAACTGGAAGCTATGAGGACAAAACGGAACCCATAGCTGTCTCTCATGCTGCTGATGCAGGTGGTCTGTAGGAGAAGTTGATGCATTTACCATAGAACTACATGTGTGCCTTGCCCCAGGGGCTTGGAGAAGCTGAAATAGGAGATGTGGTGGGAGCTGGAGGAGCTGGGGACCAGTTGCTGCTCTGCACCAACAGTGTGCCAGCAGGTCAGTAACAAGTTTACAATCCGCAGCTGGTACCTGGCATCTTCAGAGCACAAGGGCTGCTGCTTCACTTGCTCCTTTCAAATCTTACACAAATTTCTCTTGTGACCAATCCTATCTTGGAACCAGACTGGGAAGGGAAATTTGGGGAACTGAATTTCAGTTTAGTTAAATTGACACCGCACAGAACTACCACATGAGCCAAATATCAACAGTTGCCTGGTACCAGGATGCTGTGTCTCATATGTGTACTAGTGTCTCATTTAAGCCTCATCACAGTTTTGCAAGATAAATATTAGCATTTCCACTTTACATATGAAGAAATGAAGCCTCATATTTGCTCATAGGTAAGCAAATGGTGGAGTCTGGATTCTGCCCTACATCCGTGTGGTAGCCAGCTTCCAAGATGGGTCCCAGTGGTTCTTGCCTTCTGATACTCACGCTCTTTTGTATTTCCCCTCCCACCTTAAATAGGTCTGACCTGAGTAATCAGTAGAATATTACAGAAATGATGATAAGTGACTTTTGAGGCAGGATCATAAAAGACATTGCAGCTTCCACCTTTCTCTTTCTTAGACCACCTGCTCTGGGAAAAGCCAGCTGACATGTTGTAAGGACACTCAAGTAGCCTGTAGGTGGACCCATACAGGGAGGAACTGAGGCCTTTTGTGAACAAGTCCATGTGGGTGAGCCATGGTACAAGTAATTTCTACAGCAACAGCCTCCCCTTCAGATGACTACAGTCCCGTATCCTGACTGAAACCTCTCAGGAGACCTCAAGCCAGAACTATATGGCCTTTAAATTCTGGACCCACAGAAAATATGAGATAATGTTTATTATTATTTTAAGCTGCTAAATTTTGGGTTAGTTGGTTACACAGCAGTAGATAATATAATGTGTTAGGTTCCAAAGCACAGCTCCTTCCGTGACATCATTTTGCTTTAAAATTTGTTCAGATTATGAGAGTGGGGATTGTGGAAGAAGTAGGAATTTTTTTTTTTAATATACATTTATTTATTTATTTATGGCTGCGTTGGGTCTTTGTTGCTGTGCGCGGGCTTTTCTCTAGTTGCGGCGAGCAAGGGCTACTCTTCAATGCGGTGCACAGGTTTCTCATTGTGGTGGCTTCTCTTGTTGCAGAGCACAGGCTCTAGGCACGCGGGCTTCAGTAGTTGTGGCACGTGGGCTCAGTAGCTGTGGCTTGCAGGCTCTAGAGTGCAGGCTCTGTAGTTGTGGCACACGGGCTTAGTTGCTCTATGGCATGTGGAATCTTCCAGGACCAGGGCTCGAACCCGTGTCCCCTGCATTGGCAGGCAGATTCTTAACCACTGCTCCACCAGGGAAGTTCAAGAAGTAGGAATTTGAAAGTTCAGAATGTACTGGTCATGTGACCCCCACCCCCCACCACAAAGCTTTGAAATATCTTTTTGGTGCTTCCAGATACAGAGAGAGAAGGAGTGTCATCTAGTGGTTAATCTGAACCTTGAGAATTAGGAGGGTTTCTTTTTTGTCACTACCTAGGGAAAGCTGAGTTGGCATGAAGAAATTAGAGGTTAAATCATGTGTTTCTGTTGACTGGCAGACTTGAGCTGGAGTTGGGGAAGATCATTGATAGAGACTGGATTCTGGCAGAGCAAGAAAAGCCCTGACAAATGGAGAAGTGGGGTCTCTAGGGCCCTCACAGGGAGAGACTGACAGTCCCTCTGCTTTTGCCCCTTCCCTTCAACTGGGCCATCCTTTCCTCTGCCCCACCAAGTTCCCTTTGGCCTGAAGCTCACTGAAGCTGCTCCTTCCTTTTCTGCTCTTTTCCAAATCCCCCTTCCTTTTAATGATGCCCTTTTCCTTTTAATAAAGTTCATATATGTGCATTTAGGAACATAAAAGAGGAAAACAAAACCAAACTTCATCTGAGAACCGTTTCCCTTTGAAAACTCTTGGTATTTGTTTTTCTATCCATTTTGTCCAGATTTGGTCTTGGATTGGAGATGCAAGGCACTGTGCCTGGTGACTTAATCAGACTGGAGTCAGCCAGCAATATTTATTATCTTAGGATGTGAGCACTAGGAGAACCCTTCCAGAACATCTGGAGCAACCACGCTCATTTCATACGTGGAACATTTGAAGCCCAAAGAGGTCAAGTGATCATTGTTAACAGATATCAAATGAACATCTGCAATGAGGAGGACGCTCTTCCGGGCACAGATAGGTTCTTTTGAATGGTCCAACCATTCTGATTAGTAAGATGGGTGGAGTGATTTGCTGGGGTCCTTTCAGATCTCCTATTATGCAAGCACAGAAATATCAGGAAACAGCAGCATTACCCACATCAAACCCTTCCTAAATTGTGAACTGTCCCTCAACAGCTGAGAGTTAGAAAAGGTTGTCTGACCCTCTGATTTCTAAACCCACCTTAAACCTCAACTCTTTGCCCCCGGAGACCACTACACAGTAGGCATCAAGAGACGTTTGCGAAATGCATGAACCAACTTCCCTCGAGGCCCTTCCCTGCTTCCCCTTCCCCTCCTCTCCCACTAGGTACTGTGCCAGCATTTGAGCCCCTGATCGGGGACTTTTGGGGATCTTGTCTGGCCTCCTCAGACAGTGACCCCGTCCCCGGGTCAGGAGCAGGGCTCCATTTTTCACTGTGGGACGCTGGACTCTCATATTTTTTCTCGGGATAGGGGCTCTTGTTTGGGGGGCATGCGAGCATCGAAAATGGCCCGAGCTGGTCTTGGGAGCACTAGGAGGATGCGTGGTGGCGCTTGCTGTTCTAGCCGGGAAAGAAGGCCGGGCGTTCCTACCGGCAGGGAGAGGCAGACCACCGGACCCAGAGCTCCAGCTGCACAGCGCGGTTCGCCGCGGGCGCCGAGTGGGCGGGGCCTGGCGGGGGCGGGGTCTGCTGCTGTCAGGTGACAGCGCGGCGGGCGGTGGCGGCAGAGGCCAAGGGGCGTCAGACGCGCCGAGTGGCTGGCGGGACAGTCGCGGCAGCCGGGGTAGCAGGGCCGCGGCCATGGGGGGCTTGAAGGACGAGCTGCTCAAGGCCATCTGGCATGCTTTCACCGCGCTCGACCTGGACCACAGCGGCAAGGTCTCGAAGTCCCAGCTCAAGGTGGGCGCACCCGCCTACCGCGGGCCCGCACTCGCCCCTACCCGGCGCGTGCTCTACTACCACCGGGTGGAAGCGGGCAGGCGGGCGGTGACCATAGGGGATGGCGGACCGGAATGCGGCCGAGCGGCCTGCTCGGGGTGGAGGGAGCCGAGACCGGGATTTGGCATTTTTCGCCTCCCTCTTGCTTTCGGGCCTCGCGGTCGGACCGGTGCGTTAGTTCCCTCAGGGCTCCTGGTGAGCAAGGGACGGCGCGGGTGGGGGGCTCTGAGGGGCGAGCCGGTCTCCCTGTTGGCGCGGGAGGCCCAGAAAGTTTGACTCGGAGAGGGCGGTGGGAAGCTCCCTTAGGAAACCTATCCAAAGTTTCCTCCCTGCTCTGGGAGAGGAAGGGACTTGCCCAAGGTGACTGGTCAGAGCCCTCTAAGGGGCACGCTCTGCACCGGGGCAGTTCTCAAAACGGCCAAATGCCCTCCAGGCAACCAGGCAGTTCCGAGAAGAGAGAAGTGCCCCAGAGCCTGGCCCGCAGCGGCCTCCAATTTTGGGGCGCTTTGGCGGTGGGGTACCCTTTCCGACTAGGGAGGAAGACCTAGCGTCCTCAGGTCTGGAACGAATCGAGGGTGTGCCGTGTGCCGCAGGGACCTTAGTTTCCGGGTGAGAAGCTCTGATCTGGCACTTTGCAAAAGCAAGTGCTTTTGCAGAGTCTTTATTGTGACTGCCAAAGACCCCATCATTAAATGAGCGTATAAGGTATAAATAAAGGAATGCTTGTAAATTGAGTAACCCCAAGCAGGGTAAGTGGCATTTAGCCAGGAGAAATTGGCAGCTTCTTGAAAGTGTAAAATATGGAAACAGACAAGAAGAGCCATTCATAGACATTTAAAAATATACACATTTTGGATCTGAATGTCTGGTTTTCTTAGCCTCTTCTGGGAGTGAATTTCTGAAGATTGAGTTTGCTTTGTATATTTTGTGCAGTAATCAGGAGGTTCTCATGACTAGTGGCTTTTATGCCAGTAGGACTTAGCATTCTGCCTGTTTTCCTTTTACCCTTCTCTTTTTTTTCTCATTCATAAAAACATAGTCTGGAAGGTTTCATAGAGATCATCCATTTAATCTTTATTTGACTTTATTTTTAAAATTTACATAGAGTAAAATTGACTATTTTGGTGGATGGTTCTGAGTTTTAACATATATAGATTTGTATAACTACTACCAAAATCAGGGTTCCATCATCCCCAAAAGTTCCCTCATGCTGCCCCCCTCTTCCTCAACTGCTGGCAATCAATGATCTGTTCTTAATTGCTATAGTTTTGTCTCTTCTACAGTGTCATAAAAATGGAGTCATACAGTATGTAACCTTTTGACAGTGACTTCTTTTGCTCAGCATAATGCCTTAGAGATTCACCTATGTTGTTGTGTATCAATAATTCGTTTTATTGCTAAGTAATATTCCATTGTATGGTTGTACCATAGTTAATCCATTCACCCTTGAAGAACATTTGTGTTATTTCCATTTTTTGGTGATTATGAATAGAGTTGCATTTTACTCTTCACTGTTTTTACTTTTAATTTACCTATACCACTATGTTTAAAGTGAGTTTCTTGTAGATGGCATGTAGTTGGGTCTTGTTTTTTTTTTAATCCATTCTAACAATCTTTTAATTGGTGTGTTTAGACCAATTACATTTAATTATGATGTTCGATTTAGGGTTACCATTTGACTATTTGGTTTCTGTTTGTTTTCACTATTTTTTCATTTTTTTCTCTTCCAATTGATGGCATTAACGAAATATTTTCTATTACTTTTCTTGTACACCATTCAAAATTGTCTTTGTGGCTGCTTATGGAAAAAGTGTCCAGAGGATTCTTGACTGTGGGCTTGGCAGGAAGTATTAAATCCTAATGCATAGCTTTTACCCACAGGATGTTGATAATGCAAATGTGTCGTTGTATTTTGTCTCTTTGTCTGCTTAACTGAGAGATTTCGGGATTGATTCAGTTCTGTTCATCTTGCCAGTGTTTCTGGAATTGGAAATATTAAAAAGTTTCTATTTAGTTCTCTCCTTTTTGGAGTTTTGACTCTGAAGTTCGACGTTCATTGATCCATTGGCTAGGAATAGAGTTTTTGCCTTAATTTGCTCATTCATTCATTTGTTCATAAATAACCTTTTGCATATACTTTGTGTAAATTACCATACTAATTTTATAAAAAGATCAGTATTTTTAGGCTCTTAAGAGTTAATATCTCCTTGGAGAAAATATCATACAATTGATTTATTAAATAGCAGACTAAAAATTACATACCCAAAATGAGGTTAAAATTTATTGCTTTGGAAAACTGTATGGGCATTTTAAAATACTTTGGACACTTGTCTTTTTGAATTACCTTCACAGTTTTTGACGTGAGTGGTGACACTTCATGTGTTAGATACTGTGCCTAATTCTAAGGGTGATATGATAGTGAAGGTGGGGGAAAAAGAAACATGAATTTTTGCATTCAAAGAGTTTAAATGTTGGTAGGCAAACTAAAAGAATAGGCAACCGTTAGAGAAGTCTCTCTCTGCCTTTCTGTGTATATATATAGATTATATTACTTAGACAATTACCCTATCCTTAAAAAATGTAAGATCTGGTGGTAGAGATAAGAAGTACAGGAATACTATGGAGAGGAAGATGTTGAATGTGATAGAAGATAAGAGCCCATGATGAATGTGATAGAAGATAAGAGCCCATGAGATTTTAGAGGAAGAGACCAGTACTTTTTTTTTTTTTTTTTTTTTGCGGTACGCGGGCCTCTCACTGTTGTGGCCTCTCCCGTTGCGGAGCACAGGCTCCGGACGCGCAGGCTCAGCGGCCATGGCTCACGGGCCCAGCCGCTCTGCGGCATGTGGAATCTTCCCGGACCAGGGTACGAACCCACGTCCCCTGCATCAGCAGGCAGACCCTCAACCACTGCGCCACCAGGGAAGCCCAAGAAAGAGTTTTTGATGGATGGATATTTACCTGGAGATGATGTCCTTGGGTAAGTGTGGGGCTGTTGGTACAGGATCTTGGTAGTTGAAGCTTGGAAAAAGGAGAGAAGAGGTTCAACAGTGGCCTTGGGGAATGGCTACAGTAGGTGGTGAGAGGAAGAATGGAAGCCAGGGGACCAGAAATGGGATATAAGAACCACTTTGGGGCAACACTGGTGCTGAGGAAGAAGAGATTTTCAAGGAAAACATCGTCTGTTATCTTTGAGAGTTAATTTATTATTATTATGTACATATATTTTGGAGATTGTAAAGTAATGATATTGATTCTTCCCTGCCGTAGCTCATAAACTACAGTATTTCTTCTTTTGTGAAGAGAAGTTGTGAAAAGTTTGGAGTATTGGCATCATCTTGGGAATAAATTTATTTTTGACTTTTAAGGAGATTTCTTTGCAGTACAGTACTCATTTAGATAAATGTGTTTGGGTCACTGCTATAATTAGTAAATATTTTCCTTGAGGGCCCCCAGTTTAGTACAAAAATCTTACTGTTTTTCTTTTGGCTGTGTTGGGTTTTCCTTGCAGTGCGAGGGCTTCTCATTGCAGTGGCTTCTCTCGTTGCGGAGCACGGGCTCTAGGTGCACGGGCTTCAGCAGTTGTGGCTTGCGGGCTCTAGAGCGCAGGCTCAGTAGTTTTGGCGCCTGGGCTTAGTTGTTCCAGGGCATGTAGGATCTTCACGGACCAGGGCTCGAACCCGTGTCCCCTGCATTGGCAGGCGGATTCTTAACCATTGTGCCACCAGGGAAGTCCCCAAAAAGCTTATTTAAAAAAATTTTTTTTTTAATTTTAAAAATTTACTTTATTGAAGTATAGTTGATTTAGAGTGTTGTGTTAATTTCTGCTGTATAGCAGAGTGATTCAGTTATACATATATACATTCTTTTTCATATTTTCTATTATGGTTTATCACAGGATATTAAATATAGTTCCCTGTGCTGTACAGTAGGACCTCGTTGTTTATCCATTCTATATATAATAGTTTGCATCTGCTAATCCCAAACTCCCAAACCATCCCTCTCTCACCTCGCCTTCTGCTTGGCAACCACAAGTCAAAAAGCTTATTTTTTATACCTAAATTTTATTATTAACTAATAGCATTTTTAAAACATCTTTATTGGAGTATAATTGCTTTACAATGGTGTGTTAGTTTCTGCTGTATAACAAAGTGAATCAGCTATACGTATACATATATCCCCATATCTCCTCCCTCTTGCATCTCCCTCCCACCCTCCCTATCCCACCCCTCTAGGTGGTCACAAAGCACCAAGCTGATCTCCCTGTGCTATGCGGCTGCTTCCTACTAGCTATCTGTTTTACATTTGGTAGTGTATATATGTCCATGCCGCTCTCTCACTTCGTCCCAGCTTACCCTTCCCCCTCCCCGTGTCCTCAAGTCCATTCTCTACGTCTGTGTCTTTATTCCTGTCCTGCCCCTAGGTTCTTCAGAACCATTTTTTTTTTTAGATTCCATATATATGTGTTAGCCTAAGGTATTTGTTTTTCTCTTTCTGACTTACTTCACTCTGTATGACAGTCTCTAGGTCCATCCACCTCACTACAAATAACTCAATATCGTTCCTTTTTATGGCTGAGTAATATTCCATTGTATATATGAGCCACATCTTCTTTATCCATTCATCTGTCAATGGACACTTAGGTTGCTTCCATGACCTGGCTATTGTAAATAGAGCTTCAGTGAACACTGTGGTACATGACTCTTTTTGAATTATGGTTTTCTCAGGGTATATCCCCAGTACTGGGATTGCTGGGTCATATGGTAGTTCTATTTTTAGTTTAAGGAACCTCCATACTGTTCTCCATAGTGGCTGTATCAATTTACATTCCCATCAACAGTGCAAGAGGATTTCCTTTTCTCCACACCCTCTCCAGCATTTATTGTTTGTAGATTTTTTGATGATGGCCATTCTGACTGGTATGAGGTGATACCTCATTGTAGTTTTTTTTTTTTTTTTTTTTTCTGTACACGGGCCTCTCCCTGTTGTGATCTCTCCCATTGCGGAGCACAGGCTCAGCGGCCATGGCTCACGGGCCCAGCCGCTCCGCGGCATGTGGGATTTTCCTGGACCGGGGCACGAACCCGTGTCCCCTGCATCGGCAGGCGGACTCTCAACCACTGCGCCACCAGGGAAGCCCCTCATTGTAGTTTTGATTTGCATTTCTCTAGTGATTAGTGATGTTGAGCATCCTTTCATGTGTTTGTTGGCAATCTGTATATCTTTGGAGAAATGTCTGTTTATGTCTTCCATCCATTTTTGGATTGGGTTGCTTGTTTTTTTGATATTGAGCAGCTCATATTAAAGGAGATTAAGCCTTCATCAGTTGCTTAATTTACAAATATTTTCTCCCATTCTGAGGGTTGTCTTTTCGTCTTGTTTATGGTTTCCTTTACTTTGCAAAAGCTTTTAAGTTTCATTAGGTCCCATTTGTTTATTTTTGTTTTTATTTCCATTTCTCTAGGAGGTGGGTCAAAAAGGATCTTGCTGTGATTTATGTCATAGAGTGTTCTGCCTATGTTTTCCTCTAAGAGTTTTATAGTATCTGGCCTTACATTTAGGTCTTTAATCATTTTGAGTTTATTTTTGTGTATGGTGTTAGGGAGTGTTCTAATTTCATTCTTTTATATGTAGCTGTCCAGTTTTCCCAGGACCACTTATTGAAGAGTAACAGCATATTTTTGAGTAAAACAAAAATTACCATCTGTATAAATTTTGAAACTTAAAATACAAAGAAAAAATTAACATAAGAAAGATATTTGTTGGGACTTCCCTGGTGGTGCAGTGGTTAAGAATCCGCCTGCCAATGCAGGGGACACAGGTTCGATCCCTGGGAAGATCCCGCATGCCATGGAGCAACTAAGCCCGAGAGCCACAACTTCTGAGCCTGCGCTCTAGAGCCCGTGAGCCACAACTACTGAGCCCACGTGCCACAAATACTGAAGCCCGTGCACCTAGAGCCCATGCTCTGCAACAAGAGAAGCCACTGCAATGAGAAGCCTGCACACTGCAACAAAGAGTAGCCCCCGCTTGCCGCAACTAGAGAAAGCCCGTGTGCAGCAATGAAGACCCAACGCAGACAAAAAAATTTATTAAAAATAAAAGATATTTGTTGAGGCAAACATAGATTTTCATTAAACTTAGCAATAAGATAAAAATACAGAACACAGAATTTAAAAACTACTTGTGACTTACATAAGCTACTATAGAAGCAGATGTTGGGCTGTCCTCTAGTCCAGCAGTCCTCAACCTTTTTGGCAGTAGGGACTGGTTTTGTGGAAGACAGTATTTCCACAGGGCGGCGGCGGGGGATGGTTCAGGTGGTAATGCGAACAGTGGGGAGCGATGGGAATGGCAGATGAAGCTTTGCTTGCGTGCCACTCACTTCCTGCTGTGCGGCCAGTTCCTAACAGGCTGCGGACCGGTACTGGTCTGCAGCCTGGGGGTTGGGGACCCCTGCTCTAGCCACAGTGGCGTTTCTTGTTAAAACAGCTGGGCATGAGATCATTGCAGGTCAATATCTTGATCTTCATTAAAGAACACCCCTTATCACCTCCATGCCCTCCAACAAATAGGGAACCAACTTTGCCTCACTTTCCTTACCTTGATTCTTTCTTCCACATTCCCTGTGATTTCCTTGAGCTTCCTCCTGGCAATTTGTGCACCCTCTCCAGGGGACCTCTGTCTCTTTGGCTCCAGTTGTGGCATTTCTGGCTCCCTACCTGAGTTGTAGCTGTATAGGTCTCCACCCGCACAGTCAGCCTGTGCACCCCCATAGCAGTCATCAGCTATATTAGCTTAATCTGTAATTGGATTTTTAAAAGGCAACTCATTTTTTTTAAATGAATTTATTTATTTTTATTTTTGGCTGTGTTGGGTCTTCATTGCTGCACGTGGGCTTTTCTCTGGTTTCGGCGAGCAGGGGTTACTCTTTGTTGAGGTGCGCGGGCTTCTCATTGCGGCGGCCTCTATTATTGTGGAGCACGGGCTCTAGGCGCGTGTGCTTCAGTAGTTGTGGCATGTGGGTTCTAGAGCACAGGCTCAGTAGTTGTGGCACACGGGCTTAGTTGCTTCGTGGCATGTGGGATCTTCCCGGGCCAGGGCTCGAACCCGTGTCCCCTGAATTGGCAGGGGGATTCTTAACCACTGTGCCACCAGGGAAGCCCACAACTCATTTTTTAAACTGTCATTGATTTGCTGTCACTATTTTTCAGGCTGGAACACAGAGGGATACTAAACTAAGTTATTGTTTCTTCTTGTTTTTTTTTTTTTTTTGCGGTACGCGGGCCTCTCACTGTTGTGGCCTCTCCCGTTGCAGAGTACAGGCTCCGGACGTGCAGTCTCAGCGGCCATGGCTCATGGGCCCAGCCGCTCTGCGGCATGTGGGATCTTCCTGGACCGGGGCACGAACCCGTGTCGCCTGCATTGGCAGGCGGACTCTCAACCACTGCACCACCAGGGAAGCCCTAAGTTATTGTTTTAAGTTAAGCTTGTTCTAATTGTGTGGAGATCTACTTTTCAGCTGCTGAAGTAGATAGCAATAGGCTTATGGTGGGAGAGAAATCTTCAGAAACACATTCTTTACTTGCTTTTATACTTGTATTCATTAATAGCCCTTCCTTAGAAAAAACTGTAGTTTAAGTCTATGTTCATCTTGAATTCAGTTAAAAACTACTGGGAGAGATTTTGATGGAAACTTTTCTTTATATCTATAGGAAGGTGCTACATACATGTAGGTGGCTGAGTAAACATTATTGAACTTTTTTTTCACCAGTTTTTCCCTTGGTTTTGATGTTTGTGCCCTTCTTTTGTCTTTTTTTTTTTTTAATGAGGGACATTTGTGTGTGGATTCCATATTTTAGTAAACTTTATTAATATGCCATCTGAAACAGACATTGTTACTTTTAGGTATGTAAGTTTACAAAAGTCATAAGGGAAATAGGTATTGGACATATTGTTTGAAGGAGAAGCAACAATTATTTTCTTCTCCATTGGTGTTTATAAATTATCTTCAGATTATTTAGAATTTTGATGGTCTTGCAGAAAGATACTAAATCTCCAGTGTTAGTTAGAAATACATGCAATTCCAAGAAGTTGAAGAGATGAAGCCTATCATTTAAACAAATGTACATCAAAAAGAAACTTTTTGAATAGTTCATATATACATATGGTATAAAATTCATAATGTACTAAAGGGCATTTACAAAAGTGAAAAGTAAGTTTCCTCCAACCCCTGGCCCACACTAGTTACCTGCCCCTGAGGTAACCATTGTTACTAGTTTTTTTTGTATTCCTTCCAGAAATCAAAATGTACCTTAAAATTGAACTGTCCTACACTGTTGATGGGAATGTAAGTTGGTGCAGCCACTTGGAGAACAGTATGGAGGTTCCTTAAAATAAAATTGCCATATGATCCAGCAATCTCACTCCTGGGCACATATCTGGAGAAAACTGTAATTCAAAGAGGTACATGCATCCCAGTGTTCGTTGCAGCACTGTTTACAATGCCTATTGATTGATGAATGAATAAAGAAGATGTAGTATACACACACACACACACACACACACACACACACACACACACAATGGAATATTACTCAGCCATAAAAAAGAATGAAATAGTGCCATTTGCAGCAACATGGATGGACCTAGAGATTATCATACTAAATGAAGTAAGCCAGACAGAGAAAGACAAATATCGTATATCACTTATATGTGGAATCTTAAAAAAAATACAAATGAACTTATTTACAAAACAGAAACAGACCCACAGACATAGAAAACAAACTTGTGGCTACCGAAAGGGAAAGGAGGAGGGAAGGATAAATTAGGAGGTTGGGATTAACATATGCACACTACTATACATAATATGTATAGTATATTCAATATTTTGTAATAACTTATAAGGGAAAAGAACCTGAAAAAGAATATATATCTGTATATATATAACTGAATTACTTTGTTGTACACCTGAAACTAACAGATCATTGTAAATCAACTATACTTCAATAAAAAAGTACCTTAAAATTAGTACTCTTACTGTTATAGTTAGTGTTGTCTTCTTAAATATAGCAAAATCTAGTGATAGTTTTCCAACGTCTGTTATAATTTTACTTTACAATTATGGTTGCAGTGTGAATTACATGTCAGTGCTGGAAATGTCTTGAGTAAGATTATTGGCTCTGCACTCTTATCCTGTTGTTTTTAGAAACTCAGGGTTTTGTTTTGTTTTAAATTGTGCCCTTTTGAAGTAAAAGAGCTCACAACTAGTGAGGATGTAAATGAAAAAAAATTGAGGAACAACATGAGTAGTTTGAATCTTTATTCATTTCTCAATGATAGATTTTCAACTAAATGTTCTTTAATTTTTGCCCTGCGGTTGATTTTCGTATCTTGTGAATAATGTCATGTGTTCTGTTCCCATGTAGGCATTTAGCTTCAAAAATTTTTAATCTTGCTAGTTACAAAAGTAATTGAGCCAGGCCAGTGGTCTGTTGAAAATATAAAGGAAGCAAGTTACAGTAAAGGGCTTTTATTGTGTGAAACACAATGTAAAAGATTTGGTTAATTCTTGTGAATTTGGCATGTATAGTATTCCTTCCCTAATCTTTAGTGTTATGTTTCTGTTAACCCCTGTGGTTAAAGTTGTTTCTGTTCTAAAAATCTAATTTAAAAAAAACCCCATTTAGAGAACCAGAGCATGACTTAGGAGTGAGCCTGTGAAAGTCTTTGTAAATATTTTTTGCATCTCACCAAAATGAAACAGTAAAGACAGCTCTCCAAATAAAGAGCATGTAAGAGACATTCAAACATCTTAAAATGGTAATAATGGATTCTGGATTATTTCCTTTTTCCGTTTCTTACTTGCTAGAAACTTTTCAGTAAGATAGACTGGAAGTTTTTGTTTTTTTGAAACATATGTAAACTTTTGCTTTATTGAGGATAATACGCAATCCACGAGGCACTTTTGTGTGTGTGGCCTTCCATCTTAATAGCCAGTGCATTTCTAATCTTATGACTCAGAGGCTCTTAACCTTCCTGGTCCCCATTTTGTATTTCCTTTGGGGTCTTACTGCAGTCCCAGAGGTACATAGTAACTGGAAGCTAGAGACGGAAGAGGCTTTGAATAACCTTTTCTCACTTATTCAGTTTGCCCTCTCATTCCCCGACCCCCCCACCGCCCCACCCCCCAGGAGGGTTATTGTAATCCCCTCAATGATTATTAACACATTGGAATCCGAATCCTGCAACATAAGTCTAAGTTAGTCTTTGCCTCAGCTTCCTTTGTGTTTCCCAAGGCTTCATTTCATAAATCTATTTTTCTCCTCTTCTGCTTTATTTCCTTCTTCTCATTCTACCTTCAGATTCCTTTTTTTTTTTAACCCAAAATCTGTGTCTACTTGAAACTGCAGTTTTCAGAAATTAATTTTTAATTGTAGAAAGGTATTTGGGAGTAAATCTGCATATAGTCAAATTTCATATAAGGAGATCTTACAGTTAGGAAGAGATTTCTACAATGTCAGAAAAATTAGTTTTTTCATCTCAAGGTTCTTCTATGCCTTCTTTACCCTTTGCTTCCTTAGGAATATTTAGCTTTACAGCCACAATGGCTTACCAACCAGAAGTGACAGCAGTTAGGATAAAAGTTGTTCTGTCAGATGGACAATGTCGAAGGTATTCTATTTCACTGGGTAGGCACCTCTGGGAGGATGGAGCACCTGCATTACCAGGCAGCACATTTCCATCAGTTCTTTTTTTAATTGAAGTATAGTTGATTTACAGTGTTTTGCCAATCTCTGCTCTACAGCAAAGTGACTCAGTTATACACATACATATATTCTTTTTTTACATTCTTTTCCATTATGGTTTATCACAGGATATTGCTATACATGTGGTATACATTAGGACCTTGTTTATTCATTCTAAATGTAATAGTTTGCATCTACCAACCACAAACCCCCAGTCCATCCCTCATCAGTGCTTTTTGTTCATAGGGTGTTGTATGTCTCAGGCAGATGCTGTTACCTTGGAGTTGAGAGCAGGAGCTGGTAGGCAGCTGACTTAACTCTCAGTGACTTCCTTCAGTGATGATTTGAGAAAATGCTGTTAGATAATGGGACACCAGGCTGTTAGATCGAACTAGGTTGGAATTCTGAAGTTCTTCACCGGGGTGACTTTGGGGAATTTGCTTTGCTTGTTGTATTTAGGACTCTCTGTTAAATGGGAATTATAAGACATTTTAACAATATACTTGCTTGAATAGATGGAGCTCACAACCTCTATGTGTTACAACAGAACATTTACCAGCCAACAGTTTCTTACCAAACACTGATGTTGAAGAAAATTGATCTACAAAACAGTATACAAATTTGAAGGTTTTAATCTATACCTTTTGCTAGGGACTCTGGGGAAGTGAAAAATATACAGCATTGTCCCTTACCTTGAGGAGTGTGCAGTTTAGTAAAGAAGATAATACATGAAATGACTACAACAAGATAAAGTATAAGCAAGTTCTAGAAAGTGTGGGAAATGAGGGCTGTAGGCCATGCTGTCCAGTACATTAGCCATTAACCACATCTGGCTATTGAGCATTGAAAAGTAGCTAGTCCACGGGACTTCCCTGGTGGCGCAGTGGATAAGACTTTGTGCTCCCAATGCAGGGGGCTTGGGTTCCATCCCTGGTCAGGAAACTAGATCCCACATGCATGCTGCAACTAAGAGTTCGCATGCCGCAACGCCCGCCTGCTGCAACTAAGACCTGGAGCAACCAAATAAATAAATATTTAAAAAAAAAAAATGAAAAAGTAGCTAGTCTGAATTGAGATGTGCTGTAAATATAAAATATACACAGGATTTCAGAGACTTAGTACAAGAAAATAACATAAGATATCTCTTTTAAAAATATTGATTACATGTTGTAGTTATAATATTTTGGATACATTAGTAAAATTAATTTTACCTGTTTCTTTTTTTTTTTTTTTTTTTCTGTATGCAGGCCTCTCACTGTTGTGGCCTCTCTCATTGCGGAGCACAGGCTCTGGACACACAGACTCAGCGGCCATGGCTCACGGGCCCAGCCGCTCCACGGCACGTGGGATCTTCCCGGACCAGGGCATGAACCTGTGTCCCCTGCATCGGCAGGCGGACTCTCAAACACTGCGCCACCAGGGAAGCCCTCCCTGTTTCTTTTTATGTTTTAAAAATGTGGCTATTAAAAATTTTTAATTCCATATGTAGTTTGCATATTTCTGTCAGATGGAGCTGCTGTAGAAGTTTAAAGGAAATAGAGAAAAAGATGCAGACAGTTTTAGGGGCTTCCCTGGTGGCACAGTGGTTAAGAATCTGCCTGCCAACGCAAGGGACATGGGTTCGAGCCCTGGTCCGGGAAGATCCCCCATGGAGCAACTAAGCCCGTGTGCCACAACTACTGAGCCCACGTGTCACAACTACTGAAGCCCGCGCGCCTAGAGCCTGTGCTCCGCAACAAGAGAAGCCACCACAATGAGAAGCCCGCACACCACAATGAAGAGTAGCCCCCACTTGAGCACCTAGAGAAAGCCCACGCACAGCAACGAAGACGCAACTCAGCCAAAAAATAAATAAATAAATAAAATAAATCTGTAAAAAAAAAGATGCAGACAGTTGTAGACGAGAAACGTTTCATGGAGGTGATGGAATATCAGCTGCTTCTGGAGGGAATGGGGCAAATCTTGTCCAGTATAGTCACAGAAAGATGACAGGTATGATGGTGGCATTGTGGATAAGAGCAGGAGCTAAAACTTGGAGTATTTGTGAGCAGTAAGGAAATACTCTGGGTGGAGTAGTGTTTGATTTGAGGCATGGTGGAAAATTAGGATTTAAAGGGAGATGGGGTTACATTTTAGATGGTTTCGTTCTTGTACAGAATACATGATTAATATGTATTTGTGGACTATGTTAGAATGAGTAGTTTAGAACTGATCCTGTAAAGAGAGGAAGTTATTAATACTTTTTGGGTAGATATATGACAAAGGTAGAGTTTTGAGATTATTCTAACAATGTGGGTGTGTTGACATGAGGGGAGAGGCTGGAGATGGGGAGACCAAGTGGGGGACTTCTGTGAAAGTTGATGTGTGCTAGACTGGGATGGTGGCAGTGGGAATCAAAACCGATATGCTCCCTACCCTCATGGAGCTTGAAGTCTTGTGAGTGATATAGATCAGCAAACCGACAATTCAAATATGATATAAAGTACACAGCGCTGGGAAACACAGAGGAAGGGAACCTACCTAACCTGTGGTGAGAATTGGAGGAGTTAGGTCAGAGAATGCTTCTAGAGGAACAGTTGTCACTGACCTTAAGAAATGTGTGAAGCTCCTCTATAAGAACAACTGTGATGAAAGATTTGGAAAGTAAATCCCTTGGAGGCACAGCAAAAAGTGTCAGGAGAGAGAACACTGGTTAGGAAGTCAGGAGACTTGTCTCTGCTCTGTTATTTGTGTGACCCTGGAAGGTTTCTTCTCCTTGCTGGGCTTCATTTTCCTCATTTGCGAAATGTGGGACAGCAGACAAGATCTTCAAGGCTTAGCCTTCTAATTGAACTTTGTCAGCTCGATATGTTTACCACGGTCTTATCCTGGTGAGTGGTCTTTGTTAGGGCCTCAGAAGGGAGAATGGGAGCTGCTGCTGGGGGCAGGGAGCCCTTGTTTCCCCAGCCCCACATTCTCTGGTTAGCCAACAGGGGAGCTCACTCAGTGGAGAGAGGAATGGCATCTGAATTGGATCCAGAAATAGGACAAACTATAAATTAAAAAAGTACAAGAGTAGGAGAGTCCATAGTTTTGTTGTTAAGGGAATGGTGGTACCAAAGTTAGAATCGGGGTGGGAAACCTGTTTTGGGGAGAAAGGTAATGAACTCTCCTTTGGATGTTTTGGATGTGAGGCAAATTTAGCATAGAAATCTTTCATCTTAGTGATATAAACCAGAGCTCAGTTGATAGGTCAAGACCAGAAAGGGATCTGAGAGTCATTCAGGTGACTTAATGTTTTCAGAATTAAAGCACTTTTTTAAGAACTTGGGGCTCAAAATTGGGCTTTGGGAAATGTCCAGATTGGGAGAATGAAGGGTAAGGGAGGTGACCCCATAAAGGTAGACCAAGGTAGAGTAAGTTCTTTGAGAAATTTAGAAAATAGTATATCATGGGACCAAAAAAAGTCTTGAGAGGATGATCCAGACTGCTCAGTGCCAGAGACTTGGGAGAGTGAATTGTTTAGAAGGTATCTATCCCAGGTTGGGTTCTTCAGGAAACAGATGCTGAGACAGAGTTGGGAGTGCAAAAGGGTTATTGGGAAGAAACGCTTATGGGAAAAAAGAGAGGAAACAGGATTGGGAAAAGGAGCTGTCAAATCATGATACAGACTTAACAAAACCAGGAGCTCTGGAGCAAAGATGGCCTGTTAGAGAATGTCCATCCTGGGGAGAAATGGTGTCACCAGCTTGCTCAGTCATTGGCTGAGGTGGACCCCGAAAGTACTAATAACTAGAGGCTCTCAGCTAACCACAGTCCTTGTAGCAGGGCAGCAGTTCCTTTTTTGAGTGGTGCAGCTCTGTGTCTACCACAGAATCTTTTTGAAAAAGCAATTTCATGCCATTGATAGGGATAGAAAGAAGCCATATTATAGTGACTAGAAGGGGACAGAGTGGTCAGAGGGTGGGGCAGCAGAGAGGTGAACCTCAGATTTGTGATCTTTATCATCACCTTGGGTGTACACTGTGGCTTCAGATTTCCTCTTGGAGAAGAGTGTACTAAATTGAACTACCTAATTTCTCTGTCTTCTGCTATAGACTTCTCTCTCATACACTGTTAATTCCTCTTGAGTCCTTTCCTCAAAAATTTTTAGTGGAATTTTTAGAAACTGGACTGCTTTACTAGATCTCAGGTCAGATGAGTAATGCCTTCTAGTTCTGGTAGTGCTAATAACTAATGGAGGTTTTTTTACTTCAAAAATGACCTGAATTAGAGATTCCAATTAAACAAAAATTCTTCCTGGAAAGAATATACTGGTAGTATAGTGAAATACATTAAAAGACCCACATCTAGGGCTTCTCTGGTAGCGCAGTGGTTGAGAGTCCGCCTGCCGATGCAGGGGACGCGGGTTCGTGCCCCGGTCTGGGAAGATCCCACATGCCGCAGAGCGGCTGGGCCCGTGAGCCATGGCCGCTGAGCCTGCGCATCCGGAGCCTGTGCTCCGCAATGGGAGAGGCCACAACAGTGAGAGGCCCGCGTACCGCAAAAAAAAAAAAAAAGACCCACATCTAAATAAAGGTGATAGAGAAGCAAACTAAATGAAACTAAACAACAACAACAAAAAAAAACCAAAAAAAGAAAATTCTTAAATGGGACTCATTTAGTAAACATTTGTTGACATCAGGCACTCTCCCCTCGGCACTTTATTAGGTTTTTTTTTTTTTTTTTCCGGTATGTGGGCCTCTCACTGCTGTGGCCTCTCCCGTTGCGGAGCACAGGCTCCGGATGCGCAGGCTCAGCGGCCATGGCTCATGGGCCCAGCCGCTCCGCGGCATGTGGGATCCTCCCGGACCGGGGCACGAACCCGTGTCCCCTGCATCGACAGGCGGACTCTCAACCACTGCGCCACCAGGGAAGCCCTTTATTAGGTTTTGATATTGCAGGATAGATACAATAAAGATCTTCTCTTTAAGGAGCTTACAGAGTAGTGGGAGAAATAGAAACAGAAACTTATTGGAGTTAAATCTTCTTACACATGATTTATCTTCCTTTTAAAAAAATGTTTATTTATTTAGGCTGTTCTAGGTCTTTGTTGTGGCATGCAGGATCCTTTTTCTTTTTAATATTTATTTATTTATTTGGTTGCTCTGGGTCTTAGTTGAGGCAGGCAGGCTCCTTAGTTGTGGCATGCATGTGGGATCTAGTTCCCTGGCCAGGGATCGAACCCGGGTCCCCTGCATTGGGAGTGTGGGGTCTTACCCACTGGACCACCAGGAAGTCCCAGACTTATCTTCTTAAAGACATTTGTTTATGCTGTGATCCAGTGGGAGGCTGGAATCTAAGGAGGCTGCCCAGATGAGGAGACTTTGTTGCCCATAGTGTGGCTTCTTCAAGAGGCATGGCAAAGCATAGTTCTTTGTGAATGACTCAAGTGAGTTAATTTCATCAACTTTATAGTCCTACAATGATCTCTTCATATTTTTTAATTTTATTGGTGCTCTCTAGCTGAAACCCCAGATAGAGAGCACTAATACAGTTAATTTTAAAAATTAATTTAAAAATTTTACATAAATATAAAAGCTTCACTTTTTCTGATTATAAAGGTAGAACATAGAATATTCAAACAATACTTTAAGCCAGAGGTCCGCAACCTTTTTGGCACCAGGGACCGGTTTCATGGAAGACAATTTTTCCACGGAATGGCGGCGTTGAGGGGGTATGGTTCAGGCAGTAATGTGAGCGATGGGAAGCTATGGGGAGCAACAGATGAAGCTTTGCTAGCTCCCCTGCTGCTTACCTCCTGCTGTGCAGCCTGGTTTCTAACAGGCTGCGGACTGGTACTGGTCCATGGCCTGGGGGTTAGGGACCCCTGCTTTAAAGTATAGAGACAGGAACTTCCCTGGTGGTCCAGTGGTAAAGAATCCGCCTTACAATGCAGGGGATGTGGGTTTGATCCCTGGTCAGGGAACTATGATCCCACATGCCACAGGGCAACTAAGCCTGTATGCTACAACTGCTGAGCTCATGTGCCTAAACTAGAGAACCTACGTGCCGCAAACTACAGAGCCCAGGTGCCTTGGAGCCTGCGTGCCACAACTAGAGAAGAGAAAACGCACCGCCACAGCTAGAGAGAAGCCTGGGCACCACAACAAAAGATCCCGCATGCCTCAATGAAGATCCCATGTGCCACAGCTAAGACCCGATGAAGCCAAAAATAAATAAAATAAATAAATATTAAACAAATCTTTAAAAAAAAAATAAAGTATAGAGACAAAGGTAAAAGCACCCGAAATTCTACTACCAAAGGCAGATGCAGTTAACTTTGCAATGATTTTCTAACATCTTGCGCTCACCATCCTTCCTCCCTCTCTCTCCCTCTATCTCCCTTGCCTCCTACATGTATACACATGCATGCACATGTGTGCATATACTCATACATATATATCCTTTTATATAAATAGGATCCTATTTCATATGCTTTTGTAGCCTATTTTCTTAAACAGTGTGTTAGGGTCATGTTTCCATGTCAGTGCACATAGATACAGACACCATCATCCTTTATGACTATGAGCTATTTCATTGTGTTGATGAGTTATGCTTTGTTTAACTACTTTACTATTCAGAGATATTTGAGGTGTTTTGATGTTTTCAGCCAGGGATGCTGCTAAACTTCCTACAATGCATAGGACACCTCCCCCTGCTCCCCAGCAAAGAATTATCTGGCCTAAAATGTCAGCAGTGACAGAGAAAACCTGCTCTATACCTTCTCCAGTGTTGGGTGTTGGCAATTTTTACTCCCCTGTGTCTGCTCAAACAACAGGTGTTGTTTTTCAGGCAAAAAGTAGTAGCTCTTTTAGTTTGCATTATGTTGATCACTAGCGAAGTTAAGCATCTTTTCCTATACTTATTAGTCATTAGCTTCTTTTGTGAATTTTCTATTCGTGTCTGTGGTCCATTTCTGAAATTAGGTGTTCACCTTTTACTTAATAATTTCTAGGAGTAATTGAATATTGGAGCTATTAGCCTTTTTTGTTTGTTTATGGTGTCTCTTTTTAAAGGGAAATTTAAGAAGTTTTATGTGGTCAAATTTACCAATATTTTCTTTCTGATTTCTGAAGAGGGCTAAGTTAGTGAATTATCCAAAATAACTTATTAAAGGTAGTCTATGTAGAATGTAATCCAGTGGCATATACTGTAGTTCAATGGTATACGTTCTGTGGACACATCACAACAGACGGTTTTGAGTTAGATATCCTTCCTTAATGTGTCCATAAGTGCTATGCTGCCACTGAGTCCTCCCTTAACCCTCTGCTAGTCACCGTAAAGGATATGGAAGAACAACATTAGGCAGGGTTTCCTCCCTTACTGAGCTGCAGTTAGGTATTTGAGATATTACTGGTATGTGAAACAGAATTCACGTTAAGTGCTGAATAGGAGTTCAGTGGACAGAGGGGGCGGTGAAGGTTTCCTAGAGTTTATGAAGAATAACCCAGTCTTGAAGGATGTGACTAGGCAAAAGAGAATGTTTCCAGTACAGGGCATGATTGTGGGACAGGCAGTTAGGAGACCTGGGTTCTTGTTTCTGATTTGTTTCTAATCAGTTTGTGACTTAGGCAAGTCTCAGGCCTCAGTCTTTTTTTTTTTTTTTTTGAGGTATGTGGGCCTCTCACTGTTGTGGCCTCTCCCGTTGCGGAGCACAGGCTCCAGACGCGCAGGCTCAATGGCTATGGCTCACGGGCCCAGCCTCTCCGCGGCACGTGGGATCTTCCCTGACCGGGGCACGAACCCGTGTCCCCTGCATCGGCAGGTGCACTCTCAACCACTGCGCCACCAGGGAAGCCCAGGCCTCAGTCTTTTTATCAATGAAATAAGGAGATAGCAGTAGGCTATTTCCTAAGAGCATTTTCATTGTTAAAGTATTGTGGTTTTACTGTGAAAAGAGAATTTTTAGAATGAATTTGTTCAGCATTTATTGAAAGCCTTCTTCATTCTGAGTAGCACGTTAAGTGCTGTGGGGATGCAAGGGGAGGTAAGACATGGGCCTTTCAGAAATTTACAGTCCTATGGGAGAGAGAAAATCATGTGTGGTAGTGTAAGATAAGAAATACAGAGTGCTTGGGAAATGCAGAGTGAGGAAGGCCATCTTGATTTTGGGAGGTGGAGGCTTCAGAAAGGGATGGCAGTTATGTTAGGTAGAAATGGAGGTGTAGGGGTGATTAGAGCAGAGGCCTGGATGGGGCAGGGGAGTGATACAGGGTTTGTTTGGGATGCTGTGAGTAAGCTTGTTTGACTAGATTTGTACAGTTGGTGCAGAGGGGTGGGAAAAAATAAGGCTACAAATGTAAAGAGGGGCTGGCTTGCCAAGTGACTTAAATACGGAGCTCAGATACCTCTTTGGTTTTTACTTCTGTAGGCTTTTGATGACTTTCAGACAAGGTGATAATGTGAGGTCAGCAGCCCTTGAAGATTAATTTGGTAAAAGTGTCTAGGATGGTGATTGATGGCATTCAGGGACTGAGTCAGAGATGACTGAGATTTCTGAGGCTGAGTGTGATAAAGATAATTTAAGAGAAAGCAAGCAGGCCTTAAGCAGTGACAAGCAGGATGAAAAGATATTGTCGGGAAAGGGAAAATGAGTCCTTGTGGTAAGGGGCGGGACTTCTATTAAGACAATGCTCTTAAGGCAGGGCATAGCTCTGGTAGGAAGTTGGTCATTCTGTTAGGAAGAGTTTTCTGGTAATTCGCCCTGAGCTTGAAATTTTATAAATCAGACAGGAATTTTCACATTTAAAAAAAAAAAGGTTGCCCATTATGAATTATAGTTCTGTAATTGTGTCGGTTAAGATAAGCTTGTCGGAATAGAGATCCCTACCCCCCTTTTCTTCAGTGTTGAATTTTGCCCATTACGCACATCCTGTAAAGGGAAACAGTCTGTGACCAGGGGGCTCATTTCAGAGAACCTTTGTAATCTCTCCATCTTTGGGAGGGAGGAGGGTAAGCATCAGGCACTCATGTGTTAAAATACTGTTTAGTCATTCATCATCCCTGATGTCTTTTCAGGATAGTTGGAGCAAAATGCTTAAAAAGGGTAAATGGCAAACCGCTGCAAAGGAACAGACCACACGAGCAGTTAATTAGTCATCTCTCGTCAGCGGAGGCCCTGCAGAGGCATTAGCAGACAGCTAGGAAGGAACTGGAGAGATGAGGGTCTGGCATGGATGTGGATCTTTTATTGTAGTAACAATAGTTTATTCTTCAAATCGGGGCCTGAGAGCAAAGTTGCTTAGCAATTATGTGGGCGTTGAAAGAATGGCCTTTGGAGGAGCAGGCATTTGAAGTAGGATAAATTCAACTTTCTCAAGAAACTTGCAAACACTGATTAGAGTGATTGAGGGGCAGTGCTTTTACAAATCAAGAACTTGTAGTGCTATTTCCTCTTGATTGCTTTTGTCCTCATCTGTTTTCCAGCTTCCGCATCGGCAGAGGAGGCTAGTACCTCTTGGAACAGTTTCCCCCAAAGGCGGGTGCTGAGAGATGAGGGCTTCCAGAGAGAGAGTGGTCCCAGATTTCTAGACGGATGTGTTCTTCACCACTGGATTTAAGTTGGCTCCACTGAATAGCTCCAGCCATGTTGCTGGGTGCTGGAGAACTGACCGGGTGGGCACCAGTCCATCACTGCACCTTAGCAATAACATGCATGCATGGCCACAGCATTCATGTCACTTTTGTATAGGCAGGGCTCTCTTTTTTTCCAGGAGGAGAGGGAATGTGGCCGGGCAGGGAAAGGGCACCAAAGTATAAGGTTTGGGTTCTAGACCTAGTTTCACAGCACATAAAACTCTGTCATCTGGGGGACATCTCCTTATCTCTCACTCAGCCTCTTCATCTGTAAAGTAGCAATACCATCTACTTTCCAGGGGTGAGACTAAAACCAACTAATGGATGATGTGAGTCTACTCTAAAAAGCATAAACTGCTGTTTAAGCTTCTGGAGATTTTACTTCTTATTATTAGTTTATATTCTGGCCGTCAAGAATTTTTTTTTTAAAATACATTTTACTTTTTACTTTAAAAAAAAACTTGAGATACTGTCTAGGCTTTAAAAAAATTACTGATAAAATTTTTTTAAAGTTTAAAAGATGGCACATTTTTTTTTCTTTTAGTTACAAAACTTTTCCAGTTATCTATTATTCAGTTTGTTATTTTGTTTGAAGAAGACTTCCCAGTTCTAGGCCTTACTAACAATGAAAAAAGCCGAATTTCTGATCTAAATTATAGTTCTTTCTGTTGAGTTCATGAAATGAGTTTGGGTTGATAGTTAAGGATTGAGCTTTTAAAAACATTATTTTTAGAGACAAGTCACCAACTCTTCCTTTTGCAGTGAGGATACTGAGACTAAGCGAGTAAGTAGCAAAATATTCTAATATTTAAAAAGGGTAAATGGCAAACCACTGTACAGGAACAGACCACATGAATAGGGCTGGTACTCAGGTCTCCTCCTCCAGGGTTCTTTAATATAATCTGCCTCCCTCACAGTTTGCTTAACTAAATGAAGGTGGTTGAGAAAGTTATCACTGGATTTAGTTATCCCTGTATTTAATTGTCCAAGGCTGAAGTCTAGAGTTTAAATCTAAATCTTCAATGGGATCACTGGTTGAACTAAAGCAGCTCTGCAAAGATGTTGTTGACTTTAGAAAACTGGAAACATAATGTTCCTTGTTCCTGGAGAGTGTTGGACCAGCAATTACAAAACCTGACTTCTAGTCTCAGTTCTCCTAAGTAACCTAGTCAAGAAAAACAAATTTAATCTCTTTGAGCCAGTACTCACCATCTATAAGATAAGAAGGATGACAATATGGTATCTAAGGCCCCTGCCAGGGCTTTAGTTGGAGGATCTGTGAAACCCAAAGGCAAAGAAAGGGATGGGTGTGAGAGAGATTGGTGTCTGCTTTTTGTACCCTGAGGATTTTGCATTAATCAGTTACTTTTCTGATGTTATTTCTCTGTTGGAAAGCTTTCCAATTGCCCTTTTCCTATCCAAAAGCTCTTTTTATTTTAAGGCCTAGGTTACATTTCACTTAGTCTGTGAAGTCATTGTAGCACACACTATTCTTTCTGAGCTCATTTATTGCCCTTACATCTTATTCATCCATTAGTCATGGTACATTGCTGTGGAATATGTCTTCCTTTTATACCTAATCTCTAGGGAGTAAGTTAACGTAGAAGAAAAAGTGTAGAGTTCGAAGATAAGTAGATTTAGCTGTATGGGCTTAAGCTGGCCATTAAGAAAAGTGCACGCGCGCGCGCATGTGTGTATGTGTGTGTGTGTGTATGTGCGTGTGTGTATATATATATGTGTGTATATATGTGTGTGTGTATGTGTATTGTGTGTGTGTACGTGTATGTGTGTATATATACGTGTGTGTGTGTGTGTTTAATTTTTAAAATAGTTTTTATGTTTTTTGAATAGGGAAAATTTTTTCCTAAACTTAATGAAAAGGGAGATACAGTAAGAAACCTTCTTTTGCTCCTGGTCTGCAGTCATACTAGTTTTCTCCCCATGGTTACTCGTTTCTTATATATCCTTCTAGAGTATCTTATTTTTTCTTCCTTTTCCTTTTACACAAAAGATAACACACTATATGTAGTCTTAGGTACATTGCTTTTTTCACTTAAGTTATCTTGTAGATCTTTACGTATCACTACTCAGTGAGTTCCTCACTGTTCTTAACCTTCTATGAACGTACCATAGGTTAACCTGTGGTTGGGAATTTTAACTTGAGTAAAGTCCCAAATAATTTAAAAATTTGAATGACCGTTGAGCCTTATATGAGGAGTATGCTCTTTATTTCTCTATATTTCCATGGTATGTTGCAGTTTTTAAGCTCCTTACATTCCTGAAGTTGATCCTCACAACACTTTTTTGGAGGTAGATAATTACTCTGTAGGTTTTACTAGGTAAATAGAGAAAGGAAATGTCTATTTAGGATTTTGCTGACTGTGGTGCAAGATTCAGTAAAAGCTCTACCGTGCCCTTTTCATGTGCTCTACTACTGGCAAATAGAAGTTTTACTTGAGAAAAACAGCCTGCTTTGTAGGGGCTGATAGAAGTCTTCATTACTTCATTTATAACCATTTGTGAGTTTACTTCCTTTACTTTACTTACTTCCTTAAAACCAGTAGAGCATGTAGAAAAGGATCTCCACATAAATGAAGCTTTGAGAAACAAAACAAATGTAGAAAGAAGATATGCAAATGTTTTTTTATAGGTTAATTTTTTTAATCTTAAAAAATTCTAACGAAATATGTGTGTGCAGAAAAAAGTAACTTGCTTTATGGAATTGAAAGTATTCATTGAGATGAATTTGGCTCCTTAAGCGATTAAATGGGTAGGGCTGAGACAAATAGGGAAGATTTTAACCTGGGATTTAACATCTAATAAGATTCTGTGTTAGAGGCAGCATGGCCTTAGCTCTGTAATTTGACCTGTTTAGAATGCACAAATGGAATGGAAGGGATTTAAGTTTTATATTTAGATTTTCATTTAATAAGAAAAAAGAGTAGTACTGAAAGAGCCCAGACTGCTAACTCAGCTACCTGAATGTTAAAGTGTGCACTTCGATTATTGCAAGACCAGGATGCAGATTTTTTTTTTTTTTTTTTTTTTTTTTTTTTTTTTGCGGTACGCAGGCTTCTCACTGTTGTGGCCTCTCCCGTTGTGGAGCACAGGCTCCGGATGTGCAGCTCAGCGGCCATGGCTCACGGGCCTAGCCGCTCCGCGGCATGTGGTATCCGCCCGGACTGGGTCATGAACCCGTGTCCCCTGCATCGGCGGGCAGACTCTCAACCACTGCGCCACCAGGGAAGCCCCAGGATGCAGATTTTTGACAGAATATTTTCAACCATTTTGGTGACTCCTGAGATTTTTTTGCTATTGATTTTTCATGTATTTCTAAATCGGGCCCTTGATTTCTTTCTCTTTTTATATTTATACTCTTTTATACTCATCCTGAAAACTTAGCCTAGCATCACAGAATTTTAGAGATGTTTGGATGCTTAGAGTTACTAATTAATAACTAATTAATAACTAATTACTAATTAGTTATTATATTAATAATATATATTATATATATTATTATTATATTTATTATTATATATATTATTAATATATATTATATATAATATATATTATATATAATATATATTAATTAATAACTAATAACTAATTACTAATTAATAACTGGTATATTTGTATATTAACTTGGCCCTTTATATTGAACAAAGGAGAGAACTGAAGCCCAGAGAGGTTGTGGCTGGGCCCAGGTCAGCCACCTTGTCCAGAACCCCCAGCTGCAGCTGTTCAGAGCCAGGTTCTTTCTCTTACAGCTCTACTTGACGGACTGCTCTACTTAGGAGAAGTTTAATTTTAAACACATTCTCTTGCTCTTTCCCCCCTTTTTCTTTCTAATGTCGGCCAATTAATAAAAGACTACAAGGAGTCTGGTAGTCACAGATCTTGCATGGAGCCTGGCTCATTGTAGGGCATGTAAGAGAGACTTGTTTGAAGTGGACCAGAACTGGGGAGGCAATGAGACACTATGGGTAACAGGTGGGGAGCTGGCAGCCGGCAATTTATTCTTCATCTTTCTCTCCCCAGGACAGGGAGCAGCCAGTTGTGTTCGGACAGTGAAGGTGCCGTGTGCTGGTTAGTGGACGCCTCTAAACTACCCTTTTTCTCCCTTAGGTCCTTTCCCATAACCTGTGCACAGTGCTGAAGGTTCCACATGACCCTGTTGCCCTTGAAGAGCACTTCCGGGATGATGATGAGGGGCCTGTCTCCAATCAGGGCTACATGCCGTATTTAAACAAGTTCATTTTGGAAAAGGTATGACTCTAATCTCTTCCTTCTTACAGCATTGTTCAGATTGTACATTTCAAGTGGGCCCTATAGCCCCTTGTTGGTGAGTTCACTAAGGAGTTTCGGTGTGAAGCATCACGAGATAAATCAGAAAGGAAAGAAAGAATGAGACTGACAGTACTCCTATTTCTCTCTCTTCTCCAGTGTCTTCTAAAACTTTGATATTTTTATGACTTGGCTCTTTTTGGAAATTAAGTATTCTGTATTAATCTGTACCTGTCTTCTCTTAGGGAGCTTTTTTTCTTTTAAATTCTGGTTCCACATGTACTGGCAATGATTGTTAAAGCATGGATATGATGGGGTAAAATGTGATGTCAATTATCTTTATAGATATCATACAGCAAAACTTTCATCCTGGACTTTTTCGGTGCCACTTGGATGTTTCCTCTGGGATATGTTATGAGTAAAGATGCTGTAAAAAATGATTATGCAGGCTCCCCTGGTGGCGCAGTGGTTGAGAGTCCGCCTGCTGATGCAGGGGACACGGGTTCCTGCCCCGGTCCAGGAAGATCCCACATGCCGCGGAGCGGCTGGGCCCGTGAGCCATGGCTGCTGAGCCTGCACGTCCGGAGCCTGTGCTCCGCGACGGGAGAGGCCACAACAGTGAGAGGCCCACGTACCGCAAAAAAAAAAAAAAAAAAAAAAAAAAAAGATTATGTGTTTGGAAGCCATATTGGTATTTTCTGCTGGGTTTGGTTTCTCCCTTGGTTTGGATAATTAAAAATTGACACATTAAAGTTTTGACTTTAATGTTCTTTTATTTTTTTTTAAAGAAAATAATCTAAATTGATGGCACATTTAATTAAAAACATTGGTGATTAAAAAATTACAAAAAGTAGCTTTGTTATTAAATAGTCAATTAATACAAATATATGAAATAAAAAGTAAAACCTCTTTACCCTTTTTAGTCTGACTCCATGGGAGTAACCTCTTTTAACTGTTTGATGAATATCTTTGCTGACCTTTTTATAGACATGCAAATACACACTTATGCAATACATAGTGTTTTGTTTCTATACCAATAGGATTATGCTACATATAGTTCAACTTACTTTTTTAACTGAACAATATATTAGTGTCATCTTTCCATATCATGTACATTTAGTTTAGGTATGAAAGTAATCATATATGCACACGAAGGGTTGGGAATTACTGCTTTTGCTTATTTATAACACCAAGCCTGAAATTTTTGGATATATGTCAAAAATGTCTTTCAAAAAGTGACAGTGATAATACTTTTAAATTAAAAATAGGGCTTCCCTGGTGGCGCAGTGGTTGAGAGTCTGCCTGCCGATGCAGGGGATACGGGTTCGTGCCCCGGTTCGGGAAGATCCCACATGCCGCGGAGCGGCTGGGCCCGTGAGCCATGGCCGCTGAGCCTGCGCGTCCGGAGCCTGTGCTCCGCAACGGGAGAGGCCACAACAGTGAGAGGCCCGCGTACCGTAAAAAAAAAAAAAAAAAAAAAAAAAAAAAATTAAAAATAAAACACATTAAAAAGCCTGTTTTCCAATCACCTAAATACCATAACTATTGACATATATTTTTCTGTTGACTTTTTTGGGATTTTTATAGCTACTTATATGTATAAATTCTTTTTATAGTTAAGTGTCTTTTTTATAAAAGCAAAGTACAGTAATTAAAATTTATAATAATAATTTAAGTTACTGGTATGGAGAATGCCAAAATGTTGGTCAGCATTCTTTTTAAAAATCACATTATATGTTTTAGAAATTTTGCAGCAACGATTGTCCAAATTACAGTGTATTCATCTAGGTAGTATTCTTTGTACCTATATCTATTATTCCATATCAGCCTCATAATACAATTTTTTGCTCTTTATTTGTGTGTGTATGTTTTATACATATACTTGGTCATGCTTTAATTAGAAACAACTGCAGAGGGAGAAACCACACCATAATGAAATGAAAGACGATCAGACTCACAAAAGCCGCATATTGTGTGATCCAATTTATGTGAAATGTCCAAAATAGGCAAACACATAGAGATATAGAATAGATTAGTGGTTGCCAGAGGCTGAGGGGAAGTGGGAATGGTGAGTGACTACTGATGGGTTTGGGATTTCTTTTTGGGGTGATGAAAATGTTCTAGAGTTACATAGTGATGATGGTTGCAAAACCTTGTGAATATACTAAAAACTACTAAAATGCACACTTTAAGGGTGAATTTTATGGAATGTGAATTATATCATGATAAAAAAGATTCAAACAAATTATACAGAAACTGATGTGTGAGGTTTCAAAACTTCACAGTATGATGCTGTACTATTTTCTAAAGCTTTTTTGGGCTGTCTTTCTGTTTATTTATCAGGTAGCTCATTTGTGTTTATAGTTGTATTATAAGTAAATATGTCTTTTTTGGTGAAGAAATTCTTTTTATTTAGAAAAAATTCCCCCAGCTTTATTGAGATATTATTGATACCTAATATATATGTATATTGTATGTAATATATGTAAATTGAAGGTGTACAACGTGATGATTTTTTTTAATCTAACTTTTTAAAAAATTTTATTTATTTTTGTCTGTGTTGGGTCTTTGTTGTGGTGCATGGGCTTCTCTTGGCAGTGGCTTCTCTTGTTGCGGAGCACGGGTTCTAAGTGTGCGGGCTTCAGTAGTTGTGGCTCTCGGGCTCTAGAGCGCAGGCTCGGTAGTTTTGGTGCATGGACTTAGTTGCTTCGTGGCATGTGGGATCTTCCTGGACCAGGGCTCGAACCCGTGTCCCCTGCATTGGCAGGCGGAGTCTTAACCACTGCACCACTAGGGAAGTCCCCCAACGTGATGATTTGATACATATATATATTGCGAAATGATTACCACGGTAAGGTTAGTTGTGTTATCATTGCCTCCCATAGTTACCTTTTTTTTTTCCCTGTGGTTATAGCTTTTAAGATCTACTCTCTTAACAACATTCAAGTATATAATCCTGTATTGTTAATTATTGTCACAATGCTGTGCACTAGATCCCAGATCTTATTCATCTTAAAGCTGAAAGTTTGTACCCTTTGACCAGCATCTTGCCATTTCCCCTACCCCCCAGCTCCTGACAACCACCATTCTACTCTCTTATTTCTTTGAGTTCATTATTTTAAATAGTCTGCAGTATAACTGAGAACACATAGTATTTGTTTTTCTGTATCTTAAAGAAATTCTCTTAACCATGATTAGTTACAACAGCTTCAGAATCCTTGAGTTTACCGTTTGATATTTCTGCACTAATTTAAATAAAAGGCAAGAGGTTTTGAATACAACCATAGTGGTGAGAACATTTACACTCCATTAACAACCCCTAAGACAAGTGGTTAGGATATGGTACATGCCCAGATCCCACAGAAGGGGTTAAAATTAGGTATATCCCTCTTTTATTCTCCCAATATCTATTTTAATCAAGTTTAGGCCCTATGAACTAGAAACAAGACAGTCAATCTGCAGTGGACCATCAAACCCAAAGGACTCCCTTTCTCTGTGCGTCTAGGACAAACAACGGCTAGTCCCCTAATTTTTTCCCCTAAAGTATGTGTTAGCACTCTGGCATCATGGACTTTAAATAAATAAAAAATAAAGACTTATTGTCTTCCCTACTTTTAAAATACAAAAATGTGTTTTAAACAGATACTATAACCTCATCATATTTTTACTTTTCAAAAATTTCAATTTATTTAAACAAAATCAAACCAAGTTCACATAGTAAATATGTCTTATGTTCAGCAAATGTTTGATGACCTGCTGTGTGCATGTGTTTAATCTTAAAAACTAAAGACAATAAGCAGAATTATGTCTGTTATTAATATATATAGAACAGGGGCTTCCCTGCTGGCACAGTGGTTAAGAATCTGCCTGCCAATGCAGGGGACACGGGTTTGAGCCCTGGTCCGGGAAGATCCCACATGCCATGGATCAACTAAGCCCGTGCACCACAACTACTGAGCCTGCGCTCTAGAGCCCAGCAGGCATGACTACTGAAGGCCGCGCACCTAGATCCCGTGCTCCACAGCAAGAGAAGCCACCACAATGAGAAGCCTGCGCACCGCAATGAAGAGTGGCCCCCGCTCACCACAGCTAGAGAAAGCCTGCGCGCAGCAACGAAGACCCAACGCAGCCAAAAATAAATAAAACAAAATAAATAAATTTATATATATTAAAAAATATATATATATATACACATATATATAAATGAAACATACTGGGGGATTCTCAGAAATCTGGAAATTGCTTTGTTTTTCAGTGCTAGAATTTGTGTGGGCTGGACTAGTAGATAGAGAAACATGGTTGAATATCTTGAAGTGCTGTACCCTGATACCACATTTTGTTCTCCTTGATGTAACTCTCTTTAAACATCTTGAATTTTAAAGTTTTAAAATGTTCTTTGTTTTAGTATTTAGGTATTTAAAAGTTTTGTAACTGGGGGAGAAAATACAGCAGTATTTAAAAAGTCCAAAATTAGCCACAAAATTTGGAGAAAAACTTTATTCACAGAGCAAGTGAGGATGTGATGAAACAGTGAGCCCTTGTTTATTATTGCTTAGCCACCTGGAGTGGAATTTTGCCTGGCCTTCAATCCAAATAAAGCAGGCAAGGTTTTTGTGGTGTGGGTTTAAATTGAGCAAAGATTAGTGCCTTGTTTTGAAACTTGGTTGAAAAAAATGCCAATAGTGACTGAAGAATGTTAACATAAAAACTTAGAGATCGTCATCAGTTATGCAATGAAAATATGAAATGATTAAACATTGCAAGATGTGCTTTCCTATATATATGTGTGTGTGTGTGTGTGTGTGTGTGTGTGTAAAGTCTCATTTGATCCTCATGGTAATCCTGTGATGATGCACAACTGGAATTCTTATCCCCATTTAACTCAGGAGGAAATAGAGTGCATAAGGTTGCCTAGCTAAAAAGGGGTAGATAGATTTTGAACCTAAGCCATTTCACTTCTAGACCAGTGTCCTTTTAACTATATGTACTCTTGAGGGATTAATTACTCTCTTCCAGAATTAATGTTTTCCAGTTACGTAAGGGCAGGGGTAGAATGGTTTAAAAGCCATTCTGATCATCTCAGACTATCTCAGCCTCCTTCTAGTTCTCTTAGGTTCTTTCTCAAGTGTTTTAAGGTGATTTTTTCTTCTTAATTAGTATCTGGTGTTCCTCAGTGTTCATTTTGGTCATTTTCCTCCCAGGTTATTTGAGAGGTTTTCTGCCTTTGCCTAAGAGAATTACTCAGAAGGGGTTGAGACCAAGAGATAAATTATAATGAAACTTGCTTTGCGAAAGTAATTTTTCTATTTGGTTTCTATATTTGCTTCTTCAGAGAGAATAATTCCTGTTGTTCTTCACATTGATAGAATTTATTTTCAGCTTTCCTGAGGCTTCAGATGATTAACATGTGTGTTCTTGTAGCAAATATTTTGCCTCCGCTGATTGTTAACTTTTTCTTTGCTTATTTGTTAAATTTCTTCTTTAGAAGAAATAGGATTAGAAGAATAGGATTCTGGGGACTTCCTGGGTGGCGCAGTGGTTAAGAATCCACCTGCCAATGCAGGGGACACGGGTTTGAGCCCTGGTCCGGGAAGATCCCACATGCCGCGGAGCAGCTAAGCCTGTGTGCCGCAGCTACTGAGCCTGCGCTCTAGAGCCCGCGAGCCACAACTACTGAGCCTGCGCGCTTAGAACCCATGCTCCGCAGCAAGAGAAGCCACCACAATGAGAAGCCCGCCCACCACAACAAAGAGTAGCCCCCGCTCGCCACAACTAGAGAAAGCCTGCGCAGAGCAATAAGACCTGACGCAGCCATACTAACATACATAAATAAATAAAAGAATAGGATTCTGTGAACACCTAGGAAGAATTTTTTGTGAGCTTCCCCCCCACCCCTCTTTTTTTTGGGCAAAAAAACCACTGCACCTGGCTTATCTGATAGTGAGTAATTGAAGAGAGTGTTATATTGTTAACTTTTTACTATTGAGCCCTAGTAGACTACATAAAAAACTAGTTCTGCCTCAGCATGTTTATGAGGCAAGCTAAGCCTTTCATGAGATTTAGTAGCCTAATGGGCTTTTTGGTCCAAATCATGGTCAGTTATTTTCCCTGATTCTACACATTAAAGGTTGGTCTGGGCTATTTGATGATTAAAAACCAGTAATCCATTGGCAATAAGCCAGTCCTAATTGGGGAATTTGCTGCTTTCTAACATAATCCTTTTTTTTGTTTGTTTTTTTGGGAAACATACACACACACACACACACAAGAAAAACACACAAAGAGAAAAATTTTTGTTCAATATAATGTCCCTTTTCTAGAGTCTAGCAGTCTCTGCTTTCTGTTTTCCTAGGCTGGACATTTTTACTTTCTTACCGGATGCTTGCTCTTCCTGTGTTATAGTTCTATAAAATGAGTTTTCAAATTTCTTTTAGTGGAATGAATATGCCTTCGCATTCAAAATGTTGTCAAATGTATGCCTAACAAGTATCATTTAATAGGAAGGGGTACTGCTCTTAAGTTTCCCAAACCATGCTTTTGTACAGTTCTTTCTTATTGTCCTATAGCCTATGTTATTTTTTTCTTTCATTGTTGCTTGAAAGTTATATAGTATTAACTTGGTACAGTGGTCAAGTTGGACTCTACATTTTGATCAGATTTGTAAAGTTACACAGGACTAAAAACTTCGGAGTGATTAAAGAGGTTCCCTGCTGAGAATATGGATGACTTTATGTCATTGAATACTTTGGCCAGCAATATAAGAGTGATGTAGTTTAAAGAAATATTGTTTTCAAAAATAGCAGCTTTACTGAGATGTAATTCATGTACCATACAGTTTAACTATTTAAAGGGTGCCATTTGGTGGTTTTTAGTATAGTCACATTTTTGTGCAACCATCACTAAAATCAGTTTTAGAAGATTTCATTACTCTCCCTCAAAAAGACTGTACCCATTAACCCTTACTCTCCTCTCGCAGCCCTAGGCAACCACTAATCTACTTTCTACCTCTATGGATTTACCTATTCTGAACTCATACAATATGACTGGAATCATAATATGTGGCCTTTTGTGTATGTCTTCTTTCACTTAGCATCATGTTTTCAAAATTCATCCATGTTGTAGTACATAACAGTACTTCATTTCTTTTTATGGCTGAATAATATTTCATTACGGATATACCATATTTTGTTTGCACATTGGGTGATGGACATTTGAGTTTTTCCCGCTTTTTGGTTATTATGAATTTACTGCTGTTAGCATGCATGTTCAAGTTTTTGTGGGGATGTATATTTTCAGTTTTCTGGTATATACCTAGGAATGGAATTGCTGGGTCATGTGGCAACTCTGTGTTTAACCTTTTGAGAAACTGCCAAGCTGTTTTCCAAAGCAGCTGGGCATTTTACTTTTCTACCAGCAATGGCTGAGCGGTCCAATTTCTTCATATCCTCACCAACATTTTTTTTTTTTTGCTGTACGTGGGCCTCTCACCGCTGTGGCCTCTCCCGTTGCGGAGCACAGGCTCCGGACGCGCAGGCTCAGCGGCCATGGCTCACGGGCCCAGCCACTCCGTGGCATGTGGGATCCTCCCGGACCGGGGCACGAACCCGTGCGTGTCCCCTGCATCGGCAGGTGGACTCTCAACCACTGTGCCACCAGGAAAGCCCAACATTTTTTTTTATTCTAGGCATTCCAGTGGGTATGAATCTTACTGTGTTTTGATTTGCATCTCCATGATAATTAATGTAAAATACTGTTTTTAAAGTTTTTTTAATTGTAAAGGCAATAACAGGATATTGTTGAAATTAAGAAAAAAAAAGGAACTTATTAAGAAAATATGTATCACCCATAACTTTAACATATATAGGCAGTTACTGTTAACATTTTATATGTGTGCTTTGAGTTTTTATTTTATTTATTCTTTTGGCTGCACTGCACGGCTTGTGGGATCTTGGTTCCCCAACCAGGGATCGAACCCAGGCCCTTGGCAGTGAGAGCACAGAGTCCTAACCACTGGACTGCCAGGGAATTCCCAAGTTTTTGTTTTTTAAAATATGTTTTTATATATTATTTTTCAAGTTGGGATCATATTGAACACTTAACATTAATATTGTCCCATATCATTAAATTTTTTAAAAAAGACGTTGAGTATACATATGCTAACATTTATTTAGAGTCTATTGTGTATCAGGTACTAAATGTTTTAAACAGGTTTCTAATTAAGTCTTTATGTCAACTCTGTAGGTCAAGTACCATCATTACCACCATTTTAAAGATGAGACGGACCCTGGGTTAAATTGCTTGCCCAAGGTCACCCAGGTACTAAGTGGTATTCAGTGACTGTATAATAGTTTTGTACTGTGACTTTATACCCATTCCCTTTTTGGTGGACTTTTTTTTTTCCCACTCTTATAAATAATAGTGACTATCCTAGATAAATCTTTATCTGACTCGGATTCACTTGTTAGGATAGATTATTTGAAGTAGAATCACTGATCAAAGAGTGTGAATGCTTTCTGAGAAAAAAAATGTCTACAATCAATTTCTAAAGCGTCAGATTGGCCAGTTTCCCTGTCTTCTGAGAACTGTCTCTGTTCCACAGCCACTTTAGTCTCGAGCTGGTTTGTATGAAATTTCTAGTTTAGAGAACATGTGAGTTTAGTTTTGCTTTGAGTCAGGATTGAGGTCATACCTTATTCTTCATATGTATGAATTTTGGTGTGAAGTAATTATATGTTAAAAATAAGAAGGACTCTACACTTTCTTCCTGGGAAATTATCCTCCATTTGGACACCTTGAAACCACTAGCAGCCATTATTATTAAATGTGAGACTATTGATTTAATATGTGTGATACAAACTGGAATTTTGGAGCACAGTTTGTAATTGTAGATGAAATGGAGTATGGAATCATAGATTTCTAGACCTTTTGTAGTTAGAACAGACCTAGAGACCATTTCAATTTATGGATTTATTTTCATTGAGGTAATATTGAATATTGAATCCATACCTTTCAATGCCTTGCTGTTGTTTTAAGCATCTTTATCATGGCACACAGGGCCACGTTCAATTTGGCCTCTGCAACCTCTCTAGCCTCCTCTTCTTCCTCTCTCCTCCCTTCTTGTTCACTTCGGTCCAGCCACCTTGACCTTCCTCAGATTACTAAGACCCTTCCTGCCACAGAGTCTTCAGACATGCTGCTTCCTCTGCTGTAAAGTTTCCTCCACCCATAATGTGGAGGTCTTGTCTTGATTGTCACTTCCTCAGGGAGGTTTCTCCAGGTAGCACCCCACCCATTCTAGACCTAACCAGCTTTCCTGTAATGTATGCTTGCAACGTTTTGTGCTTTTCCTTTTTGCCACAGTTTTCACCACATAAGTGGTTGTGTTATTGCTGTATAGTTTGATATCTTATTACCCCCCTGGAGTGTAAGTTCTGGGATGGCAAGGACTGGTTCACCCATGTCCCACACTGTTGATTGTTTCCTTTGTGTGCAGGAGTTTTTAAGTTTGATGTAGTTTTGTCTGTTTTGCTTTTGTTGCCTGTGCTTTTAGAATCATACCCAAGAAATCATTGCCCATTCCAATGTCATGAAGCTTTTCCCCTATATTTTCTTCTTGGAGTTTTATCCTTTTAGGTCTTACACTTAGATCTTTACTCTGTTTTGGACTTAATTTCTGAACATGGTGTAAGATAAGGGTCCATCTTCATTCTATTGCATGTGGATATTCAGTTTTACCAATACCACTTGTTGAAGAGATGGTCCTTTCCTCATTGTGTGGTCTTGGCACCCTTCTTAAAGCTCACTTGACAGTATACATTAGGGTTTATTTCTGGGCTCTCTATTCTGTTCTATTGGTCTATATGTCTGTTTTTATGCCAGTACCATACTGTTTTTTGTTTTGTTTTTTTGGCTGTGCCGCATGGCTTGTGGGATATTAGTTCCCCGACCAGGGATCAAACCCATGCCTCCTGCAGTGGAAGCGTGGAGTCCTAACCACTGGACTACCAGGGAATTCCCCAGTACCATACTGTTTTGATTACCTATTAGCTTTGTAATAGGTTTTGAAATCAAGAAGTGTAAGGCCTCCAACTTTGTTCTTCTCAAGATTTTTTTTTCTTTTTTTTTTTTTTTTTGTGGTACGTGGGCCTCTTACTGTTGTGGCCTCTCCTGTTGCGAAGCACAGGCTCCGGATGCGCAGGCTCAGCGGCCATGGCTCACAGGCCTAGCCTCTCCGCAGCATGTGGGATCTTCCCGGACCAGGGCACGAACCCGTGTCCCCTGCGTCGGCAGGCGGACTCTCAACCACTGCGCCACCAGGGAAGCCCATGTTTTTTGTTTTTTAAATTTTTTGGCTGTGCCGCAGGGCATATGGAATCATAGTTCCCCAACCAGGGATCGATCCCACATACCCTGCATTGGAAGCACGGAGTCTTAACTGCTGGACTGCCAGGGAAGTCCCATCTCAAGATTGTTTTGACTATCATGGACCTTTGAGATTCCATATGAATTTTAGGAGGATGTTTTTTGTTTCTGCAAAAAAAAAAAAATGCCTTTGAGATTTTGACAGGGATTGTGTTGAATCTGTAAATTGCCTTGGATAGTATAGACATTTTAATAATTTAAGTCTTCCAGTCCATGAGCATAGAGTGTTTTTCTATTTATTTGTGTCGTCTTTAATTTCTTTGAGTAATGTTTTGTAGTTTTCAATGTACAAGTCTTTTGCCTCCTTGGTTAAGTTTATTCCTGAGTATTTTATTCATTTTGATGCTATTGCAAATGGGATTGTTTTCTTAATTTTCTTTTCTGATTGTCATTGTTAGTGTATAGAAACACAACTGATTTTTGAGGGTTGATTTTGTATCCTGGAAGTTTGCTGAATTGGTTTATTAGTTTTAATAAACCAGTTGTTGGGTGGAATCTCGAGTTTTCTACATAAGAAAAAGCATTTGGGGCTTCCCTGGTGGCGCAGTGGTTGAGAGTCCGCCTGCCGATGCAGGGGACGCGGGTTCGTGCCCTGGTCTGGGAAGACCCAACATGCCGCGGAACGGCTGGGCCTGTGAGCCATGGCCGCTGAGCCTGTGCTCCGCAACGGGAGAGGCCACAACAGTGAGAGGCCCACGTACCGCAAAAAAAAAAAAAAAAGAAAAGAAAAAAAGAAAAAGCATTTTATCTGCAAACAGAGATAATTTTGCTTTTTTCTTTCCAATTTGGATGCCTTTTATTTCTTTTTCTTGCCTAATCTCTCTGGCTGAGTCTTTCTGAACTGTGTTGAATAGAAGTGGTCAGAGTGGGCATCCTTGTCTTGTTCCTCATCTCTTCTCTAAGAGAAGAGAAAAGCTTTCAGTTTTTCATCTTTGAGCTTGATGTTAGTTGTGGACTTTTCATATATGATCTGATGTTTTCTTTTCTTAAAGGTGTAAATGCCATCGTTTGATATACTTCTACCTTTGATCATGATTAAACTAAAGAATAGTAGATTAGAATATAGAGAAGTAATAAGCCAAACAGACAATTTATTAAAATTAAATAAGACACAGAGAACTTGCACCGAAAAGCCACTATTTATTTCCTGGGAAAACTAATTTATGGAGAATCTGCTTGGTTTCTGATCCCACTGCAGTCTGACTTATATCCAGACTTCTCGCCTATCTTGAAGGTAACTAACTAGTGACCACTGAATTGCAAAACCAGTAGTCTTTTCTTAAACGACTCCTCCTTAATTTCTCTGTAGCATTTGGCACTGCAGTAGCCCCTTCTTATCCTTAGTTTCTCTTTCCATGGTTTCAGTTACCTGTCAAGCGTGGTCTGACAATATTAAATAGAAAATTCCAGAAATAAAGAATTCATAAATTTTAAATTGTACGCTGTCCTGAGTATCGTGATGAAACTTTGTGCCTTTCTGCCCTGTCCTGCCTAGGACACCAGGACATGAATTGTCCCTTTGTCCAGTGTATCCCACCCATTAGTCACTTAATAGCTATCTGAGTTATAAGATCAACTGTTGGGGTATTGCAGTCCTTGTGTTCAAGTAACTCTTTTTTTTTTTGGTTGCGCTGCGAGCCTTGCAGGATTTTATTTCCCCAACCAGGGATTGAATCGGGGCCACAGCAGTGAAAGCGCCAAGTCCTAACCACTGGACTGCCAGGGAATTCCCAAGTAACTCTTATTTTACTTAAAAATGGCCCCAAAGCACAAGAGTGGTGATGCTGGCAATTCAGATAGCCAAAGAGAAGCTTTAAAGTGTTTCCTTTAAGTGAAAAGGTGAAACTTCTATACTTAATAAGGAAAAAAAAAAAACTGTATGCTGAGTTGGCTAATATCTGTGGTAAGACCGAATCTTCTATCCGTGAAATTGTGAGGAAGGAAAAAGAAATTCTGCTAGTTTTCTTGTTGCACCTCAAACTGCAAAAGTTATGGCCAAGTACATGATAAGTGCTTAAAGATGGAAAAGGCATTAAATTTGTACAGTAAGAGACTTCCCTGTTGGTACAGTGGTTAAGAATCCGCCTGCCAGTGCAGGGGACGTGGGTTCGATCCCTGGTCCGGGAAGCTCCCACGTGCCGTGGAGCAACTAAGCCCTTGTGCCACAACTACTGAGCCCACGTGCCACAACTACTGAAGCCCACGCGCCTAGAGTCCATGCTCCACAACAAGAGAAGCCACCACAATGAGAAGCCCGAGCACCGCAACGAAGAGTAGCCCCCGCTTGCTGCAACTAGAGAAAGCCTGCGCGCAGCAATGAAGAACCAACACAGCCAAAAATAAATAAATAAATTTATTAAAAAAAATTTTTTTTACAGTAAGATATTTTGAGAGGGAGAGAGACCACATTCACATAACTTTTATTACAATATATTGTTTGTAATTGTTCTATTTTATTATTAATTATTGTTGTCAATCTCTTATTGTACCTAATTTATAAATTAAACTTTATCATAGATTTATATGTATAGGAAAAAACATGTGTATATAGGGTTCAGTACTACCTGTGGTTTCAGGCATCTACTGGGGTCCTGGAATTTATCCCTTGTGGATAAGGGGAGACTCCTGGGTTGATCAAACCTTCCTCTTACTCTTTCCTCACTCAGTTTTCATGTCTTTGTGGTTCTCCTACCACTTTGACTGTTCTTCTAGTCATCATAATTCCTCTTCCTCCTCCCGCTTGTAAATGCGAGTCTCTTGAGGTTCTGTTTTTGATTCCATCTATTTTCTCACTTTATGTTTTCTCTCAGTGATCTCACTGACCATTGTGGCTTCAGTCATTGTCGACATGCAGTTGATTCACAAATCTGCCTCTTCTGTTAGGTTACAGTTCCTTCCTCGATTGTCTTTGGACACCTCCATCTAAATGTCTTCCCAGAACTGCAGGTTGAAGATTCACATAATTGAACACCTGTCTTTCTTTCTCCCTTGTGTCCTCTTCATGCTGTGACCATCCCCAAACATGGTTGGTGTGCTGCTCCTGCCATGCCTTTGCTCATGGCATTTCCTTTCCTATCCTTTGGAGTACTTTTCCTTGTACTCTTCAATATACTTCAAGGTCTGCCTCAAATACCATCTTTTCTGCAAAGTACTATTGTGGGCTGCAGATGACCTGCTCGTTCTTTGCTCTAAACTTGGGAGTTTCCTACAGGCTATCTCTTAAAACTATAAAGCTCTTTGTGATTTTTGTCTGTGTTTGCTTTTCTAGGCATAAATCTAGCCACTCCCCCTCAGGAACTCAATAATTCACCTCATGATACACATAGAATCACTTCTTGTTCCTCAGGGCAAGACTGTATGCTTTCATGCACATGTCATTTTCCCTGGTGGCATATCTTCCACTTAGTGCTTTTTGGGGGTGTGGGTGGATAGAGTTGATAGTAGTGGTCTTTCAAACTAGTCCTGTAGAGATGTCTTCCATCACATAGATAGATGTCCTCCATCTACTGAATTCTACAAGCAGTTTGGCATAGAGAAGAGACAGGATTTGAGCTTTGATTTTAAACCCTGCTTTTGATATTTACTAGCCGTGTAAACTTGGTACTCAACTTTTCTGAACCTCTATTTCCTCATCTGTAAAATTGGGAGAGTGTTTAACCTTATGGGGCCAATACAAAGTTTAAATAAGAAACTGCATATAAAATGCCAAGCATATGCTAAGTCCTCAATAAATGGTGTTAAAGAAAAAGAAAGAAATGAAAAGAGAAGAGAAGAAAAAGAGAAGCAGCAGTTATTATTCCCTTCATGGGGTCATTTGTGTACCATGGGGGCATGGGAAATGGTGTCAGACTGAGACAGGGTGCTCAAGGCAGAGCACAAAGGATATATCTTCTTACTCGTGGGGAACTGGTTTACTAATGACAAATTCTAGCCAGAGAATGAGAGAAACTTCCTCCTGCAGCCAACTAGTGACTTCTTCCTTACATTACACACAGCACTTCATTCATCTTTCTCTAGAAAGAAATGCTTTGCTCATGTTGTCCTGTCACCCGCTCTGCCTCCTCCCGTACATTTTCCATATTGTCCCCAATACGGCTTTTAAAATGCAGGTTGTATATGTTGCCCCTCCCTCTCTTTCAGTACAGATAAATCCTAACTCCTTGCTGTGAATTATAAGGCTCTTCATGATCTGGTCTTCACCTACTTCTCTAGCCTAGTCTTTCACTGTGCCCCATGCAGTGGACATTTGTCATTTTTTCATCTGACCAGTATCAACTCTTTTCTTATGTCTGGGAAATTCCACAGTGTCTTGGTGGAGGACAGGACCTATCTCACATCTCAGATATTGAAAAGTTTGGATCCTCATTTTCCCAGCTCCCTGGCAGCTAGGGCTTAGGAATGTGACCTGGTGGGACTTTGAATCTGCATTGAGGTGGGGACTTTGAATCTGCATTGAGGGACACGGAGGATCAAGGACTGGGTCAGCGGCAACAGTGATGGCCTCATGTTATATTGGCAGTCGTGTCTCCACCCGCTGGTACCATGAGTAGTTTCAATTGCAGTTATGACTGCTTAGCCTAGATTGGTAACGGCTTAGTTTCAGAGTCTAGGTTTTTCAGCCCTTGTGTTGGATCTTTGAGGTTACCCATTGCTTTTCCAATAAATTCCTTATCTGTTTAAAGGAACTCAAGATCATTTCTCTTATTTGCATTTATAAAGAGCCTTGACTCATACCGCCCTCTAGTACCAAGTGCCCCATTCACATTAACCTTCCTGCAGTTCTTCCAGACTAACCATGGTTGTTTCTGCCTCTGGGCTTTCTCACATTCTGTTCTACCTGGAACACTCTTTACCTCATTCTCAAATTGTTTTGACTCTTGGCGGTCCTTTAGGAGTCAGCTCTGTTATGTCACTTTTTCTGCAAATCTTCCCCCAATTCTTAAGATTGGGTTAGCTCCTCAGTGTTCCCACAGAATCCTCTGCTTACCTCTATATAATACTTATCACACTATATTGTAATTGCCTTGACATCCCTTGGAGACATGGGCTAGTAGTATATTCAGTATCTTTGCATTGTCCCCGGCAGATAATAATTACTATCTAAATTTTATCTGTTGAATGAGTGAAAAACTATTGAATTATACTCTGTGTTATGTTAAAATTTGTCTATTTGCATGTCTGTTTTTCCTAATAAACTGTGACTATTCTAAGAGCAGCGGCCAAGTTCTTCTTCACCTTTATATCCTTAATTTGTAGCATAGTATTTGGCTCATAGTAGACCCTGAGAGAATGTTGAATGCATAACTGAATGACTGAGTGGCAGGGCTGTCTTTTTAGAATTTCAGTTCAACAGTTTTTCCCAAGAGAAAGTATCTTCTTTGACCATATAGGTAAAGATGAGATATCTGCATGTAGCTCATATTGAGTAATTGACATTCTCAACTTCTCTGTATCAGGATTGGTAATCTGTTTAGAAGATAATGTTTATACATGAAAAAAAAAACTATTTGACAAGCCAGTATTTTATGTGCCGACTGAGTGATACGGGCAGATGTTGCTTCAGTGTCAGGCTCAATATAACATTCTTTTTTTTTCCTTAATATTTATTTATTTTGGCTGTGCCGGGTCTTAGTTGTGGCTCGTGGGATCTTCGTTGTGGCACGTTTAGTTGCGGCCTGCGTGTGGGATCTAGTTCCCTGACCAGGGATCGAACCCGGGCCCCCTGCATTGGGAGCACAGAGTGTTACCCACTGGACCACGAGGGAAGTCCCTCAATATAACATTCTTTTTTTTTTTTTTTTTTTTGCGGTACGCGGGCCTCTCACTGTTGTGGCCTCTCCCGTTGCGGAGCACAGGCTCCGGACGCGCAGGCTCAGCGGCCATGGCTCATGGGCCCAGGTGCTCCGCGGCATGTGGGATCTTCCCGGACCGGGGCACGAACCCGCGTCCCCTGCATCAGCAGGCGGCCTCTCAACCACTGCGCCACTAGGGAAACCCTCAATATAACATTCTTAATCGAGTCTTTGAAAGTGTGGTACCTAAGCAACTAGTTAGGAAATGGTTATTGGTTAATTGGATTGATTAAAATAGAAGCCTGTAGTAGGCTTTGTCTTTCTGTTTTATTTGGTTTACATGCTGCTTATTTTGGACTGGTTCATTGGAATTTTTCCTTGTTCCTTTTTAGGTCCAAGACAACTTTGACAAGATTGAATTCAATAGGATGTGTTGGACCCTCTGTGTCAAAAAAAACCTCGCAAAGAGTCTCCTGCTCATTACAGAAGACGATGCATTTAAAGTATGGGTTATTTTCAACTTTTTATCTGAGGACAAGTACCCACTAATTATTGTACCAGAAGAGGTAAGTGTGGCTCTGGGAAGTTTTACAGGGCCATCTTAGCATTTAATAGATCTAACTTGGAAGTAGATATGGAAGGAGATCCTATACTAGTGTTTTTGGATCAGAGGCAAAAAAGCTTAGATCCAAAAAAGTCCAAAAGTTAGTGATTTAGGGTTATGCAGTAACCATGGAGATTTGCACACAGGGTGGGACTCTTCCTCTCTAAACTGCTATAATTATAGACAAATCCATCCTCATGTTCAAAGAGTCTTTATTCAGTACAAGTCACAACATAATTTTCTGTCTACTTACATATTGGCAAAACCATAAGAAATGGCTGAGTGATGCTAGGGAAACACATAGGATCCAGAATGTTGTTCCCAAGGCTGATTTATGTGAGGAAATAACTATTCTTGTTTCAAAGCCAAGGATGGAGACTTTTTTAAGACCATACTTTCTAAAGTAAATGAAAAAGGACATTTGCTTGTTTTGTTCTGGGTTATTTTCCCTGAGCTTCCAAGGGGCAGGGGGACGGCGGGGGACAGGGGGAATGCAGGAGTAAGCATTCTGTGCTCTCTTACTGCCCTAAAAAACGATCCACGTAATACATGCTTATTACAGTAGTAAATTTAGAAAAGACTAATAATATGCAGATTAATCAACTGTAGTCCTCCCCTTAAAAGAAGTCATTTGTAATCCCCTAACCTTGGACAAATGATGTAACCTCTTGAGTTTTAATTTCCTCATCTATAAAATGGGGCTCATAAAAATGTTTATTCTAAGGGTTGTGAGGCTCTGTATTTAAAGGACTTAGTTCAGTAAGTGAAATAAGTCAGAGAAAGAGGAATACTGTATGATTTTATGCATATATGGAATATGAACAAACAAACAAAATAATCGAACAAACCAAACCAAACAAAAACATATAGATACAGGGAACAGAACAGTGGCTACCAGAGGGGAAGTAGGGGTGGGAAGGGTGAAAGGGATAAAGAGGGTCAACTTTTTGGAAACTAAGTTTTCGGTGGTGAGCACACTATAGTGCATGTAGAATTAGAAATACAGTGTTGTATACATGAAACTTATATAATGTTATGAACCAATGTTACCTCAATAAAAAATCTAAAATTAAAAAAAATAATTAAATCGCGACTGGGGGAAAAAATAAATGACTTAGCTCAGTGCCTGGCACATGATATGTATTCAGTAAATGTTAGCTCCTATGACTAATATTATTGCATACATTTTTGCACACTAGTCTGCTTATTTCTGTAGGATAAATTTCCAGCAGTGGAATGCTAAGTCCTAAGAAATGCACACTTTCAGGGTATGAGATGAACGAAGCAGAATTGCCCTTCAGAAAGGCTGTACCATTTATATACCTACCAGTAGTGATTGAGGGTGCCCATTATTACCCATCCTGCCAGCATGAGTCTAGTCTGTGATTTATTTGTATGATTCATGTTTATGTTAGGAAAATCTGTTTAAAAGTTCACACTGCAATATTTTATTTCAAGTCAGCAAGGATTTATCGACTGGCAACAGTAAATGAGGCAATAAGAGGAATACAAAGTGAAAAAGATGACTTCCTGCCTTCAAGGAATATGCAGTCTGCTCAAGGAAAAGAAAAAAATCAAGTGTAATTCAAAGCAAAATAAACTACCTGTTATAAGAGAGGTGCAAATGCCATGCAAATACAGAGAAGGGAAAGATTTATTCCAGTTTGAGGGAGGTCAGGGATCAGGGAAGGCTTTTTAAGAGAGGCAGTATAATGTAGTGGTTAAAAGCAGGGTCTTAAACTTTTTCAGTAAAGGGCCAGACAGAAAATATTTGAGGTTTTGTGGGCTTCCTGGGCCATATTGTCTCTGTTATAGCTACTCAACTCTGCTGTTAATAGCGTGAAAGCAGCCACAAGACAATATGTTCCTGTGCTTTAATAAAACTTTTACTTATGGATGTTGAAATTTGAGTTTCATATAATTTTAATGGACCATGAAATATTATTACTCTTTTGATTTTACCCCTTCTAACCGCTGAAAAATGTAAAAACCGTTCTTGGAGCAAGTGTGTATAAAAACAGGCTGAGAGCCAGATTTGGCAGCTGGGGTAGATTTGACTCATGGGCTGTAATTTGGTGTTCCTTGGTTACGAGCAGGAGTCTGGAGTCAGATTTCTTGGATTTGAATTCTGGCTTCCACACTGCTCACTAGCTGTGTGACCTTGGGAAATTTACTTCATTAGTTTTTGCTGCAGTTTCCTCAACTGTAAAATAAGGCTAATGCTAGTATCTGCCTCCTAACTGCTCTTGTGAATATCAGATGAGAAGACTGCCTGGCCCTTAGAAAGTGCTCATTGTGTTACCTATTATATTTAGTGGGAAGGTAGCATTTATGCTGGGCCTTAAAAGACGGAAGAATTTTGACTAATGGAGAAGGCAGAGGAGAAGACTTACGGTTGGAGGGAACAGTGGGCAAGGTTATATGAGGCAGGAAAGGAAAGGCAGGGCATGTCGGAGATGAGTGAGGTATCCAGCTTGACTGGATTGCCAGTCTTTGAAACAGCTGGATTGACTGATTTAAGCCAAAAAGGGAATTTTAAAAAGGATGTTGGGTAGCTGACAGAATGGCTATGATGGCTGAAAAACCAGGTGTGGAGGCTGTGCAGTGAGGAACCACAGGGAAAATGTGTGTTGTACTTGTACCACGGAACACCTCTGGCCCTGCACACTGGGTGCTGTCCAGGAACTCAAATCTTCCTGCAAGTAACTGTTCTTGCTACCATGGAGAGTTTTCTGTGCCTATTTCTCAATCACAGTCAGGGCGTGATGCATCTAATTGTTATAACCTAGGTCACATGCCATGAGCTAGCTGCAAAGGAGGCCTGGAAAGTGTCCAATTGTGTTTTTAACTTCCATATTGGGAATTCCCCAGACATAAGAAGCGGGTTAGGTGCTGGGCAGTCAAAAAGAATGACACATGCCCTTTCTAACTAGAATGTGATGGCTGTACAGAGATAGAGACAAGTTTCAGGTCTGGGCAACTGGGAGGTAATATTGTATAGTTGTTTAAAGCATGGTCTTTCAAATCAGACTGCCTGGTTTAAATCCCTACTTGACCACTTTTTAGCTCTGTGACTGTGAACAGATTACTTAATCTCCCTGTTTGGGTTTCCCCATCTGGAAAATGGGGATCACTACTTCCTTCACTGGACTCTTGTGAGGACTGATAGTTGATGTATGTGAAGCATTTAACTTAATGTCTGGCTCCATGATAAACGCTCACTAAATTTTGTGTGTGTGTGTGTGTGTGTGTGTGTGTGTGTGTATGAATGAATGACAGGGTGATGAACAAATTGGGGATATGATGTATGATGATGGGTTTGGTACATTTGGCATTTTGAGTGGATCATCCTTGTGGAGCTGTCCTGTTTGAACTGAAAGAGTACATTTAGAGCTGTGAGAGGTCAGGGCTGGAGACAGAGACAGGGAAGCCATGGGAGTAGGTTAGATCAGGGAGGAAGAGACAATAGTGGGAGAAGCGAGGACTGAAGACAGAATTTTGAGCCCATTTCTGTAGCAGGAGGAGGAAGTAGATTTGGTAAAGGAAGCAGAATTGGATAGTCTGTGAGGTTGGTGGAGAACTGGGAGAGTGTTGAGTCATGGGTGCCAAAGAAAGAAGAAGTTCTAAGAAGCAGAAAAGTAGTTCCTAGCATTAGATTCTATAGAAAAATTAGAGGGTAATGAGTGAGAAGTTGCCCTTGGATTTAACAATTAGGTGGTCATTGGTAAGCAAGGAGAAGGCAGTTTCACTGTAGCGGTGGGGACAGTTTCTTAGTGCTTAATAATAATAATAATGTAATTGTGCACGTATGTGAAAGGGGAAGTAAAAAATAAAACATGCTGAGCTTCCCTGGTGGCGCAGTGGTTGAGAGACCGCCTGCTGATGCAGGGGACACGGGTTCGTGCCCCGGTCCGGGAAGATCCCACATGCCGCGGAGCGGCTAGGCCCGTGAGCCATGGCTGCTGAGCCTGCGTGTCCGGAGCCTGTGCTCTGCAACGGGAGAGGCCACAACAGTGAGAGGCCCACGTACCGCCAAAAAAAAAATAAAAATAAAAATAAAAAAATAAAACATGCTATGGAATTTTTGTCCACAAAAATTCTTTTAATACAGAAACATATAGAAGGGAATAGAATGTTGATAGATGTAGAAAAAGATATGCTAATGGTATTTTTAAAACCTAGCTACTGCTTAGGGAGAGTGGGAGGGAGACACAAGAGGGAGGGAATATGGGATTATATGTATACATATAGCTGATTCCCTTTGTTATACAGCAGAAACTAGCACAACATTGTAAAGCAATTATATTCCAATAAAGATGTTAAAAAAAACTATATTACAACAGTGACTATAAGGAAATCTTTCAAAAAAAACCTAGCTGCTGCTTGGAAGAATTGTGCTAATAAATCTCCAGTATTGTCTTTTAAGACATTTTGTAGTTATACATAGTGTTGTAAATTTATTTGCGTTTTCTTTAGAACTGGAGATGGGGTGGGTCTCTTACCCGTGATCTTTTGATCTCTAAAATATCCACAGTGGACTTGAAAGTGGCTTTGTCCTGATTTCAGAATTAGAAATTAGTTTGTAAGGAGACTTAACCATATTCCTCAAAGCAGCTCTTACTTGATGTGGAGGACTTGTCATTAGTAGATTATCACTGAGTCACAGGCTGTGGAGGGAGCCAGTCAGCATCAGCTTCCTGACTACTCTGCCTATGACACTCAAAAGATTTATGCTCGGGGGCTTCCCTGGTGGCACAGTGGTTGAGAGTCCGCCTGATGATGCAGGGGACACGGGTTCGTGCCCCGGTCCAGGAGGATGGGCCCGTGAGCCATGGCCGCTGAGCCTGCGCATCCGGAGCCTGTGCTCCGCAGCGGGAGAGGCCACAACAGTGAGAGGCCTGCGTACCGGAAAAAAAAAAAAAAGATTTATGCTCGGGACTTCCCTGGTGGCTCAGTGGTTAAGAATCCGCCTACCAAGGCAGGGGACACGGGTTCGAGCCCTGGTGTGGGAAGATCCCACATGCCGCGGAGCAACCAAGCCCATGCGCCACGGCTACTGAGCCTGCGCTCTAGAGCCCACATGCCACAACTACTGAAGCCCGCGCACCTAGAGCCCGTGCGCCACAACAAGAGAAGCCACCGCAATGAGAAGTCCGTGCACCGCAACGAAGAGTAGCCCCCGCTTGCCGCAACTAAAGAAAGCCTGCACACAGCAACGAAAACCCAACGCAGCCAAAAATAAATAAATTTATTTAAAAAAAAAAAAGATTTCTGCCCTAGGTGGCCCGAAAAACTGGGACCTACATAAGACTTGATGTGGGCCATGACTTTATTTTTATGCACCCAGAGCCCAGCCAAGACTTCACTGCTTGCTTGCCTTCCTCTTTGCAGGCTGACAGGAATGTCTTCGTCCTCTCCTAAACAAGTTAATCTTATTCGAGAAGGGAATGGCCTCTTTTGACTTGTCAGGATAGTCAAGTGGCATACCTTGTCATGTCATTGTTTGGACTTAACTCTGTTGTTTTGATGTCCTTAGCTCCCTCAGCATTCTTCTGATTAGAAGTAGAAATAGAGTTAGTTTTACAGATTATTCCTCTGTGGCCAGGAGTACTTGTTGGGGGAAAGAAGGGATCATTAAAACAGATTTACGTGGAACTGCTTTGTCTGGCTGCTGAACCGGCCTCCTAAGGTTTAAAATATGGCCTTGTATTTATTGAGCTCCTAGCACATCTCCTGGCCTTTGCCAAGCACTGCAAATTCAAGGTTGCACAGTTTATGAGAAACAGTAGAGTCATTTCTTAAGGTGCCCACTCTCTGTTAGATTTTGTTTTCTTCCTAAGTACTTTAATAGTGTTAAAAAAACTATATTTTGAATGAGTTTTAGACTTACAGATTTTAATAAAATTAAGTATGAAAATGTACATTTAAGAATAAATTTTGAAGTATAATGTCTTAATTTGTCATGAATGAGTTTGATTTGTATTATTACAAACAGTTTTTAGGCTTTATAAATTTAAAGTAATTTTTATGTTTCCAATAAGTCATTTACCATAATGATGGTTTGCATTTTAAGTCCAAAATATTTTTAAGTTAAGATTTAATTCTCCAGCTTCGATTAATACTATATGAGATATAAGTAACAGTGGTAGTGACATGAATAACATAAGTGGGGTAAGTTTGCTTTTGACTCAGTTTCCCATCACCCAGAATATCAATCAATATCAAGAATATTGAATAAATTAAGTGAAAGTGACTTAGTACCAAAAGTCAAGAAATTGCATGTCCCCATTTGAGATGGTTCTATAATTTTTGTCAAATGATATTCCTGGAAATGTGTGTCTGTAAAGTATAGTTTTTACATTAGTATTCATTTCCCACAGAGCCAAGAACAAAACAGGATGTTTGTCTGTTGCTTATTTGGAAGAATTGCCTTCTTGCAATTAAATATTAAACCTGAAATAGTTTTAAGAGATCCTTTATTAAGAAATAAAATCTGAATTGTTATTAAGTTAATAAAGACCCACTTCAATGATTACAGTGAAACAACTTCTAACAAACTTTGGAGCCAGAGGCCTCAAAAATCACATGCAGCTTGAAAGTTTATTCTTTGTTATTTTTGGTGCAACTTGCCTTGGGAGGAGGAAGTAAGCTGCTTCCTGAAACTGAATGAGCTCTTAGAATTGGTGCAGTCCACTCAGACTAACACAGCAGCACATGATTTATTACTTAGTATCATCGAATAGTTACTGAGAATGGGAATGTTTGTCTCTCCTTGGCCCAATATAATGAACTAAGAGGTCCTTAAGTTATTTGGTTATAAGTATATGACTGTGTTGAAAGCCAACAGGAAATGAATCTAGATTAGTTGCCTGGAACAGTCACTGGGAATGCAGAGCAGATGCTGAGTGCTGATGACAAACTCTGGAGCGTTGGGGGAGGGCAACTTCAGAAAGGTTCAGGATGACTCTGGGAAGCTGTTTCTAGAGCTGAGTTTGCTGCTAACAGGAAACAATGTTAAAGACATTCCAATATACATGAGGAATTGAAGCTCAGAGTGTGAGGGGCACCAGTTCATTCACAGTGGTAGGTGAGGAAAAGCTAAGGCTGTTTCTTGACTTGTCATGCCCACTTTTTGTTATCCTGTCCATGCATGTGGCCACACCCATGGCCTCACTACTAAAACTTCTAGCAGTGCCTGTACAACCTTTATCCCAAGTTGTGATCAGGCAGCATGGGCCCTCTTTTTGCTGCCTTAGGGAGATTGAATTTCTGTGCATGATAACACCTCTAAGTTATTTTACTTTGGTCAATTATTTATATAATTGACTTTTTCTCTCTTGTGTCTTATTGCCTTTAAGCTTTTTTCCTTCTACTCTTTTCTGTCCTGTTCTCTCCTTCCCTTTTCCCTTTCTTTTCTTCTTAATCATTTTCTTTTTCTCTTTTCCACTGCCTATCCCTATTACTTCTGTTTAAAAGCCAAGAAAATAATATCTGATAAGCTAAAGAGCAGATGTTACATCTTCAGCAAGAGAAAAGAAAGACCTAAGTGTGTTTTTCTCCAGCAAGTAAACATTTGTTGAATACCTACTGTATGCTAGATTTAGGGTATTAGATAATCTGCATACAAGAGGAGCTTATAATATCTCATCAAATTACAATAGAACTCTTGATATTTTTTGACCTTGTGATATTTTGCAAATGTATATTTCTTTGCAAACATGTTTTTCCTATTGTTGGCATTCTTTTTCTGTTAAAGTATGTTATTTCACAAACGACATTATAATCAAATTGTTGGAAGTGCAAAGAAGAGAAAGAAAAAATTAATTCACAATCCTATCTGTAACAAATTAGGCTCTAATATTTTGCTCTAGTATTTTTCAAAATATTTATATAAACTTTGTGCAGTGGAGATCATGGGTAAATTTAATTTTGCATTCTTCCTCACTTAATATTATTTCATAAATGCTTTCTTAAATGTAATTTTATTTTTTCTGTTTTTTAAAAATTTAATTTAATTAATTGATTTTTTATACAACAGGTTCTTATTAGTTATCTATTTTATACATATTAGTGTATACATGTCAATCCCAATCTCCCAGTTGATCTCCCACCCCCACCCCCCGCACTTTCCCCCCTTGGTGTCCATACGTTTGTTCTCTACATCTGTGTTTCTGCTTCTGCCTTGCAAACTGGTTCATCTGTACCATTTTTCTAGATTCCACATATATGCGTTAATATACGATATTTGTTTTTCTCTTTCTGACTTATTTCTCTCTGTAGGACAGTCTCTAGGTCCATCCATGTCTCTACAAATGACCCAATTTTGTTCCTTTTTATGGCTAAGTAATATTCCATTGTATATATGTACCACATCTTCTTTACCCATTTGTCTGTCAGTGGGCATTTAGGATGCTTCCATGACCTGGCTATTGTAAATAGTGCTGCAATGAACATTGGGGTGCATGTGTCTTTTTTGTTTGTTTATTGAAACAGAAAGTCACAAAAATTATAATCATCCTCATCAGTTCACTCAGCCCCATGTAATTAATTTTTTTTTCATCTTGATCTTTTGTTAGCACTTTTATGAATTCATCAGTTTTCCATTAGAGTTCTGAAAATGCTTATTCATTCAGTTCAGCAGTATAGTCAGTTACCAGAAACCTGTACTTCTTGGAGTCTTTTCAGTGAATTCCTTGAAGATGAAACCCTTTTGTAGGAACATATTTGCAAAAGCATCAGAGTACACCCAGAACTGTCTGTAAATGACAAAAGATTTAAAAATGACCACGGTTAAAGATTTGATGAAAGTTCATAATGATGCAATTGACAAGGAAATTTAGTTATTTCTGAGATATACATTTTAAAGTAATAACTAGAATTATGACTTATAACATTATACCAGAACATATAAGATTTTTAGAAATTTCATGTAATGTCTGAAACATTTATATTAACATATTTCCATACAAATAACCCAAAGGAAGTTTAGTATTAGTTGTTTTGTTTGTTTGTTTGTTTATACTGCAGGTTCTTATTAGTCATCAACTTTATACACATTTGTGTATACATGTCAATCCCAATCGCCCAATTCAGCACACCACCATTCCCACCCCACCGCGGTTTTCCCCCCTTGGTGTCCATACGTCCGTTCTTTACATCTGTGTCTCAACTTCTGCCCTGCAAACTGGCTCATCTGTACCATTTTTCTAGGTTTCACATACATGCGTTAATATACGATATTTGTTTTTCTCTTTCTGACTTACTTCACTCTGTATGACAGTCTCTAGATCGTCCATGTCTCAACAAATGACTCAATTTTGTTCCTTTTTATGGCTGAGTAATATTCCATTGTATATATGTGCCACATCTTCTTTATCCATTTGTCTGTTGATAGGCATTTAGGTTGCTTCCATGACCTGGCTATTGTAAATAGTGCTGCAGTGAACATTGGGGTGCATGTGTCTTTTTAAATTTTGGTTTTCTCTGGGTATATACCCAGTAGTGGGATTGCTGGATCATATGGTAATTCTATTTTTAGTTTGTTAAGGAACCTCCATACTGTTCTCCATAGTGGCTGTATCATTTTACATTCCCAAAAACAGTTCAAGAGGGTTCCCTTTTCTCCGCACCCTCTCCAGCATTTGTTGTTTGTAGATTTTCTGATGATGCCTATTCTAAGTGGTGTGAGGTGATACCTCATTGTAGTTTTGATTTGCATTTCTCTAATAATTAGTGATGTTGAGCAGCTTTTCTGCCAATTTTTGTGTTGGGTTGTTTGTTTCTTTAATATTGAGCTGCATGAGCTGTTTATATATTTTGGAGATTAATCCTTTGTCTGTTGATTTGTTTGCAAATATTTTCTCCCATTCTGAGGGTTGTCTTTTCATCTTGTTTATGGTTTCCTTTGCTGTGCAAAAGCTTTTAAGTTTCATTAGGTCCCATTTGTTTATTTTTGTTTTTATTTCCATTACTCTAGGAGGTGGATCAAAAAAGATCTTGCTGTGATTTATGTCAAAGAGTGTTCTTCCTGTGTTATCCTCTAAGAGTTTTATAGTGTCCAGTCTTACATTTAGGTCTTTAATCCATTTTGAGTTTATTTTTGTGTATGGTGTTAGGGAATGTTCTAATTTCATTCTTTTACATATAGCTGTACAGTTTTCCCAGCACCACTTATTGAAGAGACTGTCTTTTCTCCATTGTATATCCTTGTCTCCTTTGTCATAGATTAGTTGACCATAGGTGCATGGGTTTATCTCTGGGCTTTCTATCCTGTTCCATTGATCTATATTTTTGTTTTTGTGCCAGTACCATATTGTCTCAATTACTGTAGGTTTGTAGTATAGTCTGAAGTCAGGGAGTCTGATTCTTCCAGCTCCTTTTTTTTCCCTCAAGATTGCTTTGGGTATTCGGGGTCTTTTGTGTCTCCATAAAAATTTTAAGATTTTTTTTGTTCTAGTTCTGTAAAAAATGCCATTGGTAATTTGATAGGGATTGCATTGAATCTGTAGATTGCTTTGGGTAGTATAGTCATTTTCACAATATTGATTCTTCCAGTCCAAGAACATGGTATATCTCTCCATCTGTTTGTGTTATCTTTGATTTCTTTCATCAGTGTCTTATAGTTCTGAGTACAGATCTTTTACCTCCTTAGGTAGGTTTATTCCTAGGTATTTTATTCTTTTTGTTGCAATGGTGAATGGGATTGTTTTCTTAATTTCTATTTCTGATCTTTCCTTGTAAGTGTATAGGAATGCAAGAGATATCTGTGCATTAATTTTGTATCCTGCAACTTTACCAAATTCATTGATTAGCTCTAGAAGTTTTCTGGTGGCATTTTTAGGATTCCCTATGTATAGTATCATGTCATCTGCACACAGTGACAGTTTTACTTCTTCTTTTCCAATCTGTATTCCTTTATTTCTTTTTCTTCTCTGATTGCTGTGGCTAGGACTTCCAACACTATGTTGAATAATAGTGGTGGGAGTGGACATCCTTGTCTTGTTCCTGATCTTAGAGGAAATGCTTTCAGTTTTTCACCATTGAGAATGATGTTTGCTGTGGGTTTGTCATATATGGCCTTTATTATGTTGAGGTAGGTTCTCTCTATGCCCACTTTCTGCAGAGTTTTTATCATAAATGGGTGTTGAATTTTGTCAAAAGCTTTTTCTGCATCTATTGAGATGATCATATGGTTTTTATTCTGCAATTTGTTAATATGGTGTATCACATTGATTGACTTGCGTATATTGAAGAATCCTTGCATCCCTGAGGTAAATCCCACTTGATCGTGGTGTATTATCCTTTTAATGTGCTGTTGGATTCTGTTTGCTAGTATTTTGTTGAGGATTTTTGCATCGATATTCATCAGTGATATTGGTCTGTAATTTTCTTTTTTGGTAGTATCTCTGTCTGGTTTTGGTATCAGGGTGATGGTCGCCTCATAAAATGAGTTTGGGAGTATTCCTTCCTCTGCAATTTTTTGGAAGAGTTTGAGAAGGATGGGTGTTAGCTCTTCTCTAAATGTCTGATAGAATTCACCTGTGAAGCCATCTGATCCTGGATTTTTGTTTGTTGGAAGATTTTTAATCACAGTTTCGATTTCATTACTTGTGATTGGTCTGTTCATATATTCTGTTTTTTCCTGGTTCAGTCTTGGAAAGTTATACCTTTCTAAGAATTTGTCCATTTCTTCCAGGTTGTCCATTTTATTGGCATAGAGTTGCTTGTAGTAGTCTCTTAGGATGCTTTGTATTTCTGCGGTGTCTGTTGTAACTTCTCTTTTTTCATTTCTAATTTTATTGATTTGTGTCTTCTCCCTCTTTTTCTTGATGAGTCTAATGGTTTATCAATTTTGTTTATCTTCTCAAAGAACCAACTTTTAGTTTTTTTTTTTTTCAGCTTTTAGTTTTATTGATCTTTGCTATTGTTTCTTTGTTTCTATTTCATTTATTTCTGCTCTGTTCTTTATGGTTTCTTTCCTTCTACTAACTTCGGGTTTTGTTTGTTCTTCTTTCTCTAGTTCCTTTAGGTGTAAGGTTAGGTTGTTTATTTGAGATTTTTCTTGTTTCTTGCGGTAGAATTGTATTGCTGTAAACTACCCTCTTTGAACTGCTTTTGCTGCATCCCATAGGTTTTGGATCATCGTGTTTTTGTTGTCATTTGTGTCTAGGTATTTTTTGATTTCCTCTTTGATTTCTTCAGTGATCTCTTGGTTATTTAGTAACTTATTGTTTAGCCTCCATGTGTTTGTATTTTTTACGTTTTTTTCCCCTGTAATTGATTTCTCATTGTTGTCAGAGAAGATGCTTGATATGATTTCAGTTTTCTTAAATTTACCGAGGCTTGATTTGTGACCCAAGATGTGATCTATCCTGGAGAATGTTCCGTGTGCAGTTGAGAAGAAAGTGTAATATGCTGTTTTTGGATGGAATGTCCTATAAATATCAATGAAATCTATCTGGTCTCTTGTGTCATTTAAAGCTTGTGTTTCCTTGTTAATTTTCTGTCTGGATGATCTGCCCATTAGTGTAAGTGTGGTGTTAAAGTCCCCTAGTATTATTGTGTTACTGTTGATTTCCTCTTTTATAGCTGTTAGCATTTGCCTTATGTATTGAGGTCCTCCTATCTTGGGTGCATTTATATTTATAGTTGTTATATTTTCTTCTTGGATTGATCCCTTGATCATTATGTGTGTCCTTCTTTGTCTCTTGTCCATTCTTTACTTTAAAGTCTATTTTATCTGATGTGAGTATTGCTACTCCAGCTTTCTTTTGATTTCCATTTGCATGGAATATCTTTTTCCATCACCTCACTTTCAGTCTGTATGTGTCCCTAGGTCTGAAGTGGGTCTCTTGTAGACAGCATATATATGGGTCTTCTTTTTGTATCCATTCAGCGAGCCTGTGTCTTTTGGGTGGAGCATTTAATCCATTCACATTTAAGGTAATTATTGATATGTATGTTTCTGTTACCATTTTCTTAATTGTTTTGGGGTGTTTCTTTGTAGGTACTTTTCTTCTCTTGTGTTTCTCACTTAGAGAAGTTCCTTTAGCATTTGCTGTAGAGCTGGTTTGGTGGTGCCGAATTCTCTTAGCTTTTTCTTGTCTGTAAAGCTTTTGATTTCTCCATCAAATCTGAATGAGATCCTTGCTAGGTAGAGTAATCTTGGTTGTAGCGTCTTCCTTTTCATCACTTTAAATATATTGTGCCCCCCCCCACTTCTGGCCTGTAGAGTTTCTGCGGGAAATCAGCTGTTACCCTTATGGGAGTTCCCTTGTATTTTATTTGTTGTTTTTCCCTTGTTGCTTTTAATAATTTTTCTGTGTCTTTTAATTTTTCTCAATTTGATTACTATGTGTCTTGGCATCTTTCTCCTTGGGTTTATCCTGCCTGGGACTCTCTGTGCTTCCTGGACTTGGGTGGCTATTTCCTGTCCCATGTTAGGGAAATTTTCGACTATAATCTCTTCAGATATTTTCTCGGGTCCTTTCTCTCTTTTTTCTCCTTCTGGGGCCCCTATAATGCGAATGTTTGTGCATTTAATGTTGTCCCGGAGGTCTCTTAGATTGTCTTCATTTATTTTTTTCTTTTTTCTGTTTCACGGCAGTGAATTCCACCATTCTGTCTTCCAAGTCACTTATCCGTTCTTCTGCCTTAGTTATTCTGCTATTGATTCCTTCTAGTGTATTTTTCTTTTCAGTTCTTGTATTGTTCATCTCTGTGTGTTTGTTCTTTAATTCTTCTAGGTCTTCGTTAAACATTTCTTGCACCTTCTCGGTCTTTGCCTCCATTCTTTTTCCGATGTCCTGGATCATCTTCACTATCATTATTCTAAATTCTTTTTCTGGAAGGTTGCCTATCTCCACTTCGTTTAGTTGTTTTTCTGGGATTTTGTCTTGTTCCTTCATCTGGTGCATAGTCCTCTGCCTTTTCATTTTGTCTTTCTGTGAATGTGGTTTTCACTGCACGGGCTGCAGGACTGTAGTTCTTCTTGCTTCTGCTGTCTGCCCCCTGGTGGATGAGGCTATCTAAGAGGCTTGTGCAAGCTTCCTGATGGGAGGGACTGGTGGTGGGTAGAGCTGGGAGTTGCTCTGGTGGGCAGAGCTCTGTAAAACTTTAATGTGCTTGTCTGCTGATGGGTAGGGCTGGGTTCCCTCCCTGTTGGTTGTTTGGTCTGAGGTGACCCAGCACTGGAGGTTACAGGTTCTTTGGTGGGGCTAATGGCGGACTCTGGGAGGGCTCACGCCAAGGAGTACTTCCCAGAATTTCTGCTGCCAGTGTCCTTGTCCTCACAGTGAGACACAGCAACCTCCTGCCTCTGCAGGAGACCCTCCAACACTAGCAGGTAGGTCTGGCTCCATCTCCTGTGCGGTCACTGCTCCTTCCCCTGGGTCCTGATGTGCACACTACTTTGTGTGTGCCCTCCAAGAGTGGAGTCTCTGTTTCCCCCAGTCCTGTCAAAGTCCTTCAGTCAAATCCCACTAGCCTTCAAAGTCTGATTATCTGCGAATTCCTCCTCCTGTTGCCAAACCCCCAGGTTGGGAAGCCTGACATGGGGCTCAGGACCTTCAATCCAGTGTGTGGACTTCTGTGGTGTAATTGTTCTCCAGTTTGTGAGTCACCCACCCAGCTGTTATGGGGTTTGATTTTACTGTGATTGTCCCTCCTACCGTCTCATTGCAGCTTCTCCTTTGTCTTTGGATGTGGGTTATCTTTGTTGGTGAGTTCCAGTGTCTTCCTGTCAATGATTGTTCAGCAGTTAGTTGTGATTCCAGTGTGCTCGCAACAAGGAGTGAGTGCACATCCTTTTATTCTGCCATCTTGAACCAGTCTGCCTTAAATGTAATGTTAAATGGTTGAATAATATTCTACTCAGTGCAGAAGGAAGAAACATTGATGGAGTACATACTGTGCCAGACATTGTGCACAGTGTTCTATTTTTGTCCCATTTTATCCCCATAGTAGTTCTGTATGATGGGTGTTATTATACCCATTTCATAGATGAGAAAAATTGAGACCTAGCTTAGTTTATTTCCACTTCATTAATTGACTTCTACTACATTCTATGTATGATTCTGAGTTCTGGAGATTCAAAGATGAGTGGGACATTGTCCCTCCTGTAAGGATTTCAGAAAATCTACAGGGGGCAGCGTATGAATATAGAGATAGTTTCAATACAGTATGCTGAGTGCAGTGACACAGAAGAGGAACACCTGACCTGGGTCAGAGCAGTTTTACCAGAGCAGTGCTTCTCAAACTTTAATGTGCATATGGAAGTACTGGGGGTTCTTGTTAAAATGCAGATTCTGATTTTGGGGTCTTCGGTGCGGTATGAGATTCTTCATTTCCAACAGGCTTCCAGGTGATGCTGATGCTGCTGGTCCACATTTTGGACTATTCTGAGTGGGAATATTATAGACAATGTAGGATTTGAACAGATACCAGTTAGCTGGGTAGAGAAATGGGGAAAGGTAATCTAGATAGGACAGCATGGGGCAAGGCATAGAAGCATAAAAAAATGTGTTAAATGGGTAGACTACTTATAATCTATAGCAGGTGTTGGCAAACTACAGCTTGCTGGGTGAATTCAGCCCACATAGCCTGTTTTTATATAGCCCATGTGCTAAGATAATTTTCACGTTTTTAAAGGGTTGTTAAAAAATACCAAAAAAACAAAAAAAAAACCCGAACAAAGAAGAACATATACCAGAGATGTAGAAAGTCTTAAATGTTTACAAGCTAGCCCTTTACAGAACATGCTTGCGATCTGTGTTGATGGTGGTTATTGGTGGAGTGTAAAATCTGCAGTAGGGCATGGCAGGAAATATGTTAGAGACAGTAGGCAGGGGTGATCACAGGGGACACAGAGGAGCTTGGCCTTTATCTTTGAGGTGATAGGGAGCTAGGCAGAGTTTAAAGAAGGGAGGTGAAAACAGTAGGATTTTGTCACTGATTTGATGTAAGGGAGTGGGGAAAAGGGTCCTGACATGGGTGAATGGTGTTGTTCCCAACTGAAATCCATAATTGGAGGAGAAGCCATTTGAAAGGTAGAGATGGTTCATTCATTTTTGCACATGTTGAGTTTGAGAGAGCACTGTAGGATACCCAGGCTTTCCAGAAGATAAGAGAGATCAATTCTCATTCAGTATTACTGCATCACTGTTTTGTTTAACTGTTACTATTTCATTTACACTTTTAAAGTACTTTCATGTAACGTGTACCTCCATACTCATTCATCTGAAAAAAACAGGTTGTTGAACAGCAGGTGTCTTGTAATCCCTTTCATGCAATGTGATGTGTGTGTGTGTAGAGCTGTCTGGAAAGATGCGTGCAGTATTTTCTACTGTTTTTCTATACAAAGCTATGTGTTTCGGGATTTAATAGACTTTTCTGGCCCAGGCTAGGAATTCACCATTGTTTACAACATTGTCAGCATTCTAATGAGAAGCAGCAGCATTAATTTCAAATAATTGGCTTATGTGGAAAATTAATAAATTGGTGACTAAGTTGTACGTACTTTGAGATGCTTATTGTTCAGTAAAATTAATATTCTGATATATTGAAATCCAAGAGTAATCAGATCACATCAATTAGTTTGTGTATGATAGTATGTGTGCAGTTTGCTTTAGTTCTGTATGCAAATATACTATACTCTTAAAGATTCCAGTTTTTGATTACTTATTCTAGTTTCATATAGAATAAATGGCATTTTATCCATACCCTTCTCCCTGGTAGTATCATGATTCTTGAAAGATACACTTTTGGCACTATAAAAGAATATTTCCGAAATTGACCTTTCAGTGTAAGTAACACAGGTACATACCTAAGTTTAAAAGTTATTTTTTTGCTATGAAATAATGTTTTAAAAATTCTTTATATAGATTGAATACCTGCTTAAGAAACTTACAGAAGCTATGGGAGGAGGTTGGCAACAAGAACAATTTGAAAATTATAAAATCAACTTTGATGACAGTAAAGATGGCCTTTCCGTGTGGGAACTGATTGAGCTTATTGGAAATGGACAGTTTAGCAAAGGCATGGATCGGCAGACAGTGTCCATGGCAATTAACGAGGTCTTTAATGAGCTTATATTAGATGTGCTGAAACAGGTAAGAGTCCTATAACACTATTTCTCCTTACCTTTAGAATTTGACATGTTTGAAATAAAACAAATTTGCATTACAAAGATGAGTCTAAGTCACTTACACTTTTACACTGATTGAGAACAGGAATAAAGTTTCTTATTTTCCCAGTCTTGTGTTAGGCTTTCATTGTAAAGAATTATAGTTAAGCATTGGGAAATTACTATTTTGAAATAACTGTTTAAATGATCACATTTCTAAACATTTTTAAAGTACTTTTATGTCACGTGTACATCCATACTTATTCATCTGAAAGATCCCATGGCATATTGTTCAGTGAAAAAAAGTTTGTTGAACAGTAGGTGTCTTGTCATCCCTTTCATGCAATGTGATTTGTGTTTGTAGAGCTGTCTGGAAGGATGAGTGCCAAGATGTTGATTGCCGCTGGATTGTGGGATTTCTGTGAATTTTATTTTATTCTTTGTTCTTTTCTTATTATTGGACTTACTATTATATATGTTTACACATGTTGATCTCTCTTTATATATATGATATATATTATTTTTATAAAATCATAAAAATATTCTTTCTTTTGGGGAAAAAAACCTTTATATAGTAAAGTTGTGTTTATCATATTAGATGATAAAGTTTGTTTTCTCAGCACCTGCATAGCATCTGATATACGTATGGAGGCTTAATGCTTATTAAGTAGAATTTATATATTTTTAGTGGATTAGATTAGATTTCCTACCTTATTACATTGAATAATAGCTCTGATTTGGGATTTCCTTACTTTGGTCCTTTCTTTGCTCTGTTAGGTGATATTGCTTTTGCTCTTTTCTCCAAATGGAGCCCATCAAAAAAATTAATTGAGGCTTAATTTGTGTAAGTTTTTGGTGCTGCAAAGAGTTATGAGACATGGTCTCTGTCTGAAGAGGATTTCCAGACAGATTAGGATGGCAGAATATAGAACTACAGATGAATTGCAGTATGAGATAGCTTTGGCTTAAATGTTCAAGGATTAGCAAACTGAACAAGTAATATGATTAGAACTTAGTGTAATAATCGAATGATACAGCCAAGATATTATCATATATTTAACGATGTATATAGTCTACCATAAGCTATCAGCACCTATAGATTTACTATTTAAAATGTGAGTTAGGGCTTCCCTGGTGGCGCAGTGGTTGAGAGTCTGCCCGCCGATGCAGGGGACACGGGTTCATGACCCAGTCCGGGAGGATCCCACATGCCGCGGAGCGGCTAGGCCTGTGAGCCATGGCCGCTGAGCCTGCGCGTCCGGAGCCTGTGCTCCACAACGGGAGAGGCCACAACAGTGAGAGGCCCGCGTACCACAAAAAAAAAAAAAAAAAAAAAAAAAGTGAGTTATTCTTGAATAGTACTGAAGGGCTTTGGCCTATAATAAATGTGTACTTTTGCTGAAGTAAAAGTTTTAATCATACACCTTTGATGCTGATGTATGGGAAGGAAGCACAGGGCTAGTAAGTGTGAGCATAGAAGCTATACTTAGCAGCCAGTAGCCTAACTACTGGTCCAGTTCTTTTTCTGCTCCTTTGGAGCAGAGTCATCCTCCAGAATTGTGAGGTCAGGCAGAGAGGTACTTTGGTGCCAGAGGGGGACTGGCTGAGAAGATATGCTTGGCCAAGTTGACTGATAGGTTTTAGCATTTTCATTGATGGAGGTCTAGATTTACTGAGAATCACTGTGAGGTCTAGGTCTAGATTTACTGAGAATCTCAGATCACTGTGTGTGTGCATGTGTTTGTTTTCTATTTTAAAGGGAACAGATAGAATAGTATAATGAACTCTCGTATACCCATCACCCAGCCCCAGGAACCACTGATACCTGGTTAATCCTCCCCGCCTACTTTGAGCTCTCCTGTCTTATCTTGACACAAATCCAGACATTTCATTTTATCTATAAATATTTCAGTAGGCATCCCTAAAAGATAAGGTATTAAAAAAAGAAACCCCACAATGCTGTTAACATCAGGGGGTCTTGCAGTCTCTTATCTGCATATAGCTTTTGGCGAGGTTGGGGGGTTTGGGTGGGGGGAGGAGATGTCTCTGAGTGTCTAAAATTCTATGTAAACTTTTATCTGCACATGCTTGCATGAATTTGACTGGGTATAGTGCCCTGCCTTTGTAGCTCTTCAAAGGGTTCATGATCCACAAAGGGCAAGAACCTTTGATATTCATGTATTAAAGGCCACACATCAGATAATGGAGTAGGCAAGAATGTCAAGGAAGAGGTATCAGCTCTTATAAATAAAAGGACAGGAGTTTATATCAGATTTAATCTTTCATAGGGTTACATGATGAAAAAAGGCCATAGACGGAAAAACTGGACTGAACGCTGGTTTGTACTAAAACCCAACATAATTTCTTACTATGTGAGTGAGGATCTGAAAGATAAGAAAGGAGACATTCTCTTGGATGAGAACTGCTGTGTGGAGGTAAGAGTCAACGGTTACCTCTTTCCAGTGCTGCCCCCTGCTGTTCAAGTAGTGTATCTTCTTCTAGACTCCAGAGCCTTAAAAATAATCTTAAAATTTACATTTCCAAAATAATACAGGTATACAGTAGCCATAGTTTCTGAACCAAAAAATTAGATACCTGACAAAATTTTTTTCTAATGTGAGTTAATTTTCTTATACTCGAGAATAAAATATAGGGATTAAATCTCATTTGTACATTGAAGGGATCATTTCTTGAATAAAATGGAGTCATAAATAAGAAAATAAAGCAAAAAAAAAAATTTAGTAAGAAAGTGTTTGAAATCATGAATATATCAGAAAACCTGGGCCATTTTGAGTGTAATAGATAAACCAAAAGAAGATGTGAGCATTGCCTTGGAATACTTAGGGTGACTTTCAGAATACTTTAGTCACAGCTGCTAATTCGGTTAAAGAAGTGAAGTCCTCAAGAACATAAAGTTTTGAGTTTTTAATTTATAGCTGAACTATTGCCACATCTGTATTTATTGAAGAACATTTAAAATACCTAAGATCTCACTCATAAATGATAATGTGTTTTGATGGTTGAAATGGTATGTATTAATGTCTTAGGGTGTGCAGTGCCCAGTAAGGGGTCTTCTTAGATTCAAGTAAACATGGAGACTCACAAGATTACCATAGGTCATACCAGTCTACTTATAAGGATATAGGACAAGAACCACAGCCTGCCAGCAACAATACCCCTGGTGCAAGGAAGGGAGAGACGCATCTGGAGGGTGTGGGAATCACCCTGGGTTAGAAGCCTCATATCCTATAGGAGTCAAGACCTATTGGAACAGTCCATGGGTATATCTTCCAGGGTTCCCTTAAGAGATGTGCTAAGGTACAAGGGTTGCTGTGCTCAGGAAAGCCCAAAGCATGGCCCATAAGGTGGTGTTGGTTCTCCCAGTCTAGGTGTAGTACACTAATCCAGGGTCATTTTTACCATAAGTACTGTTGCCTAGGGGGCAGCATTAGAAAATCAATAATATTCATTTATAGGTACTTCTTATATAAATAATTAAGATTGAACTTAATCTAAATACTTTAAAATAAAATTTTAAAGACTAATTTTGCTTTCTGTCTTAGTCCTTGCCTGACAAAGATGGAAAGAAATGCCTTTTTCTCATAAAATGTTTTGATAAGACCTTTGAAATCAGTGCTTCAGATAAGAAGAAGAAACAAGAGTGGATTCAGGGTAAGGTAATTTTTATTACTTGTCATGATATGACTTGAGAGCTCTTTCAGCTTTGGATCTCATTAAAGATACTCGACATTGTTTCCTCATTGTCTATAGTTATTTCTATGTGAAACAGTAGCTAGAAGAATAACAAAGTGAGAGGAGTTCCCAAAATTTTCATCAATTTCATTTGCCTGATGAATGTGTGGGAAAATTATAAACTGGACATTTTAGGTTTTTTTACTCTTACTATTTAAAGAACATGGAATTTCCCCTTTTAAGAACTATAAAGAATTTTAAAGTAGCCATTTTGAGTATTTCGTAACGTGTAAAACAAAAGAGGAATTGTGCAATAGCTTTTGAATACTTCAAGTAATTTTCAAGATCTGTTACTTTCACAAGAAATCACTAGTTTCAAATAATTATCTCAAGAATGCAAACTTCTGATTTAATAACTTTCAAACTAAAGTATTACTTCAAAATTAGTAAAGAATGAAACACTTTATGAGATTTTATTTTTAATCATGAAAGAGGATTCTGAATGTTATATTCTTGAACATAGGTAAAATTGTTTTATTGAAAATTATGGTCATTTTGATGTAGTTTAAGAGTTTGAGGCAAGTGTACCTGGGTCTGAATCCTCTCTCCTGGGCTTCTGGGGTTGAGTTAGGAATTCTCTAGCAGCTTTCTTCTTCTGTGGAATGGGGCAAATAACAGTATCGACCTCTCAGGTTGTTGTGAGGGTTCATAATTAGAAAATGAAGATATAGTTGCATATTTAAAAAATGACACATCATTGCAGAAATGTTTGTGACAGATTGCAAACAACTTAAACGTCCATTAATTGGGGAGTGGTTGAACAGATTATGGTACAGCTACACAGTGGAGAATTGTGCAGTACTGTGCAGTATGTACTGATATGGAAAGCTCTCCAAGGCTCTGAAGAGTGTTATGCCAACATTTGTGTCAACAGAAGATGGAGAACGTATATACATGTTTATTTCTATATGCTTAAAGTATCTCAGGAAAGATGCACAGAAACTGTTAGCATTAGTTGCTAGTGGAGTGGAGAACTCAGTACTGGGGGATAGGAGTAGGAGCGAGACTTCATCTATGTCCTTTCATGCTTTTGAGTTTGAACAATGTGAAAGTATTAGCTCTTTAAGTAATTGAAACAATCAGGAAAGAAATCAGATTTCACGTAGAAATTATATAATGCATGTAAAGGGTGTATATATAGCAAATATTCAAAAAATGGTAGCTGCTGTTATCACCTCGGGAAGGGAGTATAGAGGGAGATGGTTTCATAAGGTATGGATGAGGGGCAGACTAAATACAGCAGGCAGCAAATCAGATACCAGGAACTTTATATCTCAGCCCTTGCTATGTCTTGTTCTTACCTGGCCTTTTGGGAAGTATAGGAAAGGGAGTTGGAAGTGTTGGGATTTCCTCAAATGTGTGTGATATTCCCAAATCAAGATCTGTTTAAGCACAGATAGGCAGTTACGGAACTTTGGAGCTGGAAGGGACTCCAGAGATCATCTCTCTCATGTTAGAGATGAGAAACCCGTGCTGTAAGAGGTTCTGTGACTTGCTCACGGTCACACCACTGTTCAGTGGCAGGATCAGAATTATCCTGGGTCTCTGGTTTTATTCCCACTATGCCATTTACATGTTAGGCTTACAAAGAATAAAGGGTATTCCCTGTTTTTTCTCCCATGCCTTTCACAGCCATCCATTCTACCATCCATCTGCTGAAGCTGGGCAGCCCCCCACCACACAAAGAAGCCCGCCAGCGTCGGAAAGAACTCCGGAAGAAGGTGCTGGCTGAGCAGGAGGAGCTGGAGCGACAGATGAAGGAGCTCCAGGTGGCAAATGAAAACAAGCAGCAGGAGCTGGAGACCGTGAGGAAGGTGGGTGTGGACGCTGGGCTGGGGGCGGGCTCTCATTTCACTGCAGAGGCCACAGCGACCTCACTTACTTGGTAGAGCTTTGGTTCTACCAAGACTAGGTTAATGCAACCGTAGAGAGATTTTTTTTGTGAACTGTGCTCGCAGGAAGTACATCTAGACCACTGAGTGAGACGCCCTGGTTTACCCAGCCCTTGAAAGTTATGAGGGTCTCAGGGTAGCAGGGACATTTCATTGACCAGAAAAGAACATTTATAAGAACAATGAGCACAGTTGAATTTTGTCAGAGAAAGATGAGACATTGTATTCCCCTAAGGATGTCAAGGTCACTTTTGGTGAACTGGACAGGATCTGTTGCTTTTTTAGGTTTTCCCCCTTAGCTCCCATCTTCACTCATGAGGATCTTGGAAGACCCTTAGTGTTAGAATTGTGGGGTTTTACTTATTGTTTGGAGCCAAAGATACAGTCTGGGTCAGCTTCCCTTTCCATCTCAGGGCTAGGAGGTCAAGTACCACAGGCTGTATGAGATAGTTGACATTCATTGGGAAACTTTCTTCCTCAGTTGTGTATATCACAATTCTGGGTGTGGTGCTGAGTCCTCAGTGTGTGGTCATGGTCTTTATTTGGGGCGCCTTTGGGTTGATCCTTTCTGCCTTGAATCACTGAGCACCTGCTAACCACAAGCTCAAGCATCCTTTTGTGTCCTCCTATGCAGCACCTGTGCCCTGGGATGTGGCATACTTTAAGGCCCCAAATTCCTGGTGGGGTTCTCCCTTTGCAACCCCTAGAAATGCCACACTCTGTGCTGACTTCCTCTGTTTCTGAAGTTGGTTGTCTGTCTTACTGGTGTTTCCTGGTGTGTGATGAATCATTTTTCTCTTGTTGCTTTCAAGATTTTCTTTTTGTCTTTGGTTTTCCACCGTTTTACTATGATGTGTATGTCTGTATGATATGAAGTATGTGTTAAACTCTTTGTATTATCTTAGAGTTCATTGAACTTATTGGATGTGTAGGTTAGTATTTTCCATCAGATTGGGAAAGTTTTCAGTCACTATTTCTTCCAATATTTTTCCTTCTCCTTTCTCTCTTTCCTATCCTTCAGATACTCCTGTTATGTGAATGTTGGTGTACTTAATGGGTGTCTCACATTTCTCTGATGCTGTTTTCTTCTCTGTTCTTCAGATTGCATAATTTCTATGAATCTTTTTTTGTTTTGTTTTGTTTTGCTTTGCTTTTTGCGGTACGCGGGCCTCTCACTGTTGCAGCCTCTCCCGTTGTGGAGCACAGGCTCCGGACACGCAGGCCCAGCAGCCATGGCTCATGGGCCCAGCCGCTCCGCGGCTTGCGGGATCCTCCCGGACTGAGTCATGAACTTGTATCCCCTGCATCGGCAGGCGGACTCTCAACCACTGCGCCACCGGGGAAGCCCTATCAATCTATCTTTGATAGATTCTTCCTACAGCCCAAATGTATGTATGAGAACCTCTAGTGAATTTTTCATTTCAGTTATTGTACTTTTCAACTCCAGAATTTCCATTTGGTTCTTTTTTATAATTTCTGTCTCTTTATTGATGTTGTCTGTTTGATGGGATATCATCATATCATCTATGACTTCCTTAAGCATGGTTTTCTTAGTTCTTTGAACATATAATAACTTCTTTGAAGTCTTTGCTAAATCCGGTGTCTGGGCCCCTTCAAAGGCAGTTTCTATTGCCTGCTTTTTTCCCTGCGTATGAGTCACACTTTTCTCTTTCTTTGCACATCTCATAATTTTTTGTTGAAAACTGGATGTTTTAGATAATACGTTGTAGCAACTCTAGATATGGCTTTCACCCCTCCCCCAAAAGCTTGTTATTGTTGTTTGCTCATTTATTTGTTTCATGATTTGGCTGGATTATTTCAGTGGAGTCTGTTTGCCTCATGGTGTGCAGCCTCTGACTGTCCTCCTCCCAAGCAGAACCTTGGGCATGCACACAGTGCCTTGGGGTGACCGAGGTGTCAGCAGGGCTTTTTTGGCATTCTTTTGTTTTATACAGTTTTTAAAGTTTACACTCCATTTACAGTTATTACAAAATATTGGCTATATTCCCCGTGTTGTAGAATACATCCTTAAGCCTATCTTACACCCAACAGTTTGTACCTCCCACTTTCCCTACCCCTATCTTGCCCTCCCCCCTGTAACCGCTAGTTTATTCTCTATATCTGTGAGCCTGCTTCTTTCTTGTTATATTCACTAGTTTGTTGTATGTTTTAGATTCCACATATAAGTGATATCATACCGTATTTGTCTTTCTCTGTCTGACTTATTTCACTTAGCGTAATGCCTTCCAAGTCCATCCATGTTGCTGCAAATGGCAGAATTTAATTATTTTTTATGGCTAAGTAGTATTCCATTGTAGATATGTATTCACCACATCTATTTTTTATTCATTCATCTGTTGATAGACACTTAGATTGCTTACATATCTTGACAATTGTAAATAATGCTGCTGTGAACATTGGGATGCCTGTATCTTTTCAGATCAGTGCTTTTGTTTTTCTTGGATATAAACCCAGGAGTGGGGACTTCCCTGGTGGTCCAGTGGTTAAGAATCCACCTTCCAATGCACGGGTTTGATCCTTGGTCAGGGAACTAAGCTCCCACATGCTGCAGGGCAACTAAGCCCATGCGCCACAACTAGAGAGCCCGTGCACTGCAGCTACTGAGCTTGCGCGCTCTGCAGCCCACATACCACAACTAGAGAGAAGCTCGCGTGCCACAACGAAAAGACCCTGCATGCCGCAACAAGGATCTTGTGTGCCGCAACTAAGACCTGACACAGCCAAATAAATAAATAAATAAATAAATATTCAAACCCAAAAAACCCAGGAGTAGAATTGCTGGGTCATATGGTAATTCTGCTTTTTAGTTTTTTGAGGAACCTCCGTACAATTTTCCACAGTGGCTGTACCAGTTTACATTCCCACCAACAGTGTACAAGGTTTTGGGTTGTTTGTTTTTTTGATGTTGAGTTGTACGAGCTGTTTATATATGTTAGATATTAATCCCTTATTGGTCATATCATTTGCAAATATTTTCTCCCATTTGGTAAGTTGGCTTTTCGCTTTGTCAATGGCTTCCTTTGTTGTGCAAAAGCTTTAAAGTTTAATTAGGTCCCATTTGTTTATTTTTGCTTTTATTTCTTTTACTTTAGGAGATACATTAAAAAAAATTGCTCTGATTTATGTCAAAGAGTATTCTGCCTGTGTTTTCCTCTAGGAGTTTTATAGTATCTGGTCTTACATTTAGGTCTTTAATCTATTTTGAGCTTATTTTTGTATGTGGCAGCAGAGCTCTTTGTCTCCATTTCTGATCTCTGTCAGTCTCTCAGCTCTCTGTTAAGCCGGATGCCTCTGTTGGTATCACCTCCAGTTGTTCATCTCACAGTGGCTCTGTTGTTTTCAACAATGCCCTGGAACCTACCTGGCCCCACAGTCTGATATTTGAATTCTGGCCCACATGTAGTTTTTGAGGCCTGTCTTTGAGACTTGTTCCTACTACACGGGGGCTCTTTGCTGGCCTCGCCTGTCAGACTTCTAGCTGGCCTGTGGTTTAGTTTGTTGGTCTTGTCGACTGAAAAAAAGCACAGCTAAAATCTGAGAGTTATGTTTTATTCGGGGACTTTACTGAGGACTCTAGCCAGCCCGGGAGAAAGCTTCTCAGCTCTGAGGAACTGTTCCAAAGAGGTAAGCGGGGAGCCAGGATACAAAGGAGTTTTTGTTGAAAAAAGCAAAACAAAACAAAACATGTAGTTACTGCTAATCACAAAAAACAGATATTTCAAGTTAATGATTTTAGTGCTTTTCAATGTATGGGAAGATGCAAATCTGAGCTCATTAAAATTATTTCTTAGATATGCATCTTAACTATCTAGGGCCAGGATCCTGTTTTCCTCCATCCTGAATTCCTCCCAGGGTGCACTGTTGGGACAGCTGCAGTGGCTGATGGCTTGATGGTGGGCAATGTTCTTTGTTTATTGGAACGGCAAGCAACATTTTTTTGTCTGCACCCTCCTGTGAGATACCTTAGCCCTAGATTGGAAACTGAGGAGAGAGGGAGGCTTATGTTCTTGGTTCCACGGCCATGGGGTAGAGCCTCCTTCCACTGCCATGTCGGGGGAGCAGTAGGCAGAGAGGGGGCTGCACCGTGGCTCACATGCCATAGGCTTTCACTATTCTTGCTGAGATTCAGTTGATTTTCTTGCTAAGTGTTCTCCGTTTGCTGTATGCTTTTAGGATAATTCCCAGAGACTTTAAATGGTTGTTTTTGCTTTTCTTCTAAATGTTGTTTTGCCAGGGAAAGGGTCTGTGGAGTTCCTCATGCACCCTTTGGGAAGTTGAGCTCTGATAAAGTTTTAAGGAATAATGTTAAGATGACAAAACTGTATAGGACAAGCTCAAGAAATAGATTCCTACCTCATGAATGCATTTGCAAGTGAATTTAACTTAATGACTGTACTAAAATTTTCTTGGCAAAATGTTGTTCAGAGTTATGAGGAATCATTCATTTACCTAATTTGTTTTGTATGTTGACTGGGAAAATTGTTGGAATGGAATTCCAGTGGATCTACAAGTTTTATTCGGTCTTTATTGAACACTGAGAATGTTTGACTTCCTCCATAATGTTTAAGTGTGACCATTTCTCTCCAAATACACTTCCATTGTAATATTCCCTGCTTTTCTGTGGATGGGTTTTTGGGTAGAAACTAGAAGAAGCAGCATCTCGGGCAGCAGAAGAAGAAAAGAAGCGCCTTCAGACTCAAGTGGAACTACAGGCCAGGTTCAGCACGGAGCTGGAGCGGGAGAAGCTTGTGAGTATCGCATGCCCAGAGGTGCTGCTGTGGCCTTAACTCACAGAGCCAGCCCCGGTCGGCAGAGGGGCAAAAGCCTGCCTGGGTTGGTGGAGGGTGAAGAGCTGGGAGGCTAGAGTGAGATCATCTTGCCAGCTTGGCTCTGTTGCTGACTTGCAGTGGGCTCCTGGGGAAGTTATTCATTCATTATCGGTTTATTGAGCACCTTCTATATGCCAGGTACCATGCCAAGGATATAAAGGTAAACCTTGCATTCAAGACCCCCAAGTAGAAATTTATGGAATGGGATGGTAAGTACTGTGGGTAGGAGGACTAAAGTTCCTGGTTTGCTTGGGACAGTCCCTGCCATCCTGGTACAATTATTAATAGCATCCCTTTCAGCCTTCAGAGTCTTGCCTTGGAAAATAAATAGCTACGGAAAAAGTAAGCATAAGTTCCATGACGTTGCACCTCTGTCATGAGCAGAGTGAGGGTTCTGAAGTCAGGAGAACACGTGAACGCTGGCCTGCCGCTCTTGGCAGCTCTGACTCATCATCTGATTAGAGGTTCTCATCCCCAAGAGACCCAAGGTCCAGGTTGCTTCAGGCAGCGAGCTGGTTAGTTGGAACACAGGTCTCCTCACATGAGTTGCAGTGTGTGGGAGAGGGCTGGGCCCAGGGCCTATTAAATAGGTGCTGTGACGTTCCCTTTAGCACCTTTTTGTTGCTCAGACTTGAAGTGGACGTGTTTGTGTCGCGAGAAGAAGGCATGTATGACATGGGGGGTGCTGCCCTCGTGGCCAGAAGATCTGGGTTTGTGTCCTCTGCTCCTGCTGATGAATAACTTGTTTCTCTTCTTCAAATTAGGGGGATAGTCGTATGATCCTTCATGACCCTTATGAGGGTGAACTAAGCTAATGCAAGTAAAAGTGTCTTATAAACTGCAGAGACGTATGCTAATGTGTATGTTATTGCATTTAGGATGTCCTTGTCTTTTAACTTATAAGGCAGAGATTCAAAGCTCTTTTAGCTAGAATGGAGAAACCATAAATGTGTTAGAACACTAATTAAGTGCTTGAGGTCCCCCTGGGGCCAGAGGTGCCCTAGAGAGGGAGAAAGGACGGGGTGCTGGGCAGCCAGGTAAGTGCAGAAGGGCTCACTGCAGGCCAGTCTTTCCTTTCCCCCTTATTTTAACCCTTCGGCTGTTCTGACTGGGAAAAGGTTCATTCTCTTTAGAGGAGACTCTTGGTAGAAAGATGGTGATTTTAAGACAGAAAGGAGTTTAAAGAGAAATTATACAGGGAAATATTTTTTTCTTGAGTCTGAAATGTGGAGTGAAAGGGATGAGAAATATACCAGGGCAGGAGAACAGCGTTTCGGGTGTAGTTTGTGGACCCAGACTCTTTGGTTGTGGTCTTGGGTCTTGGCATTGGGTTTGGTGCTCTTGCTTCCTCGGTCTTCGGGGAGTGAAGGACGGGCCCTGTCCACCCTGATGGGCTGCGGCTGTGGGCTGTGCTGCGGCTTCACTCAGGGTGGTGGTGGAGCGGGAGGCTTTCCCTGAGGGCGAAGTCAACCTGAGTTTAAACATGACTCTTTTATACCGTCAGATCAGGCAGCAGATGGAAGAACAGGTTGCCCAGAAATCCTCTGAACTGGAACAGTATTTGCAGCGGGTCCGGGAGCTGGAAGACATGTACCTAAAGCTGCAGGAGGCTCTCGAGGATGAGAGGCAGGCCCGGCAAGATGAAGAGACTGTGCGGAAGCTTCAGGCCAGGTGCCGATCGCCTCATCCTCTGTGCTTTATGTGCTTTGCCTGGACTCCTCATACACTTTCTAGGAATGACTAACTCTGCTGGAGAGGGAGGGGTCTCTGACAGATTGGAGAGACCCTGGGGGCTTGGCTGGCTGGGCTATTTATTCCCAGTCTGGGCCGCTGGGAGACCCTTGCTTATAGGGCTAAAGACAGGGCTCAGCTACCCTCTCCCAGTTTCTAACTTGCTTCCGCATTTGCTTTCTTTAAGATGTCATGTCAGGGGATGCAGCGCTAAAAACTGTTTCCCCAGCTGGTCAGTGCAGGCATATCTTGTGCTTTAAGCTACGCCCCCTGTTTTAGGAGCACTTGTGGGATGAGCTGGGGTACATTTTCCATAGCTGCCATGCCACACGTGGAGCAGCAACAGATGTTCTTTTAATCTTCAGGAGGAAAGAAAGAAGGAGGTTTCTTTGTTATGTATGTTGCCAAAAATGACTTAAAAATAAATGAATTAGGTTTTGAAAAGGTTGATTCTATTAAGGAAAAAATTATCTTCTAAATAGAAAATTAAATGCCTAGCACATTGCCTGGCATTTATGGGTCCCACAAGTGTGTGTTCACCATGGTGTTAACCAGAGGATGGGAACCACCACCCTGTTGTTATTGGGCAGTGATGTTAGCACACCATCCACTGCATGGGAAGGTTTGGTCCCATGTGACTTGCAAAGAGAGACATTCTAAGGGACATTAGACGTTTTTGAACCTCCTTATCATTTGTGATGTGTCAAGAGTTTATAGATCACCTTGTGCAGAGAATTCACAGGTGAGATATGTTATATATATTTACTTCTCTGAAGCTGTGAGGGAGGTTAATTATGACACGGCAGAGATTAGATCATAAAGGAAACCAGATAACTCCAGAAATTTATTAAAGTATTAGTTATTTCATGTTTATAGAATGAGTGATGTTTTGAATAAGACAGTTTTGGATAATTGATGCCAGTAGTTTTTAACCAGTGGTAAATATCATCATCCCCTATAAACCTTTTAAAAAATACTCATGTAGGGCCTGTCACAAATTTAGTAAATCAAAATATCTGTGGAGGGCTTCCCTGGTGGCGCAGTGGTTGGGAGTCCGCCTGCCGATGCAGGGGACGCGGGTTCGTGCCCCGGTCCGGGAGGATCCCGCGTGCCGCGGGGCGGCTGGGCCCGTGGGCCATGGCCGCTGGGCCTGCGCGTCCGGAGCCTGTGCTTCGCGACGGGAGAGGCCACAGCAGTGAGAGGCCCGCGTACCGCAAAAAAAAAAAAAAAAATATCTGTGGATAGGAGCCCAGGCATGAATATTGTTATTTAAAAAGCTCTCGCTAGGGAATTCCCTGGCGATCTAGTGGTTAGGACTCTGTGCTTCCACTGCAGGGGACACGGGTTCTATCCCTGGTCGGTGAACTAAGATCTCTGCATGCTGTGCAATGCGGCCAAAAAAAAAAAAAAAAAAAAAAAAAAATGCTCTGGCTAATTATTTTGTACACTCTGATTTAAGTAAATGGTTCCAACCTTTTAAATGCAAATATAACTACTACATACAGCTCTGCTCCAATAAGCTGATATTACTGCACAAAAACTAACTAGTTTTTCTTGGGGTATATAAGGCCATTTTATGAATTTTACTACTCTAAATTGTTCTTTTACCTTAGTTTTTGGAACTTGACTTTAGTTTTTGGAACTTGAAGTGGACAGGTTCGCGCCCTCTAGTGGTCATTTTTAAGTGAGGCGAGTCCATCTCTTTCCCGAAGTCACAGGAGGCTGGGCCTGATTCAGAGGGACATTTTTTTTTTTTTTTTTGCGTTACGCGGGCCTCTCACTGTTGTGGCCTCTCCCGTTGCGGAGCACAGGCTCTGGACGCGCAGGCTCAGCAGCCATGGCTCACGGGCCCAGCCGCTCCGTGGCATGTGGGATCTTCCCGGACCCGGGCACGAACCCGTGTGCCCTGCATCGGCAAGCAGACTCTCAACCACTGCGCCACCAGGGAAGCCCCAGAGGGACATTTTGTCAGATTGGCAACGGGGGCTTTCTCCTTGCTCCCACTCAGGGTAGGCCTTTCTGGGTAGGAAATCAAGGGAAGTCATCGTGGAGTTGAGATAGAAACATTTAAGTCTGGTACTAATGAACTGTAATATAATCTTAGGCTGAGGGTGTATATACAGGGCTTTTATTATTTTTTTAATTTATTTTTATTTTTGGCTGTGTGCGGGCTTTCTCTAGTTGCGGTGAGCGGGGGCTACTCTTTGTTGCGGTATGTGGGCTTCTCATTGCGGTGGCTTCTCTTGTTGCGGAGCACGGGTTCTAGGCGCGTGGGCTTCAGTAGTTGTGGCACGTGGGCTCAGTAGTTGTGGCTTGTGAACTCTAGAGCGCAGGCTCAGTAGTTGTGGAGCATGGACTTAGTTGCTCCGCGGCATGTGGGATCTTCTGGACCAGGGCTGGAACCTGTGTCCCTGCATTGGCAGGCAGATTCTCAACCACTGCACCACCAGGGAAGCCCTAGAGGGCTTTTTAGTTAGCCTCTGTCCTTTCTTTAAGCAATAGCAAGTCATTCTTCGAACGTTTGGCATCTCATTGTTCTTCCAATGGATGGTGCCTTCTCTGTCAGTGTCTTAAATTTTCCCAGAGATATTTTTTATAGTAAATTGTTTAAATACAAGAACTTTGACTTGAGCCATCTGGATCTTGTTGGGGGTTTTTTTCCCCACTAAAATTGAAGTTTTTTTTAAAAAATGTGTAATCCTGAAGGTTATCTATCCTCTCCTGAATGGGAACTCAGAAGGAAACTGTTCATTTAACATTTGGACAACTCAATCATTGGAAAGTTCTTGAGACGGAGCCATAGTCTGTCCGGTTATAACTTCCACCCACTAAATTTTTGTGTCTGTGAGGCCTAGGAGCGTACCTTAGGTCTGTATTCCCAGCAACTAGTACAGTGCATGGCACACAGTAAGTGCCCAAGGAGTCTTTTTTGAACGAATGGAGCCAGGTTCTATGCATGGGGCCATGTGGAACAACAGTCTCTTCCATGCGATAATACTCTTCATGTATTTGAAGGCAGGTTGGCGCTGAGCCCTGGTGTGAGGTCTGGGTTTGATTCCCAGCCCTGGTACTTCCTAGCTGTGTAATTTTAGAAAAGTTAGTTCATTTCTTGCAGCCTTCATTTCCTTATCTATACGATAAGCTCGTAGGGTTGTTGTGAAGGGTAAGGGAGGGGATGCTTGCAAAGAGTTTCGTGTAACGTCTGGATTTGGTGGTCACTCGGGGTATGTTGGTTTCTGTTCCTTTAGCTCATCTGCAGAGGGGGAAGATATGCAACGTATAGAATGTCAAATAAGCATTCAGAAAAGGTGCTGACAGGCTGGAATGGTGGTTTTAGAGCAAGAAGATTATTTAAAATATCAGCAGAACAAGTACAGGATCCAGGGTACTTGGCTTAATAGCAGCTCATTTGAAAAGATTCAGGGTTTTACTTCCCTGATATGATTGATTGCCAAGAACCTCATATACTCTCAGGCAGCCTTCATGAAGTGTTTGGAGCAAGTGAGGTAATAGTCCCACCGTAATAATATGAACTGATATTTATTCAGCACTTACGACATGGTAGGCACTGCTCTAAGTACCTTACTTGCATTATCACGTTTAATGGATCAGCAAACCTTTGGTGGTAGGTATAGTTCCTATTCCTTTTTTATAAATGAAGAAACTGAGGCACAGAGAGGTTCAAGTCTTTAGTCAGGAGTCTTGTTTGTAAACCACAGAAACCAACTTGGGTTAGCTAAAGCAATAAAAGCATTTGTTGGAAGGTTCTTGAGAAACTCACCAATTCCACAGAAAGGCAGGTGGCCAGGCCTTGAACACAGGCAGGAATCAAGGGAGGCTGAGCAGCCCTGACCAGGCCACGGCAAGAGCCCAGCGAGGGTGCTGCTGATGTCGACATTGGCACCGTGGGTCGGTCAGTCAGTTGTCCCCATTGCTCCTGCCATCACTTGACACTAGATGTTGCTGCCACCAAAAGATAAATTCTTCACTGTCTCTGCTCCTTTGTGTCAGTGGCTTCCATCAAGACATCCCTAGACACGTGAATGGGATTCAGGCTGGGCAGCCTAACCTCCTGCAAATGTCCCTTCCCCTCCAGACTTTCACCACTAGGATGAAGAATCCTTCCGGTCTCATTCACTGTTGTATCCCCTGTGCCTAGAAAAGCACATGGACAGTGTGGAATATATACACACTGAGTAAGTGAGTCCACTCTGCACTGGTCAGCCCACGTTGGCAGTGATGTGTTCACTGTGGATGTCACACTCCGAGGGACGTCTCAGAGGGTGCAGACTGGCCCTTGGTGGAACCCGGGGTAGGAGATGGGAGAGCTCATCTTACTTGAGAAAGAACTTTCTAAGAATCAAGGCTGCCAGAAATAAACTGACCCGGTTTGTGAAGCGTGGCCCATCACACAGAACTGGAGAACAACCCTGTAGGATGTTGTAGAGGGAATTCTTACAACGGTGTGGGACTGGGGATGGGGATTGGAGTAGTCAGATAGGGGCTGTGGAGTCTGTTACGTTACTTCTGCTGTTGTCGGTTTTAGAAGCGCAAATGCTCTTGGGTAGTAGTTACTGGCCTGCCGTGTGGCTTGTTACCATAATTCTGATGGTCAAGCCGGTAGAGATGCATCCCGTCCTGGGCTGGCATCTAACCACATTGTCTACACTTTGTGTACAGGTGGGGCTGCACGTTAATTTATTTATTAAATACTGGCATAGCTGGATATTCTCAGATAGGTAGCCTGTTATTAAAAGATAACATTTTGAAGTCACACAGGCCTGGGTTGAAATCCATTACTTACCTGTGCGTCATACTTTTAAACCCTTTGACTTCATCTGCAGGGATAATAACACCTTGCAGAATTGTGGAGGTTAGCAGCAAGGAAGGTGAAGAGCCTGACAGGCAGCGCTTCGTTAGGAAATGGTGTCTGCTCACTCTACCTTTTGTCAGCTCCTTCTTCTCTTGCTTTCATTAGTCAGCTTTTTCCTTGGTGATAGGTCTTCACTAGATAAAAAATGTTTTAATGTTGTAGCAACCCGGCAAATTTCAAAACACGGCCCTGCAGGTCACTTAGCCTTTGTGCCTCACTTTTTTCATCTCTGAACGGAATAATAATAGTACTTAAGTTTATTGTGAGGATTAATTGAGAAAACACACTTCCTTCTTGGCCCGTTAAGCCTTCAACGCATGTTATTTTTACTGCCATTTTTTTTTCATAAAAGGGTGAAACAGAGCTTGGAGCAGGACTCATGAGTCACCTTAGCCACTTTGTGAATCTAGTTTCCCTCTTGTGAAATGAGCGGTGGGTTAGATGACCCCCAGGCTTCTCTGCGGCTCTGGCGTGCTCCGACATCTGCTGGGTCAGGGGCGGTGACCGGGCGGGTCTGACGCCGAGCTCGCATCGCAGGTTGCTGGAGGAAGAGTCGTCCAAGAGGGCCGAGCTGGAGAAGTGGCACTTGGAGCAGCAGCAGGCCATTCGCACCACGGAGGCGGAGAAGCAGGAGCTGGAGAACCAGCGCGCCGTCAAAGAACAGGCCCTGCAGGAAGCCGTGGAGCAGCTGCAACAGCTGGAGCTTGAGCGGAAGCAAGCACTTGAGCAGTACGAGGTCATTAAACCCAGCCCTGCAAACACGTGCATTTAAATATTCTTAAACATTTAAAGCAACAGGATATTTGCTTTACTGTAAGAAGCGGTGTAAGAATTGTGTTTAGCTGTAGGTAGGAATTTTTTTACAGGCGATGGGGTGTAACAGTTGGAGTCCAATCAAGAGACTGAAACTACGCCGGCAATATGAACAGGGAAGGTTTAATATAAACGACTATTAACTCTAACAGGGGATTACCTCCTGAGCAGCAAAGAAAACTCTGAGCTGCAGGAAGGGCAGACACAGGAAGCAGCCACTGCCTCTAGGGCTGAGGCAGAGCGCCCAGGGGAGGAACACATCCACTTTGCTCCCTTAGCCCAGTGCTGTGAGCCAGTCCTTCTTGGAGAGGGCATGGCCTTCGCCCACTGGGTGGCAGAAAAGCTCAGTGAGGTGCTGAGACTGGGAAGCCACCCTCTGGGGCACTGGTGGAAGCTGCCCACAGCGGAGGTGCCGCTAAAACCCACTGGTGTGAGCACCATGGGTGTCCCACTAGCCGCAGGAGCTGCTGCGCAGAGCACAGTGGAGCCTCCTGCAGTGTCCCGCCAGCCCTTCCACTAACGAAGCTTAAGTGGTGCCAGCTGTCGAGGGAACGTTAGCCTAACGGCACAGGCAAGACAGCGAAGGGTGGGTTTGGAGCCGAGCGGCAGTAAGCCGGAACTGGCACACAAGGGTCTTATATATTCATCTGTAATTAGTGCGAATTACGTCCTCTGTGTGACCTCGGGCAGGTTACTTAACTGCTCTGAATCCTAGTTTCCACATCTGTAAAACGGGATAATAATATTTCGTGCTTCTTATGGCTGTGATGATTTAATGAGATAATCCACTAGTGTATAGTAAGTGCCTAATCATTGTTATTTGACTCTTAAACTACCTGTGTGTTTGCATAGTCTAAAATCTGCTTTTGTTCTAGGGAGTTAAAAAGAAGCTGGAGATGGCAACTAACAAGACCAAGAGCTGGAAGGACAGAGTGGCCCAGCATGAAGGGTTAATTCGATTGATAGAACCAGGTAACACATTCTTTGAAGTAATCAGATATTTAGTCAATTTATTTTTCTGTTTTATTTGTGTACTTGAATTGTGCTAAAAATAAAACCCCAAAAAACAAACTTCCTCAGCCCAAATATACAGAAACCCAGCTGTTTACAGTAAATTTCTCTTGAATAATCACTTGCCCTCTGATAGATAAGAAGTCCTGGTTAATCCCCTTTGTATACATCTTCTAGTTGTTTTGGCTGGTATAACCTTTATGGATGTTCCTCAGAGAAGAAATAACGTAGAAAAGTTACTCCTTTGTCTGTGGAAAAATGATAATGTTAATTGAAGAATATAAGACTTCCTATGTTTAATGCATGTTTGTCTCTTAGGTTCAAAAAACCCTCACCTGATCACTAACTGGGGCCCTGCAGCTTTCACCCAGGCAGAACTTGAAGAGAGAGAGAAGAGCTGGAAAGGAAAGAAGGCCACGGAGTGAGCAGAAGTCATGTCAGTTATGTAGGTTCTGAGTATAACTGGAAAGCTTTATGCTAAAGACAAAAGGACCTGGCTTTGCTGCTTCTAACTCTTCTTCTTTCAGTGCCTCCTGGTCAGTATACTAAGGAAGGCTTCTTACTGATCTGCCTGTAAAGAAGGGCTTACCTGAAAAGAAAAAAAACGTCAGCATCGTCAAGCTCTTTATTTACCCTTTCTCTGAAAACTTCAGCTTCTGAAAGTTCCCGTTAGCTCCCTCAGATTGCCGGTGGGGCCAGCGCTCGGACAGCGCAGTGGCGTCCTCATCGACCCGCGGCGTGTGGCTGGCAGCGAGCGGCGCTCAGCTCACCGGCTACCAGAACCTCTGCGGGCCGGGCCGTTGTTCTTCCTCCTCCGAGTGCTTGTTCCTAAACTAGATGGGCCAGCCTGCTCGCCGTGGCCCGCAGTTGACGTGGACTGCCTGTGACCACGGATGCTCTACTGGAGAAGGCGTTTCTCTCACACGTGGCCGTCGTTCTGACTAAGCGGTTGCCGTCTGTGTCTCTGGTTGTGCAGGTTCATGCAGTGTGACCGGTTGGCATCCTGGCCCCAGCGGCGCTATCTCAAGGAGGCAGAAGTCTTTCAAACAGTGCTTTGGCTGAGATAGATACTTACGAGTCAAGGACAGCACAGAGATGAACTAAGTAAATCCCATTTGGAATGATGTCTTGATACTAACTGAATTCCTCCTAATATTTAAAATGGTTTCAACTGTCCAAGTGCCGGCAGACCCCTTGGTTTTACTTTTGTAGTTACTGTACAGAACATTTCAGGTGTCCGTGAATGCTTGTCCTAATCAGACCTTTTCCTTGATAAATAGGGATATGATCATTTCTAGGAATCATTCATGAAAAAAGTTTTAAAATGTATTTTTGTGACGTGCTATGTTGAGAAGGAACAAAATATTTATAATTTTCAAACATTCTTACCTAAATGTTGTACAATGTAATATGCTGAACTTAATTTTTTTGCTAATTTTCTAAGGTATATTAAAAGTGTTTTGTATGGTTTTTGTTTGTTTTAGTAAAATGGAATCAGTAAGAAAATAAAAAAATACCAGAAGAGCATACATTTTCAACTGTCTGATTTGACAGGACAGGAGAGTAAGGTTGTGTGTATGTGTGCATGTTTTCATATAATGAGATGAACTTGGATTTAGGGACACTTCCTGAAAACACTGGGTTTGCAGTTTGGAGCCCCCAAACCAGTGCTATCATGAAGTTAGCTATGGCCTCCAATTTGGCATTTGAGTCACTCATGTGGGAAACCGTGGTGGATGTGTCAGCTCACAAACGGGAATTTACAAAGATGATTTCTCCCTCATTGTTGCTGTGCCCTCCAAATCCTCTTACCTCTGCTTTCCCGAATTTTCTTTTTATGCCTCTTAGTTTTTCTTTCAGTTTTACCAGAGTAAACCGTGTGGTTTTTTTTGTTTTGGTTTTACACAGTTGCCAAGATTAAAACGCCTCTTGTGGATTAAGCAGGCCCACTCAGTCCAGCGTGATTGTCTTGGAAAACTGATCATTTCCTTCTAGAGGAGAGAACACACTGGCTGGTGTTTTTTTAACTTTTTTTTTTTTCTGCGTCGGGTCTTAGTTGCAGCACGCGGGACCTTCGTTGTGATGCTCGGGCTCCTTGCTAGATGCGGCTCGCGGGCTTCTCTCTAGCTGTAGCGTGCGGGTTTTTTCTCTTCTCTAGTTGTGGTGCGCAGGCTCCAGGGTGCGTGGGCCCTGTAGTTTGCAGCACACAGGCTCTCTAGTTGAGGCGCACGAGCTCAGTAGTTGTGGCACGCGGGCTTAGTTGCCCTGCAGTATGTGGGATCACAGTTCCCTGACCAGGGGTCAAACCCGTGTCCCCTGCATTGGAAGGCAGATTCTTTACCACTGGACCACCAGGGAAGTCCCTAACTTCTTTCTCTACTGCAGTGGTTCTCAACCAGGGATGATACTCCCTGAACCCCCCAAGCAGAAATCTGGAGGGGCAGTGTCTGGAGACATTTTAATTGTCACTCCTGGGTTTGTTACTGGCATCTACACGTAGAGGCCAGAGATGCTACTAAACGTCCTACGATTCACGGGACGGTCCCTGTAACAAAGACTTAACATGGCCTAACATGTGACTAGTGCTGAGGTGGAGAAAACCTTCTCTGCAGAAAGGCAAGATCGAGGTTCGGAGCACAACAGTCTCTTAGAGTCAGGGTTTCCCCAGGAGGAGCAGCAGGAGTGACCTCTTTGGTGTAACTGGGGCGCATGTGGGGGGAGAGTGGCCGCGTGCTCTGTGAGCAGGCAGAGAGCAGAGGGCGGGAGCCTTGGCTCACCCCGTGCGGGGCGTCGTGCTTCAGGAACGTTGTAAATGCCTTTTCAGCATAGGTGCAAAGGGAATTGCTTTGGATATGCTTTAAAGTCTCCCTGGGATGCAGGTTGCTGGGGCGTGAAATGTAAAGCTGCCGTGACCTTGATCTCTTCATGTGAGTGGCTGAGCACGGGGAGGGGCTGTCGGAACCATTCGGCAGCTGGTGGGGGATGAGTGTTCAGATTTACGGCCTGGCTGGTGATGTACCTCACGGAGCACTGGTGCCTGTTACACTTGGCAGAGCCTCCGTCGTGCCTTCAGGGTCGTGCCAGCAAGGCATCGCTGCCCTAGTGGAGCAGGGATCAGGTGACGCCAGGCCACGGGAAGTGGGGAAGAGGCGCGGCCCAGCTGTTACCAGTTCCTAGTAGGGGCTCAACATTTACTGAAAGAATCAGTCTTGGGAATACTTTAAGGTCTATCTGTTTCTTTCCTCTTGCTCTCCCTCTACTTCCTGCCTTATTTTGATATTCATTTTGAGACCTGTAAAAGTCACCCCTCAACTTTAGGAAGCCGTATGGTGATATCTACTCAAGCTAAAGACAACACCTACCCTATGGGCCAGCGGCTCCCCCAAGGGAAATGAGGCAGGTGTCCACAGGAAGGCCCTGCAAGGAGGTTCACAGCAGCTTCATTCAGGATGACCCAAACCAGCAACAACCAAAGTGCTCATCAGCAGAGAACAGATCAATGAATATGGTATATTCAGACCAAGGAGACCATACTTTATTTAAAAAGAGTGTCACTGAGAGATGCAGCAACTTGGATGAATCTCACAGACATTATGTTGAGCAAAGAAGCCAAACACAGAGAAAATACTGTTTGATTCCATTTATATTAATTTCCAGAACCGGCAGAGCTAATCTGTGGATTTCGAAGTCAGAATTATGGTTAGCTGGGGGTGGGAAGGGTGGTTATTGACTGGAAACAAGTGAACCTTCTGGGACGCTGGAAATGGGCAGCGGTTACCTAAGTAAAATATATCAGCTTTACACTCAAGATTTGTAGTTTGCTCTTTGTAACTAGTGCCTCTAGAATGCTGGACTGGCTAGTCCCTAGGGGTCAGCTGGTCCAAAGCCCTCAACTTTGCACAGAAGGACCTGGAAGGGGATGGGCCAAATCTACCCAGGAACAGCTGCCCCTCTTCCAGGATGTGGTTCATGACAGCACCTGCCCCCTGCTGGGTCCTTTAAATACAGTTGATGTCATACGTTTTTAATCTCAGTTTTTTCTATCTCCCATCACGCAGCTGGTTGCGTGTCCCTGCTTCACCACTCAGGAGTGGCCCTGACCCCTCCTAGTCGTGTGCTCAGCTTCCATTGACCTTTCTGAGGTTGCTGAGTCTTTGGCCTTGGGTAGTGGGTGAATCTGTGGTGGACACTAAATTCCATCCAGGGTTAGCCTGAGATTCCTTTTCCACCTCTACCACGTAGATGCAGCACACTGACTCTCAGGGCTGTGCACCCACAGGAATGAAGGCCTTCCTCACTGTTTACGTCCACCTCCTCAACAGCAGTCCTCAGGGCCCGGTTGAGGGCCAGCGGGACGTGATGAGTGGGAGAGGGAAGCTTTGTCTAGCAACCCCCATTCTGTTCAGCCCTGAGCCCCGCAGCCTGCCCTTCTTCCCCATCTGAATCTCTCATTTCCTGTCCCGTATCACCCAGCCTCTTCCCCTTAACCAGCACTCTCTGCTTTGACCAGCAGCCCACAATGGGTCTCTAAATTACAATGTGTCTTGGTGTGTTCCTCTTTGGGTTCATCCTGTATGGGACTCTCTGCGCCTCCTGGACTTGGGTGATTGTTTCCTTTCCCAGGTTAGGGAAGTTTTCAGCTATTATCTCTTCAAATATTTTCTCAGGCCCTTTCTCTCCTCTTCTCCTTCTTGGACCGCTATCATGTGACTATTAGTGCATTTGATGTTTTCCTAGAGATCTCCTACACTGTCCTCATTTCTTTTCATTCTTCTTTGGTTCTGTAGCAGTGATTTCCACTACTCTTGTCTTCCAGCTCACTGACCTGTTCCTCTGTATCACTGAGTCTACTATTGATTCCTTCTAGTGTATTTTTCATTTCAGTTATTGTATTCTTCATCTCTGGTTGTTCTTTATATTTTCTAACGCTTTATTAAAAGCTTCTAATTTCCCGCTCTGTGCATCCATTCTCCACCGAGTTCTTTGATCATCTTTACGATCATTACTCTGAACTCTTTGTTTCGGGTAAATTGCCTACCCCCACTTAGTTCTTCTGGGGTTTTGTCTTGTTCCTTCATCCCTAGGGGGCCCCGGGGCTAGGGCTGGCTCACTGGTGGGCAGAGTCAGGGTCCCGAAGACTCTGCGTCTGCTGCCCACCCACTGGCAGGTGAAGCCAGGGCCTGGGGTTAGTGCCGGACTACTGGCAGGCAGAGCTGGTTCCTGGAGTCTAGCTGCAGGGCCCAGGGATCCTGGAGTTTGCTTTAGATCAGTTGCTGGGCAGAGGGTGGTTCCTGACACACCTGGGTATGAGGTTCAGGGTGTCCCGAAGGTTGCGTTCGTCTGCAACGGGACGAACAGACGAGTGGACAAGTGGACAGGGCCAGCCAGGCCCCCGTTGGGGAATTGTAGTTTTCTTCCCCCTGGTGGGTAGAGCTGGGGTTTGGCCCTCTGGTGGGCAGGGCGTTGTCTAGGGCTGCGTCTAAAGGCAGCTGTGGGCTCTTTAGTCTTTAGGCAGCCTGTCTGCAGAAGGCTGGGGCTGTGTCCTCGCGCAGTTAGCTGCTTGGCCTGAGGCGTCCCAGCGCCGGCACCTGCAGGCTGTTGGGCTAATGAGCTGGAGGAAGACTTTAAAAATGGCGCCCGCCAGCAGCGGCGTCCACGCAGCAGAAGTAGCTCCTGAGGAAGGCTGCTGCCAGTGACTTTGTCCCCAGGGCGAGCCGCAGCCATGCCCCCTGCCTCTCCGGGAGACGCTCCAAGACCGGCAGGTAGGTCTGGCCCAGGCGCCTATCAAATTATTGCTTTTGCCCAGGTGTGCGTGGGACTTTGTGTGCGCCCTCTAAGAGTGGAGTGTCTATTTCCCCCGGTCCTGAGGGGCTCCTGCAGTTAAGCCCCACTGGTCTTCCATGCCAAATGCTCTGGGGGTCGTCTTCATGGTGCTGAACCCCCGCCTGGGCTGGGGGCCTGACGTGGGGCTCAGAACTCTCGCTCCTGTGGGAGGACCTCTGCACTGTAATTATTCTCCAGTCTGAGGGTCGCCCACCCGGGGGTCATAGGGTTTGATTATATCGCGAGTCTGTCCCTCCAACCTGTCTCGTTTTGGTTCCTTCTGTTACCGAATTAAGTCGTATGGACCCTACTTGGGCCCTTTAGCCCAGCTGAGGCTCTCTGTCTTGGTGCGGTAGAGTTCTTTTCGTTTTGGGTTCAAGCAGCCGATAATAAAACCAAAGCTGAAATTGACATAGCATAGGCTCACCCGGTGGCCAGAGAACGGAGAAGCCGGAACTAAGATCAACTTCTCCCACCTGGCGGGAGGGACTTAATTTTAAAGAGTAAAGACAAAGGGAGGAGGAGCAAGGCCTGCTATGTGGCGGCAAATGCAGTAGTCTGCGGGGGAAGGGGCAGGGCTTTTTCTGAGGGAGGGGGGTCCCATCCCCCTTTTATCCTTTTTTGGTCCTTAATAGCTGGTCTTGGCTGCTGGTAGGTGTGTTATTTAATATGCTAATGTAGTAAAATCAATGTATAATGAGACTTGGGGTCTGTTGGAGGTCAGATTCATCGCCATCTTGGCCCCGGCTGGTTCTATCTGGGTTTTTTTTTCTTCTTTTTTAAGCCATTAAAAATCTGCTTTTCTTATTCAGTAATGTAGATTTTACCAGAAGGCTGATTAAAAACTAATCTTTTGAAATGTCACCAAAATAAAATCCTCGACAGATACAACACAACTAAGTATATCGTTAAAATATATTCTTAACAGAATAAAAGCCTAGAATGAGAACATTGGTTGAAAACATAGAAGCTCTACAGAAGCGGTAAATTAGGAGCTAGTCACATTTTAAATTTGCCGTCAGTGTTTCTTTGTTGAAGCCCAGAAGATAGAGCAAATTGAACGTATGGTATAAGTTAACACCGTGGTTTGTTTTTTTTTTAACCAGATTCTGGAAAAGTAGGATTAAATAAGGAGAGCTTTTAGATTATAAACTTAAATATCCACTTTTGCTGGTTTTTCTTTTTTGTGTGAGTAGTTTCATTTCTCATCTCTGGACCCTTTAAAGATTTATGTTCACTCCTGCTAAAGGGTATGGGGGGCGTTGGTAGGCTGTGAGCAGGGACACTCCTGCTAAAGGTGGGTGTTGATGGGTTTTGAGCAAAGACTTGGAGCAGCTCTGGCAACATTTTTTTATGTCTTTAGTTGTAGAAGATCTTTTCTGGTAGGTTCTGGTCTTTTTCACCGATGGTTATCCTGCAGATAGTTGTAATTTTGGTGTGCTTGTGAGAGGAGGTGAACTCTGGGTTTTTCTCCTGCAACGTCTTGGCCGCTCTCTCACACGGTGGGTCTCTGAAAGCAGCCTCCCTGGGGTCCTATCTTCCATGTCTTCTCTCCTCTGCTCTCAAAGTCTCTACCCCTCCTATGGGTCAACCAGGACCATCCTGGGCTGGTTCCCCTGGGAAGATGCACTGTAAGCCCACAGGCTGGTTTCAGGGGTGCCGAGACTGCAGTCACCTCCATGCTCACCTGTCCCGCAGCCCCTCCGGAGCCCAGGCCCCATCCCCCCATGCACTGCCCCACGCCGCTGACGGGGCTTTCTGTTCCCATGTGGAGGCCATTCGCGCCTGAAATATTGTTCACAAGGGACATGCAGGGAATCCAAAAAACGTAGATTTCATCCCCAAGTCCCAAGGCCCTGTTCTCCTAACAGCACAATTAGCTGTAAGATAAAGGGACAGTGTGAATGGCTTCTTTCTACAGTGGCTGCCCTCACAGCCTGAGATTCTAACTGGTCAGTGCTTGGCTTTCAAAAGTACTGAGTTGGAAAGAACCTGGATTCCAGAGTGACGCAGACCTGGGTCCTACTCATGGTTCTACCTTGCGGAGTTACCTTGGGTGAGCTGGGTTCAGAGTCTGCGTTCTCAGAGGGAATGTGTCCTTCTAAGGGTGTCACACGTGGAGGCACATCTGTCCCTTATCGGTGAGGGAATACATAACCGGCTCAGGTTTCTCCACTTCGCAGAGACATACTCCCTGCTGATGTGTTGTCTCAGTGCATTTCCTTAGAGTCTTGTGGTGAGGGGTTTCCATCTTGGCTGGGGCAGGTCCCCTAATGGGGATTTTGCCAGCAGGCTGGTAAGCTCTGAGGAAATCCCACAGGTGACTGAGGTAGGTCAGTCACGGGGGCTACACTTCCACGGGCAGGTGTCACTTGTGAGTGAATAAGCGAGGGCCTAGAGTGAAGGCTCCTCCCAGCCAGGCTCCCACTTGCCCAGTCACACCAGCTGCTTGGAGGACCCCAGCAGGCTGCAAAGTGGATCTCAAGGGTCTGGGATGGCCGCCTCCCAGGAGACCCCCAAGGACCCCAGGCTCTGCTTTCCCCTCAGAGATCTTGTGTCTTCCTTGTGGCCACTTCAGCTTTTCTCTGTGGTGGCCAGAGCTGTTCTCCACAGTACCTTCTGGGGCCTCACCCAGCGTTCTTGCTGATTCCCCCTCAGCACCAGTGGGGTACGGCTCCCACCGGTGCTTCAGCTCTGATGAATTCTCCCAAAGGCAAGCCCAGTGCTTGGGAAAGGCAGGCAGCCTCCTCGTAAATGTTGGCTTGTTAATAGCCCCTTTCTGAAATAAATCCTTGGTCTCAAATATGTCCCCAATACAGTCCCCCTGGGCACCATCAGCGCTTGATTGACCCACCCTACAACTCTCCTCTCATCGGTGGCTTTTACCCCACCCTATCCTGAGGTTGGGGACACGTTTCCCTTTCTTCTTAAAGAAAGTTAATCCCAGCATACTCGGAGGGTGGACCATCAACTCCAATGACGCAAGTCCTAGTTTCCTTTCTTCCAGCCAACCCTGGGAGACTTCATGCCAATGGAGACGCTAGAAAACCCAGAATTCCCTTGGCTGGACAGGCTCCATGTGATTTTAAAAAAGCAGTAATGTTGTAAGATTTTTTCTTATCACAAGGTAACACCCACACAGTGTGGAAAATGGACAGGGATGCAAAGAGAACAGAATCCTGCGCTCTAACCCGCCCCGCAAAGACAATCCCACACCCAGAGACACCGGACCAGGTCCTCGAGCAGCCCAGGTTCTCGAGCGGCCCCGGCCCGGAGGCAGGGAAAGGTCCCCGCTTTGTGGGGAAAAGCCCTCGTGCGGGGCGCGGGGACCCGCGGAGCCGCCAGGGGGCAGGCGTGTGCCGCGGACCCGGGTCCCGCCTGGACCAGGCGCTCTGCTCCGCGGCTCACGCGGGCTCGGGCCAGGCGTCTGGCGGGGGCGGGGGGGTGGGGGCGCCCAGGGTGGAGGAAGCCCCGCGCGGGCCCCACCGGGAGCGAGCACTGCCGTCAGCTCATTTTATCCTCAACAACCTGGAAACTTGGCGCTGCTTTCCTGTTTTACCGATGAGGAAGGTGAGGTTCTGAGAGTTAGTTGCCCAAGGGGACACAGGTCACGAGGGATCTGGGGCAAAACCCAGGTGTCCGGACTCCAGGGCCGCTCCCAGCCATTCCCAGCACGTGCGTGTGTGGGCAGGTTCAGGCCGGCCAGGGGGCCACATGGGGCGAGGGTGGGAGCCCCCCGTTCCCGCTCAGCCCCTGGGGATTTTCTCTTGGGGGCCTAAGGAGGGTCCTGCTGGCGCCCGGAGGCATGTTGATCATGCCTCGCCCCTCCCCCGACCCCCGAGGCACACAGCCCGGGGCCCTGTTACTGAAGGCGCCTCGGAAAGGGGGCAGCCCTCGGCCCTGTGCGGGGCGCTTGGCTGGAGGCTGCCGTTAGGGGTGAGAGTGGGTGAGGAGGGAGGCGGAGCAGCCAACAGGCAGGGGCCTGTTTCCTGCCTGGCCTGACCCCGTCAGTCCCCGGGGAGGCCCCAGCAAACTGAGCAAGGTCATCCAGGGCGAAATTCCAGCCTGCGCCCTGAGCAGCAACTTCGCTTTTCCCAATAAGGCTCAAGAAAGGACACGGAGTGTCCTCCCCACACCCCCTCCCTGTCAGCACCTCTGCTTTTGTGAAGCCTCCGCTGCAGACAGTCTGCCTGGAGAAGAGACAAAGATAGACCCTGGGACAGATAAGGAGAGACAGCGGGCATAGATAGGGCGAGGGACACAGATGAGGAGATGGGGGTGCAGGGCAGCAGCCCATGCAGTGGGTCTGGAGCCCCAGAGGTCAGAAAAGCTTCCCGATCGCGCTTGCTAAGCCACGACTGGGCTCTGGTGTTGGAGAAAGATGCAATCATGGTGGAAACAGAAGGGTTTTTGTGTGGTGGGAAAGTGGATTGGGCTGGCAGCCCCGCCCCTCTGGGCCACTGGTACGCGATGTGCGCCAACCTGGGACCGGTGGGTGAGGGTGCTGGAGAGTCAGTGGGGGGCATGGCCTCCGAGCCTCCAGATGGGGGGCCCTGTACCTGCGGTGGAGGGGCAGGTGGGGCACCCTGGGGCAAATGGGGTTGCGTCCAGGCTGCTCAGTCTCTCCTGCTCAGGACCTTCTCTTCCTCTGTATAGAATATTTGCACCCAGCACTGGCTGTTTGGCTTGGCAAGTGAGCAAGGCCACAAAGTCGTAGCTGGCCTGCGGGCGCTCAGTCAACGTATGCAGCTGAGTCAGTCACCACTACTTCCCTCACCCCCTGGGGGCAGGAGCCTCAGCTCCGCCCGCACACACAGACACATCCACACAGGTATGCGCAGACGCCATGCGGCTGAGTAATAGCCGCCTCTCCGAGAGCAGAGAGCACGTGCCTGCGCACATGCACACAGGTGAATGACGCGCATGCACCTGATTCTGAGTCACCAGAGCTGTTGAACCCTGAGGGAGGGCACCGAGAGTACGTTCTGCCTTCCCTATTTAGACGCAGGTACCCATATGTATGCGTGTACGTGCCGCCATGCATCCTGCTGCATCGTGCCAGGGGATCAATAAATATTTGTGGAATGGATAAATGAGTGAACAAATGAGTAAATGAACAAACACGTGAAGATGTGAGTGACACCCACACTGCTTGGAAACTCCTGTAAACTCGGTAAAATCGGTTGGGGCAGTGCTGCAGGGTGGGTCCCGAGTCTGTGTCTGCAGGGAGTTGTCTTGCTCCAAATATAGCCTCCGTGGGCCGGCAGGGAGCCAGGGCTGCCTCCCAGACCGTGACTTCACTGGGCCTGAGGCCCAGCCTCGGAGGAGTTGGAGAAAATTAACAGAGAAGAGGCCCCAGCTTTCCACAACCAGGACTGAAGTGTGAGACTAGAGCTGGTGGGTGACTGTGTACTCAAATGTCAGCGGCTTGAGCTGTAGGGCAGAGGGTTCTGCAGATGGGCCCAGAAAGGACCACTTCTGGGTTGGGATCCTGGGAACTACCTCTCCTGGATGTCTTGGGCCAAATGTGTGGGAGGCACAGCCCCACTTGAGGGCGGGGGCAAGCACGGTGCCTGGGTCCCTCTGGTGGGTGCCCAACCAAGGCCTCTTAGATGGTCCCCCATCTGGGCAGGCCTTCTTGCAGGGCCGTTCCCCGTCTGCAGCTTGACTCTTCCTTTCTCTAGCGGCTATGCCTCTGCCCTATTTCATCATCCAGAATATTGCAGCATTACCCCAGCTGATCTTCCTGCCTTAAGACTACCCCCTCTGGTCCATCTTGTTCACTGCTGCCAGCATTATTTTTCTAAAATACAGACCTGATTATATAACTTTTCTGCTCAAAATCTCCATAGCTTTCCGCTTCCATAGCTCCCCCCTATTTAGCAGTAAAGTTGGATTGCCTTAGCCTGGTGCCCAAGACCCTTTCATAACCTGGCCCTGCTCTACCATGTGTGTTTTGAAAGGCTGATGTGTGAAGAGATCGTTGGTTATGTGCTGACGGGTGGATTCGTGGCCGTTAGGCTGACGGATGCTTATAGGGATGGAGGGGCCCATGGACTGTTTGATTTGTAGACGAACTATGAGATGTCTGGGTGATTGGGAGGCTAGTAGTAGGGGTGGATGGGTGGCTGGTTGGAAGTCAAGGCTGTTTCGGTCGCAAGGAACAACCCGCCCCCCGCCACATGTCATCAGGAAAGGGGCAGGGGATGATTATGACCTGGGTGCCTTGCAAACCTCACTGGCGCCCGGGCCTCACGAAGGTTGGGACTGTGGCTTCTTGTGTCTTGAGCAGCTCTCGGTCTGGTCGCTTCTGCTCTTTGGTGCCCTCACTCACTCCTCTCCCAGCTGGCTTGGTTTTCCTCCTCATGGCCCAGCAGTCGTCCTCTCAGCTACTCTTTGCTCCTTCCTTCCACAGGTTTTTATCAAGTGACTGGTTATGTGCCTGTTCGCACCTCAGCCTTGCTTCTATGTGCCGAAAAATAGACTGTGAACAATAAGCTACTGCCCTTGCTGAGTGTGCTTTCTAAAGGGAGAGACAGACGCTAAGCAGTTACATGCGAGGTGGTTACATGCTGTGGAGCCAGCAGCGCAGGGCGAGGAGGTGGGCGGCGAGTGGAGAGGGGCAGGGGATGCGCAGGGAATGTCTCTGATCAGGGAGTATTTGAGCGGAGATCTGAACAAAGCGAGGGGTGAGCCCTGACGATATCTGGGAGAAGAGTGTTCTAGGAAAAAGGAATGGCAAGTGCGGTGGCCCGGAGGCGGGACCCCTCTGCATGTTTGAGGAGCATCAGTGAGGCCCATGTGGCTGATGCAGGGTGAACAAGGGGAACAGAGGTAGGAGGTGAGGTCAGATTAGCAGAGGGACTGATCACCAAGGGTTTTACAAGCCATCATTACAATTTAAACTTTTACCCCAAGAAAGAGGGGAAGACATTGGAGGATGTTCAACACGGAAGCGACAGGCTCTTATATTTTCAAAGGGCCATCTGGCTGCTGTGTTGAGAACAGACTGAAGGGGCTAGAGGTGGAGGCACGGAGGCAGTTAGGAGGCTCCTGCAGAAATCCAGGAGGTGGACCGGGGCGGCAGTGGCAAAGGCGGTGACAGGTGGTCCAGTTCAGGATGTGCTTTGAAGGCAGTTACCAGGATTTGCTGATGGATGGGCTGTGGGTGTGAGAGAGAGAGGAAAATTCTGTCAAGGATGACCCTAAAAGTTTTGGCCAGGGTGACTACGAAGATGGAGCTCCTGTTTCTGAAGAAGTAAGTTGTCTTTTTGGCAGGAGGCGGTGCAGGGAGAGGCGTTACATCACAGTTCAGATTGCATTGCAGAGTGATGCTCAAGGGGGGATATTAAGATGCAGTTGGATCTAAGAGTCTGGGGTTCAGGAAGGAGCTCTAAATTGGGGTCCCCGATGAGGGGCTTGTGCCATGTAGATGGCATTTAAAGCCAGGGGACGATGAGCTCATCTAAGGAGAGTGCAGACAGGCAAAGGGTTTGAGGCATGACCTCTTGGCCACGCCAGTGTTCGAGGTTTAGGGGAAGACCAACCTCCACAGAGACCTGGATGGAGCGTCCAGTGGGGCCGGAGGGAGAGCAGCAGATGAGGGGGCGAAGAAAATGTCTGAAGCTGGAGGGAGTGAACGTCACCTAGAGCTGCTGATGGCTCAGGAAGGACGAGGCTGGAGTGAAGGTTTGGTGGACACAGCAGTTCCTGGTTCTCAGTCCCGCCCGGTGTTTGCAGGCTCTGCTTCCGGGGAGGTGGTCATGCAGATCAGCCTGGACGAGGAGGAACTGCAGTGTGGCCCCCGCCACCCTTGTCTCGGGTAATGACACGGGGACGTGGCGGGTGCCCGAGGTCCCCGCAGCTCCTGAGCTGTACCATTGCTCTGGGTCCCACTCCTCCAAAGCAGAGGCGAGCAGCAGGCTTGATGGAAAACTTCAGTTAACAGGAAACTTAATGGAACAAAAGCTTATTGTCGCTCAGGATGGAGTCTGCAGCATGAAGGGACCTGACTTTTCAGTAATATCTAACATTCACCCTCTCCGGGGAAGGCACCATGTGATTGGCTAAGTCTGTCACCTCGAACACAGACAACCTCTTTGGGCAGACATTTTTGCCAAGCTACTCAAGTTGTGTATTTGTGTGTGTACACACACACATATATCCCACAAACACGAATATATGTATATATATAGTGCACATAGAAACACAGTTGCCTTAGTTGAGGAATCCCAAGAACCAGGCTGTGGTCTAATCAGGGTTCAGGAAGTAGAACTGATTTCACTTAATACATATGATATAACCCTCAAGATTTATGCAGAAAGAAATGTTTGTGTCCATCTTCCTCAGCAAGGGGAGGTACTAGAGCTGCAAATGCTCTTTTCTAGTATAAATGGGCTGTGAGAATAGTGACTTGATAACCAGGTGTGTATGTCATATTAATAAAGGAATCTTTATTTAGGCCAGTGAGCCATCAGGTCAGACTGGGCCAGACAGATGGGCAGAGGCGGCTGGACAGAATGTTAAAAGGGATGATAGGTAGCTGGCCGGATGAGTAAATTGGATAGAGAAATGACAGGTAGACGATGACTCTAGATTGATGGGTGTGTGAATTTTAGGTTAATGGATGGACAGTGAATGGAGAGAGAGATGGCTTGATCCCTTGTGGCAGTGGTGCTTCAGAATCATCTGGCAGGCTTGTGAAACACAGGCTGCTGGATCCAGCCCCCAGAGGTTTTGATTCAGTAGATCCATGGTAGGGCCTGAGAGTTTGCATTTCTAACCAGTTTCCAGGGGATGCTGGAAGCTCCTGGGTCAGGAGCCAGGGACCATGCTCTGAGGACCACTGCCCTCTGGGGTGCCTGGGATTGTCCTACAAGACAACAGCCAAGGTGGCATTGCCAGGCCAGCTGGAGGGATAGGGATAGCATCCAGCAGGTGTCCAGGCATCCTGTCACTGGCAACAGGCCTTTGTCCATGGTAGGCCTGGGAGCCCATGGCTCTTCCCCTGGAGATGTAGCACCCTTGCCACCGCCCAGCACCGTCTGGCTGGCTGCCTCCAATCCCTGCCTTCCACAGCTAGGGTTAAATGGAGTCCATAAGGTGCGTGCATTTGGCCAGCGAAGGCTGGGGGGCGGACACATGGAGCAATCAGGGGCAGTGCCCTGGCCAGCCCAGTGCACGGGGCAGAGACCTCCCTTCCCTGAACCCCTGCATGCCCCCTGTACCTCGGGAGCTGCCCTCAGAAGTGCTGGAAGCCACTCCAGTGTTCCTTAACCTCAGCATCCCAGAGAAGGTGTTCTTGTCAGGCCAGAACCGGCCAGGATGGCTCTTGGGGCTGCTCCCGGCGGCCCTGGGGCGCAGTGCGGCTGGGCGGGCAGTGAGGACGCCCCGGGCTGGAGGCTGTGGGTCGTGCCCCCCGCAGCCCAGCTGCAGACAAGCAGAGCGGCCCAGGCGAGCCCCCTGCTGACCCAAACCATCCTTCTGTTTGTCACCCCTGCTTTCTCAGGTTTGCTAACCGCGCATCTCAGCGGGATCCTCCTGAGCAACATAGAAACATGCTCAGGTCTCCCTCGCCTTAAAAAGCGAACAGGCAGCCCCTCTGACCCCGTGTCCCCTCCAGCTGCTGCCTCCCATTCCCGGTAAACGTCCTCCAGAGAGCTGCTCGTTCGCCTGTCTCCGTTTCTCCCCTCTCATGTACCTGCCCGCCCACCAGAGTCTGGCTTCTGCCCTCCGCCCTCCACTCAGACGCCCCTGTCAAGTCGCTGGCTTCTTCCAGGACGCCAAGCGCTCAGCCCCTCCCCGGCTCCGCAGCACCCCAGCCCTCCAGCCCTCCGAGCACTCCTGGCTTCTCCCACCGCTCTTCTCCGTTCCGTGTGTGGCACCGCCTTCCCCTGCTTCTCTCCGCACCCCTGGCACCCCTCCTGCCAGGTCCGCCCTCCGCCCAGTGCCCTGCAGCCACAGGCTGCGTCTCTTCCCTCTTCCTCTGAGCTCTAGCCCTCGGCTTGGATGACCGTCCCTACTTTTCTGTCCCCCAGATGTGCGCCTCCAGCCCCTTCCTGGCTACGAGGCCATCCCAAAGGCACGGCAGCCTCCACAGGCCCGGGGCCAAACTTACCGTCCTGTCCCGTCTGGCGGCAGCCCTGGCCAGCGCCCAGTGAGAGGCACCAGCCAGCCGTGCCCCTCAGAAACTTGGAGGCCTTTGACACACCTCTCCCCCTGGGCCTCTGTGGCCAGATGAGCACATCTCGCCCCATCTTATTGCCTCAGTCGCTTTGGACTGTGTGCAGCACTTTGCATCGTCACTGCCCCATCTGAATCCAAACCACTGTCCTTCTTCCCTGGACCACAACGGCCTCCTAAGTGGTCTTCCCACATCCTCTCTTACGTGTCTCTGGCCCTTTTTCCATGTTGCAGCTGCTTTGCGCACGGATTCTGCTCTTTTGTTTTTTGATGGCTTCGGTGCATTTTATTGGTTTTCTTTCAGAATCCTTCTACAAAAGAGCAAAGTTAAAAAGCAAGTCCCTGGCAAGAGGCTGAGGACCATTCCTCTTTCCAGAGAGCCCTCCCCCTCCCCGCGTTCCCCACCTGTGTCACTGCTGTGGTTCACGGGGGCAGAGGGCCTGTTACTCAGGACAGTCAGAGAAGCTCTCACACACACAGATGGGAGATGACTCGCCTGGAGAGGGTAGGGCCGGCTTAGGGTCACAGCAGGAGCTGGAGTCTCCAGGGCAGGAGGGCAGGCTGCTTGTAGGCTGGAGGCCCGTTAGACACGGAGCTCAGCCAGGCCTCCTCAGGAACCTAGAAAAGGCTGTGAAATTTGCAGTATCAGGTTTCGGAAAACACAGGGTCAGGGTCAAAGGAGCAGCTGGTAGTGGGGAAGGCCAGGCCCAGCTAATTTCCTGTCAGAGTGGCCCAGAGGCCCCAGCCCCTCTCCGGCTGGCCACAGGGGAGGAGATGCCGGGAATGGCTCACATTCCTCTGGCTGGGGCCACGCCGGACCTCAGGGGACCTGTGGGGAGTGAGGAGGTGGACGTGCTGAGGCCGGAGTTGGGGGCCCTCTGCAGGGACCAGGCCTCTGCCGTCCAACCCTTTGGCTGGAGGGGGGCCAGGGGCTGTACAGCAGAGCAAAAATCCATCACAGCTGCTGGAGCTTTAGGACAAAGGAGCCCAACCTTACATTTCAGATGAGGAGACAGAGGCTCAGACAGGACCAGGTCTCACAGGATCACACAAGCATCCTGGTTCTAAGCCCCAAACTCTGTTTCTTCTGGCCAGGGCTGCATTTCCTGGAAGGCCCAGCTCTGCTGAGCTGTGTGACAGTGGGGGACAAGCGGGCTAGGTCTGTGCCCCTCTTGGAGGGAGGCAGGAACCCTCACTTCCAGCCCGGGATGCGTGCTTCCCAGGTGGTCTAGCTGTGGGGTGGGCAGCCCATGTGGGGAGGGCGTGCGTGTGAACTGTGAGTCAGCTGAGGGCCCGTGTGTCCTCCCAGTGGAGGACCCCAGCTCATTCCACGCACAGATGGAACTCTCGTCCTGGTCCAGCCCTAGGAGGCTGAGGCTGTGGAGTCCTGGCCTTGAGTGGCCTCTAAGTGGCCTGGCCAGGCCCAGGGGGAGGCAGAGGTCATGGGTCCCTGGCCCGGTTGAAGTACGATGCCGGGGAGGACGAGCCGGGGATGCAGTCACACAAGCCTGGGTGCAGACCTGGCTCTGTCAGATGCTACCGTGGGACCTTGGGCCAGTCAGTTAACCTTTCTAAACTACTGGCCCCTCAGCTGCAAAGCAGGGAGGGGCTACTCCATTTCTCTCTGTCCATCAAGTGGTACGGTGGCTCTGTGACTTGGGCAGGTCTCCTGCCTGACACTGTGGGACAGAACCCCTCCCAGAGCCCAGAAAGGCTGCCCGTGCCCTCGCTCCACGGGTGCCCCCTGCTCCCCCCAAGCAGCCAGTGGCCTCCTGGGGAGGCGGGGCCCGGGCATCCGTGCTCCACCTGGCCATCCCTCCCTGTCTCCCGGCAGTTGCCTCTGAGGCTGGGGACATTTTCAGGTGTCCCAGGCATCCACCCACCAGTCAGGCCCCAGGTCCTACAGATGCCAGCTCAGGCCTGTCTCCGAGGCTTCCACATCTATCCAGCCGCTCTGCCTTCTCAAATTTGAACAAGCACAGCGGCCGCGAGCTGCCCTCCCTTCTCACTCTCCCCTGTGTGTTCTTCACTAGGGAGATCTTTTTACACCGCATCACAACCTGGTTTAACTGCCTTCGCTGCCCTCCTCCGTGCACCTTTGCATCCGTGAATTCAGCATAAATGTCAGTCACTCAGGGAAGTCTTCTGTGATCCTCAGAACTGGACTAGGATCTCCTCCCATCTTTCCACAGGCCCCGTCACAGCTTTGATTACACTAGATACCAAACCTTGTGTGTCTGGATAATGGCTTATTTCACTTGGGGTCCAGCATAGCCAGAACAGGCATCAGCACACAGCAAGCAAGAATGATGGACAAATGCCTGAAAAGATGGACACGCCATAGTTTGGGGTGATGGGCCCATTCGTAGTAGGTTCCCTCCTACAGTCAGAGGTTTGGGGGAACGTGTGCCCCTTATTAGGGCTGAGCGTGGCACCTCCCATACCAAGGCCCTGGGCAGAGACATAACTTCTGGTCACCTCCCTTTGGTGAGGCTCAAGTGATGGGGTCATGGCAGGGACCCCCAGCCCCACCTGCTAAACTGAGCTGCCCCCAGGAAATTTGGATGTTGTCAGAGGCAATGGGTGGGCCCGTGTCCGACAGCGTCTGCATGTATAAGTGCCTACGTCACTGGGGTGTGTACACGTGCAAGTGTACGTGCGTGAACACGTAGCGCTTGTCTGTTGCCTGTGTGTCAGGACTCTGTTTGCGTGTGTGTGAGTGTCCCCCTCAGGGCCTTGCAGCAGCTCCTTCCCAACCCAGCCCAGACCCTCGAGCCCATACCCTCCGTAACACCTCCACCCTCTGCCTCCCTCCTGCCTCTCCCTGGGCCATCCCCCATGCAGCATCCCTGCCCAGGGCCCCGGTGCCCTACACACACCTCTGTAATTTCGTGTATCACGGCAGTTCATCTGTATGATGCTGTATTAGTTTTCTGTTGCTGCTGTAACAAATTACTACAGACTTAGTGGCTTAAAACGGCAGATTTATTATGTTACAGTTCTGGAGGTCAGAAGTCCAAAATGGGTCTCACTGGGCTAAAATGAAAGTGTCAGCAGGGCCGTATTCCTTTGTGGAGTTTCTCCCGGCTTCCAGAGGCTGCCCACATTCCTTCGCTCATGGCCCCTTCTGTCTTCAAAGTCAGCGGTGGCTGACTGAGTCTCTCTCTTATCACATCACTCTGACGCTTGCTTCTGCCTCCCTCTTCTGCTTATAAGGACCCTTGTGATGACATTGGGCCCATCCGGGGTAGTCTCTCGAGGTCAGCTGATTAATAGCCTTAATTCCATCTGCAACCTTAATTCTTCTTTGCCACATCAGGTAGCATCTTCACAAGCTCTGGGGATGCGGACACAGACATCTTTGGGGGCGGTGCAGGGACGACATTATTCTGCACATCAGAGATGGTCTGTCCCTTCTTTCACTTGTGAGCTCTTTGGGCCTGTGCTGTGTCTTACACATCTGCAGATGCCTCAGGAGCAGAACAGTGCCCAGCCCACACTAGGTGTTTATTATATATTTGTTGGATAAATCTGATTCAGCCAACAGTTTGTGGAGAATCCATTTTGTGTTGGGTAATTTTACACATATCATCACAGCTTTTGTTCCCATTTTATAGGTGAGGAAATTGAGGCTCAGAGAAGTTAGGAACCACCCAAGGCCAAAGAGTAAGTGACAGAGCAGAAGCTCAGTGGACGTTGACCTCAGGTAGACAAGGCTGACACCTTTGTTCCTTTGAGTCTGGAGCTCCAAGAGAGACAAGCCCCTAGACCTTTGGTGGTGGCCATGAAAATGCACCTCTCAGGTTTCAGACTGGCCCCCGCTGCAGTGTTCTGACACCCGTCACCATTTGCTCTCAGGTCCCCGGACTGCTCTGACAGGCAGTCTTGGCACGAGGTCTCCCCCACTGGCCTTGTTGCTTTCTTAGATCTGAACCGCAGCCTAAGACTCTTCTGTTCCACCTTCTGTCCTCCCTTCTCTCCTCCATAGGGGTCAAACCTACATGAGTCTGATGTCCCTCCCAGCTGCCCCCCACTCTCTGCCCACCTTCCCTCACAGGTGTTACCCCTAGAAATCTCTTGCACATAGAATCCCGTCTTCCTGTCTACTCCTTTAAGTACCAGAACTGACATAAATGGTCTGAGGAAACAGTGTAAGAAGAGGACCTGAGGCTGTCTCACGCTGAGGGGAGGGGAGGAGGATGCCATCCTGGCTGGTGGGTGCCCCAGGTGGTCCCTAGAGCAGGTAGTAGCTCAAACGCTAAATATTTCACTGGTGAGGACTTGGGAACATTTCCTAGAGGGGAAGAATTCTGTGGCAGGGGTGATAATTCAGGCATTTGAAAAATAAGGGGGGAACAGTGCCTTCTAAAGATGGGCTGGTTACTGCTTGCTTGTCCTGACGCCCCACAGAGGGAGGAGGAAGGACGGCGAGCCGCCAACAAGCAGCCAGTGGGTGAGTGTGACGGCAGGGAGCCCGGGGGCGTGTGTGTGCCCGAAAAGGGGCCCTCACCCCTGGAGTGGGGGGCAGGTACAGCTGAGTGGCAGGTGAAGACAAATAGAGTTGCAGAGCCCAGATGAGTCCAAGCCCTCAGCCAAGGTAGTTGTGTGAGGACTGGGCCCAGCTGGGGAGATCTGGAACCCTGAGACTTGAGCTGAAGGCATCTGCATAGCACCCCTGAGGTCACGGGTGCTGCATCTTCCCTGACCCTCTGGGCTGGCAGGGGTGACCCACCCATGAGAACTGCCATCTCTGCCGCACTGAAAGATGCCACAGAGGCCTCGCCCCCGCAACAGTGCCCTCCCAGGAGTTGCCCCTGCTTCCTCTCCTGTCTGCCAAGGACAATGATTAGGGTTGAATTCCAGAATAATCTGGCTGGGGACCTGCTGGACCTGATAAGGGGAAAGAGACTATCTTGTGAAAGAATAGGAACTATTGTGGATACTGGCAGGAGGAGGGGGACGCTCCTGGGATCGGATTTTGAGAGTGCTTGATGAAGGGAGCTGGAGCATAAGACCGGATAAGCAAGATTCCATTGACGTGAGGACACTTTGTTGAGACACAAGATTTAATACCCTAGCTAGGATGCCAGGGGATGCGGCAGACTCTTTGAGAGGTCTGGAAAAAGCAGAGGCCGGCACTCAACGAAACGGAAATACCCAAGTTCCCCTGGCAGATGGTAGAGAAGAAATTTACGACAGCTGAGGAAAACGGGCACCTAGAATGATGTATTATGTAAGGCCAGTAGTGACGGGCAAGGCAGAGGGCAGACAAGGGGGCTTGCCCTACGGAAAGCTGTAGAGATGGTGAACAGAGCATGGTGCTCCTAGGGGCAAGACGGACAGGCAGCCAGTAGGCTCTGCTTCACATCACCGGCCAGGAAAGCAGACGGGAGTGGAGGAGCAGGAGGCAGGGCAATAGCAAGTCACGGTCCCTTGCTGAGTTCCCAGACCTGAGCCAGTTTTCAGACACGGAACCCGTCGACTGAAGAGGTGGCCAAGCCTCTAGGAGGAAGGACCCTGCAAAACTGCAACCAGTATGTACCATGGGGGTGCCTTCAGTTTTTCCCCAGAGGTCTATGGCCATTTGTTTGGGTGACTGTTCACTAGAGAAAGGGGAGCAGTCGACAGAGTTTGAGTTGACATTAACACCTGGAGACTCGAAGCATCATCACAGGCCCTTTTTCAGAGCGGGGCCTATGGAGGTCAGGTAGCAAGTGGAATCCTGGCTACAGTTCGGCTTGCAGTGGGCTCACTGGGTCCACAACCCACCCGGCAGTCCCTTGTACTCCAGTGTTTAACTAGAATTCAGGTGCTCTGATAGTAGGGGTAACCCCACATTGGGTGCCTGGCCCAGTGGGTAGGAGCTCTCATAGTAGAGAAGGCCAAGTGGAAACTTCTGAAACTGCCTTCTCACTCCCTCACCCTGCTCAAGGTAGTAAATAAAAAATAACATCTCATCCCAGGGGTTATGGCAGAAACGAATGCCACCATTAACCACTTAAAGGATGAATGGGTGGTGGTCCTATCATTTCTCATTTAATTCACCAGTCCGACCTTTGCAGAAATCGACAGATCCGGGAGGAAGACTGCAGACTGTCTCAGGCTTAACCAAGTGATAGCCCTGTTTGCAGCTGCTGTGTCAGATGTGGAATCATTGCTAGAGCAGATTAATAAGGGCTTAGGTATGTGGTTTGCGGTCATTTGGCAAATGTGTTCTTTTTCCACTCCAGTTTGAAAAGAGGATCAGAAACAGCTCACACTCACATGGGCTGAACAACAATATTCATTTACAGTTTTGCCTCAAGGCTACGCTTGTCATAGTATAATCCCTTTGTGGTAATATGCCCTTTGTCATAATATAATCCCCAGAGATCAGGGCCACGTGAGTACCACGGTGATCCACTACATCAATGACACCATGGTGATGAGACAGGATGAGTAAGAGGTGCCTCTGTGCTGGAGGCCTGGCGAGACCACATGCAGTTCAGAGTGTGGCATATAAACCTATGAAGACTCAAGGACCTGCCACTTCACTTCGTGAAGTTTGTAAGGGGTTCAGTGGCCAGGGGTATGCCAGGATATCCCCTCCCAAGTGAAAGAAATTGCTACATCTTGTCTCTTTCACAATGGTGAAGACAGCACGGTGCCTTGTACCCCTGTTTGGGGTTTGAGACAGCATATTGGTGACATGGAAGGCTGCTGGCTGTAGGTGGATCCCATAAAAGGAACAGGCACTGCAGAAGGTCCAGGCTGCAGTGCAAGCAGTCCTGCCACTTGGGTCATATCATTTGGCAGAGTCTCTGGTGTTGGAAGTGTCAGCTGGGGGAAAGGGAAAAGATGTAGTATGAAGCTTGTGAGAAGCCCCAGTGGGAGAGTCACAGGGCAGGCCCCTGGGATTCTACAGCAAGGCTACGCGATCGGCAACAGGATCACACACCTGTTGAGAAACAGTTCCTGGCACGTTACTAGGCTCTGGTTCCTAAGCTCTGGAACATTTGACCAGGGCACACCATATGGGGCATCTGAAACTGCCCATTCTGAGTTGGGGTCTGTTGGACGCATGAATTCAGAGTCAGATGGGCCTGGCAGTAGAATATTCGTAAGATGGAATTGCTCCCTCTGGGGCTGAGCCTGAGCGGGGCCAGAGGGCACCAGTAAACTGCATGAGGACATAGCCAGTGCCTGTCCCCTGGCTGGTACCTATGGCCACATGGAGGGTCCTGTACAACCAGCTGAAAGAGGAGGAAAAAGCCTGAGCCTGGTTTATGGATGGGTTGATGTGGTACATGGGTACAAACTGAAGATGGACAGTGGCTGCGTGACAGGGTGTAAAGGGAAATGGAAAATATTCCCACCGGGTAGGGCTGTGAGCAGAGGACTTGGTCATGTACTTCGTGTACAAAAAGTGGCCCAAGGTAGTGAGAAGACACACACGCTCTTGGGCAATGGCCAAATGGCCTGTTTGGTCAGGGGCCTGGAAGGAAAAGGATGGGAAGACTGGGGACAAGGAGATGTGGGGTAGAGACAAGCGGATGGACATACGGCAGAAAACATGAAGATTTTAGGGCCACGTGTTAATGCCCATTAGAAAGTACCCAACACATTAAGGCAGTGAATTTAAGCAAGTAAACAAAATGACCTGGACGGTTGATGCTAGCTGGTCCTTATCATTGGCTACATAGAACCAGCACGATGAGCATAAGTGGAGTGGCCACAATGGCAGAGGCAGAAGCCATGCAAAGGCTAACGTGGGCCCCAAAGCACAGACTCCCACATACCAAGGCCATTCTAGGCACTGCCGCCCCTCAGTGTCCAGCCCGCCAGCAGCAGAGACCTATGCTGAGCCCTCACGTGGCACCATTCCCGCCTGGGGCAAGTCCGCTACATCAGGCCCTTTCCATCCTGGAAGGGCCAGTGGTTCATCTTCACAGGGATAGAGAACTCTTCTGGGTTTCCCTTTCCTGACCACAGAGCCTCAGCACCACTGCCCAGGGACTTACAGAAGGCTGGATCCAAAGGTGTGGAATTCCACTCAGCTTAGCATTTGGCCAGGGACACAGCAAAGGTCCTCCTGCACTATAGTTCATGGCTGCCACCAGGGCGCTTAGAACTCCTATGTCCAGGAACCAGCAGGGATCCTTGACCCTGATCAGCAGAAGGCAGGCCTGCTTCTACACCATGTGGGCAGGAAGGAAGCTGTGTGCTGGGTGATCTTCTAGCTGCCTCCAAGTAATCCCCACTGTAACTGAGAAACAACCCGTGCAGCAGCCCTGACCTGAGACAGGTCTAATTACCAAGTATTCAGGTCCCTCCTCCCCCATCGAAGGTTTTGGTCACATCACCAGGCAAGCTGAGGTTGTTGAGAGTGAGGGGAATTCAAAATGGAGAGTGGGGGAGGCAGAGCGTGAGATGAACTCCATGACAGGGTAGTTAGCCCTCCGACTCCCCTCTTTCTCTCCTGAGTCTCCCTTAGAAAGAGAGGCCCAAGGGAAACAGGGAGGAACTGCTCTCTGAACCTGGCCACAAGGGGTGGACTGCAACCGCCGTGAGAAGACTTCCCCCAGGTCTCTGACTGCAGGGACTGTGCGTGACTGTCTGCCCCAGCTGTGCTTTCTGGAATCTACTACTGTGTTTGCTTCCCTGGCTGCTGCCTGCTGATGACTAAGCGGGGCAGGGCTCCCAGGCAGGCCCGCCCTTGGGAGGTGTGGGGTTCCTCTGACGATTCCTGAGGACTTCTCACCTGTCTCGCCAGGCTTCCTTGGAACTGCTCCACAGTCTAAGTCTCCCACCCAACTTTTCCTCCTCCCTCCCTTCCCTTTGTCTTTCACAAGGTCACACCTGCACCCAGGTCTCCTGGCCCTCCCAGCCTCCCCCGCTTTCCTTTCCATTCCGGGCCTGCTTCTCAGAGGACTGGGGCTAACACACCTGCCTCCCCAAGCAGGGTTCTGGACCAGCAGCCTCAGCGTCACCTGGGAGCTTATTAGACATACGGAATGTCAAGCCCCTTCTCAAACCTACTGAATCAGAATCTTTATTTTAACAAGGTGATTCATACACGCACTATAATTTAAGAAGCATTGATTTATAGATGATTTGGTCTTGTTCAGCAAATCCTTTAAATCTCAGTTTGGAATCTCAGTCATTGCAAAGGTGAACCGTTGGAATCACAAAATCGCAGATCTGGGTCCTTCATTTTATAGGTCAAAGCCTGCAGAGCTAAGGCGAAGGTTCAGCGTCATATAGTGAATTAGAACAGAGCCAGCACCCAGGTCTCTCGCCTCCCAGCTCTTTCCACTTTGGCTCTGCTGTGAGCAGGCCACTTGCTCTAAATCTGCATTGCCTAGCATGGTAGCACTGGAATGTGGCTAGTTGTGGTATAATAAAAAACAAAGTTTTTTGGGGGGGGTCTTTGTCCTGGGTTTGCGGTACAGAGTTGCTGAAACATTTAGAATTTCCTGAGTGAAAGGAAATTCATAGTGAGTCCCTTTGACCACACGTGTGTTTATGTGAATGCAGTGACTCAGGCTGGCGCCCCTAGATAGCTTTAGGATGAGGACTGGTTACCAGAAGGAGAAACGTGTGAATAGAGTGGGAAGCTACAGCCTCTAGGGGGGCTGGAGAGTGGGTTATGGAAACATCCTGAACAAGATCCAGAGAGCTTCCCAGTTGGCGACCACACGGAAGTGCGGGGAGGGTGGCACGCCACTCACTGCTCCCGAGCCTGGCCCCACACGTCTCTTCCACGCGGCTGCTGTTGTTTCCCTTACGCCAAACCAGTAAACATAAGCAAAGTATTTTCCTGAGTTCTGTGCGTTCTTCATGGCCCCTGGGACTTGCAACTGGCCTCTGAAGGGGGGCAGTCTTATGGGACCGAGCCTTTAACTGTGGGGTCTGTGCTGACTCTGGGGAGGATGTATCAGAACTGGGTGCGCTGCTGGACACCCAGCTGGTGTGGGAGAACTGGAGAATGGAGTGGGAAAATGACACGCATTTCATAAGTGGTGTCGGAAAAAAGATAACACAGTGGTCCAAACTGAGATGCGCCGTAAGTGCAAAATACACACTGGATTTTGAGGACTCAGTATGAACGAAGACTATAAAATATTTCATTAATAATTTTTTATACTGATTACATGTTGAAAAAGTGTTTTTGATAGATTATCGTAAATATATTATTGAAAATAAGATAAAATGTTATAAAATCAACTTCATCTATTTCTTTTTTTTTAAACAGTTTTACGTATTTATTTATTTGGTTGCACTGGGTCTTAGTTGCGGCAGGCAGGCTCCTTAGTTGCGGCAGGCAGGCTCCTTAGTTGCAGCATGTGGGCTCCTTAGTTGTGGCATGGGAACTCTTAGTTGTGGCATGGGAACTCTTAGTCGTGGAATGTGGGATCTAGTTCCCTGACCAGGGATGGAACCCGGGCCCCCTTCATTGGGAGCACGGAGTCTTATTCACTGCGCCACCAGGGAAGTCCCTCTATTTCTTTTCACTTTTTAAAAAAGATACACAAGTGGCTTGCATTATGTGTCTATTTGGCAGTGCTGCTCCAAGCCCTATCTCTTCATCAGCACTGCTTTATTTTTGGCTTATTTCATAGCTCTGGTTGCCGTAGCTGAGGGCATTTCCTGGTTATCAGCCTAAAATCTTGAGATTATTCAGAAGTTCTTTATGAGATAATGGGGTTACTTAACAACTCTTAAAAGAACTCCTAGTGAAATATCTATAAATGACAATTTTCACTGAAAAGCAAACCAGCCGTACCATTAACAGTTAACGCTCTGGCTCTGGAGTGAGGCCACTGGGCGGAGGGTTTGGGAGGTAAGAATAAAGAACCTGGGCTGGAGGTATTGGGGAGTGGGGCTTGCGCTCATGTGCTCCCTCGGGTCTGCATCTTTCAAGAGCCCGGAGGAGAAAGGCTTTGTCACAGGAGCCGCGGGGGCAGGGGCACCAGGCCCCAGTCCTTCTTCCTTGGAACCTAGTGCCCTTCTCCCCGTCACAGCTAAGACGGGCGGAATGAAGGGCGTCCTGACACTTGTGCTCAACTCCCAGTCCCAGTTGCTTCCCTCCTTACTGAATGTCAGGGACACAGTAGGAGAGAATGGCAGGTCCCAGGGACAGCCATTCAGAAGAGAGGCCTGGGGCTAATGAAGGCCTGAGGGCCCTGGCCTGGGTCGCATGAGCCCTCTAGACTGAGGAAATCTGAAGGCTTAAGAGGGGGATGCCACTGCCTCACCCTGGGGGTCCCCCTCAGGGAGGGCTCCTGGATGTCAAGACTTAGAGGTTCAGCCCTGAGGAGAACCTGCATTCTGATGGCTCCATTCGAGATGTAGTTAGAGTCCCCAAGGTAAACTCCAAGGGCTTATCTAGAGGAACTGTTGTCCAGAACTGAAAGCACTGATCCTTCATCTGTGCTGTTTAACTATTTCCTGAAGCAGAAAAACCTCATTCCATACTAGAGTTAAATTTCTCCTGCCTAAAGTTCTCACAAATTGCCATGTGCCACAGGTGGTGAGACTGCGACCGGGAAGAGGTGAAGCACTTAACCAACTTCACACAGCTCACCAGGGGCTCAGGGTGGGAGTGGCGGCCTCACGTCTCTTACCTAAACTCTGCAGCAGTGCGTCCAGAACCCAGAAGCTCAGGCCAGCCTGTCCAGTGTCTCTGGTTACTTCCTGAGCAAAGGGCAGTGATGACATTAAGAGAACCAAGGCAAGAAATGGGTTATGCTGCATTTTACCCTTGAACTTTTAGCCCCACGTATGAATCATAAATGTTGCCTTCTGAGTGCTAAGCAATGCACAGTGAACTTTATTTCAGTAAATGAGGGATGGTTCTTCTTAAGAAATAAATTTAATTCAAGGTGGTTAGTGAATGCAAGGCATGTAGCGCCTTCATGAAAGTTACAAGAATCCAGTTACAAAAGAAGCACTGTGTAAAGTCTCAAATAGCTGAGGGTACAACGGGCTCCATATTTTACAGAGTACAAAAAATTATTTCATATACAAAGAAAAATACAAATAATGTGCAAAAACCATTTTCACAGGTGGCAATTTATAAAATGAAAATGATAGAAAAATCCTTCATTCTTATCATCCCCCAATTTCTTATATATTAACACAATTCTATTTTCTAGTGTGTAGATAATTTTAAATTTGAAAATCTGATTTATTTTTAATCTACAAAGCGGCTTTTTAAAAAGGGAACCATTTCACTACTGAAATTTTATGAATGAATCAGTTAATTTTATATTAAATTATAAGCAGACTATCTGAAAAACAAGGATATAAGAACTCATATATACATATTTTTGAAATATTAGTTTGGTATTTAACATATTAACATTTCAAAACAAATGTAATGATCTAGCTACCTACGACTCCATCCAACCGCAGCGGCCGTTGCAGAAAAGCTGTTTCTGTGTGCCATGAGAAACAGTATTCCTGGTGTCTTAAGCTGAACAAACACAGGCTATCAGAAGTAAAGAAAACCTAAAGACCAAACAAGTCCCTACTGTTCATGTGCAGAGGTGCCGTTTGGGTATCCAGTCACGCCACAGTGCGACCTCGGTTTACACAGCCCTTGTCATAGGGGTCGTGTGGTCATAAACAGCTGGCTTCTGTCTCTCAAACATCTCCACGTTATTAGTTCAGTGCAAGTGTCTGTTTTGTGAGTTAGTGCATTCAGCTTTTTGCATGTTATTTTGTGTAAGAAGCCGTCAGGGAGCAGAAGAATACATGGGAGCACAAAGTCCTGCATCCTCAGGGCACCTTTGGCCTAGAAAATTCAGTGTTTTGGAAGCAGTATTTTCCTGCATTGGCCTGGTGATTACTGCATCATTCTCTGGACAATCTTTTTGCATCAGGATAATCTTGTGTGCCCCCCTTTGCCTGCCACTGAGCACTGATGGTCTTGCTGTGAACCCCAATGGTCGAGCAGGTATCACGGAAGCACCTTTGACAGCACCAGAGAACTGAGCATCTCTAAGGTCAGGTAGTAAGAATAGGAGCCTTTGATGAGAAACCTAGTCTATGCAGAATGGAAGATAGTCTTGGAGGATTTTGATTTTTGCTTGTCAGAAAGCTCTCCAAGGATATTAGGACCTTGGAGAACAAAAAGGATCTATGTATCTTTCATGAAGAAGGACCCAGGTAGGTGGCAGCCACTTTGCCTAAGGGATGGATGACGGTCGGCTCAGAAAGCATTCTTCTGATCCCTAACCATGAAGACCCTGTTAGAACAACCTAGTGCAAGATACAGGGAGGGCCTAGGGCTCTTGACAGACCTGTGTAACACACCCACTCAGGCTAAGCAGGCTTAGCAACTGCTAAAAGAGGGGAATGGGTTAAGTCTGGGTAGGAGAACCTTAGGCCCTAGGATGACTCATCAGAACCAGCAGGAAGCTGTTAGCTCCTCAAGGACTCACACACTTTTTTCCTATCTGGCAGCACAAGCCCCTCCTCCCTCTTCTGTTTGGGTTGACCATGGGCATCAGGCGTCAGATATACAGCTCTGGATCCTGTCCATCCACTGCTGGGCACTCTGTCCATCCTGGGCACAGAAGTTATACACACGTTTGCTGGTCTTGAGCTATAAAATCAAATGAAGAGAACCAGAGATGAAGGGCAGGGCTAGTCTATGGCTCTGGGCAAGTGTGCAAATAAATCCCTGTGACCTTTCCTTTCCGTTCTGCCCCAGAACCTCTGTTATTTTCTCTGTCTCCCACTATCATACTGTCATTGCCTTTAGAGTCATTATACTTTCCTGGCCCCGAAAGTCAAGGGGGATGTCAACAGAAGGGCCTGGCAGAGAAGAGAGACACACTAGGAAAGCCTGACTTTGCATCTTCCCGGGGCCTTCCTTGACTGAGGAAGAGGGTCAGGAATGGCTGGAGTCTCTGGCCCCGCCCACGCACTGCACCAGTGCAGCACAGGCGCCAGGAAGGCCGAGCTTCATCCACACCACGATGGAGTTGGCTTTCATGTCCCCTTTCCATCCCCTTCTCTAAGTCTTCAGTTGGGGCCACACTGGCAGCCCAGAGTCAGGGAAATGGCTTCATAGGCTGAGCAGGGCCCTAGAGTATGACCTGTGTTCCATATGTAGTCCTGCTTGGCTCTGGGGATTAGATAAGTCCCCTATCATGTGGCCCATAAAATGCCCCAAGGCCCACCTAAGGACTGCTGAAGATGTTAGGGCAGACAGTCATCATGTGTGACTAAGGATGTTTTTTTGTGGATGATCAAGCATGAAGATCAATGGATACAAAGGGAAGTAATATCTGTTCTTGACAGTAGGTGGTGAGTGAATAACTAACAATATTTAACAAGGCGTTCATCTGCTTCCACGTGTAGCTGGATCCCTTTTAAAGGAGTCTTTTGTGCAAAGCGATGTGCAGCCTTTCTGAGACATGTGGACAGCAGGGAGAGGTCAGGTTTGGGGATGAAGAGTGCTGGGTTCAAGCTCTGTAGCAATTCCCACAGCCGGGGTGGGTCTGTGACCCATGTGCAGTTACCACCAATTGCTCTGAGGCCCCATGATTCTTGGAGGTGGATGGATTGTAAGGGATCATGTGCAAATAGAGCCAGGAAAAGGCAAGATCGACTTACATCAAAGAAAGCCTTGTCACTCGTGTGCTTTGGGGCTCCCATGCTGGGGCCAGCAGGGATGACCATTTCTACCTCAGCCAGATCAATGTGGCCTTTACAGCTTGTGTCCTCACCCGAGTCATAGTATCGCAGCTGGAACCAAAAAGATACATGGGATATAAGAGACACAGAAAGGGAAAACAGCATGGCTTTTCAAAATGTATTTGAATACTTTCCCACATCTTGCTAAACTATGCCTGGAAGAATAGACAAGAAGTTAAAAACGCTGGTTGCTTCTAGGAAGAGGAATTAGACAGCTGGGAGAAAGGCGGAAAAAGACATATTTTTTGAAATTTGAACAAATAAGTGTATTACACATAGAAAAAGTCAACTAACAACTGTAAAAATATATATATACATGTAACATATAAAAAAGGGTTAATGTTTAGAATATATACCGAATTCCTAGAATTGAGAAGAAAAAGATAAACAACCTAATAGAAAAATCGTCAAAGGATTTCAACAGGCAAGTCACAGAAGAAATGTGAGTGACCTATAAACATCTGAGAAGATGAACAACCTAACTGATCAAAGAAAAGTAAATGAAATCAATGAGATTTCACTTTTCACTTAGATTAAGAAATATTAAAATGGCTGACAATATTCAGGCTGAATGGAAGGCACTAGGTATTCTCAAACACTGTTAGTGGGGATATAATTAGTCAGAAGCCTTTTAGAGGACAATTTGGCAATATGAACTAAAATTTAAAATGTTTATACCTATTGATACACCTTTCCCACCTCTAGAAATTTATCCTACAGAAACCCTCCCACAAGCATGCAAAGACACACCTATAAAGAGGTTTCCTTCAGCACTGCCTTTATTTTATTAGCTAACAACTGAAAAGGTATCTGTCAATATGGTTTTGGTTAATTAAATGATGGTACATCAATAATATGGAATTCTATACAACATTTCAAAAATGTTAAGATCTATTATGAACTGGTAGGAAAATATGTCCAAGCTATCTTTATTTATTTATTTATTTATGCGGTATGCGGGCCTCTCACTGCCGTGGCCTCTCCCGTCGCAGAGCACAGGCTCTGGACGCGCAGGCCCAGTGGCCATGGCCCACGGGCCCAGCCACTCCGCGGCATGCAGGATCCTCCCGAACCGGGGCACGAACCCGCGTCCCCTGCATCAGCAGGCAGACTCCCAACCACTGCGCCACCAGGGAAGCCCCAAGCTATCTTATATTTAAAAAGCAAGTTTCCAAATAGCATGTAGATATAAAGTGACTTTTGAAAAACAATAAATAGCTCAACATTTGATTGAGTGGTTACTGTGTGTAAGGACTGGACATCACTCTAACTAAATTAGTCTGGACTTCACTCTCTATAATCTACACGGCAGGAATGTGTGTGGCGCCTCCGTCTCTGTGGTTTTGGCCTCAGACTTTTCTCTGCCTCTCCATTCAGGCATAGTATGAGTAGGACTAAACAGAAAAACCATATACCTTTCGTGTTAAAGAAATCTAAAAGACTGGCAAGAATGCAAATATAATTTGATGTAATTGTAACTTATAGAAAAATTATGACATTCTCCTGTTATATTTAGTGATTTAATGAAACTTTTCTACACAGTGTAGGCTCTATGGTTTCAGAGACAATGTTGTTTAAAGTCCAGCCCCCTAAAAAGGGCTTCCATTGCATATCTGTAAAAACTTCTCTATATTCTTCCACAAAGATTCTGTGTAACCTTTATGAAACTCCTTGAGCAGAGGGAAAGGGGGTCCCCATGCAAAGTATTCATCTGTCAGGAGTCATCTAGGTGCAGGTCCAACAAGAGCACTGTACTGGCCTAACAGTCTGTATCTTTCTGAACAGACTCCATGTTGGACATAAGTGCATTGAGAAGCTGCTCAAGGCTGACTGGCCAGGTACAAGGTAGAGTGAGGTCTGTGGTCAGAACGTAGGAGGCCATGCGACTCTCACTAGTGAAGGGTGCAGAAGGGCTGGGTTCCACCCCAACCAAGATCACTGGAGCAAAGATTCTGACACTCAGGATTGTGCGGGGTGCTACAGCCACAGCAGAGAACCTAGCAGTGGGGAAAAGGCTTCCCAGCGTGGTCTGGGAGGTCCAGTCTAGTACTTGCCCACTGTGGATTTCAGGCTTGGGTGGGCACATCCCCTTCTGCCTATTTCAGGGCTCCCTCCATCCTCTGTTGCTGTCACCTCTGAGGGATAATGATGCCTTCTTTAGTACCAAGTACAGTGATGGGCACAGATAAAGTGTTCAATAAATGTTTGTTGAATACATGAACACCCTCGATTTTGAATGGATGTGTTATGCTGCAAAGATGAAGGTAATCTGTCTTCTGGGGAGTATTCATAGGCATGGGTTCTGTATGTGCATGTGGTATGCAACAAGCTGAAAACCTCAGGTCCTCTCGTGGCCTGGGTTTTAAGAGCAGGTAGCAGGAGCTAACATGAGCATTAAAAAGCAGAGTTCTATTGCTCTTGATGCTCTGGGCTCAGCAGTCACTGCCTCTGCCTGCACACACCTGCACTCTCTCAGAAGGCTGCTGCACTCAGTCTCAGGACTACTGCTCCTCACTGGGTCCATGGAGGAGCCTCAGGAGCATATGAGAGGCCTTAGGAAAGCATTCTGTACATGAAGGCTGTGCCTTTCTGCTGAGAGTCACACAACGGCCGGGGACTGAGCCTAGCCTAGGGAGAAGTGATTTCTATAGGCTGTGATGGTATTTATTACCTGATGTTTTGTTACATCCAAAACGAACCAGCGGGGCTTCCAACCTTTCAGCAAAGCCCCTCTTTTGTAGAGCGTTCCCTCAAAGGACCTAGAAATAACGATGACATAGAAGTTAATTTGATTTTTCATTTAAAAAGTGCTGTAAAGGGGATATCTGTTGTTTTTGTTGGTCAAGCCTCTATTTCCCCCAGATGATCCAAAAAAGATCCATCAGATCTCCCCCTAGAATTTTTCTATTAGATCTTTGGGGAAAGGCTGCCTCTTTCTGCTGGAATTACCAAACGTGTGAGGTTTGGAGCTCTCAGTAGCCATTTTTTATACCATGTTGGGGTAGATGCAGCCCATGGGAGAAAGCAGAGCTGGCAAACAACAGAAGCCTGAAGATGCTGTGTAAGAAACTGGCACATCCTTGGCCTTCCCAATTTATGTGAGTAAATTCCTCTCTGCTTGAGCTAGCGTGCGCTGGATTGCTGAAGTCTGCCCCTGAAAACGTGCTCACTAACACATATTCCCTCAAGAGATCTGGCAGACATGAGACAATAGCAATCAGGACCCGTCACAAATAACTACAACCTCTTGGCATTATTTTAGTTGTAATTTTGACTTTTCCTCTTCCAAGAACCGTCTAGCGCATTTAAACCAGAGACAAAGGATTAAAGCGGACCCATTTTAAGTTTACAGAAGGAGGCACGGCACAGGCCTAGCTTATTAAAGGGCCTGCGGTGTGGCCGAGGGCAGGGTGGGGAGAGCTTTTTCAGTACACCCGGGAGGGCTTAGCAACGTCAACCTGTTTTCATCATTCTTGGACGTGTACTGGCTGTACAGCGTGGCTGCTCTCCGGTCCACTCCGTTGGATGGGGAGATGCTGGCGTTCTGTTCCTCCCCCATGCTGCTGTCTGGGAGATGCAGCAGAGACCTCTTCTGATAGGAAGGGAGGTTGGTAGACACAATTCCTGGGGAGCCCAAAGGGTGTCTCTGGGGCTGAAAAAGACAGAACAGGAGCTAGGAAAGCTTTCCGAAGACTTTAAACAACTGATCCGATAATTTCACTTCTAAAAATTTACCTCAAGGAAATAACTGGACCATATATATGTATATGTAAAATATATATAAAAAGATGTTTATCCTGGAGTTTTTTAGGAAACTAGCAGAAAACTAGAAACCACCTAAATGTCTATCGTTATGCGACTGCTTAAAAAAAAAAGTATTTCCATACAATGGACTTCTAGACAGCCATTAAAAATGATGCTGATTTACATAACAGGGACAAACTGAAGGCCATGTACGCCACATATTAAGTAAAAAAAATGCAGGTTTTTAAAACTGCATGTATAGTAAATCCCTTTTATATGTGTTTAGAATTATAAAACAAGTTTGATGGCATAATGGTTTATTTCTAGGTTATAAATTTTGGGTGATTTCTGTCTATTTCATAACTTTCTGTATATTGTCTTATTTAAAGGAATACACATATCTCACTTTCATAATCAGAAAAAAAATTAAGAAACTATTTTATAATTCTGAGAAAAAAAGCAGTAAGACACCACCTACCTGTGGCCTGTCTGATAACAGCTCCTGAGTTGCCATCTGAAGGCAGGAGAAGGCACCCCAAGGACCCCTTCCTACCACATTGGAGGCTTCCTTCTACACTCCCTTCTCCTTGACTCCTCTGTGACATCTGACCCTGCCGACCTCTCCTTTCCTGAAGTGCTCTTCAGAACACTCATCTGTCCTAACTTCCCTTCTGTTGCACTTGGAGTCAATCTGATGTGGGTTTGACTGGTGGCCGCCCCACGTATCAGCTGTGTGATCTGAGCCTGTCCCAGCGTGCCTGAGCTGAGACGCCACTCCCTCACTGTGGGTTAACAGAATGCAAAGTGTGGGTGGCGCTCAGCACAGCCCTTCCACATACTACAGGTGGAGGGGCTGTGAGAAGCAGAAAACAAGAGTATTTGGTTTAAAAATATTTTTACGATAAATGTTTCTTAATTCAGAAACAAAAAGGGGGTGTGAACAACGGAAAGCAGCATATTTTGCTCATTTAAAACACTTCATTTTCTCTGATTATTTCTCTGGCGCAGATAAGGTCTTGGCATTGCCCTCCTCCCTCATGTGGTAGAAGATCAGCTGAAACCACAGAGGCGCTACACCAGGAATAATCTCCCCTGGATACAGGGCCCTGGAACATAAGTGTTATGTCACTGTGGTAAAGTGAGGCACTCAGGAAGTACCCAGTCATCCGGAGCTTTCTGCCCTGGACCCTCAGGGCATGACCCTCCCTTTGGCCATAAACCTCCTGAATTACCTGCGGCAGAGGCCCCACCTGACCTAGCGCCCTCCAGAAGCTCAGAAGTAGCTCTTCAAAGGGTTTTGCCAACTCACACGGTCTGCTCTGGGCTCTTCTTTAAGGTCCACAGTTACCCGTTCCCATAGCTGCTGCCACTTCTCAGCTGTTTGGTTCAATTTATGCTCCAGTCTTTCAATTTCCTGCAAAGTAATTAAAAGGAGTTTTCTGACAGATAAGTATTTCATAGAAATCAGGATGTTCCCCAGAGCCACACCCCCTCTGTACTAGATGAACAGCGTGGCCAGAGGGCAGTGAAAAACCATGGTAAGCATGGGGCCTCAGAAGCCTCCCAAGCCAGGAACAGAGGTGGGAGCTCTAGCTGGTGCGATGCATTGTGGCAAAGGTGATTTATTAGGACCTGTAACCGGGCCTTTTCGTACAGATGGCTTAAATAGATGAAATAAATATCCCCAACACCTTCACCCTTGGCCAGCCCATAGGACATCTGATGGCCACAGCAAAAGGTCAAGCACTGGGCCGGTGTCCAAACTGTAATAGCTGAGGTATATGAGAAGTCTGTCCTTGACAGAGGAACCCCTCAACTCTGATGATTCAAACCAGATGTAGAAAAAATGAACCAAGAAATGCCCAAGGAATGGAGTTTCCTTCAGACAGGGAAGCTGGAGAGCAGAGCGGCAGCCTCTGTGACGGTGTTTTCACTGAAGCACGCTCGTCCTGGTCAGGAAACTGGACGGAGAAGACTCTTCAGGAACTGTTTGGCCCGTATCTGGGCTCAAACCCTTTCCTCAGGGCTGCTGTTCTCATCAGGGTAGCTACTGCCAGGGTGGCTTCACTCCAGAATATTCCTTGTAGAAGATGGTTGGCAGTGCTCCCATCAGGCCATCAGCTACCCACACTTCTGACCAGAGGAAGTAAGGCACCCACAAAAGCCATAGCCCAGGCCTGACTCAGGCTGCTTGGCCAGCTGAAACAGCTGCGAAGCTGCAAACGGCTCCATTTGCTCGAATGCTTCCTTCTAACGCTGAAAAGCTCATTTTTACTGAGACTCTTTGCCAGTACATGAGCCTGGTTCCCCACTGATCCATGGGAGCAAATCTGGTGTCCTTATACTCCTGTAGTGCTAGCTATAGTGCTAACCCAAAGTAAGGAGAGCTATGTCCAGGAGCTGGTGAACCAGTCTTAACTAAGCTCAGTTCCTGAGGCCTCATGTGCCTCCAGGTCCCCTGGTGCCCCAAGAGTGTGTCTACACACGGCTGACTTACACTGACAAGGCTGGTGAGAGCGTCGGGCTGAGCACAGCTGACATCATCATAGCATGGCCACACTGTTCTCCTCTGGCTCTGGGGCCCAGCTCCTCTGGTCAGTTCAGAGTCTTCGGAGGGGAACTGCTTAGGGGTCAGCATTGTCCAGTCATATGAAGGCCCTGTGGAAAGGGTCTCCTCTACATAGTAATCCCACTTCTTGAGGCTGGAAACGTTTACATTGGGCTTCAGGGCCTGTATAAAGAAAATTCTGAAATATAGTTTCATCTTGACCCCAAAGTGCCCCAAGCTTACTGGCAGGCCAGCCCCTAACATTGCAGGGTCCAGGGAAAAAGTATGAATAGAGGTTCAAATACCATATATCTATATATTTAAACATTATACATCAACATAACTATTAGATAAAATATGTTCTATGCTCCTACCCTGACAAATATAACTTCCTAATGACCTAGAAGGCCAGGCTCCAATTGAGAATTCTTGGACTTCTGGGAATTCTACACCAGGAAGTGGTGGCACTGGGAAAGTTGGTCCCAGCTCCCAGTTCTTGGCCTAAAGCCCTGCTCCTCTTGACCCAGCTCTGTCCTATATTCTGAGGGTCTCTTATGAACGTGTGTATATACCCCAGCCCATGCAGCTAAACTCTTGTCTACTCCCTGTCCAAACAGCTACTCCTTAGCTGCCCTTTTAGCTTAGGGATACATTCACTGGCTTGGGGAAGTGGTCTGGTGACTAACTTGAATTTGGGCAAGGAATCTTGAAGTGCCAGAGCATGGTCTAGATGAAGGAGAGGCATCCAAGCATGTACCCTTGGTTTCTCATACACCTCACCTCATGAGAAGGGTGCATCTGGAGAAAGGCCAGGGTGAGGTCCTATTGCATGGGGCCCAGGGCCAGGCCTTCCTTGCTCCTGAGTAAGGTGGTCTACTCCACTGCAGAGCCTATTTCATGCAGACATGCATGGCAGAGGATGGCTGTCCCTGAGAGGTCATCCTTCTTGGGCTGGGCTCCAAACATCCCTGCTTCTCACAGGGGTTCTTCCATGGCTTTGGTACAAATGGACTTAGGGAAATCTTTTCTGCTTACACGGCTTGCTAAGGTTTCAAGTTTTGTTTGTTCTTTCTTCCCAGGGAAAGTTGACTTGCTCTGACTTTCTTGAAGTTATCCTTTCTATGGTTGGGGGGCCAGCTTCTAATTTTTGTGGTCAAGAATTTGGTATCCGTCTCCATTCCATCATAACCTAAACCCATAGTGTATCAACTTTTAAATAGCTTCTGGTATGAAACCTAGTCGAATGTTTATAAAACGCTTAAACAGCTTATATATGCTCAAAAAGTAAGGAAAACTTTAACACAAAATATTCCAAAAATGAAACATAAATGCTTTCTTTCTGTACCTCTGTTTCCACTGGTGAATATAAATAATTAAAGAAAATGGGACTCCTCTTGTGCATTCTATCGATACACTCCCAAATACAAATTCCTCTTTTGGCACGCTTGTCTCCTTTATCATCAAATAAAGTTCCTGTAGATCCCGTCAAAAAAAAAAAAGCAAAACAGAAGTCAGATAAATCAACAGTTTGCCTAAAAATATGATGCATGTAGCAGATGAAAAATGGAATATTTCACACGGCTCTAGAAACAGCAGCGCACGTGCAGAAGCCTTAGAAAATGACTGCAAAGCTAAAGATAGGAATGGACTTCATAGCTATATGGAAACAAATCTAAATGGAAGGAAAACCTGGGATAAAGTTTCCCCAAGCATTTAGCAGGACAGCATGACTCCCTTCCAATCGACATCCCGCGTCTATATCTAGATTCATAGAGGTCCATGCCAGGAGACATTCTACACATTTTTCAAGAGAAAATGGAAGGAAAATGATTTGATGAAAGTCAGTTAAAAACATAATTTTATGTTTCTTTTTAAAGTTGTTGGCTGTTTATTATGAAGCTATTTAAAGTGTTTTCTTTGGTAATTTATATATACCACAAATCATGGTCATGGAGACTTTGGATGTCAGAAGGATGCGGTCCGTATCCTTGGATGACTTAAACACAAAAGCTGAATTTGCGGGGGCGGGGGGCACTTCAGGTACTATATTTGTACCTTTCAAACAGTCAATCTGTTACTCACATGAGCCCACTTTATTTTTAATAGAGAGGAAGATGTGTTAGGGTGAGGCAGGAGGTATTTCTTTAAAAGGCCAGGAAGGGTGCCTCTCGTAGCAGTGCTGTCTTGCTTTGAATGAAAAGATTCAGTCAAAAGTCAACAAGCATTTTATTTATCATAAAAGAGGGTCTCATGCCCAAGGCTGCACAAAATCCTATAATATGAGGGGCCCCCAAGACTAATTAATGTTTCTTCTCTACCTTTCAACTGTAGAGTGCAGAAGAGTAGTTCTCAACCCTGGCCACTCATTAAAAAAAAAAGGGCTTAAAAAAATCCCAGTGCCTAGGTCTCACCTCAGACCCATTAAATCAGAATCTCTGAGGATGGGCCCCAGACATCAGTCATTTAAAAAAGTTCTCCAAGTGACTCTAATGTCCACTGTAACCAGCTCTACTTAATGTCTTCCCAACACACGGGTGCTTAAAAAATTAAGGTTTCTGATTATGATGTGTGGAATGACAATTTTATGAGTCAACAGAGGTCTGGAAGTACAAACAGTAAAGGAAACGGTCTCATCAGTGCTGTCTCCTTTACCAAATGGATGAAATATCATGCTAGATAATTTTAATAGCATGCACTGAAAAGCAGTATTTCTTTGCTTTCATATTTTAAACTGAGAATATTAGTAAATATTTTCAGCCATTAAGAGAGTCTTCTTTATGAATATTCAGGTATATATAATATACTGAAAATAGTCAATATAATATACTGATTTTCTTTATTTACTTGTCTTCTTAACAAAAATACTCATGTGTATCCCCCTTTCCCCCCCACTATAAGAACAGCAAAAGTAAGAATGTAAAATTCCCCTTGGGGAAATGTTTTCACAGGGCTGACTGGCTTTTGAGAATCTACTCTTTACAACTATTACTGCTATTAAAAATTATAATAACAATGGTGATGTCTAAAATTTGTTGAGTTCTTTGTGCTAGCAACTGTGCTAAGAAATTTACAAATATTTCCTAATGGAATCATCCTGGCCCAAAGGGGTGGGTGATATTATTATCCTCATTTTAAAGATGAGGAAACTCAGAGAGATACCTAACCTGTCCAAAGTACTTGGCTGGTAACTGGCAGTGTTGAAATTTAACTATTCTGTTTGCTCCAGAGCCCATGGCCGTAACTGCTATACAGACTGCTTCCAGGGGCAGGCAGCTTACCTACCAGAGTGTACCAGGGATGGAAAAACTATGAATCAAGTGTTTCTCCACTAACAGTGATACTGCTTGGAGATAATAAAATAGTAATAAGCAGATTTAACTTTTCAAAGGTGCTACATGATGACCACTTGGAGCCCCTAAGAGCTAACACAGCACATAATCTCACTCACTCATGTCCATTCTACTTTCGTAGTTTGTAGAGTAAAACCTTAAAGTGGCCTTGCCACACTTGGGGGTGGTTATCTTATTAGTGTCTTTAATTAAAAACACATAAAACTAACAAGAAAGATGGAACAAGGGCATGCAAACACGTACCGTGCTCTAATCTTTCATAGTCTGAATCCAGGAGAAATGTTTTAAAGCGATTAGACACATAGTGGAAAGCCAAGAACTTTAAGTAATAGGGATTGAATTCAAACTCAGTTGGATACTGGTTGTGAACCTGAAACACACAAGGCAAAGAAAAGAATAAGAATCAAATGGAACAAAAAGTGGATGCCATGCCACTGAGTGCTGACCTGAAATATGCAGGAGACCATTTGGTCACTCAGTCAACTGAATCCCTACCATGAGTGGAAGTCGGAAAGGAACCAGTCTTTTGACAGACACCATGCTAGGGGTTTTTTTTTATAAACGTAATCTCATATAATCTCCATAACAACACTGCAAGATAGGCATTATTTTTTTCCGGCTTTATTGAGATATAACTGACATATAACATTGTGTAAGTTTAAGGTGTACAATGTGATGATTTAATACACATATCTATTGTGAAATGATTATCACAAGAGGGTTAGTTAACACCTCCATAACCTCATACAATTACCTTTTTTTTTGGTGGTGGTGAGAACATTTAAGATCTATTCTCTTAGCAACTTTCAAGTATAGAATACAGTATTTGTTAACTATAGTCGCCATGGTGTACACGGGATCTCCAGAACTTACTCCTCTTATACCTGGAAGACAAACATCTCTCCATCCCCCCGCCCCCAGCCCCTGGTAACCACCGTTCTACTCTGTTTCTATGAGTAAGGCTTTTTTAGATTCTATCTATAAGTGAGATCATACAGTATTTATCTTTCTCTGACTTATTTCACTTAGCATAATGCCCTCGGATTCCATCCACATTGCTGCAAGTAGCAGGATTTCCATTTTTCTCATGACTGAATGAATTTCTCATGTTTATATATATAACATTTTCTTTATCCATGCATCTATAGATGGACACTTACATTATTTCCACTTCTTGGCTATTGTGAATAATGCTGCAATGAATGTGGAAGTACAGATATCTCTTTGAAATAATGACTTCATTCCCTCTAATATATCCGGAAGTGGGACTGCTGGGTCATATGGTAGCTCTATTTTGAACTTTCTGAGGGACCTCCATGTTGTTTTCCATAGTGGCTGCACCAATTTACATTCCCAACAAGGGTTCCCTTTTCTCCACATCCTCACCAACATTTGTCACCTCTTGTCTTTTTGATAACAGCTATTCTAACAGGTGTGAAGTGATGTCTCATTGTGGTTTCGATTTGTACTTTCCTGATGATTAGTGAGTGATGAACACTTTTTCATGTACCTTTGGCCGTTTGTATGTCTTTGGAAAAATGTCTATTCAGATCCTGTGAAGATGAGAATTATTACCCTCCCCTCCCCCACTTTACAAATGAGGAAGCTGAAGATGAGCAAGATTAAATAATTTACCCAAGGTCATTCACAGCAACTAGTGAGCCCAGATTTGAACCCTGGCTTGCTAGGCTCCTCGGGCTGTGCCTCCTTCACTACTTTATACTGTGCTAGATACTTGATATGCAAATTATCATAAGTTGTGGTTCTTGCTTTCTAGGCATTTGTGGTGTAATAGTGTGTAATACAGTAAGAAAAATTATGCTTACAGAAGTTTGGCAGTGACAGGAATGAGAAGAGAAGGTGGTGGTTTGGGGCGACAGCAAGAGAAATGTTTGTTTTCCCGACAAAAGAAATGTCGGGAAATGTAGGGCAACGTAGAAGGAGCCAACAGAGAGAGAATAAACTGTGGAGAAAGAGCTGATAACTAAGAGAGTAAGGCCCTGGGAAAGCAAGAATGAATGAGGCTAAGGGTCCAGAAACAGGGAACAGCCTTAAAAATGAGGAGGGACAGAAGAGTAGATAAAAAGAAAGGTATGTTCAAGTGCCAAGGGAAGGGGTAGGAGCTTATGCCTTTTAACATTAATTTTCCATCAGTAACTTAGTGAGGTCACTGGGAGAGGAATAAGGATGAGGGAATGACATGGGAGGGTGGGAGGAAGGCAGAGTCCGGAACGGTCACTGAGCTATAGCGTGCTCTAGGCAACCTGTACGCAGACTCCATGGAGCCATCTCATGTGGCAGAAGATAGGCTGATGACCTTGTGATGCTCTCCAGTCCACCCAGCAATCTCACCTTTGGATTGCTCACTCTCTCATGACCAGTTAGAGAATTTTGCTTGGTTGAGATAAGTTCCAATCATAATTGTATTTACTTAAAAGCTGTTTCAAATGAATACTGGAGGCAGGCTGTCTAAAAGCCAGCTTTCCTCTCCATGTTTTAATTTGGCAATGTAGACCAACACTTGGTCAGCCAAACAGAGCATACATGTGTGCAATATGTTGATTACCCAACAGATCAGTGGGAATTTAAAGTCATGATCTGGATATCAGTGATTTTATCAATGTTTATCATTTGATTAGAAACCTAGTTTTCTGTGATGATTAAAGGTTTTTTTTCCTATAACATTTTTTCTGGCTTTTACATTGAACTAAAATTTTAGATCATAAGTAATACAACATAAAATGGATGTTAAGAAGATGTATTAAAACAGAGTTTGACTCTTAAGCAATGGGCTTGTGTACTGTGGACCTGCTTTCTTGACCTAAGCCACTGCCCTTCCAGTTGGTTCTGGTCTCCCCAGGACAGGAACACTTTCCCTGAGACAACTGGGATGTGGCTCTGAATAGCGAGGTTGTGCGCCATATGCTACGTTTTAGAACTTAAACTCTTTAGCCTGGGTTCCTGGTTCAGAATCAGTAGCACCACCTCAAGGGGCTGGTGCACACATGATGGAGGGGGGTGACCTGGATTGTGGGTGGTGTGACAGGAGAAGGAGACAGGTCTAAGAGGATAGAACTTGGTTCTCTACCAATCTGAGAATCTCAGGGAGGAGAATCTGCAATGTGCTTGGGCAGGGTGAGCTCCAAGAACAACTTTGCCCCAACAGCCCCTGGAATAAACCTTGGTAATCACAGGCCAGACCCTTGGCTCACTGTGTCCAGGGGAAGAAGAGTTCAGGGCTATTTCCACTGACCCAGTCCATGACAGTTCAAAAAACTCTTTTAAAAACTTATTAAACAAAGCTCCAGAATAACAAAACATTTCTCTCAATGACTGTTCTCCATAAAAACCACTTGCCTCACACATAACTGTATCTTTCCTTGATTATTCTGATATTTAATGCGCTTAGGAATATAATTTTCATGACCCACTTCTGAGGTAAAGTAGAATGGAAATGATGACGAATACGACCTTAAGTTGAACTTACAGGCATTTCAGGGAGATCAGATGCTAGGACTAGAAGCACTCCTCTACAAGTGGAAAAATGCTTTCATAGCCCACTGTACTGAGTGACTGGGCTCACCACAAACCCTGCACTCCACAATTACGTTAGAAAAGCTAACACTTCTCCAAGGCCGCTGGCACCAGCCTTGCTTGAATTGGAATTGGTGCTTAGAAAACATTAAGGTGTGAGAGCTTGGGGGCAGCAGTGTCTGCATCTGTGTGCCACAATGGCACCTGCAGTTGCTAACTGCTTGGGGAAAAAAAACAGTCTGTCCTCATACTGGAGTTAGTTATCAGGTCTGTTGGAAGTGGAAGAGAAGATGCTGAACAATTTTTTTTTTTTTTTTTTTTTTTTTTTTACTGTGTAGCAACAGTTTAAGCAACAAGCATGAAAATTTCTTCAATGAAAAAAAAAATCAAATTGACCTGAGTCAAATGCTGGGTTGATTAATGCCTAGATAACCACATTTGGAATCCGACATTAAGAAATACAAGGGATTTTCTGAAATGTCTTTTTACCATAATGAGAAACAAAGACCTGATTGTATTCACAAGACAAAATCTGGTGCTTTCTCCACCATTTAGTCCTACATCCCAGGGACTCAATTTTTCCAGTTAATTGGCTTTTTTTCCTCGTCAATGGGACACCTGGCCTCTTCTGCTGTATCCCCCCACAGTGGTCTCCACAAGGCACAATCCACGTGCTTCCTTCTCCTTCTGTTAAGTATTGTTTTAATAGATGAAATGGGATCAGGCCAAAGAGACTGCCTCTAAGAACTTATTACAGGGAATGCATGAGAGTTTAGAGGTTTGTTAGCCGCAGGATTTTTTTTTAAACAACTTTAATGAGGTATAACTGACATACAATAAGCTGCATATATTTAAAGTGTACAATTTGATACCTTCTGACGTCTCCACACATCTGTGAAATCATCACCACAATCGACATAGTGAACATATCATCCATAACTCCCAAAAGTTTCCTTGTGCTCCTTTTGCATCTTCCTGCATCCTCCTCTGCAAGCAATGACTGATTTGCTTTTTGTCATTACAGATTAATTTGCATTTACTAGAACTTTATATAAATGGAATCATAAGTATGTACTCTTTTTTTTTTTTTTCGGTACGCGGGCCTCTCACTGTTGTGGTCTCTCCCGTTGCGGAGCACAGGCTCCGGACGCGCAGGCTCAGTGGCCATGGCTCACGGGCCTAGCCGCTCCGCCGCATGTGGGATCTTCCCAGACTGGGGCATGAACCTGTGTCCCCTGCATCGGCAGGCGGACGCTCAATGACTGCGCCACCAGGGAAGCCCTGTACTCTTTTTTTGTATGCCTTCTTTCACTAAGCATAATTATTTGAGATGCATCCATGTTGTTGGGTTAGCAGTACTAAATTCCTTTCTACAGCTAAATAGTATTCTACTGCATGGATATACCACAATTTGTTTATTCATTCACCTGTGGATGGACATTGGGTTGCTTCTAGATTTTTGGTTATTACATATAATGTTGTTGTGAACAGTTATGTATGAGTCCTTTTATGGGCATAAGGACTTCATTTCTCTTGTGTAACTGCCTAGGAATGGAATGCTGAATCACCTGGTAGGTAGGTATGTTTAAATTTTTAAGAACTGTTTTCTCAAACAATGGTATAATTTTATATTCCCACCAGCAGTGTTAGAAAGTTCCAGTTCTTCCACATCCTTGCTAACACTTGGGGTGGTCAGTTTTAAAATTTTAGTCATGAAAACAGGTATTTAGTAATATCTTATTTTGATTTTAAGTTGCATTTCCTAATGATAAATGATATCAAGTATCTTCATGTGCTAATTTTTCACCTATATATCTTTGATGGTCAGTATAAATGTTTTGCCATTAAAAAAAATAGGTTGGTTGTTTCTTATATATTGTTTTGCGAATTCTTTATATATTCTTGATACGAGTCCTCCAGCAGACATGATTTGCAAATGTTTTCTCCCACTCTGTGATTTGTCTTTTCATTTTTGTAACAGTGATTTTTGAAGAACAAAAGGTTTTAATTTTGACAAAGTCTAATTTATCAATTTTTTCTTTTATGGATGATGCTTTTGGTGTTGAATCTAAGATATCCTTGCCTAATAACCCAAGATCACAAGGATTTCTTCCTATGTTTTCTTCTAGAAGTTTTATAGTAGATCTTACATTTAAGATCTATGATCCCTTTTGAATTAATTTTTATATTGATGCAAGGTATGGGTCAAAGTTAATTTTTTTTTTGCATCTGGAAATCCAATTGTCTGGTACCATTTGTTGAAAAGACTAGTCTTTCTCTACCTATTGCTTTAAATTTTTTTCATTAAAAATTTTTAATTGAAATATAGCTGATTTTCAATGTTGTATTAGTTTCTGGTGTATGGCAAAGTGGTTCAGTTATATATATATATATATATAATGGTTTATTACAGGACATTGACTACAGTTCCCTGTGCTATATATATAGTAGGACCTTGCTTTTTATCTATTTTAAATGTAGTAGTTTGTATCTGCTAATCCCAAACTCTTAATTTATCCCTCCCCACCCCGTTTACCCTTTGGTAACCATAAATTTGTTTTCTAGGTCTGTGAGTCCGTTTTTGCTTTGTAAATGTTATTTGTATCATATTTTAGATTCCACAAATAAGTAACATCGTATTTCTACCTATTACTTTTGCATCTTTGTCAAAAATCCGTTGTCCATATATATGTATGGAACTATTTCTGGACAGTATTCCATTGATCTGTTTGTCTATCTTTGTACCAATTACCACACTGTCTTGATTATTATACTTTTATAATAATATCAGATAGTGCTAGTCCTCCACTTTTGTTCTTTTTCAAAGTTGTTTTGGCTATTCTAGATCCTTTGCATTTCCATATGGATTTTAGAATAAGTTTGCCAATTTCTACAAAATAGCCTCCTAGGAGTTTTATTGTGATTACACTGAATCTTTAGATTAATTTGGGGAGACTGACATCTTAACGACATTGAGTTTTCTGATCCATGAACAACAGGTATTTCTTGATTTATTTAGGTCTTTAATTTCTCTTAGTAATGTTTTATAGTTTCAGTGTCCAGGTCTTTAATGTATTTTGCTAGATTTCTTTCATGTTTTTTGATACTGCTGTAAATGGTAATGATTTTTAAGTTTCAGTTTTCCAATGGTTTATTGCCAGTATTGATTTTTGTATACTGAGCATGTATTCTGCAGCCTTGCTAAACTCATTTATTCTAGTAGCTTTTTTTCTTTTATGGGGGGGGGCGGGGATAGATTCCATGGACCATCATGTTATTTGTGAATAAAGATAGTTTTACTTTTCCCTTTCTAGCGTGGATGTCTTTTTAAAATCATTTAATTTTTTTCTCCAAATGTTCAATTTAATTTAAAAAAAATTTATTTTGGCTGTGCCAGGTCTTAGTCGTGGCACGAGGGATCTTCATTGTGGCATGTGGACTCTTAGTTGTGCATGCGGACTTCTTAGTTGTGGCACGCAGACTCTTAGCTGCGGCATGTGAGATCTAGTTCCCCGACCAGGAATGAAACCTGCGCCCCCTGCATTGCGATCATGGAGTCTTACCCACTGGACCACCAGGGAAGTCCCATGAATGTCTTTATTATTACCATTTTCTTGCCTTATTGCATGGCTATGACCTTTAGTACAATGTTGAATAGAGGTGGTGAAGCAGGCATTCACATCTTGTTCCTGATCTTAGGAGGAAAGTGTTCAGTCTTTCACTATTAAGTATGATGTTAGCTGTACTTTTTTTTTAATAGATACTATTTTTAGTTTGAGAAGATTCCTGAGAATTTTCACAAGGAATGGATATTGTATTTTGTCAAATGCTTTTTCTGCATCTATTGAGATGATGTATGGTTTTTTTAAAGTTCCTTAATATGGTGAGTTACACTGATTGATTTCAAATGTGAAACTGTGCATTCCTGGAATAAACCCCATTTGACCATGGTATATTACCTTTTAAATATATTGTTGAATTTGATTTGCTGAAATTTTGTTTAGAAAATTTGAATCTATGATCATCAGGGATACTGATCTATAGTTTTCTTTCCCTGTCTTTGTCAGACTTGGGTAATGCTGGCCTCATAGACTGAGTTGGGAAGTACTCCCTTTGCTTAAATTTTCTGTTAAGAGTTTTTGTAGAACTGTTATTATTTCTTCCTTAAATACTTGGTAGAATTTACCAGTGAAGCCACCTAGGCCTGAAGTTTTCAGTGTGGAAAGATTTTAACTACAATTTCAATTTCCTTAATAGACATAAGCGTATTCAAGTTATGTATTTCTTCTTGAGTGAGTGGGGTAGTTTGTGTCTTTCAAGGCATTTGTCCATTTCAACTAAATTTTTAATTTTATTGATGCAAAACTGTTCACAATATTCCCTTATGGTCCTTTTAATATCTGTAGAATCTGTAGGGATGTTATCGTTCTCATTTCTAATATTGGTAATTTGTGTCTTTTCTTTGATCAGTCTGGCTAGAGGTTTATTAATTTTATTGATCTTTTCAAACAAAAGCTTTTGGTTTCATTAGTTTTCTTCTTGGCCACAAGATCTGGGGGGCCTAAAGGCAAGTCTGTTTCAAATAAATTTAGCCTTATTGTATTATGTAGAATTGGGAATGACAGGCATCTCAGCCTATAAATTAATTCTATGTGAGCATTTCCCCAAATATGCTGATGAACAGAGTTTTAGGCCTCTTTCAGTCATCATCTGGATTCTGTTGTTCAAAATAATTTTGCATTTATCTTGATGAAGAGAAAAAATATACAGATTTAAAATACTAAGACTAAGCTGTTTGAGGCATTTTGGTTTTGTTTTCCATTATGGAGTAAAATCTGCCAATTTCACTTATTTATAGGAAGAGAATCTGAAATGGAATTTGGAGAAATATGAATTTATAGGGTCTTATTTTTTGCCCATATGCCATTAAGTACTTTGTAAAATTTAAAGGCCCATAAAAGTAAGCTATGACTCAAATCCCAGGAGAGATCAACATTTTGGGAATAAAATATAATAAGTTAAAACTGGATTTTGCTTTCAGGAATTAGAAATATTAAGCTACAAGAGACCCTATATTTAATGGTATCAACATTTTAAAAATTATGGGTATGTTAGACACACCCTAGAAAAATAGGTAGCTAACACTAGTTTTTGTTATTTCACAGATTAAGATTTAATAAACATTAATTGTATACCTTCTGTACTGTGCCAATCACTTCACATAAAATTTTTAATCCTTCTGCTATATATACATATATAAAGAAATTGAAGCACAGAGAGGCTGAATAATTTGTTAAAGATCAAAAATTAGTAAATGAGACTGATAGGCAAACTCAGACTTACTTTATGGGCTCAAATATTAAAAGCTTTAATGTGAAGTTGCTTTGTTATAAATCAGCTTGGAGTGTGTCAACTTTTGCCAATTTTCAGTTGACTGGGAAGCAGGCAGACACCAGAAACTCTTGAATACACCATGAATCAATTAACTGCAGTTATTTTGCCAATATGCATGGATAAATTTTAGAGTAATAGACCTATGTGAGGGCGACTTAGCTCCTCACACATGCACTCACAGGGAAAGCTCATATCTTTAAAAGGCAAATAGGTTTTCTCTTTGGAATAGGACCTAGCATAGTGCTGGCATATGGTAACTGTAGGGAGAATCATACCACAAAGCCAGACCAGAGTGAGTCAATTTACAATTTGAATAAACTTCAAAGGCAAAGTTATAACGGTTACTTGCTTTTCTCAAAGTAGCAAATAATGAGAAAGTTCTAAGACGCACTCAAAGATTTACTCTAATGCTGGAATAAAGGAGATGCTTTTCATATACGTCATGCTTTCATTCATATTATACATATCTTTTCCCTTAGTATTATATTTTAAAAGGAAATTTTGGGTAAAAAAAATTTTTGTTTTGTATTTGGATGTATTTTCCTTCTGAATTTGGTTCAACTATTTTAAGAAAAGGAAGCATCCTGTAATGATATCATTTGAGCTAAGCCAATTTCTTTTAGAAGCAACAAAAAATCTGCCAGATGTTGCTATTATGAAACTGTGATCTAGCATTTATAATTCATCTGACACCTGGATACACTGGCACAAACAATGGCTTTTTATATGATGAGGCAGTTCTAATTTGAGATCAGCGCTTCATCTGTTTTCTTTGTAACTCTATTAGTACTAATGGGCAAGTCTAGGCATACGTCCATGGACTGCCTTTTGGCATTCGGCATGTTAGAAAAGGTTAATAAGCAGGGAACACATTCCACCTGGGGAAGTTTTGCTAGCTGCTGCATAATTTTGCACTTATTTTTAAAAATGTTGTTGAGGCTTGGCTCTGTTTTGTGCTCCTGAGAGACTGAGGATAGCACTAATTCGAACTGTCTGGCAAAAGCCAGAGTCATGTAGAGCATTAGTGTTCACTTGAAAGGTATTCGAAGAAGGCATTTTCTAATGCCTAAAACCACTATGTAGGAGATGATGAAACGCTACCTTATAATTAAGTCAGCAAGAATCAAAAGCTCTGTTTGTTAACTACAGTCTTCTGTTTTTGAATGAATAAATTGTCCCTTTTCAGCACAAAATAATCTACTTCACCAAAACTGACACCTGTCATAGCCAAGCATTCTTTAAATACTGCAATTAATGTCATACACTCACTTTGCCATGACTTGCCTGAACTTAGGTTATTATGTGTGAGAGTATTAAGTTGAAGGGTTCAGACAAAGTTTTAAAAATTTATATTTTAATTTTTTTTAATGTAGTATGGCCAGATTTGAAATCATACTAAAGGGGTGTTCAGACCCGGAACAATATTATTTTCTACAGTTTGTGAAGCATTCACTTACAAATAATTGAGTTTTCATTAAAAGTCAACTTTTGTTTTCAGTTTCAGAACTGAAATTTCTTACTGATTGTGAGTAGGTTCTTTCGCTGACTCTAATATTTAGGTATGCAGAATTCTGCAAGTTGAATATGGGTATTTAACACATTTAATACTGTATTTAACTTAAGCCAAATTCAGCCATACAAACTCAGTCCCCAGCAACTCTCCCTCAATTAGAGGAAAGGAATTTTTAAAAGGTAAAAGTTGAAAACGAGGTGGGGAGAAAGGGAGGGGAGACAGTAGCAGGCCAAGAAAATTCAGAAAGATGGAAAACAGAAGGAAGAATAGCAGAAAATGACAGGAGATGAGAAGCTACACTGGGATGAAAATGATTTGAAAAGGTAACAGTTTGCCCTGTAAACCCAGAAAGGCTCAGGACTCAGAGGCCCAAGTCCTATATAGGAGGAAAAGGGGGGCTAAAAATGAGAACTAGTTTTAAGTCTAGAGAGGCAGTGGTGAGACCTCCAGGGTCCTTTCCTATCTCATGTAGTCTTTCCTGCCTCATGACTACCTTCTTGCAAGCAAGAGATTAGAGGTGTGTTCTCTGGAAAAACCAAACTTGATAAGTTCTGGACTTGGGAACACCATGCACAACTGGGTTAATGATGAGACTGAAAACAGTACAGAAAAAGTAAAACTCTGCACACTTAACTGGGATTTCCCTGGACCAGGCAGCCAGGGTTATAAGTACTTTCCTGGGTATCACAATGGCAAATTTTTCTCTAGAGAAACTAGAGAGCTGCTGGGTTTTTTTTTTTTTTTTTAGAACTCCAGTTTACTAAGAAGTTGGACTTACTAATTAAAAATTTTTTTTCATATTCAGTGAAGTATAATTTAAATATACTAAAATTTCCCTATTTTAAGCCTACAGGTTGATTAGTTTTGGTCACTGTTCATTTGGTTATACATTTGTATAACCACCACCACAGTGAGGATACAGAACAGTTCCCTCATCCTATAAAGTTTGCTCATGTCCTTTCGAAGTCGACCCCCTCCCCTGACCACTGGTACCAGGCAACCACTGATCTGTTTTTCTACCACTACCATTTTGCCTTTTGTAGGGTTTCCTATAAATGAAATCATATATTGTGTAGTCTGTAGTCTTTTTTACCCATTTTCCCCATTTTTATTGAGAAATAATTGGCATACATCACTGTATAGGTTTAACGCTACAGCATGATCGTTTGAATTACATATACTGTGAAATGATGACCACAATAGGTTTAGTTAACATCCACCATCTCATATAAATAAAAAGAAAAAAAATTTTCTCCTTGTGATGAGATTTTTTCTTTTATTTTATAAATTTATTTATTTATTTTTGGCTGCATTGTGTCTTCGTTGCTACGTGCAGGCTTTCTCTAGTTGCGGTGAGCGGGCTTCTCATTGCCGTGGCTTCTCTTGTTGTGGAGCACAGGCTCTAGGCGCACAGGCTTCAGTAGTTGTGGCACTCAGGCTTAGTAATTGTGGCTCGCGGGCTCTAGAGCGCAGGCTCAGTAGTTGTGGCACATGGGCTTAGCTGCTCCATGGCATGTGGGATCTTCCTGGACCAGGGCTTGAACCTGTGTCCCCTGCATTGGCAGGCAGATTCTTAACCACTGTGCCACCAGGGAAGTCCCTTATGATGAGATTTATCTGACTTTTTTCATTGATCATGATTTTAAGACTCATCCATATTGTTGTGTATATTAACATTTCATTCCTTTTGCTTGCTGAGTAGTATTCCATTGCATGCATGTACCAGAATTTGTTCATCTGTTCACCAGCTGATGGACAATTGGTTTGTTTTTCATGCTACTCCTTTATAGTCGCACCCATTCCCCTCCCCCACTATCTCCAAACCCTCACAACCAATAATTTATTCTGTATCTCTATAATCTTGTCATTTTGAGAATGTTATATAAATGGAATCATACAGTATGGGACCACTGGAGATTGCGTTTTCTTCACTCAACATCATGCTCTTGAGATCCATTCAAATTGTCGCTTGTATCAGCAGCTCACCCCTTTTCATTGCTGAGTAGTGTTCCATGGTATGGATGAACCAGTTTGTTTAGCCATTTACCTGTTTCAGGACATTTTGTCCCCTCCCTCCTGCAATTTCTGGCTATTATAAATACAACTTCTATGACAATACTTTCATATTTGAACCAAGTTTCTTATAAAAAGCATACTGTTACGTCATGTTTTATTTAGACCATTTCCATTTTTAATGCAATTATTGGTATGTTAGGGCTGAAGTCTGTCATTTTACTTTTTGTCTTCAGTTTGTTCTATTTCTTTTTCTTTCTGTTTTCTTTTCCCTGCCTTCTGTGGATTACCTGAACATTTTTTAGAATTTTATTTTGATTTATCTATAGTGTTTTTGAGTGTATGTCTTTATGTAGCTTTTTTAGTGGTCGTTCTGGGTATTACATTACATATCTTGTTACTGTCGACTGGTGTTGACATTTTAGTGAAGTGTAGAAACCTTACTTCCCTTTACATCCCTTTGTGCTCCCCCACTTATAATTGTCTTAACTATTTCCTCTACATATATTGAGAACATCAAAAACTGTTATAATTTTTGCTTCAACCATCAATTTAGAAAACTGAAGAGGAGGAGAAAAGTCTATTGTATTTATCCATATTTTACTTTCTGTTGTTCTTTATTCCTTCCTGATATCCCAAGATTCCTTCTTTTATCATTTATTTTCTGCTTGAATAATTTCCTTTAGCCATTTACATCTATGATCCATTTCAGGTAAATTTCTGTGAATGATGTAAGGGTCAGGGTTCATACTTTTTTATATAGATATACAGTTATTCCAATACCATTTGTTGAAAAGTTTCCTTTCCCCATGTCTCATTTTATAATTGTTTTCTGTGGGGGAAGTTGTCATTAGAGTTTTAATCCCTCATTTGTGGAAACAGCAGTTAAACTTACTTCCTTTAAACTTTATTTCACCCTTTGAAATCTGAGGATGTTATATGAAAAATATTATATGAAAAAGGGACAGTTACAAACTTTTATTTCAGCCATAAAAAAGGTTTAAGTTAATTTTAGGATAAAAATATGTGAAACCAAAAATATGGATATTTTCAAATGCCTATGGATGATATCTTAAAATAATCAGTAAAGAAGTTTGTAAACAAGTGTCCTATTCTCAGTTTAATTCTTTTAAAAAAGTTGACATGGGAATTCCCTGGCAGTCCAGTGGTTAGGACTCCATCCGTGCCTTCACTACCAAGGGCCTGGGTTCAATCCCTGGTCAGGAAACTAAGAACCTGCAAACAAAGCAGTGTGGCCAAAAAAAAAAAAAAAAAAAAAAAAAAAGTTGACATGGATTCAGTTTAATTCTTATTAAAAAAAGTCTACATGGGTGACTTTACCTGCCAGTCCTCTCATTCCCCACTGTTTTGATTACTGCAGCTTTGTAGTATTGTCTGAAGTCTGGGACAATTATGCCTCCTGCTTTGTTTTTTTTTCCTCAGAATTGCTTTGGCAATTCTGGGTCTTTTATGGTTCCATATAAATTTTTGGATCATTCTAGTTGTGTGAAAAATGTCATGGGTAATTTGATAGGGATTGCATAAATCTGTAGGTTGCTTTGGGTAGTATTGCCATTTTAACAATATTAATTCTTCCAACCCAAGAGCATGGGATATCTTTCCATTTCTTTGAGCCCTCCTTAATTTCCTTTATTAATGTTTTATAGTTCTCAGTGTAAAAGTCTTTCACCTCCTTGGTCAAGTTTATTCCTAGGTTTTTTTTTTTTTTTTTGGTGCAATTTTAAATGGTGCAATTTTAAAAGGTACTTTTTTTTTTTTTTTTACATTCCCTTTCTATTTCATAGTTAGTGTAAAGAAATACAACTGATTTCTGAATGTTAATCTTGTATCCTACTACTTTGCTGAATTCATTTATTAGATCTAGTAGTTTTTGTGTGGAATCCTTAGGGTTTTCTATATATAGTATCATGTCATCCACATATGGTGACAATTTTACCTCTTCCCATCTAATTTGAATATGTTTTATTTCTTTTTCTTGTCTGATTGCTGTGGCTAGGACTTCCAATAATATGTTGAATAGAAGGGGTGAGAGTGGGCATCCTTGTTCCAGATTTTAGTAGGAAGGCTTTCAGCTTTTCACCATTGAGTATTACATTGGCTGTGGGTTTGTCATAAATACCTTTCATTATGTTGAGATATGTTCCCTGTGTACCCACTTTGGTAAGAGTTTTTATCATGAATGGATGTTGAATTTTGTCAAATGCCTTTTCTGCATCCATTGAGATGATCATGTGGTTTTTGACTTTTCTTAATGTTGTGTATTACACTGATTGATTTGCATATGTTGAACCATCCTTGTGAATGTGTGATGAACCTCACTTGGTTGTGGTGTATGATCTTTTTTATGTGTTGTTGGATTTGGTTTCCTAATATTTTGTTGAGAATTTTTGCATCTATATTCATCAAAGATATTGGCCTGTAATTTTCTTTTTTGGTGGGATCTTTGGTTTTGGTATCAGGGTGATGGTGGCATCACAGAATGTCTTTGGGAGTGTTCCCTTCTCTTCAGTCTTTTGGAAGAGTTTGAGAAGAATCCGTATGAGTTCTCCTTTGTATGTTTGGTAGAATTTGCCTGTGAAGCTATCTGGTCCTGGCCTTTTGTTTGCAGGGAGATTTTTTAAATTACAGATTCTGTTTCACTTCTAGTGATCAGTCTGTTCAAATTATCTATTTCTTCTTGATTCAATTTAGGTGGGCTGTATGTTTCTATAAAGTTGTCCATTTCTTCTAGGTTGTCAAATTTGTTGGCATATAATTGTTCATAGAATTCTCTTATGTTTTTTTGTATTTCTGTGGTATCAGTTGAGATTTCTCCTTTTTTATTTCTTTTTTCTCTTTGGGTTCTCTCTCTCTTCTTCTTGGTGAGCCTGGCCAGGTTTGTCAATTTTATTTACCCTTTAAAAGAACCAGCTCTTGGTTTGATTTTTTCTGTGTGTTTTTTTTTAATCCCTATATGTTCTTTAAGTGTGAACACCACATTATGAAGATTGTGATTTTAATTTTTAAAGATATCCACTTTTATACGCCAAAGACATTAAAAGCAAGTCAACTGCTTCATCTGGTATTCAACTGCATAAAGAGTGATTTTTTTTTCTTTTTATAAATTTATTTATTTTTGGCTGTGTTGGGTCTTCATTGCTGTGCACGGGCTTTCTCTAGTTGCAGCGAGTGGGGGGCTACTCTTTGGTATGGTGCTTGGGCTTCTCATTGCAGTGGCTTCTCTCGTTGTGGAGCATGGGCTCTAGGCGTGAGGGCTTCAGTAGTTATGGCACATGGGCTCAGTAGTTGTGGCTCACGGGCTCTAGAGCACAGGCTCAGTAGTTGTGGCGCACGGGCTTAGTTGCTCTGCGGCATGTGGGATCTTCCTGGACTACTACTTCTTCCAGGGATCGAACCCATGTCCCCTGAACTGGCAGGCGGATTCTCCACCACTGTGCCACCAGGGAAGCCCAAGAGTGATATTATTTCAATGCAGGGGTAAAATTGGTTGAGTGTACTTATTAAGACAACAGAGGCATCCAGTGAGGAGCCTTAAGAACCTTTCAAGTGAAATTTTGACATTATTATATTCAAATTGGACATGAGGAAGAGTAATTCTTTAAGAACTGTAGAGCCACTGAAAGTTTTTGTTTGTCTGCTTTAAAGGTTTTTTGTAAAAGAGAGTAACAGCTTCATATCTGAGCATTCAGAAGATGTTATTAGCAACTCAGGACACCCTAGATGGTCTTGATGAAGGGTGGTGAGAGCCTCAACAAGGCTGAACCAGGTGGTCATTCAAATTTTCATTTATACATATTTATTGAGGGTCTACTACATTCCAGAGACTAAAATTATAATTGCATTAGATATTAGGGATATGAAGGTTAATATAACATAGACCCTTCTCCCAAGAATTCTCAGTCTAAGTAGAAGGCAACAGACACGTACAAATAGATAGATGCTAGTGTACAGATGCTACCGAAGAAGTCTGTACACGGTTCATAAGAATACAAATGAAGGGGCCAGGAAAAGGTTCAAAGATTACTTAGAATCATGGAATAAAATATAGTGCTGAGAACAGTGCCTGGTGCATAGTAAGCGGTCAAGAAATATCAGTAATGATGACTGCAGATGGTAGTGGGATATAGGCATGAAGGCAGGAAATAGCCTGTGCATAGCATAATAAGACAATGTGCAGGATAAGAAGTGCTTTCATGAAGAACTTGTAGGCGTTCAGCTATCCAGAAGTGAGAAAAAATGCTTGCTCCTCCCCTTTAGTCTCAGTTAAGCTTTCTGTTTCAGAGACAATGGGCTTCAAACTTCTCCCTCATGTACTTGTCGAAAGATGTCTGAATAAAAAAGCTAATATTCAAACAGGAAGCAAATATATAATTTGCTGCAAAGAGTTTAAAAGTATAAGCTCAACCTTGTGACCAGCTTCTCCAGATACTACTCAAATCAACTAAAATTATTCAATAGGTCTTTCTTTTCTTTAAGAAGCTGATGGGAGCAATCAAAAACATAACCTCCAGTGTTTGTGTATGTAGGGGATGGGGTCGATGGAAAAGTCACTGCTAATGGGTATGGAGTTTGTTTTGGGGTGATAAAATAATCAGAAATTGCTTGTGGTAATTGCACAACTCTGAATATACTAAAAACTACTGAATTATACACTCTAAATACATTTTTTAAAAAATTATGAAGTGAATTGATAAAGCTGATCAAGTGATTAATGGAATAAAAAACAAAACATAACCATACATAAGATGATCTAGTTCCAGTACTGGTTCCTAAAAACATTTTTACTTTTCTTTCCAACAGACACTTGAGGCCAATGTATTTCAATTTCAAAGAGGATCACTGTTCTGACAAATATGTTTGACATGCCAGAACCCATTCACTGTTGTGGTGCAGACGAAACAGGCTATAAGTGTCAACCTTACTTTTTCTAGGCCATTTTAGCCACTGGTGCCAATGCCTTCAACTTTTAAACCCAGTGCCATCCAATTCTCAAGCCCAATACTGACCAAGGCCTGAGATGAAGGTAAGAGGGAGCCCAGAGCATTCACATCTCCCCCACTCCCAGCTCCTACTGGGTTTGACTGGATTATATACCTGGGTTTCTGTCTGGTCTCTTTTTTAAAAAATAAATTTATTTTATTTATTTATTTTTGGCTGCGTTGGGTCTTCGTTGCTGCATGTGGGCTTTCTCTAGTTGCGGTGAGCGGGGGCTACTCTTCATTGCGGTGTGCAGGCTTCTCATTGCGGTGGCTTCTCTTGTTGCGGAGCACGGGCTCTAGGTGCACGGGCTTCAGTAGTTGTGGCGCACGGGCTTAGTTGCTCCGCGGCATGTGGAATCTTCCCGGACCAGGGATGGAACCCGTGTCCCCTGCCTTGGCAGGCAGATTCTTAACCACTGCGCCACCAGGGAAGCCCTCTGTCTGGTCTCTTGATTAGCCCTAATTATGCCACCCAGTAGAACTGAGCCATTGTTCTCAACCTCAGAGGCTTGCCTGGTCGGGCCCTGATTCTTTCTCTAGGGGTTTAGCTCTACCTCCTATATTTTCAGGCATAAAGTAGGGTCCTCCCCAAATGGGAAGACCACGTGCTGGATTTCAGGCTTGGCCAACACCTAGAGAGTTTTACTGTTCTACACTAGATCAAACCTTCTTCGAGAACAAGCCAAGTTTGCTCCGTTACATTAGATGGTAATTTAGAGTGCTGCCCACTTCACTTGGGAGCCAGCTCGATAGCCAGCTCAGCTAGCCTAGTTTCAGAAACCAACTAGTTTTTTCTTTTCCATTTCCAGGAAGCTACTGCTGAGATTTTAGCAAGTCTTACGGCTGAGTCCATCAGAGCTGTGACATAAAGGTACCTGGCACAGCAATGCAATGCTCAGTAAATGCTAGGTCTTTTCTTTCTCTCGTATCAAGTCGATTTAAGCTTGCTCTACTTACCTGGTGTACACAATCTAAGAACTGTAGGAAGACTGGAGTGAAACCACTGCCCTGACAGCTGAGGGTCAAGCTGCTCCGCTGACTGAATTTATGACCAAAAGAGAGCCACTCTTTTTCGACCAGCATCCGGAAGCCTTCAAGTGTCCTATAAAAGGGGTCACTGAGTAACTGAACCAGGGAGGTCACCTAGGGTACAAGCAGGTTGGATACTTCATTACTTTCAGTCCTGAAAAATTCCTGCTTCTAAGACAAAGCACTTCCTTTTGATGACTGACAGCTAATTAACAAGCAAAGTTACCTGGATGGCAAATTTGTTCACTAACTGCTCCAGGACAGCTAAGTGAATTAATTCTACAAACTTTCCATTAAAAACTGAGACTCAAATTCATTTTGGCTACATTTTCCTTCAGAGGAGAATTAAGAATTTAATCCTTGCCTGGCCAGTTTGCTGACTGTGGCCTTCTTCTAGGTTAATTAATAAGGTCAGAGGATCAGTTCAAACCTACATCTACTTTTTGGCAGATGTAGATTAATGTTTTACTGTAGATTATACTCGTACTTTTCCTTTTCACTCTGGAGTGAGTAAAGAAGGGGCTTACAGAGAACCAGAGAAAGGACTGACAAAACATGGGAAGGATGGTCCATGTCCTACACTGCTGGTCATGCTTGCATGATGCTTCTGTGGTGTGGGAGCCTGATGCCCTGAGCCAGAGCTCCAGGCTCTGTAGGGCCTGGAAACTCACGGCACAGAGCTTTTTGATGGATACCAGGTGGTGTTTAACAGAGGACTTTCTCTGTCCATAAACACATTAGTCATTATACAAAAGATTCATCTGCAGAATTTTAAAATAACTGAATTAAAATACAAATATAAAATTAAATATCTGAAAATATGTTTTAATAATTTACTTGTGCAGTGATGTCCCAGCCTTCTTCCAAACACACCAAAACTGAGGAACCATTCTCAAGTACTTCTGATACAACCACAGCAAGCTGCAATATCCTGTGAAGCTAAGAGTTAAGAAAGGAGGCCACAATTAGACCAAGTGCTTTCTGAGCACCAAGAACAGACAGACTTGCTATCAACCTTAGATAATCAAACAAGTTAGGGATTAAAATATTTGGACAAAAGAATCATATGAATTTTAAATACTTAAAGTTCTTTGTCAAAATCAAGATTAAACAATGACACATTTTAAAACAATGTGTTCAAGTGATACTTAATGAAATAAACTGACCGTACAAGATTCCCCTCAAAGCAGAAGAGCTATAATTCTTTCCAGTGGAAAAGAGTGAGGCTCTATGTGGCCCTCGCAACATAGTTATTAGATTTAAAATTTGTTCTTATGTGATATAGTGAGTTCTATTTCCGACGGCTACACAACTTTGTAAATATACTAAAAAGTACTGAATTGTATACTTTTTTTCATTTAAAAAACCTCTAATATTAGAGAAAATATACCTACAAAAAAATCTCAGGAGAAAGAAAAATATTACAAAATATATATAATGCATCTCCCCAGAGAAATTACAAAAGATATTGCTTCTATCAAATGTGAATTCTATACTAAAGTATTTGTACTGTGTATTAAATGGGAAGAAAACTTTTATTTGTGCTCAGCTTTTTAAGCCAAGACAACTGACTCCAAGTCCCTAATGAACAATTAGGGTGTGAGCAAAGCACATAGATTTCAAAACTAAATGTGTAACATTCTGGTTTAAAAAAATTTTAAACATTACTTGACATAACTTGTAGAATGAATCCAACTCTGAACTAAAACAAAACACTCCCACCCCCATATTTTAAACAGAGGTAGGCTATTATTTTTTTAAATTATTTTTTTAACGTCTTTACTGGAGTATGATTGCTTTACAATGGTGTGTTAGTTTCTGCTTTATAACGAAGTGAATCAGCTATACATATACATACATCCCCATATCTCTTCCCTCTTGCGTCTCCCTCCCACCCTCCCTATCCCACCCCTCTAGGTGGTCACAGAGCACCGAGCTGATCTCCCTGTGCTATGCAGCTGCTTCCTACTAGCTATCTGTTTTACATTTGGTAGTGTATATAAGTCCAAGTCACTCTCTCAGTTCATCCCAGAGCTAGGCTATTTTAAACACAGGAACAAGGCACATGTCCTCTTCAAGAATGGGAAGGTCCTCATTCACTGTTCCTATAACACAACTATTACCAGGCCTGAATTCTCTTGGGCTTAGCATGTGCTCCGAGTTAACTTTTAAACTGCCAATATCCCAAGTGGGGCAACGTTTTCCATTGTTTTTAGTCACTAACTTCTGATATGAATCCACTTTGAAGTAAGGAGTAGAACACAGAATAGGAGAAACATAGATGGATAGGTTGAGTGGTAGGAACACTTTGGGGCTGGGGCTTATAACTTAGGGACAGCAGGGGGTATTGATCAGCTCCTTCCATGGGTACTCAAAGTATCCTGAATTGCCTTAACAGTAATTAACACAGCCTCATATAATAGCTAATTGTATATGTGGCTGTTTTCCTAGAGTTTAAGTACCCTTGAGAATTGTCACTGCCCTGGGTACTTACATCATTTCCTGGCTTTTTTTTTCTTTTTAGTCCAATGTACTGTGGGAAACAACCCTTTTTCCTCCTCAAGAGAAGCAGGAGGAAAAAAAAAAAGGCGGGAGGCTTGGAGGTCAATGTGGACAGGGGATAGAGGGGCTGTGTGCTCCTACAAGGGGGGAAGGAATAATGGACATAGCACCAGGGGCCTAAAGACAAGGCTGAAGGCTGTATTGCAGAGAGGCTCTTGGCCAAATATCTGCATCAGTGTCTAAAACATGCATGTCATAAACACCTTTCTTTCTGTGGTTTGGAAGAAATGTGGGTTAGGTGTGCTGGCATAACTATTTCTCCTTAATTTCTCAATAAGCGTTCAATTAAAAACATCCCAAGCTTGACTTAGCTGAAAGAAGGATATGTGGTTTTTCCTAAACCTTAGGTAGGCTTCAGGGCAACCAATGTGCCTTTGTTGGGCTGGCTTGGGAGTGAAGCCACAGTCCAGAGACACAGAACAGGCAGAGACAAATAGAAAGTGAGAAAGTAAGAGGAAAAGCCCCTTGGAGTCACCTAGCAATCACATCCTGTCCTGGATCCTCACTCTGTTAGTAACAGAGCAGGAGCCCTATACATACATGTTGTTTAAATTTGTTGTATATCAAAAAGTTTCCATCTAAAAATAATAATCTCCTTCTTAGCATCCTATGGAGACCAAGCAAGTTTCAACAACAGAGAGAAAAACCCAGGCATGGAGAATTCTACCCCTTCATTTCCTGTATCACATGGTTCCCTGGAACTGAAAGCCCTTTACAGAGGGCACACAATCAAGGGAGAATGTCAGGTAGTGGGGAACATAATATTTTTTTCCTCAAATATCAATTCTGTATACCCTTGGGCCTCTCTTTTCTTGAGTTATAAGATAAGCTGCTCCAGACATTACCTGTGGGAACCACTCAGAGTCTCCCAGGGCTCTCAGGAAGGTCACTTCTGAGTCAGTAGGGATGGTGCTTGGGACACAAGCTCTCATCAGTTTTTTAAAACTGGCTTTCACTTGTCGGATGTCATGAAATTCAACAGGAACAAACTCACAATTTAAAGCAAATTCTAACTTGAAGTTCTGTGGATGAAGATGCAGAGAGAATTAGGCAGACGACGTGTTATAGGTAAAAAAAAACAATGTTTTCAACAGGGTAATGCTTAGTGATATACAGTTAGTTGAGGCCAAAGAGCTGCAGGGGCTGCAGTGGATCAAGAAAGTCAATCATTTTTCGCTAATGTGTCAGTATTGCTGGAAAGAGCCATTCAGTAAAGTCTAGTGGTTTGACTTAGCTTGCTGTCATTCTGAGAACTTGAAGAGGCTACTAGTAGACTGGAACCTGATGGAGCTTATAGGACCAAATATAAGCTACTTACAAGGCCATGAACCTGGAGGTCTAAGGAGGAACCAATGACGCCTGACAGCATGATTAATCTAAAACTGTAAACTAAGTCTCCCCAAGATGTGAATTATAATTAAAAGGTAATATGCTGTTGAGGTTCCAGAGCTCTACAAATTAAAGTTTATAGACATACACATTTGTTTCTTATTATGCAAGTAAAACATAGTCATTGTGAAAATGAAAAAAAAAAGCAGAGATAAACACTGAGAAGAATATAAAAATCACTATCTCACTGCCCTACGACTACTAATATTGTATTCTTTTAAAGCCAATAATAAAAAAATACATATACAGTAAAACATGAAAGGCTTTGTTGATTTCTAACTTTTGGACAATTTTTCACTCAGTATGACACATATATCAATCTTTGTTTCAGTATTTTTATCATTTATATTTTTAATCCATATGGAATTTTTTCTATGTGAGTTCGCAATTTTAACTAAAGAATGCTAAATTGGTGGCCCATTGAAATAGTTTATTCTGATAATCTAGTTGCCTACTTCTGAAGACGATTTAAAAGTTCTCTAACTTCTTACGCCAAAGAAAGAATGAATTAATTTTCTCATGTTCTTTTCACTTTCTTCACATTCTGCCCAAATTACTCTACTGGATCATCTGCTTTTCTAAGAGTAAACTGCTTTTTGGAGATTGGCTGTACAATAATATGAATGTACTTAGTTAGCACTGCTGAACTGTACATGTTAAGATGGTAAATTTTATGTTATTTGTATTTTACCACAATTAAAAAAAATTGCTGCCAAAGACTTACATATTGGGTCTGTTTCATGTTTTATATTGGTTACTTTATTTTTTAAAGGCCTATTAAAATTTTAAAATAAAAAGTAAAAACCCCCAAGTTGTTTTTCTTAAACAGCATTACCAATGTATATTAAGGAAAAAAAAAGTTTCTTTGTCTTAGTAATTCCACTTTTAGGAAGCTAGCCTAAAGAAATAATCTAAAATGTACGAAAAAATCCTCTAGTGGAGTGTATCTCCAATAAAAAATAAAAATAAAAAGCTATATGCTTGAAAATGTGACTGCAATTTTACATATAGATGATAAAGAAAGAAACCGAAACATCCAACAAAACAGAAAGTTATGGGACTTCCCTGGTGGTCCAGTGGTAAAGAATCCACCTTCCAATGCAGGGGACGCGGGATGATCCCTGGTAGGGGAACTAAGATCCCACATGCTGCGGGGCAACTAAGCCCGCGCGCCACAACTATTGAGCCTGTGCACCTCAACTAGAGAGGCTGCGTGCCACAAACTACAGAACCTATGTGCTCTGGAGCCCGCGTGCCACAACTACAGAGCCCATGCGCTCTGGAGCCCACGCGCCACAACTAGAGAGAGAAAACCCACACGTCACAACTAGAGAGAAGCCCGCGTGCCACGCCAAAAAGATCCCTCATGCTGCAATGAAGATCCCACATGCCATGATGAAGACCAGACACAGCCGAAAAATAAAAATAAATAAAAAGAAAATAAATATTAAAAAACGGACTGAATGTTTAAAAAAAAAGTTATGCAGTGATTAAAATAAATATGAAATGTATTACACAACATGGAAAGATGGCTTGAGATAAAGAACTTAGCACTATGAGAACATGAGTTCTTTTCTGTTAGTTTTTTTTTAATCTTTTTTTGCTTTAAACGTTCTATGCAATTCAAAACATATTATTACAATCCAGATATATTTACCAAGACATTTAGACATTTATATTCCTGAGTATAGTTCACTGTGCTATACAGTAGGCCCTTGTTGGTTATCTACTTTATTTTTTAAAATTTTCATTGGAAAATTGACTTACAGTGTCGTGTCATATTGGTTTTTTTTAAAACATATAAAAAATAGTTTACTTTTCAGAAAAACTAGATTCCTTTCCATTTCCCAACCATACTTGAGCTAGGTATACCTACCTTATAAAGCAGGAGTTATCAACCATCGTGTTCGACACACTGTTAAGATTATGAAGAATTTGTTACTAAGTATAAGATATTAAAGTATGTGAATTAAAAAAGGTAAATAAGGGCAATTCCAGATTGTTTAGAATGAGTCACTCTCACTTATTTACTTTCCTATGTTTCCTTTGTTGGGATAAAAAGGTGTGGAGCTGCAACTAGGCAGCGCTGTGCTGGCTAGACTGTGGCACACGTCAGACAGATATGCACCCATACCCTACAGACACAGTTGAATTAATAAAAAGCAAAATGTGAAGGAATATACAAAAATCCTAATAACTATTGTGCCAGAAATTATGTTTGGAATTATGTTTTTAAAATACAGTATTTTATTGATGAAAGAAAGAGAGAAAGGAGGGAGGGAGAGAGGGAGGAAAGGAGGAAGGGTCCCAATTGGTCAGTCTTTCTTACTCATATATGCATGATCACACAGCTTATCTGAGGACTGATGTGCAAAGGGAATAGCAGAGGTGAGCATTCAGGAGACAAACCTTGGGGAGTGACTCAGATCATAAATAAGAGGTGTGCTGAAGTGGGCAAAGTCTGTGCTCTGGGAAAGACACTGGTGCCAAGGAGGCTGTGCAGGCATCCCTGGACTACTGTTGAAAAATGTCCCAACTATTTTCTGGATATAAAATTATCTGCTGTATCAGAAGACACGTGTGCATATTTAAAAATTGAGCGTTACCCAGCAGTTTCATTCCCTCTACCCTAAAGCTTGGTGACTAAGTGACTGCAGTAGTCCAGGCAGTGGGAGAAGAGCTAGCAAAGCCAGACTGCCACTGAAGAGCTGACTCAGTCACTGGCATCCTGAGGACCAAGCATGTGGGATCCTGCTCACAGCCTCCATTTTACAGTTCAGCTGAACATCTGTCTAGATTGTCCAGTGCTCACTGGGGCACTGGACTAAACTTTGAGGGGATTTCTGAATTAACAAATACTTTTAGGGACTTCCCTGGTGGTCCAGTGCCTAAGAATCCGTCTTCCAATACAGGGGACGCGGGTTCGATCCCTGATCACAGAACTAAGAGCTCACATGCTGCAGGGCAACTAAGTCTGCGCACTGCTACTACTGAGCCCGCACGCCACAACTAGAGAAGCCCGTGCGCCACAACGAAAAGCCCGCGTACCGCAATGAAGACCCAGCACAGTCAAAATAAAAAACAAAAACAACCCCCCCCCAAAAACCCCAAATACTTTTATTTCCCACACACCTGTCAGTAGTAATGAAATTTATTCTGTAATGTGTGAACTGCAAAAACATTAAACCCCAAGGAATTATTGTTGCTTTTGGAGATAGAGACTATCTTTACAATTTATGGGACTTGAGCATAGTGAAGCTCTTTAACATAATAATTTAAAAGTAAGAATAAAGGGGCTTCCCTGGTGGCGCAGTGATTAAGAATCCGCCTGTCAATGCAGCAGACACTGGTTTGAGCCCTGGTCCGGGAAGATCCCACATGCCGCAGAGCAACTAAGCCCGTGCACCACAACTACTGAGCCTGTGCTCTAGAGCCTGTGAGCCACAACTACTGAAGCCTGTGCGCCTAAAGCCTGTGCTCCGCAACAAGGGAAGCCACCGCATTGAGAAGCCTGTGCACCGCAATAAAGAGTAGCCCCCACTCGTCTCAACTAGAAAAAGCCCGTGCAGCAACGATGACCCAATGCAGCCCAAAAAAAAAAGTAAGAATAAAGTTGATTACCAGCTAATATCTTACATTTTCTGACATGTCTTAGGACGTGTCACTCTATATAGTCTTGAGAACCCTTAAAGAATGTAACTTAAGAAGTGTAGCCTTGGCCTTCCCTTGCCTCCATATGCAGTGCCATGCTCTTCTTTCCACTCTTCCTTCCTGCAGCTTTATCAATAGGTTTACAAGAACAAAAACATCTGTTTTGCCATGGGCACAGACTCCTATGGAAGCTGAACTAAGACAGTGGAAAAACACAGCCTGGATAAGCCTTATTTTTTTAATGTACACTCCCTAATATTCATGATATTTATGCTGATTTTAAAAATGATTATGAATAAGCACTTGTTTTCATGCCTAATAAATATGCATTGTGTGTATGCATGTGTATCTCTATCTATATAAGTACAGGTAGACATACATGTATACATACACATGAGCTAATTTTTTTAAAGATTATTAACTCCAGGTTAAGACTCCATGCAGCAAAAAAGAAAAAAAAATTTCTAGGAAAGCTGGTTTATGAAATAAGTTTTATACACTGCCTTCACGTATCCATGAAGTTTCTAAGTGAGAAAAAGAAATCTTACCCTTAGCTGCGACTTCTCACCAAATATATAAAGGGCTGCTTGGCGTTTCAAGAGCTGGTTTTGCAGGTAAGTGCTGTTACTGAAGGACGTCGAGTGATCCTTGCCTGCCAGCCGGGCGCCAACATCAACGAAGGATGTTGGAGAGCTGATCAGGCGAGCGCTAGAGCGAAGACTTGCCCAAACACCTTCACAAAAGTCAAAACAATTGAGTGAGATAATCTGATGTGAGAATGACACTGAATAGGGGAAAAGATGCATGCTCTGTGGGTACAGTTTTAGAGGTAACAGCAAATTAATTCATCTAAGTAATCATGTATCATATTGGTCATTTGTCATTTACTTTTGCATCATATAAGCATTATTAATATAGTATTTCAAAAATCATTTGGCTCAGAGGAACCTAATAAGTCACCCAAGTCAATTCTATTTTTGTATACTGATAAAAATTCAGTAATTATAAGTAAATACTGGTATCATAAATAGAGTGCACTGGCTCTAGGAAAGAAAAAATGTGGGCAGGATGCAATAATGAAGCCTAGGAAGGAGAACGTGGAGTAAATTTCTCAGGGCTTCAAAAAAGAAGGAACATTATTCTGCTTTAGTCAGTCAATTTAACCATAAAACCACATTAAGAAATAAATTAGAACTTTACTAAACCCACTAACATCTGAGAATTAATATTTGTGTATCATGCCAAAATAATGTAATTTTAAGTCAGTATAAGTTATATTTTAGTCTTTTTTCCCCCAGTATCCAGGAAAAACAGTGAGAAGTTATAAATTTAGTAATGTGCATTTCACTGAATCTTAGGAAGCTTTATTTAAAAGGTATAGTCAGAAGCAGATGTCTTCTAAGGGAAAGGTCAAGCTAAGCTACTGGAAGGATCTCATAAGTTGACCTTAATTATATTAATTAGAAAAATCAAGGATTTCTAATATGCAAGTGAGACTATCAAATATCAAATATCTAAACACAAAGGCATATAATAAGTCCCAAATTTGACAGAGCTCCTTACAAATGCCCACAGACTGTAGCGTTCAGGCTGGTGACGGAGTCACAGTGGTGCATAACACTGCCACTGCTTCCCTAAAGTGCATTCTCTAGATTTGGAAAGGCTCTTTGAGAAGCTTTAATCTTTGCCAAATGTTAAATCAAGCCATGTTTCTAGGTGACTACAAGTCATCATGATAATGTCACATCTGCTTCTCTTTATAAGCATCTATAGGGTCAGGAGACCAGTTCTCAAGAAAAGGTATTGTAAATTTCTGCTTAACATGGATGAAACTTTCTATTACAACCTATGAGTTTTCTTAGATGTTACAGCAAGTGTTAATTTTTCGGTAAATGGCATCACAGAGGAAATTCAGAATGTGGATGAGAATAAAGATAATTTGACAAACAAATGTGAAAAAAGTCACTTGTAACACATATGCTTTCATATGAAGATGGTTAAAAAGAGTGACACATCAGGACAGATAATACAGTACCTTGATAATGGACTCTTCCCTTAGCTGAAGATTTGGGATTTGACTGAGTAAAACATTTATCTCTGTACCCATGCACTGGTAGGCAAGATTAAAGAAGGAAGAAGGAATGAAATGTATATAGCAGCAAACATCAGAGCAAATGGAGTAAGAAAAGAACAGGTTAATTTTAAACATTAAGTTAATGATAGGGGAAAAATGTAAATATATTAAAAGCAGAAGATTTGATTAACAAAAAGCTGCACGGTCACACAAAAAGATGAACTGAGTGCCTGTTAAATGAAATTTCAGCACTTGTTTATAAATATTATAAGCACAATGAAATGGACAGCGCAGCAAAGAGTGCCACTAAAAAATTATACCAAATGGAATAAGCTTTTGGAGGTTGTCATTTGGTGAGAAACAGATTTTTATAATAAAATTAAGGAATTTGGGGAGGGGTGAATACACTGGCCCTAGTATTTAAGGAGGCTGACTGATTGGCAAATACGATGTGTTGTACAACATGTTTGTTCTTTGAGCAAGGCCATCATATCAGGAATGAACCTCTAACAACCATTTGGAATAACAAAGGGCATGTTTTTGCAGTAGAGCATTAAGCATTGCCACACTATCTTCTTTTTTTCCTCTTTTCATTTGGAAATTCCATTTATTTTCCATAAGCAGATAGATAGTTACAAGCAGCAAAAATTTATGACCCTGTGACAATACCCAATGCCACTAAAAATACAGCTTGTGATGGTTGACGTAATGACTTCTCCTAAAATCCCTATTTGCACCAAAATGATAGGCAGTATCAAAGATAATACTTTTGTAATTTGAGTAATATTGTTTTTTTCCAACAGAAAGAAAGTGCTTCGTGACTTATCGCAAACTTTACCTGGTAATAACAATAATGGTGAGCGGTAAGTTACAGTTATATTCTTTCCTGAGTAAAGGAACTGCTCAAATCACTTAAGGAAAATGATTCCGTACTTATTGAGGATTGAAAACATTAATGGCAGGATTATTAAGCTATCCATTTCAAAACTGCATAAAATATGACATAATTTGATAAAAGAAAAATCATCATAAGTGATTTTTCATTTCTGCCTCACTCCTTTGGAAGTAGGAAATGAAGGGCCTTGATGGCTTTAGTGGCCAAAGGAAGTCAGAAAGCTAAGGGTTCCAGAGGCACTGGCTGATTATACACAGAGAATGCTACTGCAAGACAGAACAAAGACCTGGAACAGCATGAAAAAGGCACAGGGACTCCTGTGTGCGAGCCAGCTACTCTCCTTTCTGCCAAGGTTTTAAGCTTTCCTATTGGAATATGGATCATTAAATGCTTACAGTGAAGCCTGAGTGGTTGGTTCCTGATTCTGAGATACTGTTCCCTAAATATATCATTTTCTTATGCTAGTCCCTTGGCCTAGAATGACTTCTCCCATTTCTTTACCTGACAAACTTCTTATTCCTTAAGATCCAGGAACGATGTAAACTCCTCTGAAAAGCATTCTTGACTGTCCTCCTAGAGTTGCAGACAGCTCTATCTGAACTCTGATCCCATTGCACTGTGATTACTTGCACATTTTATTCTACTTGATTGTGTACTCCAAAGGGCAGGGACCTAATCACATTTACTCTTATATCCATGCTGAGAGCCTGATATCTAGGTACTGCAAACATTTGTTGATTATTTTCTTTTTGAAAATTGATACATATGAGCTGTTGTAGTTCTCTACTATACCTTCAACTCAATTATTTGCCCTGAAAGAATGAAAAGGGTATTAATTAAAAAAAAATTAAGCACTTTCTCAAACAGAGCCTCATTAATGAAAAACTGCCAAGTGTTTATCACCTAGCAGAAAATCAGCAATGAGAAAACGGGCTGTACTGATATGGGGCCAGCAGGGCTTGGAGAACTGTAAGTCCATCTGGCAATCACGTTAACCAAAGGCATTACACTACTGCATTGGTGGCGAGGTCTGCTTAGCTTCCTGAGTGATTCCTAGGTGTCAAATACTTGTCCTGAGCATGTAACACCGACCTGGAGCGGTGTTTTTCCAGACTGCAGGGTCCTCCTTAGTGGTTTGTGAAATCATTTTAGAAGGTCAAACCAGTATTTTTAAGGAAGTGAAACAGATTAGAGTGGAAAATACTATGAGCACTGCATGTGGTATAGATGAATATTGTTTCATGAAACTTTCGCTATAGTCTATATACATTTTGCATTGTGACTTAGTACTACCTTTGTGATATAAAATGTATATGTATACATATAGATATAAAATGTATTTCTTACTGTGAGCCATGATCAAAAGAGTTTGAAAGTTACTGGTCTAGGCCTAAGACACATTCTCCTTTATCTGCTTGCCTTTGGCCAGTGAGAAGCAACCTGGCTTAAGGTAATTTACATACAAATGTAGACTTTCCTCCCATTTCAGTGGAGTATTATGCAACAATAATGACAACAACCTCAACAATAATAATGGAACTAACATTTATTGAGCTCCTATTAATAACGAGCCACTTACTAAGTTAAGTGCTTTACATATATTATTTCATTCATTCCCCATAACTATTCTAAAGCTAGAATACTTTTTATTATCTCCATTTTACAGATGAGGACACTGAAAATTACGAAGTTTCCTGAATTGCTTAATATCATACACTAAGTGGTAGGACTGCAGCTTGAATCTGAATGTAACTGAACCAAACTCTTTATGTCTTGTCACCTAAGCAACCATGTGACCCTGGATCTGTCCAGCAGGGTCTGGCTAAGGGGACTGTTTCAGGGAAGAAGTGATACAGTTCATCCCACCCATGGGAGTGCAGTGTTGTTCAGAGCATGAGCATTTCCTAAGCAATGGTATTGTTCTCTCTACTCTGTTCAGAACAAAGGAGAGAAGGAAAAGAGATGCTTGGGTTGGACGTGACGACAGGGTATATTGAATTTATGGATGTGACCTTATGCCTAGCACAGTGCATGAGGTATAAGCTATATTCAGTGAAGGCTGCACTGAAATGGACTGACCTAATCCTAGTCCCAATTATGCTCTTGGCTGCTAAGTGATCTTGGCTAAGTTACATCATCTCTCAAAGCCTCCTAAAGTACCTGTCCTGGAGGTTATTTCAAGGATAAAATAACACTGTAGAGGAACTTAAAGGGCTATGAAAACGTAAAGGATGAAAAATTTAAAAGCTGCCTCCATGTGGCTACTTCTCAAATATACCCAGGTATTTCATTTTTATATTTAAGAGGCTGATTTTCTCATGGCATTTTTCTATACAACAAGATAATTTATCCAAGTTGCAAATACTTGCATTTTCCCCATGGGGCATAAAAGCTATCGTAATTTTAAATGAAAAGCAATTCACATCTTCATTTTTTCTTAACTGGTTTTTGCGTCAAAAAGGTTGCTTCCCCTGGCTTAGGAACTCTTCAACGTGCATGCTGAACGCTAAGTGACCACCCTCACTGAAAAAGGGTGAAGGAGAAGGTGAAGGTCAGTCTAAACCCTGGCTCATCAGAGTGGGAAAGGCACACAGTGTAAATAACATAAGAAGGAAACCTGTAATTAAGATTCTATGACAATGAAAGGAATGGAAAAACAGTGAAAATACAGACGAGGAAAAAGGAGAAGGTTAGGAGGGAGATTTCGAGACAGGAGGCTCTTCCCACACAGGGTAAATGAGGAACTGCTGGAGAAGTGGTACCCAGCTCTCTGGAAGAATGAAGAGACTCTGTACTCGAGGGTGGGAACAAGGAAATGAACTAATGTCAGGGCATGCAGGTGTCTACATATAGTCTTGCCCTGGCCAATCTGAGTGTGCGTCTACCTGCCATGTTCATGTTAATAGGGAATCTTCTGAGAATTCCCAAACTTGCTTGCCCCAGTCCATTCCTGCTTCTCTATGTGAGAGGGATGATGCTATCAGAGGAGACAAAGGAAAGCAGCGCCAGGGATCACAGAAGAAGTTGAAGGTGCCAGGAAACAGCCGTATCTCATCTTCCAGTTAATCACTGGGACCTTGGGAGATTTGGAGGCTTTGGGAATGAAGAATTAAGAGATGGAGGAAAATAATAAGATTTGCGTTTCTGGATCCTAGCTTAAGATACCAGAATGAAGGGACCTGGTTAGGAGCAAAAAATTGTCATAAGGAAACACACTAAGTTTACAGGAATTTTCAGAAGAAAATATTTGGGAAGGGGGTCAGAAATAATAATTATGGCCTCATTATGCATAGAAAGGGTCATAAACAGATTAAATAGGAGATTTTAATCCTAAAATATAAATACAGCCTTCCAGGTACCTTTGAGAATAGCAAAGAATGGACTCATGACTAGAATGTAACCACTAGTGGGGAATCCCTTGTATAAAAAAGCCATGAGTCTGAGGCCAATATAAAAAAAGCAAAGATAATGTAGTTGAAACAGATTGGTGAATATCCTTGTGCCTTAGGTACCAACACAGAAGGAGAGACAGTTTTGTACCTAAAATTTATATTATGGGTCACCTGGCCCAATGGAGGAAGAGATAACATGTTGTTGATGAAGTTTACAAAGGCAAAACTCAAGAGCAGGGTGGGGATGGGAAGACTTCAGCTAACCAGACATATGCCAGAAGTTGCACCCTACTAAAAGTTAAAGGGAAAAGTTTCTGACGTGCCTGCTAATATAAGCTTTCAGATGGCAAATAAAGCAATAAGAACTGCAACGTCGAACCAAATTCTGACAGGAGTTCTTGGCAACAAAAATACCAGAAACCTTAGGAGAAAGTCACTGTACTATCTTTTAGTTCAGATTCACCAAGAAAGAAATGATGAAAAGAATGAAGTTTGTGTCTTCAACTTTAAAACAATAGTATTTTAAAAGTTCTGGAAAAAGTTACATATGACTGTTATGGGTTTAACTGTGTCCCTACCCCCTGTCAAATTTCTTATGATGTAGTCCTAACCCCCAGTACCTCAGAAAATGTGACCTTATTTGGAGATAGGGTCACTGCAGATGTAATTAGATGAGGTCACACTGGAGTGGGGTGGACCCCTAATTCAGCATGATTGGTGTCCTTATGAAAGGGGAAATGTGGAGACAGATGCACAGGGAAAATGTCATGTAAAGATGAAGGCAGCGATATGGCTGATGCTTCTACAAGCTAAGGAATGCCAAAAATTGCCAGCAAACCACCAGAAGCTAGGGGAAAGGCGTGGAACAGATTATTCCTCACGGCCCCCCAAGGGAGCCAACCCTGACAACACCTTCGTTTTGGACTTCTAGCCTCCGGAACTGTGAGACAAATGGTTGTTTAAGCCACACAGTTTGTGGCACTTTGTTACAGTAGCCCTAGCAAACTAATACAATGACCTTAAGGCCTGATTAGGAAGATACTTGAAGAAGGGTGAAAGCTCTTAGGAAATTCTGCCATCATAGAAAGTTCTGATGAGGTAGGGAAAAAAGTATCTAAAGAATCAGTATGGCTGCCAGGAGATGTGCACAGCAATCTTGGTTTTCAAAAGGAAAAAAAGTGAATTTTGTAAAATAGAGTCTTTATGTTGATTCTGAACCACTGTCTCTTACTCCTCAAACTAGCACTTCAGAGAACAGGAGTAAAGATAACAGGCACTGGAGGCACAGCCTTTGAGTCTGGAATCATGTCTCCCTAACTGTCTATGCTTCTGTGCTCAGCCTTTCTGCACTGCAAACTTGAAGCATCATGGAATGCTGCCAGAGCTGAGTCACCATTTAGATATGTTCCCCTCCTCTCCCAGTGCTTCCAAACTCATCAGTATGTTAAGATTTCAGCAATTATTATACCTCTTGTCCCACGAGGCTAAACTCATCTGTCACCATGCTAGTAATAAATTTGATCATTCGTTTAGAAAAGGGTAATTAAAAACAAATTTAACCATAATTAGTTGATTTGAAGTATCACTATCTAGAAAAAAGTTTTCTGCTTTTAAGGTTGTATCAGTGCTCAGTTATAAAATCAATCTTACTAACCTCCTCGAGCAAAGCTATTGGATGGGTTTACATCCAAATGTCCTGGCACTACCTGCTTAAGCACAGTGGACATTCTTGAAGTCCTCCTTTCAGTCCCTAAAGTCAGCCAAAAAGAAGAACAAAAACCATGTCGTTCGGGTTAACATTACTCAAATGACAAAAAGTTATCTTCATGTGTAGCATGTCTAATTGCTGCCAAACATTGTACTTTTTAAGTACCCAAAGCTTTAATAGAGATAACAAGGCACTGTTACTATTTCCTCAGAGATACACACATCTGCAAGATTATAGAGAGTTAGGTTTGGCAAGTGCAATCAGAGAATTTAATGATAAATGAAACAAGGCATGCATGGTGTTACTTTACAAGAAAAGCCACTTTCTGCTTATGTTGAGCTATTCAAATAGCTGATTAAGCCAAGGAGACCAACTTCTCAAGTCGCATGCTCCTGTGTCTAACACATTAGGGTTACCTCTACATGAACCCTTTGGGGTTCCATCACATGATAACTGAAACAGAATATTAGTACAAGTCTTAATGGCTTCATCCAAATCTAGTGAAAACAAACTGTACTGCAAATCATAAAAGGCTGCAGAAATGTCAGGAATTTCAAAGTTATACATGATGATTTTAATAAATATACATTTAATAAACATGTTCAACTTACACATTCAACTCTGTAATATTTTAAAGTCTATGTAAAACAGATTCCAGGAAAAAAAAAAATCCCACATGACTTTATGTTTTCCACCACCTCTCCTATTACTCTTTTAAAAAGGAAATAATTAAATCTCTAAAGTTGGTTACTATTTACTACAAGTTAATAGTGGTACCCTGATGTCTAAATAAAATAAAGTTATAGCCCCACAAGGTAAAACATTAAGGGGTCATGTTGAAGGAACAATGCAAATAACTAAAGAGACTAACCCTAGGAATGAATATGACCTTTCACAGTTGTCAAGAAGAAAAATATTATTAGAACTTACCTGGAGACAGAGCAAGTGCTGGCCTGACAGTAAGGGTGTTATTGCCACTGAGTTTCTGATGGACAGAAACTGCACTCAGTAAGGCTTGCAAGTACTTTTCTTGTTCTATGCTACTGGAAGATTCTAAAGAGGAGGTAGGAGCTATAAAAGGAAAAGATATTACATAAAACAAACTGTATCTATGTTAATAAAACAGGCTCTCTCTATATACATACGCTTATTCTTTCTATATATGGTCTTCAAGTTACCGTACCCAAATATAGAAACCAGCCCCACTTAAAGCTCCAAACTATTAAATGGCTAATCCTCCTATGATATTGGTTTCACCACACCTACTTCTTGATTGCCCCATCATCCTCCCAGAAAGAGCCCAGGTCTGGAAAACCAACATACAGTCGGTCCTTCCAAGCACAGGTGCAGTTTGTCATCAACCAATCAACTCAAAATAAAGATTCATAAAAGACAGCATGTCCTTGATGATCTCCCCCAACCACTCTGTCCATGCCACTGTTTGGGAGCAAAGGATGGAGCAGTTTCCCTCAGCATCCCAGAATGGGCAGAGGTGAGAATATCCCAGTACCAGTAATTTTATTCCAATTCTGTCACATAGGCCTAGGGGATATGAACTTGTAGAGGGTTGTTGTGGAAAGAGAGGAGGAAGATGAGAAGACAAGAGCAGCTGCTGCTCAATTCCCTGGTCCTTTTGAAAGAGGATCAAAAAGTATGCACAGATGGAAACAACTGTCAGAGCAAGTCTGGGTTGGAGGGAGTCTGAGCCTGGCTTGTGTGGAGTAAAACAGAATCACTGAAATTGGCCCAGGCACTTTAAAGTGGCATCGGGAGGGATTCACTGGAAGGACAATAGATAGTAACAAATTTTCTTACAAGGTGAATAGGAAATAAATAGTTAGCATTACTATATTTTTGTATTTTATCAACTTTAAGGTGCCATCATATTTTATAAACTCTAAAATGTCATCAATTATAAGATGCACCACAATTTTATGTACTAAGACTAAAAAACTCTGCCATTTAAACCATGACACAATTATTTCTGTCACATGAATTGTAAGTTGCATTCCAATTTCAAAGATATTAAAATGTGAGCAAATGTGTGAGCTCAAAAATGTGAAATATAGTAAATTTATATTGAAAAATAAGAAACCAGTGGAATAAAACAATTTCAATTTTTCTAACTAAAAGTTCAGTGATATGCTCATTAATGCTTAGTGATATGCTCATTAATGCATTAATGCTGAAATGATTCTCTCTCTTTATATAACCTACATATGCTGTGTTCTATTATACCCATTATGTGGCTTGGGAGGATTCCTCTGGGCAGAAAAAGTTAAAAGCCAACTGCCTTCAATTACACAAAAATGCCAGGTGAAATAATAACAATAACAACAACAACAATAATAATATAGCGTGGTGTGTGTCATGCCCTCAGTCAACTGAATGATCAAAGATGTACTGGCCAACTTTTAACTTTCAGGAAGGAACAGATGAGAATAAAGAAGAGATATCAAAAAGCACATGGTTCTACCTACTGAACCACTGAACTTGAGTGAGTTCATTTCCAAAGAGGAAAGAATGCAGCAGCCATCCCTAAACTGGATCTGATATCTTAGCGGTCCTTGTTTAATTTTATTGAGCATCTACTTTAAGCTAGAAGTTATGAAAAAGCTTAGCAAAATATAGCTCCCGACTGACCTCAGACCTCAGACATCGTGCTCAAAAATATCCTCAGAAAAAGGGGCAGTGCACTTAGTGTATCGTTTTTAAGTTGGCCAGCCTCTGGCTTCCTGAAAACCTCTCTGCTTGAGAGCTCCTAAAGCAGCATTTTGGTCATTAGTTTGCGTGTGTGTGTGTGTGTGTGTGTGTGTGTGTGTGTGTGTGTGTGTGTGTGTGTGTGTGTGTGTGTGTGTTGTAGGAATGAGATAGGATATCTTATACCACGTGGGACAGAATCCCTATTTGCTTCTGAAGCGGTTAAATATATTTGAATGCTTCCCAAAAGAAAAGAAAATGATTAGTATATGTAACCTGTTTCCATCTGTGGATACTCTGGTTTGTGAAGTGAAAACAGCCTAGAACCAAAGACTTCATTATGTTAATTTCTATTAAAATCCAAATATAAACAGACATATTAAGCAAGATGGCAAATTCAAGGTGGAGCCCCACATTGTCAAGTCTAGTTCTTAAGCTGTACATGTATATAGCACCGTGGAAAAGGCTATGTGTGAGAGGCTCGATGAAAGGGTACAACTGGCATTCCCAGATTTTACTTCCTTCATTTTTTGGAATACTCTGAAGTGGAAGGATCAGAATACTGCTGTAAGAGAGCCGCTTACCTGCCTGAGGGGAGTTCTGAGATTTAAAAAGGCCAACTACTCCCTTCCCATGGAATCCTCCAGATCGCAGAAGCAGGGTACTGCTTCTTGAGTTCTTCCAACATACAACAGGCAGGCGATTGTGTCGATAGCAGCGGGCTACTCTTGGTAAACTACTGTCCTGTACAGCTTGAGGTACAACTAAGAGGCCAGGATAGCTTTAGGGACATGGAAGGGAGAAAGAGAATAATTTGGATGGGCGAGGAGGGGTGGGGAGAGGAGAAGAAAAAAGAAATGGAGAGAAAGAGAATATAAGAACATGAATATCATAATATCATAGTAATTTTCTAAGACTCAAACATATTGGTGGAGTGGTAAGACATATATTTCAAACATGAAACTAAGTTTTAACTCAGTTCTTTAGCGTTTGAGAAGAAAAGGCCTAGATGGTGAAGACAGCTAACTCATCCACTAATCTGTATTATTATTATTATTTTTAATAAGCCTCCTTCAGTGATACTGCAGCCTTTTGCTAAGGAACAAGCTTAGAAAATGAAAACGTTACAAAGAATTATTAAAAAGGCTTCTGTTAAACGTGATTTCCCTTGCCTTATACATGACTTGAAATAAAGATTGCAAGATTAATGTATTTTTAAAAATTAATTAATTTATTTATGGCTATGTTGGGTCTTCGTTGCTGTGTGCAGGCTTCTCATTGCAGTGGCTTCTCTTGTTGCAGAGCATGGACTCTAGACACACAGGCTTCAGTAGTGGTGGCTCACGGGCTTAGATGATATGCGGCATGTGGGATCTTCCTGGACCAGGGATCGAACCCATGTCTCCTGCACTGGCAGGCGGATTCTTAACCACTGCGCCACCAGGGAAGTCCCAAGGTTAATGTATTAGTGTCAACTTTATGAGAATGACAAATCAAACTGTCAACTCATTGGATTGCTGAAATGACAACAGAGAATAGAGTACACTAATATTTAGACTGCCAGAGATGGTGAAAGGATTAAAAATCAAAACCAAATGATCTTTGGTATGAAAACAATTCGTTCAAATGTCAAGTGCATTTAAATATTTTATTAACACTACATGTTGATAATTAAAAAAAAAAGATTAGCTCGTAAAGTTACAGGATATGATGCTGGGAAAATGAAAAACAGGCAAGAGACCTTGTTTTTAAAGATTACTAAGTACTAAAGACAGGCAGCTTTCAGAGCATTTCTTTCCTTTAGTTTATTTAGAAATATTAGACCAAAGAGATTTCATATTAATAACCTCCTAACCTCTAATCCATGTCTTTTTTTGTGACTTTTTTTATTGTGGTAAAATAAACCTAACATGAAATTTAACATGTTAGCCATTTTCCGTGCACAAATCAGTGACATTAATACTTAACCAGAGATACCTTGGAAGTATTCTGAAAACCTAGTACTTCCATGCTTCAGGAAGTTACAGGCTGTATTCTTCTAATACCACAAACTGATAAAGAGACCTAGCTATAGACATAATCATTCAAGAAGACTTGAAAAGCAGTTCCATTATTTAGGGCCCTCTATTTCTTTTTAGAAATCCATATCACTAGCACCTAGGTCAAGAAATGGACCATAACCAGCATCCCCTGTGTCACCTCCCAATCACTATTTCTCCCTCTTCCTCCTCAAAGATTATCACTATCCTTGACTGCTAACAACATGGATGAGTTTTGCCTGTTTTTTTGAATAAAAAAGGAACGAATAGAATTTATTTTTTTGTGTCTGGCTTCTTTTGATCAACAGTATGTTTATGAGACCCACCCAAGCCTTTGCATATAACTGTAGTCTGTTCATTTTCATTGCTATATAGTAGCCCACTATGTGACTATACTATTTATCTATTCTTCTGTTGTTGATTTTGAGTAGTTTCTAGTTTTTGACTATGTAAGAAACACGTTGCCATGAACATTCTTGCAGTTGTCTTTTGGGAGAACATATGCATTCCTAGATGGAGTAGAATTTCCAAAAGATACATGACAGATTGTGCACTGTTCAATACATGTCTAGAAGTTTAGTAGATGCTGCCAGACAGCTTTCTAAAGCTGTTCAACCAATTTACAGTCACACCAGCAATAAAGAGTTCTACTTGCTCAACATTTTTACTAGCATTTTGTATTGTTGGTCTTTTAAATTTTAGCCATTTTTGCAGGTATAAAGCAGTCTCACTGGGACTTTAATTTGTATTTATCTGAAGACTAATAGGTTGAGCATTGTTGGAGGATGGAGGGAACCAAAAGTACCCACCAAACTGAGAAGGCATCTTGAGACTAAAAAATCAGACAGGCAGCTCCATATAATTAATGGATCAGTTTATTACAGGGTAACTAACTCATAGGGTGGGATCTAGATCGGGTGAATAATGATGAGGAAACATTCTCAACTGCACTCCAAGCCACTGAGGGGCCACTGGGACAATTTTATAGTTAACCTAGGGTATGGGGGTAGGTGCTTGGAAACAGGATGTGCATTCTCAAGTTAAGAGATATGAATAGGTAACTACTCTCATGGGTACTGGGAATACTTAAGGGAAGGTTTTCATCATTGTTTGGGGACTAACAGAGCATAGAGGCTACCTGGTCCTAATGATCATTAAACAATATCTATTAACTACAAAGCTCTTGATGACAGAGAAGTGATTCACTGCATAGTACAGTGCTTGGTAGGGTCAGCGAAAGACAGGAGAAACCGTAAGGGCCCAAGATGGCATCAGTTATGCTAACAGCCATACAAGCATCTTTTCAGATATTTATTGCCCACCAGGATATCCTCACAAAAGAGGATATCCTCTGCCATTAGTTATTGCCTTTTTACTCTCTTAATGATGTCTTCTGATATATAAGACTTCTTAATTTATCAATTTTTTACTTTCTGGATAGTGTTTTTCCTGTCTTAAATCTTTCCCTACTTCAAGGTCATGAAGATATTCTCCTGTCTTCTGGAAGCTTTTAATTATTTTAACCTTTTACGGGTAGATCTACAGATCAATGGGAATTGATTTTTGTCTATGCAGTGTAAGGTAGAGGTCAAAATTAATTTTTTTCTTGTATGGATATCCAGCACCATATATTGAAAAAAACATCTTTCATCCACTGCTCTTAAGTGCTATCTTTATCTTAAACCCAGTGTTCTTATATGTTGAGATATTTCTATATTCCCTCTTTTGCTCTAGTGGTCTGTTTGTCTATTCCTGTGTACATCCCATACTGCCTTAATTACTGTAGCTTTATAAGAAGTCTTGATATCCTGCAGTGTTATTCTATAAGACTATCCTGACTACCTCTAGCCTTTTGCATTTTAGTGTAACTCTTAGAATCATCTTTTCAATTTCTGTAAACATTTTTCTGGGATTTTGATTGGGACTGCATTGAATCTATAGATCAATGTCTGGAGAAATCGCAGTTTTAGAATATTGAATATTCTAGTCCAAGAACATTAAATATCTATTTATTTGTATCTTTAATGATCCTTAATATTGTTTTGACTGTTCCATGTAGAGGTCTTACGCATCTTGTATTAGATTTATTCCTAAGTATTTAATGTTTTTTAGTGCGACTTTAAGTAGTATCAGTAGTACTAAAATAACATCATTTAAAATTTCATATTTTAATTATTTGTTTTTGGTACATATATGACTAATTTTTGTATAATGACCTTGTACCAGTGACCTTATTAAATTCACTTATTAATATAACAAGTTTATCTGTTGATTCCTTCAGATTTTCTATGTGTATAATCAGATCATCTGTGAATAATACAGTTTTATTTCTTTCTTTTCAATCTTTCTGACTTTTATTATCTATTTTTCTAGTCTTTTTGTACTTCCTAAGACCTCTAGTACAACACTGACTGGAAGTGGTGATAGTGGGCATTCTTTTCCTGATCTCAGAGTACAAGTTTTCAATAGTTTACCATTAAGTAATTTTTGCTATAGGATTTTTTTAGACACTTAGGAGATTAAGGAGCTTCCCCTGTATTTCCAATTTGCTTAGGGTTCTTCTGTAAAAAATCATAAATATATATTACACTTTATAAAATGCTTTTCTGTATATAATGAACTTAAAACACTTCGTAATTCTTTTAATGTGGTGAACTATGCCGATTAATTTTCAATTGTCAAGCCAGTTCTGTATTCTTGTAATAAACTATACTTGTTTATAATAAATTCTGCATGAAATGAAACTTTTGTCATTATGAACTATCCTTTTTTATTGCTAGTAAAATTTTACTTTAAAAATCTACTTTAATATTTATATAGTGACAATAGGTTTTTTTAAAGGTAGTTTTGCATGGTGTATTCTTTCTGTTCACTTTCAACATTTTTGTAATCTTGTACATTAGATAAAGCCCTTAAAAGCAGCATAAAGCTTAAAAAATTCTGATTATCTTTTTCTTTTAATTGGAGCATTTGTCAATTTATAACTAACATAATTACTGATATATTTGAATTTAAATTTACCATCTTACTCTTTGCTTTCTATTTGTCCCATCTGTTCCATACTTCCTTTTCTCTCCTTTCTTGCCTTCTTTTGGATTATTTTTTATTATTCCATTTCCTTCCTTCTAATAGCTTGAGGGATTTATGTTATTTAATATCACCATAAGTTCTTTATAATAAGTGTTCTAATAAGTGGTCTGTTAAGATTTTATTTTGTTTCTGACAGATTGAAATGATAAATAATGTCTGTTTTCTCACTGTCAGGTATGATTTTGATAGCAAGCTTCTCAAATAGTAGGACATCACGCCTTACACCTTTGCTTACACTTATATACAAAGAGAATATAGTTAGAATGATAGAGTATCAGGAAAATTACTGCATACTCAACAAAATCACAGCCTTTCAGTACTTAATGCAAAAATTTTATCTGTCCCAAATCTCACACTATACTCCCAATCTGTTTCTCAAGTTTCACATTGGTATTTGTACATTTAAATTGTCATTTAAAATGAGATATCTATAGTTCTTTGAGAACAGTAGGATTGAAACTAATAGTAACATTAAGACAACTTTCTAAGATATGTACAAGGCTTACAACTTACAAAGTACTTTCACAGCATTATTGTATTTAATCAAACCAGTAATTTATAAATGCAAAGAATAGAATTTACCTGGAAATGAAAATGATTAAACTTGTGGATGGTAGAAATGTAGTTTTAAAAGATATAAAGCATGGAATAGGGCTTAACAGATATATAAAACAGCAATAGACAAAAGAACAGAAAAAAGAACATGTGTTCATTTACATTCTTTAAGTAATATCTCCTGAAAAAATTCCAATTAGACAGCATAAGGAAACCCTACCTACACTTGGGTTAGCAAATTACAGCCTGTGGGCCAAAACTGGCCTTGCCCATTTATTTATGTGCCGTCTATGGCTGCTTCAGTGGCAGAGTTGAGTAGTTGCAATGAGAGAACATATACCCTGCAAAACTGAAAATATGTATGTACTATTTGGCCCTTTAAAGAAAAAGTTTGCAGACCCCTGACCTATAGCAGATTTTCATCTCTCCTCTCTGCCTGGGCAAATTCTATTCTTACTCAAGTTATCTCAGACATGTTAGAAGAGAGGCAAATGGGAAGAGAAAGACAAATATGGGAAATTCATAAAGCGGACAAAAACTTTTACCATTCACTTTCTGATCTAATACAGGCACTGTTCAGTGATATAACTACTTCTGAGAATGTCAGTGAGATGCTTGCACATGCTGCATAAAAAGTGTCCCTTAAACACACATACCCCTGGACACCTTGCTCCTGTTTTCTAGCATCTCTCTTTCTCTCTGTGCTATGGATGCAAATAGCCCATTCAAGATGCAAATGGAAGGAAGGAAAGGTCTCTTTTTGGACACCACCAACAGACTTACCTCCGGCAGAGTGAGTACATCCTGTTGGAGGCAGTGATTCGAAAGTACTCTGGTTTTGAGCGAGAAGAGCTGCTACTTATGGTTCCCAAACCTAAACGCTGATAGTCTCTGAAACAAGCTTTTTCCACTAACTGTTCCATTGTAGATTTCTCCGAAGCCTTCAGGGTGGTACTTGTGGGGAGTTCACTATCATCTGAAACTGTGAAGGAAGAAACAGGTTTTGAAGAAATGATATAGCTCAAAGTAGAGGATTAAAAACTTCCTTCTGAAGAGGATACTTAACCAAGAGAGGTTTATATTAGGGCTAGAGGTGCTATGTATACCAAAATTAAATCATGTAACTTCTCTGAGGAATCATTATGCTTAAACATAAATTAAAACTGTAATAGTCAGGAAATAAAACATCAGGAGCTCAACTAACTCAAAGTATCAGGGAAATTAACTCAAAATTTCTAAAAACAATCTAATTTTGAATTCATTACCCATATTTTTCTGTTTCAGTCAGGCTTGCTTATTAATGTCCACCTGCAGTGATTTCTGTTTAGGACTCTATAGAATAAACATTCATACTTTGTGAGAGACTAACCTGTCAGTAAAACTGATCTCTAACATGATCACTACACAAACTCATCATTCCAGGTTTCAGTTAACTTCAAAAGCATAAATTTTTATTAGAAATTTTTAGATTAAGCAGAAGTTCACTAGTGGGAAATGACCTTTCTTAGGTATGAAGGAGTTGTATTTCGTAGAAGTTATATTTTGTCAGAGGATGTGGTATATATGGGAAACTCCCTCACAATTTTGCAATCGCAGGTTACAGAATCCTTTAAGATTTTAGATGTTGGAAGAATTCCCAATAATGAAGTATTTTAGGGAGGATTTTTTAAAAAACAACATTCCTAATTGGTACTGCATGTTCTAACTAAAAAAAAAAAAAATTTCCATGTTAAAGACTATCTTTACTTACTTCCCTGTTTATTTTTAAAGTGAGAGAAGTCAAATTAAGCTTTCAAAGTTTTTGGAAATGTACTCAAAGTTCTAAAGTCAAAGGGAATGATATGGCTCTCTTCCATTAAAAGGAAAAAAAAAAACCCAGCTTATCTCTATAAGACTTTGTGCTTTAGTTTGTGAACTTCACAATGCAAATATATCATTAGGTATCAGTTTTATTTGTGTTGGCCTCTTCAGAGGAGCAAAGAGCATTATATAATTTGGTCTTTTGGTGGAATAACTATCATAGAATAAGTTTTTGTTCTGTGAAGTCATAAAAATCTTTGAATTAGAAGTCAATAGTGATGGGTAGCAGTAGTTTTTGTATGGCTTTCCATGTGACTGTGAGAAGCCAGGGTTCCAATAAATGGTCTTTTCATTGCCCCCAGAGGCAAGCCCATAGATACACATACTGAAATGGAGACCTTTAGCTAGTGAGCTCTCTAAAGGTGAGGTTTCTATCTTTAAAATGTTCTTGTTGTTATTAGTAGGAGTAAAAGTAGCAGTTGTATAATCACTGATTGAGTCTAAGAGCCTGAGAAAGAAAAGGGTACAATGGCATCCTCTCTATTAGACCAGATTCTCTCTAGTGTTAATTCCATAAGCATACTTGACACTAGGTTAAGGAATAACCTTTTGCTGCTAGTTTTCTGCCTTTATTTTCCTGACGGAGAGTTATCTCCACTTCCCAGATTCTGCTCTTTTAAATATTTAGCAGGCACTTTTTTCTTATCATCTAAGAGTGCCTTCATCTTAGGCCCCCATTTTGATTAAGAGCACCCACAATGTTCTTACCAAAACCTCAAATCTTCAACTTTGAATATTTAATGCCCTTATTTCCTTATTCTTATTCCATAACAATAACGTATGGGGGACTACTTTATACCTAAATTTTCTATGTAGTGGGGTTTCTTTCTTTTTCCCTTTAATGAGACCCACATAACAGTGGCCAATCAGCTGTATGGATTTGGTAGAGGAGGAATATAACTTAACAAAATCTTATCTGAACAATGGAATATTGGGAAAATAAAAATTTTTTTTTTCCAGTTCTGAGAAGCTGGTAAGTGCCTCTCATCTTATTAGACAGATCTAGGTTTTTGAGAGTCAGGTTTAAGTGCAACTATGTCTTAGTCTCTTGTTCTTACTCATATAAGAAGAAAGATACAAAGTTCATTCATGAAGGAAAAACAAGTTCTCACATACCAGATATGTCATCCTCTTCATTCCATCCAGGACGGTTCACTCTCTCTTCCACAATTGTCCCTGTCCTCCTCTTCAATAAATACTGCCGCCCAATCGTCATTTTCCCTGCCCTTTTGGCACCTTTCACAATTGTTTTTGAGAAGGTGCTACAAGTCACAAAACCAAAGAGAATGTCAATTTAATATGAAGGTGCCACTTATATTTTTTGATACCTACGTTGCTCAACTTGTTTCTTCTCTATTCCCACAGCCACTACCATTGTCCAGACCTTCATTAAGCCTCTCTTTCTTTAGATCACTTTTTATATGTCAGCAGACTAATTTCCCATAAAACACTGCTGTCATCAGGACACTGTTTTAGGCAAAAAGTGCAAGAACCTAGAGTGGGACACAAACTACTTATCATTCCCCATCTAAACTCCTCAGTTTGGCTTTTTGGTCAAGCATGTCCTTAACCTACTCTGGTTATCCATGCCACTCCCCCCACCAGTTCCCATAGACTATGCTTGCGGAAGTCCTCCTCCATGGAAAGCCAGCCTGCCTCCTTCTCTGCTGATTCAAACTCTCTACTAACTCATAAGTTTTTCTTTAAGATCTTGACAATTATAACTGGCAACACCTTTACTTATTTCTTAAGTGTTTTAAATGTGTATGTGTGGTGTCCTGCCTTCTGACACTAGAAGCCTTCTGAGATACAGAAAAGAGTAAAATCATTCCCCTCTTTGAGAGGAGAAAAAATAAGAAACCAGAAATTTGAGTATCCTTTTGAGAGTCAGCTTTAATTAAAGAGAAACTAGGATTTAAGTCATTTGGACCTAAAAGTACTTTATTTAAATGGTTTACTTTTTCTTGCTGATAGAAATTCTGGGTATAGATATCTACAATTCAAAGAATTAAACAAAGAACCTATTTCCTGAATAATCATATTGAGATGAAGGTTTCAAGTAAGATTGTTTTTGATTATGTTCTTCTTTATTGCAAAGAACAGAACTCTTTTTGTGTTTTCTTGTCATTCGATGAAAGGTGGTAAGGATTCTTTTGTTGTCAAATAGTTTTGCCAGTCCTTGTCTTTAGTGATCTGAAGTGTAAATCTGAGGGTTATGAGCATGTTTTACATAGTTGTTAGAAATCACAGAATACTGGTACTTCCTAAATTAAGCCTATTGTGAATCACTTCAGGTGTAACTTAAACTTAATGGGATTTTTGAATTTTTTCCAGCTAGAGCTATATCTTTTGTTTTATATATGCAAGACAATTCTAAGATATTTAAGAATTTAAAATTGCTATATCTCTGTTGTAGCTTGACAGAATCAGCTTGATTTTATAGATATATATAACCAACCCCACCCTGACAGTTTCTAAACATAAAACACCATACAAAACTTTGTTTCTTCCATAGAGGGCTGAGATAATGAATATCACAGGCTCCCCTGTGACCCCACAGTGCTAAGATAAGATGCTTAGCTCACCATTGTAATTGCCTAGAAAGCTGCTCATACTTCTTCAGCATCTCATATCTGGCTATGCGTGGTCTCTTTTGCTCACCAGGTAACAACGGTACAAGTGGCTAGCTATGCAGTTTAGAAATGACTCAAATCACCTATAATCCCCAACCTATCCCACTTTCAGGCAAAAAGAAGGCCTTTTCTCCAAAATCTGCAGAGTACTCCCTAATATGTAATTTGTACTAGCAGATGTCCAAATTCCAGGTGTTTGATGATGAATGGACTGAAATGTTAAGCCTTATATTTTATCACTAACTGAAGAGAATTTTAAAGCAATTGTTATTTTGTAATAACTGAAATTTAAAAGTTTCAACATGAATTCCTCAACATTTTCATCAGAAAATAAGTATTCCTACTAAAGAAATATGACAAGTAAATGCAATGCCTGATCCTGGATTGGATCCTGTACCAGACAGAAAAAAAAAGTAGCTGTAAAGGCTCATAAGCAAAATTTGAATATGGAATCTGGGTTAGGTAAAAGTTTTATGACAATTAAATTTCCTGGTTGTGATTACTGTACTGTGGTTATATAAGATAATGTCTTTGTTCTTAGGAAATGTATACTGATGTATTTAAGGATAAAGGGGCATTATATATGTAACGCAAATGGTTTAGAAAAAATATATATATGAGAGAGAAAATGATAAAGAAAATGGAATAAAACAAACAACTGGTGAATCTGGGTAAAGGGTATACAGGAATCCTTTGTACTATGTTGTAACTTCTCTATAAATTTGAAATTATATCTAAATAAAAAGTTACAAAAAAGAAAAAATAAACATTCTCATCTCTAGACCAGAGCAAAACTGTCTACTAGGCCTGGATATTAATGAAAACTGAAGTTAGAAAGCGATCAGTACAGGAAAAAGGGAAAACAGAATTTCACATTCTAAAAATGCATCATGAGCAATGGACATGATTGTTACATATATTGATGCTGCTGTTCCATAACTCCTGAGCTTGGTTCAATGGGTGTGACAAAACAGCAAACAAAAAGAACAGTCACATATTGACCCAAAAGATAGGTCACTTCGCCTGACAGTCAACTATGGGAGGGCTGAAATGAAGAAACCTGTCTTCTTACCGAAAGGAAGTGTTCTTTTCCTTCTGCTTGGGTAAAATTATTTGTGGGGTAGTTTGTCCAGCAGCAAAAGCAAAGGTGGTAAAAATGGACTGAGGATAACGAAACTTCATCAGCTGTTTCTTAAAGATCTCTACTACTTCTGGACTCACTTCTTCATCAAATGCTACTTTAATCAACTAGGGACAAAAGAAATTAAACATATCAGAAACATTAAGGATTTCCAGATAGCTTCCCCCAAATTACTGAAATAACAAAAAAATAATAATACTAAATGGCAAGAGTTTCGAAGTTGAAGGGACCTTGGATATCATGCAATAAAATTTAAAAATTTCAAAAATAAAAAAGGCTCAGAAAGGTTTACTTGTTATAGATGGTTAGTTGGCAAGGAAAATCGTGTATCTTGAAGTTGAGTTTCTTTAAGACTATCTTTTCTCAATTTCTTTTCATTTCTTTTCTTTTTTTTTTTTTTTTTTTGGTTGAGCCACACAACTTGTGGGATCTTAGTTTCCTGATCAGGGAATGAACCCAAGGCCCTCGGCAGTGAAAGCACAGAGTCCTAACCACTGGACAGCCAGGGAATTCAAGACTATCTTTTCTATGATGGGATAGGGAAATTAACTTATAGTGGCTGGAGTAGGAAACATGTCCTTCTCATTTATTAACTGTTGGTTCTAGATAGGGAATTTGGCCTAAGAAGGTCTCTTCCTACCCAGAGATACTATAAACCTAGGAAGAAAAAATTCAGTTTGACTAGAATCCTACCCAGTAGACCCATGCAGCATTCTAGTTTAGAGTCCTTTGGCAGTTGGAATAGTGAAGAAATCTCTAGGAGGTCAGTACTCTCAGGTGACCAGAGAAGGTCTGGGCCTAGAGATCAGCAGACTTACATTTCACACAATTAGCATATGGAGGTACTAGGGAGGGCTTCTTGCCTGGAAGGAACGAGGCAAGAACTGGAACCCCTGCAAATCTGAGAAGTCAGAGACAAAGCAGGAAGAGTGAGAAGAGCACAATGTCGCAGACCGAGAATTATAAAAAAAGGAAAACTAAGAAAAGATCACTCTTCCAAGTGTCTGGTTTGCATCAATAATTTCACAAGTTCTGATACGTTCAGAGCTCCCTGAAAAAACCTTTGCTTCATCAGGGGTTACTTAGAACCTTAGACCTAGCTATAATTCTCAGAGCTCTACCTTTTCCACAGAAGAGCCACAGGGCATTTCCTTCTGAAACAGATCCCAAGAGATGCTTTCTGTCTAAAGACTTTATCAAACCCAAACTAAGGTATGACTTGGCACAGAATAAGAGTCAACTGTGTGTGTCTGAATTTCTAAGATCACTGAATATCAACAGATAATCTGTTATTACTCTGAGTTGACTGCAGGGCTCAGGAAATGGAGGATTAAATCCAATACCATTCAAGAGTTGACTCAATCAAAGATTACCCTCTCAGACCCTCTAATTCTCCTCATCCTCTAACTCCTGACCATATGATCAAAAGAAAGTGGCCATGACATCATTTGTAGAAAACTTTTAAACAGCAGACAAATGGCTCCCTTTCTTAATACCTGAAAAGATGCTGATGTGATCTGCAGTCCTTCTTGCATGTTCTGTTGTAGCTGGTTCTGCATTGCGATCTTCTTCTCCTTGGTGATGGAGGCAATGGGAAAACTTCGCACAACTGTCTGCTCACCAACTATAGGAAGACAGGGTACAGACTAAGCAACAGCACTTTACAGCTCATTTATTTTTTAAAAATAAATTTATTTATTTATTTTTGGCTGCATTGGGTCTTTGTTGCTGCATGCGGGCTTCTCATTGTGGTGGCTTCTCTTGTTGCAGAGCACAGGCTCTAGGCACGCGGGCTTCAGTAGTTGTGGTGTGTGGGCTCAGTAGTTGTGGCTCACGGGCTTAGCTGCCCCGTGGCATGTGGGATCTTCCCGGACCAGGGCTCGAACCCGTGTCCCCTGCATTGGCAGGCGGATTCTTAACCACTGCGCCACCAGGGAAGCCCTTTTCTAGAGGTCTTTTTTAGAGTCTCTGCGCTCATTTCACCAGCCTCTGCCGGAGAAATGTGTCTGGAGAGGACAATGTCCAGGAATGCAGTGAGAGAAAGTGCCACGACTCTAGAATTGCATTCATTAGTTTTGTTGCATGGCAATTCATTCCTGAGAAAGAATCCTTTCCCAGAATGAAGGAACTGTCCCAGCCTGCCAGGCTTCATTCTAGTTCCCCAGCCTATTATGTGCCACACAAGATCATCTGGTTTAAGGTATCTTATAGGAAGGGTAGGTTTTATACAGAAGAAAAGAAGTATCTTCAAATATTGAAAAGACACTTATCATATTTAATGTAATAATAAAGCAAAACAGAAAAGATTATTAAAGTTTGTTTCTGTATAAAGGTGCTATACTATGTATATGTGCCTTCAGAAGATATATGATTGGGCTTAGGCCCAAGATTTTCAGGAGTTTAAATATTAAAGCAAGAAAGGGAAAATACAAATAATTATTTATCAACTACCTGAGGGTATGAAGATGAGCATCTAGAAAAGAAGCAGCACACATGAAGCTTCCCTTGGAGAGCTCACAGTTCCCCATGGGGGAGGAAAGTCACATGCAGAATACAGAATACAACAACATGCAATTAGCTCCTAGGTTTGAGGGAACACGGCTTTAAATATTTCAGAAGGGGAGAAGACTTCTGCACGCTAGATGGCTAGAGACTGATTCCTGGAAGAAGTGAGAGAGAAGGTGAGCGTTGAAGAGAATGTAGGTTTGGATCTGCAGAGGGGGAAAGGGTGGGCATTTCAGGCAGTGGTACAAGTAACAGAAAGGAGGAGCAATGGGCAAGGCCCCTCAGCTAGTAAGCCAAAGGGGGTGAGATTTAAACTAGGTTTATCTGACTTAAGAGCCCATATATTAAGTAATCTACTTATTATTATCAGAATTCCTCAGTCCCTGAACTTTTGAATTCCTAACCTGGAAAATTCTCTTATATTAGACTCGTACCTAGAGCCTAAACAAAATCAAGACATACACAGGATTTAAGTTCTAAGATGTATTAAATGACTTATATAACACATGTCAAATGATCAGATTTCTATGTGGCATTAAAGGAGAAATTTTAAAATTTAAATTAACTTAAAAAGAGAAATAAAAGAGGCAAATACAAAACTTTTCTCTGATGAAAATAATTTTCCTAAAATGTGAAATTAACCCAAAAATTGTCAGGAAAAAACAAGAGACCAATACAAGCTTTCACACTAAATATGGCTTTGATTTCTTTAAAAGACATAAATTAGAGCAATTTAAATGACCAAGTATCTCATATATTTATATGCCCAAAATATATGTTTATGGCCACTGAGCTCACAAAGGTTTTAGTAAAAAAATGCTTTAAGTACTAGATATTTAGTTTTAAAAATACACTTGCTTACAAATACAAATGTAATTTATTTACAGTAACATGACAGGAGAGGATTGAGAAATTTTGCTCTCCTTTTCACTCTTTTTCAAAAGAGCACAACTATTCCTGCTGATTCATTTTCTTTATTGAATTTTACAAGCTTTTTGCTTTTCATGTGGTAAGCAATCTTTATGACCAATAAACCATCTTGATTCTATCTAAGCAAGGGATTATACAACTGTGAGATGTTGAAGATAATACAGTTTATAAATCTGAATTCCACTGTCTAACAAAGTGCATAACACATAGTACACACTCATCAAATGCTATTGAATAAATAATTTCAGATGAGGAAAGAATTCTAGTGACCATTTATCCCAATGTTTCTCAATCCTCAGTATGTAACAAAAATACACAGATGCCTGGGGGGGGTTCCCCCTCCTAGAATCCTATTACAGATTCTAATTCAATTGTTTGAGAGTTAGGCCCAGAAAAAAACCTTTTTTTCTAAAGCTTCCCAGATAATTCATGTACGCAGGCAAGGCTGAGAGCGACTGCATTATCACCAAGCAAGCCCAATTCCCTAATTTTATCAAAGGGGAAATTGAAACTCAGAGAGGTTAGGGGACTCACTTAAGATATCAAGATTGGTCAACAGTGATCTAAACCTGAGCTTCTTGATTTGGAGTCCAATAATTTTACCTAAAACCTTATATGCTTTTCCTATCAACCAGAATAGTTTATATAGAGATTTGAAAAAGATAATTCAGACTTGATAAGGTATGCTATTCCTTGCTAATACAGAAGATTGTAGAGCGTAGTAGTAAGTAGAAGTTGAGGGAGTTTAGTGAATAGAAGAGAGGTATCTTCTTAGAAGAGAGGTCTGCTGAATAGAAGAGAGGTCTGCTAAGAGAGGAATGGGGTTAGTTGAAATGGAATGAGAGAAGTGGGGTTAGTTAGTTAGTGCTGTACAGCCCTGCAATGCTTAGCACACCCTTCCACAAAAGGGATCATGAGTCTGGAAAACCTCAGCCTTACAGTTTACTGCAGGACTCAGAAGGTGGGGCAAATCAGCAGAGGATGTTAGTAGCTGGATACTATGAATATCCCTAAGTCACAAAATGCTGCCTCATGAAATTATTATAGTTTCAGTGGATGAACCGTGGTTTGCTCTCTAGAAGATACCTTTGGTTCTTCAAATAAGAATCTATGATCCAAATTATTATTAGCTTTGACAGACAAAAGTTCTAAAAAAAATCTGTGTAGTAAAAAGGCTTACTCTGAATCTGAACTGACTCGCAAATCACTGCACACAGATGGAATCGAAGCCTCATGCAGCACATAGATAACCCTGTTCTGATGGCATTATATGAGCCATACCTAGCTGATCATGGGGAGTCCCTCTGAACAGAATTCTGTATGTGGTGAGGAACAAGGCTCCTTCTGCTGGCAGGAGCTGAGGGCCTCCAAGAAGGCCTCCAGTGGCTTCTTCTCTTCCATCAGGATCCAGCAGGACTCGAAGACCTTCACAAACAATTTCTTCTCCAGGCAGTAGAGCAGGTCTAAGAATCTTGGGCTAGCAACAGAGAAAGTTAATTTAAACACAACTCTAGTGGGATTTCCAACCCTTAGACCAAGGTTATCTTTGCAGTTACAGAGCTAAAAAATTTGAGCCAGACTTCCCAAGTAGCCAAAATGAGTAAACAGATTTGGGAAGAGGCAGAAATGATGTTTCTATATCCAAATGCAAAAAGATTCTTCTCAGCATTGCTTATTCACAGTAAAATCATTGGAAATTACTAAACTTTTTGAGATACCTATTCAATGGAACATTTTGCAACCATTAAAAAGAATGACATGGATCTATATATGTGAACATAGAAAGATGCCAGAATACATGGCTAAGTAAAAAAAGAGCTACCAACCAGTGTGTATATTATGATCCCCTTTTAGAATATGAACCAAACTGTTAAAGGTGGTGCTATCATGGTTAAGAGTAGAGGTCGGGGTGAGGAGGACCATGGGGGACTTTCATTTTGTACAATGTGTGCTTCTTTAATGTTTCAATTTTATACAAAAGCATTGTTACTTTGAAAATTGAAAAAACAAATATTTTTTAAAAATGGATGCATCTTTGAAGAGCCTTTCTTAGCCTTTTATAAAGATTAACACAAAAAATGGCCAAGCTATGACCATTTATACATCTTGGGAAGTAAGGAACCACATGATACACTTCCCTGAAGGGTTCAAAACAATCCATCTCTCCTGAAGATATAATACGCTTATTATTTTTTTTTTACTGAGCAATAAAAACTATATAAATCAGCACTATTCTTTTTGTTGGCTCTAGGAACCTCAGAGCTAAATGTAAAGCCAAAGTATAATGATCACTGTGTGTCAGATTTCTGATAGAATTATCTCTCCTTTCCATCTGGCTTCTGATTTCTCCTTTGAATTTATTTTTAGTAGTTCTCTTATACAGGTAAGAGGGTCTTGAACCCTGGTTCCACAGAGTGGTGCCAGACTAACTGCAAAATAATCATCTGGGAGGCTTGTTAAAGTACAGATTCCCAGGCCAAGTCCCAGGGTACTCCTATTCAGGAGGCTGGGCTGGGATTCAGGCCTCTCAATTTTTAATAGACTTCCCAGATGTTTGCGATGTATGCTTGTAATGGATACAGATTCAGGAACCTGGTGATTTTATGGTAATTGCCTTAAGTCATTTTTGGGGGGAAAGAGGCAGGGCATAAAATCGTGGCTTGGGCTTGGAAGTTAGAATGTTCATAATTTATGCCTCGCCTATAAAAGTAGACTCAACAAGAGGTTATGATTGCTCCTTTGTTGATCCACTATTCTGTTTCACTATACTTTTTTATGAGGATCTACATGTAAACTCCTCTCAAAGTTTAATGCATCATTAAAACTAGAGCTGGTCTCTGTAGAAGGTTAGGAGAAGGTACTTTCTGGGGCACAACTGTTTACTGTTGCTATTTTTAAGAGATTTTATACTCTGAAAGCATGTAGTCTGGAATAATTACCTTCTGTATAGGTGGAAGTCTTCTACTCTCTCGATGCACTGCTTCTAGGGTTTCAACGTGCATAGCTACAATTCCTGGGATGAATCAGAGTATTCAAAATGAAAGAGTACCAAACAAGCAGAATTAAAACAAATTCTGGATATTTTAGAATTAAAAACTAATCATAGTTTGGTGGTTCCTCAAAAAGTTAAACACAGAATTACCATATGACTCAGTAATTCCACTCCGAGGTATATACCCAAAAGAACCGAAAATAAGACTCAGATACTTGTACATGAATATTCATAGTAGCACTGTTCACAACAGCCAGAAGGTCAAAACAATCCAAGTGTCCATCAACAGATGAATGGATAAATAAAATGTGGTATATCCATACAATTACAGTATTATTCAGTCATAAAAGGAAATGAAGTTACAATACCTGCTACAACTGGATAAACCTTGAAAACATTATGCTCAATGAAATAAACCAGACACAAAAGGACAAGTGTTATATGATTTCACTTATATGCAGTATCTAGAATAGGCAAATTCATAGAGATAGAAAGTAGATTAGAGGTAACCAGGGGCTAGAGGGTGGAGAATGGGGAGCTGTTGCTTAATGGGTACAGAGTGTCTGTTTGGGGTGATGAAAAAGTTTTGGTAATAGACAGTTGGTGACAGTTGTACAACATTGTGAATATAATTAATGCCACTAAATTTTACACTTAAAAAAGTTTAAAATGGCAAATTTTATGATATATTTTACTATAATTTAAAACTATTGAAAGAAACTAATTGAAACAAAAAATAAATAGCAGGCTAAACTACATGGAAGCCAAGTATTATGCTGGAGAAAACAGACCCATAAGAATAATTCTTATTCAGTTATCTCTAATATTCTGGTTCTCTGATATCTGCAAAGTGATTACCTGGTATCATGCAATGCAGGCTCTTGATGTGATCCTGAGTAACTCCACTCTCTGTACAAACTTTGTCAATAAATCGGGTAATGAAACGCACAACAGAATTGGCAATGTCATTATTCTCTGAATCTTCAAACCCACTTTCTGTATCATAGCTCTCAGCTACACTTCCTGCAATACTAAGAAAGTCAAGGAAAGAAATCATGGTCAGTAAAACAAATGACTACTATATCACAGTGATCTTCCACAGCAATTTAAACTTGCTCAAAGGGATGTATACTCAAGTAGAAACCTCACTTAACTCCATGGCTTCTCTATAAGTGATAGTGGTGAAACACGATGTTCTGTTTGCCGACATTTGGAAGCTATTGTCAGGCATTGTTCTTTGGATCCAGATTTGTTTTTGTAAGGAATACCTTCTGTCATTTTTCTAAGAGGAACTCACGAACCACAGAAAATAAAACAAAAAGAGACTTTAAATTTTATCTGATACTTGGACCTTCTAAAAAAACTTGTCCTTCCAAATTAATTGCCACATGGAGCCAGACAAAGTAATATGGCTATCTTTGGCCTTTGGCAACCGGGGGACATGTCCCTGGTAGGCAAAGTAAAAGAACTTTTTTCAGCAAGTAGCATATTTTTCCAAATGGAAGAACAAAATTGTCCTATGAACCCTTCTCTTGCCAATATTCTTCTTTCTGTCAGTGAATCACAACCATTTTGGTCACTTTGAAACCATCATTTGTCTGTAGGTGATACAAATCATGCAAAAGAAGGGAATAAATTTGAAATGGAGCAGATGTGAAAGTGTAATACCTGCCCGTGTTGCTTTTTTTTTTTTTTTTAATTCAATAAATACTCCTGCCTCCTATGACTTCTTTTAGACTGCTAGTCATGGAAAAGACTCACTGCCAATTCTAAACTACTCACTTCTCTTTCTTCCAAATCCAACCACATTAGCTGAATCAGTGTTAGAAGTAAAGCAAAGCAATGAATTTGGCCATCACACCATCCCAAAGCATTAACAAACTTAGGTGTCTTAGCCACTCACTATGTAAATCAGATTGTAGAAAATGTCATGAAAGAAAAAAAAGGTATGAGCAAGTGATGGATGTGTTACTTAAGACAAGGAAGTCAGGAAGGCCTCTCTGGGTGGGTGACATTAGAGCAGAGAACTAAATGAAGTGAGGGAGTGATTCTTATGACTATTTCAGGAAGAGTATTCCAGATTGCAGGAACAAGAAGTACAAAGGCCCTGAGGCAGTATCATGCCTCGAATGTTGAACAGGGATACCAGTTTCATTGACGGAAGAGTGATAGGAAATAAGGTCTGAGCAATAGCCAGGGGCCAGATCCTGTTAGGCCTTATGGTTTTATTCTCAGTGGTATGGGAAGTAGTAGGGTTAAGAGCAAGGAATGGTTGAGGACATGATTACAGGCAAATGCAATGGATAAACTGAGGAAAAGGAGGGCCAAGAAACAAATAATCACTTTGACAAGAAGGAGTTCATTAGTAATTTTCCAGAGTGCTTTCTGTAAATTGCTGTGGTGGAAAGTGACTGAAGGGCTGGATCAGTAGTGGTTGAGACATTTGAAAAATCAGAGGTCATGAAAGAGAAGAGAGTATGGGAGGTGATTAACAATAGTTGGATGTAGTGAAAGTCTTTTAATAGAGAAAAGCTGAGCAAGTCTGAAGATGAGGAAAATGGTTGCTTTTTGAAATATGTATAGCAATATTTGCCCGAAATACTTTATATTCTGTGCTAAGCCAAGAAGAATAGGAGGGTCTCTGTGTGTCCACATTTGGTACCTGTTTGTGACAATGCTGTTGCTCCCACTTTCCCAGTCTCCTGGTGCTGATGTTCTTAGGAGCTTGTTTTTACTTGTATCTAGTGGAACTAGCAGATTGACCATGAGGTTTGCAAAGTGAATGGCCTGACTGAAGACAGTGCTTTCCTCACGTTGCACCAGCTCCTGCTGAGCTGATTTGCTCAGAGTAGGCCAAAGGCGTAGCTGCTCGGCTGCCAGGTCCATTGCTGTCTTCTCCTGATATTGGTCATCAGGCAGTTTACCCTAAAAACCAAAGCAAAAATATCCAAATCTGGGACTTCCCTGGTGGTGCACTGGTTGAGAGTCCGCCTGCCAATGCAGGGGACATGGGTTCGATCCCTGGTCTGGGAGGATCCCACATGTTGCAGAGCAACTGAGCCCGTGCGCCACAACTACTGAGCCTGCGCTCTGGAGCCCGTGCGCCACAGCTACTGAGCCCGCATGCTGCAACTACTGAAGCCCGTGCTCCCTAGAGCCTGTGTTCCACAACTACTGAGCCCACGTGCTGCAATTACTGAAGCCCTCGCACCTAGAGCTTCGCACCCCTCGCACAAAAGAAGCCACTGCAAATGAGAAGCCTGTGCGCTGCAACGGAGAGTGGCCCCCGCTCGCCGCAACTAGAGAAAGCCCGTCTGCAGCAACGAAGACCCAACGTAGCCAAAATTTTAAAAATATAGTAAAAATTAAAAAAAATCCAAATCTATCACTTGACATGAGCTTCAAAAAACATGGAAGATGTTTTAATAATTCATCTATCAAATACCTATGTCAGTAAAAATGAAAATATATAAACAAAATATAACAACATGAAACGTAGTCTTTTTTTCTGAGCTCCAACAGGCCTTGAATGGAACCACATGACAAACACAAGGAAGCAGCAGCAAAACAAAGATGTACACACTTCTCATTGCTAACATTTCACTGCATTTATTTATCTCTATGGCTCTATCCCCTTCAAGTTGCCAGTTATAACAAATCGTTGACCTGAAGTACCTATTAACGCTCAGGTCAAATGTGCCAGTAGCATTTTCTAGTACTCTGCTGTTTCTTTTCTTCTGCTCTTTGGAGAAGAAGATAGAATGACCAAAGTCACAAAAAATCAGAGCTAGGTTTCTTTGTAAATATGGGAATCAAACATTATCACCACATGGGTATATAGGTGTCCATGGGATTTTAAAGAGGGGTTTCCTATAGGCTGAAGAGTTAAACAACAGCAGTAACCCACATCTGCACAGCACTTTACAGCTTATGAATAGCTGGTATATCTATAGTCTCACTCATACCTAAACTGGGGATCAGAGACAGACTTTTATAGAATAAAGGACACAGAAGCAGTGACATGTATTTGCTCTAGGAACGTTTTTGAGATATACCAATGTTAGCACCACATCTTCTTTAAAAATTATCAAAAGCACCCCACCAGGCCAATTATTTCTAGAATATGACTTCGAGCTAATACTTTTTGAATCTTCTACAAGTTACCCCTTTTCCAAGTGCATCTGGTGTTTTGAGAGTTTTAAATTAAGAAAAAACAATTAAAGCTAATTGTACAACAATAATTTGCAATACCAGATTGATGTCATATAGTGCTATTTGTTATTTAAATTTCTGTTCTTATCATACTCAATAATAGATCAATAATATGTTTAAAATTACTTGAGGTCATAGAAATATGGGACTACTAGGTAGTTTCAGTTAGCTATAGAGGTTCATTTATCTCATGTAATATAAGGCAAATTTAAAATGGAGGAAAGGATCAGCAGCAATGTATTAGCCCAGCATGTAGGATTAAAAATTACTCTTCAATTATATTTCAATAAAAAAATAAATTAAAAAAAACTTTAAAACAAAATTACTCTTAAAGTGAACCAACACTGATAATCAGCCCTTAGTGCTGCTTTAAGTTCAATTAATGAGGACAGTAATTTCTAACAGTTATTATTTAGTATGTGCCAGGAACTCTTCAATGTCCTTTACTTGTATTAGACATTAAAGTCTTACAATAATCTAATCTATTGATTTTACCAATGTAGAAATAAGGCACAGAAAGGTAAAGTGAATTGCCTAAGACCAGACAGCTAGTGTATGACATTTCAGAATTTCAGAAAAATTTAAACTGCTCTTTCAAATTAAAACCAATATTCTTTATTTTAAACTATTTTCTTGATAGTTTCCTTAAATTTATTTTATGGTGATAAAAATATATGGAAACATATAGAATACTCCTAAAAGAAGACCTAGATTTATTGCTGGCATACTTTTGAGCATTTATTTAGGAGTCAACTGACTTTAATTTGACATTTCTTCAAGAAGTTAATTGCATAAAGACATCTGCCTAGGTATTTTAGGGTTATTCTTTCTGTTCAACTTCCTATAGTTGTTTCCAGCGAATTCTTATTTATTAAAATACAATAAAACAATTCTAGTGCTACAGAACTGTAGTAAGAAGTTATTATGGAAAAAAAATGTCAGAAATCAACAGGAGAAAGATGCTCACCAGAGGGCTTCCTAAAGTAAACCCCAAATACACTGGTAGGAAGTGGCTAGATTTCCTTTGGCCCTGGGAACACCTGAGTAAGCTTTCCTTGAAGCCAGGACCACAGCCCCACACAAATACCTTTCTTTATCTTACCTTTTGCTTCAGATGTGGGGCATGATTGTCTTCCTTGGCTGAGAGATACAGGGATCGAACCTGTTCCTGCACCGCATTGTAAAAGGTTGTCTCCCAAAATTGCTGATTCGTCCAAATGGGGTGGTCCTGTACACAGGTGTAAGCAAACTGGCTGACTCCAGGGGCCAGTTTCTGTGAGAACACACAATATACATCACCATGGGGCTGACAGAGTCATGACAGTTCAGAAGGTTACAGGGGCCGCAGATAATCATGAATGTGATAAAAGGATTTATCTAAACAATATCTTATGGCAGTGCAAGCTTAGCAATCATCAACTTACATATTTTTAACTGGCAACTTTGGGCTTGCTATCAAATCCTTCAGGGTCTCTGTCACTTTATCTATTAAAATGGACATTTTAGCAACAGCTAAAAATCAAAGGAATTATATGAATTAGAGAATATATGAAAAGTACCTAAACACTGTACTGTGCACACAGCAAGCACTGTAGAGTTGGTAGCTCTTATTACAATTAGGACATATAATAAAATTCATGACAACCTAAATATAAAACTCCAGATAATTCAAAATTTCTTCTACTTGGTAACAGAGTACATTTTGGTGGGGTTAGGGGGACACTAATTGAAATGCGAGTGAGCCTACAGCTTCGCCTTGCACACAGAATGAGGGCATATTATGAATCTGGGACTCAAGAGGAATTGCACCCTCCCTCCTGCTCACTCCAGCCATTTACCTCCCTACCGAGGCTGCTGTCTGGCTCACAAAATCCATAGATGACTGTCCCGGGCTTCTGGGGCATTTTCTGGTAACCAGGTCTGGGTGTGAGAAGGTAATCTCAAACCAAACCTTCCTTTCCAGAACTTCCTGCTGGGCTTCTAAGTAAGAGTAAACCCTACTCTGTGATTAACAACAGAGGGAAAGAAAACTAACTCTGCAGTCACTTGAGGCTCTTCATAAATCTTTATGCATCTCATTTATACTAAAAATCTCGTTAAGATGCACATTATTATTGCCAATTTAAAGAAGAGAAAACAGAAATTCAAGGTTTAAGTGATTGCCCAAGGCCATATAGCAATTACATAAGTGGTGGAACGAGGTTTCAAGCCCAAAGTTTGTTTGTTTCCAAAGTCCCTGCTCTTTTTGCTATAGCAAATTATCTTGCAAAGAAACTGAAAGCAAATCATAAATAAATTAAATACTGTTTAGCACAACTATCTGTTTTTTTTCCTTCACTTTAGGATTTTGTTTCCCAAAGTAGTATTCTGCCTTGAAACCTCTGATATGATTTTAATTAATGCTGCGTTTTAAATTTTACAGACAACTTAGTTGCCAAACTTCAGTAAATGATTTGAGTCACCTTTCCATAGCTGTTTCTTTCACCTCTAAAAGTTAAAGATGTTTCAAAAAATTTTAAATCCATTATTTCTCAGCAAATACCTGATAATACTTTCAATAGACAGATAATTTTTGTTCCATTTTATTCTTTAGAATTGAGTTAATTTGTTTTCTATCAGTAAAGTTTTTGATAATGTAAGTTTTATTTTGAAGTAATTCAATAAGCGAATTCTCTTCTAAAATGTTGGACACTGAAGATCACTATTAAGGTTATATACATAGCAGTTATGTAGCAAAAAGTTGGTTCATTTCTTAGGGATGCATAACAAATGTATAAGATTCCTGGTAAAAATCATATGCTCAGTACATGCTAATTAATTTCCTTCTTGATTAAGAACAGACTAAACCTACAGCTGGAATAGGCACCATGTATACCATGAAATGTAGTACTTATATAGTTGGAAGTGGGGTGGCTGTGATTTTGCCTAGTAGAGTCTCTGTACTTCTGCATCCCATATGTAAGTCCCTTTCAAGATAGGCCTATGCACTGCTGTTGGGATGATCGTCCATAACTCTTTTAAGGGCTATAAGCTGGAACTGACCATGAAGCACCTATCAGGAGATCCCCAAGGGGAAGCTGTGCAAAGACTGCTCATTTAAGACACAGCTACTCTCCACCTATGGGAATCAAGGACAAAATGTGTGTGGTTCTGTGAGCCACAGATACTGTGAGTCACATACTCCTTCTATACTCTACTTGAGGACACCTGAGATGTGGGTTGAACTGGGTTTATTTTTGCCCCAACCACTCTAAGAAATAACAATGACCTCAGTGGCAGTGCATAGGCCTATTGTGAAAGAGATTTTAAAGGCATAAAATTTAAACAAGGTAAAAGCATAATTCTCAACTGCCTTTCCCTTGAGTATAGCCAGAGGCAGCACCATTTCTTACAAACACAATGTAACAACAGATTCTAAAATTTTGGAGTTCTGAAATTGTATTAATATAGATGAGCTCAGAAAAACTGAGCTCTTAACAAATCCTTATCAGTTTCTCACATGTGGTCCTTTTAGGATCATCAACAAAACAGAAAGTTATAATTAATTATAAATCTCTTATTACAACTTGACAGAGCACTGTAGGAATCTGAGAGTCTAATGAAGCCCTGCCTCTCTCTTTCAGCAGTTTTCTCACTGATGCTGCATATTCACTTTCCTTGGCACATACCAGTTATTATCTACCTGTTTATTCACAAACTACAAGTGAATATGTAAAAACTTCCCTAAATCTTTTGAACAAAAGTGGACTGAATGTGTTCCAAGGCAGAAAAATGGTGTAACAGTGACAGTGGCCCAAAGGGTCAGAACCCACAGCTTGTTTACTAGGTGAGAACGACAGCAAGGTGAAGGGATTATAGGATAAGCACTTTTTGGTGGCAAGTCAGTCACAAATGGTGATGGCATCTGATACATGCATAAGAAATCATTAATGCCCCAATACTTTAAATATTATTATTTTTTCAAATATGAAATGTGCTTCCTTTCTTTGTGGTTTCCTGCTATGTCTTCTCAAGTGCAAGCAAGGGGCACTGAGTTCCTTGCTGTTCAGATGGGCAGATCCACTGCACTGGTGGGTAGGTGTGTTCTTAGGGCCAGCAGAGGGCAGTAGCACCTTATTCTGCCTAGATTCCATCCATATAAGGCTTTTTAAATAAGAATTGCAAAAATGGAGCCATGCATTCTGACTGGGCTAGAAAGTTGGGTGGAAGGTGAATACTGCATGCCCTCACTGTACATTTGAGAGACCCCATAAAGCAAATGGATTTGCCCAAGGTCACACAGCAAGATGGGTAGAAGAAAAGGGAACAGAGATAAGGTTTTCCATTATTCTATGTCATTTCTGTAAGATACAAAAACTAAGATATTTCACAAAACAAAACTATAATTATCTAGAGAAAGAGGCAATGATACTGCTTAGGGGTTCAGATTCATTATGTTCTATGATAGTGTTAATAGTAGTTTTAGTAAACAAAGAAAATAAGCACCTGTAGATAAAACTCTCTCATGATTCTGATCACTTTTTTGGTTTGAAAAAAAAGACTTTCCCAAGATGGTTTCTCGAATTGGCCCATATGCCAGCGTTATGACCTTTTATTTTGTACACAGATGAGACTTAATCCACAATGAAGGTTTGAGGGTGGTGGTAATACTGTTGTCAAATGGCATCTTTTTTTCCTCTTCAATTTTGGCAATAATATTTATTTACATTTCATAATAATTCTTATGATTTTATCCTACATAAACAAGTGATATTTTGCCATGCAATTTTATGAGATGTTTAAGAATGTGTTGACTTCCTTCCTTATCTAGAAAAAATAGCTCTGAAGGTACTAGATTAAGAATACCATTCATTTTCCACAAAGCATTCAAAGGAAACCCAGCATGGGACAAGATATGGAGAATAAACTTCACGGGGCTCATTAACCAGCAGGCCAGATTCAAATCCAAGTAAATGGATACAAGTCATCTCAGAGACGAGTTGGTCAAGGGAAGGTTAAGATATCAGTATGAGAGGCCTATCTAAGGACTGTCTGGCTAGATACGTTTGCTCTCCAGCCCCAAGGCTTCAGTTAGGGAGTTCAGAGGGAAGCCAGATTTCAGGAGAAAAAGCTCCTGGGAGGAGTGATTCCATAAATATGTAGTGTTCTTAAAAAGAATAATTAGAATACAAAGATTCACTGTTTAAATTGCTGGGTATTTCCTATCCAGTTCTGGACACTGGAATACAAGTGTACCCTACGGCACAGTTCAGGGATGGTGCCAGCCAGCCCTTTTATGATTCTACACTGGCCTGTGAAGTCCACATATTAAGTCACTTGAAGAATTAACATGGACATATATATACACTACCAAATGTAAAATAGATAGCTAGTGGGAAGCAGCCGCATAGCACAGGGAGATCACTCGGTGCTTTGTGACCACCTAGAGGGGTGGGAAAGGGAGGGTGAGAGGGAGGGAGACGCAAGAGGGAAGAGATATGGGAACATATGTATAACTGATTCACTTTGTTATAAAGCAGAAACTAACACACAATTGTAAAGCAATTATACTCCAATAAAGATGTTGAAAAAAACAAAAAAAAATTAACTTCTGAGTATTTTCTGATGAGCTTTGGTGAAATGCTTAGTCTTGAGAGACAAACAAAAGGGAGACAGGAATGGGGAAAACGTGTATTCAAAACCTATATTTATCAACTCTTAACCACATCTTAAACATATTTGCTTTGTGCATTTTTTTAAAACAAAGGACATACAACATTATGGATCTGGTTGAAGCCTACTGTGTACCTCTGTTGATCCCATTTCTCTCCTATCCTAGAGGCAACAATGATCCTGAATTAGGTATTTTTCATTCCTATTTATGTTTTTATACCTGTTTATATCCATAAAGAATATATAGGATTATATTGCATTTTATTCCTTATTAATGCTTTTCAAAGTATACATCTTATATTTCATTGATTTATGTAATATTTAATTAAACTATATAATTAATTGGGACAAAACACCTAGCTCTTTGTAAACAAACAACTCAGAAGGGACAGAAAGACAGTGGCCTACAACAACGAAAACTGTGTTCATTAGTCAGTGGGGTTTACAGAAAGGTGAGTAATCAAATTAGTTAAACGGAGGTAATGTGAGAATCTACCATAGTTTTTCCTGTTCTACTACCTGATACTGAAGAGTGCAAGTAACCTCAAATGCGTAATGGTCTAAACCTCTCCTGGGCTGCTTAGAAGATCCAGGCACAAAATTTCTACACAAGAAGTATATTCATTCACAAGCATTGCCCAGTATTCATTTGATGTGCCAGTGTCAGTAGCTGGAATGACAGGGTTGAAGTCCTTAAACTATGTATCCTTCTAATGATTCTCTGTATGAAGCTGCTTAGTAAATATTGAGAGAAGAGAGGATGAATCAATTTCTTTCCTTTGTGGTCCAGAATTTAGTAGAAATCAAATACTAGCTTGTTGTCAAGTCCTTTGCCTGGGTCTCGTATTCCTAAAAACACAAAACTGGATCTAAATCCCTGCCTCTTTTTGGTAGGTTTTTAAACTTTATATAAATGGTACCATATTGTGTTTTATTCTGCCACTTGGCTTTTCACGTATTATGTTGCTAGACTTATTAAGGTAATAATAATTATTGCTATTATAACTAACTTGTACTGATCTCTCACTATATACATTTGTCAACTTACTTAGTATTTATAGCAATCTTATGATCCACTGAGGTAAGTACTATTATTACCCTTGTTTTAAAGGGGAAGAAACTGAGGCACAGAGAAGTTAAGTAATTTGTCCAAGAGAATATTGCCAGGAAATGGTGGAGCAGAGCTGGGATTCAAACCTAGGTAGTTTAGCTAAGAATTTAATTTCTTAATCACAATTTAACTATTGTGTGAAATTCCACTGTATGAATATATAGCATTTCCTTGTTCCTGTTAATGGATATTTGTATTGTTTCTACCTTTTAGCTATTATAAACAATGGTTCATGTCAACTGTCAACTTCGATTATTAGCTTCAGTACTATTTAATATAGTTCCTGGAACTACTTGAGAGGAGCCTAAGAAATATTCCCATTGTTATCTGTACCAATAAACATTTTTGGGTTATTGTACATTGGTTATTTTTCTAATGAGAAATTATTTCACATAGACTTTTTACAGATCTACTATTTGAAAAAATTAACAATAATTCTTTAATATAAAATATCTAGTCAGTGTTTAAATTTTTAATTTATCTTATAAATGTTAAAAAGTTTGTCTTTTTCCTTGTTTTTTATTTTTATTTTTTTTTTACAGTTTGTTTGACTCAGGAAGGACCCAAATAAGGCCCATATATTACATTAGTTTATATATCTCTGAGGCTGGTTTTAATCTACAGATTTCTTTACCACCTGTCTGTCTGCCTCTCTTTTTTTCCCACCACTTGCAATCTGTTTTTTGAAGAAACTGGATTATTTGTCCAACAGAACTTCCATCCGTCTAGTGGCTGCTGACTGCGTCCCAATGGTCTCACGTGACCTATTCTTTTGTCCTCTGCATTTCCTGCAAATTGGTAGTTGGATCTAGAAGCGTGATCAGATTCAGGCTTGATTGTCTGGCAAGAATATTTCATGGAGATACTATTGTAAGAGGCAAATCTGGTTGTCTTTCTGTAATTTTTTTTTTTTTTTGCGGTACGTGGGCCTCTCACTGTTGTGGCTTCTCCCATTGCAGAGCACAGGTTCCGGACGCGCAGGCTCAGCGGCCATGGCTCACGGGCCCAGCCGCTCTGCGGCATGTGGGATCTTCCCGGACCGGGGCATGAACCCGTGTCCCCTGCATCGGCAGGCGGACTCTCAACCACTGCGCCACCAGGGAAGCCCCTCTTTCTGTAATATTAAAGGCCATTGATGGTCAATGCCTAGATTCATTAATCATTAAGAGCAATAAAATACTGATATTGTCATTCTACCATTACCTCCTCACTTATTAGCTAGAATGTTTCTATAAAGAAAAAGTTCCCCTCATCAACTGTTTGGAGACCCAAACATATAGTGTAAATTAGAAAGCAGGTTAAAAACATGATTTTATCCCTTCATTTATCAGTTTTAAAAACAATGACTTGGGGACTTCCCTGGTGGTGCAGTGGTTAAGAATACCTGCCAATGCAGGGGACACGGGTTCGAGCCCTGGTCTGGAAAGATCTCACCTGCCACAGAACAACTAAGCCCGTGTGCCACAACTCCTGAGCCTGTGTTCTAGAGCCCGTGAGTCACAACTACTGAGCCCACATGCTGCAACTACTGAAGCCCGTGCACTCTAGGGCCCGCATGCCACAACTAGTGAGCCCACGTGCTGCAACTACTGAAGCCTGTGCACCTAGAGCCCGTGCTCTGCAACAAGAGAAGCCACCGCAATGAGAAGCCCATGCACCGCAATAAAGAGTAGCCCCCGCTCGCCACAACTAGAGAAAGCCCATGCACAGCAACAAAGACCCAATGCAGCCAAAAATAAATTTAAAAAATTAAAAAAAAAACACCAAAAATTTAAAAAAATGACTTGTTTTTCCAGCATCTATTACAGATGAACAATTACTTTTTCTTTTTTTAAATTCATATTTTTACAAACTCACAGATTTTAAAACATATTTTATTTAACTATTCTTAAACCTGTTTAGAAACAAGCCAAAAAAAATCTATCCATAAGTGTTTATTGGAAGCTGTGGACTGATGAACCTAATGATGTTGTTTATAACAGCACTGTAAACCGGGAGGATAAAGTACCTGATTGGGAGAATATAATCAGCAAAAAGACTAGTAGATACATAACAAGGTATTTTCTCTGAGGTGTAATTGCAAAAGGAGCAATAGAATAAAGGCATCAGTGAGTCCTGGCACAGGAAATGGAGGAATTTGGTGAGTCATAGTTCTTACTAGGTGTACTTGCAAATGGCCCAAAAGCTCAACAAAAATGTTTATTATAGCATTATCTTTAATAGCTATACCCTCTCCAAAGTTAGCAATTTTAATGTCTAACTATAGAGATGAAAGGTTAGACAAATGATGGTACATTATTAACACAAAAGAATATTATGCTACCATTAAAGTGGTTAATATGATACTGTGCTTATGAATGAAGTGCTTATGCTGTATTTCAGAAAAACAAGTCAATTATGCTATGATTATGTCTGTAAGTACACAAAGACTGGGAGGAAAAAGACAAAATGAAAATGAATTAAAGGTAATAGAATTCTGAACAATTTATTTTCCTTCTTCAAAAATAATTTTAAGAGATTTTTAAATTAAATGTGGCAGACTGAATATTCTTTTGCTCCCTGAACTCCACTGAAATGACAGCAAAAGAAAAACATTTTTTAAACATACAAGAACAAAGAGAATGAGAAAACAGACACCAGATAAATGATGTTAATAAAATTTTAGATGTCATAAAATGGATTTATAAGCAGTAACAAATGTTGAAGATCAGATAAAGCTGAAACCCCTACTACATAGAGAAGGAAAGCCCTTTTCACACTTTAAAAGAGTAAATTTTAGGGTATATGAATTATATCTCAATTTAAAAGATGGAAACAACCCAAATGTGTATCAACTGATGAACAAAATGTAGTATATATGTACAATGTAATACGTGCCAGTAAAAAAATGTGAGGTACTGATACACGCTATACCATGGATGAACCTTGAAAACATTATGCTAAGTAAAAGAAGCCAGTTATGAAAGATTACATATTGCATGGCTTCATTCATGTGAAACGTCCAGAACAGGCAAATACATAGAGATAGGAAGTAGACTTGTTGTGGCCTAGGGCTCGGGGGATGAGGAGAAATAGGCAGTGACAGCTAATGGGTACGGTGTTTCTTTTTGTAGTAATAAAAATGTTTGAAAATTGCTTATGGTGAAAGGGAATACACTAAAAACCACTGAAATGTATACTCTGAATGGGTGCATTATTATGGCATGTGAATTATATCTCAATAAAACTTTTAAAAAAGGTTGCTATGTATACTTTATTTTATCACTTAAAAAAAAAAGGTTGCTGACAGGAGAAACTGGGCAAGTACACATGGAAACTATCTGTCTTAGCAACTTCTGGTAAATGTCAAAATGCTCTGAAAGTTTACTTTAAAAACAAGATGGAAGAATATATAGTATAGTGACACTAGTCAAAAGGAAGCTGGCGTGGCTATGTTAATAGAAGATGATTTCAAAGCAAAGAATATTACCACAGATAAAGAAGGTCATTTCATAATGGTAAAGGGTCAATTAATCAAGAAGACATAAAACCCCAGAGTGTTTATGTACAAACAAGAGAGCTTCAAAATACATGAATGAAATCTCATAGAAATGCAAGGAAAAATACACAATTATAGTTGGAGATTTCAATATCTCTAAGTAATTAATGGAAATGTAATCAGAAAATCAGCAAGGATATAATAGACTTGAATAACACTATCAACTAACTTAACCTGATAGACATTGATAGCACAACAGCAAAAAACCCACCCTTTTCAAGTGCATAAAAAACATTTATCAAGAAAACCTGCTCTCTGGGCAATAAGTCTTAATATATTTAAAGGGATTCAAATAATACAAAGTATATTCTCTGACCAAAATGGAATTAAATTAGAAATCAATAGCAGAAAGGTATCTAGAAAAATCTTCAAATATTTGGAAACTAAACAACTCATGGATCAAAGGGGAAATAAAAAAGGAAATTAGAAAATACTTTGTACTAAATGAAAATGAAAACACAACATATCAGAATTTGTGAGATGCCACTAAAGCAATACTTTGGTGGAGATTTATAGCAATAAATGCCTGTATTGGAAAAGAATGGTCTCAAATCAATGACCTTAGCTTATACTTAGAGAGATTAGAAAAAGAAAAGCAAATTAAAGTCAAAACAGGCAGAAGAAGGCAATTAATAAAGATTAAAGCAGTAATCAATGAAACAGAAAACAGAAAATCAATAAAGAAAACCAATGAAACCAAAAGCTGGTTCTTTGGGAAGATTAATAAAATTGATAAGTAGTCAATTAGTCAGACTGCTTAGAAAAAGAAAAAAGATAAAATTACTGCTATCAAGAATGAGAAGTAACACTATTAGAAATTCTACAGATATTAAAAGGATCATAAATACTATGAATAACTTTGTTATTGACAATATTGACAAATTAGATGAAATGGACAAATTCTTTGAAAGATATTTATACAAACTACCAAACCTCAAACAAAAGAAAACAGATAACCTGAATAGGCCCATATCTATTACAGAAATAGAAATTTTAGTAAAAAAATCTTCCCACAAAGAAAACTCTCAACACATGGTTCCACTAGGAATTCTACCAAACTTTTGAGAAAGAACTAATACCCCTTCAACACAAATTCTTCCAAAGTTTGTCAAAAATGTGGATCTTCCCACATGTTTGACCAAGGTGTAAGGCAATTAAGTAGAGAAAGGATAATCTTTGCAATAAATGGTGTCAGAGCAATTGAATCTTTGATCATATCTAGTACCATATATAAATATTAACTCAAAAGGAATCATAGACTTAAATGTAAAACCTAATACTCTAAGGCTTCTAGGGATATTTGCAAATCATAAATTTGCTAAGGAGTTATATCCAGAATATGTAAAGAATTCTCAAAACTCAACAGTAAGAAAACAAACAATTCAGTTTTAAAAGATGGGCAAAATACCTGAATAGACACTTTACCAAATATGATACACAGAAAGCAAATTAGCACATGAAAAGACTCTCAACATTATCAGTCATTAGGGAAATGAGAATAAAAATCACAATGAAATATCACTACATATCTATAGAATGGCTAAAATTAAAAGCAATGACATTAGTGTGTGAGGAACTGGAACTCTCATTCACTACTGAAAGGAATATAAAATGGTAGCATTTTGGAAAAAAACTTCGGCCATTTCTTAAAAAGTTAAACATACACCTACCATATGATCCAGCCACTCCGTTCTTAGGTATTTACCCAAGAAAAAAATGAAATGTATGTCCATACAAAGATCTGTATACAACTATTCACAGTAGCTTTATTTGTAATGGATAAAATCTGGAAACAACAAATGTTCACCAAAAGGTTAACTGCGGGATTTTTTTTTTTACAATGGAATACTACTCAGCAATAAAAAGGAATAAACTGCAACAACATAGATGAATCTCAAAATAATTATGCTGAAGAAATCAGACAAAAAAGATCATATACTGTATAACTACATTTATATATAACCACAGAATATGCTAACTACATGCAAATTCTGTACTGACAGAAATTAGATCAGTAGTTTCCTGGGGATGGGGGTGAAGGTTAGATGAGATGAAGAGATTACAATGAAACATGAGGAAACTTTTGGGGGTAATGAGTATGTTCACTATATTGAGTGTGGTGATGGTTCCATGGGGGACATATATATATGTCAAAACTTATCAAATCAAATTGTACAGTTTAACTATGTAAGTTTATGTGTTAGTTATACCTTAATAAAGCTACTAAGGGCTTCCCTGGTGGTGCAGTGCTTAAGAATCTGCCTGCCAATGCAGGGGACACGGGTTTGAGCCCTGGTCCGGGAAGATCCCACATGACGCGGAGCAACTAAGCCCGTGCGCCACAACTAGTGAGCCTGTGCTCTAGAGCCCACGTGCCACAACTACTGAAGCCCACGTGCCTAGAGACTGTGCTCGGCAACAAGAGAAGACACCGCAATGAGAAGCCCACGCACCGCAACCAAGAGTATCCACCGCTCACCACAACTAGAGAAAGCCCACGTGCGGCAACGAAGACCCAACACAGCCAAAAATAAATAAATAAATAAATAAAATTTATTTTTTAAAAAAATTACTAAAAACACTTAGTAAATGTACACGTAAGTTTGTATGTAAATTTTACCTCAAAAGAAGAAAATGCAAACTCTAATTACAATTCTCGCTACAAAACGACATGCGTGTTGAAGTACTGGAATTATATGTTGACTATAATTTGCTTTAAAATACATCAAAAATAAGATAGACTGATGGATGGATAGATATATACAAAGAAAGGATAGAAAAAATGTTAATACTAAACTCTAGATGGTAGGTTTATGGATGTCTACTGTAAATTAAAAAAATTTTCTCTCTGTTTGAAAAATTTCATAATAAAATATTGAAAAAAAAATAAGAGTATTAGTCTAGGCATTAGTATCCGACTAGTAGGAGTTCGAGAAAGAAAAATAGGAAAAACAGATGATTAAATAAATGAATAAATAAATAAATCGAAGGGCATGGATTTTCAAATTGAAAGAGCCATCTCATGTCTGGCAAACTGAATGAAAAAAGAACCACATTAAAGTATATCATTAGGGACACTTAATCCTTAAAGGAGAATCCTATAAAGAAGCACAAGGAAAAAAATGGGCGACACAAAGGATTAGAAATCACTGCGGCATCAGACTTTTTGCCAGGTAGGGTGGTATTTGTGTGGAATGGAAGGAGGGAGGGAATTTATAAGTAAGAATATGTAGAGGTGGTATGGTGGTGAAAGTAGGAGATCTAAATTTTCATATTCCAAGTAAACTGATAACATCTAACATTGTAAAATTAAGAAATAGCAGTAAAAGCATGTTAGAAACACTAAGCCAAATACCAAAAGAAACATCTGAACAATTGAACATGATTGTCTCTGGAAAGCAGATCTTGGAAGTAAGGCAGGGACCTTTGTTTTTTGTTATAAACCATGTAATCTTTATATTTCTGACTTATATACATATATTACTTTGAAAGGTCTTAAATTAGAAAACACTTTAAAATGCAATTATTATACGTGGAATAAAGTTAAATAGAAAATAATTTTTTTATTTTATTTTGTTTTATTTTTAAAAATTTTTATTTTTGGCTGCATTGGGTCTTCATTGCTGCATGCGGGCTTTCTCTAGTTGCGGCGAACGGGGGCTACTCTTCGTTGCGGTACGCGGGCTTCTCATTGCGGTGGCTTCTCTTGTTGTGGAGCACAGGCTCTAGGCGCGTGGGCTTCAATAGATGTGGCGTGAGGGCTCAGTAGTTGTGGCTCACGGGCTCTAGATTGCAGGCTCAGTAGTTGTGGCGCACGGGCTTAGTTGCTCCGCGGCATGTGGGATCTTCCCGGACCAGGGCTCAAACCTGTGTCCCCTGCATTGGCAGGCGGATTCTTAACCACTGCGCCACCAGGGAAGCCCCAATAGAAAATAATTTTTATTAGTTACTTCTCAGAGAATATTCTTTTGAAACCTGTTTTTACAAATATGTAAATTGAGACACGGAAAAATGAAATATGTTTAGACTAAGTTAGTGGATGGGTCAACTTCTATTATAATGACCTAGAAGCAAGTGTTAAAGGTCTTCCATTATCTCAGAATTTTGTTCTTACAAAATATGTGGGCCCTTGAGTGGTCTGGAAATAAATCTCTATTATGTCATGTAGAGTTTTTACTCTCTAGCAACCACAGGTATAGTATTTATCCCTAGTACTTGAGAGATTTCAGAAAAATGACAAATTCAAACTCCAAACCTTGCAGGGCATGTTTTAGGCTCAGCTAAGATTCAGCAGGTTATTGAAATTTTGCCTACAAAATCTCTGTTCCTAGGTAAGAATTGTATTTCAAATAATAAACCCAAAGTTCTAAAAAACGCTGAAATAAAAAGTTTGGCCAATTGTGCTTATTTTACTATATTATCAAGGCAGGAAAGTAGTCCAAAATAAGATTTTCAACTATGTGGTTTGAAATGAAATGTTTAAGGTTTTTTTTTTTGGCCATGCTACATGGCTTGTCGGATCTTAGTTCCCCAACCAGGGATTGAACACGGGCCCTTGGCAGTGAAAGCATGGAGTCCTAACCACTGGACCTCCAGGGAATTCCCCAAAATGTTTACAGTTTTAATCCTAGGTTAATTAGAAAAAAATTAATCAGGATATTGTAAAGTTTTGCTGGATATTAAAATTTTGTGATTTGGCCTCAATCTATTATGCAATCTCTGTCTTAAGGATACATTTCTTTTTATTAAAAATTAATTCATTCATTCATTTAATTTTGGCTGCATTGGGTCTTTGTTGCTGCGTGCGGGCTTTCTCTGGTTGTGGTGAGCAAGGGCTACTCTTCGTTGCGGTGCGTGGGTTTCTCATTGCAGTGGCTTCTCTTGTTGCAGAGCATGGGCTCTAGGCACGCGGGCTTCAGTAGTTGTGGCATGTGGGCTTCAGTAGTTGTGGCTCGCAGGCTCTAGAGCGCAGGCTCAGTAGTTGTGGTGCACGGGCTTAGTTGCTCCACGGCATGTGGGATCTTCCCAGACCAGGGCTCGAACCTGTGTCCCCTGCATTGGCAGGCGGATTCTTAACCATTGCACCACCAGGGAAGCCCGAGGATACACTTCTATAAAGATACCCATTAACTGAAATCTAATTTACAAGAGGCCATTCCCTTGACTTATACTGCTCAGAGTAGATGATCTATACTGTTTCTTTCTCTTTGTTCATTAGTATGTACAAAATTCCTCCTGGAGCACAGAGGAATTTGATCTAAGCAAATAGATCTAGAGTGAGAGAATTGACATTTGGAACAATGCAACGGTTTAACAAGTGAGGGTGGAAGAGGCACTGACAACCATTGGTTCCAATGCCCAAGCCCTACCGTCTTGGCAGATTGCAGAGATGGAGTGACAAAGGCAAAGATGCTATACATTTACCCAAAATAGCACATGTTCTAAGGTAACTCATTCCTCCGCTGATGGAACTGAATATTGTTCCTAGATAAAAATTATAGATTAGCTAGTCTAAAAATAGCTTTGGTGATACTAATGATTCTTGGATTTCACTTTATCAGAGATGAAAGGAAAACCACCTTTCTAGGGCTTGGAGAGTCTTTTCAGTGACCTGAAGTAATCACTAAAAAGCAATTTTTACAGTGTGCTACACAGGTCTAAAGAGATTTGGATTAGTGTCGTATATATAAATATGATGACATTGGATTTGGCAATGATTTCTTAGATATGACATTAAAGGCACAGGTATCAAAAGAAAAAAGACAAGTTGGACTTCATGAAATTAAAAATTTTGTGCATCAAGACACAATCCACAGAGCAAAAAGGCAACCCACACAATGGGAGAAAATATTTGCAAATCATATATCTGATAAGGGATTAATATCCAAAATATATATAGAACTTCTAAAACTCAACAACAACAACAGAACAACTTGATTAAAAATGGGTAAAGGACTGAAATAGACATTTCTCCAAAGAAGATATACAAATAGCCAATATGCACAAGAAAAGATGCTTAACATCACTAATTATTAGGGAAATGCAAATCAAAACTACAATGAGATACCACCTTACACCCACTAGGATGGCTACTCAAAAAAAAATCAGAAAATAACACGTGTTGGTGAGGATGTGGAGAAAGGGGAACCCTTGTACACTGTTGGTGGGAATGTAAAATGGTATAGCTGCTGTGGGAAACAGTATGATTAATTCCTTAAAAAATTAGAAGTAGAATTACCATATGATCCAGCAATTCTACTTCAAAGGAATTGAAAGCAGAGCCTTAAAAAGATATCTGTGCAGGTATGTTCATAGCAGCATTACTATTATTCACAATAGTTAAAATGTCAAAGCAACCCAAGTGTCCTTCGACTGATGAATAGATAAGCAAAACATGGTATATACATACAATTATTCAGTCTTAAAAGGGAAATTCTGTAATATGCTATAACATGGATGAACCCTGAGGACATCATGCTAAGTGAAGTAAGCCAGTCACAGAGAGACAAATACTGTATGATCCCACGTATATGATGCACTTAGAGTAGTCAAAGTCATAAAGACTGAAAATGAAATGGTGGTTACCAGGGGACAGGGCGAGAAGTGAATGGGGAATGATATTGTTTAATAGGTATGGAGTTTCAGTTTTACAAGATGAAAAGAATTATGGGGATGGATGGTGGTGATAGCTGCACAGCAATGTGAATGTATTTTATGTCACTGAACTCTACACTTAAAAGCAGTGAAGATGGTAAATTTTACGTTATGTGTGTTTTACCACAATAAAAAAAGAAAAAAATGAGCTCACAATCATGAATGGTAGTAGTCATTCACCACAGCCTTGGTAATTCAGAAGGTATATTATGAAAGCAAAACTAAGAAAATTATGGTGTACCGTCTGTGCTAATTTCATGTCAGCTTAGCTCTGCCCCAAGGAGGTGGGAAGATTCGATATGGAAAACACTTAGCATAGTACCTGGCAGTTAATATGTATTTAGTAAATAGTACAACTATGCCAAGGTTGTACTAGGTCATGTGCAACATAGTTGCATTAGGCATAGTTGTACTAGGTCATGTGCAACAGCCGAAAGCCCATGTGGGAAGTCATAGATATCTCCGGAAAATATAAGCGCCTGCCTGGGTAGAGGAACAGTAAGCAGTTTTAGGGATATACAGAGGCAGCTGGGCAGGCCAGACACCTAGAAAGCTGGCAACAGTCATCCAGCTCTAGATGTCCTGCATGTTAACAGTTCACTACTATATTAGGATAAAAAAGACAAAGATGTATCCCATGGAAAAGCACATTTATTTTCTTATGTGATTAAACTTTAGAATTTAAATCCTCTGATTAAATTTGGATAATGTTATCACTGTCTTAGAGACTGTTCTGATAACAAAGAATCTAGAGAGAAAACACAATCAGAAAGCTTTGATTTCAAGTGATTTTTAACTTGAGTTTTATTACCAAGTAAATAATCTTAAGAAAAATGAACTTCTTCCTTACACTATTTTCTACTTCTTACTAGATGAAAGCAGAAATCACAGTACTGTTAGATTACAATTTTGAGGTACATCTTCTCCTTCCTTAGTTTCCATCTACTCAACTTTTCTAGACACACAAAGACACACACACCGTTAAATTATTTTGTTAGAATTATAAAGAGCAAAGTAAGTCCTGAAAGCATCCTTACAAACAACAAAATCAACATCTTGGGGCCTAAATTTCTGTATTTTATTGAAATTTTGACTCAAAAACTTAAGACTCTTGTCAATGACCAAATAAAGACTCAAATTGTAGGCTGCATCCATAGTACACTCAATTGCAGGTGAAGTAATGGCAACTGTTTTCTAAGGGTTATATTTTGAAACTGTGGTCTTCAGAGAACAAGTGATGGACAGCCGATATGAGTCATGAAGCTGGTGCCCACGCAAAGTGGAGGCCACAGAGCAGTGAGTACTAGGGCTGGACATTGAAGTGCTTCTGACGGATAGAATATTCTCAGATGAGTCACCTAAGCTCATTATAAAGACAACACCTTTTTGACTTGGATGTGTATCTGATAGAGGCAGACCAACCTATTTTTGAGAAGAAAAACTCAGTATTATAAGTTGACTGTATATAGTGGGGGAAAAGGTTATTTCTTGAAAAGAAATACGCCCTTGTTTTTGAGGAAAACAGCTCTTCTTCAATTTCAGTTCTACTGTTCCTTATTTATTTTGGAAAGATTCATTAAAACTGAGCCTCTAGAATGATGAACAAGCTGTTGATCTAGTAGCTGTTTCCCAAGAAGAATTATCCACTGAATCATAAAGATCAGGTCAAAGTTACCTAAGTGTTTGCATGGTAAGTCCACAACTATACCCAGAATTCTAAAAAATAAGTAAATAACAGTATTATCTGGCTAAAAATAACTAAGACAGGTCCAGGCTAAGAATAAAATAGCTGTAAAGCTATACTAAACTCTTCTAGGGGATGGTTTTTAAGCTCCAAGGGATCATTTCCCACTTCTAAGGATTTTAGGGACACCAGAAAATCCACCTATGCACCCCCATTCCCAGCTTTTATGTCCATTTATTAATGTCTAAAATTTTACTGTTCATGTTTCTTTCTTATAGTTTAAGGTCTAGTTCCTACTAAAAGGCAAATATCCCTGAAGGTTTGGGGATACCTTTAGCCAGTTGCCTACCAATGAATACGAAAAAGGCTTTGAGATTAAGTTTCCTTAGCAGGGTAGAAAAAGCAGTCATTAGGAAACTGGAAGCCTGATGCAGGAGAAAATAAGAGGGCCAATGAAGTTGGAAAAGGGCATGGAACAAGGCTGGGGAAATCATCTATCTCCCCAGTTTGCCTGATCAGTTCTCCCTGGGAGGTCCAGTTTGGGTCCTTGGAATATGCAGAGAAATGTTCCTAATTCATGGAGAGGTGGGAGGAGTTCAAGTTCAACATACCTAAGTGACAGTAGGTTTCTATGCCTATCATCAAACACTTGCAGAAGTATGCATATCTGCTGGTGTGAGAGCACAAATGTGAAAGTATACAGGCACACACAAACACATAACATGTGTTAAACTTAAATCACTTATTTTTTTTTTTGAAGTATAGACTCCCTAAGTTAAAAGAAACCTCAGAGATAGTTGAATTTTTTCATTGACACATGGGGGTGTTAAGACACACAGAAGTAAAGTGACATAATCAAGGTCACACAGCTACTTAGAGCAGTACTGAAACGAGGAAATGATGTTTTATAAGATACTAAATAATTTGGCCACATCCTCTCTTTCTGGACCTCCTGAGTACTATTCACTTATGTAGATGTCATCCTGCAGGTGAAGGAGCTGAATGATCTATGTGCTGAACATATTCTTTGCTTTCCCATTGCCATGACATTGGTTAAACTATTTCTGCCACTTGGAATCTCTCCTTCCAATCTCTAATGGTTAAAATCCTATTCATTCTCCAAAGGTCTATTCAAAGGTCTCTTTCAAAATGCTTTTCCTGGTTACTCCCTCTCTATTTCCTATCTGTTAGGACTGTTCGTGCCTCCCTAAACTTCATATGTTGAAGACCTAACTCCCCAGTTTGGTTGTATTTGAAGGAACTAAGGTTAAATGAGGTCATAAGGATGGGGCCCTAATCTGATAGGATTAGTGCCCTTATAAGAAGAGATACCAGAGAGCTCTCTCTCCCTCTCCCCCTCCCTCTCTACTCCCCACACATGCATGAGGTAAGGCCCTATGAGGACAGAGCAAGAGGTGGATTCAAGCCACAGAGTCCTTAACCAGAAATCAAATTGGCTGGAACCTTGATCTTGGATTTCCAGCCTCCAGAACTGTGAGAAAATAAAATCCTGTTGTTTAAACCACCCAGTCTATGGTATTTTATTGTGGCAATCTGAGCAGACTAAGACATTATCTTATACAGAACTTCGTTTATACTTCTCTAACAATTATTTCATTCTATTTACATCTAGGACTATTTTTGCTCAAGAATGTGCTAAAATGCCATCTTAAAACCTCTCTCAGAATTATATAAGATAGAACAACTACTGACAGATTTTAGCTGCCAATGTAGTACAATGTAATAGCAATAAAGAGTATTAGTATTTGTATTACAACAAAAATGATCAAGGTACAGAGGGTTTTTTTTTTTTAAAGAAGTAATACCCTACTGTTTTATAAGAAAATGTATTATGTGAAATCAGTTCCTATATTGTTCCTATCTTCACATGGTCATTAAGAGATGATAATAAATATTTATTAATAGGCCAAAATTTATTAGGTTTTAAAAACTAAGCATTAACCTATGAATTAAACACAAATAATTAAAAACTTTTGTGTACATATCATCTCTCTCTTAAAGCCATCTCTGGCACATCTTGGAATCAACTCAAATGTCTGGTTAAAGTATCTTAAATATGAGTATTGGGGATATACAGAATGCTTGTTGAATTTTTAAAAAGTTAATTACATGTTTTCCAGTGGTTTGCTTCTAACATTACAATATTCATTCTAATTTTATTAGCTAGAAATGTCACCCAAGAGTATAATAAAACTATTTAATTTCTCACGGTCATTCCAGCTGGTTCTCTGACTTCTTCCTGGTAATCCCCTGCCGTCAGTACTGAAGCAGTCCTATGACTGAGCGTTCTCCCTGCTTTCATTTCCCCAGTACTTAATCTCCCTCTGAAAGTGGTCTCTCTTTATCTTTATGCCTCTCTCACCACAGAAAAATCTATCAGTGACAAACGGGGACAACTGCAAGGCTGCAGAAATTAAAAACAGACTTCATGAGTTAGGTACAAAACGTTTCCCTTTGGACATAAAGGGAATTTGCTGAGTCACTGAGTTAAGTATTTATAGCACCACATAATTTATTTTCTGCTGTAATAACTTCTTCCGTAATTCAGCAGCTCCTCCACAAGTCTCCATCAAATCTATGATTACTCAAAAATGCTAACAATGCTGACTAATAAGAAGGAAACAGTGCTACCTAAGCAAAATTAAACTAGAAGAATAATCTATGTATAAAGTGCTTTTTAGGGACAAGTTTTAATAAAATCTTTGCTTCCATTATCCACAAAGAGAGTCATAAGTTTTGCATTTTACATTCCTTTCTCAATTATGTTATCAGGCTATACCGCATCAAAAGTTTTTAAATTCCTATCCTTAGCCCTTTCCCTACTACACTCAAGAATTCACAACCAGAAGAAGCTAAAAGCTACAGGTTGTAAAGTCAGCCTCCTATTAGCTACATCTGGCTGCAGATGTGTTTCTTTTTTGGCTGTCAAAAGCCTTTTAAAAAATTAAGCCAACATTTAAAAATGAAAAGATTCTACATAAAAGCTAAATTTCTAACTTCTTTTGAAAAACTGAAAGACGTGGTAAAAATATTCCTGCATTCCTGCATGGTGACAACTGCTGAGGCTGACCGGGCTGCCCTCATTAGACAGTCTCTTCCTTTGGCCTGCTTAATTAATTCATTTGCCTTATTTGTTTGGCCTCCATAGGCATTTGGCTTGTCTCCCTTGCTAAAAGCAAACCACGCTATAGATAACTTTGTGGATCTCTCCTTAAGTACTCTCATCAACACTCACCTGCTACACTAGCCTATTAAGCGGCTTCTGTTCCTCTAACCTCTCAATCCTCCTGAACATCTACACTGCTGTTAAGTTTCTGAAACACAAGCAGGTCACTGCCCTGTTCTAGAGAATGCTATTGCATGCTTCTTAGTGACTAGAGAATAACATTAATCTAAACTCATAACATGACATTCTAGGCATTCTGCGATCAGATTCCAAATTACCTTTCCCATCACATTTGCTAAGTAGATTGACACTATCCGAAAAGGAAGTGTCAAGTGGTCTGCTATGAAGTTCTGCTCTTTTCACCATTTTAATCAATGACTTAAATAACGAGAAGTATGATTTTCAGATTTCAGGAGGAGAGGGAATAGGAAATATTTATAATTTATTTACGTTCATCCTGTGAGATGTGTACCTTAATCTTTTTACTGCCTTCGACAAGTGCTCACCCATGGAAAACAAAAAGATCTGGGGTCAATGGTGTTTTAAGATTACACAAATGTCAATCATAAAGATACACAGCTCCTTTGCCTTTTACAGCATAGTAAGCATTCCTAAAGCATTTCTGGATATGGAATCTTAATTTTTCAAGACCAAGAAGAAAAGCAAGATGACAGATAAAAGACATAAATAAATTGAAGCAATGGTTACATAAAATAAGATTTGCATTTGGACAGAAGGCTTTCTGCACCGCACTGGTACCTAAGGATATATTATACTATAACCACGAACATTTTTCAGAGTACCAGAGGTGTGTTTAGCACTCTGCAGGGGTCTGGGATGGTAGTTCTAAAATGTACTGTCACTTATAAGGTTTTAAAACACTGGGATGAAGCCCTGTGAAATAGAATAGAGTTGTGTTAGGAAGAACAAGTAACTGCCAATTGTGACACAGCATCCCACTAGAGAAAGAGTTATGCTATAAAAATTTTAAGTTTGTTCATTCCAGAAAAGGTGATACAGTCCAGATAACTTTTTTCTTTTTTTTTTACTCAATCTTTTGGATTCAAATTCCATTCCTGGTGGACCAGTTTCTCATGATAACACTTTGGCATGGGGCATGCCCAGATGTTAGCTGCAATGCACTTCCCAGAAGTCATGTCAGCTTCAGTTAACTTTCTTGAATGGAAAAGATCACAGATTTCAGTTTTGGCCAAGTATAGTCTCTGCAACTCCAACCCCCGACCCCCAATTAAACAAATGAATTTGTTTTGTAAGAAAAACAATAAAGCAAAATGTGTTGTTTTTCCACAGGCTTTTCTTGTAAACCACAGGTCTCTCTCTTTTAGTTTTTACATCTTTATTGAAGTATAATTGCTTTACAATGTTGTGTTAGTTTCTACTGCATAACAAAGTGAATCAGCTATATGTGTACATATATCCCTGTGTCCCCTCCCTCTTGTGCCTCCCTCCCACCCTCCCTATCCCACCCCTCTAGACGGTCACAAAGCACCAAGCTGATCTCCCTGTGCTATGCAGCTGCTTCCTACTAGCTAGCTATTTTACATTTGGTAGTGTATATAGGTCAATGCTACTCTCTCACTTCCTCCCAGCTTACCCTTCCCCCACCCCATGTCCTCAAGTCCATTCTCTAAGTCTGTACCTTTATTCCTGTCCTGCCCCTAGGTTCATCAGAACCATTTTTTTTAAGATTCCATATATATGTGTTAGCATACGGTATTTGTTTTTCTCTTTCTGACTTGCTTCACTCTGTATGACAGACTCTAGGTCCATCCGCCTCACTACAAATAACTCAATTTCGTTTCTTTTTATGGATGAGTAATATTCCATTGTATACACGTGCCACATCTTCTTTATCCATTCATCTGTCAATGTACACTTAGGTTGTTTCCATGTCCTGGCTATTGTAAATAGAGCTGCAAAGAACACTGTGGTACATGACTCTTTTTGAATTATAGTTTTCTCAGGGTATATGCCCAGGAGTGGGATTGCTGGGTCACATGGTAGTTCTATTTTTGTTTTTTTTTTAAGGAACCTCCATACTATTCTCCACAGTGGCTGCATCAATTTACATTCCCACCAACAGTGCAACAGGGTTCCCTTTTCTCCACACTCTCTCCAGCATTTATTGTTTGTAGACTTTTTTGATGATGGCCATTCTGACCGGTGTGAGGTGATACCTCATTGTAGTTTTGATTTGCATTTCTCTAATGACTGGTGATGTTGAGCATCCTTTCATGTGTTTGTTGGCAATCTGTATATCTTCTTTAGAAATGCCTATTTAGGTCTTCCACCCATTTTTGGAGTGGGTTGTTTGTTTTTTTGATATTGAGCTGCATGAGCTGCTTATATATTTGGGAGATTAATCCTTTGTCAGTTGCTTCATTTGCAAATATTTTCTCCCATTCTGAGGGTTGTCTTTTGGTCTTGTTTATGCTTTTCTTTCCTGTGCAAAAGCTTTGAAGTTTCATTAGGTCCCATTTGCTTATTTTTGTTTTTATTTCCATTTCTCTAGGAGGTGGGTCAAAGAGGATCTTGCTGTGATTTATGTCACAGAGTGTTCTGCCTATGTTTTCCTCTAAGAGTTTGATAGTGTCTGGCTTTACATTTAGGTCTTTAATCCATTTTGAGTTTATTTTTGTGTATTGTGTTAGGGAGTGTTCTAATTTCATTCTTTTACATGTAGCTGTCCAGTTTTCCCAGCACCACTTAATGAAGAGGCTGTCTTTTCTTCATTGTATATTCTTGCCTCCTTTGTCAAAGATAAGGTGACCATAGGTGCCTGGGTTTATCTCTGGGCTTTCTATCCTGTTCCACTGATCTATATTTCTGTTTCTGTGCCAGTACTATACTGCCTTGATTACTGTAGCTTTGTAGTATAGTCTGACATCAGGGAGCCTGATTCCTCCAGTTCCGGTTTTCTTTCTCAAGATTGCCTGGCTATTCGGGGTCTTTTGTGTTTCCATACAAATTGTGAAATTTCTGCTTCTAGTTCTGTGATAAATGCCAGTGGTAGTTTGATAGGGATTGCATTGAATCTGTAGTTTGCTTTGGGTAGTATAGTCATTTTCACAATGTTGATTCTTCCAATCCAAGAACATGGTATATCTCTCCATCTGTTTGCATTGTCTTTAATTTCTTTCATCAGTGTCTTATAGTTTTCTGCATTCAGGTTTTTTGTCTCCTTAGGTAGGTTTATCCCTAGGTATTTTATTCTTTTTATTGCAATGGTAAATGGGAGTGTTTCCTTAATTTCGCTTTCAGATTTTTCATCATTAATGTATAAGAATGCAAGAGATTTCTGTGCATTAATTTTGTATCCTGCTACTTTACCAAATTCATTCATTAGCTCTAGTAGTTTTCTGGTAGCATCTTTAGGATTCTCTATGTATAGTATCATGTTATCTGCGAAGAGTGACCCACTGTCTACTTGTAAAGTATGTTATTAAATTATATTAGACACCATTAGTATTTTCACAAAAGTTCATGATAGATTCTCAGGGTTTTGGGATCCTTAAATACCTCTCAGTCCAACTGTGGAACTTTTAAGGCACTGATATCCAGTCTTCAGCCCAAGATTTTGGTTTCACCTGGCCTTTGATAGGAGTTTTATATCTGTTGTCTTTAAAAGCACTCCAGGTGATTCTAATGTGAGCAGGGTTGAGTGGATCCAGGTAAAAGGATTAGAGCTCATTTAGAGAAATAAATGATTGGGAATCAGGGGACTTGGGCTATTGTACTGAATGCTGAATAATCAATTCAACAAACTTTTTGGTGAAATGCTCTGTACCATTTAAAGACGGGGGTGGGTTTCAAACCTTTTTTTTAAAATGCAATTTTGGCTTTTCTTCAAATGAAATCTTATTTGTAATTCAATGTATGCGAAAGAAACAAAAGGGAAGTGGGTTGGGGTTAGGAACTTCTCCTCTATTGCATTAGCCTTCCCACTGCTCTTCTAAGTAAGAAGCTATCTCTCCAATCCTATAGCATTTTCATCCTATAGCTTTGATGGCACACTTGTTCCTTATCCCAAGGTTGCATATTTCACTTTTCCTGGAGTATAACTGAAATGAGGACAGGCGTTTGTCGTAGAGCTGTGGGTGGGCAAAATACACGTGCTCATAAGAACCCTGCCCCTGGAGGATCTCTATCTGCTCAAGCCCTGCAGCCTGTGTCTGGTTTCTGACTTCCCACTTAGGCTCTCCCATGTGTCCTCTGAGGTAAATCAAGAATTAACCACTGTTCTCCAATTATTCTTGGTAATACTAAAAGAAAGCCTAACAAAATAAGTTATGTATTCAATCATGTAAACACATTCCAAACGTTTCATGGAAACACCCTAAGGTAGTCAATATATAAACCAAAGCTTTTGAGACCTAGATATTGAAATAGTGTAATTACTTCCTGTTACTATACATGATGTCAACACTCCAAAGTAGTTCATGTACTTTTAATTGCATTATTTAAAAATGTGGAATATTCTTTAAATAATTTAAAATCTATAGTCTAATGTTTTCTTCCAATCCTCATGTTGCCCATGAATACCCTGTCTATTCCAAAGCTGTATAATTCACAGTCATGTCCCTGCACTCCACCCCCACCCCCCACCCCACCAAGTTCATTAAGCCTGGATAGTTCCCTTCTCAATTTTGGGGGATATAAACATTTTATACTATATTCTATACATGGTGATAGCAAAGTAAGAAGAGATATACTTTTGGGAGAAGTCTATTTTCTCTAGAAGATGAAAACTTTCAAACAAATTTTTATGTTTTGATTAAGTTATTCTGTTGTAAAACTTTTACCTTTAAATCTGTATGTCAGGAATTATTTGACTGCCCTGGAATCCTGCAACGGGATCTAGCACACCAGGTATACTAAGGCTCAGGCAGAATCAGACTTACAGAAACTCTGCAGCCCTGCCCTCATCTTCCAGTGTGACTTTTCAGCAGATGGAATGCTTCCTCCCTTCAAATGTACTTGGAGGCGCCAAGAGAATACATCAAATTCCATGCAACTGTAGAGTAAGTTGGAGCCTAGCTTCAGCTCATAATTATATTTCCATTCTCATTGTTTTCTTGTAAAATAAATTAGTTGATTTTTAATGGCACTAAATAACCTACAGAAAGACTGCTTAAATTAGCAACTTTCTTTAACTTCCGTTTGAAAGCAGGAATTTTGCAACTTCTCTTGATCTCCTACATGTGATTCTCTTGTGCTGTTTCACCCTTTGGCCTTTCTTCCTTTCCTCATTCCACAGATTTTTTTCTCTTCTCTCTCCTCCCAGTAGGGTTTGGTAATCATCTCTCTTTAGAAGCCTCTCAAATTTAAGCCTCTCATTGTTTTCTTCACAGATCCACACAGAAGTTCTATAGCAAAGGCATCAAACTGGCATCCTGCAGTTCTTTTGTTTTATTTTGAATTTTATTATTGATAATTAGGAAAATTTTAAAAATTTGAAGCAACATGGATGGACCTAGAGATTATCATACTAAGTGAAGTAAGTCAGAAAGACAAATACCAAATGATATCACTTATATGTGGAATCTAAAATACGACACAAATGAACATATCTACAGAAAGACTCAGACACAGAGAGCAGACTTGTGGTTGCTGGTGGGGGGGCGTGTTGAGGGAGGGATAGAGTGGGAGTGTGGGGTTAGCAGATGCAAACTAGTATATATAGGATGGATAAACAATAAGGTCCTACTGTACCACACAGGGAACTATATTCAATATCCTGTAATAAACTATAGCGGAAAAGAAAATGAAAAAGAATACATAATGTATATATAAAACTGAGTCACTCTGCTGTACAGAAGAATTAACACAACACTGTATATCAACTATACTTCAATAAAATTAAAAACAAACCAACCAACCCCCCCGCCACTCGACAACAAAACAAAACCCCCCCAGATCTCTGTCTTATTTTGAAAAGTGCAAGACCCAGCAACACTTGCCCACATTTCTGCCTGACAACAAAAGAATGGAACTAAATAGAAGATGTTCTCTTAACATGGAACAAGCATTCTGCAGTTCTATGTACTTCCACTTCAATCATTTACATTACCAGTTTGGTGTCCTTAAGCATTTGAGTTTGCAATCTCGTCAAAGAGGATAGGAAGAATAGATAGCAGGCCTGACTTTTAGATTCCTTCCACCCCAAAGTGTCAATGTTTAGTGACAGTCTACCTTTAAATCCATATATTTGCCGTGATATCACTGGGGAGTTAGTCATATATTGTTTGTTTTCAGTTTAAGTAATCAGCACATGACCTTTCAGTAGGGAGTGTATAGCCTGATAAGCAGAGTGGTGTGCAGATCTGTATGTGTGAATTGGGGGGAGGGCTGTTCTTATGGAGCCCCTGGAGGGTTATCACAAAGTTCTCTTGATCCAAGAGCAATACATAGACCATGTCTTCCATTTGTCTACAACTCCCCTCCTTCCTCACATCACTGGTCTGTTATTGCCATCAAAACTCAGCACAACTTTTGCACAGTGCTATTTATGCTAAGAAAATGCAATAAATACATCTTTGGTGCTTCTGAAAACAAAACAAACAAAAAAACTCAGCACAGAGCCAATAAGAATTAACTGGACAGTTGGTTTGAGTGTTGATTCTTGTGTTAGACAACTGATGTGTCCACCTATAGGACTTCTGATTGGCTTTCACCACATTTATAACACTTCCTGGGAGAACTCAGCTAAACTTGACACAAGGAAAAGGAGGAGGAGAAAGTGTAATAACAAAAATATCATCAGTAGTCATTAACATTTATTGAAGGCTTATCATGTGCTGGTCAGTAAAGCACTTTACATGTGCTACAGCATTTAATGCTCATAATAACCCTATAAGGTAGATACTATTATCATCCTTATTTATGGCTAATGACACTGGCAAAGAGAAGTAAACTAACATGCCTAAGCTCACAGAGCTATTAAGTCCCAGTCAATCTGATTGCAGTGCCCACTCACTAGATGGTAAGCTTTGTGAAGGTGGAAGGAAGTTGTATTTTGGAAACTGTATACTGTGTAATGGTTAAAAGGATGGATTCTGGAGTTCAACAAAACTGGAATATAAAGTCTTTTCAGAAAACAACTTTGGGTTTTGTTGATCCTTTGTACTGTATTTTTGTTTTCCCTTTTCATTAATTTCCTTCATTAAGGACTGATTGTGTAACAGACACAATCTAGGAGATGGGGACAGATCAGTGAACAAATGAAATTTTCTGCTTTCCTGGAGCCTACATTCTAGTGGCAAGACCCAGAAAATAAATGTAATAAATATATGTGATGTGCACATACCCACAAAAAAGCAGAGAAGGGGGACTAAGCGTGGAGAGGGATGGGTAAAATTTTAAACAGGGTTATCAGGATAGGCCTCACTGAGAAGGTGACATTTAAGCACAGATAGGGAACTGAGGGACAAAATCATGGAGTTAATTTAAGAAAGTGCCTCTGAGTATGATGAGAAGCAACTGCGGGGTTTTAGCCGAGGAATGACATGATTTGATGTATGTTTTAAAAGGGTAACTTTGGCAGCCGTGTTGACAATAGAATGTAAGGGGCAAAGGTGGAAGCAGGGAAACCAGTAAGAGGGTAATAATCCAGGCAAGAGACTGCCATGGGCTTAGGAAATGTTTTTTAATTTATAAGTTTGTCTATAGATTTCAGTCTCCCCACCCAGTGCCAAAGGCTCTAGGTTCAGGGTACAGCTGGATGCTTTCAGGTTAGCTGCAGCTTTAGCCAGCAGCAGCATTCCACCTTGATTCCTGCTTCCTTTTCATTTTTCACCCACGAAGATTTCCCTGACGTTCTTGTGCTTAGTTATGCATTTACTAAGATATTTTATTTTACACTACATGTTCAGTGTTTTATTGCTGGTGGTGGGAGTGCTGGCCAGGGATGTTTCAGAACATCTAGTATGCTACACTGTCAGAGTGGAAGTCCCTGGGTTTGAATTCCACCTTTTCCCATTTAATAGTTGTATGACCTTGGCAAGTTATTTATCTAGACTCAGTTTCCTCAAATGTAAAATGGAGAATATAATATCTAGATCATGGGGTGGTTATAAAGATTATGATCTTCTAATGCACATAAAGTGCTTAGCCACAATGCTTGGCACATAGGAAATGCTTAATATACTTTATCACTATCATCATCATCATCAACATGCCTGCAGCATTTTATACATAGTAGGTATTCAATAAACGATTGCTAAAGTGATCTATTGAAAATAAATTACAAATAGCAGTGTGCTCAGTGGAAAAGACATGCAGCTGGGTTGTCTCTAAGTATACATCACAACCAGAGCCAAATGCATAAAAATGTTAGGAGAACTCTTGCCACCCACTCACTCCCTTTAAAAAAGTGAATACGGGCTGCACTCAACTAACTGTAATTCATTAAATGTCTTCAGTTAAACACCCATGCTGTCTTTATGGCCACCTTCCACTACCCCAGGAGCAGAAGTGAAGGGGGAAGTAACTAGCCAAATGTCAGACTCTACAATCTCATGCCTTCAAGAACAGTCAGGGGATGCAAACAGAGGGAAATAAAGTAGGATTTCTTCTCTGTAACTTGTGGGTCCCACCAAGATGCTAGCTCTTCTTTCTTCCAGGCAGTGCTTTCTCTCAATTGACATGGTGGCAATGGGTAAGATGCTCATCAGGTTCCTTGGAGGAGGCACAGGGTTTCCTCTTTTCATGAGACTATTACACTCATTAGCTATTTAAACAAGATACTATCAGATAAAAGTTTAACTGATTTCTATTTTTTTTTTTAACTGATCTCTATTTTAAAGTGAGTATAATTTAAAATTTCTCATAAAATGTATCAAGTGTAAATCGATGTTATTTGAATTATAAATCACAGTCTGGGCTGGTCAATGCAAGTAGTTCTAGAAAAGTAGGTTAATATTTGATCTCACTAAGAATGTTTAGCTTTCCACAAGGAAAATTTTATTTTATAACCTGAACTAATCATGAAGGGAATCTGGCATATAACAATGGATGGCTAAGAGAGAACTCAATTCCTCTCCTGAAGTCAGTTCTACAGTCTTTGTGATGTTTGTGGTGGCTGGACATCATCCATCATCTCATCATTCCCTACAAAGGACAGCCCAGCACATGTTAATAATATAACATATTACCATATGATCCAGCAATCCCACTCCTGGGCATATATCTGGAAAAGATGAAAACTCTAATTCAAAAAGATACATGTGGGGACTTCCCTGGTGGCACAGTGGTTAAGAATCTGCCTGCCAGTGCAGGGGACACGGGTTCGAGCCCTGGCCCAGGAAGATCCCACGTGCCGTGGAGCAAGTAAGCCCGTGTGCCACAACTACCGAGCCTGCGCTCTAGAGCCTGTGAGCTACAACTACTGAGTCCACGTGCTACAAATACTGAAGCCTGCGTGTCTAGAGCCCATGCTCTACAACAAGAGAAGCCACCACAATGAGAAGCTTGCACACCGCAAGGAAGAGTAGCCCCCGCTCGCCACAACTAGAGAAAGCATTGTGCGCAGCAACAAAGTCCCAATGCAGCCAAAAATAAATAAATAAGTAAATAAACTTATAGAAAAAAAAAGATACACGTGCTCTAATGTTCATAGCAGCACTATTTACAATAGCCAAGACATGGAAGCAACCTAAGTGTCCATCAAAGATGAGTGGATAAAGAAGATGTGGTACATATATACAAATGGAATATTACTCAGTTATAAAAAAGAATGAAATATTGCCATTTGCATCAACATGGATGGACCTACAGATTATCATACTAAGTGAAATAAGTCAGAGAAAGACAAATATTATATATCACTTCTATGTGAAATTTTAGAAAGAATACAAATGAACTTATTTAGAAAACATAAACAGAACCACCGACATAGAAAACAAGTTTATGGTTTACCAAAGGGGACGGTGGGGGGAGGGATAAATTACGAGTATGGGATTAACAGATACACATTGCTATATATAAAATAAACAACAAGGATTTACTGTATTCAATTTCTTATAATAACCTACAATGGAAAAGAATCTGAAAAAAGAATATATATATTATATATGTATAAAAACCAAATCACTTTGCTGTACACCTGAAACACAATATTTTAAATCAACTATACTTCAATAAAAATATATTAATGTATTATTGAATAATAAAAATCTTTTCTGAGGTTTAACAAGTTAAATGGCTTCAAATATGGCTTACTTTTTTTTGACTCTGAAAATATCTTTGTGGGTAAATTTTTAAAATTTCATAGTGAATTCTGTATATAAATACAAACTATCAAGTATTAGAAAATCCATGAAAAAAATTATTTCATGAGCTTTCACCCTGTTTTCTAAAATCTAGATATGTGCGTTTCAGACAAGCCCAAATTTTACCAACAGATGACAAGAAGTCAGACCATATGTTAAGAATTTTTAAAAATAGCATGATTGATTATATTTTAAAAATGGGAATAATAATAGTTATTATTATCCCATGCATATAAAGCATTTAGCTTATTAGTTCCTGGTATGTCAGAAGTACTCAATAAAAGTAGTTATGATTTTTATTATTCTTTTATTTATTTTCTTTCAATAGCCAACAGCTATAATAGTTATGCTAAAATTAACATTAATGCCTGTCATAGCCACAAGACAATTTATGCATGGGGTCTTACTGATGTCATTATTCCTAATCTGTCATTCAGTTTAATTGGGCCCTAGTGACATTGGGAAAATACACAGACAATTGCTTCTGTAGTTAGATCCAGAGAACACACACACGAGAAGGTTACACGCAATGTTCAGTTTGGTGTGAACCAAATTAAACAAATAAATCAACCAGTATTAGTAAGGAAACTAAGTTAGGTAAAAGTAAGTAATTACACACACCACCGCTATATAGAATCTTTTCAAGAATATTTAAATAAATGGTGTCTAATCCATTCCACATAAATATTTTAAATCTGCATTTACAACTCTCCTTTTAAGGTTAGGCTGTTGCCCAAATCACTTATGAAAAATTTCTGGAATTTAGCTAAGGATTTTATGTAACCAAGATTCTGATCTTTTCTTAGTATATTAAACACCCTTTACAATAACTGTACTTACACTATATTCTCTGAATCTCTTACTACAGTAGACACTATTCTCACTTAAGGCACCAAATTCCAGAACAAAAAAATATAAATATTAAAAACTAAGAAGAGAGTAAAGTCGGACCATCCTTCTGTTCCCAAGCACCTGGTTTGACCACCACGTTGAATGGTAGTTTGTACTTCAAACTCGACTCTGCTACATGATAATAATGGAAGAAAAGGTCTCTCCTCCAAGGTGGTTATTTCTCAGAGAATGACTGGGGTTAACAGTTTTGACTCAATATTGATAATAAATCCTGAGGTTGAAGGTTAATTATTGGTAACTAATTATCCTTTGTGAATAACAACTTTCTCTAGAACATTAATAAAAGTGTCTTGATTTGTATAGCTTTCATGTATATTAATGTTGAAGGATGCTCTAAGACTGGCTGAAGCAGAAGAAATAACAGAAAGAGGGTTCTGAAAAGAGGGAAACGAGTAGAGAATGACAAATAAGCCCAGGAAAGCATGGAAAGTTGATTAGAAAGCCTGATGGAGAATGCCCCCATGTGAGGGAGGGGACAAAACTCACAGCATAGCCTGAACCCACAGGAAATGGTAGGAAGAGAAAACAGAATTCCCACAAATCATGGTGTCATTACGTAAGGGAGACTATGGAGGATTAAAAAAAGTAAAGAATAGATTAGTCTCCTTAATCCTTGACACTCTCCTACTAGTTTAATAGTTCACTTTGTCTGTACCTTTTCTACTTAGTACTAGTGATTTTCATGCCTATCTATCCTACTGCATAATCAATGGATAGCAGAAATCATGTCTTATGCATCATTGCAACTCACACAATTCGTAGTACAGAGTTTTACACAAAGTAGACAGAGACTTTGTTGAAATAAAATTTTCTACCAAAGTGGTTAAAGTAACTTTACATTTACAAGTAACCATGTTCCTTCAAATCTTGTTCTTGCTATTAGTTTGTTTAAACCTTAAAAAAAAATTATGAGGGTAGAAGTAAAAAATCCTCGTTATTTATATAACATTATTCAAACTCCTTAACGTGGCACACAAAGCCCTGTATACACTAGCCACAGACTACCTTGTCTTTCTGCCTCCACCTCTAGTCACAATTCCCACTAAGTGGTTCATGGTGTTTTCTCTGCCTGTAGTATTTATGTCTTCCCTGCCCACCCACTTCTCACCTCATCCCCACCTGTAAGACAAATGCCTATTTATCTTTCAAGGCACAAATGTCCTAATTTTTTTGTAGTGTTCCTTGCTGCACCAGGAATTAATGTATGTATAGTACTTACATTATACCTGTTTTAGAACACTTACGTTGTGATTTATTTTACTAATCTATCTTTTCTGTAAGCATGTGTGCTCCTTAAGGGCAGAGACCTTGACTGTTCACTTTGTATTACTAACACTTGGGACATGGTGGTTGTAGTTCAATGTCTATTAAACTGAATTGTACTGGTAGGCTGTCTTATTTCCCCAAGAATGAATAAAAGGGCCTCCGACCTCTGAGAATATAATATGAAAAAGTTGAAAAGTCCAGAAAAATGCTCCATAAATACTTGTTAATTCTTCACTGGAATACACAATAATAATTAATATCTGTTCTTGAGTGTTAGAGTAAATTATTCTATAATTGCCTTGTATCACTAGTTTAAACTATGAATATTAAACTAATATTAATAAAGAACAGTAATTCCAAACTAATTATATAATTATAGAGGTTTTCCAGGAGGACCAGGAGAAAGGAGCAGCCATGTAAAACTGGAAAGAAAGAGTGAGAGAAGCAAGAAGAGGTTGTGCTGAGAGGGAGGAGGAGGAATGCTAAGCTGTCCTAAAGAAAAGAAGAAAATAAAAGGAGGAAGTAAAAGTAAGATACTGTTTTTCTGGCCATTCTAAAATTCTGCTGTGCTGGAGGCATCTGCTATAACGAACACATTCATTCACATATCTTTTCCAGGCCAAATTTGGATTGAGCCCAGTGTTGATGCCTGTCTTCACTTTGAAACGTTGTCCTGCTGTCATTTTTAAGATTAGTATTTGATTTTACAGCACAAAAAAGATGAAAAAAGACCCTTCATCACCCCCACTCTTTTTTTGGCCAAAAATGTAATTCTTTGAGACCTGTTATAGGAAATGCAATATATCCAGATCATGAAGTCTAAGAAAAACAAAATTCTTTTCCTATTTTGTAGATTTTTAAGAATCTCTCTCGTCATTTACCAATGGGGGAAAAATGAAGACTGATGAAATATCTAGTTTTTATTACTATAAGATTTTTCTTCTAGCAGCAATCTTCCATCAGTTAGAATCTATAGTAGGATCATATCTATAGTAGGATAAGTAGGGTCCATGCTAATGACTAAGAGGCAAAGCCAGTTAGTTATTCAAGAAACTTCTAAGTCATCAAAGAAATGCAAAACTGCATGTGGTGTGACTCTGAGTACTTAGTAGGTTTTATATTAGAAATATGTGGAAATTAGAGATTTATAAATAATGATGTGTGATAATTATTTATTAGATTAACCATAATATACAGTTAATCAGCATCTCCTAACTTTGCCTCCTCCAAGCCAAAGCTTAATGAAACATCCTTGCTGGATATATGGATGAAATAATTGGAGGAATGAGGAGGTAGGAGTGATGCCAGTTCAATACCTCTAAGCAAAGAGACAAAAAAACCCAAAACTCCGAGAAGTATGCTGCATAATTGGGACTCACATGGGGAATTGTATTATAGTTAAAGAATACGAGCTTTGGAGTCAAGTACAACTGAGTTTGAGTCCTGGCTCTGCCACTTACTTGCTCAGTGGTACAGATTCTCTCTAAGCCATAGTTCCTTTGTCTTAAAATGGGAATAATACTCTCTGAGTTGGATTAGGTACAGTAAACCAAATGTAGCATCTTGTACACAGTAAAAATTCAATAAATATTATTATTCCTATCACCTTCCTCTGGATTTCTGTTCTTTACTATGTTCTAGTAGGTGCACACGCTTACATAAGAGATATACAGCTTTGACATGAAAGACACAGACATGAAAGACATAATGGGAGGGATTTGGCATACTTTGATAGACTCTGGACTATCTCTTACATAAGAGATATACAGCTTTGACATGAAAGACACAGATAATAGATTTTAGTTTATTTTGCGGGGGCAGGTGTTGGGTGCAGAATTACTGCTAGAGTCTGGTGGCAGGAAGGTCATCGTTCAGGAAATCTACTAGCAAATTCTGTGATTCTCCATGTTTTAATGTTCACTTTCTGATGATTAGGTAGGCCAGGTTTACACAAATGACTTTTTTCAGATTTTCAACAGATTTTCTTAACATACTATGCTGAATATACTTACTTTGGGCTTTTATATTTTGAAATGGAAATGATACCTAGGTCTCAAGTTTTATTTAGTCAGATAAGCTAGTGGATATTCATTTAGAATGTATAAGCAAAAGTTAAAATTTAGCAATGGAAAAATTAAGAACTATAAACTCATGTAGAGAGAAATGTAAAATTCATTTCTTCAAACTGAGAAATCAGGCTTTACATCTCATATTTTTTCTAATATATTTATTAAAAGATAATAGTTTAATTATATATTACATTTGAATTAGGTATAAATTGAAACAATACAGAAGGTGACTTAAGCACTCAGCGTGTGAAAAAATTTTCATTAATAATTAACAGCCCTAAAGAAATCTTCTAAAAAAATAGGTGAACTTCAAGTATATTACGCTCAGTGAAAGAAACCAGACATAAAAGAACATATATTGTATGATGCAATTTATATAAAATATCCAGAAAAGGCAAATTTATAGAGACAGAAAGTATATTAGTGGTTGCCAGAGAGTGGAGAGTGACTGTAAATGGGCATGAGATTTCTTTTTTGGGGCGACAGAATTGTTCTAAAATAGGATGGTGGTGATACTTGTACAATGCTATAAATATACTAAAAGTCGCTGAAATGAGACTTAAAAAGAGTGGATTTTATGGTATTTAACTTATACCTCAATAAACCTGTTAATAAAAATAAATCTTCCACGTGGCTGGATTTTAGAAAACATATTTTTACATGCTAAATGAAACGAGGATTTTGAAGAAGAAATCTATTTCTACTGCAAATGAGAGCCTGAATAATGCTCTTATGGTGAAATAAGACATAGCTCAAACAGTAAATCAATAAACATTCTCAAAGTGCCATCTGCAGGGCTTCCCTGGTGGCGCAGTGGTTGAGAGTCCGCCTGCCGATGCAGGGGACACGGGTTCGTGCCCCGGTCCGGGAAGATCCCACATGCCGCGGAGCGGCTAGGCCCGTGAGCCATGGCCACTGAGCCTGCACGTCTGGAGCCTGTGCTCCGCAATGGGAGAGGCTGCAATAGTGAGAGGCCCGCGTACCGCAAAAAAAAAAAAAAAAAAAAAGTGCCATCTGCATATGGAGATCTTTGGAATTTGGGAAGGCAACACATCAGGGTGCTTGAATTGAGGTAAATAGGGTGTTGCTTTTTCCCCCTCAGGTAAACATAAACCACAGTGCGTACCAAAGGAGAAAGTGTCATCTCTCCTGGGAGTCATTTTGAGCATCGGTAACCAACAGATGTGCATCAAAGACATAATGGGAGGGATGTGGCATACTTTGATAGACTCTGGACACTCTCCAGATTACTTGGGTTATTAAGAATTGCAACAGGGTGACCCTAAGTTACACAGGTCACTAGGAGAAGGTACTAAATGGTGGTTCATGGTAGAGGGGTCCATGGCCTTCACTGTTGCTCAGTGCTATCGCTAGGAAAGAGCAACGCAGGGGTATCCGATTTTGGTTCCACTTCTGCACTGAGTATTGGTTTTATCTTATGCTTTAATTAATTTTCTTCCCAAAAAAGTAACATTTAGACAAGAACCCCTGCTTTAAACTCTGCGTATATATTCTGGTTCTTATTTTAACAAACATGATCTTTGAATAAAAAGGACCTAAGTAAAAAAAGAGTAGACCAATGTTATTCATTAACTGTGAAATGGTTCCTCTGTCAGTAGTTAATTAATGGATACAACATTAGACCGTATGCTTCTTGAGGGTAAGGACCATGTTATTCATCTGTAACTCTGCAACAAACATAAGCACAGGGCTTGGCACACCTAATAAATGTTTGCTGAACCGAGAATGAAAGCACCATATAAATAATAAACATAACATGAATGTAAAAGATTATATTATTTTTCACCACAAAACTAATCCTAATAATTTAAACCTAGCTGTTAAGGCACTACCTTCAAGAAAGGCTTTGAAAAAACCACATTCACAGAAAGACAGACAAGATAAAAAGGCAGAGGGCTATGTACCAGAAGAAGGAAAAACAAAAAAGCCCAGAAAAACAAGTAAATGAAACGGAGATAGGCAATCTTCCAGAAAGAGAATTCAGAATAATGATAGTGAAGATGATCCAAGACCTCGGAAAAAGAATGGAGGCAAAGATCGAGAAGATGCAAGAAATGTTTAATAAAGATCTAGAAGAATTAAAGAACAAACAAACACAGATGAACAGTACAATAACTGAAATGAAAACTACACTAGAAGGAATCAATAGCAGAATAACTGAGGCAGAAGAACGGATAAGTGACCTGGAAGACAGAATGGTGGAATTCACTGTTGGGGAACAGAATAAAGAAAAAAGAATGAAAAGAAATGAAGACAGCCTAAGAGACCTCTGGGATAACATTAAACGCAACAGCATTCGCGTTATAGGGGTCCCAGAAAGAGAAGAGAGAGAGAAAGGACCTGAGAAAATATCTGAAGAGATTATAGTCGAAAACTTCCCTAACATGGGAAAGGAAATAGCCACCCAAGTCCAGGAAGTGCAGAGAGTCCCATACAGGAAAAACCCAAGGAGAAACACGCCGGACACACAGTAATCAAATTGGCAAAAATTAAACACAAAGAAAAATTATGGAAAGCAGGAAGGGAAAAACGACAAATAACATACAAGGGAACTCCCATAAGGTTAACAGCTGATTTCTCAGCAAAAACTCTACAAGCCAGAAGGGAGTGGCATGATATATTTAAAGTGATGAAAGGGAAGAACCTACAGCTAAGATTACACTACCCGGCAAGGATCTCATTCAGATCCAATGGAGAAATCAAAAGCTTTACAGACAAGCAAAAGCTAAGAGAATTGAGCACCACCAAACCAGCTCTACAACAAATGCTAAAGGAACTTCTCTAAGTAGGAAACACAAGAGAAGAAAAGGACCTACAAAAACAAACCCAAAACAATTAAGAAAATGGTCACAGGAACATACATGTCAATAATTACCTTAAAGGTGAATGGATTAAATGCTCCAACCAAAAGACAGAGGCTTGCTGAATGGATACAAAAACAAGACCCATATATATATGCTGTCTACAAGAGACCCACTTCAGACCTAGGGACACATACAGACTGAAAGTGAGGGGATGGAAAAAGATACTCCATGCAAATGGAAATCAAAAGAAAGCTGGAGTAGCAATACTCATATCAGATAACATAGACTTTAAAATAAAGAATGTTACAAGAGACAAGGAAGGACACTACATAGTGATCAAGGGATCAATCCAAGAAAAAGATATAACAACGGTAAATAGTTATGCACCCAATATAGGAGCACCTCAATACATGAGGAAACTGCCAACAGCTCTAAAAGAGGAAATCAACAGTAACACAATAATAATGGGGGACTTTAACACCTCACTTACACCAATGGAAAGATCATCCAAGCAGAAAATTAATAAGGAAACAAGCTTTACATGACACAACAGATCAGACAGATTTAATTGATATTTATAGGACATTCCATCCAAAAACAGCAGTTTACACTTTCTTCTCAGTGCACACGGAACATTCTCCGGGATAGATCATATCTTGGGTCACAAATCAAGCCTCAGTAAACTTAAGAAAATTGAAACCATATCAAGCATCTTTTCTGACCACAACACTATGAGATTAGAAATCAATTACAGGGAAAAAAAATGTAAAAAACACAAACACAGGGAGGCTAAACAATACGTTACTAAATAACCAAGAGATCACTGAAGAAATCAAAAAATACCTAGAGACAAATGACAATGAAAACACGACGATCCAAAACCTATGGGATGCAGTAAAAGCAGTTCTAAGAGAGGAAGTTTATAGCTATACAAGCCTACCTCAAGCAACAAGAAACATCTCAAATAAACAACCTAACGTTACACCAAAAGGAACTAGAGAAAGAAGAACAAACAAAACCCAAAGTGAGCAGAAGGAAAGAAATCATCAAGTTCTGAGCAGAAATAAATGAAATAGAAACAAAGAAAACAATAGCAAAGATCAATAAAACTAAAAGCTGCTTCTTTGAGAAGATAAACAAACTTGATAAAGCTTTAGCCAGACTCATCAAGAAAAAGAGGGAGAGGACACAAATCAATAAAATTAGAAATGAAAAACGAGAAGTTACAACAGACACCGCAGAAATACAAAGCATCCTAAGAGACTACTACAAGCAAATCTATGCCAATAAAATGGACAACCTGGGAGAAACGGACAAATTCTTAGGAAAGCACAACCTTCTGAGACTGAACCAGGAAGAAATAGAAAATATGAACAGACCAATAACAAGTAATGAAATTGAAACTGTGATTAAAAATCTTCCAACAAACAGAAGTCCAGGACCAGATGGCTTCATAGGTGAATTCTACCAAACATTTAGAGAAGAGCTAACACCCATCCTTCTCAAACTCTTCCAAAAAATTGCAGAGGAAGGAAAACTCCCAAACTCATTCTATGAGGCCACCATCACCCTGATACCAAAACGAGACCAAAATACTACAAAAAAAGAAAATTAAAGACCAATATCACTGATGAATATACATGCAAAAATCCTCAACAAAGTACCAGCAAACAGGATCCAAACACACATTAAAAGGATCATACACCATGATCAAGTGGGATTTATCCCAGGGATGCAAGCATTCTGCAATACATGCAAATCAATCAATGTGATACACCATATTAACAAACTGAAGAATAAAAACCATATGATCATCTCAATAGATGCAGAAAAAGCTTTTGACAAAATTCAACACCCATTTATGATAAAAACTCTGCAGAAAGTGGGCATAGAGGGAACCTACCTCAACATAATAAAGGCCATATATGACAAACCCACAGCAAACATCATACTCAATGGTGAAAAACTGAAAGCATTTCCTCTAAGATCAGGAACAAGACAAGGATGTCCACTCTCACCACTATTATTCAACATAGTTTTGGAAGTCCTAGCCACAGCAGTCAGAGAAGAAAAAGAAATAAAAGGAATACAAATTGGAAAAGAAGAAGTAAAACTGTCACTGTGTGCAGATGACATGATACTATACATAGGGAATCCTAAAGATGCTACCAGAAAACTACAAGAGCTAGTCAATGAATTTGGTAAAGGAGCAGGACACCAAATTAATGCACAGATATCTCTTGCATTCCTATACACTAATGATGAAAAATCTAAAAGAGAAATTAAGGAAACACTCCCATTTACCATTGCAACAAAAAGAATAAAATACCTAGGAATAAACCTACCTAGGGAGACAAAAGACCTGTATGCAGGAAACTATAAGACACTGATGAAAGAAATTAAAGATGATAACCACAGATGGAGAGATATACCATGTTCTTGGATTGGAAGAATCAATATTGTGAAAATGACTATACTACCCAAAGCAATCTACAGATTCAATTGAATCCCTATCAAATTACCAATGGCATTTTTTACAGAACTGGAACAGAAAATCTTAAAATTTGTATGGAGACACAAAAGACCCCGAATAGCCAAAGCAGTCTTGAGGGAGAAAAATGGAGCTGAAAGAATCAGACTCCCTGGCTTCAGACTATATTACAAAGCTACAGCAATCAAGACAATATGGTACTGGCACAAAAACAGAAACAGAAATCAATGGAACAGGATAGAAAGCCCAGAGATAAACCCACACACCTATGGTCAACTAATCCATGACAAAGGAGGCAAGGGTACACAATGGAGAAAAGACAGTCTCTTCAATAAGTGGTGCTGGGAAAATTGGACAGCTACATGTAAAAGAATGAAATTAGAACACTCCCTAACACAATATACAAAAATAAACTCAAAATGGATTAAAGACCTAAATGTAAGACCGAGCACTATAAAACTCTTAGAGGAAAACATAGGAAGAACACTCTTTGACATAAATCACAGCAAGATATTTTTTGATCCATCTCCTAGAGTAATGGAAATGAAACCAAAAATAAACAAATGGGACCTAATGAAACTTAAAAGCTTTTGCACAGCAAAGGAAACCATAAAGAAGACGAAAAGACAACCCTCAGAATGGGAGAAGATATTTGCAAACGAATCAACGGACAAAGGAATAATCTCCAAAATAAATAAACAGCTCATGCAGCTCAATATTAAAGAAACAAACAACCTAATCCAAAAATGGGCAGAAGACTTAAATAGACATTTCTCCAAAGAAGACATACAGATGGCCAAGAGGCACATGATAAGGTGCTCAACATCACTAATTGTTAGAGAAATGCAAATCAAAACTACAATGAGGTATCACCTCACACTGGTTAGAATGGGTATCATCAGAAAATCTACAAACAAGAAATGCTGGAAAGGGTGTGGAGAAAAGGGAACCCTGTTGCACTGTTGGTGGGAATGTAAATTGATACAGCCATGGAGAACAGTATGGAGGTTCCTTAAAAAACTAAAAATAGAATTACCATATGACCCAGCAATCCCACTACTGGGCATATACCCAGAGAAGACCATAATTCAAAAAGACACATGCACCCCAATGTTCATTGCCACACTATTTACAATAGCCAGGTCATGGAAGCAACCTAAATGCCCATCGACAGACGAGTGGATAAAGAAGATGTGGTACATATATACAATGGAATACTACTTAGCCATAAAAAGGAACGAAATTGGGTCATTTGTAGAGATGAGGATGCATCTAGAGACTGTCATACAGAGTGAAGTAAGTCAGAAAGGGAAAAACAAATATCGTATATTAACATATATATGTGGAACCTTGAAAATGGTACAGATGAACTGGTTTGTAGAGCAGAAATTGAGACACAGAAGTAGAGAAGAAAACGTATGGACACCTAGGAGGGGAAAGAGGCAGGGGTTCGGGTGGTGGTGTGATGAATTGGGAGATTGGGATTGACATGTATACACTGATGTGTATAAAATGCATGACTAATAAGAAAAAGAAAAGAAAGGAAAGCAGAAGGTGAAAAATTTCTTAAAATGTTTTGACTTCTTACTATGATCTGCCCACCTTTATAGACAATTTATCGGTATTAAATTGATCTCTAAAAAATATATAAAAAATTAAAAAAAAGAAAAAGAAAGGCTTCATAAGTTAAAGACACATGAAATACATACAAGTTCGTAGAAGTAGAAAAACGTGTGAAGGAACTGTAGAGAAAAAAAAAAACCCTAAACTTATGGTGGCTGTGGTGTAACAAATTCCCTAAGATCTAATATAGATAATGTTGCAAGTGGAACATCTTTCACTCTAAGTAAAGCTCTAAAAGATAAACATTTGTGGGCTTCCCTGGTGGCGCAGTGGTTGAGAGTCCGCCTGCTGATGCAGGGGACGCGGGTTCGTGCCCTGGTCTGGGAAGATCCCACATGCTGCGGAGCGGCTGGGCCCGTGAGCCATGGCCACTGAGCCTGCGCATCTGGAGCCTGTGCTCCGCAACGGGAGAGGCCACAATAGTGAGAGGCCCGCGTACCACACAAAAAAATAATAATAATAATTAAAAAAAAAGATAAACATTTGTTTCATTTAGGCCAATAAAGTACTTCGCTTTTATGAGAATGGTAAGTATATACATAATTATCTTTTTATTAAAAAGAAAATACATGCTGAAAACTATAAACCATTGATAAAGGAAACTGAAGATGATTCAAAGAAATGGAAAGATATCCAATCTTCTTAGTTTGGAAAAATTAATATTGTTAAAATAGCCATACTACCCAAAGCAATCTACAGATTTAACGCAATCCCCATCAAAATACCTATGACATTTTTCACAGAAGTAGAACAAAGAATTCTAAAATTTATATGGAATCAGAAAAGGCCCAGAATTACCAAGGAAATCCTGAGGAAAAAGAACAAAGCTGGAGGAATAACCCTTCCAGACTTCAGGCTATACTACAAAGCTACAATAATCAAAACAGCATGGTACTGGCACAAAAACAGACATATAGATCAATGGAACAGTATAGAGAGCCCAGAAATAAACCTGCACACCTACAGTCAATTAATCTATGATAAAAGACGCAAGAATATACAACGGATAAAAGACAGTCTCTTCAATAAATGGTGTTGGGAAAGCTGGACAGCTACATGTAAATCAATGAAATTAGAACATTCCCTCACACCATATAGAAAAATAAACTCAAAATGGATTAAAGACTTAAATTTAAGACATGACACCCGAAAACTCCTAGAAGAGAACATAGGCAAAACATTCTCTGACATAAATCGTAGCAGTATATTCTTAGATCAGTCTCAAAATATACAAGGCAAAAGAAATAAAAGCAAAAATAAGCAAATGGAACCTAATCAAACTTAAAAGTTTTTGCACAGCAAAGGAAACCATCAATAAAATGAAAAGACAACCTATGGAATGGGAGAAAATATTTGCAAATGATGCGACCAACAAGGGGCTAATAAGCCAAAATATACAAACAGCTAATAAAACTCAATATTGAAAAAACAAACCCAATCAAAAAATGGGCAGAAGCCCTAGACATTCTCCCAAAGAAGACATACAGATGGCTAAGAGGCACATGAAAAGATGCGGAATGAACATGCTCAAAAGATGCTCATTGCTAATTACTAGAGAAGCACAAATAAAAACTACAGTGAGGTATCACCTCACACCGGTTGGAATAACTATCATCAAAAGTCTACAAATAATAAACACTGGAAAGGGTGTGGAGAAAAAGGAACCCTCCTACTCTGTTGGTAGCAATGTAAATTGGTGCAGCCACTATGGAAAACAGTATGGAGGCTCCTTAAAAAACTAAAACTATAGCTACCATATGATCTAGTAATCCCACTCCTGGGTACATATCCAGAAAAAATGAGAACTATACTTCTAAAAGATACATGCACCCCAATGTTCACAGCAGCACTATTTACAAGAGCCAAGACATGGAAACAACCCAAGTATCCATCAACAGATGACTGGCTTAAGAAGATGTGGTATATATATATATATACATATACATATATATATACACACACGCACGTGAACACACACACACACACACACACACACTGTGGAATATTACTCAGCCATAAAAAAGAATGAAATATTACCATTTGCAGCAACATGGATGGACCCAGAGAATATTATACTTAGTGAAGTAAGTCAGACAAAGACCCTCTCTGACTATATGATATCACATATATGTGGAATCTAAAAATAATACAAATGAATCTATATACAAAACAGAAACAGACTCATAGACATAGACATAGAAGACAAACTTATGGTTACCAAAGGGGAAGGAGGAAGGGACAAATTAGGAGTATGGATTAACAGATACAAATTACTATATATAAAATAGATAAGCAACAAAGATTTACTGTATAGCACAGGGAATTATATTCAATATCTTGTAATAACCTATAACGGAGTACGATCTGAAGAACATAAGTGTGTCACCTTGTTGTACACCTGAAACTAACAGAATATTGTGAACCAACTATACTTCAATTAAAAAAATAGCTGGTTTACTTAGAAAGAAAGAAAGAAGGAAGAGGGGGGAGGGAGGGAGGAAGGAAGGAAAGAAGGAAAGAAGAAAGGAAAGAGGAACGGAAAAAGGAAAGGAAAGGAAAGAAAGAGGCACCTGATCCATCATCTCGCCTACGTCCTTACCCAGAGCAGGCTTTGACTTCCAGTATTAAAAAAAATACGTGTGTGTGTGTGTGTGTGTGTGTGTGAAAAAAGTGAAAAAAGCAAGGTGAGAAAAGTGTGAATGGTTTGATCATTTTAGTTTAAAAAAAGATAATTTTATCTGCATATCCTAGCAATAATACACAACTTTTTTTCCCAGGAAGAAATCAACTGTCAGAAGAAATGGAGTAGAGGTGGAAAAGGGGGCGTTTATGTTGCATTTTGTATCTTTCTGTACTATCTGAATTTTCTAACCATGCATATGTACTACTTTAAGAAAATGTCCATCTGACTGATGAAACTGTAGACCAGTTTGGTTATTTATTTATTATTTATTGTATTATAAAGACTAATGTAAGTTCCTAGTGGCCACATCAATGTTTTGTTCATCTTGCTGCCCAAGATGCTGCCTGGCATAGTAACCTTTTATATTTCCATAAGATAGACGTTCAGAAAGTATATAAGAATCAATATGATCCACTCCCTAACCCTCTCTGTTGGTTATCAATGCAGTACCTCTTTCCTCCAAATCTATCTTTCTTTGCCTTGCTTTGTGGTACTGGAGCTGGACCTGTAAAAATTTCTCCTTTGCCAGCTGGCACAATATTAAGCTTTGTCAGTAGGGACAGAGCAATATGAAGTGGTTTCTTTTCCTGGTTCTGGTGTGCTTTTTTCTTCTTGTTCCTGTGACATGTACCTGCTAGCCGTGTGTGGGACAGCCAGTTGTGCTCACCACTCACCCTAGTGAGTGGATTCCTAGCAAGTCTTGCCAGAACTCCAGTAGGCAGTTTCCTGCTTGCCAGTCTTAGTCTGTGGCCCTTCAGTGAAGTTCACCTCAGTGCCATCCAGTGGCCACAGAAACACCTCTCCAACAAGGTCTGAATCTCGGTCTTGTTGGGAAGTGGCACACTCCAAGTTGAAAATTCTCTTTATTTCTTAGTAGTTGATCCCCTATTACTACTTAATAACTCCTTATATTAAAATTTTCCTGTTCATATTACTGGTATGGTTTCTGGTGCCTAATTGGACCTTTCATGCCCAAATCAAATTAAACCAAAAGAAACCAAGTAAAATCAAGCCAAGTCAACAACAAAAAATTAAATCTATAAACCCATCATAAAACATAAGTTTGTATTATTAAGTATAATAACACAGAGAAGAGCATGGCATGTAGCCCAACTTGTTAACTAATTGCATTAAAAACTTCCACAAAACAAAAAAACACGATGTGATGGTTTTGTACTGTGTAAACTAAACTAAGCTAGAACTGTATTTCCCAGAATTCTCTTTCCTCCATGATTCTAGGTTAGGGTTGACTACAGAGAAATTTGTCTAAAATTTGGAAGGCAAAAATGAAGCAGCAGCCATTATACTCTGAAGGTCAGTATAGGATGCCAGGTGCTGCTGTATCTCATACGCTTTGTTGCAGATCTGCTGGACCATCTTGATGTGTGGAAAGAACTGTGCTCACATTTCCTGCAGTTCCTTCTGGATCTCTTCCTTTAGCTGCTCCTAGCCAGGGCCAGGCACATGTGTAACTCCATGGTCAGTAATGCTGCTTCTTTTCCAGGTCACCTGCTTTCTTGAGGTTGGAGGACTTTAAAAGACATACATAGATTCTAGTTTGTCCTTGTTCTTCCCTGTATCATGCCCAGCTTTTCTTCCTGACTGCTGCCCTGATGATCTATAGTGACTTCAGGGCCACAGGCAGACCCTAATTCAAAGCTTTCCATAAACTTCTTCCCCAGCTTCTACAACAGAATAAAAGCTGGTCCCTATAATAGATTCCTTACTTCCTACCACTCATGGTGCTTCTGCTATGATGATCAAACCCTCACTAATATACACTATAAAACAGATAAATGATCCAGCTTAAAAAAAAATCTTAAGTAATTTGGATTTCTTGAGCAATTGAGTTTCTACTGTCAATTCTTATTTCCCCTATGTTTCTTATTTATTTCTACATAATATCTAAGTTTAAAAAATAGATGTTAAAGTGGGAAAAATTTTAAATGCCATTTTCTTTAACAAATGCCCATGTGAGGGCCCATATGAAGGCTAGTTAGAACCAAGTTTTTTGGTTCCTCTGAGATAGATATGGAGACAAATTTCCTTGGTGGCCTAAGATACAGGAGAGCCTGACCTATTTTTGTAACATTATTCTCCATGCCAGGAGGGGAATAAGATGAAGAACTACTAGGGAGAGTTCTGAGAAGACGAATATGTATGCATTTAAGAAAAACTAGAGTGGGCCTGGAGATAAGTTTAAGCTGATGAGGGAAAACCAAAAGATGATGCCTAAGCTCCAGATGGTTGTCATTAGTTTCTAAACCCAAATTCATTTGTTTAACATTTTTGAGATTTGTCCTTGTTTCCTGAGCATGCTCAGTATGACCTGCCAGGTCTCAGAAGTATGAGTCTCACAAATTCCATTTTCTGTTTTAGAAGAGGATGGGAGGGTAAGGAGGAAGAAAGAGGAATGCAAGTGAGTTAGCAGCAAAGAGTTCCTGATTACGGAGAACCTTAGGGTTAAGACCTTTAACTCAGAGACTGTGGACAAATCATTTGAAGTAAAGTTTTTAAAAAACTGAGTTTATCAAGAAATATTTATTGGGTACCTACTAAGTGCAGGAGGGGGGCTAGACCTTATCAGTTAGAAATGGTGGATGAAACAAAAAGGACGGGCAGAACAAAAAGAGTAAGAGAATACTGCCAGCATTTAAGGGCATGGATCATTTCATCACTCAGCTAAGGCACTTTATCTGGTGCCTAGTTCTCTACTAAAACAGATCTAGGAATATTTGATAATCTCTCCTGACTTAGCGCCCATGAAACATGGAGTAGCTTTAGCCAGAAGTCCTTCCATAAGTCCTGGGCTTCCTGAAGCTACCTGCACACAGCTGCACAGTGAGTCAGCCTGGCTATCACAGGTTTATTGCTTCCTACTGTACATTTCAGAAGGACGTATTCAATGTGCTGTTCAGAGTGTGGCTATTTAACTCCTTACAAGTCCTTCATAGGAAAAGAGGGAATAAGAGTTTGCTGGATTTATTTGCCCTAAGAATTAATCTCTCTATGAAAAGGCATGGATAGGACAACTACAATAAATGACAGGATTAAGAAAAGCACTGAACATTCTGGAAAATTTTCAGAAGGTTCATAGAAATTGCCGGTGAAGTTAAATTCTAATTTCTGCCTCCATTTATTTATCTAGCTTGTTAATTTGTTCATTCATTCATTCAACAAACATTTGTTGATTGACACTGGGATACAGCAATGAATAAGACAGACAATATCCCAGCCTCATGAAATTTATTTTCTTTGGTGGGGGAAAACAGTCAAACGTAAACTAACCAACACACAACACAATTTCAGGTGTTATTAAGTGCTTTAAAGAACAATAAAGTAGGGATGGAATGGTGGGGTTATATCTTAGGAGATGATTTAACATTATATATTATATTTTTTACATATAGCATGCAATAAACATTGTAACAAATATAACCACAGATATGTCTTAGATACACTAAGGGGACGCGATTGATGTAGTTCCATGATAAATCAAACTGAATACATCTATATAAATCATAATGACTTATATATAGACCAATGAGACTTACCCTATAGAAAGCACTGGTCAAAGGGAGTAATGCTGCAGCAATGTTATATTCTTCTAAACTTGAACAATCCTTAAACAAAACAAAGAGAAATGAGATTAGGACATTTACCAGAAATCACAAATATGTGGAAACAAAAATCTATGATACATGATTTACTGTCCTAAGGGGTTTTTACTTTTATTTCAAATTGTCATTAAGGCTTACGTAGATAAGTGTGAAAAAAAAGTATGAAAAAATACTGTCCCGAAGCACATTGTTTTTTTAAAAAAATATATTTTATTTTTTTTAATTAAAAAAAAAATTCTGTTTTTTGCTCGTGCCACGTGGCATGTGGGATCTTAATTCCCCGGCCAGAGATGGAACCCATGGCCCCGCAGTGGAAGCACGGAGCCTTAACCACTGGACCACCAGGGAAAGTCCATTCTTTTAGAAATGATATAAAAATACATTTGAGAAAGATGTTTTCATACACTATTGGTGAGTAGCTACTTTTACTTTCCTGTTTTACAAAAGTTGTGTTTACAGCTGTGCATATTTGTCCAAAAATTTCTGGACGAGGTTTTAGTGCATTTAACGACTGTATTTCATTGAATCTGAGATACACATTTTCTCCCCACATTTTAACTTCTCTGAGACTGGGATGTATAATTGAAATAATATATTTTTTCTTAGTCTTACACATGAAGGGTTTATAAAATTCTGTTATTGATCAGGCAAGAAATACCACTGATGCCAAAACCCCTTGGGTGAAATGTTGTTGGGGAATGGGACGGTCAGAAAATCTCAGTGGGAATGTAAAATGGTGCAGCTGCTAGGAAAACAGTATGGCAATTCCTCAAAAACTGAAAAGTAGAATTATCCTATAATCCAGAAATTCTACTTCTGGATATATACCTAAAACAACAGTGACTTGAACAGACATGGGGGGCCATGGTCTGGAACAATGTTCAAGGGTAATACCCTTAGAGAGGTCAGGTACAGTAATTTCAGCCCCAACCTTAGACAATATAACTATCGCCATCAAAATGCAAATTCATCAGCTATTCATAGGTTTGTATGAATTGATTTTAAACTCACAGAGCTGAGACCTTAATATCAATTATTCCAATGCAATTCCTCTACTTTTCAGATGAGAAAAAGAGGCCTAGATGTCAGCCAGTACTGGAATTTAGATTTATCTACCTATCAGCCTGGTGCTTTTTCCTCTAAACACCGCCTTTTGTACTTGATTACTTTCCTCATATTCTTGAGGAGGCGGATATGAGTTTTCTGAGCTGCCAGCACTGATTTTGGAATGTGAGGGAGGGAGTACAGGCCTCAACAGCAGAGCAGTTGGAGGCTTAAAGCTGCAAAAGGGCAATGGTGCCAGGGACAGGGCCCCTAGAAAAAGGAGAAAGAGTCAGAAGCAAAGAGAAAATACACCATAGACAACCTTGGTCTATTTCAAAATACTACTATGGCTTGGCAGGGCTGAGGGTGTAGTTCTGCCCTGAGGAAAAAAAGGAGGAAACTTTCTTTCAAAAGTCATGGCCCAAAGGCGGGCATCTCTTCTAATGCTAGTCTTGCTTAGCATGAGTACATTTGGTATTATGATCTGCTAAAAGAGTTCTTAATAGAATTTCATGCATTTTTAACTACGAAAAACACAGCTATAGAATACACTAAATGTCCAACTCCAGAAAACACTGAAACAATACTGGGTTACAAGACAAATCTCTGTAATAAAGAATCATTCTCATAGACGTGACATTCTTTGACCCAATTTAAAAAAAAAACTAAAAGGTAGGCTCAAACTTCCTATACTGTCCTAAAAATAATAGTTCTAATTAATTCACCACACAGAGTAAACATTTATTGGATAAATGAATAAGTGAATGAAAAAAGGAATAAATTCAAGAAGAGAGAGAAATGAGGAGAAGAAGCTAAGGACAGAAACCTGGGAAAGATATATTTATAGAGAAGGAATAAAGGAAAATCAAGATGGGAAAGAGAAGTAGGAGAAAGCAGTACTATAGTTGTCACGAGAAGAAGAAACGACCAATAGTGTTGAAGTCTCCAGAGAAATTCAGTAAAATGAAGATTGAGAAAAAGCCAAGAAACTTGTGAATCAAAGAGGTCACTGGTGACATGATGAGGGTATAAGTGAGTAGAGTAAAAAAGGTCCTGAGTGTAAATGCTCATAGTTGTAAAGGGAAGGAAGCTGTTTGAGGAGTTATGACATCCAAATGGGTAGCTGAATGAATCTTGGTAGGCCTAAACCAGATGAATACTAAGATTCTATGTAATCCTTTGATTCTATACGAATTAGAAGGGACCTAAGTACACCAAGGAGGAAAATCCGAGGGAGAGAGAGTTGAAAAAGAAAGGTCACTGATAGAACAAGGTCTCTGTGATATCGCTGCTAATCAATATGGTCCCCATTTCTAAGGGGGAAACATCTCATTTCCATAAAAAGCAAATAAACAGAATTTATATTAACCAGCAGGATCTCTGAATATTTCAGCAAATATAACTTATTAGGAGAGAGAAGCTTGTTTCTACAACGGAGACTCAGGCCTACCTAAGAGGCTTCCATGGGAAAAGCGGGGAGAGAGTCCTCAGACTGTTGTGCAAACACTAGTTTTATGGAGTACTGACAGCTGTTACTTGGGGGGAAATTGGGGAAATGCTGGGTAAACAAAATTAAGTGCGATGTTTTTGTTTTAAAAAACTGTAGGACTTCTCAGGGCTTTATACTGTGACTGGATGAAAGGAATTTGGTGGCAGCATTTCCAACCTAATTTGACTAAGAACATTTCTTTTAGAAAGCAATTGAAAAATATATATATATTTAAATTGAGGGCAATTGCTATTTTATTATTATTATTTTTTAAAATTATTTATTTATTTATGGCTGTGTTGGGTCTTCGTTGCTGTGTGCGGGCTTTCTCTAGTTGAGGCGAGCGGGGGCTACTCTTCGTTGTGGTGCGCGGGCTTCTCACTGCGGTGGCTTCTCTTGTTGCGGAACACAATCTCTAGGTGTGCGGGCTTCAGTAGCTGTGGCACACGGGCTCAGTAGTTGTGGGGCATGGGCTTAGTTGCTCTGCAGCATGTGGGATCTTCCCGGACCAGGGATCGAACCCGTGATCCCTTCATTGGCAGACGGATTCTTAACTACTGCGCCACCAGGGAAGTCCAGAAAAATATATTTTGAAAAAATGATTTAATATCATAAAATATCTTCTGAGAGCACTCCAACCAAAAGATCATTTAAAAACTTAGTTATGAGCTTTTATTTCTTGACTTATGGTCATATACTGACAGGCATTTTTACTGTAAAGAACTAAAAATGCTAGATAATATATTTAAAAATCTTTAATGCAAGGCAATGAACTGGCAAGAAAGTAAGGAACACTCAGGCCAAAATATAAGTTAAGTGGGAACCTGGAGAGATACAGCACTAAAGTGCAATTTTACCTCAAGAACAGTTGGTGAGCAAAGTAAATTTGAGTATTAGTTTTGAACAACTCAAAGGACTCAAAAGATAGGAGACAAAACCCAGCACTCGCTAAAGGTAGGAAGTCCATTAGGAGAACTACCTTATGGTAGGGACCCCCTAGGGCCACCTGAAACACCAGATGGAAAGTCTGAGATATAAAACGATAATTCAGCAAGGGAAGTAATGAATATGTGAGTAAATTAAGCATACACTGACTATATAAAACACAAAAATAATGTCTTTCAGTATTAAAGAAAAATAAGATACAACTAAAATATACAACCACGGTAGCACAGACATTGTAAGGTGGTGGACTGGAGCTGGATTTTGATAAATTAAGTAAACATTTAAATTTCTCTGTGTTATTGCCAAAGGAACAGAATGGGTTACAACTTCTAAACTAGTGGGGGAAAAAGTGGACTGAAAGAAAAATAACCCAAAGGAAAGCAAGAAGGAGGAAAAGAAACTCAGAAAAAGGAAACAATCAAAAAAGAACAAAATAAGATAGTGGGAATAAATAAAAATATAATAGCAGAAATAGACCAAATACTCTGGTTAAAAGACAACTATTGTAAGAAGAAATGGGAAGATGTTGGTAAAAGAGTACATATAAGATGAATAAGGTCTGAGAATCTAATATATAACATAGTGACTATAGTTGATAATACTGTATCATATAATTAAAATTTGCTAAGAAAGTGGAACTTAAGTATTCTCACCCCTCCCCCAAAAAGGAAATCTGTGAGGTGATGGATGTGTTAATTCGATTGTGGGAATCCTTTCACAATGTATGGTATATTAAGTCATCATGCTGTACACTTTAAATATGTTATAGCTTTATTTGCCAATTATACCTCACTAAAACTGGAAAAAGTATATAGGCCATGTAGGAAAACACCACACCTTTTTCCTATTCTCTGTCATCTCCATGGATTTTATAAAATAATCCCAGAATACGGCAAAAAGGGTGAATCATCTTTTTCTTCCTGACTTATTCCTCACCCTCTTGCTTAGGACACTGCTATGCACAAGAATGTCATCCCCTGTGTCCTAGCACATCTGAGTTTCTTTAACAGAAATGCCTTGCATGTTTCTGAAGACTGTCATGAGGCCCAAGGCAATAAAAGTTCAACAGACTTGAGCTGTAATCTTCTCCTAAGGAAATGGCTGGGATGCCAAGATGCCTTTTGACTTTGATTTCACAGCAGGGCTTCATTTGTAATGATGCTGTCCAAACTTTAAATGACAACAGCTGTGATATGAAGTCCCACACACTCATTTATAAAAATTTCCCACAAATTAAAAAAAAATTAAACAATGGGGAATTTCAATCCATGACCAATTAGCAGGGAACAGGCAATCATAAAACATTTAGGGGCTATTTATTATCTTATAAAATGTTTACACATTGTAGTGCATGTCTCAAACCTGAGCGCCAGTCAAATGCTGATTGCAAAATATAAATATAAAATTCTTTGCAAATCACGTTAGAGATATTCTAAGTTAATTAGATTGAAAAATGGAAAAAATTTTGAAACAATAAGTACAACTATTGACATAGCAATAGCATTCCGGAATAGTGCAGTTATCTGTTGGGGAATCAGTCCATAAATACACATCCTGAAACCCCCTGTGTTTTGGCCACGTAATAGCAAAGTAGTTACAGACATACCAGACAATTTATAAGACTGCAAGGACTTGAATGACTATACATGTTTTATTCTGAGCTTTGCTATGCAGCTTACCTTTAATTTTCCTCCTACAACTGAAGAGTGAGCCCTGCAATCTTAATTTCTCATTACCCTCAGTTACTTCATATTTTGATTTGCATATCTTTGGACTGTCACAACCAGCATTCCCATTTTTGTAAAACTTTGGAACCTCTCAAAAACGATATAGGTAAACATTAAAGAAAAAAATAAGACTGAAAGGCAGAATGTCTTGCAAAACTGACTTTTCTTGAGTTTAGACTTAATATAGCTCAGAAAAAATTTTTTTTGAATTGTCCAAAACACTGAGAACATTTGTATCTTCTACGTAGGGACAAAAATTAAAACTACCAAAGCCCCAAATACCTCTGTATATCATGTTAGTCTTCTGCTCAAAAATGTCAGCTATGTTCTGACCATTACAGGATAATGACCAAACTCTTCTGCCAAACTTGTAAACCCTCCGTGGTGTGGACCCATCTCCACACTTACCCAACCATATGGCCCTCCTGCAATAAGCCGCAGGTCTAGTCAGTCTGCTTTATTTATCATCTTCTATTCTATATCATAATTACCTCCTACCACATCTAATACCCCTAGAATAGCACCCATGCCTTGCTTTATCATTTACACTCTTCCTCCTTGGCACCTCCATATGCATGCCCTCGTGTTTTCCCACCCTTTCTAAGTACGGTGCTAAGTACAAAATAAGCAGTAGGACTCATTGTTGTTTCGGCCTCAGGTTACATTTTAATGCTAAATCTACGAATATAACCATTGAGGATGTATCACAAGTTTGAACACTATGGTTATTTAATATGTACCATTACTCCCATTGAGATAGAAGATGAATGCTAGACTTGACAAATATTATCAAGCTTTGCTTTAAGTTTTTGAGTGAATGGCGCAAGTCCGCTTCAATTTTATGTCTGGAAACTAGGACACTGCACCTGGCATATAGTAATAATAGTTAACATTTATTGAGTGCTTACTAAGTATCAAACATATTTTCAGTATGAATTTACAGAAATTATTTCATTTAATTTTTACAGCACCTCTAGGAGGTAGATACTACAATTATATCCATTTTGTTGATGAAGGAACTGAGTTTCTCAGAGGTTAAATAATTGCCTGAGATTACATGGGCACAAATGACAGAGCCAGAGCTCAAACCCAGGTAGTCTCACTCCAATGTTTGTGCTTTAAAGCTCTATGCCCCGTTGCCTCTCAAATGCAATTGAACCTAAAGATGGCATCTGTGGAAACATATAATTCAGGCAAAAGAAGAAATTTTCCACTAATTATAAATAATTTCCTCAAAAGAGGCTGAAACTATACTACATCTGTGAAAAAGCAATTGAAAACTTAAAATGTGGCTGCTAAAATTAAAATGCAAAGGAAGGGCTGGAAGTTAATTTTTTTTCCCTCATGGTATCCTTTTATTTCATCTCTATCTTCATAATTTCTTAAAAAATTAAGAAATACAAAGGATCATGTCAAAGCTTCTAAAATACGCCTAATAGGAGTGCTGGAAAGAGAGAACAAAGTAGGTAGAAGAAAGCAAAAGAAACAATAAAAAGAATTTTGTCTTCATATGCAAAGAGTCCAGCGAGTGTCAAATAGGACAAATGAAAAAAGATATTTGGTACAATGAATAAAATGTGGTATACTCATACAAAACAATACTACATGAAAGTGAAAATAAATGAATTATAATTATATCCAAAATCATGGATGAATCTCCCAAACAAAATTTTGATCCAGAGAATCAAGGCAAAAAGAACACATCATCATCATCATCATCATCATCATCATCATCATCAGTCACTGCTGAAACACACATTCTTAATTAACATTGGCCTCTATCTCTATTTACCACATCAAACACACCATTGTAAACACGTAGGATTTCATAAAGTCTACTATAGCAATGTCAAAGAATTACTTTTATCAAATCATACTGACAAAGGAAAATCTAACAAAATCAGGTCAAGTGAAAAAAAAAGATCACCAGTTCGGATGATTTTATGCTAAGTGTTTTAAAAGAAAATGATTTGATGTCAGAGGATTAAAGGGAGTCCCTTAAGAAAAATAATGAAGGCTTTAAATATTTTTGCAAAATGATCATCTTTGAGACAGTGCTGTAAAAGCCAAACATAAAGTAAGTCATAATGCTATTTCGTTAGGAGAATTATTTTAAATACCTTTCCCTTCCCCAGACAAAAGTGAGATTCATACTTTGGTTCTAAAAATATCAGCATATGGTAAAAATTATAACCTAAATATCTGTTAAAATTTTATATTTCTTCTTCGAAATATAATGTATCAAACAAACCGTTCCCCCACTATTTGGTATGAAATTTTAGTTCCTATTTTATATGGATTTACTGGTGGTGATAGTGAAGATTAGTTCTACTCTTAATGATCTAAAGGATGCAGGAGTGATGGTCTCTGTCATATCTCTATTTAATTCTCCAGTCTTGTGTCTGTAGAAACCAGACAGATCTGGAGGATAAAAGCAGACTACAGCAAATTCAATCACGCGGTAGCTCCAATGGCAGTTTTATAATAAAGATGTTTTGTCTTTGCTACAGCAGATTATCATGGTCGTGGGTATGTTGCATGCAATTACTGATGTGGTGAATAAGTTCTTTTCTATCTCTATCAGAGAGGAGGATCTGAATTTGGACCATCTGAACATCATATAGAATATTATGCTGATCTACTACATTGATGACATCATGCTAATCAGGCTGGATGAGCAAGAAGTGGCTACCATGTTGGAAACCTTGGTGAGACATGCACTCCAGAACATGGGAGATAAACCTTATAAAGGTTCTGGCCTGCTGGGACATCTCATTCAAAGTAAAGGACAATTTGTTGTATCTTGTATCTCCCATCATGAGGAAGGAAGCAAAAATTCTGGTAGGCCTCTTCGGGCTATGAAGGAAGCATATTCCACATCTGGGATTACTGTACAGGCTCATACCAGGTGACACAAAAAGCTACCAGCTCTGAGTGGGGCCCAGAAGAAGAAAGGGCTCTGTAGCAGATCCAGGAATTAAAAAGCCCTGCTTACCATCACAGTCAGTGACCCACTTAGAGAGTTTGCACTTTCCATTGCTGTAACTCTGAGTTGTGCAAGGTTATAGATTCCAGTCCCCAAAGGAGAAACATTTCTACCAGGGGACAAAACAAGAATCTCATTAATCTATGAACTACAGCTGTCACCAAGGCACATTATACTCCTAATGCCCAGAAATTGGCAGACAAGAGGAACCATAATTTTTTTTTTAACATCTTTATTGGAGTATAGTTGCTTTACAATGGTGTGTAAGTTTCTGCTTTATAACAAAGTGAATCAGCTATATGTATACATATATCCCCATATGCCCTCCCTCTTGTGTCTCCCTCCCACCCTCCCTATCCCACCCCTCCAAGTGGTCACAAAGCACCGAGCTGATCTCCCTGTGCTGTGTGGCTGCTTCTCACTAGCTATCGATTTTACATTTGGAGGAGCCATCATTTTGGCAGAAATAACTGAACCTGAATGCCAGGGAGGTAGGGCTAATGTCACATAATGGGAACAAGGAGGAATATGTTTGGCACCCAGTTAAGTCCTTGGGTACCTCTTGGTACTTCCTTGCCAAATTCTGATGGAAAATGAACAAATGCAGCAACCCTAGGATGAGAAACACAAAGTGACCAGTGACCAGAGACTAGGACCCCTCCAGGATGAGGGTCTGGGTCATAAGAAGGGAAGTTAGCATCATTTGCAATCCTACAATCAGCTACATCTGCAGGGGCAAACGTTTTTCCCACTTACCCTCTTCTAAGTTTCCCTCAGCAAGAAAGGCACACTAGAATTCTGGAGGAACTGCTCCTGAATACCTATGAAGAAGTGGAGGCGAGCACCACAAGGGATGAACATGAGAATGCCTTATCCAAACACCCCTTCAAGGGAGGACTTGTTGCCTCCATGACTGGCAGTGCTGTCAATAGCCCTTCCCGAAGCAGCAAATATTCAATGACTGATTAAGGTGTGGGTCCATACGCAGCCATTCTGACTTAACGTGGGACAACTTCAGCTCCAGAACTTTGTGTGGGTTAGGCTGAGGTTATCCTTGAGCTCACAATATTGCCTGACTTCCCCTTTTGCCCAATTCTATTTATTTTCCCTCCCTCCCACAGGTGTTGATCCAAAGACCACTCCCTAACAAACATCCTTTGCACTAAACTCTGCCTCAGAATCTGTTTCCAACCTGAAACAACTTCCTAATAAAGTAGTAGCACACACTGTTTTCTGGGGAACCCAGGCTAAGAGAGATCTGTAATTTGAAAAGCTCACTATTGGCTATGGGACAATGAATGCATTTGGGCAGGAACAAAAGTGGATGTGGGAAGAATGCTTAGATGGGTATTATAACAATCTAAGTGGGATGATGGTAGTTTTGATTGGGGTATTACAGGTGGAGGTAGGAGACAAGTGGATCGAGTTAAAAGGTTTTTATGGGGGTAAAAATCAGTATAACTTGGTGTTAGAGATGAAGGAGAAGAAGGTGTCAAGGATTACTCAGGTTTTAGTTCGTGTAACTGGATCAATGGTCGTGCCATTTGCCAAGATTAGGGACAATGGAAGGGAATCAGGTTTGAGGGTTGAGGGGTAAAGGAAATGCATGATCATGACTTCAGTTTGTAACCATTAAAGCTGAGCGTCTTTGACACATGAAAACGAGATACCAGGTATACAGCTGGATATAAAGGTGTAGCTCAGAGAAAAGGTAGAAAAATAAACTTACGAGTCATCAACATGTAGGTGGTAGTTTACGTTGTGGGTGTGAAAGAGACCATCCTTGAAGTGAGTATAGAATGAGACAAAAATTAATAAATAATATAAGGCTTTAAAAATTAAAGGCCAAGTGGAGAAGGATGAGCTTTCAAAGATGGAGAAGGAATGGCCAGAAAGGTACGAGGATATGTAGAAAATGTTGCATCATGGAAGCTAAGGAAAGAGAGTGCTTCAAAAAGAAATTCTAATTGATAAACTGCTTCCTCTATCTTCAAAGCATGGAAAAGTCAGTGGACTTAACCACGAAGAGATAACATGAATAATTTATATACTTTACAGTTTCAAGGTAGCTACTATAACATATTTTTTGTTTGCTTTCCTATATTCCCCTTCCCCTCAAAAAGACCGTAATTTAAATTCCTGTGGGAAAAAAAGAAAGTGAATTATAAATCTGCCACATTTAGAATGGCTAATCTGTCATATTTAGAAGGACTAATAAATAAAACCTACAGAAAAGCCTTCTACATTAGAAAAGCCTTCATGTATATAAGTGAGGTTATGAACAAAAACAAACACCTCTTTTTAGCATTTTAAATCCATAGGTTAGGGACTTCCCTGGTGGTCCAGTGGTAAAGAATCCGCCTTCCAATGCAGGGAACGCGGGTTCCATCCTTGGTCTCAGAACTGGGATCCCACATACCTCAGGGCAATTAAGCTCACGTGCCTCAATGAGAGAGCCCACGTGCCGCAAACTACAGAGCCCGTGCACTCTGGAGCCCACGCGCCACAACTAGAGAGAAGCCCATGCTGCAACAAAAGATCCTGCATGCCTCAACGAAGACCCTGCGTGCCACAACTAAGACCCAACGCAGCCAAAAAAAAAATGAAAAAAAAAATCCATAGGTTATCATTATGCTGCTTTTATAATATAAGCAAAAGATAAAATAATCAAATACTTATATAACCAACTACTGCAAATAACTAGAGACAATTTTCTTCATGATTTATGTTGTAAAAGCAATGATAACATAAGATCAGGAAAAAAACTTAACTCGCTCTTATTTTCAATAATATTCTGGAATGCCATTGTGAAGAGTTAAAAATGGACATTGGCAGAAAAATTTTAAATTGTAAGACTCATTGGCAGCATTATTTATGAAAATCTTTTTGAAAATCAAAATCAGTTTCCACACAATGAATGAAATATGTGAAAAGTGAGATGCAATTAACCACATCTCACCATCCTTAAATATAAATAGGCAAGGAATTATCAATCCTATGGTTAAATACATTTTTTTCTGGTGCACTGATAAGAAAGACACTCAGTAAAATGTAAAGTGTTACCTAAGGTCAGGATAGTAACATGAAAGCATTTCTGGGAATCCTAAGAAAACAATGCTTGCGAATTCTGAACTTATTTCTTAAAGACAACATAAAACTAGACACTGGTCAGAAAATCAACCCCCTCTGGATTGGCTTTGGCCTTCTCAACCCCGCGCCCTCACTTTCACTGGCAAAGGTCACCACCTGTGACCTCTTACTTGCCAACCAAATGGATTATGTTTAGACATTTAATTTAACCTCTATACCATTTGTCAAGATTAAACACATATTTTCTCTTTTTTAAAAACTACTTTCCTTTAAAAAAACTCACAAACTTTCATTTCTTTATAAAAGATCTAGGAAAGGCAGGTAAGTGAAAAAAAAAAAAGAAAAATATCTTGTCATAAATCCCACAACCTTTAAACAACCAATGTAACACTTTGGTGTCTATGCTTCCTATTTTTCCAAGTCACAAATTGTATATTTATTCATATAATTTTTTTTTTTTTTTTTTTGGCGGTACGCGGGCCTCTCACTGCTGTGGCCTCTCCTGCTGCGGAGCACAGGCTCCGGACGCGCAGGATCAGCGGCCATGGCTCACGGGCCCAGCCGCTCTGTGGCACGTGGGATCCTCCCGGACCGGGGCACGAACCCGCGTCCCCTGCATCGGCAGGCGGACTCCCAACCACTGCACCACCAGGGAAGCCCTATTCATATAATGTAACTTTACTTTTATATAGTCATTTCATCTTTAAAAAAAAATTAATTTTTCTTCCAGTTTTATTGAGATACAATTGACGTACAGCACTGTGTAAGTTTAGGGTATAGGGTATAATGATTTGATTTATATACACCATGAAATGATTATAACAATAAGTTTAGTGAACATCCATCATCTCATACAGATATTAAAATAAAGGAATAGAAAAAAAGTTCTTCTTTCTTGTGACAAGAATTCAGGATTTACTTTCTTAACAACTTTCAAATATAACATACAGCAATGTCAATTATATTTATCATATTATACATTACATTCCTAGAACTTATAACTGGAATTTCATACCTTTTGACTGCCTTCATCCAATTCCCCCTCCTCTGACCCTCCACCTCTCGTAACCACAAATCTGATCTGTTTTTCTCTGAGTTTGATTTTGAAGTATAATTGGCCTACAATACTGTTAGTTCCTGTTATACAACATAGTGATTTGATACTTCTATACATTTCAAACTGATCACCATGATAACTATAAGTCTAGTTACGCTATGTCACCAAAGATATTGTTACACAGTTACTGACTATATTCCCCGCAGTATACATTTCAAACTATGCCATTTATTTTGCACCTGGAAGTTTGTACCTCTTAATCTCCGTCACCTACTTCTTCCCCTACCCTCCCCCATAAACACACTGTTACAACCGTGCATTTTTACTCACCTCCCCCTGCATTTACTGTTTTTGACAACATATTTTACGTTTTTTTTGTTTTGTGTATCCCTTAACTACTTATCATGGATAGATGATTTTTACTACTTTTGCCTTTTAACCTTCGTACTAGCTTTACACGTGGCTGATTTACTACCTTTACTGTATATTTGCCTTTACCAATTAGATTTTTCCTTTTGTAATTTTCATGTTACTCATTGTGGCCTCCTCTTTTTCAATTAGAAGAAGTCCCTTTAATATTTCTTGTAAAGCTAGTTTGGTAGTGTCAAACTCTTAGCTTTTGTTTGTAAAACTTCTGATCTCGCCATCAAACCTGAATGAAAGCCTTGCTGGGTAGAATATTCTTGGTTGTAGGTTTTTCCCTTTCATCACTTTAAGTATATCATGCCACTCCCTTTTGGTCTCAGAGGCTAGATCCTGGGGCAGCTGCCTGAGGGGTCCAAGGTGTCTCAGAACTAGTGCTGGCCCGCTGATGGGTGGAGCTGGGTCCCAGGGTCTGTGACTGCAGGGCCCTGGGGGTCCCAGGGCTAGTGCTGGCACACTGGTATGTGGGGCCAGGACCTGGGCCCCCTGGTAGACTGGGCTACATTCCAGGATGGCTGTAGGCTCAGAGGCTCTTAAGGCAGCCAGCCTGCTGATGGTGGGGCTGGGTCCTAGTGCTAATAATTTAGAGGGAAGATTCCAAAATGGCGCTTACCAGCACCAGTGTCCAGGTGGCAGAACAAACTCAGAATGGCTGCCGCCAGTGTCTATGTCCCCAAGGTGAGCTCCAGTTGCCTTCTGCCTCTCTGGGAGGCTCTCCAAGATCAGCAGGTGGGTCTGACCCAGGCTCCTTTCAAATTGCTGCTTCAGCCTTGGGTACTGGAGCATGTGAGATTTCATGTGCGCCCCTGAAGAGTCTCTATTTCCCAGAGCCTTCTCACTCTCCTGCAAGTAAGCCCTTCTGACCTTAAAAGCAAACATTCTGGGGGCTCATCTTTCCAGTGTAGGACTCCCGGGATGGTTAGCTCAATGCGGTACTTGGACCACTCACTCCTTGGGAAGAATCTTGGTAATTGTAATTATCCTCCCATTTGTGGGTTGCCCACCTGGCAATATGGGTCTTGACTACACTGAGTCTCCAGCCCCTATTACTTTACTTGTTGTGGTTCCTTCCTTATATCTTTAGCTGTAGAAAATCTTTTCTGCTAGTCTTCTGATCCTTCTCATCAATAGTTGTTCTGTAAATAGCTATAATTTTGGTGTGCCTGTGGGAGGAGGTGAACTCACAGTCTCCCTACTCTACCACCTTGGCCTGCATTCTTCCTAGTCACTTCGTTCTTAAATTAATTTCCTACCTTGGCTTCTATGACCCCATTTTCTCCTTACACCTTTTCTCCTCTTACATCTATGACCCTTTCATCTCAATGTTTATAGGTTTTATTATTCTGCTCACCCCTTAAATGTCAGTATTTCTCAGGTTTTTTTCCCCATCCTTAGATCTCCTCTCTTATAGTACCTACTTTCCTTAGGCTGGCTCAACCATTTCTATGAGATAGAGTGCCACTGTATTTCCAGCCTAGACAACTCTCCTCAGCTCCAGCCGACTGGGCTCTTCCAATTTGTTGTAGAGACCTCAAACTCAATATATCTTAAACTGAATTATCTCCACCCCTCACATATACCTTCAAGCCTGACACTCTTCCATACTACCTTGGTAAAGCATCTATTCAGTCGACTAGCCAGAAACCTTTTCTATCGCATCATACTCTCACACTCAGTCAGATATCAAGTTGATGCTTCCAGTGTTATCCTGCTTCCATTTATCCATCCAACAAATATCTTTAGTTGAACTAGGTACATTGCACTGGGGGCTCTGAATTAAACAGTTATATAATCATTGCCCTCTTTTTTTTTTTGTGGTACGCGGGCCTCTCACTGTTGTGGCCTCTCCCGTTGTGCAGCACAGGCTCCGGACGCGCAGGCTCAGCGGCTATGCCTCATGGGCCCAGCCACTCCGCGGCATGTGGGATCTTCCCGGACCGGGGCACGAACCCATGTCCCCTGCATCGGCAGGCAGACTCTCAACCACTGTGCCACCAGGGAAGCCCATCATTGCCCTCTTGAAGCTGAATCAAATACTGTTAATTCTGTCTTTATCACATTTGTCATCTCTTCCCTCTTCTTCATATTTACTACCTTTGTTTGGGCTTTCACCACAGGTATAACTTCTTTACTCCAACCAATTTCTGAGCCTTTGGGGAGTTCTGTATCAGAACTCAGAATGCTTCTCTGTTTTGCCCCATCTTCCTAATTTCAGCTTTCTCATGTCTGAAAAATCAGTTAACACTTGTTCATGTGCTGTCTTTTAAAATTTTGTGCTAACATTTCTTTACCTGTTTTCTTTGTCCTTGTAGAATTGTGTTTATCTTTTAAAAATCCCTCTACTATCCCTTTTAGTTGAGTTTCAGAAGGGAAATGGAAATAAATGTGTGGAGATAGTGACCAGGCACCCCAAATCAAGTCATTCTAGAGTTTATAATTTCTAGAAGTTTCTCTATGCCACCATTTTTAGAATACTTTAATATCTCTTCCTTCACATTTCCTAGCTATGTGATTTTCCACCAAGAAAATTCGAAATAGCCTCTAGTTCATTCCTTAAAAAAAATTATTAGTATCTTATATAGTCATCTAGTCACCGAGGAAATAGTAAATAAAATTCAGTAAGTAGGTAGATGTATTAGGACTGTATAGCAACCATGTACAACTCATTAGGCAACAACGTGCAAATATTAGTGACATACCTTGGGCCTTAAATCTCAGGTGGAAATTAGGTCTAATTTTTTATTTTGGAACACTAAAGCCTACCTGCCAAATGACTGGCATGACAGCCTACCAGAAAATTCTTTCTGATCTTAGCTAAATATTTTAGAGAACTATGAATGTTTCTTCTACAAAACTTTTGGAATGAACACACACAAACACACATACACACACAGAGCCATGGTATTTTTGAAAGGATACGAGAGTTAACCTTGAAACTGAACAATCAACCAAATATTTACTTAATTCCTATTCCTTAGGGGAAAACAAATCACACCACTGGCCGGAATTCTCTGAAAAAAAAATCAGACCTTTTCTTTCTAGGTGTAGTTTTCCTAAATAACACACAAACATACAAAATAGAATTCAGCTAGCTGAGAAAAGGCAGTAAGGGCTGTAGAAACTGAAAAGGTGCTGGACATGAGGAGAGAAGTGGCAAGGTTACTGGAAAAAAGAGAGGAATCCTTGTCGGAGAAGACACATCAGGAATAATTTTTTTTTTTTTTTAATGAAAAGACAGGCAGAATTGGGATGGAGAAAGAATATATTCTAAGTTGGGCAACTAAGCTTTGTACAGGAGTAGGGGAGGAAGGTACAGGAGGGAAAGGCAAAAGCAGGCCAAGCTCCTGACACAGAGAGGAGTTATCAGTTTTGAGTGTAGTTTATTAAGACTCAACATGGACACTCTGGGCACTAGTATAAGCACACATATGCCTTAGTAGATACCTAGTCTGTCTTTCAGAGCATACACATAAAGGAATTTTGTGATCAGGCTACAGATGATTAGACTCTCCTCCACTAGATAAGGTTTTTATTCCTTTATATGTGAAAAAAGACATCATCTAAGAGTTCCTTACCATTTTACCTTTTTATCCCTGAGATTTTAGTGCTGTATAGAAAAGTTGTCCTTCAAAGCACTGGTTTGAAAAGACTAGCTGCAGAAGAAGCCTATTTTCTGAAACAAAATTGACTGGCTAGTAGAGAGTGAGTTTGGTTGTGGTACTCAGTGCCTTTATTTCAGAATGGTAAGTGTCAGGTGAGTGGCACCCCAGTCAGGGAAGTATGAAGTGGAGAAAGGCCACGTCTTTCTAATGTTTTGGTGTTCTGTCAGGGCTCCACAACTGCTCCTTCCCTTAATCCTCCCACTCATTGTGTACACTGCCACACTTCCTTCTTTCTCTTCTTCAGCTTGCCTCTCCTCTCTTCTTAGTCTATTTGCCTATGATACCATTTCAGAAAATTGAGGTCCCTGGACCAGCAGTAGTAGTGTGACCTGAGAACCTGTTAAATATGCAAATTCACAGGCTCCACTCCAGACCCACTGAATTAGAAATCTAGGTGTGGGGATCAGCAATCTGTGTGTTAACAAGCTCTCCGGTTATCCCAATACATGCTAAACTTTGAGAATCACTGGGCTACAGTGTACAACTATCCTTTCTGATACAACCGTGAACCATTCTAGAAAAATAGGGCTATATTTGACTTGATTTTAGATTTAGGTGAATGTGTGAACGATTTTGTGTTATTCAAATTACTCTACATTTGCTTAAAGTAACCGGCACCAAATACTTTAGACTAAAATCTAAATGCTTAGAAGAAATAAGTTTATGTTATTTAGTTTATACTTACATGTTTTCATTTTTTCAACCAATAAATATGGGCCTACAAAGTGAAAACTTGCATACGGTCCCTACATGACAGGGCTTACAAGGTAGTGGAACCAGCAGAGAGGCCTAACAAGATGTAATGAAAATCAATGTGTTCAACATGCCACAGGAGAAAGTGAAGTAGAAAAAGTTGTTATGGGAGCATAGACGAGGGAGTGATTCCACCAGAGCAATCAGAAAAGGCTTTATGAATGAGGGGCATCTGAGCTGAACTGGAAGATGAATAGGCTCTTTGGATTAATTTCTCTTCCTTACATCTCTAATTTTTTCCTCTTATATGCCAGTTAATGGCTATTTTGCATATGGTTTTAGATGCAGTGTTTAAAAAATATATAAAGGTTAAACATGACGATATATATATATTCTGTATGGGAAATGAGGCCCAGTGATTTTGGTTTTAAGAAAAGCATTATTATTTGCTTCAAGACAAGTTTCCAATATTGAGCTAGTTTATGTTTATTTAAAGTTTCCTTTAAATAAATCTGAAGAAATGTTTTTATGGTTATAGACCAAAACCTATTTTATTGTTTAAAGACTATGTGTAGTATATTGGAAAAAGCACAGGACAGAACAACATTAAGACCACATTCTTATTCACAGTGTGTCACTATATGGTGCTGTGGTCTTGAGGAAATTACTTCACCTCTCTGGACCTTAGTTTCTTCATCTAGAAAAGTTTGGACTCAGTGATCTCTGAGGACCTTTATTTTTATTTCTTCTTTGTCAAAACCCTTTTGAATTCCATTTATAATTTCAATTGGTTCAATTATTAAAATATTCATCAAGAGGGGAATGCCTCTTTTTCTGGCTATCTAGGCAAATATACTCTACAAATACTTTGGCTACAAAAGTAGATTCCAGAAGCTAGTCGCATGAAGTTTACAGAACACAATGTTAGGCTCAAAACGTGTTCATCACAGACCACATTAGGAAAGAGTGTCCTTAAAATTACATTACTTCATCTCTAACAAGAAGTGTCTCAAGAGGCCATGGCAGTGGTCAAAACCTTGGCTGAATGACTTTCTGTTGTATAATTGACAGAAAAGTCATTCCTCAAACTGTAAAACCTGCTCTGAAACATACCCTAATTAAACAACAACAATAACACAGATAAGGCCAGAACTGAATTTCATAACGGAGAACATAAGAGATTTAAATCAAGTAGAAGATTTTTTGCTACAGTGAGACTCTACGAAAACATGGTTAGAATATTTCAGTCCAAATATAATTCTTAGTGCACAGAAAAATAATGACAAGTGTTTACTATGGTTGTGAAATTTTGAACCTTTCAAAAAGTTGAGTAACCTTAAAGAATGAAAAGTTATATAAAAAGGAACATGTCTTCTTGACTCTAAAGTAGGTTGTAGACCATTTTCTAGCCTGGCTCCTCCTGGTGCATGGCGGTCATGTTCTGAACTGCAGGAGGGGGGATTTAGTAGTGACCTTTTGGAATGAACCACGTTACTGGCCAAGTGTCTGTACCTAATTGATTTTCCTCACCCTTTTAAAAGTGCATCTCTAATTCCTGGCCCTAAACACCTGCTTAAAGTTCAGCCAATTTCTGCGGTGAGATCCAAGTTAAGTGAATTTCACTGAAGTGTGAAGTGTGAGGCAGACACAGAGTTCATTATCCTGACTGTGGTGATGGTTTCATAGGTGTATACACATGTTAAAAAAGTTATCAAGTTGTACACTTGAAATATGTCCAGTTTATTATATGTTAAAAGTTCAGTTTAAAATGTTACAAAAAACTACTATCAGTGCTATGGTAAGAGTATATAAGAGATGAGTATAGGGGCCATTCTGACCTGAGAAATACAGGAAAGATAAAAGTTGAGCTGAGGCTTGAATGATATGTTCACCAGTTATGGGGGAAATTGAAGGATAGTGGGCATTACAGGACAAAAAAACTGAACAAAGGTACAAAGGCAAAACATAGTTTTGTCATTGTACTGTAAAGAATGTGGCTGAGTGGAATTTAAACTAGTAAGACGACATGTGGTGATAAATACAAGGCTAGAAAGAAAGGCATGGCTTTGATGCCATTCTAAGATAACTTGACTTTACTTTGTAGGTGACTAAAGTTGAAAATTTTATACACATCTGAATTTGCTTCCTTGTAAAACCCCACTTAAATTACAGTAAAGATATTATTTTCTCAATGCAATCCCTAGCAAAATTCCAATGGCACTTTTCACAGAAATAAAACAAAAAAATCCTAAAATTTCTATGGAACCACAAAAGACCCTGAATAGCCAAAGTAATCTTGAGAAGGAAGAACAAAGCTGGAGGTATCATGTTCCCTAGTTTGCAGAACACCAGACCCAGCTGAAGGTAGGTGTACCATACTGAAAATGAGCGAAATTAAGTAAAATATTACATACCGAACGTTAGGACACCTAAACCTCTTACTCTATTGGGCTCCTAGAACTCTGGCAGCCAGGTTTCTACATTCCAGGGAGGAGACCAGATAATTTTCTGGGAAATATGACCAGCTCCATGCTCCCACAAAAAAAAAAAAAAAAAAAGGAAAAAAAAGAAAATTAAAGCTATTGATACTGAGGGTTATCCTATAAACAGATAACCAAATATTACCATACATCTGAGCAAAGCTTCTAATATAAAAGACAAAGACCAAAAAAAAAAATTGACTGAGAAAACTATGGAGAGACAGAAACCAAGCACCTCTCCCCCTCCCCCACCCCCTCTCTCTCTCTCTCTCTCTCTCTCTCACACACACACACACACACACACACACACACACACGCTCTTTGTCAATATCCTCAGACAGATATGTGAAGCTATTACATTCATGAAACAAAACTAGAATACCAAAAACGAGAATATTCAGAGAATAAAAGTGTCTTTGGGTATGAAAACATATGATAGCTGAAATGTAAAATTTAATAGAAGGTTTGGAAGATAATGTTGAGGTAATCTCCCAGAGGGTAAGTCAAAAAGGCACAGAGAGAAAATAGAAAATAAAATTAGAGTACTGGTCCAAGAAGGCCAACATCTGAAGAGTATAAATCCCAGAAGAACAAACTGAGGAAATGAAGGAAAGGATATCAAAGAAAATAACTGAAGAAAATTCCCCGGAATTTAAGGACAGGAACTTCCAGATTAAAAAGGCCTATCAAGTATCCAGCACAACACATGCAAATAGCCCAATGACATCAGGGGACATCATTGTGAAATTTTAGAAGACTGGGGTCAAAGAGAAGATCTTACAAGCTTCCAAAGAGAAAAAACACAAGTTTCATGGGAAGGGTAAAGGAACGCAAGCATGGTTCAATTCGGGATATTTATCCATTTAATCCATTTTATCAACACAATAAGGGAGAGAAAACCATATTATTATAATAGGTGCTGAAAATCCATAAAAATATTTATCAGCCAATACATATAATAACCAAGTAAAACAGTAATACAAGAAAGCTAGTAAGATATAATAAGAAACATCCACTAAAGCCAAATAATAAATATTACCCTAAGTGACAAAACACTAACCATTTCGATCAGGAATGAGACATGGATGACTTTCATGAAATTTTTATTTAACACTGTCTTGGAGGTTCTGGCAAATAGAATAAGACATCAAAGTGAAACAAATAAATGGTGTAAACACTGGCAAAGAAGAAATGAAACTATCATTTTTGGGGACTTGTACTATTATATGCCTAGAAAACCCAAGCACTATAATAGCAAACAGAAATTAATAAGAGAATTTAGTAAAATGGATTGATATAAAATATACAAAATCAATAGCTTTAATTTATTTTTGGAAAAAGTAACTAGAATGGAAATGGGAAAAGCACTTCAGTCACAACAGCAATATGAACTATCAAATACTAGGGAATAATACATTTAAAAAAGCAAAAAACTTACGAGAAGTAAACTTTAGAAGCTAATTAAATGGCATAAAACAAACCAGTTATTGCTTGGGAAGGCTTAACATAATAAAATATTAACTTTCCCCAAATTGACATAAAAATTAAATGCAATTTCAATTGGGTTTTCATTCTCAGTTCTAATGGAATATTTTGGGGAATTGAATATTATTATCTTAATGTTTATATGAAAGAATCAATAGCCAGGAATGGCTAAAAAAATACAGAAAAGAATATCACTGTAGGATAATTTGTTTTACCAGAACATAACAAAGCCCCTTAAATCAATATGGTATTGGTTAAGATATATATAAATATCCATGGATTAGAATAACAAATCCAGAAATAAGTTACAGTATATATGAGAATTCAATATATGACAAATGTGGTAATTCAATTCAACAGTAAAGCAACGAATTATTTAGTAATTTGTGCTGATATCAACTGGCTATCCTTTTGGAAGAAAATAAAATTGGACACTTATGATATACTACGTAATTATAAAAATAAATTCCAGATGGAATAAGAATCTTGCAAGAACATTTAGACAAGATGTATATCTTAGGAACGAAAAAAAGGGTCTTAATTAGAATGAAAATACAGAGGCTATTAAAAAAAAAAGAACAGCCAAAATCGGAACAAAAAATTAAGTTTTTCTATGGCAAAAGATAAAATACAAAGCCAACAGATGAATAAATGTATTTGGGAAAAAAACTGAAAGGGCAATATGTACATTAAACAAAGTGTTCATACAAAATGGCTAGAAAAAGTCAAATAACCCAAAAGAAAAGTGGGCAAGAGGTATGCATAAGCAAGTCACAGAAGAACAACTCCAGAAAGGTCAAACAAACATCTAAATTGATGCTAAAATTCAGTAACAGTCAAAGAATTGCAAATTGAATGAACAATGAGATTAGCTGACTGACTGGCTGGCTGGTTGATTCATTTATTCCTGATTCACACATTCAACAAATATTTACTGAAAATTTTCATGGGTCAAATACTGTTTAAGGTGCTGGGGATCAGAAGTTAACTAAACAAAATCCTTTATGTGTAATTTTTGCCATATCATTTTTGCCCATCTGTCAAAGAGCAAACATTGAAAAGAGCAACTGAACCTATCACTGGCAAAGATGTGGGGAAGGAGATACCCTCAATAAATTGGCAGAAACATGAAACATAACAGCCTTTCTGAAAAGCAATCTGGCAATACCTATTAAAAATACACACACACATATATATACAAATATATAGCCTTACATATACCCCCCCCCCCCCACACACACACACTCTTTGAGCAATTCCATTCCTAGGCATCTAACTTACAGAAGTACAAAACTAACACAGTAAACAAAGACATATGTTGTTTACTGAAGCTTTGTGTTGGAAAAAAACTGTACAGAGAGTAAATTCCCATCAATAGGGAAATGCTTGAAAAAAACTGGGTTGCAGCCACACCATGAAATATTATACAGTAATTAAAAAGAATGTTTAGAACCCTGGTTCCCAAACTATGAGATGAGTCATTCTGTAGTGCTACATCAAAATCACAGAAGTGACATGGTATATAATTCTAATGTTCAGGGGAAATACAGCATCTTTCAACATCTCTTGACCTTGCATGAACAACTAGCTGGAGGTAATGCACATTTTCAACATTAGATTGTGCTACATTACTATCAACAACATATCTTTGTGAAGCTGGGGTATTCAGTAGTTGTTGTGATTTAAAAGCAAGTACTATAATTAAAGCAAGATGGAACGGGATATGTAGGTAGTGCAAATCATGGTTTGAACAGCTATGAAGTACTTAACAGGAGCACACATTCCATTAGTAAACGCTTGTAGTTATTTAAAAATGAAATAACAGTATTAATTTTTTCAATTTATGTGTATTTTTTTCAAATGGTTATTCACTTTCAAGGACATCAATACATATTAAGCTGGCTCTAATTACTTAAGAAGTGAAGCTGTTAGGTATTTCTTTTTGGCCCAGGGGGCACCAAGAAAAAATTGCTGAGATACTAAGGACTCTGAACTCAGGAGGTTTGGGAACCTCTTAAACTTGTAGTTCAAGAAGTCAAAAATAATAGAATAAAATTAAAAAGTTGACAAAAAGGAATAATACAAATAGAGGAAAAATTACAAAGGCAAAGGGTATTTCTTCTTAAAAAAGAAGAGAGAAGTCAATAATACACAAATTCCTAGGAAAAAAATACCAAAGAAAAATGAAAAATTTCAAGTCTATAATTAGAAATTTAAGATATTCCTACAAAGAAAACACTAAGTTCAGATGGCTTTACTAACGAGCTCTAACAAACTTTCAAGGAACATGCAATTTCAATCTAATATGCACTATATCAGAGAGAGATACAGAGGAACACTCCCTACTTTATTTTCTGAAACTAAATGTGACCTTGTTCTAATACCAGTCAAGGACAATATAAAAAGGTATAGGCTAATTTCAATCATGAAAACAATCATGGGAAAAAAACCCTAACACATAAAGGCCAACAATGCATAAAAACAATTGATAGCTGCAGAAAAAGCATTTCATAAAATTCAATACTTATTCATGATAAAAACTCTTAAACTAGGAATAGAAGAGTACTTTTTAACCTGATATAGGACACTTATCAAAAACCTTTTAGCAAATACAAAGCTCAATAATGAAACTTTAAAAGTCCTATCACTTTTATTTAATGTTATACTATAAATTCTTGCCAGACAATAAGAAAAAGAAATAAAATGTATAAAATTTTTAAAATAAGGCAAAAAGCATTACTATTACTGGATTATATGCTTGCCAACACGAAGTACTAAAAGGAATGCATAGACAAATTATAAGAATTAAGGAAGTTTGCAATATTAATGAATACATTTATATTTCTATATATCAGAAAAAAGCAATTAGAGTATGTAATTTTAAAAAGACACCATTTGTAATATAAACAACAGTAAAGACAAAAAAAAAAAATAGGGCAACCAGAAATAGATCTAAAAAAAGATGTATAAAATCTTCACAGAGAAAATCATAAAATGTTATTAAAAGACATTAAAGGCCTATATACATTAAGAAATATACCATGTTTATGGATAGGAAGACTTGCAAAAATGTCAGTTCTTCCTTAAATTAGTCTATGGATTCAATGTAATTTTAATCAAAGTGCCCATAGATTTTTTTATGGAATCCAACAAAGTGATTCTAAAATTATATAGAAAAACAAAGGGCAAAGAAGAGGCAAGATATTTCTTAAGAAGACATAGCATGGGGACTTGACTCGTGGGTATTAAAATTTAATATAAACTTTAGTTAAGACTATGAGACGCTTTTGTGAAAACAGGCTAACAGATTAATGGAACAGAAATCCTGAATAGACCCATATACTTATAGAAATGTGGTGTGTGAAGAGGGGGCCACAGCAAATCACTGGAGAAAAGATATTTATAGAAATAAATCATTCTGTGGGCAACTGGTTATACATTTGGAAAAAAATAAACTGGCTCTACCTCATACAATCCACAAGAAATCAATTTCAGATAGATTAAAGGACTTAAATATGAAAGGCAAAATTATTAAACTTTTTAAGTGGATATGAACATATCTTTATGACCTCACTGAAGGGAAGTATTTCTTGCACGAGACATAAGAAGAGTACAAATCATAAAGGAAATGCTTACAAACTTATAGTCATCAAAATGTGCTAGAAAGACAAGGAAAAGACAACCACAATCTAGGAAGAGATACCTGCAACATGAAAGGATTGGTGTTCAGAACATATTAAGAACTCCTCCAAATCAAAGAGAAAAAGATAAACAATTCAGAAGAAAAAAGGGCTGAAGAAGCAAATAGGAATTTCCTTACATAGAAAACATGCAAAGCCAATAAACATGAAAAATTATTCCACTTTATTAGTTATCGGGGAAATGCAAATTATAACTACAATGATATACCCTTATATAATGACCAGACTGGCAGAATTTAAAAATTAAGATTTTTTTAATACCAAAAGTTGGCAAAGATGTGAAGTAAAAGAAACTCTCATACACTGCTGCAATAATGTAAATTTATAAAGATATTTTAGAAAATAATTTGTCATAATCTAGGAAAGTTGAAGTTGCACATACTCTTGACTCAGCAATTCCATTCCTATGTGTTTATTCAGGAGAAATTCTTACACAAGTGCATCAGTGTATAAGAATGTTCATACAACATTGCTTGAGTTACAACACTGCTTTCATTGCTGGGGCAATGAAACAGTCCAAATATCCTTCAACAGTAGAATGGACTCACACAGCAGTGAATAAATAAACCATAACTACATGTATCAACACAGGTGCTCATTATGAGCAGTTACTCAAAAAATACTTACTGTATCAATGAAAAAACAGGATGATTCCACTTACATGAAGGTCAAAGCAGTCAAAACTAAACTGAATTATAGTTTAAGAGTACACATATGGGGTAAACCACGAAGAAAAGCAAAGGAATGAATAACATCAAATTCAGGAGAGTAGCTCTAAGGGAGAGGAAGAGTCAGAGAACAGTTGAGTGGAACTCCCAAGAACTTTAATATGAATGTTCTATCTCTTAAACTAGATGTTGGGTACATGTGTGCTTTATTACTACTCTTTAAACAATACATATGTCACAATTACCATATCACAAATAGAATTTCATGAATCACACAATGACTACTTGAAAACAAGGTCAAGTTGAGATGCATGATGGGTAATGATTCTCAAGGTTTACACACTAGCTAAGTGTTCCACTAGTAAACACTAGCATTACATGTACAGTTCATATTTCTGCCTCAGCAAAAATACAAATTACTATTTATCATGGATTGTTCTCAAATAATCAGTATATAGAATGTCAACCCTACGATTATCAGCAGTCCGTTAAATTTCCATCAAGTGTCCCTTAGAAATGTACAGTAAACACTCAATGAGATCTGATATAACTAGGTAAGAATTTTAAATTCCATTTTCAAAATCATTTTATTGTCCAGAATCTTCAGAAATTATTGTTGGTGTTTCTACACATTTAGACAGATGTAACTGAGATAAGTAAAATAAAACAAACTTGCAGAAAATGAAGATTGCTACTTAAGGATTTTCCTGACCTGTACCAGAACTTATTACAGGAAAAAAGCAATCTAAGGATGGAAATCTGGACTTGGTTCGTTGATCTGATTAGATTCAAAAGCATTAAAAATTGGTGGTGGTGGGGGGGTATGAAAAGGCAGAGGAGTTTTAGGGTAGTGAAAATACTCTGTATAATATCATTATGATGGATATACCTCATTAAACATTTGTCCAAACCCAATGAATGCACAGCGCCAAGAATGATGCAAACTGTGGACTTAAGGTGATTATGATGTGTCAATGTAGGTTCATTAATTGTAACAATGTACCACTTTTGTGGGAAATGCTGATAATGAGGGAGGCTATGCATGTGTGGGGGCAAGGGATATATGGGAAATCTCTATACCTTTCTCTTAATTTTGCTGTGAACCTAAAACTGTTCTTAAAAAATAAAGTCTTGCGAGTCAGGTGTGGCCCATCTGGGTGGGCTGTGTGGGCTTCGGGGAAGAACACGCAGCCACTCAGGGGCAGGTTCTTGGTGGAGGAAAGCAGGCAGGTCACCCACGGCACCCCTGCCACGCCGAGGACACTCAGGAGCCTGGCGACCCAGGAGCAGCCACCGCGCACCAGGAGCAGCACATATCTGAAAAAAAAGTCCCTCCTGCTGACAGAGAGATGGCAAAACCTACAAGCTGGCTTAGAGACTTTACCTACAAAGCGAGAAACCGTGCGGCTGACAGGGTCTTGGGGCTCCAGTCTGGTGTCAGGCCTGAGCCCCTGAGGTGGGAGAGCCGAGTTCAGGACACTGGACCACCAGAGACCTCCCTGCCCCACACAATATCAATTGGCGAGAGCTCTCCCAGAGATCTCTGTCTCAATGTTAACACCCAGCTCCACCCAATGGCCAGCAAACACCAGTGCTGGATGCCCCATGCCCAAAACTAGCAAGACAGGAACACAACCCCACCCATTAGCAGAGAGGCTGCCTAAAATCATACTAAGTTCACAGACACCCCAAAACACACCACTGGACACAGCCCGGCCCAACAGAAAGACAAGATCCAGCTCCACCCACCAGAACACAGGCACCAGTCCCCTCCACCAGGAAGCCTACACAGCCCACTGAACCAACCTCACCCACTCGGGGCAGACACCAAAAACAACGGGAATTACAAACCTGCAACCTGTGAAAAGGAGACCCCAAACACAGTAAGTTAACAAAATGAGAAGACAGAGGAATATGCAGCAGATGAAGGAGCAAGGTAAAACCCACCAGAACAAACAAATGAAGAGGAAATAGGCAGTCTACCTGAAAAACAATTCAGAGTAATGATAGTAAAGATGATCCAAAATCTTGGAAATAGAATGGAGAAAATAAAAGAAACGTTTAAAAAGGACCTAGAAGAACTAAAGAGCAAAAAAACAATGATGAACAACACAATAAATGAAACTAAAAATTCTCTAGAAGGAATCAATAGCAGAATAAATGAGGCAGATCGGATAAGCGACCTGGAAGATAAAATAGTGGAAATAACTACCACAGAGCAGAACAAAGAAAAAAGAATGAAAAGAATTGAGACCAGTATCAGAGACCACTGGGACAACATTAAATGCACCTACATTCAAATTATAGGGGTCCAAGAAGAAGAAGAGAAAAAGAAAGCATCTGAGAAGATATTTGAAGAGATTATAGTTGAAAACTTCCCTAACATGGGAAAGGAAATAGTCAATGAAGTCCAGGAAGCACAGACAGTCCCATACAGGATAAATCCAAGGAGAAACACACCAAAAAACATATTAATCAAACTATCAAAAATTAAATACAAAGAAAAAATATTAAAAGCAGCAAGGGAAAAGCAACAAATAACATACAAGGGAAACCCCATAAGGTTATTAACAGCTGATCTTTCAGCAGAAACTCTGCAAGCCAGAAGGGAGTGGCAGGATATATTTAAAGTGATGAAAGGGAAAAACCTACAACCAAGATTACTCTACCCAGCAAGGATCTCATTCAGATTTGACAGAGAAATTCAAACCTTTACAGATGAGAAAAAGCTAAGAGAATTCAGCATCACCAAACTAGCTTTACAGCAAATGCTAAAGGAACTTCTCTAGGCAGGGAACACAAGAGAAGGAAAAGACCTACAATAACAAACCCAAAACAATTAAGAAAATGGTAATAGGAACATACATATCAATAATTACCTTAAATGTAAATGGATTAAACGCTCCAACCAAAAGACATAGACTGGCTGAATGGATACAAAAACAAGACCCATATATATGCTGTCTACAAGAGACCCATTTCAGACCTAGGGACACATACAGACTGACAGTGAGGGGATGGAAAAAGATATTCCATGCAAATGGAAATCAAAAGAAAGCTGGAATAGCAATTCTCATATCAGACAAAATAGACTTTAAAATAAAGACTATTACAAGAGGCAGAGAAGGACACTACATAATGATCAAGGGATCAATCCAAGAAGAAGATATTACAATTGTAAATATTTATGCACTCAACATAGGAGCATCTCAATACATAAGGCAAATGTTAACAGCCATAAAAGGGGAAATTGACAGTAACACAATCATAGTAGGGGACTTTAACACCCCACTTTCACCAATGGACAGATTATCCAAAATGAAAATAAATAAGGAAACACAAGCTTTAAATGATACATTAAACAAGATGGACTTAACTGATATTTATAGGACATTCCATCCAAAAACAACAGAATACACTTTCTTCTCAAGTGCTCACAGAACATTCTCCAGGATAGATCATATACTGGGTCACAAATCAAGCCTTGGTAAACTTAAGAAAACTGAAATCATTTCAAGTATAATTTCTGACCACAACGCTATGAAACTATATATCAATTACAGGAAAAAAACTGTAAAAAAAACACACACATGGAGGCTAAACAATACACTACTAAATAACCAAGAGATCACTGAAGAAATCAAAGAGGAAATCAAAACATATCTAGAAACAAATGACAATTAAAACACGACGACCCAAAACCTATGCAATGAAGCAAAAGCAGTTCTAAGACGGGAGTTTATAGCAATACAATCCTACCTCAGGAAACAAGAAAAATCTCAAAAAAACAACCTAACCTTACACCTAAAGCAATTAGAGAAAGAAGAACAAACAAAACCCAAAGTTAGCAGAAGGAAAGAAATCATACAGATCAGATCAGAAATAAATGAAAAAGAAGTGAAGAAAACAAGAGCAAAGATCAATATAACTAAAAGCTGGTTCTTTGAGAAGATAAACAAAACTGATAAACCACTAGCCAGACTCATCAAGAAAAAAAGGAGAAGACTCAAATCAACAGACTAAGAAATGAAAAAGGAGAAGTAACAACTGACACTGCAGAAATACAAAGGATCATGAGAGATTACTACAAGCAACTATATGCCAACAAAATGGACAACCTGGAAGAAATGGACAAATTTTTAGAAAAGCACAACCTTCTGAGACTGAACCAGGAAGTAATAGAAAATATAAACAGACCAGTCACAAGCACTGAAATTGAGATTAAAAATCTTCCAACAAACAAAAGCCCAGGTCCAGATGGATTCACAGGTAAATTCTATCAAACATTTAGAGAAGAGCTAACACCTATCCTTCTCAAACTCTTCCAAAATATAGCAGGGGGAGGAACATTCCCAAACTCATTCTACGAGGCCACCATCACCCTGATACCAAAACCAGACAGAGATACTACAAAAAAAAGAAAATTACAGACCAATATCACTGATGAATATACATGCAAAAATCCTCAACAAAATACTAGCAAACAGGGCTTCCCTGGTGGCGCAGTGGTTTAGAGTCCGCCTGCCGATGCAGGGGACGTGGGTTCGTGCCCCGGTCCGGGAAGATCCCACATGCTGCAGAGTGGCTGGGCCCATTAGCCATGGCCGCTGAGCCTGCGCGTCCGGAGCCTGTGCTCCGCAACGGGAGAGGCCACAACAGTGAGAGGCCCGCGTACCACCAAAAAAAAAAAAAAAAAAATACTAGCAAACAGAAACCAACAACACATTAAAAGGATCATACACCATGATCAAGTGGGGTTTATCCCAGGAATGCAAGGATTTTTCAATATACGCAAATCAATCAATATGATACAACATATTAACAAGCTGAAGGATGAAAACCATATGATCAATTCAACAGATGCAGAAAAAGCTTTTGACAAAATTCAACACCCATTTATGATAAAAACTCTCCAGAAAGTAGGCATAGAGGGAACTTACCTCAACATAATAAAGGCCATATATGACAAACCCACAGTCAACATCATTCTCAATGGTGAAAAACTGAAACCACTTCCTCTAAGATCAGAAACAAGACAAGGTTGCCCACTCTCACCACTACTATTCAACATAGTTTTGGAAGTTTTACCCACAGCAATCAGAGAAGAAAAAGAAATAAAAGGAATCCAAACTGGAAAAGAATAAGTAAAACAGTCACTGTTTCCAGACGACATGATACTATACATAGAGAATCGTAAAGATGCTACCAGAAAACTACTAGAGCTAATCAATGAATTTGGTAAAGTAGCAGGATACAAAATTAATGCACAGAAATCTCTTGCATTCCTATACACTAATGATGAAAAATCTGAAAGAGAAATTAAGGAAACACTCCCATTTACCACCACAACAAAAAGAATAAAATACCTAGGAATAAACCTACCTAAAGAGACAAAAGACCTGTATGCAGAAAACTGTAAGACACTGATGAAAGAAATTAAAGGCAATACAAACAGATGGAGAGATATACCATGTTTTGGATTGGAAAAATCAACATTGTGAAAATGACTATACTACCCAATCTACAGATTCAATGCAATCCCTACCAAACTCCCAATGGCATTTTTCACATAACTAGAACAAAAATTTTCACAATCTGTATGGAAACACAAAAGACCCCGAATAGCCAAAGCAATTTTGAGAAAGAAAAATGGAGCTGGAGGAATCAGGCTCTGTGACTTCAGACTACACTACAAAGCTACAGTAATCAAGACAGTATGGTACTGGCACAAAAACAGAAATATAGATCAATGGAACAGGATAGAAAGCCCAGAGATAAACCCACGCACCTATGGTCACCTTATCTTTGATAAAGGAGGCAAGAATATGCAATGGAGAAAAGACAGCCTCTTCAATAAGTGGTGCTGGGAAAACTGGACAGCTACATGTAACAGAATGAAATTAGAACACTCCCTAACACCGTATACACAAATAAACTCAAAATGGATTAAAGACCTAAATGTAAGGCCAGAGACTACAAAACTCTTAGTGAAAATATACACAGAACACTCTGTGATGTAAATCACAGCAAGATCCTTTTTGATCCACCTCCTAGAGAAATGGAAAGAAAAACAACAACAAAAAAAACAAATGGGACCTAATGAAACTTAAAAGCTTTTGCATAGCAAAGGAAACCATAAACAAGACGAAAAGACAACCCTAAGAATGGGAGAAAATATTTGCAAATGAAGTAACTGACAAAGGATTAATCTCCAAAATATACAAGCAGTTCATGCAGCTCAATTTCAAAAAAAACAAACCACCCACTCCAAAAATGGGTGGAAGACCTAAATGGACATTTCTCCAAAGAAGATATACAGATTGCCAACAAACACACGAAAGGGTGCTCAACATCACTAATCATTAGAGAAATGCAAATCAAAACTACAGTGAGGTTATCACCTCACACTGGTCAGAATGGCCATCATCAAAAAATCTACAAAACAATAAATGCTGGAGAGGGTGTGGAGAAAAGGGAAGCCGCTTGTACTGTTGGTGGGAATGTAAATTGATACAGTCACTATGGAGATCAGTGTGGAGGTTCCTTAAAAAACTAAAAATAGAACTACCATATGACCCAGCAATCGCACTCCTGGGCATATACCCTGAGAAAACCATAATTCAAAAAGAGTCATGTACCACAATGTTCACTGCAGCTCTATTTACAGTAGACAGGACATGGAAGCAACCTAAGTGTCCGTCGACAGATGAATGGATAAAGATGTGGCACATATATACAATGGAATATTACTCAGCCATAAAGAGAAACGAAATTGAGTTATTTGCAGTGAGGTGGATGGGCCTAGAATCTGTCATCCAGAGGGAAGTGAGTCAGAAAGAGAAAAAGAAATACTGTATGCTAACACATATATATGGAATCTAAAAAAAAAAAAAAAAAGTGGTTTTGACGAACCTAGGGGCAGGGCAGGAATAAAGACGCAGACGTAGAGAATGGGCTTGAGGACATGGGGAGGGGGGATGGGTAAGCTGGGACGAAGTGAGAGAATAACACTGACATATACACACTACCAAACGTAAAATAGATAGCTAGTGGGAAGCAACTGCATGGCACAAGAAGATCAGCTCGGTGCTTTGTGACCACCTAGAGGGGTGGGATAGGGAGAGTGGGTGGGAGGCGCAAGAGGGAGAGGACACAGGGATATATGTATACATATAGCTGATTCACTTTGTTATACAGCAGAAACTAACACAACACTGTAAAGCAGTTATACTCCAATAAAGATGTTAAAAAAAATAAAGTCTTAAAGAAAAAATAAAGTTTTGATAAAAATAATTATTAAAACCAAAAAGCATTAATAAATCTTTTGCCAGTGGTTAATGAGAAACTGGTAGTCCATGGCACTCAAAAGCAAAACAGTTACCTAAATTAACACCTATAAACAACCGTAATCAGGTGCCTATGTAATCAAATCAGTGTTGCCATACATATTTTAATTCAAATAAGAGGAACAATAAGCCTCGCCTACTGTATCAAAGTTCACTAGAGAATTTGAAGGAAGATCATAATAAGCTCAAGATGCTAAATTTCTATCACAAGGTTCAGCTAAGGGACCAGAAAGTTTCTATGACTACTCTAAAAGATAAATGAAATAAGATCCTGTAGCTGCAGGGTTCAGATGTGTAACTATCATAACAAAGTTTAACCCTTAGGTGACTGAATTACAGTACAAACTGAGGTCACAGCCTTACAGGGTCTCATGTTAAATGAGGGTATTGATGGGGAAGAAGAGTGGAGTGACTTTGCAGTATGTCAATTTAGCTAAGCTGGAACTACAGTCCCCAGAATTCCCTTCACTGTACAGTTCTGAGCTAGAGTTGCCAGAGATGTGGAAGGTGCAAGTGACGCAGTACACATGCTTATGTTCAGAAGTAAGTGTAGGGTTAGGTGCTGCATGCACATACTGTTACTGATCTGCTGGCTACCTTGTCAGTCAGGCCTGCAGCTCCTTCAGCTGGATTTCCTCTTTCAGGATCTTTGAATTTCTGAGCTAATGTATATGCAGCTCTGTGATGAAGAGAATTAACTTTTTCTGCAAGCAAACTTGAAGGCTTAAAGGCAGTTTGCTTGCAGAAAAAGTAGGGACGTGATGAGATATTTGTATACCCATGCTCACCACAGCATTATTTGCAATAGCCAAGGTAGAAGCAACCTAAAATGCTCATCAACAGAAGAATGGATAAGCAAAATGTGTTATACTCATACAGTATAATATTATTTGGCCTTAAAAAGGAAGGCAATTCTGACACATGCTACAACATGAATGACCTTAAGGATATCATGCTAAGTGAAATAACCCAGTCATGGAAAGACATATATTGTATGACTTCACTTATATGAAGTACTTAGAGTAGTCGAATTAATACAGATAGAAAGTAAAATGATAGTTGCCAGGGGCTGGGGTGGGAGGTAGGCAGAAATTGGGAGTTACTGCTTAACTGGTACAGAATTTCAGTTTGGGAAGATGGAAAAAGTTCTGGAGATGGATGGTGGTGATGTTTTTGCATAACAGTGTGAATGTACCTAATGCCACTGACCTGTACACTTGAAAAGGGTTAAAATGTTGAATTTAATGATGTGTATATTTTACCACAATAAAAAAAGTCCAACTAGAGCTCATTCATTCTTTGAGCACTTCTGTACTTCCTGAAATATAAAGCCTTTCTCATGTTTTATTTGCTCTAGTCCTGGCCCTAGTAATTTCTTCAAGGAGTCATTTCTTCCTTTTGATGGAGACTGGTATTTAGAAACCAAGATGTGGATACTAGGTGTGTTCATTGTTATACGGGGGTGTCTCTGCTGCCTGGCCCTCTCAATACATACAGCTAGGAAATATATATATGCACCCTCCCCCCACATATTCACAGACATACACACACATTTCCACATATTTTTTTCAATGTATATATGTTGAAAACCATGAGTTGGCATTATTAGCCCTAATTTATTCAAAACCATAAGATTCATGCTAGCTTCTCTTTTTCGATACTTATACTTTCTTCTTTTATCAGTGAAAAACCTGGCTACAATTATCCTCAACACCTTTACTTAATTTGGTCAGTCTTCTGACTATAAATAGTACTCTTATTCCACTGGGCCACCGATACCAATTCATCTACTCTCTGTGTGTTTGTAAGTATGGGATTCAGCCTCTGTCTGGCTACCATTACCCTGCCTGAGCCTGCCCAATGGTGCTTGGATACGGGAGGAAGGAAGGAAAGAAGGAAGGGGAGAGAAAGGGGGAATTAAAAAATTTTTTTACTTGTTAGTTGGTTTTTGCTGGTAAAAAGAAATATTATTGAGTTTTGTAGATTGGTCTTACATTCAGTAATCTAAATGAATCATCTGAGTAGTTAATTTGTCAATGTGGCACTTTTTCCAGGCAGAGGATCATATCATCTGAAAATAATGACAGTTTTTTCTTTCTCTTCTAATCCTTGGATCTCATTTTCCCCTTGTAACATTTTTTAATTGAGAAAGAATTCACATGTAACATTGTATTAGTTTTAGGTATACAACATAAAGATTTGACACATTGTTAACACTAGTGATAAAAGTAAGCATCTTTATCTTATTACAGTCTTAAAGTGAACACATAACATTTCTTCAATAACTATAAGGCTTGCTATAGGTCTTTGGTATGTAGGTTTTACCAAGTATGGAAGCTTTTCTCTAATAACAGTTTGCTAAGAACTTTTACACAAATACACATTGAATTTTATTAAATGCCTTCTCTGTACTGATTAAGATAATCTTAATTTTCTCCTTTAATCTATTAATGTGGTGAATTATACTGAAAGGATCCAGGGACCAATTCTACTATATCATGATGGTTTGGTTTTTTTTAATACACTAATATAATCAATTAGCCAATATTTTATTTAAGAGCTCTGCACTTTCCTTGATATGAAAAGTGGGACTAATTTTTCTTTCCTTCTACTGTATTTATTTGGTTTTAGAATCATATTTACACTAGCCTCCTAAGATGATATTAAAAATATAATGCTGATTGAAAAAGAAACAGAATATGTACTACAACATTTACATAAAATTAAAAATACATGTGCACTAAATAATATGCAATTTTAAACAACATCTACATTGAAAATAATATATTAAACACATTAAAATAATTGAGGGAGATTGGGAGCATAATGGTAATAAAAATAAATGAATAGGGACTTCCTTGGTGGTCCAGTGGTTAAGACTCCACACTCCCAATGCAGGGGGCCCAGGTTCGATCTCTGGTCAGGGAACTAGATCCCACATGCCGCAACTAAAAGATCCCACGTGCCGCAACTAAAGACCTGCGTGCTGCAACTAAGACCCAGTGCAGCCAAATAAATAACTATTAAAAAAGAAAGAAGAACTTTAAAAATAAATGAATAAAACAAGAATGGGACCTGCATGGACCAAAGATGATATGGTGTTATGAACTAGAGAGGACCACGATTGCTCCTACTAAGCAAGGATGAAAAAAAGGGTCCTGAGATGATAGAATTTATAAGAGGAATCCGGGGGACATCTAGTCCAACCTCTTTGACAATGCAGAAATCCTTTTTCAGCTTTCCTGAAAATGACTGAAGAGTATTTGATGGATTGCATATCTATAAAGCTGTCCTTTTCGCTGTTGAAAAGTTTTAAATGTTGGCTCTAATCTACCCCTTACAGACTTACCAAATCAGAATCTCTGATGATGGGGCCCAGAAATGCACATTTAAAAATTTTAAGGAAAGCTTAATAAATGGCTACACCAGATAACAGGACACTGATTTTTCAACTCTAGTTACATGTCAAATTTACCTGTGGAACTTTAAAAAAAATACAACATGCTTCATCCCTGAGATTCTAACACAGTAGATACGAACACTCATGCTTTAAATATTGGGTGGGACAAAAGGTTCGCTTGGTTTTTTCTGTAAGATGGCTCTAGTAGCACTTAGTTGTCTTTAACTTCATTTGAAACAATTTTGTTAGACTGTATGTGACAGCTGTCATATCAGCGTACATTTAAAAAAAGACTTTTCAAAATTAGTGAATTTCTGTGTAGCCATTTCAAAACTGAAGATGGAAAAAAGCGCATTTTCAGCATATTATGCTTTATTATTTCAAGAAAGGTAAAAACACAACTGAAATGCAAAAAAAAGATTTGTGCAGGTATGGAGAAGGTGCTGCGACCGACTGAACGTGTCAAAAGAGGTTTGCAAAGTTTCGTGCTGGAGATTTCTCACTGGACGATGCTCCATGGTCAGGTAGACCAGTTGAAGTTGACAGAGATCATATCGAGACATTAATTGAGAACAATCAACATTATACCACGTGGGAGATAGCTGACATACTCAAAATAACCAAATCAAGCATTGAAAATCATTTGCACCAGCTTGGTTATGTTCATCGCTTTGATGTCTGGGTTCCAAGTAAGTTAAACAAAAAAAACCTTCTGGACCATATTTCTGCATGCTATTCTCTATTTAAATGTAATGAAAACGTTCCGTTTTTTAAAGAAATTGTGACAGGTGATGAAAAGTGGATACTGTACAATAATGTGGAACGGAAGAGATTGTGGGGCAAGTGAAATAAACCACCACCAACCACACCAAAGGCCGGTCTTCATCCAAAGAAGATGATGTTATGTATACGGTGGGACTGGAAGGGAGTCCTCTATTATGAACTCCTTCTGGAAAACCAAAGGATTAGTTCCAACAAGTTGGTCCCAATTAGACCAACTGAAAGCAGCACTAGACGAAAAGCATCCCAAATTAGTCAACAGAAAAAGCATAATCTTCCATCAGGATAACACAAGACCGCATATTTCTTTGATGACCAGGCAAACCTGTTACAGCTTGGCTGGGAAGTTCTAATTCATCAGCTGTATTCACGAGACATTGCACCTTCGGATTTCTATTTATTTCGGTCTTTACAAAATTCTGTTAATGGAAAAAATTTCAATTCCCTGGAAGACTGTAAAAGGCACGTGGAAGAGTTCTTTGCTCAAAAAGATAAAAAGTTTTGGGAAGATGGAATTATGAAGTTGCCTGAAAAACGGCAGAAGGTAGTGGAACAAAAGGGTGAATATGTTGTACAATAAAGTTCTTGGTGAAAATGAAAAATGTGTCTTTTATCTTTACTTAAAAAACTGAAGGCACTTTTTGGCCCATTCAATATATCATTGACAGTACTGTCGACTGGGACAGTATTTGCCAGCTATATGTGAACTTTAAATTTTGCTTTCAAGCAGAGGTTGTGAATTATCAAACCATCGATCTAGGTTTTCTTTCCTAGATATTCCTGTGCACAGAGATACAAAAGTGAGCAGAGGCTAGCTCTGGCAACCTGTTTAAGGATGGAAGCTGTGGAGAATTGAAACTCTAACCAGATAAGGTAAGCAGCTACTTATATTACATTCACTTATTCATTTACTCATTCATCCAAGTTGTACTGAGACACTATTTCATGCCAGACATAATGGAGAATATAGGTACACCAACAGGTAATTTCATTATATGTGGTAAGCGTTATTGTAGGATCACGGTGGATAGAATGGACGCAGTACAAAATACAGTAGAAGCACACAGAAATGGCTACCAACCTAAAACTGACGGGCCAAAGAAGGCTTCCAGGAGGAAGTGACATCTAAACTAAGAGTAAAGGATGACTAGGTTAACTAGGTGAAAGGGACAATTGAGGGAGTAGGGAGTAGAAAAGAATAGTGTTCCAAACTAAGGCAGTAAGATGTGCAAAGGCCAGAGGATTGACAGCAGTGAAAAATGAGGCTGTAGAGGTAGGAAGGAGCAAAGATATGACAAGAATTTACTTTGAGGGCACGGGGAAAGGATTTTAAGTTGGGAAGTGATGAGATCCAACCTGAATTGTAGAAATATCACTTTTGTAAAGCAAGGAAACAGATAAAGTAAGGGGATGGGTCAGGAGAGAGGTGGGAAGACCAGTTAAGAAGTTGCTGCAGTAAAAGAGGTAAGAAACGTTGGTGACTTAAATCAGGATATTGGAATTTAAGGACAGAGAAAAGTGGATGGGAGTTGAGAGACATCAGGAAAGAGACATAGGAACGCAGACTCTATAGGACTCAGTGGCTGATCAGACGTGAGGATAAGGCTAAGAGACTAATTTCATGTTTTTTGCTTATTTGGTGCCATTTGTTAAACCAGGAAACTCAGGAGGAAGAGGTTGTGGATGGTGCCTGAAAATGGGGATAAAAGGTGATTATTTCAGTTTGGAACATAACATCTAAATAGCTTTGGGACATTCAAGTAAAGATGGAGAGCAACCAGCAAGATATTCAGTTCTGGAGGAAGATTTGGAAGGATTACGTAGAAGACAGTAATGGGGATGAATAAGATTGCCTAGGTAGAATCTTAGACTGGGAGAAGGTTTAAGATTTAAGATAAACATTTAAGATTTTAAAATAAACATCACGACTTGCAGGATGGGGATAAGAAGGCTTACCAAAAAGACTGAAAAAGAGATTCAAAAGAAGTAGAAAGTCAGGAGAAATGGTATCATCGAAGATAAGGGAAGGGGGGGCTTCCCTGGTGGCACAGTGGTTGAGAGTCCACCTGCCGATGCAGGGGACACGGGTTTGTGCCCTGGTCCGGGAAGATCCCACATGCCGCGGAGCGGCTGTGCCCGTGAGCCATGGCTGCTGAGCCTGCGCGTCCGCAACGGGAGAGGCCACAACAGTGAGAGGCCCGCATAACGCAAAAAAAAAAAAAAAGATAAGGGAAGAGGGTTTTGCACAGAAGTGGCCAGTGGTCATCATCAAATCTACCATGTGTCAATAAACAAACAAACAAACAGATAAATAAATAAGAACTGAAGAGTTTCCACTAGATTTATCAATGAGTTCTCATTGGTTGAGTTGGTGATAGCCAAAGATTTGGCCTAAACCTTACAGATGTTAGAACAGCTAACTTCTTAATGAATTTTCTCCTATATCTGAAATTCAAAGGGTTGACAACCAAGTTAGTTCCTTATTAAGTAACTTAGAAAAGTAGACTCTTATTTCAATAATTACCACTTCCATGAAATTATGTAATCATTCATGTATTCAAATAATATCTGAATACTTTCTATGTGCCAGGTACTGTGCTGGATGTTGGGTATACAATGATGAACAATAAAAACAAGGTCTGTTTTCACTCAGTTAAGGTTGGGGTTTTTCAATAGCAATTGCTATTTAGGAAAAATAAAAATAAAGATCCACAAGTTTCCAGAATTTAACTTCCTGATCTAAACTTAAATTTAGCTATATAGTACCTATTGCCACAGTTTTTTGTTTTGTTTTGTTTTGTTTTTTGTTTTTTTTGGTACACGGGCCTCTCACTGTTGTGGCCTCTCCCATTGCGAAGCACAGGCTCCGGAAGCGCAGGCCCAGCGGCCAAGGCTCATGGGCCCAGCCGCTCCGTGGCACGCGGGATCCTCCCTGACAGGGGCACAAACCCGCGTCCCCTGCATCGGCAGGCGGACTCTCAACCACTGCGCCACCAGGGAAGCCCTGCCACAGTTTTTGAAGAACACAGTATATCAGTGACTTAAAGGCAAGAATAAAAAAAAAAAAATTATATTTAGGACTCACTTTTCAAATTACAAGCTGTGTGATTTGAGAAAATCACTTAATTTCTTTGAGCCTATTTCCAGAGGGTAGTAGTGATTGTGGATGACCCTGTTTCAAAGCCAAAAGAAAGCTGAGGTTGTCTGAGGCAGTCAGAGGAATAGAGGTACCCAAGAAGGAAAAGGACAGAATAATTATGGATGCTGACTAGATGGTTCTCTCACAAGGGGCGTGGAGAATGAAAGCAGAGTTGAGGAACAATGGTGGGGAGTAGGAACGGACTTTGTTTAACTGACCCCTTCTGCTTAGGTCATCCTTCGCAAGAGGTAAACCAAAGAATGACAAAAGAAAAAGAACGTGTCCATGGTGAAGCTTGTTGACTGAGAGCTTCATTATAGCATGACCTGGTTGAGCTGTTCCGTTAAGAAACTCTTATCTCAGTATTTTTAGTAAAATCTTTTCCTCTTTGGCTGGTCACATTTCTCAGAGAGCTGTCTTCCAATGTCCTGCTTGAGGGAAGGTTGCCAAAGTTCTAGGAGCTGAAGGGGGAAAGTTGTCGACTGGTATTCTTAATATCTGACACTCACTTTACTCCCATGTTTGCAGCAAAACAGTATTTCCTTCAGCCAGACATAGTGTTTCCCTGGCCTGTTCACGCTCTGTCTCTCTCTCTCAAAAATATACAAACCAACCAACCAACCTCTAATACTCTGCCAGGGTAAAGGAGAGGCAGCTGGCTGTTAACACAGAACTGGAAAAGATCTGAGACGGGACTCTAACTGCATCTTAAGGAGACTTTCAACTAATCCTCTTTTTAATGTTTTAACTCCATCTTAACCTCCTGCTTTGAGCAATAACTTGATATCTCTAATTCCTGAGCCCTGTGCAGTTCCACAAACTGGGGTGCTTTAAGGCTTGTACAAATGTTAGTTAGGAGAAGTCTTTCTTTGGGCTGCTAAGTAAAGGCAATCATCCATCAGCTTTCTAGTTTCTAAAATGTTGTTGCTGTTGTCTCCTATCCTGTTTTGCCTGTGGGTTTACACATTAAAAAAACTCTTTACTTTTGTTTTAGGGTTTTGGGGTAGTAGCTGAGGTTAAATGTATGTATTCAATGTTCACTTTAACCAGACGTTACTCTATCTACTTATCTCATCTCCCACCACCTTTCTATATTACACCTGGCAACATGGAAATATTTTTTAATTTTCAAAAACACAGGTGCTTTCCATACTTTTTTCTACTAGCAACTTCGTCTATTTGGAACACTCTCCCTCCCAATCCTTGTCTGACAAGTGCCCTCTGTGACCACCTCCTTCCCACTCTAAACCCAGTAACCCGTAACAGCATTCGTAGCACTTTTTCATACACCTCTATCAGTGCATATTCTACTATATTATAAATACAAGTTTACCTGTGAGTTTTTCCTTCTAGACTGTGAACTCCTTAAGAACCAAAATGATATCTTAATCATCTCAGTATGTCTAGTACCTATTACGGAGACTAGTACATGATAGAAATCAGTAAATGTCTGGAGGAGGAGAAAGGAGGAGAGGAGTAAAATACATACCCTGCTCAAGCAAAAGATGTATTCTACTGATTAACATACTCTTTTTTAAAAAACTGAAGTACAGTTGACTTACAATATTATGTTAGTTTCACGAACACAGCAAAGTGATAGTTGAATATATATATATATTTTTTTCTTTCTCAGATTCTTTTCCATTATATGTTATTATAAGATATTGAATATAGTTCCCTGTGCTATACAGTAAATCCTTGTTGTTTATCTATTTTCTATATAGTATTGTATATCTGCTATCTCATACTCCTTATTTATCCCTCCCTCCTTCCCCTTTGGTAACCCTAAGTTTGTTTTCTATGTCTGTGAGTCTGTTTCTGTTTTGTAAGTAAGTTTATTTGTATTATTTTTTAGATTCCACATATAAGTGATATCATATAGTATTTGTCTTTCTCTGACTTATTTCACTTAGTATGATAATCTCTAGGTCCACATGTTACTGCAAATGGCAATATTTCACTCTTAATTGCCAAAATATACAAAGAGGGCTTCCCTGGTGGCACAGTGGTTGAGAGTCCGCCTGCCGATGCAGGGGACACGGGTTTGTGCCCTGGTCCGGGAAGATCCCACATGCCACGGAGCAGCTGGGCCCGTGAGCCATGGCCGCTGAGCCTGCGCGTCCGGAGCCTGTGCTCCGCAACGGGAGAGGCCACAGCAGTGAGAGGCCCGTGTACCGCAAAAAAAAAACCCACAAAGATTTCATACAATTCAATATCAAAGAAACAACCCAATCAAAAAATGTGCAGAAGAACTAAATAGACGTCTCCAAAGAAGTCAGACAGATGGCCAACAGGCACATGAAAAGATGCTCAACATCACTAATTATTAGAGAAATGCAAATCAAAACTACAATGAGGTACCACCTCACACCGATCAGAATGGTCATCATCAAAAAGTCTACAAAGGGTGTGGAGAAAAGGGAACCCTCCTACACTACTGGTGGGAATGTAAATTGGTGCAGCCACTACAGAAAATAGTATGGAGGTTCCTTAAAAAACTAAAATACAACTACCAAATGATCCGGCCATCCCACTCCTGGGCATATATCCGGAAGAGATGAAAACTCTAATTTGAAAAGATACGCGCACCCCAATGTTCATAGCAGCACTATTTACAGTAGCCAAAACATGGAAGCAACCTAAATGTCCATTAACAGATGAATGGATAAAGATGTGGTGTGTATATTCAAGGTCAGAGTGCCAGCATGGTTGATTGAGGGCCCTCTTCAGGGTTGCAGACTTCTTGTTATATCTTTACACAGTGGAAGGGGCTGGGGAGCTCTGCTGGTTTTCTTTTGAAAGGGCATTAATCTAGTTTGTGATGTCTTTACCTTCATGACCTAATCCTTAATACCATCACCTTGGGCACTAGGTTTCCAACATATGAATCTGGGAGGACACATTCAGAACACAGCACTTAACAAAATTCTCAAATTTGCTACCTCTTACATAGGACTGGTCATCAGCAGTGCTTGAGTGTCCTTAAAAACTTGTAGATTGTGGAACGTTTGGGGTTCCAGAAGATAAGCCATTTTTCTCATACTTTTAAACCTCTGTGTGGTTTCCTATATTATTCAGAGCCCTTAGCCTAAGATGCCCAATATAAGAATTTATCCAGTAACCAATGGAATTTTATAAAACAATTTTATTGGTACCAGAATTTTCAGCCTTGACAAAATCTGAGGCTTGACTGTGAAGCCTATCCTCTTTAATAAGGCAGGACCCTTAGTTACTTTTGGAGATACTGACCACTGCCAGTTGAAGTCATAGTAAGCCCACTGTTGAGTAGCTTGCTTGCTTATTTATGTATTTATTTATTTATTTATTTAAGCAAGACTTTCTCAATGAAGAGAAAGCCACTGATTCACATTCTGGCACAAGTTCCTTACCTTGTCACAGACTACTACTTTGAATAGCACTGTGTTAGACCATCTCATTATATCCTCCATGTATCTTAACTTCTCTTCCATATTCTCCATCTTCTTGTCTCTCTCTGCTCCACTATGTGTAATTGCTTCAGATCTGTATTCCAGTTCACTACAAGTCTCTCACTGCATTTAGTGTGATGCCTAACCCATCCAATGAGCTTTTTGTAATTATGTACTTATTTCTTTGTTTACTTATTTTACCCAAATAATTTCAAATATATTATCAAAATTGAAAGAATTTTACAGTGAACACCTGTATACTAACCACCTAGACTGTCATTAACATTTTACTACACTTGCTTTATCATTTAGCTATTCATCTACCTATCCTTTAACCCATCTTATTTTTAGTGCATTTCAAAGTAAATCGCAGACATCAGTTATACTTCCCCCAAGTACTTTAGTATGCATATCATTAGAGGTCAATATTTGTTTATAGGTTCTTCTTTTGCCGTATAATTTACATACAATAAAATGCACAAACTTTTAGTGTTCACTGGGTTTTGACAAATATGCCATAATGTTTTTGAGATATATCTATGTGATTGCACGTATCATTATCCTGTTTTTGTGTGTGTGTGTGTGTGTGTGTGTGGTACACGGGCCTCTCACTGTTGTGGCCTCTCCCGTTGCGGAGCACAGGCTCCGGACGCGCAGGCTCAGCGGCCATGGCTCATGGGCCTAGCCGCTCCGCGGCATGTGGGATCTTCCCAGACCAGGGCACGAACCCGTGTTCCCTGCATTGGCAGGCAGACTGTCAACCACTGCGCCACCAGGGAAGCCCCTAGCCTGTTTTTTTTAATCGCCGATTAGTATTACATTGTATGGATATATGGCAGTTAAAGAAAAAAGCATTCTCTGATTGATGGGCACCTGGGCTGATTCTAGTTTTAGGCTATTATGAATAAAGTTCCTACGAATACTTTTGTATAAGTCTTTTTATGGTCATATGTTTTAATTTTTTTAAGGTAAGACCCAGGAGTGAAATTACTGGATCATAGGCTAGGTATATGCTTAGTTTTATAAGAATCTCCCAGTCTTTTTTCTAAAGTGATTGTAACAGTTTACATTCTCAACAATAAAAGCTGAGAATTCCAAGTACTTTACAACTCTGTCAACATTTGGTATTGTCAGTCTTTCCAATTTTAGCCATACTGGTGGTTATATAGTAGTATCTCATAATGGTTTTAATTTGCATTTCCCGGATGACTGATACAGAGCAGTTCTTCATGTTTTTACTGACCATTCACATATCTTATTTTGTGAAGTGTCTGTTCAAACTGTCCATTTTCAAAAACTGGTTTGGCTTCACCTTATTAAGTTGTAGGAGTTCTTTATATAAACATGACATCAGTTCTTTGTCACGTTTACATTTTGGGAATATTTTTTCCTAGTCTTAACTATTCATTTTCTTAATGCTGTCTTCTGAAAAGCATATTTTGATAAAGTACAGTGACCTTTTTTTCTTTTTTGGTTATCACTTTTTGTGACCCGAGAAACTGTTGCCAGTTATAAAGAATATAAGTGGCAATAAAGATTCAATTAATTATTAAAAAAAAGAGAAACTGTTGCTCATTCCCAAGTCATGACTCTATTCCATGCTTTCCCCTAAAAGCTTTATTGTTTTATATTGTATGTTTATGTCTGTGCTCTACCTCAAGTTAATCCTTGTGTTTGATGTGAGGTAGAGATATTGGTTCACTTTTTTTCCATATGGATATATTCAGTTATTTCAGCACTATTTGTGGAAAAAACTTTCTTCTCCCGATTGGATTGCTTTGGTGCCTTTGTCAAAAATGCCATAAACGCGGGTCTATTTCTGAGTGCTCTTTTCCACTGATCTATTTGATATGTCAGTATCACACTGTCTTGATTACTGTGGGTTAACAGTAAATCTTGAAATCTGGTAGTGTTAAGTCCTCCAAATTTGGTCTTTTTCGAGACTGCTTTGGCCATTCTAAGTCCTCTGCATTTCCACATACATTTTACAATTATCCTGTCAATTTCTAGAAAAAATTCTGCTGCAGTTTTTATTGGGATTTCATTCAGGCTACAGATTGATTTGTGGAGAACTGACATCTTAACAATATTGGGTTTTCCCTATCCTTTGAGTTTTTACTTTACTGATTATATAATCTAAACTTACCTGGCCATTTTTGTTAGTTTCTTGTTATTTGCTTATTTTGTATTCGATCCTTTACTTATTTAAGTATTTTAATTATTATATGTTCATACTGAATAATTCCAATATATAAAGCCTTTGGGAGTCTCAATCTGCTGTTGGTTGTTTCTGTTGACACTATTTCATATTGGCTCATTTCTTTGGTATTTGGTCATTTAAAAATTGTGAGTTCATATCTTACTGAATTTTATCTGTGGGAATCCTGACTGCCTAAATTGTGGCTGCATTATTCTAGAAAGGATTTATAATTGCTTCTTCTGGAGGCAAGGGTGAGGGGCATGCCGCTGAAGAGGGATTATTTTATTCCTCTTCCAGTGTCCTAACCTGATGTAAATAAAGCTCTCAGGTTCAACCAGCTCTCTTTACAGAAGTCGACTTAATTGTGCTCACAAATCTGGTTTCCCTACCTGCTAATAGCTCAGAATTTGGTTTTTCCTATTTGTCCTTTTCTTGAGAGTAGAGGAGGGGCCTATTATAGATTTCCTTTTCTCCTTGGGAAAAACTATATATCAAAATCATGGGGTATTTTTGTTGTTGCTTCAATTTTCTAAGATCTATTTCTACATTAGTGAGAGGGTCCCTCATAACATGCAGTTTATCATAATGCTGGAAATAGAGGACTTTACTGGGTTTTTAAATTATAATTTACTGTGAAAAGATCTTAGCTAAGATCCTGACACAAAAATCATAGATCTGCTAAAATGAAAAGAGTTAAGGCCATGATATTTTTGAAGAGATTTCTAGTAATCTCAGTTACAAAAAACAACTAAAATACGATCAGTTATTTGAGATGAGAAGATACATAGGAATAATCTATAATCTCTATAAACCAGTCCTTTAAAAAATTATCTTGGCAGTGAAAGAACCTGATAAACAAAATAACCCCTTGGCAGTACTCATGTTCCATTTAATTTTCCCTTGAGGACAGAAAAGACAGAATAACTTCAAGATCATGAAGAGCAAAAATTACTAAAATTTCTGAATCACTACCTAAAAATTGGTTCATTTAATGTTTCTATCTTAAAACACCAACACAGATGTTTGGCCTCTCTGCCTTGACATTCTATGCTTTTGTAAAGAATGTTCAGAATGTCATGTTAAATCCCCGCAAGTAACATTGTTGCAACAAGAATATAAATATTAATAAATCCCAAGTTGGTAATAAATAACCCATTAAAATAAGAGTATCACATGTGAACCCATTTATAACTGAAAAGAGCCTTTCTATAATGTTAAACAACAGCATATGCTGGAAGAAAGACAGGATATATTTTAATGTATTTATGAAATAGTGAATTCAAAAATATTAAGTGTTCATCAGTACAGGTGTATCTGGAAACAACACCAACAAAAAAATGCAAGCTTTTTACCCCTAGAATATGATTATTCAAATGAAAAGGAGTATTTTTGTAACCCAAGGGTACCTAGCTATTCTATAAGTAATTACTAATTAGTATATGCTAAAATTAAGTTTAGAGAAAGCCTTATAAATTAGTTCTTCAGTTAATTACAGCACATAAAGTACAAACGGAAAAAAGCTCCCTAAAACAGTTTTTATAGTTTTATCACCAGTTATAGGGAATCAGGAAATTACCTAACTTTATAGCTTCTGGTGACCTTGATCTATTAATCAAATTCCTTTGTTCTCTATAATGACAGTACCAAAGTAACTGTAAGAAAGTAACAAAAGTAGCAAAAGACATGAGTTTTTTTAGGGTAAATTTATTACGTCTTATTCTTCTCATAAATGTTTGATAATTTCCTTCCTATAAAAATGAGAATCATTTTTTAAGTTATAAAATATGCTTGTTATATGTTTTATATAACTTAATTATGCTTGTGTGTATGTGTGTGTTTCAAGCAGAGAAAAGTTTAAATGGAAGTCAAAACTCCTCTATCTATGCCAGAGATAACCATTATTAAGGATTTAGTGTAAATATCCTTCCAGATTTTTACCATGATATACATACATACATATATGTAATTTTAGATCAAAAATAGAATTATATCTACTTTATGTAACTTCCTTTTGCCCACCTGGCAATACATAACAGAAGCTTTTTCATATGGGTACATATTATAGAGCTACATATTACAGCTGTACATATTATAGAGCTACCTCTTTCTATTTAGTAATTGAACAGTATTCCGAAGAAGAGTTCTACCATAATTAGATTAATCAAAATCCAAATGGTAAACATTTAGGATGCTTTCAATTTTTGCTATTATAAACTATTACAGCTCGTCTCTTATGCTCTAAAGTAAGAATGTATTTCCAGTAAAGGTGAATCATCTCCTATCGTGCCAATTTGCTTAAACAAGATTACTTTTTTTTTTTTTTTTTTTCGGTACGCGGGCCTCTCACTGTTGTGGCCTCTCCTGTTGCGGAGCACAGTCTCCGGACGCTCAGGCTCAGCGGCCACGGCTCACGGGCCCAGCCGCTCTGCGGCACGTGGGATCTTCCCGGACCGGGGCACGAACCCATGTCCCCTGCATCGGCAGGCGGACTCTCAACCACTGCGCTGCCAGGGAAGCCCCAAGATTACCTTTTTGATGCTAGATTTTAAGTTAGAATTTCTGAGAAAGGTATCACTTGAAATGGGTTTTAAAAGATAAATATACCCGGGCTTCCCTGGCGGCGCAGTGGTTGAGAGTCCATCTCCCGATGCAGGGGACATGGGTTCGTGCCCCGGTCCGGGAAGATCCCACGTGCCGCAGAGCGGCTGGGCCCGTGAGCCGTGGCCGCTGAGCCTGAGCGTCCGGAGACTGTGCTCCGCAACAGGAGAGGCCTCAACAGTGAGAGGCCTGCGTACCGAAAAAAAAAAAGAGATAAATATGCCCTGCAAAAAAATGTAACAGTAGTACCCTAAGACATTAATGTGTATAAGTTATAAGATTATAAATAATAATGATACAATTAACACCCATATACACAGTTTAAGAAATAGAGTATTACCATTACCTTTGAAGATCTCTATGTTCATGTCCTTCCTCTCTGTCTCCTGGAGGTAATTTTCTTCAATATTTTGCTTATTCCCTTGATTTTCTTTTTTCCCAGTTTTATTGAGGTACATTTGACAGATAAAATTGTAGTATACAATGTGATGATTTAATATATGTACACATTGCTTTTCTTTTTAGTTTTAACACATATATTCTATCCCTAACTTAAATATCTCTAAATAATATATTACATGCTTTGAATTTTATATGAATGAAAGCATATTGTAATTGAATTGCCTTTTTATTTTTGCACAAAATTATCTTCTTTAAGATTCATCCACATTATTCCTTATAGCTGCAATTCATTCATTACCTCTGCAAATAATGTTCTAACATAAGAAAATAGCACAATTTATCTATACATTCTACTGCTGGTTGGCATATGAGTTGTTTCCAGTTTCCTGCTATTTCAAACAATGTTCCTATGAACATTTTTGCGCATATCTCTTGGTGTATGTGGGTAAGATCTCCTCTAAGAGTGGAATCACTGGGTCATAGAATATGTTCATATTCAGCTTTACAAGAAAATCTTTGTACCATTTTACACTCTAACAAGCAGAGTTTACATGCTCCATTTGTTCGATAACTTCACCAATACTTAATATTATCCAATTATACAATTATTGCAAAACAGTGAATGTAAAATGCTATCTCATTGTGGTTTTAATTTATATTTTTCCAGTTATTGACACAGATCATCTTTTTAAAAAATGTCATTTTATTTATACACTAATTATCCAACTGGATTTCCTTTCCTCTGGGATACTTTAAGTCTCTTGCCCATTTAAAATTTGGGTTGTCTTTTTCTTATTGATTTGTAGGAGCTTTTATAATCTGAGTACTAATCAGTTGGTAGTCATATGCTCTGCAAACATCTCTCACTCTGAAGTTTACATTTTCATTCTCTTTATGGTATTTTTTGATGAATTTTAATGTAGTCAATTTAATGTAGTCAAATTTACCAATCTTTTCTTTCTAACTGAGGTAAAAGTGGTATATAACAATATTTTCTTTTAAGATTGGCACTATTTTTACCATGTTTAACAAATCTTCCCCTCCCCCAAAGTCATAAGGCTATGCCATTTATTCTCTTTGAAAGACTATATAGGTTGGCTTTTCATATTTAAGTATTAATATTTAATCCACATAAAACTGATTTTAGTGTATAGTGTGAGGTATCGGTACATTTTTCCTGTACATGGTTCATTATGTGTACATGGTCACCCAACTGTCCCAGTACTAGTTATTGAATTTTTTACCTCTTTGTCACTAATCTGAAACACCAACTCTGTCATAAATCACATTTCCAAACATGTGTACATCTGTTTATAAACTCTAAATTCTGCTCTACTGGCCAATTTGTTTATGATTGTGCCACACACTGTCTTAATTACTACAATCTTAAACTAATTAAAAAATTTCTTAAGTGTTATTGAGGTATAACTGACAAATAAAATGGTAAGATATTTAAAGTGTGCACTGAGGTGATTTGATATATGTATACATCGTGAAAGGATTCCCACAACTCCGTTAAATAACACCTCTCCTTACACATTTATCTGTCTTTTTTTTTTTTTTTTTTTTTTGGTGAAAACATTTAAGTTCAACTCTTTTAGCAATTTCAGTTATATAATAAAGTGTTACCAATTGTAGTCCCCATGTTGTACCTTGGATCCTCAGGCCTTATTCATCTTATAGCTAAAAGTTTGTACCACTTATCGACCTCTTTCTATTTCTTCCACCTCTCAGCCCCTGGCAACCATTTTCTACTCTGTTTCTAAGAGTCTGACCTTTTTTGTTTTTTAAGGTTCCACATATAATACCATGCAGCATTTGTCTTTCTCTGTCTGGCTTATTTCACTTGGCAGAATGCCTTCAGGGTTCATCCACGTTATTGCAAGTGGTAGAATTTCCTTCTTTCTCATGGCTGAATAATATTCCACTGTATTGTGTATATATACCACATCTTCTTTATCCATGTATCCATGTATCCACTGATGGACATTTAGGTTATTTCCACATCTTGGCTATTGTGACTAATGCTGCAGTGAACATGGGAGTGCAGATACTTCTTCAATAGCCTGTTTTCATTTCCTTTGGATATACCCAGAGTGGAACTGCTGGATCATATGGTATGGTTCTATTTTTAATTTTTTGAGGAATCTCCATACTATTTTTTATAGTGGTTACACCAATTTACAGTCCTACTGACAGTGCACAAGGGTTCCTTTTTCTCCATATCCTTGCCAATACTTATTATCCCCTGTGTCTTTGATAATAGCCTTTCTAACAGATGTGAGGTGGTATCTCGTTGTGATTTTGATTTGCATTTTCCCGATGATTAGTGATACGGAGCACATTTTCACTTACCTTTTGGCCATTTGTGTGTCTTCTTTTAAACTAATTTTTGATATGTGACAAGGCCAATTCCCAGGCTTTGCCGTTTGTTTTAGGAGCATGTTGATAATTCTCAGACTTTTGCTCTTTCTGTTGGGATTCTGATGGGAATTGCAGTAACTCTATAGATTATTTTGGGGAGAACTGATATCTTTATAATACTGAGTCTTCCAATCCATGAACATGGTATATCTTTCCATGTCTTTAGGCCTTCTTTCATCCACAAATGTTATTATTAATTATATCCTGTAATTCTCACTTTCCAATCTACCAGAATTTAACATGCATTTTACTCAATCTCTCTGGAGTTCCACAGATAGTCTTTGAAATCTTAATATTTAATCACATTTTTCTCTTTGTACAAAAAGTTTAAGAAAGAATTTTTGCATCACCTACAAAGAATACGATGCCAATGTCAAGGGACAGGATAGGGAAATCAGATTATTTGCTTCTCCTAAACTGTGTCCTCATTATTGTGTGGGAAGTTTACCTCTGTAAGATAATACATGTATGTTGAAGCCAACTGGAAATATTTTTTTTGTGTGCTTTACCCACACAAAGTACTTAGTAAACGCTTAACTGAGTAATTCATTTATCATTTGGATTACCCACCATTCATTGCCCTCTGCTTTAATAGTACAACTGAAGACTGACTGAAAAGGGCTGACATGAATACAGACATTAAGTAATATACTACTGAATGTTTTAAAGATGACTTTTCATTTTCAGAAAGCTTGCTTATAGAACTAGTAAAATAACCTAATATTTTTCAAGAAAAAACAAAGAAAGAATAAAAAAACTCTTAATATTTATGCCAAGTAATACATAAGTGTTTCTGACAGAAATGGTATGGATATTGGCTCTTCATCCTATTAGGTGCAGAAGGCTCAAGAACCTGATATATTGGTAATTACTGAATCACCTGGAAAAATAAAAAGTATTCTCAAATAAGAAGGATAATCTGAAAGAACTAAAAGTTACCTGTAGAGTACAGTTCATCATCCTTATTATGTAGTCGAACTGTTGATGGTCTAATATTGCCCGGTTTTGCTGAACATGTAAACCCAGCTCATCAGTGAGACACTGTCTTGCTGCCTTTCCTTTAAGGGCTCTCAGTGCAGCAGGAAGGGTCTGAGGACAAGAGAGGAAGACATGAACAAAAGGTACCACTGGAAAAAAAGTAACTTTCAATCATACTGAAAACTCACGTGTATCCTATAAACCATTTAACAGAGTTATTAGTAGAATTAAACTGCTAGAAAAGAGTTGATGTACTGTTAAGGACAACAGTAAACAGATGGATTTATAGTGATTTTTTAATTTGTAAGGCAGCATGAAAATAAGTAGGACTAGTTTATGTGATACATTTAAAAAACAATAAACTTCATTTAAAAAAACTCATCAAAATTGTGGTCACCAAAATAACTGTTGCTTCAGATTATGAGTCAAAACCACAGACACTTAGACATGTTCTTGCAATAACTGGTCACATCTCCATGGCAAGAATAGAAGGAAAAATTAAAATGACAAGAATCATGGGTGATTTTATACTTTTCAAGTGATTAGCAACTTAATCACTACTCAGTTTTAATTTATGACTGGAAAATTCTGCAATCTCTTCTTATTTCAAAAGCATAATTAAGAAGGAAAAAAACTCAGAGCAACAAACAGAAACCTCTAGGTGTATGTACTAAAATTCTTTCACTTCATCACCCACAAGAACGCCTCTTCCGTTTCACCTTTAGAGCTGAATTAATTTACTTTACATAAAGTAATAATTTAACTTTGAAAACCTAAAATGAGAACAAAGGGGCAAAGAAGAAGGAAGGGAAGAAGACTGAGAGTAGGGGGACCTAATATTGTTACCACGGGTACAGGAAACAGGCTGTGAAAGCTGAAAGCAAGAGAAGCAAAAGAAAGTCTGTAACACTTCAACCATAAGAAAAAAATGGATACCAGAAAAACTCAAAATATAAAGAGGCTTGAGGTCATTTAGTGCAAGGGTAAAAACTTCATTTTACATGTTTTACTAGCCCCTTGTAATAAATGTTCAGAATTATGACGAGTCACTAAGGAAAGGTTACATATGTTTAGTATGTTTTATTAAAGAAGGCAAGAAAATGTGCTTTAACAAGGCATATTTAAATGAATACCACAATTTTTATAATTCATTACTTGTTCTAACTAGATTCTTTGTAATAAATAAAATTATATTTTAGATGTTAAGTTTCTAAGTAACATGCCAAAATAGAATTAATGAACAATGTTTAAAAGTTCCGGGGGGGGGGAAATGACTATCAATACTTCTCTGGTTGCCATATAATTAGGCTTGGGTAAGATTTTAAATCTTAGACACTGTTCATTTAAAATGATCAAAACAATGAAAGGATACTTTATAAGGAAAAGGGATTGAATCAGAGAAGCGGTCAGTAGGCAAGCTAAACATAGAAATCTGAAAGGGATGTGATGAATGCTTACTTGGGAAAGATGGCATTTTATTACCTTTTCAGTCTCCAATGTTTTATTTTCAAATATGAATGAGATGCAGTTTCTAACAACTTCCAGTCTCTGTGCACTGTTGAAAACTGTTGTCACCTTATCCATTATTGAAACTAGTAAAGGAGTATAAGGAAAACACAAATTAAACTCCTTCAGCAATTACAAAAGGGGAATATTACTGTTTACAGTTTATGACTGTTTACATGACCAACACTTAAGCGTTTTTTTCCCTTGTTACATGACACTGAAAGTATTTCATTTCCTCACTTTGATTACATTTTTAGGTTGTGAAGTGGCAGTCTAGTCAATGGGTTATTTAGGATAATTTCACAGGATAGATTCTAACACTGTACTTAACTCTTAGGCAAATTAATTCATATTTACATTGCTCAGTAAATTTTTTTTAAGGTAATAATTTTTCCTTTAATTGTAAACAAACAAAACAGATAAAAAATATTTTGGGTACAAGATCATGACAAAAATAGCAAACACTCATATGTAAGAGGACTGACTACTAACAGACAAAGAAGTTGATACTTCTAACATATTACCAAAGAAAAACCACATACCACAAAAAATTAGGTTCTACAAATCTGAGTACAGGTGACCTGAAGAAGCACTGCACACAAAGAGAAATGATCATGGCCAAAGAATCACTATAAAAATTTGGGAGAGTCACTTCTCAGTTCTGTGAACTTAGTACCTGTCAACTTTACAAGGTTGGATAATTCTAGTGTACTACATAGGCTTACATTACTTAAAATAAATTTAACTTATTAAAAGAATATTAGAAAGATATAAATTGAAGCAGTATTTGTCAAATAAAAAGTATAATTTCACAAAGAACTACACTATATAATTTGTACAAATGAGGCAGTATCAATAATTCTTAAGCCTTATACTTTATGGCTGCTCTTACCTAACAAGAAAGACCACCATATCTTACTCTTAGCATTCCTTTCATTTCATCAATACGAAATTTTATATCCTTCAAATAATTTTTTAAACTTTTAAAAATCTTGAAATAATTATAAGCTTACAAAAAGTTGCAAATTATTACAGAGAAGATCCATGCACTTAATCACCTTCCCCCATGGTGATATCTTACATAACTATACTGCTTTATCAGAATCAGGAAATCAATCTTACTTGGTTTTTACTGTAGTTTTCTTGAAATCACTTAAAATCATGTAAGATTAACATTAATGACCATGACTGTAAAATAGATCATTTCATATGACTTTTCTGTCTGAAACATGCATTCTTAATTTTGCACTCTGGTGCTTCCCACATGTGTAGGTCAGTGGCATAGACTGAAATTGAAATTGATCTATATTTAGAGTAGAAAACTTCTTAGTCTCCAAATAAGACCACATGCTTTATTGAGAGAGTAACATCTTTAACCTATGTTTATAAAATTTTAATTCTAAAATCTTTTTAGCAGCATTTTAAATTTTCTTTAGGATGAACCATTAAAAACCCCACATTTTCTTATAATGAATCTGCTTACCATCTGGGAATTATTATTTTCCTTTGGAGACTATGACTTAGTTCATTCCCAGAAGAAAGTTCTTCACTTAGAGTTACTGATGTATCAGGCATTGGCCAAATCCCCAGTTGTGGCATTCTAATACTAGCTTTCTAACATTTGATAACAACTCTGGTTTGTGGGTATTTGACCTCCCCAGGGCTTCCTTCCCAAGGCTTTGGCTTTCAAATGCTATTTCTAGCATTTGAAATAGCATTTGAATAGTATTCTTCAACACTCTGGTCCCTCTGAGGAACAGCTGGAAACTAATTAACCTCTCAAAATGTGAATGGCTCTTAAAGTGACAGAGCAATTCTACATTCAGATTAAATGGGTATCATGTAAAATGAAACATTCATACCTTTTAATTTTAATACAAGGGAAATCCTAATTCTGATCAACTCAAATGAACCAGAAACTGGGACAGAGGTCCCTGTATTCGTCTTTCACTCATTCATTCATCATTTGTTCGTTTGTTCATTCATTCATTCATTCTAGTTTTACAGGAAGTGCATGCAGGGACAAATACTGAGTCATGTGTAACTCTTTCACTGACTACAATGAGACATTCCATATGCATCTAAAAAAAGAATTTGATGCTGATTGAAAATGAAAGTAAAGAGATTATACAAAAACAATATTGAGACAAGGCTACAATTCAAGCAAATTAAAATTTAAACCAACTTCTAATCTGTTCATGTGGGTATTTAAAGAAAGCATTCAACTAGCTCATGGATATTAAAGTTAAATGACCAAACCCTTCAAAAAATAACTACCCTAACATGTCTACTTCTCCTCCATTCTCTTCTCTATGTGAAAGTACAATCAACACTTAAGTAAAAGCTGTTACTACTTAGGGAAATAATAACAAATTAACATTATTAAGTAAATAATAAGTAATATTAACATTACTATATAACATAAACGTTAAGATACATAAATTATTAACATTACAACATAAACAACATAAATAATTAATAAATAATTAAACAACATAAATAATTAATATATTATTATCCCGGAATTTTAATAATAAAATTTCACTCACTTCCAAGTATGATGGAACAGTTTGTAACAAACTAAAACTCCCACCAGGAACAATTATATAAAAGTAAGATAAAATGCAAAAGCCATCTATTTAAATATATCAGAGTGCTACAGAAACACATGGATTAGAGGACCTAAAATTCCAGAGAAAGGAAAAGACCAAAGAGGTAAGTTAACAAGTACATCCACTTTTTCCCTAAGAGATTTGCCAATATTGAGTACAGACAGGAAGCTGAGAATCTGGGCTTGATTCTGGCAGATGGCCAGGTTGACCAGCAAAGTTTCTGTTGAGAGCTGAACAGACAAAAGTGGATGTATGCTATAGTCCTGAAGTAAACCTCTAAAAGAACAGTAAACGTATATAAATAACAAGTTAACAGATATAAATTATGGAATAGAAAATAATTTATTAATCGAAAAGAATGAAAGAAAGCAGGGGAAAATGTAAAACAAGAGGATCAAATAGAAAAAACCCAGTAAATTATATTAAAGCCATTACTGTATGAGTAATTATATTTATATAAATGAGCTAAATACAAGTAATATACTACAATAGTCAAACTGGAGGAAAAAAACCCTCACATGCTGCTTACAAGAGGCATACCTTAATTATAAGGACCCAGAATTTGAAAATAAAAAAATAAAAAACGATAAACCATACAAACACTAACCAAAGGAAGGCTGGTCTAGCCGTATAAAACTCAAAGTACACTTTATGCCAAGAAGTGTTACTAGAGACAAAGCAGGACATTCCATAATGATTAAGGGGTCAATCACCAGGATGCTATAATATTTGTAAATATATTTGCATATAACAAATCAATTTCAAAATACATAAAGAAAAAATGGAGAGAACTAAAATGAGAACTAGGCAATTCTATTACTTATCATGGGAGACTTTAACACATCTCCCGCAATAGCTGAAGAAAAAGAAGAGATAAAAATCAGTAAAAAAAAAAAAAAAAAAAAAAAAAAAGACAATGCACAGAATGGGAAAAAATATTTGCAAATTAACATGTTTCATAAGGGACTTGTATACAGAACATACAGAGACTTCTTAAACAAAAAGACAAATAGCTCAATTTAAAAATGGGCAAAGGGGGGCTTCCCTGGTGGCGCAGTGGTTGAGAGTCCTCCTGCCGATGCAGGGGACACGGGTTTGTGCCCCGGTCCGGGAAGATCCCACATGCCGCAGAGTGTCTGGGCCCGTGAGCCATGGCCGCTGAGCCTGCGCGTCCGGAGCCTGTGCTCCGCAACGGGAGAGGCCACAACAGTGAGAGGCCCGCATACCACAAAAAAAAAAAAAAAAAAAATGGGCAAAGGATCTGAACAGAGACACTTCTTTTCCAGAAAAGATATAAAAATGGCCAATAAGCACATGAGAAGATACTCTACATTAGTAGATGTGGAGAAACCAGAATGCCATACATTGCTGGTAGGAATGTAAAATAGTGTGGTTGTTTTGGAAAATAGCCTGGCAGCTCCTCAAAACATTAAACACAGGCTTATCATATAACCTGACAATTCCACTCCTAGATATTTACCTGACAGAACTGAAAACATATGTCCACACAAAAACTTACACATGAACGCTCACAGCAGCACTATTATTAGTAGCCAAAAAGTAGAAACAACCCAAATGTCCATCAACTGATATATGGATAACAAAATGTGATACATACCCATACAATGGAATATTATTCAGCCACAAAAAGCAATGAAGTACTACACATGCTACATGGATGAACCTTGAAAATATCATGCTACATGAAAGAAGCCAATCACAAAAGATCACATATTGTACAATTCCATTTATATAAAATGTCCAAAATAGGCAAATCTATAAAGACAGGAAGTAGATTACCGCCTAAAGCTGGGGAAGGAGTGGTTTTGGGGGTGGGGTGGGGAGTAACTGCTAATGGGTATGGGTGTTTCTATTTGGAGGAATGAAAATGTTTGAAATTAGACAGTGAAAATGCACTCTGTGAAGATACTAAAAACCACTGAATTGCACACTTTTTTTTTTCTTGGCTGCGTTGGGTCTTTGCTGCTGCACACGGGCTTTCTCTAGTTGTGGTGTGCAGGCTTCTCATTGCGGTGGCTTCTCTTGTTGCTGAGCACAGGCTCTAGGCACGTGGGCTTCAGTAGTTGTGGCTCACGGGCTCTAGAGCGCAGGCTCAGTAGTTGTGGCGCACAAGCTTAGCTGCTCCACGGCATGTGGGATCTTCCCGGACCAGGGCTCAAACCCGTGTCCCCTGCATTGGCAGGCGGATTCTTAACCACTGCGCCACCAAGGAAATCCTGAATTGCACACTTTAAATGGGTGAATTTTATGGTATGTGAATTACATCTCAATATAGCTATTTTTAAAAAAGAGAAGATTCCACAGTGGGAGCCGTTAGGCTAATCGTTACCCTGTGAGGGGTACTGAATGGAAAAGTGTTTCTAGGTATTGATAGTGCTGATTCTGGTTGCACGAATTTGTTCACTTTGTGAAAACTCATCAAGCTGTGCACTTCTGTTTTTGTGTCTTATATCTTAATAAAAGGTTCTTTTTTCCTTTTAAGATTTATTTATTATTTATTTTTGGTTGCGTCGGGTCTTAGTGGCAGCACATGGGATCTTCGTTGAGGCATGCGGGATCTTTCAATGCAGCGCGCAGGCTCTTCGTTGCAGTGCACGGGCTTCTCTCTAGTTGTGGCATTCAGGTTTTCTCTCCCTAGTTGTGGCACACAGGCTCCAGGATGCGTGGGCTCTGTAGTTGTGGCACAGGGGTTCCAGAGCGCGTGGGCTCTGTAGTTTGCAGCACTTGGGCTCTCTCATTGAGGCACGTGAGCTCAGTAGTCGTGGCGCGCGGGCTTAGCTGCCCCGTGACATGTGGGATCCCAGTTCTGCGACCAGGGATCGAACCCACGTCCTCTGCATTGGAAGGTGGATTCTTTACCACTGGACCACCAGGGAAGTCCTCAAAAGGTTTAGTTTTAAAACAAATAAATGGACAAATACATACCAACAGGTGGACCTGCGGGCACAACACATTTCTTTTCCACTCTTGAAGCAGGAGGTGCATTCTGGTTCTTGGCAAGATTTTCCTGTATTAATTCCTGTACCCGAGTTTCATCAATCTTTGGGAAAGGAAGAATATGAACTCGCAAGTGGGATCCTTCTGTTGGACGTGGAACTTTCTGAAACGCCATATGAGGGTTTGGATTTTCCTGCGATATGAAACATACGTAAAATGATTCCAAAGTTAAAAGAACAATGGCAGATTGTCAGCCAGAAACTGAAATCAGAGAGATGAGACACTGTACATACATTCAAATATATGCCATAAAATACAGAGTATTGGAATCTTACTTCTTACATGATTTACCAGCAGCATCTGATACAGCTGATCACTCTTTTTCCTCTTCAAGGAACACTTTCTTCACTTGGTTTCTAGGTCGTCTTGTTACATCTTTGTTTATTTTTCATCTCCCTAATCTCTTAACTATGTGAATACCCCAGGGCTCAGATCATGGGCCACTTTTCTAATTACACTTACTTTCTTGGTGATAACTTCCAGTCTTTTATCTTTAAACCATAAATCACCAATGATTCACAAATTTTTATCTCCAAATGAGCTTCCTCCTGAACTCCATACCTGTATATTCAACCACCTGCACATAGTGTTTCCATCTGGATTTAAAATAACATTGTAAATATATGTCCAAAATGGAGCACTTAATATTCACCTCCTCCAAATCTGCTTTCTACAGTCTTCCCCACTTCAGTAAGTGGCATATTTATTTTTTCCAATCACTCCGGTGAAAAGCTTAATCATTAATGCCTTTCTCTAATACCGAATTATCCATTCCTCTGCAAACCTTTTACACTTTGCCTTTAAAATACGTTTATAACCTGACCACTTTTCAATACATCTTGGTTCAAGCCAATATCTCTCATGTTGCTACAGAACATTCTCTTAACCAGTCTCCCTGCTCCACCCTTTGCTCCTACCCTCACTCTATTTTTAACACCGCAGACAGAGTGATCTAGTTAAAATGTCAAATCATCACCTAACTACTCTGTTCATTCAAATAGCTCTTCATCTCATTCAGAGTAAAACCAAAAGTTCTTACAATAATTTACAAGATATGGCTTCTCTATATGACTGTGCCCTACTACTGTTTCCTTCATTCATTCTGCTCCTGCTACACAGGCCTTCTAATTCCCGCCTCAAGGTCTTCACACTTAACTGTTCCCTCTGCCTGGAATGCCCGTCTCCCACCAGTTTGTACAGCACCCTCTCTCTTTTCCTGCATGTCTTTGCTCAAATGCCACCTTTCGTGCCCACCCTATCTAAAATGACACCCCCCAACACAGTCCCTATCCCCCTTACTATATTTTCCTTGTCACCTTCTCACATACTACAAATTCTATTTAACTTGTTTATTGTCTGTCCTTTTCTCATTAAAATGAAACTCAAGAGGACAGACATTTTGATCAATTATAAACTATTTTTTTATCCTCTGCTGTATACATATTGCATCTAGAAACTGCCTGGCACATAGCAGGCACCCTAAACTACTTCCTACTGTATGCTAATGAGTGGGACACAATGTTGAACACATATTAGAATTGCAGTAATTAAATTAATTGTGTCAGTTAATATTTTCATAGACCCTTAGGGCTGGCATGGACTTTTATCCAGCTACCACTTAAGTAGAATTATATTTCAAATACTACGGGCAGAGTGGAATCCATCCTTTTTACAAAGTTCTCTAAAGAATGCTGCTATAGGGGCTTCCCCGGTGGCGCAGTGGTTGAGGGTCCGCCTGCTGATGCAGGGGACACGGGTTCGTGCCCCGGTCCGGGAGGATCCCACATGCCGTGGAGCCGCTGAGCCTGTGCGTCCGGAGCCTGTGCTCCGTAACGGGAGAGGCCACAACAGTGAGAAGCCCGCATACCACACACACACAAAAAAAAGAAGGCTGCTATACAATCATTCTTAGACCAATTCTTGCATTTATTATTCTTTGCAACCAGAAAATTTCTTTTTCCTCCTGAACCTGTGTTATTCACGTTGTACATTAGGCTCAATACTGCCCTATACATTCTCTGGACAGTTAAAATGGCCAACTCTCATCATCTACCAGAGCTGCTCCCCACAATTCTTTTTGGTTATTTGACCCAGACCCAGACCACAGCAGATGATATAGGGAGCATATCTCAGCAATACAATGGAAATAATACTCCTTTAAGTGTCAAAAGCCTGGGTTCCAGTTTTTGCTCTGCTCATTATGTGATGCTGGATAAATAACTTTGCCTAAGTATATACAGGCATACCTTGTTTTATTGCCCTTCACTTTATTGTGCTTCGTAGATACTAGGTTTTTTACAAATTGAAGGTCTATGGCAATCCTGTGTCGAACAAGAGTACTGGCACCATTTTTTCCAACAGTATTTGCTAACTTTGTGTCTCTATGTCATGTTTTGGTAATTCTAACAATATTTCAAACTTTTTCATCATTATTATATTTGTTATGGTGATATGTGGTCAGGGATCTTTGATGTTATTATTACAAAAAGATTATGATTTGCTGAAGGCTCAGATGATGGTTAACATTTTTTAGCAAAAAAGTATTTTTAAATTAAGGCATGTACATTGTTTATTTAGACACAAATACTATTATTGCACAGTTAACAGACTACAGTACAGGGTAAACACAACTTTTATATGCACTGAGAAACCAAAAAATGCGTGTGACTCACTTTATTGTGATATTCGCTTTACTGCAGTGGTCTGGAACTGAACCCACAATGTCTCTGAGGTATGCCTGTACTTACGCTTTTCTTAAAAGGTTCCTGAGAAGGTGAAATCAGATTGAAAACTTGTTCTTGCCAAAGTAGCCCTCATACACACTTTGTATTTTCCCCTTATATTGTCAGCAAAGACAGGAAAAAATAAGTAAATTCCTATGCCAAGTCTTCACAATCACCACTTTCTAAACTATATGTTGAAAAAACTGTTCCAAAATTACACCTGGATTAACACCAATATCACTAGCCCAGAATTTCTGAAACTGCCCTTTTCCAAAAGCAGCATGTTTTTTCTCTGTTCTTTAGGCACAATATCTAAGATACCTCGTCTTCTCAAAAGTTATAAATATCAACTTTCTAATACCCATTGGGCAGATATTTCTTTCAGGAGGGGGAGGTAATTCATGTGGATTTTGAGTTTGAATCATTTAAAGTACATTCTTCACTACTTCCATTTCTATCTATACTTATTTTCTTTATAATAAAATAAAAACTTTAAAGATACTTCCTATGATATAAATAATATTCATTAAAACAAATTTGAAAAAATGGAAAAATAAAAGTAGAAATCTTCTTAGTGGTGCCAGTATCTTTTCTAGTATATTTTCTCTCTCTCTTACTATGTATTCTTCTCTCTTGCTCCAAAAATGACTTAAGGTGGTTTAGAAAAATAAAGATACACATATTGATTGCTTCTAATCAAAATTCTGTAATGTTATGGATTCATCCTAAACTTTGTAAGGAAGATCAAAGATCCAAAAACAGTCAAGGCAATTCTGAAGAAGAGTAAATAGAGAAGTCAAACTTTCCAGATATCAAAATTTATGCAAACCTTTAATAATTAATACAGTATAGTAACTGGCATCACTGAAGGGTTAAAGGGCTAATGGAATAGAGAAGCCCAGAAGCAGGACTATATGTGAAAATGTGATAGAGACAGGAAACACTATAATTCAGAAGGAAAAGTTAGACAATTCAATGAGAGAAGGTAATACAACAAAGTAATTTTAGCTCATGGTCTCTGATATCAGACAGCCTGGGTCAAATCCTAGCTTAGCCACTCACTAGTAGCGTGACCCGGTGCAGTATCAATTCTCTTACCACTTGGGTTTTAGTTTCCTCATCTGTAAGGAAGATAATAATATAATACCTACTTCACAAGGTTCTTGTGAGGGTGGAACAAGTTGTTATAGGAAAGCTTTACAACACACACACACACACACACACACACACACACACACACACTTCCCCAGAATAAATCTGAAAGCTCTTTTCTGAAAGTTTAGAGTATATTCATTTGAAAAATGTTTAGTCACTGCATATTCTATGGCATGACACCATGCCTCTGAAACTAAAACCACCTCTTTCTCCCAGGGTTCCCATCATATCACCAGCTACTTATATTTTAACAACAATGACAACAATAATAGTACTCAATGAGGGTTTAAATAAAAATCACTTATTAAAGAAAAGATATAGCTATTTGTCACTAATAGTATTTTTTTTCTCATAAGCAATTTGAAATATTGTAAACCAAATCCATATACAATTCAGAATAATAAGCATTCTAAAAAATGATTTTAAAACAAAGTTCAAAGCTGAGGCTATCCTTTAGCTGTACAGATAGTCTTCATAAAAATTCAGATTATGGGCTAAAGTTACTAAATGATAATATATTCAGCTGTGTTTAGAAAATTCAAAAAAGGCTCATGCTCCAAGATCTAGTACTATTTGGTTTTCTGGCGGCCGTATTTGTACGCTGCTGCCCTCTAGCGGGCAGTATGGTAAATATAAAGGACCACACTCACCACCTCACACCCACCTTAGTCACATAATGACTTCTGAGAAGATAGCAGAAATGAGACATTTTAAGCCTCGTTGAACTCTGCATGTTCTTGGAAACATGCTATAATTTGTAACTCCAAATGCGTTTAGATCAATCCCTTGAAGATTACTGAGCTCATTAAAAACCGCAGCCCAATTTCATTGTTGAATCTCCGTGTTGAAATAAGGAAATGCATTATTTTCCAACAGAACAAAAAAGCAGCCAAATACTCATCTTTGATTTTAGAGAAGTGCAAATATAAAGTAATAACCAAGGACTTAGACAACTACATACTTATGGTGAACATAATTCTGTCCAAAGCAACAAGAAAGCTGGCAAAATGCACTATCATTTAGAGGGAATTTTAAAGTTGGATAATGATTTTCAAGAAGTGGGTTCTGTAATCCTGCTTTTAGAGTATACTATAGCAATGGGAGGTATAATGATTTTCTCAGACTTGAAAAAATGACACACACACCATCTGGTCTGGAAACATGGATTTTTCTTTTCTCTCTCTCTTTTTTTTTGGCAAGCTAAATGAGAATATGCTTAGGGCTTACAAAAAACAAGGCTGAGAAAGCACTTCAAATAAAAGCAAAGGAAAGCAAGACAAAACAAAAAGCCCCAAACCCTACTGGAAATTCAAAGTAGGCACACTGGGAAAAAAAATTTCTTCCAACACATTGGTCTCAGCAATGAATGACAAATCAATGTGACCTTGTCAGGGTTTACCAAGTTTCCCATATTAATTTAGGTATTTAATAATTATTTAATGTGCACCAATCATACCTAGACCTGTGTTACACAAATTCTTAAAAATCCTTTTAAATACAGCCGAAACCAATACTATCAATTGGACTAAATCGTTAAACACTGAAAAAATGTAACTGGACTTTTTAGAGTTGCCTGGCTGTGAACATGTTTGATGGAAAGAAACACTCTCAATTTTCCATCCTCACAGGTCTTTCAATGATCACCTAATAGAATTAATGTCTCATCCTTAATACAAAGAAATTTGGTATATGACTTCAATATGTAATGTGCTGGTTGCCCTAATTCAGGGTTTCTTAACCTTGACACTATTGACATTTTGGGCTAGATAATTCTTTGTTTGGTGGTGGGGGGCAGGGAAAAGTGGGTGTCTTGTATACTGTAAGATGGTTAGAAGCATCCCTGGCCTCTACTTACTAGATGCTACTAGTATACCCTTTCTAGTTGGGACAGCCAAAAAATGTCTCCAGACGCTGACAAATTTCTGGGGGTACAGAGTTTGCCCCTGTTAGAACAACTGCTCTAATTCATGACTCTAGACGGAGGCTTCATGGTCTAAGACAAGTCTTTTTACAAGTACCAAGAAAGCACAAAGTGACGAGCTAGGAGACCTAATACTCTCACTCACCCGCTGGCATGCAAATTAAAGCCATAAAAGGATAAAACCACACACCTATTAAAATGGCTAAAAACAAAGCAAAACAAAAAAACAACTGAGGATACCAACTGTTGGTGAAGACACAAAGCAAACAGAACACTCAAATATTGCTGGCGGGAATGCAAAAATGGTATAGACTTAAGGAAACAGTCTGGCAGTTTCTTACAGAGATAACATTTTGTTACCATTTTTCCAGCATCCTACTCCTAAATATTAACTCAGGAGCAAAAAATATTCAAGTTCACACAAAAACCTGTGCAAATGTTTAGGGTGGTTTTACTCATAATTGCCAATACTGTCCTTCATTTGCTCAACAGATAAATAAAACTCTGGTATAACCATACAATGGAGTACTGCTCAACAATAAACAGGAATGACATACATGCAGTGGCATGGATGAGTCTGAAATGCATTATTCTAAGAGAAAGAAACCAGACTCGAAAAACTATGTCATGACATTATGGAAAAAGCAAAAACTACAGAGACAGAAAACAGATCAGGTGCCAAGAGTCTGAAGTGGCAGAGCGATGTGACTCTAAGGGAGCATTAAGAAGAAACTTGGGGCGACAGAAATGCTCTACGCCCTCAGTGTGGTGGCGGTGGCCGCAAAACTCATTCGTTTACCAAAACCCATCAAACCGCACGTTAAGAAGGGTAAATCTTACTACCTGTAGATTACACCATGGTAAACCCGACTGAAAATAGACAAGCAAACCAGACAGGGTGGAGGAAGGAATCTGATTTTTACGCTTTGGGGTGGGGGCCTCATTTCATCCTAACAATCTAAGTAAGTTGTTTATGTTTTGACTTTTTAAGATGAAAGATGACTGTAATATTTTACTTTCTTCCTATAACAACAAAAACAAACCCCTTTATTCACAGTTGGCAAAGAGTACAAATATCATCAGTGTAGACTGAATGTGCCTGGGAGTGAAATTAACTTCTGCAGAAATGTAAAGGGAACAGATCTTATGTGATTTAGAATGGCTACTCCTGCATTTGGGCTTTGTTCTCTCATTAGTTTTCAGACTTATTTGTTTCAACATTGGGCAATGAAATACTTATTAGGCACAAACAGAAATCTCATATTATTTTATAAGAAAGTCCAAGTCCTCTCATTTTTCCTTTAATTTTTAAGAAAACAAATTACACAGTCTAGCAAATGTTTATGTACTACCGCAGATGAAAAACAAATTAGAAAAACTGCACTATGTAAAACAGTAAAACACATGTCCAATTGATTTCTTGCTGCCTTGGAACAGATGTTTATAAAGCTCTTGATCTGACCTATCCTAATATTCTCATTTTGCATTCAGCTAGTTGTCTTTTATAAGTGTATACCAAGAATCACAGAGAAAGAGCAGGTGAGTAGCTACATGTGCTGTCATGTAGACATCAAGAATTCTGATAGCCAAAGTAGGCAGACACAGTATTATCAACCCGGCATGGAAAGAAAAGCTGTACCAATGTATGGCCAATAAAAATCTTCATGGTATAACTTTGCCAACACATACACATTTGTCTCTAATGGATTTATTCCTTTCCTTCGTCTTCATTCCACCTTCCCTTTCCCTTCTCCACCAAACTCACCAAACACTTTTCTTAACTATTTAGGAAGCTTCAGAAAGTTAAAAGAGCAGCTAAACCCCGTTGCAATTCATCCTACTCAGGTCTACTCACATTCCTACAATTCATCCCTACTCACTGAAAAGCACTATAAGGGAATGATGATAAGAAACTGGACAGTTAACGTTTGTTTTTGAGGTACTTCAAAGGGAAGTGAAAGAGAGAGGCTAGATACACATACCAGACTTCAGTGCAATAAAGTATTTACAAACATCTGAATGGAATCACCAGGTCTCAATTCTAACCCAATAATAAGGAAACAGTCAAATTATATGGTTGGTTTTTGCTTACCAAAAGGGAATTTTAGAAATGTGATAAAAAAAAAAAAGACTAGTTAAAAATAGAACCATCTGGATTATTTTCCTTGCATTGAGACCATCCTTCCTCCCTCCCCTCAACTTCCTGTACAACCCAAGAAAGTAACTTTACCATCATGTCTGTTTTTAACTTTGTATCTACTTCAGATAAAACTTTGTATTTACTTCAGAAAAAACTTTGTATTTACTTTAGGACCATCATGGATTTAGAATCACAGAACTGGAAGGAATCTCATAAAGTCTGATGATAATCCACTGGAATATTCTCAAATACTCATTACTCATTCATCATGTATGTGTATCCCCTTCTCAAGGATATTAGTGGAATCATGTACCTAGAAAATGCCTGGAACTAGTAGGTACCTAATATACATACTGAATGAACAAATTTGATTAACTTAAATGGAACAGAATTAGACTGTGGAAGGGAAAAAGCCCAGCAAGGGCTCAAGAAATGCAGAGTACATTTGAAGGGCGATTTCCATATCTTACCTAGTAATACATCCCTCACGATGATCACTTTAAAAGTGCTATTCTATAGGATGGGGGCTGTTTGTGTTTTACAATCACCCTTAAGAACATATAATTACTAGATATTTATTTTATTGCAGTTTTCAGTTTTGTTTTGGCTTAGTGTAAGCTACGTATCATTAAATTTAAGTTACAGATTACATTTAAGCTATCATTATATTTCAGTTACTTTGTTTTTGCATCACAATGGCTTGGCACACTCCCTTACATACACTGCATATTCTGTCCTGTGACAGAGACAAACCTGGGTCACAACCCCAGCTCTGGTCACTTACTGGCTATACAATTTTGCAGTTCTGGAACAGTCTTGTAAAAATGCAAGAAATAGATACTCAGTTATTAAAGGGATCAGTCCCAGAGTCTCAAACACTGATTCCCATTTGATGTTTTGCTATTCTTTGAAATCCATAAATAAATCACTCCTAGTAGGCCAGGAAAAAACCTTTCTAATCTTCAATTTCCTCACATATCAACACCTGCCCTATCTACCTCACAGGGCCATTTTCAAGTCAAATGAGAAAATACATTAAAGAGCTTTATAAAGAAAAAAGTATAAAGTCAGCCTTTGGAAGTACCACTATTTTTCCAATTGGAGATGAGCCAGCCTAATGGAGTGAAAGAAGATAGTCTTAGGAACTGGATAGAGGAAAATTCCTGAATTTAAAATCTGGATTCAATCACTTAATAACCATATGATCCTGAGCCAATTATTCCCAGTAAAATGGGGATAATGACACCTATTTTACATCGTTATAAGGATTAGAGATGATGTATGTAAAGTGCTTAATTCCATGCCTGGCACGTTGTGCTAAACACTCAATATTTATTATTATTACAATACGTCAACAGAATTTTCTCATGTGATCACGCTACACGTTAGTTCTATACAGCCATCATATTGACAATAAATGGCAAAGACCAACACAGAACACAAGTTTTCCTTCTGACAGAATTCTTTTTTAAGTTTCAGCATACTAATCAAGAAACAGATTTATTATATTGGACACAGTTATAAATGTGGAATTTAGGATATCAGTCCAAGGGATAAATTTTAAAATAACTTCAGGAATAAAATTCATAAATAACTGAATAATATGAAACAAAGAAACACAGTTTAGTATTCATGTTTTTATCCAATTGGTTCTCAGATTTCGAATGGATGTGACAAAGCACTGACTAATGATCCAACATCCAAAAAGGTCCACCTATTCAAATAATGAAGTTATACAATACCAGTATACTGACCCAAAATCTTTCTTAACTGTATTTCCTTTAAAATGCATCTTCCCTCAACTTTCCCCTGGAAAACCATACTTCCCACTTACTTCCCTTTACTTAGTAAAAAGATTCAACTCTGAAAAGCTTCACACGCAGGAGATATCATTAGCCACAATCCACTTTTCTGTGTGCATCTTAGGTTTTCTTCTTTCCTGGTATCCAAATGCATATTTTACCACATTCCAGTCTTTTTAACTTATTGTATTTCTTCTCTCAGGGAATATTTTCACCCTTGAGTTTCTGTAGTCACCTGACAGTTTTCTTTCTTTCTTTCTTTCGCTTTTCACTCCCTATATGTTCAAAACAATACAACTCAAAGTTTTTCCTGATACAGTGGACAATCACTGTACAAAGCTAGAGCAGAGTAAATTGGTCAATTCTGTCTGACGCAGTTCTGGTTTCCAATGAGTCTAATCTTTACATCTCAAAAATGTTCAATACACTCTTAAGAAGACAGAGACCTAAATGAAAATCACAATGAAGGCAAATGACAAACTGGAAAATTGTGACTAATATGTTTTTGTAATAGAGCAATTGACAGGAAAATCACTTTGAAAAGTGAGGTCTATTTTGATGCCCAGTACCAACTGTAATATCTTGTAACTCATAGTCCCAAAGGTTTTAAATCAGAACAAAAGAGATAATCACTAGGAATACAAAGCTTTTTAATTTTTCAAACAAAATACTTTATTAATACTTTTAAAATTAATGGCTGTCTAAATAAATACACTTACTTACATTTTTGAATAGTTGCTCAGCAAGTTCTCTGACATGCTTTATCATCTTCACTGGGTTATTTTCTTCAACTTTAATTCGCTCTACTTCAAAAGCTACCAACTTGGAAAAAGAATCAAATGGTAAAACATCAACTCCCAAATATGCTGAATATAGAAAACTGTGTGAAAATTTCACACAATTTGCAAACCAGAAAGCATCCAAAATGTATACTATTATTAAAACAAATTGTTTTAGATTTTTACTGTGTTTTGCCTCTATTTTACAGTTACAGAGTCAGTCAAGCCCTTGCATGTTCTGGTGGTCTCTCTCTGCTGATTTAGGGTCTTGGAAAAAGTCATTTCTGGAACTCAGATTCTTCTCTCATTCTCCAGGCCTCACTCAGAGAATTCTCTCAGAGAATTTCAGATGGTCAGAAAGTCTTCAAACATTTCCCTAACTCACAAAATATGAACCAAATGTTCAAGTTGGGTCACTCTAGTCCTAGCATGCTAACAGCATGATTTGAAACAAGTCACTAAAACTCCTGAGCTTCAGTTTCTTCATCTCTAAAATAAGATGGAAGAACAAGATGACCTTTAGGTTCCTTCTAGTTCTCAAATTTTATAAACTCTGATCCATTTCCTAACCAACTAACTTACTGGGAGAACTGTGCTAGTGTGTACACTTGAAGTAGAGCAAAGAGTACTGACAGGAAAAAATGAGGTATAGGGAGGAGGTAAACAGATGGATTTTTTTTTAAGGGTATAATGTAGGAATTCTCATGCAAGGAACTAATAGATTCACTGGAGCAGACATATAAAACTATGACTCCACCTCTTCTAGGCCAGGATTCAGAAGGATTGCCAAAGAAAGTCAAACGTTTCTTTCCTTCTAGCAGGTCTATTTGATGGGAGTGTGGGGACAAGACAACACACAGTGCAAGCTGTCACTCCAAGCTCCATAAGCCTTGTGTGTGGTAGGCTGCCCTTGGCTAAATGAAAACAAGGATCCCTTTCCCAGGAGCAAGTGTAATTTTCCTAAAAGCACATTCCCCTGCAAACCAGTTAAATGGCCAAAGAGGGTAGAAGAAGAAATTACTTAGGTCTGGTGTCCCATTTTTTTTAAGCCCTTGACTGAAGTAAACATACAAATAACTGGTTTTCAAGTAACATCATCAATAAGACATCAAAAATCATCACTGTAGACAGAACACAGAACTGGATGAACACTAAGGGGAGACCCAATAGGAATCTCACACAGAGTCCTTGCCTTATCATTGTTTCCAAACTGAAGAATCAATCTATCCATCCATCCATCCATCTATCTATCTATCTATCTATCCCTTAAGTATATAAATGAACATAATAAAAGACAAGTTGCCATATAAAGTTAGAGACATAAAATAAAGGCTAATGCAGACTAGTGGCTCTCAGAGTCCTCTACTCTGGGAAAGTCTGGAGGAGGTGGTGAGATATGAGAAGAGTATCGAAAATGGACTGAAAAGGAGAAAGAGAGCACTTCAGACAAGGGAAGCAGTTACAAATACAGTCAGAGGCTGTGGCAAGCCGGCAAGCAAGTTTTCTGGAAGTAATCAATCTGGGTTATTAGTTGTGATGAAGATGCTAGAGAGAGCTACTAAAGGAATTTGGATAGAAAGCAAAGGGTACATAAACCAATGTTACTATTTAGAATGCTTCAGAGACTAATAAAGCATAGGCGCTAGAAAGGACCCTGGGGAGCACCTAATTCATCCACATAAAACATTATGTATCAATTACTTAGTTCAAGATCTAAAGGCTGGTATATGTTAGTATTAGATAATCAATGATCAATCATATTAGAGAATCAGAGATCAACAGTGATCAGAAAAAATTGTCCACCTCAGGGCAATCTCTCCTAGATCTTCACATGCTTTGTGTTATTATTAAGTAAAGCATTTGGTGCAGATCTCCATACTCAGAACTAAAACATATGCCTTTTCTTTCATTCTTACCTTACTTAACTATCTTTACAGAGAATAAAAGACCCTTCTCTGAACCAAGCATCTTTAAAACCTTGATTCCTAACTTCTCTATATAAAATAAGACCACCAGAAGCATAATATGATCACTATTACTATTCTTCACTACCTTGGGTGCCAGGAGTGTTTTTCTTTTATAGACTTCTAAGAACTTTTACATTTAACTTTTACATTTATTGGTTCCAATATAATGTTCTTCCAGAAACTGAAATGGGAGTAAGAGTCATTGTTCTATCCACCAGAATGGGCTGCTATGAACATAGTTAAATGATAAATGGAAAGATGCATTACAATAAGAAAATTCACAACTAGCAAAAAATAGGATCCTTATTGTGAGTTGCATCTGCCCTAACTTTTCCTTTATATGGCCAATTCCTTGAAGATAGAGACTAAATCTGTTTTAAATATACTTAGTATCTCCTAAGGGAGCTAGACAAATGCTGATTATTGATTAGTAAGAATGGCTTAGCTAAACGCAAAGAAGGTGCTAATTCTTACTTGAAATCTGCTATATTTTCCAAGGATTAGTACTTAAGAAAATACCCTTATTTGTGGTTCTATCTTTTACCGAGGAACTGAAATTGTATCTTCCCTACTTTATTTTCCAAGCTTTGATTAAAATAAAGATAACAGTTAAAAAAAAAAAAAGAATGGCTTAGCTAAACTATGGCTCTAAGACACTGATAGATTAAATGTAACTGCAGTCTGAAATAAACTATTTATACATTGAACTTAGATCTTTCTCTCTATAAAACTGATAAGTTCTATCTATACAATCACTGTCAATTTTTCAAAAAGATTTTAATCAAATATTTAAAATTCAGTTGTTCAAGGGAATTCCCTGGTAGTCCAGTGGTTAGGACTCCACGCTTCCACTGCCGGGGATACAGGTTCCATCCCTGGTCAGAGAACTAAGATCCCGCAAGCTGCACAGCGGGGCCAAAAAAAAAAAAAAAAAAAACTCAGTTGTTCAAGATTTTTATGTATTTCTGAGACATCCAATAATTATATTTTTTTCTAATTTTTCTAATCCACATTATAAACATCAAGATCTGATATGCATAATAATAAATATTTTTGATTTTGATTAACTGTTTAAAACACTACTTCTCTACTTTTATCTACTAGTCTAATTTTGTGTGTAAATAATGCATTCATTTGATAAGAACTATACCTCATCAAAAAGATCACAGGATCTATAGGGAGGACCTCTTTCTGAAACAAAACCTGCAAATGCCATTCCATTGAGAACTTTTGTGAGGAAATCATTCTCAATCAAACCACGCTGTCCCAAGAAAGCTGTCTGTAAAGAAAGAAAATGTGAAATGAATAAGTTATCACTTAGTAATGGATGAATGATCAAAACATAAATATAATAGAAAGATCAAAGCCTGAATAAATGTCTTCATGCATAAATGTGTTGTTAAAAAATACATTCCTCTCTAAAAGGGTTTTGATACCTGAAATACTACATGTATTGAAAAGAATAAAAATGAATCTGTCTGTAAAGCATGAGGGGAAATCAGAAATAACCTCAATTTTAAAAGAAAAATCAACTTAAAGTTACCATACTATAAAGGAAAATATGTCAGCTCCACAGTACTATTAAAGATTATCGTACACCTGACACTAACACAACACTGTAAATCAACTACGTTCCAATAAAAATATAGAAAAGAAGAAAAATATTATCACCTAACCACAAAAAGCAGAGATTTTAAATAATCACATTTGATAAATTAAGGTCAAAATACATGGCTAGAAAAAGATAACCAAGTTGTTTTATTAAATAGAGTCTACATTTTGGATACATACAATATGGTATTATATCTTACCTTGTGAAAATGTATTACTGGTTCTGTATGAATTCTTATGAGTTGTAAGCATGATCTATATCCTTGGAAAAGCTGTGCAAATAATCTAAGAAAAACTGCACGCACTTCTTTATCCTGAAAATATAAGAAGAAATATGTTAGATAATTAAATTGCTTAAAAAAACAAACGAAAAATCACAAAGTCGGAAAGTTGGAAAGAACCTGAGAGATTATTTAATAAATCTGTCTGTGTTTCCTACACAGAAGACTCATTTGTGGCAGCATTAAGTGATGGACATCTAGTCTGTCCCACTGTTGGAGAGTAGAGGCCATTAAATAGTTCTTTTAAAAGCTGAACCAAACAAAACTTGCCTCTAGTACATCCAATTTTCCTCTCAGAAAAAAACATAAATCACAGGGTCTCCCCTTTCACCATGTTAGAGAAGGGCATATTTCCCAAGTCATTTGATTTTTATATCCATCAAATGAATTACAGTCACAAATACAAAAGAAAACACTCAAGACCGTATCTTAAAGGCTTATGAAACTGTTCCAAAGTTTATCCAATTTATAAAAATCTATTCTTATATTAATAAGGTATAACAAAAATCTGTTTTGATAATTCAGATTTTTAAAAAATCATAGTTTTAGAACTCTAAGGAAACTTACAGATTTATTTAGTCAACCTCTTATTTAATTGACAAAGAAACAGTTAAAAATGCTTCATAATTTGTCAAAGGTGTGCAGCTCTATAATGTTCCTTACTGACCACAAAGCTCATCTCTAAGAAATGCAATGATCAAAATTAAAAAAGGGTCTCTGTTATATATTCACTCTTTTATGGCTTCCATTTGGAGCTACATTCATCCACTCACTCCTTAAACTTAATTCTCTCCTGTAACCAACAATCTCTGTTTCCATTTTTTGTAAGCTTCCCTTTTTTATCCTTGCCTGACCCTTTTGATTTGATGCTTGACACAGTTTTTCAGGCTCTAATCTATGTTCTGATTTTTTGTCCCATACTTACTCATGCCTCCTCAGAGCAACAGTCTTAGCTTACTCCCCCTCCCAGTCAGTGTACTGCCTGAGGCTTCTCCTTGAGCAGGTCACAAGGTCAGTCAGTGACAATTCTCCTAATTTCTAATTTGGCACACCTTTACTAGGCTGCCCATCTAACTCTCACTATACTCAGCTTCTTTGAAAAACATACAAAGAAAAGCAACTCTTTTTAAAAACATCAAATTTAAATATTAAACTTCTTACCAGCATTTTTGAGTGAGATAAAGCTGTTCGTGGAGGGGGAAAAGCATGATCTGCTACTTCCAAATCTGGGTGTAGAATCTAAAGCAAAGAAGCTTTGTTACATAAAAGATTGTAATATCAGTAAAATCTATTATTTGATCTACCTGGGGCATTAAGATGAAAAAGTGTCAGTACATGAATTACAATATATTCCCTCCATGAAATACAATGAGTTAGCTGAGGCAGCTCTGTATGTACTATGTGAAAAGCAAGAAAAAATATTTAATTAAAAAACACGTTCTAGGGACTTCCCTGGTGGTCCAGTGGTTAAGAATCCGCATGTAAATGCAGGGGACACAGGTTTGAGCCCTGGTCCGGGAAGATCCCACATGCTGCGGAGCAACTAAGCCCATGTGCCACAACTACTGAGCCTGCACTCTAGAGCCTGTGAGCCACAACTACTGAGCCTGTGCGCCACAACTACTGAAGGCTGCGCGCCTAGAGCCTGCGCTCCACAACAAGAGAAGCCACTGCAATGAGAAGCCCGCGCACCGCAACAAATAGTAGCCCCCGCTTGCTGCAACTAGAGAAAGCCAGCAGGCAGCAACGAAGACCCAATGCAGCCAAAAATAAATAAACAATTTTTAAAAACCCACGTTCTAGAAAAACACACATAGTGTGATTTCATTTATTTGAATATAAAACAAAATAAATCCTAAATCTATATATGTACATGCACTGATATATATATATAAATGAAAATGTAAAGTTCTGAAATACACACTAAACTGTAAAACAGTAGTCACTTCTGGAAACAGAATGGTCTAGGGCAGAGTTATTTGTCTATACAGTTGAAAATCTTAAGCATTTGTTCTTATGTTTCTTAGTGTAGTTAAAAATTAATTAGTTAATTAATTAAAATACTGAGGAGAAAGGAAATAAATTTATGAACCTCAAAGTCCAGAGGGGTAACAGTATAACATAATGTGACAAGTATTACAAATATATAAAATAGTAATATATGAATATAAAGTATAATTAATTCAACCTCGGGAAAGTTAAAAAAGAAGGTAACTAACATTTGTGTTAGGCTTTGAAGGAAAGCAGGTTGGGGAGCAGGTGGGAAAGAAAGGTCCATGCAGGACTTAAAAGAAAAAAATAACTTTGTATCATTATGTAGCAAATTTTTGTCTTTGCAGAATCATTTTCAAATACTCAGCGTTTCGTAACATACTTACAATAGACCAAAAGGCTCAAAACAACACTTACACACGACACCAAAATATCGATAATATTTACAATCCAATCACCAAATCATTACTACAGTATAATAACATCTTCATGTCTATAAATTATCCATGATTATTATACAGTTGGAGTACTGTGTAACCATTTGATTACAATTATTGACTGACCAAATGAAGCTCATATACTTGTGTGTCAAATCTCCCACACGGTCCATCTTTTTGGTCCAATTTTGCCAGTATACTATGCTCTCATGTACACTGTCGTACATAATCCACCAGTGCTTGAAAACTACATAAGTAGGCATACTCAGTTTTATCAGAAATGAATTTTACTCATTGATTAAACTTGGTGGCACAGGTGTTGTAGGTTAAGGTTTACCAGTGTGCAGCAGAACCTCTACCAAGAGCCACTGATTTAAGAACTAAAATCTTAATCTTTGTTAATTTTGGTACCTAATTCCTGCATAATTAAAAATATCATTAAGTAATCATACATAAGATTTTAAAACTTATTTAATTTTCTAGAAACATAAAACTTTTTTCAATCACTCAAATACTACCTTCTCAGCTTTTGCTATATCCATATACGACTGATGCAATTATTTACCTAATATTTTTCTTTAAAATGTCTTTAAATTATCTTATCTCTTTAAATCTAGTATTTTCTTAGATGATACCATCTGTGAAGTCACAGGTTTTGTATGCTATTTTTAATAAACATTATAATACATAATTATTAAAATAAAAAAAGTTGCCACATACCACCCCAAATCATCTCGATACTTCACTCTGGGAAACAGTCATTTGTCATCCTTTGTATAAAATATTCATCCTATTGATAAAGACTAGGAAACAGAGGCCTAGAGATGTAATGTGATTTGCTCAAAATATCAAGTGGCAGGATGTAGACTGGAATTTAGTTCTCCTAAGTCCTAAACTAGTTGCTTTTTACTCTATCACACCTTGTATCCCAGATTACAAATTATATTAGGAAAAGTCAGTCTTCTCTAAATGTTCCCATTCCACAGAATCCACTATAACAACATAAGGACTAACAATTCTGAGAATAAATCCCTCCTGGTAATCCTAGACTTCTGAGTTCCTAAGTTCCTGTTTAAGGGGAAAAAAAAAAAAGATCTTAAACAGCTCAGACTGGAATACTATTCAAGAAGAATATGAAGGTCTTAGTTCTAGTAATGACTTGAAAGGGAATGCAAAATTTCTAAGTTTCAAATTTCTGATGATGGATAAATGGGCACCTAAAATGTTGTCAGTAAAATAAAATACTGTACTTTTAAAAATAAACAAAGGTTGACAAAAGAATTAAATTTGTTTCAATGAGAAACACCCAAGTCACAATATTTCTTAAAACTTCACTGCACAGAATGCTGGACATTTAATCTATCACTAGGTTACATCTTTTTTGTAGTAACTTGGAAACACTGACCGGTTGCTATCACATTGTTTTGCAAGAAGCACACCTACCAAAGAGAAATGAGATGTCAATAAAGAAGGCGAAGGAAAAGGAACAGGTGCTAGCTTCTAATGAGGGATGTTAGGAGATTCAGGGATTTCGAGGCATAGTCTGGTCTTGTTTTCACAGGTGTGTTTCCAATACCTAGCACAGTATTCAGTATATAGTAACTACTAAATAAGTATGCTGAGTGAAAAACTGAATGTAGAACAAATATTCAGTTAGGATTCAAAGTATATTCTTTAGATAATATCTAATAAATAATCTTATTCTAACTACTATATGAGAATATATTCATGTTTTAAGAAGATATCTTTTTTAAGTAATTACACTGTCAATAAATGATATCCAATTATCTTAGTTTAGATTTAAATCCAGAGAAAATTACTATAAAAAATATATCATACCAAAGAAAGAGCTGCTTGAGTCTGATGTAGAAGTGGTTCCGGAAGGGAAGAGAGGTGAATACATTCAGGAATTTTAATAGTGCCTCCATCCAAATCAGCTATGATTACATCTAACTGAAGAAGACAAAAAAAAAATTAATCTGTAATTAATAAAATGTATGTCTAGATTGGCTTCCCAGCTATATATATATCTCCCAGCTTCCTCTGAAATTAGGTATGGTGTGTGACTAAGTTTCTGCCAATGGAACATGAAAAGTGATGTGCACACTCCCAGGTACTCAAAACAGAGGGGATGTAAGGCCCTCCTATGGTCTCTTTCCCCTTCCCATAGCTGAAACTATGAACTGGCAGTAACCCAACCCTGAACACTGAGAAGATGACAATGCCTGAGTGGATTCTAGTGGAGGAACAAGAAGCAAAGAAGTTTGGACCTTGAATGCGTTCATGGAGCAAACTGGTCTGACATAATGGAACACTTTTATCTACAAACTGCTGCATAAGCGCTAAATAAAATTCCATTTTGTTTTAGCCATTGTATTTTGCATGCTTTATTACAGGAATTAAGCCATATCCTAAATAACACAGTAATCATTATAAGAGTTAACAAGCAAAGCAATTAGTATACATCAAAATGGTACTGTTTAGGTAGTTAAGAAAGAAGCTGATTTTTAGCATTTTACAAGTCTGTTTTAAAATAACAGGTAGGGGCGCAGGGGGCCTGGGAGCCGCGGGGTCGGGGTGGCGGGGTGCGCGAGGGCGCCGGTGGCGGCGCTCGGCCTGCTGCGTTAAGCGCTGAGTGCGGGCGACATTGTGGTCAACAAGGTGACCCAGAGCGCCTTCCCATTCCCCGTAACCCTGTCGCTGTGCCACATCCTGGCGCTGTGCACGGGTCTCCAGCCTCTGCTCCATGCCTGGCGTGTGCCCCTGGCGCCACTTTTCTTGTGCCCTGGGCCCCAACCGCATCAGCAGCCCAGCTGCCTGTGGCCGCCACGTTTCTAACGGCGTTACATGCTGCCGCTTGCCTTCGGCAAGTACTTCGTGTCAGTGTCCGCGCACGTCAGCACCTGGAAGGTGCCCATGTTCTACGCGTACACTGTCAAGGCCACCATGCCCATCTCGGTGGTCCTCCTGTCCTGGATCATCATGGAGAAACAGCACCAAGGTGTACCTGTCACTCATCCCCATCATCAGTGGCGTCCTGCTGGCCACAGTCACCAAGTTGTCCTTCGACATGTGGGGGCTTGTCAGCGCCCTTGCTGCCACACTGTGCTTCTCGCTTCAGAATATTTTCTCCAAAAAGGTATTACGAGAGTCAAGGATCCACCATCTCCAGCTGCTGAGCAGCTTGGGCTGCCATGCTGTCTTTTACATGATCCCCACGTGGGTCCTTGGTGGACCTCTGAGCTTTCCTGGTCAGCAGCGACCTGACCTATGTGTCCCAGTGGCCTTGGATGCTTCTGCTCCTGGCTGTCAGCAGCTTCTGTAACTTTGCCCAGAACGTCATTGCCTTCAGCATCCTCAACTCCATCAGCCCTCTGAGCTACTCGGTTGCCAATGCCACCAAGAGAATCATGGTCATCACGGTGCCCCTGATCATGCTGCGAAACCCGGTCACCAGCACCAACGTCCTGGGCATGATGACAGCCATCCTGGGGGTCTTTCTGTGCAATAAGACCAAGTAAGATACGAATCAGCAAGCCCGGAAGCCCTCCCTGTCACGATGGGGGACCTGAGCAGTAAGGAGCATCATCGGAGCCCCCTAGAGAAGCCCCACAACAGCATCCTCTTCCCCCAGCACGGGGACTATCAGTACGGCCACAACAACATCTTGACAGATCACTTCTAGTACAGCCGGCAGAGCTACCCAAACTCATACATGTTGTACCATTATGACATGCAGAGTCTAGCAAGCAGGGCAGGATGTTCTGCCAGTCCTCCTCTCCACCCCCCAGAAGTACCAGAAACTTCTGACAACCAGTGAAAGTATAACCCAGCTGAGGGGGGGATTGGTTCCACTGCTTTAATTCCACTGCTCAGGTAGGCACAGGACTGGTGCAGGAGTGGAGCAGAGGAGTGCGAGGGTTATTGAAAACATCTCCAGCCACAAAGATGGACTCAGCTTTCTGGTCAGCCCCATGGCTGTGTGCAATTCTGGTAAACGTTCCCCAGTGCAAAATTACTGCGATTAGCATTGAATTCTTAGAACCTAATTCTCTGACCCATAAGTCAGACTTGGCATGTGCCCGGATCCAGAGGGAAGGATGGCCGCTGTCTCCTGGGCTCCTTCTTCCCTTGCCGGAGTAGGGCATCCCTCCTTTTGGAGCAGCAAGGAGGAGAGGACGCAGGGCTACGAGAAGGATCATGGGGAAATCATGTTCAGTGTTTCAAGCTCTATTTCTCTAATACTCATTTTGTGTTTTCTGATGAGCCTTCACCGCTTCTGTGCTGACTTAGTGGGATGTTTGGTGGGGAGATGTTGGTTTTATGAGGATCTTGCATTTTTCTAGGGCATATTTTGTAGTTGTCTGTGTTATGCCTCAGTCCCCCTTAGGGGATGCAGGATGCATGAGGACTGGCTTATGGTTGGAAAACCCTTTTGTTTTTAAGCATTTAAAAACAAGAAAAGTTGCTGGTGATGCCTATCTCAGCACATTTCTGCATTTAGTAGGAAGGAATGAAGTGTTTTGAAGCGCTCTTTTAGTGACCACAATCTCTGAAAGTGACATGAATCAAGAATGTCATCTCAATAGTTTGTGTCATAAATGAGAGCTCAGCACTCTGATTCCATTAGCTGTTCTTGTGGTGTTTACATGAGGATCTGAATCATGTCCCTGTGAAGGGGCAAGCACCAAGCTAGGACTTAGTTTGCCAAATCAGAGTCTGGTCAAGAAAAATATGTGGGTTTTGGTAGAATCACATCATTAGGAAGATTATGTGACCCCAGTGGGTAACCCATGTGCTGAGGTCCAGGTTGGGACACCTGGCATCACAAGAGACTGTGCCCTCGGAGGGGACCACTTGCTTGGCTGGTGGGGTCTTCGCTGATGGCTGCCTTCTTACTTCAGCCCTGTCCCCAGCCTCTTGAACAGGCACTTGGCTTGACCAGCAGATGGGATTTGGGGTCACCCTTTACCTTCTGGTATGTAAGACAGTTCTCTGTTCCAAGAGGAAGTACCTACTGTAGCTAAAGCTTGACTACCATTTGTTTTTGATAAATGGAATTTTGTATTTAGAGGTTACATCTTGTCAGCTTATGAATGGGCAGCTCCTGGAGAGGTCACAGGGTCCCCCCTTCTGGCCTGTGAGTTTAGTACCACTGGCCTCAGGAGTCCCTGTTTTTCACTGGCTTGCTTTTCAATTACTTTGGCCCCAAGTTCTAAGACAATTCTGTGTAAAACAGGAAGGGGCCGTCCTGAAGGGTGTTATTTATGAAAAGAACGTGCTGTGTGCCTTCACCAGAGGCAGTAGAGTCTGCAGTTGAACCACAATAAATGGGGATAATTTTGCACGGCAAAAAAATAAATAAAATAACATGTAAAAATGTAACAGAGAAACTAGCCAAAATTGTTGAAGTTATTATGTTGATAATAGGATTAAAATTAATTCTAATTTATTAAATAAAAAATTAAGAAATTTACTTTTGTCAGCACTTGGTTTGTCTAACTTCCAGAGACAGTTTTTATTCAGTGGGAAAAAATTACCTACAAACCAGATGAGTGTGTTTCTAATTAGTACTAATGAGGTTTTACTTAATGATTACTGATTTACACAGATTTTTATATGGTGATATCAAAGTTAAATAGGAACTAGATATCAATATATAAGGTTAGAAAGAATGATTAATATATGAATAAGGGTCCTGTTTATAACTGTAATGTAGAATGGTGTTTTGTCAGTTTACATAACACCTATGATTTGATTACAATTGTAATTATGTAAAACTACCTACAGAGCTTACCTCTTTGCTGGCATTTAAAACTAAAACAAAATTAGAATTACAACTTTTCAGGATTTGTGGATCACAGATGTCATATAGCCCAACCTTTCAGTGAAGCATTTTTCTTAAACTCCCTGAAAAGTGTCACGCAACCTGTTCCTTGCACTCTACTTACACTACCTGAGAGTACACTCTTCACATAAGGAAACCCAGTCTCATCATTGGGCAGCTCTATTTAGCTGAAAACTCTTATACTGAGGAGAAATTTGTTTCCATATCCACTATACCCACTGATTCTATTTCAGTCTCTAACCCTTTTTTCTATGACAGCTACTTAAATATTTATCTTTAGCTATCAAATAACATTAGGTTATTACCTGAGAAAATTTCCTTAGGGCCTCACAAAATAGTTTCCAAACTCTTGACATCCTAGAGGTCCTTCTCTGAAGCCCATTATTTTGTTACAGTCCCTCTTAAAGTGCAGTACAGAGAAATAAACCTGTTATTTCAGAACTGGCTGAATACAGAGCATTACTTTCTCTCTCTGGTATTTTATTCATATGGCATTGAGAACAGAATAATATGGTGGAGCTCATACTGAACTTGTATTCCACTAAAACTCTTCACTCTTTTGCAAATGCTTTTTGTATTTTAGTTATCGGCCAATCAGCATTAACACAGGCCTCATTTTGAAATACGAATAAATTAAAGCACTCATAACAAAAGTATAAATTAATGGATAATTTTATCTTCCTTTCTCATATATAGGATGAAGATTACAGAAAGATAAACTTAACATGCCAAAAGAGGGGAATTTTAAAACATTAATGAATTCATTTTATAAGTCTCCTGTACTTGCTATAAGGAAAAATTAATGTATTTAGATTTTTGAATGATGCTTTTCTTCCAGCCAATCTTTTCTACTGGTAATGCAACAGATTCGAAAATAGTAATTAGTTGAAATGTTACAGGACTCAAAAAAATATGATAAACCTCTGACCGCAATAACCGGCAATTTAAAGATGAATACTGGAGACCCTCAAGATGGTGGAGGAGAAAGATGTGGAGATCATGTTCCTCCCCACAAATACATCAGAAATACCTGTGGAACAGCTCCTACAGAACAACTGCTAAACGCTGGCAGAAGACCTCAGACTTCTCAAAAGACATAAATATTTTTTTCCTTTTTCTCTTTTTGTGAGTGTGTATGTGTATGAGTCTTTGTGAGATTTTGTCTGTAGAGCTTTGCTTTTACCATTTGGCCTATGGTTCTGTCTCTCCGTATTTTCTTTTTTTTTGCATAGTTTTTAGCACTTGCTATCATTGGTGGATTTGTTTTTTGGTTTGGTTCTCTTCTTTCTTCCCTTCTTTTTTTTTCTTCTTTTTATTACTTATTAATGTTTTTAAATATTTTTTTATTTTAATAACCTTTATTTTATTTCATTTTATTATTATTTTTCTTTCTTTCTTTTTTTCTCCCTTTCCTTCTGAGCCACGTGGCCGACGGGGTCTTGGTGCTCCAGCCGGGTGTCAGGCCGCTGACTCTGATGAGGGAGAGCCGAATTCAGGACATTGGTCCACCAGAGACCTCCCGGCTCCACGTAATATAAATGGTGAAAGCTCTCCCAGAGATCTCCATCTCAATGCTAAGACCCAGCTCCACTCAACAACCAGTAAGCTACAGTGCTGGACCCCCTATGCCAAGCAACTAGCAAGACAGGAACACAACCCCACCCATTAGCAGAGAGGCTGCCTAAAATCATAATAAGGTCACAAACACCCCAAAACACACCAGCAGATGTGGTCCTGCCCACCAGAAAGACAAGATCTGGCCTCATCCACCAGAACACAGGCACCAGTCCCCTCCATCATGAAGCCTACACACCCACTGAAAGAACCTTAGCCACTGGCGGCAGACACCAAAAACAACGGGAACTACAAACCTGCAGCCTGCAAAAAGGAGACCCCAAACACAGTAAGATAAGCAAAATGAGAAGACGGAAAAACACACAGCAGATGAAGGAGCAAGGTAAAAACCCACCAGACCAAACAAATGAAGAGGAAATAGGCAGTCTACCTGAAAAAGAATTCAGAGTAATGATAGTAAAGATAATCCAAAATCTTGGAAATAGAACGGAGAAAATACAAGAAGCGTTTAACAAGGACCTAAAGGAACTAAAGAGCAAAAATGATGAACAACACAATAAATGAAATCAAAAATTCTCTAGAAGGAATCAATAACAGAATAACTGAGGCAGAAGAATGGATAAGTGACCTGGAAGATAAAACAGTGGAAATGACTACCACAGAGCAGAATAAAGAAAAAAGAACAAAAAGAATTGAGGACAGCCTCAGAGACCTCTGGGACAACATTAAATGCACCAACGTTCGAATTACAGGGGTGCCAGAAGAATCAAGTCCAGGAAGCATAGAGAATGCTATACAGGATAAATCCAAGGAGAAACACGCCAAGACACATATTAATCAAACTATCAAAAGTTAGATGTAAAGAAAAAATATTAAAAGCAGCAATGGAAAAACAACAAATAACATACAAGGGAATCCCCATAAGGTTTAACAGCTGATCTTTCAGGAGAAACTCTGCAAGCCAGAAGGGAGTGGCAGGACATATTTAAAGTGATGAAAGGGAAAAACCTACAACCAAGATTACTCTACCCAGCAAGGATCTCATTCAGATTTGACAGAGAAATTCAAACCTTTACAGACAAGCAAAAGCTAAGAGAATTCAGCACCACCAAACCAGCTTTACACCAAATGCTAAAGGAACTTCTCTAGGCAGGGAACACAAGAGAAAGAAAAGACCTACAATAACAAACCCAAAACAATTAAGAAAATGGTAATAGGAACATACATATCGATAATTACCTTAAATGTGAATGGATTAAAAGCTCCAACCAAGAGACACAGATTGGCTGAATGGATACAAAAACAAGACCCATATATATGCTGTCTACAAGAGACCCATTTCAGACCTAGGGACACATACAGACTGAAAGTGAGGGGATGGAAAAAGATATTCCATGCAAATGGAAATCAAAAGAAAGCTGGAATAGCAATTCTCATATCAGACAAAATAGACTTTAAAATAAAGACTATTACAAGAGGCAGAGAAGGACACTACATAATGATCAAGGGATCAAACTAAGAAGAAGATACTACAATTGTAAATATTTATGCACCCAAAATAGGAGCACCTCAATACATAAGGCAAATGTTAACAGCCATAAAAGGGGAAATTGACAGTAACACAATTATAGTAAGGGACTTTAACACCCCACTTTCACCAAAGGACAGATTATCCAAAATGAAAATAAATAAAGAAACACAAGCTTTAAATGATACATTAAACAAGATGGACTTAAATGATATTTATAGGACATTCCATCCAGAAACAACAGAATACACTTTCTTCTCAAGTGCTCACGGAACATTCTCCAGGATAGATCATATATTGGGTCACAAATCAAACCTTGGTAAATTTAAGAAAACTGAAATCGTATCAAATATCATTTCTGACAACAACGCTATGAGACAAGATATCAATTACAGGAAAAAAACTGTAAAAAAACCATACACATGGAGGCTAAACAATACACTACTAAATAACCAAGAGATCACTGAAGAAATCAAAGAGGAAATCAAAAAATATCTAGAAACAAATGACAATGAAAACACGACGACCGAAAACCTATGTGATGAAGCAAAAGCAGATCTAAGAAGGGAGTTTATAGCAATACAGTCCTACCTCAAGAAACAAGAAAAATTTCAAATAAACAACCTAACTTTACACCTAAAGCAATTACAGAAAGAAGAACAAACAAAACCCAAAGTTAGCAGAAGGAAAGAAATCATACAGCTCAGATCAGAAATAAATGAAAAAGAAGTGAAGAAAACAAGAGCAAAGATCAATATAACTAAAAGCTGTTTCTTTGAGAAGATAAACAAAATTGATAAACCACTAGCCAGACTCATCAAGAAAAAAGGAAGACTCAAATCAACAGAACTAGAAATGAAAAAGGAGAAGTAACAACTGACACTGCAGAAATACAGAGGATCATGAGAGATTACTATAAGCAATTATATGCCAATAAAATGGACAACCTGGAAGAAATGGACAAATTCTTAGAAATGCACAATCTTTCGAAGCTCAACCAGGAAGAAATAGAAAACATAAACAGACCAATCACAAGCACTGAAATTGAGACTGTGATTAAAAATTTTCCAACAAACAGAAGCCCAGGACCAGATGGCTTCACAGGCGAATTCTATCAAACATTTAGAGAAGAGTTAACACCTATCCTTCTCAAACTCTTCCAAAATATAGCAGAGGCAGGAACACTCCCAAACTCATTCTATAGGGCCACCGTCACCCTGATACCACAACCAGACAAAGATGTCACAAAGAAAGAAAACGACAGGCCAATATCACTGATGAACATAGATGGAAAAATCCTCAACAAAATACTAGCAAACAGAATCCAAAAGCACGTTAAAAGGATCATACACGATCATCAAGTGGGGTTTATCCCAGGAATGCAAGGATTCTTCAATATACGCAAATCAATCAATGTGATAAACCAAATTAACAAATTGAAGGAGAAAAACCATATGATCATCTCAATAGATGCAGAAAAAGCTTCTGACAAAATTCAACACTCATTTTATGATAAAATCCCACCAGAAAGTAGGCACAGAGGGAACTTACCTCAACATAATAAAGGCCATATATGACAAATCCACAGCCAACATCATTCTCAATGGTGAAAAACTGAAACCACTTCCTCTAAGATGAGGAACAAAACAAGGTTGTCCACTCTCACCACTACTATTCAACGTAGTTTTGGAAGTTTTAGCCACAGCAATCAGAGAAGTAAAAGAAATAAAAGGAATCCAAATCGGAAAAGAAAAAGTAAAGCTCTCACTGTTTGCAGATGACATGATACTATACATAGAGAATCCTAAAGAAGCCACCAGAAAACTACTAGAGCTAATCAATGAATTTGGTACAGTAGCAGGATACAAAATTAATGCACAGAAATCTCTGGCATTCCTATACACTAATGATGAAAAATCTGAAAGAGAAATTAAGGAAACACTCCCATTTACCATTGCAACAAAAAGAATAAAATACCTAGGAATAAACCTACCTAAGGAGACAAAAGACCTGTATGCAGAAAACTATAAGACACTGATGAAAGAAATTAAGATGATAGCAACAGATGGAGAGATATATCATGTTCTTGGATTGGAAGCATCAACATTGTGAAAATGACTATACTACCCAAAGCAATCTACAGATTCAATGCAATCCCTGTCTAACAACCAATGGCATTTTTCACAGAGCTAGAATAAAAAATTTCACAATTTGTATACAAACACAAAAGACCCCAAATACCCAAAGCAATCTTGAGGAAGAAAAACAGAGCTGGAGGAATCAGACTCCCTGACTTCAGACTACACTACAAAGCTACAGTAATCAAGATAGTATGGTGCTGGCACAAAACCAGAAATATAGATCAATGGAACAGGATAGAAAGCCCAGAGATAAACCCAGGCACATATGGTCACTTTATCTTTGATAAAGGAGGCAAGATATACAATGCAGAAAAGACAGCCTCTTCAATAAGTGGTGCTGGGAAAACTGGACAGGTACATGTAAAAGTATGAGATAAGAACACTCCCTAATACCATACACAAAAATAAACTCAAAATGGATTAAAGACCTAAACGTAAGACCAGACACTATCAAACTCTTAGAGGAAACTATAAGGAGAACACTCTATGACATAAATCACAGCAAGATCCTTTTTGACACACCTCCTAGAGAAATGGAAATAAAAACAAATGGGACCTAATGAAACTTAAAAGCTTTTGCACAGCAAAGGAAACCATAAACAAGACGAAAAGACAACCCTCAGAATGGGAGAAAATATTTGCAAATGAAGCAACTGACAAAGGATTAATCTCCAAAATTTACAAGCAGCTCAATATCAAAAAAACAAGCAACCCAATCCGAAACTGGGCAGAAGACGTAAACAGACATTTCCCCAAAGAAAATATACAGATTGCCAACAAACACATGAAAGAATGCTCAACATCACTAATCATTAGAGAAATGCAAATCAAAACTACAATGAGGTATGACCTCACACTGGTCAGAATGGCCATCATCAAAAAATCTACAAACAGTATATTGTGGAGAGGGTGTGAAGAAAAGGGAACCCTCTTGCACTGCTGGTGGGAATGCAAATTGATACAGCCACTATGGAGAACAGTATGGAGGTTCCTTATAAAACTAAAAACAGAACTACCATATGACCCAGCAATCCCACTCCTGGGCATATACTCTGAGAAAACCATAATTCAAAAAGAGTCATGTACCACAGTGTTCATTGCAGCTCTATTTAAAATAGCCAGGACATGGAAGCAACCTAAGTGTCCAATGATAGATGAATGCATAAAGCAGATGTGGCACATATATACAATGGAATACTACTCAGCCATAAAAAGAAACGAAATTGAGTTATTGGTAGTGAGGTGAATGGGTCTAGAGTCTGTCATACAGAATGAAGTAAGTCAGAAAGAGAAAAACAAATGCCGTATGCTAACACATATATATGGAATCTAAAAAATAAATAAATAAATAATGGTTCTGAAGAACCTAGGGCCAGGACAGAAATAAAGATGCAGACGTAGAGAATGGTTGTGAGGACGTGGGGAGGGGGAAGCGTAAGCTGGGACAAAGTGAGAGAATATGGGCATATATATACTACCAAACGTAAAATACACAGCTAGTTGGAAGCAGCTGCATAGCACAGGGAGATCACCTCGGTGCTTTTTGACAACCTAGAGGGGTGGGATAGGGAGGGTGGGAGGGAGACGCAAGAGGGAGGAGACATGGGGATATATGTATATGTATAGCTGATTCACTTTGCTATAAAGCAGAAACTAACACACCACTGTGTTAGTATAATGCAATTATACTCCAATAAAGATGTTAAAAAATAAAATAAAATAAAAATAAAGATGAATACTTACAAGCTCATGAACATCAGTTTTAAAGACAGAATGTACTCCAATAATGAAAGGCGTTGGGGAACTCAGAACTTCCAGTAGCTGAGCCGGGAGAATAGGAATATAAGGATAACTGGAAATAATAAAAACATACATGAGATATATTTGTTCTTCGGTAATATAACATACCTTTCTTTCATTTTTATGCTGTGTGAATTTTAGATTACCTATGTTTAGAAATTATCAATAATATTCGCCGGGTTGTTAATATTAAATTCTTGGGGAAAAAATGTTTTAAAAAATCTTCATGTGAAAGATATGATCCAATATAACAAGATATAAAGTAAACAAGGGCAGCTTCCTTATCCCTTACCCCTAGGCAAGCAGTCTCTTTAGGTTGTTCAAACTTGCTTGAAATAATTTTTCCGTACACAGCAATCTGACATCAGGTGGTAATACTGACTCCCTGATCGGTCCGCTCCCTCAATATTGGTGATGGTTTATTTGTCTATATAAAACAATCATTCAAATTCCATTTTCTATACTTGATTTTTGTATTTAATAAGAATGGCAAGGTACAAAAGCAAAGGTTTAGAATGCTCTATTATCCAGGAGTTAAGAAAAGCTCATAGGTTAAAAAAATTTTTTAATAAAATCTGTAGACTGTCTAAATTTTTTCTAGTTTGTATAAACTTAAGTTTCCTAGATATTGTGATTATCAAATTGATAAAAAAGAGTATTAAAATAAAATATTCTACTTACAGCACTCTAAGTCATCACTTGTTTAGGTTGTTTTATTTTTTACTTTTTATTATGAAAAATTAACTTCCCTCTCCCCCCCGAAAATAGAGAAAAAAGGAAAATAAAGCCCCATGTATCTAATTCAGTTTTGACAATCACCAATGCATGGCCACATACATATTTCTACCCATTTTTGTTCTCTTCCCTACCATATTGTTTGGAGCAAATCCCAGACATATCATTTATACATACTTTAGTATATATCTGAAAAAGATAAGGGCTCTTTAAAAAATAAAACCATAATACACTATAACCCCTCAAATTAATAATAATTCCTTAACAGTAAATAGTCAGACAGTACTATCTTAAGATTTTTACCTCCTACTATATTCAAAGGGAATTAAATGTTGCTGACAATACTATTCAAATTAATTATTTTTTCATGAAATAAATCACCACTCAATAATAGACAACTTGGAAAAGTTCCAAATTCCAGGCTAATTCCTATCAGAATCATGACTCCTACAACAATGTAACTTTGTAACATATGCCCTTGTCATTCAAAACTGTCGTGCTATGATGTTTTGACTGATCATCGATAAGTAATGCATGATTTGGGAATAAATAAAGATACCAAATAAAAACTCTCACCTATATTTAAGAGGAAACATTAATGATTCCAGGGCTCTACAAGCATCACTAAGTCTCTGGAAACTTGCAGAATGGAAGAGAACCTTATTTTCTGTGAGGACTGCACAGAAGAGGCTGAGGACATTCTGAATTCCTGAAAACACAAAGAGCAAATGATTACCAAATGCATTTAATTTTACATGTGCTGCCAACGAAGACTTAGAATGACATGGAATGAAAAAGCCAATATTTTAAAAATCTCTGAAGAAAAATATTTGGTTAAACTATAAATTCCATAGAGCCTAAGGGTATTTCTTTCCCAAACTTTCAGTTTTGTTTGTCTAATCAGTGTAACACTCATTGAATACATTAGTTGTTTGGAAATACACTATTACCTTCTTTTCAACTTAATCTCCAAGGTCTGTACTTAAATTTCTGTTTTAGATCCTTGGCATTGTTCTAATAACATTTTTCCCTTTTAAAGTCCATTTGTCTGATGTTAACATAACCATACCAGTTTTGTTATTGAAATTTTCCTGGTATATCTTTTTTCCACCTTTTTACATCAACCTTTCTCTACTCCTTGGAAATAGCACATTGCTGACAACTTTAAAAATCCCCACTAAAATCAACAAGAAGAAAGCAACGTAAGAGAATAATATGAATTTACAATTTACAAAAGAGGAAATCAAAATGATAAACATGAAAAGAAGCTCCAAAACTTCTAATAATCAGAAAAATTCAACCTAATAAATTCATGAGGTATGATATTAAACCTACTACAATATCCAAAATCAAAGCCTGACAATTCTAAGTTTTTATGAGGATGGCAGGGAAAGGAACTATCATACATACTGCTGTGAGGAATATAAAGAAACTTAAGATGCATATACCCTACCATCTAGTTATTACAGTAATTTTAGTAATTCCATTATTAGTTATTTATCACAGAAACTCTCTCACATGTACCCAAGAAGATAAGGTACAAAAAGGTATGTTGTAGAAGTATTTAAACAATGAAAAAAGTGGGCACATCCTAAATGTAAGAATGAAGAATAAATTATAGTAAAATCATACTATAAATTAAACTTCCTCTGACTGAAGATGGCAAATGTTGACTGAAACAAAAAACTAAAGTTTTATTATTCAAAATTTATAAAATGAAAAGCAATTATACTCCAATAAAGATTTTTTTTAAAAAACACCAAATTTATAAAATGAAATAATTATTAAAGAAATTTAAATACAATTTTCAAGTGATACGGCTTTTGGGGGTAGGTCTGTAACATTTATACTTGTGAATTTAAGATAGATTAAAACATCACTAAGACTTTTGGGATACCTTTACAGCAGTGAAAATACGAGAGCTAGTGCTACATATATCAACATGAATAACTCTCCCAAATATAATATCGAGTGAGGAAAGTAAGGTAAAAAGTGATGCTATAGAATGACAGCATTTATATATTGTTTAAAACCATACAAAATGCTACTATATATTGTTCCGGTATATACAAACATACAGTCAAAATATAAAGATATATCTGGGCCTAAAAAATACCAAATTTGGGATAGTATATAACTCTGGGATGAGAAGGCATACGCAGGAAGTTTCAACGATATCTATGATGCTACAGTTGTTAAACTGGATCATAGATACATTAAACATTTTTTTTGCGGGGGGGGGGGAATAATTTAAAGCTTACAGAAAAGTTGTAAGAATAGTGCACAGAGCACCCATCTACCCTTCACAATGATTCACCTAATGTTAAAATTTTGCTCCATTTGCTTTAACATTTGTACTTATGTACTAGCATGCCCTGACTCTTTCTACAAACACACACACATTTTTCTGAGCCATGTGAATGTACACATCACGACATTTACCCCTAAATACTTCAGTGTGTTTTTTGTAAGAATAATGTCTTCCTAACCACAGTATGGTTATCATCCTCAGTAAATTAAACATGTTGCAATACTTGAAGTCTAATCTTACATTTGTATTCCAATTTTGTCCACTGACTCAATGTTATTCTTTGGAGCTTTTCCCCTACCATCAGCATTCATTCTAAGCTCAATATTCCATTTAGCTGTCATGTTTCTTTATTCTCATTCAATATGGAGCATTTCCACAACCTTAAATTTTTCTTTTACTGAGATAAAATTCACATATCATAAAATTAACCATTTCAAAGAGAACGATTTATTCATTTGCTCACTAAACTATCTTGCATCCTAGGAGTAAATCCTACTCAATCATGGTCTATGATCCTTTAACATGTTGTTGAATTTGGTTTGCCAATATTTTGTTGAGGATTTTTTCATCTAAGTTCATCAGGGATGTTGGCTTCTAGTTTCCTTTTCTTGTAGTGTCCAAGTCTGGCTTTGGTATCAGGGTGGTAATGCTGGCCTTTTAAAATGAGTTTGGAAGTGTTCCCACTTCCATTTTTTAGAAGAGTTTTTAATGGACAGGTATTAATTCTTCTTTAAATTTTTGGTTGGATTCACCAGTGAAGCCATGTGGTCCTGGACTTTTCTTTTGGGAATGTTTTTGATTACTGATTCAATCTCCTTAGTAATTGTTCTGTTCAGATTTTCTATTTATTATTTCGTTTTGGTAGGTTGTATGTTTCTAGGAATTTATTCATTCTTCTAGTTTACCTAACTGTTGGTATTTTCACAGTACTCACTTATGATCCCTAGTGTTTCTGTGGTACCAGTTGTCATGTCCCCTCTTTCATACCTGATTTTACTTATTTGAGTATTTTCTCTTTTTTTTCTAAGTCTAGCTAAAGGTTTGTCAATTCTACTTATCTTTTTTAAGAAACAGCTGTTAGTTTCATTGATCTTTTCTACTGTCTTTTTTTTTTTTTTTGCGCTACGCGGGCCTCTCACTGCTGTGGCCTCTCCCATCGCGGAGCACAGGCTCCGGACGCGCAGGCTCAGCGGCCATGGCTCACAGGTCCAGCCGCTCTGCGGCATGTGGGATCTTCCCGGACCAGGGCACGAACCCGTGTCCCCTGCATTGGCAGGCGGACCCTCAACCACTGCGCCACCAGGGAAGCCCTCTACTGTCTTTTTATTCTCTATTTCATTTATTTTTTGCTCTGATCTTTGTTATCTCCTTCCTTCTACTGACGTCAGGCTTCATTTGTTCTTTTTCTAATTCCCTGGAATGTAAAGTTAGGAGATTTGAGATCTTTCTTTTTTCTTAATGTAGATATTTATCACCGTAAACTTCCCTCTTAGATCTGTGTTTGCTGCATCCCGTAAGTTTTGGTGTTTGCTTTTCCATTTTCGTTTGTCTCATGATATTTTTGATGTTTTCATTGACCCACTGGTTGTTCAGGAGCATGTTGTTTCATCTCTATACATTTGTGAATTTACAAGTTTTCTTCTTGACACTGATTTCTAGTTTCACACCATCCTGGTTGAAAAACACACTTGATATGATTTTAATCTTCATAAATTTATTAAGACTTGTTTTGTAGCCTAATATATAATTCATCCTGGAGAATGTTCAATGTGTGCTTGAGAAGAATGTGTATGTATATTTTGTTGCTGTTGGATGGAAGGTTTTGTATATGTCTGTTAGGTCCATCTGCTATAACATGTTGTTTAAGTCCTTACTATTTGCCTTACTGATTTTCTGTTTGGATGATTTATCCATTGTTGAATGTGGGGTACTGAAGTCTTCTACTATTATTGTATTGCTGTCAACTTTTCCCTTCAGATCTGTTAATATTTGCTTTATATATTTAAGTACGCTGATGTTGGGTGCATAAATATTTACAGTTGTTATAACCTCTTGATGAACTATTTTATCATTATATAATGACTTTGTCTCTTATTACAGTTTTTGGCTTAAAGTCTATTCTGTCTGATATCAATGTAGCTACCTGTGCTTTTCTTTGGCTTTTATTTGCATGAGATATATTTTTATATAGCTTCACCTTCAGTATATATATACCATGAAAGCTGAAGTGAGTCTTTTTTCTTTTAGGCTCTGGTGAGGACAGCAGTCAGCACCTAGCTCTGTGTTAATTAGAAGCTGTACCCTGTAAAGTATGCAGTCAAACACCTTTTAGGGAAACACTGGGAGAAGGGTATTTTTGCCTGCTCCCTCCGCACTGAGCCTGGAGGGATAACCACAGTAAGTGCTCACACACCCATTAAGAACTGCTTCTTTGTGTTCTATAGTCTTATGGGACTTGTGAACACAAACTCTGTTGGCTTTCAGAGCTAGGAGTTTGAGGGAACCATTCCTCAGGTGGGAGCCTTAAAAGTTGATGTTCAAGATGTGTGGCCCCAACCCTTTGCTCTTCAGGGAGAAGCTGCGCGTTGGGGGTTCCCTCTCCATTATTTGGTGCTGTGCAAGGAGTGGGGTTTATGGCGGGAGTGTATCTCCATCATTCCTACCCATTTCAATGTGGGTATTTTCTTAGGAGCCCAAGGTACAGGAGTAACTTAACTAGTTTCTGGATTTCTCTCACAGGGAATTGCTCCATGTGTAGCTCTCTGTGAAAGAGTGAAATTCAGGAGCCTCCTATGTTGCCATCTTGGTCCTGAGTCTCATCTAGCCCTCCTACGACTCTCTCATTACCAGGATTTTCCTGTTAAATTTCTAGCAGGTCTGCCACTAGCCCCAAATAGGATTATAACTTAGACAAGTAGAGTTAGAGTTTTTTCCCTTTCATTTCCTTCTGGATTCAATATTATTTTTCCTGACAATGATGTTGTGGGCTTAAGCTTTCCCCGCTTTTGGCAGCAAAGTTGCTGGTTTTATGACCAGCCCTGCCCTGGCAAAACTATCATTTTCACTGATAGTACTGACATGTGGGAAAGATGGGAGCCACCCCAGGTAAGAATGCTGCAGGTTCCTACTATTCTTATCCAAAGGTCTAGCATGAATAAATGCTTCTGAGTTTGTTGTTTGCTTTTGGTCAATTTCCAGAGCACTGAAATAGTTGTACAATAACTGCACAACAATTTCTGTCTAGTTTCACACTGATTCTTTAGGGAGAGGATTAACTCTTCATACTGCCATAACCAGAATCATTATCCTTGGTGATGTCAATTTTGTTCACCTAAACTTTTGTTTATTGCTATCTAACTTCTCTAATGTATACTTCGTATTTTTCCTTGTAACTAATAAGCAGTCTGTGTTCAGACACTTTAGACCATGCAAATATCTTGTTCCTCACCAAAATTTCTGCCTAGATTTAGCATCTATTGATAATTACTATCTGACTCAGTCTTTACTATGATGATCATAAAATGCTTTTCCAAATCCAGCACTTCCTCCACATTCACCAGTCAGCACTCAACATTCTGCAATAAGCAGAACCCTCATTTATTCATCCCCACTAACCTGCTTATTTATATATCCATTATCAGTATGGACTCATGGATTTCTTTTTTTTTTTTTGGATTTCTATTCTTTTATTCCAACATTCTATAAGTCATTACTGCCCTTAATTATTTTTGTGCCAATTAAGTCCTAGATTTAGACAGTGGGCACCCCTTTAAACCTAGTTCCTGTGTCCCTGTGACATGAACTCAATTTTTTTTCTTCTTACTTTCTGTCTTGACAAAATAATCCAGGCTCATATTTTACCTACTCTGTCCCTGCTCTGAAGTCAGCCACTTCTCCAAGGAGGCTGGTTCCTTTTTGTGAGGAATGGCATTAAAGATCAAGGATACTGGGGTTTAGGGTAAATGTTAGATCATTTCTTCTAGGGTGTCTTTGTTTCTGGGCTACTTCTGCAGATACAGCAGATACATGAACGCATATACATGCATAAAGACAAACAGACACACACACATATACATATATTTGAGAAATCCTGAGTCCATATCATTACTTTCAATTCCAATCTATTCTCATAGGGTCTCCCCACTGACTCCAATACGTATTTGCATGTCCCTTCTTCCACTGAGAACCCTGGATTCTAATAACATAAACACATTTATTCATGTGCTAAATCTTATATATAAACTGCATGATTTTTTCAGCCATTCTAACTCAAAAAAATTACACCAACTAAAAAGGAGTTAATAATTTATTTGCAATTCTCTCCAAAACTGAGGTTATATAGTCAAATACTGTGTTTATAAGTTACTTTGATTAGTTTTTCCTCTTCAGTATGGTTATGTTATTCATTTGAAAGAGAGTGGAGTTTGTTTCTGTATGCTTTCAGTTTTAATTTTTTTTTTATTTCTTCCCATCATGATTGATCTAATATTATTTTCTGAAGACGTGAGACCTAAATAAGTTTTGAGAAGTCAAAACTACATAAGAAGGTCTACTCAGAGAAGTGTCACTCCTTCCCTGAATTAATAGTATTGTGCCAGTATCAATTCCCTGGTTGTTATAATGTACTATGATTACATAAGACATTATTGTTGGGGGAAGGTAGGTGATGTATTCTTGAGAATTCTCTGTACCATTTTAGCAACTTCTCGTGAGTCAAAGCCTTTAAAAATAAAAATTTATATTAAAAAAGTCTGCAGTTGTATTAATTTCCAATGGCTATTATAATAAATTACCACAAACTTAATGGCTTAAAACAACATGAATATATTATCTTAAAGTTCAGGAGGTCAGAAGCCCTACTCTTGGCTTTTCCAGCTTCCAGCACCTGCCCACATTCCTGAGCTCATGGCTCCCTTCTATCGTCAAAGCTGGTAAGGCCGGTTGAGTCTTTGTCCCTTGTGTGATGTCAGAGTACACCACTCTGACACTGACTCTTTTGCTTCCCTCTTCCATCTTTTAAGGACCTTTATGATCACACTGGGCCCACCTAAAGGAGCTGACACTCGAGTTGTATTTTGAAGGATAAGCGGAAGTTAGAGTTAGGGAGACAAGAGCATCAAGGCTTTCAAAGTTGACAGAAGACCATATGCAAAGAAACAGAGGACTGAGGAAGGAAAAGGCACTCAGAGAGACCTACAAGTAGTTTTGCCAAGGGTAGGTTCATGAAGAATTTGTATACCATAGTAAGGAGTCCAAGCTTTTTTCCTGAAGACTCTAGGGAAGAACTTTTCCCTTTCCACTCCCATGTGAACCCTCTGTAATCCCTCACACAAAAGATAATCCATCAGAAAATAAAAGTCATAGCTGGCATCATGTAGTAGTAGATAAACTGTGAAGAAGGAAGGCATGCACTTTTAAGGGACTCTAACCTACTTATATCAGTAAAAACAATCAATTTGTGATATCAAGGGGTGAAATATTGGACTATATTTACTAATAGAGGATTTATGTCTCATGTATTAGAAATGAGTTGGGATAATATTCTAGTGCTTAAAGGGTAAGTTTCTCATTATCCAGAAAATTATTTAACGTAATATAGAATAAAATTTACCTGTGACTAACTGAAGGATTGCTTAAACTTTGTATTTTTAAATATAACATGCTTTCTTCAGCTTTAGATAATTAACAATCTCAAATATTTTAAGAAATTACATCAATGTTTTTATTCCTAACTAGCAACACTTGTTGCTGTGTTCACAGAGTTATTTAGAAATTCATTTTCTTTGAACTACTAGTCATAATCAGCTTTCTAAATAACCTTGAATTGTTTCCTAGTCTTTGGTAGCCAACGTCCATCCAAAGCTACACAATAACAGTGGAGAAAACAATATGAAAAACAAACATTCCAGTGATAATTACTGCTGATTTCACTATAATGGTACATACACATCCTGTTGATTATTTAAATAGTAAAACATTCTGAAAAATTACTTCCTGATCTTAACTTTTCTTTAGGGGTTAAAGTTCTAAAATTCATAGCATCAAACATTAATGAACGTATTTGTTTCCCGTTTTGAAAAAACAACACCCAAAACTTTTCTCCAGAATCCTCCCCTTCTCTGAATAATAACGGTATGTTACACAAATAGAACACTACGTCTCAGCTTTCAAATGGGCAAATTGAGGAACTGAAGGCCATGGTTTTCAAGACAGCCTATATTTCCAAAAGCCTTAAACAATTTACTATAATTCTGTCAATCCACAATGGAGAAAACTTAACAATGGTTATGGCTTAATACAAGTCATGAAAAAGGAGATTTCTCATTCATTCGGTTGTTATTTGTTGAGTAGCTACTATGCACAAGGTATCAGGAATACAATAATGAAGAAAAACAAAATCCCTACCCTCCCAGATTACCTAAAGCTTTATATAGTTTAGTTTTGTAACTACCATTGAGAAGCAATGTTTAATATTTGTTACAAATTCGGTATATTATTTCCAAATATATTATAAATGGAAATCTTCTAAGTAAAAAATAACTAAGAAATGTAACTGAACTGGGCAAGTATGCATGGGTATATTTTAGTGGTTATGAACATGGGCTTATTCCCTTGAACGTGACATGAATTAAATACACTTTACATACTTATAAGTAGAGTTTAGCAATCTGGTAATCTTTAAATACAAGAAGTCATTTAACAAATACTTATGACCACAAAGAATTCAAATCTAAAACTGTATATCTATAGCCCAAGTAACAATCCACAGAAGACCAACTCAAGCAAAACTTTGTAAAAAGGTATAGCACATTTCCTTCCTGTTGAACAACACAACTGGTTCTCTGGGTCAAGGGTAATCACATCAACCCCAAATGGTCCAGATTCCTAGTCTGTGCCTGTTCTGAATGACCAGGTTTTTAAATCTACTTTAATGTTTAAATTTAAGAAGCAGGAAACAAAAGAGGCTTTAGGAGTGGAATAGCAAACAAAGGGAAAGGATAATATAGAGTGAATGAATAACTGGAGAATTAAAGCAAGGAACAAACAGGAAGCAAGTGCCTTGGCAGAACGAACTCTTTTAATTAAAACTTTCTTCTCCACTTTCTCCCCTGCCTCTACTGTTAAACCTTTACCTAGCTGCTGAGATATGCTAAACTCTAGGGATAGATATAAAAAAAATTGAGGCAGGTTTGTAGGAGCTCACAGCTCAGTGAAGATGGCAGGTTGGTAAAAAAACAGCTAACACACAACAGAATAGAGACCTGTAAAAAATGCCACAGAGCACAGAAAAGAGGATAATTTATCCTGCCACCATTTGTAAGTTGCATACTTAATTGTTGGAATAACCATATTTTATAAGAATATTAATCTCTAAAGTGCTCAAAGAGGAACTTCCCTGGTAGTCCATGGTTAAGACTCAGTGCTTCCACTGCAGTGGGCCCACGCATTTGATCCCCGGTTGGGGAACTAAGATCCCACATGTTGCGCAGCGCGGGGCCAAAAACAGCAAAATGATATTTTACACAAGAGAACTTTGTGACAATGGTGGATAACAGTTAATAGTTATCTTGCCTCAGACATCTGCGTTCATTAAAGGATAACTCAATTCAAAGACAGAGGTAACTATTTAGTGGTAGCATTTAAACGCCATAAAAGGAAAATGGAGAAGATCGTTTTGAATCAGGATTCTTATGAACTGTCCTCAAATGATATCATGTAGCAAGCACATACTTTATGTGTAATTCTAGCAAGCGTAGTACATTAGTCAACAAGCACTCCATTGGTCAATGACTGTCAGTCTTTGGTATTTTTAAAATGGTTTCCTTTATAAAACTAGCATAAATATTTAATGTTTAATTTTGAAAAGAAAACAATCAATTTCCTGATAACATTCTGACTACTTCTGAATGCTCAAGCTTCATCAAACATCTTACCATTTCATGAAGGCCTGTCATGGCTCTATACCATTGCTTACGTTCTTCTTTCTGCCTAGAACGTCCTTCTTCCACTTTTCTAGCTAGTAAGAGTTAGCTCTTAGTATCTCTATTACTGCACTAATTATACTGTACTGTAATTTTAAAAATGTATCTGTTTCTCCACTAGGCTAAAAGTATTATCTGGGATAAGGGCTGAGGTTGTTTCATCTTTATATCCTTAGTGACTAGCACAGGACCTGGCACATGGCAATGGTTTTGTAAACATCCGATGAGAAAAATATACTCCTGCAGATAGGCATTATAGAAAGTTTATTCTTTGTGCTATTTATTACCAAAACGTAAATTGAACAGTCTTCTCTAGAAATTTTAAGACTCTGTAATAAAGCAGACATGGTAAGAAGTTTCTTCAGAAAAGTGCTCCAGAACAGACTAGTGAGAAGATTTGTTTCAAATCCCCAAGACAAACAGTTGACATCTCAACTGCCAAAAAATGATAGATTTCCCTGGTGGTGCAATGGTTAAGAATCCGCTTGCCAACGCAGGGGACGTAGGTTTGATCCCTGGTCCAGGAAGATCCCACATGCCGCGGAGCAACTAAGCCAGTGTACCACAACTGCTGAGCCTGCGCTCTGGAGCCCGCAAGCGACAACTACTGAGCACAGATGCCACAATTACTGAGCCCGCGCGCCGCAATAAGAAGCCCGTGCACCATAACCAAGAGTAGGCCCACTCGCCGCAACTAGAGAAAGCCCGCGCGCAGCAACAAAGACCCAGCACAGCCCTAAATAAATAAATAAATTTATAAACGGTCAAAAAGTGATTAATCATAAATATAGTTACAGTAAAACACTACATTTCCTATTTCCTTCTTTCCCACCTAGAGCACAATATGCCATTTATAGTAACGGTCTAAACTCTTGTGCCCGCAAATTCTCCAACTACCATTTTTTCTTTTTTTTAATTTTAAAAATTAATTAATTTTCGGTCACATTGGGTCTTCGTTGCTGCGTGCGGGCTTTCTCTCTCTTCATTGCTGTGTGCGAGCGGGGGCTACCCTTCATTGTGGTGCACAGGCTTCTCATTGCGGTGGCTTCTATTGTTGCAGAGCATGGGCTCTAGGTGCGCAGGCTTCAGTAGCTGTGGCTCACGGGTTCCAGAGTGCAGGCTCAGTAGTTGTGACGCACAGGCTTAGTTGCTGCGCAGCATGTGTGATCTTCCCAGACCAGGGCTCGAACCCGTGTCCCCTGCATTGGCAGGTGGATTCTTAACCACTGCGCCATCAGGGAAGTCCCTCCAGCTACCTTTTAAACTACATGTATTGAGAAAGAAAACAGCTACTTCAGTTTTTTCCATTATAACTGAGAATAAGACTAAAACAACTAATAATGCTATATGAATAATCTAGGAAAACTAATGAAAATAGTAATATGATCCAAGACACTAGATTTTGATCATTTAAGGAAAAAGAACAAAAATCATTCTACAACTGATGCACTCATCATGTGGTTCATAAATTTACCAATCAACATATTCTTCTTAAAGGTGTTACCTTTAAAGAGAACCATTTTCCACAACCTAAGCCTTCATTCTTTCCTCTGACATCTTTCTTCTATTTCAGGAACATAAATTATTTTTGATACTCTTATAAAAGTTAATGTCACTTTAAGAATAATTATATAGCATTACAAACAGAAGCTTTTCCAGAGGAAGACAAAAGAGAGAATGCCAGAAGTTTTCCATTAAAATATTTAAAAGCAGAAATAACTTTCTAAATAGCAAGTTATGGTTACAATCAACATTTTAAGGATATTTATGTAAAAAGGAAAAATTATGTTTATAAGATAAACTGAAGAAAAACTCTAGCTATTTTAATAATTTTTAAAAATCTATATTTAGTATTAGATATAATACACAGAAATATTGACTCAATAATTGCTAATGAAAAACTGACTAAATATGGGTGAGCAAAAAGAAAGTATGCATATAAAAAAGTTTATACCAAGATGGAATCATGAGGAAATAAAAATCTTGATCAGAGCAATAATGAATAAGGAGATTGAAACGGTAATCAAAACCTCCCAACAATGAAAAGTTCTGGACCAGATGGTTTCACTGGTGAATTCTACCAAACACTTAGAGAAGAATTAATACCAATTCTTCTCAAACTCTTCCAAAAAACTGAAGAGGAAGGAACACTCCCTAAGGCCAGAATTACCCTAATAATAAAGCCATGTAAGGACTCTGTAAGAAAAGAAAACTGCAGGTCAATATTACTGATTAACATAGACACGAAAATTCTCAATAAAACACCAGCAAAATAAATTCAGCACATTAAAAGGATCATATACAATGGTCAAGTGGAAGTTACTCCCAGAATGTAAGGAGAGTTCAACATATACAAATCCATCAACGTGATATACCACACTAATGAAATTAAAGATTAAAAAATCCTATGATTATCTCAACAGACGCAGAAAAAACATCTGATTGAACATTCTTTCATGATAAAAACTCTCAACAAATTGGGTATGGAAAAAACATACCCCAACATAATAAATGCCACATATGACAAGCCCACAGCTAACATCTTATTGAATATTTAACAGTGAAAGCATGAAAGCTTTCCTGCTAAGATCAGGAACAGGACAAGCTGCCCACTCCTCTTCAACACAGTACCGGAAGTCCTAGCCAGAGCAATTAGGGAAGAAAACGAAATAGAAAGCATCCAAATCCGAATGGAAGAAGTAAAACTGTCTCCATTTGCAGATGATATGATCTTATATATAGAAAATCCTAAAGACTCCACCAAAGAGTTGTTAGAACTAATAAACAAATTCAGTAAAGTTACAGGATATAAAATCAACATACAAAAACCAGTTGCATTTCTATATACTAACAATGAACTATCTGAAAAAGAACTACAATAATCCCATTTACAGTAGCATCAAAATGAATAAAATACTTAGGAATAAATTTAACCAAGGAGGTAAAAGATCTGTACATTGAAAACTATGACACTTTGATGAAAGAAACTGAAGAAGACACAAATAAATTGAAATATATCCCATATTCATAAATCAGAAGAATTAACATTGTTGAAATATCCATACTACCTCAAACCACCTATGGATTCAAGGCAATCAAAATAATTATATTTTTCATAGACATAGAAAAAAAATCAGTCCTAAAATTCATATAAGTCCCTAGATAGCCAAAGGGATCCTGAGAAAGAAGAACAGAGCTAGAGGTTTCACAATTCTTGATTTTAAACTATATTACAAGGCTACAATAATCAAAAAGTATAGTATTGGCATAAAAACAGACACATAGATCAATGGAATAGAATTGAAAGTGTAGAAGAAGCTCACACTTATGCAGTCAACTAATATTTGACAAAGAAGCCAAAAATATTCAATGAGGAAAGGACAATCTCTTCAACAAGTGATGCTGGAAAAATTGGATATTCGTGCACAAAAGAATGAAATTGGACCCCTAACTCACACCATTCACAAAAAATAACATGAAGTGTATTAAATAATAAAAGAACCAAAACTATAAAACTACTAAAGGAAACAGGGAAAAATCTTCTTGATATTGGTCTTGGCAATGATTTTTTGGATGTGACACCCAAAGCTCAAGCAGCAAAAGCAAAAATAAACAAGTGGGACTACACCAACTAAAAAGTTTCTGAACAGCTAAAGAAACTATCAGCAAAACGAAAAGGCAGTCTACAGAATAGGAGAAATTACATGCAAACCATCTATTTGATAAGATATTAATATCTAAAATATATCAGGAACTCATACAACTCAATACCAAAAAGAAAAAAAAAAGATTAAAAAATGGGCAAAGGACTTGAATAGATGTTTTTCCAAAGAAGATATACAAATGCCAACAGGCACATGAAAAGATGCTCAACTTCACTAATCATCAAGGAAATGTAAATCAAAACCACAATGAGATACCATCTTACAACAGTTAGAATGATTTTTTTTTTTTGTAAGATGTTGGGGGTAGGAGTTTAGTAATTTATTTATTTATTTTTGCTGTGTTGGGTCTTCGTTTCTGTGTGAGGGCTTTCTCTAGTTGTGGCAAGTGGGGACCACTCTTCATCGTGGTGCGCGGGCCTCTGACTATCGTGGCCTCTCCCGTTGCGGAGCACAGGCTCCAGAGGCGCAGGCTCAGCAGCCGTGGCTCATGGGCCCAGTCGCTCCACGGCATATGGGATCCTCCCAGACCAGGGCTCGAACCGTGTCCCCCGCATTAGCAGACAGCCTCCCAACCACTGCGCCACCAGGGAAGCCCCTAGAATGATTATTATCAAAAGAGAAGAGGGAATTCTTCTACACTGTTGGTGGGAATGTAAATTGGTCCAGCTACTATGTTAAACAGTATGAAGCTTCCTCAAGAAATGAAAAATAGAACTACCATATGATCTAGCTATTCCACTTCTGGGTATATATCCAAAGGAAATGAAATCACTATCTCAAAGAGGTATCTACACTCATGTGTTCATTGTAGCATTATTCACAATAGCCAGGACACGGAAACAACCTAAGTGTCCATCAACGGATGAATGGAAAAAGAAAAAATATATATACTACACTGGAATATTATTCAACCATAAAAAGGAAGGAAACCCTGTCTTTCATGACAACATGGATAGACCCTGAAGGCACTATAGACCCTGAAGGCACTATGCTAAGTGAAATGTCAGATAGAGAAAGAAAAATACTCTATATATTCTCATTTATATATGGAATCTAAAAAAAACTGAACTCATAGAAATAAAGAGTAGAATGGTGGTTGCCAGGGGCTAAGGGGTGGGGCAAGTGGGAAGATACTGGTCAAAGCGTAAAAATTCCAGGTATAAGATGAATAAATTCTGAGAATCTAATGTACAGCATGGTGGCTATAATTAACAATACTGTATTACATCCTTGAAAACAGTGAAAAAAGTAGATGCTAAATGTTAACAGCACACACACAAATGATAGTTATGTGAGGGGATGGAGGCATTAACTAATCTTATTGTGGTAATTATTTTTCAGTATATACAAGCATCAAATCACCACATTGTAAACCTTAAACTTATATATGTCAATAAAATACCAATAAACACAGATGTTACATGCCTAATGTTGTTTTACTATGGAAACAAAGTGACAATAGCTAAAGGCCCAAGATCATTTTAGTCTGTGACTTTAAAAATGTCTAATAAGTAGTATACTATAAAAATTAGGAAATAAGTATTCTAAAACTAATGTATTTGTAGTTAAAAACCAAATTATAGGTTAATATATATGACAAAAGATGTCATGAGAATTTCACAAAATTATTTGGGTCAAGGAAGGATACCTGAGCTATGGATTAGATTAAAAAATCAGAGGGGCTACAGCAACCAGTTCTTGTGAATATAATCTTATTAACGTAAAAAAATTACAATTTTCCACACAAAACACAAGTCTTCAGGTAAACAAAAACAATTCACATAGACTACAAAAAGATACAAACAAATAAATAAAATAGGTGTTAAGTTGGAGATGAAGATGGTTAACAGAAAATTTTAAGGAATGAGGCGGGTAATGGCAGCAGTCCACATAATTACTTCAGGCAAACACAGAGACCTCTGAAACTGTGAAAAACAAATTCATTATCATAACAATCCTTGGAGAGAAGAACCAAGGAAATGCTATCATTACATTTAGACTTTTTTACAGGAAAACTAGTCAAGGCTACAAAAGAATCTTAGAGTCTTATCTGCTTCCTGTCTGTGCTTTGTAAAATCTACCACCACTACCCCACCCCCAACCCAGGTAGTGAACTCTGATAATGGTCTAATACTGACCTTCAACAACAGTCCAACCAAAATGACTGGTGATAAGAGCATGCCTTTAGCAGAATTATCAGTACCACATGCTCTGAGAACTACAACTCTGCATACAGTGCTGTTTTAGAAGCATCTTTCTTTCTCCTTTCCTTTCTTATCTTTTCCTTATTCTTTCCCTGGAAAAGTAAATTTTGAATATGTAAGCAAAAGATAACTAAGCTCAAAATACTAGAGAGTAAAATAATGACATCTGATATTCAAATAGCTAATCATTGTGTTATGGTGCACTTCATCCATACACAGAACTCTCCTAGGAGATATGACTGCCATTTTCTTCATGGCTAGTGTATTAATTTATTCAAGAAAAACCGATGCCTTCTGTGCCCAAGGCACTATGCAGATACACAGAATGCAAATAATAATAAGACAAGGCAGTTCTTGAAGCTCCCAGTCAAGTCAGGGAAAACTCCCTATTAATAAATAAGGAAAAAGCACAGAGTAGAACTTCCATACTCTCCCTTGAAGAAAAAAAAAAAAGAACCTGGGACATTTGACCAACAGTTTCCTACAGCCTGGATTTTGACAACTGTAGTCTCTTGGACCAACGTGTTCCCCATCTTCTGTATTTCCTATGATCAGAATCAGATTTAAGTTCTCTGGCAAAACACAGGTAGTGTTTGGCAAGGTTAGGAACATAATATCTGCCTGTTTTTCTTCTGCGAGGGTTGTAAAATGATGTTCTATTTCGATAATTTCTTTTTCCTTTATTTTTGAAGCTTTTCTAGAACTTTAGAGAAACTGAATTATACAGGATGCATTCTTTCTTGTCTGGTTTTTTTTTTTTTTTTTTTTTGCGGTACGCGGGCCTCTCACTGCTGTGGCCTCTCCTGCTGCGGAGCACAGGCTCCGGACACGCAGGCTCAGCGGCCATGGCTCACGGGCCCAGCCGCTCCGCGGCATGTGGGATCCTCCCGAACAAGGGCACGAACCCGTGTCCCCTGCATCGGCAGGGGGACTCTCAACCACTGCGCCACCGGGGAAGCCCTGTTTTTTTTCTTTGAATATAATTATTTTCAAATTAATCCATATGGTAATTGTAAGGTCAGCAGGTCCGAGGAAGGGCCCAGGGAGCCAGACGGAACCCCCGCCAAAGTGGCTGATGCAACCGACACCTGACATTGCCACACTACTCGGCCCCGGTCTTCCCGCTCCCCGAGGGGCGGAACCAACCGCTCTGAGGCTGATGCAACCGACACCTGACATTGCCACAACGCCTGAGAGATTACCAAAAAAGGGCTGCTTCACACAGCAAGCACCTCCCCTGCGTCCACCCCTATAAATTTTGTTCGCGCCCGCACGTGGGCGCGACTTCTCTGGCCCCTTTCTCTCGGACCAGTGAACCTCGCCCGGGAGCGTTCCCAAATAAAGCATGTTTAAGCTCTCCTCCGTTATTGGTGCCGTTCCTTACAGTAATATGTCTCAACAATTCATTTCTTTATATTGCCCAGTAGTATTCCATTGTATGGATATGCCACAGATTATTTATCCATTACTATAACCATTATTCATTACATTTATGGACACTAAGCTTGTTTCCAGATTTTCACTATTATAAAAATATGGATATGACCATTCATTTACAAATATTTTTTATGGACAATGCTATCATTTTACTTAAGTAAACGCCTAGGAGTGAAATGGCTGGATTATTTGGTTTATTTAACTTTTTAAAAAAGTCAAACTGCATTCCAAGGTAGCTGCCCCATTCACACTCCCATTAGCAGTAAACTAAAGTTCCCATTCCTCCACTTCAGGCAGCCCTCTGAATAGCTGGAATGCTAATGTTCCTCTCCCTCCTTCTCAAGGGATTGTGCACCTTCTCCCAACACAGCAAGCCACACCTCATTCTTCTTTGTTCCCAGTGGCCCTCAGGCATCCCAAATATGCTAATTTTGTCAGTGCTCCGAATATGGCAAGACAGAAACCATTTCCTTGGCCCAGCACTTTGTAAATCTGGAACATTGGACGGACACTGCACTTTTCTCCTTCCCTTTCCCCCAAGGAGAAGCTGCAAGCTGGGCGTTCTCTTCCAGTGCTGGCTGTGCTGGCTTGGGGGTGAGGCTGACCAGGTAAAGTGAACTTGCTCTTCTTACCTGTTTCAATGTAGCTGTTCTCAGCTCTGTGATCAACTGGGGTACCACACCTTCTTAAGTAGCTTCTGGAATTCTCACAAAGGATTTTTGGTCTGTATATAATTGTTAAATTGATGTTTCTATGGGAGAACGAGGACTGGGACCTCCTATTGTGCCATCTTGCTGATGTCACTCCCTAAATTCTCACTCTTGACTGTCCATCTCCTTCACTATTTAAGCATAGTTATTTTAATATCTGATAACTACCTTCTGGTGCCCCTGGGGGCCTTTTATATTGTCTATGGTTTCTTTTATATTTCTTTCAGATAGCTTTAGTCCTCATGTTTCTGGTTATTTTTTTTAACTTGATGGTCTGCTTTATTTTTTTTTAATTAATTTTTTCATTGGAGTATAGTTGATTTACAATGTTGTGTTAGTTTCTGCTGTACAGTAAGGTGAATCAGCCATACATATACATATATCCATCCACTCTCTTCTAGACTCCATTCCCATATAGGTTGTTACAGAGCACTGAATAGAGTTCCCTGTGCTATACAGTAGGTTCTTATTATCTTTTCTATACAGTAGTGTGTATATGTTAATCCCAATCTCCCAATTTATCTCTCCCCCTTTCCCCCTTAGTAGCCATAAGTTTGTTTTCTACATCTGTGACCTATTTCTGTTTTGTAAATAGGTTCATTTGTACCATTTTTTAGATTCCACATGTGTTATCATATATTTGTCTTTTTCTGTCTGACTTATTTCACTCAGTATGACAATCTCTAGGTCTATCCATGTTGCTGCAGATGGCATTATTTCGTTCTTTTTCATGGCTGAGTAATATTGGTATATGTATATTGGTATATATGGTATATATGTATATTGGTATATATGGTATATATATGGTATATATGTACCACATCTGCTTTATCCATTCCACCGTCGATGGACATTTAGGTTGTTTCCATGTCCTGGCTATTGTAAACAGTGCTTCAATGAACGTTGGGGTGTCTGTATCCTTTCAAATTATGGTTTTCTCTGGATATATGCCCTGGAGTGGGATTGCTGGATCATATAGTAGCTCTACTTTTAGTTTTTTAAGGAATCTCCATACTGTTCTCCAATAGTGGCTGTAACCAATTTACATTCCCACCAAGAGTGTAGGAGGATTCCCTTTACTCCACACCCTCTCCAGCATTTACTGTTTACAGATTTTTTGATGATTGCCACTCTAACAGGTGCGAGGTAATACTTCATTGTAGTTTTGATTTGTATTTCTCTAATAACTAGTGATGTCGAACATCCTGTCATGTGCTCTTGGCCATCTGTATGTCTTCTTTGGAGAGTACTGGGCATACATGTAAAAATCTGTAGATATACTGGAGGCCTAGAATGCAGTTATCTTGCTCCAGAAAGGATTTACTTTTACTCCTACTATAAGGCTAAAGATAGTAGCATTAAGGATCATTTTAATCTGTTTCTAGGAACTGAAATGATTTCAAGCTGTACTTCAGGCCCTCAGGGGGACTGTCTACTTGTGATTTACCCTCTCCCAGGATATGGTCCTTTATGGTCCCAACTCAAAGCAAGAGAGCTTTGTAAAGGAATTTCCCTTGGTAAAATGTGAACTCCGATTCTCCCCTTCGCCGTTGGCTATCAACAGTACAGAGATCAGTTTTTCAGTAACTTCTTTCAAAATCAAGAGATGCTTGAGAAAAAGTGGTCCCAAATATCTGGTTCACTTCTCTAGGTTTTTTTCTTCTCTTGGACCATAGTTTGGTCATTATTTACTGCTTCTGACGCTTTCAAGTAGAAGTTGTTTATACTTGTATAGCTTTCCTAGTATTCATTGTTAAGAGGGTTAGTCTGAATTACAAAGGCCATCATTACTGGAAGAGAGGTCCAGGTTTTATAAATTTATACTTTATCTATAGCAGTTTTTCTCATCAGGAGTGCTACTAGTATTTGAGGTAAAAAAATCTTCTCGTGCACATATATTATGCATGAAGAATGTTTAATATCCCTGGGTCCTAGGCATGAATGCCAGTAACAATCCCTCCCCTCCCCTTCAAATCATTGTAAAAATGCAAAAGCATGAGAGGTTTATAAGGCACTCATTAAGTATAAGATCAATGGTAGCATTTGGGAATGTGAAATTTTGTGTCATATCCTTCTATTCCTCTTCATGGTAGACCTTTGCTTTGATTGACCCTTTAGAGGTATACAGGCCCTCTTAACTGAAAAAGGTCAGGTGAATAGTGGTTAGATAAAGTCAATTAAGTCAGTGATTAGGAGGGACCATGGACATGCTGTAGGTAGTCCATGAACCCCTAAGATTATATCTAAAAGTTCGTGGAGGGAGGTTTTAGTCAACAAGATATTCTTTAGAGAAGTACCACCAGGGAGACAGTACCTATTTCACACGTTAAGGAAAATAGCTTTAATTAAATTAGAATTTGGTTGAGATGACTCAATGAGCAGAAACTTTCAGGGAGGAAGAGAAGGAATATGTAATTTTTGAGAGTTTAAACCCCTAAGGTGGGGGCAGATATAATAGAGAACTACTACTTTGGGGTTGATGTAACCTTTCATCTTTATTAGGATACTAGAAACTCTACTTGTACTTACATTAATCTCTTCTAAGGCTTTCTAAATTTCACTGACTGAAGTCACAGCAGAAGAATTAGGATGGGGCCAGTAAAGAAAAAGGAGAGATAAATTTCAGAGTTAAGCAGGGAGTAAAATTCAACATGAGATAGGAGGGAAATAAGAAGGTAGAATTTTTGTGCAAGGAATTAAGAATTCCATGGAGAACTACTAGACTGAGCCCCAGGAAAGGGGAGGTTTCAATTCAACTAGAAAAAGACAAACACAGATGGAGAACAATGAGAAAGACTGAATCAAAGAGAGTGGAACACTCTTACACAGGTACATATAAAGGATAAGTACAAGGTAAAGTAAGTGGGAATCTCTGGCACCATTGGTCTAAAACATACTCATTTTTAAGTTATAGTACTCCTTTAATGAAGTATGAGCTGTCCAATGTACAGAGGGCACTTTCTAGTGTCCTCCCCCTAATACGTCATCCTAGCCATTGCTAGAAAACTGAAGTCTGATACAGGTGGTGGGATGAAAAGGATGGGACTTTTAGTTCTATCTGACAAGGTTTCTATAAAAGCAATTCATCTAAGGAAAAACAAAATATACTATCTATTCGTCTTTTAAAGCACAGAAAATATGTTTACTTTCTAAAAGCTTAATTGACTTAAGAGCAAAAGGGGCCTGGGTTAATTTTAAAAAAGAATGAATACTAGTTAAGATTAGAACCCATATAATTATATAGTTTACATATCAGTTATCTAATGGTTTGCTTTTTATTTTCCTGATTTACGTCAGGTGATGTAGGCTTAAAATAAATCTTTTTTTCATAGGCTTTTATAAGAACACTGAAAATGGGAGAAGGAGACATACCCAATTGCTGGAACAGGAGAGCCGCACTAGTGCCTGTGACAGGAAGACTATCATGCAAGGGAGTCTGGATCAGCTGTCTATCTCCTGCACCCAAGGAAAACAGCTTCTGCAGAATGGGCGGAAAACACACACACACACCACAAATGATTTCTTTTCAGATATTTTCTTAAGATAAAAAAATCCCTTTGAAGTTCAAATTTAAAGCAGATGATGACCATGTAAGATCCAATTAACAGATGTGAAGGGCAATAATGCAGCCCAAAACATTCAAGTTACTTTGTGTCCAAATGAATATGGTACAAGAAAATTCAGTAGTTGAAAGGTGAAAATTTAGTAATCATGAGATACACAAATCATTGATAATAATACTTCATGAGATACACAAATCATTGATAATAATACTTAACTAAAAAATAGTAAAATGTTAAAGCTAACATTTATATGACAGTTATATGTCAATAAAAGTGGAAAAACAAAAGAAATACAGTAATATGAACCATGCATGTAATTTAAAAATCTCTAGCAGCTACAATAAAAACGTTTTTAAAATTAAAAAATAAATAAAATAAAATCATGTCAACAAAATTCCCATCATAATAAAGGCTCATAAAACAACTCGGCTGCTTTAAAGTTTAGGTCCAATCATGACCAAACTCACATTTCATATTATGCCCTTGTAGCAGAAATAAGAGAATGAGGGAGGAGAGTGCAGGAGGAAAAAAACCTTAAGAGTAACCAAAAGGCGCTAGGAAAGACAGGAGACAGCTAAAAAGGCAAAGGGCACGGGAAAAAGATGCCATTTTTACTATGAGTAACATCTCTATCAGACTGAGGATAAAAAACTGTAATTTTTAGAGGGCTGTCCTTTTCCTCAATATTACATAAGAATAAGTAAAATAAGTGATCAGCTAATCAATTTTAGGACTTAAGGAAAGGAGCCTTTAAAAAAAAAAGTTCTCTAGAAATATTAAGTCATAGCAACTGAAGTTCTCATTTTTCTACTTCAGAGACGAATATAAAAATTTCAGGACATACAGAAGATGAAAAACATGCCACTTTGAGAAAGTTTTATTTCAGTAGAAGAGTTTAATGTCCTCATGGGCTCAATCTATGACAAAATCCTTGGGAAATTTTAAGGTATAGATTATATTTTCCAAAGAAGATCTGTGATTTTGGACAATGGTTAACATTATCATTACTAAAGGTAGCAAACTGAAATGAGAAAAATAAGCCCTCCTCTTTTGAAGCTTAAATGCAAGCTATTCTATTAAAGATTACACACAACATACAAAATGGTTTTAGGACCACATATAATTGCTTTTAACCAGGGAAATGAAGAAATGAATTAATCTATCCAGAAGTAGTTATAATGTTACAAAGAATTATATTAAAAGTTTTCTTAATGTTACCTCCTAATTTTTATCCCTGAAAAAAATTTTAAGTTAATAAAATGAGGCGTAATCACAGAGAGGAATAATAAGAAAGGTACAAAGAACACATCTGAAGTTCAACTTAAAAAAGTGTATTTCCAAGAAAGCCTAAGGTAGAGTTCAAGTTACACAGAATATGACTTCTAACTATGCTATGTGAAAGGTGAACCCTGTGTTAAAATTAACCCTATGACCTAAGAATGGAATCTTGAGTCTCTAGAAGGCAGACCATAGGGACAATGCTTAATTAAACTAAGATCCTTTTTAAAATGAAAATATTTAAAGAATTCTTTCTTTCCTTTTCTTCATAAATTAAATTTACTGGAGGAGAGGAGAAGAGAAGCAGGCCCTCTTCATCTCCCTTTTTATTCTATTTACCTGAGACCCTCCAGCCGCTGGGACAAGACACGCACACAGGTTTGCAATGAGACTTTCCAAGGAGACATTCAGAGTGTCCACATATACAGTATAGATCAAACCCAGGCAAGCCTGAAAAGAAAAGATGCATGTAGTTATTTCATGGAAAAAGCAAGCACTAAAAATAAATTGTTGTGACATCTGCTTCCAGGAAAATTTCTCTTTGAACCTAGTAGATTCTACAGTGACCATGGAATAAATTTTAAGCAGCAAATGTTATTAAGTTTATTAAATTTTCCTCTAGAACCAGAAGCTCTAAATGAGCTTTTGAGATGAGTTTATAAAAAGCAGAAATCCGTAATTCGTAAAACAGGTGTTTGTGCTTAGATAATCACTCTAGCAAATTTGTGGGGCTTAAAACTGTTTCTGTCTCAACTTATTTTGCAGAACTCCACATTTCAAGATAAAAACTTAGAAACTTTATCTTGTTTTGTGATTCTTATAAATTCAGAACATTATTCTACAGAAAAACTTAACTTACGTGAATTATTACAAAGAATAGCAAAATAGAGACAAGATATGATTAACACTTTAAGCGCAGAAGAAGGTAGGTGGTAAAATGGAAGATAAAATGTAATCATATGAATCTCTCAGTTTATTAAAACTTATAACTAAAAAATTAGCATCTGTTAGGAGTTAGCCACTGTCATTGAAATCTTGACACTAAGAATATACATAATCTCAACAATATGAAAAAGTTTTCCAGAAATTATGTATCAATTTCCCAAATCCTTGAGAAATTTTAAGGTATAGTTTATACCTTCCAAAGAAGATCTGTGACTCTGGACAATGGTCAACATTACTATTATTAAAGATTGCAACTGAAATAAGAAAAATAAGCCCTCTTCTTGCAAAGCTTAAATGTATTTATAACTAAAGTAAATTTTTTCCACATTTGCAAATTCTAACTATCTAAAAAAATAAAATATCTGGAAGTAAACAATATTTTAAAGCTATATGGATAGCAGTATGATCACAACTATTTGAAATCACAAATACTTATCCTATTTCCTTGAACCTGGACTCCTAAAAAGAAGATCAACAAAAATACACTAAGTTGTTATATTACTAATGCATTTTAAATTTGATACAGGTAATCAAATGATTTCTTTAGGATTCATAAATTTTGGAGTCAGTAAAGATGGGACCTATTTTAAAACAAACACTACATCCTTAGAAGTTTAAATAGTCATATTAACTTACTCAGGTACTTATTTTAACCAACATGAAATACATTTCTTCTGTTCACAGTAATTTTATTGATGAATTCCTAATCAATTTAATGATATTTTAGATACAAAGAATTTGTTACCGTGGTTCACTCAAAATAGATTTATACAATAATACAAATCAATAATGACAACTATGAGTTCTTTACCCTAAAAATTTCTGGATAATCTAATCTGGATACCAACACCAGGCTTTTGGGAGCAAACACTTCTGCAGGCTGAATTAAACCAGGCACTTCCACTTCACCTTCAATCTCATCTTTCTTTGTTCCCTAAAGAAAGAGACACTGCAATCAACAGACGAACAATTTCCTAGGTTTATAACTCACAAAATATAGACATACCACACACTTTCATGTACTTTACAAAATCCAAAATTAATTACAAAATATAATTTACAAAACTAAAAATAAACATACTTTGAGAGGAATCTGAGAAGCAAGTAGGCAAAGAAATTATGAAACAGGGCATACTTATTTCATTTTTGAAAATTCCTTAAGCTCCAGATATATACCACAATTTTATTTGAGCATTTGGTTTCTGTGTGAGGTACCAGTAATCAAAGGTAAGTAAGACACATTCATTAGTGACCCCTACAAATACAAATGACACTCACTTAATGGAAATTCAGTTTTCAAGGAAAGAAAAAATCTGTTTTAGAAGTAAGGCACTACTTTTCATTTTTGCTTTTTGGACTTCTCCCAATCTTTCAAACAAAAGTGATAATCATTTAGGATTATGTTGCAGAATACTCATTGCTCTTAAAAGTAAAGCCCAATCAGCTCTAAATTCTTTTTGCTCAGAAGCAACAATGTTGATTTTTTGAAAACAGAGGATATTTTTATACACAAAACTGAGTTTCAGAATGTACCTAGTGCCACTGAACTGTACACTTAAAAATGGTTGAAATGGTAAAGTTTATGTTATGCATATTTTAGCACAATAAAAATATCTAGAATTTTTTTAAAACCCTAAATGTTCAGTGATTAAATACTAGTTAATAAAATAAACTTTGAAAGATATTATTCTCATTAGTCAACAAATATTTCCTGTGCACCTATTGTTCCATAATACTATATGACGCACTATAAAAGTTCCAAGTGAAAAGAAAAAAAAAACAAGGTAGTATTCAGACTTATTTCTATATAATATTCTAAGATGCTAGGACATCTTCCCTAACTAGAATCCTCTTCTCTTTCTTTTCCATTCATCAAAGGTCCAGCTTAGGAATTATCTTCCTTCCTGAAGCCTTTCCTTTACTGATTTATCTCCTACTATTAATTCTTAGCACAGTTCATCAACATATCACACATTTGCTCATACTTATCTCTCCTGCCAAACCTCTCTCCCAAATGCCACAAAATGCCATATCCAACTGCCTGCTTGACCTCTCCACTTAGATGACTAATAGGTATCTCAAACATGTCCAAAATACAGCTCCAATCTTTCTTCCCAAACTCTACTCTTCCTGCAGTATTCCCTATCTCAGTTAATGGAAATTCTATCCTCCCATTTAGCAAATCAAAAATCCTGATTCCCCTCTCTTTCATAACCCGTATCCAAACTGTCAGCAGTCCTGATTTCTTACCACCTCCACTGCTACCACAGTACTGTGAGTCACTATCATCACTTGTCTGGGTTATTTTAACAGCTTCCTTTAGTCTCCTCTGTTCCTCTTTAGCCCCACTTCGCTTCCTTGCTGCTCCTCAAACATGCTGGGCATGCTCCCACATAAGGGTCTCAAGAACTTTGTTATTCCTTTGCCTGGAACAGATACAATAAATAATTCCCTCATCTCCCTTGGGTCTTCATTCAAGTAAACTTCTGCTCTGTTAAGCCTCTGTTGGCACCCTACTTGAAACTGCAATGCCCTAACACTCCCTATATCCCCTTCCTTAATAAAAATAAAATATATTTTATTTTTCTCCACGGCATGACAACATATTATGTATTTCACTTATCTTTGTTTTCTGGTTTGTTTATTTCCTCCACTAGAATGTGCTCCACAAAGACCAGGATTTCTGTTTTGTTCACTGGTAATTTCCCGGTTACTAAACCAAGAGCTGGCCACATAGTTGATACTTACTTAATATTTGTTCACTGCATTCATGCAGGAATGAATATTCTTAGAATAGTTTTCTGGGTATTTTACCAAGGGAAGCTTTTTCCCCCTACTTGTTCAGGCCAAGAACTGTATTTCTGTCTCCTTTGGAGCCCGTATAGTTTCTATACAGTGAAATATAACCAAGTATTAGATGTCTATGGAATGCACATATCCAAAGGGAAATATCTGTTTACTTTTTATTATGTGTGATAAGATCCATATGCTCTTGAAAGATTTTCATTTGTTACAAAGCAAAAGCTAAAATTAGGTTGGGTGGTTCCTGGAATTCTTAGAAATAATAAAAATGTGATGAATATGAATTTACCAAAGATTTCCACACTTAATGAATCATATTCTTTACGGATTACTAACAAATTTTGTCCTTTCAGGACAAAAGAATGACTGAAATTCCTGAAAGAGATAAAGCTATCCACAATTTTATGAGATTGTGATACATGCCCTAGAGTACCGTGAGAAGTCAGCTTGAGTAAGTGCATAACCATTTCATATAAATGACCATTAACCTGCATTAACCTAAACATAAAATAGAATGCCTTGGTCATTTCTTAAAGCTATCCTTTTATTAAACATTCACTAACTGGAATAATTATTAACAAGAAAGAAAAAAGGTCCAATATAATGTTAATCAATATTAAATAAAAACAATTCCATTTTTCTTTTTTTTTTAATTAAAAAAAATTTTTTTTCTTTTTTTCTTTATTTTTGGCTGCTTCGGGTCTTCATTGCTGAGTGAGGGCTTTCTCTAGTTGCCGCGAGCAGGGGCTACTCTTCATTGCAGTGTGCAGGCTTCTCATTGAGGTGGCTTCCCTTGTTGCAGAGCACGGGGTCTAGGTGCGCAGGCTCAGTAGTTGTGGCAGGCAGGCTCAGTAGTGGCTTGCAGGCTCTAGAGTGCAGGATCAGTAGTTGCGGCGCACGGGCTTAGTTGCTCCGTGGCATGTGGGATCTTCCCAGACCAGGGCTTCAACCTGTGTCCCCTGCACTGGCAGGCAGATTCTTATTGCACCACCAGGGAAGCCCAATTCCATTTTTCTTTACATCTCTTTTTAACTTTTTATTTTATATTGGAGTATAGCTAATTAACAATGGTGTGATAGCTTCAGGTGCACAGCAAAGGGACTCAGCCATAGTCTTTACATCACTTTTTATTATAGACTTTGACCTTTACTTTGTAAATGTGCTATAAATCATAAGATGCTGTTATTCTTAATTCCAATAGCTCTCCTGTAAGAATACAATGTCCCAAGTTTAGAGAAAGTTCATATTCCTTTTTTCAAACCAAAATGTACTGCTGTGATTAAAAAAAAAATTCTTGTTTATAATAAGGCTTATTCCAGGAGATAGTAATGACGTGGTTTTGGTTAAATTTTTCTATAAGTAATATATCATGTAAGGGAATAGGGCCTCTTCTTTATAGCTGCTAGAATACCTTTTGTGTAATAACTATGTAGTGATACTAACTTTGTTTTGCATTTTACAATGACAGATTTTCACATGTCGAAAAGATGTGAGAAACTTAACAATAAGCAGGAAATCAAAAACACAGGACACAAATGTAATAGATATTGTAATAATGATTGGAAATTTAACATTTTATAGTATAAAACATTTTCACATATTTTATCTCATTGAACAATATTTACAAGCCTTCTTCTAAGCTAAGATTATTCCTTGGTTTTAGTAGGTCCCATTAAAGATACAAATTTACCTTAAATACTGTTTACTGAACTGCCTCACACTGACTTGTAATGTGACCTTATCCCTTATACGTATCATAAGCACATGCCACAACTTGCCCATTTATTGATATTTTTTCTACCTATTGTTACTACGGACCACATCTGCTAGTGGGATTCCCAGCTTCTATGTAGTTTACATTCGATGTAGCTCTCATAGTCTTCATGCTTCAATAATATGGGATATATTAGTACCCACCATAGCAATCTTTCCTTAAAGTACTATTGCCTTTTAAATATATCCTAAGATCAAAATGCTAAAAATTATTAGAATACTGACTTTATGGAATGACTCCATATAGCAGATAGGCACAATCTTTAAGAAGCTTATCCTATCACTCAGGTCAAATACTTCAGTCTCATCTCTGTTGTACTCCTGATGCTTGATTCCTGTCTATTCTATCTTGAAAAGACTAGTTGCACCCAATATCATCTGTGCTAAGTTCATTTTCAACAACACTGTTTCATACTAACTCTCCCTACAAAATTTTGTTAAACACTCATTTTAAAAGGAGGATGAAAGGAATTATGCAAGTAAAAAACTTGCAGTTCTGCATTTCCTTTTTGAAAAGTAAGTAATTTATTACAGTGTACCATTATATAGAGTTGCCTCAGTTAAGCAATTTAAGGACTTTAAGATTTTCCAAAATTGGAAATAAGTTTTAAGTAGTTGCAAAATTCTGTAAGGTCTACAGTTCCCCCAGCAAACTTCTTCATTTCTTGCCAAATAATCCCTTAATCATGTTGACACGTCTATATGACAAAACCTAGTTTATCCTTGCATTGGTCTGGAAAATAATGACTACATGAAACATACAAATTTTAGGATAACAAGGCTTCAGACAAATCAGGCCACTAGTCTTCAGCTCAGAATCCAGTTTACCTCTAGCAAAGAGAATATCCTGATATTTCCCCCTTCAGCAGCTCCTGTGTGCTACAGTATTCCAAAGGTAGGACAAATTCATTTGTAGGGTTACTATACATTCACCCAGAAAGCTCCGTAATTTTAAGTGGTGCATAGTCCGTAATTTTAAAAAAAATATATACTCATAAGGCAGCATTTTCCAAAGTGTTTTCTGCTGGAAGCTAACAGATACTGCTTAGCCAAAAAGATCTAATCAAAACATTTTGGAAACAGTAAGTTAAAGCCAAGTTAAAAAGGTTTCTTTACTGCAGGATTTTTCAGACTTTGATATGCAAATATTATTTCTACAATGCCAAGCAAAGGAGATATAATATAAATTATTTCTCCAACTTACTGGACCACTGAAACCCTCTTTATTACAGAGCATCAAGAGGACCTAGTGCCCTACAGAACACATGCTGAGAAAGGCTGTCACAAGCTATTTTGGGACAGAAAATGTACAAAACTGAAATATGTATATATTCCTGTGTTCTATATCCTTAGGAGGCTAGGTTAATACAATGTTTATTTCATAAATATATTATTATACTTAACATCTGTTTCATTAATTCTCACATTTCATAAAGTAAAATAAGATTTGAAAAGATTAGAAAATGGACAAGACTGCTGGGAGCTAGGGTGCTTTACAGCTGCCCTAAGAAAATATTCAGCATGCCTGTGGCCCATTTGCACCAGATGAGTTAGGAACTTCTACTTTGGACCAGTGGTTCTCACACTTCAGTGTGCAACAAAATCACTGAGGGCTTGCTAAAATAGATTTTTGGGTCTCACCCGTAAAATTTCTGATTCAGGTCTGAGAATTTACATTTCTAAGAAATTCCCCAGTGATACTGATACTGCTGATCCAGGGACCGCACTTTAAGAACCACAGTTCTAGGCTAATTAATATGAGAATATAAAAGAAAACAATAACTGTAACATATATTCTACATGCCAGACACTGTACTAAGCATCATACCAGTGTTCATAATTCATTTATACAATCAAGAACTTATTAAATACTATTTTCTAGTAAAGGAAACCAGGACTCCCTGGAGAAATGACATTCTATATTTGGGCCAGAAAAATGTACAAAATAAGACTATTCATCTTAGTCAAAAAGTAAAGAATCTGTCAAAGACTAACAGAATCAAAATAAATAAAAATCGCAGCTGAATGAAACTCAACAAATACACAAAAATCCATGAGTTCATATGATAATTTTTTAATTGGTCACTACTGAAGATTGCTAGGGTACCAATCTACTATTTTGAAAATTTTTAAAAATAAGGAGAAACAACTGTCTTCTCTATCAAACTGTGGTCAATGAAAGTTCTTTTTAATAGTTGAATTTCAGTCAATAAATGCAGCAGGAATAATAGTATGAGGAAATTATCTTTTGTAATTCCTACTGAAATAATGTATTTAGGCAATGATCATCAATAGATCCCAAACGATTAAGTCAAAGGCTGGCACTACCCCAAACCCACAAATCAATCATAAATTACTAAAAGGAGAACAACGAGAAAATAAGTTCATCTTGATGTAACACAATAGGAAGTACAGTGCAATTTTTGCTTTAAAAATTGAACGTGAATCCAATTAAGCCTCTAGATCTAAATATTACTTTATGGAAACTATAGAGAGTAGAGGTACAAGTTAAAAAATAACATGGAGAATTAATCAGCCAAATCCAGAATATAGAGCATTCCATAGGACAAATGACCCAGTTCTTCTACCACCCCCAGAAGAGGGACTGTTACAGAAAGAAGTTAAGAAATATCAACCAAATACAATGTGTGGAACTTGTTTGAATAAACCAAGACATTTTTGAGACAATTTTTTTAATTTAAAAATATGTAAGTTGGATATTAGATAATATTAAGGGGTTATTCAAAATTGTAATTAATTTTGTTAAAAATTATAATGGCAGATTGGTAATCTAAAGAAGATTTTACCAGTTAGAGATACATACTAAAATATTTGCAGGTGAAATATGGTATCTGGGGTTTGCTTTTAAATGTCTCTCCCTAAAAAAAAAAAAAAAAAAAATCAAGGATTTACATTTTAAAAGATTGACAAAATGCTGATAATTTTTAAAGCTGGGTCAAGTGTAATGGGATTTATTATACTACTCACTTAAATTTTCTATTTGTTTCAGAATATCCATAATAAAAAAATGAAAATAAAACCTTCATTGTGCACCTACTATATGTCAATGTTATTCCGAAGTACATTCATTCATTTCACCCCTTTTCTTTGATCACATTTCGTTTGCTAACATACCAAAATGTCTTTAGTCTGAACTGCATCATTATTGGTTCATAAACACGTTTACAAACACATTAAAAGACTCCAAAGTGATACAACTAAATAAAAAATTTAGACAGGTCTATCATTTTTTAAGGTAAGTCATATAAAGCAACGTCACATCTATCATATTTTACTGATTACTTAAAAAATTTTATAATCACATTGCCTAGTTGGATAATTCCGGGAATATGTTATCAAAAGTTTAATGCTTGTGATTTTTGACAGTGTTACTGTATCTTAGAGAGATAAGAGCCAACATTTTTAAAGTTGCACAATTATACTTTGGATAGTTTGTATCCCTAAGTTCCTCTTCTTTAGGCTTCCAAATAATGTGCCATAGTATATTTGGTATGAAGTAATTCACACAAAATGAGAATTAAAAGATCTATTTTTCAATTGATGATATGATCCAAAAATAAAAGAAAAACACATTTTTAAAAAATATTTTTAGGGCTTCCCTGGTGGCGCAGTGGTTGAGAGTCCGCCGGCCGATGCAGGGGACACGGGTTCGTGCCCCGGTCTGGGAGGATCCCACATGCCGCGGAGCGGCTGGGCCCGTGAGCCACGGCCGCTGAGCCTGCGCGTCCGGACCCTGTGCTCGGCAACGGGAGAGGCCACAACAGTGAGAGGTCCGCGTACCGCAAAAAAAAAAAAAAAAAAAAAAAAAAATTAATTAATTTATGTCTGTGTTGGGTCTTCGTTTCTGTGCGAGGGCTTTCTCTGGTTGTGGCGAGCGGGGGCCACTCTTCATTGTGGCGCGCGGGCCTCTCACTATCGCGGCCTCTCTTGTTGCGGAGCACAGGCTCCAGACGCGCAGGCTCAGTAGCTGTGGCTCACGGGCCCAGTTGCTCCGCGGCATGGAAAAACACATTTTTTTTAAAGTACATAATTAACTGTTCACATCGAAAATGGGAACAACATTAATGATGACCTAGAAAGGAACATCATCTGGGCTTTAATATTATCTTTTTCAAATATTACCTCATTATTTTTTACCAATTTTTGGACCAATTCCAGAAGATATTATCTCTCTGTTCTTCATACAGAAAAGCTGTTACATAATTCTGGCTAGCATCTACTACCTAAGCGAACTTATATAGGAGCCAGAACTCTTATAACTTATTTACATTTTCAGAATCTTAAAAAACTCATATGAAGCAGACACTAACTTTCTGTAAGGTGACTGTAAATACTAAATAAATTACAATGTTTTGGTCCAGTTAAAATGGCAAATAGGAAAATATCTGAGCTAAAAAGAAAAATAATTTTGAAACATTGATTCCAAATATACAAGAACTCTAATCTTGTTTTTTGTTTTTGTTTTGTTTTGTTTTGTTTTTTTGCGGTACGCGGGCCTCTCACTGTTGTGGCCTCTCCCGTTGTGGAGCACAGGCTCCGGACACGCAGGCTCAGCGGCCATGGCTCACGGGCCTAGCCGCTCCGTGGCATGTGGGATCTTCCGGACCGGGGCACAAACCCGTGTCCCCTGCATTGGCAGGCGGACTCTCAACCACTGCACCACCAGGGAAGCCCCTAATCTTGGTTTTTAATATTATTCCATACTCAAATGAGCCAGGGCTCCTTGGAGAATTGGCTGATTTCAAGGCTGAGGAAGAGAAGGAAAAAGATGATCCTGGATCAGCTTGTTATGCAAGAAAGTTTAAAAATGCTAAAAAAAAAACCCTGATGGGGCTTGTCAAGAGAACACAGGAACCACTCTGAAGGGTTGCCCACTGGTCAAATCTTGGACAATCTGTGCATTAAAACAGTAAAAACCATTAATTATATACTACTGAAGAAAAAGAAACTGGAATACATGAATCTATAACTCACATAGATAGACAAGACAGAAAACGTAAAATGTCAACTGCTGACTGGTAAAGGTACAGGTAGAGAGTGTGCATAGTTGGAAAATAATCATTTTGCAACCATCATAATAAAAATTGGCACAGGCAAGAATCATCACCAAATGCTGAATCTGGCAGGGGGGATAATTAATGAGTAGTAGAGTATTTGCATAGTCTTAAAGTATCTTATCAGTCATGGCTTATTAGTTGCAAGCAAAGAAAAAAAAATAGCAACTATACAATGGAGATAATCTGACAATCACCAGACTAGGTACTCAAAAAGAACAGCATCAGTAAGGCAGGTGGGTAGCAGACAGACATTGTGTACTTCCAGATGTGTGCCCTTAGTAGGACATACACTTAGTATTCCAAATGTTGGTAGTAATCCAATTACTGATGTATAACCTGAATCTAAAGTGAGAGACATCAGAAAAACAAAAAATATTAAGCATTCTATTTAAAAGGGGCATTGGGACCTGCATTATTTGAAAATGTCAAAGGCTGAGCAACTATTCCAGATGAAGACAGACAAAAGATAATTAAATGCAATACAGAATTTTAAATTACATCCTGTACTGGAAGACCAAAAGGGGGGGCGGAGCATAAAGAGCATTAGGTCAAATGACAAAATTGAATGGATGGTAGATGAGATAAAGGTATAATATTGATATTGATTTTCTGATATTGATAACCATACTATGTTTACATAAGAAAATACTTATTCCTATGAAACATACACTGAAGACTTTAGGGCAAAGGGAAATGATGCACACAAATTTGTCTCAAATTGTTCTGAAAAAACTTTCTGTGTGTGTGTGTGTGTGTGTGTGTGTGTGTGTGTAAGGAGAAAGAGGGAGTAAGGGAAGGAGAGGGGTCTATTAAAGAGAATTAATATCTATGATAATAAAGAAATGGGACAAAATATTTTAAATGGGCAAACATAGGTAAAGGGTATATAGATGTTTGCAATATTCTTGTAACTTTTCTGTAAGTTTGAAATTATTTCCAAATGAAAAGTTTGAAAAATATCCAAGAATTCCTAGAACCGCTCCAAAAATGCCTGCTATAATGTCATCCTGTATTGATTTCTGTTAAGTTTAATTGGGCTTCCTAGAATCTCTTTACACCTGCTAAACTGTCTTTTTTTAATCAGGTTTATAGAGGTATAATTGACAACATTTTAAGATATTTAGAGTGGTGATATGACATATGGATACACTGTTAAAGGTATCCTCCATCCAGTTATTTAATATATCCATCACCTTAGATACTTTTTTTGTGTGTGGGGGGGAGATGAAAACATTTAAGATCTACACTCTTAGTAAATTTCAATCATACAATACAGTGCTATCAACTGTAGTCATCATGTTTTACTAGAGATCCTCAGACCTTACTAATCTTATGGCTGAAACTCTGTATTCTTTTACCAACCTCTCCCTATTTCTTGAAAGCTTCAGCCCCTGGTGACCACCATTCCACTCTCTATTTCTCTTGAGTTTAACCTTTTTTGTTGTTAAGATTCTACATATAAATGATACCATACAGTATTTGTCACCCTCTGCCTTATTTCACTTAGCATAACCATCCATGTTGTTATAAACAGTAGGATTTCCTTCTTTCTTATGACTGAATGTTCCATTGTGTGTATGAAATATATATCTGTTGTGCATATGTATTATGCATGTATATAAAACATCCTTATCCATTCAACTATTGATGGACACTTAACTTGTTGCCATATCTTGGCTATTGTGAATAATGCTGCAATGAACATGGAAGTGCAAATAACTCTTCGATACCCTGTTTTCATTTCCTTTGGATACATACCCAGAAGTGGGATTACTGGATAAGGCAGTTCTATTTTTAATTTTTTTAAGAACCTCCATACCATTTTCCATAGTGGTTGCACCAATTCACATTTCCACCAACAGTTCACAAGGGTTCCCTTCTACCTACAGCCTTGACTACACTTGTTACCTCTTATCTTTTTGAAAACTGCCATTCTAACAGGTATGAGGTGATATCTCATTACGGTGCTGATTTCCATTTCCCTGATGATTAGTGATGTTGAGCATCTTTTTATGTACCTGTTGTATGACTTCTTCGGGAAAATGTCTATTCAAGTCCTTTCCCATTTAAAAATTGGATGGTTTGGTTTTTTGCTATTGAGTTGCATGAGTTCTTTATATATTTTGGATATTAACCTCTTAACAGATATGTGGTTTGCAAATATTTTCTCCCATTCAGCAGGTTGCTTTTTGATTTTGTTGATAGTTTCCTTTGCTGTGCAGAAGGCTTTTAGTTTCATGCAGTCCCACTTATTTTTGCCGAAAGTCATTGGCAAGACCTTTGTTAAGGAGCTCACCCCTTAAGTTTTCTTTTAGAACTTACTCAGTTTCAGGCCTTACATTCAAATCTTTAATCCATTTTGAATTTATTGTTGTGTATGGCATAAGATAGGGATCCTGGTTTTTTGTTTGTTTGTTTTTGCATATAGCTGTCCAATTTTCCAAACACCATTTATCAAATTGACTATCTTTTTGCCACTGTATATCCTTGGCTCCTTCGTTGCAAATTAACTGACTATATACACATGGGTTTATTTCTGGGCTCTGTATTCTGTTTTATTGATCTACATGTCTGTTGTTATGCCAATACCATACGGTTTGATTAATAAAATTTTGTAATACACTTTGATATTAGGAAGTGTGACTCCACCTTTAACCTCCTTTCTCAAGAATACTTTGGCTATTCAGAGTATTTTGTGGTTCCATATGAATTTTAGGATTCTTTATTTCTGTGAAATATGCCACTGAACTTTCGATAGGGACTGCACCATATCTGTAAATTTCTTAGAGCTGTATGGACATTTCAACATTATTATGTCTTCCAATCCATTAGCATGGGGTATCTTTCCATTTATATGTGTCTTCTTCAATTTATTTCATTAATGTCTTACAGTTTTCAGGATACAGATCTTTTACCTCCTTGGTAAAGTTATACCCAGGTATTTATTCTTTTTCATGCAATTATAAATAGGACTATATTCTTAATTTCTCTTCCTGATGATTTGTTGTTAGTGTATAGGAACTCAATTGATTTTTGTTTATCAATTTTGTATCCTGCGACTTTACAGAATTCCTTTGTTAGTGCTAACAGTTTTTTTGTAGTCTTTAGGATTTTTTATATGTAATATCATGTCATCAACAAACAGAGACAGTTTTATTTCTTCCTTTCTGATTTGAATGGCTTATATTTCTTTTTCTTGACAAATTCTTTTAGCCAAGACATCCAATACTATGTTGAATAACAGTAGCAAGAATGGGCATTCTTGACTAGTACTGGATCTTAGAGGAAAAACTTTCAGCTTTTCACCACTGAGTATGATGTTAGCTGTGGACTTGTCATAAAGGGCTTTTATGATGCTTAAGTATGTTCACTCTATACGCAGTTTGTTGAGAGTTTTATCATGAATGGATGTTGAATTCTGACAGATTTCTTTGCATCAATTAAGAAGATCATATGAATTTCATCCTTTTATTTTGTTAATGTGGTGGATCACATTCATTGATCTGCATATGTTGAACCCTGCATCCAGGAATAAATCCCACTTGATCATGGTGTATGATCCTCTTAATGTATTGCTGAATTTGGTTTGCCTTTATTTTGTTGAGAATTTTTGCCTATGTTCATCAGGGCCTGTAGTTTCCTTTTCTTGTAGTGCCCATGTCTGTCTTTGGTATCAGTGTAATGCTGGCCTTGTAAAATGAGTTTGAAGGTGTTTCCTCCTCTTCTCTTTTTTTGGTGGGGGAAGAATTTGAGAAGGATTGTTATTAATTCTTCTTTAAATGTGTAGCAGAATTGACAAGTAAAGCCATCTGGTCCTCGATTTTTCCTTGGTAGGATGTTTTTGATTACCAATTTAATATCTTTACTACTATTGTTCTGTTCATATTTTATATTTCTTCATAATTCAGACTTGGTAGGTTGTATGTTAGTAGGAATTTATTCATTTCTTCTAGGTTGTCCAATTTGTTGGTGTGTGTTTTTTCATAGTAGTCTTATGAGTCTTTGTATTTTTGTGGTATCAAATCTAACATTTCCTCTTTCATTTCTAATTTTATTTGAGTCCTTTCCCTTTTTATCCTGCTGAGTATAGCTAAGGGTTTGTCGATTTACCTTTCCAAAAAAAAAACAACTCTTTGTTTCACTGGTTTTTTTCTACTGTCTTTTTACTCTGTTTCATTTATTTCCACTCTGATATTTGTTATTTCCTTCATTCTATTAATTTTGGGCTTAGTTTGTTCTTCTTCTAGCTCCTTCAGGTATAAACTTAAGTTGCTTATTTGAGATTTTACTCTTTTCTTAATGTAGGTGTTAACTGCTATAAATTTCCCCCTTATATCTGCTTTTGCTTTAGCCAATAAATTCTGGTATGCTGTATTTGCATTTTCATTTGTCTTAAGGTATTTTTTTTATTCCTTTAAGTTTATTCTTTGACCCATTCAATAGAATGTTGTTTAACCTCCACATATTTGTAAATTTTCCAGTTCTCTTCTTGTAATTGATTTCTAGTACTATACTTTTGTGGCTGGAAAAGAAGCTTGATATGATTTCAATCTTCTTAAATTTATTGACTTGTTTTGTGGCCTAACACATTACCTATCCTGAAGAATGTCCCACATGTGCTTGAGAAGTATGTTTATTCAGCTGCTGTTGCATGGAAGATTCTATATACGTCTGTTAGGTCCACCTGGTCTCACATACTGTTTAAATCCAGTTTTCTGTATTGATTTTCTGTCCGGATGATCTATCCATTGTTAAATGTGGGGTCCTTAAGTCTTCTACTATTATTGTATTGCTATCAATTTTTACCTTCAGATTTGCTTTATATGTTTAGGTGCTCTGATAATAGATGCATAAATATTTACAAGTGTTATACTCTCTTGATGAGTTGACTACTTTATCATTATACAATGACTATCCTTGTCTCTTATTACAGTTTTTAGTTTAAAGTCATTTTGTCTTATATTAAGTATAGCTACCCTAGCTTTCTTTTGATTTCCATTTGCGTGAAGTATCTTTTTCTACCCTTCATTTTCAGTCAATGTGTGTCCTTAAAGCTGAAGTGAGTTTTGTTCTAGGTCTTTTTGTTTTTTTTAATCTATTCAGACACTCTACATCTTTGGATTGGAAAATTTAGTCATTTTACATTTAAATTAATTATGTATTTACTACTGTCAATTTGTTGTTTCCTTGCTGTTTCAAATTCTTTATCTTTATTTTAGTATATATTTACCATTACAAGTGAGATTTATACTTTCATATGTTTTCCTGTTACTAATTAGCACCTTTTCATTTCAGCTTAAAGAAGTCCCTTTAACATTTCCTGTAAAGCCAGTCTAGTGGTGATTAGCTTCTTTAGCTTTTGCTTGTCTGCAAAACTCTTTCTTCTCTTCTTCGACTCTGAAGGACAACTTGCCAGGTGGAATATTCTTTTTTTTTATGGTACGCGGGCCTCTCACTGTTGTGGCCTCTCCCGTTGCGGAGCACAGGCTCCGGATGCACAGGCTCAGTGGCCATGGCTCACGGGCCCAGCTGCTCCGCACCATGTGGGATCTTCCCAGACCAGGGTACGAACCCGTGTCCCCTGCATCGGCAGGCGGACTCTCAACCACTGCGCCACCAGGGAAGCCCCAGGTGGAATATTCTTAATGGACACTTTTTTTTCTCTCAGCACTCTGAATAAATCTCGCCACTCTTCTCTGGCCTGCAAAACTTCTGCTGAAAATTCTGATCATCGTCTTATCAGGGTTCCCTTTTAAGAACCAGTTATTTTTCTCTTGCTGTTTTAAGATTCTCTCTTTGTCTTTAACTTTTGACACTTTAATTATAATGTGTCTTGGTGTTGGTCTCTTTGGGATCATCTTATTTGGAACTCTCTGGGCTTCCTGGATCTGAATATCTGTTTCTTTCCCCAGGTTAGGAAAGTTTTCAGCCATTATTTCTTCTTGTAAGTTTTCTGCCCCTTTCTCTTTCTCTTCTCCTCCTGGGACCCCTACCATGCGAATGCTGGTTTGCTTGATGTTATCTCATAAGTCCCTTAAGCTATCTTTATTCTTTTCCATTTTTTTCATTTTTCTGTTTTAATTAGATGATTTCCACTGTCCTGTCCTCATGTAAACTGATCCTCTCTCCTGTGTCATGTAGCGTGCTATTGAACCCCTCTATTGCATTCTTCAGTTCACTTATTATACTCTTCAGCTCTGTGACTTCTATTTGGTACTTTCTTACACTTTCTATTTCTTTGTTGAAATTCTTACTTTGCTCATCCATTCTTCTCCTGAGCTCAGCATCTTTATGACCATTATTTTAAACTCTTTATCAGGTAAATCACTTATCTCCACTTCATTAAGGTCTTTCTCTGAGGTTTTACCTTGTTCTTTCATTTAGAACATATTCCTATTTCTTCATTTTCCTTGACTCTCTGTGTTGGTTTCTATGCATTATTTAAAACATCTACCTCTCCTAGTCCTGAAGGAGTGGCCTCTTGTAGGAGATGAACCTTATTATTCAAACCTGCCCTAGCTCTTGGTTGTCTCTCAAATCTTTATGATGGTCCAAGCAGCCTACTTTATTCTTAGTGCTCACCATAGTTGAGGGTATACCAATACCTGATAGTGTTCCAAAGGGAAGGATCATAGTCAGCACCTAGATTCAGGTGGATTGGAAGCCAGACCTTCAGGTAGCAGCTTTTAATGTATGCAAATATGTATCTTTCAGTGGAGACTGGGAGATGGGTGTTACTGTCTGCTCCCTCTGTGCTGAGCCTTGGGGGATAGCCAGTTAAGAACTTCGTTTGCTACAATCCTGTGGGACCTGGGAGCTCAAGTCCTGTTGGCCACAGAGTCAAAGGTTTAAAAGGGTGTGTCCCTTGGGAAGCAGCTGCAAAATCTGGGGCGCCAGACATGTGCACAAGCTCTTTCCAAGAAGAAACCAGTGAGCGGGAGCAGGCTAGAGAGGGAACAGAGATGGCACCTGCCAGATCCCTGGTCTCCAAAGAGAATCAAAATTAGCTCCTAGATGTGTGCTAAGTTAGAAACCTGACCCTCAGGCAGTAGCTTTTAAAGTATGCAAACACGTGGCTTCCCTGGTGGCGCAGTGGTTGAGAGTCCGCCTGCCGATGCAGGGGACACGGGTTCGTGCCCCGATCCGGGAAGATCCCACATGCCGCGGAGCGGCTGGCCCTGTGAGCCATGGCTGCTGAGCCTGCGCGTCCGGAGCCTGTGCTCCGCAACGGGAGAGGCCACAACAGTGAGAGGCCCGCGTACCGTAAAAAAAAAAAAAAAAAAGTAGGCAAACAGGATTTTTTCAGGCAGACTGAGAGATGGGTGTTTCTCCCTGCTTCCTCCGTGCTGAGCCACAGCAAATCCTTGAAAACCCATTAAGAACTCTTTGCTTGTTATAGTCCGGTGGGTCTCATGAATAAAAGCCCCATTGTTTTTCAGAGCTAGGTGTTTTTGGGTCCTTACCTCAAGTGGAAGTCTAAAAAGATGGGGGCTAGATGCAGGGTCCAAACCCTTCGCACCTCAGGGGAGGAGCTGGAAGTTGTAAGTTGCTTCTCAATTGCACGTCTCTCTGCCAGGGGACATTTATGGTGAGACTGCATCTCAGCCTTTTCTACTCACTTCAGTGTGGGTATGTTCTCGTTTGCCTGCTATATAGGAATTGCTCAGCTAGTTTCTGGATTTCTTTCAGGAGAAATTTCTCCATGTGTAGCTGTGGATTCAGTGTGTCCATAGGAGTGAGTTCAGAAGCTTCCTATGTCACCATCTTGGACTGGAACCCCCTACATTGTCTTAATGTATTACTTTTCTGTGAGTTTATTTGGGGGGTAAGGGGTTGGTAATGATGGAGAGAAGAAAAAGAACCCAAATAATCACAGTTTCATTAGATAATTCTAGGGTGTTGTAAAGAGGTACCCTCAAGAATATGGAAATAAAAGAAAATACTGCCTTCTCAGCACTGACTTATGTTCAAAAGATCAACAGAGAAATGAAAGGTCACCTGAAAAAGATAGCAAGGCTCTCAACAAGAGAACATTCTTATTTAGACTGAATTGACCAAAATGGGAATTCGATTGGCTATTTGTTGGCAACATCCACCCGAACACTAATCAGGACAGAAATGACTAGAATCATAGACATCTAAGTTCTCTGTCTGAATTGACAACATAAGCCCTAATTTCAAAAACAGTTGGCCCCGAACAATGCAGGGTTTAGGGGCGCCGACCCCACTGTGCAGTCGAAAATCCACATATTAACTTTACGGTTGGCCCTCTGCATCCACGTATTCAACCAACTATGGATCATGCAGTACTGTAGTATATAGTTACTGAAAAAGATCTGTGTATAAGTGGACCCGTGCAGTTCAAGCCCATGTTGTTCAAGGGTCAACTGTATAAACAATGGGCTGTGTTAATCTGGCAGGTGTTAAATATTTGACATCAAATATTCCTTAGTTTGATTCCACAATCAAAATGCTTCTGATTTTGATACGGCTTCCCACAAAGATCTGACAACAAGGAGAAAATGTGCTGATAATATAGATAATGTATATTTTGTTCTATATAACCTTTTAACTTATCACTGTAAATTAAAAAGCTAGCATGCTGGTTTTAATACATCAGTCTAATGAACTTGGATAATGTGAGTCTGTACCATGAGAGGTGGTTTGTCTCCTCTTGTACTGAAAAATGAAATTTCTGCATCCAGAAAATTCAGATCTTGGCATTTAATTAAAATAACAAAAATAACAAATGCTCCTTTGTGAGGTCATTTCAGAAAGCAAGCCAATCCTTTTCCCTGGTGGTGATACTCATTCATCTGTATGTAGCAGAAAGCATAGCAGATGATAATGCAATTGGCTCACTCAACATCCTGCAAACTGTTTTATAGTTTCCTTCTCATACTATAGGGCCTTGAAAGCAAAACAAACAAACAAATAACAACAACAACAAAGTTTTTCTGATTCCTTTGGGGGGGGATCTGCATGCAATCTGACACAAGGAAACAACCCATATGACACTTAAAGCAGAAGTCACCAATGTGTGACAGTGGCTACACATGGGAGAACGGATTTTTTTAGTGTGATTATTGTGAAGGCTGTATTGTCTGGTACCCAACATCATAGTAATAAAAGGTTGAAAAAGCATGAACAGCCCCAAGCTAGGCAGTTCCTAGTAAACAGAACTGGTTCCCTGCTCACCCCTTACCCATGAAATTACATAAACTACCCAATACTTTCTCATAAATCCTTTTCTGAATAAATTAGAGACAGTAGATCCAGTTGTTTGAAACTGAGAGAACCCCAGCTAATTCTCTGAAAGACCCAGTATTTTCAATTTCTATAGTTCTAGCCTATTAATGTCAGTCCCATCATTTTGATACTACCACCACTAATAATAATGAGTTAACAGTTACTTCAGCACTTAAAAAATAATATCAAGCATTGTGATAAGTGATTTATAAACATTCTGATTAAATGCTCTATATTCTGTGAAAGAAACCTCAGGAGAAAGACTGAAAGGGAAAAACCACAGGTTCATCACGAGAGGACACAAATCTTCTTAATAAACCAATTTGCAGAGATGCGATTCTTAGAAGTATGCAGATTATGAACAATATTTTAAAGAAGAACAATTAAACCTGGACAATAACTTTACCTTCTTGCTCTCTTCTTCAACAATATAGTACCTCAGTCATTTTAAAGTAGCTCATAGAACTCAAACTTGCTATTCTAACAAAAACAAATATGGCATAATAAAAAGATTCCTAAATGGTGTCTCTTTGGCTATAATTTGGCTAGAAAAGTTGCTGTACCTGAAGATTGATCTCTGCCTCATAAAAGGTTAGGCACGAGCAGTAATGTCGATCTGAGTCAATATCTGTCAGGACCACCACAAAAAACGTTGGCTGCTTCCTCTCTCTGGACAGCTGCCACCCTCCAGGCTGACAAAACTAAAGGAGATAGAAAAAAAAAAAATTGTCACATCTTAAAAGTATAAGGTAAATTTATTAGTTATAAATCCCTGAGAAATGTCTCCCCATTTAAAAAAATTCCAGATGTGATATGTTACTTCAGCCAATATTTTTCAAAAATCACTTGCAGATTCATGATGTAGAATACTTTCACTAATATGCATATGCATTTTATGAAGACAGCCTAGATTTTCCACAGACGCCACTCATTCTGAGACCGGGGTTGGCACATGTAGGAACAGAGCACTAAGATGAAAACTTTTCACCATTAGAACAAATCATGAAATAAGTTGAAGATAAAGTGCTCAGTACCTACCATGGACAGAAAACAGAATTATTTTAAAATATCGTCATTAATCTAAGACTCTTCAATTCAGTACAATGAAAAAGACATCTTGTTCATCAAGACAGACCACATTCTGGGCTATAAAATACACTTTAATGTATTTAGAAGAACAGAAATCATATAATGCATGTCCCAGACCACAATAAAATTAAACTAAAAATCAATTACAGAAAGATAGCTGGAAAATCCCCAAATACTCAGAGATTAAACAACACACTTCTAAGTAATACATGGATCAAAGACAAAAATCTCAAAAGAAATTTTCAAATATTTTTAATTAAATGAAAATGAAAATACAGCTTAACATTTGTAGGATTCAGCAAAAGCAGTGCTTAGAGGGAATTTTATAGCGCTGAATTCACAGAGAAGAAGAAAAATCTAAAATCAGTCATCTAAGTTCTATCTTAGGAAACTAGAAACAAGAAGAGCAAATTAAATCCAAAGTAAACAGAAGGAAAGAAATAATAAAGTTAGAGCAGAAATCAGTGAAATCTATTACAGGAAATCAATAGAGAAAAGCAACAAAATCTAAAGCTAGTTCTGAAAAAAACATTAAAATCAACAAGTCTCTAGCCAGACAAAATAAAAATAAAAAAGAAGATACAAATTACTAATATCAGAAATGAAAGACAGGACATCACTATAGATCCTGTGGACATTAAAAAGATAATAAAGGAATACTATGCATAACTCTGTGCCCACAAATTGGATAATCTAGATGAAATGAACCAATTTCTTGAAAGATATAATCTGATAAGACACACAAGAAGTAGACAATCTGAATAGGCCTATATCTATTAAAGAAAATGAATCAATAATTAATAATCTTCCAAAATAGAAAGTATCATGCCACAATGGGTGCATGGTGAATTCTACCAAACACTGAAGGATGAAACTAAAACATTCTCTACAATCTCTTCCAGAAGACTGAAGCCAAAGAAATACTTCCTGACTTATTCCATAAAGCCAGCATTACCCCAATGCCAAAACCAGAAAAAGAAATTACAGTAAAACTATACATCAATATCTCTCATGAATGCAGATGCAAAAATCCTCAACAAAATATCTGCAAATTGAATGTAGCAATGTATGAAAAGAATTACAAACCATGACCAAATAAGATTCATTTTGGGTATGCAGGGCTGGTTCAACATTGAAAGTCAATTAATCACATCAAGAAGCTAAACAAGAAAAAGTACATGATCATATCAATAGATACAGAAAAGGCATTTGAGAAAATCTAACACCCATTCATGATAAAAACTCTCAGCAAACTAAGCATAGAGGGGAAGTTCCTTGACATGACAGAGAACATTCACCAAAAACCTACAGATAACATCATACTTAATCATAAGAAACTAGAAGCTTTCTAGCTACGATTAGGAACAAGGCAAGGATGTCACCTATTACCACACCTTTTCTAAATTGCACTGAAAGTCCTAGTTAATTCAATTAGCCAAAACAAGGAAATAAAAGGTTTACAGATTAGGAAGGAAGATGTGTAACTGTCTTTGTTCCCAAATGACATGACTGTCTATGTAGAAAACCTGAAAGTAATAAACAATTCCAGCAAGTTTCCAGGATACAAAGTTAATATACAAAAGCCAACTGCTTTCCTATATACACCAACAATCAACTGTTACTTGAAATTAAAAACACAATACCATCTTCATACATTAGCACCCCCAAAAATGAAATACTTAGGTATAAATCTAATAAATTATGTACAAGATCTATATAAGAAAAATCACAAAACTCTGATGAGAAATCAAAGAACTAAGTAGAGAGAAAGAGAGAGCAATTCCAATGTTCATCAATAGGAAGACTCAATATTGTCAAGTTTCAATTCTTCCCAGTGTGATCTACAGATTCAATGCAATCCCAAACAAAATTCCAGCAAGTTATTTTATGGATGTTGATAAACTAATGTTAAAGTTTATATGGAGAGGTGAAAGACCCCGAACAGCCAACTCAATATTGAAGGAAAACAGAGTTGTAAGAATGACACTATCTGACTTCAAGACTTATTATAAAGCTACAGTAATCAAGACAGTGTGGTACCGGTCAACGAAAAGACAAATAGATCAATTAAGCAGAATGGTAAGCCCAGAAACAGACCACACAAGTATAATCAACTGAACTTTGACAACAGAGCAAAAGCAATACAATGGAGAAAAAATAGTCTTTTCAACAAATGGTACTAGACCAACTAGATATTCATATACAAGAAAATGAATCTAGACACAGACCTTACACTCTTCACAAACATTAACTCAAAGTGGACCATACACCTGAATGTAAACACAAAACTATAAAACTTCTAGAAGATGACAAAGGAGAAAACCTAGGTGATCTTTGTTTTGGCAATGACTTTTTCGATACAACACCAAAATCATGAACCAGGAAAGGAATAATTGATAAGCTAGACTTCATTAAAATTTAAAACTTCTGCTCTGTGAAAGACACTGTCAAGAAAATGAGAAGACAAGCTAAGGACTGGGAGAAAATATCTGCAAAACACATATCTGATAATGTACTGTCATCTAAAACATACAAAGAGTTTTTAAAACTCAACAATAAGAAAGTGAACAACCCAATTAAAAAGGGGGCAAAAGATCTCAATAGATACCTCTCCAAAAAAGATATAAAGGTGGCAAATAAGCAAATGAAAAGATGTTCAATATCATATTTCATAAAGGAAGCAAATTAAAACAACAAGATACCATTACATATCTATTAGAATGGCCAAAATACAAAACAATGACAATGCCAAATGCTGGCAAGAATGTAGAGCAACAGGAATTCTTATTTATCACTGGTAGGAATGCAAAATGGTACAGCCACTTTGGAACACAGTGCACCAGTTTCTTACAAAAGTAAACATACTCTTACCATACAATTCAGCTATTTACCCGAAGGAGTTGAAAACATATGTTCACACAAAAACCTGCACATGGATGTTTATAGCAGCTTTATTCATAATTGCCAAAACTTGGAAGTAACCAAGATGTCCTTCAGTAGGTGAAGGCACATCCAGGTGACAGAATACTTTATTGTGCTAAAAAGAAATGAGCTATCAAGCCATGAAAAAACATGGACGAAACGTAAATGCACATTACTAAGTGAAACACACCAGTCTGAAATGGCTACATGTGGTATAATTCCAACTACTTAACATTCTGGAAAATGCACAGCTATGGAGAGCAAAAAGATTAGTAGTTGCCTGGGGTTGGGGAGACATAAATAGGCAGAACTTAGAGGCTTTTTAGAGCAGTGAAACTATTCTGTATAATACCGTAACTGTGGATACATTTTATTATGCATTTTTCAAAACCTTTAGAATGTACACTAAGAGTGAAACCTAAGGTGAATTACAGACTTTGGTTGATAATGATGTGACCAATGTAAGTTCATTCATTGACTGTAACAAATGTACCACTGTGGTGGGGCATACTGATATTGTGGAAAGTTGTGCGTTTGGGGAACAGAGAATATATGTGAATTCTTCGTACTTCCTGCTCAATTTTGCTGTGAATCTAAAAGTATTCTAAAAAGTAAAGTCTATCTCTAAAAACATGAAGAAAAAATATCTGGATAACAATATTGTTGAAGAGATGGAATAGAAATAGAAAGGAGCTCACCAATACAGCAGCTCTCTGTGCCAGATTGCCTTCTGTTACCCTGCTTAATAACTGTGTAATTTGGAGCACTTTATTTAACCTCTCAGTGCCTTAGTTTCCTCATCTGTAAAAGGCAGAATATTAGAACCTATCTACTAGTACTCTTGGGACGATCATACAAGGTAACACATGAAAAGTACTCAGAATAGCCTTTGCCATATAATTCCGTGGTAAGTGTTAGTTATTATGATTATTACCCCCTTTGACCTAACCTTAGTTTCTATCATCACAGCTATAACACTTTCTTTCCCCTTCTTTACTAGTTTTTTCCTGCCTCTCCTTTCATTGCCTCATTGACTCCTTGACTCAGTCTAAAGAGACATCAAAAAAGTAATATTTGGATGACTTCCTACATTTAGAGAGACACATTAATCAAGTTCATAGCTTCTCTACCAAATGAAAAATTCTACCAGACTCATTTCCTTGAGCAGACATCATAAGGAATACATAAAGAAATAGCATGAAAACCTTAAGGACACATTAATTAGTTAAGTGAAACTATTTTTCTCTACTACATTTGTGTTTTGAAATAGTAATTCATTGAACAAATATTTATTGAGCACTTCAGTTTCACTTATTCTGTGACGTCTTCTCTGAAGCGCCCCAGTTTCTCTAGCCCCCTCCAAACCAAAGAATCAAGCAGTTCCACTCATGTGTTCCAAATGATTTTATACATTCTTATTATAATAAATAATTATAATAACCTTTTCTTCCTATATATAGCACTAAACTTATATATTTTACTAACATGGTACAGAAAAGTTGACTTGTCAATTTGTTTACATGTATATTTCACCCTCAACAATTCATTTATCCATGACTTTACATCTTTGGCTTTCCTGTGGCCACCATAAGCCTTTTTCATTCTAGAAAAGTAGCCCTCAAAGTGTGGTACACAGAATCACAGGAGTCCCGGTGGTCGAAACTATTATCATATTAGTACTAAGAACTAGTTGTTTCTTTCACTTTGTCGACATTTACATTAATGGTGGAAAAGTAATGGTGGGTAAAGTTGCTGGTAACTTAACAGTAATCAATGCAGCAGCACCAAACTATACTTGTAGTCACTGTATTTACACGCACGTTTGCAGTTTAAAAAAAAAAAAGTTTCTGTTAATAATTTCCTTGATGAAGCAATAAACATTTTAATTTCATTGTAACTTGACCCTTGAGTATACAGTATTCTGTTTCAAAGAGTAAATACACATAAAGCACTTTTGCTGCATACAGAAGTATTATAGTTGTTTAGCAAAAAACTACTTGTGTAGATGTTTAAGTTGTGAGCTGAACTGTTCTCTTTTTTCCCCCAAGAACACCATTTTTTACTTGAAAGAATAACTGACAAACATGTTTATATAGTCTTATGTATTTGGTAGACATTGTCTCAAATGAATGAAATAGGCCTGTCACTTCAAGATACAGATCTGAGACTGTTTGTTACCAGTGATAAAATGAACTTTCAAGCACCATCATGAGCCTGACAGCTTTGCATTCCTGATTAATATGACAGTATTATTAACTAATGTAATATTTTAAATACTGTATGTGTCAACATTTGGAATATCTGCATAACTCATTGATCCCTATTTGCCAAGTGACTAATGCATGATGTTATAAAATCATGCATGGATAAAAGATCTTTCAAAGTGCAAAGCCAACCAATATATTTTATCGTAGCAGAGTAAAAAAAAGTTCATTGATGCATTTATATATCTCACATTGCAACTAGCCTTTAAGATATTATTATTTGTTGAGTGTTGGTGTAGTATTCAAACAAGAGTTTCCATAAGTATCTGAAAAGGCTATAAAAATACTCCTCTTTCCAACTACATATTCGTGAGACCTGATTTTCTTCATATACTTCAACCAAAACAATGTACTGTAAAAGCATGAATGTAGAAGCAGGTATGAGAATCCAGCTGTCTTTTATTAAGCCAATATCAATGATATTTACAAAAATATAAAACAATACCATTCTTTTCCCTATCTTTTTTGTTATGGAAAGTACAGTTATTTTTTCAAAAAATATGCTATTTAATATGCAATAGTTTCCTGTCCTTTTTAAAATAAATAAATAGCTTAAATTTTTCTAGTTGTCAGTTCTAACACTAAAATTGATAAAACTACATAAACAAAACTCTTTGCAGATTCTCAGTCATCTGTGAGAGTATAAAGTATGAGACTCCCAAAGTATGAGACTTGCTATTCTAGTAAGAATGAGTGTTAATGTGTAACTAGCCTTGGCTTAAGCTACTTAGGTAGCAGAAAGGTATAATCTTTGGCAGAACCAGGGAGTTTTAACAGGTTAAACTTCTGGGTTTAACAAAACCCAGAAGTGTCTTTCAAAATACTCGTGTCTGAGCTTGGGTATGAAATAATATAATGATACAGAGCCTGTGTCATCAGGTCTACTCATTCGACAAACAAGTCTTCTGATATAAAGTGAATCAGTTCTGTGAATTAATAGCAAATAATCGCATTCTCTTAGAGGTCTGTCATTCATTATCACAGCTGCTCATCAGGCTTGGCAAACGGTACTAAAAGCTATACACCATAGAATAACAACTATACATTTTCACATAATTTAAATGAAACTATAGGTTTTCAGTAAGGATTAAACTAAATCTCTTTATGTTAGTTCCAACTCAACCAACTTTACTGATTTCTCAAATCAAAGGTACCCATCACAGAGAAGTGTTCACAAATAACAAATTAACTTTTGTAAACGAATAGATATATTACTTAAATAAGCAATCAGATATTTTGCTGCTAAAACTAGAAAAATCAACTCATGCTTACTTTTCTCAAATGCTTTACACATACAGTGAATATAATAAAAATATTACAGAATAATAAAAGATGTCCATAGCATTACTGTGACTAATTTTAATGATCTCTCAAAGGTGAAATGTTGTAGAAGGTTCTTGGGATAACAGTCACTCAATATTTTCCAAGACCTTCATATACACATCTATAAATTTACAGCTCACTAAACTACATTTTACTGTTCAACCTCTAATTAAAAAAATTAAAGGTGTCCCTTTAAAAAAAAAAGAAGTCTGTAAGAAAATTCCTTCTCATAGAAAAAAATAAACACATAACATCCAGAAGGAGAATATGAGAGTTTAGGTAGGAAGACCTCCTTAGTTATTTAAATGGCCTCACTTCCCCAAGTTAACATTATAACAGGAATTCTGATTTTAAAAGTATTAACAGTAAAACTTCTGGGAAATTCCAAGGATCCTCTTTTTGGATTCAATAAGTACTTCTTCAAAACTAAGCTTAATGTGACCACAACTAAGATAGTAATGGTAATTCATGCTAGGCCTGGTCAGATATTTTTTACTTAAATTTTTCACAAAGAAGCTGCCAAGATAGCTGGTTACACTGGTTACACATAAGACCCTTTATTTCATACATAAGAATACAGCTACGTAATTATTTTATACTATGCAGTAATATTATTAGAATCATACTTCATAAGAAATTTTGATGTTGCATTCTTAAATGAAATATATTAATACACAATAAATAAACAATAGCTCACATAACTGAGTTTACAGAAATGTTTTTTCAATGGATGAAAAGAAAGGCCTTAACCTCCAGTTAAATGTCTACTTTTCAAATTCATTGTATCATAAGATTAAGTAATAATCGAATTTGGTGTATCAGGAGATGATCCCACTATTAATGAGAAGTACTCCTCATAGGATTTGGGTTTGAAATATAATAATGCTAACTGGTTTAATCATTTCAAACCTTAACTAAAAGCGTGCTGAGAAAGTAATAAACAATGAGAGGGGAATTCCATGGCGGTCCAGTGGTTAGGACTCCGTGCTCTCACTGCTGAGGGCCTGGGTTAGATCCCTGGTCAGGGAACTAAGATTCCCCTCACAGTGTGGCCAAAAAAAAAAAAAAAAAAAAAAAAAACCCCAAAAAACAATGAGGGAGTGGACACTGCATTTCTTGAACCTGAGCTCGAGTCACATTTCTGACAGGAATGTGAGAGAATGTTTAGACAGCTGGAAACAGAGTAGTCACTAAAAGATAGTAAGCAGAATGATAAGCATTAAACAAACAGGATAAAAATCAGGATTTTGCTCTCCCCAGTGTCTTTACTGGCAAACAGGGGAAAAAAATGCTATCACAGGTGCAAAACCTAAACTGTTTAGAATTGACTATCATAACTGACTGGCCTACATTTTGCCCTCCTTTTCCAAGTCACTGAGGAAACACATCTACTTGGAGTGATACTATCAATGGACATACCATATATATGTCTGTTTCATAAATATGCAACAATGTATGTTTTTGACTATTCCCTTCCACTTGACTCTCATCATTTCCCACAGATCATGCTCATAAAAATTTTACAACATATCTGGGAACAGCCAATATGGGGATTCCTTTTCAGGATGTTATCTGTCTTTATTCAGTTCCAGTTTTCTTCAAGACCTTGGCATAACCTGGAAACAAATGATACCTCAAGGGTGCAAGGTTAGAACTGACAGACATTTTTAGGCTCCACATTTAATGCATTACAAATACCAACTTTGTTTACTTGTTTCTTTAATTGCCCAAATGTATGAAGTAGATCATGTGCAAACAGGCCACCCATCTGCAAATAAAAGATAAGTGCCAATAATCCCTCATATTTGTGAAACACTTTATATATAATTGTATCCCACAAGGTTTATTTTACAAACGATGAAACCAAGGCTATGAGACGTTAAGGTGATACAGCTAGTGTGTGATAAAAGCAGGACTAGAATTCAAGCCTCTGTATCTCTACAAACTGCGTCTTCTCACTGCTGAATTATCTTTGTATATCACCTTGTGGATATTATTTTATATTAATATGAATTTACTGTAGAAAAATCAGAAAAGAGAAAATGAAAATGAACTAAGTTCTTTAACATACAACCTTCCCTTGCAACCATTTATCTCTGGATGTACTTTTTATATAAAATGGGATATATTATACATATAGTTATAAGTCCTGCTTTTCTCCACCTTCTGTAACATGTGCGTTTTCCCATGTACCTACATATTTTTAAGAAAATTATTTTTAATGACTGAATATTACACCAGCATATAGGTAAGCACCACAACATAACTAATTCCCTATTGTGGGTTGTTTATGTTGTTCACAGTTTTTTTTCTTAATAATTCTGGGACAAGCATGGTATTATATAAATCTTCCCAGGCATGTCTCATTATGTTTTGTGGGAAGAACTGGTTTTGTAGAGCACAACCAAAATGAGCACAAAAAATGTTTAATTGCCCTTGAATTCCTTTTTAAAGGTTAGGCAACCCCAAAATTATTTTGTTTTGCTGATAGAATTCTAAAAAGGACAAAAAAGAAGTGATAACAAAGAACTGTTATTATGAAGTATATTCTGACCAAAGAACTGACTTGTGAAATAACGTAAGAGAAGCCTGAAGAAACTGAACTCCATTGTCAAGCCAGGCCATGGCAATGTCAGGTGTGTGCTCTTTACTTTAGACAGATATTTTTCAAAAGTTCAGAGAAAACACAGTGGTTGTAAGACTTTGGAAGAGAAGCCAATCTAAGAGTTGGGAAACTTTCAAATATTTTGTTATCCACAGAATAATGGATATCACACACATGTGCCTAATTTTAGTGGACAGCTTTTGATGAAGTATAATTTTAAAAGACTATCCAAAACAATCTGCTTTAAATGAAACAATTTAAATGGGTCACCTATAATGCTTTTAGTAGATATTTTATTCAGATATTTTATTACTACTACACAACATTACACTGTCCTCATCAGTATAATAAAACTTTATGTATAAGATAATATGATTTGTCTGCCTAGAGAATCCAAGCAAACTGACTAAATATTGTTTGAGTAAATAGGAGTTTAGTCATGTAGCCAGATATAAGAACATATAAAAATCAACAGCTCTCCTTGAGACCAGCAACAAGTAATTTCTAAAAAGATCTTATTCATAACTTTAATATGTCCTCAAAGCTACAGGATGAGCTAACCTAATCTCTCAAGTTTTGAACATTTTGGCATATCAGTCTCATGAAGAGCCCTACACATAAGCCTCTAAATATAAAAATTTCAAGAAGCAAACTCCAAAGAGAAAAACGAATGTTTAGAATAGCTTCTAACATCCAAGTTTTGAAAAAATACAACTGTACATGATTTACAAATTTAAAACAATTCCAAGAGCAAAAGAAAAGTTATTAATGACTTCTAGTTAAGCATGGCAGATGAAACAATGAGTTTACCTCCGAGAGCTCCTGAAATCCCTCTAAAATTGCAATTAAAAAGAATACAAACAGCAAAGTAAAATGAAAGAAGATAACAGGTTTAAAATGACAATAAGAGGGACTTCCCTGGTGGTGAAGTGGTTAAGAATCCGCCTGCTGGGGGTGGGGTGGGGGGGAGTCAAGATGGTGTACTACCAGGACATGTGGAATTCAAGTCTTCTCACAACTAGGGCACCTACCAAGCACCGGTGGGGGACCACAGACACCTAAGGGGATGGGAGGAACCCCCAGAAACTGGGTAGGATGTGGGGCATGGGGGGTGTGAAGTGGGGGGAGAAGTGGAGGCAGGAAGGGACTGGCGCCCCTGAGGGGCGGCTGGGGGAGGGAAAGGGCTCCCACACCCGAACGGGTAAATTGGGGAACCACTGGGACAGCAGAGGATCAAAAGGGAGTGTGGCCAGCCTTCCCCTACCCACTTGGACCCCCAGGAACCTGCTGAGATCCCGGGCCAGATCCTCTGCCCACCAAGGCCATCTCCAGCCACTCAGGTCCTGAGGGAGTGGGAGGGAGGGATGAGGGGGGCAAAAGTAAACGCCGGACCTTGGGATCCACACCCCTGAGGGGTGGCTGGGAGAGGGGAGGAGTTCCTACACCCCGCAGGACCCACCCATGGTTAGGGGTCCAGCAGTGACGGGGTAGACCCTGGGGGAGACAAAGGGGGAGGGGGGCAGAGGAATGGAAGGGAACGGGGCCAATGCTTTCCCTGTCCACTTAGGCACCAGGGAGCCGGTTGAGCTCCAGGTCTAATCCTCTGCCCTCGGAGCCTCCCTCCTGCCACGCAGAGCCAAAGCCCTGCCCCTACACCCCGATCCAGGGTCCTACCTCTACATTTGGAGACGCCTTCCAATGCGCTGGGCCTAAATCCCACCCACACACCCTCACTCAGGGCCCCACCTTCAAACTCTGGAACTCCACACACCAGAGGCCCTCCTTTCCACATGCTGCCTCTCCCCTTCTGCACAGGTATTAAGCAGAGACCCCGCCCCATACGTGAAAGTCACCTCGCCTAAGCCCCGCCCCATGCTCAAACACCACCCCACCCCCACACACCCCCTGCCTAGGTCCGGCCCCGCCCTAAACCCCACCCCTGCCTAAGTTCCACCCCTGCCTAAAGTACACCCCCACAGCCAAGGCTTTTTTTTTTTTCCTTTTCCTTCTTCCGCTTTTAGATTGGGGTTCTGTTTTACCTTGTTGATTCATTGCTATTGATGCTTTTATATTTCCTAATAAATCTTTTATTTTTCTAATTTTATTTTATTCTTTACAATTTGTTAGTGATCTCTCCTTTTGGCTTGTTGCTCCACCCGCCTTTTTTATTCTTTTTTCTGATGTGGTTTAATTTTACCTTGCTGTAGTTGTTTCAATTATAGTTTTATTTTTCCTAATATATTTTTTATCTTTCTAATTTTATTTTGTTTTTATTCTTTGATATTGTACTGTTCCTTTCTTCTTTCTTTCTTCCTTTTTTTTCTCTTACAGCGCCACAAGCTTGCGGGATCTTGGTTCCCAGGTCAGAGGTCGGGCATGAGCTCCTATGGTGGGAGCTACAAGTCCAAACTGCTGGACTAACAGAGAACCTCAGACCCCAGGGAATATCAACTGGACTGAGACCTCCCGGAGGTCCTCATCTCAGCACCAAGACCCAGCTCTATCTAACTGCTTGCAAACTTCAGTGCTGGATGTCTCAGGCCAAACAACCACTAAGACAAGATTACAGCACCACCCATCCAATTAAAAAAAAAAAGAAAAGACAAAAAAATGTTACAGATGAAGGAGCAAGGTAAAAACCTACAAAACCAAATAAATGAAGACGAAATAGGCAACCTACCTGAAAAAGAATTCAGAGTAATGATAGCAAAGATGATCCAAAATCTTGGAAACAGAATGGAGAAAATACAAGAAACATTTAACAAGGATCTAGAAGAACTAAAGAGCAAACAAACAGTGATGAACAACACAATTACTGAAATTAAAAAATACTCTAGGAGGAATCAATAAAAGAATAACTGAGGCAGAAGAATGGATAAGTGAACTGGAATATAAAATGGTGCAAATAACTGCCAAGGAGCAGAATAAAGAAAAAAGACTGAAAAGAATTGAGGACAGTCTCAGAGACCTCTGGGACAACATTAAACACACCAACATTCAAATTATAGGGGTCCCAAAAGAAGAAAAAAAGAAAGGGTCTCAGAAAATATTTGAAGAGATTATAGTCAAAAACTTCCCTAACATGGGAAAGGAAATAGTAAATCAAGTCCAGGAAGCACAGAGAGTACCGTAGAGGATAAATCCAGAGAAACACAATGAAGCACATATTAATCAAACTACCAAAAATTAAATACAAAGAAAAAATTATTAGAAGCAACAAATAACACACAAGGGAATCCCCATAAGGTTAACAACTGATTTTTCAGCAGAAACTTAGCAAGCCAGAAGGGAGTGGCAGGACATATTAAAAGTGATGAAAGGGAAAAACCTACAACAGGGATTATTCTACCCAGCAAGGATCACATTCAGATTCGATGGAGAAATTAAAACCTTCACAGAGGGACTTCCCTGGTGGCACAGTGGTTAAGAATCCACCTGCCAATGCAGGGGACAAGGGTTCGAGCCCTGGTCCAGGAAGATCCCACATGCCACGGGGCAACTAAGCCCATGCGCCACAACTACTGAGCCTGCGTGCCACAAGTACCGAAGCCCACACACCTAGAGCCCATGCTCCACATCAAGAGAAGCCACCGCAATGAGAAGCCCTCGCACCGCAATGAAGAGTAGCCCCTGTTCACCCCAACTTCAGAAAGCCCACGTGCAGCAATGAAGACCCAATGCAGCCAAAAATAAATAAATAAATAAATAAATACATATATTAAAAAAAAAAAAAACCTTCACAGACAAGCAAAAGCTAAGAGAATTCAGCACCACCAAACCTGCTTTACAACAAATGCTAAAGGAACTCTCTAGGCAGGAAACAAAACAGAAGGAAAAGACCTACAAAAATAAACCCAAAACAATTAAGAAAATAGTAGTAGGAACATACATATCAATAATTACCTTAAATGTAAATGGATTAAACGCTACAACCAAAAGACACAGACTGGCTGAATGGATACAAAAACAAGACCTGTACATATGCTGTCTACAAGAGACACACTTCAGACCTAGGGACACATACAGACTGAAAGTGAGAGGATGGAAAAAGATATTACATGCAAATGGAAATCAAAAGAAAGCTGGAATGGCAATTCTCATATCAGACAAAGTAGAATTTTAAATAAAGACTATTACAAGAGACAAGGACGGACACTACATAATGATCAAGGGATCAATCCAAGAAGAAGATGTAACAATTGTAAATATTTATGCACCCAAAATAGGAGCACTTCAATACATAAGACAAATGCTAACAGCCATAAAATGGGAAATCGACAGTAACACGATCATAGTAGGGGACTTTAACATCCCACTTTCACCAAAGGACAGATCATCCAAAATGAAAATAAATAAGGAAACACAAGCTTTAAATCACACATTAAACAAAATGGACTTAAATGATATTTATAGGACATTCCATCCAAAAACAACAGAATACACTTTCTTCTCACGTGCTCACGGAACATTCTGCAGGATAGATCATATCTTGGGTCACAAATCAAGCCTTGGTAAATTTAAGAAAATTGAAATCGTATCAAGTATCTTTTCCGACCACAACGCTATGAGAGTAGATATCAATTAGAGGAAAAAAACTCTAAAGAATACAAACACATGGAGGCTACACAATATGCTATTAAATAACCAAGTGATCACTGAAGAAATCAAAGAGGAAACCAAAAAATACCTAGAAACAAATGACAATGAAAACATGATGATTCAAAACCTATGGGACGCAGCAAAAGAAGTTCTACGAGGGAAGTTTATAGCAATACAATCCTACCTCATGAAACAAAAATCTCAAATAAACAACCTAACCTTACAACTAAAGCAATTAGAGAAAGAACCACCAAAAACCCCCAAGGTTAGCAGAAGGGAAAAAAAATCATAAAGATCAGACCAGAAATAAATGAAAAACAAATAAAGTAAACAATAGCAAAGACCAATAAAACTAAAAGCTGGTTCTTTGAGAAGATAAACAAAATTGATGAACCATTAGCCAGACTCACCAAGAAAAAAAGGCAGAAGACTCAAATCAACAGAATTAGAAATGAAAAAGGAAACGTCACAACTGACACTGCAGAAATACAAAGGATCATGAGAGATTACTACAAGCAACTATATGCCATAAAATGGACAATCTGGAAGAAATGGACAAATTCTTAGAAAAGCACAACCTTCTGAGACTGAACCAGGAAGAAACAGAAAATATAAACAGACCAATCACAAGCACTGAAATTGCAACTGTGATTAAAAATCTTCCATCGGGGTTTCCCTGGTGGCGCAGTGGTTGGGAGTCCGCCTGCCGATGCAGGGGACGTGGCTTCATGCCCCGGTCCAGGAGGGTCCCACATGCCGCAGAGCGGCTAGGCCCGTGAGCCATGGCCGCTGGGCTTGCGTGTCCGGAGCCTGTGCTCTGCAGCGGGAGGGGCCGCAGTGGTGAGAGGCCAGTGTACCGCAAAAACAAACAAACAAACAAAAAATCTTCCACCAAACAAAAGCCCAGGACCAGATGGCTTCACAGGTGAATTCTATCAAACATTTAGAGAAAAGCTAACACCTATCCTTCTCAAACTCTTCCAAAATATAGCAGAGGGAGGAACACTCCCAAACTAATTCTACAAGGCCACCATCACCCTGATACGAAAACCACACAAAGATGTCACAAAAAAAGAAAACTACAGCCAGTACCTGTGATGAACACAGATGCAAAACTCCTCAACAAAATACTAGCAAACAGAATCCAACAGTACACTAAAAGGATCACACAACATGATCAAGTGCGGTTTATCCCAGGAATGCAAGGATTCTTCAGTATACACAAATCAATCAATATCATACACCATATTAACAAACTGAAGGATAAAAACCGTATGATCATCTCCGTAGATGTTGAAAAAGCTTTTAACAAAACTCAACACCCATTTATAATAAAAACCCTCCAGAAAGTAGGCATAGAGGGAAGCTACCTCAACATAATAAAGGCCATATATGACAAACCCACACCCAACATCGGTCTCAATGGTGAAAAACTGAAACCATTTCCTCTAAGATCAGGAACAAGACAAGGTTGCCCACTCTCACCACTATTAGTCAACATAGTTTTGGAAGTTTTAGCCACAGCAATCAGAGAAGAAAAAGAAATAAAAGAAATCCAAATCAGAAAAGAAGAAGTAAAACTGTCACTGTTTGCAGATGACATGATACTATACATAGAGAATCCCAAAGATGCTACCAGAAAACTACTAGAGCTAATCATTGAATTTGGTAGAGTAGCAGGATACAAAATTAATGTACAGAAATCTCTTGCATTCCTATACACTAATGATGAAAAATCTGAAAGAGAAATTAAGGAAACACTCCCATTTACCACTGCAACAAAAAGAATAAAATACCTAGGAATAACCTACCTAGGGAGACAAAAGACCTGTATGCAGAAAACTATAAGACACTGATGAAAGAAATTAAAGATGATAGAAACAGATGGAGAGATATACCATGTTCTTGGATTGGAAGAATCGACATTGTGAAAATGACTATACTAACCAAAGCAATCTATAGATTCAGTGCAATCCCTATCAAACTACCAATGGCATTTTCCACAGAACTAGAACAAAAAATTCCATAATTTGTATGTAAACACAAAAGACCCCGAATAGCCAAGCAATCTTGAGAAAGAAAAACGGAACTGGAGGAATCAGGCTCGCTGACTTCAGACTATACTATGAAGCTACAGTAATCAAGATAGTATGGTACTGGCATAAAACAGAAGTATAAATCAATGGAACAGGACAGAAAGTCCAGAGATAAACCCACGCACATATGGTCACCTTATCTTTGATAAAGGAGGCAAGAATATAAAATGGAGAAAAGACATCCTCTTCAATAAGTGGTACTGGGGAAACTGGACAACTACATGTAAAAGAAAGAAATCAGAACACTTCCTACCACCATATGCAAAAATAAACTCAAAATGGATCAAAGACCTAAATAAAGGCCAGATACTATAAAACTCTTAGTGAAAACACAGGCAGAACACTCTATGACATAAATCACAGCAAGATCCTTTTTGACCCACATCCTAGAGAAATGGAAATGAAACCAAAACTAAACAAATAGGACCTAATGAAATTTAAAAGCTTTTGTCCAGTAAAGGAAACCATAAACAAGACGAAAAGACAACCCTCAGAATGGGAGAAAATATTTGCAAATGAAGCAACTGACAAAGGATTAATCTCTAAAATATACAAGCAGTTCATGCAGCTCCATATCAAAAAAACAAACAACCCAATCCAAAAATGGGCAGAAGACCTAAATAGACATTTCTCCAAAAAAGACATACAGATGGCCAACAAATACATGAAAGGATGCTCAACATCACTGATCTTTAGAGAAATGCAAATCAAAACTACAGTGAGGTATCACCTCACACCGGTCAGAATGGCCATCATCAAAAAAATCTACAAACAATAAATGCTGGAGAGGGTGTGGATAAAAGGAACCCCTCTTGCACTGTTGGTGGGAATGTAAATTGATACAGCCACTATGGAGAACAGTATGGAGGTCCCTTAAAAAACTAAAAATAGAACTACCATACGACCTAACAATTCCACTACTGGGTATATACCCTGAGAAAACCATAATTCAAAGAGTCATGTACCACAATATTCACTGCAGCTCTATTTACCATAGCCAGGACATGGAAGCAACCTAAATGTGCATCGTCAGATGAATGGATAAAGACGATGTGGCACATATATACAATGGAATATTACTCAGCCATAAAAAGAAATGAAATTGAGTTATTTGTAGTGAGGTGGATGGACCTAGAGTCTGTCATACAGAGTGAATTAAGTCAGAAAGAGAAAAATAAATACCGTATGCTAACATGTACATATGAAATCTAAATTTTAAAAAAAGATTATGAAGAACTTAGGGGCAGGACAGGAATAAAGACGCAGACGTAGAGAATGGATTTGAGGACACGGGGAGGGGGAAGGGTAAGCTGGGACGAAGTGAGAGAGTGGCATGGAGTTATATATACTACCAAATGTAAAATAGATAGCTAGTGGGAAGCAACCACATAGCACAGGGAGATCAGCTCAGTGCTTTGTGACCACCTAGAGGGTGGGATGGGGGGGTGGGAGGGAGACGCAAGAGGGAGGAGATATGGGGATATATGTGTATGTATAGCTGATTCAGTTTGTTATAAAGGAAAAACTGACACACCATTGTAAAACAATTATACTCCAATAAAGATGTAAAAAAATTTAAAACAAAAAGATATTGGAAGCCAGAAAACTGGTTTACCCTACAAATTCCTGGAAAAGGTAATGAATGGGTGGCACTAGGTATATATGAATATCACGAATATGAAGGGAAGACCAAGACAAACAAAGAAGAAGGAATCAGTGACCATAAGACAATACAAGAAGCAGAAAATTTCAAACACACGAGAATGAAGTGATCAAAATCACGAAGAAGAGTCTGTATATTAGAGAACATTTACAGAACAAGAGAGATAATGAAAATTAAAAATGAAGAAACTGGAACACTGTCTCAGTAGACTCCCAAAAGGGACATACAAATGGAAAATGGGAGAGATACAAGTAAGGAGATTAGATAATTGTGGGAGTTCTAATTCTGAGGTAACAGGAAATTCAGAAACAGTGAACAAAAAGGAAAAATTTATGAAAGAAGTAACGACACAGCCCTCCCACCCCTCACAAAGCCCAGAACCTTAGGACAGGATTAAATTTCATATGTCTAGCATACTGAATTTATGTTTTTAATTAATGTTTTTAAAAACCCATTAGTTTTAGCACATCATCATGAAAGTTCAAAGAAATGAAAAAAAAAAAAAAGGTCCTAAGGAGAAAAAAATTAAAGAAAAAGAAAAACTAGATATTTTACAATAGATCAAAAATCAAAATAGGAACAGAAATCTATTAACATAATTAATTACATTAATAAATATAATCATAAGAGTAATAAAATCAACTCTATAATTTTTAAAATAGGACATAACTCAATATAACACCCATTCTTAAATTAAAAATGAGTTCCATTATTACTGATATTGTTTATTGGATATATTAGCAGAATCAATTACACAGAAGAAAGAAACTACAGATACAAAAACTGGAAGATAAAATTATTATTGTTTCCCAATTATATAACTGTATAACATGGAAAACTAAAGTGGATCAACTAAAAGAACTATTATGAATAAGAGAATACAATAAGGTAATAAAATTTAAAATTAATAAATACAGAAGACTCTTATTTGGGGCCAAGATTTACCCTGCAAACTGAAACACCTTAAAAAGCTGGACAAAATATATGAAAAAATGGCTTGCAAGACACTAAGGTGTCCGGCAACTTAAGGTCAAAGATCCCTGAAAGGCAGGAAACAAGCAATGTGAGCTCTACTACTGGCGCCACTTTGTGCCTTGAGTTTATAGGCCATGGTGCAGGGAGGGGGAACAGAGGTGGAGCTTAGAGGACTCCCTAGACAAGGAAATAGAGGAGAGACTTCTGGAGAGCAGGGCAGCTAGAGTTCTTAGGACAGAACCCAGAGAGGAGGGAGCTGCACAGAGAAGGAACATGGGATATCTGCAGAGGGTTCCTCTGAGAATTCAGTAGGGTACTGATCAGTACATGTATTGATATATGAGGAAACCACCCAGGCTGGTAAAAGAGCCATCTGAAAAGATTAGAGAAAATAGCGCCCATCGTTTAAGCATGGCTGGGCAGAGTGCCTATTCCCACCATCCAGAATGTAAAAATTCATAATTCATGGGACACTGGACACAGTACACAGAAACGTCTTGTCTCAGTAGTGGGAATAATTAGCCCTAGATTGGATCTGCTCTATTGCTGGTACATAACAAATCATAAAAGCAAGACTCAAAAAGATCAAACTGTTTAAAATAACTTTAACTGAATCTCAGAAGCTCAAGAAGATTTACAGGAATACGAAATGTCCATCACCCAACAAAATAAAATTCAGGATACCAGGCATCCTATTAAAGATTAACAGGCATGCAAAGAGATAGGGAAATGGAACCCATGATGAGGAGAATAATCAATCAAAACTGACCTAGAACTGACAGAGATATCAGAATGAGCAAAAAGAAGACACAAAGAGTTACTATTACTGATTCCCATATGTTGAAAATTTAAACAGAGACGTGGAAAATATAAAAGACTCAAATCAACTTCTAAAGAGGAAAACTACAATGTATGAGATTTAAAAAATGGATGGGATACATAGCATATTAAATATTGCAGAAGAAAAGATTAGTAAATTTGAATTCACACCAATAAAAATTATCTAAAATAAAATACAGAGAGAAAAAAGAACCCTCCAAAACGAAATGAGCATCAGTGAGCTCTAGGACTTCAGTCAGCCTAACACACGAGTAATAAGAACAAGGAAGTGAGGAGGAAGAGGAACAGAAAAAAACATTTGAATTAATAATGGCCAAATATAACAGCAGATGAAAAATGGATCCATACAAAACAATGAAGAGCACCAGAAGTGTAACTACATGGGTAAATAAATAAGACTTTTTCTTATTATTTAAGTCTCTTTTAAAGATGATTGACTATATAAACAAAAATAACATTGTGGCATGGGGTTTATAGTATATATAAATGTAAAATGTATGTCAACAATTGTACAAAAGTCAGGAGAGGAAAATGGCAGAGTACAGTAGTACTGTATGGTTCATATACTATAGGAAAGGTTGTACAGTATCACTTAAATGTAGAATGTTAAGTTAAATACACCATAAGTTAAAGATGTATAAGCCTGAAAAGTGACAAAACAAAGAGTTAAAACTAATAAGACAACAAAAGAAGTAAAATGGAATAATCAAGAAAAATACTCAATCTAAAACAAAGCAGAAAATAAAGGGGAAGAAAAGGCCAATGAGATGAATAAGAAACAGTAAAATAAGATTCCAGCCTAACTCTATTAATAATCACATTAAATGGCTGAGATGATGACTTTGGATAAAAAGCAAGACCCAACTATATGCTTCCTACAAGAAACTTTAAATACAAAGATGCAAAGTTAAAAGGAAAAGGATGGGAAACAGATATCATATGCTGACATTAACCAAAAGAAAGCTGGCTAATATTAATACAGATTTCAGAGCAAAGAATGTTAACAGGAACTAAAAAGGCATTTTATAATGATATATGGGCCAATTCATCAAGGGGACATAAATTTCTAAATATTTATGCCCCTAATAAAGAGCGTCAAAATACATGAAATAAATCAGATGGAATTGTGAGTAAAAAGACACAAATTTCCTCTATTTTAGTCAAAGACTTCAAAATCTCTCTCTTAATAACTGATAAAACAAGTAGACAAAACAAGAATACTAAGAATGTAGAAGATTTGAAAAATACTATCAAGCAGACTTGACCTAATTGATGTTTATAAAACACTCCACTCAAACAGCAGCAGAATACACATTCTTTCCTAGCATACTTCAGACATTTACCAAGACAGAGTATATTCTGGGCCATAAAATATATTGCAGTATGGGCTTCCCTGGTGGTGCAGTGGTTGAGAGACCGCCTGCCAATGCAGGGGACACGGGTTCGTGCCCCGGTCTGGGAAGATCCCACATGCTGCGGAGCGGCTATGCCCGTGAGCCATGGCTGCTGAGCCTGCGTGTCTGGAGCCTGCGCTCCGCCACGGGAGAGGGCACAACAGTGAGAGGCCCACGTACTGCAAAAAAAAAAAAAAATATATATATATATATATATTGCAGTAAATTTAAAATGACTCGAATCATAAAAAGTATGTTTTCATACCACAAGGGAATTAAATGAGAAATCAAAACTCTGGAAAATCCACAATACTGGAAACTAAATAATACATTTCTAAATAACTCATGGGTCAAAGAAGAAATCAAAAGGGAAATTACAAAGTATTTTGAACTAAATGAAAATGAAAAGATGACCTATCAGAATTTGTGAAATGCTACTAAAGTAGGACTTAAGTGGAATTTGTGAGATGCTACTAAAGCAGTACTCAAGGGGAAAGTTAAAGCAACTAAAATAGAAAAGAAGAAAGGTCTTAGTCAATGAACTCAGTTCTATCTTAAGAACTAGATAAAGAAAATTAAATTCAAAGTAAACAGAAAAAAGAAAATAATAGGGATCAAAGCAGAAATAAATGAAACAGAACAGACACAATAGAAAAAAAAGTAATGAAAGTAACAGTTGGTTCTTTGAGAAGATCAAAAAACTTGATAAACTTCTAGCCAGACTGACAACAAAAAAAGAGAAGATACAAATTGCCAGTATCAGAAGTGAGAGAGATGATATCACTAGAGTCTACAGATATTAAAAGGATCATAAGGGAACATTATGGATAACTTTTTGCAAATAAAGTTGACAATTAGAAAAAATAAACAAATTCACTAAAAAACACAAACTACCAAGCTTTCTCATGAAGAAATGGATAACCTAAATAATTGTATTTATCAAAGAAATTGAAATTGTAGTTAAAAATCTTCCCACAATGAAAACTACAGTCACAGATGGTTTTATTGGTGAATTCTACCAAACATTTAAGGAATCAATAATAATAGCAATTCTACACAAACTCTTCTAAACATCTGAAAAGGATAGGATAATCCCCAATTCATTCTATGAGACCAGTATTACCCTGATACCAAAACCTGACAAAAAACATTATAAGAAAACTACCAACAGCTCTCATGAACACAGTCACAGAAATTCTTTCAAAAATACTTTTTAACAAACGGAATCTAAGAATATAGCAAAAGGCTAATACATCATGATCAAGTAGGATTTGTCCCAAGAATAAAGGGTTGGTTTACATTTGAAAAACAATGTAATTCATCATTTTAACATGTTTACATAAGAAAATATAACAAACTAAAGAAAAAAAGCAGTATGATCATTTTGACAGAAGCAGAAAAAACAGTTGAAAAAATTCAGCATCATTTCTGTTAAAAACTCTGAACACATTAGAAGTAAAAGTGAATTTCCTTAACCTGATAAAAGACATCTATGGAAAACCTACAGCTAACATCATACTGAATATTTAAAAACTGAATGCTTCCTGCTAAGATCAGGAACAAGATAGGCGTGCCCACTATTACTACATCTACTCTATTTTGGGCTACAGGTTCCAGCTAGAGCAATTAGGAGAAGGGAGGGAGGGAGGAAGGAATGGAAGGTATAAACTTTGGAAAAGAAGAAATAAAACTCCTTATTCACAGACAATATAACCGTCAATGTAGAAAATCTACAAAAGGTGTCTAGAAGTTATATGTGATGCTTAGAAAGGCTGTAGGATCAATACACAAAAATCAATTGTATTCTACATACTAGGAGTGAACAATCAGAAAATATTATTTACAATAGCATCAAGAATACGAAATAGGGATAATATGTCAAAAAATATGAAAGACCTATATATTGAACCACAAAATACTGCTGAAAATCTAAAGACCTAAATAAATAGGGAGATATACTTTGGTCAAGTGTTGGCCAACTCAATATTATTAAGCTGTCAACCTTCCAAATTAACACATAGTTGAATAAATCTATAGATTCAATGCAATTCCAATCCCAATGCCAGCAGGGTTTTGTTTTTGTTTTTGGTAGAAATTATAAAACTGAATTTAAAATTCCAATTGAAATGTAAAGGATGTAGAATAGCTCAAACTTTGAAAAAGACAAAATCGGAGAACTAACACTACCTGATTTCAAGAATTGTGATAAAGCCAGAGTAATAAAAAGCAGTGTGGTATTACAGTAAACATAGGCAAATAGATCAATGGAACAAAAACAGACAGTCCAGAAATAAACCCACACGTACAAGGAGAACTGATCTCCTCCTACACTTGCTCGAGGAAAGATTAACTGTTATGTGTTCTAAAAGTAAAGGATAATGAAATGAAGCACCATGTTAATGGAGAAGGTCCCTAAGCAGAAAAAATTCTCCCTGCACATAGGGTTCCCTGATCTATTGCTGCTTGCAAGTCACCTCCAGTTGTCACCTCAGCACAATACCCACACAGGTAAATTTTACTTTGCATATATTTATACATATAAGATTAAGTGCTTCCTTAAGTGACTTAAAGGATAAATCATACGCAGCTGAGTTATCTGCTTATAATCCACCCTTTCTAATCCTTGGACACCTGTCTTAGGGAACGAACTACTGGAGTTACAGAACTTTCAGGTAGCTCATCTTATTTAAACTCTTCCATTCAATGCTATTTCCTAAAGCCTCATTTTGGTCTCAGAAGAAGACTGTCCTTTTCTGTTTGAATCCAAGGTCAAGCCCTCTGTCCTGTGGTCCTATACACCACTGAACTGAAAATTTCATGCAGTTCCAGGGCTATGTCTTTATAATACTGTTTTCCTATTTCTTCTCCATTTTTATTACTAAGGCTCCATAACTGTGGTTAAGACAGGATTCTTGAATAAAACAGAACTGTATTCACTCTTCTGTGGTCTTTTTTACAACTATGCACCTAAAAGGTTAAAACCTGTACCCAGCCAACAGTAAAGATTCAATAAATGGTAGCTATTGCTATTATCTTTATCACTATTATTATTACCTACCTACACCCAGTTACTTCCTACAAATTAATTTCAAAAAATTAATTTCAAATTCTTCTCTACCTTTAAGCTCTAAGCAATTCAGTGTTGTTGCCTTCAAGGGGCCAATGGACAACTATTCATATTATTTAAAAATTTTAAAATAAATACTTAATGAATTTGCTTTTGTTGTTTAAAATCCAAGAAATATCAATGTTTGTAAAGAAAACGTTCATATTATGCTGCCCAACCCAGTGACATGGACACTCTACCCTTCACCTCCAGCCATATAAGTTATTATTAATAGTTTTACGTGTTTCCTTCCAAATATTTTTGCACCTTCTATATACACATGTATGTGTGCATATAAGTATTAAGGTTTAATTCAAACAGTGCAATGAAACCCATCTTTCCTTATCTAGATTCACCATAACCATTTCACCACTTAAAAATATTTAGTTTTGCTTTTTTAATATAGGCATTTCATGTATTTTGTTTAGCCTCTAAGATAGAATTTATTAAGATTATAGTTACTGGGACTTCCCTGGTGGCTATGTAGTTAAGAATCCGCCTGCCAATGCAGGGGACACAGGTTCAAGCCCTGGTCCGGGAAGATCCTACATGACATGGAGCAACTAAGCCCGTGCAACACAACTACTGAGCCTGTGCTCTAGAGCCTGCAAGCCACAACTATTGAAGCCCGCGCGCCTACAGCCTGTGCTCTGCAACAAAGAGAAGCCCCCGCAATGAGAAGCCCATGCACCGCGTTGAAGAACAGCCTCCGCTCGCCGCAACTAGAGAAAGCCCACGTGCAGCAACGAAGACCCAACGCGGCCAAAAATAAATTAATTTAATTAAAAAGATTATAGTTACTGAAGTTGAAATTTTATAAACAGCTCTAAGAAAAGATTAATTTTATCATAAAGACTTTGTAATTTTATGGGAAAATTAAGATTCTAGTTAGTACAGAGAGGTGACATTTCAAAATCTTTCAGGCCCAACATATCTACTCACTTCCTGAAGCTCACTGCCCTGTAAGAGTCAGAAATACATATTTCAGGGACAGTTATAGATATATTTTTAATTGAAAAATGGAAATTAACAAATAGTCATAAGAATTCCTTGGGGGTGTTTTAGAATGAATTCAAAATTTAGTGCTTAAATAGAGGAAATAAGCTGAGTTCCATTACAATTCCACTTTCCAGTTTATAAACACTGGAATTTTACTAATTTCCTGGATGACAAATGGAAGGAATGCTATCATTTGGGTCTTTTCCACTTATAGTTCCATGACCATGATATCTAAAAACAAACAACCCAGTGAAATCTTGATTTCAAACAACTCCTTCAAGAAGCCTATACAATAGGCTCATATTACATGAAAATTAAACTTGAGAAATTACGTCATGAATGAAACATTCATTTGCATTCTTGTCCTTTTTTTTTTTTTTTCGGTACGCGGGCCCCCCACTGTTGCGGCCTCTCCCATTGCGGAGCACAGGCTCCGGACACGCAGGCTCAGCGGCCATGGCCCACGGGCCCAGCTGCTCCGCGGCATGCAAGATCCTCCCGGACCGGGGCACAAACCCATGTCCCCTGCATCGGCAGGCGGACTCTCAACCACTGCGCCACCTGGGAAGTCCTGCATTCTTGTCCTTTAAAGTGCTTCATAATAGCAAGGAAGAAGGTAAACTTGAGAATTAATCTTAAAAAAAGATTAGGTCTTAGGTCTTCTACTTAAAGAAAATAAAAGTCGAGGATCCCACTAACACAACCTCATCTAAAAAGCAAAAAATGAATGTAATATACTAGAGGTATTATTTTTAAGGGAAACATTTACACAACCAAAGGAAAAAACAGATACAACCTATGCAGGGAAAAAATGACTCATTAGCAGATCTGAAGAGGGAAAAGCTGCCCAAGGTGAAACCTTTTATAAACTAAAATTACATACTGTACACTAAGCTCAGTATACTTACTTAAAAAACTGGCTTCAGAATAAGGTACATGCAAAAAAGGCTCAACAAAATATTGGCCAGTCAAATCTTGCAGTATATAAAAACAATAATAGAGGCCCTGAACCAAGATGGCTGAGTAGAAGGACGTGCTCTCACTCCCTCTTGCGAGAACACCAGAATCACAACTAACTGCTGAACAGTCATTGACAGGAAGACACTGGAACTCACCAAAAAAGATACCCCCCATCCAAACACAAAGGAGAAGCCACAATGAGACGGTAGGAGGGGTGCAATCACAGTAAAATCATATCCCATAACTGCTGGGTGGGTGACTCACAGACTGGAGAACACTTATACCACAGAAGTCCACCCACTGAGGGGAAGGTTCTGAAGCCCACATCAGGCTTCCCAACCTGAAGGTCTGGCAACAGGAGGAGGAATTCCCAGAGAATCAGACTTTGAAGGCTAGTGGGATTTGACTGCAGAACTTCGACAGGACTGGAGGAAACAGAGACTCCACTCTCGTAGGGCACACACAAAGTAATGTGTGCATCGGGATCCAACGGAAAGTCCCAGGAGAGACTGCACCAGACGTACCTGCTAGTGTTGGAGGGTCTCCTCCAGAGGTGGGGGGGTGGCTGTGGCTCACCGTGAGGACAAGGACACTGGCAGCAGAAGTTCTGGGAAGTACTCCTTGGCGTGAGCCCTCCCAGAGTCAGCCATTAGCCCCACCAAAAACCCCAGTAGGCTCCAGTGCTGGGTTGCCTCAGGTCAAACAACCAACAGGGAGGGAACCCAGCCCCACCCATAAGCAGTCAAGCGGATTAAAGTTTTACAAAACTCTGCCCACCAGAGCAACACCCAGCTCTACCCACCACCAGTCCCTCCCATCAGGAAACTTGCACAAGCCTTTGGATAGACTCATCCACCAGAGGGCAGACAGCAGAAGCAAGAAGAACTACATTGGCCAATCAAATCTTGTAGTATACAAAAACATTAATAGAGGACCTGAACCAAGATGGTGGAGTAGAAGGACGTGCTCTCACTCCCTATTGCGAGAACACCAGAATCACAACTAACTGCTGAACAGTCATTGACAGGAAGACACTGGAACTCACCAAACAAGATACCCCACAGCCTGTGGAACAAAAACCATTATCACAGAAAGACAGACAAGATGAAAAGGCAGAGGGATATGTACCAGATGAAGGAACAAGATACAACCCCAGAAAAACAACTAAATGAAGTGGAGATAGGCAACATTCCAGAAAGAGAATTCAGAATAATGATAGCAAAGATGATCTAGGACCTCGGAAAAAGAATGGAGGCAAAGATCGAGAAGATGCAGGAAATGTTTAACAAAGAGCTAGAAGAATTAAAGAACAAACAGAGATGAACAATACAATAACTGAAATGAAAACTACACTAGAAGCAATCAACAGCAGAATACCTGAGGCAGAAGAACGGATAAGTGACCTGGAAGACAGAATGGTGGAATTCACTGCTGTGGAATAGAATAAAGGAAAAAGAATGAAAATACATGAAGACAGCCTTAGGAGACCTATGGGACAACATTAAACGAAACAACATTCGCATTATAGGGGTTCCAGAAGGAGGAGAGAGAGAGAAAGGACCCGAGAAAATATCTGAAGAGATTATAGTCGAAAACTTCCCTAACATGGGAAAGGAAATAGCCACCCAAGTCCAGGAAGAACAGAGAGTCCCATACAGGATAAAGCCAGGAGAAACACGCTGAGACACACAGTAATCAAATTGGCAAAAATTAAACACAAAGAAAAATTATTAAAAGAAGCAAGGGATAAATGACAAATAACATACAAGGGAACTCCCATAAGGTTAACAGCTGATTTCTCAGCAGAAACTCTACAAGCCAGAAGGGAGTGGCATGATATATTAAAGTGATGAAAGGGAAGAACCTACAACCAAGATTACTCTACCTGGCAAGGATCTCATTCACATTTGATGGAGAAATCAAAAGCTTTACAGACAAGCAAAAGCTAAGAGAATTGAGCACCACCAAACCAGCTCTACAACAAATGCTAAAGGAACTTCTCTAAGTGAGAAACAAGAGAAGAAAAGTACCTACAGAAACAAACCCAAAACAATTAAAAAAATGGTCATAGGAACATACAGGTCGATAATTACCTTAAATGTGAATGGATTAAATGCTCCAACCAAAAGACACAGGCTTGTTGAATGGATACAAAAACAAGGCCCATATGTATGCTGTCTACAAGAGACCCACTTCAGAACTAGGGACACATACAGACTGAAAGTGAGGGGATGGAAAAAGATATTCCATGCAAATGGAAATCAAAAGAAAGCTGGAGTAGCAATACTCATATCAGATAAATAGACTTTAAAATAAAGAACGCTACAAGAGACAAGGAAGGACATTACATAATGATCCAGGGATCAATCCAAGAAGAAGACATAACAATTATAAATATATATGCACCCAACACAGGAGCACTTCAATACACAAGGCAACTGCTAACAGCTATAAAAGAGGAAATCGACAGTAACACAATATTCGTGGGGGACTTTAACACCTCACTTACACCAATGGACAGATGATCCAAAGTGAAAATAAATAAGGAAACACAAGCTTTAAATGACACAATGGACCAGATAGATTTAATTGATATTTATAGGACATTCCATCCAAAAACAGATTACACCTTCTTCTCAAGTGTGCACGGAACATTCTCCAGGAGAGATCACATCTTGGGTCACAAATAAAGCTTCAGTAAATTTATGAAAATTGAAATCATATCAAGCATCTCTTCTGACCACAACACTATGAGACTAGAAATGACTTACAGGGAGAAAAACGTAAAAAATACAAACACATGGAGGCTAAAAATACATTACTAAATAACCAAGAGATCACTAAAGAAATCAAAGAGGAAATGAAAAAATACCTAGAAACAAATGACAATGAAAACACGACGACCCAAAACCTATGAGATGCAGCAAAAGCAGTTCTAAGAGGGAAGTTTATAGCTATACAAGCTTACCTCAAGAAACAAGAAAAATCTCAAGTAAACAATCTAAGCTTACACCTAAAGGAACTAGAGAAAGAAGAAAAAACAAAACCCAAAGTTAGCAGAAGGAAAGAAATCATAAAGATCAGAGCAGAAATAAATGAAATAGAAACAAAGAAAACAATAGCAAAGATCAATAAACTAAAAGTTGGTTCTTTGACAAGATAAACAAAATTGATAAACCATTAGCCTGACATCAAGAAAAAGAGGGAGAGGACTCAAATCAATAAAATTAGAAATGAAAAAGGAGAAGTTACAACAGACACCGCAGATATACAAAGCATCCTAAGAGACTACTACAAGCAACTCTATGCCAATAAAGTGGACAACCTGGAAGAAATGGACAAACTTTTAGAAAGGTATGACCTTCCAAGAATGAACCAGGAAGAAATGGAAAATATGAACAGACCAATCACAAGTAATGAAATTGAAACTGTGATTAAAAATCTTCCAACAAACAAAAGTCCAGGACCAGAGCGCTTCACAGGTGAATTCTATCAAACATTGAGAGTAGAGCTAACACCCATCCTTCTCAAACTCTTCCAAAAAACTGCAGAGGAAGGAACACTCCCAAACTCATTCTACAGGACCACCATCACCCTGATACCAAAGCCAGACAGAGATACTACAACAAAAGAAAATTACAGACCACTATCACTGATGAACATAGATGCAAAATTCCTCAACAAAATACTAGCAAACAGAATCCAAAAACACATTAAAAGGATCATACACCATGATCAGGGAGGATTTATCCCAGGGATGCAAGGATTCTTCAATATACGCAAATCAATCAATGTGATACACCATATTAACAAATTGAAGAATAAAAACCATATGATCGTCTCAATAGATGCAGAAAAAGCTTGTGACAAAATTCAACACCCATTTATGATAAAAACTCTATAGAAAGTGGGCATAGAGGGAACCTACCTCAACATAATAACAGCCATATATGACAAACCCACAGCAAACATCATTCTCAATGATGAAAACTGAAACCATTTCCTCTAAGATCAGGAACAAGGTAAGGATGTCCACTCTCACCACTATTATTCAACATAGTTTTGGAAGTCCTAGCCACAGCAGTCAGAGAAGAAAAATAAAAGGAATACAAATTGGAAAAGAAGAAGTAAAACTGTCACTGTTTGCAGATGACATGATACTATACGTAGAGAATCCTAAAAATTCCACCAGAAAACAACTAGAGCTAATCAGTGAATTTGGTAAAGTTGCAGGATACAAAATTAATGCACAGAAATCTCTTGCATTCCTATACACTAATGATGAAAAATCTGTAACAGAAATTAAGGAAACAGTCCCGCTACCACTGCAACAAAAAGAATAAAATACCTAGGAATAAACCTACCTAGGGAGACAAAAGACCTGTATGCAGAAAACTATAAAACAGTGATGAAAAATTAAAGATGATACCAACAAATGCAGAAATATACCATGTTCCTGGATTGGAAGAATCAACATTGTGAAAATAACTATAGTACCCAAAGCAATCTACAGATCCAATGCAATCCCTATCAAATTACCAATGGCATTTTTACAGAACTAGAACAAAAAAACCTTAAAATTTGTATGGAGACACAAAAGACCCCGAATAGCCAAAGCAGTCTTGAGGGAAAAAAACGGAGCTGGAAGAATCAGACTCCCTGACTTCAGACTATACTACAAAGCTACAGTAATCAAGACAATATGGTACTGGCACAAAACCAAAAATACAGATCAGTGGAACAAGATAGAAAGCCCAGAGATAAATCCACACACCTATGGTCAACTAATCTATGTCAAAGGAGGCAAGGATATACCATGGAGAAAAGACAGTCCCTTCAATAAGTGGTGTTGGGAAAACTGGACAGCTACATGTAAAAGAATGAAATCAGAACACTCCCTAACACCATACACAAAAATAAACTCAAAATGGATTAGAGACCTCAATGTAAGACTGGACACTATAAAACTCTTAGAGGAAAACAAAGGAAGAACACTCTTTGACATAAGTCACAGCAAGATCTTTCTTGATCCACCTCCTAGAGTAATGGAAATAAAAACAAGAATAAACAAATGGGACCTAATGAAACTTAAAAGCTTTTGTTCAGCAAAGGAAACCATAAACAAGACGAAAGGACAACCCTCAGAATGGGAGAAAATATTTGTAAACGAATCAACAGACAAAGGATTAATCTCCAAAATATATAAACAGCTCATGCAGCTCAATATTTAAAAAAACAAACAACCCAATCCAAAAATGGGCAGAAGATCTAAATAGACATTTCTCCAAAGAAGACATACAGATGGCCAAGAAGCACATGAAAAGCTGCTCAACATCACTAATTATTAGAGAAATGCAAATCAAAACTACAATGAGGTATCACCTCACACCAGTTAGAATGGGCATCATCAGAAAATCTACAAACAACAAATGCTGGAGAGGGTGTAGAGAAAAGGGAACGCTCTTGCACTGTTGGTGGGAATGTAAATTGATACAGCCACTATGGAGAACAGTATGGAGGTTCCTTAAAAAACTAAAAATAGAATTACCATATGACCTAGCAATCCCACTACTGGGCATATACCCAGAGAAAACCATAATTCAAAAAGATACATGCACCCCAATGTTCACTGCAGCACTACTTACAATAGCCAGGACATGGAAGCAATCTAAATGCCCATCGACAGATGAATGTAAAAAAAGATATGGTACATATATACAATGGAATATTACTCAGCCATAAAAAGGAATGAAATTGGGTTATTTGTTGAGACGTGGATGTATCCAGAGATTGTCATACAGAGTGAAGTAAGTCAGAAAGCGATAAACAAATATCGTATATTAACACATATATGTGGAACCTAGAAAAATGGTACAGATGAACCGGTTTTCAGAGCAGAAATTGAGACACAGATGTAGAGAACAAACGTATGGACACCAAGGCGGGAAAGCGGTGGGGGAGTGGGGGTGGGGTGTGATGAACTGAGCCATTGGGATTGACATGTATACAATGATGTGTATAAAACTGATGACTAATAAGAACCTCCTGCATAAAAAAATAAAATTCAAAAATTCAACAACAAAAAAATAATAAACACAAACAAATGGGGTTTTTTTGAGCAACTTAAGGTTAGCTCAATGTTCAAAAACAAATCAATATAACCCATCATATTAATCTAAAAAAGAAAAATCACATCATAATATCATTTAACAAAACTTCAACAGCCATCAGGATAAAAATTTTCATCAAGCTAAGAACAAAGGGGAACTTTTCAACCAAATAAAGGACATGTGCAATAGACCTACAGTGAACATCAAAGTAAATGGTAAAAGATGAAATACTTTCCACTTATGAAGAGGAAAAATGCAAGGATATCTACATTCACCATTCTGGCAATAAAACACATATAGAACAGAAAGGAAGGAATAAAACTATCCCAATTTGCAAGATGACAAGAATGTCTATGTAGAAAACCCCAGGGATTCTTTAAAAACAGTCCTAGAACTATTACGAACAAAACTACAGGATACAAAGTCAAAACACAAAAATCACTTAAATTTCTATACACTAGCAATAAACAACATGAAACCAAAATTAAAAAACAACAACAACAAAAAAAAACCAGTAACATTTATAAAAGCTTCCCCACCTGCTAACCCAGCTCATGGAGCTTTATTCAGAATGGAATAATAAGATCCTGTTGGTTCTTGCTGCACTTGAAAGGGTAGGCCCAGCTGGGCCATATTCCCTAAGAAGCCAGTGCTGGAGACCCATGTTTGCTCTCCTACTTCTTTCAAAACTCCTGGGACGAGAGTTGAGGACTACCTGGAACCCCTTTTCAGAATCCACACCCACCCAAGCCTTACTCTCTTCCTACCCATCCCACCACTCCTGCTGTCAAACATGAATGACAAGATTGACATAGGGATATTCCTTGGGCTGGGAATCCCCTGACAGCTTCAAGGGAATACTGTATGACAACAGGGAGAAGTCTCACATCTATCACAGTCCCTCTACCACATACATACAGATGCACAGACACACTACTATTGGAAATACTTAGGTATAAATCTAATAAATCATGGCACTTATGAAAGAAATCAAAGAAGACCTAAAAAACGGGGAGACGTACAATATCAGAAGACTCAACATAGGGACTTCCCTGGTTGTCCACTGGTAAAGAATCCACCTTCCAATGCAGAGGATGCGGGTTCGATCCCTGGTAAGGGAACAAAGATCCCACATGCCACGGGGCAACTAAGCCTGCACGCCACAACTACTGGGCTCACATGCCTCAATGAGAGAGCCCATGTGTCTCAAACTACAGAGCTCACACAGCCCGGACCCTGCGCACCACAAATACAGAGAAGCCCGTGCGCCACAACAAAGAGCACATGCCGCAATGAAAGATCTCACACACCTCAACGAAGACCCCGCACGCCGCAACTAGACCTGACACAGCCAAAAAAAAAGAAGACTCACCATATGAAAGATATCAATTTTCACCAAAATGATCTATATCAAAATCAAAATCCAAGAAGGGCTTTTTTTGTAGTTATAGATAGCTCATTCTTAAACATTATATGGTAGGACAAAAGTACTACAATAGCTAAAAGAATGTTGCAAAAGAAAATTAAGTTGAAGGAATCACACTATTAAATTTTATGACTTATTATAAAGCAACAGTAATCAAGAGAGTGTGGGGAATTCTCTGGCGGTCCAGTGGTTAGGACTCCATGATTCCACTGCCGGGAGGCCTGGGTTCAATCCCTGGTAGGGGAACTAAGATCCCACAAGCCGCACAGCATGGCCAAAACTGGATAGAAAGCCCAGAGGTAAACCCACGCACATATGGTCACCTTATCTTTGATAAAGGAGGCAAGAATATACAGTGGAGAAAAGACAGCCTCTTCAATAAGTGGTGCTGGGAAAACTGGACAGGTACATGTAAAAGTATGAAATTAGAACACTCTCTAACACCATACACAAAAATAAACTCAAAATGGATTAAAGACCTAAATGTAAGGCCAGAAACTATCAAACTCTTAGAGGAAAACATAGGCAGAACACTCCATGACATAAATCACAGCAAGATCCTTTTTGACCCACCTCCTAGAGAAATGCAAATAAAAACAAAAATAAACAAATGGGACCTAATGAAACTTAAAAGCTTTTGCACAGCAAGGGAAACCATAAACAAGAGAAAAGACACCTTCAGAATGGGAGAAAATATTTGTAAATGAAGCAACTGACAAAGGATTAATCTCCAAAACTTACAAGCAGCTCATGCAGCTTAATAACAAAAAAACAAACAACCCAATCCAAAAATGGGCAGAAGACCTAAACAGACATTTCTCCAAAGAAGATATACAGATTGCCAAGAAACACATGAAAGAAAGCTCAACGTCATTAATCATTAGAGAAATGCAAATCAAAACTACAATGAGATATCATCTCACACTGGTCAGAATGGCCATCATCAAAAAATCTAGAAACAGTAAATGCTGGAGAGGGTGTGGAGAAAAGGGAACCCTCTTGCACTGTTGGTGGGAATGTAAATTGATACAGCCACTATGGAGAACAGTACGCAGGTTCCTTAAAAAACTACAAATAGAACTACCATATGACCCAGCAATCCCACTACTGGGTATATACCCTGAGAAAACCATAATTCAAAAAGAGTCATGTACCACAATGTTCACTGCAGCTCTATTTACAATAGCCAGGACATGGAAGCAACCTAAGTGTCCATCAACAGATGAATGGATAAAGAAGATGTGGCACATATATACAATGGAATATTACTCAGCCATAAAAAGAAACAAAATTGAGTTATTTGTAGTGAGGTGGATGGACCTAGAGTTCTCATCCAGAGTGAAGTAAGTCAGAAAGAGAAAAACAAATACTGTATGCTAACACATATATATGGAATCTAAGGGGAAAAAAAAGTCATGAAGAACCTAGGGGTAAGACGAGAATAAAGATACAGACCTACTAGAGCATGGACTTGAGGATATGGGGAGGGGGAAGAGTAAGCTGTGACAAAGTGAGAGAGTGGCATGGACATACATACACTACCAAACGTAAAACAGATAGCTAGTGGGAAGTAGCCGCATAGCACAGGGAGATCAGCTATGTGGTCTGTGACCACCTAGAGGGGTGGGAAAGGGAGGGTGGGAGGGAGTGAGACGCAAGAGGGAAGAGATATGGGAACATATGTATATGTATAACTGATTCACTTTGTTATAAAGCAGAAACTAACACACCACTGTAAAGCAATTATACTCCAATAAAGATGTTAAAAGAAAAAAAAAAAAGAGAGAGTGTGGTATTGGTGAAGACATACGTAGGTCAATGGGATAGAAGTCCAGAAATAGACCCATATAAGTATGGCCATCTGATCTTTGACAAAAGAGCACAAGTAGTTCAGCTGAGAAAGAATAGTCTTTTTTCAACAAATGGTGCTGGGACAACAGATCATTTATATGCATACAAAAAGAAATATTAATCTCAATCTAAACCTCATATCTTATACAAAGATTAACTCCAAACGGACCACAGATCTAAATATAAAACACAGAACCATAAAACTTTTAGAAGAAAACACAAGAGAACATCTTCACGACCTGGGGTTTAAGTGAAAATTTCTTAGAAATAACACCAACAACAGGATCCATTAAAAAAAAATTAACTCAAACTTCACCAAACTTAAAATTTTTGCCTGGGGACTTCCCTGGTGGCACAGTGGTTAAGAATCTGCCTGCCAATGCAGGGGACACGGGTTCGATACCTGGTCCGGCAAGATCCCACATGCCGCGGGGCAACTAAGCCAGTGCGCCCCAACTACTGAGCCTGCGCTCTAGAGCCCACGAGCCACAACTACTGAGCCCACCTGCCACAACTACTGAAGCCCACGTGCCTGGAGCTCATGCTCTGCATCAAGAGAAGGAACCGCAATGAGAAGCCCACGTACTGCAACGAAGAGTAGCCCCCACTCGCTGCAACTAGAGAAAGCCCACATGCAGCAGTGAAGACCCAATGCAGCCAAAAAATAATAATAATAAATATATAAAATTTTTAAAAAAGAGCACTCACTAAAAAAATTTTTTTGTGTGTAAGAAAGACACTGTTAAGAAAATTAAAAGCCAAGTCTCCAGAATATATAAAGAACTCTCAAAACTCAACAGTAAAAAAAGCAAACAATCCCATCAGAAAATAGGCAAATATTTGAATAGGTATTTATCCAAAGAAGATATATGCAAACAGCCAAAAACACATGAAAAGATGCTCAACAACATTAGTCATTAGGGGAGTGCAAATAAAATACACAATGAGATAGTACTTCACTCCCATTAGGATGGGTATAATCAAAAAGGCTGATGAAAGTATTGGCAAGAATGTAGAGAAACTGCTGGTGGAAGTGTCAAACAGTGCAGCCTCTTTTGAAAAACAGTCTGGCAGTTCAGCAAAAGGTCAAACGTACAGCTACCACATGAATCAGTAGTTCTACTCCTAGGTATATACCCAAGAGAAATGGAAACTAATGGGTCTACACAAAAACTTGTGCATGAGTGTTCACAGTACGTTATTCGTTACAGCCAAAAACTGGAAGCAACTTAAATGTCTTTCAATAGGTGAACGGATAACAAAAATATGGTACACCCACATAATGGAAAACTGAGTAATAAAAGGGAACAAGCTACTGATACATGCAACAACTTAGATGAATCTCAAATACATGATACTAATTGAAAGGAACCAGGACCTAAAGGTTACACACTGTATGATTCCATTTATACGGCACTGTCGAAAATATAAAACTACAGTAACAGAGAACATATCGGTGGTTGTCAGGGATTACAAGTGGTGGGAGGTGTGACAATAAAGGGATAGCATGAGGGAGTTTGCTGGAATGATGCAACCGTCTTGTATCCCGATGGTAGTGGTGGTTATACATGTCTTAAAATACATATATCTGTATCCCAAACAAATAAAAAGGTTAATTTTATTGCATAATAATTTAAACAATAAAAAAGTTTTAAGAATGATAGACAAAATTCTATTATTCCCAGCAGCTGCCTATGAGAATTAGAAAAATAAACATGGCCAACTTGAATGTTTAAGGCCAAATATACGGAATTTTTTCCCAGATGTCTCTGATTACTTAGCGGGGGGGGGACAAAGGCAGGTTTAAGTGTGCCACAACTTATGTTATGGTTTCCCTAGAAGCAAACCCTGAAGTAAGGATTTTAGTGCAAGTAGTTTGTTTGAGAAAAAAATCCCAGGAAACTGTAGTAGGGAAGTAGGAAAGAGAAGGCAGCCACTGTGTACATTAATGAGCAGGCTACATCTGTGGGCAATTGGAGTTCAGTTGTCTCACTGAGAGTCAGTGTAGGGCTTACATTACAGTTATCCCACTCAAGGCGCAAGGGAGCTAGAGGTTTTCCCCTCAATTTCTGTCAGTCATCAGTTGGCTGCTCCTATGGGGCATGAATTCCCTAGAAGTTCTGGCCTGCCAATGTGCAGGGGCAGAGCAGGCTCCAGGGGACAAAGAAAGCCCCCAAGCTAAAAATCATATGTACTGGCAGTCAGACATCAGGACAACATGCATAGAAATGGAAGGTGCTGCTTATAGGCAGGGCACTGAGGAAAGATGGACATACACACACACCACATCTTTATCCATTCAGCTGCTGATGGACACTCAGGTTGCTTCCATATCTTGCCTATTGTAAATAATGCTGCTATGAACACTGGGGTGCAAGTATCTTTTCGAATTAATGTTTTTGTTTCCTTTGGATATATATCCATGAGTGGTATTTCTGGATCATATAACAGTTCTATTTTTAGTTTTTTCTTGAGTAACTTCCATACTGTTCTCCATGGTGGCTACAACAATTTACATTTCCACCAACAGTTTTATGCTTAATGAAACATGTCAGACAGAGAAAGACAAATGTTATCACTTACATGTGGAATCTAAATAAAAAGAATGAATATAACAAAACAGAAACAGACAGATATAGAGAACTAGTGTTTACCAGCGGGCCAAGGGAAGGGGGAGGGGCTAAATAGAGGTATGGGATTAAGAGATAGAGCTATCTATCAAATAAATAAGAAATAAGCTCTAAAGATATGTAGCACAGTACAGGGAATATAGCCAATATTTTGTGATAACTTTAAACGGAGTATAATCTGTAAAAATATCGAATCACTATGTTGTATACCTGAAACTAATATAATATTGTAAATCAACTACTTCTCAAAAAAAATAAAGTAGGCTTTTACATATACTGAGTTACACTTATATGTTTCCTATACTCTTCCTGAAATTGAAATAAAATTACTAAAATTGTTATTTTGATTTAATTATTAAAATTATTAAATTCCTTATTAAACTGAAATTGAGAGAGCAATTTCTTTAACAAATGACTTGCAAGGAAAATCAAAGAAAGAAGAAAACTATCAATTAAGAAAGATTTACAAAACCTATCAACTAAAAGCAATATGTGGACCTTGTTTATATGTTGATTCAAGCATCTAAAATAGTGAAGGATAAATACACAAATGAGGAAACATGAAAACTGTTGGATATTGGTGATATTAAGAAATTATTGGTAAGTTTTAGATATGATAATGACATTGTGGTTGTGCTAACAAACCAAAAGAGGTTTCATCTTTTAGACATACATACCGAAATATTTACGAATGAAATGATATTAAGTTGAACCATATGGAATTATCATTTTGTAGACAGAAAAAGGATGGATATAGACAATTTCATATGGTCCAATTAATATCTATGGTCTGTTTCAAAATAATCCAACAGGGTGGGTGTGAGGCTGGTGAGTGGATAGGGCTTATAGATGAAAAAAAGAATGACCCAAAGTTAATGACAGTTGTAGCTGGATGATGAGTACATGGGAGTTCATTTCTCTCTATTTTGATGTTTTCATTTTTCTATGTATTTAATGAATAGAAAACTGAGGCGAGAACCCCACCTGTAACTATGCCTTGCCCAATGCTTATTAGCACTCCATATGACACACAGTAAATAACAAAAACACAAATGTTGAAATGATATCTAAACCAATATTCTTCTTAGAAAGGATTATCTATAGGAAATGGTGGGCTAACAAAAACACAGCTAACCATGTCATCAACAACCGAGAAGGGTAGTAAAACCAAAACAAACTAGTTAGACTAGCAAAAGAAGATAAAATAGAAAAATAAAAATTAGAAACAAAATGTTTTTTTAAATTTTATAAAATTTTCACACGTGATTTAATTGTGTGGATTTTACTACCTCTTAAAGTTTGTAATAGCTATATATTCCTCACACCACAATCCCTTTCACTTACTTTTAATCAGTATTGTATGTGATTTCATTTAGGCTGATTAAAAAACATTTGCTCTGAATTCCATTACCTATCTCTGTTTACTAAATATGGATACAGGTACAGACTAGATAAAGGATATAGAAATTTTAAAATATATCCATTAAGCTCTCTAGAGTCTTTTTCTTTTTTTTAACATCACACACACACAATTTTAAATCCATCTAAAAGAAATATCTTGCTTATAGCCAGGCAAATGTTGTTTAGACATATATTTATATTAAATTCAACTTGCTAAGTATAGCCAGTGTTAGTAAGGATGGATTCATTCTATCTTGGCTATCCCTGGGACACTTTATATTAAGACATACAGTTTAAAAGTTACAGAAAAATATATCAATACTTCCTTAATATTACGAAAAACCTTTTAATAATTACAGCTGTCAAAGAGAATTAACTATCTCCTAGAGAATTAGAACCCCTTACTGACATATTAAACCAGAAGCTAGATTTATCAGATATACTGAAAAACAGGTTCATAAAGAAGGCTGAACTTGATAATTTCATGGTCTTTGGCACCAGACAGAAAGAACTGAGTCCTGATTCTGGTCTTAACTGAGGTTATGATTTTGGTGAAGTTTCCTAATTTCTCTGAACCTCAGTTTCCCTTGAACATAAAATACCTCATATTTTGTGGATAAGATTAAATGATATAATGCATGTAAGTTGTTTAGCACAGTACCTGGGACATAGTAGATGATTAATAAACACTATTATAGAACCTTTGGCCTGTCACACAGCTGGTACTCAGATATACTAGCAATCAATATCACCTTCATTACTATTGCTACTGCTATTATACATAAGGGTTCTAGTAAGTAACTGATGAATGGAACAGAGGAAACATCTCACCTGAGCCATAAAAGGTGGGACAACAGAGGGACCAGAAAGATGGCATTACTGAAAGACAGGATCCATGTGTCAGTATTTCTATAAGCAATGGGAGCAGTGATGGTGACCCTGAGACTGATGGTAATTAATTCAATTAGCTTATTGAACAACTACCCTGTGCCAAGCACTAACACAGAATAAGAAAAATAAAGTCCCTGCCCTGTGGCAGTTTATGTTCTAGTGTTTCTGGTGATTCCAATGACACATAGTTGTTACTTGAATATAATGTAATTCAGGAAAACATCTGAACCTGAAATATATATACAGTAGCTGTCTTTTTTGTGGACCCAGGCAAGGGTACTAGAAATGGCTACATCTCTTAGACTGGTATTATAAGTCTGCAAAAGAATGATACTTCAAATCTCAATGATACCTGGTATAGATACCACCAAATATTAAGTACATAAACCTCACAAAACACCTGTAATAAAACCCTTTGTCAGCCAAAGATCAAATGACAGTATCAATTCCAAGTATCAATTCAATCCATGGCTAAGATTTCAATGGCAAAAACAACCCAAGTTTTACTGTAAATGGTAACTGACTAGAACACTGCACAAAAGCTATCAGTTTCCAAAACACAGAATACAGTAAAACTTGTGATTTGGAAATAAGTCAAAATATACATCTAAGGAAACTAATGTTTCAAGCAGTTCAAAATTTGTTAGTTTTAGCTCTCACGAGCTTTATAAAAATATGTTTGGTATGAAATGCTAACACTGTTTTTGATAAGAACTGTCTAAACAAGATGAGTATTAATATTTACCAAAACAGAAAAACAACGTGTTAGCCTGATATGGGCAGCTGGCTGGCTTTAAATTCTATCATCTATCAGTCTCCCAGAATATTTACTACTTGTTTACTTAATGCAGCCTTTCTGAGAAAGGCACTTGCAGAATATTCACTGGCTGCTAAATATTATTGTTAGAAACAGCAACCAGAGATGGTTATCTGTTTAAGCTGTTTATCTTTGTCCCTTGAAAAAAAATTACAGCAAATAGAACAAAATGTTCTACTGCAAAGGCTCAGTCTAAACGTATCTGGATAATAGCAAAATGAGTGTCTCCTTGGAACTTCAGAGGTAACAATCTCTGAAAAGCAGCCTGGAGGGGAATATCTTCCTTTCAATTATAAATTATCAAACAATAAAATATACAGAGAAAACTTTTCCCTTGAAAAAGCAACAACTAAATCAGTCATTCACAGAAGAGAGAAAGACTGAGTGTCACACCACCAGAGTGTGCCTAGACCCAAGCATCAGAACCAAAAAGAATGAAGATTTAATAGAAAGGTCAGACCTACACAGCAAACAAAAAGGTAAAGAAGAAATGGCTAAGTGGTCTCCAATCAGATTAGCTCATGGAAAATTGTTTGAAACATAAAATAAAATAATAGGGCTTCGTTGGTGGTGCAGTGGTTGAGAGTCCGCCTGCCGATGCAGAGGACACGGGTTCGTGCCCTGGTCCGGGAAGATCCCACATGCCGTGGAGCGGCTGGGCCCGTGAGCCATGGCCGCTGAGCCTGCGCTCAGCAACAGGAGAGGCCACAACAGTGAGAGGCCCACACACCGCAAAAAAAAATTTTTTTTTAAATAAAACATAATAGCACATCTTATGTTTACATAGCACCTTGCATTTTTCAAAGCACTAGGGCTTGAGATCAAAGAATCAGTGCCTCAGTGAAGTGTTCGCTCATTTCCTCAAGTCTAAATTGTTCCTTTATTGGGGTCCTCTTAATTCTTTGTTTAATATCTGTATTTGAACATTTATCCAGACTACCTTGTATTACAACTGATTATAAAACAGGCTGTATGTCTCACTATATTATTAATAACCATAGGGCTGTGTTTTTATTCAATTATTTCCCTAGAACATAATATTAGCACTACGTCTCTCTCCAAATAGGTGCTAAGTAAAACTCTGTTGAATTTGACTCTATTATCTTCCACAGTGCTCATAACTATCCCATGAGATAGTGAAAGCAGATACACCTGTTTTATAAAGGAGGAAAATGAAATACAGAAAGGTTAAATAATGTGCCCAGATTCACCCAGGTAGGCTCAAGGAACTCTGACTTCTAGGATAACAGTGTCCCTTTGTACGACAGTTTAGAAGACTTAGGTAGCAGAAATTCATGGAGAAATAACTCACAGAATTTAGAATGAAACTAAGCAATCACAAGTTAGCATTACTGTATAAAGAAACCATTTATATATTATCTATTGCAGAGCCCCAGTAAAAGAATAACATTTGATTTGTAATCCTGAGCTTTCTTTGCCTTTCCTTATCCAATCAAGAGAAGTTAAATCCTGTATATTTATTCTGAAAGCTACTCACCTAGGAATGTGACTTAAAATCAGGATGGTGTAATAGTGAACCTTCAATCACTAATTGTGCACCAAAAACATGGTCAGGACATATACAATATATGAAAAGATAACAAAAAAGACATAGCCAAGTTCCAAAACAAGATAAACAACTCCAATGGACAGTAATGAAACAGAAATGGTTAAAAAAAAAAAGTAAATTTGGTTAAAAGCTCAGGTCTCCTGGTTACAGGTTACTTAAACAGGAGTGACAGAGATCAGCACCACACCAGCCCTTACACACACACACACACACACACACACACACACACACACACACACACACACACACACACACACACACACACACACACACCAGTCAACCTTCACCTAGGGCTTTTAGAAAAATTCCTGCCTTGGGGCAGGGGTGGGGGGAGGTGGGCTGACATAACCTATTAACCTAGTACCAGAAATGGAATCAAAGTACTGAATGTTTCTGTCATATCTCCACCATAACTGGTGATAGAATCACTGAAACTCTGGAAAAAGACTTGGTTCTAGATTGGGGACAAGGAGAGTTAAAGTGAAAATTAACTGAATACCTAGAGACAGATAGGTATGAACAGAGAGGGAGGAAGGACAATGGCAGAAAAATGAGCAGCAAACCAATACTCAAAATCATACAGAGAAATCTACTGCTAAAAATTACAGCCAGAAAAATCAATAATCAAACATGAATTTACTCAATATGAAAATAATTTTGTAGAAATAAAAAAATCTTTAAAACTAAGTTCATATAGAATGTTCAAGGAGATAAATGAAAGCAAAATTTCAACTGAAAATGAACAAGAAATAATGAAAACAAAAGCAGGAGAAGAAATCTAGGTATGAAGAGAACCCAATTAGAAAATCTGAAAATGAAAAACAGTCATTGAAATTTAAAAAAAAAATAGATGAAATGAACTCTTCTCCAGATAAAATGAAGACAGAATTCTTGAATTAGAAAAAAGTCCTGATACATTGACCAAGAACTCAGCACAGAGAATCAGAAAAAAATTTTAATTGAAACCACAGCTAAAAGACATATAAGGCATATATTGAGAGGCTCCAATATTCATGTAATGGGAGTTAAAGAAAAAAGTACTAAAATAAATGGTGAAGAAACAACAACTGCTGAAAATTTTTGAGAAAAGAAAACTAAATCTTCAGATTCATAATGAAACTGGACAATTTGGAGTCATCATCAAGAGAAATTCTTTTGAGATTGTTTCTTAATCTGTGATTTTCCCATATATTTCTGCCCCTCGCAACATCCTACAAAGCTGACAAATTACACATTCTTATAAAAACTAAAGCTAAATGGACCAGTTGGGTCACATAATATCTGGTTGGGGTTAAGGAGGTAGTTCCAGCAATCCAGCTGTAAGGGCTAGAGCTGTCAGATGGGAGGGAATATAGAAATTCTTTTACCAGGCTTCAGAGAGCATTCATTTGACAAGCAAGGGAAATGCAGTCAGATGATGGCTTTACTCTTCTGTTTTATTTTCCTCTTCCATTCAGTTCAAGTAAACTCCAGAAATAAGAAAAATTCACAATAAGCAATGACTGAGTACAAGGCCCTGTACTACATATTATAAGGGGTACAAAAGCTATCTTCCCTTCAAGACCATTTAGATAAGAAAACAGTTGAAAAGTAAATGATGGGCCAAGATGGAGTAATGAGGGACTAAATTTAATCTCCTGCCAAAAAAAAATTTTTTAAAAACCAAAAACTGGACAAAATGTATAAAGTAACAGTTTTCAAGACACTGGGCATCAGGTAATAAAGGGCAATGATCCATGAAAAATGAGGTGACCCTTAGGATTTCCTCAGCTTCCCACATTGAGTTTCCAGGTTGCAGAACAGAGAGGGATAAAGTCCAACAGACTCTCTGAGTTGAGAAGACAGAACAGATATCCAGAAAGACCAAGGGAGCTAGAATTTGCAAAGCATGGTACCACAGAAGACAAAAATGCTTAAGAGAGAAAACTCCAGAGATTTGCAGAGGGTTCCCTTCAAGTATCCAACAGTGTATGGAACAGAAGCAAAAAAAAATAATAATAGAAAAGATCAGATAGAAAACAGAAAAACGATTAGAAAAAAAAAACAAACAATGAAACCAAAGCTAGTTCTCTGAAAAGTTCAGTAAAATTTATAAACCTCTAGCCAGGTGGACAAAGAAAAAGAAGACACAAATTATCTGTATCAGGAATTTCTTTAAAGTACCACAGATCAAAAGAACATTAACACTATAATAAGGGAGTATTTATAATAACTTCATACCCATAACTCAACAACTCAGATGAAATGGACAAATTTTTTAACACAAAATTTGAAAGACACTCAAGAAGAAACAGATATTCTGTCTGAATAGTCCTGTATCTCTTAAGTTTCTAGTTTAAAACCTTACCACAAAAAAAAGTCTTAGGCCTTACAGCTTCATAAGCAAATTCAATTAATCAATTCATGAGGGTGTAATAATTAATTCTACATAAAAACTTCTTAAAAATAGAAAAGTAATTATTTTTTGAGTTGAGTATAACCTTGAGACCAAAACCAGACAAAAGACATAATGAGAAAACTACAGACCACCAATATCTCTCGTGAATACTGATGAAAAATTCCCAACAAAGTATTAGCAAACTATTCCCAGTAATATGTAAAAAGAATAATACATCCTACTAAGTAGAGTTTATCCTTGGAATTAAAGGCTAATTCAATAATTGAAAATTGATCAGTGTAATTCCTCAAATCAAGAGACTGAATCCACTCCTGGGCATATATCCAGAGAAAACTCAAATTCAAAAAGATACAGCACCCCAATGTTCATAGCAGCATTATTTACAATAGCCAAGACATGGAAGCAACCTAAATGTCCATCAATAAATGAATGGATAAGGAAGATGTGGTATATATACACAAGGGAATACTATTCAGCCAAAAGAAAAGAATGAAATAATGCCATTTGTAGCAACATGGATGGACCTAGAGATTATCATACTAAGTCAAGTAAGTCAGAGAAAGAAAGACAAATACCATATGATATCACTTACATGTGGAATCTAAAATATGATACAAATGAACTTATTTACAAAACAGAAACAGACTCACAGACATAGAAAACTAATTTATGGTTACCAAAGGGAAAAGGGAGTGGGGAAGGAATAAATTAGGAGTTTGGGATTAGCAGATACAAACTCCTACATATAAAATAGATAAACAACAAGGTTCTACTGTATAGCACAGGGAAATATATTCAATATCCTGTAATAAACCATAATGGAAAAGAAAATAAAAAAGAATATATATATGTATATAACTGAATCACTTTGCTGTACAACGGAAACTAGCACAACACTGTACATCAACTATATTTCAATTTAAAAATTATAAATAAATAATACATAAATAAATACACTGTTGTCAAGTCAAGAGAGAGACAGAGAGAGACTGAAGAAAAATACCATACAATCAGCTCAATAGATAGAGAAAACATACTTGACAAAAATATGACATCCACTTATGATTTAAAACTCTCAGCAAACTAGGAATAGAAGGAAACTTCCCAACATAAAAAAGAGCATCAACCCAAAACTTCAAGTTTGCTGTTATGTATTTTGGGTATTAACCCTTTATCAGATATATGATTTATAAATACTTTCTCCCATTCTGTAGGCTGCCTTTTCATTTTGTTGATGGTTTCCTTTGTGATGCAGAAGTTTTTTAGTTTGATGTAGTCCCACTTGTTTGTATTTGTTTTTGCTTTTAGTGTCAGTTTCAAAAAAAAAATCATTGCTAAGACTGATGTCAAGGAACTTAATTTTATATTATCTCTGTACCATACAGATTTATCAAATTGCATAAGATTACCTTGGCAATACAAGAATTTTGCTTTATGTGTAACTTTAGAAACTGATTATCACATACTACTACCTATAATAAACATAAGCTAAATACTCTTCTATTGTTATTTTTAAAGCCAATAAATAATGAACATGTAATTTCTATTCTGGTATTAAATTATAATTGTTTAGGGACTTCCCTGGTGGTCCAGTGGTTAAGACTCTGTGCCCCATGCAGGGGGCCAGGCTCGATCCCTAGTCAGGAAACTAGATCCCACACGCTGCAACTAAAGATCCCGCATGCCACAAATAAAAGATCCTGCGTGCCGCAACGAAGGCCTAGTGCAGCCAAAATAGATAAATAAATAAATAAATAAGGCCATGCTTATTTTTTTACAAAAAATTGTAATTATTTACTGTTTGAAAAATAATTATTTTTAAGCAATTTGTTTTTCTAAACAGAAAAAATTATCCCAAATACTTGTGAGCACTAATAAATGCTAACTTGTAATATTTTACAATAGAGCTATATGGAGTCTGAGAGAAGAAAAAAAAGTACCTGCTAGAATGAGAAGCACATATCTGAACAAATAAATGTAAACCTTATTTCAACCTACCATCCCTTAATCCACTTGAAATGGTTCAAAATATTTAAAAATTTCTCTTGAGATTTCTTCTTTGACCCATGTGTTATTTAGAAATGCATTTTTCATTCCCAAGTATATTGGGATTTTCTAACTATCTTTCTATTACTGATTTCTAGTTTAATTCCACTGTGGTCTGAGAACAGACACTGTATGATTTCCAGTCTTTTAAATTTGTTAAGGTGTGTTTTATGGCTCCAGATGTGGTCTATCTTGGTGAATGTTCCAATTGGTGAGCTTGAGAAGAATGTGTATTCTGCAGTTGCTGGATGAAGTATTCTATAGATGTCCATTATAATCCAGTTGATTGATGATGTTGAGTTCAATTATGTCTTTACTACTTTTCTGCTTATTGGATCTGAACATTTCTGATACAGAGGGTGCTGAAGTCTGCAACTATAACAGTAGGTTCATGTATTTCTCTTTGTAGTTCTAATTAGCTTTTTCCTCATATTTTGACACTCTGTCTTTAGGCATATACATGTTAAGGAGACTTTTTACCCCAAAATTGCAGCTTAAAACAACAAACATTCATTTTCTCAGTTTCTTTGGGTCAGACCCTAGGAGTTTAGTTGCTGGGTGGCTCTGGCTCACGGTATCTTCCGAGACTGCAGTCAGTCTGTCATGCCTGGGTTGCAGATCTTCCAGGGTCACTCCCATGGCTGTACGCAGGCCTCAGTTCCTCCCTACATGGGCAGAATTCTCCATAGGCTGGCTGAGGGTCCTCAAGATACAGCAGATGGCTTCCCCAAAGGCAGTTATTCAAGAGACAGATAAGGTGAGAGAGCACACCCAAGACGGAAGCTGTAGTCCTTTCAAAACCTAATCTCACAAGTAACATTCTTTCTATAACAGAGTTGTAGACTACTGTTTAGACATTTTATATACACATCCTTTGTCAGATATATGTTTTGTTAAGTATTCTGGCCTAATCTGTCACTTGTCTTTTCATTTTCTTAACAGTGGCTGATGAGGAAAATCCTTTAACTTTGAAGAAGTCTAACTTATCAGTCTGCTCTTTTATGATTATTGTTTGCCCCGTATGGAGTATCTGTCTACCCCAAAGTGGCAAAGATACTCTCCTAAGCATCTCATTTAAAGCTTTATAATTCTAACTTTAATTTAGATCTATAGTCTATCTAGAACTGATTGTTGTTTCTGGCATTCTAGCCTCACTAGTTGAGAAGTATTCCTTTCGCTATCTGAACTGCTTTGTCACTTTGGGCAAAATCAACTGATTTTTCAAGTGTGGGTCTTCTGGATTCTCTATTCTGTTCCACGGACCCACAGTATTTGTATATTTTATTCTAATACAATGTTGACTTGAGTTCTACAACTTTATAGTAAATCTTGAAATTACAGAATATAATCTTTCAACTTTTTTGTCCTTCAAAACTTTTTGGCTGTTCTAGGTCCTTGGAATTTCTATATAAATTTTAGAATCATCTTGTTAACTTTTACCAAAAACTTCCATGGGGATTGCTATGTTTGGGGCTATACTAAAACAATATATTAAAACAAGAAGAATGTTGACAATTCTATGAAATCTAATCCAATCTATTGCTTTATCTTCTTAAATTTATCTCAACAATGTTTCAGAGTTTTCAGTTAGAGGTCTTGTGTGTTTTCTTAAATTAATCCAAAGTATTTCATGTGTTTAGAAACTGTTAAAATTAGAATTTACTTAGTGCCTTTTCCACTTAAGGCCACTAGACTACAGAAAGAAAATTCACATTTATCATACTGGCTTTGTATCCTGAGACCTTGCTAAATTCATTTAGTTAGTTCTAGTAATTGTTTTGTAGAGTACAATTTTCCAAACACACACATCATTTGCAAATAAAGATGGTTTTACTTTTCCCTTTCGAATAGTTATGCCTTTCCTTTATTTCACCTTATTGAACAACAGAGCAATGTTGAATATAAATGGTGAGAGAACATCTTTGTTAAGTTCCCAATCTTAGGGGGAACTTGTTTCAATATTATTCCATTAAGTAGGATGTTAGCTCTAAGTTTTTTGAAGATGACCTTTATCAGATTAGGGAAGTTTACTTACAGTCCTTATATAAGGGGAAAACTGTTTCGTTATGAATGGATATTCAATTCTTTTAATGTTTTTCCTGCTTCTATTGAAACAACCATATATATGGTCGCTTTGTCTTTTATTGTTTATATGATGAATTACACAGATTGGTTTTGAAATATTAAATGAGCCTTGCATTCATGGGTAAATCTCCACTTGATTATGATGAATCATGATATGTTATGCTTTTTAAATATTGCTAGAGATTTGATGTGCAAATATTTAGGTAAGGATTTGCACATCTGCTTTCACGAGGGATAGCTGTCCACAATTTTCTTTTAACATCCTTATTGAGTTTAGGTGTGAGGCCTTACGCCGACCTCAAAAGAATAAGTTTGGAATTCTTCCCTCCTCTGTCTCCCCTATTATCTGAGTTTGTATAAAATCAGTATTCTTTCTTCCTATATGTATGAAAGAATTCATCACTGAAGATTTCCCTGTAGAAAAGGTTCTGACAATGAATTCAATTTCTATACTAGATACTGGGCTAATCAGATTTCTCTTTCAATTTATGTTTCAGTAAGTTATATTTTTTTCAAGAAATTTGTCTATTACATCTAACTCGTCAAATTTATGGGCATAAAGTTGTTCATAACAATCCTTTATTTTCTTCTGAATATCAGTAGAATATATGGTAATATAAGCTCTTTCATTGCTAATATCAATAATTTTTGTGTATGCAAGTGTGTGTTTTATTAGACTTGACAACGACTTCAATTTGGATGGCTATTTCTCTTTGTTGGTTTTCTATTTTATTGATTTCTACTTTTATCGTTATCTTTTACTTCCTTCTGTATACCTTGGACTTAATGTGATCATTTTATATCTTAAGGTGGAAACATAAATCATTAATTTTAAATCTTTCATCTTAGTATATAATCTTTTAAAGGTACAAAAAAAATTTCCTCTAAGCACTGCTTTCGCTGCATCCCAAATTTTTTTAAATATCAGTTTTAATGAGATGTAATTTCCATAAATAAAATATACCCCTTTGAAGTATACATGATGCATTTTGAAAACTATATAGACCCATGACATTATGACAATTAAAACATGGGACATTTCCATCACTTCAAAAAACTCCCTCCTGCCTTGATGAAGTTCATTCCTTCTACCCATCCCAGATCCCTGACAACCACTGATCTGCTTAGTGTCACTACAGTTTTTGTTTAATCAAGAATTTTATATAAATGGAATCGTATAGACTGTAGTCCTTTATGTATTATTACCATCGCTCTGAATAATGACCTTGAGATTCATTCATGTTGTTGTGGGTAACAGTTATATGTCCCTTTTAAAAATGCTTTGTTAAGGGGTTAATCTCCAAAATATATAGGAACTCTTACAACTCAATATATATATTAAAAAAACTATTAACCACATTTAAAAATGGGTAAAGGAGAGAGCCATATCTCTAAAGAAAAACATAATAATGGCTAACAAGCATATGAAAAGGTGCTCAGCATCACTAATCATCAGAGCAATATGAATCAAAACCACAATGAAATAGCTCCTCACACCCGTTAGGCTGGATATCATAAGAAAGAAAGAAAACAAGTGTTGGCAAGGATACAAAGAAATAGAAACCCTTGTATTCATACTGTTGGCGTGAATACAAAATGGTGTAGCTTCTATGGAAAATAGAAGAGAGGTTGACCAAAAAAGTAAAAATAGAAATACCATATGACCCAGCAATCTCACATTTGGCTATTTAGCAAAAGAACTAAAATTAAGATATTAAAGAGATATTACACTCCACCCAAAAAATAAAATAAAAATGAAAATAAATAAAAATAGCTTTATTTAGGTGTAATTTACATATATATAATGCACACTCATTTCAGGCATATAGTTAGATGAATGTTGGTAACTGAGGAGTCATGTAACCATTACTCTAAAAGGTTTCCTTTTACCCCTTTGCAGTCGACCAGCTCTCTTGTCCCTAGCTCTAAGTAACCACTGATAAGATTTCTGTCCCTATGATTTTGCCTTTTAAAGACTTCCACGTAGACAGAATCATATAGTCTTTGGCATTTGTCTGACTTCTTTCACATAGCGTAAGGTTTTCAAGATTCATCATTATTCCAACATGTATCAATATTTCATGTTATTGCTGAGTAGAACTCTGTTATATAAATGCCCCGTATTTTTTTATCCATTAACCTGTTGATAAAAGTACACGTTTAAGAAACTAGCTGTTATCCAAAATGGTTGTACCATTTCACTCTACCAACAGGAATGTATGAGAGTTCCAGTTACTCCACATCCTCAGTAACATTTGACATTATGAGTATTTTCCATTTTAGACATTTTATTGGGTAAATAGGTTTTAATATGTAATCCCTAATGACCAAAGGACATTGAACACTGGCCATTTGTATACCTTATTTCCTAAAGTGTTGGTACAAATCATTTGCCCATTTTCTAGTCTGGTTGACATTTCTGAGTTGTAAGAATTCTTTATATTCTGGATAAAAGTTCTTTATCACGTAGGTATTTCGAAAATACTTTCTGCTAAATTGTACCTTATGGTTTCATATTATTTATAGTCTTTTGAAGAACAGAAGTATTTAATTGTAATGAAGTATAATTTATCAACTTTTACAGTTTCTGCTTTTGGTACACTAAGACACCTTTGCCCAAACCAAGGTCTGAAAGAATTTATCCTAAGCCTTCCTCTAGAAGTTTTATATCTTTAGCGCTAACATTTAAATATATAATCCTTTTCAGGACTTCCCTGGTGGCACAGTGGTTAAGAATCCGCCTGCCAGTGCAGGGCACACAGGTTCGAGACCTGGTCCGGGAAGATCCCACATGCCAGGGAGCAACTAAGCCCATGCGCCACAACTACTGAGCCTGTGCTCTAGAGCCCAAGAGACACAGCTACTGAAGCCCTCGCGTCTAGAGCCGGTGCTCCGTAACAAGAGAAGCCACCGCAATGAGAAGCCTGTGCGCCGCAACACAGAGTAGCCCCCACTCGCTGCAACTAGAGAAAGCCCGTGTACAGCAACGAAGACACAACGCAGTCAAAAAATAAAAATAAAAAATTTAAAGCTCACTTTGCTGTACAGTAGAAACTAACACACAACATTGTAAGGCAACTACTCCAATAAAAAAATTAATTTAAAAAATTTAAAGCTTCTACTCTTCAAAAAAAAAAACACCTAGTGTTATAAAAATAAAGATCAAGTCACAGCTTTGAGAAAAAATTTACAAAACATATATCTGATAAATAACTTGTATCCATAATATAAAAGACAACTCAAAACTCTGAAAGAGGAAAACAACCCAACTCGAAAGTTGCCAAAGATTTCAATAGATACTTCACCAAAGAAAATACCCAGGTGGCAAATAACGACAAGAAAATATGTTCAACATCATTAGCCATTAAGGAAGTTCATATTCGAATCATGAGATACTGTGACATATCTATTAGGATGGCTAAAAGTAAAAGACCGACCATACTAACTGCTGATGAGGATGTGATAAGAGTTCACATACACTGATAGTAAAAATGTAAAATGGTATATCCACTTTGGAAAAAAGGTTTACACATTTCTTTTGATCCAGCCATTCCACTACTGGATTTTTATCCAAGGGAAAAGAACACATATGTCCAAAATATACATAAATGTTCACAGCAGCTTATTTATAACAGCCAAAAACTGGAAACAACCCAAAGATCCACCAACAGGTAAATGGATAAATTGTAGTATATCTGCACAATGTAATATGACTCAAAAGAAAAAAAAATAGGAATGGACTACTGATAAATGATAAAACATAGATGAATCTAAAAATATTTATGCTGACTGAAATGTATTTATGCTGTCCTCTCAAAAGAAAGAACATAGTATACGATTCCAATTTATATAAAACTCTAGGAACTGCAATTTAATCCATAGTGACAGAAAGCAGATAAATGAATGTCTGGAGAAGGAGGTGGATGAAGAGTGGGACGGAGGGATTATAAAGGGGCAATAGGAAATTATTGTGGGTGATGAATACGTTCATTATCTTCACTGTGGTGGTTTCACGGGTATATGTCAAAACTTTTCAAATATGTGTAGTTTTTAATATGTGTAGTTTATTATATATGAATTATACCTTAATAAACCCACTGAAATAAAAAATTAAGGAAAACACAGAAAGACAACCATCTCTGAGGTACAACAACACACACACACACACACAGAGCTAATTAAAATATTGATAAAATTAGACTTCATTAAAATTAAAGATTTCTGTTCTTTGAAAGGTACTTATAAAGGAATGAAAAGACATTATACAGATTGAGAGAAAAATATTTACAAATCTTATACCTGGTGAAGGACTTGTATCCAGATAGAATTTTTAAAACAAATAAATCTCTAAGCTCAATAATAAGAAAACAAAAACCCAAATTTAAAAATGAGCCAGGGGCTTCCCTGGTGGCACAGTGGTTGAGAATCTCCCTGCCAATGCAGGGGACACGGGTTCCAGACCTGGTCTGGGAAGATACCACATGCCGTGGAGCAACTAGGCCCATGAGCCACAACTACTGAGCCTGCGCGTCTGGAGCTTGTGCTCCGCAATAAGTGAGGCCGCGACAGTGAGAGGCCCGCGCACCACGATGAAGAGTGGCCCCCCTTGCCGCAACTAGAGAAAGCCCACGCACAGAACTGAAGACCCAACACAGCCAAAAATATATAAATAAATAAAATTTTTTTAAAAAAATTAGCCAAAGATTTGAACACATATTTCACCAAATAAGATATACAGATGGAAAATGAGCACATGAAAAATTGCTCAATAGTATGAGTCATTAGGGAAATAAAAATTAAAACCATAATAAGATGTCAACTACACACAGTACAATGGCTACAGATAAAAAGATTAACCCTACCGAGAACTAGCCAAGATGTGGCAACACTGGAATTCTCATATACTACTTGAGGGAATGTAAAATGGCACAATGTTTTCAAAAAACACTTTGGCAGTTTCTTTAAAAAGCTAAATATGTGGGCTTCCCGGGTGGCGCAGTGGTTGAGCGTCCACCTGCCGATGCAGCGGACACAGGTTCATGCCCCGGTCCGGGAAGATCCCACATGCCACGGAGCGGCTAGGCCCGTGAGCCATGGCCGCTGAGTCTTGCGCGTCCGGAGCCTGTGCTCCGCAACGGGAGAGGCCACAACAGTGAGAGGCCCGCATACCACAAAAAAAAAAAAAAAAGCTAAATATGTACATATACATAGTCAAATATACCCAGCCATTCAACTTCTAGAAATTTATCCAAGAGAAATAAAATCATATGTCCACACACAGATGACACAATTGTTCATAGCAACTTTATTTATAATAGCAAAAATTTGGAAATAACCAAATGTTCATCAAAAAGTGAATGGATCAAAAAATCATGGTTGATAGATACATATATATGTATCTATATACATATATATGTGGTGTATATACATATATATGACTATTCAGCAATAAAAAGTGAATTATTAATATATGTAACAAAGGTGAATCTCAAAATAAGTATAAGTATGCTGAGTGAAAGAATCTAGATAAAAAAGAGTACATTCCGTATGACTCCATTTACATAAAATTCTAGAAAATGAAAAGTAATCTTGTATCTACTTCATTGGGCTGCTGTGACAAATTACCACAAACTTGGTAGCTGAAAACAACAAATTTTATTCTGTAACAGTTCTGAAGGCCAGAAATCCAAAATCAAGGTGTTGGTAGGGTTGGTTCCTTCTATAAGCTCCGAGGAAGCAACTGTTCTGTTCCTCTTGCCTAGCTTCTGGTGGCTGCCAGCAGTACTCGACAGTCCCTGGCACATTGTAGATGAATCACTCCAATTTCTAACTCCATTACATCACCTTCTCCTTTCTATGTCCTCTCTTTTTCTTATAAGGACACTTGTCATTGGATTTAGGGCCCAACCTAAGCTAGGATGAGCTCATTTCCAGATCCTTAACCTAATTACATTTTCCAAATAAGGTCACATTCACAGGTTCCATGTGGACATATCTTTTGGGAGCCCACCATTCAACCCACTAATGTACAGCGACAGAAAGCAAATCAGTGGCTGTCTGGGGATGGGGAGCAATGAGAAAAAAGGATTACAAAGAGGCATGAAAAAAACTTCTGAGGTAATGGATATGTCCATTATCTTGCTTGTGGTAGTGGCTTCATGGATATATGCATATGTTAAAAGCTATTAAAGTGTACCTTCTGCAATAAGAACACCTTCATTACTGACATCTGAATCTCAAAATACAACCATCATATGGTACTGAACAAAGTAAACAATCACAAATTTGAAGTAAGATAAAGGGAAAAGGGTTAGGAAAGGATATGGAATTCAAAAAGAATAGCAGAACAAACTGAGCTGTAAATTATGAATGACAGAGGCTAAAGGAGTTCTACTACCTGAAAGGGAAGAAAGGTAAATCAGGCAGCTTAAAATCAGTACTCTGAACATTGCCTGCTATGTAGACCCTCAAGAAACACTTTTAAAGGCTAAATATATACATATATACAGAAAAAGAGTCAAGGTAACAGTGAATTAGTAATACATGGAAAGAATCAATGTATCAATGAAGTGTTCATTCAGAGTTCCCTGTGGTAACCATGGAACAAACAGTGGGGAGCACAAAACTTCAAAGAAGGTTGCAAAAGCAAATGAGAATAGATAACTTTTTAAGGTGGCTGTTTGCACCAGTACAGGAAACCAGAGTTTCTAACAGTAACACTAAGTATAAATATGACCAAAAAAAATTAATGTTTCCATCTTCATTCTCATTTGCCAAGAACAAAACTTTATATGCCAATGACTAAAGTGGGAGGAAGGGTTAAAATAGGGAGTAAAGGAGTAAAGAAGGAATTCTCAATGACTGGCCCCTTCCTAGACTGTTATAATACCTACAGTTTGGTGATGCACTGGAAAATCTGCTGAAACACAAAAATTCTTGCCATATTGTTCAGAAACCACTAAATTAGACACATATGCAAAATGCATTTTTCTATTCCACAGAAAATTCAAAGTTAAAAAAATATATAGAAAAACAAATAGCCATAGATTTATCTACAAATAAACTTTACTATGTTACTATGTGAAAAATATATCATATGTTAAAGGATGAAAAAGTAATCCTTGAAAAATAACAAACATCCTCTTTAATGAGCAACACCCATTTGTTCTAGTATATCATGCTTAATTCACATGACTAGCAGCTTGGTTTGGCAATCTCACTGCATAAGCCAAATAATTCGTAAAAGTTTGACAATATTATTTTTAGTTCACATGCTTCTTGGATTGAGCCCATAAATGCTTCTACTTTATGCTACTCTAGGGACTCCATTCAGACACAAATACATTTTTTTAGCCATTGTGAGGCTGAGGGAGGAACTGAGTACATATACCATTATATTCTAAACATATACAGCCCATTTAGGCAGAATTTAGAATACAACAATTTTTAAAAATAATAACTGTTGTTGCTTCTAAATGGAGTCAATGAACTGTGACAGTATAGTTGAGACTATACAACATTATGTACAAGAAGTACATTTCCGCTAATGGTAAGTAAGGGTCACCAATGATCATGACCTGATAAGTTTAAAATTTTAATTGTTCTTTCATAAAATAATGCTTGAGAATGGTGACACAAAATATCTTAAATATAAAGTGTTTACAAGTACCTTGATTATATTATGAAGCACAAAACATTTTTATTTTTAATGAGGGAGAAATAGATCTAAAATTAGAACTTAACACAAACATCTGAATCAATTGTTTCCCCTACTACTTCCAAACAAAATATTTCAAATTCCGTACAAGATTCTGCAAACCCATGAGTACAAACTCTAATCTTGACACTGAATTTGGATCATCTCCATGGAGGAAATCCATGAACCAGATGTGAATTTATTCTTCCAGATGTATTTTATATGTTTGAAAAATAAAACATTTCTTCACTGCCTTTATTTGAGGCCACTTAAAATTACACTAAAATCAGAGGCAGCAAAAGGGAAATCCTACAAATCTTTTTTGAGTCTTCTACTCTAAAGCACTCATTTATTGAATTATTACTAAATTAACCAAACTATATATACAGTTGCTACATTATCAACGAACATTAAAGTAAATGGTAACTGAGAATCAATTTAACATTTATAATCCACTATTTTTCTCAGTGTTCAGTAGCCATACTAATTATAACATAAATTGTTTTAAACAACTTCCTTTTGATATTATTAAATATTAGATATTACTGGAAAATAAAGAGAAAAATACACCTACAATTTTATTAAAATGTCATGACTTCAACATCTGAGAAAAAATTCTACACAGAAATAAATGAATCACAGCAAGACTTAATAAAATTAGTCATACACCTGAATCTAATTGCATGGCCTCAAAGTTTTAAGTCATTTTATAATACCAATGACACAAGTTCAAAAATCAAGAAATATAATATCACAAAAACCAACCACCATCATATTAAGATCTCAACCAACTATAAACAAACAAAAATGGTTCCTCTGGCACATACATTTCCTTTGCCCTCCACCACAGATCCTCTAAATACTTAACAGTTCCTATGTAAATTTAAAAAAGAAGACAAAGTTTAATCAGGAAAATGGGTGATCTTGCTGAAATGTTTAATTTTACCCAGGAAAAAGGATGTACACACATGCTAATTAGTTATGACAGTTGTAAGTGGGTGTGACTTAAATAAATATTTTATATGAAAACTGCCTAATGCACTAAGAAATAACAGCTGATCAAGCATCAGTGCACATCACAAAAATCTAAACATACACACAAGCACATTAAACTGACAATTTTTGTCCTTATGTTTTCAGTGATTTAATAAAATGTTAAAATTATGATATCCTACATAAAATGAATATTTTATATTTAGCAACCCATTTTAATTTTAATAATAATATAATTTTAGATGTGTTCATAGAAACACTTTATGAATATTCCAAGAATTTAAATTCTAAACTAAAAGAAGAAACTTTTCCAGGTAGGAAATACTATATAAATAATTTCTTTTTTACCTGAGGGATGGGGTTGATTTCCTACATGTATCAGAAATAAGTGTGAAGTAGTAGACAAGAACACATTTTATGAGCTTCAGTAAAACTGCGCAATAACTCAAATCAGAGGACCAATGTTTCTTTTCTAATTCTCTAAAGCACCAGAAACATCATTTTACACCCACACGTATTTATTTAATGTACAATTTTGATGTTGTGCCAATAACTCTTACTTTCACTAACAATTCCTCTCTGGAAGTAAGTAATTGTGATTGGATTTTAAATACAAATAAATTAAGAACAAAAATTTAACTTAAGTGCTCTTAAGAAAACAGATGTTTTCATTATTAAAAAAAAAACCTATCAAGCACAAAAACTCCTCTTCATTTAAGAAGAAACCTGTTATGTTTTACTTAAACTTCATACTTGAATTTGAACATAAAAGTTCCTATGAATTGCAGAAAGATGAAAAATCTCTGATTTCAAGGAATAAAATATGAATGACATTAGCCATGAGCTAAAATGTCACATTCCATACATGATAAGATTGAACGCTTGGTTTCTAAAATATAGCTGACTTTTCCTTTATTTAAATTCATGAAAGGAAAACAAAAAACCTGATAATAAATCTGACACTTATAATCAGATAAGGATAACTGCTATCTTGATGAGTTGATTAGCAAACACATTTTCAGAGAAAGTAAAATTTGTAGGATGCAAGAAACGGAACACACAGGCAAAAAGAAGAAACAGAAAAGGTAAGATGAGGGAAAGCAAAATCATTTAAATCTGACATAGGTCTTTAAACAATAAAGTACATAAAAGAAAAAGAATAGGAGAGAATGTTCCTATTAAGACAAAAACTTAGTATATTGAAAACAGGATGAAGTATAAATAGGAAAAAATGCATTAAAACTGTGTATTTATGATGGAGAAAAGAAAAGGAGTTTTCTTTATCTTTTTAAAGCATCAAAGAACTGTCGTATCTGAGAGAGATCATTCTCTAATAATAATATACATGCTTAAAATAATATGCTTTTTTGGGTGGCATTTCCCCCCCTCCCTCAGCTTTACTGAGGTATAATTAACACACGGAATTATAAGATACTTGAAGTGTACAACCTGATGATTTGATACACGTATATATCATGAAAGGATTCCCCCACGCATTGAGTTAATTAACACATCTAAAATGGCATACTTTGGGCTTCCCTGGTGTAGCAGTGGTTAAGAATCTGCCTGCCAATGCAGGGGACATGGGTTCGAGCCCTGGTCCAAGAAGATCCCACATGCCATGGAGAAACTAAGCCTGTGCGCCACAACTACTGAGCCTGCGTGCCATAACTACTGAAGCCCGCACACCTAGAGCCCGTGCTCTGCAACAAGAGAAGCCATTGCAGTGAGAAGTCTGCACACTGCAACGAAGAGTAGCCCCCGCTCGCCGCAACTAGAGAAAGCCCGCGCACAGCAACGAAGACCCAACACAGCCAAAAATAAGTAATAAAATTTAAAAATAAAAAAATTAAAAATAAAATGGTACACTTTTAAAATCTTATGTATTTTATTAAAGCCTCAAAAAATAAATATTTGCACACAATAAAACATAAAATATCAAAATATACACAAACTTGTTTCATCTAATATTTCTCTGTAAGAATTATGATAGGTCAAATGAGGAAAAAGAATATGACTATTAAATATTTCTAACTATGTTTAAAACATTAATTAAAATATTGCTATATTTTTCAGTCAAATATTAATATTTACTGAGAGCCTACCATATGACAAGTATTCCACTAAATGCTAAAGATGCAGTTGGCAAATAAGTAAGGCATGACCCTTGCCCTCATAAGATTATTTTCCAGTAGGGCAGCAAAACTTAAGTTAGAGATAAGTGCTAAAAGGGAAAATCACTCAATTTTTCACTTTCTGGAACATTTCATATAAGACAGAGGTAACTTACTAATAGAAATTTTGGTAAAATTCACAAGTAAAATAACTGAGAATAATGCTTCTTACATACAGTTTGTTTTTTTTTTTTTAAAGAAGATGTTGGGGGTAGGAGTTTAGTAATTTGTTTATTTATTTTTGCTGTGTTGGGTCTTCGTTTCTGTGCGAGGGCTTTCTCTAGTTGTGGCAAGCGGGGGCCACTCTTCATCGTGGTGCGCGGCCCTCTGACTATCGCGGTCTCTCTTGTTGCGGAGCACAGGCTCCAGACACACAGGCTCAGTAGTTGTGGCTCACGGGCCTAGTTGCTCTGCAGCATGTGGGATCCTCCCAGACCAGGACTCGAACCCGTTTCCCCTGCATTAGTAGGCAGATTCTCAACCACTGTGTCACCAGGGAAGCCCTTACATACAGTTTTTAAAAACTGAATCCATTTCTTTAACGGTTAGAGTTCTCTTAGATTTTCTATTTCCTTTAGTCAACTTTGGTAATGTATATTTTTTTCTAGAAAACTAGAAATTCTAAATCTTATTCAAAATTTTCATTTTTACAATAAGCCTCTTCAAAGTTGCTATTATAATTTTTTAAAAATCTCAACATGAGCCCTTTATATTTCTAATACTGTTTGTGTGTACTACTTCTACCATTTCTTGACCAATGTTATCAGGGGAATTTGCCCAAGTTAAAATACTGGCTCCATCATTTATAAGTTGTGTGGACTTGAGTGAGCTTTTAACTTCTCTGGGCTTTCCTCAGTTTTTAAATAGGAGTAAGAATAGTACTTTTCCCAAAGATTATTGAAGCAATTAAATAATACACGTAAAGCACTTAGAACATGCTTGGCAAATAATAAGTGCTCAATAAACAGTACATATTATTATTAAGTGTGGATTTATTTTTATGCATCTTGTTTGGAACACAGTATGTTTCTTCAATCTAAAATCTCATGATTTTCCTTAATCTTTGAAAACTTACAGCCTTTATCCTCCTTTCAGATATTGTCTCTTACTCATTCACTCTATTTTCTGGTTCTGAAACTTCTATTAGACATAAGTTGGACCCTGTAATTCTGCCTTCCATGTTCTTAAAATTTTATATATATATTTTTTCTCTTTATCTGTGCTGTTTTTTGGGTTGTATCCTCAAAATCCCTCTTCAAATTAACTAATTCTCTCTTCAAATGATTATACAATACTATAGTAAGAAATATTGTGGCACATAGAAAGAATGCAAAAATTTGGTGAATGAAAATCACTGACATTTTAATTTCAATTACTGTATTTTTGCATTTCTAAGCATTGTTTGGTCTCTTTCAAATCTCCCTGTTCTTCATATTACACAAGTTTTCCAGTATGGCTCCTATTCCTTCTTTTAATTTCCAATCATTTTAAACAAACTTGGTTTTAAAAAAGTTTTTAGACTGAAGTATAGTTGACTTACAATATTATATTGGTTTCAGGTGTACAGCATAATGATTCAGTATTTTTACAGATTATGCTCCATTAAAAGTTATTACAAAATAATGGCTATAATTCCCTGTGCTATACAATATATCCTTGTTGCTTATCGATTTTATACATAGTAGTTTGTATCTCTTAATCCCATACTCCCAATTTGCCCCTCCCCCTTTTCCTCTCACCTTTGGTAACTACTAGCTTGGTTTCTGTATCTGTGAGTCTCAAACTTGTTTTACAGTCTCTTTAAGGTTTTTCTATTATCTCCAGCTCTTGTTGTATTTATTCACTTGCCTATTGTGTCTACTCATTCTCCACATGGTAGTTTCCTCCTATGGTTTACAATGTGTACAACCTTCAGCAGAGGATGCTTTACACTATGGGATCTATGTATGCCCTAAAGGACATACACGTTCATTTGCTTTTGCCAGGCGCCAAGGAATTTCACTGGTCCCTGACCAAGGAAATAAGTTCGTCTGTATAGAGTTCGTATGAACCTTTTTGTTTATTTTATATTATTATTTTAATTATGATATGGATTACTTCACCATTGTTACTGGAATTCCTGGCTGCAGTGAGCAAATAAATGTGACACTCTTTCAGATGTTTTCTCTTAAACAATAATACATTCAATTAATCCCAGAAATGTATACTCCTATCCCAAGTACTGGCAATTCTAATCTATTCTATAAATCATCTTTTTAATAAAGAACTACAATATATTGCTGTATATTTTCAGAAGTAATTGTAATAATAATGATAATAAATACATTTGGGTAATATGTTAAGAGTTTATATAATCCCTTAAGTAAATTTAAAATACAGCATCTTTCCTTTGTTCCTCACAACCACCCTGGGAAGATGACAGGGCCAGAAATACTACCCTCATTTTAGACATAAAGATCTGAGGTCCAAAGCTGTTGGCTCGTGTGCACACACAGAAATACACTACAGTCTCACTTACTATTCATTAGTAGTATACGTATCTGATTTTCTGTTTCTGGTAAGTATTCTTTTTCTTTCCTGTTAATTCCGGATATCAAATCCTACAACACTCCCCACCTATTTTATTACTTCAATTATTAGTATAAAATACTGAGACTCCAAATCTACCAGACACATAATATTGCTATAAGCATTATAAAAACATCATGTTATCTCCGTTCTAAGACATACCTTTCACACTTCAATGTGTCTACAATCAGGATGGATCTCCCAACTAACATCAAAAGAAACCTGCTGGTGATTATGCAGAGAAGTAAGTTATGAAACCACTACAAACACAGCTGTGCTCATAAAATATCTGTTCATCTGACTTTTACCTTGGTTGAAGTATCTGCATTTGTAGCACCAAATGTGATTGAATTTTAATTCAAATTGAATCCCTAAGTGTCTGCTAAATTTTTTAAAAAAGATTATACCGTGATGCTGCTCTGAAACAGAAAGTAAGAATACATAAATAAAGTTGACTGTCACATACCAGGTAAGATAATTAAATACAGTGGAAAAATGTGAACTCTTTAAGAATTGCTGATTTCCAATGCCAGGACAGAATTTATACATCAGGGAAAACTCAGATGTTCTCTTCCAAACATTCCAATGAAGCACTGATAGATTAATTTTCTAAAACACTTCTTTTGTCACGTTATTCTCCTGTTCAAGAATCTGTAATAGCTTCTTATTACCACCTAATTCAAATACACACTTTACACCATTTTCAAGGCCATCCATTATCTGGCTTCATAAATTTATGCAATTTTAATTTCCATTTTTCCCCACTTCTACCTCCCTGTGTCTCTGCTTCAGTCAGGTCATTCTGTTAAAGGAAGTCCCCATCTTTCCTACAATCCTACCTTTATCTGTTCACTTCTTCCCATCACCTTCTTCCTAACGAATAAAATCCTACCCTACCCTCCAAAGCAATTAAAGTCTTAACCTACTTAATTTTCAGTTCCTGCTGTAGCTAGAGACACTATTATATAAATTATCAATAATACTTACCTATTTGTTTCTTAACTATTGCTTTGTCCTAACTTAGACCTTAAGAAGCCTTGGAAATATGAAAACTATCATCAGGCCTTTCTCTTATACACTAGATGAGAAAAATTCTATTAGAAAAAAAAGGACGACTTAAAAGATAGAAAACTAAATCTCAGAGAAATTAAATGAAATGCCCAGATCAAAGAGCTAAATATAAACAGTTCAACCTAGACGAAAGCCCATTTTAGTGATCTTTACCTTCAACATAGTATTGGCACATGAGGTATGGAGCAAAACAGAAGGTATGTTTCAAACCCTGGTCCTATTTTGCTTTTTAGCTTAATATAAAAAATAAAATCACAAACAGGGCCATTATATACTTCTGTTCCTTGCGTGTTAACCCACTGATATTCGTCTTTCCCAATTAGACTGAAAGTTTATGAATTTTGAATTAAAGTTCCAATACAAATTAGATGCGGTTACTGGGAGGGGAGGAGACAGAATTAGTTACGGACTTGCTTAGAGTCACAAAGTTGTATTTAACCTTGGTAAAGCAGTCTTAAGAGTCTCTCTTGGGTGCTATTTATACATTTTTTTTTTTGATTACAATCATGCAATATGATTCCATTTGGGATTTCGAGTAAAGTTGGAATGCTGTATTCCCTAAGGAACGAACAGTGTTTAGTTAAAAAAAAAAAAAAAGGAATGTGATACTTCTGGTCAAAAGTTCTCTTTCTGGAATTCATGATAAATGAAAAGAATTTTGGCCGTTCCTATGTCGTTCTGCATCCCACAAGCAACGTGCAATTCCTCATGTCACTACAACCTGGTTATTCACTGAAACAACTGATCTTATTATAAAACAAGTTAAAGAAACAAACAAAGCCTCCTTCAGTTCCTGCCCTGATTCATTATTAGAATTCAGCTTTCCTTTCACCTCACCCACAATCCCAGATATTGAATGCCAAATGTCTGTTTCACTGAAAGACAGGACATTAGACAATTTAAACATCAGCAAAATTGAATTCAGCTATCCTTAGTCACTGACTGACGACTCTATTCCTATTTGCACATTTTTAAAGTACTACTATGTCCTTCCCGGAAGTTCTTTTTGCATTGCAGATTACGACAGGGACTGTAGTACAACAAAGGAAAAATGCAAAAAGTCAAGTGTCAGGATAAGAGTTAGAAGCATACACACATATGTAAGTAAGCCTGGGTCAAATTCCTATTCAATGAGATATTAATCTTTAATAAAAAATTTAAATAAACTTTTGAATACTTAATTTAGCATAAAGCAACTTAATACTGCCTTAGTATCAAATTCAAAATGTGATCAGAAAGTGTACACTATAACGTAAGGGGAAAGTATTTACAAAGCATTTTTAAGATTCTGTAATAAATAATATTTGATTGTAGCATACATCCTGTTTTTCTAATGTCATGTGATAATTGGATATAGGAAATGTTACCATCAAATTTTCATTTCCCATTTTAGAACAGAAACTAAATATATTTGCTCTCTCCCCCCCTACCAAAAATCAGAGGTGATATGATTGAGGTACTCAAAATTTATCTCTAAAATTTACCTAGATGAGTTTCAAAAAACAAACAACTTATTAAGAACACTAGAAATCACATTTAAACAGCTGTACACATTCTATATCTAAACTGAACAGAGTTCATTTAACAAATGACAATTGTCTTTACTTCTACTGCTGATTACCTGCTGGGAGCACAAAAGAAAAACAACAACAACAAAAAAAACACACCTTCCTCTGTTAAAATCACATCTACAGGAAAAAGGCTACTAAAAAAAGAACAGTCTGCTATTTCAAGTTAATATCCTGCCAGTAGATATCCTGCAACGCTCAGGACGAAAACTGTTTTCAAATAAACAGTTTTATATTAGCATTTATTTAAGACAGAAATCCCAGACTCAGAAAATTAAAATGATATTTGTATTATTAATATATTTCAGTGAAGAAGTCTGCCACCTTCAACTGAGACTGATTTGCACCATACTTTCTAAAACCCTATAATGATGAAAATTGTCTCAGTACTCCCTTACCCCTTGCCTTTGCATCAAATATATTCACCATTTATGATTCTCATGGGTAAATACTAGTATCAATAACAAACTAGAAACAAATTTTATTTTGAAAAATCCAGAAAGTGACAATATGGAAATATGTACAGATAAAAATGTTGGAAGTATAAAACAACAGCAAGCATAATTCTAGTTGAACAGCATTTAATCTTTCAAATAAGGGAAAGTTTAGGTTAAATAAATGTTATTTAACTATATGTATACCACTACAAAGTTAAAAGTAGATTTAAAAATTCTGGGACTTCCCTGGTGGTCCAGTGGCTAAGACTCCACACTCCCAATGCAGGGGGCCTGGGTTTGATCCCTGGTCTGGGAATGAGATCCCACATGCCGCAAGAGTTCGCATGCCGCAGCTAAAGATCCCGCATGCGACAACGAAGGTCCCACATGACACAACTAAGACCTGGCACAGCCAAATAAATAAATAAATATATTTAAAAAAAATTCTTAGCATGAAGGCATTGGCAAAAATCATTCATAGGAGAACTTGATACTTTTGTTTTTACAAATTTCTTCAATTTACTATTAAAAGGGTTCTCTGATTTCAACTCCTTATGGCTGAATTAATAAATGATTGTTTAGTAAGTTAGAATTTAACAGTAGGTAAACCAAAGAATATTTAATTTCCAAGAAAGAAATTATTTACAAGATCTCCTGATATCATCTACTTTGCAGTTTATCCTACAATTCCTTTTTTTAAACATGTTTTTGGTTTGTTTCAATGGTTTCCAAACCTGACTATGCTGTGGAATCACCTGGAAGGCTTTTAAAATTTTTCAATGCCAGGACCCCAACCAAAATCATATAAATCAGAATTATCTTGGCACGCAGGCCTCAGTATAAGTTATTTTTAAAATTTTTTAATCGTGGTAAAAACACATAACATACAAGTTGCCATCTTAGCTATTTTTAACAGTACAATTCAATAGTGTTAACTATATTCACATTGTTACGCAACAGATCTCTAGAACTTTATCCATGACTGAAACTCTATTGAACATCTCACTATTTCCCTTCCCCCCGTCGAACCCCCAATGGTGTCCTGGCAAACACCATTTTCCTTTCTGTTTCTAAGAGTTTTGACTACTTTGGAGACCTCATATAAGTACAAGCATACAATGAACCTCAAGGTCCATTCATGTTGTACCATGTGACAGAACTTCCTTTTATTAAGGCCAATATTCCACTGTATGTATATACCACGTTTTCTTTATTCATCAGTCAGTGGACACTTGGGTAGCTTACACATTTTAGCTATTGTGACTAATGCTGCTGTGAACATGGAATTGACATCCAGAAAAGAAAATAATCAAGCACAGAGAGGTAATGGTTGAAATACACTTTAAAAATAGTCAAAACCTTCAGGCAAAACGGGTTTGCTTCTTCCATCCTGCTCAGCCTTCTTCCTTCCTTGAACCTCCCCAGTCTCTCCATTTTCATTCATTCATTTATTTATTCATTCATTCATTTATTCATTCATTCATTCACTTATTTATTCATTTATGGCTGTGTTGGGTCTTTGTTGCTGCGTGCGGGCTTTCTCCAATTGTGGTGAGCGGGGGCTACTCTTCGTTGTGGTGCGCAGGCTTCTCATTGCGACGGCTTCTCTTGCTGTGAAGCGCGGGCTCTAGGCACACGGGCTTCAGCAGTTGTGGCTCGTGGGCTCAGTAGTTGAGGTTTGCAGGCTCTAGAGCGCAGGTTCAGTAGTTGTGGTGCACGGGCTCAGCTGCTCCGCGGCATGTGGGATCTTCCCGAACCAGGGCTTGAACCTGTGTCCCCTGCATTGGCAGACAGACTCTTAACCACTGCACCACCAGGGAAGCCCTTTTCCATTTTCTATACAGTATTCTCTTTCAATTCAATTCTGTTCTTAAGAAAGGATTTAATATGAATTTAGGAATGTTTATGATTTCTCCCCAGGACATTTACAGATAAAGCCTTAACATCCTTTAGATAAGAAACAATTTTTTTTCACTTGGTAAGAAGGAGAAACTTTAAGCAACTACAAGGCAAAGGTACTCAAGAGCTGGTACCGTCACAGACAATTTTCAAGATGATTGGCTAATAGTTGTCCATTTATTTCACCTAAGGCTGACTATTTTAGAAACAAAACAACTAACACTGATATAAGAATATTCTTTGGTACCCACCAAGCATTTACTTGGAGACCTGTAGAATAAACTGTATATCTCTTATATATTTTAGAGTTTAGAGCTAGAACTCAAAGCAGGTCCTCAAAATCTGCTTCTTACTTGAATCATGAGAAATTTCCAACATCATCACTTGTTCATTACCCTCAATTATGCAGACTACAACCAAGACCCTAAAAACAGGCCAAATAAGCAAACAGGGAGTAAAAGTTAGATATCAAAAAATTCTTTGTTAAAAGGCATTTGAGGGACTTCCCTGGTGGTCCAGTGGGTAAGACTTCGCCTTCTAATGCAGGGGGTGTGGGTTCGATCCCTAGTCAGGGAGCTAAGATCACACATGCCTCGCGGTCAAAAACCCAAAACATAAAACAGGAGCACTAGTGTAACAATTTCAATGAAAGACTTTAAAAAAAAAAATGGTCCACATTAAAAAAAAAAAACCTAAAAACAATTTTAAAACAAAGGTCTTTGCTTTCCTCATATGAGAATCCTTTGGCTCTCACTTCAGTTATCAGAAACCATCAGTTTACACACAATTTTAGCAAATTTAATGAAATGATTTTCTAATATATAACAAATGTAAATATTCTAGGGTTGAAGATGAAGACATGGAAGTATGAACAGCACAATCGTCTAGGTTGGCCCTTCTACCTACACCCTGCATATTACTTGAAATATCGCTTATTACAGTATATTATGAGAACTGATACTCTTATTGAGTAGCTTTACTCATCAAGCAAAGATTAAGTTACATTAGTATGAGAACTTAGAAAAGTGCATAGCTTACAAGGCACATACCTGTGCAGCTGCAGCACACACACACACACACACCTTATCTACACCTTTCTCCTGCTTTCTTCCAGCAGCTACCCAATTTTGCCTCTTTCATGAATCACCACTTAAGTAGCTCATTACTTTGGCTTTACCTCTCCCTGCCTAGTTTCACCATTCCAACCACCTGACTCAACTGAAGGAAACCCTCCCTCCATTGTCCCTACTGAAAGCAAAGGATGCTTCAGGATTAGAGTATCACAAGATACTACAAAACTGAATCTAAGAATGTTCAGCTTTGAAAGAGAAAGGCAGAAAGGAAGATTACTGAGGAAAAGAAATGGGAGTAAGAAATGAGACATGAGGCCTACCTCACAAACACAATTTACTGAGTAAAAATATTCATTCTTCCTCTTAATAGTTTATTTATGACAGATACTTTGGGGATAACATACTATTAATATTTGTTCTACTTTCTTCCTCTTTAATATCAGTAGAAAAAACTGAAGATTTATCCCTATTATCTGGGTAGTTTTGTAAAACACTACAATGATCCAATACTTTGCTTAGGCTTTTTGCACCTATTATTTGTTCTTTTTTCCTGTCTTCATTAGGTTTTCTGTACTACTGCTCAAACTGATGCTGCTTTCATATAATTCACTGCGATGCTTTCTTTATTTTCAACATTCTAGAATTGTTCTAACAATTTAAGAATTATCAGTTGCTTGTTAATGAGCTACACTTGAAAGGGCAGTAGGCCAATAAAACCATATGGGCATGCTCCCTTTCTTATGACAAATTTTTAACAACTCTTTTTTAACTATTTAAATAAGCTTTTTACCTTAGAATAATTTTAGACTTACAAAAAAGCTATAAATATAATAGAAGTCCTGTATACTCTTTATCACTTTCCTCTAAACATCTTATACAGCCATGGTACATTTGTCCAAATTAAGAAATTATCATCAGTAAAATACTATTAACTAAGCTACAGACTCTATCCAGATTCTTACTTGTCCACCAATGTCCTTTTTCTATTTCAGGATACCAAAATGCTTTTAGTGTCATGAGTCCTTAGTCTCCTATGATCCATGACAGTTAAACTTTGCTTTTCTTCCTTTCTTCTTTTTCTTCATATAACTTGACAGTTTTTAAAAGTGCTGGTTGGAAATATGGTAGAATGTCCTGCAACTTGGGATTGTCTAATGTGTTCTCATGTCCATCCTGCTGTTATGGGTTTGAGGAAGAATGTCACAGAAGTAAAGGCCTTTCTCATTGCATTACTATCAAGTGGTACACTCTATCAACATGACTTATGACTGCTGATGTCAACACTGATGACCTGGATAGTACCAGTTTTTTTCTATTCATCCATTGTTATCAATCTGTTCAGGTTTTCTACTACCTCTTGAGTTTCATTCTGATAATTTACATTTTGTTTAAAAAAATAATCTGCCTCATTGAGATTTTAAAAACTGTATATGTTTAAACTGCACAAAATATTTTATTCTTTATTATTAATATCCTCTAAATCTGCAGATATATTGCCTATCTCAATCCTGAGGCAGTATATTACTGTTTTCTTTCTTCTTTTCTTAGATTTTTTTTTAGATTGGACTATTTTGCACACCTTCTGTTTTGAGTTTTATTATCAATTATATTTTTGGTTTTCTAATTTACTATCACCTTTTAACTCCATTATTTATCAAAGAAGCAGTATTTAGATCTTGACAGATGGCCAGGGCATTGACAGATTAAAAAGTGATGGGACTTATATGTGGAATCTAAAATATAACATAAATGAACTTATTTATGAAACAGAAACACACAAACATAGAGTACAGACTTGTGGTTGCAAAGGGGGAGAAGGAGTGGAGGAGGGATGGATTGGGAGTTTGGGGTTAGCAGATGCAAACTATTATATAGAGAATGGATAAACAACAAGGTACTACTGTATAGCACAGGGAACTATATTCAATATCCTGTAATAAAACATAATGGGAAAGAATATGAATAACTGAATCACTTTGCTGTACACCATAAACTAACACAACATTGTAAATCAACTATACTTCAATAAAAAATAAATTTTTTAAAAAAGTGGGGCTTCCCTGGTGGCGCAGTTGTTGAGAGTCCGCCTGCCGATGCAGGGGACACGGGTTCGTGCCCCGGTCCGGGAAGACCCCACATGCCACGGAGCAGCTGGGCCCGTGAGCCATGGCCGCTGGAGCCTGCGTGTCCGGAGCCTGTGCTCCTCAACGGGAGAGGCCACAACAGTGAGAGACCCGCATACCGCAAAAAAAAAAAAGAAAAGTGATTGGAAGGCAAACTGAACAAAGCAGACAACCAAAGAAACAGAGGATTGGAAAAAAAATGGAGCATGTAATCTGACCTAGCTATAATACATAAAACATGCAGGATGAGAAAGTAAGAATAGATGTAAGCAATATTAAACAGGTTCAAATAAAATATTATATTCAATAAATAGATCTCCTCAAAAACTTAAACATAAAATTTCCATATGATCCAGAAATCCCATCTCTGGATATACTTCCATAGAATTGAAAAGCAAGAACTTAGAGGTATTTGCACACACATGTTCATTGCAGCATTATTCACTATAGCCAAAAAGTGAAAACAATCCAAGTGTCCACCGATGGATGAATGGCTAAACAAAATGTAGTATATACATAAAATGGGGGTATTATTTATCCTTAGAAAGGAACTAAACTCTGATACTTGCTATATTGTGGATAAATCTTGAAGTGATTATGCTAAGTAAAATAAGCAAAACATAAAACAACAAATATTATATGATTCCCCAGATATGAGATGCCTAATATAGGCAAATTCACAGAGACAGAAAGGAGAACAGAGGTTACCAGAGACTGAAGGGAAAGGGGAACAGAGAGTTGTTATTAATGAGTACAGAGTTTTGGAAACTCTGTAAAAAAGTTTTGGAAATGGATAGTGGTGACTTTCACTACAACATACATACATAACATACAGCAGTGTTTATTATTCATGTTGTACATTATATCCCTAGTACTTATTTATCTCATAACTAGAAGTCTGTACCTTTTGACCACTTTCGTCCAATTCCCCCTTCCCCACCCCTAGACCCCACCTGTGGTAACCACAAATCTGATCTCTTTCTTGTTCTTTGTTTGTTTTTTGAAGTATAAATGACCTACAACATTATGTTATTTTCTGGTGCGCAACATAGTGATTCAATATTCTTATATATTACAAAATGATCACCACAGTCACTTACCATCTGCCACCATACAAAGATATTAGATAATTACTTACTATAATCTCCATGTTGTCCATTTCATTCATATGACTAATTTATTCTGTAACTGGAAGTATGTACCTCTTAATCTCCCTCACCTATTTTTACTCATCCCTTTACCACTTTACCCTTTACCCTCCCTGCTATCAACCACCTGTTTGTTCTCTGTATCTACGACACTATTTATGTTTTATGTTTGCTCATTTGTTTTGTTTTTTAGATTCCACATATGAGTGAAATCATACAGTATTTGTCTTTATCTCATTTATTTCACTTAGCATAATACCCTCTAGGTCCATTCATGTTGTAATGAGTGGCAAGATTTCATTTTTCTTATGGTTGAGTAATATATATTAATCACATCTTCTTTACCCATTCATCTATCGACGAATGCTTAGGTTGCTTCCATATCTTGACTATTGTAATGCTGCAATGAACACAGGGGTGCATATATCATTTTGGATTAGCATTTCTGTTTTCTTTGGAAAAATACCCAGAAGTGGGATTGCTAGATCAAACAGTAGTCCTATTTTTTATTTTTTGAGGAACCTTCATACTGTTTTCCACAGTGCACAAAGAGTTCCCTTTTCTCCACATCCTCACCAACATTTGTTATTTATTGTCTTTTTGACAAGAGCCATCTTGACAGGTGTGAGGTGATGGCTCATTGTGGTTTTGATTTACATTACCCTGATCATTACTAACGTTCAGCATCCTTTCATATGTCTGCCATCTGAATTTTCGGAAAATGTTTATTCAGACCTTCTGCCCTTTTTAAAATAAGATTTTTTTTTTGATGTTGAGCTGTATGAGTTCTTTGTATATTTTGGATGTTAACCCCTTTTCAGATATATCATTTGCAAAGATCTTCTCCCACTCAGTAGGCAGCCTTTTCACTTTGTTGACAGCTTCCGTTGCTGTGCAAAAGCTTTTTAGCTTCATATAGTTCCATTTGTTTATTTTTGCTTTTGTTTCCCTTGCCTGAGGAGACAGATCTAAAACATACTACTAAGACCAAAGTCAAAGAGCATACTACATAGAGCGTACTACATAGTATGCTACATAAAATTTCTTCTAGAAATTTTATTGTCTTACAGGTCTTACATACAAGTCTTTAATCCATTTTGAGTTTATTTTTGTATATGGTGTGGGAAAGTACTCTAGTTTGATTCTTTTGCATGTAGTTGTCCAGTTATACCAGCACCATTTATTAAAGAGGCTGTATTTTCCTCATTGTATATTCCTGACTCCTCTGTCATAGATTAATTGACCATATAAGTGTGGGTTCACTTCTGGGTTCTCTATTCTGTTCCATTGATCTATGTGTCTGTTTTTGTGCCAGTATTATACTGTTTTGGTTACTGTAGCTTTGTAGTATAGCTTGAAATCATGGAGCATGATACCTCCAGCTCTGTTCTTCTTTCTCAAGATTGCTTTGGCTATTCAGGGTCTTTGTATTTCCAAACAAATTTTAGAATTATTTGTTCTAGTTCTGTGAAAATCCCATTGGTATTCTGATAGAGACTGCATTAAATCTGTAGACTGCCTTTGGCAGTATGGTCATCATAACAATGTTAATTCTTCCAATCCACAAGCACAATATATCTTTTCATTTCTTTGTCTCATCTTCAATTTCTTTCATCAATGTCTTACAGTTTTCCAAGTACAGGTCTTTTACCTCCTTAGATTTATACCTAGTTATTTTATTATTTTTGATGTGAGTATAAATGGCATTGTTTTCTTAATTTCTCTTTCTGATAATTCAGTTAGTGTATACAAACACAACAGATTTCCTTATACTAATTTTGTATCCTGCAACTTTACTGAATTCATTTATTAGTTCTAATAGATTTTGGTGGCATCTTTAGGATTTTCTATATATAGTATCATGTCATCTGCAAACAGTGACAGTTTTACTCCTTCCTTTCCAATTTGGATGCCTTTTATTTCTTTTTCTTGTCTGAATGCTATAATTAGGACTTCCAATATTATATTGCATAAAAGTGGCAAGAGTGGACATCCTTGTCTTCTTGATTTTAAAGGAAATGCTTTCAGCTTTTCACTGTTGAGTATGATGCTGCCTATAGGCTTCTCAGACATGGCCTTTATTATGTTGAGATACATTCCCTCCATATCCACTTTGTTGAGAGTTTTTACCATAAATTTATGTTGAATTTTGTCAAAAGCCTTTTCTGTATCAACTGAGATGATCTATGATTTTTATTCTGTGATATGTTAATGTGGTGTATCAAAATATGCAGATGTGGAACCCTTCTCGCATCTCTGGGATAGATCCTAATTGATCATGGTATATGATCCTTTTAAGGTATTGAAGAACTCAGTTTGCTAATATTCTGTTGAGGATTTTTGCATCTCTGTTCATCAGGGACATTGGCCCGTAATTTTCTTTTTTGTGGTGTCTTTTTTTAGTTTTGGTATCAGGGTGATGCTGGTCTCATAGAATAAGTTCGAAAGCATTCCTTCCTCTTCAATTTTTGTGGAACAGTTTGAGAATAGTAAGTGTTAACTCTTTAAATGTTTGGTAGAATTCACCTGTGAAGCTATCTGGTCCTGGACTTTTGCCTGTTGGCAGTTATTGATTACTGATTCAATTTCATTACTAGTAATCAGTCTATTCATATTTCATAGTTCTTCCTGATTCAATCTTGGGAGATTGTGTGTCTAGGAATTTATCCATTTCTTCTAGGTTGTCCATTTTATTGGCATATAATTGTCTGTAGTAATCTCTAATGATCCTTTGTATTTCTGTGGTGCTGGTTGTAACTTCGTTTTCATTACTGATTTTATTTATTTGGGCCCTCTCTATCTTTTTCCAGATAAGTCTGGCTAAAAGTTTACCAATTTTGTGTACCTTTTCAAAGAACCAGCTCTTAGTTTCACTTCTCATTTCTATTGTCTTTTAGTCTCTATTTCATTTATTTCTGCTGATCTTTATTTTTGATCTAATCTAATCTACTGTTGATTCCTTCTAGTGTATTTTTAATTTCAGTTACTGTATTCTTCAGCTCAGATTTATCTTTATATTTTTTAACTTTTTGTTAAAACTCTCACTGTGTTCATCCATTCTCCCCAGTTTGTTGAGCATCTTTATGATCATTATCTAGAACTCTTTATCAAGTAGATTACCTATCCCCACTTTGTTTAGTTTTACTTCTGGGGTTTTATCTAGTTCCTTCATTTGTCACATAATCCTCTGTCACCTCATTGTGCCTAATTCTCTGTGCTTATTTGCACATATTAAGTAGGTTGGTTATATTTCCTGATCTTCAAGACGTGGTCTTATGCAGGAAACATTCTATGGGACTCAGCAACACACTCCCCTCTGGTCAACAAAGGTATGTGACCTAGGGGTGCCCCATATGTAGGCTGAGTGGGCCCTTCTGTTGTGGTGGGGCCAACTACTGTGGGTGTGCTGGTGGGTGGGGCTGGCTCCTGGGCAGTTGGCTGCAGACCCTGCCTCATGTGGAGGCTGCCAGCTGCTGGTGGGTGGGGCTGGGTCCTGGCATGGCTGGCTGCAGGGCCTGGGGCTGGTGCCAAACTGCTGGTGGGGAGGGCCAGATCCCAAGGCAGCTGGCTGCAGGTGGCGGTGGTCTCGAGGACAGTGCTGACCTGTGGTTGATTGGGGCTAGTGCCTGGGGGATCCTGGGGCTGATGTCAGCCCACTGGTGGGCAGGGCCAGGTCCTGGGCTATCTGGTGGGCATGCCTGCGTCCCCATATGGCTGGCTACTTGGCCTGGAGGGGTCCCAGAACTGGCGCAGACTGGCTGGTGGGCAGCTAAGCCCCTGGCACTAACAGGCTAGAGGGAAGATTCCAAAATGGTGCTGTTAGCACCAGTGTCCTTGTGGTAGACTGAGTTCCCAGTGTCCTTGTGGTAGACTGAGTTCCCAAAAATGACTGCCACCAGTGTCTATGTCCCCAGGGAGAGCCCCAGTTGCCTCCTGCCTCTCTGGAGGGCTCTCTAAGATCAGAAAGTAGGTCTGACCCAGGTTCATTTCAAATTACAGCCTCTGTGCTGGGTCTTGAAACATGTGAGATTTTGTACCTGTCCTTCAGTTGAAGTCCATTTCCTACAGCCCTCCAGGTTTTCCCAGTACAAGCCCCACTGGCCTTCAAAGTCCAAAGTGCTGGGGGCTCATCTTCCCAGTACAGGACCCCTGGGTTGAGGAGCCCAATGTGGGGCTTGGACCCTTCGCTCCTTGGGGAGAACCTTTGCGATTTTGATTATCCTCCCGTTTGTAGGTCGCCTACTTGGGAGTGTGGGTCTTGACTATATTGCGTCTCTGCCCCTCCTACCCATTTCATCATGGTTCCTTCTTTACCTTCTTGTACCTTTGCACAAATTTGGCATTCAAATAACTGCTGAATTAATGAAATAACTAATATTTTACAAAGTCCAAAGAGTTTATATGATACTTATTACATCATTTACAATAAACACTCTTCCCTTCAAAAATATTGATTGTCTTCCTGAAAACTAAAAGCAAAGGTTATCTTTTTGCAAGGATCACCAGAGACCATCAATCTATCTTAGTCCTCACCTATCTTACGACATGTTCTAATACCAAGAATACATGCCAGTTAAAGAATCTGTAGTGGGACATCACACACTAGTTAAAGACTTTGATGACTGTGGAATTAGATGAAATGACAGTACTGAACTTCAAAGTCCTAAAAACATATTAAAAAAATAAAAAACCTATTGTTTGGGCTGCAAGTGAGAAATAATACATTTTGTCAGTTTTATTAATTTATAAACTCAATTTCTGGGGAAAAATGCTCAACAAAATAAAAGGTAGTGAATTTACAGAGTTGTGAACTTTTCATCACTTTAAAACAGGTAGGGGAAATAGCTGTGTTTTCTTTTGAACTGTATTTTCTAATCATTCTTATATGAATAAATGTTTATTTTTCTACTTGTTTTCTTATCTAGTGTAATTCAGCTCTCAAAACAGGAATTTCTCTCCACCTGGACCAACGCAGATAATATCCAAACAATGACCCCAGGCTCAAAGAGTCATGTCTGCCACAGAATACTATTTCTTGCTCCTTTGCTATTATTTCCTTGGTTCTAAGAAGCTTTGAGAAAAATGGTTTTGTTGTTACTTGTATACAATTTCTCTCCTCTCCCCAAAGCAATCAATAGCTATTTATTAAACATATAGCTATGCACTGTGCTTAAGCACTGAGGAAACTAATAAATTATGATCCTCTGTAATTTTTTTAAAATGTAGTCTATTTTTATTTTCCTTGATGCTCACTTTACCTTCACTCACCTAAAAACCTTCAACAATCATGGGTCTGATCTGTAAAATATATTGCACATCCAACCACTTCTCTCCACATCCATTTCCATTGCTTGGTTCAAACCACTATACTCTTTTTAATACAGCTGTTGTAATAACTAAATAACTAACTAGCTAACAAACTAACTGATCTCTTGCTTTCACTCTTGTTTAGTTATAGGCTAGTATGTGAGATTTCTAAACCCTACACCGGCATTTCAATATTTTTTTCATTAAGCTTAAAAACTGTATTATGAAAATTTTCAAATATCAAAAACAAGAATTTGATGAACATGTATACTCCCTTCACCTAGGCTTAAAAATTATTAAGATTTTGTCACAATTGCTTTTTTTAATTGAGATATAATTGACACATGACATTACATTAGTTTCAGTTGTACAACGTAGTGATTCGATATTTGTATATATTGTGAAATGATCAGGTCCTCCTTTACTTTAATTGAAAGCAATTAATTGGAAATCATCCAACTTGCAAAAATATTTGTAGCCAGACATGAGGATGATTTAGTTTCTCATTTTCTGAGAAGTATACAAAATGGCTTTCCAAAAAGTAATCTTATGAATATTAATTATATGTGTTACTCTTTCACCTAGAGACAACTTCTTTAATCAAATATACTATAAAGGGATGGGAAATTTTAAAATTTTTATTAAATATACCTCTGGTAAAACAATACTTTAACTCTTTATTTTGAAATAATTATAGAATCTAAGCAACTTGAAAAGTGTGTATAAACTTTTGCCAAATGGGATTTTTTCCTGCTATTATTTCTTCGAATAGTTTTATAGTCCCACCCTCCTCTTCTTCCAGCACTCTGATGATATAAATGCCAGATCTTTTATATACTCCCACAGGTACCTGAAGCTCTATTCATTTGTTTGTTTGTTTTGTTCTATTCTCTCTCAGTTGTTGAGACTAGGAAATTTCTATTGCTCTATCATCATGTTCATAGATTCTTTTCTCTGTCCTTTCTACGCTGCTGTTGAGTCCACCTACTGAGGAGTTTTCTCCCTTTTTTAAAATTTTCAGTTATTGTATTTTTTGGTTCTAAAATTTCCATTTAGTTTTTCTTTGTATCTTTTATTTCTTTACTGAGAAAATCTATTTTTTCATTTGTTTCAAGTGTGTTTGTAATTGTTTTACATTTGTAAAGGCATTTGTATGATGGCTGCTTTAAAAATCATTGTCAGATAATTTTAACATCTGTGTCATTTTGGTATTGGTATCTGTTAACTGTCTTTTCTCATTCAAGTTAAGATTTTCCTGGTTCTTAGTATTATGATTAATTTTCACTTGAAGCCTAGTAATTTAAAATATTATGTATAAAATTCCAGATCTTAGTCAAATCTTCTATTTTAGCATGCCTCCTCTGATAGTGCTCTGGCAGGGGAAGAAGGGTACTGCCAAATTATCGCCTGATGGGGGTGGAAGTCCAGTTTCCCTACTCAGTCTCTGTGGATGCCATCAGGGAAGGGGATCCTTGTTACTGCTGAGCAGAGGCAGAAGTTCAGGTTTTCCACTAGGCCTACACTGATACTACTCTGATTGGAAAGGGCAGGGCTTCCTCATTGCTGCTATCTATGTTGCCTTCACTGACACCATGAGTGGTGGCCTCATTAGTGGTAGGTGGTGGTAAAAGGCCTGACTCTCCAATAGGCCTCCTCTGATATCACTACTGTGTAGAAGAAAGGTGCCTCCTTACTGCCACGTAAGGGTAGAAGATAAGCCTCTCCATGTGGCTTCTGTGACAACAGGAGGCGGAAGGGGACTGACTCTTCACCACTCATGGATGAAAGTCCTGACTTAAATGAAAATATTGAATTTCCACTCAGCCTTCTCTGACACCACTGCAGTTGGGGCAGAGGTGCAGCTGCAGTCTTTCTTCTGTGGTGTTTGGATAGAATGGGTATTACCTAAAAGTTCTTGTCTTGGTAGGCTCCCCTTTCCCTTTACCAGACAGAGCATGCTTTTCTTGCCCTTTTTTTCCCCCCCATTTGTGCCAATTGGCACTGCTGGGTTGCTGACTTCTACAACACCCAGTCTGGGATATATAAATCAACAAAAAACCCAAGATCTCACTACCATGTTACTCAAGTCCTTTTACCTTTAAGAGTTCCGTTATCAGTCTGCCTTTACCCTAAGAATCTTCTTATTTAAAAAAGAAAAAGAATATAGAATGTCCAGGGACTTTAGCTGTAGTTGGTGGGGAGAATAAGGAAAAGTATATCTATTCTACTTTTCTGGATGCATAGGTGAAAATGATATTTTTAAATTAAATTTTAAAAATTCTCTCAGCCTCTGAATATATTTTAATCAAAATCTTCAAGCTACAAATTTAGTTCAATTTACAGAAAGTGGGTGCCATATAATTCATTTGACAACAATACTTGTCAAATCAGTTAAGCTGGATTTAACTTCTACGAGAAAAGATGTGAATTTATTTTTTAATTTAAAGAAAGGTATTAATATTCATCTCTGTGACAATCAATTGTTCAATAAATTCTGAGGTAAGGCTGGGAGAACAGGGAAGGGGAGAGAAAGGAGGGATAAAAATGACAGAATGCTGAGGAAATTTGTTGCCCAGATATATAATCTCATGGAACATTTAAATGCCATAAAGTACCTAAGCCTAGAGGTGCTCAAATCTGACTTCTTTCAGCATTTGATGTAACCTTCAGGTTAATAAGAACAGAAGTAAAAGTAATCCATCCTCTTTAAGCTCTTAAGCCTTGTAACTTTGCACCTTTCCTTAAGAAACATCATTCCTCCAAGATTTCAGCCTAGATTTCTCTCATTGCTAATTCTGAAATTCTGAGAAAGAAGCACATACTGAAGTCATCATCATTAACAGGTAAGTAACCTGTATCACAGGCATGAACTGCACCATTTCTGAACAATTTAAATGTTTCTCTTAGTAACAAGCTTGGATAAGGATAGTCTATGAACTGAAATATTGCACAAAGCCTTCTAATTTCTTTTCATGTATCCGCCTTTTAGATGTAAATGTAAATTAATTTCCTCATCCGCTACAGACCTGGGAATGTAGTTTGGCTTTATATTTTTCAATATCTAAGGGGACTATGTTATCAGGTCTTCCTGTAATGTCAAAGTAGTACAAGGTGTGACTCACACCTATTTAGAAAATTAGGATTATTGTAGAAAGCTTCTATATCAAACAAAGCCACAATTTCTAAGAATAACAACCTTACTTTTCAAGACTAGTTTATGCTGGATCAAAACATTTTTTCCTTCTACCTACCTAAATTCCAGAGGTCATTTTATGCTATCTCTCAAAAAAAAAAAGTTTCTGGTGTGAAGTCACCATTCACTGCAAAAATGACTTCTATATGTGAATGTCAAAAATGACAAACTATAATGCCATAAAGCCATCGACTTCTTAGCGCTTCCATTACCAACCACATTAAACTTGCAGACTGATTTTAAGCAACCAATACAACTATTTCCACTAGCCAGAAGTTTGAGGAGGTATCTGTAATCAGAATTTATATTGACTATTTTAAGACTATTTACAAGATGAGATATCTCCAAAGAGAATAACAGTCTAAAGAAAGGTACCACTTGGCAACGCATTGATAGGATATGTAACTGACACAAACACTTGGAGGGAATCATTCTGCAAAACTCAGGTTGAACTCATAAAGGTGGGTACTATAAGTAGACATCAAATATGTATCCAGACGTGAAAGATTTTGTCTGCTACAAAACCAATAGTCTCATGAGAGTATTCTCCTTCTTAAATTTTTATTAATTCCACTCAATCCTTGGTTACTGTATAAAATATTGATGTATCTGGGCCCCCGTTCTTACCTCTTCCATTAATTAGGCATGGAGCCTTTAGTCAATTACATGAATTTCTGCCTGTAAAGAGAGATCAAAGAAAGGCATGGCAGGAAGATATCTGCTAGCCACCCACTCCCACCCCCGCCTTGAGAGAATCCCACGTGAAACAATATGCAATGAAAGAAAGTAACACTAGTTATTACCCCTATTCTGAAGTAATCTATAAAAGCACCAAAGCAATTAACAAAGTCAGATTTGTAAAATGATACAGCAAGCATGTTATTTTTCAAATTACAAAATTTTTTCTGTATTGATATCTAGCTTTATGGTTCCCTGAAAATATGTTTTCAGATGGCAAATATTCTAGATATTAAAATAGCACTGCTTTTTAAAGGAAGACTGACAAAGCCTTTCAGAACCTAATTCTGGTAGAAAATGGTAAGTAATAAATATAAGGTAAAGTAAAACAAAGACTTAGAAGCAAAACATTTTCTTAGTTTCTGTACAAGACAACATTTTGATGAAAATGTTTTTTAAAAGGTCATACTGACTAAGACAGCAGAATCACAAGTGTGCTATCATGATGTGAAAGTCAAGAATATTTTTTAAATAGGAATAATCAAAAGTAAAAGCAGTGAAAGAAAATGAACATAAACTCACGGAACTAATAAGTGATTTTAGTAAGGTTGCAGGATAACTACAAATCACTGATGAAAGAAATTACAGAAGACCTAAATAAACGCAAAGAAATCTGGGTTCATAGTTTGGTAGATCAATATTGTTAAGATGTCAATTCTCCTTAAATTGATCTACAGATTCAATGTAATCTCCATCAAATTCCCACAAGGCTTTTTCATAGATATCAATAAATGAGTTTTCACAAATCCACAGAAATGTGTATCCCCACCAAATAATATTTTCTGATCTTGATTTAACCTTCAAGTCTTTTCTACCATATTCATGCTCTGAATGTTCAATATGACTACTTAATGTATGCACAAAGCCATGGTAATTTTTTATCTACTGAGAGATATAAATAACACTATAGCTAGCCTTCGTATTAGACCCTTGTTTTGACTGTATACAGTTTCATGAAAACAAAAACAGAACAAAACAAAGACATAAGCCTTCATACTTTACCAGAATTATGCTCCTGTCAGAAAGAATATATATGACAAATGCTTGCTGAGTAAACACATATAAGAATAAATGAACTTGAAGACACATTCCAGGAAGTTGGGATGATGTAAGAGAAAGACAATAAATTCCACAGTCATTTTCTATATAATCTTTTATACTTAAAAAATCTTTATGGTCTCATCGCACACAGAAAAAAATTTAAACCTATTAACGAATTATGTAGAGCCATAAACAACTGGCCCCTACCACCTCTGCAGCCTTCTCTTCTCTGTTATGACCTAACATCCCTCCAAATCCAAAATAAATACTAAGCTTCAGACAACTTAATATCCTATCTCAGGACTTTTGCTAAAGCAGTACAAATGCCTTTTCTCTTTAGCATGTTTAAATTCCACTTATTTTCCAATTACTCTTGCTACATAATAAGCCATCTGAAAATGTAATAGCTTAAATTAAGCACCATTTTATTATGCTCTTGGAATCTGTAGATCAGGAATTGACAGTGCAGGGGCAGGACACTGTTCTCATTCACTGAACAAATACCAACAGAGAAGATTAAGATCAACAGATTAAGATTAGCTATTTCTGGAGAATAGCATTACTGATGGAAGACGGGATATTTAAATGGAAATTTAGTAATTTAACATTTAAATTTAAGTTGACTGACATGGTTTAAAATTGGTTTTTAAAAAAAGTTTGTTTTAACTGCATTGATCTGTTGTCTTTAATATATTTTATTGACTAAAACTATCTAGACTACAAAAGTTATTTTTTAAGCAGTTCAGCTGGAAATGTTTCACCTTGAAAACAAATGATCATGTTATAATTCTACTTTAAAACAAATATCCCACAGTTTGCAACTGGATAAAATAGCTCAGACTTAACAAACACTTCAAAGAAAAACATTTATAAATATGGCAGGTCTGAGATGGAGGCATTTCGTTGCTGGTGAGGCGTGGTGGGTTTTTTCCCCCCCAAATCCATATAAAAAGGTCAATTGCTAAATAAGAACAAGAACAGGCATGAAATGGGAAGATAAAAAACCAAATAAGGATAATGACAGAACTGGAGCAATTACCTAGTGTATTAAATTCATAGTCACGCATGACTAAAACCTTCTGGAATTGGGGTGAAATCATTAGAGAAACACTAGTCAGCACTTCTCATAAGACTCCTGACAACTAAAGGGTTCCTCCCAACTTTCTATGCTAAAGGTTAGAATGCATGTCTCTTAGAACAGATTTATGTGTCATCATCAAATCTAATATTCTGATATACATGATCTCTAACCTTCAAGGATTCAATGATATCTGAAAACATGTATATTCAGCTATGCCTACACATACCATACTTACTTAACACCTCTAAAAATGTCCATAGTATAGTTCAAGTTCTAAAGAGCTTCTGTAATGCTAGTCAGAAAATACGTTAGTATTTCTTTGCTCACCTAGCCTCTCCTCTGCAACCTTCTTCCACCGATTAGGTAGAAGGACCATGAGATTCCATATACCTATTGACAACTTTCACTAGTATTCCTTTCCTCCCAAGAAACAGCACGCCTAAAAGGGCTATGAAAACAGTACAGTGCTATCCAAACATTACTACTGCACACAGCTTATTTTCCTAGCTATAAGAACAATTCCTATTCAAACAAGTCTTTATAGATCACAAAGTGTATAACAGGTAATTAGCTGGTTGATCAAACAAGTTAGTTAAAGCTGAGAATCATAAAAAATGATAAACACCTCTGACATTTTTAACTTAAAACATATATATACATCATTTTATTATAATGAGAAATCTTTACGTTGTTTAGAAGAAATATTATTTCAAGATATTCTCTATTGTTTTATCATAACTTACACTAAATTTTGAATATAATATAAAATAAGGCTTGGGCAGCTCTGGCTATCACAGAAGTAATTTCTAGCTTTGGAGGTAATTTCAATTTCTCCTCTTCTTCATATTCAGATCCATCTATTTCTGTCACTACGTGTAACATATCTACATCACCCATAATTTCATTTTCCAACTAATCATCAATATTAATACCTTCACTAAACTACAGGAACATATAATTTTATAGACATCAGTTGATAAACTATTTTCAGTTTCTTTTTGTAGTTCATTGTTTTCTGTAGCATTGTCAAACTGCTCGGTTTTATCTAAGATTCACTGAAAACTGAGCTGGGAATTTTGTTCCATTTGTAAACTCTGTCTTTAATGTTGATGACTTATAAAAGGTGCAGAAAACCTAGAATCCAGTGTTCAACTTACTCCAAAAGGTAACTTTAAATTTTTCGCCATTCCTGAACCCCTTGATCCATGTGCTGAATTAAGGATACTAAATATATAATTTTTAAGAACCTCTTAATATTGTCTTAATTTCCTCACTATTGAGATCTGAAGGAACACTGAATGCCTACTTAAATATGCTCCCAAAATCAAAGCATACCATAAGACATATTAAGAATGAACCAAGGATACAGCAGACACCAGCAGAGGAAAGCAAAGAAAGTTCCACAGGTGCAGCAGAATTGGCATGAGTGTTAGATGAAAAGCAAGAAGGGAAGAGAAAGGAAATTCCAGGAGAAAGGAATAGCTTGATCAAAATTATATAGGAAATGAATGCTATAATGTATTTCTGGAAAAGAAAACCAGCTTAACATGGTTGGTATACAAAATGTGTGGAAAGAGGCAGAAAGGATAAAAGTCCTAGATGAGGCTTTCTTAGAAAGATAACTAGTAGCCAGATAATTAACCTTGTTTCCCATGATAAAGAGAATGAATTTCATTCTGCAGATAGGTAGTGGGATAATGCCGACTTTTGGAGAAGGTCAACAGTGACCAAATCAGATTGGTATTCAGGAATAATAACTCAGGCAATAGTGAAATGTAGGCAGTGATAACGTAACAAAGACTGGATGGGAAACTGTTATAATTACCAAGAAGAAAAATTATAACAGCATCATACGTAAGTTGTAGAGGCCAAGACAGAACATATTTTGGGCCACGTAAAAGGCATTCAAGGGACTTCCTTGGTGGTGCAGTGGTTAAGAATCCGCCTGCCAATGCAGGGGACACAGGTTTGAGCCCTGGTCCGGGAAGATCCCACATGCCACGGAGTAACTAAGCCCATGCGTCACAACTACTGAGCCTGCGCTCTAGAGCCTGTGAGCCACAATTACTTAGCCTGCGTGCCACAACTACTGGAGCCTGCGTGCCTAGAGCCCATGCTCCGCAACAAGAGAAGCCACCGCAATGAGAAGCCCACGCACCGCAAGGAAGAGTAGCCCGTGCTCACTGCAATTAGAGAAAGCCTGCACACAGGGATGATGACCCAGCACAGCAATAAATAAATAAATATAAATTTTTAGAAAATAAATAAAAATAAAAGGCATTCAATAAATTGAAAATGATTTGAATCACACAAAACTGTATTCTCTGACTACAATGGAATTAAATTTAAAACCTTTAAATAAAAGAACAATTACCCACAAAAATCCCAAAATATTAAGAAACACAATTCTAAATTACCCGTGGGTCAAAGAATAATTTAAAAGGGAAAGTAAAAACTTTCCCTGAATTAAAGTGAAAGCACAATTTATTAAAGTTTTTGAAATGCATTAACGCAATACTTGGGGATTAATTTATAGCACTAAACACCTTTTATTAGAAAAGAATAAAGGTCTCAAATCAATGACTTCAGCTTCCACCACAAGAAATCAAAAAAGAAGAGGAGATTAAACCCAAAGTAAGCAGAAGAAGGAAAATAATAAGAGGATGGAAATCAATGAAATTGATAACAGAAAAGCAATAGAGAAAAATCGATGAAACCAAAAGCTAGTTTGCTGAAAGGATGAATAAAACTAATAAAATTGATAGACTGATCAGGAAAAAAAAGAGGTTCTATTGCTTTAAATTTACATCTATGATCTATTTGGAGTTCTTGAGATATGAATGGAAGTTCACCTGTTAATATGGCTATCAAATGTTCTCACCATTTGTTGAAAAGGCTATCCCTTCTCCAGAATTACCTTTGTACCTCTGCCAAAAAATCAGTGTGTGTGTGTGCATGTGTGTGTCTGTGTGACTGTGTGTGTGGGGGGGGGTCTATGTTTGGATTATCTCTTCTGTGTGTGACTGTGTGTGTGTGGGGTCTATGTTTGGATTATCTCTTCTGTCTATTGATAGAATTAGTATTGTTCCATTATCTATCCTGACTCCAGTGTTAAACTGCTCTGAACACTGTAGCTTAACAATATGCCTTCAAGTCAATTAGTGTAAGTCCTCCAACTTTGTTCATATTTATCAAATTCGTTTTCCTATTCTAGGTCTTTTGTATTTCCATCTGAATTTGAATTTCACTAGTTCATTGCTAGTATATTCAAAAACAATTAGTTTTTGTATATTGACCTTATATCCTCCAACTTCCCTGAACTCATTTATTAGTTCTAGTAGTATTTGGAGATTTGTTAGGATATTTTACACACTGATTCTTTTTAATTTACTCATTTCTATATTTTTTACCCTTTTAACCCTCACCATGAAATAGGTGGAATATTTTCTTCTCATCTATCTTCCAGTTTACTAATTCTCTCTTCAGGAATGCCTAATATGCTGTGAAGTTAATCTCTGAGTTACTTATTTCAGTTACTGTATTTTGTCAGTTCTTGAATTTCATTTGGTTCTTTTATTAGTTTGCAATACTCTGCCAAAATACTAAATCTTTTATTTTCCCTAGACATATTAAAGCACAGTCTTGTCTGTTAGTGCCATTATCAGAATCCTTTGTGAGTCTGTTTCTACTATTATTTATCTTAGTTTTCTGTCACATTGTCTTATCTCCTCGAATTGATTACTTTCAACTGTATGCTGAACACTGTTGTTGTTTTTTAAGGTGGAGATAATTTGAAACTCTGGATGATATCTTCCTCCAAAGTGAATTTATGTTTTCCTTTAGCAGGCAGCTAGCCTAAAGACATCATAAATAGCAGATAACCTTAATCCAATCAGGAGTTAAAATAATTTAAGAGTTGGTTTCAGTCCCTGTGAGTGCTGCTCTATTTCTAATTCACCCATATATCTACAATGTAGCCTATTATAACACTTAGAAATAAATCCAGAAACAGATTTAATTTAAAAGAAGGGAACTTGTTTCCCAGCTTCTGACTCCATCAAAATTACAAAATTCTGACTACCTATTTTATTATTGAAAGCTTTCCTGAGAACCAAATACTCTTTCTCCATACAGTCAGCTTTGGTGTTAAACTCTAAATGTCCAGATTTACTTTTTATTGTAATGGACAGATAAGTCATTTCAGTGAGCTACAACGTGAGTCATGCAGAAAACAAGTGCTATGCATCTATATTTTTGCTAATAGTTACAATTCAGTAATTGTTTCACTATCACTAAGAAGAGAACAATTTTATACACTGGTCACACTTATCCACAAGTTATTCTCCCTCACAACAGAATATTAAAATGTTGAAAATGCAAAAGTCATGGCGAGAGACATTAAATTTTGTAACACCACTGCTATATTCTGCTGATATACATATTTAAAAAAGGTGAAATAAATAAACTTAAGAGAATTTGAAAGGGTTTAAAATTCCCCATTCAAGAAAGGCTGAGACAGCATACTAAAAGATATACTGTCGCCATATATTTGAATTTTTTAAAGAGAGATATAAAATGAAACTTTGGGGCAATGCCCCCCCCCAAATTTATATATATCTTTATAGTCTAGAAACTCTTTATGTTCTTTTTATTAAAATTTCATTTTATTTCTACTTCAGAGGGGATGGTCATATATATTTTAAAGGTCATATATATACAGGATTAAATAACTAAATAACTTTCTATTTCTGACAATTTTCAACTTCTCCTAAAACAGAATAACTTTTCTAATGTCTTCATATTTAATTTTCCACACCTATGGGTATTCTCACATTACAGGAACAGTTACAAGTGAGGAAAGTTCCCAAGCACTTATTTCTTTTAATTTTTAAAATTTTAGAGTGTCCTTGTCCCCATGGTGAAACAGAGCCACCCCCTGCCTCTGCAGGAGACCCTCCAACACTAGCAGAAATTCCAGATGGAGGAGGCTCGTCTCTAACAGATGACATCTGAACCTCAGATTCCTGGCAATGAGCCGTGTGGATGAAAGGCTCTTGGTGCTGCAGCCAGGAGTCAGTGCTGTGTCTCTGAGATGGGAGGGCCAACTTCAGGACACTGGTCCACAAGAGACCTCCCAGCTCCACGTAATATCAAACGGAAAAATCTCCCAGAGATCTCGATCTCAACACCAACACCCAGCTTGACTCAACAACCAGCAAGGTACAGGGCTGGACACCCTATGACAAACAACTAGCAAGACAGGAACACAACCCCACCCATTAGCAGATTGGCTGCCTAAAATCATAATAAGTCCATAGACACCCCAAAACACACCACCAGACGTGGACCTGTCCACCAGAAAGACAAGATCCAGCCTCATCCACCAGAATACAGGCACTAGTCCCCTCCACCAGGAAGCCTACACAACTGAAACAACTTTAGCCACTGGGGACAGACACCAAAAACAACGGGAACTACGAACCTGCAGCCTGCAAAAAGGAGACCCCAAACACAGTAAGATAAGCAAAATGAGAAGACAGAAAAACACACAGCAGATGAAGGAGCAAGACAAAAACCCACGAGACCTAACAAATGAAAAGGAAATAGGCAGTCTACCTGAAAAAGAATTCAGAATAATGATACTAAAGATGATCCAAAATCTTGGAAATAGAATAGAGAAAATGCAAGAAACATTTAACAAGGACCCAAAAGAACTAAAGATGAAACAAGCAACGATGAACAACACAATAAATGAAATTAAAATACTCTAGATGGGATGAATAGCAGAATAACAGAGGCAGAAGAACGGATAAGTGACCTGGAAGATAAAATAGTGGAAATAACTACTGCAGAGCAGAATAAAGAAAGAAGAATGAAAAGAACTGAGGACAGTCTCAGAGACCTCTGGGACAACATTAAACACACCAACATTCAAATTACAGGGGTTCCAGAAGAAGAAGAGAAAAAGGAAGGGACTGAGAAAATATTTGAAGAGATTATAGTTGAAAACTTCCCTAATATGGGAAAGGAAATAGTTAATCAAGTCCAGGAAGCACAGAGAGTCCCATACAGGATAAATCCAAGGAGAAACACGCCAAGACACATATTAATCAAACTGTCAAAAATTAAATACAAAGAAAACATATTAAAAGCAGCAAGGGAAAAACAACAAATAATACACAAAGGAATCCCCATAAGGTTAACAACTGATCTTTCAGCAGAAACTCTGCAAGCCAGAAGGGACTGGCAGGACATATTTAAAGTGATGAAGGAGAAAAACCTACAACCAAGATTACTCTACCCAGCAAGGATCTCATTCAGATTTGATGGAGAAATTAAAACCTTTACAGACAAGCAAAAGCTGAGAGAGTTCAGCACCACCAAACCAGCTTTACAACAAATGCTAAAGGATCTTCTCTAGGCAAGAGACACAAGAGAAGGAAAAGACCTACAATAACAAACCCAAAACAATTAAGAAAATGGGAATAGGAACATACATATCAATAATTACCTTAAATGTAAATGGATTAAAGGCTCCCACCAAAAGACACAGACTGGCTGAACGGATACAAAAACAAGACCCATATATATGCTGTCTACAAGAGACTCACTTCAGACCTAGAGACACATACAGATTGAAAGTGAGGGGATGGAAAAAGATATTCCATGCAAATGGAAATCAAAAGAAAGCTGGAGTAGCAATTCTCATATCAGACAAAGTAGACTTTAAAATAAAGACTATTAGAAGAGACAAAGAAGGACACTACATAATGATCAAGGGATCGATCCAAGAAGAAGATATAACAATTGTAAATATTTATGCACCCAAAACAGGAGCACCTCAATACATAAGGCAAATACTAACAGCCATAAAATGGGAAATCGACAGTAACACATGCATAGTAGGGGACTTTAACACCCCACTTTCACCAATGGACAGATCATCCAAAGTGAAAATAAATAAGGAAACACAAGCTTTAAATGATACATTAAACAATATGGACTTAATTGATACTTATAGGACACTCCATCCAAAAACAACAGAATACACATTCTTCTCAAGTGCTCATGGAATATTCTCCAGGATAGATCATATCTTGGGTCACAAATCAAGCCTTGGTAAATTTAAGAAAATTGAAATTGTATCAAGTATCTTTTCCGACCACAACACTATGAGACTAGATATCAATCACAGGAAAGATATGAAAAAAATACAAACACATGGAGGCTAAACAATACACTACTTAATAACGAAGTGATCACTGAAGAAATCAAAAAGGAAATCAAAAAATACCTAGAAACAAATGACAATGGAGACACGACGACCCAAAACCTATGGGATGCAGCAAAAGCAGTTCTAAGAGGGAAGTTTATAGCAATACAATTCCACCTTAAGGAACAGGAAACATCTCGAATAAACAACCTAACTTTGCACCTAAAGCAATTAGAGAAAGATGAACAAAAAAACCCCAAAGTTAGCAGAAGGAAAGAAATCATACAGATCAGATCAGAAATAAATGAAAACGAAATGAAGGAAACAACAGCAAAGATCAACAAAACTAAAAGCTGGTTTTTGAGAAGATAAACAAAATTGATAAACCACTAGCCAGACTCATCAAGAAAAAAAGGGAGAAGACTCAAATCAACAGAACTAGAAATGAAAAAGCAGAAGTAACAACTGACACTGCAGAAATACAAAGGATCATGAGAGATTACTACAAGCAACTCTATGCCAATAAAATGGACAACCTGGAAGAAATGGACAAATTCTTAGAAATGCACAACCTGCCAAGACTGAATCAGGAAGAAACAGAAAATATGAACAGACCAATCACAAGCATTGAAATTGAAACTGTGATTAAAAATCTTCCAATAAACAAAAGCCCAGGATCAGATGGCTTCACAGGCGAATTCTATCAAACATTTAGAGAAGAGCTAACACCTATCCTTCTCAAACTCTTCCACAATATAGCAGAGGGAGGAAAACTCCCAAACTCATTCTACGAGGCCACCATCACCCTGATACCAAAACCAGACAAGGATGTCACAAAGAAAGAAAACTACAGGCCAATATCACTGATGAACATAGATGCAAAAATCCTCAACAAAATACTAGCAAACAGAATCCAACAGCACATTAAGAGGATCATACACCGTGATCAAGTGGGGTTTATTCCAGGAATGCAAGGATTCTTCAATATACGCAAATCAATCAATGTGATACACCATATTAACAAATTGAAGGAGAAAAACCATATGATCATCTCAATAGATGCAGAGAAAGCTTTCGACAAAATTCAACACCCATTTTGATAAAAACCCTCCAGAGAGTAGGCATAGAGGGAACTTTCCTCAACATAATAAAGGCCATATATGACAAACCCACAGCAAACATCGTCCTCAATGGTGAAAAACTGAAAGCATTTCCACTAAGATCAGGAACAAGACAAGGTTGTCCACTCTCACCACTACTATTCAACATAGTTTTGGAAGTTTTAGCCACAGCAATCAGAGAAGAAAAGGAAATAAAAGGAATCCAAATCAGAAAAGAAGAAGTAAAGCTGTCACTGTTTGCAGATGACATGATACTATACATAGAGAATCCTAAAGATCCTACCAGAAAACTACTAGAGCTAATCAATGAATTTGGTACAGTAGCAGGATACAAAATTAATGCACAGAAATCTCTCGCATTCCTATACACTAATGATGAAAAATCTGAAACTGAAATCAAGAAAACACTTCCATTTACCATTGCAACAAAAAGAATAAAACATCTAGGAATAAACCTACCTAAGGAGACAAAAGACCTCTATGCAGAAAATTATAAGACACTGATGAAAGAAATTAAAGACGATACAAATAGATGGAGAGATAGACCATGTTCTTGGGTTGGAAGAATCAACATTGTGAAAATGACTCTACTACCCAAAGCAATCTACAGATTCAATGCAATCCCTATCAAACTACCAATGGCATTTTTCACAGAACTAGAACAAAAAACTTCACAATTTGTATGGAAACACAAAAGACCTCGAATAGCCAAAGCAATCTTGAGAACGAAAAACGGAGCTGGAGGAATCAGGCTCCCTGACTTCAGACTACACTACAAAACTACAGTAATCAGGACAGTATGGTACTGGCACAGAAACAGAAATATAGATCAATGGAACAAGATAGAAAGCCCAGAGATAAACCCACACACATATGGTCACCTTATCTTTGATAAAGGAGGTAGGAATGTACAGTGGAGAAAGGACAGCCTCTTCAATAAGTGATGCTGGGAAAACTGGACAGGTACATGTAAAAGTATGAGATTAGATCACTCCCTAACACCATACACAAAAATAAGCTCAAAATGGATTAAAGACCTAAATGTAAGGCCAGAAACTATTAAACTCTTAGAGGAAAACATAGGCAGAACACTCTATGACATAAATCACAGCAAGATCCTTTTTGACCCGCCTCCTAGAGAAATGGAAATAAAAACAAAAATAAACAAATGGGACCTAATGAAACTTAAAAGCTTTTGCACAGCAAAGGAAACCATAAACAAGACCAAAAGACAACCCTCAGAACGGGAGAAAATATTTGCAAATGAAGCAACTGACAAAGGATTAATTTCCAAAATTTACAAGCAGCTCATGCAGCTTAATAACAAAAAAACAAACAACCCATCCAAAAATGGGCAGAAGACCTAAATAGACATTTCTCCAAAGAAGATACACAGACTGCCAACAAACACATGAAAGAATGCTCAACATCATTAATCATTAGAGAAATGCAAACCAAAACTACAATGAGATATCATCTCACACCAGTCAGAATGGCCATCATCAAAAAATCTAGAAACAATAAATGCTGGAGAGGGTGTGGAGAAAAGGGAACCCTCTTGCACTGCTGGTGGGAATGTGAATTGGTACAGCCACTATGGAGAACAGTATGGAGGTTCCTTAAAAAACTACAAATAGAACTACCATATGACCCAGCAATCCCACTACTGGGCATATACCCTGAGAAAACCATAATTCAAAAAGAGTCACGTACCAAAATGTTCATTGCAGCTCTATTTACAATAGCCAGGAGATGGAAACAACCTAAGTGTCCATCATCAGATGAATGGATAAAGAAGATGTGGCACATATGTACAATGGAATATTACTCAGCCATAAAAAGAAACGAAATTGAGCTATTTTTAATGAGGTGGATGAACCTAGAGTCTGTCATACAGAGTGAAGTAAGTCAGAAAGAGAAAGACAAATACCGTATGCTAACACATATATATGGAATTTGAGAAAAAAAAAAGTCATGAAGAACCTAGGGGTAAGACAGGAATAAAGACACAGGCCTACTACAGAATGGACTTGAGGATATGGGGAGGGGGAAGGGTAAGCTGTGACAAAGTGAGAGAGTGGCACGGACATATATACACGACCAAATGTAAAACAGATAGCTAGTGGGAAGCAGCCGCATAGCACAGGGAGATCAGCTCAGTGCTCTGTGACCACCTAGAGGGGTGGTATAGGGAGGGTGGGAGGGAGGTAGACGCAAGAGGGAAGAGATATGGGAACATATGTATATGTATAACTGATTCACTTTGTTATAAAGCAGAAACTAACATACCATTGTAAAGCAATTATACTCCAATAAAGATGTGAAAAAATTTATTTATTTATTGGCTGCGTTGGGTTTTCATCGCTGCTCGCAGGCCTTCTCTAGTTGCAGTGAGCAGAAGCCACTCTTCGTCATGGCACGCAGGCTTCTCACTGCGGTGGCTTGTCTTTGTTGCGGAACACGGGCTCTAGGTGTGCAGGCTTCAGTAGTTGTGGCATGCAGCCTCTGCAATTGTGGCACACGGGCCCAGCTGCTCCGCATGTGGGATCTTCCCAGACCAGGGCTTGAACCCGTGTCCTCTGCACTGGCAGGCAGACTCCCAACCACTGCGCCACCAGGGAAATCCCTGCCAAGCACTTTAAATTGTTTATATCGTTAAAAAGATCTGCTAATGCAGGGGACACGGGTTCGAGCCCTGGTCCGGGAAGATCCCACATGCTGCGGAGCAACTAAGCCCGTGCGCCACAACTAATGAACCTGAGCTCCAGAGCCCACGAGCTACAAACACTGAGCTCATGTGCTGCATCTATTGAAGCCCACGCGACTAGAGCCCATGCTCCACATTAAGAGAAGCCACCACAATGCGAAGCCCATGCACTGCAACGAATAGTCCCCGCTCTCTGCAACTAGAGAAAGCCCACGAGCAGCAACGAAGACCCAACACAGCCATAAATAAATAAATAAATAAATTTATAAAAAGATCTAACTTGTGAAGCTTTCAGATCATTTGCTTTACTGCAAATAAGTAAATATCTCAGTTAGCTAAATAAAACCGATTTCTATATAGAATTTACCCTTCCAATCAACAAAGCAAAAATAATAATAATGATAAACTAAAATGATTGGAAAGTAGGTTTTTCTAATGTTAAAAATTTCTTCTCACAAAAACCAATATTTTCTCATATTCACCTAAATATTTTTAGATATAACATGTCTAAATTTTATCACATACAAATGCAGGTTCATGTGGTGTAATTGCTAACCACCAACCACCCACAACCATACTCCCATACTCCTAAGGATAAAGAACAGTAATTTTTTTAAAAAAGCAAAAAAATTCTTCTACCTGATCTGATAAGGTGCTACACATAAGCAAAATTGATTTAAATGACCTCCTCACATCCCCTGTTCTGATTTCCCCTTTTTCACACAAGGCCCTCTTAAAGGGGTATAAGTCAATTCTGTGACACACATCTGATGTCTAAGAGCATTCAAAAGCAGGAATATTGGGGAAAGTTTCTGCATATTTTGAGCTCTTTCTGGAAATCTCCTTTGCTCTTTGACTCCTTCCCTAATGACAAAGAAAAGTAAAATGGCTAGGTAGAATACAATTACAAACTTCAAATAAATTACAGATATCATATAAAGTTCTCATTTTGGCCCTTAAAAAATCATTAAGTACCTTATGGGGCAGATATATCTTGGCACACTTTTACGTAAACAAAACCCAAAGAAGAGCAGGTGTGGGAAGGTGACCACAAACAAAGTCAACACATGTATTGAGGCAATACAGTATACTTACTTTAAGGAAACAAAAAAAAGTAGCAATAATCAGCTTTGGTCGCATTAATAGAAGTAATATCTATCTCAAAGTGGGAAAATACAGTCATTTATTCTGCAGTACAACTCTACACCTAGTTATAAGGCACAGTTTAAAAAGGAATATTGCCAAAGCGAGATTCCCAGAGAAAAGTAACCAGGAAACAAGGCACACTCAGTACCGTCACAGAACATGACTGATAATACTAGAAACACTAACTCTCATTACTTTAGTATCCTTCTATATGATGACTTCCAAATCTATATCCCCAAGACTGACCTGTCCCCTGGGCTTCAAATGCATAACTACACGCCTGCTAGATATATTTATTTGACTGTTTCACATACATTTTGGCCTCAACCTAAGAGATAGTATAGTGTAAAGAGCATGAATGGTGGAGCCAGAATGCCATGATACAAATCCAGAGTCTGGATTCCATGCTCTACAGCTATGTGAACCTTGAACAAACAAATTACTTGACCTCTTTGTTCCTCAACTTCCTCAGCTATAAAATGGAAACAGTAATATTTATCTTGTAAGTTTGTCATGAGATTAAAATATGTAATTTTTGAAAGTTCTTAAAATAGAAATGGACACATACTCAGTGCTCAAAGTGTTTGTGGAAAAAAATGCATACCTATTAACCAAATTCAAACTCTCCATCCCCAAAACTATGCCTCTTTCTATAATATTTATTTCAGAAGATGTCTACAAGACAAAAACTCTACCCCTTTCCATGCCTTAACCTCTTTCTTCAGTGAGTCCTTCAAGTCTTGCCATAAGGGCCAACAAAATCTGGCCAGAAAATGAGGAAAGAGAGAAGGAGGAAAGAGAGAAGAAAAGGGGAAAATGAGGGAAGAAAGAGAGAAGGATGAGAAACTAAGGAATTATGGCAGTATGTCCACAAAAATGTTAACAGTGGTTGTCTCTGGTTGAAGAGATTACAAGTAATCACATTCTTCTTTATATACCTTTCTGTATTTCTGAGATCTTCTAAAAGATAAAACGTGCTACCCCTTTCAGTAGAGAGAAAAATAAATTGTTTCGAAAATGTCTTTAATGATATTCCAGATAAAGTCTAAGTCCTTCAGTAGGACCTTCATAGTTGGTTCCTATGCCTTTTGCCACCCCCCATATCCCTTGCATCCTCATATCTGTACCTCTGCACAAGCTGAACACAATCCCCATTCACCTTTACCTGGCTAATTCTTACCACATGGGTAGCCTCTCCTCTGGAAAGCCTTCTTGGACCGCAACCCTGCTCACTTCAAACCCACTGTTCCAATGTAGGCTAACTACTCCTTCTGCATGCACCTTTAGAACCTAGTGCACACATATAGCATTTACCATAGTAAGTTCAATAATTAAAGTGTTTATAAATTTGTCTCTCTCTGTCCTTGAAATAAGGAAACTCCAGCAGTATCTCACACGCAGTAAGGGATCAAAAACAGTTTGTTGTACAAAAGACTCCAAAGTCATATTGTTTCTATTCTATTATGTTGTTTCTCTAGAGCTATATAAAAGTTGAAAAGGTGAATTCCTAAAATAGCAGATTCTCAATCTTGGAGTACTCAAGGTAAAACAGAATGCTACCATTCTTGTTTCTTCAGTCAATCGTTTGTTCACCAAATATTTATTTAGTACCTCATATATGCCTAGCATTAGGGATACAAAGATGAGCAAAAACAAAGGGTTTCTTTTCTCATGATACTTGAGGTGGGAAGAGGAGAGGGCAAATACTGGCTAAATACTCAAAGCTACTAAGTAAACACTAGTGAACTGGCCTTGAAGTTAAAAAAAATACTATTCTAATAGAATATATAATGAAAGACATCACCATGTTTGGAAAGATCAAAGATTGTGAATTAGGAATGAGATTGGGTTACTTAAAGAAAGCAATTGTCAATCCTTTTTTCTGGCTGCCACATACATACATATCCAGTTATGCATTCTTTCCACAACAAGCTAAATAACTTTACTCTTAATGAACAGACCATAAAGCCTCACCAATTACACTACCCTATGCCTTCTTCAAAAACCAAGCCAAAGCTGTTCTTTATGACTTGCAAAGCCAAGAACTAGAAGATGAACCAACCTTAATTTCCTGGCCACAAATGATTAGTCCAGGGATGATTTACTGAGGGCTGTCCTATAAGAACTCTCTATATTGAAAGATGTGCAGAGACTGTTAGCTGCCCACCCAATATCTATTTTTCCCCCTTTTCTCCCACTAGGAGATTTTACTGGGGATGGCAACACACCGAGCTCAAAACATCAAATCACCTAACTCCAGACTTTTTTATGTTTCAGGAAAGAAAAATACATCCCCCACCTCATTTAAGCCATTATTGTTCGCGTTTTCTGTTGAATGCAATTGAATGCTGCGGAGCAACTGAGTCCATGCACCACAACTACCGAGCCTGAGCTCTAGAGCCCGCGAGCCACATCTACTGAGCCTGCATGCCTAGAGCCCGTGCTCCACAACAAGAGAAGCCACCGCAATGAGAAGCCCACGTACCACAATGAAGAGTAGCCCCCGCTTGCTGCTACTAGAGAAAGCCCACATGCAGCAACAAAGACCCAAGGCAGACAAAAATAAATAAATAAAATTTAAAAAAAAAAAGATGTGATTTCTTTAAGCCTAACGAATGCTACTGACAACTGATGGAACTAAATGAAACTTCTGCCCTTTGGGGCAATGGAAGAATATAATTCATAATGGCAGGCATAGCCAAGAGTGAAACAAGACACACCTTAATGTTGAACACCCAAAGCAGAGCTGTTTGAAATAAGAACTCAGGGTTTAAAGCTATCTCTTCCTTGCAACTAGACAGAACATTAAATGAAATGCATAGCATTCTTTTCTCATGAAAGGATATTAGAATTCAGCTGAGAACAATATTATTTTAGATACAGGCTTAAATATACTTTTTTTAAAAAAAAATTTTAATAAATAAAATAGCCACAATTTTTGGTAGTTATGGGTACCAAATTGCTAGGCCCCCTCGAAATTCTATCTGGCATGCAGTTAAATCGACAGGCTCATTAAATATTTACAAGGACTGGACAGAAATGGGTATGTATAGCTTATTTAAATATTGATGGGTAGAGGGAAATAAGAGAGAAGGGAATCCAAGACTACATGATTTCCACAGATCCAAGATTAACTAACCAAGATTAACAGTTCCCTTTATGTGTGGGGCTTACTTCAGTCTGATAGCTTTCTTCAGACTGCCCCTTTCATCTGTAATTTCTGATATACAGCTTTCCTAGGTGAGTCTTTAGGCTAGTTTTAGTTTTTCTGAGAAAGCAAATTGCTTCCTATAGGTTCCTTGAGAACACTCCATAGTGTATGAGAGTCGAGGTGAGCAAAACCTTACCTGTATAGGACAGTCCAAAGGATCAGATAAATCCGTGGGAGAACAAAGCTAATGTCATGGAGTGAGGTGGAGTAAAAAAAATGAAATCTGACACCAGAGCTTTGACTTTAATTGAGCTAAGACACAGTGTCCAGATGAGGATGATAAAAGTAGGAAATAAACACTTTCAATATGGCTTTTTAAAATAATCAAAAAGAACTGTAATTATAGTAATAAAACACTTTCGAAGACCTTTTCCTTCTCCCACTTCCCTAAAATACGCAGTAAGATTAACACGATTTAATAATTAAAACTGCATAACTAATCAATCCACACCTTGGTTCTACAAATTTGAGAGGGTACTGAGAGCAGAAAAGGAAAGAGAATGAAGTCTCCTGGGACTGCTCCAAATGAAAGAAATCCTTTTTATATCATTAAGTTTTATACCAAAATCACAGAATTATTTTGGAAAACATACCCTAATAAAAGATAACAATAGTAACAACAGCTAACACATAATGATTACTATGCACAAGCACTATTCTGAGCACTTTTATGTGTATTAATTCATTTGATCTTTCTAATGATCCTGTAAGTCACAATACTATTTTTATTCTTATTAGACTGATGAAAAGAGGCAGAGTCTTTAAGTAAGACTTAAGATCACCAAATTACTAAGTGGAGAAGCTAGAATTAAAACTCAAAGAGTCAGATTCTAGAGTCCATTCTCTTAATCACTTTACCAAATTGTCTTTTTAGGTATTACAACTTAAATTCATTTGCAGAGTAAAACTGGACAGAGCTAAAATTATTTCTACTTTCTCCCTATCTTGTCAAGGTACTGCTACTCCCCTAGTCACCCAAATCCGAATCCATGAGACAACTTTTGGCCCTTTGGTGCACTCATATTCAATTAGTCATCCAACCAAACCCTGTCAATTAAATACGTACTCCATTTCCACTCCTATTATTATCCTGGCGATTCTGTAGCCAAGAACTGCATCAGCTTTTTAAGAAGCCAATAGCTCATGCCAACCGAACTGCAGGCCTCTTATATTAGTTTTATGAGGCATAATTATAGTAAAATATTTTACGTTTCTCCTATAAAAGTTCTCCTTATTAATTTCAGCCCATCTCTTTAGCCTATATATTAATATTCCCTTCCAGATATATACCAAAACACTGGGTAAGCAAAACTTTAAAAATGTACTAATATACTCCCTATTCAAATGAAACACAGAGACTTTAAGGTTTTAGCACTAGAAATAAAATCTATAGGAGCGAAAGGTAGCTGGATCAAGTGATCTTTTAAACTTTACACTTGGGGGTAGGGTGCTCTCACTTCAATTACCATAATCATAAATTATGACCCTCAAGGGAGCATAGTGCTTCCTTTAATCCATTTTGGTTCCAATGAGCATCAACGAGACAGTTTGGAGACTTTAAAAAGGACTTTACCAAACAGAGAGAAACAAATAAAAATAGAGGTCAACAAGCTTAAAAGCAGTCCACAGCATAGGATAAATCACAGTACTCTCCAAACTTTTTCACTTCCTGCAACACAGATGTTATTTACACAGCACACATGGTAAATCAAGACTGCTCACATCAGTGGTCTCAATACCTCAACACACTGATGGCCCAGCCAAGTGGCACAGAGCATCGCTTGGCAAGTTCCACACTAACCTACCGCAGCTTATTTGCTCTCAGCCTTCATAAATTCTAATCTATTCCAAGCCAGAGAGCCATCCAAAGCCCGAGAACACCTTTGAAGGTCCTTCATATGGGTTCCTCACTTCCCAGCTACCTTTGTGCTAGGATGTGGGGAGTGCTATCTTCTCCTCTTTCTCTTGAGAGACAGAAAGAAATAGTAGCTAATTCTGACCTACACCTTGGACCCTCCTATTTTATTCCTGTTTTAAATCTGGAAGAAAAGCCTCATCTAGCTGCTTGGCAACTGACCACTGAGTGACTTTATTCAATTAGTGAGCTCTTACCTCCACATATAGGAGTAGCTACCTGAACCAGAGGGCTAAGGTGATTTGAGATTATAAAATACACCAATATTGGTATTTGAAACTTGCCACAGATATTAATATGGTGTGATATGGAGTATATTAACTTCTCATTATACGATGTTCTTGTAATGTTTTCATACCCTTGCAGCACTGCAACTAACACCTCTAAAAATGACTGCCAGAGCAGTAGCAAGAGCTCATGACTCTACTAGCAATAGCTGGCACTAGTCTCCAGTCTCTAATATGATCTGTTACAAAGCTAGCCAAAAATAATGTCCAAAGATTTGTCCTAATTTAAATTTCTTTTTGAAAAGCAGAAGGCAACTGAATTAAGATCCTAAATGTACATGTACATAGTGTAACATCCAGCGTTACATGGACCAGCTACCCATTTAATCACTTTCAACTAGATCATGTAAGTGTCTGAAATCTCACTTAGTATAAAATAATTAAATAGGATAGGTAAGATTTAACATTCTGCCCTGCATATGGTCTAGAAAGTCCAATTTATTAGGTTAAGAGTCTTATATTTGTAATTTACCAACACATCTAAACATTTTAGAACCACCAACTTTTGAAAAAAAGAACATGAGTATGTATATATTTTAATACAAATTTAGAAACAGGATTTCGAAGGAGAAAAACATAGTATTTCCAAGTACAGGAACAACAACTGGAATATTAACCTGAATAGGTCAGGCTAATGTGCTTATAAATTTGTGAAGCAGAACAAGACCCTTGAAGATGATGTGTATAAAACTATGAAGGTGAATATATATACAAGAACAAGTTTATCGTCACTAAAAAAATGCTATTAGACTGAATCTGAGGGCATGGGCCACATCTGTCTTATTTACTGTTGTATCCCCAGCACCCAACACATTGTCCAGCACCTAACAGGCACTAAGAACATACTTAAGGATGAATCACTGGAAGCTACATGACCATTTGGAAAAGACTATTGTATACAAACTAATTTAACCATCAAAAAGGAGGTTGGAATTTGACCAGGAAACCTTTAAGGTCCTTTCCAAACCCTAAGATCACATGACATTTTTATCATTACCCCAGTGAAGATTTTAAATGAGGGTCACACTTCATTATAGGAAGAACCTTTAGAGAGATGTCTACCAGTTACTAGAGGCTGCATGATAACCCATCAGTCATTCTATACAAATCTTTGTCAAGCAGGAAAAAAGAAAGAAAAATGAGTAAAAGAGAATCACTAAACATTACAGATCCTAAAGGACAAATTAACCTTATTTATATATTTCTATATTTTGAAACTAGACAATTAGATTAATCTAAAAAAATTATCAAGTCCATGGATTGTATTAAAAGAATAAATCTTTAAATGCTGTGTTATGTACACTAACAAACAACTAAGGGGGAAAATCCCCTAGTATCAAAAGTACATAGAGGGACTTCCCTGGTGGTGCAGTGGTTAAGAATCCTCCTGCCAAGGCAGGCGACACGGGTTCGAGCCCTGGTCTGGGAAGATCCCACATGCCGCGGAGCAACTGAACCCGTGCACCACAACTACTGAGCCTGCGCTTTAGAGCCCCTGCGTCACAACTGCTGAGCGTGTGCACTGCAACTGCTGAAGCCCACGCGCCCTGGAGCCTGTGCTCCGCAACAAGAGAAGCCACCACAATGAGAAGCCCACGCCACAATGAAGAGTAGTCCCCGCTCGCCACAACTAGAGAGAAAAGCGCACGCGCAGCAACGAAGACCCAACGCAGCCAAAAAAAAACCCAAAAAAACAAATGTAAATATATTACTTAAAAACATATATATTTTAAAAACAAATATATTTTTTAAAAAGTACATAGAATAATTTTTTCCTTAGAAGCCTCAAATTGGAAAGTCCTGTAACAGTTAAGCAACTGCTCAGTTACAGAATTTAGAAATACGTAAGATTTTTTTTTACTTGTGCCTAACTCGCTTTAATGATAAACTGCAAATGTGTGATAAATCTCTCTACTCTTTTCTTTGTCTTGAATGGAATACAAATATTTTAAAAAATAGTGTATCATATACAAATAGATTGCACACTAAATGTGTAACCTATCTGATTACAGGAAGTTATAATCACGGTTGTGTACAACTCACCTGTCTGAATAATTTTTGGCTACTTTAATCCAAGAAACTAACATCCATCACTACTTCATATTAAAGATATTTTCTATAATAATTTGGTGAGATTAAAGTATGTTACAATTTGCTTTGTAAAATCAAAACTATGCAGAACTCTAAAAGCTAGTTAACCTAGCTCATTTGCTTTCCTTAGGCTATCTGGCAAGCAGCAACAGGTAACTGGCTGCCTTGATTACTTATAAACTAATGGGCTACACTATTCCTGCCAATACTTTCTTATTTTTTAATAGTACTTATCACTTCTCAAGTACCATATAATTTACTTATTCATTATAGTTAGTGTCAGTCCATTCTCTACTATAAATTTAAGTTCTAAGAAGACAGGGATTTTATCTGCTTCACTGCCATATCATCAACACCCATCTCAGTGACTGACACATAGTAAGTGTTCAATAAATATCTGTTAAATGAATGAACTGGCATTAAATCATAGCCAAATTTTCAAAATGGCTATAAATTTTAAAGCAAAATTCTGGACAGATGAGCAAACTACAAAAAAAAAAAAGTTTTTCGTAAGTACTCACAAGCTAGCACTTTAATAATCTTTATTTTAAAAATCACCAGATATGATCCAGCAATTCCACTCCTGGGTATATATCCAAAGAAAACAAAAACACTAATTCAAAAAGATTGCACCCAATGTCCATAGCAGCACTATTTACAACTGCTAAGATAAAGAAGCAACCAAACTGTCCATCAACAGATGAATGGATAAAGAAGATGTGGTGTGGAATACAACTTAGCCATTGAAAAGAATGAAATTTTACCATTTGCAACAACATGGATGGACTTGGAGGTATTACGCTTAAGTGAAATATATCAGACAGAGAAAGACAAATACTATAAGTTATCACTTATATGTGGAATCTAAAAAATAAGACAAACCAGTGAATATAACAAAAAAGAAACAAACTCACAAAAAAAGAACAAACCAGCGGTTACCAGTGGGGAGAGAAAGAGGGGCAAGATAAGGGTAAGGGATTAAGAGGTACAAACTACAGTGTATAAAATAAATAAGCTACAAATATATATTGTTCAGCACAGGGAATAGGGCAAATATTTTATAATAACTATAAATGAAGTAAAACCTTTAAAAATTGTGAATCACTATGCTGTATACCTGAAACTGACATAATATTGTAAGTCAACTATACCTCAATTTTAAAAATTTTTTTAATTTAATAAAATAAAAATAAAAATCACTAGAGATCTATATCTAAGTTATTAGTTTCTGGACTCCACCCCTACCCCTTTTTCATGTTTAGGAAACAATTCTTCACTTTTAGTAACAGCAGCATCACATCATTCTACTACTTAAAGTTGTCACCATCACCAAGAGGCAACAACAGGCTGTTCTGTGAAATAAGATTACAGGCATTACCTAGATAGAACAATATTAATATAAGTAAATATTCATGTGAAATTGAAATGCATATTCCAGAAATTTTAAAGAAGGCACATTCAGTTTAAAAGAATTTCTAGCTGATGGAATAAATAGAAAATATCGATATTACTTATGAGCAGGGAGCCTTCCTGTGGCTCTTTTCAACTCAGAAAATGTCTCTCCTTCCACCTCTCTGACCTGCCAGAAAGAAAAACATTTAACCAGAATCCAAGATTCTACCTCATCTTGTTTATCAGTGCTCAGAAGTCTCAGGAAAAGCAGTCACTGCCTGGGGAAAGAGACCAGTAAACCTCAAACAATGGAAGCCACAAACAATGGAAACCACAATTAATTCATAAATTGACAGCACTTCTCATTTAAGTTTTATAGCAGTTTATTCCTATTTCCAAAATAAGTACATAGTACTGAATTGGAGAAATATACTGAAGATCTTACTAGGCTTAACGAGATCTTCCAGTCAGTTATGAACCCAATAGTAGAATCTATTTCATTAGAACACTAAGGCTGTGGTAATCAAAGCTATTCTGAGTTCACTCATACTATGGTGTGTTTCTTGTAAATACAGTCTATCTTTGGAAGAAATAAAAGCTGCTAGCTCCTTAATTACCAAAGATTTGTATCATTAGACCCTTTTGATTTTATTGTTTTAAAGTTAACACTTTTCTATTCATGTCTTTCCAATGCCAGTTAAACCTTCCTAATTAGAATAAGACTTATCTTGTTAATTTTTTTTTAAAAGAAACAGAAAAAGAAAAAAACTTTTAAAAAATCAGCTTACCTCATCTAACACAAGAATAGAGTATTTTAGTTTAGTTTTAGAAAAGCTTTAGCAGAGAGTCAAAAGACCAGGAGTTTTTGTTATCATCTCAGCCAATAGTAAGTAGCTATATGACCTGGATTTCAATATCTAATTTTTAACACAAATGGAGATGAATTTTAGCACTTAAAGTAAATTCAACTTACCTAAAATTGTCACTTTTCTCTTTAGCTTTCCAAAGCTTGAATTTATACAAATTTTCCCAACTTAAGAAATGATCTAAATTTCCACATATATTTCAGATTCTGGATAATTCTTAGCCTAACTTAAAGTATCTTTAAGCTAGCTAGAATTAGCTGTTTAAAGAAATAAACTTTAGGGCTTCCCTGGTGGTGCAGTGGTTGAGAGTCCGCCTGCCGATGCAGGGAACACGGGTTCGTGCCCCGGTCCGGGAAAATCCCACATGCCGCGGAGCGGCTGGACCCGTGAGCCATGGCCGCTGAGCCTGAGCGTCCGGAGCCTGTGCTCTGCAACGGGAGAGGCCACAGCAGTGAGAGGCCCGCGTACCACAAAAAAAAAAGAAAGAAAGAAAGAAACTTTACTAAGGATTGATTATCTTTATGATTAACTTATGAAATACTGGCCCTATTTTTAGCTTTTATTATATTTAAGGAGATGTCAGAAATCATTCTACCATCCCCTTTATAGACACATTTCAGTAAAATGCAATAGTAAACTACTGCTGACATAAGTACAAAACGAATCCGCCTGCCAATGCAGGGGACATGGGTTCCAGCCCTGGTCCGGGAAGATCCCACATGCCGCAGAGCAACTAAGCCTGTGCGCCACAACTACTGAGCCTGTGCTCTAGAACCTGCAAGCCACAACTACTGAGCCCACATGCCACAACTACTGAAGCCCGCGTGCCTAGAGCTCATGCTCCGCAACAAGAGAAGCCACCGCAATGAGAAGCCCACATACCGCAATGAAGAGGAGTCCCTGCTCACCGCAACTAGAGAAAGCTCGTGCACAGCAACGAAGACCCAAGGCAGCCAAAAATAAAAAATATATAAATAAATTTATTTTAAAAAATGACATATATATTACACACACACACATATATACAAACACACACATATATATATATATATATAAAATTTCAAGGCATGTCTTCAAAGTAAGGAAAGATAAAATTTACTATAACAGATACAGCCACATCACTGATAGATTTATAACTGATTAATAAACTTTTAGTTCTCAAAGATTAAAAAACTTTTCTTCAGTAAGTTTTGTCAACTTAGTAACTCTCCACCTAAAATTTTGTACATTGGTGATATTAGTGACTTTTTATAGACACATAAGTACCACTAGAGGCCACCAAATACTTCATTTTTTAAAACTGACACATTTGTTAAGTTATAAGAAAAGTGACCATATCCATAGCAGGGAAAGTTCCACATGAATACTCAAAGCACAATACAAACTCAAGAAAAAAGATCTGAACATATTTCATGCAGTAAATAGTATGTCTGGATCACCAAAGAACTTGATTAGAACAAGAACTGGGGTGTAGGGGGATGGATAGTATCAAAATATCATTCCTTATATACCATTGAAAATAGATTATATGACCTAGAGAGTTGATGTTCTCTAAATAGCTGTTGCCTTTCTTAATCAAATTATATATCTATATATAGGTATATATACTGATACAGACAGATAAATAAAATCCCAGAGTTCAATATTCTTTCCTCCATATCACAAAGTCTTTCACATATAGTAATGTTTTTACATCTAAAGTTGGCTACCATCTATAGCAATTAAAATTTTGATAAAGAAGTTCTATTTATAAAAGTCGCCCCACAAATTTGAATATATCCAAATTTCTGGCTTGACAAAGAAAATCTGGCTCGGCAGAATAGATAACACCTGAGAAAACTTTGCTCTGACACCCTAGGTGAATTGCTGCTAGAATACCCTATGTCCCCTCATTTCTTCCAGTCTCCTCCTCCTCACTAAAGGTAAATAGCAAGAAACAGAAGGTCCAAGTAGGATTCAGAGATTCTGTAGATCCAAGTGAAATCTATGAAACAAAATGGGACTTCTTATTATCCGACTGTCCACCTTTTCTGCATGATGATACACTATTTTTCAAGAGTTTTCAAGCATTCCAGGTAAACTTTATTCGTTCATGCTTTTGGTGTTCTATTTAAAGTCTCTGCTTAACTAAAGGTTGCAAAGATGTTCTCCTAAGTTTTCCTTTAAAAACCTTTATACTTTTAGCTTTTACATTTAGTCTATGATCTACTTCAAATTAATTTTTCTGTAGGTTGTGAGGCAGGGTCAAGGCTTTTTTTTTTTCCAAATGGACATTCAGTTGTTTCAGCACCATTTGTTGAAAACCCTATCTTTTTCACAACTGAATCACCTTGGCAACTTTATTGAATATATATTTACCATAATGTGTGTGTTTGCTTCTAGACTGTAGCAAGGATCTACAAAAGACAATCCTTAAGCCAATACCACATTTGAATACTGAGCTCTACAGTATGCCTTGAAACCAGGTAGTACAAGTCCTCCAACTTTGTTCTTCTCCAAATTCTTTGGCTACTTGCTATACAATGTGTCTTAGAGACTGATTCACGTCACTGAACAAAGCTCTAGGTCATATTTTTCTAAAAAGTTTTTAATAGTAGTAAAATATACATAACATAAAATTTATCATCTTAACCATTTTTAAATGTGCAGTTCAGTAGTGTCAAGTACATTCATATTGTCCTGCAATCACTCTCCAGAACACTTTTCATCTTGCAAAACTGAAAATCTATACCCATAGACTTAGCATAATGTCCTCAAGGTTCATCCATGTTGTAGCACATGTCAGAATCTCCTTCATTTTTAAGGCTGAATAATATTTCATTGTATGTATATACCACATTTTGTTTATCCATTTATCTGTCAGTGGATACCTGGATTGCTTTTGGCTGTGGTGAATAATGCCACTATGAACGTGTGAACAAAAAATCTATTTGAGTCCCTGCTTTCAGTTCTTTGGGGTATATACCCAGAAGTGAAATTGCTGGACCATACAGTAATTCCATTCTCAATTTTTTGAGGAACCGCCCTATCATTTTCCATGGTAGCTGTACCATTTTACATTCCCACCAACAGTACACAAGGACTGTAATTTCTCCACATCTTTGCCAGCACTTTGTGTTTTTTTATATTAGTCATCGTAATAGGTGTGAAGTGGTATCTCACTGCTGTTTTGATTTGCGTTTCCCTAATGGTTAGTGACATTAGCATCTTTTCATCTGCTTGTTGGCCATCTTCTATCTCATACTTTTTAACAGTTGCATTATATTCTGATGAATGACTGTGGCACTACTAATTCAATCAGTCACCTACTGATAGACATTTAGGTAGTTTCCTATTTTTTGCCTTGAATAACTTTACACATGCATATGTATAAGTAACCATAAAAATCAATTTGTTCAGGACGCATGTTTTCCGATTCACTACCTTTCACTCTCAAAAGCATTCTGGTTTGAATAATATATATTATTTATCCAAGTGTCAGTTCTGCTATAGGACAAATTGCTACAAGTGAAATTAGGCAAGAACTAACTTTGATTAACCTTCCAAGGCTATTTGTTACCAGAGCTCACCCCACATTAGAAGTCCGGTATTAGAAAGAGATACCAAAATATGGCTTAGCTCTGTCTGAGACATGTAGGCTATACACTTAGATTACAGGAATTGCAGAAAACACACAGGCATGACTAGGATTCAAGTACAAAAGACTGACAGAATAGTGATACCATCACTTCCCAGAGAAAACAAAATACCCAAAAAATGAAAACTGAATCTTACAGAAAGTCTGTAGTAAGGGGGCCACAAAAACAAAATAAAACAAAAACAGGGAAAAATGGAAGAGAATTAACTGACATTAAGAGAAAATTAGCATGATGAAGACTGTTGTATTTTCTCTGACACCAAGTATGTGTTTTTTCCCAGTACCAACTGGGTATCCAACAATTCAATTCATTTATGACACTAACTTCCCAGAGTCAGTGCAGACCCCACAATCAAGGGGTCAGGGCTCTGCCCCACAAGACTGCCCTCACTCCAGATGCCAGCTGCAAAAGGGATGACCAAGTTATCCACACTTCTGCCTGCAGACTACAAATTCAGGGGCTCACATGACTGTCCCCCTCAGGTTCAATAATTCACTAGGACAGCTCACTGAACTCAGGAAAACACTTTACCTACACTTACCAGTTTACTGTAAAGTATATAACTCAAAAAGAGCCAAATAGAAGAGATAGATAAGTCAAGGTATGGAGGGAGGGGGTGACAGAGCCTCCACACCTTCTCCAATCACACTACCTTCCCAGCACATAGATGTGTTCACCAACTTGGAAGATCTCTATATCCCTTCATCTAGGGGTTTTTATGGAAGCTTCATTAGGTAAGCATGATTGATTAGCTCGTTGGCCATTGGTGATTGAACTCAATCTCCAGCCCCTCTCCCCTCCCAAGTAGGGCTGAAATTTCCAAACCTCTAACCGCATGGTTGGTTCCTGTGGCACATCAGCCCCCTTCCTGAAGCTACCTAGCGTTCCCTAAATTCATAAGCCATCTCATTAGCATACAAAAGACAGTAAACTCCAAAGATTTCAGGAACTTTGTGCCAGGAACTGAGACAAAAACTAAATACAGTGTTCATTTTTTATTTTACCACAAAGACTGAATTAATGATGTCAAAAAATAAAGTGGTCAAGGAGAATTAAGATAAGGGAAAAGGCCTCTGAATTTCAGCAAGAACACTGTGGCAGAAGAAAGGTAGTTGTTCACTAAATCTGTTTCACTTTTCTCCTAGGCACCCATCTAGGCTTTATTTGCCAAACTCCCATTACAGTTAACTGTGGTTAAATGACTGATTTCTGATGAATGGAACAGGATAGAAGTGATGTATACAGCCTCCCAGGCCTACCCCATAAAACCCACCTCCATGCTTTCTTTTACTACTCTGCCAACTGAATGCTGATGCCCAAGATGACCCTGAGAACCACACTTTGAAGACAGCAAACCACACTCCTGTCTACAACACTGTCACTAATCAAGTAAGTGATTATGCAAGTAAGAAGAAAAAAGCTTGTTTCATTCTAGCCACTAAGGCTTCAAGGTTCACCTATTATAACATCTAGTATTTATTAACTTAATGAATTCAGAAAATATTACTAAACTTCAACTTTGTGATTTCAGAATGGAGAGGACATAAAGTGTACTTCAGAATAAACCTCTGAAATGTGGGTGAGATGGATGTAAGAGATGCGAGTGGACAGCAAGAAATCATAACATTATAGTTTATTAAAATATTAATAGACAATCACCTGATAACAGTCCTGTAGGAAAAGCAGTATTATCAGAAAGATAAATTAACTTTGCTTAAGATTTTAAAGTTTCAGATCCCATATTGCTTCCAGAGTACCACACCAGTCTCTTATAGAAATAGAGACAGCAAATGAAGAATAATCATTTGAAACATTTTATAATGAAGAAGAAATAGGATAATAGCTAAGAAATAAACTCAAGAAAAGACTTTTTAAAGTTAATACTTGGGATCAATGGAAAATGAAGAATAGAACAAGGAACTGGACATTAAAAAGTATAGAACAACCATAGTGGTGATATGACAGACAATTACATGAGAGATCAGTAGCAGTATTCTGTGTGGTAACGGGGCCAGGCTGTTTGCAAACAACATGAATTTGTAGTAGGTCAGGCTTGTGTACTGTAGTTCTACGTCTTCTTCAGGAAGTTCACTATGGCGTCAAAGCATTAGGGATAGCAGGACCCCAACATGGCAAGAAAACCTCTCCTGAGGTGGTTCTGAGAGCAGACCATGGAGACTGGGTAGGTGATTCTCTAGCATAACTGAGGCTATCAATACATTAGTAAAATAAGCAGAATTGTAAGCTACTGAAAGTCTAGTAGAGTATAACAAACCACCTTAGTAAGCATCAAGGAATGTGAGAAGAGTAACACCAAGACTGACTAGCTTCTACCTCAGAGATGTTGAGAGAATCCACTATCTCAGATGCATCCTCTAGACTCCATCTACAGGATGGAGTTCCTACCTGCTATGCAGTTTTATTACTTCAAAGAGACAACTGTGTCTTTGGGAGTAGGAAACAAAAATGTGAGCTCAAACCACCACTTTCCAGCTTAAACCCCATTTGTATCCACTTGCTTTGTTGTGAACATAACTTTAAACGTCCTTTTTGTAGTCCTTAGTATGTTTCAAAAGCCATGTCTTCATGAAACAATCTAAATATCCATTGACAGAGGAACAGATAAAGAAGATGTGGTACATATATACAATGGAATACTACTCAGTCATAAAAAAGAACAAAATAATACGATTTGCAGCAACATGGATGCAACTGGAGATTGTCATACTAAGTGAAGTCAAAAAGAGAAAGAGAAATACCATATGATATCACTTACATGTGTAATCTAAAATATGGCACAAATGAACCTATGAAACAGAAACAGACACAGAGAACAGACTGTGGTTGCCATGTGGGGGGTGGCATGGGAGTGATGGACTGGGAGTATGGAGTTAGTAGATGCAAACTATTACATATAGAATGGATAAACAACAAGGTCCTACTGTATAGCACAGGGAACTATATTCAATATCCTGGGATAAACCGTAATGGAATAGAATACATTGAGTATTCTCATAGACTACTCATAGAATACTGAGTCACTTTGCTGTATAGCAGAAATTAACACAACACTGTACATCAACTATACTTCAATAAAAAAATAAATTAAAAAAAGCCATGTCTTCATACTTCATAGCAATGTTCTTGTTTTCAGCCTCAACTCTATGCAAAATCAAGAGTTCTTCCACACATCCTTTACACCAGCTTTAAAACTAAATTCATCACCAAGCACCCTACCTCAGCACAGAGGCTTTAGATGCTACCTACAGTATCTTTCATAGGTCTCGTTTATAATTATATATTTTTTATTTTTAGCTGTCTTCTTATCTCAAATCTCTCTGGCTGGGAAAGTATCCGGCCTATCTTTATTTTAAATATTACTTATACAGCTAGTTTTTTATACTCACATGCAGGACCTACATTTTCACCTATTATATTTAATCCTCTTATATAAAGGGCCCGTAACTCCAGCCTTTTAAAATCTTTGTGAGCCCTGATTCTGTCATCCAGTATGTTCACTACCTTTCTCATTCTCCTTTCACGCATATTCCTCTACAAAGAGGGGAGAAAATTCTCTTCCGTCCTTTCTACACTCGGTTTCCTGACCAAACAGTATTTATATCTAGGTCAGATGGACCACTGCTAGCCCATCTGTGGTATTCAATGCATTCTAAACAACTAAAAGAATTAAAATATTACATGATACTTATACTTACTTCTCTGCCCTCAAATAGCATCCCATACTAAGGCTACTTCTCCTATGTTACAACTGCAGAATGCTGAATACAAGATTTTTTTACCTCTTCTCCCCAATCTATACTTATAATTACAGAAAACTGGATTCATACTGAAGGTAGTCAAATCATTAGTCTATAACTTAAATAAATGAGCTAATATCTTAAGAACCTCAAATTTATAAATTCTAATGACACGGTTAATCCTCTTTTACTCAAGCCACAACATTTTTTATCACAGTACTTTAGACTTCTAAAAAAATCAGAAAGATTTACAAATGCGTCAGTGCAGGCATTCCCTAGTGAAGATGGTGGCATGTTTTCTGAATTATGATATAAAAAAATTCACTTCTGAGACAGGGCATCTTTAAAAAGAGCTAGTGCCTAAACAATACTATTTTGTTGATGCCCAAAACCAAGCCAATAAAAATATTTCTTCCCATAATCAGAAATAGATTGTTAGCCATAGAATGCCTCTGCAAAACAATTCTTACATTTTCTTTGAAATATTGTCTCTAAAATTAACTGAAACTTTATTTATATGACTGTCTGTGGTTTCCACGTATGCCTAAAAGGCACAAGAAAAAGATAAAAATATCCCAGAATTGGAAAAGCAGTCATTATGTTTGGTTTAGCTTATTTTCATATTTTTATTTTTAAAAACCATCCAAATTAAAGTTCAGCATTTCTCAATAGAAGAAAAGAAAGAGAAGGCGATTTCTTTACACAAAAGCAGCAAGACTAAATTCAGCATCCTCTAAATTAAATTTGGGATTTGACTTATTAGCAAATGAATGCCTTAAATCCTTTCCCACAAGTCATAAAGTTTAGTCTTCATTCTGAACAGAATTACCTTTCATTTATTTTTTTTTCATGGAAAGGAATTTTACTTTAAATATAGCAGCGTGTACATCTCAATCCCAAACTCCCTATCTATCCCTCCCCTCAGGTAACCGTAAGTGCATTCTCTAAATCTGTCAGTCTGTTTCTGTTTTGTTCATATAAGTTCATTTGTATCATTTTTTTTTAATTATTTGTTAGGTTCCCCATATAAGTGATATCATATGATATTTGTCTTTGTCTGACTTACCAATACTTCACTTAGTATGATAATCTCCAGGTCCATCCATGTTGCTGCAAATGGCATTATTTCATTCTTTTTAATGGCTGAGTAATATTCCATGGTATATATGTACACATTCTCTTTATCCATTCATCTGTTGCTTCTATGTCTTGGCTTTTGGGCATATATCCAGAGAAAAACATGGTTCGAAAGGATACGTGCACCCCAATGTTCATTGCAGCACTGTTTACAATACCTTTCATTTAGAATTTAAATACATGAAATACTTGTTGTGTGGGCAGGAAAGATGGCAACAGAAAATAATTTCAAGTCTAATACTATGCTCTGAACCCAGGTTTATCCTCCGAAAAAAATAAGTGAAGTTGGTTTCTAATAACACAGCATTCTTTTTTTTTTTTAACATCTTTATTGGAGTATAATTGCTTTACAATGGTGTGTTAGTTTCTGCTTTATAACAAAGTGAATCAGCTATACATATACATATATCCCCAAATCCAGTGCCTCTTGCATCTCCCTCCCACCCTCCCTATCCCACCCCTCTAGGTGGTCACAAAGCACCGAGCTCATCTCCCTGTGCTATGTGGCTGCTTCCCACTAGCTATTTTACATTTGGTAGTGTATGATATGTCCATGCCACACTCTCACTTTGTCCCAGCTTACCCTTCCTCCTCCCTGTGTCCTCAAGTCCATTCTCTACGTCTGCGTCTTGAATCCTGTCCTGCCCCTAAGTTCCTCAGAACCAATTTTTTTTTTCTAGATTCCATATATATGTGTTAGCATACGGTATTTGCTTTTCTCTTTCTGACTTACTTCACTCTGTAGGACAGACTCTAGGTCCATCCACCTCACTACAAATAACCCAATTTCATTTCTTTTTATGGCTGAGTAATAGTCCATTGTATATATGTGCCACATCTTCTTTATCCATTCATCTGTCGATGGACACTTAGGTTGCTTCCATGTCCTGGCTATTGTAAATAGAGCTGCAGTGAACATTGTGATACAAGACTCTTTTGAATTATGGTTTTCTCAGGGTATATGCCCAGTAGTGGGATTGCTGGGTTGAATGGTAGTTCTATTTGTAGTCTTTTAAGGAACCTCCATACTGTTCTCCATAGTGGCTACATCAATTTACATTCCCACCAACAGTGCAAGAGGGTTCTCTTTTCTCCACACCCTCTCCAGCATCTATTGTTTGTAGATTTTTTGATGATGGCCATTCTGACTGGTATGAGGTGATACCTCATTGTAGTTTTGATTTGCATTTCTCTAATGATAAGTGATGTTGAGCATTCTTTCATGTGTTTGTTGGCAATCTGTATATCTTCTTTGGAGAAATGTCTATTTAGGTGTGCTGCTCATTTTTGGACTGGGTTGTTTGTTTTTTGATATTGAGCTGCATGAGCTGCTTGTAAATTTTGGAGATTTATCCTTTGTCAGTTGCTTCATTTGCAAATATTTTCTCCCATTCTGAGGATGTCTTTTGGTCTTGTTTATGGTTTCCTTTGCTGTGCAAAAGCTTTTAAGTTTCATTAGGTCCCATTTGTTTATTTATGTTTTTATTTCCATTTCTCTAGGAGGTGGGTCAAAAAGGATCTTGCTGTGATATATGTCATAGAGTGTTCTGCCTATGTTTTCCTCTAAGAGTTTTATAGTGTCTGGTCTTACATTTAGGTCTTTGATCCATTTTGAGTTTATTTTTGTGTATGGTGTTAGGGAGTGTTCTTACTTCATTTTTTCCATGTAGCTGTCCGGTTTTCCCAGCAGCACTTATTGAAGAGGCAACACAGCATTCTTTTAACACAGCATGCTTTTAAACATTTCTGAACCTCAGTTCTTCCAAATTATAGAATCCTGTTTTCAGATCTTGCATTTACATTCAAGTCCAAATGCTAACCAAAGCTTAAAGTGTCACTCTGAGAATACTCTCAGAATACTCTCAGATCTTGGCTGAGACCAAGAGTCAAAAAACCTGGGTTTGAATGCTAGCTCTGCTGCATCTGAGCTGCTAGACCTTAGTGAAACCATTTAAAACTTCCTAATCCTCAATTTACCTACCTTTAAATTAGATATACTACCTCTAATCATCTAATGTGTGAGTTCATCACAGTCTGTGAATTGTATGTAACTGTTAGATATTAACATTAATGTTACATGCTAAAAACTTGTTCCGCTACTACCACCTTGGTAGGGTAAGATTTTTTTCCATGTAAATCATCACAAAAGGGTCACTACCACCCTGGAATCAAAAAACCACCTAGGCTCTGAGCCAAATCACCTTCAATTAGACTAAAATTTTATTAGGCCTATCTCTGGTCTTGAAGTTGCAGGAGTTGCTCTAGATTACACAGTATATCACAGTTACTCAATTATTGCTGTTAACATGCAGAATAGTTGCACCTCCCTAACATATAAAGTAAAGCACAAAGCCATAAATAATAAGACAACAAAAATTTAACAGCTAATGTTCTATTATGTTTTAAAAATGGGCTTTGGGGACCTCCCTGGTGGTCCAGTGGATAAGACTCTGTGCTTCCACTGCTGGGGCACGGGTTCCATCCCTGGGCGGGGAGCTAAGATCCCACGTGTCACACAGTGCAGCCAAAAGATAAAAAAATAAAATAAAATTTAAAAAATTTTTAAATAAAAATTAAAAATGGGCTTTGTTAGATAAACAAATTTATTCTGTACCTGACAAAGCACAATAGACATTAGAGGATGAGAATTGCTATCAGTTACGAAAAAATTAAAAGAAAAAATTCCCAATGTAATCCAGCACTTCAAATATTCTTTAAATATTAATCTGGCTCCCAAAATCTTGAAATGCCTCATGAAGAATCAGCCAAGATGTCATCTAGGAAAATCTTAGGTGAGGAAAAGTTATGCTACCTCTTAACACCTCGGTTTCACCAATCCAGCAGCACACGGCTCTACTTGTTATTGGAGAGGCACTGACAGCACTTGAACATGGGAGTGTCTGTCACACAAAGAAAAAATATCCATTTACTAACTATTAAAATCAACATGTGTCTCTCCATCACTACTGGAGAAATATCAGAGGCATCACAGTATCTATGCCTTAGCTTTCAAAACACAAAAATTATTCCTTCTCAGTCATAGCTAAATAGCTAGAGTCAAATCATGATCTCTCTCTGACCCAATAATGTCTGCTGTTCTTGAAATTTATGAAGGTGGTTCACTGTTCATATTTTCAAACTGATGTAGTTTATATCCATCCACACATTGATGTGAGGGGAGGTAGGAACTCACAAAAAGTTCTAAAAGGTCTCCAGTACCAAAATTTTCCCCTTTCAATCATTACTAAAAAGGACAGTGAAGCAGAGTTTTAAAGCTTTAATAGTACAAACACCAGTTATCCACACCATAAGACCAATTATTACTATTTGTAGGCATGTGGAAGAGAAGAGAAAGGAATACAAGGGCTCTCTTAAAAACCTACTTTTCTCCTCCATCTGTGTGGTAACTCTTACCTTACCCAGAACACTTGACTTCTGACACTTCTAGTCACCCAGTGTGGGGTTTTTTTCCCCCAAACAAGCAATTATCCAAGACACCTGCTGGGTGTCCTACAATTTTACAATTTAACTCACTGATTAAGGTTAAGGGCTCAGTCCCACAAGACTGACCCCCACTTCAGATATCAATTGCATGTAGGTTGTACAGTAGTACAACTTCTGTACGACTTGGCTATAAATCGGAGGTTCCCGTGCCCTCCAGCCCTTTGGATTCAATTAATTTACTCAAGTGGCTCAGAGAGCTCGGGAAAACATTTTACTTACATTATCCAGTTTATTAAAGAATATGATAAGGAATACAGATGAACAGCCAGATGAAGAGATACAGAGTGAGGTCTGGGAGGGTCCCAAGCATATGAATTTCTCTCTCTGTACAGTTGGGGTGCATCACCCTCCCAGTAGGTGCACGTTTCACCAACCTGGAAGCTCTCCGAATCCCAACTTTGGGGATTTTTATGGTGACATCGTCACGTAGGCATGATCAATCATTAATTCCATTTTCAGCCCTTCTCCCTTTTCAAGAGAATAGCAGGTGGGGCTGAAAATTCCAAGCTTCTAATCATGGCTTGGTCTTTCCAGTGACCAGCCCCCATCCAGGAGCCATCCAGGAGCCCACCCAGAGTCGCCTCATTAGAACAAAAGACATTCGTATCACCCAGGAACTTACAAAGGTTTCAGGAACCCTGTGTCAGGAACCGGGATCAAAGACACTCATAACACTTAGGAAATTAGACGGACTTCAGAAGCTCTGTGCCAGGAACTGGGGGCAGAGACCACTATGTATTTTCTATTATCTCAAAGATCCTCACGTTCTTTCCCCATTTTTAATGCCTAAACTCAAGATTTACCCTCTCTGTGTGTCTACAGAACCCACAGCCTTCTTTACAAAACTGGGTTTAACAATCAAAATTAAGCATTTAGAAATGTACCTTTTATCCTCAGCGAGGCAGAAATGGACACTCATTTGCTAGGACAAGAAAATTCATAATTTTCAACATCAGTTTTATTCCTAATAAATATTTCTGATCCAGGCTAACAAGAGAATGAACAATTCTTCCTCTGGGGGAGGTGCTGCAATATGTCAAACAAACAACAACAATGACAGTAACAATAATAACATTAACAAGCTACCTCATTTATTGAGCACTTACTTTATGGAAGACACTGTTTTAAGCATTTTATTTATATTTTTCCCATTTTACCTTTGCAGTAACCCTATGAGATTAGTATTATCATTATCCTCATTTTATAGATGAAGACGGCTGTTCAAGAAGTTAAGTAACTTGTCAGAAGTCATACCGTACAGGTGGGATTTCAACCCAGGCAGTCTCCTCTTCATTGTCATATTATACCAAATGATCGCTCAACAAGAACTGCTTTGATGAACACTGCTCATGTGTATGTGTGTGTATGTAAACATACACACAATATAAGTGAATACACAAACATACATACATACACACATATATGCATTCTCTAAACTTTATAGTCATACTGAAAAATACTTTAGTGATCATCTTCTCAGTCTCATTTTACCACCATAGATCCACCACCAGACAGAATGTCCTGGTCATCACAAATTATGCTCCACCATTAAATTCCTTTAAAACGGCTGACAAAAATAAAGCAGTTGAACTGCACTATTATAAAGCAACATACAGATTCTGTAACTGGAAAGAAAGAATTCAGATTCTGATTTCAAGGCCAAACTCAAACCATGACTGGTCACTATTAAACCAACCTTTGGTTTTGTTTGTCTGTGTTTTTGTTTAGTTGTCACTAAAACAACGACCTAGAAATTTTCAGAAAAAAATATAATAAATATTTGATTAGTGACACACTATCACTGAAGCTACTAGACTAAGATTGTGACTAAAAGAATCAGAGGAATTTTTCAGCTTCCAGGTATATAAAAATCATCTATTTCATCTTTAATATTAAAGAGAAGATTAAACAGGAAAAAGAACAGCAAAACAGACATTCCAGAATCAGTATATTCAAAGTTTACTGTATTAGGGCGATTATTTCTAATAATGTGTTACAGTTAAATCACCAAATTATTTAAAAGTAACTGTAACATAAATATAACCATAAATGAAACATGAAAAGAAAAATATCATTATAAAAGTACAATAAAACAATACCAACTTACCAGTTCAACTCCCTGTGGAAAAGGTGTATCATCCCAGTCCTTCTGTGGAAACCTCTGGATTATTTTCCCCAGACCTGCTCCTGACCCTATTAATAAAATCAAAGTGAATTTGGTTATAGGGTACTTAAAAATCTGAATACTCATATTAATACTTATTTCTAAATGAATATTTGTTGAATAAATTGATATACTGATTAAACATTTTCAAGTTTTAAAGGGTCTAAAACTACCTTCTAAACATAACACTGAAATGATAGGCAATCCCTATCCTATAGACTCTCAAAAGAGTAACACGTATGAAAAGCTAGGAACAACAGACAGAGGCATTAAAATTGGAGTCTCCACACCATGGGAGCAACTGCACTTTGTTCCCAGTAAGGAAAGCCGTCTTCTCAGTATCTCAAGTTGATATTTAAGAAGAACTTTTCTATAGAGACAAAGTAATTTTAAGTGACAAATGAAATGGTACCATTAGCACTAAGCTTCAGTTATGGGTTATAAGCACTGTTTTGGGTTAAATAAAGATTTTTAGAGTGGCCTGGGAACTTGACCATTGTCTAGACAGGGTTTTTCAACATCAGCACTACTGACAATTTGGGCCAGATAATTCCTTGTTGGGTTGGAGGCAGGGGGCTGGGAGCTATCCCATGCATTATAGGATGTTTAGCAACATCCTTAGCTTCAACCCACTAGAAGTTAATAGCACCCCACCTACAATCACCAAGTTGTTACAACCAAAAATGTCTCCAGGTCACTGCCAAATGTGCTTTGGGGGGGCAAAAATGCCTCTGGTTGAAGACCATTGGACTATATATAGCATTATTATTATAAAATTACCCTGTGACACTAAAAACCAGATCAACTTAAAATTGAACTTTGGGGATATAATCTGTGAGTAATCTGGGGCTAGAGACTACATATTAGGCCTAATTGCTTTCTGCCATACTTTAAAATATATTTATTTATTTGGCTGCACCAGGTTTTAGTTGCCCCAAGCAGGACCGTCATTGCCGTGTGCGCGATCTTTTAGTTGCAGCACGTGGGCTCTCAGTTGCAGCATGTGGAATCTAGTTCCTTGACCAGAGATCGAACCCGGGCCCCCTGCATTGGGGGCGCAGAGTCTTAACCACTGGACCACCAGGGAAGTCCCTCTGCAATCCTTTTTAAGAGCTTCATGTGTTTGCATATTCTACATGTTGTTCCAACTCTGAAGTCAAAGCAACAACATTCTGATTATTTGGACATCTAAGTAAAGGAAACCTTAACACCTGATTCAAATTTTGTTTTTCTTCACTGATAGCTTCATTACTTTTTTTTATTTTTTAATAGATCTTTATTGGACTATAATTGCTTCACAATACTGTGTTAGTTTGTGTTGCACAACAAAGCGAATCAGCCATATGCACACACGTGTCCCCACAACCCCACCCTCTTGAGCCTCCCTCCCATCCTCCCTATCCCACCCCTGTAGGTCATCGCAAAGCGCCAAGCCGATCTCCCTGTGCTATGCTGCTGCTTCCCACCAGCCAACTATTTTATATTGGTAGTGTATATATGTCGACGCTACTCTCACTTTGCCCCAGCTTGCCCTCCCACCCCATGTCCTCAAGTCCATTTTCTATGTCTACCTCTTTATTCCTGCCCTGCAACTAGGTTCATTAGTACCATTTTTTTTTTTTTAGATTCCATATATATGTGTTAGCATATGATATTTGTTTTTTCTCTTTCTGACTTTCTTCACTCTGTAGGACAGACACTAGGTCCATCCACCTCACTAAAAATAACTCAATTTTCTTTCTTTCTATGGCTGAGTAATATTCCATTGTATATATTGCCACATCTTCTTTATCCATTTATCTGTCGATGGACATTTAGGTTGCTTCCATGTCCTGGCTATTGTAAATAGTGCTGCAACGAACATTGTAGCACATGTCTCTTTTTGAATTATGGTTTTCTCAGGGTATATGCCCAGTAGTGGGATTGCTGGGTCATATGGTAGTTCTATTTTTAGTTTTTTAAGGAAGCTCCATACTGTCCTCCATAGTGGCTATATCAATTTACATTCCCACAACAGTGCAAGAGAGTTCCCTTTTCACCACACCCTTTCCAGCATTTATTGTTTCTAGATTTTTTGATGATGGCCATTCTGACCAGTGTGAGGTGATACCTCACTGAAGTTTTGATTTGCATTTCTCTAGTAATTAGTGATGTTGAGCATCTTTTCATGTGCCTCTTGGCCATCTGTATGTCTGCCTTGGTGAAATGTCTCTTTAGGTCTTCTGGCGATTTTTTAACTGGATTGTTTGTTTTTTTGATATTGAGCTCCATGAGCTGTTGGTACATTTTGGAGAGTAATCCTTTGTCTGTTGTTTCATTTACAAATATTTTCTCCCATTCTGAGGGTTGTCTTTTTGTCTTGTTTATGATTTCCTTTGTTGTGCAAAAGCTTTAAAGTTTAATTAAGTCTCATCTGTTTATTTTTGTTTTTATTCCCATTACTCTAGGAGGTGGGTCAGAAAAGATCTTGGCTCTGATTTATGTCAAAGCGTGTTTTCCCTATGTTTTCCTCTAAGAGTTTTATAGTGTCTGGCCTAACATTTAAGTCTTTAATCCACTTGGAGTTTATTTTTGTGTATGGTGTTAGGGAGTGTTCTAATTTCCTTATTTTACATGTAGCTGTCCAGTTTCCCAGCACCACTTATTGAAGAGGCTGCCTTTTCTCCATTGTATGTTCTTGCCTCCTTTGTAGTAAATTAGGTGCCCACATGTGAGTGGGTTTATCTCTGGACATTCTATCTTGTACCACTGATCTATATTTCTGGTTTTGGGCCACTGCCATACTGTTCTGATTACTGTAGCTTTGTGGTATAGTTTGAAGTCGGGGAGCCTGATTCCTCCAAGTCCGTTTTTCTTTCTCAAGATTGTTTTGGCTATTTGGGGTCTTTTGTGTTTCCATATGAATTGTAAAATTTTTTGTTCTAATTCTGTGAAGAATGCCATTGGTAGTTTGATAGGGATTGCACTAAATCTGTAGATTGCTTTGGGTCGTATAGTCATTTTCACAATATTTATTCTTCCAATCCAAGAACATGGTATATTTCTCCATCTGTTCATGTCATCTTTGATTTCTTTCATCAGTGTTCTATAGTTTTCTGAGTACAAGTCTTTTGCCTCTTTAGGCAGGTTTATTCCTAGGTATCTTATTCTTTTGGTTGCAATGGTAAATGGGAGTGTATCCTTAATTTCTCTTTCTGATTTTTGCTGGTGTATAGGAATACCAGAGATTCCTGTGTATTAATTTTGTATCCTGCAACCTTACCAAATTCATTGATTAGTTCTAGTAGTTTTCTGGTGGCATGTTTAGGATTTTCTATGTATAGTATCATGTCATCAGCAAACAGTGACAGTTTTACTTCTTTTCCAATTTGTATTCCTGTTATTTCTTTTTCTTCTCTGACTGCTGTGACTAGGGCTTCCAAAACTATGTTGAATAAGAGTGGCGAGAGTGGACATCCTTGTCTTGTTCCTGATCTTAGTGGAAATGCTTTCAGTTTTTCACCATTAAGTATGATGCTTGCTGTGGGTTTGTCATATATGGCCTTTATTATGTTGAGGTAAGTACCCTCTGTGCCCATTTTCTGGAGTGTTTTTATCATAAATGGATGTTGAATTCTGTCAAAAGTTTTTTCTGCATCTATTGAGATGATCATATTGTTTTTATTCTTCAATTTGTTAATGTGGTGTATCACACTGATTGATTTGCATATATTGAAGAATCCTTGCATCCCTGAGATAAATCCCACTTGATCATGGTGTATGATCCTTTTAATGTGCTGTTGGATTCTGTTTGCTACTGTTTTGTTCAGGATTTTTACACCTATGTTCATCAGTGATACTGGTCTATAGTTTTCTTTTCTGTGATTTTTTTTCTGGTTTTTAGTGTCAGGGTGAACATCTGATTCAATTTAAAAAAAAAAATTCACTATCATCTCTCATCCTCATCCCTGTGAACTGAACTCCCCGGCCCTCATCTAGACTTTAAAATCACTTTCTGACCAAATCTTACCTTTAAAAGATAAACAGAAAGTTAAGTTCATTTTACTGACCAACTCTGAACTATCTGCTAAAACCGAGGTCACGTTTGACAAAGGCAAAATGAAAACATTCTCAATTAAAATTAACAACTGTGCTCACTTCGGCAGCACATATACTAAAATTAACAACTGCTGCAGTATAGTAACTCTTCATATACCCGTATTATAGGAGAATAAAGGATTTCATTATGAGTAAAGTAGGGCTTCCCTGGTGGCGCAGTGGTTGAGAGTCCGCCTGCCGATGCAGGGGACACGGGTTCATGCCCCAGTCCGGGAAGATCCCACATGACTCGGAGCGGCTGGGCCCATGAGCCATGGCCGCTGAGCCTGCACGTCTGGAGCCTGTGCTCCGCAAGGGGAGAGGCCACAACAGTGAGAGGCCCGCGTACCGCAAAAAAAAAAAAAAAAAGACTAAAGTAAACTAAAAGTGATTTATCATAGGCATTCAGTTTTCAAAATCCACCTCAAGCATCACCACTTCTTACATTCACATCAAGGCTAATTCAACAAATTACTAGATACTGGGATACACAATGAAAAAGATATGGCCCCTATTCTCAAGGAACTGATAAGCTATTAGGAGAAACAAAAAAATGAACTGATAATTTCAGTATATCATGGTAAGTACAATGATAGAAGAGAACCTAACCTAACGTAGCAGAGAAACCATGGAAAACTTTACAGAAGAAATGACAGAAAGCTTCTTGTTCTTTCAGTACCATCTTTATATGCCCAAGTACTTGGCATACTGAATGCCTCGCACTTAGCTCATATGGAGCTAAATGTTTATTTTAATAGATTCGTTAATATTGACAGAAATTGTTTTAAGCTTACATCTCCTCTCTTTTTTTTTTTTTTTTTTTTTTGCGGTACGCAGGCCTCTCACTGTCGCGGCCTCTCCCGTTGCGGAGCACAGGCTCCGGACGCGCAGGGGCACGAACCAGTGTCCCCTGCATCAGCAGGCGGACTCTCAACCACTGCGCCACCAGGGACGCCCTCCTCTCTTTTAAAAAAGAGAGAAATGCATGTTATTTATCTCATCATATTTAACCAGGTGTTCCTATATTGTTTATTCAGTTCTGAAAGTCATACTTCATGCATTGCAGGCTCAGAAAATATTTTAACACGTTAATTTTTACTAATTATAAAATTAACAAATGTTAACTGCAGGAAATTTTTTGAATATATAAAAATATAAAGAAGAAATCACCCATAATCCCACACCTGAAGACAATTACTGTTAACGTTTTATCCTAGGCTTTTTTCATACATGTATTTTTTCATCAGAATTGAGATAATACTAAACCTAGATTTATATAATGCTTTACTATTAATATTTTATAATGGGCCCTTGATCATAATATGCATTTTCTATTTTCTCTATTATAAATAATGCTACAAAAAACATCTTTCTATATAAATCTTTATCCTCATCTCACTTTTGCCCAAAAAATTCTTAGATATACAACTAATGGATCAAAGAATATGAAAATTTTAAAGACTCACACAAAGCCAAAGGGCTCACCAGAAAGATATTAATAATTTTTTTACGTTCTGTGTATAAGAATGAGACTGGCATTTTCACTACATCCTCACCAACAACTGTTATTTTAAAATTTGTTTTAGTTAGTGCCAATTTGAGAAGTAAAAAAGTTCCTCGTAAGCAGGAGCATAACTTTCAAAAGTTCTCCAGGAGCAGCATATTATTTATTGATTTCATAATGATATGCAGTCTTTCAATAATATGAAAGCTTAGTTTGAAATGCTGATGTAACATTTATAAGTGCACATAGAAATACGATTCATGAGTGATAGATTTCATATGATAATGTTATTTGTAAATGGAAATTAGGTTATAAAAAGGCAAAAACAAAAATGCTGAAATTGATATTTCACAAGTAAAATGTGGAAAGAGCTACAATAACTTGGTTTTGAATATCAAATATGTAAACTGATGCAGCTAACAACTTTTGAGGAACTTAGGAAAATACCTTACAGAAGTAAACAAACATTGTCTGATCCTTGTTTCTTGGATTTTAAGAGTTTAGTCTGAATGTTTAAACTTATTTCCCAAGTTTATATAATTTATATAAAACCATTCTTATAGGAAGTACTGGTTGTATTTAAGAATGCTGACAAGATGACCTTTTACATTGAGGAGCAAGCCACATTGAAGGAAGACTGTTCTAGAGTCAAATGTCCACCAGTGTACTGATAATTATGTCCAGAGATGAAACAGGTCATGTAAGTCAGAGTGAGTGGCTGTGGAAGCAGCTCCTATCTGCACTATGTATTTAATGGGGCTGGGTGACTGGGTAGGGAGAAAGAGAAATTCCTCAAAAGAAACGGGACCACTTCTTAGAAAGGAGAGGTGCTAAGCAGACAAAATTGTGGTTGTTCACTGCATTGCATGCAGCTAAATTGAAAAAAAAGAGGGGACGGTTATTAGTCAAGGCCTTCATGTTTTTCTTTCCAGCCCCTACTCTTCTACTCTTCTACTATCATAAAAATAAGAAATATGATGACCAAATGGAGTTCATACATAAAAAGGGGGACTCTTGGCCGGATACCAGCACATTTGGAAATAGCCTTCTTTGAAAAAAAGTGCAAATGCTATACAAACTGCCCCAAACAAATTTAGGAAGGATGAGGAAATACTGGCGTGATCAGGCACACTTTTCCCTCCTTTACGTGTGGTAAGCCACTTTCCCTTGGGTCCTAGTAGGGCTGCCAGACTACCCAACCCAGCCACAAGGATTAGCAAGTGACCTAGGATGATCCAACCACTCAGTCAAAATGACTGTTTTAGCCTTACCATATGACCCCAGGAAAGTCAAATAGTATTCTCGGGGGTTACTAAGTAGTATGCTATAGGTGCGGAGTTGTATAAGGAAGAAGTTCATCTGCAGAAGAACTGAAGAATTAGTAGGGGTTAATTAAGTGAAGAAATGTAATACTCTGCTCTATACAAAACAGGATGCTTGATATTTGTTGACTGTACCAATTGACAAAAATTAATCGTTTAAGTGGCTTGTGTATGCTTAAAGTGTAAACGTACAAAATATACACTAATTTGTTTAACACAGACTCTGAACTTTGAGAATTACTCTAATGCATAATTCGCTAAATCTTCTGTATATTTATCTAAACAACTAGATCATTTATCTAAACAACAATCAGTGGTTATCTACACTAGACTTGTTTTATGAAGTCCAGCTGCCCATATCATCTTCTATCGAAAATGGCACCACCCACAGCTCAATGAAGGGCAGCAGTCATGCTCAGAAGCACACAATCCTGTCTCTCCTCTCACCAGCCAAAGAGAAATTATGAAATCATTATTTTGGTTATCACATTTACTGCTACTTGTCTGTTTTCACTAAAGTGAAAACAGTGATTTTGGCCTGCTTTGTTTACTGATGTATCCCAGGCATTTAGAACAACTACTAGTATATATTAGATACTTAATAAAATACTTGTTGAGTCAATGAATGGGACTATTAGGTGGGCAAGGGCATTTATAAACCGGAAAGCAACTTATGACCAAAGTGACCTGGCTGTAAAAGGTATCCTAGACAAACCTGATTTCTCTGCTAGGAAATTTTGAATAGAAGAATGAGAGACTAAAGGAGCTAAAAAGATGTATCAAGACTTGCGAGCTCAGGCAACCACAGGGCGTCAAGCCAGTTATAGAACAGGAGAAACCCCGGCAGAGACTTGCCAGTAGAACAGGTCTACCTCCAGTAAACTCTGGCAGCACTGTTGCATCTGTCATTAAACTCCTGAAGTATTGTAATGATATTCCTCCTTCTTAAGCTAGAATGGACCTATGATTCCTTGTCAGTAAAGAATCCAAAGTATAATACACTGTAAGAAGCACTCTGATAAATCAAGCCCTTTCAAACTGGTAAAGGGTTTGGAAAATTTTACATAAAAAGATTTAGTCAGAAAACTTTTTTTAAAAAGTTAAGAAGCACATATGAGAACTTTCTCCAAATATGTAAGGAGCTATTATGTGGAAGAAGATAAAGTGGAGCAAACTAGAGCCAAAAACTATAATTCAGAGGAGATATTTTTGAGTCAGTATAAAGGAAGAACCTTGTGAGAATGAGAACTATCAAAAACAGAATGGGGCTTCCCTGGTGGCGCAGTGGTTGAGAGTCCGCCTGCCGATGCAGGGGACACGGGTTCGTGCCCCGGTCCGGGAAGATCCCACATGCTGCAGAGCGGCTGGGCCCGTGAGCCACGGCCGCTGAGCCTGCGTGTCCGGAGTCTCTGCTCCGCAACGGGAGAGACCGCAACAGTGAGAGGCACGCGTACCGCAAAAAAAAAAAAAAAAAAAAAAAAAACAGAATGAACTGCCACAGAAAGCAATGGTTAGAACGAGTTTTAGTACAAGCTACTAATTTTTGTGGTCTGGAAAACAGGGCAGAACGGTAAGAGGACAAATCCAAAAAAATATGGAAAGCAGACTACTACAGCAATTCGTTTATTCAACAATAACAATGCCAGGCCTTGTGTTAGGTGCTAAGGATAAAACCTGCTGTGAGGACATTTAAAACTTGAATTGGGGTTTTAAACAGCACTTAAATGATTAAGTTTTGTCAATAAAAGGACAGATGTAGGCACAGTACAACAATGGGTAAAGATTAGGGAAGAAAATAATACTGTTTAGAAATCAGGTCATGAGTCTAAGGAAATAAGGGCTAGAAAAACTAAAAAGTTCCAAATTTTGGAACAGAGATATTTCTTATTCCTATTTTTTTTTTTTTTTTGCGGTACACGGGCCTCTCACTGTTGTGGCCTCTCCCGTTGCGGAGCACAGGCTCCAGATGCGCAGGCTCAGCGGCCATGGCTCACGGGCCCAGGCACTCCGCGGCATGTGGGATCTTCCCGGACCGGGGCACGAACCCGTGTCCCCTGCATCGGCAGGCGGACTCTCAACCACTGCGCCACCAGGGAAGCCCTCTTATCCCTATTTTGACATAATAGCAGCATCACTTAAGTTCAATGATGAGAAATGTAATTCTTGAGAATCCAAATAAAATGATAAGTAATGGTATATCCAAAAGAAAAATCTTAGAAGCAGACATTCTTTCATGCTTTAAAAAGCAATTCATTAAGTCTGTTCTCTATACCTGTGAGTCTGTCTCTATTTTTGCTATGAGGCGGGATGGGGTAGGGAACTGAGAGGTACAAACTACTATGTATAAAATGGAAAGGCTACCGGATGTACTACACAGAATAGGGAAATACAGTCATTGTTTTGTAGTGACTTTAAATGGAGTATAACCTATAAAAATACTGAGTCACTGTGTTGTACACCCGAAACTAATATGATGTTATAAATCAACTATAGTTCAATTTTTAAAATGCAATTCAAGTTGTCTAAAAGTGCATGATGCATATACATGGTGACTTCTTTACACAGTGACTCTGTTTTTCAGATGATTTATACACTTAGCAAACTTTACACTCAGTCCACGTGTAATACTGCAAAACTATTCATGAATAATTATGGAAATTAAAGTATGGACTTTCTGACTGGCTAACACATTTCAAATATATAAACCAAATAGCAGAGTAAATTTATTAATATCTACATGCAAAAGCAGAAGTCTCTAGCTTTATTAGTGAAGAAGGTATTTGTCTTTGTCTGGTGTATTTCACTTAGAGTAATGCTGGCGGGAAAACAGGGAGAGACTGGTAAAAGAGTAAAAACTTTCAACCATAAGATGAATAAGTCTGAGGATCTAAGGTAAAACATGGTGACTACAGTTGATAACACTGTATTATAAAACTGGAATTTGCTAACAGAGTAAAACTTGTTTTCAAAAAAAAAAGATAAATATGTGAAGTGATGAGTTAATTTAACTAGATGGGGGAATCCTTTCACAATGCATATCTATACCAAATCACCATGATGTATTCTTTAAATATCTTAAATTCTATTTGTCAATTTTACCTCAATAAACAGTTGGGAAAAAATAGTGAAAAGCCAAAAAAAAATTTTTTTAATTAAGGGTACTAACAGAAACTTTTAAATAGGAATATTACACAAATGAAACAGTAACCTTTATGACTGACCTTTGAAATAATTTTACAAGTAAATGAACAGATAATGTAGAGCAATACATCATCTAAAATGTCCTCTTATTTTCATCAAAGATTGCCCATCCCTTGGTTCCTAACTGACCCTCATCTCTCCCAAGGAGGACAAGAACAGAATCAACATAGATTTGTCCTTAGAGAGGAAGTAGAAGAATTCTGATAAAGAAACATGGCAGACATAGTATATCTGTCCTCTGATTAGTATATTGGAAAGAACCCAGGCTTGGACGTTAGTCAGACTTAGGTTCAAATTCAGGCTCTGCTATTTCATAGCCTTGTGACCTTGAAAAATACACTTAATCTCTCGAAATCTGTTTTCTCAACCTCAAAATATGGTTAATATAATGCCCATCACACAAGGTTGCTATTAACAATGAGATTACATACCCAGCAGCACAGAATCTGCCACAAAAGACAGGCTTGGGACAAGAAAAAGTAGGTCAATTTAAGACTTACTCTTTTACTTGAAGAATATAATTTAAAGGAGCTCCCATTGTTAATATTATCTCCTTAACGAAAGTGAGGTACCCAAAGCCTATTAAGAAACCAGTGGCAACCTAAAGGACAGCCTTTAGTTGATATCTGTTTTACCCTGTCCCAATCAACACTTTTATTAATTACATGGTGGAAAACAGAAGACATCCTCTTCAAATCTATAAAAAGCAAAAATCTAAGAGAAGATGGAGATGGAGGTAGCAGAAATGTAGCTCATCAATCTGTCTGAATTCCCATATAAAAAATAGCATCAAAATATCACAGTGAACTGGCATAAAGACCAATGTAACAGAATAGAGAGCCCAGAAATAAACCCTCATGTATATGGTCAAATTATCTTTAAGAGAAGTGTCAAGGCTACACAATTGGGAAAGAATAGTTTCTTCAACAAACAGTGCTGGGAAAACTGGATATCCGCATGCAAAAGAATAAAGTTGGACCCTTACCCTACACCACATAGAAAAATTAACTCAAAATGGATTAAAGACCTAAACCTAAGACCTGAACTACAAAATTCCTAGAAGAAAATAAAAGGGAAAAGCTTCATGACATTGGATTTGGCAATGATTTCTCAGATACGACATCAAAAACACAGGCAACAAAAGTAAAAATAGACAAATGGGACTACATCAAACCTACAAACTTCTGCACAGCAAAGGAAACAATCAACACAGTAAAATGCAACCTGCAGAACAGGAGACAGTATTTGCAAGCCATATATCTGATAAGGAGTTAATATCTACAATATATTAAGAGCTCCAACAACTCAACAACAACAATAAAAATCCAATTTAAAAATAGGCAAAGAACTTACATGGACATTTCTGCAAAGAAGACCTACAAATGGCCAACAAGCATATAATAAGATGCTCAACATCACTAACCATTAGGGAATACAAATCAAAACCACACAGGTTAGGATGGCCACTATCAAAATTCCAGAAAATAACAAGTGTTATTGAGGGTTCAGAGTAACTGGAACGCTTGTGGATTGTTGCCTAGGATATAAAATGGTACAGCCCCTGTAGAAAACAGTATGGAGGTTCCTCAAAAAATTAAAAATAGAATTACCATATAATCCAACAATCCCAATTCTGGGTATATATTCAAAAGAATTGAAAATAGAATCTCAAAGAGACATTTGCACATCCATGTCCACTGTAACATTATTCACAATAGCCAAGAGGTAGAAGCAACCAAAACATCTATTAACAGATGAATGGATAAAGAAAATGTGGTACATACATACATGGAATATTATTTAGCCTTAAAAAAGAAGGCAATCCTGTCATATGCTACAACGTGAATAAACTTTGAAGACATTATGCTAAGTGAAATAAGCCAAATACTGCATCCTCTTATATGACAAATGTAAAGTAGCCAAACTCCTAGAAATATAAAGTAGAATGGTGGTTGACAGGGGCTCGGGAGGAAAGGAAAGGGGAATTTTGTTCACTGGGTATAGAGTTTCAGTTTTGCAATTTGAAAAAGTTCTAGGGATCTGTTACAAACCAACATACACACACACACACACACACACACACACATATGTAGTAAACACTGATGCACTGTATATTTATATTATGCATTTTTTACAACAATTTTTTAAAAAATAGCACAACCAAATACTCATGGACAACATGCATAAGAAAACTAGGTGAAAAGGTATCTCCAAAATACTCCAATGGGAGAAAAATCATAAACATCCACCAAATCTGGAAAGTATCTGCATCTGTGCAGGATTAAGAAAGAAACAACAGTAATGGTTTGAGAATAGGAGGACCCCAAAATAGCCAACAAGTATTCACCAGAAAGCAGAATGGCCAATTTGAGAGCAGCAGCTCAAAATGGAACGGCAAGGACAACATTTCTGCAGCAAGGACTAAAATTGCTGGAGCAGTTTAAGCCCCCACACTGGAGAAACTGCAGGGAGTAGAATCAAAATTGAGCAGAAAAGGACTTATACTACCTGACTTAAAGACTTACAACTAAAGCTAGAGGAATCAAGACAATGTGGTAGGGACCTCCCTGGTGGCGCAGTGGTTAAGAATCCGCTTCCCAATGGAGGGGACATGGGTTCGAGCCCTGATCCGGGAAGAGCCCACATGTCGTGGAGCAACTAAGCCCATGCGCCACAGCTACTGAGCCTGTGCTCTAGAGCCCGCAAGCCACAACTACTGAAGCCTGTGTGCCACAACTACTGAATCCCGCGTGCCTAGAGCCCTAAGAATCCCACACACCGCAACAAAGAGTAGCCTCTCTTGATGCAACTAGAGAAAGCCTGCACGCAGCAACAAAGACCCAATGCAGCCATAAATAAATAAATAAAATTTAAAAAGACAATGTGGTACTGTTATTAGAATCAATAAATTGGACAATAAAAGAAAACCCATATGACTGTCTCAACAGATGCAGAAAAAAGCATTTGACAAAATTCAATATCCATTCATGATTTTAAAAAACACTCAGCAAATAACAAATAAAACATCCTCAATACATTAAAAAGCATTTATAAAAAGCCTATGGCTAACATCATACTTAATGGATATAGACTTAAATGCTTTTCCACTAAGATACAGAAAAAGGATGTCCACTACCATGACTTCTATTCAACATTGTACTGGAAGTGCTAACCAGTGCAATACAATAAGAAAAAGACACAAAAGGTATACAAATGGGAAAAGTATAAGTAATATTGTCTTTATTTGAAGACAACCTATAGAAAATCCTAAGAAATCTTAAAAAGCTACTAGAACTAATAAATGAGTTTAGCAAGACTTCTAAGGATCAATATAAAATATTCATGTATTTCTATATACTAGTAGATTTCTATATACTAGCAATAAAAATTAAAATTTAAAAAACATATGCCATACATCAAAAATCATGAAATACTTAGGGCCATTAATAGGTAAATGGATAAAAAAAATTGTGGTATATTCATACACTGGAACATAATTCAGCACTAAAAAATAAAACTGCTGATATATGTAACGACACGGATAAATCTTAAAATAATTACACAGATCAAAAGAAGCAAAACACAAACGAGTACCTGCTACAGGATTTCATTCACATGAAACTGCAGAAAAGATAAATCTACTCTATAGTGATAGAAAGCAAATCAGTGGTTGCCTAGGGATGCATATTAGGGATCAACTTGAATAAAAGAGGTATGAGGGAATTTTTTAGAGTGATGGAAATTTTCTTTATTCTTAATGCCGTGGTGTTTACGTGAGTAAATACTTCTGCTACCACAGAGTTAAGACAATCAGGAAGGAATACATCTTCTTTAAATTTTGCCTGTAGTCAGAATGGAATCTATTGTAATCTATGGAAGAATGAAAGAGTCCTAGCATAATTCATCTGTAATGTATATTTTCCTCCTGTAATAGTTTTCTCTATATTTGAACATGTTCCTCTAGTCTGTCTGGAAGATATTGTGATAGAAATGTGCAATATCCCAAGGGAGCCTATTCTATCTCTGGATGATTATCATAGAAGATCCTTCTGAGAACCTGATACAGGAAACTTTAACTATGATGTGCAGTATTATCATCGATCTATCAAATTATTTTTTTAAGTACTAAATGTAATATGTGAATACAAACTGAGAAGACAACTGTGTTAAAATTTAAGGAGAATATCTTATATATGGAATCAAAAATAAAACTAAATTCACAGATTAAAAAAAATTTAACGAGAATAACTATTTCTTCTCTGGCTCTCTCTATACATACATTTTGGTTTTTAATTTTTAAAAACAGGTATCTTTAAATGAATTTGAATAATTTTAAACTCTTTCTAAGCCCCAGAAGATAGGAGATGTATTTAGTTATGAGGTGTATAACTAAAATGTATTTTAGTTATAAGGTGTACTAGGTTGAATAATGTACCCCAAAGATTCATGCCTACTTGGAACCTCAAAATAAAACTTTATTTGGAAATATGGTCTTATTTAGAATATGGTCTTAATTAGTTAAAATGAGGTCATACTGGATTAGGGTAGGCCCTAAGCCAATGGCCAGTGCCCTGGAAGAAGAGAAAACAGAGATACAGACAGATACACAGGAAAAATGCCATGAGAAGACAAAAGCAGAGACTGGAATGTTAGAGCTACAAGTCAAAGAATGTCTTGGACTGCCAGCAACCACCAAAAGCTAGAAGACAGGCATGGACCAAACTCTCCCTCAGCACCCTCCAGAAAGAACCAACCTTGCCGACACCCCGATTTTGGTCTTCTAATCTCTAGAACTGTGAGAGAATAAATTTCTGTTGCTTCAAGCTACCCAAATTGCAGTACTTGGTCACATCAGCCCTAGAAAACTAAAATATTTGGTAACAATATTTCATTACATTAGTAGAGATCTGATTTTGTTGACATGAAAGAAAAACTAAAAAAAAAAAGTCTATTTTGTTATAATATCTACTTGCTGGTCACGGTGCTCCTTCCTGGGACTATATAGGATAAATTTAGTCCCATTTTTACATTGTAGTCCTTCAAATATTTGAATATAACTAACAAAAATCTTATCCCCTGCCTCCTCCTCTCCCTGATCTTTACTTTTTCAGCTTAAATAGTTTCAGTTTGTCCCACAGATCCCAATGTGATTTTTTTTTTTTTTTTAACACGGTTAGGAATATGGAGTGCGGGTCTAGATTACCTGCATTCTAATCCAGTTCTGCCACTTACTTGCTACCTGACTCTGCGAAAATTGCATTATCTCTTTGTGCTTCATTGTTTTCCCCATACATAAAAGAGGGCTACCTCTTAAGAGCTCTTGTCAGGAAAAATATGAGTTAATATACATGTAAGGTGTTTCAACAAATACTTGGCGCATGGTAAACGCTATATAAGTGTTGATGATGATGACGATAATGATGACCACGATTATAACAAAATAAGCGTGTGCCAGTTTGCCTGAGTAGTACTCAGAGCTGAACACAGTACTTGAGATTACTGAGTTGATGTAAGTGATGCAGTATAGAGAACTGTTGTTCTAAATAACTGTGCTACTAACAATGAAGCTTAAAGTGTTAATTATATTAGGTCTTTTGATTACCACAAGACTTTTGAATGAAACATGTAAACGTTTTTTTAAACGTTGATGCTATCCTGTACCTGTACAAACACTGTTGCAGACTCAAGTTGTACCTATTAAATTTCTTTAGTTAGCCTAGCACAGGCATGTTTTAGATCCTATGTCTGTTACTCACTGTATTTATATTACTCAATTTTTTAAAGTAAGGGCATACATTTCATAGAATGTGACCATTTTAACAGTTCAATAGGTGTTGACAAAATCTTAAAAACTATTTCAGTAAAATAAAAACAAAAATGGAAATTATTTGATCGTGTTATACTAAAAAATCGCTCAAGGAGTTCCCCCAGAAAATATTTTCCAAAAACACTTCATCAATATCAGCATAAGTCTGATTAAAATTTTTTATTTTCCCAACTGGAGTTAAAATTTCCACAGGGAAAAAGTCTTGGTCAAAACATGCTATACACACATTATGGACACTGGCACCAGTCCTTCTATCCCATTCTATCCCCAAACAATCTGCAACTTCAGCACTCTGCCTAGCACCTGTTCTTCTCTTCTTCATTGAGAAAATCACCCTCAAGGGGAAACGAGTGAAGCAAAAACACAATGCTAGAAAATCAGAACTTCTGACCTTTCAGGAATATATAACTGATCTATATACATCTTAACAGGGTAAAAGTTGATCAGCAGAAACTTAATTTACTTGTTCACAGGTAAAATTAAGATGAGGGTCTTGCAGGTCCCAAGCTCCTGATCCTTGATTTACAAAATCTGCTTTTTAGCACATGATAATTTTTTTAAATGTTTGCTTATTCATCAGAAGACTTATGCTATAATGCCAAAATAATCAGAAGATCAAAGTTCACCAAAACAAGATCTAATTGTGCCAGTAAAGACCGACTTTCAAAGGATAAGGAAAATAAAAACTGTTCATTCACTGAAAAGAAAGCATGCAGGAAATCATTCCACAAAAGGCTTTCATATTTGATCCATTTAGTATTTAATCAAAGAAGTCTGTTTTTTTCAACTGAAACAAGCCTTTTTGTGGTTATTCAAAAATTTAGGTAGGAATGCAATATGATTTTCCGAATTTCCAGTATAATCTCCTATTATTCAAAAGGCTTATTTAGAACACACAAACTATTTTTTTTCCAGAGTTAAATTTAGCAAAAGCCCATGGGCTTTCACAGAAGTGAAAAAGAATGCATTTCAAAATTGAACAGAATACATAGAGAACAAGGTATACCATTAAAAATAATAAGCCAAGGGGATTCCCTGGTGGTGCAGTGGTTGAGAGTCCGCCTGCCGATGCAGGGGACACGGGTTTGTGCCCCGGTCCGGGAAGATCCCACATGCCGCGGAGCGGCGGGAGAGGCCACAACAGTGAGAGGCCCGCGTGCCGCAAAAATAATAATAATAATAATAAGCCAACAATAGCTATATAACCTTAGCTTCTATTAAACTCACAGTTTATCAATAATGTATAAATCCAGTGATTGAAACATTAAAGGTCAGGATTTAGGAAAAGAGAAAAGAGTACAAATTGAAATTAAAACTAAATATGTGATTTAGCGTTTTGATAAAGTTCTTCAGATTGCATCTTCTTACTGAATAAAAATGCCTTCTTTCACAGCAATGCATGTAAAGCTGTTCACAGTCTGAAATGCTGTAAAAACTATACAGTTGTGTATCAATATTTTAAAAGAGAAAGCCTTTTCAAGTCTATAGCTCCAAATATCTACCAAATGTGCCCAGGATGCAGCGTCATTCACAGTCACTCCAACAGTTCAAATTCTCATCATCTTTCACCTAAATGATGGCTAGAGCCTCATCATCATCCTGCTCCTCTTCACTCCAACATATTCAAGCTTCTGGCAGTATGGAAATAAGCTCTGCAAAGTCACAGTTCATCACACTAACTCCCTTGCTTAAAATCATTAAATGATTCTCCCACTGGCTACAGAATAAAATAATTCCAAAATCATTACTTTAGGGACTGCCACCTCTCCCAAGATGAAAGCAACAAGGACTGAATTTATCCTCTAACCTGCAACAACTAAAAAAGCAGAAAAAAAATACAATGGCTTTCAGACACTGACATCAGGCAGTAGATGACAGTAAACTCAGAGAGAAAATAAACAAATGAGTCCTACAATTGCCCCAGCTTACTCCCTGGTGAGAGTTTCCAGACTGCAGGACAGGAAAGGGGAATCCAAGTGAAGTCTAGCAGCTTCCCTGAGTTGAAGCAATAGAGTTGAGAGTCCAGGAAAGCCAAAGAGGTTAGAGTTCACAAGGCAGAATACCAAAGAGAAGAGAGATTCACAGGAAAAGAGAAGTCCAGAGATCTGCAGAGGATCTGCCTGAGTCTTCAGCTGAGTACTCATTACTTGAACATAAGAAAAATCACCTGAGGCCAGGGAATAAACCACATGAAAGGAACAGAGAGAATGAGTCTCAGAGCTCACATAAGGCCAGGAATAGCTTGTGTTCCCAATAACCAACAGCGGGAAAACAAACCAACCAACAAAGAAAAACGCTGCCATAATTCCCAGGGCTTCAAGTAGAGAATTCAGAAGAGTAGTAGTGTGGAAAAATCAGCCCTAGACTAAATGCTGCTGAGGGTCCACCTAACAAAACTGAATAACAAGCCTCAAATAGATCAAGCTATTTTCAAGTGATTTAATTACACCCCAGAACAAAGTTCAAGAACAGTTATAGAAACATAAAAATATCCAGCACTCAACAGAGTAAAGCACAATGTCTAACATCTAAGTCAAAAACCACCAGGCATGAAAAGCAGCAGAAAAGTATGAGCCATAGGAGTAGAAAAATCAGTCAACTGAAACAGACTCAAAATGACAAAGGTGATGAAATTAGCAGATAAGGACATTCAAAGTTATTATAACTTTGTTGCATATTTTCAGGTACAGACATGAAAAATACACTGGATAGAATTAATGAATTAGACACTACAGAAAAAAAAGATCAATGAGCTTGAAGTTATAGTGATATAAAATCTCCACCATGAAAGAGAAAGACAAACAGACTGCAAAAATTAAACAGAGCATCAGTGAGCTGTGAAACAGCTTCCATTGGCCTAATATGCATGTAACAGGAGTCAGGGAAGGGGGAGGGAGACCAAAATATATCTGAAGTAATAATGGCCAAATTTGATGAAATTTTATTTTTCCAAATTTGACAGAAATTATAAACCCAATGATCAAGAAGCTCAACAAACCACAAACACACACACACAAAAAAAAAAATTGGGGAAAACTATACCAAGGCACATAATAGTCAAATTAATTTAAAATGATATGAAAAGAAAATCTTAAAAACAACCAGAAAAAAAGAGACATGTTATGAAGAGCAACAAAGGTAAAAATGACAGCAGACTTCCCATTATAAACAATGCAAGTTAAAAGACAATGGAGTCACATCTTTAAAATACTTAAAGGAAAAAAATGTCAACTCAACATTTTAGGCCCTGTGGGTCTGAGATTCCCCTCCCCCACCAAGAGACATCAGACAGCCCAGCCTGGGGAACATATTCTTCTGCCACTTCAGACAGCACTAGCCTGGACCAGTGGGAGAACCAGATAAACCAAGAAGACCAAAATAACATTGCTAAGAACTAAAAACTAGACTGCCACTGGAACAACAGCTTACAAAATTAGACAATGGTCCATGTGCTAAATCTAAACAGAATACCTAACTCAGCAGCCAAAATACCCAGGATGCAATCTGTAAAACATCCATTGTACCAGGAACCAGGAAAAGCAAACCTGAAAAATCAACTGATGCCAAAAGAGACATGAATCAGTTGTTGGAACATACGACAAGGATTTTAAAGCAGCTGTCATAAAAATTCATCAATAATTGATCCCAAACTCCCTTGAAACAAAGGAAAAAATAGGAAATATCAGCAAAGAAACAGAAGTTATAAAATGAATGAAAATTATAAAACTAAAAAATAAAATAACCAAAATAAAACTATCAGTAGAAGGATTCAATGTTAGAATAGAGACAGCATAGGACAGAATTAGTGAACTTTGAGACAGATCAATAGAATTTACCCAATTATGAACAATGTGAGGAAATAAAATATAAAGAACAGGGCCCTGAGGATACATGGGACCATAACAAAGTATCTAACATTCATACCACTGGAGTACTAGAAGGAGAAGAGGGAGTATAACTGAAAGAGTATTCAGAGATAATAATGACTGAAAGATTCCCAAATTTGGCAAAGTAGAAAAATTCAAGAAGCTGAGGGAACCTCAAATGGGATAAATTCAAAGAAATCTACACCAAGACACAATAATAATTAAACTTCTGAAAACTTAAAAAAAATATATTGAAAGAAGCAAGAGAGAAACAATATGTTGCCTACAGGATAACACCTATTCAAATGACAGCAAACTTTGCATCAGAATCCATGGAGGTCAAAAGGAAGTGGCACAACATTTATTAAGTGCTGAGAGAAAGAACTATCAACTATGAATTCTATTTCCAACAAAATATCCTTCAGGAATGAAGGGGAAATCCAGATGAAGAAAAACTAAGAAACTGCCACTAAAAGACCTATCCTTAAAGATCAGCTAAAGGAAATTGTTCAAACAAAAGAAATGATAAAGGAAGCAATACTGGAGCATCAGGACAGAAGAACAATGGACAGAGCAAAACTATGAGTACATACGATAAACTATCATTCTCTTCATTAGTTTCATAAATCATATCTGATAATTAAACAAAAAGTATAACAATTCAATTCAAAGTTTAAATACCTTCTACAATATCCCCAAACAGTTGTTTAGCCTCTGCCTTAACACCTCTAAGTAAAAATGAAATTACTACTTCCCAAATTATTAGAAAGTTCTTCCATATGTTGAAATATTTGTTCAGAATCCAAGTCTCCCTAGGACTGGGGTTTTGTTTTTGTTCAGGTCAGACACCTTCAGATCAGATCCAAACAACATTTATTCTGCAGTTACTATACATGAGTTAATCTTAACAAGCTATGAAATAAAAATATTAATCTCCATTTTACACATAAAGAAATAAATTTACATACCAGCTAATGTTCCCAAAGTCACATTGTATAAATAAGTGGCAGCCCACAAATGTGAATCCAAGTCATCCTAAATCCAGTATTCAGTATGCTTCTCAACCAATGGCTGGTGTCTTGATGTCAACTGGCTCTAAACCTCCTTCCAGGGCAATATTCTCCATTCTCTATCCTCAGTCCAACAACATTTGGATCACTTAAAACTTCTCTAACCTTGAATTTTACTGCTTGCCTGACTTGCAACCTTTAGTTGCTGTACTGTAGCAGGGCAGGTGGGTAGTAATTGCTGGAATTAACTCTTCTTTCAACACAGAACTTAATCTGGGTATGATCTTGTAGATAAGTCCAATTCTAGGGCCCTGACTCTCTCCTATTCTTCCTATTCTACTGAAAGAAACTAGACCATCCCAGGGAAAGCCCAGAGATTCAATAATTAATATTTGCTACACTCAATGTAACAAGCTAAAAATAAGCTCACCCTTCTCCGACAAGTAGTCCTTCAACTACTTAAAGACAACTACTGTGTCTTCTAAAAGGTAAATATGATTTTCATTTCCCTTTCTATCTTGGTCACTCTTCCAAGGGTCTATTTCTCAAAAGACTACTACACTAAAGACATCAACAGTAATTATGAATAAACAGAAATAACTCAAAATATAAATACCTTCCCACAGTAAGTATCTTCTAACTAATCTAAGACAGTCCTCACAGATATATACATATACACCATTGAGTCCTGTTTTAAAAAAGAACACTACATTGGTAATCAGAAGATCCCAGGCTTATCTTAGCTCTATCTCTAAATAGTAACCTTAAGCAAATCCTCTAACTTCTCTGAATCTCAGTCTCTCACCTATAAAGTGATCTTAGGTCCCTTCTGGCTCTAAAATTCTATGCATGATAGACACCAGAAAATGTGAAATACATACATCTACCACTAGAGGGAACAAAACTATGGTTGCCAACCTAAAGAGTAGATAAAAATCTCCAGACAGATTACCTTGCTAGGAAAACTACACTCATTTAAACTATATGAATTTAAACTATGCCTCAATAACTCATCTGCTGACAAAGAACTCCAGGCTACTGCTTAAACACTGTTATTTTGTATGATGTAGAATAACAGATTTCTTTCTAGACTGGTTAAAGTTATCTTAAACCAAACTGAGTATCACAAAAACATGTGTGTAATACTGAGAAATCAGCAAACTTACCAAAAAAAGAGGGATTGATACAGTAGGACAGAAAGAACACAGATGAAAGGAAAGGAGAAGTGAGGAAGAGAAAAAGAAACAGCTGGGGTTTTCTGGAATTTCTAATATAACAGTGTACCTATGCCTTTCAAAGTATTATAGAAATGTATTACCGTGACACCACAGAATATTTAGCCCCTGTTGATAATACAGCAGAAAAAGTAATCCCACATAAAAATTTCAGACAACTTTCTTATAAACAGTTTAAAAACACCAATATGTTGGTTGTATGCATAATACCTTGATCTTTTTAGAATAAAAAAATTACACATTTAAAATACAATTCTTCTCTGCTATGACTTGTGGTATCACTTTCACTATGTTGTTAAGTTTCCCTCCAACTGAAGATAAGATTATTATGTGACAGGTACTTAGTTTTAGCATAAGAATTTTAAAATAGAACATTTTTAAACTAAGGAGAAAAGTTATTGACAACAGCAAAGGTCATCACGTTCATCTTCCTTAAACAAGAGATTCCTGTTTGTTACACAATGCAATCAGGCGTGATACACCTAAATTTCTCATTAAAACTCAGTCAACATGTTCCTATCAATGGATTCCCTAACTCTAACTCAATAAAGGAGAAGGCAGGAAATCTCTGAGTTTGAAAGAATCTCTAGCAACCTGTGCCTTGCAAATCAATCACGTCTTTAAAGGAATACAGATGCTAAATTTCTTCTTCCCAAATGCAGTTTAAACATGTCCCCTACCTACAGCATTCTCCCCATCTCTTTCTTTCACATCTCTAACTCCCTATCTCCAACTCAAAGTTCACCTTTGAGCAGAACTACCCGCACAGATACCAGCAAGCCTTACGTTTTCTGCTCAATTCTTCTCAAAAATCAAACTTCCTGTCCTACAAAAAGAAGTGAACGAGTTATAAGGCTGGTTGTTTTCCCTGAGGTTTCATTCTCTTAAAAACAAACATTGCGGGCTTCCCTGGTGGCTCAGTGGTTGAGAGTCCAGCAGCCAATGCAGGGGACACAGGTTCGTGCCCCGGTCCGGGAAGATCCCACATGCCGCCGAGCGGCTGTGCCCGTGAGCCATGGCCGCTGAGCCTGCGCGTCTGGAGCCTGTTGCTCCGCAACGGGAGAGGCCACAACAGTGAGAGGCCCGCATATAGCAAAAAAAAAAAAAAAAAAAAAAAAAAAAAAAAATGCCTTTTTCTACCAGATAAAACAGAATCTTTCTCAATCTCCCAATGCCATCTACAACCCTTACTGAGCATTTCCACAGACGCAGTAAATTAAACATGACCAAAATGGGATTTTTCCATCGTTTCTACAAAACCTGTATCTTCTCCTCCTCCATTCCCTGTCTCAGAGAGGGGCACCTTACCCATCTGGGTATTCAGTGCCTCCATTAGAAGTAGGTTCAGCAGCATATGACAAAAACCTAAAATATTAGCAGCTTAAACAAGGGAGAAGTTTGTTTCATTTCATATAAAGGAAGTCTAGAAGTGGGAGCCCAAGACTAAAGACATATCTGTGGTCTCGGGGATCCAGCTTCTTCAGCTTCACTGGTAGCAGGGGATATAAGATGCAGTAGCTTATCTTCTACTTTAGAAGGGACATCTCAACATATCCCTAAACACTGCCACGTGAGAAACTTCACTAAGGTGTCAGATGCTTAAAATTTGTATGGGCTTTGTGTACTACTGCTGAGTCTTTACAAAGGCTCTAGGGTGCTTGCTAGTTCTCTAACCCAAAGTCCTGTCATTGAGCATTATGTCATCATTGTAGGGGACCAGTGAGATACACTCTGAGATAGTGAGATGAACAAAATCCCCATAGACTAAATGATAGCACAGAGCTAAAAAACTAACCTAATGATGGAGGTAATATGGTGACAATATGGTGGTATTACACTGCTGGTCATTTCTGATGATCTTTGCATATGTGTGTGTGTGGCTATATATACTTTGCTCTTTTTTTGGCTGTGTCGGGTCTTAGTTGAGGCACACAGGATCTTTGTTGAGGCACGCGGGCTCTTTCATTGCGGCGCGTGGGCTCTTGCTTGCGGCATACGGCCTTCTCTTTAGTTGTGGCGTGCAGGTTTTCTCTCTCTAGTTGTGGCATGCAGGCTCCAGAGCGCATGGGCTTTGCAGTTGTGACGCGCAGGTTCCAGAGTGCGTGGGCTCTTTAGTTTGCGGCATGCAGGCTCTCTAGTTGAGATGCACAAGCTCAGCAGTTACGGCACACGGAATCTTTTCATTGCGGTGCACGGGCTTCTCTCTAGTTGTGGTATGCAGGTTCAGTAGTTGCAGCATGTGGACTTAGTTACCCTGTGGCATGTGGGATCTTAGTTCCCTACTAACCAGGGACCCACGTTCCCTGCACTGGAAGGCGGATTCTTTACCACTAGACCACCAGGGAAGGCCCCCCCTCTTTTTTTTTTGGTAAGGCATTTGATAGATCAGTAGTTAATCACCGGGTGCCAGGGTCTATTTCTAGTGAAGAGACCACATGTGGAACACCAGATAGAACCAGGTAGAACTAGAGCTGTGGATGAAGGTTATGGTAATACATCATCATTCTCCAAGATCTACCTATCTTCCACACAGACAAGAGAGTTCAATGCAGCCTGAAGCTTTCCACCCCTGAACCTTTCAATTCTTTAGTGCAGCATTAATCTCTGTAATTCTGGATGTGAGACTGCTTTTGGTTTATTATCTTGGTAGAAAGAGAGAGCTCCAGGGGGCTACACCTGGCTCTTCCTGCCATAATGATTCTTAATCCATGGATATGGAAGCCAATTTGGGAATTCTCCCAGCTGTCAAACATTTATTCCAAATATGCACTAAGAAACTAGATATAACCACAGGATGAATTCACAGACCCACCAGCAGCACTGTGAAATAGTTTCAAGCCAAAGCTCCATTTCACACCTGATTTCCACAAGCTCTCATTCTGCCTGGTGGGACACAGTGGCATCCTGAGTCACTAGGAATTAGCATTAGCTCAGGTTCCAGTAATTCCTGAAAGGTTGAGTATTTTCCCTTCCCTGATGCACAGTCACACTCGTATATGGCCAAAGGTCCCTTTCTTTAGGGAAGGCTATGAAAAAAATTAACTGCCTCAAAGGAAAGTACCTTGCCTCCTCTTTATCCACATATCTAGATATGTGAAGTGATAAAGGTATGGGGATTAGGTGATTCCAGTATGCTGACCTAAAATCAATCCTATGTTTATCAGACCTAAGGTGTTTCATTTGGCTTGTTTGTTTGCTTTAGTTCAGGCATCCAGATCAAGTAAGACCTTAGTGAGCTGCACCTCCACGTCAATCCGCTATGATAACCACTGTCCACCTTGCCTCTGACGGTTAACTTACTTGTCTCTGCCGTTCCAGGATCCCACTCACTTAAAGGGGCCCATTTTATAGCAGCATCTCTCACACTCATACCAAGAAAAGAAATGACTGCCGCTACAGCACTTTTTAAGGATGCCAGCATTCCCCTCACCACTGTATTTTCTTAAAGCTGGTAGAGAACATCCATCTTGGGAGGACATAATTAGTGAGTAAGAAAGCCAGCTGAACATTAATAAATTCACCTCCCTAACATTCCTAACTTCTCCACTCTGGCATCTTAACTTTGTTCAATGTAGGTCACTACTGAATTGAAGTTTCAGTCAACAAAACAAGCAGACAATTAGAACCAGTTCTTGCTGCTTGAGCAATCACCAAATCTGAAATCTCTTGCGGGTGAACCTACATTAACAAATTCAGCCCAAACTAAAACTGGATCCCTTCTTTCCTTATCTAGCAGCCTCAAAAGCCAATCTTGTATCTATTTCCTAGATTTTTGCTAATATAAATTAGTAAAATTCTTACAATTTTTTGATGCATAAAACTTGTCTTTGATTTCGAAATTGGCCCTTTGGACTTGCTAGGATCTGACTCTAGCTATATAGGTCTAGAGGTAGGGATGGGATTGAGTACAGCCATGACTCTACAAGGTGAGGTCATGATAGCAACTTTAAGCAAGGCAGGACCACTCTCACCAGTCAAAGAAAGACGGGCTGTTTCTGCTGGCAAGGGAGGTTCAGTAAAAATCATAGATTCAGAATATCTGGTGAGTTCCCTGACAGTCCAGTGGTTAGGATTCCACACTTTCATTGCCGAGGGCACAGGTTCGATCTCCGGTCGGGGAACTAAGATCTCGCAAGCTGCACAGTGCAGCCAAAAGAATAAGTAAATAAAATAAAAAGCAAATTAAAAAAAAAAGATTATCTGGAGTCATCCAAACACATTCCAATTCTTGGAATCTCATTCTTTCCCAATCAATGCCCCAGCTTACAGCTAAGAGATCTGATTAAGCTGTAGATTCAACCTACATGTATTTCAACAACTTACTGGATTAGACTTTGACCCAATTTTGGTTCAGACAAATGGATAAAGAAGATGTAGTACACATATACAACAGAATATTACTCAGCCATAAAAAGGAACGAAATTGTCATTTGTAGAGACATGGACGGATCTAGAGACTGTCATACAGAATGAAGTAAGTCAGAAAGAGAAAAACGAATATTGTATATTAACGCATATATGTGGAACCTAGAAAAATGGTACAGATGAACCAGTTTGCAGGGCAGAGACACAGATGTAGTGAACAAACATATGGACACCAAGGGGGGAAAGTGCCGGTTGGGGGGGGTGTGTGTGTGATGAACTGGGAGATTGGGATTGACATGTATACACTGATGTGTATAAAATGGATAACTAATAAGAACCTGCTGTATAAAAAATAAAATTCTAAAATTCATAAAAAAAGAATCAGATGTTCACAAAATCACTAGAAAAATGGAGAGACAGACTCTAGAGTAACTGAGATTCCAGAAACTCCTAACCCATATAACATTCTGCCTCAGCCACAATCAGGAAAGCTGTCACCATCAGTACAGGAAGCTGGCAAACAAGGAAGCTGCTGCAGAAGCTGTAGAAATAGAAAGACACCCACTAAATTAGGAAACCACCCCCACAAACTGCTAACTCAGAACAAGTCTATCTCCCTCACAATTTATGCCAGCAAAATTCAAGCCCACCCCCCCACCTCTATCTGCACCTGATTCAGTTCCAAATCAAAGTGTATATGAAGGGTGGAACCTAAATCATGTCCAGAAACAAAGTAGCCTATAGGGAGAGAATGTACTGGTCAGGAAGACTACTAAGTACTCTCATTCTGAAACTTACATTTCTACACTGTCATTTTTAAAAGTGGTATTCTCCAACAGGCATATTGAATTTTAACCTATCAATAATGCAGTTTCCTGAGCCTGCATTACTGAAAACTAGATTCCAGACTAAGGTAAATGACATCTTATAGGAACAATCCCCTGTATCAGTAACAAGCATATACCTCTTACAATGTTGAACTGCAACATTCTCCCACATCCACTACAATGGTTTTGTTTTAGGTCCTCATCATTTCTTTTTTTTTTTAATTTTAATTAATTAATTTATTTATTTTTGGCTGTGTTGGGTCTTCGTTTCTGTGAGAAGGCTTTCTCCAGTTGCAGCGAGCGGGGGCCACTCTTCATCATGGTGCGTGGGCCTCTCACTGTCGCGGCCTCTCCTGTTGCGGAGCACAGGCTCCAGACGCCCAAGCTCAGTAGTTGTGGCTCACGGGCTTAGTTGCTCTGCGGCATGTGGTATCTTCCCAGCCCAGGGCTCGAACCCATGTCCCCTGCATTGGCAGGCAGACTCCCAACCACTGTGCCACCAGGGAAGTCCCCCCTCATCATTTCTTGCATGGACTACTGCAATAGCTTCCTAACTGTTCTCCCTGAGTTCACTGTTGCTTCCTCCAAACCATTTTCTTCAATGCTGCCAGCGTTTTGTACATTGTGTCACTCCAATTAACTGACTTACCACCACATTCAGGATAATGGTCAAATTCCTAACAATCTGAGCCTTACCTAACTCTCATCCATATCCTTATGGAGACTCTAGTTTCAACAGCCTATTCATAAAGCAGCCCAAACAAGTCGGATCCATTCAAACTCATTGATCTGCCTTTGAATATACTGTCCCTTCTGCCAGAAACTCTCCTTTTCTCCCATCACCAAGTTAACTCTTACACATTTTACAGGATTAAGTTCAAGTGTCACTTCCTTTTAGAAATATTTCCTGGCGCCTTGTGTCCCAAGATTAAGTGTTCCTTTTCTGCACTTCCATAATATCTCATTCTAAATATTTAGGTGGGGGCAGGGGGAGTCAAATGGTTATGTGATCTCCAACAGGACTTAGCAGTTCTAAAACATAAGAGAAAAAAGTGAATTGTGAGGCTCATTCAATGTTATATTGAGACAATCAGGAGAACAGGAAAGCTGAGGGTAAGTTAGACTAAAGTTGAAGTGAATATGAGACTTCCCTGGTGGTGCAGTGGTTAAGACTCTGCACTCCCCATGCAGGGGGCCCGGGTTCAATCCTGGTCAGAGAACTAGATCCCACATGCATGCCACAACTAAGAGTTCGGATGCCGCAACTAAGGAGCCCATGTGCTACATCTAAGGAGCCGGTGAGCCGCAACTAAGCAGTCTGCCTGCCACAACTGAAGAGCCCACATGCCTCAACCAAAGAGCCACTGAGCCACAACTAAGGAGCCAACCTGCCGCAACTAAGGAGCCCACCTGCCGCAACTAAGACCCAGCACAACCTAAATAAATAAATAAATGTTTTTAAAAGAACGTTGAAGTGAATAGCTATGGAATTCTAACTAGGAAAGGAAAAGAATGATGCTAAAAGGGTGCTGACAAATAACAGACTCACAGACATAGAAAACAAACTTATGGTTATAATATGCTTATAGTGGGGGGCAGCAGAGAGGATAAATTAGGAGTCTGGGATTAACATATACACATTACTATGTATAAAACAGATAAACAGCAAGGACCTACTATATAGCACAGGGAACTATATTCAATGTCTTGTAATAACCTATAATGGAAAAGAATCTGAAAAAGAATAGATAGATATATGTATAACTAAATCACTTTGCTGTACACCTGCCACTAACACAAGACTGCAAATTATATTCAATAAAAAGTGGTTATTAAAAAATAATAAAACATTTTAAATAAAATAAATAAATGAGGGCTGAGAGATTATATCACCCTATTGGAAATGTCTAAACTATCTTAAAACATTGTTCTTTTTACACTGAGTCAAAATCTTCTCCAAGTATTCTCACCACCTGATGTCACCAGATTCAGAGTACATCTATTCCTTCTTTAACATGACAGCTTTTTAGCTGTTTGAAGGCCATAAGCATGATTCTCCCATCCTGCTCGCCTAATTCCTCTAATGGAACTGAGTAATCGTCCTATTATACATTACTCTAATCCTTATCATATAGTGTCCAAATAGAGTTAAACAACTTAAGAAATGTGGAAGATGTAATTCAACTATACTTCAATAAAAAATAAATAAATAATTAAGTGTAAATTCCAGTCAAAAAAGAAAAAGAAATGTGGAAGAATAATTAACTCAGAATAATAACACATAAAAGGATTAAAAAGCAGAAAGCTAAGAGATAAGAGACAATTCATCTTAGGAAAAAGCAAATATTTAAACTTGTAAATAAATTAATGTCTAAATGAGTATTCTAAAAAGTCACAACAAACAATACAGGAATTGGGACTTCCCTGGTGGCACAGTGGTTATGAATCCGCCTGCCGATGCAGGGGACACAGGTTCGAGCCCTAGTCTGGGAAGATCCCACATGCCACAGAGCAACTAAGCCCATGCGCTACAATTACTGAAGCCCACGCACCTAGAGCCTATGCTCCGCAACAAGAAAAGCCACAGCAAAGAGAAGCCCGCGCACCGCAGCGGAGAGTAGCCCCCGCTCGCCGCAACTAGAGGAAGCCCACACGCAGCAATGGAGACCCAACGCAGCCAAAAATAAATTGATTAATTTTAAAAAAAATACAGGAACTAAAGACACATAGAAAGCATATTAGTTTCCTTTCATAGGAAGAAATCAGCAGACATTATACATTTGATAATTCAAGAAACGTGTTTACTCATAGTATTTAAAGTAATAAAGTACCCTCTAAGACTAACAATATTAACATAACAAATATGAGGAGGTAGAAGGATAAGTTAGTTATTAGGTTTATTAAATCCCACATCTTTCATATTTGAGAATCAACAGATGCTGTATAAAGTTGTTCAACATATTCATTCCTCTATGTGTCCACCAACAAAACAAAAACAAACTGAAAAGAAGTATTACTTCAAAGGAAGCAGGAATGAGGGTGGATGAAGTAAGGGAGACTTTTTACTTTATATTCTTCAGTTTAACTGTTTTGTTTGAAAAACGAAACAAAAACAACCAACTAAAAATAAAACATTTACTAATACATACAATATGGGAAAAAAATAAGTAGTAAAATCTGTGATTACATACTCAAGGAAATAAAAAACAAAATGACCACTGACAACTTTGAATAGTTTTTTCAATTACTCCACAAATATCATCGCTATGAAATCACAAAACACTCACTGCTACAAGTCAGAGACCGCAATGCCTCTACCAGAGGCCAAATTGTGCCATTGCTTCCACATAATATTTATGAGCAAAAAAAATCTCTGAGCCCTAGAGAGATGTTGCTCTATTTTATAACAACCTCTGAGAGGAAGAATAACTTCCAATCAGCGGCCATGGCTCACAGGCCCAGCTGCTCCACAGCATGCGGGATCCTCCCGGACCAGGGCACGAACCCGCGTCCCCTGCATCGGCAGGCGGACTCTCAACCACTGCGCCACCAGGGAAGCCCCCTAAATTCTCATTTTAATTCCCTCCTCTCTACCACCACTCCCTTAGGCCTTCAAAATTTCTTGCCTTAATTGGTATCCTTCTCTCCCTTTTCTCCTCATTCTGTACACTGATACAAAACAATCATTCTAGCATGCAAACTTTTTTTTAAATTAATTTGTTTGTTTTTATTTTTGGCTGCATTGGGTCTTCGCTGCTGCGTGTGGGCTTTCTCTAGTTACAGCGAGTGGGGGTACTCTGCGTTGCAGTGTGCGGGCTTCTCACTGCAGTGGCTTCTCTTGTTGGGGAGCCTGGGCTCTGGGCGCGCGGGCTCAGTAGTTGTGGCACACGGGCTTAGTTGCTCCGCGGCATGTGGAATCTTCCTGGGCCAGGGGTCGAACCCGTGTCCCCTGCACTGGCAGGCGGATTCATAACTACTGCGCCACCAGGAAAGCCCCTAGCATGCAAACTTGATTATGTCACACCCACATTTAAAATATCAATGTCTTCCCACTATGTATAAAGTCCAAAGTCCTTGGCATGACATTCAAGGCCCTTAATGACCTGGCTCTAGCCCAATCTCTCTGCCCTCATATTTTCACACATCCCCATATACACCTCATAACTCTGGCCACACCAAAACTACTTGCAATTCTTCTAAAGGGTCATCCATTCTTAGGCCCCCACGTATTTATTTGTGTGCTTCTCTCTTCTTCCTTAGAAGCCCCTTATTCTCTTCTTCAGCCGGCATACCCTTATTTCTCATAGATACAACACAGAAATCACATGCTCCAGAAAGTCTTTTTGCATCTCCTCTCTTCCCTACCAGACCAGGTTAAGGTTCCCTTTCTCTGTGCTCTTCATAGTATTCTGTCTATCCCTCTGTTTATCCTATCATGTCTCCTTTCACTTATATTACTATTTTCTCTTTACCACTAGAATGTTGTCTCAAGATCAGGAACGGTGACTTCTCTCTTTGAGTCAGGCAATTTACAAGACAATATTCAAAATAACAATTTCTTAACTAATTAAACGTGATATTTCTAAAAGCTGGTATCTATAATAGGGAATATAATCATAAAAGGAATTTTCCCACACAAAAAGGAACAAGGGAGAATTCTGCTTCTGGTATCACTGAGTTAAGTGCCTACCAAATCAGATAACAACTGTAATTCGTGAACAAAATACAAAAATAACTACCTAAAGGCACTGAAGAGTAACCAAAAGAAGGCATATTAAATTAGAGGGGAGTCAATACTTGGAATAGAACAGTACAGGTGAATTTCTCACTTTTTTTTCCTATGGCAAGTCCGGTCAGTACCACAGGGGTTCCTAAAACTCCAATATAAACCTCACAACCTTCCTATCTTGAAGAACCAGAAGACAGAGTTCAGGGACACCATGGATGCTGAAAAGTAAGAGGAATCTCAGAATGAAGAGAGCCAAAAAGGGAGAGATACAAAATCTAGGTACAAACTCTATCTAAGTTTCTAGCTGACCTCTGAACCACATTTGCAAGGAGTAAACCATAGGAAGCCCAGCTAAGGATAAAAGAACTGAATTAACACTACCATCCAAGAGATAGCTTAGAGTTTGAGTCCAATCATGTTAACTGCCTACTAAACAAAAGCATCAACAGTGTTTAAAGGAATATAACAGAATTCAAGAGTCTCTACAACTTCATGTGTACAATGTCCAGGATACAATCCAAACTTCCTTCACAGACAACACAATCAGGAAAAGGTGACCCATTTTCAAGAGAAAAGATAAACAACTGAGACTAAGTAAAAGATTGCTCAGATGTTAGAATTAGTAGACAAGATTTTCAAACAAGTATTACAACTATGCTCAATGATGCAGAGAAAATTCTATCATAACAAATGAAAAGAAAGCTTAACAGGCCAAAAGAAAATTAAAAAATAACCAACAGATATCCTACACCGAAAAATTCACTGGACGAACTTAACAGCAAAATGAAAATGACAGAGAAAAAACTCAGTGCACTTGAAAATAGACCAATAAAATTACGGAATTTGAAGAATAGAGAGAAAAAAAGATTTAGGGGAAAAAAGAAAGAAAGTCTCAGGGCCAGCAGACTGGCACACAAAATGCCAGAAGAATTTCTTTAGGCTGAAGGAAAATGATACTAGATGGAAACTCAGATCTTCAGAAAGTATGAAGGGCACCAGAAATGTCTTGAAATGCATTCGTTAATTCGACAAATACTTAACACGTACCTAGGATAAACAATGTCCTTTAGGCAATAAACATTTCATTAACCTTGTTTATAAATAATTTTTATTATTAATTTATGCTATATTTTCAGGGATGTTTTATCAGTAGTCCTCTATATGCCAGTTATGAAGTCTCTCTCTTTTTTTTTTTTCGCCGCACCACACAGCTTGTAGGATTTTAGTTCCCCCGACCAGTGACTGAACCCCGGCCACAGCAGTGAAAGCGCTGAGTCCTAAACACTGCACCACCAGGGAATTCCCATGAAGTCTCTTTACCTCCTGCTTTAGACTGAATGTTTGTGTCCCCCAAAATTCACACGTTGAAATCCTAACCCCCAATATGGTGGTAATAGGAGGTGAGCCTTTGAGAGGTGATTAGGTCATGGCGGTGGAGGCCTTATGAATAGGATTAGTGCCATTATAAAAGAGACCCCAGAGAGCTCCCTTGCCCCTTCTGCCATGCAGGAAGATGGCTGTCTATGAACCAGGAAGCAGGCCCTCACCAGACAATCTGCCAGCACCCTGAACTTGGACTTCCCAGCCTCCAGAACTATGAGAAATAAATTACTGTTGTTTATAACCACCCCAGTCTACAGTATTTTCGTTAAAGCATCCCAAACGGACTAAGACACCTCTCCCAAACTGTATATTTGAAAGTTTTATCCATTTTATGAAACTAGGAATGTAAATAAAAAGTAATACAGTAGGCATACACTGTTGAATATTTTTATTAACTCACTGACTATAAAATCTAACAAGCTAGAAACATGGGACATCAGTTGTTTCCTCCCTGTCCCACATTCAACTCCTCAATATATCCTGTCATTTCTACCTCCTAAATATATCTTGAATCCATCCACTTCTCTCAATCTTTATTGCCTCTACTCATGCCATCATCATTCCTTACATGGATTACTATTTTCCCTCTTGCCCTTCTATTATTCTCACAACAGCCACAAATCATGGATCATGTCACTCTCCTCCACTGATGCCCCACTGCATTTAGAATAAAAACCTAAACTCCTTACTAAGCTTCCAAGATCTGTGTGATATAGCCCCTATTTCTACAGCTTCATTCATCCCATTCTAGTCTCAACTTCACCCATTATATTTCAGTGATAGAGGCCCTCCTCTCAATTCCTTGAACACATCAAGTTCTTTTATAAAGTTCTTTGTACAGACTGTTCCCTCAAACTGGCTTACTCCCCCTACCCTGTCTACCCCCTAGTGCAATGGACTGAATAATTGAGTACCCCCCCCCACTAAAATTCATACATTGAAATCCTAGTCCTCAATGCGATAGCATTAGGAATGAGGACCCTTGGGAGAAAATTTGGTCATGAGGGCAGAGTAGATTTATGTTCTTATAAAGATGACCCCAGAAAGCTCTCTCACCCTCTTTCTACCATATGAGGGTACAAAGAGAAGATGGTAGTCTGCAACCTAGAAGAAGGCCATCACACCAGAACCCAACAATGCTGGCATCCTGATTTTGGACTTCCTGCCTGCAGAACTGAGAAATAAATTTCTGTTGTTTATACGCCAACCAGTCTATGGTACTTTGTTATAGCAGCCTGAACTAAGATACTCAGCTACTTAAATGGCTAACTCCTTCTGATCCTTTACATGTTAAGTTTCTACGTCACCTCTTCAAAGTGCTTATCCTGAGCACCTTGTCAAAAACATGTCTCCACATTATTCTCTAACGCTGCACTATTTTTTTCCCCTCATAACATCTGTCACAAATCAGAATTATGGTGTCTTTGTTTCGTTTTGCTTTCCTTTACATTGCTTTTTACTGTCTGAGACCCCTATACAGGACTATAGTTCCATGAAAACAGGGACCACATCTGCATGGTTTGCCAGGACACCTGATAGCTAGTACAACAGGAATACTGAGGATGCTTAATAATTTTTTTTTAATTAACTGAAAGCCAAAAACAGGCTCAAGTATTCACACATCTCATTACTGCTTCATTTCAAATAGTTTACTTGACATCTTAGTTTACCATATTGAGATAGGGAAACATGAGGAGACTGACTTGACAAATAAATGTTCATGCAAAATTTTTAAACTTTATTTATTTATTTGTTTGTTTATTTATTTTTGGCTGCATTGGGTCTTCATTGCTGCATGCAGGCTTTCTCTAGTTGCAGCGAGCGGGGGCTACTCTTCCTTGCGGAACCTGGGCTTCTCATTGCGGTGGCTTCTCTTGTTGCGGAGTACGGGCTCTAGGTGCACGGGCTTCAGTTGTGGCACACGGGCTCAGTAGTTGTGTCTCGCAGGCTCTAGAGCGCAGGCTCAGTAGTTGTGGCACACAGGCTTAGTTGCTCTGCGGCATGTGGGATCTTCCCAGACCAGGGCTCGAACCTGTGTCCCCTGCATTGGCAGATGGATTCTTAACCACTGCACCACCAGGGAAGCCCTCATGCAAAATTTTTATTAAAAATAAAGAGAATATAAAATATTTCCTTTACTGTCCCTGAGAATCTGTGTTACTCAAATCAGGATGAAAAATACTTTATATATATATATATATATAAAATCACTGGCAATATTCCAATCTAATCCACATCAGGAGCATATCTTTAAAATACACCAATGTGTGGACTTCCCTGGTGGTGCAGTGGTTAAGACTGTCTGCCAATGCAGGTAACACAGGTTTGATCCCTGGTCAGGGAAGATCCCACATGCCGCGGAGCAACTAAGCCTGTGCGCCACATCTACTGAGCCTGCACTCTAGAGCCCGCAAGCCACAACTACTGAGCCCACGTGCCACAACTACTGAAGCCCGCGTGCCCAGAGCCTGTACTCTACAACAAGAGAAGCCACAGCAATGAGAAGCCCACGCACTGCAACGAAGAGTAGCCCCCACTCGCTGCAACTAGAGAAAGCCCGCACGCAGCAACGAAGACACAACACAGCCAAAAATAAATAAATTAATTTTTTTAAAAAACCACCAATGTGAGAATATAACTGATAATATTTAACAATTTAAATTAACAAAAGTAAAAACATTTCTTCTTTTATAAAGAAAAAACCTAAGTGGAATATTAAATTACGCCAGAAAAATGAAAAAGACCTTTTAAGCAGATGCAGCATTTTGAAAACCCAATTGCTTATCAAGAAAGCAGTTGTCTAAGTAGTATAAGAATGTTCTTAAGAAAATAGTAAACATCTAAATCCTAGACAAGAAGTATTCTCTGTCCCTAAAGAGAAGTCATAGAGGTTGTACTTGTGCTATTATAAATAGAAATCTATTTCCTAATAATTGTTGTGTATATATTTCCTTTATTATCTCCACAGGAGAACCAGATGACAATGACTGACTACATCATTTTTTTTAAAAAAAGAGAAAGCTGGTTTTTTGCTTTTATTTCTTTAATTCTATTAAAAGCCATCTTTAATTCACCCTACCACAGAAGTTCTTAAAATAATCTGTGCAGTTAATTTCTAACTATCCCAAGGGAAGCTATTCTTACTACTTCCCAGGAACATTTCATCATTCTAGACTCAGACATTTGCAGCATCTGTAGTAAATTAAAATATGATACCATTCATTATTTATCAGATTGGCAAAAGTTAAACTGACAATACCCTGAGCTGATGAAGGGATTTAAAGGGGAAAAAAACCATTCATATACCTTGTTACCAAAAGTGTAAATTGGCAAAATTTAAACAGGACAATTGGTAATATGTTTCAGAAGTTTTTAAAATGTGCATGCTTTTGAAACAAGGATTTTCATTTCTAAAACTTTATACAACAGAAATAAGCAGTCAGGAGACATGTGTAAGCCCACAGGCTGCAACACTGTCAGGTAATATTGAATTTAAATTTAAATGACCTATATATCATTTGGTTATTTGGTACTGGTAAATTGTTTAAATTATAGTATATTCACATATCAGTCAGGGTCCAGTCATAGTAGGCACAATTCATTTTCTGAAAAGACAGAGTATACAGCTATTAAGAATAGCATATATCTTTATTTATTATCATAGATGTCCAAAACACAGATTTATTTGTTTGTTTGTTTGCCTGCACTGGGTCTTATTCGCGGCATGTGGGATCTTCATTGCCACGTGCAGGATCTTCATTGAGGCATGAGGGATCTTCAGTTGCGGCATGCAAACTCTTGGTTGTGGCATGTGGGATCCAGTTCCCTGACCAGGGATCAAATCCGGGCCCCCTGCATTGGGAGCATGGAGTCCTAGCCACTGGACCACAAGGGAAGTCCCGATTTTTTGTTTTTTATTTTTTAAGAAACACTTTCAGTTTTCTCTGTTGAGTATAATGTTAGCTGTAGATTTGTCAAAAATGGTCTTTATTATGTTGAGGTATGTCCCGTCTACATCCAACCTGTTTAGGGTATATATTATGAAAGGATGTTATATGTTGTCAAATGCTTTTCCTGTATCTATTGAGATGATCAAATCACTTCTATCTTTCATTATATTAGTGTAAAGTATCACATTTATTTATTTGCATATGTCAAACCTAAACCAGTATTTGCTATCAAAGGAGCTAACTGGCCATACACTAAAACTTTTTTATTTTTATTTTTATTGGAGTATAGTTCATTTACAATGTTGTGTTAGTTTCAGATGTACAGCAAAGTGAATCAGTTATACATATACATATATACACTCTTTTTTATTTATTTTTTATAAATTTATTTATTTATTTATTTTTGGCTTCATTGGGTCTTTGTTGCTGCGCGCGGGCTTTCTCTAGTTGCGGTGAGCAGGGGTTACTCTTCATTGCAGTGCGTAGGCCTCTCATTGCAGTGGCTTCTCTTATTGCAGAGCACGGCTCTAGGTGCGTGGGCTTCAGTAGTTGTGGCACACGGGCTCAGTAGTTGTGGCTCGCAGGCTCTAGAGCACAGGCTCAGTAGTTGTGGCGCACGGGCTTAGATGCTCTGCGACATGTGGGATCTTCCCAGACCAGGGCTCAAACCTGTGTCCCCTGCATTGGCAGGCGGATTCTCAACCACTGCGCCACCAGGGAAGCCCTCCACTCTTTTTTAGACTCTTTTCCCATTATAGGCCATTACAGACAATTGAGTAGAATTCCTCGTGCTATACAGTAGGTCCTTATTAGTTATCTTTTTTTTTTTTTTCGGTATGCGGGCCTCTCACTGCTGTGGCCTCTCCTGTCGCGGAGCACAGGCTCCGGACGCGCAGGCTCAGTGGCCATGGCTCATGGGCCCAGCCACTCCACAGCACGTGGGATCTTCCCAGACAGGGGCACGAACCCGCATCCACTGCATCAGCAGGCGGACTCCCAACCACTGCGCCACCAGGGAAGCCCCAGTTATCTACTTTATATATAGCAGGATGTATATGTCAATCCCTATCTCCCAATTTATCCCTCCCCCCTTACTCCCTGGTCACCATAAGTTTGTTTTCTACATCTGTAACTCTATTTCTATTTTGTAGATATTTTCTGTTTACCATGTCTTCTCTTCGAAAGTCTCATGCTGATTTACAAATTGAGCTCTTTAATCTTACCTTTTAAAGTAGTTACCATGTCCTTTCTATCAATTCTCTCCATTTTTATCATATTCTGACAAGACTTCTTTCACATATGTGATAAGCTTTATGTCCTAATCTTCATTACAACTGTACAGGAAGAATTATTTTGTCCTTATCTTAAAGCATAAGAAGAACTATGTAGCCAAACCTCCCCCTAAAAAAAAATCTTTCTACTGCCGGACCACTGTTCAGATGCTCTTATTCTGAGTAATCCCTAACTTATAATCTTATCTGTACCACGAATTTTTAAGAGTTTCTAAACTAAAAAGTATCCATTTATTTTTCCTTAGCCTCTTGGTGTTAAGAGGCTAAGGAAAAACAAATTTTTCCCTAACCAAAAAAAAAAATTTTACCCGAAAAATTCTGTATTATTTTGAACAACCTATGATAATTCTCTTTTAAAAGAAAAAAACAATGATTAGTATGGCAGCCAAGGAGATGAGCTGCTCAGATCTCCTTTCAAGAAAGAACATAAAATACACCTGTAGGGAAGGTAAATAGCTATTAGAGCCTTCAGGCTCTGCAACAGCTTTCTAGCCAAAACCACAATCTTCACAGAAATACCCCAACCAATGACTGTGCATGGTTGGGATACTAGGACATGGCCATTTCTACCTAACACGGGACTCTTCTAAAAAGCAATCTTTGCTCTAGAGCTCCCCACTGAGCTGGCTCAGACTTTGTATAGAGTTAACTGCTGTGCCAAAAATTAATCAAGCTAGGACACTAGCTTAGAAATTGGCTCAGAAAAAACACATCCTTGGTGTCAGAGTAAAACATCTGCAGGGGTAAAAACAACTAACATCCCAAATAAAATGATAAAAGTCTTCAGTATATTTGTTTTTAATATTTTATAACAATATTTTTTCTCCCTGAAGATTCATTCATTATTTTGATACAAAAAATAAACCCTTTAACCAGTAAAGGGTGTCACTTGTTTTCGTAATGTTGTAGAGTAATATTTTCTAAATCTCACCCTGTAGAAGAATCCAAAGGGATATATAAATTAAAGAAATAAATGTTTGTTTTAAGGTGCTAATATTATACTTTTATATTTGGATGTTTGATGAATAATAATGTTATATCAGTATTAAATAACTGTATCTGTTGGGTCCTTTGGAAGATGCTGAGATGGAGACAGGAGTGCAAGAGATGTACTGGAGAACAATGCCTGTGAAAGATTAAAGGAAGCAAGATAGGGCCAGGAAAGTCTCACCATGATCCAACTTTGAAAAAGTCTCAGCCATGTGAACAAGGAACATTTTTTAAAAGCCAACTGAGAAAGGCCACCATTACCCTGACATCAAAACCAGACAAAGATGTCACAAAAAAAAGAAAACTACAGGCCAATATCACTGATGAACATAGATGCAAAAATCCTCAACAAAATACTAGCAAACAGAATCCAACAGCACATTAAAAGGATCATACACCGTGATCAAGTGGGGTTTATTCCAGGCATGCAAGGATTCTTCAATATACGCAAATCAATCAATGTGATAAATCATATTAACAAACTGAAGGATGAAAACCATATAATCATCTCAATAGATGCAGAGAAAGCTTCTAACAAAATTCAACACCCATTTATGACAAAAAATTCTCCAGAAAGTAGGCACAAAGGGAACTTACCTCAACATAATAAAGGCCATATAGGACAAATCCACAGCCAACATTGTTCTCAATGGTGAAAAAATGAAAGCATTTCCACTAAGATCAGGAACAAGACAAAGCACCAAGCTGATCACGCTCACTACGATTATTCAACATAGTTTTGGAAGTTTTAGCCACAGCAATCAGAGAAGAAAAAGAAATAAAAGGAATCCAAATCAGAAAAGAAGAAAAAACTGTCACTGTTTGCAGATGACATGATACTATACATAGAGAATCCTAAAGATGCTACCAGAGAACTACTAGGACTAATCAATGAATTTGGTAAAGTAGCAGGATACAAAATTAATGCACAGAAATCTCTTGCATTCCTATATATTAATGATGAAAAATCTGAAAGAGAAATTAAGGAAACACTCCCATTTACCATTGCAACGAAAAAGAATAAAATACCTAGGAATAAACCTCCCTAAGGAGACAAAAGAACTGTATGCAGAAAACTATAAGACACTAATGAAAGAAATTAAAGATGATATAAACGGATGGAGAGATATGCCATGTTCTTTGATTGGAAGAATCAACATTGTGAAAAGGACTATACTACCCAAAGCAATCTACAGATTCAATGCAATCCCTATCAAACTACCAATGGCATTTTTCACAGAACTAGAACAAAAAATTTCACAATTTGTATGGAAACACAAAAGACCCCAAATAGCCAAAGCAATCTTGAGAAAGAAAAACGGAGCTGGAGGAATCAGACTCCCTGACTTCAGACTATACTACAAAGCTACAGTAATCAAGACAGTATGGTACAGGCACAAAAACAGAAATATAGATCAATGGAACAGGACAGAAAGCCCAGAGGTAAACCGACGCACATATGGTCACCTTATTTTTGATAAAGGAGGCAAGAATATACAATGGAGAAAAGACAGCCTCTTCAGTAAGTGGTGCTGGGAAAACTGGACAGCTACATGTAAAAGAATGAAATTAGAACACTCTCTAATACCATACACAAAAATAAACTCAAGATGGATTAACGACCTAAATGTAAGGCCAGACACTATAAAACTCTTAAGAGGAAAACATAGGCAGAACACTCTATGACATAAATCACAGCAAGATCCTTTTTGACACACCTCCTAAAGAAATGGAAATAAAAACAAAAATAAACAAATGGGACCTAATGAAACTTCAAAGCTTTTGCACAGCAAATGAAACCATAAACAAGACGAAAAGACAGCCCTAAGAATGGGAGAAAATATTTTCAAGTGAAGCAACTGACAAAGGATTAACCTCCAAAATTTACAAGCAGCTCATGCAGCTCAATATCAGAAAAACAAACAACCCAATCCAAAAATGAGCAGCACACCTAAATAGACATTTCTCCAAAGAAGACATACAGATTGTCAACAAACACATGAAAGAATGCTCAACATCACTAATCATTAGAGAAATACAAATCAAAACTACAATGAGGTATCACCTCACACCAGTCAGAATGGCTACCATCAAAAAATCTACAAACAATAAATGCTGGAGAGGGTGTGGAGAGAAGGGAACCCTCTCGCACTGTTGGTGGGAATGTAAAATTCATACAGCCACTATGGAGAACAGTATGGAGGTTCCTTAAAAAACTAAAAATAGAACTACCACACAACCCAGCAATCCCAGTACTGCACATATACCCTGAGAAAACCATAATTCAAAAAGAGTCATGTACCACAATGTTCATTGCAGCTCTATTTACCATAGCCAGAACACGGAAGCAACCTAAGTGTCCATCAACAGATGAATGGATAAAGAAGATGTGGCACATATATACAATGGAATATTACTCAGTCACAGAAAGAAATGAAATTGAGTTATTTGTAGTGAGATGGATGGACCTACAGTCTGTCCTACAGAGTGAAGTCAGTCAGAAAGAGAAAAACAAATACCGTATGCTAACACATATGTATGGAATCTAAAAAAAAAAAAAAATGGTTCTGAAGAACCTAGGGGCAGGACAAGAATAAAGATGCAGACGTATAGAATGGACTTGAGGACATGGGGAGGGAACAGGGTAAGCTGGCATGAAGTGAGAGAGTGGCATGGACATATATACACTACCAAATGTAAAACAGCTAGCGGGAAGCAGCCACATAGTACAGGGAGATCAGCTCGGGGCTTTGTCTCCACCTAGAGGGGTGGGATAGGGAGGGTGGGAGGGAGACGCAAGAGGGAGGGGATATATGTATACGTATAGCCGACTCACTTGGTTATACAGCAAAAACTAACACACCATTGTAGAGCAATTATACTCCAGTAAAGATGTTAAAAAAAATTAAAATAAAAAAATAAAATAACTAATGAATATTTGAAAAAAAGGTTCCATTTAAACAGTGACCTTCCCTTCTAGTAATGTGTAGTCTGTAATTTAGACCAACATTCCCAATGCAAACAATTAGAAAAGTTGAAAAATGTTAAAATCATCTGATCATAGACATTAGAGTAAGCAAGACAGAAAAAAAAAAAATTACAGGACACAGATCCAGAAGGAGAAGAAGAAAACCTAGAGGTAAGATCAGCATTTTGGGCCACTTTTCCCCTAGCACAATTCTGCAAATCCAGCTGAAGATTTAGAAGATAAGCAGAGCTTTTGACAGGTAGGTAGGGATAGAGAAAAAATACTGGAGTCCAGAGTCTACCAAGAAAAGAAGTATAGTTAAAACCCTGTAATATTTGGAGTCCAAACACTGAAAGGCTACTCCCTAGGCAGCCTAAAATAAACTTACTATCCTTGGGATTACAGTCCTACCTCAAATCATCTCAGTACTTAAAACTGGATTAAGGTGATACAGAATCACTAGTGCCCCTAGCCACCTGCCAGAAGCAAACATAAATCTTCATCCTAAACCTTCAGTTACTTCTGTAACTTTTCTATTTCTAATATCCAACACTCAATCAAATATGACTAGGCATAAAAGGAAAGTGCTTTTTTTTAAAGCAACAATAAAGCTCCCACAGGAATCCAGAAAATAGCATTATTAGAAACAGACTGGAAAATACCCAAGCCATGTCCATGCATAAACTTCTATAAGAATGTTCCTAGCAGCTTTATTTGTAATAGCCAAAAACTGAAAACAACCTAAATGTCTTTCGATGGATGAATGAATCAACAAATCTCAATTTTGCCAATTTGTCAAATAGCGATACAATGGAATATTACTCAGCAATAAAAAGAAACTATTTGATCCACACAACCACGTGGATGAATATCAAGATAATCATGCTGAGTGAAAGAAGCCCCCACAAAAAGAACATGTTGTGCATTTATATAAATTTCCAAATATACAAGTAATCTACAGTGCCAGAAGGCAGATCAGTGGTTACTTAGGGATGGGAAGTAATAAGGGAGAAAGGAGTAGGAATCAAGGATTACAAAGGCACATAAAGAAATTTTGGGGAGTAATGGATATGTTCATTATGTTGATCATGGTGATGGTTTCACCAGTATAAACATATCAAAACTCATAACACTGTACATTTTAAATATGCACAGTTTATTTTACATCAATTATATCTCAATAAACCTAAAAATACATGCTTAATATGTTCAAAGAAATAGAGTAATATATCTTCAAAGAACTTAATTTTTTTTTTTTTTTTTTTTTTTTACAAAAGAACAAAGTAAGTAATCTAAAATTGAAGCACACAATTAACCAAAATTAAGAATTCAATGGGTGGGATTAACAGCAGTTCAGAATGTAGGTCAGAAGAAAACATGCAGAACACAAAGAGACAAAAGGATGGAATATATCAAAAACAAAAGTTGGGGAGCAAAAGACAGAGGGGATACAGTGGGAAAGTAAACATACATGTATTTGGAATTCCAAAAGGAGAAAGAAAATGGGACACGAGAGCACTCAAAGTGAAAATGGCTTAAAATTTTTGAAAACTGATTTTAAAACATCACGATAGAGACTGAATAAGCCCTATGAAACTCAAGCAAATAACTACAAAGAAAATCATTCCGAGTTCAAAAACGGGGAAAAATGCGTAAAGCAGCCAAAGGGTGGAAACCAGATTATCTTCAAGGAAAGAAAAATTAGGGCTTCCCAAGTGGCGCAGTGGTTAAGAATCCACCTGCCAATGCAGGGGACACGGGTTTGAGCCCTGGTCCGGGAAGATCCCACATGTCGTGAAGCAGCTACTCCCATGCACCACAACTACTGAGCCTGCGCTCTAGAGCCCACGAGCCACGGCTACTAAGCCCACGTGCCACAACTACTGAAGCCCACGAGCCTAGAGCCCATGCTCCGCAACAAGAGAAGCCACCGCACCGCAATGAAGAGCAGCCCCCGCTCGCCGCAACTAGAAAAAGCCCGCTCACAGCAACGAAGATGCAACGCAGACAAAATTAAATAAAATAAATAAATTTATTTTTTAAAAAAATAGGAAAGAAAAATTAGACTTTAGGCTAACTTCAATAGAAACAATAGGAGCCAGAACACAACAGAAACACATCCTCAAACTGAATGATAACAACTGCCAACTTAGAATTCTATTCCCTGCAAAAACTTCTTTCAAGCATGAATGTGAAATAAACACATTTTCAAACAAAAACAGAGAATTCTCAGAATTACACACAGAAAACTCAGCATAATTATTTTGAGACTCATTCATATGGTTCTGTATATCAATATTTTGTTCCTTTTTATTGCTAAGCAGTAGTCAACTGTATAAATATATCTCAGTTTACTTATACATTAATCTATTAATGGACATTTACATTGTTTCCAGTTTGGGGCTATTATAAATAAAGTGTGCTTAAGGCAGAAGAAATATTTTGCCAGATAGAAGCCTTAATGAACCAGGAAGGGGAAAAAAAGTAACATTAAATATGTGGGTAAACTTAAATGAATGACTGTTTAAACAATAGCTACAATTTCCTATAGTGTTTAAATTTTAAATAGAATTAAACTACAACAGCAGTACACAAGTCAGTAGAAATAAATGAAGTTAAAGTGTTTTAAAGTACTTACACTAGCAGGAAGAGGATAAAAGTGTCTATTTATATTATTAGCCTTCGATAATTCAGAGAAAATTCAATAGTAACTGTCAAGAAAACTGAGACATTTCATTCTTAAATTCAACAAACACTGAACGTCTCCTATGTACCAAGCACAAAACTAGGCACTATGTACATACAGCAGTAAACAAAATAAACTACAAACAACTCAAAGCCTACCAACAGAAGAATGGATAAATGCATTACAGTTTGTTTATAAAATGGAATACTACACAATAACGAAAACAGAGCACAATATACATAACATGGATGCATCTCAAAACACAATGCTGAGTGAAAAGAAGAAAGACACAAAAGGATACTTACTATATTCCTCCATTCATAGGAAGTTCAAACACAAGCAAGAGTAATCTATGGAATTATAAATCAGAAGTGTATCTTTAGAGAGGAGGAAGGGTTATTGATTGGAATGGAGCATAATGAGGGCTTCTGGGGTACTGATAATGGTCTGTTTCTTGAACTGAGTGGTGGTTACATGGGTTCATTTGGGGGAGTATTTACTGAGCTGTGTAGCTTGTGTAATTTGTTTATGCATGCTGTAATTTCATTAAAAGTATTTTAAAAGATGGTGCAGTCTACATGTACTGACGTGGAAAACTTCAGAGCGTACTTCTGGGAAAATTAAGTTCTGAGAAAAAGAAGAAACTACTGAATAATAGTTTTATCTCTTTTTATAAAAATATATTGCATATATACATTATGCAGAAAATAATTCTGGGAGGGTGCACAACAAAATATCAACAAGAGTTATATCTGAGTGACATAAATATCGGTGGCGTTTTTCTCCCCATATTGGTCTGTTTTTTAAATTTATCTACAACAAACATGGAAATCTTACATAACAGATATATTTGAAAATTAATTATAAAAGAACAACAGCCTTTTTATCCTCCTCAATCTAAAGACAATTCATCTTGAAAGAGGAGAGCAAAGCCAAATGGGAATAGAAATGCTCTGCTTTCTCTGACAATCTATTAATATAACACCTCAGTACCAAACAGCAGGACTATTCTCTCTTTCTTTGTTGATACTGCTCCTAAAACAATTGTAAAAGCTTTTTATGGACTTAAGCATTTGTCACAAGCTTCATTACAAACTTTGGCCTTCTCCACACTATTTTCATAGTCTAGTGCCTCTCATTTATATTCATCTTTGTTTATATGGCTGTCCTTGCCCTTCTTTACGTCCTTTCAGTATCTGCATTCATCAGTACTCCCATCTTATTTTACCTTCTGTTCTCACAGGCAATACCTCATGATTTTTTTAGAATGTCTTATCTTCTTCAAAGAGCCAGACACTAGAAAATTAAAATTTCACCAACTCCACACTATCCAAACATCAAATTCAGATGCCTCTCAGCTCTCCTTGTGACTGAAAGTACATAACTCTTTTATAGGTAACTGTAAAACATTACAAACCCTTTCAGTGCAGTTACCCAATATTCAACACTTTATGTGCTTCATTTTGGGGTTTTCCTAACACCACTTCGATCAATCCTTTAAACGGTAAACTAAAATGCACAAATATTTACCACAGCAACTTATAATTATTTAATTTTACTTATATTACATAAAATTTATAAAATGAAGAGGGGAAAAACCACAATTCAGCCACTCTAACACAACTTATTTCGATGTACTTCCCCCTTTCAACTTTCTTCATTTGGGTGTGTTTCAGAGCTGTAATTATTTTGCATAAATGATTTTATATTTTCACTTTTTTCCCAACTATACCATAAGCATCTTTCCATGTTTCTATATGCTCCAAAAACATTTTTAATTATAATCATTCCATTGCTGCTGAAGATTACTGGCTCCAGTATTTAGCTACTATAAACAATGCTGCAATAAACATCTTTACATAGCAAGTTTTCAAAATTTTCTATTATATTCTTAGGTTAGATTCATAGTCTTCCCTAAGGCATTATGGAAAAGGTGGTACTGGAATTAAAGGATAGAGAATTTTGGGAATTCCCTGGCAATCCAGTGGTTAGGACTCTACACTTTCACTGCTGAGGGTGTGGGTTCAATCCATGAGTCAGGGGACTAAGATCCCGCAAGCCACGCAGCACAGCCAAACTAAATAAATAAAGGATAGAGAATTTTGAATAGAGAAGAGAAGGACACAGGACAAGCAGGCCCTGACTCTGAGGTCTGTGGGGAATACACAGTGGTTCAGTTTGGCTGGTGCATTATGTATGTATAAAGGAAAACAAGAAATAAAAACTGGAAAAAGGGGCTGAAGCAAGATGATGGAGGAATTTTATTAAGTGGACGATGGAGGGTAACTAAAGTGTTTTTCTTTTTTAAATAACACACAGGTTAATGTAACTGATATGTATTTCTCAAAATTAGTAAAAATCTTAAGTGGCTCTGAACATGTAAGTGGTGCTTGTAACGTTTTTTATCTAAAGACCTACCTCAAATCATAAAATTATAAACCATCCTCTAACATCAGAACTTTTGTTAAGCTTCAATCTTTTTCAGGTTCCCCTTCTAAAAAGTGAGTTGATTCAAGGGAATGAGAAGACAAGCCACAGACTGGGAAAAAATATTTGCAAAGGAGACCTAAATAGACATTTCTCCAAAGAAGACATACAGATGGCCAACAGGCACATAAAAGGATGCCCAACATTGCTAATCATTAGAGAAATGCAAATCAAAACTACAATGAGGTACCACCTCACACCAGTCAGAATGGCCATCATTAAAAAGTCTACAGATAACAAATCCTGGAGAGGGTGTGAGAAAAGGGAACCCTCCTACACTGTTGGTTGGAATGTAAATTGGTACAGCCACTATGGAAACCAGTATGGAGGTTCCTCAGAAAACTAAAAATAGAATTACCATATGATCCAGCAATCCCACTCCTGGGCATATATCCAGACAAAACTATAATTCAAAAAGGTACATGCACCCCTATATTCACAGCAGCACTATTCACAATAGCCAAAACATGGAAGCAACCGAAATGTTCATCAACAAATGAATGGATAAAGAAGATGTGGTACATATATACAATGGAATACCTACTCAGTCATAAAAAAGAACAAAATAATGCCATTTGCAGAAACATGGATGCAACTAGAGATTATCATACTAAGTGAAGTAAGTCAGAAAGAGAAAGACAAATATCATATGATATCAGTTAAACGTAGAATCTAAAACATGACACAAATGAACCTATCTATGAAACAGAAACAGACTCAGGGGCATAGAAAACAGGCTCGTGGTTGCCAAGGGGGAGGGAGTTGGAGGAGGGATGGAGTGGGAGGCTGGGGTTAGCAGATGTAAGCTATTATATATAGAATGGATAAACAACAAGGTCCTACTGTACAGCACAGGGAACTGTATTCAATATCCTATGATAAACCATAATGGAAAAAAATATTTTAAATGTATATATATGTATAACTGAATCACTTTGCTGTACAGCAGAAATTAACACAACATAAATCAACTACATACTTCAATAAAATAAGTAAATAAATATTTGTAAACAGTGTATTTGATAAAGGGCTGTTATCCAAAATATTTTTTAAATCTCTTAAAAATCAACAGTAAGAAAATGAACAATCCAATAAGTTAAAAGTGGGTGAAAGATCTTGGGACTTCCCCACTGGCGCAGTGGTTAAGAATCCGCCTGCCAATGCAGGGGTCACGGTTCGAGCCCTGGTCCGGGAAGATTCCACATGCCGCAGAGCAATTAAGCCTGTGCACCACAACTACTGAGCCTGCGCTCTAGAGCCTACGAGCCACAACTACCGAGCCCATGTGCCACAACTACTGAAGCCCGTGCACCTAGAGCCTGTGCTCCATAACAAGAGAAGCCACTGCTATGAGAAGCCCATGCACTGCACGCAACAAAGAGCAGCCCCTGCTCGCCACAACTAGAGAAAGCCCGCACACAGCAACAAAGACCCAACGCAGTCAAAAATAAAATAAATTTAAAAAATAAAAATTTTTAAAAATTAAAAAATGGGTAAAAGATCTAAACAGACACCTTTCCAAAGAACACATACAGAGGAAGCATATAAGCATATGAAAAGACATTCAATACCATATTTCACTCAGGAATTGTAAATTAAAATAATAAGATACCAACACACACCTATTAGAATGGCCAAAATCCAAAACACTGACAACATTAAATGCTCTTAAGAATGTGGAATATGGATAAAGAAGATGTGGCATATATATATACAATGGAATATTACTCAACCATAAAAAGAAATGAAATTGAGTTATTTGTAGTGAGGTGGATGGACCTAGAGTCTGTCAAACAAAGTGAAGTCAGTCAGAAAGAGAAAAACAAATACCGTATGCTAACACATATATATGGAATCTAAAAAAAAAAAAATTGTTCTGATGAACCTAGGGGCAGGACAGAAATAAAGAAAGGGATGAAGAGAATGGACTTGAAGACATGGGACAGGGGGGTGGTGGGGGGGAAGGTAAGCTGGGATGAAGTGAGAGAGTAACACTGACATATATACACTACCAAATGTACAACAGATAGTAGAAAGCAGCTGCATAGCACAGGGAGATCAGCTCAACGCTTTGTGTCCACCTAGGGGGTGGGATAGGGAGGGGATGGGGGATATATGTATACATATAGCTGATTCATTTTGTTATACAGCAGAAACTAACACAACATTATAAAGAAATTACACTCCAATAAACATGTGAAAAAAAAAGAATGTGTAACAACAGGAAATCTCATTCATTTCTGGTAAGAATGAAAAATGGTACAGCCTCTTTGGAAGACAGTGTGGCAGTTTCTTACAAAACTAAACATACTTTTACCATACAATCCAGCAATTGTGCTCCATGGTATTTATCGAAAGCAGCTGAAAACATGTCCACACCAAAACCTGCACATGGATGTTTGGAGTAGCTTTATTCATAATTGCTAAAACTCGGAAGCAACCAGTATGTCCTTCAGTAAGTGAAGGGATTAATAAACTGTGGCACATCCAGACAAATAATATTCAGCACTAAAACAGTATGAGCTATCAAGCCAGGAAGAGATATGGAGGTACCTTATGTGCATATTACTAAGTGAAAGACACCAATCTGAAAAGGATACATATGGTATGATTTCAACTATATGACATTCCGGAAAAGGCAAAACTATGGAGACAGTAAAAAGATTAGTGGTTGCCAAGAGTTCAGGAGGGAAGGAGGGGTGAATAGGTGGACCATAAAGGATTTTCAGGGCAGTGAAACTATTCTGTATGATGCTATAATGACATAATGTCAAAACCCACAGAATGTACAACACCAAGAGTGAACCCTAATGTAAACTATAGATTTAGGGTGATGATAATGTGTCAGTGTAGGTTCATCAACTGTAACAAATGTCCCACTCTGGTGCAGGATGTTGATAGTGGGGAAGGCTGTACACACTGGGGTAGAGGGTATATGGCAACTCTGTACTTTCCCCTCAATTTGCCATAAACCTAAAACTGCTCTAAAAATTAAAGTCTTTTGTTGTTGGTGGTGGTTTTTTCTTCCAGTTTTATTGAGATATAATTGTAAAGTCTTTTTTTTTTTTACATGAGTTGATATCTCAAAAACACGTAAGGGTCCCACATGAAATAGAACAGCAGTTCATTAATGCTTCATTAAATCCTAGCTTGATCCTAGAATTACGAACATTGAAATAACCATGCTAGAAGCCTGTCCAAGTTAAGCATCAAGGTCTTGATTGGGATTTACATTACAAGGGTGTATCTGTCTGTTAAAACTTAAATTGTACATTTATGTTCTGTGCATTTTATTCCATATAAATTAACATCCAGGGAATTCTGAAATTTTAAAATTATTTTGAAGAAACTTGATTGGGTATTACAGTCCATAATCAAATAAAATTACTATACTTGAAGTCGATTTTTTTTTCTGTTTCAAAGTTTTAAAATAAAGGAGAGGTGCTACCAAAGATACAATAATTAGCAACGCAACCACAGAGAGAAAGGAAAAAACAGGAGAGGATAAAACACAAGTCTAGAAGTTGAAAAGCAACTGGATAAATTTAGCTGAATTAGCTCACCCTCAGAACACTAAATCCTAAACCATGGGGAAAATGACAAGAAGCTACCCAATTCAGACTTCAGGGTGCTCAACAGCTCTGGCAATACCAAGCAAAACTGGCATTACCAGACAATTCTAGAAGTGAAGGGTGGGTGCGAACTGTACAAAAGCCTAGGTAAGAAGCAGTTAGATCCCCAGATACCGTCCCTTCTCTGTACACCTAGGTGACTGTCCTTGCTCCATCCTAGCTGAAGAGTGGAGGCTTAACATCAGGAAAAAATAAAAGAGAGGGTAACTCGGCTGTGGGAATATTTAGCAATTGAGAGTAAGGATTTCAAACTGCAAAGAGAAGAAATGTTAAAAGTTTACATAGTGAGTGTTGCAACCCCCAACAATCTTCTCCTTCGTGGCTCCTAAAATTCTGGCAACCAAACCTATACCCCCCAGGCAGAAGATGGGAAGATCCTTCTCTGGGAAATGTGACAAACCCAAAAGACCGGGAGGTTATCGAACCCAATTAAAGCAAGATCGTGCAATAGTGAAGGCCGTAGTCCAAAACAAGATCATGAGGCACAAGATCATGAGGAAGCTAAGGAAAGCCTCTAACGTGGAAGATCAAAAACAAAACAAACAGTGGGGGAAAAAATCGAGAAGAAAAAGACTTTTTAAAGTCTTTTTGGACTTAGAAACGTTTTTAAAATCAGTAATATCTTTAGAGACACAGGAAAAGCTACCATATCCATAAAAAACAAGAAAACGTTATGAAAAGGAATATTCAGAGACAAAAAGAGCTGCAGAAATATTTTTAATGACAGTAGAAATAAAAAAACAGGTGGAAGAAAAAAGACATAATTTTTTAAAGCCCAAAGAGATGAAAACAGGAGTTCCAGAGAGAAAGAACACAGACAGTGGAGAATGGAAGGATGTTAAGTCCCTAAGTTACCTGTTTGGAAGAGGCTATTGAATAGCTATAATAAGGAATACAAAAGAGAGCTACTTCAAGACATGAAATTTCAAAGATCAGGAATAAATGAAAAATCCCAAAAGCTTTGAGGGAGGGGAAACTGAGCACCACATAAAGGATTAGGAATCAGAGTAGCTCTGGATTCTCAGCAATCTTGAAATTGAAAAGACAATGGATCAATAACTTCAAATTTCTGAGGGGAAATGATTTCTAGCCAATTCAAATTATCAATCAAGAATATAAACATTGCAGACATGCAAGGCCACAGGAATGTTACTTCCTTTTTACTCTTTCTCAAGATGCCACTGACAGGTACACTCCAACAAAATTAAGGAAAAAAACAAGAAAGAAGAGATGAGGTTTGGGAATAAAGAGATCCAACACAAGGAAGAGGGAAAAAAGGGAGTCTTCAGAATGATGGGGAAGAAAAATTCCCAGATATCAGTGGTGCATCATATAGAACTAATACATAAAGCACCTCAGTAGGCCCAAGGAAAGAGTTCTTCAAGAAGATAAAGCTGATGGAGAGACTTAAATAACTGGCAGAATTAGCTGCATTTGAACTAAGAATAAGCAACAAAAACTAAGTAAACAAACAACAAAAGAGATAATTATTAAGTTCATTTACATAGTCAAAATGAAAGCATTGAACACTGACTTAGCCAAAACTACAATGTAATATTTGGGAAGATGCCAGGTTGAGTGGGAAGTGTGTCTGTGCAGGCAAGTGAAATCAGTTGGGTGAAAGTCAATCTCCATTTTCATGATGGGAAGTCAAGAAATACAGTCTAATATTTTTAATCAAAAACAGTAATATAAGATTTATTTAGAGACATGGAGGTATATCAGTTAGGGTTAGGTTGGGCTGCAAGTGAATGGAAACCTTAAGCAAGAGTAGCTTAAACAAAACAGGAAATTTCTATTTCACAGAAATGAAATAATCCAAGATTGGTATGGAGGAGCCATAATTATCTTTTCATTCTACAATCTTCAATATATAGCTTTTAGTTCCTGTCAAAGATGGCTGCTCAAGTTCCAACCATAACATCTACCTTCTAATCAGCAGGAAAGAAAAGTAATAATGAAGGTTGTGTTCCTTTCTCTTAAAAACACCTCCCAGAAGTTGAATGTGATTTACTGTTTAGTATTTAATCATATCACCGCAACTACCTACAATAAAAATTATTAATTAATTAACATTTTTACCCTGTTGTGGAAAAAATCATTTCATTAAGATCAAAGATATTTTCAGAGTATTTTATGTTATTAATTCTGCAAAATGTACAAAGGATGAGCAATTCCCTAGAGTTAAGACACTGTAGTTAGTGTACTAGTAAACTAAAAAAAAAAACCAAAACAATATTTACCAGATTTTTACATCCTGAAATAAGATTTTTTTTCTTCTTAGTTATGGTCTAAGAACAAGATTTTTATGTTGAGTCAGAGAAAAGAAGTACATGCAAAGTAATAATAATAGTTAACATTTATTCAGTGTTTTCCATATATACAAAGCACTTTATAAACATCTCATTTAATCCTTACAGTCTGATAGAGATACTCTCATCATTTCCATTTTACAGGTAGGAAATGGAGGCTTTAGGTAACTTGTCCAAAGTTTTGCATCTTACAGTACAGGACCTGGGATTCAATCTCAAGCATTCAATCTCAACTCTACAATCTACACTCTTTTTTAACACCTGAGTTGTCCTGCCTCATTTCAGTGAAAATTATCAAACTTTCCTCATTTGAATATAAGTGAGATTGGTTGCAGGAAAAGAGAGCTACTCAAGCAAGTTCAACCGAAAGGGAGGTTAGTATAAGGGTTCAACAAAGATCTCGTAGAAATCCAAGGGCTTTGTTCACAGGAGCCAGACCAAGCCCCAAAATGTGGGCACACAGCCTGGATTTTGCTTATCTCTACATAACTTCTCTGTTATGTAACTACTCTCCCTTTTTTTTTTTCTGTTGGCCAGTTCCTTTGCTCCCTAGTAGTTTCCTATTCCTTTGTGATTTTCACTAGCTGTCCTACTGCTGCTGTGTGGCTCTTCCAGCCCCTCTGCTTTATTGTTTGTTTCCCATTTGGGGAGCTAAATCGTATGGGCCCATCTCACCTTTCTGAGGCAGACCATATAAGTGGATGGGTTTGAGTTCCTATCCTGTCATTTCTGAAGAGAGGTAAAGTTACATGATCCAAAACATGGCCACTGGCCCTAAACATGGCCATGACATTTCACCTAGAAGTGGGATATGGGTATCATAAGATTTATTGACAACTAACTGACCTAGTTTAGGTGAAACTAATCGAAGAAAAAGATGGTCATGTGAAACTTTTACTAGATAAATATTTTTCTAAGGTGCCTTTCACAGAAGTTTTAGTCAATGGCCTGTGAAGAGTGGTAACTCTGACTAACTATATATAGGAAACTGCCAAACGTATTTAGTTTCTGGAGATTCACAGTGTGGAATGGTATATTTAAAAATTCTCAAAGAAAAAAAAGAGGGGGGGAAAAAAACTGAGAATCCTTGCAATATGGAACTTTGACAAGCTCTTTAATATAACATTTCCCACACTTAGCTTGTCACAGAGTTTGTCACACACTTAGTTTGTGTAATAGCTATCTTACTGAGCAGTACAGGGGGAAGGAGCATTCCATTAGAGTACAGTAGGGGTTTTCTTTTTTTAGGGGGGTAGGATTAGTTAGTGTTATAAAATACTATCGGTAATTCTATTATATTTTCAAAATGCAACCAAGTAGTAAACATGATACCTTGCTTTAAAACTTTTAAAATTGAATGCATCTGGTGAGGTTCTCTATCAATTTATGTTAATGCCGCAGACAAGCAAGCAGGACCTAATTACCAATTAAGCAATAAAGCTGTTTATAAGAGCAAATGTTCTCTGCATCAAGTCTATGAAATATTTATATATATGTATGTATATGTATAATAAGAGTGTATGTGCATATGTATAAGAGTGTATGTGTATATGTACATGTATGTATACGTATAAATGCAAACATATATACCTATATACACACACTATATTTCTTAACCTTTGTTATAATCGTCAACATGTGTTATTGAATACCAGTTTTATAGAGATATCTCCCATGCAGTGATGTGATCTTCCTAAACGATGAGAGGGATTCCATAATTATATAAAGTTCAGGGTCACTGTAAGTCCAAAACAAAGATTCTTTAAAATGCATGAAAATAAGTAAGTAAATAAATAAATAAACCTTCCTCCAAAAAATAAAATAAAATAAATAAAATACTATTGGTAATTCTACTTAGCAGTCATTGACAGTAGGGTATGATTATTAAAAATACAGGCTTTTGGGCTTCCCTGGTGGCGCAGTGGTTGAGAGTCCGCCTGACGATGCAGGGAACACGGGTTCGTGCCCCGGTCTGGGAAGATCCCACATACCACGGAGCGGCTGGGCCCGTGAGCCATGGCCGCTGAGCCTGCGCGTCTGGAGCCTCTGCTCTGCAACGAGAGAGGCCACAACAGTGAGAGGCCCGCGTACCGCCAAAAAAAAAAAAAAAATACAGGCTTTGACGTTACAGAGATAGGATTTGAATTTTAGCTCTGCAATATACTAGGTGTGATTTTGGATAAGAATTTAACCTTTCTGGGCCTCAGTTTGCTAATCTGTGATACATCCCATCAGGTACTTAGCCCAGTGCCTAACATGGTAAATACTTAATAAATGGTGATCTGTAAAATTACCTGTGTTTCTACTAGAAAATGTTTGGGTGCACCAGTTAGGGCAATCATTCTTCTATAATAGGAAGTTATCTTATATCTGAATAGTTTTATCTAGCATAATTCATGTGTCAGACTTCATTTTAGGGTAAATATGGAATAAATATGGGTTCAAAGGAGAATCTCAATTCACAGAAACGATATCAATAGGAGAGAGGCTATTAAATTTTCTACACCAAGGAGTAAAATTTATGGGGGTGTGGTGTGAGGTGAGGTTATTGTTCGAGATCTGCTATGTAGGAGTATGTGTGTAGGGGGTGACAATATGGTGAGAGACTATGCTCTGGAGAGGGTGGGCCAGACTTTTAGGATGAATTCACCTAATGATGTTTTGATTTTTAAACCAAATGTATATAAACGAACATAATGCTCTGAGTGTTAGCAACAACCACAGCTCATTTCTGGAAAAAGCAGCTATAAGGGCTTGCATCACTTGTTATGCTTTCTATCACGAGTTCCGGCTTATAAATTAGCATGACCTGAGAACTGTCCAGTAGTTCTGTCTTACAAAATGATGAACTAACTCAGTCTGATCCTCTTCCTTAGGGAATCTGAATATGAGACAGCAAAGAAGGCAGTAAGCAGAAGCTGCAGGACAGTAGAAACCATTTGGTAGAGAGAGCAATCATGGTGAAGAGTAAAACGTATCTACAGATACAGTGGAGGCAGAATCAGGAAACTGAATGATGACAATGATCAGTCAGAGTTCCTGTTGGGATACCAATTTTATTTTATTCTGACTAGTGTTCCAGTTCTCAATGAGGCCTGATTGTGGAGACTGTCCTTGTCCTTCCACACTACTCTTACACTAAACTCTCGATATGAAGTAATTTAATTGAATCTGCATATAGTTCTGACAATCAGAAAGAGTCCATCTTGCTTAATACTACCGCCCACATCCTTTAAGTAAAGCATAATAATTCACTTAGTTGGTGTCAATGAGACCAACTGACTAGCTGGGTGGGAGGAACTGGGACTTTGTGCCATTACTGATCAGAGACTGTAACAGCAGTTGTGCTTCTTTCTTTTTTTTGACACAGTTGCCTCAGTATTGGGGTGAAGAGACCTGGGTTTATGGCTCTGCCGTCCACTAGCTTTGTATGATCTTAGATAATTCTCTTAATTTTGTGGCCAGAGTTTTCTTTCTGTAATTTGAATTAGTCGAGCAGGGGTTTTTGGGCCCAGAAAAGAGACTTTTAGCTCTAAATTGGTCACTGTTCACAGAGCATTTAGGAACGGTAAGAGATGGCAATAAATCTGAAAGATGAGAGGAAGTAATGTGGTCAAACTAAGTAAACATTAAAATATTGATGCAGCTTAACTAGGAAAGTCTAACAGTTTTCAGCATTTCTCCACTCTTTTGTTTATGAAAAAGGGATGTCTGGGGGATAATATATCGTCACAGATGTGACATTAACTTATCTACTTTTGCTACCATGTGTTTCTGGTTTTTTATCCTTTATTTATATTTCAAATATTTATAACCATTTCCTCTAAAGAACTTGACAAAACAGGTAGATTTGTTTTTCAATCAGTACTTCCCTAGGCTTAGAGTCAACCTGGCTGTTAGTTGTCCCCCAGTATCTGTTTTTCCCTCTTACTCAGTAATGGAATCTTTGGTTTTTAGCTGGGTATATGGCTACCTGGAAGAAAAATGTCCCATTTTTCTCTCACTCAATATAAAAATCTTGTCCTTAGACCATAACTAAGAGAGGAAAAAAATCTTATTCTGGATGTAAAAAATCTGGTAATTTTTTTTTTTTTAATTTACTACTACACTAACCACAATGTCTTAACTCTAGGGAATCTTTCACCCCTTTGTACATTTTGCAGAAATAATAATATCAAATACTCTGAAAATATTTTTTATCTTAATGAAATGATTTTTTTTCCACAATGGGGTAAAAATGTTACATCAATGCCAGATACACCTTATCTAAAGCATCAACATTTTAAATGATTCCAAAACATAACAACTTTTAAAGAACAACAAAATAAACTTCTATAAAATAATAAGTTATTTCTCTTATTCTAAGATTATTGTATTTGGTATCAATATACAAACCTACTATAATAACAAGAAATACAAAGGAAACAAATACATAGTAGTTTCTATTGAGGTATTTTAATAACAAACAATTTCAAATCCAAAGACAAGTGATCTCATTACCATTTACTAACTGTATTTTTAACTCTATTAATGCCTAGATCATACTAGATTCACTTTGTATATTGAAACAGTTATTTACTTCCTAGGAATAATTCATAGTTATTTTAATAATTATTTATCTGTATCACCCTCCTCTATTCAGTTAGAGTTCCCCTGTTTGACAGCAAAGAAATTAGTTAGAATAACTTGAGAAAGTATATCAAAATTTTAAAAGCCCACTTTTTTTATTAACCTGCCCCCACCACCCACAATGTGTTGATAAAAATAAAAGTCTGTATTATTTTTACTTCAATAAGATTAACTATCTTTCACAAGTAATTGAATCTGTGTTCACTAAAGGCACAACTTGAGCTCATATTTGAGCACTACTACATATAAAATAACAACTCAATAATAAAATGAAAAACAACCCAACTCTGACATGGACAAATGATTTGAACAGACACTTCATCAATCAGCATAAGAAAAAAATGATCAACAATATTAATCATCGGAGAAATCGAGAAATTAAAACCACAATGAGATATTACTACGCACACACCAGAATGGCCAAATATTTACAAGACCGGCAGCGCCAAATATTGATGAGACTGCGGAATACCCGCAACACTCAGGCACTGTTGGTAGGGATGCAAAACGGTACAACCACTTTGGGAAAAAATGTTGCAGTTTCTTATAAAATTAAGCATACACCCACCTCTGACCCAGAAATTCAACTGCTAAGTATTTACTCAAGAGAAACGGAAAATATTTTCACAAAAACACTCAAAGGAATAGTCACAGAAGTTTTATCCATTATAGCCAAAAACTGGAAACAGTCCAGGTATCCATCAATAGAATGGATAGACTGTTTTATATTCACACAACAGAATATTATTCAGCAAAAAAAAAAAAAAGGAATAAACTTCTGATAGACATAATATGGGTCAAAAACACTATGCTGAGTAAAAGACGCCTTATATAAAGGAGAGCATGCTGTATAACCCCATTTACAGGAAGTTCTAAAATGGGGAAAATTAATCTAAAGTGAAAAAATATCAGAACGGTGACAGTGATTACCTCTGGGAAGGTGGGGACAAGAACTGGGAAGAGGCATAAGGGAATATTTTGGGGTAATGGTGCTATACTACATTTTGACGGGGGTTGGTTTATATAGATGTATAAAATTTCCAAGAATGTAAACTTAAGATTTATCTCATTATATGTAAATCTTACATCAAAAGAAAAAAGGTCCAAAAAATATTGCATTCTAGTTCATGATAGCCATGCCAAACTAGTTAGGAGGGAGTACACTGATATTAACAATTTACTTTGAAATGTATCCCCAAAAAAGATGGAAAGATGGATGATAGAGAAATGAACAGATGAATTAATATGTGATAAAATAGATATAGTAAGGACTTCCCTGGTGGCATAGTGGTTAAGAATCTGCCTGCCAATACAGGAAACACGGGTTCGAGCCCTGGACCAGGAAGATCCCACGTGCCGCGGAGCAACTAAGCCCGTGCGCCACAATTACAGAGCCTGCGCTCTAGAGCCCGCGAGCCACAACTACTGAAGCCCACGAGCCTAGAGCCCGTGCTCCGCAACAAGAGAAGCCACTGCAATAAGAAGGCCGTGCACCACAACGAAAAGTAGCCCCCACTCGACGCCAACTAGAGAAAGCCTACACACAGTAAGAAAGACCCAACGCAGCCAAAAATAAAATAAATTTATTTTTTAAAATAGATATAGTAAAGTGTTAACTGTACAGTGTAAGTAGTAGGCTATGGTGGTCACTACAAATTTCTTTCAACTTTGATTTTTTATTTATTTATTTTTTGGTCAGGCCACACAGCTTGAGGGAATCTTAGTCCTCCCGACCAGGGATCGAACCCGGGCCCCAGCAGTGAAAGTGCGGAGTCCTAACCACTGCAGTGCCAGGGAATTCCCTGAAATTTTTCATACAAATGTAGTGAGGAAAAAAAACTTGCCCAATCCCTCAAGATTCAACTCAAAATCAATTATTTATGAGCCCTTTTCTATCACCCTCAGCCACTGACCACTAGTTTTACTGCCAAGAGCACTCATCTGGCAATTTTATGTTAGTTATCTTTCCACATATTGTCTTATATTTATAAAATAGAGTGTAAGCCTCTTGGGGGCTGCTTCTTGAGAGTGGGAATAAGAAAGACTGTCGTGATCTGTTGACTACTCTTTCTTTGTAAGTATAAATTCTTTAATGAGCCATAACTTCCAAAAGACAGCTAAACCTATCAGTCAACTTAAATATCAATATATACACATATATGCATATACAACACACATACATGCGTCTGAAAACTAAAATAAAAACCATTAGGGCTTCCCTGGTGGCGCAGTGGTTGAGAGTCCTCCTGCCGATGCAGGGGACACGGGTTTGTGCCCCAGTCTGGGAATATCCCACATGCCGCGGAGCGGCTGGGCCCGTGAGCCATGGCTGCTGAGCCTGTGCGTCCGGAGCCTGTGCTCCGCAACGGGAGAGGCCACAACAGTGAGAGGCCCGCATACAGCAAAAAAAAACCCAAAAACCATTAAACTTTTAACCAAGTGCCCATGATTTTTTTTTTTGAGTCCTTGGCTATTAATGAAATATACTACACCTACTGAATTCAAGAACTGGTTGGTGCTTTCTGAAAATACTCTGTGAAGAGCTATGGCACCAGATTTGAGCATCTTTATTTGAAGATAAAGGTATCCTCAGGCAGTTATATGGAGTCTATAATTCAATGATCACATAAGATGAAAAAACATTTACATAAAAAGTGATGCCATTCTTTAAAATTGTTCAACATTTTCCCATTGTTCAATACAACATTTAATTAATCTTAAAGAAGTTTTGCTACTTTCATGTTTCAAAAATTATACATAGTATTTACATTTAGGATCTTAAATTTCCTGTCACTTTACAAATACCTTTTCTCTATACCTGTTAAAGGACAATAATAAAACATTTAAGAATCTTCTGTTATCCTCTTTTTAAGTAAGATGTATCAGCATAAGAAATCAACATTTAGGTATGAGCAAAAGGAAATAAGCATATACATTACACATATTTTATAGTAATTTTAATAATTCCACATTTTTGTCCCCAGAAGAAAAAACATGAAGCTGCAAGTATCAGATATAGCAAATACTCAAACAAGTTTTTCTAAATTCATCTCAATTGTTGTAACTCTGGAAGAAACTACAATTTACTTTCTGTTTAGAGGTGTTGCCCTCACTGCCATGTATGAATAACCAAGAGAATGATTACTGTACTCTTAAAACATTAATGATAACTACGATTGATTCAAACTGCAGAAATGTTAACTAATATTATCAGGAGAAATGCAGGAACTTCTCGAACAAACTATGAATGTAAAATAAATAAATTTATTTTAAAAATATGTGGTGTATATATATACATATATGTATATTTATATACATACACACACACACCACACACACATATATATACACACACACAATGGAATATTACTCAGCCATTTTTAAAAAGTATGAAATATTGCCATTTGCATCAACACGGATGGACCTAGAGAATATCGTACTAAGTGAAGTAAGTCAGACAGAAAAGACAGATATTATATGATACCCCTTATATGTGGAATCCTAAAAGTAATACGAATGAATCTATATACAAAACAGAAACAAACCCAAAGACATAGAAAACAAACTTATAGTTGCCAAAAGGGAAGGGAGGGGGAGGGATAAATTAGGAGTACGGGATTAGCAGATACACACTACTATACACAAAATAGATAAAGAATAAGGATTTACTATATAACACAGGGAACAATATTTAATATAATAACCTATAGTGGAAAATAATCTGAAAAAAGTATATATATATATATATATAAAACAATCACTTTGCTGTATACGTGAAACTAACACAATTACTGTAAATCAACTATACTTCAGTTTTTTAAAAATGAACAGGATACAGTCCCTGTCTTAAAAGAGTTCACAGTCAAGTATAGAAATCAGCAAAATAATCAACACAAGGTATCTCTTTTTAAAATATGTTAAAATTTCTGTATCTCCTGCTAATTAATATGAAAACATTCAGGGAACTCAATAAAAAACCATACCCCACTGAAATTTTGTGATACATGCCTAAATGTTATATATGTGTATTAAGAACATATATACATACATGTAAAAATAATAGGTGCCTTTTTTTTTTTTTTTTTTTTTGCGGTACGCGGGCCTCTCACTGTTGTGGCTTCTCCCTTTGCGGAGCACAGGCTCCAGATGCGCAGGCTCAGCGGCCACGGCTCATGGGCCCAGCCACTCCGCGGCATGTGGGATCCTCCCAGACCGGGGCACGAACCCGTGTCCCCTGCATCGGCAGGCGGACTCAACCACTGCGCCACCAGGGAAGCCCTAGGTGCCATTTTTGAATGCTGTTTCTTCTAGGCAGAAGATCCTCCTTATAGGCTCATTTAATCCTAACAATCTTATGAATCAGGTACTACTATTACTATTAACCCAAGTTTACAGAGGATAAACTGAGCTCAGTGGTAAGTTGCATGATTTGTCCAGTCACACTCCAGTAGATGATTAAGCAGAAATTCAAACTCAGGTTGTCTGACCCAAAAATTTCTGTTCAGGACTTCCCTGGTGGTCCAGGGGCTAAGACTCCATGCTCCCAGTGTAGGGGGCCCAGGTTCGATCCCTGGTCAGGGAACTAGATCCCACATGCCACAACTAAGAGTTCGCATGCCATAACTAAAGATCTCACATGCTGCAACTAAAAAAAGACCGAGCCTCCCGCAACGAAGATCCCGCATGCCACAACTAAGACCCGGTGCTAATGAATGAATGAATGAAATTTATGCTCAATTGTGACCAACCAATGAGTTATACTGTCTCATGCAGAGCCTCACTGCAAAGGTACAGAGCAGGAAAGGACACTATTTGGACAATCAGAGACCTTTCAGCCAACGACAGAGCACTGAGGCTGTAAACGACTAGGAAATGCCACTCACCATGGTAGAGAAGAAACATCCCTGTCATGTAAGACACCGTGACTGCATTGTACAGGTAATGCAGATTTCCTCTGCCACTGCCACTGCTTAGATACCTTGAGGCATCCTGGGTATAAATTTGAAGCCACTGGCAAACTACTGAAAGGTTAAACACAGAGTGACATAAACATTTTTTTGAAAAAAATTACTCTAGTAGCAATACGGAACTAGCTGGAGAAGAATTTAACTGAAAGGAGGGTCTGAACGATGGCATTAACTGTGGGAACAGACCAAAAAAATGAGAAATGTGAGAAAAATTTAAGAAGAAAAATAAAACACTGTGAAGTGAAAGTGAGGAAGAAAGGGAAAAGTGTGACAAGTTTCTGACTTGGGCAAATGACCAAGAGGAAAAGGTCTGGAAGAGGAACATGTTTACTTGAACATGTTGAATTTCCAGTTCCTATGAGACATCTAGGTGGATTCTTTTTTTTTTTCTTCCCTGTAAGCAGTTCCACCTTCTAGTGCATACCTACATACCCCTACTAGTATCTTCTTGATGCCATATACCTGTCCAAAACTACCTGGTCATTACATTCCATACTGGTGTAGATGTCAGCCTTTTAAAAGAAGAATTTTCCATTTCTCTGCTAATGAGATTGATCAAGCCTAGCAAATTAAATAAATTCCTTGAGAACAAAGCCAACATCCCTCACCTGCTCTCCAATCACTCAATAGACACTTGGCTGAATGGCTAAAAGGAAGCCACTTGGTACTCCACTTATAAAAGGCTACTAACTTTTCTTTTAAAGAGAAGAGTCAAGTCCATCTTTTCCCTAAATGCTCTAACTTGTAATTTCAAAAACCTTCAGTTATTTACTATCCCAAATGAATCTTTATTGTTGTCCCCTCCCATTTCTTTCCTCCTTACAGAAAAACCAAAAAATGAGTTTTATTAATCTAATCCTGTGGGGATTTTGGTTTACTCAGGCTAAAATTATTTGGTAAAATATCTGTCTAAAAAGAAAAACAAGTAACATTCTTTTCAAATTCCATACAACCATGTGGGATAATTATATAAAGCATTTGTAAAATTCACTCCAGTCCCAACTACTACTTTCCACTGAAAGTTTGTTCTGACACTTGATGTCTCTCTCTAAATGTAACTAGACTCAGATTAAGCTGGAAAAAAGACATATTTTTACCTACAAGCAGATGTCATTAACTGTAAACAGATTTTTTTTTTACTTAAAAACTTGTCCCAAAACTAGTTATTTTCTTTAAATAAGAATCTTCAATTTCAAGTTTTCAAATCTTATATTTAAATAAACTATAACAATTGAATATTTGCTTGATGGAAAAAAATTACTTGAGATGTCAAATTTCCGAACAAGTTAACTTTTCTTCAAATCATGGCACTAATTGATCTTTTAAATTAATAAAGTACACACAAAGAGCTACAACCACTCAAGGGAAAAGAAGTCATCTACAGAATGGTCTCATCCGTGGAAATGGGCCTTTCCAAGGAAGATACAAATTCTTTCTCCTAACTCAATCTATTAGGGAAATCACTGAAAAAGAAAGCCCTACAAATCTGTCCACCCGATAAATAAATAGTAAATAAGTGTTCAGCTCCCATTAGATAAAGTAGTCTACTAAAATAATAAAAGTATGTCTACTGAAAAGACTTTTTTCCAGTTTCAAAGACTTTTCTACTCATAGAATACTGGGATTTATTTGCACCAAGCCCTCAAGGAACTCTTTCAGTCTGAATAAATCAGGCAAATACAAAAGAGAAGAACTTGGAATCTCAAAAACTCAGATTCCTGGTTTTAAATATTTTTAGGTTATAATAAAGGCCAAAGACAAGTAATACTTTGTAATGTTTCAGAGACAGAATTTGAATTAGGTGTAAGGTATGATCTCCCTGATCCTGTCCCTTAGCATTCTCGCCTTCATGAAACTATGCAGTTTCCTCTGTTGCTGCTTAAGCAATAACTTTTGTTGAGTGAATTATTTTTGTCTAACTAAAATTCCCCTGAAGGAAGGGAATTCTCTGGCAGTCCAGTGGTTAGGACTCCACACTTTCACTGCTGAGGGCCCAGGTTCAATCCCTGGTCAGGGGAACTAAGATCCCACAAGCCAGTAACAAATAAATTAATTAATTTTTAAAAAAAATTCCCCTGAAGGAAATGGGAGTATAAACTGATGTAATCTTTCTGGAAGACAATTGAGCAATATATCTCAAAACTACTTTTAAAAATGTTCTTTTGGCTTTCAGGAATGGCTGGAACCAGAAGTTTAAATGATGTTGCCAAAGTTTTGTCTCCTCAGTTTTTGGCTATCTTTGCCTCTCTTCAATATTCAGACATACTCTCTATACACTGTAGAGAAAACATACATTGACAGCCCCAACTTAGTTACATTATCCTACCTTAGTCATCCCAGTAGAAAAAAAGAGATTTTTCTTTTCCTTCCAAAAGAAAAGACCCATGAATGACTCTAAATGGCCCAGCTTAAGGTACAGGGTGGGAGTAACAAGGACACTTTCCCTGGAACCACAGGGAATATAACATGATTCCCAAAGGAAGGTATGCTAGGCAGAAAATTAACATATGTCCATATAAATGTACATATCCTTTGACCAGCAATTGCACTTCAAGGAATTAAAATTTATACAATTATTCTGTACCAAACATAAATAAATGACAAGAATAAACTCATTTAATCTTCACAACAACTCTGTGAGGTAGATACTACTATTTATTATCATCCCAATTTATAGATACAGAAACTCAGACACAGAAAAATTAAATAATTTGTCTAAAGTCAGAACTTGTAAGAGGCAAAACCAGGAATCAAACCCAGATCATCTGACTCTATCCCATGCTTTTTTTTTTTTTTTTTTTTTTTTTTTGCATTACGCGGGCCTCTCACTGTTGTGGCCTCTCCCATTGCGGAGCACAGGCTCCGGACGCGCAGGCTCAGCGGCCATGGCTCACGGGCCCAGCCGCTCCGCGGCATGTGGGATCTTCCCAGACCGGGGCACGAACCCGTGTCCCCTGCATCGGCAGGCAGACTCTCAACCACTGCGCCACCAGGGAAGCCCCCATCCCATGCTTTTAACTAAACTTTACTGCCTCTCTCTTTAACTACTTATCACAATAAATTAAAGATGAATGCAAAGATTCAGCTAGACGAATTCATCACATTTATAATTACATGTACATTAAATTATATGTTAAAATGATAAAACACTTTAGCTAATAAAAATTAACGCTACTATATATTTATATATACACACACACATATATTTTAGAATATGGAAAGCTGCCACTAATATACAGTTAAATTTTAAAAACACATACTGCATAAATGAACAGATGTTATGAACTTGTTTTATAAGAATTAAAATAAAACTAATGATAGATCCAGATGCCTATGGATGCACACAAAAATCTCTGGAAATATATCTTAAATTAAAATATCAGCAATATACCACTTCACACCCACTAGGATGGCTATAATTGAAAAGACAAAGACAGATAACAATAAAGACCTAGCAACTGCAAAGTCAAGAACAATCTTGATTCCTTAGGAGAATGGCAAGCCTCACCATAGCTGAGGCTTATCTATTTGCCAATTATCAGCTACTCACATTATTTCCTTAAGTCTTTCAACAATTTCTTCAATAGTTTCAAACCTCATGACCCACAAGTACAAATAACTCTTGGCAAACATGGTGATTTCACCATACTATTTCTTTTAAATTATCCATTAAAAATAAACAATCCCTTGTAAGTCTCTATGTAATACGTACATAGAAGAAAAGACGAGTTATACTGTTTTGTTTGGTTTTTCTTAATTAGATGCTTTGGTAACTAATTATTCTGTTTAATCATTAGTAGAAGAAAACAGTTCCATTATACTAGAGAAGAAAAAGAAAACAATAGGGACAGCTTTCAGAAATCATTAAATTAACTGTACAAGTTATATCAGTCCAGAATCTAGATGTTTTTGGACTTAAGGTATTGTCTTTTAAAAACTGCTTCAACTAACATTCATGCTTACTGAGTAATAAAAATGGTATCATTATTTGTTCAGATTAAAATCAAACAGGAAAGATTACAAATCATCAATTAAAAATAAATATGAACACATAGTTCTACATAGTTCTACAAAACTTATTTTTCTTTTAAAAGTAACAGAAAATATGATGCTTGTTTAGCTGTGCTTTGATTTGAATCATGAATGTTATGACCATATTTCTAGGTAACATCAAAGTTTTTTCAATGCTGGGACCATGGACGGAAAACAGGTACAAACACAAAGATGTCCTATTCCCACACTTCTGTTTCTGTATATCTCCTTTTCTTGCACTGAATTCTAATACAGCAGACCAGTTGGTGCTATAGGCCAATGGGTAAGGAATGGAATATCTCCTGAATCCCAGTCCTGAGACAGATCCTTGGGATAGAAAACTAGAACCAGGAAAGTGGACCCTATATAAACCTGGCAGGAATGGACTGTCTGCTTGGCCCCCACCTAGGGCCTAGACTTAAGGAGACATGTTAATAGGAAAGATGACCTCCATCACATGAAAGGAGGCCAGAAAGTAGGCAGGACTGTTTTCCCTTTAGGAGACCACAGATGGAAAAGGAGTAAACTACACTTCGCAAACCAGATAACTGACTTAAAAGTTACTCTCTGGCTTTGTTACCCTTTTGTTTTGTTTTTAGCCTTTAGAAAACTCTTTTTTCAACAATCCAGCCTTGTTTAAGCTGTGTCTTAGCAAACAAAGGGGAAATGACTGGGTGGAGAGGGAGTCATTTGAGGCAGAATGTGAAGAAAATAGTGGTGTTCCATGAGAACACTTGAGACATGGAAGAATTGGGGCTCTATTGGGGCTCTGAGGTCAAACCAACTCTTCCCATGTGATGGCTCTCCTTCCACTGCCAACCTTGGAAGACCGGAGTTTTCACTTTATTAAGAGAACTAGAAAGTTTCTGTATAAGTACACAGAACCAAATTAGCTGCCAAATTAACTGCGACAAGGTCTGAAGAGATAGGTACTATGGTCAAGAGTCAGCAACTTTCTGTACTATTTGAAATATTTGTAACAAGTAGGTTACTACAATAAGTAAAATATAAAACAGATTAGCAATAGACAGGTCAAAGCAGGATATACTGATGCACCAAACCATGACAGTATGAGTCAAAACTGGGTAGAAAAATAGATGAGCAGAGTTTCCAATCACCTGGACAGAAGAGTAATTCAAGAGCCAAGCAGAAAAGATCAGAAGGTCAGAAAGTAGGTCTAACAAGTAGGTAAAGTCAAGATGTGAGTAAAACAGGGTACACAGACTGCAGAGAAAGGAAACCAAACCACCAGTCTGAAATCAAAGGCAATTAACCTGCTTCCTATAAAAGCAAGCAATTGTGTTACCCCATTTGTGCTTATAGTTGTGAAAGCACAACATTGCTTTAAAAGAATTTAGTGTCATAACCCTGATTCCAAGACCAGAAAAAAATATTTTACTCCTCAGGAACCTAATTCTCTGGGACAACTTGGTAGGTATGACACCCATCTCTCTGTGATATCCTACTTATGCGATGTAAAACTAAAATATTTTAAGTTATTTGTGGCATGTTTTAAACATTGTTTTAATTTCATGCTCTTAATTTCTAAGTCCAAATATACACCTTACAGACCAAAATTACTTTCACTTATGTGACTTTTCCTTAACTTTTATTCTATGGCTGAACAGTCTTTCATAAAAAAACAGGTCTCCCAATCCTCCTCAGTTCCAAGGCTGCAAAAGAATCTTAAACAAAACAAAACATCAATATGCTAGAAGGAGTAAAACAAAAATTGCTTCTTGGGGAACGTATAACACTTTAACAATTCACTATTCCAAAATAATATTTTAACATAAAATAAAATTCTGTAGGCTCTATTTTTACTTATATGTACCTGTGAAGGTCCACTAAGTGTCTTCTTACAGCAAGCACACACTCTTCTTCTTAGAAGAGCATGTAAAACAATATGATATTTCACTGTTGTCTCTGAACTTATGTGGTATTCATAATACTATAGATTACAACATGTTTAGCTTTCAAAACTTGAAAATCCTCTTCAACTTTTGGTCATAGTTATAATCAAATAAAGCATTAAATTTAAGAAGCTTGAAAAGAAGCAATTTTTTTCTGAGATTATAGCTAATCATCTTTTACAGTGATCACTTTGCATAGTTTAACACTTAACTTTCCACGAAGGACACTGCTGATAAGTTAAGGGGAAAATGTTTCTCATCACAATTAGGAGTCCAGACTTACCTGTTATACCAAAAAATAGCAACCACACTTTGCAACAGAAAAATATTTTCAAAAGCAAGTTTATCTTCCTGACTGCCAAAGTTCTATGGAAACATTTTTAAACCTTCTTGTGCAACAGGTTTTTAAATTTTGTTTTCCAAAACATCAAGAATTTCAACTCCAGAGATTAAGTGCAGAAGGACAAGAAAACAATGCAGTGACAAGCCTCAAAAATAGCTGGGGGGAAAAAAAAAACTGTCTTAGCTACTCTAATATAATCTTCATTTATTACCTATCAGCACTCCTTCTCAAGTTCTGATACTATTACTTATCAGTTCTCCTCTTCTGGTCCCCATATTTCAGCCAAATCAAAGACCTATTCATGGTTTATCACTTCAGTGCCTTTGTACTACTGTCCCCTCACCTAAAAATCCCTTCCCTATTCCTCTCCCTCACTCTTCTTCACCCCCAGTCCCTACAATGCATTTATAAATAAAAGTTTTGATTTAGACTCTTTATTTTAAAAAAAAATTGATGTAAAGTCAGAAAATCAAGTTCAAATCCCAATTAATCCTATTTAATTCCATTTATGATCTGTGTGAAAGTGGGCTAATTATTTAACTTTGATGGACTCCACAGGGTAACTCACTGTGTTACCAAGAAGAGTTATTGAGATAATGTATGTGGAAACACTCTAATTTTTTTAAACGGATAAAATGAAGATAAGTCTCTGCATGTGAAGCAAATGCCTAAAGAAATAAATTTAAGCTATGTGACAGAGCCAAAGAAAGTTAGCTGTAGACTTTACTAACATAATAATACGGAGAGAACAGATGGCGCTAGTAAAAGTTAGAACAAAGAACATATATAAATCTAAACCATTCTAAAAGCTATGTGCAAAGCTATATAAATATGTATATAATATATATTCCAAGAAATTCTGAATTTTTTGTAGCATGTTATTCACCCAAGTATTTAGAGCAAATGCTGTTTTTTGTTTTTTGTTTGTTTGTTTTTTTTCAAGTGGGAGACTCAAGTATTTCTGTTTAATTCCATTAGATAGAGCATGTTGCCAAGGAGACCACAAATGTAGTTCAGGTCCCAGATGCATCAAACCTCTCTTCCCCTGCCCCTGCCATACATTCAGAAGGTCCCAGGCACCCAGCTGGATGTTGGTCATCATAAGCCCTCGGTCATTAAAATGTTTTAACTTGTAATGTTGTGGGAATGATTTTCTTAAAATACATTTGGCCTTTGAATGTATACTCTATCACAAAATTATTTTCCAAAAATTGTCTTAGATTTAGCATTCTGTCCAGATAAATTTCCTAATATTTATGAACACCTACCATTACAAAACTTGCATGAACCACTGTGTTTGTAGTTGGCTGAATAGTATCCCACAAAATTCATATCCACCAGAACCCCAGAATGTGACTTTATTTGGATATAGGGTCTTTGCAGTATTAATTAGTTAAGGATCTCGAGATGAAATCATCCTGGATTTAAGGTGGGCCCTAAATCCAACGACTAGTGTCTTTATAAGAGAAAGGATATTTGGACACAGAGACACAGGAAAGAAGGCCATGTGAAGATGAGGCAGAGATCAGAGTTATGCTGCCACAAATAAAGCAAGCCTAGGACCACCAGAAGCTGGAAGAAGCAAGGAAGAATTCTTCTCTAGTCTTCATGGGACACTGCCCTTCCAGCACCTAGATTTCAGACTTCTAGCCTCCAGAACTGTGAGAGAATAGATGTCTGTTTTTTTAAGACACCAAGCTTGTGATAATTTGTTATGGCAGCCCTAGGAAACTAACACAGTTTTGGAGCGCTAACCTGTAGCTATTACACAATAAATCGTACTGTCGTTAAGACATTTTAGAGAATGAGGACTATTTCTCTGGTACTTCCCTATGATAGTGTTAATGCTCTCTTAAAACACAAGTTTTTTCCTTTCTTAATCTTTTTGTTCTATACTCCAGAAAAATCAGTATCTGTAGAACTGTACATACAGTTTTAAAAATCTAGCCTGTTTGAAAACCATTTACATTTAAGCAGGAATTTATGAAATATTTCCACAGGCAAAATATTTTTCATTCATTTTGTTCAGTAAACAATGGAAAACTTACAGATATAACTAAAAAATTTTTTCTGAAAAATTCTACAATGAAGACATTGATATGTATAAGGGAAAGTAAAATAATTATGAAATTATAAAGTTATATTTTCCTTCAATGTAGCTTACAGAAATGAGAACTTTAAATGAATAGCATTTACTTTATAAACAACTGCATAACCCAAATCATTACTCAAAGTCAGCAATAATTAAAAACAGGACATTAAATCTTGTGATATTTAATGATCTCAGCTTTGACAATAGCAAATCTTTAAAATTAAGAATACTAGTGGAATGGGACTTCCCTGGTGGCACAGTTAAGAATCTGCCTGCCAATGCAGGGGACACGGGTTCGAGCCCTGGTCCGGGAAAATCACACATGCCACGGAGTATCTAAGCCCATGCACAACAACTACTGAGCCTGCCTCTGAGCCCGCGAGCCACAACTACTGAAGCCCGCGCACCTAGAGCCCATGCTCCACAAGAGAAGCCACCGCAATGAGAAGCACGCACACCTCAACAAAGAGTAGACCCTGATCGCCACAACTAGAGGAAGCCCGCACACAGCAAAAAAGACCCAACGCAGCCAAAAATAAATAAATAAAAATAAATTTTTTAAAAAAATTAAGAAATACTAGTGGGAGGACTTCCCTGGTGGCACAGTGGTTAAGAATCCGCCTGCCAATGCAGGGGACACGGGTTCCAGCCCTGGTCCAGGGAGATCCCACATGCCACAGAGCAATTAAGCCTGTGTGCCACAACTACTGAGCCTGCGCTCCAGAGCCCACGAGCCACAACTACTGAGCCCACGGGCCACAACTACTGAAGCCCAGGCGCCTAGAGCCTGTGCTCCGCAACAAGAGAAACCACTGCAATGAGAAGCCCGCGCACCGCAAAGAAGAGTAGCCCCTGCTCACCAAACTAGAGAAAGCCCACGGGCAGCAATGAAGACCCAAGGCAGCCATAAATAAATAAATAAATAAATTGATTTTTTTTAAAAAAGGAATACTAGTCTAACAGTACAATGATTTAGTCAATGGCTTCACTGTTATAATAGTTTTTAATGAAGATTATCATCATATTGGGCACAACCTACAATATATAAATTAACCTACAACTGGGAAATAAAATTGCTGCTCAAAAAGTTATTTTGAGGGACTTCCCTGGTGGCGCAGTGGTTAAGAATCTGCCTGCCAATGCAGGGGACATGGATTTGATCCCTGGTCCAGGAAGATCCCACATGCCGCAGAGCAACTAAGCCCGTGTGCCACAACTACCAAGCCTGCGCCCTGAGAAGCCCACGCACCGCAACGAAGAGTAGCCGCCACTCTCCACAATTATAGAAAGCCCACACACAGCAATGAAGACCCAACACAGCCAATAAATAAGTAAATAAATAATTAAAAAAAATAAAAACAGGGCTTCCCTGGTGGGGCAGTGGTTGAGAGTCCGCCTGCCAATGCTGGGGACACGGGTTCGTGCCCCAGTCCGGGAAGATCCCACATGCCGTGGAACGGCTGGGCCTGTGAGCCATGGCCGCTGAGCCTGCACGTCCAGAGCCTGTGCTCCGCAATGGGAGAGGCCACAACAGTGAGAGGCACGGTACGGCAAAAAAAAAGAAAAAAAAAAAAACATGCAGGGAAGGGGTGAGGGGGCATGGGCACATTGGTTCCTCATCCATAAATTGGGTTGAATCATATGATCTGTACAGTTAACTTTCAACTCTTAAAATTTTATGAAACACAAAGATCTTCACTAATTTCACATCTCACTGACCTCTATCTGCCACCCCTGATGCTGAGAAACATTCCCTCACTTTCTTTGACTCTGGATACCGATCTCCTCCACCTCTGTGCCTAGATTAAGATTAGCTATATGCAACAGAAAACTCTAATTTATAGTGGTTTAAATATACAAGGTTATAGTCTTGCATGTAAAAAAAAAAAAAAAAATCCAGAGGCAGCTATGACAATTCCACTATAAGTCATTAGGGACCCAGGTTCTTTCCAGCTTTTTGCTCTGACATCCCTAAGATGTGGGTCCTTACCTACATGGTCCAAGATGGTTGCTAGAGCTCCCCAGTCTTTATATCAGGATGCCAGTCTCAGGAAAGAAAAAAGCTAGAAAAACGTACCCTCATCCTTTAAGAATACTTTTTGGAATACTGCATGCATCGTTTCCACTTACATCCAACTGGCCAGAACTTATGCACATGTCTCTATCCATTAGTAACTTGAAAACAATCTCTCCTGTATGGCTACAAGACTAGCCAAAAAATCAGGGGTTCTATCAACATCAAGAAGAAGAAGAAGAAGAACTATTGGGGAAAATTAAATGTCTCTCTCAAACTCTCTCTTTCTTCTATGCTTCCTTTTACTTTCCATCCTCTTAGCAAGAGCATTCCCCAAAGATCAGTCCTTGGTCCTCTATTCTTCTGTCTCTACACCGACTTTCTGAGGGCACTCACACAGTGTCACAGCTCTATCTACACTAATGACTCTCAAGTCTTTGTGTTCAGCCCCTGCCTGTCCATCTTCTGAAGGCTTCATTTGGATAACTATAAAGTAAAACCCATTATCTTCCAAGCCAACAAAGACAAATAAGTAATTTTAAAAGAAAAACATTTTCAATCTTCTTATTTAAGTCATGGATTCACAAGTATCCCAGACCTTCAAGGTTGGAATTTTGAAGTCACCTCTGACTCTTTCCACAAGCCATGGGTTGCAGGTCATAGTGAACTTATAAAAAGAAATGGAATAAATTGGACTATATAAGGTTTATATAGCATATGACTTGGGATGTGCGTTTATCAAACTGGCTTTGGCCCCTACAACTATAATGTTCTAAAGTCACCATCCTAATTATCAAGTCTGTGAGTCTATCGGTCATAGATATAGAATGTCTGTGTCCCCACCCCCCACAAAATACATATGTTGAAACCTAATCCCCAATATGATAGCATTTGGAGATGGGACCAAAGTGATGGTATTTGGAGGTGACTAAGTCATGAGGACAGAGTTCTCATTAATGGGATTAGTGCCCTTATCAAAGAGATCCCAGAGAGCTTCCTTGCCTCTTCTACCAAGTGAGGATATGGCCATCTATGAGCCAGGAAGCGAGCTCTCACGAGACCCTGAATCCGAACCCGCCTGTGCCTTGATCTTGGATTTCCCAGCCTCCAGAACTGTAAGAAATAAATTTTTGTTGTTTAAGCCCCTTAGTCTATGATAATTTGTTACAGCAGCCCAGACAAAGATATTATTTTTAGTCCTCATTATACATGACATCTTCAGAGTATTTCACATTTATTCATCATTTCCTCATCCTCAAAATTCTCCACACTCAGCGTTTCCATGATACCACTCTATCTTGGTTCTCTTGCAATACCTCTAACCACTCCCATCCAGTTTCCTGGCTGCTACTTCTCTATCTACCTCTTAAATATCGAATTTTCCCTGGGTTCAATTCTTAGGCCACTCCTCTTTTCACTCTATACACATTCCCTAAACAATCTCATTTTTTTCTTTATTTCTGACAATCAGCTGGCTACTGGTAATTGCCAAACTATATCTCTAATCTTCACTTCTCTCCTAACCTCCTGATCCATACATCTGAACACTTAAATGACATCTCTACCTTGGTTATAGGCAGGCACATTTAATTCAACATATCAAAACTAACCTCAGCATTACTTTCCCTCATCCAAATTCATTTCTTCCCCTAAATTCTCCATTTGCATTCACAGCATCATCACCCACTCACTTACCCAAGCTAGAAACTGTTACCCTCAACTACTCTTTCTCCTTTACCCTTCACATCCACTCACTACTAAATTTTGCTAATATGAGCTTTAAAATTTCTCTAGAATCCATACGTTCCTTTCTATTCCCACTGTAAAAGCTCCTGAGTTTTTTCACACTGTTCTTTCTCCCTCCAGTCCATTGCTATTTGAGTCACATTTCTAAGATGTTTCTTGATTTTCAAGAATCCCCACTTTTCAACAGACTCCACGGTCTACAGAGTGAAAGCTATAAATTCCATAGCCTAGTACACAAAGCTTTTCACAATCTGACCCCAACCTACTCCAGCACCAAAGCTTACCTCAATTCCCATTTACACTATACTTCTCTCCATTCCTGAAACAATCCATTTCACACATTTACATGTTTTTCTCTCTGCCTATAGCCTCCTCTACCCTTTTTTTCTACCTGGCAAATGCATATTCATCCTGCATACCCTGGTTTAAACATCACCTTTCATAAGAAGCCTTCTCTCTCCCTCAGTAAAGTGGACACATCATCTTCATTTATCACTATTTATTTCAAGACTGTCTCCATTAATGACTAAGTTAGGGATAGAATCTTACTCCTTACTCATTTATTTTTGTTCCAGCAATTAGCACAATGCCTGGAAAGCAATAAATACTTGTCAAATCAATGAATCCCAAACGGTTCTTGACAACTGGCAACAAACAGCAACCAAGAAATCCCAACTACTTCAATACAGAATGGGGGAAGGGAGGGGATCCAGGCTATGAATTACAATGGTTCAATAATAAACAATTATCAATTTTTTAAATGTCTCAGACTATGACACCTCAGGTATTATGCATAAATTTACCTTTTACCTTATCTCACTTATACTGCTTAAATAAAATATTTCAAATGCTTTCTCTAATATACTTAAGCAGGTTGATATGAAAGAATGCAAGAACCTCAAATGATTATAATACTTCATTCCAGGTTAAATACCATCTAAATAAATGGATTAAATTCTAAGTGTATTAACGGACAGCAAAAGAAAACAAAAAGAAAAAAGTAAAGGCATATAAGGGAATTAACCCATGTGGTCATTAACAATTTTTCTTGCATAAATCTCAAAGTACGAGAAAGTAAAAACTATAAGAAAAATAAAGACAGTTGGCTAAGTAACTTCACCTACTAGAAACAAATGAAATTTGCTAATTATTGTGCCACAGTACATATGCAAAGTCAGGAAAATAAACTCTTAATTTCAAATTATCAAAATCAGACTGTCATAAAAATCAGTGATTTTCAAGCTATGTTCTCCTCAGCATGACAGTACAGTAACTCCCCTACATACGAACCTTCAAGTTGCAAACTTTCAAAGATACGAACAGGCGTTCGCATGTCCAATCAGGCAAGTTAGTTCACGCGTCTGGCGTACATTGTCAAGCGCGTGCATCTTCTACGAGTGGTTGTGCGTTTGTGTACTTTACTATACAGTACTGTATAGAATACAGTAGTACAGTATCTTTATTTCAAGCCCAGGATGTCCGGAAGAAAGGGTAAAAGCAGCGGTGATGTAACTGGTACTGCTAAGAAATGCCAAGCAGTAACGATGGAAACAAAAGTGAAAATAATTGAGACAGTGGAGCGACAAGGGAAAGAGGAAGTAGGTGAAGAACTGAAGAGATTCACAAACACAGGAAATGGCAAGGAGATTTTCTTTATTTGAGGAGGCACTGTTAGTTTTTGAGGCACAGGACCCAAACGTAAAACGGAACATGAAGGTTGCAGCAGTTGTTCAGAATGTAATCCAGTGCTGCCATGTCATCTATGATGAGAAAAAAAGAGCTACTACCCAGACATCACTGGATCATTTTTTCAAGAGGGTAGATAGAATTGAATCCAGCAAGGAACCAGAACCTGTGCCATCAACGTCAGGCGTGAGTGAAACTGCAGCTTGCCCTCCATCTCCTATAGCTGACGATCCTTCAGCTCTACCATCTCCCACCTCCTCTCCCTCCTCCAGTCAGTAACTCCTCTTGCCTGTTCACTCGATGCCAGCCCCTGTATGCCAGCTGTTGTACTGTACTACTGTACTTTTCAAGGTACTGTACTGTAAGATTAAAAATGTTTTATGGGCTTCCCTGGTGGCACAGTGGTTGAGAGTCCACCTGCCGATGCAGGGGACACGGGTTCGTGCCCCAGTCCGGGAAGATCCCACGTGCCGCAGAGCGGCTGGGCCCATGAGCCATGGCCGCTGAGCCTGCGCGTCTGTAGCCTGTGCTCTGCAATGGGAGAGGCCACAACAGTGAGAGGCCTGCGTACCGCAAAAAAAAAAAAAAAAAGTTTTATTTTTTGTGTTTGTTTTTTATGTATTATTTGTGTGAAAAGTATTATAAACCTATTACAGTACAGTATTATATAGCCAATTGTGTTAGTTGGGTACCTAGGCTAACTTTGTTTGACTTACAAACAAATTGGACTTATGAACGTGCTCTCAGAACAGAATTCGTTCATATGCAGGGGACTTACTGTAGTATTCAGAAGAGCACAAAATTGGAAACAAGTTAAATATCCAATAATAAAGTAAATGAAGTCATTATTATACCCATTATAATACCCATTATTAATATACCCACAAGATGTAATAATTTTGCCACTGAAGATTATGTTTTTCTGGAATTTAATAGAATAACCTTTTCCTATGTCATTGATGTTAAGGGGAAAAAAAGGCTACCCTGGGTGTCTTTTTATCTTCCTTATAGCTTTTTTTAAATTAAACTTTTATTTTAAGACAACTATAAGAAATAATACAGGGCTTCCCTGGTGGCGCAGTGGTTAAGAACCCGCCTGCCAATGCAGGGGACACAAGTTCAAGCCCTGGTCCGAGATAATCCCACATGCCACGGAGCAACTAAGCCCGTGTGCCACAACTACTGAGCCTGCACTCTAGAGCCTGCGAGCCACAACTACAGAAGCCCGCACGCCTAGAGCCGGTGCTCCGCAACAAGAGAAGCCACCACAATGAGAAGCCCGCACACCACAATGAAGAGGAGCCCCTGCTTGCCACAACTAGGGAAAGTCCGCATGCAGCAACGAAGACCCGCAGCCAAAAATAAAATAAATTAATTAATTATTTAAAGAAAGAAAGAATACAGAAATCCCATTTCTCTGTACCCAGTTTCCCTCAATGATAACATCTTACAAAATTATAGAACAATATCAACACTAGGATATTGACATTAATACAATGTACTTTCTTGTTCAGATTCCCCCAGTTTTACTCATTTGTGTACTCATTTGTGTTTGTGTGTATTTAGTTCTATGCAGTTCATATGTAGGCTTATGTATCCATCACCCAGTCAAGATACAAAACAGTTCTACTACCACAAAATCCCTCCTGTTACCCTTTCATAACTACACCCATCCCTCACCTTCCTTATAGTTTTTTGTATTTTCCATATGTGCAGCAACTGGGTATTCATTCAATACATCTTTATTAAACATCTACTATGTGTCAAGCACTCTTCTTTGCATATAATTCAAATAGCATGTATTAACTATTTTTTCCAGTTTGTAAAAGTAATTTTTCAAAAGACAAGGTTTTTTTCTTTCAACTCAACTTTAAAATAGAAATATGAAAAAAATCAACTAAAAAGTATTATTAATTGAAAAGATACTTTAGGAACAAAAATAGTTTAGTATGTTGAACACATAATTCCAGGAACATTCTGGAATTAAACACAGAACATTTCAGTATCATATTATCATAGTATGATTAGCTTTTAGAGAGATGTAGGTAACAAAATCATACTAACTCCTGAAGAAAGCTTTATAAAAAAGGTTTGCAGACTCAATTAGGTTTATCCTTTACTTACAATTCAAACAAGTACATAGATTTGGTGGATTTTCTCCCAGTAAGTTTTTTTTTTAATTAAAGTTTTTTTTTAATTTATTTATATATTTATTTTTGGCTGTATGGGGTCTTCATTGCTGCGCCCAGGCTTCCTCTAGCTGCGGCGAGCAAGGGCTACTCTTTGTTGCAGTGCACGGGCTTCTCATTGTGGTGGCTTCTCTTGCTGCAGAGCATGGGCTCTAGGCGCGCAGACTTCCGTAGTCGTGGCTCACGGGCTCTAGAGCACAAGCTCAGTAGTTTTGGCGCGTGGGCTTAGTTGCTCTGCGGCATGTGGGATATTCCCAGACCAGGGCTCGAACCTGTGTCCCCTGCACTGGCAGGTGGACTCTTAACAACTGCGCCACCAGGGAAGCCCTCTCCCAGTAAATTTTTACAGAGAGTTTTACATAAAAAGGACTATTCAAAGGATACAACTCAAGATACACAAAACTATTCTAATGCCTAAAAAGTGATTCAAATTAAAACGCCTACTTTTCAAAAGCTATTGTTAAGAAAATGAAAGGGCAAGCCACAGATTGGAAGAAAATATTTGCAAAACACCTGATAAAGACTTGTATCTCTAGGGGTAAGAGAGGAATAAAGACACAGACCTACTAGAGAGTGGACTTGAGGATATGGGGAGGGGGAAGGGTAAGCTGTGACAAAGCGAGAGAGTGGCATAGACATATATACACTACCAAACGTAAAATAGATAGCTAGTGGGAAGCAGCCGCATAGCACAGGGAGATCAGCTCGGTGCTTTGTGACCACCTAGAGGGGTGGGATAGGGAGGGTGGGAGGGAGGGAGACGCAAGAGGGAAGAGATATGGGAACATATGTATATGTATAACTGATTCACTTTGTTATAAAGCAGAAACTAACACACCATTGTAAAGCAATTATACCCCAATAAAGATGTTAAAAAAAAAAACTTGTATCTAGAACTTAAAAATTCAATAATAAGAAGCCAACAAATGCAAACTATTACATATAGAATGGATAAACAACAAGGTCCTACTGTATAGCACAGGGAGATAAACCATAATGAAAAAGAATATAAAAAAAGAAAGTATAGGGCTTCCCTGGTGGCGCAGTGGTTGAGAGTCCACCTGCTGATGCAGGGGACACAGGTTCGTGCCCCGGTCCGGGAAGATCCCACAAGCTGCGGAGCGGCTGAGCCTGCGCGTCCAGAGCCTGTGCTCCGCACCGGGAGAGGCCACAACACTGAGAGGCCCGCGTACAGCAAAAAAAAAAAAAAAAGTATATATGTATAACTGAATCACTTTGCTGTATAGCAGAAACTAACACATTGTAAATCAACTATATATTAATTTTAAAAAGAAGCCAAACAACAATCCAATAAAAAAGGGTAAAAATTTGCTCAGCCTCTTTACAAAAATATTCCAATGCAATAGGCACATGAAAAGGTGCTCAACATCATTAGCCACCAGGAAAATTCAAATTGAAACCACAATAAGATACCACTACATGTCCACTAGAATGGTTAAATTTTTTTTAATAATATAAATAAAATTTAAAAGACTAACTGGAACTCTCTTACATTGCTGGTAAGTATGCAAAATGGCATGGCCAGTTTGGAACACAGTTTGGTGGTTTCACATAAAGTTAAACAGACACTGATCATATGACCCAGCAATTCTTCTCCTAAGTATCTACCCAAGAGAAATGAAACCATATGAACAGCCAAAGATCTGTCTGCAAATGTTTAGAATAACTTTGTTCATAATAGCCCAAAACCAGAAACTCAAAAGTCCACCAACTGGTGAACGGATAAACAAATTGTATTATATTCAGCAATAAAAAGGAACTGACAATACATACAAGATGGATAAGTCTCAAACATATTTTTCTAAGTGAAAAAAGCCAGACATAAAAAACTATACAATTCCATTTAGAAGACATTCTAGAAAAGACAAAAACGCAAGGACAGAAAATAGATCAGCGATTGCCAGAGGCTAGGGAGGGAATTGACTGCAAAGGGGCACAGAAGAGCTTTTAGGAGAGAAGTGTTCTCTATCTATATCTTGATTGCGGTAGTGGCTACACTTATGTGTACATCCGTCAAAACTCATTGAACTGTTTAGTTAAAAAGGTGAATTTTATTGCATGTAAATTATACTTCAACAAACATGACTAAAGAAAAATTATCCTAGGGAGGGTGGGAGGGAGGAAGGGAGACACAAGAGGGAAGAGATATGGGAACATATGTATAACTGATTCACTTTGTTATAAAGCAGAAACTAACACACCATTGTAAAGCAATTATACTCCAATAAAGATGTAAAAAAAAAAGAAAAGAAAAATTATCCCAAGTTAAAAAAAAAAAGAATAAATCTCACTATCAAGATTCTACAATTTATAAAAGCTTCTGGATTATGGTACTTAAAAAAATAATCTTCCCTTTCCCTACTGTGGGATAGAGAGTGGTCATTATAGCCCTGGGGTGGGGTGAGGGTTGTCAGAGCCCAAGTGAACCAAGGAGGTACTCTATGTGGGGAGGAACGGCCAAATGAGTTTAGTCAGAGTCCAAGCACTGCAAGGAGGTTGTCAAAGCAGAGGGGCAACCTGGCATGGGGCACTGGGTGAGCACGGAATGAGGACGACGTCGTGCTCCACATGGAAGCAGAACCTAAGGGGAGTGAGAAGTATATTCACAAACAGTGGGGAAGCTGACATGGGGAGCCGAAGCCAGGGCAGGTTGAAAAGGGTGTCCCTGTATTGGGGCATCCTGGTATGGGCTGTTAGGTCCTGACAGGGACAGGGGGCTGGGAGAGAAAGAATGAAGAATCTGAGCCCAGCAGAGAGAGGAAGGCATCCAGGAGAGGAGAGGGTGGTAGCAAAGATGAAAGATTGGTTAAATACAGGGAGACTGAACAAAGAAGTAAATATATTAAGGATAACGGAAGCCAGATTTCTCACTGTCAGATAAGAATATTACAAATATAAAAAAGGAAAAAACTAGACTGGACCCTGGAGTGTTGAAGTGAAATCAGTGGTACTGGTGGGAACTCACGGTTTTCAATATATATGGATAAACAAATAAACATAGACATAAATATGTGTGTGTGTACACATACATATATTCCCCGGCTCGGTCCATTAAGAAAGCCTGAGAGCAGTAACAATACAACAGCAATAAACACACAGCACTGAGATCTTAGCTTCTAAATACCATTCTCCATTAAAAGGATCCAGGTCTCCCCAGAGAAATGGCTGATTCCAGGACTAAAGGAGGGACAGTACAAGATAAGCCCAGAACATCTTCTTATACCAAAAAGTAAAGACATACTCAAAGAATGGTGGGGACACGTCATAAAGACACAGAAGCCAGCTTGAATGGGCTCTCGTTGGCCAAAAGAGGAATAATTTGAACAACTAAATAAACAGTAACAATATTACTCAGCAAAAAAACAGAAAACCATGTATCCATAGATATAAATGCATAAAGGAATACAAGTCTGATGAGGAACAAGACACATAGTTCCAAAGAAGTCCTCACAAAAACCATTTATTAATTAACTATTAAATATTAACTTTAGAGTGAAGAACCCTAGCAGACATTGCTTATAATCAAAGTAATCAAGGAATCAAAGTGAAAATCACCAATAATAGGACAAACTGAAATTGTACACCAGATAGGATGCAATGAGCACCACTTCTGTGATATTCCTGCCCAAATACATAACCTGTATGTATCTAATCATAAGAGAACAGATAATCCCAAATGAGAGGTATTCTACAAAATAACGACCCTATAATCTTCATTAGGGTCAAGGTTATGAAAATCAAAAGATGAAGGAATTGTTTCAGATTGAAGAAGTCATGCAGCACATGGCCAAAAATGTATTGAAAGTAAATGAAAATGAAATTCAACGCCATCGAGAATAAGTACGCAAGCAGCAAACACCTGAGTATCAGTAAGATTCCTCAGCTGAGCTCAAAAGCCATCCAAGAGCTTGCCTCACCTCTGATGAGATGGGCCTGTGACAAATAAATGCAATACATAATTCTGAACCGGATCCTTTTGCCAGTAAAGAGATTAATGGTATAATCAACAAAACGTGAGAACTAGATGGAGTACTATGCCAGTGTTAATTTCCTGATTTTGATGATTATACTGTGATTATGTAGGGGAATAACCTTGTTTGTAGAAAATACACACTAAAGCATTCTGGGGTGATAAGGAAGGACATCAGGTCAGCAGCTTCCTCTCAAATGGTTCAGGGAGTAAAGAGTTCTTTGTACCATACTTTTCTGCAAGTTTGTGATTGTTTCAAATTTTTTTAAAAGGTGAGGGGGGAAAAACCCCAATGTCGCTAAAAATGAAATAATGTTAAAAACAAACTGTGATTCTCCATATTGTTAATCTTGGTAATAAGAAAGAGACAGATTATGCAAAATTACTAGGAAATAACAAATAAAATTTTGGAGCCAGAAAATACTTTAAATATAGCCCAAGCCCTTCTTTTGTTAACCTCAGTCAGGTCAAGAGTGATGAAGGACTAAAGAATATAAAAGGTCCCCGCTAAAGGAACTTATCAGGAGAGGAATAGTGAAAGGGGCAGTAGACCAATAGTGGGTAGAACAATGGTATTCTGATGCTACAAATGGCTGTAACCATCAGCAAAACACAATCTCAGCATCTCCTCTGAAAAATGAAGGGACTGTCTAGCTGAGATCGAAAATTCCTTGCAAATGTGCGACCAGAATTACCCTGAAATAGACGTGCTTCCCCAGCTCAAGTTATTACATTATGTGTAGCTATACAGTAATACAAAAGAATACAAATACAAAAATAAACGGGCATAAACCCTGAATTCTCTTCAGTTGTGGAAATCCCTCAATTAAATTAAAATGCAATGCATTTGCCAGATTGTTCCTTATGAGGAAAATTTTGTGACAAATGAAAAGAATTAAAACACACATTAAAGTGAAACAAGATCACCTTCAGAGGTCTGCTAACGGTCCTTACCTAAAAAGACAGTGTTCACGACTTGGGGGGGGGCGGAGTTGGGACGAAGTGAGAGAGTAGCATTAACAAACATACACTACCAAATGTAAAACAGCTATAGCTAGTTGGAAGCTGCTGCGTAGCACAGGGAGATCAGCTCGGGGCTTTGTGACCACCTAGAGGGGTGGGATAGGGAGCGTAGGAGGGAGGCTCAAGAGGGAGGGGATATGGGGATATATGTATACGTATAGCTGATTCACTCTGTTGTACAGCAGAAACTAACACAACACTGTAAAGCAATTATACTCCAATAAAGATGTTAACAACAAAAAAAATAGTGTTCAGACTCATTCTGAAATAACCGTCACATTTGTTCTGAAAGAACGAGGAGCATTTCCTAGAAATGTTTAGAAGTTTAAGGATCCTTTCCCCTTCCTCGGTACCACGCGTCCACTGGCGCGGTGACCAGACAGGCCCCCACCAGCTCAGGGGTGAGGGAGCACAGGACTCTCAGCACTTCCTTTCGGAGAGGACAGCCCCCTGCGTCACTCGCTACTCACTCAGGATGCTGGGCAGAAGTTTATCCCCGAGGAACTTAGCACAGTTGGCTCCCGCCCTACCAGCCCTGCGGTCCTGGCCCAATCCCGCCGGCACCGGGGCGCTGCCCCTGGTACCCAGCCCCCTCCAGAGCGAGGGTCGCAGCACCCAGACTCGCCCCAGCTGGGCCGCCCCGGGCCCGGAGGACGCGATCTCCTCCTCCCCCTCCCCTCGTGCCGGTCCCTCACGCCCACCGCGAGGCTCAGCGGGGCCAAGAAGGCCGGACGCCGAGCGCCGCTCAGCCGGGGCCCAGCCCGGCCCTCCCCGCCTCCAGGCCGCGACGCCCGGCCCCGAGGAGCCCACTGGACGGCAGCCGGGGGGCGGGGGCGGGGAGGCCCGGGGGCGGCGCCCGTCCCACACCCTTACCTGGCTTCTCGTGGTCGTAGCCTACTACGATGAAGTAGTCGGCCAGCCGGGCCATGGCCGCCGCCGCCGCGCCGGGGAAGCGGGTGCCCGTTGCCGCCTTCGCCGCCGCCGCCCACCCGCTCCGGGAGGGCTCAGCATTTTCCCTGCAGCAGCAGTAGCGGCAGCGGCGGCACTTCAGCCATGTTTGACAACCGAGGCGCGCTCTGCGCCTGCGCCGCGCTTAGCGTCCGCTCCTCCCCCGCCCCCACCCGCGCTGGCTGGTTGACCTGACCCCCCGGCGGAGAGCCCACCCCCACCCTCTTGGCGCCGCTAGGACAGCTGGTTTGGGGAGTGGGCTGCCGGGCGTATTGCCACCACACGCCGCCACCGCAGCTGCTTGGGGTGGTTCACTTTGAGGCCTGGCTGCTCCTCCGCGGCCCACCTCCCACTCCCCTATTTTTCCTAAAGCAGGGTGTCTTTCCTTCCGCCTTCTCCACTCTTTCTTTCTGGGTCTGGGAAGAAGAGACAGGGATGGCTGAGGGGTCCCCTGGAAAGTTTGCTGCTTCCCCTCCCCCTCCCCCTCCCAAGACGAGATTCTCCCGCCCTCGACTGGAAGCATGGAATTTGCACCGCCAGGGCTTTTGCTGCACGTTTCCTGTTTATGTTGTGCAGATGGGAATTTTAGGAACATGCCACCGAGTAGGCGGAGGAGGAAGAGGGTTTTGCTCAATCCTCAGAGGCGCCTCGTGCTTTAGTGCTGGGTGGGCTGGAGGGGGTTGGCCTGGGCTTCCCCCGGAGCGCCTGGGGAGGCTGGATTCCTCCGAAGAACGCGGCATCCCCGGGATCCTCCTGAACTGCCCGGAACAACAGAATCCGAGGGAGGAGGCTTGTCTCTCCCAAGGGAGCCCTTCTCGCCTAGGGTTTCGCCCCTTGCAGCGGTCCCAGGGCTCTTGCAGCAGGAGCGGGAACTTCCAACTTCCCTGTTCAAACAATGCAATTAAAATGAATTAGTGGATTTCATCATCCAATCTAGGAATTATCTAGATCGCTTTCTTTTTACTGCAGCTCTTATTGATCGTTCCGAATTTGGCAAGTGAGGCATCCATCCAGATGAGCTTGCTTTGTCCTCTGTTAGCATCTCCTGAAGTTTTAGTAGCAGGATGTATTACAAGTGGTAGACTGAAGTTGTGGGAATCTCCATGATTTGCAAATATGATTATCTTCCTGGTTGCTTGTCACTACTCATTATCAATTGATGATTTAACCCTTCATTTACATATAAGAGCTCTTAGCAAAGTGTCTTAAATGCTTAACGAGTATGTTTAATGAGTGAATGCATACAATTTCCCCCAACTACCAGCAGGAAGCTGCTCGAACTCTGAACTGTGAGTTCAGAGATTTGGTGTCTCAGCTACTGGAAGTTTACTCTCATTGATCATTTCCTCTTTCTGTGTGGTGCTTTTTTCACCCAGAGATTGGGAGGGTTGGGCTGCTCTAGAACTGAAACTGCCAGGAAGGAATACTGTAACTCAAGGAGTTCATTTGCAAATTGCACATGGTCAAACTGAATCAGCCTAGTTGCAGAGGTAGAGGGAAGATAACAGATTGATCTTGAAAACAATTAAACCTAAAATGCTTCAGTCACACCTCAAGTAAGAATCCTCTCTATAAATTCCCTGAAAGCTCATCATCCAACTTGATCACTTTTAGTAAAAGCCTAATTTAACTTCCTTGGGAACTAGCCCATTCCACTGTTTAACAACCCTATTGTTAGAAAGTTCTTCCTTGTTATGTCAGAGTTTTTCTGTAACTTCCCCCAGTTTTGCTCCATGGAAATACCCAGAAAAAATAAAATCTATCTTTGTATGATAGCCTTTCTGATTTTTAAGGCAGCTATCATGTTCCTTCCCCATTTCACTTTTTTTAAGGTGAAATGTACACATCATAAAATGAACCATTTTAAAGTGTACAATTCAGTGGTATTTAGTACATTCACAATGTTGTGCAACTACCCCGTCTATCTTGTTCCGAAATATTTTCATCACCCAAAAGAAAAGCCCACACCCGTAAAGCAGTCACTCCCATTTTCCCCTCCCCCAGCCTCTGACAACTACAAATTTGCTTTCTGTCTCTATGGATTTACCTAGTATGGATATTTGATATAAATACAATCATACAATATGTGACCTTTTGTGTCTGGGTTCTTTCATTTAGTATAATGTTTTCGAGGTTCATCCATGTTGTAGCATGTATCAGTACTTCATTCTTTTTCATCGCTGAATAATATTCCATTGTACGTATTATACCATATGAAGTCAAATTTATCTATTTTTTCTTTTGTTTCCTGTGCTTTGGTGTCATATTGCCTGGCTTCCATTGCAATCCATTGCCAAATCCAAGATCACTTCTTGGAAGGGAAGATTTACTCCTATGTTTTCCTCTAAGAGTTTCATAGTTTACTCTTGTTTTAGGCCATTGACCCATTTTGTGTTGAGTTTTATATATGACATGACATAGGATGTCACATTTTACTTTTAAAATGTGCTTTTATTTCATTCACAAGTGTTGGTTTAATTTTTTTTTTTTTAATCAAAGATTAGCTGTTTTCAAGCCTCGAATCAAGTGCTGTTTGCATTTAGACATGTTTCACCTGTTAGGTCATAGGTAGGCTGCCAGACCATTTGCAAATGGGTGTTTTGTAGCATAGGGATTTTGACATACCCCAGGTATATGTATATAAAGGCATCATGTATTTGAATACACATGTGAACATATTTAGCATACACTGGAACTGTGCTTTGTTTCTCAGCCAACAGCTGCCAGTCTGCTGAAACTGATAAGCCCTGACAAGGCAGCCTGATTACTGAGGTTGGCTGAAGGCCAGACCATCCCCTGAGATAACCACCATCACCTCTCACCAAAGAGTGAGGGGTAAAGCAAACTCAGATTGGTTTTACTGAAGGGTGGCATGGAGGGAGGAAGACTATGCAACACAGTGATGGTGTGTACATAGCAGATGCCTTTCCTTTATGCTTTAGAAGTCAAAAAGGAGCTGATTACTAGTCAGCAAGAATTATCAACCTACTGCTCCTACATTTGGCTGTCGTGGAGTAAGTGGTTGATCTGTACAGTCATTTCAAGTGCTTCCTGTGGTTAGCCACTACAGTTCAAAGAGGCAATATGAGAGTTCGACTTGACCAAACATCTGCAGGCAGGGCTGGGGCCTCTTCAAACAATCTCTACCAACAAGTAAAAAAGGAGACTAAGCAGCTGTGGTAGAAAATTCCCTGATCCATTGCCACATCTCCATCCACTCGGTTGCCCAAGTAAGAAACTGAATGATTGCTACCCTTGACACCTGCCTCTCTCTCAGCCCCACATTCCTCACTCAGTTCTATTGATCCTACTTCCCAAATATGTAAGCTTCTCTCCCCGCCTCACTGCCACCTCACTAGTCTGAGCCACTATCACCTTCCACCTTGACTATTGCAAGAGCTTCCTAACTGGTTTCCCTGCTTCAATGGTGATCCCAGACTTTCCCTGTAGGTAAAACTTCAGGACAGTAAGTGGATTATGAACCCTGTCTTCAAAGTAAATCTGTAGAGGAAACACACTGTTTCTACCTTGGGTGTCTGTTTAGGGTGCGGGAAGGAGGCTTCAGAGATGGCTAATAGAAATTGTCCTACAGATGCTTTCATATGTGTGATTATATGAATAATTGAATCCTGACAGTCACGTAAACTATCCCTGACATTAGCAGTGTAGATAGGTGCTGTGAGAGGTTGCAGACTGTTTTTACTTAGATTGCATGTCTATCTGGTGAGTGGGACTGGCTATGTTATGTGCAGAGGCCAAAGCAAAATGAAAATAAAGGGTCCTCTCTGTTCAAAAATTATTAAGAATTTCAAAACAGCAACAAGCAGAGCATTAAACAAAGTGTGGGGTCCTGTGTGACCGAACAGGGTGCACGTCCATGAAGCCAGCTCTGTTGGTGAAGTTTAGAGTGGAGTGTGTGTGTGTGTGTGTGTGTGTGTGGTGGATTAATTGAGATTATGGTGGGACTAGGCCCTCTCCAATCTCTCCAGGGCAGTGGTCCCCAACCCTTTTGGCACCAGGGACCGGCTTTGTGGAAGAGAATTTTTCCACGGACGAGGGTGGGGGGGATGGTTTGGGGATGAGTCAAGCGCATTATATTTATTGTGCACTTTATTTCTAGTATTATTATTATGCTGTAATATATAATGAAATAATTATACAACTCAAGATAATGCTGACAGGAGGTGGAGCTCAGGCAGTAAAGCAAGAGATGGGGAGTGGCGGTAAATACAGATGAAGATTCTGTGGCTTGCATGCTCACCTCCTGCTGTGTGGCCGGGTTCCTAACAGGCCACGGACAGGTACTGGTCCATGGCCCCGGGGGTTGGGGACCGCTGCTCCAGGGCACCACCACTGCACTGCTCCCCTTCTTGCTCCTCCCTAATCCAGTCATCACGTTCAATGGCCACAATGGATCTTTTAAATAAATGTGTATCAGATCATGTCTCTCCAGTCTTCAAACCTGTCAAGCTTCCCAAATCGCTATGAATAAAGTGCAAAATCTTCATCATATCTCAAAGGGTCCTATTTACTCTAACCTTGATGACCTCCTTAATCTCATTTCATGCTTCTCTTCTCCCTCACTCAATACATTTCAACCACACTGGCCTCCTTTTTTCTTCCCTAGTGTTCCAAGCTCTTTCTCATCTCTAAGCATTTGTCTATGCTTTTCCTTATATTTGGAACATTAGGTCCCCCTAATCTTGCTTTTCCTTCAGAACACTTACCACAGTTTGTAATCATGTATTTATTCCTATGAGGATTTGTTTATATTTGGCTACCCTACCATGCTGTAAGCTCATTGAGGGCAAGAATGATGCTTACATTGTTGATTATTTTTTTTTTCATTGTTGATTATTGTATGCCCAGCATTTAACACAGAGTTAGGCATATAATGCATACTTGGTAAATGTTTATTGAAGGAATGAATGAACATTCAACTCATGTAGGCCCATACATTAGAACTGCCTCATTCCTACAGTTCTAATCTGATAATACAGTATCCCCACCTGGAGGCAGGTAGCATGATGGTTGCTCTCGTTAACACCATTCTCATTGGCTAGGGATAACTCTAAATGATCGAATCATCTCTTTTTTTTTTTTCCCCTGTACGCGGGACTCTCACCGTTGCGGCCTCTCCTGTTGCGGAGCACAGGCTCTGGACGCGCAGGCCCAGCGGCCATGGCTCACGGGCCCACACGCTCCGCGGCATGTGGGATCCTCCCAGACCGGGGCACGAACCCGTGTCCCCTGCATCCGCAGGCAGACTCAACCACTGCGCCACCAGGGAAGCCCCGAATCATCTCTTTTATACTCCATTTATTAATGCCATTCATTGTGCCATCAGTAGTAAATTTCTCTTTAAGTCATTTCACCTCATTCTGTTATAGCTGTTAGTATAAGAAGCTTCTATATGTTAACCATCTTCTCTGTGTTCTCTTTCATCTGTCCTATAGCAACTTATATTCCCTAAGCTTCAGGGAGGTTTGTCTTCTTTATCACATTCAAGGACTGATTATTTCTGTCCATATGTTTTGTGCAAGAGCACAGAAATGAGGCAGCAAAAGCTTGACTTTTCTTTGTGCTGATGCTCTGGAAAATTCTATGCCCTAGAAAGAGAGAGGTTAACTGCCCTCCCTGCCTCTACCACTCCAAGACAGAAATTAATGCTATAGAAACAGTGCTTTTTACTCTGTGCCAGCATTCTTTACTTGGTCAATCTCCTGAAATCGTATGCTTATTTTATACTTAAATTGGTTTATGTACATGTGCATTTCTCTGGAAAGGATCTATATCTTATTAGTTTAGAGAAGTCAGAGATTCAAAAAAAAAAAAAAGTGCCCTGAGCTTTGTATCCTGCTTTACTTTTTCCTGTGACTAAATCTGAGTAGCTGATTGGCTCCTTTCTCTAAACCACTTGGTGTTATGACTCCCGGATGCTTCTTGAAACTTGTTTTCAAATGGACTTGGTAAACAAGCCCTCAGCTTAGCCGAGGCATTTTGAACTATATGAACAATAAATGCATTGTAAAATTTCCTGTTTGAAAAAAGAGGCATCAGAGATAATTATGCAATGCACTTAGCTATTCAAGTTTAGTTATTCTTTTTAATATTATTTATTGTTTCTCATTTCTTTTCTTCATGACCTGAGTGTGGTCACACTGGCTTTAGGGATTGTGTCCACAGTGTTAACTGAGAAACCACCACCAAATTTTTTTAAAACTCCTTACATTACTAAGAATAAGGCTTGGATTTAGGGCCTAAAAATAATTCAGTTGGAATGTGAAGAAGTTGAGACACCATTATACAACAAGGCTTCAGCATATTTGTATGTCTGTATATATGATGTCAGAATACGCACAATTATTACAGTGCTTTGGGGGGTTATTTTTTGAAAATTCTTGGGCACAAAAGAAGTGGATCTTCATCAACCAAAATTTCTTTTCTTCTGCTTCTTTCACTTGTCTTGCCAGTGAGATTTTAAAGATGTTTCTTCCTTCACTTCCTTCCTTCCTTCCTTCCTTGTACTCTGTGTGAATCTACAATCGCTGCAACTTGAATGGATGAAACTCCACGTTTACAAATCGCCAGAAGCAGACGTCCTTAAGTTGTTTCCTTCTATGTCCGACGTTTAACCGTGAATGCATTCTAGTGATTTTTCCCCCTTTTGTTAAAGTAAACGAACCTCAGGTTCCAAGGGAAAAAAATAGATGCCAACATTTGGAAAACTTTATATCTTTTTTTCGACTTATACTCCATGACACTTTGGGGAACCTTCCGGCCCTTGTCGCCGACCCAAGCAAACACACACACACACACACACACACACACACACACACACACATACACACACACACAGGCTTTCGAAGATACGGGTGCTCTAGCAAAACCCTGAGCTGCCAACACAGGGCTTAAAGAATTGACGGAGTTTTCAAGCGTCAGACCTCTACGTGCCAGAGCTATAAGGCACACCTGGGCTGATATCATTGTGCCAAGGCTCTCAGGTGGGAATCCCCGGCACTGCCGCTATGCTGCTGGCGTAGGCACTGGAGCCCGGCGGAGTCTCCACTTCTGGCTTGGGTTTGCTTTTTGAAGCCTCCAGCAGCTCAAAGCGAAGTCTGCACCAAGAGCTCCGTCCCCGGTCCCTTCCCCCATCCCCTCCACCCTCCCTTTCTCCTGGAACCAGGGCTCTCCTAAAGGCCACAGCCGGGAGGCCACGAGGTACAGCTGAAGAGTCCTCTGCAGACCAAACCCCCCAGGGCTGGTGGGAACTGGAAGGAACGAGTCCAGACCACGGGACCTTCCCTGGCTGTGGGCCGGCGCCCAGCTGTCCTTGACCTCCCCGGCAGCCAGAGGCGCAAGCCGGGGAAATGAAAGTAAAAACCTGTCTTGGCGCGGACCCAGCTGGAAGCTGGCGACGAGTAGGTCGCATCCTCAGACAAGACTGACAAGACAGCCGGTCCTGGACAGGGTCGCTGCGAAGAGCGTGACTCGTAGGGGACGAACTGAAAGGAAGCATTGAGAAATGGGAGACGAGCGAGCAAAACAGAATAGTTAGGCTGGGGAGGCTCCTGGAAACAGAGCAGGCACTCAGTAATACCTGCTGTCTGCGGTGCGGGCAGACTAGCCGCCAGATCCGGTCTACTGCGGCAACTGCCCTGAAGCCAGACAGGCGGCCCGAACCCAGCCAGTGCGCTGCGCTGCACTCCTCCGACCCTCGGCGTTCCCAGCCCAACCCCGAGCCCGAGCCAGGAATCTGTCCCCCACCCTCAGCTGGAACTCGGGTCCGCTCAGGTGACTCCCTCGGAGAAGAGTCCTCAGAATAAATAACTTCGGCGCGGCCATTCCTTCCCAGGTGCAATGTCCACCGGTCAGTCCTGGGAGTGAAAAGGCGGCTGAGCCAGCAGTGCGCGGCCCAGGGCAGGCAAGGTCCTGTGCACTGGGTCTCAGAACCAGTGTGGCAGAGCAGGTAGGAAGCTTAGAGATCCGCTGGGAGCAAGTTTTAAATGGGGAAACCAGAGGGTGGGGTGTGTAACTTGCCCAGGTTCACAAAGAGAATTGCCGTAGGGTGAGAGAAGAAGCTGCACCACAGAGTTCCAATGGTCCCGCGCGCCCTCCGCCTCTCAGTCTAGGCCCTCGGCTTCAGGACCTGCATCCAGGGAAGTGGGTGATAGGATACCAGAGGCCCTCCTGCAAGAAGTAGGGAGCCCCGCGGGGTTAAGTTCCCTCCCTAGTTTGGCCTCCCGAAGTTAAGTAAGAAAGTGAAGTCAAGAAGCAGTGATGGAAGAGCATAAACGGTGACAAACGTGCTTGGGGGTGATTCATCATGAAAAGGCATAAATCCTTGGGCGGGGGCTAGGACTCTCCTCTCTCCCTTGACAAGATGATGGTACTAGCCTAGAAAAATCCACGCGGCGCCCCAGTCCAGTCGGCCGTGCATGTTTGCGGGGCCGAGCTGGGACACTACTGTTTACCACCTTTGGTGTGACTTTGGGCAAATGCTTACCCCTCTGAACTTTAGTTTTCTCATTTCACCAGGTAGAAAGTTGATGTTACCTTCCTTGTCTAACTCAAGGTAGGTGTGAAGATCAAAGGAGATCAGAATGTGGCCATGCTTTGTAAAGGGATTAACATAAGTGAAGCATTAGTGTGCTTCCCTGGCAGTATCCTCACGTTTACAAGGGGTGAATGAAGGCTCCAAGGGCAGCCAGGCAAACTCTCAGGTTGTAACCTTATAAGGCATACTTGGATTAAAAGGGAAAAAAAATGAAACTGTATTCTTCGTCCTAATTTTGGTTATTCCTTTATTTCCAAATAGGCATGCAAATTCTGAAACTTCAGGTAAGTCCCCCCTTCTAAATCCCAATTCTCACATCAGCCTTTCCGAGCCTTGCCCCTATTGCGAAATCTTACTAGCCCATCCTCAGAACCCCGGAGTCTCGGCTAGCCCCCCTTCTCTCAGCTGTGCTCTGTGCTCTGCCCCTGAGGCTGCGCTGAAGTCTGGGGTCGCGGCCAGGTCAGGCGCCGAGCCGGCACGGGGCGCGGTCCACTCGAGGCCACAGCTCCAGAGGTCTGGAGTTCGGGTCATCCGCGTGATACCCCGCGCTGGCTCTCGCAGTTGTGTGCCAGAAGACGTTATACTCTGGGCTGCATAAGTCCTAGGTAAGGACCCCCAAGAGGTTGTACCGGCTCTGCTTCGTCCGGGCTTAAGGTCTGAACTCTGTGCCCAGTGAGTCAGGGCTGAGGCAGTTCCTGCACCAATCTCCTGGAGCTCATCTCTGAGCCCTCTAGGCATGAGGGACCCCCCACCTCACCTCCAAACCCCACACCCGCAGGCAAGCAATGCGCGCTCCCGATTGCAGAGCGCGCGCCCAAGGGAGGAAAGGGAGGGCGCGAGGGCAGCCTAGGCCCCGCCCCCTGAGCTCTTATAAAGCGGAGGAACGAGAGCCGGCCACTCAGTGGTTTCTTGGTGACATTAGGCGGAACGGGTCGAACCTTACCATCTCTGGTTTCTCACCGCAGCTTGGACGTCTGGGTTTTGCCACTGCCAGAGCGACGTCTCAGACTTAATCCTCCAAAGATCTCGGCAGATCACCCCCTCAAGCAGGTAAGCACCGCGGGCCGGGCGGGTTAAAGGTGGGGAGGCTTGCCCAGGCCGGAGACTAGGAGCGCTGGGTGAGGGGTACAATCCACTTTGGAGGGTCCTCTGCTGGGTGCGTCCCACATCCCGGGCCCAGCTCGTGGACACAGCTGGAACTCCAGAGACCCAGTCCCCTCTGCTCCGTCAGCCAATCCGAGAAATTGAGCGGGGAACCTCTGGGAGCCTGGCGTGGGTCAGTGGCCTCCCCTGCGGGGCCTGTCACCCCCCTGGCGGGTGCAAATGCCGCTGGCGCCTCTCTGCGCCCCGGGGAGATAAGCGTCTGAGTCCGGCAGAGCGCGGGTTGAGCTTGCCCACTCCGGGGCCCCCCGCCCGCCTCCGTGCCCCGCCCGGCGGTGCGGCACACCCGGGCGCTCACGCTCGGCTCCTCTTTCTCCTTCCCCAGGGTCTACGCATCGACGCTGGGATGAAGCTGGTTCCCGTCGCCCTCATGTATCTGGGCTCGCTCGCCTTCCTAGGCGCGGACACCGCACGGCTCGACGTGGCGGCAGAGTTCCGAAAGAAGTGAGTCGCAGGCAGCGCCTGCCCCAGTTCTGGTACCTGCAAGACAAGGGAAACTAACCATTGGTCCCCGAGGGGTTAGAAGTGAACAGGAGCAGGGATGGGCCAAGACCTCGTCTGGACGATTGCGAATCGAGTCTATTTGTGTTGTTTAGATGGAATAAGTGGGCTCTAAGTCGCGGAAAAAGAGAACTTCGCGAGTCCAGCAGCTACCCCACCGGGCTCGCCGATGTGAAGGCAGGGCCTGCCCAGACTCTCGTTCGGCCGCAGGATGTGAAGGGCGCCTCTCGCAGCCCCCAGGCAAGGTAACTATGCGGGGCGCCGTCGCGGGGTGGGCAAGGGGAGCTCTCCTCCGTTGCCCTGGCCCTGGGGATCATCGGGGCTGTATGGCAGTTCAGATGGAGGTAGCAGTTAGCAGCTCCCTCTGGTCTTAGAATGGCTCCGTTCCCGCTGGGTGGGGCCAAAGACCTGCTTGATGGGGGTCTCATGTGGCCTTCCTTCCCTTCTCCAGCAGTCCGGACGCCGCCCGCATCCGAGTCAAGCGCTACCGCCAGAGTATGAACAACTTCCAGAGCCTGCGGAGCTTTGGCTGTCGCTTCGGGACGTGCACGGTGCAGAAACTGGCGCACCAGATCTACCAGTTCACGGACAAGGACAAGGACGGCGTCGCCCCCAGGAGCAAGATCAGCCCCCAGGGCTACGGCCGCCGGCGCCGACGCTCCCTCCCCGAGGCCGGCCTGGGACGGACTCTGTCTTCCCAGGAGCCACAGGCGCGCGGGGCCCCGGCCTCCCGGGCTCATCAAGTGTTCGCCACCCTTCTTAGGATTTAGGCGCCTGTGGCAGCAGCGAACAGTCGCACATGAATCCCGCCGGCGCCTCCCGGGACGGAGGACTTCCCCTAGCCGAGCCTCTCAGCCTATGGGACCCGGGCTGAGACAGCCCTGAGAGACCGAGAGTCCGGGAGGTACCGTCCGGCGGCGAGCCCTGGCTTTGCAGGACCCCGTCCACCTCGGAGGCAGTGTTCTCTTCACCCTAATTCGGCCCGGGTGCCCCGGGCGGGGAGGGTGGTGCAGAGGAATCCAAAGGAGTGTCCTCTGCCAGGCTCATGGAGAGGAGAAACTGCGAAATAAATGCTGAGACCCCCAGGGGCAAGGGTCTGAGCCACTGCCGTGCCCGCCCACAAACTGATTTCTGATGGGGTGTCACCCCACTGGGGCGCAAGCCTCACTATTACTTGAACTTTCCAAAACCTAGAGAGGAAAAGTGCAATGTGTGTTGTATATACAGAGGTAATTATCAATATTTAAGTTTGTTGTGTCAAGATTTTTTTTTGTAACTTCAAATATAGAGATATTTTTGTACGTTATATATTGTATTAAGGGCATTTTAAAGCAATTATATTGTTCCCCTCCCCTCTATTTTAATACGTGAATGTCTCAGAGAGGTGTAACGTTGTGTGCTGCGTGGAATGTGAGCGTGTATGCGTGAAAGAGAGACTGGTTGCCTCTTGTGGAAGAAGAAAACACCATGTCTGTATAATCTATTTACATAAAATGGGTGATATGCGAAGTAGCAAACCAATAAACTGTCTCAATGCTGATTCATTCTCGGGTCACGAGTCTTGGGAGGGAGGGTGTCCCCAGTCTTGGTCCGCTCGGGAGCCCTGGGGTCCGGGAGCCTTGGGGTCCAGCCGCCTGGCGTAGGAAGGTAGGACGGCTGCGCTGGCGCGTGCTGGCTGCTCTCCGCGCTGGCTGAGCTGTCGGAGTAACGCTCTCTGGTGGGACGTGCAGAGAGCGTGTCTCGCGTGCGGGTCCGGGCTTCCAGGAGATGCTCCAGGTCACAGCCTCGTGTGGCGGCCGGGCCGGTTGGGGTAGGGTGAACCCTTAGTGGGGAGGCGAGCATGGACTCTCCCGATTACGCAACAGAGTCCCAGATTTTATGGAGTTGCTCACGGAACCCTGCGCAATAAGCGCACCTCGGAGAGTTGGGGTGGTCTCCGAGGTCTTCCAGCTGAGGAGTGTCCCCCTGCTGCAGCGGGGCTAAAGTTAGAAGCGACTCCAGCAAAATGTGCGAGCTCCTCCGGGAAATCCGCAGCCGGGCCAGTGACCCCAGTCCTCTCCCGGCCCAGTGCCCCAGAGAGTGTGCTGGCTCATAAGCGATACTGCGGCGCCCCCAGCCGGCCGCCTCCGACGCGCCAGAGAGCCTTCAGGCAGTACGTGCGGTTTAATAAGTCCTCCTACGTGGGAGTCAGCACACAGCCTTAATGAAAGAGGAAAGAAAAAAACAGTTTGCAGATGCCAACCAGGGCCGGCCCCCCCTAGACCTGCACGGCGGCTCCCTGTTCTGGGACCGTGACTCAGCGCCCACACGGGGCGCAGCGTGCAGCTGCTGACGGGAGGCGGGCTGGACGGACGTGCCGCCGGAACCGTGCGCCTGCGACGGCCTGAGACCTTCATTGTTCCGCCTCCCCTTGCCGCTCTCCTCTTCCTTCCTCCTTCCCAAGACGTTTTCATTTTTTTCTCCACTTCTCTCCAGTCTTCCTTTCTCTCCCTTCTTTCTTCCTTCCTCCCCTTTGCTTAAATTTATACCTTATCATCTTAGACCATTGACCCCCAGTTCTGGTGATAGAAGCCAGACACTAAGCCCCAGTGAGTGACTAGAAGGGCAGGGGACGTGGAAACAGTTAGGACAGAAGAAGAGGATAAGGGAAGGCACCCTGCTATTGATGTCTCTACCCTATTTGTCTCAACCAATATCCTGAAGACCCAGGATGGAGTTCTACTGCTTGTCCTTTCCAGAAAGACTCCCTGGCCTTTACACTTCAAAGCATGACTGAAATGTTGGTGCTTCTAGGTGATCTTAGAAACCTTCTTGGTGAAGAAAATCTGAGGGTGAGTTTGAATAATGGAAATGTTTCCAGGGCAGCCTACCTTCTCCTGGGACTTTTGGATCAATTGCATTCCACAAGGTCCCTTCTGAGGGCCTAGAATAGTTCCTTCCAGAAAAAGCCTCCATGACACTGAAAGGGGTCATAGGTCTGGAGTCCAGAGGCAACCTGCTCCTGAAGCAGTTTCAGTTTCAAAGAAAGTAGATCCTAGTACATGGAATTTCCTTAAGACCATCTGAGGCCTCAGTTTTGAGCACCTGGCTATTGACAGTGTCAATCTTCATACAGTTCATTGTCCTAGTTGATCTTAACAATTTAGTGAGGTTCATCAGAATTCAAGGGGTTACAAAAGCAGCAAAAGACCGTGCTTTTCTTAAGGTCCTTCTAGTAAATATTCACTTAGCGGGAGCTCTGTGGCACAGGCACTGCACAAGGTACAGGGGATGTAAGAATGAAAGAGTGACTAAAAAAATCCAGTTTTGGAATTCCCATGCCCGTGAGTGGTTCTGGGTGGTCTGAAGGGGCTACAAAAACTGGAGAGCTGCAAACACTTCATCCTTGCAGACAGTGGCTTGGGATTAAATACTCACCCTTTTCCTTGAGCCAAGGTTTGTCCAATAGCCACAGAGCCCTTCAGCCAAACCTCACCCTGGCAGAGTTTCAACCAGCAGACAAAGCTGCCAAAGGCAGGTTGGGCACTAGCTTAGGGCTATTCCGAGCAGGGAACAGGCATTTGCCTTCTGCCCAGGGAGTCTTATGACTCCCTTCAGGGAATCTAAGGCAAGTGAAGGAGATGGTTCAGCTCTGAGATGAAGAGGCAGCTGCTCAGCTGGAGTCCTTCCCAACTAAAAAATCTGTGATTTGGAGACATGTCTGAAGACACAGGAGACCCTCCTAACACCAGTCTGGTACAAGTTCAGAATTGACTGAAGGTCACCATCAAACCCTGAGGACCTTCTCTGTGAGCCATTCAACCTTCCTTCTGGTTTCTTTTTCATAAGGTGTCAAAGCCTGTCAGGATAAGGTCTCTTGATGCCAAGAACACATCATTTATCAACAGTGGTGAGTCATTTGTGGCTGATCCGACCTGTCGACGGCTGAGGAGTAGTCGCAGCTTTTATCTTTAGCTACTGTTGCTGGCTGTGGGAATGGTACCCTCCATTTGTAATCAAACACAATGTACCAAGCAATTTCTTGAAATGCCCACACCTTAGCTGAACAGCTAAGGGTGGAAGGGAGTGATGGCGAGGAATGGAAACGGCTTCTTTTTTTTAGCACCTTCTTTGTATTAGACATTCTCCTAGTCACTTTATATACCTTAGCTCATTTAATTCTTACAGCAGCCTTGTGGAGTAGGTGTTATTATCTCTGTTCTGTCTGTGGATAAAGAAATTGAACCTCAGAGACATAAAGTAACTTAGCCAAGGTCACACAGTGAGTAATCAGGGCTGGAGTCTGGATTTGCACTTAAGTGCCACAGGCTATTTTGATGCTATGAAGACACAGAGAGTAAGGTGGAATAATTTTAACATTTGGATTCTCAAGCCAGATGTCCCCAGATGTCCTCTACTATGAGGATGGCTTGGGTAGGTGATTTACACCTGTGGTTCTGAAGGATTTACATGAGACTGGTAGGACTGGAAACCAGAACTGCTTCAGCAGTATGCTTAGTGAGTGCAAAATAAATAAATGAAGTGAGTTTTTTAATTCTTTGACCTGGTTTGAAGTGGGGATTATAATCAGAAATAGTCGTTTTTTCGCCCTGAGCTAAGCCGCTGACCTCTTTGGTTTTTGTTGCCAAATACAGTTAGAACATATACCTGAAGGCCTCAAAAGCTGGCTTCTGAGAGGAAGGCCTTCTGAGCTATTCCTGGCCAAACCCAGTCCCACACTGCAGGTCTTGAGTCGCCTGGAAGGACACCTGTGTCTACAAAGCTGCAAATAGAGTTTCCACCCTTAGGTGGAACCTTTGTCCTTGGCAACTGCTGTCCAAGCCGTCTTTTCAGAGGCTGAGTGAGCTGACAGAGTTATGAGCGCTGCCCCTCCTTTCCCCAGTGGGGACGCCGAGGGCCTTGTTATCCTGGGTTCCACAGAGGTTTCTGCCAAAGCCGGATTGGAGGCTTGGTCTTCATTGGCATGGGAAGAAGGGTGAGGCTAGATAGCTATCTGGTGGTCCCACTGGTCTTGTTCCAGAGTTATTTTGAATTCTGGTAAAATAATAAAATGACTGTGACCACACAGGCAGCTGAATTTAGTAGGTTATTGTACTTTATCCAAAAGCAGGAAGGTAGTTCTGAGTGTTAAGATGAGTTTTTGAGACTTAAGAAATGCATTTTACTTATTATACAATATTTATCCAGTGTAGAAAAAAAGAAAAGATTTTCCTTTTATACCACTCCCAGAGAGATAACTACCATTATTTTAGAGTTTACCTTTTTAGACATTTTTACATATTATACATACGCACTTTAAAAAATTGAACTCAACTGCAGAGAGCTGAATGAAGCATACTTCTCAGTTTAAGTTGTTATTATTGGTCTGTGCAAGCCTTCTCTCTTGTTTTAATTACTTTATTTTTTCTCCTTTAATTCCCATTCCCCTTCCCATCTCCTCCATAGGAAGTGTCTTTAACCTGTTTGATATCTGTACTTATTATATGTATATAATCCTGTAAAATCTGTTTTGTTGTTTTGTGACTATGTGTTTTTAACATACAAATATATTGTGTTAAAAAATTTCCTACTTTTCTCACTAAACACTTAAAAAAATAATTATCCAAGTAGATTGTTTCTTCTTATAGCTGCACATTATGGAGTAATAACGCATCTACCACATTTAACTTCTCTTGTCTCTTAATGAGGGACTCTTGGTTTGCCTCCAGCACCTGTTTGCCACGAATAATGTATAGATGAACATCCTGTTTCATGTTCTCTTGTGGATCTGAATGAGAATTTCTTGAGGTTATATATCCAGAAATGGCATCCAAAAGCTTCTACGGACAATGTTAAGTTCTGTGAGATTAGTCTCCAGAATGCCTGTACCAGTGTGTATTCCCACCAGCAGTGCGTGAGAGTTCCCCACCTCCCGGTGTCCTTGCCGACCTCTGTATGGATTCATGTTTGCCATCCTAAAGGGTATAAACTAATATGGCACTATTGTTTTAACTTCCATTACTGATTACTACTGAATTTTATTTATTTACTGGTCATTTGGACTTTCCCTAATGGGCCACACAAATTTTAAAAAGTGGGATCAGGTTGGTCTGCAATCTGATTTTTTTTTTTTTTTTTTTTTACTCATCAGTATATTCGTGGCATCTTTCCATGTCAGTAAATAAATCTGTACAATATCATTTTTATTACCTGCATGATATTTCATCATATGAAATTATCCTAATTTGTTTAACCATTCCTCTGTTATTGGACATTAAACTTCTCCCCACCCCCTGCATTTTTGCCATGAAAACTTCCTGAATAAACATCCTTGTGTATTCATCTTAGGGTAATTTTATGAATTGTTTTAAAGATAAATTCTTAGAAGTAAAATTACTGAGACCATTTTCTCACTCCACATGCAAAAATAAACTCAAAATGTATTAAAGACTTACATGTAAGCTCTGAAACCATAAAACTTCTAGAAGAAAACATAGGCAGGGTGTTCTTTGATGTTGGTCTTAGCAAAATTTTTTTTGGATCTGTCTCCTCAGGCAAGGGCAGCAAAAGCAAAAATAAACAAATGGGACCACATCAAACTAAAAAGCTTTTGGACAGCAAAGGAAACTATCAACATAACAAAAAGGCAGCCTACTGAATGGGAGAAGATATTTGCAAATTATACATCTGATAAAGGGTTAATATCCAAAATATATGAAGAACTCATACAACTCAATATCAAAAAAAAAAAACAGTCTAATTAAAAAAATAGCAGAGGACCTGAACAGGTATTTTTCCAAAGAAGATATCATTTCCAAAGATGGCCACTAAGCGCATTGAAAAGATACCCAACAGCACTCATCATCAGGGAAATGAAAATCAAAACCACAATGAGATATCACCTCACATAGGTCAGAATGGCTATCATCAAAAAGACAAGAAATAAGTGTTGGAGAGGATGTAGAGAAAAGGGAATCCTTTTCACTGTTGGTGGGAATGTAAATTGGTACAGCCACTATGGAAAACAGTATGGAGTTTCCTCAAAAACATTAAAATGGAGCTACCAGACAATTCAACAATTCCACTCCTGGGTATTTATTTGAAGAAAACAAAAGCACTAATTTGAAAAGACATATGCACCCCTATGTTCATTGCAGCATTATTTACAATAGCCAAGATATGGAAGAAATCTAAGTATCCATACAGTTGAATGGGTAAGGAAGATGTGAGATTTTATATATATATATATATATACCCCACCACAATATTCCATTGTATATACAATGGAATATATATACAATGGAATATTATTCAGCCATAAATAAGAATGCAATCTTGCCTTTTGCAACAACATGGATGGACCTAGAGGGTATTATGCTAAGTAAAATAAATCAGACAGAGAAAGACAAATACTGTATGTTTTTACTTACAGGTAGAATCTAAAAAACAAAATAAACAAATACATATAACAAAACCGAAACAGACAGATACAGAGAACAAACTAGTGGTTGCCAGAGGGGAGGGAGATGGGGAGATGGGTAAAATAGGTGAAGGGGATTAAGAGGTACAAACTACCAGTTATAAAATAAATCACAGAGATATAATGCACAACACAGGGAATATAGTCAATAATATTGTGATAACTTTGCATGATGCATGATCTATAAAAATCACTCTTTGTACACCTGAAGCTAATATAGTATTGTAAGTCAACTATATTTCAATAAAAAAAAAAGTAAATTTATTGAGCCAATAAGTATGTAGTTTTTTGTTAAATATTTGATACATATTGCCAAATTGACCTCTGGAATGATCTGTTTTTACTTCTACTAACAGTCTATAGATGTCAATTTCCTATATTCTTAGAAACACTGAGCATTATACTTCTTTTTTAATACTGTGTCATCTGATAGGTAAAAATGATATTTCTTTTTTTTTTTAATGATATTTGTTATTAGAAAGTTTTGTTCTTTTCCTATGTTTCTAGACTGCATTTTATATATTAATAATTCTAAACATATTTAGTTTATAGTTTCATTCTAATAACTCTATAATCTTTATCAGCTGACTCTTAGTCATCATGATTTGTTTCCTCCTATTTCTGTAATTTGGGGTTCTGAGCTCATCTTATTAAAGCTTAATCTATGGTGATTCTGGGTTGAGGTGAATTGCTCCAGAGAGGTTTGTGTTTGCTTTTTCTTATTGCCCCAGAGTTATTACCAACCTGGGACCATTTTTAATACTAATTTCTTGATTCAGTGTTTCTAAACCATGCACGTGTGCATTTGTGCTAGAGAAGTGGGGTGTAGCCTTTGGAGGATCCTGGATTTACCTGAGTGTCTCAATTCCTTTTCTTCTGTCCCTAAGCAAGTCTCTTTATTACCAGGGAGAGGAAAGCCCTCCCTAAAGTCCAGGCAACTACTTTTCAGTTAAAGCTCTCCATTCTGGTTTTTAGTTACTTTGGTTTGGTCTCTTGTGGATTTTCTGTATTTTCATGGGGGTTCAGTTATCCATTTAAAAGGATGTTAAGTATGCTTTGCTTAGCATTCTAGATGTTTTATAGTAGCTGAATTTTCAGCTTATCTAGTCTGCCATTACCACCAGAAATAGGAGTCAGTATCAACTATTCTCATTATTACTTCAACTTACAATATTTCTTTGATCAATAGTAGATGAAATATTTCTCATATCTTTACAATAATTTATATGTCCTCATATATATTGTTTTATTGTTGTTGATCCTTTTATTCTATTGGAGTGTTTGTCTTTTTTTATTGATTTGAAATTCTACTTAATGATTAAGAATATTAAAGTTTTGTCATATACACACATTCCTTTTTTTCATTTTTGTGAAGTGTGATTTATTTTTTGCCCTATAAAACTTTAGATATTTATATAATCAAAGATACTAATTTTTCTGGCTTTATTGGCTTGCTTAGGAAGTCCTTCTCTGTCTTAATATTTTAGAATATTCATCAATTTTTCTATTACTCTTCTGATTTCATTTTGTACTTTAAACATTTTAATGCAACTGGAATTTATTTTGGTATATGATGTGAAGTAGAGATTTAACTTTATTTTTTTCTCCCAAATAGTTAGCAGTTGTCTAACACATATACTAAGTAACACACATTTTCTGCAGTACTTGGGAGGTTTCCTTCATCATATACTACAAAGGTTTTCAAACTGTGTCCTATAGAGCCACAGGGTTTCCCTGAGTTACTTCTGCATATTCCTGGGGAGACAAGGAGGAAGCAAAAGTAGACTCTCTAGCCTCAAGTGGAGCAGTTCTACTCTTTTTTGTTTTATATGTTGAGGTCCCATGTCAGAGTTTATTTGAAGAAAGAATTCATTCCCTGGTGGTCCAGTGGTTAAGACTCCGTGCTCCCAATGCAGGGGACCCGGGTTCCATCCCTGGTCAGGGAACTAGATCCTGCATGCCACAACTTAAGATCTCGTGTGTTGCAACTAAGACCTGGTACAGCCAAATAAACAAAACAAAACAGCAACAACAAAAACTTTAGGAAAAAAAAAAAGAATTCATCTGCCTGCAAATCAGTAATACAATAAATCTTTTTTTAAATTTCTTTAATTTTTTTATTTTTTAAATTAATTTTTATTGGAGTATAGCGGATTTAAATGTTGTGTTAGTTTCTGCTGTACAGAAAAGTGAATCAATTATACATATACATATATCCACTCTTTTTTAGATTCTATTCCCATAGAGTTCATTACAGAGTATTGAGTAGAGTTCCCTGTGCTGTACAGTAGTTTCTTATTAGTTATCTATTTTATATATAGTAGTGTGTATATGTCAATTCCAATCTCCCAGTTTATCCCTCCCCTCCGCAATAAATCTTAAACACTAAATATTTGAATTTGTTTCTGGCCCTTTTATTCTCTTCCATTCTCAGTCTGTCTTTTCCTGTACCAGGTTAACAATTCTACAAATTAATATAAAACTTTTCAAATTTACACAAAAATTAGAGATAATAACATAATGAACTCCCATATACCTATTGTTAAAATCAACAATTATCAAGATTTTCTCACACTTAATTCATCTATCCCTTTTTCTTTTCTGTTTGCTTTGTTTCTTTCCAGAGTGTTTGGTTTTCCCTGCCCTTTATTCCTCTCCCTCCTTCCCTCCCCCCCTCCCTCCCGTCCTTCCTCCTTCCTTCCTTCCTTCCTTTTTCTCTTCTCTTTTCCCCAGACATCATATCATTTCACTCACACAATTCAGTATGCATCTGTTAAGAAAAAAGGAATGAAAAAAGAATGTTTTCTTTCATAACCAAATGCTATTGTTACACTTAACGTTAACAATAATTTTGTGGTATCCTCTCATACCCAGTCCATAATCAAATTTGCCTTATTGTCTTGGAAATGTCTTTCAACAGTGGTTAGTTCAAAACAGACTCCAAACAAGATTGCTGTATATCTAAGTTTTCTTTTAATTTAGAGCAATCCGCCCCCCCTTTTATTTTCATGCCATTGACTTGTTGAAGAAAACAAGGTTTTAATAATTGTCACTTAGAACTTTTATCATCAAGATAAATCTTGATTCTCCACTTCACTCTCCCTGTGTAGACTCAGCCAGAACATCCTGACCTGCTAACTTGTCAGGGTGGGGTCAGGGTGGGGGACTGGAGTGACCAATGTCACAGTATTTCTTACACATAGAGAGTATCTTGAAAGGTTAATCTTTGTGCTTTTCTTTGCTACACTTTTTCCACTTGACCTTTCCCCTAGTAAATCAGAGGCATTGCTCAAGGAGAATTAGGATTGGTAAAACCGGAATGTGAAGAGAAAGAAAGAGTCAGAATAAGGCAGTCAATGCTCAGTTTTCTGACTTTTAAAACAGCCTCTTGAAGCTCACGTCAAAGACAATAGTTTTGAAAGCCAAAGCCTTTTATTTGCAGAGTGCCAGGTTTTGCAGAGAGAAGAAAAGGCCCTTGAGAATCAAAAGGGAAGGCCCGGAAGCATGAGGGATTGACTTTGCCCTAAACATATTAGAAAGAGTCTAGAGGGAGAACCTGACTAAGCCCCTTCACCCCAGCATTCTCTGGGCTGGGGGAAAGCTAGGACTTAGGAGGTTGGAGGGAGGGCTAGGGGCAGAGTCCCAACAAGAGGAGGACAGCATCATGGAGAGACTGCAGATTAGCCTCAGCAAGCCTTTGGAGGCTGATCCATGCCTGGAGCCCATCTGCCACTTGAGTGAGTCCCACCGTTGCTGAGTCAAAGGGCCATGTTAGCTGTTCTTCTCACCACTGCCAAGGGTCTTTCATCACCAACAGCCAGAGGGCCAAGCAGAAGTGACACTTGTCTGTGTCCAGAGTAATTTTTGAGCCCCATCCAGATTGCTCCGAGTGGCAGAGGACACTACTAAGCCACCTCCAACTTCTTAGATCAAAGGGCAGGGCACTTTACACCAAAGGAGTGGTGAGCTGGAGGGAGGGCCACCCACCTCTGTATTTGCGCGGGACTGGACCCTGCAGGACATCCACAAGTCACAAATGGGTCAGGATTTCCCAGCCTAGTTGTACTCTTGTGTTCTAGCTAGTTTTTGGTCTCAATTTGATGGGTTTGTTCTGCTAGTTAGAGCAGTCCTCCTTAACCTTTTCCGTCTGTTAAAACCACGCGGGGGAGCTTTTACAAAAGTACTGACACCAGACCACATCCCAAACCAATTGAACTAGATTCTCTTGTGGGTGGGCCATAATGTCATTGTGTGTTTGTGAGTAAAATTTTATCTTTGTGAGGCCACTTAACTTTGTTCAGCCCAGACGTTATCACTCTTCAGCTATTTCAAAAATGCACCCCAGTGATCATAACAGACTGAGACCAAGAGTTAGTTTATGTTTGTATGTAGTGTTAAGAAAAAGCTACAGGCCCCAAATGGCGTCACCTGTGCTAAAGCCCATGATAGCAAACCTAGACTTATTACCTGACCTAATTGCAGTTTCGACCTTCCCCAGAAATGTAATCTTAATCAACCAGGCTGGAATTTTTGGGTCAGCACCTATGAGGTAATCTGTCACTAGGCCCTCTCCATCCCCCAGAGGGGATGTGTGTGATAAAACCCTTGCCATTCCCTCCCCCGACCCCAAAAGATGTCCTGGCCTAAAAGTAATCCTTTCTTTTCTTTTGCTAATAGTTCCCTCACCCTATTCTTCTTCCTATAGAAACCTTCCATTTTATACAACCCCTCGGAGCACCCTTCTAGTTGCTAGGTGGGATGCTGCCCCATTTGTGAATCGATGAATAGAACCAATTAGTTCTTCAAATTTACTCATTTGAATTTTGTTTTTTTAACAGTACTTTTATTTATTTATTAATTAACATCCTTATTGGAGTATAATTACTTTACAATGGTGCTAGTTTCTGCTGTATAACAAAGTGAATCAGCTATACGTATACATATATCCCCATATCCTCTCCCTCTTGTGTCTCCCTCCCACCCTCCCTATCCCACCCCTCTAACAGTAGTTTTAGATTTAGGATTGTACCCATTAACACAGCCAGAAATAGAAGGGTTAATTGCAGCCAGGAGGGGCAAGCATTTGGAGAGAAGACCAGCAGCAGGTGATGGGAGGAAGGCCAGCCTAGGGTGCCGTAACAGACAACAGGTGGTTGTGCTGTAAGGCGTTGGCAGCAAAGAGGAACAGCAGGAAGCACCAGGGCATCAAGAATGGCAGAGAGGAGACTTCCCTGGTGGTCCAGTGGTAACGAATCTGCCTTCCAATGCAGAGGACGCAGGTTGGACCCCTAGTTGGGGAACTAAGATCTCACGTACTGCGAGACAACTAAGCCCATGCCACAACTACTGAGCCCACATGCCACAACTAAGACCAAATGCAGCCAAAAAAATAATAAATTAAAAAAAAAAGTCAGAGAGCACAGCAATGGGCATCCTAGGAGCAAACTACAGGCAGGCCCCAGGGAAGTCCAGCTGTAGGAGGCGGAGAGAGGACTCTGCTTGTGACAGCTTGTTATAGGCTGGATAGTGTCTCTCCTCCCCAAATTCATAGTTGGTGTCCTAACCCTCAGAACCTCAGAATGTGGCTGTGTTTGGAGATAAGTCCTTTAAAGAGGACTTATTAAGGTAAACTGAGGTCTTATGTGTGGATTCTAATCCAATCTGACTTGTGTCCTCATAAGAAGAGGAGATTAGGACAGAGATAACACGGGGACTGAGGGATGACCGTGTGGGGACAGAAAGAGAAAGTGGCCATCTCCAAGGCAAGAGAAAGGCCTCAGAAGAAACCAAACCTGTGGCACTTTGATCTTGGACTTCTAGCTTCCAGAACTGTAGAAAAAAAATTCTGTTGTTTAAGCCACTCAATATATGGCATTTCGTTATGGCAGCCTGAGTAAACTAACACACTGCTATCAAAGGGACTGGAGAGAACAGGGCAGGGATGTAATCCTAGAGGTAGGGTATCATGGCTGGATCTCAGTACCAGGCACACATCAAGGGTCAGGGAACCAGGACTGGGACACTAATTCAGGGCAAGCAGGAACTCATTCATTCAATCAATCAACAATACTTTAATAAGATTCTAACTCTATGCTGGTCCCTGTCCCAGGCACTGGATACACAGTGACTGCACTGGTCCGGATGAGAGGTGATGTTGGCTTGGATTAGCAGGGTAGCAGTGGATCAGGTGATTTGACACTGAAATAACCCAACATGGAAGTGATGCTCCTTAAATCTCCCTGACCAGGCACATACCTACCTACCTACCTACAGCGGGGTTTGAGTTACCTCCTCTTCAGAGAGAAGGAGCAAGGACCAGGCAGGTTATTTATAACTTATCCAGGTATATGGTTTTTCTCTTTGGGAGACAGTAAAGTTTCAGTTTACAAAGAGGTTTTACTGGCATCTCAGTTAACAAACTTGGATGTTTCCCCTGAATGTCTCCATCTCATGGTTTTTAACATGTAACATTCCAATTCTATCTTAACTTTATTAGTTTTTCTAAAACGTCAAAGTTTCTTTCCCAAACTATGTTTCAATGGAAAATGCAAGCATTTCCAGGCAGTAACTCCATCATCTGTGCCACTGTGGACAACCATCAGATGAACTTCCCTAATTTATACCACATCTGCTCTCCTAGCCCTTCTTGACCCTGAGCATTAAAAAAAAAAATCCAAATTATTTTTTCCCAAAATAAGCATCCCTCCCAAATTTCCCTCACCAATTTTCTATTAAATGAAAGACAAATTGTCAACATCGAATCAGCCAACTTTTATGAAAAGCTGGGAAGTCTTTCAAAAGCTTTCAGAGTAAACTGCCTTGTTAAACACGACGAGTAGATAATGGGAAATAGTTTCATCTATACGGTCCCTGTTGATCTCTTCGCAAATTCTGGTAACCGGGGACTGCTTGACACAGGCATCCTTCTCTACTTTATCACTGTGGAGGACTCTTTCCTCACCCATTATTTGAAAAATTAAAGTGGTGTGAGCCCAAGATCTCCCAACTTGATATGCACTCTGGCCTTGTTTCATTTGGCAGGCAGCATGGGGGAAGAGTAGAGGACACAGGCTTTGAAGTCAGGCAGTCTTGACTTTGCCCATGGATTCTTCCTTCTTCTAGCCCTGTAACTGTGGGCAATTCCCTTAACCTGATTCTCAGTTTCATTAGCTATAAGATAGGGATAATAATATTTACCTTACAGGCTTGTTGTGAGGATTAATGATGCAACGTATATGAAAGCATCAGCCGCTGCCTGGCAGTGTAGTAAATGCTCATTAAATGGCCACTCTTTTTAATAGTAACAACTAAGGATGCCCTGATTTAAAAAAAAAAAAAAAAGCACCTGCTCTTTCCCCATGCCAGAACCCAGAGCTGAAACAGTAGGTGTACCATGTCACCTTAGATTAGTCATCTTAATAACTGGGAGATGGACTCAATGATCTCTGATTCCTCCCCTCTAGCTCCAACATTCTAAGATCTTATATTCAGGGAGAAATGAACACTGAAGAGCAGAAAAAAATTAGATCATCTTTTCTGACTAGTTCCTCTGGAGGCTCAAGCTGTGCTTCACTAGTACTTCCAGTTCCAAAGCTTATAGGATGATGTTTTTTCAAGAAAGCAGGGGGAGGAGGCCTGGGGGGAGAGTACCTGTTAACTTCATGGCTGCAAAATAATTCTTCAAGGTAACAGAAAAAGAGCAAAGGGACATTTGACCTTTTCAAGATTTTTTTAAAATGCAAAATACAAGGTATGCTCATAATCTTGTTTTCTGACTGATCCTTTAAAAAATCTGGCATCTTAATGATTCCACTTAAAAGCACTGAAGATGGGAGCCAGAAGGAAACTTTTTCTTTCTGAACAATGACTGAGAAGGGAATTCTAATGAATATTTTGGCACACAAATCTCATTTTCTGGCTGCTTCAGGACCCAAGAGCCAGTAGGTCATAATTAAAGCCAATAATGGCAACTCCAGACAGTTATCCAAATATTTTCCTGGTGCTGTCAATTCTCCATGTTAAATGATTTAACATCATATTTGGGGAGTGTAGAACATACAGAGAGGGAATTAAATGCTGATATAAATTTTGGAACATTCACTGCAAGTTGCCTCAAAAGATATTGTTTATTACATTCAAAGGAATCATAAAATGTTTTCTTTAGTAGATAATTTTGAAGTACCCTTTCTGTGCAGAGAGCTGTGAAGTTTGTCCTTAAGCCCTCAGAACAAGATCACATTTTCTGCAAGAAAGAAAAATATTGTGTGTTTGGGACTTAAACCTCATATTATGTAAATAAATGAATTTCTCCTACCTTCACTGCACCTTTCAGGAATGTTCTCTTTGATCACCAGAAGCTGCTAATGCCGCAGATATAGTTATATAACTTACAAAAGACCAAAGTTCCTCACTTTTCTGTCAATTCCACTTCCCAAAAGAAAACCCACAAATACATCTGTTTATAAAATCTGCTTAGGATGTTGAAAACAGGGTCTTCAATTTTGTCCTTTTTTTTTTCATAACAAGTTCTGTATCTTTAAAAACAACAACTATGCAAAATCCTCCAGCCCCATCCCCTCTCTCCATCCCTACTTTAAACAGGAAGAGAATTTCCTCCTGGATGGAAATTAAGCAGCTCAATCTAAACTGGGTCTGAGAGAGTTCTGATGTACCATTTTGGGATGAAATAAACTGGCCAGTCAATTCATAAAGGCAAAACTGGATTTTTCTGCAAAACAATTCAGCCAAAACTTGGGTTCCAAACTCCAGTGCTGTGCTGGGGCAATGGAAACTTTCCAGCCACAACTTGAAGTTGGGAGCCAAGCACAATACTAAGGCAAGGAAGACATCTGAGACCAAAGCAGACAGTGATCTTGGCATTGCCTGCTCCTGAGCCCAGAGCTTCAGCAGCCGTGGGGTGGTGATGTAGCCTTCAGAGGTCTCTAAATCTCTACTTGCACCAGAGACCAGATTTTAAAATCCCCCTTGTCTCCCCTATCTTTCTCTCTCCACACATTTCACCTTGTGGGTTACATCATAATAGATGGTGAAAATGCTATGCAGTGTACACACAATTTTTAGGCATACTTCCACTTAATCATACTCGGGTTTCTATGACGGCCTTCCCATTGTGCATGAGCAACTCCTTGACATTGAGCAAGAGAACACGAGACTCACAGCCACAGCCTCTTGCTCTGTGATACGGCCATTCTGTGCTGGTCACTTTCCTGCCTGGCTTGCAAAGAACCAGGCAGGTCTCTGGTTTGGGGTGACATTTTTTTTTGGTTCTCTTGTCACAATGCACAGAGCACACTCAAGAAGACTCTATATTCTCCACATTACAAGATGGCAGTGTGCCAGTTTCAGAGCCAGCTGGCTGACTCAGAGATGAGGAGATAATTCCATGATACTTTGTTTTCATTCTCACCCAAAGGGTAAAAAAATGTAAAACTTTGCTGCCACCTGCTGTTTTCTTAGTAATAAATTCTTGAAATGATTCTAGAATGGTTATGTGTTGATTTATTTTAGCAAAGTGCCTTGAAGAATTTGGGGGATTTCAGAATACATGTTTGTAGAGTTGGGTACCAGCTGGCCTGTCATTTCCTAGGACGGATCGCTGGGCCAAACGGGTGGCTTCCTTCTTTCAGGCCATTAAGTCCTGTCTGTCCCACCCCTTGGTACAAACTTGCTAGGGCGCAGAAGGGAAGGGCAGACTCCCTGACCCCTGGCAAGCTTCCAAGGAAGTCCACGCAGGGGTATGGCCAATGGGGTTTAGGTTTGGATGTCCTTTCATCATGGGCCAATGATGTCATGAAAGCCATAACTGAAGGCAAATTCCCCAGGCACAGACTGTTCTCCCCCGGGTGTGTCAGTGGATACTGTTCCTCAGATGTACCCTTCTGAAGTGTTCTTCTCAGCAGAGGAGGCTTTAAACCTTGGGATGAGGTTCATTTGTGATGTCTCCAAATGCTTTATCTTTGTCATCCTTGAGGAAACTGAGGCAGATTAAGGAAGAGGGGTCCCCAGGAAAATGAAGGTTAACCCAATGTGAATCACTCCCAGGTGAGAATTCTTGAGCCCAGGTTAGATGATGAGACGGAGGAGAGAAATGGTATCTCCTCGAAGCATAGGTAAAGAGCAGGGGAAGAGTTAGTAGTTAACAAGTTTAGATGGGCCTAATAAGGGCCCTTAGTCACCTTACTGGAGGCACCCGGAGGACAGAGACCTCTTAGTCTTGACTGTATTAGTAGCTTTTTGTTGCTCCAAATCAGAGAGCGGGATTTTTTTCTTTGCAGTCTCCCGGAAGATCCATTTATATGTAAATGAGTTCCTTTCCATTGTCTTTTGAGAATTCTTTCAACCAAGATCCTTTTGTTGGCAGAAATTAATGAATCTATTAAGTATGCTTTCATATAATTCTAAGTGCCCATTCTTCCTCTTTTTTAAAAAATGTAAGATCTGGGGGCTTCCCTGGTGGCGCAGTGGTTGAGAGTCTGCCTGCCGATGCAGGGGACATGGGTTCGTGCCCTGGTCCGGGAAGATCCCACATGCCGCGGAGCGGCTGGGCCCGTGAGCCATGGCCGCTGGGCCTGCGCGTCCAGAGCCTGTGCTCCGCAAAGGGAGAGGCCACAACAGTGAGAGGCCCGCGTACTGCAAAAAAAAAAAAAAGTAAGATCTGGGACTTCATAGATGGGCAGGAATGAAGTTTTAAGGAAATGACACTTGATCTTTCTCCGGTCAAAGAGAAAAGGCATCTGAGTTGTACTGATAAGCTTTGAAGGTGAGCCATGGCCCATTATTTAGTGTGTGGCATGATAGTTGGCATGTAGTGACACGTTTGTGGAATGATCAGACTCATCACCCATTGTTTCCCCAGTAGGTCTGTGAGATCTGTTAGAGAGGGTTGGGAGTAGAAAGGAACAGAAGGAAGAGTCTCAGACTTAATAAGGGGTAAAGTTTGTGGGTAGAGTGAATCATAGGGTCTAGAATGCTATGGTAGGGGATTAGGAGGTACAAATGACTATGTATAAGATAAATAAGCTATAAGGACATATTGTACAGCACAGGTAACACAGTGAATATATTATAATAGCTATAAATAGAGTATAACCTTTAAAAATCATGAATCACTATATTGTACACCTGAAACTTATATTGTACATCAACTACACCTCAGTAAAAAAACTTTACAAAAACAAACAAAAAACCCAACTAATACTGTATGTATGTGTACTACTTATAAAGCAAATATAATTCTTGGAAAAAATCAAACAAGAAGAGTATAACGTATAAAATTCCTCCTTGCATGTCTCATTCCCTAAACATTACCATTGTTAATGTCTTGTGCAAGCCTGGCTGTGCTTATGCTTCATGTATTTTCTTGTTTATATCCTCGTTCTTTCTCAGAATTTTGTAAAGGCTTTGGAAAAGTTCCAGCCTGTCTCAGCTATGTAAAGAAGAGTTCAGGGAAGGGGTTTGTATCCTACTAAAGAAGTATCAGCATCTCTCTGAGGCGGCTAATGTGATGATCGCAATGGGAGGTAAAATGGGAGACCCTAAGCGAGAAGGAAAACTCAGGTGGACTGGATTGGGTTGTGGAGATTCCCATCGGAGGTTCTCCCCTCCTGGAGATTCTCTATTATTTAGGTTTTCTTTTTTTTTCTCCCCGCAGCCTTACTGAGGTATAATTGACAAATAAAATTGTATATATTTAGAGTGTTCACTGTGATGATTTGATATATGTATACATTGTGAAATGATCACCACAATTAAGTTAATGAACACATCCATCACCTCACAGTTACTCTGTGTGTGTGTGTGCGCGTACCTGTGTGTGTGTGTGTGCGGTGAGAATGCTTAAGATCTAACCTCTCAGTAGTATATAATACAGTATTGTTTTATATTTATATAAACCATATATATATATAATATATATATATATAAAACATATATATATATATATATATATTTATTGTAGTCATCATGCTGCGCCTTAAGTCCCCAGAACTTATTCATCTTATAACTGAGGGTTTGTACCCTTTGGCCAACATCTACTATTTTCCCTTCCTCCTAGTCCCTGGCCACCACCACTCTACATTCTGTTTCTATGAGTTCAATTTTTTTAAAATTAATTTTTATTGGAGTATAGTTGCTTTACAATGTTGTGTTATTAGTTTCTGCTGTACAGTAAAGTGAAGCAGCTATATGTATACATAAATCCCCTCCTTTTTGGATTTCCTTCCCATTTAGGTCACCAGAGAGCATTGAGTAGAGTTCCCTGTGCTATACAGTAGGTTCTATGTTATACATAGTAGTGTGTATATGTCAATCCCAATCTCTCAGTTCATCCCACCCACCCTTCCCCACCTTGGTATCCATACATTGGCTCTATGAGTTCAATTTTTTTTAAGCGTCCACATATGAGTGAGATCATACAGTAGTACACTGTATTTATCTTGACAGCCTCAGGCTTTGAAGGTTCTGGATTTTTTTTTTTTTTTTTTTGAGGTATGCGGGCCTCTCACTGCTGTGGCCTCTCCCGTTGTGGAGCACAGGCTCCGGACGCGCAGGCTCAGCGGCCATGGCTCACGGGCCCAGCCGCTCCGCGGCATGGGGGATCTTCCCGGACCGGGGCACGAACCCATGTCCCCTGCATCGGCAGGCGGACTCTCAACCACTGCGCCACCAGGGAAGCCCGCCCTGAATTTTTAATTTTCGGGAAGGGAAGCAACTTCTGAAGAAAACAATGAGGTTGGTGTTTCCCTGCATGTTTGATTTGAGTAGCATGGGACCCCACCGTCCCATGCATCTGTTGATCCCTTGCTCCCTGTAGAAACCTTGTCTTGGCCCAAATGTCAGAGCCAGAGTCCTCAATCTGGTTCTGCACTCTGGGGTGGGGAAGAGAGTGTAGTGATTGCCAAGTGAATCAAAGATGACCATAAGGTAAGCAGGTGACTGGTAAACTCTGCCCATCATAAGGCTATCCCAGCAAATGTTATTTTGCAAGGGTACATATGAGGCTCCCCAGTGACTAGATGAACAAGATCACTATTTCTGCAAACCTGTCCTCTGATAAACACACACTCCTGCCGGATGGTGCCAGGACACGGTAGTTTGAGTGTTTTAGTTACCGGTTCTTGCCCCTCCTGTTGTGCCTGGTAACTAAGATGCTGTCAAGAAAATACAGCAGGGCTCCTATGAGCTTAAAAAGAGCATTTCAAAATATTGCATTAGCATTAGCCTTTTGTCCCTTCAGTCTGTTTTTCCTAGAACAAATGTAATCTTAGTTGCTACAAATTCTGTTTAAAATAGCTCTTCTGATGAGTCACCTAAAGTTAAGCTGCAGATATGGTATTGTTTTAGCCATGTCAAGCTTGAAATATTAGCCAAGTCCTAGTAACGACTCACTGGGGGGAGCTGGTGACATGCTCTCACATGTGTTTTGGGGAACATCCTAAAATGTCCAGAGAGACAGACATGCCTCGGATGAGTTGGTCAGTGTTATGTATCTCAGAACAGGCTGTAACAGCGTCAAAACGTAAGGAATGGTCTCTGCAGGTTCAGAAGCTCCTCACGGCCTAAGACACGTGAAAATTCTGCCTATCATACACCAGCCCTGCCCCAGCAAGTGGACAGAAACTTAGGGAAGTCTCCAAGGGGCCATGCAAAGGGGTCAGAGGAACTTGCAGATGACCTGAGGAAGAAATTAAGGCTTTAAACGGAACATCATGCCACGACTTTAAAGGTCATTATCTAGTTTGCACTTACATCAGACTCTAAATATTGTCAGAAAGTGGATAATTTGCCAGGACCATGAACAGTAAAATCGCTCAAAATAGACCACAGAAATCTTCAAGGCCAGTATGGCTGTGGCAGGCTGTGATGCTCAAACCTGATGCTGCCTCGTGAGAGACCTCAACTGGGAGGAGAAACAGCAGCTGCTTAAAGGAACATTTACACTCACTGACACTCAAACATTGCAAAAACTTTTCGGGCCACGTGAGCGCATGAGGCATTGTTTCTCCCTTTCCAAATGGAAGTGGTGTGGGACTGGAGACTCGTACTCCTTAAGTGAAGTCCTTTGTCAGAAACCAGCTGTACTATGGCCTCTGAATGTTCTGCCCTTCTCCCTTCCTATGGTGCCTAGCTAGCACTGAGCAGTAGCTAGCAGCTTTACCATCCTGTGGTCCCCACCCTCTGCTGGCCAAAGCCAGGTCACCTCCTGCCAGGCAGCTGCTGGGTGAAAGTCCAGAACAGCTCTCCTGAATAAACAAGTCAAAGAAAGGCAATTCCCAGCAGTGGATGGGGCTGTGCTCCAGAAGTCTATTTGCAAATCTGTCCTTTGGAACTTGGAAGACATCCCCCAGGAGGAGCAATGTTATACATTGTGGCTAGGTTTGCAGGCTAGCCCACAGCCTGGATTTCACTCAGATCAGACTTGGGAAGCAGTGCTCTAGAACTCACCTTCGCGGGTAATAGATCTGTGGTCTCTTCGCTTTAGTTTACAGACATTTGCTGGGCTAGGTATGGTATCAGCTCATGAGGGATTCCAAGCTGCCTCAGATTTGGGGGGTGGGTTGATTCAGTGGTTCCCAGGTGTCAAGACGGTGGCTGAGATTTTCCCAGCTGCATGAACCCCCAGCTGCCCTTTCCCACCCACACACTTCAGGCTGAGGGTGAAGAGATGACTATTCTGGCTTTTTTTCTTTATTTTTGTCTGCGTTGGGTCTTCGTTGCTGTGCGCAGGCTTTCTCCAGTTGCGGTAAGCGGGGGCTAGTCTTCATTGCGGTGCACGGGCTTCTCACTGCGATGGCTTCTCTTGTTGCGGTGAATGGGCTCTAGGCGTGTGGGCTTCAGTAGTTGTGGCTCGTGGGCTCTAGAGTGCAGGCTCAGTAGTTGTGGCGCACGGGCTTAGTGGCTCTGTGGCATGTGGGACACGGGCTGGAACCCGTGTCCCCTGCATTGGCAGGTGGATTCTTAACCACTGTGCCACCAGGGAAGCCCTTATTCTGGCTTTTCTTAATTTGGTTCTCAAGGTATCCTGGTGTTGGTCCAGACAGCCTGGGTGAGAATCCTGCCTTCTCCACTTACACAAGTTGCATACCCTCTCTGAGCTACAGTTTCTCATCAGCAAAATTGCAGTAATGTATTCCTAAGAGAGCCATGGGGTTGCCTCCCAGACATCTGTTCTCCTTCTCTTGGCAACTACCATGACTTTTGTTAGGATATTCACATCTCTCCCCAGGAGCAGACCCCTCTGCTCCCGAAGCCTCAGCCTAGTGCAATTCCATTTCCAGGTCATTATTATAGACCCAGTGCTGGCCTCATTCAGGCCAATGAGCTTGCTGAAGTTTACTGGTTACTCCCAGAAAAAAAAAATGTTCCCTCTCTCCTGCTAGATAAGGATGGGGGTTATGTGTGGTCCCACTCTGAGACTGCAACAGGGGTCAGCTCTAGTTGGTAGTTCTCACTGTGCGTGGCAGAGTGGAGAGATGGAAAGCACAGGACACCTTGATGAAGTTTCTGGACTCCTAAATCGACCCATCCTGAAACCTGTTCTATTTCTGTTGTTTCAACTGTGTGAACCAATACTCCTCTTTACTTTGTGCCATTCTGAGTTGAGCTTTCTGTTCTTGTAATGCAAGACATCTTTAACTGATACATCACAGCACAGGATTTATCATGGGTATTAAATGGGATAATGCATTCACAGTATTTAGCACAGAGCCTAACTTATAAAAATGACTTCCACCCTTCCAGACCAAGGGTATTAGTGGGACAGACCACCATTTCTCAAGTCTTTGTTGGGGCTAGGGAAGAAGAGGGTCTGACTCAGCAGATCCCAACTAGACCTTAGCCTGTTTAGAGGTTTGGGCATCTTGCCTGGGCTGGGAGGTGGCCTTGCTGGACCGGTTCTAGTTTTAGGATCAACCTCTTTGGAGGGAGTGGGCTTTATAAGCCTGGTGTTCCCCTAGACCCTGGGCAGGTATATGTGTTGAAGAGGGTTGGGGGAAAAAGAGGGAAGAAAGGAGAGAACCATGATTTGCTAGAGAAATAACAAAAGGACCTATCTTTGGGATCAGGGTTAATCTCTTCCCTTCTCTCTTTCTTCATTTCCCTCCTCACTTCCTTACACTTTTCCTTACTGTCAGTTCTCACCAGGCCTGAGGAATAAGAGAACCTCAGAGTTGGGAGGAATTCCTGATGAGGGAGGGGACGTCTTTACTGGAGGGGGACAGGAGAACTTCTCTTATCTCACTCTAGTGACTTATTTAAGTGTAGCAGGATCTCAGTTTGCAGACTAAAAGGTGGATTTAGACTCCTATAGGAGGTTGGCAAGGCTGGTGTCTTGGAGTCCTGGCACGAAAGATAAGGATGTAGGCAAGACAGCCTGGTTCACGGACAAAGGGTTGTGTTGTGACTGTGGTAGGAGGGCTGTAAGTCAGATTTCTGGTCATTTCATCACCCCTAGATTTAGGCCTGCGTCCCTAGTGAGAGGAGACTGCAATAAAAGAATAAGTTGACACAAAGCTGGCAGGACTGAAAGCTCTGTAAGGGACCTTGTTCACGTGACATCACTGCTTTGCAATCTTGCCGCATACGAAGATAGAGCTCGTTTGTCCCAATTTAGCACACTGCTTTTGGAATATGCTAGAACACAGGATGGAGAAGGAGTGTAAGAAAACATTTCTTCATAAAAATGGGTTAAGGGTGCCATGTTCCAACAGCGGAATGGATGCCTAGAAGTGAAAATAGAACTCCTACGAGATCCGACTAGAACAGGACTGACCTGCCAGCCTCTTATCTGGACATGAGATTTATGACTGTGGTCAAGAATTGCCCTCGCCTTTGTTTTTATCAGCCACATTCCATTAATGCCTCATAATGAAGCTGTGGTCAATAAAAAAACCCAGTTGCTTTTTACATGAACTGCTGCCAAGCCAGGAATCCCCATGAATTTGTACGGTCACTTTTTTTTTTTTAAACAAAATACACAGTGGAATAATGATCCTTGCTGAATTTCATGCTGTGCAGATTATTGTACATCTTGTTTCTTTCATCTCTTAGCTATGACTCTAAACTTTGTGCTTATCTTCTTCATTCAATTCATATATAAAAATGCTGACTAAGGCAGGGTAAAAGAAGGATGACTCTGATGGAAAACTTCCTGCTGATGGACACCAGTTATTTATTTTATTTTATTTATTTTTTTTAGTGCTGTTTTTATTTATTTATTTTTTTCATTTTAACATCTTTATTGGGGTATAATTGCTTTACAATGGTGTGTTAGTTTCTGCTTTATAACAAAGTGAATCAGTTATATATATACATATGTTCCCATATCTCTTCCCGCTTGGGTCTCCCTCCCTCCTACACTCCCTATCCCACCCCTCCAGGCGGTCACAAAGCACCAAGCTGATCTCCCTGGGACACCAGTTATTTATCAATCCTCTGTGGATATGGCTATTTAGTCAGCTGCAAAACCATGTCACAATACTTTTATACCACTCACCTTCCCAACCTTATCTATCAGTGAATCGTGAGATGTTTTGTCTGAGGCTTCACTGAAATCAAGTTACATTGTCTCTGGCATTTTGACCCCTAGAAGTCTGGCACTTACTCAATACCTTGCACGTGGTAGGGTCTCATAAATGTTTGCTGAATTAAATTGGATTCCCTGAATCATCTGCTTAATAACCACATATTTAAAAACAAAATAAAAAGGAAACGAGGCATGATTAATTGATGAGATACTTGGTTTCCTAGTGCTCTTTACATGCCTTTTCATTGTTTGAAATCAAAATGTAAGTGTCACACATCACAGAAAAATAAAATGTAGACTATGACTGACTATAACCATTGTGCCATTTATTATCATTATACATATCCATTATTGTAATTTTTTACTTGTAAAAAACATAATCACAAAAACATCATTTTTCATTTAATCTATTCCAGCTACTTTTCTGTTACTGAGGAGAACTCGTTTGTATGCATCTCATTCTTTTCGAAGTGTTTAGATTGTCTGTTTAAATGCTTCAGGTTCTGACATCACAATCATTTGTCTTTAAACTATGGAGTTAATTAATTCTTCCTAAAGTATATTCAGCATGTACCATATGCCAGATCTTGGCTCAGAATGACAAGGAACTAAAAAGAAAAAAACGGGCAAGGTCTTGGCTGGTCAGATGTTTGGAATCTGATAGGGGTCATAAAACAAGCACATAATGATGGAACAAGGGCCCATGTGTTAAGGGCTGCAGAGGAGTGTGCCACACGCTCAGCTTGAGTTTTTCTGCTGCTCTTAGGACAGCTAAAGCTGATGGGCTCTCTGCCTTCAGACAGCTCCTGCACAGGCAGCTGTGCGAAAAGAGGTACTTGATCGAGGTGAGGGTCCCATGCCGCTTCCCTCTATCTGTTGGTTATCAGATCGACACAGGGTCCTGATCACAGAGACTACAGCAGAGAGAGGAAGAGGAAGAAGTCAGGAAAGAAAGAAGCCGGTTGTGGTAAGTAGACTCTCAAGGTGACCTCCCTGAACTTCAACTCTGGCATTCATACCTTTGTATATTCCCCTTTTCTTTTTTTTTTAAATTTATTTTATTTTATTTTTTAATTTATGTTTGGCTGCGTTGGGTCTTTGGCTTTCTCTAGTTGCGTGAGCGGGGGCTACTCTTTGTTGCGGTGTGCAGGCTTCTCATCGTGTGGCTTCTCTTGTTGCGGAGCACAGGCTCCAGGCGCGCCGGCTTCAGTAGTTGTGGCACGCAGGCTCAGTAGTTGTGGCTCATGGGCTTAGTTGCTCTGCGGCATGTGGGATCTTCCCGGACCAGGGCTTGAACCCGTGCCCCTGCATTGGCAGGCGGAGTCTTAACCACTGCGCCACCAGGGAAGTCCCTATTCCCCTCTTCTTGAGTGCAAATGTGGCCTGTGACTTCTTTCTAACCGATAGAGTACATTAAAGGTGATGGAATGTGCATGATTATTGATTTGGTTCCATATATAATCTTAGTGCCATTTTGCCGAATGGCTCTTTTAGCTTTGCGGAAGCAAATAGCCATGTGGGGAACCCCAAGTGCCAAGGACCTGTGAGCAGACTCTAAGAGCTGAGGGTGGCCACTGGCTGACAGTCACCATGAAATGAAGCCCTGAATGCTACACCCACAAGGAACTGAATTCTGCCACTTGAGTTCTGAGTGAGCTTGGAGCAGACTTTTCTCTAGGCTGGCCTTAGAAGAGAGCATAGCCCTGGCTGATACCTGATGGCAGCCTTCTGAAACCCTAAGCAGAGGGTTCAGTTAAGTAATGGCTGGACTCTTGAACCACAGAAACTATGAGATAATAAATGTGTCATAGTAAGCAGTTGAATTTGTGGTAATGTCGTTAAGCAGCAATAGGTGACTAATATACCACTGGTTGGTCTCTTTTGCCTCCATAAGAACTGCAGGATAAAGAAGAGCCAGAGGGAGGAGGTTGGAAGGGAAACTCAGCAACTTGATGAGGAGAAGGTAGTGACTAGAGAATGGGCTTTTGCTGTGAAGCTCTGCCATGTTCATTCACTCATTCATTCACTTATCCATTCATTTGTTAAAGGATGTTAAATTGGAAGTATGGACAGGCACATCAAGATATATGTATCAGTCAGCTTTCAGGGAAGGATATTGTTATAGACTGAATTGTGTCCCCCTAAAATTCATAACTGAAGCTCTAAACTCCAGTACCTCAGGGTGTGATTGTATTTGGAGAGAGAGACTTTAAAGAGATAATTGAATTAAATAATGAGCCCATTAGGATGGGCCCCAATCAAATCTAACTGGTGTTCTAATAAGAAGAGGAGATTAGGATACACAGAGAGACACCAGAGGCGTGTATGCACAGAGTGGTAACGATGTGAAGAGACAGCAAGAGAGCAGCCTTATGTAAGCCAAGGGGAGAGGCCGCAGGAAAATCAGCCCTGCCGACACTTTGATCTTGGACTTCTAGCCTCCAGAACTGTGAGAAAACAAATTTCTGTTGTTTTATCCACCCAGTCTGTGGTATTTTGTTATGGCTGCCCAAGCAGACTAATACTGATTTAGAAACTACTCTAGATATTTTAAGCACAGAAGGATTTAATACAGATTTCAAAATCACTGGAAGAGCTGGAGTAGCTGGAGTTGGGGCTGCCACCAGAACTAATGTGTTCAAGAATGTACTGCTGCGGGCCTCCCTGGTGGCACAGTGGTTAAGAACCCACCTACCAAGGCAGGGGACACGGGTTTGAACCCTGGTCCGGGAAGATCCCACATGCCGTGGAGCAACTAAGCCCGTACGCTACAACTACTGAGCCTGCGTTCTAGAGCCTGCAAGCCACAACCACTGAGGCCCGCATGCCTAGAGCTTGTGCTCCACAACAAGAGAAGCCACCGCAACGAGAAGCCCGCGTACCGCAACAAAGAGTAGCCCCTGCTCGCCACAACTAGAGAAAGCCTGCGTGCAGCAACGAAGACCCAACACAGCCAAAAAAAAAAAAAAAAAAAAGACCAGTAGGATATTAGAAATGAAAAACAGAATTATATATAAAAACACAAAACCCAAAGAGGTATAGCTCCAATATGAATTATTTGAGTGAAATTGTTTTACACGTATAAATGGCATGCAATATTACCTTTTATGTAAATACTGAGGCAGGTACTGTTCCATCTATATTACCATATTTTATTGTTGCCCTTAAACATTTTTTTGTTGTTGTTGTTTTTTGCGGTACGCGGGCCTCTCACTGCTGCGGCCTCTTCCATTGCGGAGCACAGGCTCCGGACGCGCAGGCTCAGCGGCCATGGCTCACGGGCCCAGCCGCTCCGCAGCATGTGGGATATTCCCGGACCGGGGCACGAACCCGTGTCCCCTGCATCGGCAGGTGGACTCTCAACCACTGTGCCACCAGGGAAGCCTGCCCTTGAACATTTTTATTCATCTTTAATGTAGATTTATGTTCAGCCTGATGAGTCCCTGATTATGACATCCAGTGAGCACGGGGTAATCTTTAATCTGAATAATTCCGTTAATTCTAAGTCTTACCTTAGTTTCTTGGCCTGATTGACTTTCAGTGACTATATCACCATATTCATTCCACAGTGACTCCCAGTGATCCCCACTGTTGCTATACACGTCCTACCGTAATTACTAAATGGTTAGTAACTGGCTTCTGACCAACAGATTACAACCAAAGTAAAATGGGATGTCACTTCTCAGTTTTATTTATGTTTATTTTATTTTAAAAAATTTGTTTTATTAAAGTATAGTTGATTTACAATGTTGTGTCAATTTCTGCTGTACAGCAAAGTGATTCAGTTATATATGTATATATGTATATATATATGTATATTCTTTTTCATATTCCTTTCCATCATGGTTTATTACAGGGTATTGAATATAGGTCCCTGTGCTATACAGTAAGACATTGCTGTTCACCTCAGTTTTAAATACAAAAGACCATTACTTCCCTGTGACATTCTCTCTTGTGTTCCTGCCCTTTCTCTTTCCCTTTGTTTCTGTTCTCTTCCTCTGAGCTCTCTCTCTTTTATCCCTGAAATTGGGAAGCAAGCACCAATGTTAAGAGCTACTCTATGGACAGGCTCACGTGAGGCTTCTTAACTGCATTTAGTAACCTGGCTGCAAGGGAGCTGTAGTTTTTAACTTTCCAGCCTCTGTAGCACAGGAAGGCACGAAGAAGGGTATGGGAAGGGATGCTGAAGCTTATAGACATATCCAGCGCCATATGCTAAACAGCAGAGCAAAGCAAGTGCCAAGACATTTGAAGTATAGGGCTGGTCAAAAAGTTTGTTCGGGCTTTTCCATGCCATCTTACGGAAAAACCCGAATGAACTTTTTGGCCAACCCAATAGATCCCTGAAACTGATAACAGAATTAATTAAACTGCTCACTTACCTCAAAGATAGAAAAAGCATGGAAAAGAGAGGACTTTCAAAGAGGATTTCTTAGGAAAAGTTGTGCAGTTTTATCTCCGCCTATCCTAAGCAATAGGGCTGAGCACTTCTCCTATCACTTCAGGTGAGTAAGAAGGTATTCATTAGGACCACTTTGGGAGTTTGATGTGGATCCCCTGAAATTTGGTCATGGGAGCATTCCTACTGGACTTTTGTTGGACTTTTGCCTTGGAAAATGTAAAAGATAGAGATGGTTAGGTGAGCTGCTCAGACCTTGGGAGTGAAGGAGAGGTAGTTGATCTGGGCAGCTTGCTCTTCTAGAGTTTGCTGGGGCAGAAAATGTGTGAGTGTTTCAAGAGCTATGGAATGTCACAGGAGAAGTGAATTGGGAGAGTTGAGGGAAGCATTTGAGTTGAATCAGTGTAGAATTAGCTAAGCTGAGGAGGGCAGAGTATGCATTCCAGGGAGAGGGAACAGCATGTGCAAAGCCTTAGAGGCACCAAAGGGCCTGGAATGTCCGAGGAAAAGTTCAATGCTCAGTGCGGCTGTGGTATAATTTGGGGGTGCAGGGAGTACAAAAAATTAGCTTGGGAAAATGCCCTAAGTACATGTTGTGCTTCCAAGCTTAGCCTTTGTCCTTAAGGAACTAGGCAATTACTGTAGAGGATTTTTTCCTTTTAAATAGACACACTAATTTTTAGAACATTTCAGATGTGCAGAAAAACAGAGCAGATAGTACAGAGAGTTCCCACATAGCCCCACAGTTTCTTCTATTACTAACATCTTATAATATCATAGTGGCATTTGTTACAATTGACGAATCTTATATTGACATTATTATTAACTAAAGTTCATAGTTTATTCAGGTTTCCTTACTTTTTACTTAATGTCCTTTTTTTCTGTTCCAGGATCCCATCCAGAACACCACATTACATTTAATTGTCATGCTTCCTTAGGCTCCTCTTGTCTGTGACAGTTTCTCAGACTTTCTTCTTCTCAGTAACCTTGACAATTTGAGGAGTATTGGTCAGGAATATTATAGGATGCTTTTCAGTTGGAATCTGGCTGTTGTTTTTCTCATGATTACACTGGAATTCTGGGTACTATGGATTTTTCAGTATAATTTGACCTATGTTTTACAAGAGTGATTTGGGACCAGTGCGAAGGGTGAGTTAGATGGAATATATTAAATTGGCACCACTCCATTGGCAAGCCTTGCAATGGCTTACCATCACAATTATTATTATTTCAATTTTAATTTTTTAAATTAATGTATAGTTGATTTACAGTGTTGTGTTATTTTCAGGTGTACAGCAAAGTGATTCAGTTATGTATTCTTTTACAGATTCTTTTCCATTATAGGTTACTATAAGATATTGAATATAGTTCCCTATGCTATACAGTAGGTCCTTGTTGCTTATTTTATATATAGTAGTATGTATCTGTTAGTCTCAAACTCCTAATTTATCCTCCCCCCGACTTTCCCCTTAGGTAACCGTAAGTTTGTTTTCAATGTCTGTGAGTCTATTTCTGTTCTGTAAACGAGTTCATTTGTAACATTTTTTAAAGATTACACATATAAGTGATATCATATGATATTTGTCTTTGTCTGACTTACTTCACTTAGTATGATATTCTCTAGGTCCATCCATGTTGCTACAAATGGCATTATTTCATTCTTTTTTATGGCTGAGTAATATACCATCACAATTATTGAATTAAAAAATCTAGAGAAAGACAAACACTGTATGATTTCAATTATATGTGGAATCTGAAAAACAAAACAAATGAACAAACATAACAAAACAGAAGCAGAGTCATAGATTCAGAGAACAAACAGGTGGTTGCCAGATGGGAGGGGAGTGGAGGAAGGAAAGAAATAGATGGGGAAATTAAGAGGTACAAACTTTCAGTTATAAAATAAATGAGTCATGGGGATAAAATGTGCAGTGTGGGGAATATAGTCAGTAATAATACGATATCTTCATATGGTGACAGACGGTAACTAGACTTATCACGGTGAACAGTTTGTAATGTACAGAAATATGGAGTCACTATGTCATGCACCAGTAACTAACATAGTGTTATAGGTCAATTATACTTCAAAAACAAACAGACAAAACTCGTAGAAAAAGAGATCAGATTCATGGTTACCAGAGGTGCGGGGATGGCGGAGGGGGAATTAGATGAAGGTGGTCAAAAGTTACAAACCTCCAGTTATAAGATAAATAAATACTAAGGATGTATTGTACAACATGATAAATATGATTAACACAGCTGTATGTTACATCTGAAAGTTGTTAAGAGAGTAAATCCTAAAAGTTCTCACCCCAAGGGAAAATATTTTTTCTTTTTCTTTTCTTTTCATATGAAATGATAGATGTTTACTGAACTTGTTGTGGTAATCATTTCATGGTGTATGCACTTCAAATCTTTATGCTGTGCACCCTAAAACTTATACAATGCTGTATGTCAATTATATCTCAAAAAAACTGGAAGAAAAAAATCATACTCTTTAATATGACTTACACAGCCCTTTGGGATCTGGACCCAGCCTGCCTTGCTGACCTCATCTCCTGACACTCTCCTCTTTGCTCTTAATGCTTCAACCCCACTGGCTTTTGTTTCCATTTCTTGAAGGTGCAAGGTTTGCTACCCTCAGGACATTTGAGTGATTTTTGCTATATAATCCAGGTAGAAGAGGAATTGGGCCTGAATTAGAGGAGAAGGGACAGGTCAGAGAGCATATATGTGGTACAACTGAAAGGATTTAACTGATTGGATGTACGAAATAAAGAAAAGAGGATTTGGGCACAGTTCTGAGACTTTGTAGTCTGTAAGACTTGATCACTGGACTTGCCCATTCACTGAGAAGGGGAATGCAGGAGCTTGGGCTGGGGGGACATCATGAGATCACGATGATATACCAAGTTTGATTTGCTTGTGGGCCATTAAGATGTTCTTGTCCAGCAGGCGTTGGACATCATGAGTCTTGAGTTCAGGAGGGAGGGTGTGTGGAATAAGAGCAACTGCCAAACAAGAGATTATGGTGGGGACGCTGGTTATTAATTCAACTGGGATAAACCCAAGGGACATATCTGCAGTAATTCAAACCCTTGGCAGCAAAGAGTTTAATGTGAACTTCAGGTCAGTAGAGAAATGAAATTTATTTTGGAGACTATCAAGGAAAAGGAGGCCAGGACTTTGGGGAGGATTTTGTGGTCATTCCACTCACCGGACTTAGGCTAATGACTGCTTCTTTTCTACCGGAATGAGACTTTGGGACTTGAAAAGGCTGCTATATTAACTTATTAATATAGCCTCAGAAAAAGTAGTAGAGAGGTTTGGGGTTTAGACAGTTATATAAGTGGAAAATAGAGTGGTGGACAGGTCAGGTTATGACGAAAGTGCTCCCAGGTGTGTCATTATGCCATTATATTTACTGTCTTTGTACTACTATATTTACATTTTATAAAAATTACAAAAGTGATACAGCCATACTTTGCAGATGCTGTAGATTGGTTCACTTAATAACCATTGAAACCACTTTCTCCTTTCCTTTACTGTAGAGGCTGGAAAGCAAAATACATAAATTCCAAGATCTCATTAAAACTGGAGGTGGCCACGAAATACAGTCTGGGTTCATGAGGAGTTCCCAGAAGTCCTTGCAATGGGGTTCCATTTCTGAATAGAAAGGCAAAGATACGTGAGGAGAAGCTTTTTGCCCTTCTGACTTCTAGCCTGGAGCTTAGATACAATGCCTGGAGACAGCAGCCCTTTTGTTACGAAGAGAATGAGAAGTGTAAGCTGAGAATGGTGAAGCCTGATTTCATCATGACATCCTTTAGCAACTGGGCTGGTTCTGGTCCACCCACTTCTGGATTTTGTGTTATGTGAACAAAAATCCTTTACTTCTTTACACCAGTAAACTGACTCTCAAACTTAGCTGCCCATTAGAATCACCTGCGGAGGCTTAACTCACCCAATGTTTACATGACCCTTTATACCACCAGTTGGATGGGAATTTCTGGTGATGGGACCTGAGATTCTGTAATATTTAAAATTCCCCAGGGGATTCCAATGTGCAGCCAAGTTTGAGAACCAGTGTTTTTTGTTTTTTTTTTTTGCGGTACGCGGGCCTCTCACTGCTGTGGCCTCTCCTGTTGCAGAGCACAGGCTCCGGACGCGCAGGCTGAGTGGCCATGGCTCACGGACCTAGCCGCTCCGCGGCATGTGGGATCTTCCCGGACCGGTGCACGAGCCCGCGTCCCCTGCATCGGCAGGCGGACTCTCAACCACTGCGCCACCAGGGAAGCCCAGAACCAGTGTTTTTTTAAGCCACTGTTTTTTTGTTTTTGTTTTGTTGTTGTTATTCACAGGTGGATGCTATTGTTACAATACATGTGTCAAAACTATATTTAAATAATAGAAGCATATAAATTCCCCCATCTCCAATCAGCTCCATTGCTACTGCTGTCTCTAGGGCAAACACAATCCTCATGGTGCTGTGCCACTTTCAAAATTTCCTGTCTGGGGCTTCCCTGGTGGCACAGTGGTTGAGAGTCTGACTGCTGATGCAGGGGACACGGGTTCATGCCCCGGTCCGGGAAGATCCCGCATGCCGTGGAGCGGCTGGGCCCGTGAGCCATGGCCGCTGAGCCTGCGCGTCTGGAGCCTGTGCTCCGCAACAGGCCACAACAGTGAGGGGCCCAAATTTCCTGTCTGCATGTACCAATGTATATTCGTTTTTTATTATAAAAATCCTCTAGAGGCTGTTCAAGTGGGGCCTGAGAAGTGACATTGCCAGAGAGCCTGGAAAGATCAGGACAGTACTAATGTCAATTAACTTCCTTTCTACATAAACCATTAGAACATCTGCGGAATGTCAATATTTTAGCATCCAAACTACTTCTCCCTTCTAGAAAAACATATTTCACTGATACAGTCTAATCTTCTACTTCAGGTGTTTAAAAATTGCATACAACTTTTTAACCATGATTAATCATTTAACTATGAGACAGAAAATGTTGACAATGATGTCGCTGGGCATCAATGTAAGGCAATCCTTATGTTTTATGTACTAAAGCCCTCTGAGTTCTTGCCTCAAGTTTCAGTTGCGAGGGTCATGTCTTTTGAAGAACCATCATCTTTTTTGGTTTATGTTTTTAAGGTGCAAATCGCTTTGAGAACCAGGAGAGGTTGAAATTGCCACACGATAACATTTTCAGCAGTCCTGCTACAGTTGATAGCATATCTAAAAAATGTATATAAAAGTATTCCTCTGTTGAAAAGACCTAGCTTCAGAGTGAGGACTCCTGTGCCACAGAGTATTAAATGTTGAGACTTTACAACGTGACTTGTAAAATAAACAGTAATTTGTTTCTCACGGGAGGAGGCATTGCATTACAAGTTCTAGAATGAGAAAGCATGGGTTCAAATGCCAACTCTGCAGACTAGAAACAAGTTTCAGTGAGAATGTGGAGAAAAGGGAACCCTTGTGCACTGTTGGTGGGAATGTAAATTGGTGCAGCCTCTGTGGAACCAATTAAAAATAGAATATCATATGAGTTCCACTTCTGGGTACTTATCCAAAGGAATGAAAACAGCCCTTTGGATGGATGAGTGGATAAAGAAGATGTAGGATATATGTACAATGGAATATTATTTGCCAATAAGAAAGAATGAAATCTTGCCATTTGTGACAACATGGATGGACTTTGAAGGCATTATGCTTAGTGAAATAAGTCAGAGAAAAACAAATACCACGTATGCTTTTATTTATACATGGCATCCAAAAAACCCCACACCCTCATGAGTACAGAGGACAGATTAGTGGTTGCCAGAGGCAAGGTTGGTATGAGCGAAATGGGCGAAGTGGGTGAAGGGGGTTAAAAAGTACAAACTTCCGGCTATAAAATAAATGTCATGGAGATGTAATGTACAGCATGATGACTATGGTTAATAATACTGTATAGTATATTTGAAAGTTGCCAAGAGAGTAGATCTTAAAAATTCTGATCACAAGAAAAAAATTTTTTGTAACTATGTATGGTGATGCATGTTAACTAGACTTATTGAGGAGATCATTTCACAATATATACAAATATCGTATCATTATGTTGTACACCTGAAATAAATATAATGTTATATGTCAATAATATTTTATGTGCCTTGGGGCATATTACTAAATCTCTATGCCTCAGTTTTCTCATCTATAAAATAGTGATATTATTGTGAGGATTAAAGGAGATAATAAATGTAAAACAATTAGAAATATGCCTAGTACATAGTAAATGTCCAATAAATATTAACTATTATGGTTAGCTGTGATACTTTGAACACTTAATCCTGAATACCTATGCTTTAAAGTGAATTCCCTTTCTGTGGAATTTTTTCCCCAGACCTTCAGTTGGCATGGATTCCTCCTCCCAACAATTTCTACTGAATTTCCCGTTGGGATTTCACCATTAATATTTCATTTTCCTCTTATGGTCTCACTCTACACATTCTTCCTGAGCTCTAGTTATCACCATATGCTGAATGGCTCCCATATTTGAGGCTCAGTCTAAATTTGTTTGCATATGCTCCAGACTCCTATGGCCTTTCAGACATTACCACTTGGATGTTCCATAACATTTTATCCCTAAACTGTATTCCCTATTGCAGAGAATGGCACCATAATTCTCACAAACCCTCCTAATTGCTGAATGTAATCCCCAGCTCCTCTCTTTCACATCCGTCAAACAGTCTATCAACTGTGTCTCTTGTCAACCCACTTCTCTCCATCCTCCTTGCTGCCTCCTAGCTTAGGCCATTGTCTTCTCTGTCAACTACTGCAGTAGCTTCCCATTCCCCTGTCTTCACTCTGTAGCTTTAATAATACCTCTAAAATGTAAAACTGTCATGCTATCTCTCTGCTTAAAACTCTTCAATGACTCCCTATCATCCTCAGGATAAAATATAAGCTCTTTAACAAAGCTTATACATTCTGTCATAATCTGGCCAGTGCTTGGCCTTCCAGCCTCGTCTGTCTTTTTTTTTGGCCACCCCTGGATCTTAGTTCCCCAACCCGGAATTGAGCCCTCACCCTCAGCAGTGAAAGCACAAAGTCCTAACCACTGGACTGCCAGGGAATTCCCCCAGCCTCATTGCTTGTCCTTCCCTCCTTTACGTTCTAAGGTCCAGACTTACTGAATGAGTCCATTGTGTTCGCTGTCATCTCAGGACCTTGGCGTTTGCTGTCCCATCTACTAGTTTCTTCTCCTTGTCCCAGCCTTTGCCCTGCCTCACTTTTTCTGCCTAACTCCTTCTGATCCGTCTCAGTTCAAGTATCGTGTCCTCTCAGAAAACGTCTCTTGACTCCCACACTCCACAAGGGCACCTCCTACTTGTTCTACAGAACTTGTTCTTATCATCGCACTTAACCACACTGCACTGTAATTATCTGTTTACTTATCTATAACATCTACTACAGAGAGACACAGATAAACCTTGATAAAGACAAGGTCTGTGTAATCAATAACTACTGTGTAATCAGTACCTCTATCAGGCACTTCCTCTAAGTCTTCTGGGAACAGCATTTCTTTTCTGATAACTAATTCTCTCATAGTCTCTACAGGGTTTGGTAGGTCTTTACAGGACTTAGATCAAAGGTGATTGCATGCCCCAAATGGGAGCAATCATGGTATAAAGACTGTGATAGGATAATGACAAAGCCGAATAGATGCTGCGTTCAAATCTAGGCTCTTCACCTTAATAGAGTCTGAACATCTTTGTGGTTTTATCTTTTCATCTGTAAATGTGTATAATAATACCAACTTCATGACAGATGCATCTTGAAGAATGACAGTGAATTATTGTAAATCTAATCAGGTGTTTGTTACAGATGTAGTTTCATTGCTGGAAAAATTTAACACACTTGGTATGCAGCTGTTCATCTGAATGTTTTTTTCTTTATACTTGTTAAGAAAGCCCATCAGAAGCAGTTTGCCTTTAGTTGGCAGGACCAACAATATCCCTTCACTATCCTACTTCAGGGATGTATCAACTCTCCAGCCCTATGTCATAATTTTGTTCCAAAATTTTGATTGCCTTTCCATTCTGAATCATCCCAGTTCATCAGATGGATGACATCATGCTGATTTTATCCTGCTTCCTGGTAAGCAGGAAGTAGGAACTACTCTAGATACACTGGAAACACAGATTCAACCACAGGGTGGGGAATAAACACCACAAAAATCCAGGGGCTTGCCATCTTGGTAAAATTTCCAGAGGTCCAGTGATCTGGAGCACAGTGAGTTATCTTTACCAAAGCAAAGAAAAAGTTGCTGTATCTGGTCCCTTCCACCACTTAGAAAGAGGTACAATACCTCTAGGGTCTCTTTAGGTTTTGGAGGCAACATGTAACTCATTTGGACATGCAACTCTCACTAATTTACTGAAAAACTCAAAAAGCTGCCAATTTGGAGTGGGACCCCAAACAAGAGAAGACTCTGCCTCAGATCTAGACTGCCATGCAAACCACTCTACCACCTGGGCTGTATAACACAGCATCCAATTGTGCTTGAAGTGCCTGTGGCAGGTAGGGACACTTTAGCGTCTCCTGTGGGTGAATCATAGCCCAGACTATTAAGATTCTGGAGCAAGCTTACCATTTTCTGAAGACAGCTATTCTCTGGAGAAACAGTTTCTAGGTTGTAAGTGGGCCTTGGTAGAGACTGAATGCTTGACCACGAGTCAAGTTACCATGCAACCTAAGTTGCCCATCATGAACTGAATGTTGTCTGACCCTCCAGGCCATAAAATTGGGCATTCACAGCAGCATTCCATCATTAAATGGAAATGGTATGTATGAGATCAGGCTCAAGCAAGTTCTGAAGGCACAAATAATTTGTGTAAGAAAATGACACAGATGCCTATGGCCCGTGTTCTTATCACATTGCCTTTTCCCTCTCAACCCGAATCTGTGGCTTCTTGGGGAGTTTCCTATGACAAGTTGGCTGACAAGGAAAAATTCCAAGCCTGGTTTAAAGATGGGTCTGTACAATATGCTGGTGCTATCCAAAAGTGGATGGTTGCCACACTGTAGGCCTGCCATGATGGATGGCTTCCAAAGGTAGGAGTGAAGGAAAATTCTCCCAGTGGGCAAAAGTATGGATTTATATTGACTCTGTGGCTAATGGTTTGCTTAGATGGTCAAAACTTAGAAGGATCATGATTGGAGAATTGATGACAAGGTCTGAGAAAGAGGTCTGTGGCTAGAACTCTCTGAATATGAACATAGTGCTAAGATATTCTGTCCCATGTGAATGCTTACCAAACAGAAACCTCATCAGAAGAGGATCTTAATAAGCAGGTGGATGAGATAACATGCCTGTGGACATCTGTTAGCTTCTTTCCTCAGCCACTCCTGTCTTAGTCCAGTGGAAACCAAACAAAGTGGTCCATGGAGGTTATTCATGGACTGAGCAACGTGGATTTCCAATCATCACTGGCAAACGTTCAACCTGCTAATAGCAGAGACCAACACTGAGCATTCATTATGGCACCATTCCCTGGGAGCACCAGTCACATGTGGTAGAAGTTTGATTACAAAATATCACTTCCATCATGGAAGGGACCGAACTTTGCTCTCAGTGAAACAGACACTTACCCTGGCTACAGATTTGCCTTCCCTATTCACAGTGTTTCTACCAAAACCACTATCCAGGGATTTATAGATTGTGTTATTCACATGGTATTTCACAAAGCATTGCTTCTGACCAGGGAACTCACTGCAAATGATGTGTGGCAATGGGCTCACATTCATGGAATTCACTGGTCTTGCAACGTTGTCCATCACCTTGAAGGAGCTGCCCTGATAAAGTGGTGGTATGTTCTTCTGAAGGCTTAATTACAGTGCCAGCTGGGTGGAAACATCTTGCAGAGCCGGGGCAATATCCTCCAGGATGTATATATACTCTAAATTAGTGACCAACTTATGTTGCTATTTCTCCTGTAGCCAGTTTTTATGGGTCCAGGAATCAAGCTGTGGAAGTGGGAGAGGTTCCTCTTACTATCATATTTAGAGGTCCACTAGTGAAATTTTTGCTTTCTATTTTTATCATTTTAGGCTCTGCTGGTCTAGAAGTCTTATCTCCCAAGGGAGGAATGTTTCCTTCAGGGAACACCTCAATGGTACCATTAAACTGGAAGTGAAGACTACCACCTGGCCACTTCAAGCTCCTCATGCCAATGAAACAACAGGAAAAGAAGGGGGTTACTAAACTGGCTGGGGATATTTGACCTGACTATTAAGGGGAAATTGGATTTTCCTAGAGAGAAGACTTTAAGAGGCTTGTGTTACCCATTATCAAGGCCAAGTCTGCTGGATTAGACCTGTATTTAATTAGGGTTCTTATTAATGGCAAAGAATAGAATCCCACATCCAAGCAGCTTGAGAAAAACAAGGAATTTACTTAGAAAATTGTCTCCTGGAACTCAAAAGACAAGATCTCAGTTGGTCCTCAAGAAAAAAGTGGAACCAGGCTCTCAAATGCTGGAACAGCTCCCCATATCTCATTTCTGCTTCTCTCTGCACATAAGTTTCATTCCATGTTCTTATTGCAGACTGGTCCTTACTGCTCTTCAGTCCATGTGGCTGAAAACATGGCTGCTAAGAGCAATAGCAATAGTCTCCCTGGAGGGAGACTGATACCTCTTTCCTGTCCCGGTTGCAAACTTCCTGGGGAAGAATTCTGATTAGTCCGGCTTTGTTCAATGTCTGAGGGAGGGGTCATATTGTACTAACATGATGGCTTCCATGAAAACCTCAGGGGGAGAGTTGGTTGGTCAGAAGGTTAGGAACCTGTGGGGAGGTGATTATGAGAAAGTCTGTTCCCAGAAGAAAAAGAAGGATGTTGGGTTGACAAGTTGTGAGGGTCTACTACGATGTAGTCCATTGTCCCCCCTAATAATAATAACGAAAGTAAGTGAATAAATAAATAAACAATAACAAATATTTATAGAGCTTACTATGTGCTAGATACCATATGTGTGTGTGTGTGTGTGTGTGTGTGTGTGTGTGTGTATCACAGTCTATAAGGTAAGTTTAATTTGTATCCCCATTTTACAGATGGGAATAAGGAGACTTAAAGAGGATTAAGTAACTAGTCCAAGTAGGTAGTTGAGCTGGAACTTGAACCCAGACTTACTTGTTTCCAAGTGCTGTTCTTGTAACATGACACCCATACCTAGTTCTCCAGGCTCTAGGCACCCAGTCTCACCACAAACCCCACGGTGCTAGCTGGGCACCTGAGAACCTGCATAGGTCCTGAGAGCTACTTTTTCTGGGCTGGATTTTGTCCCTGGGCTCCAGGTGTCTGACTCTGTGGGATCAACTGACCACGAACCTCAGTTTTCTTATAGATAAAAATGTGTTGCTATAAGATTATGGAAACTATATGAGGGCAGATATTTTTGTCTATCATGCTCACTGCTAATCCCCTGGACCCAAAACAGTGCTGGGCACTTGATAACTATTTGTTAAGTGAATGAATGAGACAAAGTGAAACTCACAAGGGTCCTGCTTGAGGAATATGATATTCTTGCTTTTTGGCTAACTATTAGGCTTCTGTGTATGGGGTTAGGCAAGTCACAGGGAGAGAGATGGAGGGGACTTTTAAGAAGCTGTGTATATAAGGAGAGAGAGAGAGGGAGAGAGGAAGAATCCTGTTACAGGAAAATTACAGAGACTGGGGAGGAGAGGAGGGAGAAGACAAATGCAGGTGTTGTATTAAGATATACTAGTGGTCTGCAATGTAAATGTTCTGGCTCTGTCCCCATGGAATCTGTGGTGAACACTGTATCACTAACCACTGCTTTAGAGGTGGATTTGTTAAGTATTGGCCTTGAGGTGGGTCCAGGGTGATGTTTGGAGCTGAGCACACACGTGTTATGATTGAATGAGATAAGGTACTTGAATACTCTGGCCCTGCAGCTGGCACATGGAAGTCTCTCAGTAAAAGCCTATTTCCCTATTGACCTCAGCTGACCTCCTGCATCTCCCTGAACACAGCACAGGGCTTGGCATGCAGAGACTTCTCAGAATGTCTGCCTCCCTGCCAAGCGGGTTTTCCAAGGGCTCTGCTTGAGAGCATGACAAACCTCTGAGATATGGAGACTTTTGTGCCACTTCACTCTATGCAGAGTTCCCGCATGCCCACTCCCAAAAGAAAACACTCTTTAGCCTGGTTGGGAGACTCCTGGGTAAGCAAGTGATGTAATTTGTTTTCACAAAAACTATAAGAGGCTTTTGAATTAAGCCTTTGCTCAACTGGCTGTTGCCAAAAATGACGGTTGCTTTGTGTCATTGCCTGTTGACAGTGGTCATAGTCACGCATTGTACCTCAAAGTCCAGACCTTTCCAGGGTAAAACGCTTGCAAGGAGGCTGAGCCGCCCAGAGGTCTAGAGGGATCCCGTTGGGTGCCCAGCCAGAGCTGGCCCCAGGGATTCTACTCCAGGTACAACAGAGTTGGTAGACAAAGGAAATGACAACCCATTCAGGCTCCTGCTGTCCTTGGGCACAAATAGTCTCAGAGTTGTCATAGATATTTTAATCAGGATGTCCCTTTCATTTGAATCAGCGGGATGCAGGTTCTATATTTACTTGTTTGCCCCTTCTACCAGACTGTGTAGGAGGGCAGGAACTCTGACTTGTTCATTGTTATGTGCCTGTGGCTTAGCACAAAACCAGGCACAAAGGACTCATTTGGTGAAAATCCGTGGGATGGAAGAACGAATGTAGCGTCCTCTCTTCAGCCTCTTGTTTTCAGGCTCTTTACGCCCTTTCTCTGGCTTGAGTCCCTGCTCTCTGCAGGTGTCTCCTAAGAGCTCATGTCCCTCTGTTTCCTTCTCATCCTGGAAACGGAAGTTCGTTTTGAAACCTGCTCTATTGTTTGTTCTGCCCGTAATCCCAAGCTGAATGGGACCCATTTGTTGCATGCTTGGCTGGTCTTCACACAGCATGTTTTTGTGATACGTACCATTTCCTTTCAGACCAAGTGTGGCCTGGTATAGTGGCAAGCCCCAGTGCACCTAGGGCTGTTAATGTTCTAAATTTCAGCTCTCCCACTTTCTAATGGTGTCATTCAGGCAAGTTATTGGATTTCACGAAACCTCAGTTTCCTCCATCCATAAAGTTGGTGCAACAAGGTGAAATTCACTGAGATTGGACCCAAAGATTTTTGGATTTTTGTTTTTTTTTAACATCTTTATTGGTGTATAATTGCTTTACAATGGTGTGTTAGTTTCTGCTTTATAACAAAGTGAATTAGCCATACATATACATATATCCTCATATCTCCTCCCTCTTGTGTCTCCCTCCCACCCTCCCTATCGCTCCCTTCTAGGTGGTCACAAAGCACGGAGCTGATCTCCCTGTGCTATACGGCTGCTTCCCACTAGCTATCTATTTTATATTTGGTAGTGTATATAAGTCAATGCCACTCTCTCACTTTGTCCCAGCTTACCCTTCCCCCTCCCCGTGTCCTCAAATCCATTCTCTATGTCTGCATCTTTATACCTGTCCTGCCCCTATAAGTTGAGATTGAAAAAGAACTGTGATTTAAAATTCACAAGCAGTTTTGTCTCCTAAAAAGGAAAAGTCTAGGAAGTGCATCCTATGGGCCAAGCAAATGTAGAGCAAAGATCTTACGCTGGAATGGGGAGGGTTTGATATTCTGTGGCTCCAATAACCTAAAATGGTTAGTAAAATTGTGTCAAACATTTTCGTTGTATTAGACAGAGTTAATCTCTCCAAAGGGTTTCTTTTGGAGCAGTGTTTATTTCCTCAGTATCTATTTAGACTGCCATCTGCCTGTTTATTATTGCTTTTAGAAAATGGATGAGCCATTTGCAACTAGTAAATAGTAGAAACTCAGTTGCTCAGACATTGAGGATGTCTGGAAGGCTGTATCACCCTGGTCATAAACTCTTGTCAGAGGAGAGAATGTGAAAAAAAACTTAACTGGGTGTTATGGGGCTCAAGATTGTCTAGCCTGTAGTGTCATATACATGGTATTCTATGGTCAGAATGCTTTTTCTAACATCATTTAGAAGTTGGAGTTTTCCCTGAAACGGACATTTCAATTCTCTGGCCTCCTGGAATAAGGTCAATCCTAAAGCACGAAATAAAGACAAAGGGGATGGGCCTTGGATTGGAGTGTGGGGAAATAACCACATCTTTTATCTGGATTGTAAGGAGTTGGGGAATGAAGAGTATCACCATTGTGGGAAGCAGGCTGGCCCTTGCCCCATGGCAGCAGTAGAGCAGTAGGGTATAGAAGTCCAGTGTGGAGCCTGGGAAATTGGAGTAAAAATATTGGGTTTTAAGTTTCTCTCTGTTGTAATTCTCTTCTAAGTCTGTGTTATCACAATGAGAAAATAGGGGAAGGGTCTGTATAGCTTATGCTGGGGCAGAGCAGTGACTGGGCTTAGGAAAGTTGTATCTTGAGGGAGGCAGATGTTCAGACCCAGGATCCTCCATGTGGGGCTAGGCAAAGTATGGGAGAGGTGGAAAGTACAGGAGAAATGGGTGAGCCACACAGGCATTCCCAGGGGAACTTGGTAAAAGCTTGGATTTCTTGAAGACAAGTGGGATGGGGCTTAAGCTACAGTGCCTGGGGCATTAAGCAGAAGCAGGAAGTTGCAAACTGAAAATTTGACATGTCTGAGTTACATCAGGATACTAAAATCTACGTCATCCTGTGGTAAAGGACTTGCTGTTACAGTCAGGTTTTATTAACTGCGCTACTATCCTTACTAGTGTAAGTTGAGCTGATCGACTTCTAAGATGCCTTCTTGCTCAGCAGTTCTTTGAGACTGTGGGGTGTGGAAGCACCCGTGGAGTCAGCCTGGGTTGAGTGTCCATTGGTTCTCCCCACTGCATTCTCCTCCTTCACTGTTCTGATTCTGTTCAGCTGGCATGGAGTATGGGGCAATGCTGGAATGTTTCAGAACATGTAGCCAGGGCAATGTTGTAATTCATTAGGAGTCATTCTTAAGGGGAGAGAAGCTTGTACTTCAGATATTTGGTCACATTCTTGGAAATTATGGTTCTGAGGTCTCTCTGGTTGCAGGAGGGCCAATTCCCATTCATCTTGTGACATGCTGAGATATTGTTTAGGCATTTCTTAAAAGCAGAGGAGATATTTCAGGAGGAGCACAAACAAAACCTCCATTTCAAGATAGCACCAAAAAATAAATCTTTCTTAAAATTTACACATGAGCACTTCAAGCCCTGCTATGGGACAAGGCCAAAGAGTCATGTGGCAGGCAGGCTGTGTTCTCCAGAGATGGCCACAATACCATGTCTCCTCCCCGATGCTGTTCCCATGATGATACTTTGACATTCCTCCTTTTGAGAGACGGGATCTATGTTCCATCTTCTTGAATCTGGACAGGCTTGTGACTTTGTGGGGAAGTAATGTTATGTGACTGAGCCCAGGTCATAAAAAGTGATACAATTTCTGGCTGGTCCTTGTGGGATGCTCAGTCCTGGAACCTATATTAGATAGATACCTGTTGCTGTGTAAAAAATCACCCCCAAACTTAGCAGTTTAAAACAACACACATTTATTATCTCTGTTTCTCTGAGTAAGGAATTTGACCACAGCTTGGCTTGCTCCTCTGCTGCAGGATCTCTCCCAAGGCTACAGTCAAGGTTTCAACCAGGGCTGGGGTCTCATCTGAAGGTGAAAATGAGGAAGGATCCACTTCCAAGGTTATTTATATGGTTGTTGGCAGGATTCAGTTCTTTGAGGGTTATCGGATTGAAGTCTGTGATTCCTCACTGGCTGTTGGCCAGGATAACCCTTAATTCCTTGCCATGTGGGCCTCTTCAACATGGCAGCTTTCTTCATCAAAGCCAGCAAGAGAGAGAGAATCTGATTCTCAATTTTCTGTAACTTAATCACGGATGGAATGTTCCATCAATGTACCATATTCTGTTGGCTAGAAGGAAGTTACTCAAGGGGATGAGATTACACAAAGTTGTGAATACCAGGAGGTAGGGATCATTGGGGGTCACCTTAGGACCTCTTACCATAAAACCTAACCACCATGCTATGAGGAATCCCAGATGGAGAGGTCACATGTAGATGTTCCAGTGTTACAGACATGAGTGAAAGAGCCTTCAGATAATTCTAATACCTAGTCATTGAGTAACCTTCCAGCCTTTCAGACTTCCCAGCTGAGGTTCCAGACATTGTGGAACAAATACAAACTGTCCTTGCTATGCCCTTTCTGAATTCTTGACCCATATAATCCTCGAGAATAATAAATTGGTTGTTGTTTTACACCACTAGGTAGTAACTAGAACAAACCACATATCTTGAAGCTTTATTGCTTACCTGGTCACCTGGTTTGATCATATGAGATACTGTTGCACATTTTTCTGGAACTAGATTGATATCACATTTCAACCCAAAGTTTGCAACCTGAGAATATTCTAAGAGTCCATGCAGGATTGAAAAACCTTGAACGATTCTATGAAAGTGTCATAGGCACTACTTACTTTTTGGCTCATTTTAAAAAAGTAGCACCCTACTCTTGGTGTCTTTCCTGTATCAGCGGTTTGTAAACTGTCTTCACAAGGGGCACAAGACAAATCCAATTTTCCCAGGCTCAGTTCTGGGATTCAGCTGAGCTTTCACAGCCACGGGCACACTCCTGAATCAGACAGGATGTTCTAAACTTTCTTATCAGTCCATTTTGAACAGGACAATCATAGCGCTTGGTCAGGCATGAACTATGCATCAGAATAGTTCTGCATACTTCTTGTTTACACATGTATATTGAGGTGGAAAAAATTTGAATTACTTTAACATCTGGCACTTGAATTCCTCTATGGGAGGGAAGTAACTCTGAGAAAAGAATTTGGTGAAGAAGCAGTGGGTGTGCGAGAATATGCCCCAACTGACCTCCTACACCAGCCTCTCTGGGTGAGACAGGGAAGGGAATTTGTTTCTGACTTTGGAGAGATGGCAGGAAGAGGAAAGAGCAGAGGACAGAGAAGGGAGAAGGAAGACAGAGAAACCAGAGGAGTATGTGAGGGTGGGTGCAGTGTGGGAAGCTGTGGTATTGGGGCTCATAGAGAAAACCATCATCAGGGGGTGGCTGCAGGGCCTGAGGACAGCAGGAATGTGCAATGAGGATTCCTAGGCGGTCTGTTGTACAGTGAGTGATGGGACTCCCTCCCTGTGACTCCCCCTCAACATCTGAAGCAAATATTAATTTTTTGGCCACGCCACATGGCTTGCAGGATCTTACTTCCCCAACCAGGGATTGAACCTGGGCCACGGCAGTGAAAGCGCCGAGTCCTAGCCACTGGACCACCGGGGAATTCCCAAACAAATATTAATCTTATGTATGGTACATATGAATTTTTTTCCATGAAAGGGCTAAATTTTGTGTGTAGATTGATATGGTGCTAAACAAAGACTGTACTCAAAGAACATTACCCTGAGGAAGCAGGACATGAGAATCTATGTGTCCTGAGCATTTACAGAAATCCTAGAGAAAGCTTTCGACTTCCAAAGACCCTGGTGGTGTGTATTTTGAGCAAAGGTTGCCTAATCTTCATGATGCAAGGACCTCACAGCTGATGTGAGGGACTACCTGAACATCTATATGTGTCAGGCCCTGTCTGGTTCCTGGCCCCTATGTCCTTCCTCAGTTTTCTACCCTTTCTTTTTCCTTGGCCTATGTATGTGAGCCCCTGACCTGCACTTATAGGCCCAACCCTGCTTCAGATCCCTGGGACATTCTGGAGATGCAAGAGGTATTTAACTAGATCTGATCTGATGGTCTAGGGCTGCACATAAAGTCAATTTAGCTACTTTCCTGACTTCACACCCCTATTTTGCTGTCTCTCTTTCCCCATCCTGAGGCCCTCAGGACTTGTAATTAGACTTTTGCTGTGTAATCTATTCCTAAATTTCTTCTCTGGTCTTCCACTTACTCGTTTCCTCTTAAGAGTGAGGAACCTTGGGCTCTGGGCCTAGATCTGATACAAAATTTCTATTCACTTATGCAAAGTCACGTTCACTCTCTGGCCCTTGGGTTCCTCTCTTGTAAAACATTGTGGATGGGGAGATGATTATTAACTCAACAGGGTTGGACATGAGTTATATAGGCTCCTCAGCACAGGGACTAGATGGGATGGGTCCTGGGAGTCCACTGGTCCTGGCGGGGACTACAGAGGTGTGGTGCAGTCAGGCTAGATGTGGGTCGGGGCTTGTGACTGCAGGGCTCCATCAAGCGTTTGGGGGCAGCCATGGAGTGTAAAGTAGAGATACATGCAGAATCTTGGTTTTCAATACTCAGGCCATTGAACACAAACTCAACCAGTGTCTGGGAGTTGTGGAGTAGGTCCAGCCCCTCTATGAGGGAAACCTGGCCAGGGTAGATAGGGACTCAGAAGAACAACCAGAACCCACGCCATGGAAACTTGAGTTCAGGGCAAAATTCAGTTTTCAGGGGGCAATGGAAAGACAGGGAAACTGAGGCTGAAAGTCAGGGGTATGAACTGAATCAGTAGAGCTGTCAGGTTGTGACTAGGAGACCTTGGGGGTTAGTCCTAGCTTACAAGCTTTTGGGGGATAAAATAACAAGATTATTTTATATCAGCAACTATATCAGCTAATGCAATTACAATTGCTTGGGTCCAACCTTTTCTCAAAGCTACTCTAGAATGGGGCTAAACCTGCCTATGGGGGAGGATGGATTGTTGGTACCAGAGCTCTCTAAGCAAAAGATTCTAGGGTTTCTTGAGCAATCTCAGACATTCAGGACGGGTCAGCTGAGGATGAGCCACAGTAGCCTTCATCGCTGTAGAGAGTATAGACCAGGGCATACCTGGATTGGGCCCCTTTCTTCCAGTCATTGAGCAGAGCGCCACACATACTTGTGAGTTCACTCTAGCGTGGGTGAGAGACAACAGTGTCTGACACATAGTAAGCCCTCTATAAATGTTGGTTAAATCAATGAAAAATGAAAGTTGAATAAAATAAACAGGAAAGACTGACAGCTGGGAGAAAGGATAGAATAGCAGTGATCCTGGAAAATTGTCCTATTTCCTTTATGTGATCCTTACCATCAACAACTGAGTCTTAACCTTTCCCCTATAATGAGAAAAATAATTCTCAAAACATATTTTCAAATTATAGATTGCCAGAGTCAGGGAGATGTTCCTACCCTTGACCCAGTAATCCCACTCTTGGGATTCTATCATAGGAAATAATTCAACAAAAACAAAAAAGCTAAGTGCACAAATGTATTTATGATAACATCATGTGAGGCAGCAGAAAAATGGGAACAGCCCATGTGTCCAATGATAAGGGCCAGGCTGAGTTAATTTTGGTACCTCTACTCAGTGGAATATTCTGAAGGCATTAAAAAGATCACTATGAAGATTATGTACCAAACATGAAAAGCACATACTAAATTATTTCATAAAAAAGGAGTATGCAAAATGCTACATACATTATCAGTGCAAATGTGTTGGGTGTTCTTCCTTGTCTCACCCAATTTATTCTAAGTTTCTATTGCCATGGTTAAATTACAAAAGGAATGTAAAATGTACTTCAGAATATCTAATGTTCCCCACCCTTGCTCTGATTTAAAAAATGATACATATTTGAACTGTGAGAAGATGGAAGGAGCAGGATAGTATAGATTTTGAATCTTCTTGAATCACCACATATAAAACAGACAGAGCAACTAGTTAAAAAATTTAAGACCTAGGGTCAACATTTGTAACAAAACTAGGTAACAAAATACAAGCACCAGCAACCACAATGTGTTTGGGCATTGAATTAGAATGAATAGAATTAGAAATAACAGACAAAATCATTTTAGAAATGAAGACTCAATTAGAAGAAGCAATAGAAACTATCCAAACTGTAATACAGAGGAGAGGGGGAAAAGGCGTAAAAAGATGATCAGAGGCTCTATAACCTATGGAACAATAACTGGTGGTATAATATGTGCATTATAATTGGAGTCCTAAATTTGGGGTGGGGTGGGGTGGGGCAAAGAAATAATGGCAGAAAAAGTTTTCATATTTAATAAAAACTATAAATCCACAGACCCAAGAGGTACAACAAATCCCAGGCAGGAAAAATAAAAAGCCAACCACACCAAAGCATAACATAATCAAATTGCTGAAAGCTAATGACAAGCAAAACAAAACTAAACAAAACAAAAAACCCTCCAAAACTTAAACTCAGCCAGAGACACTCAGAGATACGTTACATACGGGGGAACAAAGACAAGAATGATTACAAAAACAAGCCATTGTTTCTAACAACATCTTTGAAGTACTAAAAGAAAACTCTGTCAACCTAGAATTCTCTATTCAGGAAGAATATTCGTTAAAAATGAAGATAAAAGAAATACTTTTTCATATAAATAAAAGCTGAGAGAATCTGTGACTATCACCTGTACTGCAAAAATGTTAAAGGAAGTTCTTAAGGCTAAAGAAATATGACACCATGTGGAAACTTGGAGCTACATGAATGAAAGCAGAGTGGAAGAAATGGTAAACATGTGAGTATTTACAAAAGAATTTCCTCTCATTTGAAAATTTTATTACAAGATAATTCACAGTTTAAAAATAATAACAATGTTTCATAATGCTTGTAACATAGGTAGAAGTAGAATGTATGACCACAATAGCACAAGGGATGGGAGGGGAAATAGAAGCGTATTGTTATAAGATCTATGTTATACATAAAGTGGCATATTATTTGAAGGTAGACTGTGATAGGATAAAGATGTGTATATAAAATGTGAAGCAATCACTAAAAACAAAACAAGAGGCAAAAAGAAAGTACTTCTAAATAAGTGTAGCCAAAGACTACAAATAAGTAGAGATAAAATGGCATACTGAAAAAGCAATCAAAAAGTAATCCAAAAGAAGTCAGTAAAAGGAAAAAAAAAAAAAAGAAATAACAAAAAACAAATGGGATAAGTAGAAAACAAATAAGATGATACATTTAAATCCAGCCGTACAGATAATTACATTAAGCACAAATGTTCCAGACACTCCAGTTAAAAACAGAGACTCAACTTTGTGCTGTCTACAGAAACTCACCTTAAATATAAAGCCACGGATGGGTTAAAATTAAAACGATAGAAAAAGATATACCTTGTAAACACTTGTAAGAACACCGGAGAGGCTATGTTAATATAAAACAGTAGACTTCAGGACAAGAAATATTACCAAGGATAATGTGAGACATTTCCTAATGATAAAAGGGTCAATTCATCAAGAAGGCATAATTCTAAATGTGAATACACTCAATTGGAGCTTCAAAATATATGGGGGAAAAAAAAGACAAAAGTGAACAGAGAAATGGACAAATCCACAATTATAGATGGAGACATCAACATTCCATTCTCAGTAATTGGTAGAACACAGATAATCAGTACCAATAAAGGCTTGAGCACCATCTACCAACTTGACCTAATTGACATTTACAGAACATTTAATGCCCAAGAACAACAGAACACACATTTCTTTCAAGTGCATGTGGAACATTCACAAAGGTGGAACAAATACTTAATGGGTCATAAAATGTCTCAATAAATTTAAAAGAATTAAAATCACATAGAGTACATTCTCTGACTAAGAAAGAATTAACTTAGAAATCAATAACAAAAAGATAACTGGAAGATTCACAAATATTTGGAAATTAAATGATACTCTTCTAAATAACCCTCATGTCAAAGAAGGGAAATTATAAGCTATTTTGAACTGAATGATAATAAAAACACAACAAATCAAAATTGGTGGTAGGTAGCTAAAGCAGTGTTTTCAGAGAAATTTTAGCTTTAAATGTTATTAGAAAAAAATGTTATTAGAAAAGTCGAAAGGTCTGAAAATCAATGGTCTAAGGTTTCACCTTAAAAGAAAGCAGAAAAAGAGCAAATTGAACACGAAATAAGTAGATGAAAGGAAATCACTGAGTGGAACCCAATGAAATAGAACACAGAAAAGTAAAAGAAAGTCAATCAAACTGAAAGCTTGTTCTTTGAAAAGGTCAGTAAAATTGATAAACCTCTAACCAGACTGAGATACAAATTGTCAGCAACAGAAATGAAAGAGGAGACATCATTATAAATCATGTAGGTATTAAAAACCAGTAAGAAAATATTACGAACAGCTTTATGCTTAATGAGTAAATTCTACCATAAATTTAGAATGAAATGATGCTAATTCTATGAAACTCTTTTAAAAACGAGAAGAGGAGCACTAGCTGACTCATTTTAGGACGTTGGCACTATCCTGATACCAGAACCAGACAAAGATACTACAAGAAAACTGAAGATCAATATTGCTTCTGAACAGATTAAAAAGTTCTTAATATTCCAGCAAATTGAAACCAACTGTATATGAAAAAGATAATAGATCATGACCTAGTGGGGCTTATCCCAGGAATGAGGGGTTGACTTAATGTTTGAAACTGAAAATCCATCAATATCTGGAGATCAGTTAACTACTCAAATATTTCAACCCAGTTTCTACATAGTTTTATTTTGCACATTTAAAATTTTAAACAATCTGGAATTTACTTGGTTTCAGGTGAGAATATGATTTTTTTTTTTGCCAAAGAGTTATTTTTTCCAATGCCATTTTTTGAATAATTTGGCATTTCCTTATTAATTTCCAATGTTTCTTTATCATAGCTTAAGTTACTAATTTAAATGTTTGTCAGTACTCTTGTCAGTTTTATAGTTTTGTGATGTTTAAAATAAGAGTAGTTTAAAAATATATTTCATATCTGACAAAACAAAGAATTTCCAATACCCTTCTTATAAACATTTTCCCCAGCTCTTCTAAAATTAAATGTATTTATTACAAGTAATATATTTACTTGGCTTAAAAATCGAATCATAGCAAAGGATATACAGATGCAACAAATGTTACTAGTTTCTTGTGTATTTATACATATTTTTATATGCATCCATGTTTTATGCATAAACTAGTAAATATGTAAGTATAATTTTTCCTTTTTAAAAAATACATGTACGAATGATAGCAAACTAGCACAGCCTTATGTACTTTGCTTTTTCACTTAACATTTTATCTCAGAGTTCATTCCATTTCAATATATTAAAAGCTTCTTTGTTCTTTTTTAAGCTGCACAGTATGCCATTGAATGGACACTGTAATTGTTTATTGAGCATTTATACATATTTGTTTCCATTTTCGTATAATAACAACAAATAAAAAAGAATAACATTGTACATATATACAAGGATACCCATAGGATAAATTCCTAGAAGAGTAATTTTTGGATTAAAAGGCATGTACATTTATAATTTTTAACTATTGACAAATTGCTCTCCATAGAGGCTGTACCAAGATACGGTACCATCAGCAATGTACGAGAGTGTCTGTTTACTCACACCCTTATCAGACATGTTTCCTTTCTTTCTTTCTTTCTTTCTTTCTTTCTTTCTTTCTTTCTTTCTTTCTTTCTTTCTTTCTTTCTTTCTTTCTTTCTTTCTTTCTTTCTTTCTTTCTTTCTTTCTTTCTTTCTTTCTTTTTCTCTCTCTCTCTCTCTCTCTCTTTCTTTCTTTCTTTTTGGCCGTGTTGGGTCTTCACTGCTGTGCATGGGCTCTCTCCAGCTGCGGTGAGCAGGGCCTACTCTTCATTGCGGTGAGCGGGCCTCTCACTGTGGTGGCCTCTCTCATTGAGGAGCACGGGCTCTAGGCATGCGGGCTTCAGTAGTTGTGGCTCATGGGCTCTGGATCCCAGGCTCAGTAGTTGTGGCGCACGGGCTTAGTTGCTCTGCAGCATGTGGGATCTTCCCAGACCAGGGCTCAAACCCGTGTCCCCTGCATTGGCAGGTGGATTCTCAACCACTGAGCCACCAGGGAAGCCCAATGACATGTTTTCAAATTTTTTGATCGCTATCATTCTAGGGGGTTAAGAAAACTTACATTGCCTATTGTTTCAATTCACTTTTCTTTTATTCTGAGTGATTTTTTAATCACTCTTCTTGACTACTATTTTTTTTCTGGACATTATCTGGGAATTTTAACATATAGCATTGATAACTAAGGTATAGATTTGATAAATAATGATAATTTTGTCTTAGCACCCCTTGTTCCTCTTTTATGTTTTCCTTTATTTCATTGACCTTAACTTCTAGAACAATACTAAAGAATAATGGTGAGACTGAACATCCTTTTCTGGTTACTGATTTTAATGGAATAGTCTATAGTATTTCAATTTTAAGTAAGATATTGCTGGTCTTCATTATGGTAAGAGATTATCAGGGGACGTCCGTGGCGGTGCGGTGGCTAAGACTTCGTGCTCCCAATGCAGGGGCGCGGGTTCCGTCCCTGGTTGGGGAACCAGATCCCATGTGCCTCTTGGCACAGTCAAGAAAGAAAAAAATAAATAAAAAAAAGAGATAATCTTACTCTTCCTAAAATTTTAACTGTTAAAAAAGAAAAAAAGAACCAACAGAAATGGATGTGGAATTTTAACAAATGATTTTCGGAATCTAGATTTGGGTGATTTATTTTTCTTATTGATGAACTGTATAATTTAAATACATTTCCTGATGTCAAACCATCCTTACATCGCTAGAATAAACCCTGCTTGAGTATCACGGATCTTTGTTTTAATGTGCTTTGATCCAATTCGTTAAAGTTTTTCTCAAAAATTTTCTGTCCATATTCGAAAGTGAGACTGTCTGTTGTTTCTTGTGTTTATACTGTTCTTGACAGGTTTTGTTGTCAGGGTTATGATGACCTCATAAAATGAACTGGGCAGCTTTTCTTTGCTTTTATGCCTCTCTGCTCTCCTGGCTTTGGGAGAACAAGGCTGGCCCATGCTCAGAGCTTTTCCAGGACCCCTGGTGACCTCCAGCATGTTCCCCGCCCTCTTCTGGACTCTCGGTGCTATTGTCTCTGGCATCTCTCTGCTTCTCCTTAGGTCGTACTTCCCAGTGCACTCCCCTAGCATCTATGCTCCAACTTGAGCTGGCCTCTGGGTGAACCCAGGGGAGGGGACTTCCTTGGCAGTTGGAGGTTCTCGGTGTGCCCCTCCCACTTCCTCCAGGAGCGCCCCCAGCTGCAGTCACTAGCTCTCTCCGGGCTTCTGTTTCCAGCTCTCTGCTGCCCTCACCTGCCTTCTGGCCACCCTATGTGTCCTTATGGTTTCCTGTAGCCAGAGGCATCGAGAACAGGGCTTACTTCCACAGGTTCAGTGTTCGTGGGTGTCTTGAAGCCCCAGGAAGTTCTCCAGAGCAACTGGTTAGAAGTGGATGCTACAGTGAACAGAACAGGCTGTCTCTGAAGAAAGACAGTGCCAGAATAGATCCAGAACGTGGACTCTGCCCTCACAGGGGAAACATGAATCACATTTCTGGCAAAGGACACCTCTGAGAAGGGCTGCTGTGGTTTGGCAGGGCAACTCTGGGAGTCCCAGAGTGCAGAAGGGTCACATTTCATCTGGACCTTTGTCCAACATGAACTGGTGTCCCCAGAGACATCTGGGGCCCAAGAGGTATCTATGACTTACACCTCTACACCCTCCGCCCCCTATGCTGCTTTCGCGTCCTTTCCTGCCACCTGAGACAACTTGTCTGTTCAGGCTTTCTGTTCAGCTGTCAGCTGTGAATGACACCAGATGGTGAGGCCTGAGCTATTCCGTGAACCATCTGGCTCAGGCTGACGCTTTCCTTGCCAATCTCCCCTGAGGCCATTTAAGGCCAAGGCCATGGGAGGCACTTCTGTTAAGTATGTTGTTGCTCTCTATTTAATCTCACCTAGTGGTGAAGAGTCAGGCAGATTTGGGTTTGAACCCTGGGAGTGTCACTTACGTATCGTGGACCAATAACTTAACCTCTCTGTGACAACATTCCTCATCTTTAAAATAGGAAAATAACAACTTGTTAGGTTGTTGTGAGATAATAATGCATATAAAGTTATTTGGCCCAATGCCTGACCTAGTATACATTCTATAGATGTTAGTTAAGTTCTTCACTACTCTGATTATTATTTCTCCTGTGAAATCAAGGTAACTCCTTAGCTGACATTTCAAGGCTCTCTACAACCAGTGTTCAATCTGTCTTTCCAGCCTTATCTCCACTGCCCCATTGTACATACTCATTAATCAGCCAAATTTTCACCTCCTTGCTTTTGTTCATGCTGTTGCCTTAAACTGACCTCGTCCCATCTCATCATCATTTGCTGAGAAACTACCCAATTGTCAAGGCCCAAGTTAAATACCACCTGATCCATGAGGAGTTCCTGGCTGCTCCATTCAGAGGCTGTCTGCCTCCCCCTGGAGTGTTACCACTGTAACTGTTTTCAATAAAGAACCAGGTGATGAGATTGGCCCCTAAGAGTGAAATTTAATGTCAAAGTTCATGTGACAAATGTCCTGAATTTCCATGGATATACCCCTCCTGGAGAGTTGATCTCTGAATGCCTCAGGCTTTAAGGGCACTGTTGGCTCCAGAATTTCTCCACGGAGAGGGCTGGGAGGCAATCTGCTGGGAGGGGAAGCTAGAGGTGCATGGGAAACACACTGATTTCACTGTGATGTATGTTTGTTAGGGATGCTTAGGGGTGGGTGGTAAGAGGTTGGAGTCAGGTAGCATTAGTCCTACTGATGAACCACGAATATTTCCTAATCTGTGAGTGAGTGAATGGAGTACTTAGACCTTGACAATAACTAAGCCAGCTCTAACATAGACTGTTCTTGAAGGAGAGAATGTCAACAAACCTGCAAGGAGGTAGTGTGGAGAGAAGCCAGAGTGTTACCATGTGTTGTGCCCATCCACCTCCAGGTCTCTTTGTGAAAGGCCTGCTGGGGAGATGGGACCTTTGCCTAGGTTAGGTGGGCTGGGTTGGCCAGTGTGGGTGAGAACTTGGCATTCCCAGTAGTTGAACTAGTCAAAAGGGAGAGAACTGGGGCCTCAGCAGGCAAGGACCTTACTTCTCCAGGGACCTCTCAGGTCTGATGGGCGCTTGGCCTGTATCTGTCTACCAAGAACCATGGGCAGGAGGTCAGGCTAGGGGCAGAGGTATATTCATCTCTGGGAAGTGGGTTGGCGGCTGTCCCCAGGGATTTCAACAGTCTGGCCATGCTTTGGGGTATGAAATTGGGGGTGTGCGTGACCTGGTGTCTAGGCATCCTCCCCCTGAATCAAACGGTTGGGCGAGGAGGCGTACAGTCAAGGGGAGGGTCAGAGAATGACCTAGGCCTGACACAGAGGACTTGAGAGATGTTTGCTCCTTTGAATGGCTGTGTGAGGCAGCAAAGGGTAAACTGGACCCAGGGTGATGGAGTAACCAGCAGAGAGCCTTTTAGAGCACAGTCATGGAAAAGCCTCATTTTGCTATACTCCAGCTTAGGCCCCAGGATCCAGCCCCAACCTCTTCCTTGCATTTTGCTGAAAAGTTTGGTCCTCTCTTAGACTTTAAGGAATATTCGTGCTGTTTTCTAAATATTTCCAGTTCTCCTCTCTTCCAGGCACATGATAAGATTGCACTTCCTGGCACCCTTGTGGCTGGAGCCAAAGTGACCACTTGAAGCCAATGGGTTGGGAATGGAAGGGGTGTGCATCACTTCTAGGCCAGAGCATCTCGTTGCCAATACCAGACCGTCTGGAGCTCTCTCTCTGTCAACAGTTTGGGCAATGTTCAAGATGATGGCTGATCTCTCAGCCTGGGTTCCCAAGGAGGAGATGTAGAGCAGAGCCCCCAGCCATGGACAGGTAGAATAAGAGGGAAATAAACCTGTGTTATTATGAATCACTTATTTCTGCTTCATGGAGGATCCAGGTCCCCTGCACATTCCCAAGTTCTACTCTCTCACAGTATTGGAAGACCTGTTTTTTTCCCCCCAAGACTCTGCTCTCTCTGATTTACTTTTGTCCTTCTTGGTCCTGCTCTTTCTTTTCCTAGTTCTTGTCCTTTGCACACATATCCTTGGGTCCCAGTGTTACCTTGTCATTGCTTAGCTCCATCCTCAGGGCCCCCAAAGTCCCCTCTTGGACCATGAAAACCGTGGGCACTCCTCAGGCAAAATTGCAGAGGCTGGAGTGGGAGAAGGCGGAGGGTGCGTGGTAGCTTCCAAGATGGCCCTCATGATCCTTACCTCCTGGTATCACACCTTGTATAGTTCCCTCTCACTTGGTACCAGTGTAGGTCTGTGACGTCAACAGAATATGGCAGAAGTAGTGGTATGTCACTTCTCAGATTAGGTTATAAAAGATTGCAGTTTATGTCTTGGTCACTCTCTCTCTTGATGATTCAGTCCGGGAGAAGCCCTGTCATGAGATGCTATGGAGAGACCTGTGACAAGGAACTAAAGCCTCCAGTAGCCCTGTGAGTGAGCTTGAAAGTGGATGCTCCAATCAAGTCTCAGGTGACTGTAGCCCTGGCTGATACCTTGACTGCAAACTCACAAGACACTCTTTGCTAGAACCACCTTGCTAAGCCGCTCCTGAATTCCTGACTCCATAATACATGTTTGTTGTCTTAAGCTACTAAATTTGGAATAACTCATTATGCAGCAATAAATAACTAATACAGGGCAGGTGCTGGGGAGATTGTTTTGGGGATGTCAAAGCTGAGTACAATAAAGATGATAGATCTCAGCTTAGCCTAGGCCATGTTCCTTGCTCTGGGACGGATTTGGCCACCAGGTGCCTTTACACGTCATTGCTGAGAGACCTCTTTGGACAGCACTCAGTGCAGGAGAGGAGGGGGCAGGAAATGTGAACACAGCTTGGTGTCTTATCCCTTAGAAATATCGCTTGACTTAGTCCCAAGAGACTCACTCAAGCCTGTCTTGTGATAAACACTGAACCCATTTTACAAAGAATGTAAAACATTGGTGCACCACCCACATTACTTTAGGACAACTTTGCAGAGTGTGACACACAGAGAGAGAGCTAGTGTGACCCTGCAAAGATTCCAGCACACCCGTAGAACCCTGTAGAGTACTGGATACCCCAGAGATGGGTGACACCTTCCATAGGAGTGAGGAACTAAGTTGCTGATGGGGAGCAATAAGCTGGTGAAATTGGACCTATTGCTGTTAAAGCATCTTCACTTGTGCTTATAGCCTTGCAGGGCTTGGGAAAATTTGGGGTCCAATAATAATAATAACAACAACAAATACTGTTCTTCCACTTATTAAGCACTTGCTATGTCTGACTTCAAAGTAAAATAGTTCATGTACATCATCATATTTTTCAAGCTTTGAAATAATCTATAACGTGGATATTATTCCCATTTTACAGATGAAGAAATTGACATTGCATAACTTGCTTCCTCCAAAAGTCAAAGCAGGGGCCACACGGGCAGGCACCTTCCACTTTTAAAGGCACAGTCCTCTGGTCCCCGCATCTGACGTGGAGGACCCAGCTCAGGTTGTGTTCTAAGCACATGTAGATCTGGCTCCTTTGTGAGACCAGGTCCCCTGGAAGAGAGACCATGCCACAGCCCGACTAAGGCTCTTGGCTGCAGAGAACTGACCTGCTTTTATCCACCAAGTCAACAAAATGTGCAGATAACTCATAATGGCAATTGGCAGAGGGCATTTGAGGTGAAGATCTGTGAAGGAGCAAATAGAGGTCAAATCCCTGGAACAATCTAGTCACAGCAAATGAGGACTCTGTCACTTTAAGACTGAATTTTAGGCAATTGTGAAAGGAGAGATGGGAACAACATTGCGAATGTGCTGCACGTTACTGAACTATACGCTGAGAAAATGGTTAAGACAGTACTTTTTTTTTTAACATCTTTATTGGAGTATAATTGCTTTACAATGGTGTGTTAGTTTCTGCTTTAAGACAGTACATTTTTTGTTATGTGTTTTTAACCACAATTAAAAATATAGATTTGAACATTTGGGATCTACTGGGTTTAGTCTAGTCACTGGCGGACAATACAAGACAAAAATAAGACCAAGCTCTTATGCTACAGTCATGCTTGTTCTCCAGGGGGTTACAACTTAGAAACATGTGAACAGGGCTCCTTGTCCCTCTTGTTCACTCCATGCTCTGACCCAGTACGCAGTAGGTTCCTTAAATGTTCATTCCCTTCTCATAATATGGAGGGCTCGTGCATGATGGCAGGCTTCCTCCAGAGCAAGCATTCCAAAAGTCCCAGGTGGAAGCTGCAGGCTTTTTGCAAGCTAATCTCAGAATGTCACTCACACTGCATTGTCTTGGTCAGGAAAGTCACTAAGGCCAGCTAAGATTAAGGAGAGGGAAATCAGATTCCCCCACCCCCTGTTGTGGTGGCCAGCATCCACGTCCAAGAGGGAAGGAAGGAATGGATGGGGCCATCTTTGGAGACAGGTTACCCTACCAGCAACACTGGGATCTGGGGATCAGTCCTCAAAGTCTGTGATTCTCCCTTCCTCCGCAGCTCCCTGAGGGCCTAGGTAACCCTGCCCTCTTGGACACCTCTGTCTGTAAAGAAACAGATGCTCCTCTCCACTGTTCAACCCTCCAGAGTCTCCAGGGACCCAGGGACTGTGTAGAGTGGGGCAGGGGTGTTTCCATTGTTGGGGAAAGGATGGCTGAGTGCCTCCAGGGCTCAGGGGCAAGGTGGGGTCCATGAGCTGAGTCTTTACATCTTCAGTGCCCACAGCCTCTTCTAAGCCCAACATACAGCCCCATGTACCTGCACCAGTGAGGGCACATCTGCACAAGAGGATTTGCTAAATAACTGTTGTCCACTCTGTATATCCAAGAAGAGTGTCTTTTTAATGCTTACATTTTGAGAGGGAAATCTATCCTAAATGGTATATATCCTCTGGGTCTTTTTAAGCCATCTACAGGAATCATATTTCACAACATGGTGAAGGGGAAGAGACTTGGGTTTTGGAGTCATAAGGATGTGGTTTCTTTTACTCAATCAATTAATAAAACATAAAAAAATTAAAATTAAAAAAGGAGATTTGGGGAATTATCATCAGTTAGTAAATGGGATCTGATAGAAGGAAATGACTGTTCTAGGGACTTCCCTGGTGGTCCAATGGTTAAGATTCCATGCTCCCAATGCCGGGGGGGCTGGGTTCGATCCCTGGTCAGGGAACTAGATCCCATAGGCATGCCGCAGCTAAGAGTTCGCATGCCACAACTAAAGGTCCCACATGCTGCAACTAAGACCTGGCGCAGCCAAATAAATATTTTTAAAAATGACCGTTCTAATGAGGTTTCATGTGGGTCTGTGTGGGATATGAACTGACAAGTTGAGGAAGTGAGTGAGCAGGTGAGACACGGTCGGGTCATGGCAGGGAGGATGAAATCAGACCATCGCAGAAACTCGACCTGGAGCCAGGACTGGAGAGGAGGGTTTGTCAGTTCATCCTAGGCCCCCACTGTGGCCATGACACTGTAGTCACACTTAGTCACAGTCACTGTGTGTATATATATATACACACACTGTATATATATTATTATATATAATGTAATTTTATATAACTATTATATAATTGCAATTGTTATTGTATAATAATGTAATATATATTACATTATGTAATGCAAGTTATGTTTTTTATATATGTGTGTGTGTGTATATATATATATATATATAAAATTAGTAAACAGCAATATATGTTTGATCACATAGGATGGGTTTGGGTCTTTCAAATGATCCTTTTGCCACCTTTACAAAGTCCTGGGTCACAGAGGCCTTTCAGGTTTGTGCAGGAGGCAGGCCTGCACAGGTGGTCCCGCAGCATTGTAGCCATCGTTCCAGGGCTGAGCTCCAGATGAGCAGCTCCTGTTTCTGTCTGTCTGGGCTACATGTTAGACCTGACCTGCAGCAGAGCACGGAAAGCCAGCAAGGCAGAAACAGCCTGTGCTCCTGATGAACTGGTGGGAGAATCCAGACTCTCTTCTGCTCCTGCAGGCTCCTTGGGAGGTGGGATCCTGACCCGGCTCTCAGAGAGAAGCCCTGTGGCTGATGAGGTAAGTGACGGATCTGGAAACGGGTTTGGGAATCTTGGCTTCTTCTGAAAGGTATGAGGCCCCGGGTGCTGGGGGTGGGCAGTTGGGAAGGGAGCTGTGGCTCCTGAGTTTTGCACACTGAGAAGCAGAAGTCCTTTAGAGATACGAGGCCTGGCTGAGAGGTGTGAAACTGAAGTACCACCTGCTTCCCAGGCCCTTTGAGCGCTGTATTTTTTTCCAAGGCTCTGGGATGGTATTTAAGAGTAACCCTCTGCCTAGCCAGCTTTCCCACCCCACCACCAGGGAGGACCGTTACCTTTGATGATGCCACACCTAGCACAGGATCTAAGAGGGGCTCCACAGCCCCTCATTCCTCTCCTGGCTCAGTCCACAGCTGTCTCTTACCTTCATTATAAGCCCTATGAGGGCTTATGTCTCATTCCTGTTGGAAGCTTCTGTAGCTTCTCTTTCCCTCCCTCTCTCCTTGTGCGTTGCATATAATATATAATCCAGGGTACCAGTGACCATTTGTTAAAGACCCTTGTCCCCAGATGCTCCTCAGCAGTACTGTCTTCTCCTCTGCCCTATAGACCAACTGCTGTGGCTTTATGACTTTACAGTGTCAGCCAGAGTTCTTAAACTGCAGTTTATCATAGTCTGTGGTCTCCAGATTCTTGCTTATCAAATGTATCTTCTTAATATGATTAATTGTGCTTTATCATTCTGAAAACTCAGGATAGAGCTTACTTATATCATGTGGGTCTTTCCAGTCTGAAAGATAGATGCTATAAGTTTTGTGTACAGTAATGCAAATTGGCTACAACAAATAGTATGTTTCAGAGATAAAACTAGTTTTAGATTAAGGATGCAAAACTTGAATGTTTTTTTGGTCTCCAGATTCTTGCTTAATTCCTTTGTCTGGAAATCTCCCGGATAAATCACAGCCAGTCATATCCATGCTGCACCTCTCCCCAGAATAACCAGCATGAGAATGCAGAGTTAGAAGGGCCCTGGGAGTGCGTCCTTGTATTATGGATAGAAAAACAAAACTCCTGAGGGGACAAGGGGCTTGCTCAAGGTCATGGTTTTGAGTCAGGGCCAGAGGTCAGCTCTCCTGCCTCCCGGGGCCTCTGTGGCTCAGAAGGCCAGCCTGGTGGCCTCTTTCTTCATGAGGACTGAGGTTTTGAAATGACCTCCCTCTGGCCCTCACCTTTTAGGCATCACATCTGGAGAGGCAGTTTGATGGCTGGGCCAGGACAAGCGTGTCTGCTCCAGGGCAGGATGAATGCTCAGGACCCGAGGAAAAAGATCTGGCCTAAGGGAGTGGAGACAATAGCCAGGACCCCTCTTGACATTCTTTCCATGCAATGCCTTCTCCTGTCAAATAGTAGTTTGACAATGAACCCAACGTACAAATAGTGTCCTGCTGGAATTCACCCTGAACATGAACTTTGTAAAGTGTTCACGGCCATCGGAACTCCTTGCCTACCCCATGTAACTGTCTTCTGGCAGGAGGACTATTTTGTTTTTGTGGCCTCGGGGTAATGTTTTTCTCATCAGCAGAGGCTGATTCCTGCCTGAGTCCTGACCAAGGCCGCCGGCTGCGTGCCACGCTGAGTTCTGGCGGGGAGGAAGGTGGTAATGCTGCTTTAGGAAGCTGTTTTCCAGGCACTGCTCATTTGATCCCCAGTGAAGCCCTGGGTGACAGGCAGGGAAGTCCTTATTAGTCCCTAGTTTATAGGAGACACTATAGCCCAGAGAGGATGAGTGATTAGCCCAAGGCCACACAGCTAGTGAGTTACTGAGATTGGGGGAGTTTTCATATTCCAGCTCTGCTATTTACCCTGAAGAGCATTTGAATCTAGGGTTACCTACTTACTAGTTGTGGGATCTTGAGCATTACTTAACCACTCTGCCTCAGTTCCCTCACTTTTAAAATTAAGAATATAGCATGACCCTCATTGGAATGTTGGGAGATTAAATGAGCCAATCTATGTGAAGTTCATAACCCTGTGCTTGGCAGTCAGTAAGTGCTGAGTAATGTTAGAGATTGTTATTATTCTCAAGTCTGGCTCTGCTCTGAGACAGGGCAAGTCTCTTCTGAACTCAGATGAAGATCCCTCCGGGCAAAGTCATAGCGCTGCAAAAGGCTTAGAGGTAATCCAGTTTGACCACTCATTTAATTTTATTACTATTTTAAAAATCTGGCATCTGAAGACAATCATATATAATTACTCTTGTGATACATAGTTATTAGGCACACACAAGGTCAGTGGTTCACATCAATAGTTGAAATTATTATTGCACTGACGTAGGCAAATAAAAAATTAATTTTTCTCTTTTTTGGTTATTTTTTGTTGTCTGTAATAGAAATCCATGTCATCACATTTCTCTATTACATGCACCATTTAATCCTGATCATATGCACTGACAATGACTCATATTAAGAGACAAAAATAGAAAAAGAAAACAGTATTGCTCATAATATTCGGGAAGTGGGGGGTGTGGAAATGAGATGAAACAAAAGCGTGTTAATTTCCTTACCTTTGATAGCAGCCAATCCATTGATACTGTTTAAAATTGAAGCTTGTTTAAAAAAAAAATGCATAGCGATTCAAGTCTCTTAATTTTTTTCATAATGTGTTTTCTTAACCTTAGAGGTATCTTTGAGAAATATCTCCTGTGGAGAATAAATGAAGGTAGGTAATTCCATTAGCTTTACTTCAGCATTTTATACCTTTTACTAAAGAGTATGTGAAGGGTGATTCCCTTTTTAACTGACTATTTCATTAATATTCATCCATCCATCCACCCATCCATCCAACCACTCTCCCTTCTTAGTTACCTGCCTATCTATCCTTCTCTCTGTACATCTATAGAAAGAAATATCTGCAATCATGTTTACTTATGTTAGCTATGATTATTTTGATTATTTTGAGGTGAAGGGATTTTGAAGATTTTTGAATAACTTCTTTGTGCTTTTCACTATTATTTGAATTTGTTATAATAAATATGTATCTGCCATTTGCAGCAGCATGGATGGACCTAGAGATTATCATACTAAGTGAAGCAACATGAATGGTCCTAGAAATTATCATACTAAGTGAAGTAAGTCAGACAGAGAAAGACAAATATCATGTGATATCACTTATATGTGAAATCTAAAAAAATGATACAAATGAACTTATTTACCAAACAGAAATAGACTCGCAGACATAGAAAACAAACTTATGGGATATATAAGATAGATAACCAACAAGGACCTACTGTATAGCACATGGAACTCTACTTAATATTCTGGGATAACCTATATGAGAAAATAATCTAAAAAAAGAATGAATATATGTATATGTATAACTGAATCACTTTGCTGTACACCTGAAACTAACACAACATTGTAAATTGACTATACTCCAATAAAATTAAAATTAAAAAAAAAAAAAAGAAAACAAACTCATGGTTACCAAAAAGAAAGGGGAAGAGGGATAAATTCGGAATTTGGGATTAACAGATACATATTACTATATATAAAATAGATAACCAAAAAGGACCTACTGTATTGCACAGGTGACTATATTCAATATCTTATAATAACCTATGATGGAAAAGAATCTGAAAAAGAATATGTAAATGTAATATAAAATGAATCACTTTGCTTTGCTGTACATCTGAAACATTGTAAATCAACTATAATTCAATAATAAAATTTTTAAAAATGTATCATTAAAAAAAGTATTTATTTATTTGGTTGCTCTGGATCTTAGTTGCAGCTCAGAGCCTCCTTAGTTGCAGCTCACAGCCTCCTTAGTTGCAGCTTGCTGGCTCCTTAGTTGTGCCAAGTGGGCTCCTTAGTTGTGGCATGCGAACTCTTAGTTGCAGCATGTGGGCTTCTTAGTTGCGGCATGCTTGTGGGATCTAGTTGCCTGACCAGGGATCAAACCCAGGCCCCTGGCATTGGGAGCACAGAGTCTTAACCACTGTGCCACCAGGGAAGTCCCTTAAATGTATCATTGTTTTAAAAATGAAGGATTATCTTAAAGAAGAGGAGACAAGCTTCTGGAGTTCCCTAACATTTGGGGTTTCCTTGCCCTTACCACCCTCCCCCACCCCATATACTCCAGAACCAAGTCTTTCATGCTCATCCGATACCCATGGTGGTCCTATACTAGGCCCCTGCTCCCAGAGCTCATGTCAGGAGTCTTCAGTGATGGAGAACTTGAGTTGCAGAAACTTTTTGCAAAAAGGCTGTGAATAGCCTGCCAGGGAGGCATGTAACTGAGGGAACATGGCCAAGGACAGGGAGACAAGAAAAGAGTTTTGAGTCGCTGACATTTCCCCATTTTACATATGATGAGACCAAGCCTAGAGGGGAAGAGTGACTTGTTCAGTGCCAGCCAGCCTGTCACACACATCCAACGCACCACTTCAAAGGCAGGCAATATTTTTCTCCAAGCCCTATTAAATAAGGAGAGGTGGTAGGGCCTCAGGCCCTCATTCTTGATTTGGAAGTTGGAGAAGGAAGGGTAATGTCAAGGTGTGAGATAGGGATTGGGGCCACAACCTCTCTGTCTCCAGCAGGTAGTCCTATTTTCCTATTAAATTTGCCAGAATTAGCAACCGTAGGGACTACAAGACCCCCTGGAAGCATCTACAGCAGCCACTGCACTGAATGTTTACAATCAGGGAAAAGGAATCCTGGACAGATATTATGTCTGGATTTGAGTGGAGAAGATTCAGAAGACTCTGCAAACCAATTATTGTCTTCTCTACCCCAATCAGGGCACATGGCCTGTTTCCCTACATTCTAATAGTTTTTCACATATCTTTGGGGGTGGGGTGATGGCTGGGGTGAGGATGGGGCTCTTTCACAACTCTTGAGGAGGGCAGCCCCTGTTCAACTCTTGTCAGCACCTGCCTGGTGGACAGCTCCACAGCAACCACCAGATCTCCCCATCTCAACGGGGCCACGGGGCCACTGGTGTTCTGTGAATGATGGCTTGTCTTTCTCTTGTTATTTCTTCTTTCTTTCTTAAGACATTCACTTTGTTGTAAGGGAGATTCGATTCAAGAGGTTTTATTCTTTAGGATACACAAAACAATATATAAAAAGGAATATGAAATTAGTCTGAATAAAGTATTACTTTGGCTAATTATAAGAGCCTGACTGATTGAGTTAGAAACAGCTCAGGGATTTGCGTGTGTGTAATAGCTCAGGAATCTTCTATAACAGGATTTTCAGATCGAAATCAACATCAAGGATACATCATCTTACAAAAATTGTTTTGGGCTACTTCCCAGTGCTAATGCAATATGGGAGAGGTTAGTTGGACACTGAAATCTTATCATTTCAAGGATATGCTAATGTTTTAAAGCTAATGTTCAGAATATTTGAAATCTGGGATGTTCCAGAACATTCAGAATTATGATTATCATGCCCATAACCAGCAGTCTAGAATGACTCAGGTAGAAGAGAGAAGTCTAACTGGAAATGGATGTCCTGGAGCTGTGAACACCCTGGAAACTAAAATACTTGAGGGTGTACAGAGATTTTCCTGCCAGGAGTGAACAGAAAGCTTTGAAAAAATGTGATTCCATCTATTGCTTCACTCAATAGGCATGGAACATTGCCACTAAAGCCTGTAAAAAGGTGTATGGGCAGGTCAGGTACTGGCAGGAGAGGCTGATTGGCTTCCATTAGGCTCTTCATAAAACAGCCTTTACTTGGGGAAGTCACCTTGGCCCCGAGTCTGGTTTTCAGCCTGGCAGTCTTGGAAATGCAATTTTGTCAATACTGAGGGTGGCTTCATCTCACTCAGAACAGGGTTTCACTGTAGGTGAAAGTAAGTTTCACCTACTTTCCAGGTGTTCACTGGCAATGAGAAAATAAAGCTCTTTGGGGGCCTGGCATTTGCTGCTTTCAGTCAGTATCCCTTCTTTTTCTATAGAAAAACCATCTGGAAGCCAGATCATAATCAGAAGGTTGTTTGGTGAGTTGGGACTCAGAATAAGGGGAGATAGTTTTATGATGGCGAGTTTTCATGGCAAGAGGTTCTGACCAGTCATTCCCCTCATGTCTAGGATGGGGGGAAAACTGCCACTGAAGCTGGATAGGTTAAGATCTTGGGTTCAGAAGCTGACCCTCTCTGTTTGGGTCCCTCTTAAAGCAAACCCCGAAACAAGGATTTGAGTGCAAGTAGTTTATTTGGGAGGTGGTCCCAGAATCAGTGGTAGCAGAGTGGGGAAATGAAATGGGGAAGGGAAGGAAGCCAGTACAAGCATGTGATCAAACAAGTTACCATGGTGGGCAACTGGAACTTAATCTTACTGGGGACTCTGAGAAGCAGTGTACAATGTGCATCTCATTGTTAACCCACCCCAGGGGCAAGAGATGCAGGTTCTTTATCCATCAACTATCATAAGTCATTGGTTGAGTGATGTTTCTGACCACAGGGTGGAGTTAAGTAGTTAACTGGCTGACATACCCAGCATACTGTGTGTATGGATATATCACTTATTTTCCAGCCTGGTGGCCAGAGAAAGTCCTCAGGTCAAAGGACACAGGTGAGGCAGTTAGAAGATGGTTTGATGGGCACCAAAATGGATGGTGTTAATGGGTTAGAAGTGGAGCACAGGTAGCACATGCTACACCCTCTCCATCCCTGTATTGTAGTGAGTCATAAATTGGGTACTGTTTCTGTTTCCATTTATGCTCATACTTTTTTTTTTTTTACTGTACTTGTATCACTGACCAATACCCTTTATGATGATTCCTTCTTTTTATTTAAAAAATAATTCGTTAAACCTACTTAATTAGATTCTGCTCTTTCTACTCCTGATCCCAGGAATAGTCTATGATTATAGCTTTTTACATGTTTCTAATTTTATTGAGAATGTGAAGATTTTAATAGTTTAATTCTTAGAATTTGGGGAGTGTCTTGCTGATGACCATGTGTACTGCTTCCAAGAGGTGGGGATGGGGGGAGGAAAAACACATTAGTAACTGGAAAAGGAGGAACATTTAGAAACAGAGTATTTGATGTGTTCTTAACTTTTTATGAAACTTGACCACAGACTCTTGAGTTCACCTGGAAGAGAAAAGACACAAGCCTAGCCAAGAATATTTTGAAAAAGAACAATGGCGAAGAATATGCCCTATCAAATATCAAAATATACTATAAAGCTACAATGATTAAAACATTGTGGTTTTGGCATAGGAATAGACAAGTAATTCAATGGAACAGAATAGAGAGTCCAGAAACAGAGTCATCTATATGTGTGAGTTTAGCATATGATGAATATTTCAGATAAGAGGATAAAGGGAGGGGAATAGGGTCAATTATATAATAGGTGGTGTTATTAGATATCCATTTAGAAAAGAATTAAGTTAGATCCCTATCCCACACATATACAGAAATAAAATTCAGTTGTGGAAGTAATACTAAAGAACAAAAATTAAAACATTTTAGAACAAAATATATGGGAGTATTTTTTAAATCTTGGGGTGGGGAAGACCATTCTAAGTAAGACAAAAATTTAGAACCTGGAAGAGGCTGACAGATTTGACTACATAATATTGAAAACTTTTGTGCAAGCTAAGACACCATAAACAGATTACAAACACAAAAGAAATTCTGGAGCTCTGTCCCCCACTCTCTAGTTCTTATCTTTCTCTGACTCTCCTCTTCTCAGCCCCTGGCCACCTTTCTGAGACTCTGCTCTCCCTTTCTCAGTCTCTAATCCTTCCTTTTTGAGTTTTCCCTCTTTGAGTTTTCATCTCTGGGTTTGTCTCACAGTTTCTCTCCTTGAGAAAAGTCAACAGGTCCAAACAGTGAACTCACACATGGATCAAGAAGGTAGTAAAAAAAAAAATGGTAGAGTTGGGGGAGAATTTGCAGTATATATCAGTATATAACAAAATGTTGAGATTCATAAAATATATATAGCAAACATAAGCCTGTATAAAAGAAAAAAGTGCTATTAGAAAATTGGATAAAGGATATACACAGGCCATTGGAAGATGCTGAAATGGAAGTGGCTTAGTGGTTCTCTGGTGTACCTCTGATTCCCTCTATCAGAACAGGACACCCATTTCCCAGATTCTGAGAGTCTCAGTGCCTCCTGGCTCTCAACTGAGTCCTCCTATAGAAGCTGTCATTTATTTAGAACAAAAACAAATGCTGTAGTTCCTAGAAAAGCAGTCACACAGAAGTCTGAAGTACACTAAAAACGGTGTCATTGTCATTTATAAATAAAAGTGGTCTTTACAGCTGCCACCATAATTGTGCTGATTTCAGTCTTATTTATTTATTTAGGCAAAGGAGAATTTCCCTTTGCCTTTTACACCGTTTTTAAAAAATATATATTATATACATATTTATTTATTTTGGCTTCACTGAGTCTTATTTGCGGCACACAGGATCCCCATTGCAACATGTGGGATCTTTAGTTGCAGCACGCGGGCTTCTTAGTTGCGACATGCACATGGGATCTAGTTCCCCTGGCCACCTGCATTGGGAGCATGGAGTCTTACCCACTGGATCACCAGGGAAGTCCCAGTCTTCTTAATTTAAACACTTAATTCCCTTTCCACATAAAAAAGGGAATTACCTAATTTGCATTTATGTTGATTACATTTTATTGTCTATATCAAGTCTTTTTTGCTATTTGCTTGCTTTTATATCAAATGGTGAGGTTACTGAGAAATCTGCTTTGCTCTCCCTACTCTTCTGGAAGAAGATCTGACCTCTTTCCTGGCTAATGACAGGGGCCAAGGGCCAGGATAGTGGGCAGTGGTTGAATGCCACTTTGGGATCTGACTGTCCTCAGAACACAGAAACACCATGTGGACTGGAGCAGGACTGCAGTTACGTGCGTGGGTCAAAAGGAAATGTCCCTGACAACAACAACAGCTGGGCTTGTAGCTGTGCTTCCCCTGGCAATCCTGCAAAACCATGTGCTCATCCTCACACATTGCTCCCCAGTGCACAGTGTGATAGGATGTTTACCGCTCACCTGAGCAGTTGAGGTCCAGAGGGGCCAAGGTCCAGAGGGGACAAGGAGGACAACGGTAGGACTTGAACCCAAATGTCAGACCATACATATTCCTGAATGAGGGCATGACTCCCCTAAAAAGCTGCCCCCCCTCTTTATGCTCCTACATACAGGCCCTTGTTCGTTCCCAGTTATGCCAGATTTGAAGTATCTCTGTAACTCTTGGACTATTCTTGTAACACCCGGGTGGAGTGTAGAGTGGGTACAGTCTACCGACAGAAGTACCTCTTACTCTCAGGGGTTCATGTACACCTGTAGAGTCCAGGAGATTCAGCAAAAGATTTAATTGTCTCATCAAATCATTCATCGGTCCTTACAGAAGTAGCCTTAGATGGGCAAATGGGAGTGTTCCCTTTGTTCTCTTCACCTCCCTATGATCCTGTTTCTTTTCTCTACTCCTTGGCCTCCCCCAGGGTCCTAACTCCATTCCAGAGCTGTGGCATTATATCCTGAAGTCTTCAGGTCTTAATGTCTTTAAAAATCAGCAGAGAGAAACATCCATAACATAAGTCATCCTCTTTCTAATACTGATTGCCTCCTGTAGCCTGGTTTTTTTGTGCTGACAGAGTTTCTACCACTCTACTGTGACTATCTAGAGACAAGCCTTCCCCAAAGGAGGAGGCGGGGTTATCTGTAGGAAAGAAGTGGACGAGGGGGAAAGAAAACCTCATGCAGCTACCACATCCCTTGGGTCCATCTCCTCTAGCAGATGGTGGACTCTTTGAGGGCAGGGATTTGCTATCATCCCTGCTACACCCACACCAAGCATGGGGTCTGCTGCAAAGTGAAAGCTCAGTGAGCACTGGATGAGTGAAAACACTCGCGCAGAGAAAAGCAGACCTCAAGAGCATTCCGGAACCCAAGCCTCCTTCACGCGTGGCTGGTGTGACTTCTTCTGATTCATTCATTCAGCAACATTAACAACTATCTTCACCAACCCTGGGCCAGAGAGAACAAGGCTCCCTCCCTCATGTCAAGGAGCTTCTGAGTGGTTCTGGAGGAATCAGATGAGCCACACAATCACAGGACTCTCTCATTGCTGGAGGATGGGGGTCCACAGAGTGCATTGGGAGCTCAGAAGAAGGGCCTTCATCCAGACAGGGGAATTGGGGAAGGCTTGACATTCTTTTTAGAAGCTGATATGTTCCCGGCCAGAGATGGGGAGAGGGTGAGGAGAGCCAGCAGAGAGGGAGCTGGCCGGCAATGGGGCCAACAAAAAACTTGGCTATTTTCACCAGCCTCTGGCCAGGAAGGGGGAGTGAGAAGCCTCAAATGGAGCTTTGACACTGTTTTTCTTTCTTCTGGAGAGCTGCCACGTGCCGCCACAGAGAGCATTTCACGGGTAGATGCATATTATTCCAGTGTGTTTATCTAGGAAACCGGAGCCCAGCTCCAGCATCTGGTTTTCAGCACAATCCTGAACGCAGTCCAATTTTCCAGTTGGGTTAATGAAAATAAAACCTGGGAAGCTGTGGGCTAGCTGCACTGGGGGTGAGTCCTGGGCTCACAGAGGGTCATGGGCTGCAGGGCCGGAAGGGCTCGGGCAGGTCATGGATTCCATGGGACTGGCCGTGAGGCTGGCACCAAAGACAACCTTGCACAGGAAGGGACAGCTGCCAGCCTGGCTCCAGGGACCATCCCTCACAGAGGAATGGATGTCTTTGGATTCCATCTGTCTTAACCTGACAAAAATTGACGGAGCATCTTCTGCGGCCAAAGCACAGGGCGGGGGTGAAATGCAAATGTGAACCAGCGCCTGCCCTGGCCTCCCGGAGGGCAGTGATGAGCGGGACCCATGACAGCCCCTGTCAGCACTCACCACTCAGAAGCTGTCTGGAAACTTGGGACCTGGGAGGGATATTTTTTTTTTTTTAGTGGTTTTAAAAAAATTAATTAATTAATTTTTATTTATTTAATTTTTTTGGCCGTGCCATGCAGCATGCGGGATCTTAGTTCCCCGACAAGGGATTGAACCCTCGCCCCCTGCAGTGCAAGCGTGGCGTCTTAACCACTGGACCGCCAGGGAAGTCCCAGGACCCATTTTTAAAGGCCACCTTAAAAAAAAAAAAAGATACATCTGGGCTTCAGGGAGCCCTGAAACCCAGAGCTAAAAGTGCACTTGCCCTCATGGCTGCCAGTTCCTGCATATCTTTCTCATTTTCCGGTCTCACTGCAGGTTGGATATCTCTGCTCTCCAGACTGCACGGCGAGAAAACACGATTTCCCACTGCTCCTGAGTTCACATGAGCCTCCTTTTCTCTCTCTTGCTTCCCCAATTCCAGATTCCTTGAGAAAAGGTGTTCACTGGGCCTGGTAGGGGACAGGCTCACTCTTGATAAAATCATCTATGGCCAGGGATCAGGGTCACCTGTGTAAATTGGGGGAAGGGGAGCCAACCCTGGCTTGGGCCTCTTCTTACGAAAAGTGCTTACAGTAAGATGCACATCACAGACAGCTTCTCCTCCGCCCACTGTACCATTGTGAGTGAGACAGGACAGGGAGGCTCGCCTGTGAGTGTCGGAAGCAGGGCTAAATCCAGACTCCTAACTCCCAACCCAGTGCTCTTTCCACTACACCCTGTTCCTTTGGTCCTGATGCGAAGCCAACGATTGTGAAATAGACTCTGCCCATGCTGTTTCCCCGTGGGAGCAGCTCCAGAATGAGCAGTGTTGATTAGAGAGAATTTTGTTGGCAGACCTTGGAGTGAGCTGGGAGCCAAACACCAGTGGTGTGGCTAGTTGCAACCCTTGGGGAAGCTACCAGAAGGTGTGTGTCATAGGTCCCAGATAGGGTGATCTCTCACAGAGCTGTGAGGCTCCTGGGGGAAGGATGGCCCCTTATTCTTGTCTACTTTACCTGGAGGCTACTTCTTAAGACAGAATGAAGGGAAGGCCAGGGCAGGGCAGGGAGGAGGTGCCTCTTTCTCCTGAGTCCTGGCTCAAACTAGCGAGCCATAAAATGGCCTTTGGTGAGGGGCTTCAATGGTGGCGCAGTGGTTGAGAGTCCGCCTGCCGATGCAGGGGACACGGGTTCGTGCCCCGGTCTGGGAATATCCCACATGCCGCGGAGCGGCTGGACCCGTGAGCCATGGCCGCTGAGCCTGAGTGTCCGGAGCCTGTGCTCCGCAACGGGAGAGGCCACAACAGTGAGAGACCCGCGTACCGCGAAAAAAAAAAAAAAAAGGCCTTTGGTGGAGAGACCTTTCCTTGAGGCTAGAGAGGAGAGTCCCCAAGCCAGGCTAGACAGCTAGCTCCTGAAGGACCCCGCAGGGGAAGGAAATTGGGTATCTCCTGGTCATCCAAAGCACCTGACAATGACATTTTTCTTCCATTCCACCATCTTGGTGTGAGAAGTGACGCTGATGTTTTCTGGGATGCTGTCAGTGTTGCGTACACCTTGCTGCTCCGGCTTCTGTCCCTCCAGCACCTCATGACGGCAATCACTGATGTGGCCGTTTCCAAGGCTGAGCTCAGGCCAGGGCTTGAGGCAATCCTGATGGCAGCCTCAGTCCATTCCAGGGGACTTGGAATCATCTTCCTACTGGTACGCCTAGCATGGGGAGCACCAGGCTGGGCCTCTGCTTGGGCTCTTCCTGCTTTGCTGTGTTGGGATATCCATAGACTGGGCTCCTACCTTGGTCCCTTCTTCCTAGTTCACTTGGTAATACTTCCCTGAACCCAGATTGCCTGGGGCCCCACATCCACTTACAACCCTTGAACTGCTGTCCATTTCTCCAGCCACTGATGCAGGAAACCCTGGGCACCATGATCTAGCTTCACTTGAGTCTACTTTGCCTCTCATCTCTGTCATCTCTGCCTGTTGGACTGGCTGTCTTAAATACTAATGCCAATCAGAAATGCCTTTTTTAGCTGGGCTGGAACCCATGGCTCGGGGTTAATGAGGGAGCCCTCTCCATCTTCTCTTGTTCCTCTCCTTGGCCCTGCATGTTCCTCTGTGTGCCCATTCTAGTAACGCTTAGCGTGGGCTGTGCTTCCCACTAGACCCTCTATTGGAGTCTTCTCTCCTTTCCTTCGGTTTCTCTTCTGTTGGTTGTGAGGGTTGCTGGGGGTCAGTGGGCAGCAGCCCTTTCCCCAGGGAGCTGATCTCCTAACGTACCAGTGAGGGATGCTGACATTTTAGAGTCAAGTCTACCATGTAAATATGTCCCAGAATATTACGGATCATCCTAGGTCAGCACAATCATCAACCCACAGGATTAACCGGAATCTAAACAGCTCTGTCAAAGGTGAAGAAGGAGAAAAGCAGACTCTATTCCTCATTCTTTTGATTTTAATTCTCCCTCCCATGAAGCAGGCAGGTTTCACCTGAGTACACTCTAGGCTGACCTTTCACAGTTCCTTTCTCAATCCAGCTACCGAAATGACATTGTTTACATCCCTGAACTTGGGTCTGTAAGGTTCCTGCAGATGCAGGGTCCGTTCTGTCTAATCATTTCCTCTTCCTTGGACATGGTTCCTATAGATTTTGCCCAAGGCTGAAATTCCCTCATCCACCTACCCACCCACCCACTCATCCGTCCAGTCACTCAGTTAATGCTTCTGCCAGTTTCTGTGCTGTGCAATGAGAACACCGTGATAAACAAGTCAGACATGGTTTCTTTCCTCAGGGACCCTTGTGCCCTGCCTCTGTCCCCTCAGCACCACTTAGCAGGAGTCACTGATGTGTCCACCTCTGGGCCTGGCCTCATTCTTGTGGGGATGACAGAAAAAAGCAGGGGAGATGGATGATAAACACGTAAACAATAATTAACGCTAGCTGGCTAAGTGTTATATAGGAAATAAATGGGACAGCAAAAGAGAACAGCAAGGGATTAGAGGGGAGACCTATTTAGAAAGGATGTTGGGAGTAGGCTTTCTGAGGAAGTGACATTTAAGCTGAGATCTGAAGGATATGATGGAGGGACAAAAATGAGCAGGCAGCAGGAAATAAGATATGCTAAGGCCCTGAGATGGGAAAGAAAATGTGTTCCAGGAATGGAAAGCAGCATGGCTGAAGTACTGCAAATGAGAACGTGGCATGAAATGAGACTAGGGAGGTAGGCGGGAGACAGATTAATGCACAGCTTTTTGGTCATGGTAAAAAAGTTAGAAAAGGAAAAGGCTTAGATAAGGGCTGATGTGATCTGATTTATATTTTTGAAAGATGACTCTAGCTGCTATGGGGACAGTAGATTGGAGAGGGCCCCGTGGAAGCGGGGAGACGAGGTAAGAACTATTGCAGTCTTTCAGCTGAGAGATCTGATGTCATGACACTGGAGACGCATTTTGGATATAGATCAGGAAGATCAGATGTGGTAGGCAAGAAAGACTCCATGTATGACTTCCATGTTTCTGGCTTGAGAAACTGTGTGAATAGCAGTGCCATTAACAGAGATATGGACTGCAAGCAGAGAAGTTTTGGAGTTTGAGGGAGGAAATCCAGACTTGGGCATGTCTATTAGACATCCAAGTGGGTCAAGTAGGCAGTTGGAGAAATGAGGCTGGAGCTCGGAGAAGAGGTTGGGCTGAAGTCAGTTTAATCAGCGCTATCAGCACCTGGAGAATAATGAGACAGGAGGAGACTTTCTATCTGCTTCCCTGGCAGCTTTGCACGAGAGCTAAGGACTTCCATGCTGCCTTGAGGAAAGAGGTTGGGGTGTGGGTCCCAGGATGCCCTTCTCATAGAAGCGAGGGCTCTTGGGTTCCTGCAGGATCAGGACCGTGCAGGAGTAGTGATTCAGTTGGGGCAGGGAACTTTCTCTTCTCCACTGGACAAGCCTTTCCTAGGATTGCTCTAAGTTCCATTGATTATTTTTTTGCTTTGCCCTGGAAACACTTTTTATGTAAGCCCTCTCAGAAAGTGACAAATCGTGGAAAAATCCTCTTGGATATGGATTCAGCAAAGGCAGAGATGGCATATCTTGCTCTGTGATGTGGAGGCCGTCCCCAAGGATGCACCAGAGGCCAAAGAGCTGGAAAATGGATGCAGGTGGCCAGGCTGAGTCATTGCAACTCTCCACTCCTAAGAAACCATACCTAGCTTCACGTGATATGGAGGGAGGGCAGAGGGGGGGCACTCAGATGTGTCTGACAACCAAGGCAGGAAGGGAAGAATTGGACAAGGAGGAGAAATGTTATTTCTCTGGAGCGGGAGAACACAGTGTGCTTCTCCCACCAGGAGGAATTTTCCTGCCTAGGGCTCCATTCTCTCCCATGGCTGAGCTCTCTGGGATAGAACACTGTGACTTGACCCCAGGGACCCTCCAGTGGAGGTTCCTGCTGCTATCATTCTTGACTTTATAGGACACAATTGGGGAAGCAGAGTCCTGCCCCTGTTCCCATATGCAGAGCTTCCTGAGCTACTTCTCCAGGGATGAAATGCCTGCTTCTGCTCCTCATTTCTTTGATTTATTTCTCCCCACTTCCCCCCCACCCTGGTCTCCTTTCTTACATCTTTATTTCCCAACTCTACCTCACAATGGAATGAAGTGGTGTGTAGGGCCTGACGCGGTTGACCATAGCTGTAGAATGTTGATGGTGGGAACAAAAAGTGAGGAAAGAGCAGAGAAGCTTCTGTGCACCTTGACCCAAGAAGGTACCTCTCCAAGCTCCAAGGTTGCAATCCTCAGTAATCAAGGAGAAGGCACAGGGTGCAGATGAACTTCTGGTGGGCCAAGAGAAGAGGGGCAGCTGTCTCCATGGGCACATTTGCTACAAGACCACATTTTTCTTTTTCCATTTTTTTCTTTTTCTTTCTTTCTTTCTTTCTTTCTTTTTTTTCCCCCTGTGTCCCGGCGCTTGAGGATAGAACCTGCTGGTACCGAAGACATGACGCCAAGGGGGCTGGAGCCCTTTCCCTCTACCTCCGTACATTACGCGGACCGGGACCGATCCCCGCCAAGAAAAGGAGGGTAAGACCACTTTTAAGGTGGCCTGTTGACAGGACAGTTGTCAGGATTATAAAGAAGAGAGATTAATGGAAGCAATGTGGAAAGCACAAGCATCAACGAGGAGAGATGGTAGTCAACATGTGGCCCTGGCAGTCCTTCTTCCTCACTACCCTCTCCCATCCCCAGGTGCTTCTCCCTAAGGTTAAAAGCTATCCCCCTCTGGGGATGAGACAATGTAGGGAGCCAAGGCAATGGCTGTTGAAAATGCAGTCACAGAGGTCTCTCTGGGGCGCCTAGTGGCCCAGGAGTGGCGGACACAGGAGCTCTGGATGCCTCCCCCTTTTTTCTCCACTCCTTATGAGTTTTATGGAGTTAGCACAACAACCCTGGACAAACACTCCAATGGCTTCTCATCTTTCTCAGAGTAAAATCCAAAGTTCTTATCACTAACCTAAGACCCTTCGTGACTTGGTCTCCCACTGCTTCTCCTACTACGTTCTCCCTGTTCACTCTATTCCAGCCACACTGGCCTCCTTGCTGTTCCTTGACGATGCCGGCACGTTACGCCTCAGGGTCTTTGCATTTGCTGTTCCCTCAGCTTGGAAAGCTTTTCTGAGACCTGTGTGGCTCACTCCCTCATTCAGGCTGCTGTTCAAATGCTACCTTAACAGAAAAGCTTTCTCCAGGCATCCTCCCTAAATCAGACACCTCCCTCAGTCACCTCTCCATCCCTTACCATGCTTAATTTCTCTTCGTAGCTCTTCATCATCCTGTAACATATTACATATCTTTCTGTTTGTTTCTTGTCTGTCTTTCCCTGCATGAATGTAACTATTCACTACTGCATTCTCAAAGCCTAAGACAGCATCTGGCACATGTAGGAATTCAATAAATATTTGTTGGGTGAGTGAATGAATGACTAAATCTGATGGAAGTAGAGGTTTGGGTGACTCGCTAGCATTGACATGTAATCTGCACAGTGAATGTTTGTCACAGTTATCAACATTTTCTTCAAATTAAATCCATTTTCTAGTAATCTTGTCTCATCAGTGCAAGAGACCTCCTCAGTGTTGGGCCGAGAGCCAGGCTATTCCTGGAAAGATTTGCAGGACAGGCCAGCAGGGTGATGCTCGAGCTGGGCCCCTGAGGCCTGAGAAGAGGGCCAAAGCACTCCTGGGACTTTCATGATGATGTCACACTTATTTGGATTTCCACGGAAGGAAGCCTGGGCTATGTCCCTCTCTGTGGATGAAGTGGAGGGAAGGGATGTATTAGTCAGGGTTCTCCAGAGAAACAGAACCAACAGGACACACACACACACATAAGTTTATATATTATTTATCTATCTATCATCTATCTATCTATCTATCTATCTATCTATCTATCTATCTATCTATCATCTATATATTGAGAGGTATCAGAAAGCTGTTTGGAGCACAGACAGGAGATGGGTAAGACTGGAAAGGGGGAGTCAGTTAAGAGGAAAGAATGGGAGATGAGAGAGGTATAGATTTGAAGAAAGAGAAATTGAAGGAGTGTCAGCTGAAGACCCCTGCCTCAGTAGAGTAGATGCAGAGGCTATCCTGAAAATGCTGAGGTTGGCAAAGGAAGTTTGCGGGGTTTGAAGGGAGAAGATAAGGGCAGCCTGTTGGCCAGAGAAGTGGGGAGACTCCTGGGCTGAATGAGGAGCTACAGGAAGGCTCCCTGGTAGATGGAGAGTGTGACTCACAGTGGGGTCAAACTTCCCCCATAAGTAAGCCTCCTGCAGCCCTCGTTGGCAAAGGGTGTGGGGATCAGGGAACAGGGGACCAGGAGTCAAGAGAGCCAGAGGGTGCTGGCTGACGTGCACTGGGGGACCTGGGAGAGGTCCAGAGCCTGGAGGTTATCTGGGAGCTCCAGGGCAGGCTGGGCAGAAACAGGGAGATATGAGGTTGGACTGGAGGCTGCTCTCTCCAAGGGGGAGTCCACAGCCAGAGGAAGCGGCAGGGGTTCCTCATGGTGACCACGTATTCAGGTCCTTATAGATGCTCGTCCCTGGTCTGGAACAGCCCTGCCCCTGATGTATCCTTGCAGTGGCAGCCCCAGGCTCTCCTCTTTCCCTGACCGCTCAGGTGGAGACAGTCATCTCCTTCTCAGCACTTCCAGCGCCTGGACTTGCTTCCTCACAGCACTTTTCAGGCTGGATTGAAGGTGACCCTATCCATCTCCTCCTCCCATTCTCCACATCCCCCAACATGGGGCTGTGACTTCTTGAGGGGACAGGCTTAAGTCTTGCTCATTTGTGGAGACCCTGAGCCTGGCACAGCTGGTCACAGCCCTCTGGGGTTGTTCAAATAACTATGTCCTGAAATGGGGCTCTCCTGACTATCGGTTTATGCCCAGGACCCCAAGTGAGAGTAAGCGGAGGGGCCGTGGTGGGAGGCTGGATGTCTCCTCTCCTTCACCCTTTGCTTTCCTTCTTCCCTCCCTCCTTCCCTCTCTCCCTCCCTCCCTCCTTTCCTTCCTTCCTTTTTTTTTTCTTCCTTCCTTTTTAAACTTGAAGTATAGTTGCTTTACAATATTGTATTCGTTTCAGGTGTACAGCGTAGTGATTCAGTATTTTTACAGATAATACTCCGTTTAAAGTTATGACAAGATAATGGCTATAATTCCTGTGCTGTACAATCTATCCTTGTTGCTTATCTATTTTATACATATTCCCTCTTCTTTCTTTCCTCCTTCCTAACCCCGGCTCTTCCATATTCTGTTCTGGGGAAAAGTGATAGAACGATCCAGACCGGAGAGTAGGGTCAAACGTACAAGGTCCGAGCAGCCTCCAGCCCCCAGCACCCCAGCGCGTTCAAGCTCACACCTGCCTGCCACGGGGCCCAAGGCTCGTCCAGGTGGCCGAGGGAGGGCAGCGCCACGCAGAGAAGCGGCAGCCCCAGCGACGGACGGCAGGGGGCGCCGCCAGGCCTGTCGCCCGGGCGCGTATACCGTCGCCTCCCAGCCTCCACCCCCAGGTGATTTCAGACTGGGTTTGGAGCAGTATCGCAGACGGGGTGCTTACGCGGGGGGCTTGCGCTGCCACTCCCCGGCTGTGTAATCTAGTGCTGCCTACAATCTTAGTTTTCATAGCTATAAAATGAGGATAGTATAAGACCATAAAATGTGAAAGTGTTCTCAAAGCGCTTTCACATCTGTCACTGTTAGAGGCTGGCTGTCCCTAAGACTTATATTTCCCGATTTACAGCCTAATAACTTTTGCATCCATCAAACATGTTTGACAGAGCTAAGGGTGAAAAGTTCTCCTTGGGGTGGCCTGCTGCTCTGAGGACAGTAAGTTCTCCACCAACTACTGTAAACACTGTTGGCCTGACTCCTGCCTGGGCTTTTTATTACGTGGTGCCGGTGCAGTAGAGAGGGGATTGCGGGCAGCAAAAAGGAATGAAAAGTTGCTCCCCTGACCCTTCTCAAGAGTCCTTTGTTTAGTCAACAGGTATTTATTTATTTATTTATTTTTATTTTTTGGTACGCGGGCCTCTCACTGCTGTGACCTCTCCCCCTGCGGAGCACAGGCTCCGGACGCGCAGACCCAGCGGCCATGGCTCACGGGCCTAGCCGCTCCGCGGCATGTGGGATCTTCCCGGACCGGGGCACAAACCCGTGTCCCCTGCATCGGCAGGCGGACTCTCAACCACTGCGCCACCAGGGAAGCCCAACAGGTATTTATTGAGCACCTATTATTTGTCAGGCTGTTCCAGGGACTGGGGATACAGTGGTGAGCCAGATAGCATGGAAGTTCCGGACCTTTATTTACCTTTGAAGTCTTGACTAATCCTGCCCTAGATTAGTTTCAGGTTTGCCTAAACCAGGGTCCAGAGGCCTCTGCCCCTCCACCCTTAATCCCAGCCCCTGCCCTCTGTTAATGACAGCCTTAGAGGAGCTCTGTTCCCCAGGGCAAAATGTCAGGCTCAGCAATGCCAAGGCTTCTGAAGGCCAGAGGTGACACCTCCTCCCGCCCATCTCCCCCCAACAGCTTCCTCGGGGATTTTTACCCTCATAAAGAATGGTGAGCTCTGGGCTCTGTCAGGCATGGGTTGTCCTCAGAGTCTGGCTGGCCTCAGCCAGAGCAAAGTGTGGCTGAGTTTGGGCTGCTTCCCTCTGCCCCTCCTCTACCACTCTCTCAGAGAACTCAGTCTCTCTCTAATTCCCCAGCCTCAACCCTGGGCGCCAGCTTGAGCCTTCCTGAAATTTCCCAGTTGCTGGTTGTCTCTGACTGTGTCCAAGTTTGTAATCCCCAGGGTCCCGCTTTTGCTCAGAGCTCAGGAGCCCAGGTCTAGAGCACCTGAGGAGTGAAACCATGGCTGATGATCTTTGGGGATCCCCAAAGCACCCTGCTGGGGTGGAGGCAGCCCAGGCCCCAGGATGGCACAGAAAGGCCTGGAGTCTTGTCTCCCTGCACCTACTTGTTTGCTGTGTAATGTAAGTCACTTTTCTTCTCTGGGCTCAGGTTACTTGTTTGTTCATCCATCCATCCAATAAGCCTTTTGACTACTCGCCGTCTCCTGGCACTGTTGGCTAAAGTCTCAGCCCCTTGGGATGGCGTTTAAGGCCCCTCACCGTCTGAGCCATCTAGGAGGGAGCTGGACGAGAGCTTTTGCTTCCTGAACTGCTCTAGTCTGCCCTGACTGCCCAGTCCTTCACACACCACACCTGGAGCCACAGCTGGTCTCCCGGGCCAGGGGCACACTCAGGGCACCTGAGTACAGAGAAGCTCTGTCTTTCCTAGCATTTCTTGGGAATTCTGGCTGCCTGGTGCTAAAAGACCTGAGGGTTTGGGGACGGTCTCTCAGTCCCTGAATTCAGGTCTAACCTTGGGGGTGGGGAGGGGCACAGAGAAGCAGGTTATAATGAGAACCAGCTGACCTGGAGAGGCTCAGTGGGGTAGGTCTCTGCATGGACAGCCCAGGGAAGAAAAGGAAAGGTGGGAGGAGAAGGAGTTCTGTAGGAGCCGAAACCAGGAGAGACCAGGAAGTGGTCATGGGCAGGTTGACTTGACTCAGGACTGGGGTCTTGAGTTTGCTGCTGCCTTGGTGGCCAGACTTTAGGGGAGAGACAGCCTGGACAAGTTGGGTGTGTGTCCTGTTCCGTTCACTTGACTGCAGTGCTTAGTTCAGGTTATGGCATGTCGCTCAAGAGACATCTATCAGAGTAAACTCCATGACGAACAAGAGCTTTGGGGAAGAGACTTGATCTGTTCCCATTGGACTTGCATCTGGGAAGATGAAGGCTTGAAGTTGCTGGGAGTCATTTTCCCTTAGCTGTGAAATCTGAAATTGAAGGCAACAAGGAGGAGCAGAGCAGAGGCAGAGCTCAGATGCCATCATTTGAGCCCCTTACGATGCTTTGCCTACAGCTGCCCACCCCTGGGGCTTTTTAGTTTCATGGGCCCTTTTTTTGCTTGAACTAATTAGATCTGTGTGCGTATGTATGTGTGTTTTAATCACTTGCAACCAAAAAAGTCCTACCCAATATAGAGCCCATGATAAAATTCATCTTTATAAAGACCAAAGTGATGGGGGATGATTCTTCAAGAGATCATTAGAACTCAGTCCCACAGTGACTCAGTGGTGCTCATCAGCTAACGACTGCTGACTTGTGCAGGGTCAGGTGAGGCCCCACGGATCCAGAGACCGGCAGCCTCGGGGCCTCAGGAGAGCTGTTTTATAGGTCCAAGTGAGGCAGGCCCAGAGCCTGTCCACCTGGACACCATTGCACCTGCCTTGTGCCACTTGTATTACTGTCTGGCTACTGTCTACAGCCCAAGGTAAGTCTGCTCACATAGTCCCAGGGAAAAGGGCTTAATCAGACACCAAGTCTGGGACTTAATCTCCTGGCAGGCACACCTGGGGAGGGGTTGTGTGCTTCTGAAGGTCCCACTTACAAGCACAGGCTGGGAGAGAAATTCTGTGTTCCTCTGATGTCCTTCATCACAGCAGTCATGGAGTTGTCACTCCTTCATTATGACTTAATCTTCTGACAGCTCTTCCCCAAATGGATTTCTGGGTCTTGACCTGGAAAAGTGGGACATAGACAGGGAGCCAGGGCCTCTGGACTGCAGAGGCCTCCAAATGTAGCAGGTGCACATGAAGATGGGCTAGAACTGAATACTAGAACAGACTATGTAGAATTTTCAGTTTTCTGGATTTACACTCAGCAGAATTTAAGTTACCTCAAGAGTAAATAGTCTACAGTTCCCATTCAGAGGAGAACTTTGCTGTCTTCAACAATTTTTTTTGCTGCCTGCATAAATGAGCCTAACTTTTATATGTTCCAATTTTCATATAACTTTCAATTGTGTAACTACACGTTGATACCTTGAAACTGGTACTTCATCTATCAGCTGGGGGGATCTGTGTTCCCTTTTGGTGGCCACTTGCTACCTGCTGCTGCTAGGGGATGAAAGCCTGGGTCTCTACCTTGGGGTGGAGGTACAGGAAATGTGTATGGCAGAGTTGGTCTCATTTCCCACAATGTGCCAAGGGGACCCCAAATTTCCTGGATACCTGGGGCCTGGAGCTTGCCTGTTGACATCAGATTGATGAACAGTGTGGGTGCTTCCATCTCCCCTCTCCCCTCCTGTGGTCCTTGCATCTGGTGGGGGTGGGGAAGGAGTTCAGTGGCTGGTGGTTCCAGGTGATGGCAAAGGTGGTCTTCTGGCTGGAGATGGTGGAGATTTTGCCCATCTGTAGTAGCGGAGAAGATGAGGGTGGAGAGGGATGTTGGAATCACAGAATAGGAGCTACAGCCTGGGCCTCTCCAGGCCCCAGGGAGCAACAGGGGGGATACCCGTGAAGGCTTCTTGCACCTGCCAGGACCCAAAGCAGGCATAATGCGTGTGATTTTTTTGCACATGTAAAACTGATATGTTTAATTACCCCTTACATTATTGTTTTCCTGCGGAGACCCAGTTACAAAGATTATCACTAGAGGGCAGGAGAGACTTCAGTGAGAGAGCAGGCTTCCAGCAGGGCCACCACTTCTCCCATAGACGGGGGCTGAGCTGCCTAAAGCTTTCCCATTCATATAGAAAATGAGGATGTGTATGACGCACTGGGGTAAACTGAAGGGGACGTGGGGACACATATTTGGGCTTAGTGGGAAAATGCATATCATTTTTTTCATGTTTTGAAATTATAGTAAGATACAAAGTAAAGGAAAATAGTAATACTGAATTTGTATAAAATTCTAAAAATTATTTCAAATATTTTACGGTTAAACATGAACTGGCTTCCACTAACATCTCTTTTTATAACTAATTTTAAACTGAAATGGAAACATGAAACTTCTGATCAAGATTTTTAATTATTTCTTTAAATTCTTGATAATCATCATTGACAAGAAAATTCATGTGTACAACCTGGTGATAAAACATTAAAAACAACTTTATAGCCACTAAAAAATTTATAGCAGTTGAAATTACATTTAAAGACTATGAGCTTTTTCTCACCTTCCATTGACTAATGCAGTGTTGAAATTTCTTGTGATAAGGCATTGGATTTAACATCCATCAAATCTCTTGGATTTGAGTGTACTGAAATAATGCTGAAGCAGAATACACATGCATTTTTAGAGAAGTCACCTTGCAGCCAGCCTGGATGTAACTAAAAAAAGTTCAGCTGCTGCAAAAGATAAGAAGCAGCCCATATACATAGAGTAACCATTGTCCTGATTAGTCCTGAAGGGTTCTGATTTATGTCTTCTGACCTGACATGACTATTCATAGCACCTCCTTTCACTCAAAAAAAACCGAAACCAAAAAACAAAACTGCATCAGTTTGGTGCTGATACATATAACATGGACAAATCTCAGAAACATTAACCTGAGTGAAAGAAGCCAGACACAGAAAAGTGCATGTTGTATGATTGATTTCATTTATTTGAAATGCTAGAACAGGCACAACAAATTTGTAGTGATGGAAAGCAGATGAATAGTTGTCTGGGGCAGCGCTGGGGGTGACGTGGGAGATGACTGCAAAGGGCTAGGTAGGAAATGTAGGCAAGGTTTTCTATCTAGGTTGTGGCAGTGGTCACCCTGGTAGATCACCTACTTATACATCTGTCAAAACTCATAGTACTGTATAATAAAAATAGGTGCCTTTTACTGCATATAAATGATACTTATTAAGTGGATTTAAAAAAAGAACGTGTACCAGTTTGGACAATAAATTATATGGCTTCTGTACATATGCATGAAGAGAGAGATTCAGGGCTGCCATCTGATGCTGGGCCCGCCAGGAGCTCCCTCCTGCTCTCCTTCCTCCGCCTCTGCCCCCTTGGTGGGCACTCTGTGGTCCCTGGGCACGTGGGACACACTCCTCTTGGTGCACAGCAGGCAGTGGCACACTCTGCAGCTGGTGGCTGGGGAAAGTGTGCAGGGGGTGGAGGCCCCCTTCTCTGGCTGGGGGAAGATCAGTGTCCTTGTGCCTAAGGGGGCTTGCTTGAAGGGGGCGGCCCTCCAAGGAGCTGTAGGCCAGGCTCTCCCCAGGAGTGACCAGCCCACGTGCTCCAGGTCCCCGAGCACGCCGGGGCTGCGGACATCACACCACGTTGCTGCACACCTGTGGCCCACTGGAGGCACGCCTACTAGAAAGCTTTGGTCTTGGGAGGGTGCCTATGCCAGTCCCTAAGGCTTACTCCTGAGGCTGGAGTCAGAAATGGGGAAGATCTATGTAAAGGAAATAAACCAAAGCCCACTTCTTGGCCCCAGGAAGAAGAAGAGGAATGAGAAGGGGAGGGAGGAGAGACAAGAGAGCAGTCAGACACTTGGGTCTTAAATCCCCTTTCTGGACTTTGGTCTAGAGCGGGTGTCGGCACACTTTTCTGGAAAGGGCTAGATACGTGTTTTAGGCTTTTGGGTTGTCCCATCTCTGTTGCAACCACTAAACTCTGCCCTGTCGTTTGAAAGCAGCCATGGACAACATGAAAGTGAATGACTGTGGTCGCGTTCCAATACAACTTTATTTATGGAGGCTGAAATTTGAATTCATGTAATTTTTATGTGTCACAAAATGTAATTCTTCTTTTGAGTTTTTCCAGCCATTTAAAAATGGAGAAAACATTCTTAGCTTACAGGCCTTACAAAACAGATGGTGGGCTGGAATTGGCTGGCTGGGCACAGCTTGCCAATTGCTGGTCTGGAGAGGTGTGTTTCGTATGGGGAATCCTGAGGGTGCAGGGCTTCTGGAAAAGGGATGGCTTTTGGATTTCTGGCTTTCAACACAGTTAAAGAGGCCATGACCTTTAGCTTTCCTGAGATGTTCTCTCAGCTCCTGTTTGTTTTGCACCTAAACCAGAAGTTCTCTCTCAGCCCCTGAAGAACTTTCCCCAACCATAATACACAAATGTTATTATTTGACTTTCAGTCATTTGATTTGGACTTTCAAATAAGTTTTCAGAAATCATCTGGCATGACAAATTAAAATAAAAGAGGGCCATAAATTGACATAGAAATGTGTTAGGAACCAAAGGTTATGAGGAACCAAATTCTGTGTTTTGAGGTCTATACCAAGGTGTGCGTGGGGTGACTCCCTGAATAAAGTCCAGGGCGGGGGCCCCTTCAGGTACCATTATAGGGAACTAATTCGACACTGGACCAAGAGTCCACTGTAGTCACTGCCCCCTCGCACCTAGAGTAGGCAGGCCAGGTAAGCAGCGTCCCTGTGGGAAGGGCCAGGTTAGGGCCTGTTTCTGGGCATGCGTGATACTTAACACCTGCATGCCTTTAGCTCAGCTTGCATTCACAGGCGTCCTCAGCCAGCTCCGCTTTGCTTCCTGCCTCCTCCTTCCTGGGCCCCACGTCTTACTCTCCTTCTGCGCCCCTGGATCCTTTCTCTCCTTATTCCCTTTTCCTCCTCCTTGTCACTTGCACGGTCGTTTGGGTTTTGTTCTCGGGCCTTCCCTGACATCAGGAGTTGGTGCCCCAGGGCGGTGCTGCGGCATAGCTCTTGTCCCTGCCCCACCCTGTCCCTTGGGGGGGTCTCCTGCGCCCACTGTTTGTGAATTATGTGAGAGAAAATGGCAGTTTGGCTCAGGAATAGTGAAGCTGGATAGCATCCCTGGCTCCCTTCACTTGCTCCTCCGTTGGAAGTCAGCCTACAGAGTCCTGCTCCCAGGACGGTGTGGCCATCGGTGGGCTGGCCGCCCTGACCTCTTCTTCCCGCCCTCCCTCTGTCCTTTGCGTCACTAATTATCTTCTCTGTATAGTTAATAGATTATAATTGTGGGTTCTCAGGCCTGCCTCCCCTCAGGGGCTGGTCTGGGCTGTGTGTGTCCCTCCAGGACCTAAAACAGGGCCAAGCCCAGAGTGGGCCTTGGTAATACTTGTTGGCTGGAATTGAATTGGCAGTTCGCTAGCGGGACCTATCCAGTCTGGCTGGAACCTGGGAGCTTGAGCCAGCCCCTGCTGCCTGTCCTCAAGGGACCTCAGTCACGGAGGATGCCTGTGGGTCACTTACTCCAGAACATTCTCCTGTGTCGACTAACAGGGCATCCAGGGGCGAGGAGGGTTGGGGACCTAGGAAGGAGCCCTGTAACACCACAGGGCAGGGAGGGATGCAGACCGGGACAAGGTCAAGGCTACAGAAAGGGACTTTGGCAGGAGCATTGCCATGGGGTGGGGGCAGAGAGAGAGGAAGCAGAGATCAGGGGGAGTGAGATCTGTGCCCCACACTTGGTCCTGCTTTTCCTGCTGGGGCCCTGCCCTGCTGGAGAGAGAAGCTGGTTGCCTCTCCCAGGGAGAATCAGGCCTCGCAGGCAGGAGTTTAAGAGCTCCATCAGCATCCCCAGGATCTAATTATGGAAGCTGGGGACCCAGGCTCTTACCTCTGCTGTGGTCTGTTGAGAGGGAGAGTCTCAACTCTCAGGTTGCCTTTGCTGAGGGCTCTAGGGGATAACTGCTGTGGGAAAGGGCAATTTTGGGCGGCAGGAAGGGGATTTCTCTGAGGCCCGGTATTTTGTGGATCGAGTGGAGGCACCTGGGAGGCTTTGGAAAATTGGTGGGTGGAACCACGCAGCTTGGCCCTCTGTGGCGCTGGCCTGAGCTGCGGCTGCTGCTTTCATCTTTAACGTGTTTGTTCTTTCCTTCACAAAGGACAATAAAAGGAGAGCTTCTAGCATCAGGCTCTGCATAGACACTGACAGGAAGCTCACAGCCTAGAGCGTGGAGGGGGATGGACGTGTCAGGTAATGTACGCTTTAATAAGGAACTGCACAGAACGACGAGGTGGGGCTCAGGAGGCAGCGTCCAACTCTGCCCGGAGGTGGGGCTCGTGGGGACGCCTTCCAGGAGCAAATGGCACTTTTGCAGAAGTGGGTGGGGAGGTGGGAGGATGATCATTTTCAACAGCATTTGCAAAGGAGTGGCTGTGAGAGAGAGCTCTCGTCCTTCCCTTCAGGCAGTCAGGACGCTTTGCCACAGTGCTTGGGAGGGGAATCCAGGATGTTATTTTAGGAACTCCTAAGGGGTCCACCATGAGGGGTATGGTCAGCCCTGGAGTGGGGTCTGAAAGAGTTAAATACTGTTGGCCTCCACTAAAGCTTCCAGGAAGGAGACTGCTGGCTGCCAGCCCTGGGTGTGCATTCTATTCTTCCAGTCTAGGGGGGGCTCTGCAGTCCCCCCACCCCTTCCTCTACCTCCCCTCAGCCCCAACTGCAGCCCCTAGAGAAAGCCTTGGAGTATGAGACTGAGGCTCAAAACAAGGCCCCTGGGTGTGACAGCCGTGGTAGTGGCCGCCACCGGGTTAGATTGTGGGTGTCTGGTGGGTGTGGACCCACCAGATACCCACAATCTATTGTCTTTTAAATTATTATTAGATAAATAATTTATTTAATTAATATAAAAATGAAATTTATATTAATTTTTATTTTATATGGAGTATGCTTGATTTATAATCTTCTGTTAGTTTCAGGTGTACAGCAAAGGGATTCAGTTATACAGATACATATATCCATTCTTCTTCAGATTCTTTTCCCACATAAGTTATTACAGAATATTGAATGGAGTGCCCTGTGCTGTACAGTAGGTCCTTGTTTATTATCCATTTTACATATAGTAGTGTGTATATGTTAAATCCCAGGCTTCTGATTTATCCCTCCCCATTCCCTCTCCCCTTTGGTAACTGTAAGTTTTCTCTTTATGTTTGTGAGTCTGTCTCTGTCTTGTGAATAGGTTCATTTGTATCATTTTTTTAGATTCTACATAGAAGTGATATCACATGGTATTTGTCTTTCTCTGTCTGACTTACTTCACTTAGCGTGATAATCTCTAGGTCCATCCATGTTGCAAATGGCAATATTTCATTCTTTCCAGCTTCCACTTAACACCTGAGTCTGCTCCGGTCTCATGGCTTCCAGTGTATTCACCAGGATATCCCCTGGGAAACTTGGTCCCCATTCAGGTGTTGGAGGAGCTTAATAGCATCAAGACTTGATTTTTCTTCCAGGAATGGATGATTTAGGGATGTTGGCTCCCATGTTGGCAGAATGGAGACTGGACTTATTGAAGCTTGAGAAGTTTTAAAGAATGTTAGTAGCTGAAAATACTTCAGAGTTCTTGCCCTGGACGTCTCAAATCGGGATATGCAACGCTGTGCCAAGTTAGGATAAATATGGACCATCTTCCTGGAGCATCAATTTGATGTGAATTATCTGTGGGCAATACCACTCCCACCTATGTTTATTAAAACAAATATACATATAGGAATAGAATGCAAACTTCACATAAATGTTTAAGAGAATGGGGAGTCCTGACAGAAACCTTGAGTTTCAGAAGCAATTCAGGCTCTCCTCCCAGACCCTTGGGATTTGCATTCTTTCCTCTGCTCTGAGTATTGTCCCTCTCTCCACCTTTTACAAATGACAAAACTACGTCCAGAGAGGTGGGTCAGTTAGTTACTCGCCTAAGTGATACCGCAGAATGGGAGGTGGGTGTGTGACTGGAATGCACATGGCTGGACTCCACATTGAGCATGTTGTCTGCCACCCAAAAGCGAATCCGAAGTGCCACGTTTTAGTATTTTGTTTTCAGTCGTGCCATAGAAATAACTAAATCCCACCTGTTAAAGTAGACTCTGAGCATGTTGGAGGGAAGGTAGGGCAGTGGAAGGGTCAGGGACTGAAAGTCAAGAGACTGAATTTTATCCTTGAGCAGTTCTTTCAGTAAATAAGTTCTGTGACTTTAGGCAAGTTGCTCATCTTCCCTGTGCTTGGCCTTCCTTATCTGTAAAATGTGGTGGCTACACAAGATACTAACAAGCTGGCCTTCTACGCAGCGGGACAATGCTTGCCTTCCCAGACCCTCCAGACCTGCAGCTGGGCTCCTCCTGGCCATTCTAGAGCCCCTGAGGGAGGGGCAGCTTGCAGCTCAGTTGGCACCTCCTGCATAACAGTGACCAAGGAAGGCTGCAAATGGGGCTTGGACAGGGTCTGGAAAATCAGCCTTCTACAGGATGCCTCCTGCTTTTGTTGGGGATCATCAGGCTACAAGGTCAAGGTCAGAGCCACTCAAGCTGTCCTCGTAAGGGTGCATGTATGAGGATACACTGGGCAATCTCGTAGCCTCGGGGAGGAAGAACTGCCTGAGCCTGGCACCCAAAGCTGCCCCCACTTCCCGGGGCAGCAGCATCTTTCATCTTCGCAGCTTTCTCTCTCCTCTCATCTTGACTGGCTTCCTCTGCTTGCACACAGCCAACCTGGCTGCCAGCCCAGGAAGGGTGTTGCCCACAGCTTCTCTGTCTGCTACAGAGAGAGAGCTATAAGCTTGGCTGGCTGCTGAGCTTGGGAGGGTGATAGGAGCCTCGCCAATCAGTATGTAAATTTTATTCAACTCTCCTGCTTTTAGTCCAGCACCTCACCTTTACCTTCCCTGGGCCAGGGATCTCTTATCCTTGAGTTTCTGCAGAGACTAAACCATTTATTTCCCAGCACGATAGTTTCCTGGCAGGGCAGGATTAGGGAAGGACTCTGGGAGAGCCAGCTCTTCCTTGTAAAGACTTTCTCTCTATCCTCCTGTTTTCAGCCCCATTTCTCACCTTGGCTCCAATTCATGAGCCTTGCTGGGGTCCACTGAATGGAACGAGCTTGCTTCTGGCATCCCCACCTCCCCCTTTGCAGGCACTTTGGTTTCAGCTTTCTCTGCTTTGCTTAGTTGACATTATCCAGCCTCTTGCCTCTTCTAAGGGTTTATTAACTTCTGTTGTCCTCTGTCACCGTCATGCCAATTTCTTTGCTCTTGTGGACTCATTCTTTTTCATGTCATCATTTTTACTTTAGTGGGTGTCAGGAGGGAATGGAGATACACATGTGTTTAAACCCCCCTATGCTTAAGTGGAAGTCCCAGTCACCATTCAAGACATTCTTACGTTTCCATCAGTCCTTTGAAACTCTTCTTGTCAAGGACACACATTATTTACATGTTGCCAAGTCTAAAGGTCACTTCACTGAGCTCGCAATACTGTCTCTCAGCAGCATTCCACATACTTGACCCCTCCCTTCTTCATGAACAACTGGCTTCTTTTGACCTTCAAGATGAAGCATTCTTCTGATTTGTCTGTTTCATCCACTGGCTACCTTCACTCTCTTTTGCTAATTCTTCCTCTTCTGAGAATCCCCATGGACTCTTTCCTTGGCCCTCTTCTCTTTTCTGCCTATACACTTTCCCCAGTAGATCTGATCTAGTCCTGGGTCTTTAAATACCTCCTAAAAGCCAGTGACCCCCACATATCCATCTCCAGCCCCGAAACCCCCTGAACTCCAGCTTACTGGACATCTCTATTTGGATACCTAACAAGCATCTCAAACTAGAACTCTTGACTTTCCCTTGAACCTGTTCCTTCCTGGTGTTCTCCATCTAAGTAAATGACATGCCCACATACCCAGTTGTTCAAGACCAAAACACAAGATTATGCTTCACTCTGTCCTCTCCTTCTCTGCTCCCATTTACTACATCAGCAAGCCCTGTCAGTGCCTCCACAATGTACTATTACATCCACTTCTTTCCAGCTCCACTGCAACTACCCGGTCAAGGCCGCCATCATGTCTTGCTTGGACTATGCCAATTACCCTCTGATTGATTTCCCTGCTTCCACCATTGCTCCCCATGTCCCATGAGCCACCTTCCACACTGCAGCCAAAATGATTCCATTAAAAATATCTATTAAAAAAAAAAATCTATTAGGCCCCAATTCACCTAAAGCAGGAGTCAGGAAATGACAGCCTGCTGTCTAAATCTTGCCTGCTACCTGTTTTTTTTTTTTTTTTTTTGCTACCTGTTTTTATATGAGCCCTAAGCCAAGAATGGTGCTAACGTCTTGCAAAAAAATCAAAAGAATAATATTTCATGTCACATGAAAGTTATATGAAATTCAAACTTTAGTGTTTATAAATAAAGTTGTATTGGAGCACAGCTATAGGCAGTCACTTACGTATTTTCTACGGCTGCTTTTGCACTACAAGGACAGAGTTGAGAGGCTGTGATAGAGCCCTTATGGCCTCAAAACCCAAAATATTTACTATCTGGATCTTTACAGAAAAAGTTTACTAACTCCTGACCTAATCACAAATAGAGTTCTACACTTTGATCATTTAAAATTTGGTGATGGGAGTGTATGGACAGCATGTGTTTTCCTTGTGAGAATTAAGGAATTATTCAAACCATTTGTTTCATTGGGAGAAACTCTTTGGATTGGGCTAAATATACAATAATTCTAAATGAAAAAGAAAACAGATTCTTTCATCTCATTTGAAATCTAAGAGCCAAGATGCACTAATTATCAGAAGTTATTTAAAAATTCAGTCAAAACAAGACTTGCTAATGGATTGGGATGAATAACTTCCTCACCTGTCTTGTAAACATGTTCTTAATTTAGAAATCAGCTGTCCATTAGCAAATAAAATATGGAAGAGAGTTTGTACTAAAAAATGTCTGTCAGGTTATCCACTCTCTTAAGATTCTCCAGTGATTTCCTATTCCCTTTAAAATAAAACCCAAGCTTTTTACCATGGCCTCTGCTCTTCTACAGACTCCTTCTACCACCCTCCCTTGTTTTACAGGCTTCAGCCACACTGGCCTTTCTGTTGCTCTCTCATTTCTGCCCCAGGACCTTTATACTCGCTCTTCCTTTTGTCTAGAATGTTCATTGCAGCCACAGCTCCTTCTCTTTCATGTGAAAGCTCATACTTACCTCTTCAGATAGGTTTTCCTAGTCTATTTTATCTGGAATAGGCAATCTTTCTCCCAAATGACTCTCTAGAACATCACTTTGTTTTGTTTGGGTTTTAAAAAATTCATGGTAGGACTTCCCTGGTGGCGCAGTGGTTAAGAATCCGCCTGCCAATGCAGGGATCACAGGTTCAATCCCTGGTCCAGGAAGATCCCACATGCCACAGAGCATCTAAGCCCGTGTGCCACAACTGCTGAGCTTGCGCTCTAGAGCCCATGAGCCACAACTACTGAAGCCCGCACGCCTAGAGTCCATGCTCCACAACAAGAGAAGCCACCGCAATGAGAAGCCCGCGCACCGCAATGAAGAGTAGCACCTGCTCGCCACAATTAGAGAAAGCCCGCGAGCAGCAACGAAGACCCAACGCAGCCAAAAATAAACAATTTTTTTTTCTTTTTTTTTTGTTGCGGTACGTGGGCCTCTCACTGTTGTGGCCGCTCCTGTTGCGGAGCACAGGCTCCGGACGCGCAGGCTCAGCGGCCATGGCTCATGGGCCTAGCCGCTCCGCAGCATGTGGGATCTTCCCGGACCGGGGCACAAACCCGTGTCCCCTGCATCTGCAGGCGGACTCTTAACCACTGCGCCACCAGGGAAGCCCAATAAATTTATTAAAAAATAAAATAAAATAAAAAATTCATGGCAAGTATCATTATCCAAACTTACCTTCTTTGTTTGTTTATTTGCAAATAATTTAACTCTCCACTAAAAAATTAGCTCCCTAAGGAAGGGTCCTTGTCTGTCTTGTTCATTTTTTGTGTGTGTGTGTCTCCACTTACACAGTGCTTGAAATACAGGAGGTGCTGGATAAATATCTGTGCATTAAATGAATGAATGACCAGTTAAGTTAAAGGGAATAGGAACAGGGACAGATCCCGGAGAAGGGGATGTAGGCAGCGCAGTCACCTCCAAATTTGTCTTTTGAACTTTTGCTTCCTTTCCTCACTCTAGGCTAGGGTATTACATGAAATCTGGCCCTTTATAAAGAGTCAGCAAGCAGAATTGAAGGGTAAAGGGGAGGACAAGAAGATTGGGGGTGGGAGGCTGGCTCAGTGGCACAGCTCTGCAAAGGTTTTGCTCTGTTCCTCCGCCCCAAGCAGCACAGTTTTCCCTTGTGACATTCTGTAACTTTCCATGCAACTTTCTCTCACAGCTTTTTGTGGGTAGTTTTCCACGTGGTCAGTCAGCTCCATCAAGTGTGGGCCGTGGAACGTCTGGGATGGTCCTGAGACTATCCGAAGGGTGGCGTGGTGTGTTGTTTGTACCTGGAACCAGTTCCCTGCTCTCCTTTGTGTAGGAAAGTCCAGGAGTGACACACAGGATGTTCCTTCGTGGCTCTTTTTAAAGGGAATGGTTCAAGGAAGCTCATTTTGCCTCTACGTTAAAACCGGAATCTGTGGTCTGCAGCTCAGAGAAGATGTGGCGACACAGATTCTCCCTGGGAGTTTGGGCTGTAGTTTGGGAAATGACAATGTAGCAGTTTCCTTTCCTTTGTGTTGTTGTGTGGTTATTAAAGGTTTTGATTTGGGGAAAAAAACAAACATAAAAATAGCTACAAATATATTTATAAAAAAAAGAGGGAGAGAGAAAATGTTCACCTTTTGAAGAAGGCAAAGTGGGAAGCCGGGCGCCTGAGCACATTTCCTCTGTGAGTGACTTGAGGCTCTAGGGTGGTCACAGCGCTCCGGCAGAATTTTTACAAAACTAGGGAAGCGGTGGACCAAGTTTTGGAAGCTCTGCCCCCTCTTCTGATGCTCATAGCCCAGGGAAGGCTCTACCCTAAGGTGAGCTGGGGAGCAGCAGCTGCCCAAAGGGGGCCTTGCAGAGCTCTCTCACCCCTCCCGCCTTGCCTGCAGTCCTGGGGCCGTGACCGCGCTCCCATCAGTGATTCAGGGAAGAAGGATGCTCAGTCAACTTGCAAGACTGGGCATCTCCCAGCAACACATTCTTATTGTCTTAGAAGCACAGCTGCTGGCAAGTTCCTTGGTCATGTCTCAGTGATCTGTGTACCTGTTTCTTGGGCCTCTTTATGTCTGACCCAGTTCTTAGTCCAGATCTTGCTTCTTAATTAACTCAGGGGCTTGTGTAATAAGTGGCACACCCACATTGTGATGAGGCCTGTTCAGGCCTTATTCTCTTACGTTCTGGCTTGTTCTATGAGTTTCTAAGGATGTGGGTTGGGGAGGCAGGGAGAGCTGTTACCGGGTCTGCCCGATCTGGGCACCAGGATCTATGCAGTGACTGCCTGTTGGAAGCCACCAAGCCAAGGTGTCTTTCTATAACGGCAGGTGTCTTATCACCAAAGCCAGTAAATGGCTTTCCTTGGAACCCTAGAAAGACAATGACAGCACAAAGGTTAGTCTAGAAGGACTGAGCTGACACTGGGGGACGAGAACTATGGAAGTGGACTGAAGCAAATGGATATACACAGGAAATCACACAGAAGATGAAGGGTTCTTCAGTTATTGATGCTAATTCCTCTTCACTAGGGGACTATGACAACAACAGCCAGCTGTGGCTGAGGAATCATCCCTGTCCTGATTCTGTTAACATCCTCTCCTTTTGTTGTCTTACCCTGGTTTTAGTTCCTTTTTTATTTTTTAATTAGTTAATTATTTATTTTTGGTTGCCTTGAGTCTTTGTTGCCGTGTGCGGGCTTTCTCTAGTTGCGGCGAGCGGGGGCTACTCTTCATTGCAGTGCACAGCCTCCTCATTGCAGCGGCTTCTCTTGTTGTAGAGCACGGGCTCTAGGTGTGTGGGCTTCAGTAGTTGTAGCATGGGGGCTCAGTAGTTTTGGCTTGTGGACTCTAGAGCGCAGGCTCAGTAGTTGTGGTGCATCGGCTTAGTTGCTCTGTGGCATGTGGGATCTTCCCGGACCCATGTCCCCTGCATGGGCAGGCAGGTTCTTAACCACTGCGCCACCAGGGAAGCCCCTGGTTTTAGTTCTCAATCCTCATTTTTGTCTCAAGCTGTCTGCATACCGCTTTATCTACCCTGAAATGATTTACTTTCTGAAACTGGGATTTAGTGTCAAGAGTGGAAAATTCCCAGCCTTTCCACCAGCAGTTGCTCAAAGTTCGCAGTAAAGAAGCAAGTCTTCAGTGACTATGCTTTTGAGGAGGTATAATTTCATCCAGTGTGTCTGGCTCTGCATGGACTTCTCAAGATTCCAGTGACAGCCTTTGGGCCACGGAGTCAACATGACATGAAAACAGTCTCCTAGGGCTTCCCTGGTGGCGCAGTGGTTGAGAGTCCGCCTGCCGATGCAGGGGACACGGGTTCATGCCCCAGTCCGGGAAGATCCCACATGCCGTGGAGCGGCTGGGCCCGTGAGCCATGGTCACTGAGCCTGCGCGTCTGGAGCCTGTGCTCCGCAATGGGAGAGGCCACAACAGTGAGAGGCCCGCATACTGCAAAACAAAACAAAACAAAACAAACCAGTCTCCTATATTTATCCAAAAAAAAAAAAAGTGAAAACACTAATTCAAAAAGATATAGGCACCCCAATGTTCATAACAGCATTATTTACAGCAGCCAAGATATGGAAGCAACCTAAGTGCCCATCAACAGATGAATGGATAAAGAAGATGTGGTGTATATATACAATGGAATATTACTCAATCATAACAAAGAATGAAATTTTGCCACTTGCAACAACATGGATAGACTTGGAGGGTATTATGCTTAGTGAAATAAGTCAGACAGAGGAAGACAAATACAGTATGATATCACTTATATGTGGAATCTAAAAAAGAAAACAAACCAGTGAATAGAACAAAAAAAAGACTCATAGGTATAAAAGACAAACTAGTGATTACCAGTGGGGAGAGAGAAGGGGGAGGAGCAGGATAGGGGTAGAGGATTAAGAGGTACAAACTACTGTGTACAGAATAAATAAGCTACAAGGATATACTGTACACCACAGGGAATATAGCCAATATTTTATAATAACTGTAAATGGAATATAACCTTTAAAAATTGTGAATCACTATGTTGTATACCTGAAACTTATAAAATGTTGTGTATCAACTATACCGCAATTGAAAAAAAAAAAAGCAGACCCCTAATGCCCTCTGGTTTACAACTTTGGATCTGAACCTTCCCTGACAGCCCCGCACACTGTGTTCTGGCTTGCTCCTGATCCCTCCTGTTCTCAATCTGGCATTTTTCATCTTTGGCCTCACTTTACCTTTTCTATCTGACAATTGGTCCATGCTGCTGGTTCTGCTCTGTTATTGCCACGTGGCTAAAAGCTCTCTTTCCAGCCTTGCTTCCAAAGTTCCCTGGTTCAGATCCCTCCAGGGAGCTTCTGCCAGCCTCACCCAGTTGAAGAGCAGGATCTAGATGCATCTTAGCGTCTCTGTCAGCTTCCTTCTCTGCCTCACACTGGGCCAGGCCACCAGCACGGGCTGTTGATAAGGGTGGATGCTGACTGCCAAAGGCTCCTTACTGCCCAGTCATTGATTCCCACCCTCTGGTCTCCTACCATTAAGCATCTTCCATCTGCAGCCACTGGGGTTTTGGTGTCTAACCATTTCATGACCACATGCATGGGGTACACATTTACATTACCCCCCTGAGAGCACCCTTTTGGTAATTAATAGTCCTCACATTTGTTCAGTGACATATGGTCAAAAGAGTACCTTAGTATAGTCACATATATTGTCTCATGTCCATACCTCTTTCTGTTTTCTTTTGCCGAAACTACACTGACACATCATAATCACCCAGGGTCCATGTGCCTTAATTTCTTCCATTCTTTCTATGGCTTGAAAGCTCATTTCTTTTTAGAGCTGAATAATATTCTATTGTCTGGATGTACCACAGTATATTTGTCCAGTAGGCTACTGAAGGACATCTTGGTTGCTTCCAAGTTTTGGCATTTATGAATAAAGCTGCTATAAACATTTGTACGCAGGTTTCTGTGTGGACATGTTTTCAGATCATGTGGGAAAATACCAAGGAGCACAATTGTTGGGTTGTGTGGTAAGAGTGTGTTTAATTTTGTAGGAATTTGCAAACTGTCTTCCAAAGTGGCTATACTACTTTGCATTCTCATCAGCAGTGAATTAGAGTTCCTGTTGCTCCACAACCTCATCAGCATTTAGTGTTGTCAGTATTCTGAATTTTGGCCATTCTAATAGGCATGTAGTGGTATCTCATTGTCGTTTCAACTTGTATTTCCCTAATGACATATGATGTTGAACATCTTTTCATATGCTTATTTGCCATCTGTATATCTTCTTTGGTGAGGTGTCTGTTAGGGTCTTTTGCTCATTTTTTAATTGGTTCATTTTCTTATTGTTGAGTTTTAAGGGTTCTTTGTGTGGTTTGGATGACAGTCCTTTATCAGATGTATCTTTTCCAAATATTTTCTCCTAGTTTGGGGCTTGTTTACTCATTCTCTTATTAGCTCTACTTTTGTAGATAATAAATGCTACAAATTATTGAGAGCTTACCATACACAAACACTGTGCTAAATACCCTACATATAGTATCTCATAAAATTCCAATGAGATGCCGTGTTTACTGAGGTTCTCTAAACTGTAAGTAGCAGAAACCAACTCTGGCTAGCTACGTAAAGAAGAAATGTACTGAAAGGATAGTAGGGTATCTCATGGGATAGGAAGCAGAGCGGAATAATCAAAATTTGGAAGGGTAGAAACCCACGCTTGCCTACTTTTGTAGGCTCTTTAGAATGTGGGTTTGGGGGATAAATCTGGGCAGTCCTATTGGCTCCTAGCCCCTGCTATCTCTTTGTTCCAAATACCACATTCCTTTGAGGGAGAATCTGATTGGGTCAGGTATCTATCCTTGGGCCAATCAGGTTGAAGGGACTTGCATTACAGGCATGGCCACTGGGGTCCCTTGCCTTTCTTTGTATCAGGGCTGTTCTCAGAGAAAGGGAATCACTGTGAACCAGTTAGCCACCAAAAGGACATCTACTGCAAGCAAATAGTTGTATCAGTCAAGGTCCTGGCACTCAAAAGTGGGTCATTGAAGTACATTAATAAGGGGATTAAGAGGGAAGAGTTTAGGGAAAGCAGCAAGGTATGTTAGAGTATCCTGGGGCTCGTGACAGTGGGGAGCTGTTCCGTGCCAGGCCTGAAGAGGAAGGAGGAAGTAGTGGTTTTGAAACCTGTGGAGAAAGCTATAGGGAGAAGGCTGCCTGAAAATTAGCTGTGGTTTTGGGGAGAAGGTCACAACCAACTCTCAGCAACCCAGCAGTGTGGGATCTAGGGAAATAAATATTAAGATTTCACTCTCCTCCCACCTGCCCATTTCTTGGACACAACCAGAGCCAGAGAGCAAAGGAGTCCCTTGATAAAGTTCTTTTTTAAAATTTTATTTATTTATTTATTTATTTTTGGCTGCGTTGGGTCTTCATTGTTGCGTGTGGGCTTTCTCTAGTTGCGACGAGTGGGGCTACTCTTCAATGCAGTGCACAGGCTTCTCATTGCAGTGGCTTCTCTTGTTGTGGAGCACGGGCTCTAGGTGTACGGTCTTCAGTAGTTGTGGCTCATGGGCTCAGTAGTTGGGGCGCACGGGCTTAGTCGCTCTGCGGCATGTAGGATCTTCCCAGACCAGGGCTTGAACCCGTGTCCCCTGCACTGGCAGACGGATTCTTAACCACTGCGCCAGCAGGGAATTCCCCCTTGATACGGTTCTTATAGTCCAGCCTCCCCAGACTCCTCTACTCTTCTGTGTAGAGAAGAGTGGAGAGTGGATATGGAGGGGCAAAAAGAAGACAGTCAACACAGTAATATAAATTTCAGTTCATGGATGAAGACTCTCAGGTTTGGAGGAGTTAGTGACAGGTTTAGATTCACACAGTTAATTCAGGGTCAGAGTTAGGGTTTGAACTCAGTCAGTCTGACTCCAGAACCTGTGCTTTTGACCACTGTGCTCTCAGATGAAGACTCTGGATTCAAACGCTGGACACACCACACACAACTCAGGTGAGGACTTTATCTCTCTGGTCCCCTTGCAGCATCACCTCTTAGCTGCAGCAGCAACAAGAGCTCATAGTCCAGCCCCCTCGCCCCCTCAGTGGTGCTGATAGACATACACTTGCCGGTTTCCTTCAAGCAGGAAAGCCCGTCCTCCTGGGCTTTGCAGGGCTGTATGCTTTGGAATATCAGAGGCAGTCAAAGTAGAGTCCAAGCCTCTTGACACCATGCAAGCAGCTCCGCTCTCCTGTGGGTAGGAGTGTGATCAAAATTTAAATTGCACTCCAATTAAGTCTCTCCTCCTCTCTAAGTACTCAGGGGATCATTCTCAGGCTTGGACCATGTACCTGTGAGAGCTAATACCATTATCAGATGTCCATTCCTCTCACATAAATAGTCCCATTAGCACCTTGTCTGTCTGGCCTTACACTTTCCTGCCACTGCTTGGAGCTCCCCAGACAAACACATTTCTAATCAGGCATGCAGAGGAACATGTCATTAATGGCAGTAATATTCACTGTATGGTTTCCTTTCCCATTATTTTATAGCTCTTTAACCTATTTAATAATAGATAACATCTACGATATACTTGCTGTGTGCTAGGTACTATGCTGTTTTTACATGAACTGTCTCATTTCATATTGACAATAAGCCTAGGAGCTAGCTAGGTACTATTTAATCCCCACTTTAAGATGAGGAACTGAAATTTATAGGGGTGAAGTATGGAGCTGTAAAGCGATAGAATTATTATTAAGTAGTGGATCCAAGATTTGAAGCCAGACAGCCTGGCTCCAGAGCCCACAGCACTTAAGCCATGATGACTCCTGTTCTGGATGCCCTGTATTCATAAAAGAGTGAACTTTAACCATCTTCCTCCACTTCAGAGGTGAAACTTTAATATATATAGGGAATAGGAGTATGGTGCAAACTGTTAGTGATCACCAAATATCAATGTATTCATGTAAAGTTTCCATCTCTATTGCAGCTGTGTTAGAGACATGTGACTAAGTCTGGCCCATTAGATGTAGGCAGGAGTGATATATACCATTTTAAGCCTGGCAATAACCCCCCTGCACTATCAGCTGCTCTCTCTTTCCTGTCTATGGTTCTAGAAGTTAAGAACTCTGAGATGACTAAATTGCAATTTGTAAGGAACTTGTTACTGCGTGGAGAGGGCAACGCAGAACAGTTGCCTGACCTACATTGGATAGTGACATAAGTGAGAAATAAACCTTTGTTGGGTTAGACCGCTTAGAGTTTGGGGTTTCTTTATTACCACAGTATAGCTTATTGTACTCTAATATAAATTTCTTACTCATAGAGATACTGGTACATCTAAGTAGGGCACTGCTCTAACAGCTTAATGGTCTGGTGGTATGCTGAGCGGAAAACTAATGTTGGAGACTGGAAATATCTCACTGCTTTATTTATTTATTTTTAATATCTGTCTATCTATCTATCTAGCTATCTATCTATCCTTCTGGCTGCACCAGGTCTTAGTTGTGGCAGGTGGGATCTTTGTTGCCACATGCAGGACGTTTGTTGCAGCATGTGAGATCTTTAGTTGTGGCATGTGGGATCTTTTTTTTGGTTGCAGCATATGGGATCTTTAGTTGCGGCATGTGAACTCTTAGGTGCGGCATGTGGGATCTAGTTCCCTGACTAGGGATCGAATCCTGGCCCCCTGCATTGGGAGCGCGGAGTCTTAGCCACTGGACAACCAGGGAAGTCCCTCTCACTGCTTTAATGCTGAAACATCAATAATTGGTCTAGGGATTTCCCCGACGGTCCAGTGGTTAAGACTCTGCCTTCCAATGAGGGAGGTGCAGCTTCAATCCCTGGTCAAGGAGCTAAGATCCCACGTGCCGTGGGGTGTGGCCAAAAATTAAAATAAATAAATAAAAAAAATTGAAGGAAATCTTAAAAAAAAAATTTGATCTAACTTGGGAGGCAGAATCCATGTTTATTTATATGACATTTCTAGGAGCAGAGATTGAAAAACAGAACATTAGTAATGTGTGTTGACTACTGTTGGCTGCAGTTGTCAAGGTATTACAAGAAAAAAGATGAGCTCAGAATAGAATTGGCCAGAGACTGGCAGAATGAATAAAAATCAAACTAACAGACAAACTAACAAACATCCATGACTCAACTATATGCTGTCTACAAGAGACACATGTTAGATTCAAAGACAGAAATAGATTGAAAGTAAAAGGATGGAAAAAGATATACCATGCAAATAGTAACCAAAAGAAAGCTGGAATGGCTATATTATTATCAAAGTACTCTTTAAGACAAAAATTGTTACTAGAAACAAAGAAGAACATTTTAATTCTTTTATTGTTATAAAAGAATCAATCCAACAAGCAGTTATAAAATGATAAATCTCTGCATCTTACAAAAGAGCCCCAAAATACATGAAGTGAAAAATGAGAATTGAAGAGAGAAATAGAGTTTTACAATAATAGTTGGAGACTTCAGTACCTTACTTTCAATAATGGATAGAACAGACAGATAATAAAGGATAGACAGATAATCAACAAGGAAGTAGAGACTTGAACAACAATATAAACAGACTAGACCTAACAGAGAAATAGAACTCTGCACTCAACAACAGCAGAATATACATTCTTCTCAAGTACACATGGAACATTCTCTAGGATGGACCATATGTCAAGCCATAAAACAAATCTCAATAAATTTTAAAAGTTTGTAATAATGTATGTTCCTCAACCACAGTAGAACGACATTTGAAAGCCATAACAGAAGGAAATTCACAAACATGTTGAAATTAAACATATTTCTTCTGAATAATCAATGGATCAAAGAAGAAATCCCAAGGGAAATTAGAAAATACTCTGAGATGAATGAAAATGAAAAAAATGGGGACTTCCCTGGTGGTCCAGTGGTTAAGACTCTGCGCTTCCACTGCAGGGGCAAGGGTTCGATCCCTGGTTGGGGAACTAAGATCTCACATGCCGTACCGCATAGCCAAAAAAAAAAAAAAAGAAAAAGAAAGAAAGAAAAAACTGGGCAAAGAATCTGATCAACATTTCTCCGCATAAGATATACAAACGGCCAATAAACACATGAAAAGATGTTCAACATCATTAGTCATTAGGGAAATGCAAAGTAAACTATGAGATACAACTGCCCACCCACTAAGCTGGCTATAGTCAAATAGAGACACTGACAAGTGATGGTGAGAATATGGAGAAATTGAAACCCTCATACGTTGCTGGTGAGAACGTCATATGGGATGGGCTTTCTGGAAAAGAGTTTGACAGTTCCTCAGAATCTTGAACGTAGAGTTCTTATATGACCCACAAATTCCACCCCTAGATATCTATCCGAGAGAAATGAAAACATACATCCATGCAAATACTTGTACACAAGTGTTCTTGGCAGCGTTATTCATAATAGCTCCAAAGTAGAAACAGTCCACATGTTCATAAACAGATGAATAAACAAAATACAGTAAGTCCCCTACGTACGAACAAGTTCCATTCTGAGAGCACATTCGTAAGTCCAAGTTGTTTGTAAGTCCAACAAAGTTAGCCTAGGTACCCAACTAACACAATCAACTATATAGTACTGTAATGTAATAGTTTTAGAATACTTTTCACACAAATAATACATAAAAAACAAACACACAAAAAATGAAGAAAACATTTTTAATCTTACAGTACAGTACCTTGAAAAGTACAGTAGTACAGTACAACAGCTGGCATACAGGGGCACATCGAGTGAACAGGCAAGAAGAGTTACTGACTGGAGGAGGGAGATGGTAGAGCTGAAGGATCGTTAGCAATAGGAGATGGAGGGCAAGCTGCAGTTTCACTCATGCCTGACGGTGATGGCACAGGTTCTGGTTCCTTGCTGGAACCAGATGCGTGTTCACATCTTTGAAAGTTTGCAACGTGAAGGTTCATATGTAGGAGACTTACTGTATAGTGTATCTACACAATGGAATATTATTCCGCCATAAAAAGAAATGAAGTACTGATTCATATTACAGTGTGGATGAACCTTGAAAACATTATGCTAAGTGAAAGAAACCAGACACAAAAGAACCACATATTCCATTTATCTGAAATACCTAGAATAAGCAGATGTATAGAGTCAGAAAACAGATGAATCTAGGGGATAGAGGGAATGGGAAATGGGGAGTGACTGCTAATGGTTACAAGGTTTCTTTTTGGGTGATGAAAATATTCTGAAATTAGACAGTGGGAATGGTTGCACAGCTTTGTGAGTATAGCAAAAAACACTGGATTGTACATCTTAAAAGGGTGAGTATTATGGTCGCAATTATAGCTCAACTTAAAATAAAAAAGCATAGGATTGGCTGTTTTGCCAATTAAATTAAATGGAATAGACAAAGTCCAGAATATTGAGGCCTGCAGAGTTAGAAAAGCTGACTGCTTCTAGTTCCCAGATAGAAAGAGATGGGAATTTAAAAGGCTTTGCGTGGCAAAGGCCCAAGGAAATAGCTGGTTAAAGTGATTCATGGAAAATACCTGATTAAAGGTGTGTTCCGGGCTTCCCTGGTGGAGCAGTGGTTGAGAGTCCGCCTGCCGATGCAGGGGACACGGGTTCGTGCCCCGGTCCGGGAAGATCCCACTTGCCGCGGAGCGGCTGGGCCCGTGAGCCATGGCCGCTGAGCCTGCGCGTCCGGAGCCTGTGCTTCGCAATGGGAGAGGCCACAACAGTGAGAGGCCCGCGTACTGCAAAAAGAAAGAAAAAAAGGTGTGTTCCTTTGTTCCAGCTAGCTTCAACGAAATCACTCTCACATTGAAAGAGAATATGCGGGGGCAAGAAGGCAAAAGAATAAAGCAAACTTGAAAACTGTATCTTAGAAAAGGAACACTGAGTGTGAGTATTGGCACATGGAATGGTCTGGATGCAAATAGGTTAGAAAGTTATTTTTGAGGAAACTGTATTGTTAAAGAAACCACAAGCCTGTGTGAAAAGTTTGAGTCCTTTAGTTAAGCCTTAAAACTGTGCAGGAAGTTGCACAGCCCCTAAGAAAACATTCTCTCCAGTGCCCTCTTTAGATGTGGCCAAAGAGAGTAAGGGTCCAAGAGGAAGCCTCTCAGATGGTGGTGCCTAGGATCACAAAGAACAGTGAAGGGCTGAATTCCTACCCCTGGCTAGGCAGCCATTCTAATGTCTGCCCGTTGGTACGTCAGCATTGCAATACCCATGTATTCAGCAGTGTCATACCAGTGTAGCTGTGGAACAGTGACCGCTGTGGGTCTCTCAGTCTTCCCCTTTCCGAATGGGAGTGTTAAGTGAAGTTTTCCTCTTCCTGTTCCATCACTGCACATTTGTATGTTGGCATGGGTATGAGACAGACAACTTGCCCTTTTAGTTCACAGTCTAAAAGAAGTCACATTTGTTCCTGACAGAGAGGACTGAGAAACGCAATGACAGATTGGATTTTGGATTGTTTTCCATGAAGAGCAGTAGAAGGTGTCCTATTTGTAGGAAGAAGGGAACAAAGGGATATTTAATGACCAGAAGAGGACACTGTGGTGGAGACTGTTATTTGTTTACCACATAGGCTTGCCATGTGCTCCTCTACATTTTTCAGCCTACAATGTTGGGCAGTAATTTTTCTTTCTTGTAAAGTATCTCTGATGTCAAGGTATCAAGGTTTTGGAAGACTTACCAAATGAGTTTGAATGTTTCTCCTCTTCTATTCTCTGACGCATCTGTTTAGATCAGTATTATTTATACCTTAAATTTTTGTGACTCCATTTGGGCTTGCAGTTTTCTTTGTGGAAGAGTTTTAATGCCAGACTCAATTTCTTTGATAGCTATAAGACTATTGGCATTTTCTATTTCTTCTTGTGGCAGTTTTGGTAAATTGTATTTTTTAAATAAAGTTATTTATTTTATTTATTTATTTTTGGCTGCGTTGGGTCTTCGTTGCTGCACACGGGCTTTCTCTAGTTGCAGTGAGCGGGGGCTACTCTTTGTTGTGGTGCACGGACTTCTCACTGCGGTGGCTTCTCTTGTTGCAAAGCACGGGCTCTAGGCACGCAGGCTTCAGTAGTGGTAGCTCGCGGGCTCTAGAGCGCACGCAGGCTCAGTAGTTGTGGAGCATGGAGTTAGTTGCTCTGTGGCATGTGGGATCTTCCCGGACCAGGGCTTGAACTCGTGTCCCCTGCATTGGCAGGCGGATTCTTAACCACTGCACCACCAGGGAAGCCCAGTAAATTGTATTTTAACAAACTTGAATATTTCACCTAAAATTTCCAATTTATTGGCATAAATATGCACATATAGAACGCCAATTTATTGGCATCAAGTTGCTTATAATAGCCTCTCATTGTCCTTACATGTATGTAAAGTCTGTAGTGATATCCCATTTTTTATACCTGATTTTGGTATTTGTATTCTCTCTCTCATTTTTTTTTTCTCTCTAGATCTGCCTTGCCAGGCATTTATTAATTGTATTAGTCTATTCAAAGAATACACTTTTGACTGCTGATTTTCTCTATTGCATGTCTTTTTCTCTATTTCATTGATTTTTGCTCTATCTTTATTTTTCCCTTCTATTTGTTGGAGGGGTGTTTAATTTGCTGGGTTTTTTTCTAAAAGTTTTTGATTTGGACACTTAGATCACTGGTGTTCAACTTTTCTTATGTTTTAATATATACATTTAAAAAAATTAATTAATTAATTATATTTATTTTTGGCTGTGTGAGGTCTTCGTTGCTGTGCATGGGCTTTCTCTAGTTGCGGCGAGCGGGGGCTACTCTTTGTTGCAGTTTGTGGGCTTCTCATTGCGGTGGCTTCTTTTGTTGTGGAGCACAGGCTCTAGGTGCACAGCCTTCAGTAGCTGTGGCACGCGGGCTTCAGTAGTTGTGGCACGCGGGCTCAGTAGTTGTGGCTTGCGGGCTCTAGAGCACAGGCTCAGTAGTTGTGGCACATGGGCCTAGTTGCTCTGCGGCATGTGGGATATTCCCAGATGAGGGCTCGAACCTGTGTCCCCTGCATTGGCAGGCGGATTCTTAACCACTGCACCACCAGGGAAGTTCCTTAATATATACATTTAATGGTATAGGTTTCTTCTAGCTACAGCTTCAGTAGTGTTATTGACCACACTACCTCCCTTCTCCCACTGATCAAGTAGTGAAAGACTCTTAGATGGTGAAAGTGCAGGATGGAAACTGTGTGAATTTCTGAGTCACTGTTTGGAGGGAAGCCATGCGGGAGAGCTGCCTGACCTGCGTTGGCTTGTGATATGAGCAAGAAACATAACTTTAATGTGTTGAACTACTGAGTTTTGTTTGTTTGTTTTGAATAGGTTGCTATAACCTAACTTATCGTGGCTAATATAAGAGGGCCTGTCTTACATCAGCTCCTGTATTGGTCCACATTGCAGAAGACCTCTTCTCCTTTATTTACTCAAATATCAATATTATGAGATTGTTGTTATAAGAGGTTTTTACTGAATATGTGGGGGTAATGGAGGGGTATTACAGCACAGCACACAATAGGAAACAACTTTACATTGAATATGCCTTCCTCTTCATCGCACATGAAATTTGTCTTTATTTCTCTTTTTGGTTTGGCCCTGCCAGGTTTTTGAGTTCTCTTCTCTATTTAAGCTTTTCCCTCACAGTTCGTATTCTCTTCTCTTCCCATCCTTCCTATTCTAAGGCACCTCAAAACTCTCCAGTTTTTACATATAGCTTTTCCTTACCTAGGATAAAATCAAATTCCTAGTCATGGTGTCTTCTCTACTGACCAAAGCACACCCAGAGGTCTGGGGCAGAAATGGGGCTGTGGGCAGCCTGTTGGAGAATCAGGATGGGCCTTCCAAGCTAAGAGTTTTTTTCCCAGAACCTAGAGTTGTATTTAAAAAAAATTTCCTGCCACTTTTTTTTTTCTATGCTTGGGTTTTTATTTATTTTATTTCACTTCTTTTATTTTTCACATAGTTGAAATCATGCTTTGCGTTGTACTTTTATAACTTAGTGTTCTATCATAAGCATTTACTACATTACTATATGATTTTGGTAAGCATCTTTTTACATTTGCATTTTTTTCCTATTTAAAAACACAATGATCAATCCCAGGACGTAAAGAAGGACAAATTAACTGAAGTTAACTTGTCCCCCTGAAATCCCATCCACTGGACAAAGAACATTTTACACAGTGGGCTGCATGACTTCAGCTTCTGACAGTTGAACAGAAAGAAAAATATTCGGAAAGTCTGTGAGTGACTGCTTGGACAGAGCTATCCCTCATCAAACTGTAACCGAGCCATGGCCCTGGTGGGACAGCCTGGTGTGCTGGGAATCAGGACTGCCAGGTTAGATGCATCTGTGTGTCTGGAGCAGTTGTGGGGAGGGGGTGAGGCAGCAGTCTGCTCTCAGAAGGATCTAGGAACCTGTTGGGAGAGGGTCAAGCCTGTGCACATTGCTCGTGTTGCCCTGACCATCCTCAGAGGGAGGGGCTATAATGGAAAGTGAATAAAAACAGGGCTGCTTCACTGATTTCTGTGGGAGTTTTGGGCCACCTTGCTTTGTGTTCTCTGTAATAGTGACCCATGGAGGACAGGGAGGGGATGGTGGGAGGGATCCTTCCTTCTCATGGTAGATAATCCTGGAAACGGATTGGATACAGCTGCCTGAGCCATGAGTGGACCGAAATATGTTGGTCTGGAAAAGGAGGGTTGCAAGACCACCACGACAGGCTGCCACAAAAATTGGCCATGACTTCAATGTTCAGCCTGATTGGGTACCAGTCACCAACTAACATAGAGGCCAGAGGTCAGAGGGCTAATGTGGTGACTCTTAGCACTGTTCTCAGATCCTCAACTGAGGAAGAGAGAGAAGCTACAGGGACAGGTGGACTCAGCCAGGTGCCTGCAGCCACTGGGTTCATAGGGAGGCCTGTGGGCCAGGTTAGAGACAGGAAAACCCTATACTGAAGAGTAACCTCTGCATGGGGCTTAGGGAGGGGTCTGAAGATGTAGGCTAGAGCTGCGAGGAAAAAGGCCTACCAGGACCAAAGGGCCAGGTAATATGAGACAAGTAAGAACACTGGGAATCTGGCTTTATTGGAAGCCTGCCATGGAATCAGTGCAGATGCTCTTTCGCCTTCCCTCTTCAGGCCCAGGGAGGGTGACACCCTGATGCTACCAGCCCTTGAGTATCATACAAATCCTCATGGTTCCCTACACCCTTGCCACATCTTTGTAAATAGTCCCTCTATTAAATTATCTATTAAATCAATTATCCTAATATGAAGGTAGCATCTGTTTGCTTCTGGGACCCTACTGATATAGAAGCCATTCTGTTGCTGGCTCTGGGGAGGCCCTCTGGACCAGCTCTGGAGATGGAGTCTGGGGACAGGGCTTTAAATAGTAGATGCCTGCAGGAGGGGAAAGGACAAAAGATAAGGACAGAGAGTGTAACTTCATTGACATACTCCAGAGATCCCTGGTAGGAATGGAATTTGGCAATGCATTTATGCCTAACTCATCGGGATGGGTAGAGATCAGACAGATCTGATTTGAAGCAGTGGGTGGGGTGGTGGTATTAGGAAGCAGGACCATTAATATCACCCAGATCTTATTCCACTTGCTCTCTGGAGAAGGGCTGAGCAGCAGTCTAGACCCTGGAGGGGGGAATGAGTGATTAAAGCTAGAGCCCACTGAAGCAGGAGTAGGGTGGGAGGGGTGGGACCTGGCCCTGGAGTCCCGGCACAGGGTCGGGCCCCTCTACAGCTTTGGCAGAAGGAACAAAGATGCTCACAAAACAGTATGGGAGGACATTCTTCCCCACTGACTTCCAGGATATACTCACATGGAAGGAATGTTTGAGAGAGACAGAACTGGAAACATCCAGAAAACATGAAGGGTTGGGGAGGGTGGGCATGAGGAATTTAAAAACAGGTTTATTATAAACTTAATAAATGCTGGAAAAGTGACAGAATTTGGAAAAGTTAATTTGAAAACATCACCACCCTGGAGCACTAAATCTGGTTTTATTTACCCAGGCCATGTGATATTTCCTTTAGTAAAATAAGAGATTTATACACGTTGGAAATGGAGCTTTTATTGTGTAATCTTTACAGACTTTCCAATCATGAATATGTGACAGAAATAAAATGTGGGAAAATGACTCAGGTATTTATTCCCCTAAATTCTCCCAGGGCCTTTGCACATGCTGTTTCCAAGGTGTGGAACCTGGAAGGAGGTCAGTTTTTCTTGTTATGCTCTGTTACAGCTCTTGTACTTTTCTTTCCAGCACTATCACTGTTGAAGTTATGTGTTCAGGCGGTCATTTGATTAATGTCCTGTCTTGCTAAATAGCTGTAACCTCCATGAAGGCAAGAAGTGTTCTGCTGACCATTGTTGCTCTAGGACCTAGAGCCTGACACCTGCTAGATACTCAGTAGATATTTCATGGATGACTGCCCAAAGGACTTTTAGAGCATGTCAAGACTGGCTTCCCAAGTAAGAGCAGGTGAACCAATAAAGACGCAGACGTAGAGAATGGACTTGAGGACATGGGGAGGGGGAGGGGTAAGCTGGGACGAAGTGAGAGAGTAGCATTGACATATATATACTACCAAATGTAAAACAGATAGCTAGTGGGAAGCAGCTGCATAGCACAGGGAGATCAGCTCGGTGTTTTGTGACCACCTAGAGGAGTGGGATAGGGAGGGTGGGAGGGAGACGCAAGAGGGAGGAGATATGGGGATATATGTATATGTATAGCTGATTCACTTTGTTATACAGCAGAAACTAACACACCATTGTAAAGAAATTATACTCCAATAAAGATGTTAAAAAAAAAAAAAGAGCAGGTGAACCACAGTGTATAGTTCTGCTAACCTTGGGCCTATATTCCCTGCATTGCTCTGTGAAAAGACCTTTTTCTGACACCACACTAGCAGGGTGGGAGCATGTAACGCCATATACCAGCATGGTAACTGCTGACGTTAGGACTTCATGTGGAAGGGTAGTCAGATAGAATCCTTCAGTCAGATAGAGTCCTGCCCTCACAGCATGAAAGACAACTCCTTTGATTTCCCTGAAATTGCCAAAACGTTTATCCTTAACTTAGATCCTTGGGTCTCAGAGTGGTTGCTATGATTATGCAGATATCATGGTGCACTGACACCAACTTGGAGAAGTTCTAAGGTGGCAAGGATATCTAAACTGCATAGTGTTGTATTTTTCCCTGCTTTCTCTGATGTGAGATTTTAGGCCTGATGTAATCAAGTTAATCACAAAATCTGTGGGAGTTATATTTGGATGTTACAGAACTGCTCAGTGTGGCCAATGCAAGATAAGTGGAAATATGATATGGTGGCTTCATTAAAAGACATTTGGGACCTACTGTATAGCACAGGGCACTATATTCAATATCTTGTAATAATCTATAATGGAAAAGAATCATATAAGTGGAATCGATGCAGTAATTGTCTTTCAGTGATTGGCATATTTCACTTAGCATCATGTCCTAAGATTCATCCATGTTGTCACATATTGCAGGATTTCTTTCTTTCTTAAGGCTGAATATTCTTTATTGTATGGACATACCACATTCTCTTTGTCCATTCATCCATCAATGGACATTTAGGTTGCATTTTCATCTTGGCTGTTGTGAATAGTGCTGCAGTGAATGTGGAATGCTAATATCTCTTTGAGATCCTGATTTCAATTCTTTTGGATAACTATGCAGAAGTGGGGTTGCTGGATCATATGGTAATACAACTCAATAGCAAAAAAATTAATAACCCAATTTAAAAATGGGCCAAACACTTGAATCAACATTTCCTTGAAGAAGACAGACAGATGGCCAACAGGTAAATGAAAATATGCTCAACATCATTAACCATCAGGGAAATGCAAATAAAAACCACAATGAGATAGTACTTCCTACCTGTTAGGATAGCTATTATCAAGAAAACAGAAGACAATGGGTGTTGTAAGGATGTGGAGAAATTAGAACCCTTGTATACACTGTTGGTGGTAATGCAAAATGGTGCATTTGCTGTAAGAATAGTATGGAGGTTCCTCAAAAGATGAAAAATAGAACCACTATATGGTCCTTCCTCCCTCTTGCTTCATGAAACATGGAAGTAATGGCTGAAGATCTATCTGTAGGCTTTTCTTAGCAAAGGAAGGGGGACTGCTAATTCCCACAAGGATGAGACCACACTTGAGGGCAGGTAGAGTGGTGGCTGGAAAGAGTCAGAGGATTTGTGAAGTGCCCATAATTCCCAACTCTGGACTATTTACAGGAAGAAAGAGAAAAAAATATTTCTCTTATTTATCTCATTGTTATTTTAGGTCGCTATTATCCTCAGCTGAATCTAATTCCAAATAATACATTTGAGAATACTCAATTATTGATAAACCACAAGCTTTTGCAATGTTTATTTAGAAAGGATCTGAACTTTGCCATATGTCACTGGAAATTGATCTGGCTCAAGTGGGGATTGTCTAGAATGTGACTGTAGACAGGAACTATGCAGATGGGTCAAGGACTGGGGCTTACCTTTTGGGAACATTTGACAGGTGATAGATATCAGTGACTTCCAACTGCTTTGTTTCTCTTTCTCAGAGACTCACCCTTTAGACAAATCATGAGCCATAGGGACTTTTGCCCACCCCGAACTGTTTGGGGTTCGTCCAGTGTTCTCCCCAAGATTTCTGAGGATTTCTGGGTAGAGCTTCTGCTTCATAGTGACCTTTGGGTTCTCATCCCTTGTTATGTGCAGATCCCCTCTCCTCTGACAGCCACTCTCCTTTCTTTCCTGGGTCTTTCCAGCATGGAACATAACTCTTCCTTCTTTGTTCCCTCAGGGCACCTCTGAAACCACTTTGCCTGAAGGTTTAGGGATAGTCGGATAGTCGATAAAGAGCCATTTGCCCTGGGTCTTTTCACAGTTAATGGTGCAAAGAAACAGTGGAGTTGTGAAATAACAGTTTTTTAAAAAATTCATTATTTTTGGTTCTTTTAACAATGTTTTATTGTAGTAAAACATATAGAACATAACATTTGCTATTGTAACATGAACAATTCTACGTGTACAATTCAGTGGCATCAATTACATTCACAGTGTTGTGCAATCATCACAATTTTCTGATTTTTGATTTCCCAAATCAAAATCTTATGCAGAGTCCTCCTCCCTCACCCAGAGGTGTCATTATTCTCAGTGAGATCATAGTTAGGCTCATTCTTAAATAATAGAAATTCAGGAACTGGAAAAATGCCTGTGCTTCTCTTGGATACAATTTAAGCTGCTCCCATTCCTCCAGATGTCCCTGGTAGAATCCACAGAGCTGAGGATGGATTGGGTGTTGATGGTACTGTCACACTGATGGTGGTCAGCCTTCTGGAGTCTGACACTCAACTGGGAAGCAGACAGTGTCTGCAGCCAGGAGGGATCTTAGGAATGAGTATGGCCTAAGGGGAATGTGTGTGTGCCTGTGTGTGTGTGTGTGTGTGTGTGTGTGTGTGTGTGTGTGTGTGTGTGTGTGTGTGTGTAGGTGGCAATGGGGGAAGACTGCATCCCCAGGAGACAGAGGTCACTGCCTCATGTGAGGCTGTACTCTACCCACCTCCTTCTCCCCCTTCCCAAGTAATTCTGGAGGGCTATATTCATGCTAGAAATTGACACCTGAATTTCAAAGTATAGAGGGAGAGATGAAGGGAGTTTGGGGCAGGTGATTTGGGGTGTTCAGACAATGAGTTAAACGTGCAAGTTGTTTGAGGCTGTGATTCCCATCTATAGGAGTCCCACCACAGAGTCTCACTAGATGGTATAACGATTAGGCTGATGGTAGAGTTCAGAGAATATGAAAACCACACAAATTCAAGTTCTGGGAATGAGCTGGGGGTGGAGCTGGAGCTACAGCCAAGCATTATCTTGTGCAGAGTCCTGAAGGGAAGGCAGAGACAACAGGCCATTCTTAGGTGGGGAAGGGGGTTGCTAATTCCCAGACTTCAATTTAAATACAGAGACCGTGTGCCCACAAGCAGACAGGTGTGTCCTGGGGAACAGCCCCCTGCCTACTGAGAGGGTGTTCTGTGGTCATGTGCTGTGGGCCCCAAGCCTCAAATCCCCACTCACTGACCCTCTTCACTCCAGTCCAGAGAGGAGTGACTGGGGGACTCTAAGCCCAAGATCTCCGGGCACCCCAAGACTCCACACTAGCCCCACTCCAGGCCCGAGCATGAGGACAAGACATCTCCCCACTTCCTGTCACAACAGCTCCATTTCCAATCCTGAGTGCACGTGCTCTGGGTCTAGGGGCTAGCTCACACTCACGCTAACTTTCAAGGTGCTCGGGTTTGTCTCTCTCCTTTCTAGAAACCCATTTCAGAAAGAAGGAATCAGCTGTTAACTGTAAGGGGACATGCTGTCAGACTCCAGCTTGCTTAGGGATGATTGACCACACAGGAGTTCAAAACTGTAGGGGAGGAGGGAGTTCCCTGGTGGCCTAATGGTTAGGATTCCAGGCTTTCACTGCCACGGCCCCGGTTCAATCTCTGGTCAGGGAACTGACATCCGGCGTGCGTTGTGCCAGAAAAAATAGAATTCCTGGGGGGGGGGTGGAATTGAACCTCCAGCTGGAGTGGGGAGGCAGGTGGGGCGAAGGCTGTATGCTACAGCACCAGTGGGGGCCACAATGCCCTTCCATGCCCGGAGCACTCATTTTCCAGCCACTACATAGTCCTGATGGACCTATTTCTGCCCCGTTTCCAGACCATATGCTATGATTTCAGTTCACTCAATTAGTAGAAGGCCCGGGGGCACTTTGGTTTGAAAATTGAATGTATTTGCTGAGACTCTGCTAAAGCACTCTCAGAAGCAGAACCCCCTTCTTATCGTCTCCTGGGTGAGATTTTTTGCTTCTGTAGTTCAGGAGACGGTAAAAGGAGACAGATGAATTGGTTATTTGGAGGCTGCCATGCCCATCTTGGATGTGCGTGTGCGCATTGTGGAACAACTACCCAGAGGACGGTGTTAGTAGGGGTTGGGGGGATGAAGCGCAGACCCCTGGGCTTCCAAAAATGCTCAGATAATCCCCATCTGCCAGTGTCAGAGCACCCTTGGAGGTAACCCACAGCTCGGGGCCCAGTGCTCTCCAAAGCGTTCAGGTCTGAATGATTGGAGGGAAGGGCAGATTGGAGGAGAGGAGGAGAAAGGACTCAGGATGTCTGCCCCTGGTGGCAGAAGAATGGAGAAGAGACTGATGGTGCTGCTGGGGGATGGAGGTGGGGCGGGGGACGGTTGTGTTGGTTGCTACTAGTTGGTGTTCTCACCGACTTGCTCGATGCAAGGTTGCCGCAAACCTTCAACTTGTCAAAAACACAATATTTGCTAAGTGCAATAAAGCGAAGCACAATAAAATGAGGTATGTTTTTTGTATTTATGTTTTAGTGTAAAAATAAATTTAGCAATATTTACTGTATGGATTAAGTCACCCTTACTCGACATTTTTGTCAGGTGTCCATGTCATGTGTCATAGAAGAAGTGTCCTCAGGGAAGAGGGAATTCTACTACATAGGGGAGGGGTGACAGTGGCACCCTCACTGTTCCAGTTACTTTCAAGTGGATCGCAAGGTATTACGAATTACTTGTAGCCCAGGTGGTAGATAGATTATATCATCTAACTAGCATTTAACTAATTCTCACAAAAGGGACAAGTAGCTTGAAACGATTCCTGCAAAGAAATCCATAGATTGAAAATCCAGTTGGCCCTCTGTATCCATGGGTTCTGCATCTGCACATTCAACCAACTGAGGATGGAAAATATATATATTTTTAAATTCCAGAACATTCCAAAAAGCAGAACTTGAATTTGCAGTGTGCCTGGCAACTATTTACATAGTATTTATTTATATATTGTATTAGGTATTATAAGTAATCTAGAGATGATTTAAAGTATACGGGAGGATGTACATAGGTTATATGCAAATACTATGCCATTTTATATAAGGGACTTGAGTATCCATGGATTTTAGTATCTGCAGGGGTCTTGGAAGGGACGCTGTAATATGGATAGCACAAGCAAAAGCAAACTCAGAAAAATGGTAGAGCTAACAATTTCCTGCTATTCATATGAGATCCATTATGATGATATCTCTGATACGGAAGTCTATCAGAAAAAAGTTCAAATGTATAAAAAAAGACCTCTCAAAATACGGATTTACATCGCTATAGTTAACAACCAGCCTAGGGGGATACTGCACTTTGAGGTATTAGCTAATAATTACATAAATATGCCATCATGATCAGCGAGATATGTACATTCTATACACCCAGAGCATGAAGACAAATCTCGATGATTTTTTTCCACGTCATGCGATACTTAGTCGTGTATTTTTGTGAACTATTATTAAATGTAATAAACATGTTTAGAAATCTCTTTTGAGTAAAATCTCTTTTATTTAATAGTAAAAGGCAAAATGTCAGTCAGTATATTGGAAAAAACCCACTGTTCTATTTGCCATGATTAAAGTGACTGAATTGGTACAGAGAGAAGATGGCAACACGTAAAAATGCATTCTGTTGAAAGACACACAGAAAACGTCGTCGAAGATTTGGAAAAATGGTTTAGAACATATTATGTGTTGTGGAAGTTGGATTATGGTTGGATGCCAGTTGCTAATATGTTTTACTTTAAGTCTTTTCAGTGATGGCATTCATAAAGAAATACTTCTTGTGATCTACTAAAGAAAAGATGTGTTTATAATGTGAATGATATATCTAGTATAACATGCTGTGGTTTTTATGTGTAAGAGTAAATATCAATGCAGTGGCTGCCCAGACTGGAATACAAAACTGGGGCTGGGCAGGGAGGGACTCCATGTGAGTCACACAAGGTATCCCTTCAGGTATAGGTGATATTTTAGCAATGAATGTAACCGTGCTTTAAAATAATCATGTTATGGGGAAAGCACTTTGAAAATTGATGCTGTAACTGTTTCCATTATCATGTGATTTTAATGCCAAAATGAAGTGTGTCAGTTTCAACTATATAGACTGTCATAGCCACTGTCTTCAAAATTAAGAAATATACTTTTTAAACCTATATTACATTCTTTCAAATAAAGAGTTTCTGGAGTTTAAAAAAATCCCATTGTTAAAAATATCTGCAGGAACAACTGATGAAAATGAAACAGCTCATAAAACACTGAGCAGCTTAAACTGGTTTTGCCTCCTTAAATAGGTTGTTGAAACAGCCCCAGCTTAAACTGGTTTTGCCTCCCTAAATAGGTTGATTAATCAAACCTTGAGTTATTTTACAGAAACAGCAGTGCAAGATGGGAAGCCATCTCTTCAGGATGACCCCCAACTGAGAATCTTCAGTCTACAGCACTCAAAGAATCAAAAGGTTGCCACTGGAACTCTTAACAAAGCAAAGGGGGTCCTTCAATAAGGAACATCTTCCAGTAGCACGAGTAGTTTATATGTTCTGATTCAAGACTAGCCAGTCAGCTTCCAAGTTTGAAGTTCCTCTAACCTCTTAAATTTCACCCCAACCCTGGATCAAGGAGACAGATTTGAGAACTTTGCCTCCTGTCTCCTTGCTGGTCAACCTCGCAATAAAGCTTCTTCTCCCTCAAAACCAGTGCCATATTATTGGCTCCTATGCACATCAGGCAGTGTACCTTTGCTTGATAACAAAAACATCATTGGGAGTGTGGGCTTCATGGACAAAGAAGAGTTTCCTGGGGGAATTTCACATTTGCAAAATTGGTAGATGGGATTTAAGCAGTGAGAATTGTGATTTAATAAGTGTAGTGAAAGAACTTTTTTTTTTTTTGATGTGGATCATTTTTAAAGTCTTTATTGAATTTGTTACAATATTGCTTCTGTTTTATGTTTTGGTTTTTTGGCCTGGAGGCATGTGGGATCTTAGCTCCCACACCTGGGATGGAACCCACACCCCCCCCCCCCCCCCCCTGCATTGGAAGGCGAAGTCTTCACCACTGGGTGGCCAGGGAAGACCCAGAACTTTTTTATTTGGGTGTATTTATCTTTGTGAGGTTTTTGGCTTTGTTTTGCAATTAACAGCCATTAGGAGTAAGTATTGACATTAACTGAACTTAAAAGCATACTTTCTAGTCTCATAAAATATTAAACTAAGATTGATTGAAATCATTTTTAATCATGTTGCTCTCAAACACATTTTTGCTAATAACTTTAAAGTGAAGGGAAAAGGGTATAATGTACCATTCATTAAAATTGAAATAATTTAAGATTATTGTTTCATCTTTACCCAATCCTGTAATGACTTTTAGCATGCCTTGTAATACATAATGTATTTATATAGTTACATGTGCATATAACTTACAAATAAATTGTAAATATCAGGCTAGGACATAGAAGGAATAAAACTTGGTGCACAAATGTGACAATGTGAAAGCAGTTAGCACCATCAGGACACTAATGAATAGTTTCGCTTCCCCCTTGGTGACTAACCGGTGTGAGATATGAAAGGGAGAAGGAGTCGAGGATAGCTCTCAAGAGTGGCTTGGGGGAGTGGGTGGTGGTGCTGTCACCCAGAAGGCTGGAAATGTTATCTAATGAAATTTGGGTCCACTTGACAAACTACTGACACTGGGTTGTGGTGAAGGAAAGTGCAGCATTTGTTGCAAGGCCAAGCAAGGAGTACTGGCGGGTAAAGCTCAAAAGACTCCTCGATGGATTTCAGGGAAGGGTTTTTAAAGACAGGGAGAGGGCAACAGGGTGGGTGATCAGATCCTGGACATTCTTCTGATGGGTGGTGAGATAATTGGGAGTCAACATCATCAACCTTCTGGTTCTAATTGTCTGGGGTCTATGTGCTTGTTGATCAGCATGCAGTTAATGCCTTCCACCTGGTGGAGGTTTCAGTCTCTGCAAAACAGCTCAAGCATATGGCTCAGAATATTATCTGTAGCCCTCGAAGAGGAACTAAAGGTCCTTGACTTTGTTTTATAGCTAAACTATTATTATTTTTGTCTTACTTGACTGTTTTCCTTTGCTTCTGCATTTTCTCACTTCTCTGATTAAATGTGGAACTCAGGAAAGGCCTACGATGCTAAAGTTTTTCTACAAACAAGATGCAGGTGGAGGACAGGGAGGGTGGGAGGAGTCTGTCCCTAGAAGGCCTTATAGAGTCTTGCTTGGTTACAGAAACACAGGAACAGGAGTGGGTTCTGGCACGTTCCTGGAAGGAAATTAGGAGTTTGAGTTTGGACACGTTTCCTCCGGTCTAGGAACCTCTAGTGGAGATGTGTCCATTTGGTTGGATATGCCATCTGCAGCTCTGGAGCATTCTGGGCTGGAGAGGAGGTTCCAGAGTCATTAGCAGGCAGGAGGTTTTAACATGGGAGTGGGTGAGATCCCCAGATGGGGCAGGCAGCCGAGCAGTGGAACCCCAGAGAACACCACCACAATGAAAAGCCAGGCCCTGGAGGCTGAGAAGCTGCAGTCATTAAGGTGTGTAGAAAATCTGGAGAGAGAGAGGGGTGGTGGTTGCAGGCGCCGACTCCGGAAACTGTACTCCAAGGGGGTTGCAGGAAGGAAGGTGTGCTCAGCAGGTTCAAAGGCTGGGGAGAAGCGACTAGGGGAGGCTATAAAGCACCCACTGGCTTTGGCAACTAGAGGTCAATCCGGACTTAGAGGGGCGGGTGTGTAAGCCAGAGCACAGGGTTGGAGGAGAGAGTGTGTCAGTTCAGCCCCAGGGAGTAAGTCACCTGTTTGGGGGCGCTGACCCCACAATCTCTCCTTGGGACAAGTCCCGGCAGGGGAGGAGGTCTGGGAAGATCCGAACATCGTGAGGAACGCTTTGGGGCCCGGGGGTGACCGCGGAGGCGAGCCGGGCTGGACCTGACCCCCGGCTGCGGCGGGCGCTTTTCCGGCCGAGGGACAGGGCGGAGGCCGCCGCGCCCTGGGCTCTCTCAAGTTTCCTTTCCTGTTGGCCGCGCGGCCCTGCGCTTCAGGTAGCAGCGGCCCGGCCGGGTGGGTGGGCGGCGGACAGGACAGACCTCCGCGGCGGCGGCTCGGCCCGCGCCCCTCTGCCGCTGGCTCCTCGCCTCTCCTCTGCTCCGCGCCCAGGTAGGTCACCGGCTGGGGCGGCGCGAGACCCCCGGGATTCTCCCCTGCGGAAGCGGCCCTTTTCCTCCCGCCCGGCGGCCCGGGAGCTCCGGGCTGGCGCGGCGCAGCACCGCGCCCCGGGACCGCCGGCCCCTGTCCCTGCCGCGGGGCGCATCGCCGGCTACCGCCCAGCTCCCGCCGTGGGGCGAGGCCCGGCCCGGGCTCCGCGGGTCGGCGGCAGGGCGGGGCAGCCCTTCTGCGGTGCTCGCTGTTCGCCCTGACCCGCGTCGCCACCTGCTCTCCAGACTGCGAGCCGCCCCCTTTGGCCCACTGCATGACCCTGTCCCCTGAAGCCCGTGAGTGCGCGCGACGCTGCGCTACTGACCTTGAACCCACGGCTCGCGGCCCCCGGCGGCCCACAGTGGGGGTCGGAGCGCCCCCGGGTCGGAATCTTGGCCCTGGGCTTCCCTGCCCGCTAAGGCGGCGGCTCCGATCCCGGGCTCATTCCCTGCCTGGGCCCTGGACTGTGCTCCTGTCCCAGTTCCTGCGGTGGCCTGGGCTCCAGAGGCCTCAGGTGAGCCCGCCATACCTCAGCTCCCTGGCGACCGACATTGGATTCGAAAGGTTTAGAGAAATCATGGGACCCGGGACTTGCCGCCACTTAAGAGCCCGGACCACTTTCTAGTGCTTGAGGACTGGCCAGATACCGAGGGCTGAGGATTTCCACCTGGAGGCAGGGGGATGGGCAGGATGGCAGGGGGATGGGCAGGATGGCAGAGTGATGGGGTCATTGGAGGCCTTCATCCTTACCTCTTTAGCTCGTTCCTGGCAAGGGAGATAGGTGTACTGCATCTGGCAGTCTGCTTTGTGCCCTTGAACTTCCTGGTAGCTGCTTTGCCAGTGGAACTGCTTGCCTTGGCTGGCAGAGGCCTCTGGGGTGAGTTTTGAGAGGCCCTGGAGTAGGAGACGCTTGCTAACTAGAGTGTCACTTACACTAACTGTTGGGTCCTTGTATGTGGCTGGAAGCTTGGTCATGACAAATTAGCAAAGGAGCTGAGTGAAGACAGCTGGCAGCACTAGTAGGAATTTCAGCATGGTCCTGAGCCCTTGTTGGCTATCCCCCTGGATGTGGTGACCAACATTTGGCCATCTTTAGGGGGGAGTTGGCTGCAGCTGGAACCCTCATGGGAGAAATTCCTCCCCTGGCTGTGAAGCATCAGTGTTGAGTGGTAGTCAAGCCGTAGGGCCAGGCAGACAGAGCCCCTGTCGGCACTTACCTTCTGGAGTGTTAGCAGGTTTGGAGTAGTTAGCCTGACCTGGCTGCAACTCTAGTGGCAGCTCTGAGGGACCGGCTTACTCTGAAGATGCCGGTTCGGGGCTGCGCTAAGAATCATGGGACTTACGTGGGTGGTTTGCTGGGAGACTCTGGGACCTCTGAGCCCCAACCTTGGCTCTTTGGAGAGCCTCAATAAGGCTCTCAGCAAGGTCAGGAAGCTCTTGGAGAGATGAGGCCTGTTTTCCTTGTCCTCATACTAGGTGAATCACTCTTCAAATGGCTTTGAAATCAATCCCTGGTTTTGAAAATATCATGGGCAGATAAAATGTAGCCTTACGGTTAAGCAGGGAGAAGATCTTCTCTCCCCGAAAGCTACTCATTGGCCTCCCTGGTTCTTCCCCCCAAATATTAATCCTTTATTTCTTCTGTGTGCTGCTGCATATCTAGGACAGGAGATCATGGCTTTGGGCTCTGATCTAGGAGGGGCTAGGGCCCAAGAGGATGGGCTCAAGGCTGGGGTGCTGGCCATGCAAAGTCAGCAAGAAGTATCACTCATAGAGGAGAAGGCTCTTTTTCCTGATACGGTTTCACATTTGAACATGGTTGCCTTCTCCTTGCACCCAAATAGGAGTTGAGAGAGTACTTGTCACATAATAGTGTTCAGTAAATGTTGAGTGAAAGGATTCAGTGTCTACATGAAAGGTCATGTTCATTTTCCCAGCTGGACTTTCTCGTACCTGGTATCAGGATGATAATGAGTTGAGATAATACTTATAAAGCACGTATTCTGTGCCAGGTACTATTCTATGCACTTTACACATGCTAACTAATTTAATTGTCATGGCAACCTATGAGGTTGGCACTGTTATTATCCCCATTTTAGAGGGAATAAAACTGAGCCAGAGAAATTAGTAACTTGTCCAAGGTCATGCACCTTAGTGGTGGGACAGGAGTCCAACCTGGGTAGTCTGGCTTGAATCCATATTCTTAACCACACACCGAGCTGACTCTTGACACTGGCATAGATAGATTCACCACTTAGCTCATTGACCCATTAATTATGTTATGCGTTCATTCATTCAACAAGTATTTCTTGATACCTGCTATATTCCAGGCATGGGGATACAATAGTGAATGAGGTGGGCGAGGTCTGTCATGGAGGTGATATATAGTGGGCAAAGCCCCTTTGCCCAACGCCTCTCTGAGTCATGCACACCTCAGAAATGAGAAGGAAGATGGGCCCCTATAGGCAACCCCACAGCATCCTTTTGGGGAGGGGAGAGTCGTATCTTTTGGGATGAGTCATAATTTGATTCCAGCCTTTCCTGTTTGTTGGGGTTTTGTAAGGGACACTTAAGTGATAACAGTGAATGCAGTCTGATTTGGCACAATAACTTTATGTCCTTGAACCTAATAAATATTGTAGGTCTTTATCTCATGGCAATGAAAAAAAAAAGTGAATGCAGTCTGGTCTCCTGGGAGGGAGGTGCAGGCCTGGGTCTGGTTATCATAGATTGTCTTTTTTTTTAAGTCTATTTAAAAAAATTGAGATATAGTTGATGTATAATATTATATAAGTTACAGGTATGCAATATAGTGATTCATAATTTTTAAAGGTTATACTCCATTTATAGTTATTATAAGTTATTGGCTGTATTCCCTGTGTTGTACCATATGTCCTTGTAGCTTATTTATTTTATACATAATAGTTTGTACCTCTAAATCCCCTACCCCTATCTTGCCCCTCCCACTTCCCTCTCCCTACTGGTATCCACTAGTTTGTCCTATGTATCTGTGAGTCTGTTTCCTTTTTGTTATATTCATTCGTATTTTTTAGATTCCACATATAAATAATATACAGTATTTGTCTTTTTCTGACTTATTTCACTTAGCATAATGCTCTCCAAGTCCATCCATGTTGTTGCAAATGGCAAAATTTCATTTTTTCTTATGGCTGAGTAGTATTCCATTGTATATATGTGCCACATCTTCTCTATCCATTCATCTGTTGACGGACACTTGGGTTGCTTCCATATCTTGGCAATTGTAAATAATGCTGCTGTGAACGTTGGGGTGCATGTATCTTTTCAAATTAGTGTTTTCATTTTTTCAGATACATACCCAGGAGTGGAATTGCTGGGTCATATGGTAGTTCTGTGTTTAGCTTTATGAGAAACCGCCATACCGTTTTCCACAGTGGCTGCACAAATTTACATTCCCACCAACAGCGTATGAGGGTTCCCTTTTCTCCACATCCTCGCCAGCATTTGTTATTTGTGGTGGTCTTTTTGATGACAACTGTTCTGACAGGTGTGAGGTGATATCTCATTGTGATTTTGTTTGTTTGTTTTTAATTTTTTTATATTTTATTTTTGGCTGTCTTGGGTCTTACTTGCAGTGCGCGGGCTTCTCATTGCGGTGGCTTCTCTGGTTGCGGAGCATGGGCTCTAGGCGCGCGGGCTTCAGTAGTTGTGGCTCGTGGGCTCTAGAGCGCAGGCTCAGTAGTTGTGGCACACGGGCTTAGTTGCTCCGCAGCATGTGGGATCTTCCCGGACCAGGGCTTGATCCCGTGTCCCCTGCATTGGCAAGCGGATTCTTAACCACGGTGCCACCAGGGAAGTCCTGTTTTTTTTTTGGCGGTACGTGGGCCTCTCACTGTTGTGGCCTCTCCTGTTGCGGAGCACAGGCTCTGGACGTGCAGGCTCAGCAGCCATGGCTTACGGGCCCAGCGGCTCCACGGCATGTGGGATCTTCCTGGACCGGGGCACGAACCTGTGTCCCCTGCATCGTCAGGCTGACTCTCAACCACTGCGCCACCAGGGAAGCCCTCTCATTGTGATTTTAACTTGCATTTCTCTGATTAATGATACTGAGCATCTTTTCATGTGCCTGTTGGCCATCTGTATGTCTTCTTTGTAAAAATGTCTATTCAAGTCTTCTGCCCATTTTTTAATCAGGTGGTTTGTGTTTTTGATGTTGAGTTTATAAGCTGTTTATATTGATACTTTGGATATTAGCCCCTTATCGGTTATATCATTAGCAATATTTTCTTCCATTCAGTAGTATCATAGATTGTCTTAACGTTCCTTCAAAAGGGAAAAGGCTTTGCGTTTGGGACCAGTGTTCCTCCATCCAGAGGGACTTCTGGGCCACGGGGAGCAGAGACAGCTTAGGCTCAAGGTGGAATTGTTAGGTCCTGAGCAAAGGTTGCCCTCCCAAAACAGAGCCACAGTTTCCTCCTAAACTGTTCTGGAGGGTCTTGTATCCCTACAGCGGGGCCCTTGGCCATTGTCCCAACCTGTGTCATCTTAGTGGGTCTGCTGCCCATCTCTGTATGGACATGATGGAGTAGATCTCACACTGGTCACTGGGGCCCAGGAAGGCAGCTTTCTCTAGGTTGGAAAATGAAGGCTCAAAGTGGAAGGCATTTTCCAAAGCCTATGCCCAGGATATTAATGGATGTTTTTCCCTATGGTGGCAGTGGTGGGAGGGTCAAATAAGTGTGTTGGGTTAAAGAAAGTTAAGCAGCTTTCTTGACTGGAGGACTTCTCAGATGTCTAGGACCTACTAGTAGGAATTGCGTGTGAATCCCCATAAAGACTGTGGTATGCAGTCCTGTCTCAGCCTTCTGACATTTTTATGTTGTACACACTACACTTCGGAAAATGCTTGTTTAGACCAAGGGTATCCACGGTCTGGTTAAAGGTGCAGAATAAGATTCCTTGGATATGCTGGGTCTAAGTCGGTTCTCAGATGCATGGGCTAGGATGCTCCCATGGCAGCCCCGTCCTACCCGCCCCCAACCTCGCCCCCCAAACACACTAGCAGAAGGAATCGTTTGCCTCTCCTCCCTCTGGCAGGATAGTACTAAGGGCTCGGATTTCTTTTTTTTTTTTTTTTTTTTTTCCGTTTTAAGGTCATTTAATTATTTAATGAATACACATTACCCTCCCTCTAGGTTGCTTGTAGCCTGCTGGTTGCACTGTTTATGAAACAGCTGTGAGGACGGGGGGTTCATAATCTCTTGCTAGCTAAAGCCCGGCAGCGGCCTGAGGATCGTGTGTCAACCCTGTAATCCTGCTCTGTACGCACAGGAGTTATTATGTGGGCTCAGGAAGGCACAACCTCATGATCGGACGTGAGGAGGTGACTCAGGCCCAGGTCAGGGCTGGAGCCAGCCTCCCGGTAAACAACTGGCCCCATCCTTTCTGGGCGCTTCTCCCCAGGATTTCGACAGCACCACAGAAATAGCCCTTTTGCTCATGGTTATTTCCCAGACCCACGCTGTTGGTCTGAGTCACGGGGAAGCTGTGTGTCTGTTGTGAGCTTCCCCACAGAGGACCATCCTTCTCCTAAACGACGGATGAAGAGTGGAGCTTTGCGACCTGTGATGCTGCTGTGATCCACCCTGACTGCTCTGCGGGTCCCTTGAGGCAGGGAGAGCGGCAGCTGTGGTGGCTGGGTGGCCGCGTCCAGCCGGCGCTCAGGAGGCTCCTCCGAGCTGGAGGCCCACATGGGAGCCGGGAGCGGCAGTAAGAAGGGGAGGCTGGGGCAGGTGGGCTTGGGTGGGTCAGGCGGGAGGCGCCTCTTCCCTGGGTGTGGAGGGGTGGGCAGGCACGTGCGCTCCGGCAGAGCTGGTCAGGCTGCCCTGTCACCTGTGATGTGCAGCTCTTTTCAGGGAAGAAGGGAAGGAATGAGACAGGGCATGCCCGTCTTTTCATCCTTGCCTGCTCCTGCGCTGAGATGTCCCCTCCCCCTGAGTCTCTGTCCTTTCCAGTTCCTGGCCCTTCCCTCTTTTAGAGGGGGTGGGGAGAGGCTCATATTAGCAACTGGCCCGGAGCTCCCCCCGCCAGCCCTGGGGTGCCCTCAGGACTGTTTGGGGGGCCCTCTGAGGAGACCAGGGCAGGCTCTGTGTGTATAGACGACTTCCCTTGGTAAGATGAACCGGGTCCCAGGCCAAGCCCGAGGCGGGGTTCAAAACGGAAGCAGCACGGGTGATGGTATCGCGGTTAGTGCGCGGCTTTCAGGAGGGGTCTGGACGTTAGAGGGAGGCTGTGGCTTATCGTCTGAGGTTTGTCAGGAAGGCTGAATGCACTATTGCATTGGACAGCAGTTGCTTTAGTTTCCTGCTCTGAAGAGGGCTGTGAACCGGGCCAGGACGCTGCATTCCGGACACAGCAGCCATGATAACTAGCATTACCTGGGCCCCGTAGGACTCTTGGAAATTTTCCGCTTCCATTTCATATTCACGGAAGAATTTCCAGCCCAGACTTTTCCTGCTCTTACTGAGGGGTGCTCACCGATATGCAAAGCAGAGACCTCCCACCCCAGCAGCAGACAGAACCGAGCTAGCTGCACTTACACTGACTCAGCTCAGCCTCCCCGGCAGCACGCAGCCCTTGGCCCAAGTGCGTCACCTGGGTGGCATCCTCAGAATCGGCCATGGAGACTCCAGTGCCAGGCTCAGGTCTGTGTCATGGGTTCTAACTGGGGGAGTCTGGCAAGAGCAAGAAACAGCATCATTTGTATAAGGAGGGGATTTAAGAGGCACTGTGCTCCCTTTCTGGAGGGGTCATGGTGCTATGAAAACGTTCCTGTTTGTTGAGATTGGTGGATTCTTAAGCACTGCGCCACCAGGGAAGTCCTCACAAGGTATTTTTTATGTGATTGCACTGTCCTCATAGTTATAATTTTGGTTGCTTAATTTTTTTTTCAAGCGAGTATGCTCTCATTTGGACATTTTAAAGCTATTTATATAAAGAGTGAAGGTAAACATGTTTGTGCTTTTTCCTTCCTTCAGATTCTTTTCTTAGAAGCAATTTCTAGAAGTGGGTTTACTCTGTCAGATGCTTGAATGGTTTATGGCATTTGCTGCCTCTTGCCTGGGGCCCTTTGGAGGTCTGCTTCTGAGATGCGATGTGAGGTTTTGGAATGCTGCACTTGCCCGGGGCCTTAGAGTTGAGGGCTGGGGGCCCAGCTTTGTTCTCCCCTAACAGCTCCTCCCGGGTCTTAGCTGTTTGTCTTTCTCTCCATTTCTTTCTTCTGTCACCTTCTCTGGCCTCTGCTCTGATAGTTTCCAGCTTCCCCTTCTCTCTGCTATCAGGATGTGGAAATCTCCACAGTCAGCTGTTCATCTCTGCAGGATAGGCCTTTGCAGTCCTGGTCTCTGCTGCCACGGACCAGCAGTTGCGTGCTGGGCTGCCTCTCACCTCCCAGCTCCCTCCCACTCAAGCCCCTGAGGGTGAAGGAGGCCCAGGAAAGGCCTGGCCCTGGGGGCCGGGTGGGGGGGAAGGAGGAAATTGGTTTTACAGTCTAGGGGCCCACAGGGGTACTGTGCCTGTCCGTTACCAGCCTGCTTGCTTCACTCCTGTCTGTGTCATGAATTAGACCCATGTACCGCAGAGAAGACCAGAGCAGCAAGGCTCCCCAGGCACCAGAAACCTCCCTGGTACCTAGAACTGAGAGGGCCTTGGAGATCACTTAGTCTAATCCCCTTATCTCACAGGTGAGAACACTGTGAGCCGAGAGAATGACTGCCCCAGGGTTGTTCAGTGAGTCCCTCCTCCCTTGTAATTGCTTCCTCTCCCTGCCAGGCAGCAACTGGGCCCTGTCTCACCTTCGTCCTCCTCTGTCGGGCTGACAAAGCCACGTCTCTCTTCAAAACCCTCCTTAAAGAAACTGGATGGACAGGAAACGCCTCTTCCAGAGCCGCTCCTGGTGAAGGTGGCTTGTGGAGAGGAGGCCGTATTGGTCTGCTCCATAAGTGTGAGGGACAGTGTGGACACTTGTCCTGACCCCCAAATAGACAGAGAGAAGCAGCACAGCGTAGTGGTTTAGAGGACAGATGCAGGAGCCAGGTGCCCGCATTCAAATCCCTCAGCAGAGGCTTAGAGAGGAAAGGGACAGGCGAGCCAGAGACTGAGAACAGCTCAGGTCTCTGCCCACTTATGAGAGGTGTGACCCTGGGCAAGTTAGCTCTCTGTGCCTTCCTTCTCTCATCTGTAAAATGGGAATAAACTGAGCTCGTGAATGTACAGGGCTTCGCAGAGTGTACTTACTGTGGGCTATGTAAGTGTTGAAAGACAGGCAGAAAGACAGTAAAGAAAGGAGCCAACCAGGCGATTTAGACCAGCTACTGACAGGAGCCCAGTGTGCAGAGGAGGATAAGGGCAAGCTTCTTTGAGGAAGTGAGTTTTCAGTGGGGTTGTGAGAGGTAAAGAGTCTCCCTGTCCCCAAACCTTTATTTTATTTGCTGTCTTGTTAGAAGTTCCAGAGGGTTTGGGAGATGGTGGAATTATGATTTCATTTCAGCAAAAGGCCTCATTTTATGTGGTGAGGAGTGTAGCTGTGGATCTCCTGGGACCTTATGCTAATCAGTAACCCCTTAGGTCTTTGGTCTTCCCCTATGTGCAGTGGGAAGCAAGTCTGGACGTTGTAGTACGTGGCACGACCTCCTCATAGCCTGCAGGAAGGGGCTTCTGAACTCTCCTCTTTCTGCTCTGTCATGGAAACCAAGGCGGGAAGGACGGGGCCGCCCACGCGCTAAGGATTCCCTGGGTTCAGGACAACAGAAGTAGACTTGGTTGGACAGTTCATTCTTTCACTTCTGAACGTTTGCGTTCTCGTGAGATGTAACTGGACCTACGCCCTTCCCATCCAGTCACTTATGGAGCTAGTTTTAAAAATTGGCCTGCAGGGTTTGGTCTGGGGAGTTCCTAAGTAGACAGCTGACCACAAGCACCAGGGCACCTGGCCCTTTTTTCAGTGTCTTCTCCTGCCACTCACCAGTGACTCAGGTGGTCCAGTAATTCTTATAGGCTCACGCTGGTTCTTTTTCTGCCAGTCGAGATGCCGCGCCAGTTCCCCAAGCTGAACATCTCCGAGGTGGACGAGCAAGTCCGGCTCCTGGCCGAGAAGGTGTTCGCTAAAGTGCTCCGAGAAGAGGACAGCAAAGATGTCCTGTCCCTCTTCACCGTCCCCGAGGACTGCCCCATCGGGCAGAAGGAGGCCAAGGAGAGGGAGCTGCAGAAGGAGCTGGCGGAGCAGAAGTCTGTGGAGACTGCGAAAAGGTTTGTCCCCCTGACTTGGGTGGGGCTGTTCAGACCCAGGCGTGCTGTGGGCGTGTGTCCTGGATGAGACGCTTTGTGTGAACTCGGCTGTCCTGGGAACTGAGTTTATTTCTTAACCAAGACTACTGAACTCACCGCTTATTCACTGAAGTGTGTCTTGGTGCCTTTGTTTGCTTGAAAAGATCAAAAACCACTTTCTCTCCTGATGTTTTAATAACAAATCATGTGCACAAGTACACACCATTTCCAAATGACATTTCCATTTTCTTTCTGAAAACTCGAGGATTTCTTGGGAAACATGTTTTACTTCTTTTCATTGCTAATTAACAATGTATATGTACTTTGCACTGTTAATTAGCTCACTATTTGCCAGGTGCTGTGCTGGGCACTGGGGATGCATTAGTGAACAAGATAGGTATAGTCCCTGCTCTGTAGAGCTTACAGTCAGCCTAGACAGTAATTAAGTGACTGGACCACTTAATTGAAAAATGACAAGTTATGGTAAGTGCTGTGTTAGTCAGGGTCTAACCAGAAAAGCAGAAACTACTTGAGTAATGGAAATAGGATTTTCATGCAGGGAATTGGTTACAGGGGGTAGAGAACCGAGGAGGCAAGCAGTGGGGAGAGAGGCAGCCCGGAGATTAGACACAGCAGGAAGCAGCCACTACCCCAGGCAGAGAGACAGTGGAGAGAGGTGGTGTTGCTGGAGCCTGGGGTAGAGAAGTTGGAACTGTGGTGGCCTTGTCAGTGGAAAATGTAGCCTAGGGGGAGAGGCAACGGCTGCAGAGATGCCTCCCAAGGCAGAGATGGAGGCAGGGATACCTGGCTTTAATCCTTCTGGCATGTTCCAGTTTCCCCCACCGGTTGCCACTGGCCAAACCTAGCCAGCAGCCAGCTGACGCATGGAGAAGGGAGAGTCCTTTTTCAGACTGGGTTCTTAGGGAAGGTCTTTCCTAGGAGGTGACGTTGTAGCTGCTGCAAGGGCATAAAGGAGCTAGCTCTGGGTAGAGCTGGGTGAGAGTCTTACAGGTGGAGCAGCCAGGACAGAGGCCCTCAGGGATCTTCAAGGAGGCCCATGTTGGGCAGAGGTGTGGTTAAGGGGGAAGAGCCATGACCTCCGGCTGGAGGGGTAGGCAGGGCCCAGATCAGAGTGGTCTGTGCTCCCTGGTAAGTATCGGGCTGGCTAAAAAGTTTGTTCAGGTTTGTCTGTGAGATGTTACGGAAAAACCCAAATACACTTTTTATCCAACCCAATAGTTTGGATCTTTGTCCAAGTGCATTGGGAAGCCCTCACCCTTTTAGCTTATCTCACCTGGGAGAGCAGAATTAAAGAATAAAAAGCTTTGAGAACGTGTCTGGCAGGGCCGTAGCTGGGTGCCTGGCTGGCTGGCGTACTGCAGACCCCAACGGCTAACGTCGTAGAACTTGGGCTTTCTCTGCCACCTAGTCCATCATCAGGTCCTTCCTAAGGTACCGCCTTATTTTAAAAGGCAAGTCCTTTCCTTTCTTGGTAGGACAGAATTTCAGTATTTCCTTAACTTTTTTTTGGAAAGTAGTAAAATGTCAAGTACTTGTATGAAGGTAAGAACAGAGGTTCATCATCCAAAAAATAAGTGTTTTCCTTCCTCCGAGGGGCTGTGAAGTGAAGGGGTCGTTGGTGCCATTGGCCAGCTCTGAGTGCCAGCCTTGTGCTGAGTGAGGTGGGGACAGGTCATCCCTGGAGGGTAAAGAAGAGGCTGATGGGGGAGACCCTGGTCCACACTACACTGACTGAACAGAGGGCTAACTTCATGAACTGAATGGTCTGCCGGCGTTCTGTGTCTTAAGAATTGAGCATTTTGGACCCTTAATAATGAGAAGGAGTCCTGGCATTTCGTATTACTAGAAATAGGTTTCTGAGGCCAGTTTCCATTACAGAGCGACACTGGGCCTGACGTCTTCAAAAGAGAGTCTTCTCTTCTTATCGATGCCCAGGCTAATGGCAAAATGGAAGCCTTCTTACTCTAAGTCTAAACGATGCTCCGTGGTTTCCAGAAATTCCTCTACAAGCTCATCTCCAGAAATTTTGCTCCTTCCCTACTTGTTAGGTTGTGATGGTCTTGGTTTGCATCTGTCTGCCCCCCCCCCTTTTTTTTTTTGCGGTATGCGGGCGTCTTACTGTTGTGGCCTCTCTCGTTGCGGGGCACAGGCTCCGGACGCGCAGGCTCAGCGGCCATGGCTCCCGGGCCCAGCCGCTCCGCGACATGTGGGATCTTCCCGGACCGGGGCACGAACCCGTTTCCCCTGCATCAGCAGGCGGACTCTCAACCACTGCGCCACCAGGGAAGCCCTGTCTGCCCCTTTTGACTGGAAGCTCCTTGAGGACTTTATCTGGCTCCCACTGGATCCCCAGGATCTAGCCCAGGACTCGGCCTGTGTTGGTGAGCAGTGGATGACGTGTGGCAGAAGAAAGACATCCTGTTTCTCCACTGCCACCACAGATGCTACCTCGGGGTGGCCACGGCTCTCTGGGCCACTGTGTTCTACCACTCCCTGGTACGCTCTGTGACCTTGGGCCCATTAGGAAACCTTTCTGTGCCCCAGTTTTTCATCATCTGTAAAGTAGATATGGTAAAGAGCTACTTTCTTGGGGTGTTGTGAGGAATGAGGGAATTAACATACACAAAAGGCTTAGGGCAGTGCCTGGATCACAGGAAGCCCCACGGAGATGTTAACTATCTGTCCAGCTTCCTGTGGCAGAGATGGGCAGCAACAGCAGCTACTGCTTCCTGTGGGCTAAGTGCTGCCCTGTGCAGTTTACTTTCATTCTTTAAGCCCCACATGAAGCTTATCAAGTGGATATTCTTATCTCGATTTTGCTGATTAGGACACATTGCCAGTAAGTGACAGGGCAGAGACTCAAATCCACGTCTGTCGAAGGTAGGACCCCACACTTTAACCACGAGGCTGTCCCATCTCCAGTCAGGGCTGGGGTCCTTGCTTCCACGAGAAGACACTGGAATGACACTGGGGGCTACTCCCCAGGGTATAATTGCCAGCTTCTGAATGAAATGGAGGGAAAAGCTGGACCGTAGTTCCCTGCTGCCCGCTGGCTTCTTTTCTGCCAGAGGACAGCTTGGTCCCTAGACTGCCTGTCAGATGTCCCAGCATCCTCTGGAGCTGTGCACCCCCAGCTTTATCTCTCAGCCTCGCTGTTCAGTAGAGGCACCGTTATGCAAATACTCAGATGTGAATCTTCCGGAGGAGGAACCCTCTCTGCAGCTTCCTCTTTGTCTCTGGCTGCTCCCTGACATTCTGGAGCCTAAATGCTCATGTGGAGCCTTCCCGCCAGAGCCAGGCGCTGTGCCGGGCTTTGAGGATGGAGGGCGCTACATACAAGAATCAGAGGGCGACCCCTGCCCAGTAGCCAGCGAGGAGCCTGGGCCTCAGTCTAGGCCCACATGGAGATGAATTCTGCCAACCACCTGCATGAGCTTGGAAGTGGATTCTTTCCCAGGGTCTCCAGCTAAGAGCCCAGTGTGGCCAGCCTGGGTTTGGCCTTTCAATACCCCGGACGTAGAGCCCAGCCGAGCCCACGCCGACGTTTCACCTACAGAGCTGCGAGCCAGCAAGTGGGCCCTCTCCTTGGGCTCCATTTAGCTTTTCCGGTTTTCTTAGAGACGAGCTTTAGTGGTTAGCTCTGGTTATTCCAAGCCCTGGCCCATGGCGTGTGGGCCCTAAGAAGCTGCCCCATCTGTTGTTAAACCTGTCCCTTATCCCTGTGGAGTCCGAGCTCCCAGCCCATGTTCACGTGTGACAGTCTGGGGCTCACCTGAAGACCAAGGTTGGAGCCGTAATGGATGGGTTCTGGCTTCCTCCCTGGGGCAGAGGAATATGGACGTTCCTTGCACAAGTCTGGTGGGCTTTGGCTCAGACAGCTTTCTGATTGTGTTTTTTTTTTTTTTTAAACTTTCTTACCTGTTCCTCACCTTAGATGTCACCTTGCTTTTCCTTAGCAGGACTGGTCATCAGGCGGCATTGGCTGAGGCCTGCAGGGGTATAGTTGGCATAGAGATAAAAACAGTGACCTGGCAGACGTGTGGGTGACACAGAAGCCAGAGTCTCCCAGGGTCTGGCTGACTCTGTCAGAACAGGAGAGGGAGCCCAAAGTAACGGCTCTTCCTCTAGGTGCGAACATCCAAAAGATGCCAAAGTGGGAACCTCATTGCTCAAGGTGAGTCTGCCTCTGAGGAATGATTGACAGACATGAGTTGGTATCTTCCTTGGAATGGGATGCTTGACTCAGCTCCGTGTGATGGATGGATGGTGGGCTGGGGAAAGCCTAGGCTGGAGGTTTCTGGAGTCCAGCCTGGGTTTCCTGAACAACTCAGTGCATCTGTTATGTAGGGTTGGGGTCAGGGCAAAGACAGACTTCTGAAAAAGGGCCGCCCGCCTCCACTTTCCAGGTCTAAACAGTCTTGTCCCCTAAGAGGGGATAACACATGTGGGCAGATAAGGACCAGAGAGCCATGGCAAGCAGTGGGTGTATAGACAGGGCGGGAAAGACTGGTGGTTCCTGAAAAATCAGCCGTGGGTCTGTGAGAAGAGACCCGGCCAAGAGCCAGGAGGAAGACAGCTGCCTCTGGGTGAGTCATAAGGTCGGTTTGGAGATCAGCTGATTTCTCCACACCCTGTAGGTGTCGCTGGGGCCTGGAGAAAAGGAGGGGTTCTAGGGGCTCTGGTGGGTCACGGTTGTCACTGAGTCCTTCGCTGGTGGCTGTAGGCCCTGGTTGTGCTGGGATAGTACCCAGGAGGCTGCTGGGCCCTGTGACACAGGAGGGCAAGTAGTCAGCTGGTTGCTGGCGTTGGACATCACTGGGTGGCAGTGCTGGGGAGAGACGTGGGAGAGGGGAGTGCTGATGGCCTCACCTCCCTGCTGCTTAACTCTATGCCTGGAGATCCTAGGACTTGGGGTGGTGTCATTTGAAACATTACTGATTAGTTAATGAGGAAGGTGAGGGTTCACAAATCAGCATTGCAAATAAGCACGAGCTTGTGGCGTTTTAAACCAACCTTGTGCTTACTTCCCCAAGAGTTTGTGAGATCGTCTTTTGGTCCCGAGGTGACAGGTCCAGAGAGACCTGAAATTGATGCTGATCAGTCCCTTTCCCATAACAAAGCTACAGACCTGTGCCTGCCCCAGCAGCGGCCAGGAGGGCACATGCCAGGCTAGAGGAGGGAGCAGCTGGGGTGACAGGGTACCAGGGAGGTGGGAAGCTAAGGGCCAGCTGCACCTTGCCGTGACTTCGTATAAGCCATTTCCCATCTCTGGTCCCCTGACTCTTCCTTTATGAAAACAGGAGGTGGGACTGCTTGACTGTCACAATCTCTTCTGGCTCCAATGCCCCAAATTGTTAACTTTGTGAAGTGCACTGTGATTGAGACTGTTCATATGCTGGGACCCAGAGTCTGGCTTATCTGAAGACAGCATGGTGGTTGATTCGACATCGTGCTCACCTCACTTGCCCTTGGTGTTAGACCCCTGCAGGGTGGTCTGCCCTCTGTCTCCTGAGACATTTGCCTACTTGCATGTTCCACGCGCCCTGCAAACGCAGGCCACAGCAGTTCTTAGTGGCCGCAGGGAGGGGTGTCTGGGATATTGCATGCAGAGAGACGAGTGTGAGAGGACGGCACGAACGATTAGAAACTTCTTCACGGTAGGACCAGCACCGCTGATTAATCAGAGCCAAATTCTCCTGCCATGTCCATAACAGAGACTCTTCATCACTCGCCCCAGTTCGCTGCTTTCTTTCACTTTTCCTTGTCCTCGACTTTTAGAAAGAAAAGTTTTAAGATGATTCGGTCCCAGTCCCTGTCTCTGCAAATGCCGACGCAGCAAGATTGGAAGGGCCCCCCGACAGCCTGCCCAGCCGTGTCTGCAGCAGCTCCTGTGCTCCCCGGAGCCCCTCCCCAGCCCGCACCTGCGCCCTATGCCATGCCTGAGTACCAGCGGGTCACCATCAGCGGAGACTACTGTGCTGGGGTAAGGCGTCTCTGCGGGGGCTCTGTGAGTGTTGTATATGCCTTGTGCCAAAGCTGGGGTCCCGTGGGGTCACGTCCAGCCCTGAAGCCTGGCCTGGTCTGTGGGTGTCTGGGAGGTGGCAGGCAGGAGGCACAGGAGCCTGGAGAGAAGGAGGGTTCTAGGCGATGTAGCGGGTGTGTGTCTAGGGCGCTGCTCTCCCTGTGAGGAGGGCCTAGGGCTGCAGGTTGGTACACCGTGTGGCCCGTAGGTTCCATATGTGCTGTGGGCCCAGAAACACTGCCCTCTGTCCCTGTAGCCCATTGGGGACGGTTCCAGCTTGGGCTCTTTAGTGTTCCCAGATGTTGAATGGATTAAGTCCTGGTGTTGATTGGTTTGTGCGAAATCAGTTATTGCTGAATCAGCTCCTCCTCTGTGCTTGGACTCATGTCCTTAAATACAGGCTAGACCAGCCAGGCAGGACGAGCAGGTCTCGACAAGAAAGTAAACAAGCTTGGTTTGCACCAAGTCGGTTAGCTCAGTCACTGAAAATGTGCTCCTTTCACCTGGTTGGATGATGCCTTTTTATTGCTTGTTTCTTGAAGAGAAGTATCACTTAGTGCCAGGTTTGGTTCCGTCTCCCTGGCCCTCAACCTACTACCCTCAGTTGGCCTTGTTATTCTGTCTCTCTTCTTTTTTAACAGTAGTTTTAGAATATATAGTGTATCTGAGAAAGCAAAGTGACTTATTACTCTTCTATACGTTTTCTTCTAGCTTAAAAAAATTTATTTTTTGAGCAATAGAAAATCCTTGCACATGGCTTAAAATTTAAAAGGTACAAAAATTATATCAGTCCTCTAGCCACCCGATTCCCCTCCTCAGAGGCAATCCTTGGTTTTGGTTTCTGGTGTGTTCTCACATAGATGGCCTGTGTACCTACAGTTTACTATGCCCGTGTAGTTGATTTATTTATTTTTACACAAATGGTGGTTACTATACATTATACTGAGCCTGGGTTTTTCATGTAACAGTACATCTTGGAGATAATGCCATATCAATACATCAAGAACTTCCTTGTTATTTCTTTTTTACAAGTGCATAGTATTCCACTGTGTGGATGAACCATACTTTATTTAAATTCCTTTCTATGCATGGGAATTTTGGTTGTATTGGAAACAACACAGGCCTTGCCTGGAGATACAGTATCCTGACCAGGAGTCCGTGGTGTCCACCCAGCCTCTGGCATGTGGGCAGAACAGTGGAAGGGGAGACTAGAGGTGGGCTGACAGCCAGCTGAACGGGGGGGAGGACGTTGGCCTGGTGCATTAACTAGCTCCTTTCAGTCAGTCTCCTGCTTGGCACATTGTAGGGCATTGAGCCCCTGAACTGGTGAGTGGTCCCCAGAGAGCCACCAGTCTATGAGAGGCAGGCTGACCTTGCAGGTCGCCTTGGCCCCCAGTGGGTCAGCCGCCAGGCATGAGGCCTGCAGTGCTTACAGGTTGGCTGGTCTGCTGGGACTCTGAGCACGTCTCTGATACCTCCAGCCGTGGCCTGAGCCCCTTGCCCTGCTGAGTCCCTCAGTCCTGCAGACAGTATTTGGCTTTATTGTTGGCAGGGACATATTTGTGTCTACGGTGTTGTCCGCTCACCTATTCCTGTTGCTCTTCTAAGCCATCAGAAAGTGTAAAATGGAATTAACACCCCCTCATGGGGACACCTGGAGTCAGGAAAGGAGAAGCTCCTACCTTAACAAGAAGCAAGGAAAAAAAAAAAGTGTAAAAACGTGCATGGGAAAGATGTATACCAACTTCCTTCCTCTGAGGATGGAGTGGGTGGAGGAGGGCAGAGTTTTAGCTGTTATCTGAGATGATTTATTTATGTAAACATATAAGACATCTGAAACAACAATAAAAAATATTAAAATTGTTAGCTCTGGAAGGTAGATACATGGGTGTCTGTCATATTATCTTCAGTGCTTGTCTGTATGTTTACAACATTTCAAAGCTAAAAATGATTTTTTTTTACTAAAGCAGAGGGGTCACGGTCCAGGCCCCAGCCTTCCGGCTCTGTGCTCCCTCTTGTACCTCCCTCTGCTGCATCTCATATCCTCTCTTATGAATGACTGTCTCCCCCAGCACGTTCAGATTTCTTCCACACCTGTCTTTCCCAAGAGACAAAGATTAACGAGCCCTCTGGAAGGTGGGAATTTATCTCATTTATCTCTGAGCGTGAGGCAGCTCTGGGAAAGCAGAGCATACTTGGGCTTTGGGACTCGGTCAGATCAGGGTCTGAAGTTTGACTTCGTGACTTCCTGTGACTTATCCTCTCTGGGTCTCTGTTTCCCCAGTTGTAAAATGGGTTGCAGTGAGGACCAAAATGAAATCTACGAAAAGGGTCTGTCCCATAACACACAAGTGCTTGTTGACGGGGTGAACGGGGGTGATTACCAGATGAATCAGAAGCCTGGGGTTGGCAAAGCAGCAGACTGAGCACACAGAAGTTTTTATCTTTACCTCCGAAGAAACCATGTATTTTCTCAACTGAAAATGATGGTGCTAACCCTGATCGGGGATACGGTCCAGGCTGTGCCTCTTCTTGGGCCGGGGGCAGCAGCAGCTGGCTTGTGGTTTAATCAGCCGCACTGAGGCTGGCCTGCAGTGTGCAGGCTGGGGTACCTGACTCTCTCCAACAGCCCCAAATCTCCTCCTGTGTTAGGGGACCCCCAAGACCCCTGCTGGGTTCAGTGATTTGCCAGGAGGACTCCTAGGACTCAGCGCAGAGCTGTGCTTAGGACTAGGATTTATTACCGGGAAAGGCTGCAGAGCAAAGTCAGCAAAGGGAAGAGGTACGTGGGGCAGAGTCTGGAAGAGGCCAGCAGCAAGCTTCCCAGCAGCCCCACCCAGTGGAGTCACCAGAACGCACTTAATCCATTCAGCATTGAATTGTGACAGCACGTGTGAAGTGTCGTCTACCACGGAGGCTCCTTAGAGACTCAGCAGCCACGGTTTTCACTGGGGCTGTGGCCACACATCTGCAGAGCACATCCCTCGGGTCCAGACTCCCAGAAGGAACTTGGGTGTCCGGCATTAACCATGGTATTTGTACAAACCGTTCAAGCACAGGGAACCACTGGGCCCACAGTGGTGGGAATGCTCCCCAAACCCAAGTTGCCTGCTGCTCGTCAAGGGCTAACCTTGCGGCAGGTCTTGCTAGGTCAGTGGTCTCAGGCCTGCTGTGTGAACCCTTTTCTGCAGATCACCGTGGAGGACTATGAACAGGCCGCCAAGAGCCTGGCCAAGGCCCTGGTGATCCGGGAGAAGTACGCCCGGCTCGCCTACCACCGCTTCCCACGCACCACGGCCCAGTACCTGGGTCACTGGCGGGCAGACGCTGCACCTCTGGAAGAGGGCCTCCCAGGTACGGCGCTGTGGCTGCAGGTGGGCTTTCAAGCAGGGCATGGCCCGAGGGTTGGTCAGGAGGTTTTACTGGTTGGATGTATCTCCCCCAGATGGTGTTTTAAGGGCAGAGCCCTGGTGTTGGCTTCTCCTACACTGATTTTTTTTGCTGGTTTCCCCGAGGATTGATTCCACGTGCACTGTGTGCCTTGCCCTTGGTTGAGCTGTACAAGTTGAGAGAGACAGGGGAGGGGGTGAAAGACAGTCCCTGATCTTGGGGGTCCTCCAGGGAGACAGGCAGCCTCATGCTGGATATTTAAACACAATCAGACAGTAAATGCCAAATTGGTGGTGAGGTGGGTGGCGTGTGGGTAAGTAGAGAGGGTGTGTTCCCAGGGCAGGGAAGTTGGCTCTGGAATCCAACACACCTGCATTCCGATCTAAGCTCCACCACTGTCTTGGGCAAGGAAGGTATTTCTCCAAACCTCAGTTTCTCAATCTGTAAAATGGGAATACTAATATCTATCCCTTGGGCCAGTTGTGAGGATGAAACGAGAGAATGCACGTGAAGTGGTTAGTGCAGTTCTGGCATCTGGGGAGTGATTGGTAAATAGGAGTTATGTTGATGCTGTGGAGTTTGGGGAAGGAGGGATCAGAGAAGGCAGGATGGTTTCTGGTGGAGTCTGTTTGGCCTGTGAAAGACCCAGGAGCAGCAGAGGCTGTAAGTTAACTAATATGAATGAAGACAACAGGAAACCTCGATCTTGAAAGCTGGTGGTGGGGTATCGGATGAGGGCCTGGTGGCCTGTGCCAGCACCCAGGACCCTGGCTGCCCCCTCGGGGGGAGTTGGTGCCAAGATGTCTCCTGTCTCTTGCTTTCCTTGAAGCTCTGAGACCTCGACTTTGGGCATCTGTTACTACCTGGGGCCCTGGGTAAGTCTCAGCCCTCCCAAACCCGTTTCCCTGTCTGTCTGAGGGAAGTTGATCCCACCCGCTCCAGTGTTGGCAAGGGCAGGCAGGACTGACTGTCGAAGGTGTACTTTATACAGAACAGAGTCCCCGGGGGCCCGGGTATGAGTGTGGTGATGTGGAGGCAGTGGTCCCCCCAGGCCTTTGGACTGCGTGTGTCTCACAGGCACTGGCACACATCAGGGACTCCTGAGATGGCCTGTGGCCGTGCCTGAAGTGTGTGTGGGGGGCATCAGTTCCCTGCCCCCCTGCTGCTTCAGCCCCTGTGATGCCTCACATCTGCTCTAGGGCAGTCTGTTCCGAGCACTGATGGGGGTCGCCCAGGCAGCTACTCCGCCTTCATTCCTTCCATTGATGAAGATTCCAGGGTTTCCTCCTGCCTGGGGTGGCAGCCAGGCAGCTGGACCCTGTGCGGGGTTGGCTGATGTGCAGAGCTGAAGCCCCCAGTTCTACTGCTGCTCAGGATAACCTGTTCCTTGGCCAGAACAGAGCTTATCGAGAGCCAGGAAAACCCACTATGAGAGTAATGAGAATAATGCCTTACGATGTATTACTGTTTACAAAGCATTTTCCTCTACCTGCTAGTGCAGCCCTCACAACAGCCCATTAAGGCAGGGTGTCATCCTCAGGTGAGCAGACAGGTTCAGGAGGTAACGTTGTTTGCTCCAAGTCGTAGCTGGGAAATAGCCAAGAGGCATTTTCTGGCGCCTGTGGGCTAACAGCCCGCAGCCGTAGGGACAGACAGCTCTGTCTCTGGGGGGGGACGCGTTCCCTATTCTGTGCTTATTTGTGGAGGGGATGGCTTCTAGCCCCTTAGCCTCCCTGGGCTCAGGAAGATGTGGAAGGGCAGGGACAGTTATTCCCACCGGGCAGTGCCAGCTTCTGTCTGTTCTCTTATTAGGAGGAGACACAGCTGCCCTTTTTCATAAGCCTCGTGTCCCTGAAGTTCCCAGGAGGCTGAAGCTCGTTTCAGTTAAAGCAGTGAAGGGCCAGCCGCGTGCCAGGGCCCGTTCTAGGCAATGGGGGCACAGCAGTGAACAAAATGAACACATACTGCCCAAGATAAAGAAGAGAAATTATTTTACATAGTGGCAAGTGCTGAGGAGACAAAATAAAGCAGGGAAGGGGATATGAGATGTCGGGGGCAGTGGGAGTGGTTAGGTTTTAGATCAGACAAGCAGGGCAGGCCTCGGTGGGAACGCGACTTTTTTTTTTTTGCGTTACGCGGGCCTCTCACTGTTGTGGCCTCTCCCGTTGCGGAGCACAGGCTCTGGACGCGCAGGCTCAGTGGCCATGGCTCACGGGCCCAGCCGCTCCGCGGCATGTGGGATCTTCCCGGACCGGGTCACGAACCCGTGTCCCCTGCATCGGCAGGCGGACTCTCAACCACTGCACCACCAGGGAAGCCCGGAATGCGACTTTTGAGCCCCTGTGAGCTCCTGAGGTGAAGGGCACTTGGCCATCACTCAATCCTGTTTTGCAGACTTCCACCCTCCCCCACTGCCCCAGGAAGACCCTTACTGCCTGGATGATGCTCCCCGAAACCTGGGCTTCCTGGTCCGCATGCAGGGGGGCATCCTCTACGTGTACGATAACACAAAGATGCTGGAATGCCAGGAGCCCCACAGCCTGCCCTACCCGGACCTGGAGACCTACACGGTGGACATGAGCCACATCCTGGCTCTCATCACCCATGGCCCCACGTAAGCCCCCCGAGTCTGCCTCTCTTTGCAGGGGTGCTATCCTGTAGGAAGGGACCGGGGGAGGCCTCTTGCTGTGGGCTTCTCCTCAGCTAAACCACCCCCAGAAAGAGGGTGGTTTCCCCTTTCCCCAGTGCTTTGTGGGTTTCTGCCACAATCTTCCTTCACAGGCTGGCATATTCTTAAAGTCGCTACTACCTGTCCCTTCTGCACGCACAGGTGTGGGGCGTCTGCTTGCTGCTGGCCACCTGTGCACCTTAAAATGGCGGTCACTCCTCCCCCCAGGCAGGACGGCAGCCTTGCAGAGAGTTACCAGCCTAGGGCATTACTGCAGGTGGGGGAGTGATGAAGACTGTTGCTTCCTCTGTTGGCTTTTCTGTGTTTCTGGAGGGGAGAGTGCAGGGAGCCTGGGAACTTAGCCACGACCCCTGTGTCGCCTGTAGGCTTGGCTCGAGCTAACCTGGCAGGGAGCTGTCTTCCTGGGCCCTCGCTTCTTGGTGAGCACTTGAGCGAATCAGCAGTGGAGGCTCAGCCTGCCCGGGCCCTGAGCCCCTCTGACAGCGGCTGTGCTGTGAATACCAAGCCAGGACTGGGGGTCCGGGGGAGGGGGAGGAAGCTGGTCACGGCTGAGGGACTTATCTCTTGCCCTGCCTTTTGGGGTTCGCTGGAAGTGGGGTGATGCCGTGTCTGAGGTGGGAGGGTGGGCCCCAAAGGGATGGACAGAGTGGGTCTTGGTCCTCGGTGATCTGAGGGCAGACGTAAGAGCCGGGAGGGGAAAGGGTAGTTCCCGGGAGCTTGCCTCAGCCAGGAAGAGCAGGAGCTTTGAGGGGAAGCCTGGGGGATGGGACTGCTCCCCACGTGTGTGAGCAGTGGCTGTCGTCAGGGCGAGTCCCGCTGGGGAAGGGACTGGGTGATATGGCCTTGGGGATCCCGTCCGACCCAGACTGTCCCGTGCTTGGCTCTGGGGCTCATCCAGCTGATGGTGCTGGTGCGGGGCCAGCGGCTGCTCTTCACGCACGTCTCAGTGACGGGGCGCCAGAGGAGCTGTGTGTGTTTGGGGGCCACAGGGAAGCAGGGTGGCCTGGCTTGTGATTGAAGGTTCCACGTGGCTGTGGGCACAGGCACCTGGCAGTTGGCTGAGAATAGGGAGTGCTCCCACCTGCAGTGGCCTTTGCCAGCCGGTGGGGACATCAGTCCTTGCAGAGATGGTAACCCCTACGTTTCTAGTGGCCCATGATGCAGAACATCCTCCCCTCATCCTGAAGCCTCAGAGTTGAGAAGTCTTCAGGTCTCAGGGTTTGGGGGATGTCATTTGGTCACAGGGTGGTTCTCTGCTGCCAAGGTGGGCAGGTCACGCCTTAAGGTTTGACTGTATTATCAATCTTTTTCACTTTTTCACTCTTTTCAAGGAGTGAAAGGTGGCTGAGGATAGATGGGAGGAAGGAAAGACGGAAGGGCTGAAGGAGGGAGATCTTCCTTGAGTGTCCACTCTGCTGAGTTGGGCCCTTCACACACATAAGCCAGTTCAACCCTCATTTCAGTCTTGGGCATTGCTGGCTCCATACCTGTTCATGAGAGATAGCAGCTTGGGATGAATTGCCTAAGCCCGTAAGGCTAGAAGTTAAGGAACCCGTGTGAGGTTGCAGTCAGCTCTCTACTGCCCCCATCGACTCACATGGCTGTGGTTCCACACTTCAGCTGGGTCTGCAGAAAGCGGGCCCCTCCGTACCCCTCCCTGCTCCGTCCTGACCTTCCGCCCAGGGGTCGGTCGCCGCAGACACTGGAGGTCTCCAGACTAGAGAGCTTGCTGTGCCTTCTTCTCAACTGTGGTTTCTCCCCTTTCCCAATCTGCAGGAAAACGTATTGTCACCGGCGACTGAACTTTCTGGAATCCAAGTTCAGCCTTCACGAGATGCTAAATGAAATGGCTGAGTTCAAAGAGTTGAAGAGCAACCCTCACCGAGACTTCTATAACGTGAGAAAGGTGCGTTAGCCGGCCGGTGTTCAGAGCCGGTGCCCTAGCCCGTCCGGGCTCGGCCCCCTGCGTAGCCTTCCTATGTACAGAGGGAAGACTGGCCAGTTGCCTTCCGTGCGGCAGGCCACGCCTCAGGTGGTACTTGGTATGACATGGTGGAAACCTTTGTCCATGTTGTGTATCTGTTGGAACGTGCCCTCCTCCTTGAGAAATAGGGCATGGCCTATTAAGTGGTTATAAGAGTGGAGACCAGCCTACTTTTACAGTAGAGAATGTATTAAATTTATCATGGATTGAGAAAAGCTATTAAGGCCTCTTTGGACTTGGGAGTTTGTGGCCCTGCTTCCTTCTGCATGGGGCGTATTTAAGGCCCCCCTCTCTGGCCTTCCCCTAGAGTGGAGAGCCTGCAGGGGCCGCAGTCGGGGCCGACGTGCAGGTTAAATGATCACGGACTTCCGCTTTGCCATTTTATTCCGTGTGACTGATATACAGCGAGCGTGGGATCAGTGCCAAGCGTGGGGCCTTTGATGCCTAATGAGAGGACTTCCTGTCCACAAGCAGCTCCCAGCCTGTTACTGTTAGTGTGATAGGTGTGTGACCAGGGTGTCTTTCAGGGAGAGGCCAGGACTGAGGTGACTTTGAGTAGGAGTTTGCCAGGCAGAGGGCAGGGCAGGGGGTGGAAGTGATGGCCCAGCAGGTAGAGGGAGCTGTGGCTACAAGCAGCAGCAGGGGGAGAGTGGCCTGAGACAGGAGGGAGCGCGAGGGTGCCGGTACAGCTGCAAGGGGTGCAGTGTGGCTGGAGCTCGGGGGTGGGGGCAGAGGCTCGTGGCGGGCTGTGGGGAGTGAGCCTGCAGGTGTGGGTGAGGTTCTGGATCACGCAAGGGCCCACAGGTTTGTCAGAGGCAGCAGGGAGGCGGGCGGGGGTGTGGCGCTGCTCTGGGACAGAAGCTCCGGGGAGAAGGGTGGGGTAAGGCTATGCCCGGAGGAGGGGTGGCCACATCTGAACTGAGTCACAGCAGGGTTGTCATGGCCACAGGGGCCTCTGTCCCAGTGCCACCCTCTCCCTGGGGTCAGCTTTGACAAGGGAGGGTAGGCCAGAGGAGGTTGTGTCTCCTCTGGGGAGCCCAGCTCAGGCCTCCCTGACCCCCTGCCTGGGAGCACTCAGCAGTACTACGTGGACGGCCTTCTCCAGCGAGGCCCCGAGATCACCTCTGCTAAGCTGCATCCCACTTGGATGGGATCAAGAGCCCCCAGGGTGCAAGTTAGGCTTCTGCTCCTGGGCTCTGAGGCTTATGGAAGAGTCTCGGGGATTTCCAGGCAGAGGTGAAAGGATGTGTGTTAGACATCACCTCCGTGGCATATTCACCTTCAAGCACCATCTGTTTCTTCTGTGTGATCCTCAGGTGCTCAGACAGCTGGGTGCCTCAGTCATTAGGTCAGCTCCTCTCTGCCCTGCCCGAAGGAACCCTACAACGCCCAGATGGGTGTCCAAGAAAACTCCTTGCCCAGCCCTGCGCAGCCCTGCCCTCTGCCCACGTGCGCGCTCTGGGCCTGACTGCTTCCTGCTGCCTGCGCCTGACTGCACTGGCTCCGACACTGTCTGCTTCTAAGGCGGGGCCCCAGTGGGTGTTTGCGCTCTCTGGCCACCATGAGGGCGAGAGTCCTAGGGGGCAGGGGGCGAAGGGGCTGTGGTTACATACCAGAGCCCATCCTCGCGTTCCCTGTCAGTCTGGGGGCTCATGTGCTCTCTGGACAGAGGTGGCCTTGAGCCCCGTGCTCTGACACAGTGGGCTGTTCTCTGGCACCACAGCTATCCGTAAACGCACGTCCAGGTCAGGCTGTGCCCGCCCCTCCCTGCCTCCTGAGTGCTGGCTGCTTCATCTTACCCTGGAAGCCTGTGCTAGGGGAGGAGAGCTGACTTGCTGAAGTTCAGGCCGGGCTGGGAGGTGGCCTCCATACTTCCAAGTGGCTGTCAGTGTCACAGGGGCAGGCCAGGGTCCTGCTCTGAGGCAGGAGCTGTGCCTGGCTGTGGGTCAGTGTGGGCGGTACTTGTGAAATTACCTGCAACGTCACATCAGGTCATGGGTTATGGCACCGTGAGGCCAAACCAGCAGGACTGTGTCACTGAGATGACTGTTTTCTGCTCAGAGCTGAGAATGAGGGGCTGAGTGTTCGCTGCTTGGGAGTTGGGTAAGATTAGGCCTTACCCACTTCGGTTTAAATGTCATATCAGGGATAGCAGATAGGTTTCGTCTTCTGTGCCAAACTTGACCAACGGGGAGCGGCTACCTGAGGCTACTCCCGAAGCTTAGTGAAGAGTGCTGTAATTGATCACCGATGTTTGCCACAGGGGTGGAAATAGTCAGCGTTGGCTTAGGGGCCGGGTATTGGCCAGCCCTGTTTAGAAACTCTACTGTTCGTTTAGACCCAGGTCTTAGATGAAAGCAAGGAATGCTCTTGGGTCTTCTGGTGAGTTGAAAATGCTGACCTCCAAGGACAGGCTCTTTTACTTGTTCCTAAAATAATCACCTTGGTAAGTTTGAAGTTTGGATCAGATGCATCCTGGATTATCCAGTTGTTTTCCTCCCTCATCTAGTGACTCCTGGGGATGAGGACAGGCTGCACCCCCTGCAGTGTGTCATTGCTATGCTAGAGGACAGCAAGAAAGCCCAGAATGTGCTAAGTCATGCTGAGGTAGTTGAGCCCAGCTGTGTCCAGATGAGATTACTCCGGCTGACCTCCGCTTGTGTGTCCCACATGAGCCCAGCCCATCCGTGTTGTGCCTGAGCCTGTGTACTGCTGTGCGACGTTTTAACTTTTGGTGCTTCCTTTCTCTGATGCCTAGTGGTCTGTTTTTCTGGTAGGAGTGGCAGGATTAAGGGCAGGAAGGGCTCTGATGAGTGAGTGATGTTGGTCAGTGATATGGGCTGGCTGATTAAAAAGCTCACAGAGGTTCAGTGGATCAGGTGTCTGGTTTGGCATGACTTGGAGATGCCTGGCCAGCTGTGAACAGCATTCTTTGGCCTGAGGTCAGCCGCCTCCTCACCCCAGCCCTGGCAGAGTGCCCAGTCAGCTGCAGCAGGGACTGCAGAGTGTGGGCTGGCAGCTGGCAGCACCCTGGTCAGTGAGGCTGCTGCCACCCTCCTGGGGGAACCTCCCTCAGGCCCCTTGGGCTCATGGAAGGGGGTCAGGATGTTCACTGTGACTTCAGGCCATCTCTCAGCTTAGCCAGGCCTCCGTTTCTTTAGGGCTAGTGGCTGAGGGGAATGCTCTGAGGGCTCCAGAGAGGTCAATGGCAAGTGTGGGATTTTGTGGGGCATTAGGTGGGTCCTCAGGTTTCTAGGAGGTTGTGGATATCATCGAAACTATTGGAACCTCCTACACCTGTTCATTGGTCCATTCATCCATCCATTGATTCAACATCATACCAGGCTCTGGGGTAGGCGCTGGAGGCTTAGATGCATCAGACGTGGTCCCTGTCCTTGAGGACTGAGCTCCCAGTCTAGTGATGAAGTAGACAGAAAATTATTAGATCAGATTGGAGGACATAAACAGTGACGGGAGTGTCTGTGCTAGAGTCCCAGGTTGGGCAAGGGAAAAAATGATCCGCTGTGCTTGCGGGATCAGGACAGGCTGCCACGTGGAGGAAGTCGTGGGAAATTTCTTGGTGGATGGATCGGTGGGGAGGAGGGAAGGCATGCCAGGCTGAGGACACGCGGTGTGAATAGCATGGCACCTCGGGCACCTGTAAGTGGGGGTGTCCTGGCTGGAGCAGAGAGCAGGGCAGTGGCAAGGTGAGACTTAAGGCTTGAAGTAAGCCTTGAATCTCAGGCTAAGGAGCTTGGGCTTTATCTTGAACACTTGGGGGCACTGATGATTTGTTAACAGGGATAGTGGCTGGATCTGACCTACATTTAAAAAAGATCTCTTGGTGCTGTAAGGAGGGGGACTGGGCAGCAAGGCTAAGCGGAGGAAGACCAGTTCCAAAGTCTACAGGAGAAATGGGGCGGGGGATCTGGCGCCAGTGCAGGTGCTGAGGCTCTGCGCTCCACACCGAAGCCTGGATGTCCTGGCTCCTGTTGCTGGGGGGAGGTGGCCCAGCTCACGTGCTGGGGGCCACTGTGTTGCAGGTGGACACGCACATCCACGCAGCTGCCTGCATGAACCAGAAGCACCTGCTGCGCTTCATCAAGCATACGTACCAGACGGAGCCCGACCGGACAGTTGCCGAGAAGTGGGGCCGGAAGATCACCCTGCGGCAGGTGTTCGACAGCCTGCACATGGACCCGTACGACCTCACTGTGGACTCGCTGGATGTCCATGCGGTGAGTGAGCTCGGCCAAAGGGCCTCGTGCAGTCCTGGCAGGGGACTCAGCCCCCTGGAAAGGAGCCAGGATTGGGCTTGGAGAGAGGCTGGCCACGTAGGCATCTCTTTCTCTTCTAGCCGTGGATGATACGGAACAGGGTTCTTGGCCTTGCTGATCAATAGAAATTGACTAGAGGCTAGACAAGAAATTTAGGCAAGGCTTTATTGGGGACCCTGCTGCAGCAGGGGGGAGCGAGAACAAACAGGTTCCCTTTCGTGCTTGCTCCCTGCGTGGGGAGTGAGCTTGTACCTTATATGGGGTAAGGGTAGGGATGTGTCCCGGGGTTGGGCGGGAGCGGTGGCTTAGATGGTTTGCCCACCCCTCTGGTGGTGTTGAGTGCAGGGGGCATGCTCAGTACCCTGCTTTTGCTTCCAACACCCCGTTTTTGCTCCAGGCTCTTCAGAAGTGGCAGTTGGGTTTTTTGGTCTCTTTGTATCTTTTTTTTTTTTTTTTTTGCGGTACGCGGGCCTCCCACCGCTGTGGCCTCTCCCGTTGCGGAGCACAAGCTCTGGACGCGCAGGCTCAGCGGCCATGGCTCCTGGGCCCAGCCGCTCCGCGGCATGTGGGATCTTCCCGGACTGGGGCACGAACCTGTGTCCCCTGCATCGGCAGGCGGACTCTCAACCACTGCGCCACCAGGGAAGCCCTCTTTGTATCTTTTGTCCATAATTTGCCCCAACTGTGCATGCACACAGTTATTTTTAGTCCTATATAGTTTCTTTGCATTTTGCTGCTTGAGGAGACGTTTGTCCAGGTGCAAGTACTGTAGCACTGCAGCAAGGAGTCCCAGGTCCCAGCCTGTCTCATGGGGACTGTGAGAGGTAGTTTGTCCTCAGAGAGTAACAGGGCTGGGACAGGGGAAAAGAGTGTGTGACTTGGTCAGAGAGGTCCCTGTTAATTCCACTTAGGAGTTGTGTGACCTTAATCAACTCATTTAAGCTTTTATTTCCTTGCTTATAAAATGGTGACTGCCACGTGCCTTATTGACATTACAAAGTTATTAAAATACTAACTGATGGTGCAGCTGCTATAGAAAACAGTATGGCAGCTCCTCAGAAAGTTAAATATAGAATTACCGTACATTCTAGCCATTCCACTCCTAGGTATGTACCCCAAAGAATTGAAAGCAGGGACTAAAACTGTTACTTGCACATTAATGCTTATAGCAGCATTATTCACAGTGGCCAAAAAGTGGAAGCAAACCAAGTGTCCATCAACAGATGAATGGATAAATGAAATGCACACACACACACTGGAATATTATTCAGTCCTAAAAAGGAATAAAGTACTGATATCTGCTACATCCATGGATGAAGCTTGAAAACATTATGATAAGTCAAAGAAGCCAGACACAAAAGGACAAATACTGTATGATTCCACTTGTATGAGGCATCTAGAATAGGCAGACTCATAGAGACAGAAAGGAGAATGGTGGTTACCAGGGTCTGGGGGAGCTATTGTTTAGTGGGTGCAGAGTTTCAGTTTTACAACATGAAAAGAGTTATGGGGATGGATGGTGGTGATAGTTGCATGGCAACGTGAATGTATTTTATACCACTGAACTGTATACTTAAAAATGGTTAAGAAGGTAAATTTTGTGTTATGTACATTTCACCACAATAAAAAAATCTTAAACCAGACACTGAATGAGGCAACGTGGAGAAAAGTGCCTTATGAAGTCTAAGCGGTAATAGGACACACATTATCACTGATGGTTCAGTATTTTCGGCTCACTCAGCCAGCCCTGCTCCTGGAGGCATGAGGCCCTCGATCCCTCTTTACAGAGGGCCTTGCAAAAGGACCCCAGTGCTGGCTGAGTGAGGATGCATGATCCTGGCCCTGGGACTTCCCAGGTTTTCATGCAAGAACTGACACAGAAGGTATCTTTCAGTGTGGCTCACAGAGGCCACCTTGTAAAGGCCTGAAGGGGTCATGTGTGTGGTGGCTGCATGGTGATCTGGCTGGTGTCCCTTCTCCCCAGGGCCGGCAGACGTTCCACCGCTTTGACAAGTTCAACTCCAAATACAACCCTGTGGGGGCCAGTGAGCTCCGAGACCTGTATTTGAAAACTGAAAACTACCTGGGAGGAGAGTACTTTGCTCGGATGGTCAAGGTGGGTGAGCCCTGGACCTCTCCAAGCCCTCCTCGGATTCCTGACAGCATCTGCGTTCATGGGGTGGGGGCCCCGCAGGGCCTCCTGTCCTCTTCCCCTTCGTGAATCCCCGTCCATCCACCATCCAGCTCAGGCGAGGTGCAGGTGCCTGGGTGCCAAGTGCTGTGGCCCTGGCCGCTGACTCCCGAGTGCGCAGGCTGTGCTGTGTGTGGACTGTGCTGACTGCAGGCAAGAGGGGGGGGAGGGTGTCCACTGCTGGCCCAGCTCTCGGCATCCAGGCTTGCTGCTCTGTGTGTTTGCAGCCTGCACCGGGTATAGGTTAGCCCCATTTGGAGATGCTTCTGCTGTCTGGCCTGGTCATGTGTGTGACTATGCAGGTCCAAGGCCTTCTTCCCTAGAAAGGTGGAGTTAGTGCTGACGGGGCAGCAAGGGGATGTAGATCAGGCCTTCTGAGCCCAGGAGCAGGTGGCTGAGGGAGCTGCAGGATCTAGCAGCTGGGGTGCTCTGGGCTGACCTGAGCTCTTCTTGGTGCCAGGAGGTGGCCCAGGAGCTGGAGGAGAGCAAGTACCAGTACTCAGAGCCACGGCTCTCCATCTACGGCTGCAGTCCTGAGGAGTGGTCCAACCTGGCCCGCTGGTTCATCCAGCACAAGGTCTACTCACCCAACATGCGCTGGATCATCCAGGTGCCCCGGATCTAGTAAGTGAGGCAGCTGCTGTCTACCTGTGTCCTCTGGGGTCGCCAGCCTGTCCCACAGGAGCTGCTGAGTCTGTGCTGCTGAGGGACAGGGCCTGTTCCAGTGCCAGCCTAGGCCTCTCTGCCCCAGGGATTTTCCTACAGGGCGGGGTGGTTGGCAAAGACGTCCTTGTGACACTTCCACTCTGTTCTTTGAAGAACATACATGTGTAGAGGCCTGGTGGGAACTACTGCCCATCTTCTTGTCACTGTGGTTTGAGGATGGGCTATCCTTTTGGGTGAGGCCCAGGGTCTATGACCTGATGCGGGGCCTACACTGCTGGCCCTCTCCCTGGATATGACTCAGACCACCACTGTCCTCTCCAGTCTGGCCAATATGGCCCCTGGATGGGCCTGGGACACGTGGTTTAGGGGAACTGAGCTGAGGGGAGAGAGTTGGATCAGCCTGAATCCTGGCACCCCACTCCCAGATTGGCCTCTAGCTGGAGAAAGCTCTCTGATGGGTATGGGTAGGTGTTGAGTGTGCCACCAATGCCTAGTGTTGCAGAACTTGGCGAGGAGGGGAGGATCTGTATTGGAGCCCTACCTCTGAATCTACCCTGGGTGTTTAAATGGGGGATCTGTGCTGCCTGAGGGAAGGGACTGGGGAGGCTGGTCTCTGATGGGCCAAGGGGGCTGTTGGGTCCACCTTAATCAGCAAGTCTCCGCTTTCCCCCAGTGACATATTTAGGTCAAAGAAGCTGCTGCCAAGCTTTGGGAAGATGCTGGAGAACATCTTCCTGCCCCTTTTTGAGGCCACCATTAATCCTCAGGATCACCGAGAGCTTCACCTCTTCCTCAGATATGTAAGTGTGGGTGGTGCCCAGGCAGTGTGCCCAGTGAGGGAGGGACGAGAGGAATCCCCGGGGGGGGGGGGGGGTGGGGGGGCGGGGGGGGTGGGTAGGGTCAGCCTTCCCTTCTAAGATCCTGTCACTGGTGTGCCCCAGGCATGAGGTGGCCAGCCCAAGAAGCTGAATTTCTAGAATAATGAGCCTGCTCCTCTGGGGCAGGCCTGCGGGCATGGGTGGGGTGCTGGGAAGGCAGCCGTGAGGCAGAAAGACTGAGGAGTTAGTTCCTGACCAGGTGGGGCTGGAAGGACTGGCCTCTGTCCCAGCTGTAGCCTCAGGTTGTTACAAATGCAGACATTTCAGGCTCCTGCTTTTGCTTAGAAACCAATGGTCCTCCCACCTTGTTTGGTTAAGCACACAAGCCCCACAAAATATATTTATCTGGTTAGTTGTGGGAGAGTGTGAGAAGCGTGGAAGAGAGACTTAACCAGAAAGGGCATCAGGGGGACAGGAGCTGGTCCCGCCTCCTGGGTGCCCAGAATAGAGTTGGCTGCAGGTGGTGAGAAGCAAGTTCAGTGCCTGGTAGAGTTTATGGGGATGGTTTCTGACAGTGAGGGAGGTGGGGAAGATACCAGAGGGCTGGGAGTGGGGGAAGGAGGGGTGACTGAGTGAGTGTGAGTGTGTGAGTGTGTGTGTGTGTGTGTGTGTGTAGTGGGAGTTGGGGGAGTTGGGGGGTTGCCAGGAAAGTTTGAAGGGGCTGAGGGACGGCACTGAATTTATGTCTTAGACAAACACCATGCAGGCTGTTGTGTGAAGAAAGGCCTGGAACAGGAGCTGGAGGTGGGGGGCAAGGGGGCAAGGTGAGAGTCAGGGGCCTGCTCCAGCAATGGAGACGTGCGGGGGCCTTGGACCAGCAGTCGCAGCTCACACTGATTATTCGCTCCCTGCTCTGGTGATCCACGCCATGACGTGATCTTGCTTCAGCCTCACGGTTGCCCCCCTTGACATCATTTTGTAGGTGTTAATAGTAAGCAGCATGATTATGTGTTGCTGTGTGTTAGACACTGTGGATTATCTCACTTAATCCTCACGACCGTCCTGTGAAGCTACTAGCTCCGATTTACACATGAGGAAGTGGAAACTGAGAGATCACAGAGCTAGAAAGGGGCAGAAGTGGAATTCGTACCCAGTTCCCTGACCCAGGTGTTGTCATCCCCACATTAAGGAAAGTGAGACGTATACAGACGGTGGGCGGGGCCGCTGGGCGGGCATGGGCACGGGTGGAGAATGGATGGGGCCTGGGCACACCCTGAAGGTGAGCAAGGGGAAAGAGTCACGGGGGGCCTCCTGGTGCCTGGCTTCGTTGGGGAGCAGATGGTGTGCCTTTCAGAGGACACTGCCAACTATGGGGGGACAGCAGGCTTGGGGAGGAGGAGTTGGGGTTTGGACATGTTTTGTGCTTGAGGCCATGGGAGACCCAGTTTGGGGCCCTGCATTAGCAGAGCCCAGGAGAGGGGCTGACACTGCCCCCATGCTGGGCTCCCAGAGTTCAGGTGCAGCATGGAGCTAGTGAGCGCAGAGCAGAGCGGAACTCGAGGTCCGCCCTGGCACCCAGACCTGTCCAGGCCGTGCTGAGAGCTGCAGTGGGACCCTGTCATTTCCTTTGACACATAATGACCGTGACAGGGAAGATTCTGCCAAGCCCCTGGTGGTCGCTTGCTCCTCTGGGCCCCTACTGCCATTTCGGAACAGGCAGACTCAGCCGGTCCTTCAGGGGCCCCTTCCCAAAGCACAGCTGTGGCTGAGGGACAGGAGCAAAACTGCTCTGCATGCTGGCTGAGAGCTGGGTCCTTGCAGGTACATCCTTCATCAGGGCCTGACCTCTGGGAGCAGGTGACGGGAAGCCTGTGACTCGGGTGGGGCCCTGGGGGTGTAGTGTGGGCCCCAGCTGAGGTGTAAGTGTAGGGGGAGGGTGGGCATCTCCTGAGCTGCTCTGACCCCAAGAGCCATGGCTCAGCCTGCCAAGGGGCCCTCTTGGATGGCACACACCTTGGCCTGTTTGAGAGGCATCCCAGCTGGCCACACCTGGGACATCATGGCCGCTCTAGGGCATCCTCCACCTACAGCCCCAAACAGTGCAGACCCTGAGCCCGTTTAGGCTCAGAGCTGGTCGTCTCACGTGGGAAAGCTCCTTAACTGGCCCTGCTTTGCTGTCAGCCAAGCCCTCCCTCACAGGGTCACTTGAGTATTAAGTTAGCTGATGTGTGGTAAGTGCTTCAAGCAGGCCCTGACATACAGTAGGTGCAGGGGAAATGCCTGTCCCCCTCCCCCTCACAGCTGTTGGCACCGCTGCTGTTGGCACAGCCTAAGGATGGGAGGTGAGTATAGCTGCCTCACCGCTCACCTGGCCTGGCCTGAGCTTCCCTTCACTGTTGCCACCACACAGGGGCTTGGCACTCTCCAGACTGACTTCCCGGGTACCTCTGGAAGCCCCGGAGGGACAGACTGGGGCGCTGCGCCCACTCACTATCCCTGGAAAGAATGGGGCTCAGGCAGGCCACGGGGTCCCCAGCTGAGGTTTCACAGCTGAGAGGCCTGGGCTCCAGTGCCTTCAGCAGGCTCACCTCAGCTGCACATATACCAAGGCCTTTGGCAGCTCGTCTGCCCTGGCTTGACGCAGGACCCCTCCTCCTGCCCAGGTGACGGGGTTTGACAGCGTGGATGATGAGTCCAAGCACAGCGATCACATGTTCTCAGACAAGAGCCCCAGCCCGGACGTCTGGACCAGCGAGCAGAACCCGCCCTACAGCTACTACCTGTACTACATGTATGCCAACATCATGGTGCTCAACAACCTCCGCAGGTGGGTGAGCTGGCCCCTGTGCACACCTCAAACCAGGGGATGCTCCTGGGCCCACCCCACAGGGCACGTACCCACAGGGCACGTACCCATAGGGCTACACACACATGCAGGCGTGCCTGCTGCCACAGATACGATCACACATACAAGGCAGCCAGACCCCATGCCTGGACACACGTCCATACACACACTCACCAACACCTACATGTGTGCACGTCTGTCCCTGATATGATAGAGACACAGGACCTGCTGATACACGTTCACTAACCTCCACGCCAGTGGTGTTCACACGTGCGTCTATCCATTCAGTGAATCACAGCACCTGCCATGTTAAGGCACGGTCCTGGGCACGGGACACATAATAGGGAACAAAACATTGCATCCACGTGCTCATGGAGCTTCCATCCAGTGGTCTCACGCCCAGGCTCCCCACAGCGCACACGTGGAGGCGAGGCCCACGAGGCAGGATGCTGAGCCAGTCCCTCCCCACACGTCTAGCGTCCTCCCACCCCTGCTGGGCCACGGGGCCTCAGAGCTCAGCCTCAGCCAGCGCTAGTTTGTGGGTGTGGAAGTTTTGAGGGGGACCATGATTGAAAGGAGACGGCCAGGGTTGGAGCCCTGGGCTGAGCTCTCCGAGGTAGGAGCTCTAGTTCTAGCTCTGCTGTTGCCCTCTCGGTGGCTTCTGACATCTGGGTTTACCCCTTTTTATAACAAGGAGGCTGGACTCCACAGTTTCTCGTGGGCTTTCCTGCTCTGAAGGTCTATGAATCTGGGCTACCAGGCCCTGGGGAAGGGGAGGAGAGGATGGAGGACTAGGCCCTCTCTTCCCAGAGATGAGGTCTCTTGGTTCTGAGGAGCTCTGGGCCTGGGCCTCAGCACCTGGGGAGAGGTTGTTTCCAGGGTGCCCTGCCTCAGCGGTGCGGACCCTGCCATGGGGGACTGTCTCCCCTGGAGTGGGCCCTGAGCTAGCAGTGCAGGCCTGTGGGGCCCGGGGCAGGTGGACCAGGGGTTCTTTCTCACCACAAGCCTCACGTCTGCAGGGAACGGGGCCTGAGCACGTTCCTGTTCCGGCCTCACTGCGGGGAGTCTGGCTCCATCACTCACTTGGTATCTGCTTTCCTGACTGCCGACAACATTTCCCATGGGCTGCTCCTCAAGAAGGTAACTGGGCCCCTGACAGATGGCTGCCCTGCAGTGACAGTCCCGCCCGGGGCTGCCCTGGGGAGGAGTGGGACCACCTGGGCTCCTGCCTGCGCCCTGGGAGGCTCTGGCCAGTGATGCAGGAAGGCCGGGCCTTTTTCTGGGCTGTGCCGTCTGTAGTCTCTTGGCTTCGTATTTAATTATGAAAAAACATAGCCAAATACATCACAATTTAGATTTTCAAAAAAATGGAGAAATGGAAAAAAGTCCTTATTGCTATTACTTTAATAGAAACAGCATTATTAGCTTTTTAGTATTTCCAATTCCCATCTTTTTCCAGAACATATTTCTAATATGCTTATTATCATAAAGAACACAAATTTTTGGTTCCTTCTTCATCCCTTATCGTCACAAGCGTTTTTCTGCGCTGCTCATTCTAAAGGCTGCTGAAAGGACGGCTGCCACTTGCTTGGGCTGTGCCTGATTCAGCCAGGCTCTAGCTGTTGCACAGAATCCACCCAACTTTTTGCTCGTGTAAATCATGCTACCATGAACTCTGTGCATTGTCTTCTCCGTATTTTGACTCACTTCCATAGGAAGGATATTTGTTCCAACTCCTCTCCTTCCCTGGTCCTGGGGAGGTCGAACCGTGTTTCACATTTCTGTGTGGGGTGGCTGCTATATCAGAGAACCACTCTGGCCCGGTCAGGTCCGCCCCTTCCTACCTCCGAGGAGCTGCAGTGTTTACAGTCTCAACCTGAATGTTTGTGGTCAGAGCGCAAAGCAACAAAAGTGGGCATCTCCAGGACTGACCTATTGGGGTCAGCTCCTGGGGGAGGGCAGCTGAGGACGTAGGTTGGGGTCAGCCCGGGGCCTTGTAGGTGCCCTTCCCTTCCTGCCCTGAGCTGTGCCTCCAGTCTGGAGCCAAGAGGGAGCGCTTAGTGGGCAGGAGAGCAGTCCCAGGGAGGGATGGGCCCTGATGCAGTAGTGAGGTAAATGTGGAGGGTGGGCCTGGGGGTCCTGGCGTTGTGGAGCTCGGGGTGACTGGGGGCTCCCGCAGACACTGCCCGGACCCCTGGTTTCCCCTGGTGAATGCTTCTCCCATCCCTCCCTCCCCTCGCTGGCTCTTGTTTCCTGAGTTTGGTGGTTCTTTTGCAGAGTCCGGTGTTGCAGTATCTCTACTACCTTGCTCAGATCCCCATTGCCATGTCTCCTCTTAGCAACAACAGTCTGTTCCTCGAATATTCCAAAAACCCTCTGAGGGAATTCCTGCATAAGGGACTGCATGTTTCTCTCTCCACCGATGACCCCATGCAGTTCCACTACACGAAGGTGAGGACTTTAGGGGCAGATAAGGACTGTAGGGCCTCCCACTGCTGGCACCTGAGCACATGGCTCAGCTCTGCCTTTGGGGTGGCATTGGTGGCCCACTGAAGACAAGAGGTAACTTTCTGGTGAGCGAAGTGCTCCTTCCAGGAGCCCTCGGGGTTCTTGAATCTTTGAGGATTTTTCTTTGCCTTTCATTTTCCGTCTTTGATATTCACTAGCTCTGTGATGTTGGTAGAGCTACTTACTTGACCTCTCTGTATTTTATCCTTCTTCATGTGTAAAATAGGGATAAAATTGTTCCTATGTCCACCTCTACCTTATTCTAAGGATTCATTAAGATAATGAATCAGTGTCTAATGTAGTGTCTGCGTACAGCATGTATTAAAGATGTTAGCTACCATTTTTGTTACCACTATTATTACTAGCACACTGTGGATCTCTGGGAAACTGAAGAGGAAGGGAAAGGCGATGCCATGCATCACTTAGTGTACAAGCACGTTTGGGTGGTACTGATAAGACCAGCCACGGATTAGTAAAAATAGAGGTGCCTGGGTCTTCTAGGACAGGCTCCAAGCTCCAAGCTTCTGGTCTCAGGACCCCTTTATATTATGAAGAACTGAGGCCCTCAGAGAGCTGTGGTTGACATGCCTTGTATCTAGTGATACTTAACTGTGTGAAATTGAAAAATACTAACTCATGTAAAATAACACTAATAAATCATTAAATGTTAACAAACTTAGCAATTTTTATGAGAATAACCATATTTCTGCAAACTACAATAACAAAATACTGAGAATGGCAAGAATGGCGTTTTGAAAATCTCTTTAATGTCTAGTTTGATAGAGGACAGCTGGATTCTCATCTCTGCTTCTTCAGTTAATCTGCTGTGATAAATTACTTTTATCAAGGTGTATGAAGAAAATCTTGCCTCACAAAATGCATAGTTGGAAAAGGGAGGACCTTCCAGAGGCCTTGGGGACCCTCAGGAATGCTGGGACCATGTTTTCAGAACCACTGCTCTACAATACAGAGGCAATGATGTGGCAAAGAGGTGACGGAAGGGCTTGTGATAAATGTCAGACGTTTCACATCCCAGAGGACAAAGTATAAGCACAGCTCAAACCCAAATGCTTCTGGGCTAACACTATCTCACTACTGATCCTTGATCGCTTCTCATTCCTATTTAATGTTCCATCTCTGTTCTTTACTCAGATTAACTTTTATTTTGGATGATCCTAAGAAAATGTGTTAAATACAAAGCAAGACTATAGGATGGGTACTAAAAGTGTGCACGACAGGGAGACAGGCACAGGAGAGCAGGCTGGCATCCCCAGTCATGGGCACAGGGCTTGGAACATGTGTTGGTCAACAGATAAATCTGTAGGTGTTCTTTGATATATCTGGCTTTGGCAACCTGAGCTTTCACACAAAGATCTCCGGAGTTTGTAATTTAAAGGTGGGGGGATATTGTTTTATTATTCAGGTGCCAGTCCTTAAAGAAAAATGAAATCTGCAATGTCAGTCTGATGTTTCTAGCTTGGGAAATATGTGAAGCATTGAAATGGATAGTCTCCCATCTAACACATTTACTTTGGGGGAATCTAGGAAGCACTTATGGAAGAATATGCAATTGCGGCTCAAGTGTGGAAGCTGAGCACGTGTGACCTGTGTGAGATCGCCAGGAACAGTGTGCTGCAGAGCGGCCTCTCGCATCAGGTACGCCGTGTGATTGCACCACCCCATCCCTCCTGTCCTTTCAACACACGTGTACATCGGATGCCTGCTGTGTGCCAGGCACTTTCTTGGCCCTGGGACTGGGGATGAACAGAACAAGCAGGGTCTCTGTCACACTGAAAACTCATATTCTAGGGGAGAACGCTGTGGAGACTCCTGAATTTTCATGGATGCTCTGTCACCTTTTTCAGACCTCTGCTCAAATGTCACCTCCTCAGAGAGGCCTCCCCTGATTACCCACTCTACAATAGCCACACACTTGCCCTCATTCTCCATCATAACATTTATTACTATATGACATTGCCATATGTAGTCATGTGTTTTTCTGTCTTGCCTTCTAGAATGTAAGTTCAGCATTATAGCCCTGGGGCCTAGAATAGACCCTGGCACATAGTGGGCACTCAATACTTCTTGAATAGATGAATAGTACCTAGATTGAATAGAAAACTCTAGGGATGGGACCCAGACATCAGTAATTACAAAAAAATTTTTTGTAGCTCCCTAGGTGATTCTGACATGGAGCCAGGGTTGAGAACTATTGCTCCAGATGGTGTCTTAGGTCCCTGGGGTACCTTCGCTGGGTGGTGTCACTGGTACAGGGAGAGGGCTGCATCTTGCTCTTGTTGGATGCTGATGTAGACAAGAGTTAAGGCTCAAGATTCATTTTGTGGGGACATGATTCCTTGGACTGGCTGTCCCCAGACACACCTGTGCTCTTGTCAGCTCCCGGGAGAGCCTTGCTAGTCTTCACGCCTTCATCTTGCCTTCTTCATTGCCAGCAGCTCTTGTAGTTCTTTGCCTTTCTGACCAAGGAAAGCACAGTTGGAAATGACGGGAATGAATGTGGTTGTCAGGGTGACAAGCTCGAGGAGAGGGAGGCCAGGAGGAATTTTGTAAGAGCTCTGTGGGGAAAGATGTCTTGATGGAGGACCTGCTTTGGAGGACTAGCCTGACTTGGTGTCGTTAATGTCAGAGCTGCCATGTGGATATAGAAAGTGATTCTAAGGTATATTGTTTCATTTGTATTTCTCTTGGTCCACAGGAAAAGCAAAAATTTCTGGGACAAAATTATTATAAAGAGGGACCTGAAGGAAATGATATTCGAAAGACAAATGTTGCTCAGATCCGGATGGCGTTCCGATATGAGACCTTATGCAATGAGCTCAGCTTCCTGTCTGACGCCATGAAATCAGAAGAGATCACAGCCCTGACCAAGTAGTCGAGCACTAGACATGCATTTTAACTTTCTGGTTTAATTTCAAATCTGCTGTGATTAACAGTGTTCAAGATACCAAACTATCCTCCACGGAGAGGATGCCTGTGAAGAACTTTCAAACTAGTGATTTTTGGTTGCACTGTTCACTTTAAGGTCTAATATGCCCACTTCTGTTAATATTTTTGAGTAATAGATGGTGAATCCTCCTTGGGGATCTGGGAGCTAGACACTTGTCTATATTCATTCCTAATTTTCCAGATGTTTCTCTTGAAAGTGCTAATGCTTGCATTGTTGGGACAAGGATCTTACATGGTCCAGTGCCCACTGATATATGAGGGCTGTGTGGTTTTCTGCCACAGTCCTCTCTGTAGGCCCTGCAGACTAGTTGGTATTTGTTCATTTCAGCCTCTGATGGGCTGGCTGCCTTAAAGTCTGTTTCAAAGCTCCCTTTCATAAAGGAGCTACTTCGAGAGAATTAGAAAACTTCCTTTGTTGTGCTTTTTTTTTTTTTTTTAATGAGTTTTTAAAACTTTTATTTAGCCTCCCTCCCTTTCTATTTAGGAAACCAAATATTCACATCACAACCATCACTCCTATTTTGGGTCTTGGTTTCCTCATCTGAAAGGTGAGAGTTTGCACTAGATGAGTGATTTTCAGGTGGTGGTCTGTGAGTTCGCCTCCTGGACCACTTCAAGGCAGGGGTGGGCAGGGGGGAATGAGGTTCTGGGGTGCTGCTTTTACTTCTTCAAGGTGACTCTGCTTTCATCAGTTTTACATTGGGACTTCTGTGTATTTACATTTGAACTAAGGACTTTGAAAAGCACAGGACTAGATGACCTCTGTTCTTTTTGGCTTTAATATTCTATGATTGTAGCCCAATTATCATTTTACTTATGAAGAGTTAGGGCCACAGAAGTAAAGTTTGCTTAAGGTCACACGGCTCTAATAAGTAATAGGACTAGAACTAGGTTTCCCTAATCCTAATCCAGTCCTTTCCCCACTATTCCATCAGACCTCACAAATGTAGATTTTTTCTGTCACTGTAACCTGGTGCATTCCCCCCCCCCCAGGTGAAATCTCACCTTTACCTAATATGCAGACTTCTTCAGAAGATATAAGTGGTCCCTGGGGCTAGGTAGAAAGCATTTTTAAAGACTAGTCTGAATTTAAGCTTTACCAATGTATTCTTCATCTGTGTTACTAGTGCCTGGTACATAGTAGGTGCTCAATATATGTATATTAAATAAATGAATGAATTTCCTCTTTTAGCAACTTTTTAAGGATGTGTGCTTCTGGTACTCACCAAGCTGCTCAAGGACCTTCCTGTCTATCTCTGTGGGCAAATGCAGACTACAGGAAGCCCTTCTGAATTATTACAGAGTTAGAAGAACCCGATTTTTGCCTGTGAAAATGCTTACCTGACTTTAGATTGTTTTGTCCTGTTACTTTATAATGCTTATCACCTCTACTGGTCAACTTAGTACAAACAATAAATGTAGTCTTTTTACTAGGCAGACATGTGCTATCTTACAGCTAATCATGAAATTGAATGAAAACCGAGTATTTGTGTTAGGCATCCACTATTTTTTGAAAAGCCATTTGTATACTTTTGCCCTAACATAGCAAGTATTGTACAGTTTTTCATTGTCATTTTATCTGTATCAAGTATTTGTTTTTATTATTAAAGTCTGTTAGGACTGTGGCTAACTAGTAGTTTTAAACTATTTAAGGCATATCTTTAAGTTTTTAAGAAAGATGGGCATCATGAAAAGCTATCAATAATAATTACTAATTTATCTGTTTACTAAGGTTCAGGTATGGATGACATTCACTAGGAAAACTCAGAAATTTTGAACTGAAGCTTGCAAAGTAAGCTTTACAAAGCAAAACCCAGAAGGTAAAACTTTGCTTTTTTTTCTCTAACTTCTGCTGTAACAGTTCATGACCAAAGCCTCACATGGTCATTGTCATTTCCTTTTCCTTGGATATAACTTCAGTCTGTTCAGCCAACACCTGTTGGATTTTACCTGTCCTGCAAGCTTTTCAGATACCTTTTTCTATAGCACTGTGCACTGTTATTACATCATTGTACCTAATTGGCCTTTTTGGGTGGATCTCTACTTTCTTTTGTGATCAGAGCTGGACTCAAAACCAATTGTATACTAGCCCACATTTCTAAAAGAATGGTTTTTGAGGCATGTTATCCCTTGCTTACTCTAAAAGGCTCAAGTTCACATTATATGTTACTTCAAACTGCATTGCTGAAATGATCAATATTATTGTTCTTTGCCTCAAAAAAACCAATCAAGCTCCTGGGATGGTATTTACCAAGGCCTGTCCTGGGCCTTTACTTTCTCTTACCTTGGATAAAGCTGAGTTGAAAGCACATCCCTATGGCTTTCTCTTTACTTGTTTGAGTGCTGTGTTGGTGAAACAATATTGACCTTTCTCTGGGTTTGCAGATACAACTGAAGGTGATATGTTGGTAATATACCTAGGTATTCTCTACCTGAACTACGACTGTTATAAAGAACAAGTATAGAGGGGGCAGAGTCAAGATGGTGGCGGGGGAGGATGCAGAGTTCACGTCTCCCCACAACTAGGGTGCCTGCTGGACACTGGTGGGGGACCTCGACGCCTAAGGAGACGGGAAGAACCCCCGAGCGACTGGGTAGGATGAGGGGGTAGTGAGGGGGGAGAAGTGGAGGCTGGACAGGACCAATGCACCTGAGGGGTAGTTGGGAGAGGGGAGGGGTTTCCACTCCTGGAGGGACCCTTGGGGCTTGGAGGATCAAGGGGGAGCACACCTAGCATCTCCCCTGACCAACTGGGACCCAGGAAGCCTGCTGGGCTCCCAGGCCAGGTCCCTTGCCCTCCAAGACCCCCCTCTGGGCTGCATGGGTCCTTGGGGCATAGGAGGGAAGCGGGGACATGAGGAGAGGTGGATGGGAGGGGCCCTCTGGGACGGGAGGATCAGGGGAGGTGTGGCAGGTGTTTCCCCCTCACCCACTTGGGGCCTGAGAAGCCTGCTGGGCTTCCGGGCCTGGTCCTCCATTCTCCAAGGCCCCCTCCAGCCTCATGGGTCCTAGGGCATAGGAGGGAAGGAGCAGGTAGAAGAAGAGAGTCCAATGGGGAGGGGCCCTGTGGGATCAGAGGATTGGGGGGATGTGCCTAGTGTTTCCCCCACCCACTCAGGCCCAGTGAGCCTGCTCGGGTCCTGGACCTGTTCCTCTGCCCTCCAGGGCTGGGGCCCCTCCTGTTGCATTAAGCCTAAGCCCCCCTCCATTCCCCCACCCCTAGGGCCTTTTCCTGCCCTGTGGGTCCTAAGCATAGGCCCTGCCTACTACCTAAACACCACCACTGCCTAAGCCCCGCCCCCCATAGCCAAGGCCTTTTCAAGCTTTTTTTTTTTTTTTACTATTGTGGTTTTGTTTTACCATCCAGGTGTTGTTTTCATCTATATTTTTATTTTTTTATTCTTTCTAACATGTCTGTCAGTTTTCTAATCTAATTTTATTTTTTACACTTCGTTATTGTTCTCCTTTTTTTGCTGCCCCATGCAGCTTGTGGGATCTTGGTTCACGAGCCCGGGGCTGGGTCAGAGCTCCTGTGGTGGGAGGTCCGAGTCCAAACCACTGGCCTGACAGAGAATATTCCCAGACCCCAGGGAATATTCATCAGAGTGAGGTCCTCATTTCGGCACTAAGACCCAGCTCTACCCAACAGCCTACAAACTCCAGTGCTGGAAGCCTCAGGCGAAACAACCAGCAAAACAGGAACACAATCCCAGCCATCCAAAAAAAAAAAGAAAATGAGATGACAAAAAAATATGTTACTGATGAAGGAGCAAGGTAAAAACCTACAAGACCAAATAAATTAAGAGGAAATAGGCAATCTACCTGAAAAATAATTCAGAGATATGATAGTAAAGATGATCTAGAATCTCAGAAACAGAATGGAGGCATGAATTAAGAAAATGTAAGAAATGTTTAACAAAGATCTAGAAGAACTAAAGAACAAACGAACAGAGATGAACAACACAATAACTGAAATGAAAAATAGACTAGAAGGAATCAATAACAGAATAACTGAGGGAGAAGAATGAATAAGTGAGTGGGAAGACAGAATGGTGGAAATAACTGCCAAGGAGCAGAATAAAGAAAAAATGAAAAGAAGACACTCTCAGAGACCTCTGGGACAACACTAAATGCACCAACATTCAAAGTATAGGGGTCCCAGAAGAAGAAGAGAGAAAGAAAGGGTCTGAGAAAATATTTGAAGAGATTATAGTGGAAAACTTCCCTAACATGGGAAAGGAAATAGTCACCCAAGTCCAGGAAGTGCAGAGTCCCATACAGGATAAACCCTAGGAAAAACAGACCAAGACACATATTAATCAAACTAACAAAAATTCATGAAAAAATATTAAGAGCAGTAAGGGAAAAACAAAAAATAACATACAAAGGAATCCCCATAAGGTTATCAGCTGATTTTTCAGCAGAAACTGCAGGCCAGAAGGGAGTGGAAAGATATGCATAAAGTGATGAAAGAGAAACACCTACAGTTAAGATTACTCTACCCAGAAGGATCTGATTCAGATTAGATGGAGAAATCAAAAGCTTTTTCAGACAAGCAAAAGCTAAAGAGAATTCAGCATCACCAACCCACCTTTACAACAAATGCTAAAGAAACTTCTCTAAGCAGGAAACACAAGAGAAGAAAAAGACTCACAAAAACAAACCCAAAACAATTAAGAAAATGGTAATAGGAACATGCATGTCGATAACCTTTAATGTAAATGGATTAAATGCCCCAATCAAAAGACACAGACTGGCTGAATGGATACAAAAACAAGACCCATATATATGCTGTCTACAAGAGACCCACTTCAGACCTAGGGATACATACAGACTGAAAGTGAAGGGATGGAAAAAGATATTCCATGCAAATGGAAATCAAAAGAAAGCTGGAGTAGCAATACTCGTATCAGATAAAATAGACTTTAAAATAGACTGTTACAAGAGATAAGGGACACTACATAATGATCAAGGGATCAATCCAAGAAAAAAATATAACAATTATAAATATGCACCCAACAGAGGAGCACCTCAATACATAAGGCAAATGCTAAAACAACCATAAAAGGGGAAACGGACAGTAACACAGTAACAGTAGGGGACTTTTAACACCCCACTTACACCAATGGACAGATCATCCAAACAAAATAAATAAGGAAACACAAGCTTTAAATGACACAATAGACCAGACAGATTTAATTGATATTTATAGAACATTCCACCTGCAAGTGGCAGAATACACTTTCTACTCAAGTGCACATGGAACATTCTCCAGGGTAGATCACACCTTGGGCCACAAATCAAGCCTCGGAAAATTTAAGAAAATTGAAATCGTATCCAGCATCTTTTCTGACCACAATGGGATGAGATTGGAAATCAATTACAGGAAAAAAACTAAAAAACACAAATACATGGATGCTAAACAGTGCACTACTAAATAACCAAGAGATCACTGAAGAAATCAAAGAAGAAATTAAAAAATACATAGAAACAGATAATTAAAACACTATGACCCAAAAATTATGGGATGCAGCAAAAGCAGTTCTAAGAGGGAAGCTTATAGCAATTCAATCTCACCTCAAGAGACAAGAAAAATCTCAAACAATCTAACCTTACACCTAAAGCAACTAGAGAAAGAACAAAGAAAACCCAAAGTCAGTAGAAGGAAAGAAATAATAAAGATCAGAGCAGAAATAAATGAAATAGAAATAAAACAATAGCAAAGACCAATAAAACTAAAAGTTGGTTCTTTGAGAAGATAAAATGGATAAACCTTTAGCCAGACTCATCAAGAAAAAGAGAGGATGCAAATCAGTAAAATCAGAAATAGGGGAAATCACAACTGACACTGCAGAAATACAAAGGATTATAAGAGACTACTGCAAACAACTATGTGCCAATAAAATGGACAACCTCAAAGAAATGGACAAATTCTTGGAAAGGTACAATTTTCCAAGACTGAACCAGGAAGAATTACAGAATATAAACAGACCTATCACAAGTAATGAAATTGAAACTGTAATTAAAAATCTTCCAAAAAAAGGTCTAGGATCAGATGGCTTCACAGGTGAATTCTAGCAAACATTTAGAGAAGAGCTAACACTGACCCTTCTCAAACTCTTCCAAAAAATTGCAGAGGGAAGAACACTCCCAAATTTGTTCTACAAAGCCACCATCACCCTGATACCAAAACCAGACAAAGATACAACAAAAAAAGAAAATTACAGACCAATATCACTGATGAACACAGATGCAAAAATCCTCAACAAAATACTAGCAAACAGAATCCAACAACACATTGAAAGGATCATACACCATGATCAAGTGGGATTTATCCCAGGGATACAAGGATTCTTCAATATACACAAATCAATCAATGTGATACACCACATTAACAAATTAAGTAATAAAAACCATATGATCATCTCAATAGGTGCAGAAAAAGCTTTTGACAAAATTCCACACACATTTATGATAAAAACTCTCCAGAAAATGAGCATAGAGGGAACCTACCTCAACATAATAAAGGCCATATATGACAAACCCACAGCAAGCGTCATACTGAATGATGAAAAACTGAAAGCATTTCCACTAAGATCAGAAATAAGGATGTCCACTCCTGCCACTCTTACTCAACATAATTTTGGAAGTCCTAGCCACAGCAATCAGAGAAGAAAAAGAAAAGAAATACAAATTGGAAAAGAAGAAGTCACTGTTTGCAGATGACATGATACTATACATAGAAAATCCTAAAGATGCCACCAGAAAACTACTTAAACTAGTCACTGAATTTGGTAAGGTCGCAGGATACAAAATTAATGCACAGAAATCTCTGGCATTCCTATACAGTAACAACGAAAAATCAGAGAAATCAAGGAAACAATCCCATTTACCACTGCAACAAAAAGAATAAAATACCTAGGAATAAAGCTGCCTAAGGAGGTGAAAGACTTGTACTCAGAAAACTATAAAACACTGATGAAAGAAATCAAAGATGACATAAACAGATGGAGAAATATACCATGTTCTTGGATTGGAAGAATCAATATTGTGAAAATGACTATACTACCAAAGCAATCTACAGACTCGATGCAATTCCTATCAAACTACCAATGGCATTCTTCACAGAATTAGAACAAAAAATTTTACAATTTGTATGGAAACACAAAAGACCCCGAATAGCCAAAGCACTCTTCCAAAAGAAAAACAGAGCTGGATGAATCAGGTACCCGACTTCAGACTATACTACAAAGCTACAGTAATGAAGACAGTATGGTATTGGCACAAAAACAGAAATATAGATCAATGAACAGGATAGAAAGCCCAGAGATAAACCCATGCACATATGGTCACCTAATCTATGACAAAGGAGGAAAGAACATATAATGGAGAAAAGACAGCCTCTTCAATAAGTGGTGCTGGGAAAACTGGACAGCTACATGTAAAAGAATGAAATTAGAACATTCCCTAACACCACAGCCAAAAATAAACTCAAAATGGATTAAAGACCTAAATGTAAGACCAGACACTATAAAACTCTTAGAGGAAAACATAGGAAAATCACTCTTTGACATAAACCACAGCAAGATCTTTTTTGACCTACCTCCTAGAGTAATGAAAATAAAAACAAAAATAAACAAATGGGTCCTAATGAAACTTAAAAACTTTTGCACAGCGAAGGAAACCATAAATAAGACAAGAAGACAACACTCAGAATGGGAGAAAATATTTGCCAATGAAGCAACAGACAAAGGATTAATCTCCAAAATATACAAACAGCTCATGGATCTCAATATCAAAAAAACAACCCAATTTAAAAATGTGCAAAAGACCTAAATTTTACCAAAGAAGACATACAGATGGCCAAGAGGCACATGAAAAGATGCTCAACATCACTAATTATTGGAGAAATGCAAATCAAAACTACAATGAGGTATCACCTCACACCAGTGAGAATGGCCATCGTCAAAAAATCTACAAACAATAAATGCTGGAGAGGGTGTAGAGAAAAGCGAACCCATTTGCACTGTTGGTGGGAATGTAAATTGATACAGCCACTATGGAGAACAGTATGGAGGTTCCTTAAAAAACTACAAATAGAACTACCATATGACCCAGCAATCCCACTACTGGGCATATACCCTGAGAAAACCATAATTCAAAAGGACACATGTATCCCAATGTTCATTGCAGCACGCTTTACAATAGGACACGGAAACAACCTAAATGTCCAACGATAGATGAATGGATAAAGAAGATGTGGTATGTATATACAATGGAATATTAGTCATAAAAAGGAATGAAAGTGGGTCATTTGTAGAGATGTGGATGGACCTAGAGTCTATCATACAGAGTGAAGTAAGCCAAAAAGAGAAAAACAAATATCGTATATTAACGCATATATGTGGAATCTAGAAAAATGGTACAGATGAAGTTATTTGTAGGATAGGAATAGAGACACAGACATAGAGAACAGACTTGTGGACATGGGGGGGACAGGGAGGGTGGGACGAATAGGGAGATTAGGTTTGATATAAATACACTACTGTGTGTAAAATAGATAGTGGGAACCTGCTGTATAGCACAGGGAGCTCAGCTTGGTGCTCTGTGATCTAGATTGGGGGGGCGGGGGGGAGGGCAAAGGTGGGGAGGGAGGTCCAAGAGGGAGTGGATATTGGTATAAATATTGCTGATTTACTTCACTGTAGAGCAGAAACTAACACAACATTGTAAAGCAATTTTGCTCCAATAAAACAATTAAAAAGAATTAAAATCTCAAAAAAAAGTATAACTGCAATAAAAGGAACACTCATCAGACACAGTTCCTTGAAAATTTTTATACCTTCAACCTCTAAAGGAATATGTGATTAGAAAGAGGATGCCAAAGAATTAAGACTATAAACAGCTACAAGATTATCAAAATATATCTGAGGGGACGTTTATGTCTTTGATACCAAAATGTGTACTTCTCCATGACAATATACATTAATTATTAACTGCTACTCCTTCTTATAAATGGCTTTCCACTTCTCAGCACTAAGATTCTAGCCTGCTTCTCTAATTACATTCTTTTATCTTAGAAATGATCTTATAAGGTAAACATCAAAACCACCATAAAGTATTTTATCGATTATTTTTACTATTCAGTAGGGTAACAAAAGACCATGAAAACAAATGAAAGTCTGTTGCTAACTCTTTATATTATATTGTCATTGTGTTGCCCATTTTAAATGTGGGTGAACAGCTGATTTCCCTAATCTCCAAGTAGTTTTCTTATTCCTAGACAGACAAAGTAAGCTGGACTGACTTAATGAAGAAAAAAACAGTGAAAAGTGCAAATTCTTTGGACTACCTTTTAATGAATCCAACTTTCCAGTGATAAAAATCACTGAACCAAAATATATTTTCAAGCAGCCTTATTACCCATACATATATTAGGTATAAGGAAATTGAGTCTAATTTGAAATGAGTTTTAAAACATAGCACAAAAACATTACAATCCCCCAGAGCACAATACAAAATAGTCCTCTAAGGAATATAAACACAGTATATAAGAATGTGAAACTACATGATAAGAAAAAAAAAATCTCTTCAATTAGCTAAATTTACTTGCTAAAGATTATTTATTGCACAATATGTCAGTTTGCCCTAAGAATAAAACAGATACTATTATTTTCAACGTCTAAATTCAGTACATAGTCAAATCCACTTTCTCAAACTAAAGTTCTACAGTATTATGAGTAAACCCTTTGTTATTGGGTTAAGATAGGGAAACTTTATAACTTATAAAACAAATTTCTTAAGAGTTCATGAAACCACTTCATAAATCCTAGAAGGCACACATATTTCCTATCATAGTAAGTGCGTTTAAGTACTTCATATTTAAAAAAGACAAGCTGTACAGAATACAAAAAGTATACATTTCATCCATTAAACAAATTTATAACTTCTATGATTAGCTATTACAGTAGAACCTACCTAACATTCACATCTGAAGAATTATCACCCAGTTTAATGGAGTGAGCAAAAAACTGTGCTCCTTTATTTGATAAGGCTAGTAAAAACGTTTAATTTCACAGTAGATCAGTTAGTGTCTTGGAGCTCATATTGGAAAATAAAAGGTTTGGGCAATATCAAGTCACTGGGCTCACTGTTAAATAATTCCTTGAAAGGTGAAGGATTCTGGGGGGATAAAATCATTGGCTATACCTGGAAAGATCTAAAAATCAGTAAAGCCACTTTGTTCATTTTCAGAAACATTCTTAAATTGGGCAATCTGAATGAGACTCAGAAAATCTAATCCATAAAGACAATTTAAAATCTTAGAGCTGGAAAACACCTCAGAGGATTCTCTGTCTCAAGGTTTTCAAAATAGGTTCCATGGAGTACTAAGAATCCATGGAGGAGATTCAGAGTTCTGGATTTTGACTTGAATTATTTAATTCTTTCTTTTGAAAAAAAATTTTAAAAACAAGTCCCATCATACAACTGTATTACTCATCAGATTCCAATATACTGGTAATCACCAGTGCATTAATACATGTTTTCATTGGTTGACTTCATAAATATTTAGTTATTATGGTATATAAAGTTTATATAAGGAAATTTATAATGATAAAATGACATTTAGTGGGGTAGGGTGTGTGTTCATGCATGTGCAGCACATGTGTGTAAGGGTTCTGAGTAAGATTTTTACTTGAAAAAAAAGTTCTATTGCTGAAATAAAGTGTGAAAACCACAGATAAAGTCTGTTTCTAAAGTAAGAACCTACAAACCAGAGGAAGGGGCTTTCTCTAGGTCACACAGCCATCAAGTACACTGCCAGGTTGATATGCTACAGCCCCCAGTACTCTACTTGCATAAGCGTCCATAGCAAGTGTTTAGCTATTTGGTACTGAGCTGCCCCCATCATGAATGTCAACCAATTAGTTATCACTATTTTTGGGGTAAAATCAAGCTACCTTTTGTCAGACATTTTTCCTAAAAATGAATTACTTAATTTGCATGCCTATTAAAGTCCCTAGTATCCAAAAATTCTGCTGTCAATAAGCAGCAACTTAAATTGTATACTTTGGTACTCTGGAAAATAGTAACATTTGCAATTTACCAATAATAAATCAGAAAAGTTACATGGAATGTTAAAATACTTTTTAAAGACATCAGGCCCTAGTTTATTATATGCTGAAATGTTAGTGTTTGCATAAAATAAAAAATTTTACTTTATAAGCAAAATTTTAAAAAAATGGTTCAAATGCCACTGAACATAACTATACTCTTTCAGGGTATTTCAAATAAAATGCAGTGAAACAGTAAGTCAAATTAATCTCCTAACTTTCAGAGGTGTTTTATGTACGTATGGTTAAAAGGCTACACCCTATTTTCTTCTCTCTTAATCTAAGAAATTTGAAGACTTTGGGAGCTCAGAAAGATGCCTTCAAATTAAGAAAATAAAAGCATCATAAACCAATATTGAATGATTTATCATAATTTGGACATAAAATTTAGGGTCTGTGATGAAGAAAAATTTCCATCTGAAACGGCAAGATACATACGTATTATCAAAAGCTATTTAGAACAGTTTCCCAGCTGTGGGAAAGCATTTCCAGAATAGCCAAGAAGATTCTCCAGCAGAAATCCATTTACAAGGCAAAGTCCTGCCCAAGTTTATAGTCCTAATCCAAATTATACAGCATGGGGGAGGGGGGAGAAGACTTTTAAGTGAAAAGCATGTAGTTCCAAAACACTTAAAGTTATGAAATAATTGCGGATTATTTCAAGTAAAAACTATAAAAGGAGCAATAGCTAACCACAAGGGGGCATACATACTCCTTAGATTCCAGCAGTAAGACTAATTTAAGTAGTAACATGCACTTTGATGTATTCTACATTTTCAGTCATTTAAGATTTTCTCTCAGATGGCTACAGCTTTTTAACATTCAAGGTTTATTTTAAACCTAACTAAATAGATTCCAGAATACTCTTGCCCTGAAAAATAATAGTATTTCAGAAGCCCCTGGAAATGTTGCTGTTACCTCAGCAAAGGAGTCAAGAGCTATTAGTCCTAATATATATTAGAACAGATAAACAATAGGAAAATATGGTCTAAAACAGTAGCAAGTTTTAGTTTACCATAAATGGAAGACATGGAAAGTTTATCAAAGGAAATGGACAAATTGTCAGAAGAGTGAAAATAAGAGGGTGGGGAAAATTGACTTCTCTGTGTCTGTCCTACAACATCCCTGCATTCTTCCGCCATGACCAAAGTGTTTGTAGCCCACATTAGCAACAGAACACTTCACCCCAAGGTCATGGCCTATGGGGCTGGCCTGCCTCATCAGCCATGTTAAGAATATAGTTAGCCATATCATCTTCAGTGGGTGCATCTGACACCACCCAAGATTCATTTGCTCCAGTCATCTGTAGGCGGCAAATCGGGCAATTCCTGTGTCGATCACTCCTATTAGAGAAGTCAAATAACAGTTTGTTTTCTTTTTCTGTTTAAAAAATGGATTTGGAACAATACAAGTACATTTTTTTTAAGTAAACAGCATAAAAGTATATAGTGAAAAATATATCTCTTCCTCCTATCCCAGTCTTTAATTATTATCCCCAGAGGCAACCACTGTTACCAGTTTCTTATACATTCTTCTAGAGATAGACCAGGCATGACCAAGCTTGTGTGTATCTATACATCACTGCTCTTTTTACAAGTATCAGCACCTGTTAGAGCTGTCTATTCAAAATAAACATACACTGTTTGGATAGGCCATACTTCATTTAACTTATCTCCCATAGAAGGACATTTAGGTTTTCTCCTATCTTTTGCTGCTATAAACAATGGAATGGAAGCATTCAAGGTTTAAAATAATAAATGAACTTTACATGCAGAATAATTTTGGGGGGAGGAAAGAGCTTATATATAATCACTTAAATCAGATTATGTTTTCCAAAGGGATTTTTTTGTCTTGTCAAACATTATTTTGGAAATTTCAAAAATAACATATTTGAGCCAGAAACATGTCATAGAGGGAAAATATTTTTCTCTTCATCTCTCAGTGAAGTCTGAGACCAAAGTAATTAAATTATATCAATTGCTCCTTGGCTTCTGTGCAAAAATTTAGAAATCTGTTCCAAAAACTCAATGTGAAAGTAGAGCTGGCATATATAATTCAGATTCATTTCTGGTTCCTCAGAGATATTTTTCAAGATAATTGTGTGCTTTTCTGTGCACAAAGTTACAATTTTAAAACAGTCAGTTTCTGGCCAATAGGGAACAGATTTATCTTCCCACTTGAAACAACTAAAACACTGGACAAAATACATGAAATAATGGTTTTCAACACTAAGCATAAGATGACAAAAGATTATAACCCTGGAGAGATAGGAAGCAAAAGAAGGTGAGCCCTATAATTGCCCAGCTTACTGCCCTTGAGAGTTTCCAGGCTACAGAGCAAGCAGGGGAGACTGAGATGGAGCCCGGTAGACTCCCTGAGTTGACAAGTCAGAGCTGAGGACCTCGGGAAGCCAAAGCAGCTAGAGTTCATAGGGTGGAGTACTGCAAAGGAGAAAGCTACACAAAGGGAGAATCCCACAGTCTACTGAAGGTCCCCGTAGATATATTCAGTAGAGTAATGATCAGTGTGTGCATGTGAGGAAACTACTCGAGGCTGTGGAATCACCCAAAAGGATTTGAGGGAACAGTAACCAAAGCTCACACAGGGCCTGGGACATTGCCTGTTCCCACCAGCCAGCGTGGAAAACCTCATAATTTATGGAGCATTGGGTAGAGTACTCTGAAGTCTTGTCTCATTAGTGGGGCATAATTAGCTTCTAAACTAAACATCATTCTGGTCCTGCCTAACAAACCATAAAAGCAAGACTCAAAAGGATTAAACTGTTTCCAAGTAACTATATTCCAGAACAAAGCTCAAGAATATTTATACGTATACAAAAATATCCAGTACCCCAAAAGGTAAAAAAATCACGATGTCTGGCACCCAGTTAAGAACTACCAGTCATACAAAGAAGTATAAAAATACAACCCAAAATGAAGAGGAAAATCCATCAAAAGTAATCCAGAACTCACACAGATATTAGAATTAGCAGCAAAAAAATGAAAGGTTATGATAATTATATTCCATATATTAAAAAAGTAGAGGAAAGACAAACATATTAAGCAGAGATTGGAAGATATTAAAAACTTAAACTTCTGGATGAAAACTAAGATATCTCAAGAAAAAAATACACTGGGTGGGATTAATGGCAAGTTAGACATTGCAGGAAAAAAAGATTAGTGAATTTGAAAAGATATAGCAACATCCAAAATGAAATACAGAGAAAATGACTCAAAAAAGAAGGAAAGGGCTTCCCTGGTGGCGCAGTGGTTGAGAGTCCGCCTGCCGATGCAGGGGACACGGGTTTGTGCCCCGGTCCGGGAGGATCCCACATGCCGCGGAGCGGCTGGGCCCATGAGCCATGGCTGCTGGGCCTGCATGTCCGGAGCCTGTGCTCTGCAACGGGAGAGGCCACAGCAGTGAGAGGCCCATGTACCGCAAAAAAAAAAAAAAAAAAAAAAAAGAAGGAAAATAGCATCAGTGAACTGTGGGACAACCTAAAGTGGTCTAATACATTAGTAACTGGAGTCTCAGAAGGAGAGGGGACAAAAGAAAACAGAAAAAAATATTTGAGAAAATACTGGCTGAAAAATTTCCAAAACTGATGATACTATAAACCTACAAATCCAAGGAGCTCAATGAACCCTAAGTGCAAGGAACATGAAGAAAACTAACGCACATCAATCAAATTGCTCAAAATAAGTGATAAAGGGAAAAAACCTTAAAAGCAGCCAGAGAAAAAAAGGCACATTACCTACAGAGGAAAAATGATGAGGATGAGAGCAGATTTCTCACAGGAAATGATGTAAGCAAGAAGCGGGGGGAGCAACATCATTAAAGTACTGAGAGAAAAAATATCAGTCTAGAATTCTATATCCAGAAAAAATATCTTTCAAAAGTGTTTTTCACACACTTGATAAAATCCTATGGAATCTACAATAAAGCTATAAGAGCTAATAAATAAATCCGTAAGGTTGCACAATAGATTGATACACAAAATCTGTTTATTGCTAGTACATAGAAATACAATAATCAGAAACTGAAATTTAAAAATACCATTTAAAGTAGCATAAAAATTATAAAATACTTAGGGATCAATCTGTCAAGGATATGCAACACTGGAAACTACAAATATTGATGACAGAAATTAAAGAAGACCTAAATAAATCGAGAAATATACTGTGATGTGCGTTGGCAGACTCAGTATTGTTAAGAAGTTAACACTCTCAAAATTATTTAATGCAATCCCAATCAAAATTCTTATAGCTTTTTTGTAGAAATTGACAAGCTGATTATACAGTTCACACTGAAATGCAGAAGATCTAGAAAAGCCAAAACAACTTTGAAAAAGAACAAAGTTGGAGGATTAACACTCCCTGATTTTAAGACTTACAAAGCTACACTAACCTATGTAGTGTGGTATTGGTGTGAAATAGACAATAGGTCAATGGAACAGAATAGAGTCCAGAAATAGACTCACCTGTGCTTTAACAACTGATTTTTAACAAAGGTGAAGAGGCAATTTAGTGAAGAAAAGATAGTCTTTTCTACAAATTGTGCTGGAGCAACTGGAAAGCCATGTAAGCGTAAAATAAAAACTTTTTGATCCACATGTCACAGCATATATAAAAATTAACTCAAAATAGATCATAGACCAAAATGTAAAACCTAAAAACTATAAATCTTTTGGAAGAAAAAATGGAAGAAAACCTTTGTGACCTTGGGTTACACAAAGATTTCTTAGATATGACAGTAAAAAATCATTATCCATTAATCACAAACTGAGAAATTGGACTTCATCAAAATTAAAAACGTCTACTCTTTGAAAGACATTCTTAAGAGAATGAAAAGATAAATCAGAGTGGGAGAAAATATTTGCAAATCATATATCTGATAAAGGACATGTATCCATAATACATAAAGAACTCTCAAAACTTAATACAAAACAACCCAATAAAGAAATGGGCAAAAGATCTGAATGAATACTTCACCAAAGATGAAATACATACAGATGGAAAATTAGCATAAGAAAATATGCGCAGCATCATCAGTCAGGAGGGAAAGGCAAATTAAAACCACAGTGAGATACCACTACACATCTATTAGAATGGCTACAATTAAAAGGACTGACAAATACCAAGCACTGGCAAGGTTGTGTGGCAAGTGGAGCTCTCATACACTGCTGGTAGGAGTGTAAAATGTCACAGCCACTTTGGAAAACAGTGGGCAGTTTCTTACAAAGTTAAACATATACCTACCGTATGATCTAGCCATTCCACTTCTAGTTATTTATCCAAGAAAAAAACAAAATGTATGTCCATAAAAGCAGTTGTCCACAAATGTACATTTAAAGTATATATAAAGGCAGCTTTATTTGTAATAGCCAAAAATTGAAAACAACCCGATGTCCATCAATGGGTGAATGGATAATAAATAAGCTGTGGTATATCCATACAATGAATACTACTCAGTAATAAAAAGGAAGGAGCTACTGATACATACTACAACATAAGTAAATCTTGAAATAATTACAATGAATGAAAAAAGCCAGACAAAAAAAGAGTACATACTGTATGATTCCATTTATAAAAATTATAGAAAATCCAAATTATTTTATAGTGATTGAAAGCATATTAGTGGTTGTCTGGGGACTAAAAGAAGGGGTGGGGGGAAGGAGACCTTACAGTGGGCATGAGGTAACTTTTGGGAGTGACAGATTTGTTCATTACCTAGATTGTGATGATGATTTTTATGGGCATATACATATATCAAAATATATCAAATTGTACGTTAAATATATGTAGTTATAACTGACATATTGTATGTCAATTATAAATTCTCCTGAACACTTGATTCTTATTTTGTAAAATAATGAGCTTGACTAGCTATTCTCTAAAGTTCTCTCCAGGTCCAATATTCAATATTCAAGGATTCATATTATTCTTTCTAATCATATATGGAGGAAAAAAGTAGAAATGAGGAGGAAAATAGAAGAAAAGGCGGAATGTTTGATTCTAGACTCTAGTCAGGCACAAATCTCCTTACAGCAAAAGTAAATTGTCAAAACTAAGATACATCCCCACATTTTATAAACTTTAGGTATAAAAATATTTTAACCAGTAGGAGGCATGTCATAAAATCCAAAGTACTAAAGAACAAAATCTCTTATACTTAACTATAATATTTTTGCATTTTTTGAAGTTTATTCATATACACTCTCCCTCTTGATCTTGGCCTAACCCATGAAAGCAGCAGATTACTTACCACTTGTCAATGCACTTCTGACAAAAGCTGTGAGCACAAGGCAGGATGAGGTCAGCTCGACCATCCATACAGATACAGCACTCCTCCTCGTCAGTCAGCTGCTTTACCCTGCAATGTGAAAACTGAGCTGGAGCAATGATATTCTCTGTTGTCACTGTGCAGTAAACTTTGTTTCCATTGCCTTAAAAAGCATTATCAAGCATCTATGTGCCCCCAACATAAAGCACAATATGACTCATGCAATATCAGAGTAAATTAACTTATCTTTTAGGGACAGCTAATATATTAGGGAAGAAGTACTAGAGGGGCAAATTCCATAAAGGAAGGACTGGATAAAAGATAAATCCTGAGATGGTTAAAAGGAAAATATGGACCAAAACTGGAAAATAACTTAGCCCATTTTAATCATATTGAATTTTTATAAATGAATTCAACCAATATATGATTTATGTACCATGCAGGATACAAAGCTTTCTAAAATAGGGATCCTGCCATCAGGGTCTTGTTATGCTACTGCTGATAATGGGCATATAAGTGAAAGAATAGCTTAGTCTTAAGGATCAGGTGCTTGCTATATGAAATACAAAAAGAGTTAGAAAGCAAAGTTATTTGTCCTCAAAGAGCTCTTTCATCTTGGGAAGAAAAGAGATACTGAACCTTCTACTCCAGCCACAATTCTGAAGGCCCCTGAATGAGCCAAGGACCTTTGTATGTGGTGTTTTCCTTTCCTGGCATACTCTTGTGAGTTTGGTAAACTCCAACCTCAGTTACTCAGCTCAAGATACCATCTTCTCTATGCTCTCAAAACCAACATTTTCCTCAGTTAAAGGACTTAAATACTGTATTTTAATTGGCTATGTATTGGTTGGTCTATCCATACACTGTAAGCTCTTTGAATACAAGGAGTTTGTCTTAGGTTCTCAATACATGTTTCTTGAAGTGATTTTAATTTGCTTTTAATCTTTGTGCTATTCTGTAATTTTTAGGTTTACTTCATCAAGCATGTACTACCTTTTATAATTATACAAAAATTAAATGTTTCAAAGTATAGCCACTGGACTATAAGCTTCTTGAGGGTAGGAACTATCTCTAACATGTTTTTATTCCCTGCTGTGCTTATACCACTGTATATAAGACATTATATAGTACTTTAAAATCTGTCAATTTGTATATAGAAGATAAGCAAATGTCAAATGTGCATTACATGTAGTAAGTGCTAAGTAAAGAAGGAAGAAATGAGTATATTTCAAACTTGTCGGAAAGATGAGGTAGAAAAAAATGATAGGATTTCGACAGACAGAGGACGTTCTATGTGAATAAACAAAGCTACAGAGGTAGGAAAAAAAACCCCCAAAACTCTGTATATGTGTGTAACAAGGAGGCTAGCATCATGCTCCGGGGAGAAAAATATGAGAAAAGATTGCTTAAGTATAGCAGAGATAATCTGATCCTTGTATGTCAAAATAATAAGTTTAAACTTGTTCTGACAGAGTTTAATCAAGGGGAAAGTGAACCCCCATTGGAAATAATGCTGTAGGAGATTAATTGGGAGAGCAGTATGGAGGACAGTCTAGAGGGAGGAACACCAATCAGATCCTTATTTCAGCAATTCACCTGGGAGATAATTAGGGCCTGGTCTAAATGGCATTACAAAAGACAAATCATCAGGATGTGGTAATAGACTAAATGCTATGCTTTAGCAATGCATAAAAGAGGGCAGCCCCTGAATTGAAATGGGGAAACTTAATGAAACCCTAGATGGATGTGGATCTAATGTTATTTGAATTTTTCTATATCTATTCATTTAAATGTTTAAATGCCTTTTAGGTGCCACGTATTGTGCCAGACCCAGAAGAACTAGGGTCTCTGCTCTTGAGGAGTTTACAATTTATGTCTAAGGACATAGACTTGGGTGTCAGTAGCAGAGAATATAATTGAATCCATAAACAGTGACAGAGTCCTGACGGTTAGAGTTTAAAACTGAGGAGTAGAGGGTTACAAAGAACAGCATTCTGGATGGAGGTGAAAGAAAGAACAGGAGACACAGAAGCAGCCAGTAGAAGCTGTACTATGTTCACTTTTCTTGCTACCTTCCTAGCAATACAGTGACCAGAAGAAGGAAGGAGGAAGAGTCTTGCTCTGTTTGTCCTTATTAGACCACTTGTAAAGTGGAGAATTCAGTTCTCTGCCCCCTACCCTGAAAGACAAATTGACAAATAAAAGATCATCCAGGAAAGCCTCTGGGATATAGAAGAGACCTATACAAACAAAGGCCGAAGGAACTGGGGAGGCTTATCCTGGAGAACAGAGGCTCAGTGAGAATCTGATTTCTGTTTTCAAGTATTTGAAGGACTGAAAGAGAGAACAGACTTGTTTGGTGGATTTCCAGAGGGCAGTGTCACTGAAATAAGTAGAATACAGTAATAATTTAAGAATAATGATAGTTAACTTTTACACACTTTTTTTTTTATGGGCCAGGCACTGTTCCAAGCATTTTATTTATTTAATTTATTTCTTTTTGGCTGCGTTGGGTCGTTGTTGCTGTGCGCAGGCTTTCTCTAGTTGCGGCGAGCAGGGGCTACTCTTAGTTGTGGTGCGCGGGCTTCTCATTGCGGTGGCTTCTCTTATTGTGGAGCACGGGCTCTAGGCGTGCGGGCTTCAGTTGTGGCTCATGGGCTCTAGAGCGCAGGCTCAGTAGTTGTGGCACATGGGCTTAGTTGCTCCGTGGCATGTGGGATCTTCCCAGACCAGGGCTCCAACCCATGTCCCCTGAGTTGGCAGGTGGATTCTTAACCACTGCACTACCAGGGAAGCCCCCAAGCATTTTACATATATTAACTCACTTAACTCTCCCAAGAGTCCTATGAAGTAGATCTTATCATTGTCATCCTCTTTTAAAAGATGAGGAAACTGAGGAAAGAGAGTTTAATAACTTGTCCAGAGTGACATAGTAAGGAGTAGAGCCAGGATTTGAAAACAGGCAATTTGGTTCTAGAATCTGTGCTATGCTGCCTTAGGAGAGCCAGATTTTGTCTCTGAGGAAAATAGCAAAAGGGAAAATTACATAGTGATTAAAGCTATTTGTGAATCAAAAGGCTTGCCTTTCTGAGGCAGTGAGTCCCTTACAGCTGCAGGTGTTCATGTACAAGCTGGACTACCACTTGGCTAAATGTGGTTAAGTCTCACTATGCAAAGTGCTATCCATGGATGAGCAGTAGTGACAACACCTGGGAACCTGACAGAATCTCAAGCTCCTTCTCAAAACCAGTGAATATTAAAGTTTAAGAAGCACTCTAATATAGGATCTTCCTGCACCAGAGAGTACTAATGCAGAGGTTGCGAGCATGGCTGTATTGCCAGACAGGCCAGAATGTGAATCTCAGCTAGGCCAATTTCTAGCCGTGTCATTTATTTGTCTAAACCTCAGTTTCTACATCTGTAATGAACCAATAATTGTATTCCTATGGGGTTGTTGTGATTTAATGAGTTTATACGTGTAAAGCACTCATCACAATGCCTAATACCCTACAAGTACTTAATAAATATAAACCACTAATAGAAATAGGCACCAGATGTAAGGCTGAACCAAATAAATACCTCTTAAGATCCCTCTCAACTTGAAAAGTCTGTTTTTCTATGAACTAAGTGTATCAGGGTGTAACAAAAAAACCCAAAAATCATACAAAGGCAAGAAGCAGCCCTAACCTACCAATCAGGCATTGAGTTTCCCAGTCTCAAGCGCACATGAAAAGGAATAACACTCTTACCTCCTTCATTACAATGACTGCAATAAGAAAAAAGTATTACTTTCAATTAATTTGCTACCATCGAGCTTAGTAAATACTATTTACTAATAAATACTATTGTCAACTTTCAAAATACTCAAAAATAAATCACCATTCTGAAGAGGGAGAGGACAAAAAGCAGGAAATCAGACGCCTGTCTTTGAAAGATTAACTTTACAAAATACAGGAAAGATAAGCCAAAATCCTGCCTATAATACTCTAAAACTCATTTGGCATTTCATCAGCAACACTTGTACAGCCCAAACGTAGAAAACCAAACAATCCTATTAAAGATAAACAGGAAATGGTAAGTTAAAATACAATCTTACTACAACATAGTATTTGGAAACCAGGTGGTTAAGAATGGATCGGAAAATGCAACTGTAAATGGAGCAATAAAAAAGAAGTTCTTGTTAACCATATTCTTAACTTCAAGTTAAAAGACACTGTCAATTCAGATTTGTGCTGTCTACCCTGTATGACAATAAGACAGGATGTCAACATGTCTGGACCCACATAAGCCTTTTTCCAATGAGGCATTTATAAAGTTAAATTATGGTCATGGTTGTCAAGTGGCAACAGGTGGGAGTTTTCACATGCCAAAAGCATTACAGAGAAGGAAAAGAAAGTTTAGATAGAACAATAATATATTAGGCCTGAGTAAACAAGCACCATCACAGAAAATGCTGTCTGACTTCATTTCCTTCTGGTAACTCAGTACATGCAATATGTGTACCAACTACTTGTTCATTCCTGAATGGACTGCCAAGTCCTGGAGACAGTATTTACAATGTTAATGCTCCAATTAGTCAGATATCTTTAAGAAAAACTGGAATGGTTTTGCCAGATTCTTGGACCTAATTCCCTGAAGAGCTTTGATTGTCTAAGAACCTAAATGCCTATTATAAGAGGGGTATTAACTATATCCTTTGTCATTAAATGCAAGCAGGTAGAGCGAAGAGTGGATTCATGGAAACTAGATTGACAGAAGCATTACCTGGTGTGAGCCACTTTAGTTTTTCTTTTATTTGGCACTCTAACAATGTCCTGAAACACAGAATAATCCAAAAGCAGATCTGGGATATAATATCAACTAAGACAAAAAGTAATGTGATTTAAGATGTCATGGAGAACACCAGCAAAAACATTAATGCGATTTCAGTACTTTGCATGTTGGAAAATAAGAGAAACATGGTATTTATGAACTGTATACCTTCCCATCCAAAGACTAGCCTGACAAGATGTTACAGATGATGAGTTTTCATCAGGGTCTTCAGAGGTGGAGCTCTGTGCCAATACTCCTGCTGCTTGACTCGTGATGTCTTTATAAAGCTGCATAAACTGGTACAAATTCATGATCCGTGATGCTTCCACAATGCCACTGCTTTTGTTAATCTAAAAATACAAAGAAAATGAAAAAAAAAAGTTGATAATTTTTTTGATCGATTTTTCCCAAAAAAGGGGAACAAATATTTAGTCAAACATCCTAGGAAACAGAAGTTTTCAAAGTTTGCAAATTACCTAACAAGAGAGCAAGAGTCTGAGCAAATGAATAATATCATGTCCCCTACATTTGTGGGGTTCAAAATATACAATATTATATCATGTGATACTCAAAATAACCTGTAGGGTTGATGAGCCATCATCCTGTTTAGTTGTTGAGGTCAGGCAACTTTCCCAGAATTAAGAAACTAATTTTAGAGATCAGTATTGACATTCCTTTTCATTTTAATTTATTTAAAGAATTTCTTTTTTTTAAAATTAAGGTTCAGTTTTTAAAAATATTTATTTATTTATTCATTTATCATTTATTTTGGCTGTGCCGGGTCTTAGTTGCGGTATACAGGATCTTCATTGTGGCACGTGGGATCTTTAGTTGCAGCATGCATGTGGGATCTAGTTCCCCGATAAGGGATCAAACCCGGGCCCTCTGCATTGGGAGTGCGGAGCCTTACCCACTGGACCACCAGGGAAGCCCCTATAGAATTTTTTAATTAAAGATTTATTTGAATCCAACAACCACATGCCATTCTACTATAACTGAAACAACAGATTTCCTTCTTGAATATCTTAAGTTCTATTATATACCAAAACTTACAATCTGGAGACATGAGAAAGTGAAGTACAATAGTTAGGTTATATTAAAAAGACATGATTATAGCAACATTTCAATATTTTGAATAAAATAATAATATTTGTAACTAGCATTTATTAATTATTACTTGAGAGGGCAGTAAGAGAAAAAACAGAATCAAGTATGAATCAGATTCCACTGTGAAAATGGTAGAACCATCTCTAGTAATCAGAAAATTCATTAAATTTGGGGAAGGTAAGGTCTCTACAGAGATGCAAATATGTAAGATTCTTTGTAATAAAAGACTATACATGGGGTAGAGAACAAATAAATAGCATTAATGGTGACAGGAATTTATACAGGCTTACAAAATAAGACTTTCAGAGCTGAGGAAACTGGGCCAGTCTTCCTCTGGAACTGCACAGTTCAGAAATTAGGGAATAATTCATATAAACTTAGTATTTAATAGCAAAGCTCATCAAACTTCAATTTTTTAAATTGAAGTATAGTTGATGTACAATATAAATTACAGGTATACAATATAGTGATTCACAATTTTTAAAGGTTATACTCCATTTATAGTTATTATATTAGCTATATTCCCTGTGTTGTACAATATATTCTTGTAGCTTATTTTATACCTCATAGTTTGTACCTCTTAATCCCCTCCCTTTATATTGCCCCTACCTACCCACCCCTGCCACTGGTAACCACTAGTTTGTTCTCTATATCCGTGAGTCTTCTTTTTTGTTATATTCGCTACAAACTGTTATTATTATAATCATACAATTCACATAATATTTATCAAGTACCCATTATGTGGGTGTTACACGTACTATGTGCACTGCTCTAGGCACTGGTGACATAGTGTGTAAAAACCAGACAAAAATCCCTGTCTTCATGGAGGTTACACTATAGGTAGGAGAGACAGACAAATAAAATACAGATTAGATAAGATGGAAATAAGTGCTATGGAGAATATTAAACAGAGGAGAGAAAATGCTGAAAGGCTACAGGGAAGGCCTCACAGAGTAGGTGATATTTAGGAACTAAAGAGGTGCACGAATCAGTCATATGGATATCTGGGGGAAAGAGCATTCCAGGATGATAGTCAAGTGCAAAGGCAGAAGTGAATCTGGCAAGGAGCCAAGCGTGGCTGGAAAAGAATGAGAGAGAGAGGAGTGGTTGAAGATAGGGTTAGGGAGTGAGGTGGGGACAGAATGTATAGAACTTTGCTGTTCATAGTAATGACTTTGGTTTTTACTCCAAGGGCATGGCAAGTCACTGGAGGGTTTTGAGCCAAGGAGTAATAAGATCTTATTTCATTTCAGATTATGAGTGGAACAGACTGGTTATTGTGCTGAGACTAGACATAATGGGGACAAGGGCAGAAGCAGGGAGACGAGTTAGAAGGCTATTGGAATAATCCCAGTGAGAGATGATGGTTGCTAGGAATAAGGTGATAGTAATGACAATGGTAAGAGTTGGTCACATTCTGAATATATTTTTAAGAGAAACCTGACAGGATTCACTCATACACTGACTGTGGGGTGGGTATTAAGAGAAAAAGAGAAGTCAAGGATGACTCCAAGGTGTTGGTCTAAGTAAAAAGATGGATGAAAATAAAATAATTCATGAAGCTTCTTAACAGCCACCTTAGTCCATAATTTTAATTAACCCATTAATTTTTCTAATATTATTTCCACAAAATATTCCATTTAAACATTATTTAGATTATTTTTTTATAATGTTTGAGTATAACCGCCACAGCAGATAGCAGATACTCAGGATAAGGTCTTACTGTAAATTGGCTTTTAGTTGCTTAAGATTAAGAAATATAAAATTTCAGTCTACTATCAGCTTTTTTTTTTTTTTTTTTGCGGTACGCGGGACTCTCACTGTTGTGGCCTCTCCCGTTGCGGAGCACAGGCTCCGGTCGCGCAGGCTCAGCGGCCATGGCTCACGGGCCTAGCCGCTCCGCGGCATGTGGGATCTTCCCGGACGGGGACACGAACCCGCGTCCCCTGCATCGGCAGGCGGACTCTCAACCACTACGCCACCAGGGAAGCCCTACTATCAGCTTTTTATACTGGACTTTAACTCTTTTTTTCTAATGTTAACACTGACTTCTCATAGAGTCTTTCAAAAAGAAACTAAGAAATGCAAATAAAACATTTCTTTAGATCTAAAATCAAGAAAAATTATACAAATGAAAGGTCTGATTGCCTATGTTTTTAATACTTTTGTTTTTCTAACTTAGAATCTTATTTTAAGGATGATGTTTAATCACCATAAAGATATAATGGTTAGAGATACTGAGGCAAAAAAAATTTTTTTTGACTAATAGTAAAATCAAACATTAATTCTGTGTTTGCCAAAGAAAAGCAACAGAAAACTAAGGGATCAGAAATCTGCTACATTCATATTCCTACAGTTTTCTACAATTTCTACTGGGCCCTTCAATGTGAGCTGAGTAATTTATAAAACAAAGATGGAGAATGTAATTTAGGTACTATACTATATCAATACACAAGGAAAGCTTCAACCTATCCCAGTCATTTAAAATGAGAATATTTCTTCAACAGATTTTTGTTCACTCAACATATATTGAGTTCTTACCAGGTACTAAGCATTACAGGCTGTAAGAGATACAAGGATGAATCTAGACAGAGTTCCTGCTCTCAGGAGCTTAATATCTTCTAGGGAAACTAAGAACCTAAACAAATAATTTTAGTCATAACGTAAAATTTAATCATGAAGTATAAATAAAGTGCTTTTGGAGTTTAGAAGAGCCAAAAGAATTTCTTTAGGTTAACTTTATGGATGAGATGGTATTTGAGGTGGACCTTTAAGGAGGCCTCAAATTTAGACATGCAGAAATAAAAGATGTGGCAGAAACTACTGGCTGATTATCCAAATGCCATTCCCACTTTTTACTGTGCCAGTAGTGCCCTAATTTTGTTTTGGTGACTACCACTCCCTGAAATGACTCAGGAGTCAATCCTTGTTAGTCTCATCTAAATCAATCACAGTAATCACATCCCCTCTGCCAGTGTAGGTGTAAGAAGGGGAATGTGAGCTAATATTGACCCAATGAGTTTGAAAGAGGGATCTGCTAGGTCTTTGAATTAACCAATCGAGGAGGTACTTTACATTAGGGTTTCTTGATAAGTGAGAAAATAAATACTGTTTTTGTTTAAACTGGTGGAATAGGGTTTTTTTGTGACTTGTATCTGATGGCAATTTAAACAACAGAGGAATGGACATTCTAGATGAGGGAACTCAGTGAGCAGAGGCATCGAGATAGGAAAGTAACAGCTATACAGCCTTAAATTAGTTAAGCCTGGTGACTGCAAAAGGGGATAGTGGTAAAACAGAAAAGATAGCTTGGAGCCATATTGTAGAGGGCCTCAAATGCCAGGTCAAAGAGTTGGGACTATTTTGAAGCCAAGGAAGAATTGCTGAGGAATTTTAAACAGAAAAGTGATCTGATGAGAGCTGTGCTTTAGAAAGGTTATTCTCACAGCATCATAAATTAGAACTGAGGTGGAGTCAAGAATGGCGGTGTAGGAAGACGTGGGGTTAGCGTCTCCCCACAACTAGGGCGACTGCCAGCCAATGGTGGGAGACTCTGACACCCAAGGAGATGTGAGGAACCCCAAAGTGAATTGGTAGGACGTATGGGGGACTGAGGCAGGAGGACAAGTGGAGGCCAGACAGGATCGGTGCCCCTGAGGCCAGGGAGATCAGGAGAGGCAGGCAGGAGGGACTCTCTGAGAAGAGTGGGAAAGGAGTGGGGGGCAACTGCCCTGCCCATTTGGGCCCGGGGAGGCTGATGAGGTCCCAGGCTGATCCCCTGCCCTCAAAATCCCCTCCAGGCCACATGGGTCCTTGGAGGTACAGGAGGGAGGCCAGAGGAGATCAGGAGAGGCAGGTGGGAGGGGCCCTCCCAGACCGGAGGAGAGGAGAAGAGGGCGTTTGCCCCACCCATTTGAGCCCAGGAAGCCTGCTGGGCTCCCAGGTGAGGTCTGCTGCCCTCTGAGACCAGGGGTGGGGGGCACACCTGGGCCCCTTCTGTTCCTTGAGCCTAAGCTCCACCCCCCCACAGCCCACAGGGCCTTTTCCAGCCCTGTGGGTCCTGAGCATTGTCCCTGCCCACCACCCAAACCTCACCAATGTTTAGGCCCCACCCTCCACAGCCAAGGCCTCCCCCCACCCTTTTTTTTTCTTTTCCTCCCTCCTCTTTTTTACTATTGTGGTACTGATGTACCTTCTGGTTGTTGAGTCATCTATATTTTCATTTTTATATTCTTCCTAGCATATCTGTTAGTTTCCTAGTCTAATTTTATTTTTTACTTTGTTATTGTTCTTTTTTTATTTTGCCACCCCAGGTGGCTGGCAGGATCTTGGTTCATGAGCCTGGGGTCAGGCTGAAGCTCCTGTGGTGGGAACTCCGAGGCTGAACCACTGGCTAACAGAGAACCTCAGACCCCAGGGAATATTCATCGGAGCGAGGTCTCATGGAGTTCCTCATCTCGGCAGCAAGACCCAGCTCTAGCCAATAGCCTATAAACCCCAGTGTTGGAAGACTCAGGCCAAACAAACAGTAAGACAGGAATACAACCCCACTCATTAAAAAAAAAAAAAAAATGAGATGGCAAAAAAACATGTCACAGTGCTCGCTTCGGCAGCACATATATTAAAATTGGAATGATACAGAGAACATTAGCATGGCCCCTGCACAAGGATGACACGCAAATTCGTAAAGCGTTCCATATTTTTACATATGTATATGTATAGCTGATTCACTTTGTTATAAAGCAGAAACTAACACACCATTGTAAAGCAATGATACTCCAATAAAGATGTTAAAAAAAAATATGTCACAGATGAAGGAGCAAGGAAAAAAGCTACAAGACCAAATAAATGAACAGGAAATAGGTAATTTACCTGAAAAAGAATTCACAGTAATGATAATAAAGATGATCCAGAATCTTGGAAATAGAATGGAGGCACGGATTGAGAAAATACAAGAAATGTTTAACAAAGATCTAGAAGAATTAAAGAACAAACAAACACAGATGAACAACACAATAACTGAAATGAAAAATACTAGAAGGAATCAATAACAGAATAACTGAGGGAGAAGAACGAATAAGTGAGCTGGAAGACAAAATGGTGGAAGTAACTGCCAAGGAGCAGAATAAAGGAAAAAGAATGAAAAGAATTGAAGGCAATCTCAGAGACCTCTGGGACAACACTAAATGCACCAACATTCGAAGTATAGGGGTCCCAGAAGAAGAAGAGAAAAAGAAAGGGTCTGAGAAAATATTTGAAGAGATTATGGTTGAAAACTTCCCTAACATGGGAAAGGAAATAGTCATCCAAGTCCAGGAAGCACAGAGAGTCCCATACAGGATAAACCCTAGGAAAAACACACCAAGACACATATTAATCAAACTAACAAAAATTAAATTCAAAGAAAAAATATTAAAAGCAGCGAGGGAAAAACAAAAAATAACATACAAAGGAATCCCCATAAGGTTATCAGCTGATTTTTCAGCAGAAACTTTGCAGGCCAGAAAGGAGTGGAAGGATATACTTAAAGTGATGAAAGAGAAACACCTACAGTTAAGATTACTCTACCCAGAAGGATCTGATTCAGATTAGATGGAGAAATCAAAAGCTTTTTCAGACAAGCAAAAGCTAAAGAGAATTCAGCATCACCAAACCACCTTTACAACAAATGCTAAAGAAACTTCTCTAAGCAGGAAACACAAGAGAAGAAAAAGACTCACAAAAACAAACCCAAAACAATTAAGAAAATGGTAATAGGAACATGCATGTCGATAACCTTTAATGTAAATGGATTAAATGCCCCAATCAAAAGACACAGACTGGCTGAATGGATACAAAAACAAGACCCATATATATGCTGTCTACAAGAGACCCACTTCAGACCTAGGGATACATACAGACTGAAAGTGAAGGGATGGAAAAAGATATTCCATGCAAATGGAAATCAAAAGAAAGCTGGAGTAGCAATACTCGTATCAGATAAAATAGACTTTAAAATAAAGACTGTTACAAGAGATAAGGACACTACATAATGATCAAGAGATCAATCCAAGAAAAAAATGTAACAATTATAAATATTTATGCACCCAGCACAGGAGTACCTCAATACATAAGGCAAATGCTAAAACAACCATAAAAGGGGAAATCAACAGTAACACAATAACAGTAGGGGACTTTAACACCCCACTTACACCAATGGACAGATCATCTAAACAGAAAATAAATAAGGAAACACAAGCTTTAAATGACACAATAGACCAGATAGATTTAATTGATATTTATAGGACATTCCATCTGCAAGTGGCAGAATACACTTTCTTCCCAAGTGCACATGGAACATTCTCCAGGACAGATCACATTTTGGGCCACAAATCAAGCCTCATAAAATTTAAGAAAACTGAAATCATATCAAGCATCTTTTCTGACCACAACACTATGAGGTTGGAAATCAATTACAGGAAAAAAACTGTAAAAAACACAAATACATGGAGGCTAAACAGTGAGATACTAAATAACCAAGAGGTCACTGAAGAAATCCAAGAAGAAATTTAAAAAATACATAGAAACAAATGACAATGAAAACACGACACCCCAAAACCTATGGGATGCAGCAAAAGCAGTTCTAAGAAATTGCTAAGTTTATAGCAATTCAATCTCACCTCAAGAAACAAGAAAAATCTCAAATAAACAATCTAACCCTACACTTAAAACAACTAGAGAAAGAATAACAAAGAAAACCCAAAGTCAGTAGAAGGAAAGAAATCATAAATATCAGAGCAGAAATAAATGAAATAAAAATGAAGAAAACAATAGCAAAGATCAATAAAACTAAAAGCTGGTTTTTTGAGAAGATAAACAAAATTGATAAACCCTTAGTTAGACTCATCAAGAAAAAAAGGGAGAGGACGCAAATCAATAAAATTAGAAATGAAAAAGGAAAAATCACAATTGACACTGCAGAAATACAAAGGACTATAAGAGACTACTACGAACAACTATGTGCCAATAAAATGGACAACCATGAAGAAATGGACAAATTCTTGGAAAGGTACAATTTTCCAAGACTGAAGCAGGAAGAAATAGAAAATATAAACAGACCAATCACAAGCACTGAAATTGAAACTGTGATTAAAAATCTTCCAATAGGGCTTCCCTGGTGGCGCAGTGGTTGAGAGTCTGCCTACCGATGCAGGGGACACGGGTTTGTGCCCTGGTCCAGGAAGATCCCACATGCCGCGGAGTGGCTGGGCCTGTGAGCCATGGCCGCTGAGCCTGCGCGTCCAGAGCCTGTGCTCCGTGACGGGAGAGGCCACAGCAGTGAGAGGCCTGCATACCACACACACACACACAAATCTTCCAATAAACAAAAGCCCAGGACCAGAGGGATTCACAGGTGAATTCTATCAGACACTTAGAGAAGAGCTAACACCTATCCTTCTTAAACTCTTCCAAAATATAGCAGAAGGAGGAACACTCCCAAACTCATTCTATGAGGCCACCATCACCCTAATACCAAAACTAGACAAAGATGTCACAAAAAAAACTACAGGCCAATATCACTGATGAACATAGATGCAAAAATCCTCAACAAAATACTAGCAAACAGAATCCAACAACACATTATAAGGATCCTACACCAAGATCAAGTGGGATTTATCCCAGGGATGCAAGGATTCTTCAATATATGCAAATCAATCAATGTAATACACCACATTAACAGATTAAGTAATAAAAACCATATGATAATCTCAATAGATGCAGGAAAAGCTTTCAACAAAATTCAACACCCATTTATGATAAAAACCCTCCAGAAAATGAGCATAGAAGGAACTTACCTCAACATAATAAAGGCCATATATGACAAACCCACAGCCAACATCGCTCCCAAAAGTGAAAAAATGAAACCATTTCCTCTAAGATCAGGAACAAGACAAGGTTGCCCATTCTCACTGCTACTATTCAACATCGTTTAGGAAGTCCTAGCCACAGCAGTCAGAGAAGAAAAAGAAATAAAAGGAATACAAATTGGAAAAGAAGAAGTAAAACTGTCACTGTTTGCAGATGACATGATACTATACATAGAAAATCCTAAAGATGCCACCAGAAAACTACTAGAATTAATCAATGAATTTGCTAAGGTTGCAGGATACAAAATCAATGCACAGACATCTCTGGCATTCTTATACACCGACAATGAAAAATCAGAAAGAGAAATTAAGGAAACACTCCCATTTACCACTGCAACAAAAATAAAATACCTAGGAATAAAGCTGCCTAAGGAGGTGAAAGACTTGTACTCAGAAAACTATAAAACACTGATGAAAGAAATCAAAGATGACATAAACAGATGGAGGAATACACCATGTTCTTGGATTGGAAGAATCAATAATGTGAAAATGGCTATACTACCCAAAGCAATCTAGATTCAATGCAATCCCTAACAAACTACCAATGGCATTCTTCACAGAATTAGAAGAAAAAATTTTACAATTCGTATGGAAACACAAAAGACCCCAAATAGCCAAAGCAATCTTGAGAAAGAAAAACGGAGTTGGAGGAATGAGGCTTCCAGACTTCGGACTATACTACAAAGCTACAGTAATCAAGACAGTATGGCAGTGGCACAAAACCAGAAATATAGATCAATGGTACAAGATAGAATGCCCAGAGATAAACCCATGCACATATGGGCACCTAATTTACGACAAGGAGGCAAGAACATACAGTGGAGAAAAGACAGCCTCTTCAATAAGTGGTGCTGGGAAAACTGGACAGCTACATGTAAAAGAATGAAATTAGAGGGCTTCCCTGGTGGCGCAGTGGTTGATAGTCTGCCTGCTGATGCAGGGCACGCGGGTTCGTGCCCCGGTCTGGGAAGATCCCACATGCCGCGGAGCGGCTGGGTCCGTGAGCCATGGCCGCTGAGCTTGTGCATCCGGAGCCTGTGCTCCGCAGCAGGAGAGGCCACAACAGTGAGAGGCCCACGTACAGAAGAAAAAAAAAAAAAGAATGAAATTAGAATACTACCTAACACCATACACAAAAATAAACTCCAAATGGATTAAAGCCTTAAATGTAAGACCAGACACTATAAACCTCTTGGAGGAAAACATAGGAAAAACACTCTTTGACATAAGCCACAGCAAGATCTTTTTTGACCCACCTCCTAGAGTAATGGAAATAAAAACAAAAATAAACAAATGGGACTTAATTAACCTTAAAGCTTTTGCACAGCAAAGGAAACCATAAACAAGACAAAAAGACAACACTCAGAATGGGAGAAAATACTTGCCAATGAAACAACAGACAAAGGATTAATCTCCAAAATATACAAACAGCTCATGGAGCTCAATATCAAAAAAACAAACAATCCAGTTAAAAAATGGGCAGAAGACCTAAAGAGACATTTCACCAAGACAGACATACAGATAGCCAAGAGGCACATAAAAAGATGCTCAACATCACTAATTACTAGAGAAATGCAAATCAAAACTACAATGAGGTATCACCTCACGGGTCAGAATGGCCATTATCAAAAAATCTAGAAACAATAAATGCTGAAAAGGGTGTGATGAAAAGGGAACCTTCCTGCACTGTTGGTGGGAATGTAAATTGATACAACCACTATGGAAAACAGTATGGAGGTTCCTTAAAAAGCTAAAAATAGAACTACCATGTGACCCAGCAATCCCACTACTGAGCATGTACCCTGAGAAAACCATAATTCAAAAAGAGACACGGGGGCTTCCCTGGTGGCACAGTGGTTGGGAGTCCGCCTGCCGATACAGGGTACACGGGTTCGTGCCCTGGTCCAGTAAGATCCCACGTGCCGCGGAGCGGCTGGGCCCGTGAGCCATGGCCGCTGAGCCTGCGCGTCCGGAGCCTGTGCTCCGCAACCGGAGAAGTCACAACAGTGAGAGGCCTGCATACCGCAAAAAAAAAAAAAAAAAAAAAGAGACATGGGGCTTCCCTGGTGGCGCAGTGGTTGATAGTCTGCCTGCTGATGCAGGGGACGCAGGTTTGTGCCCCGGTCCGGGAAGATCCCACATGCCGTGGAGTGGCTGGGCCTGTGAGCCATGGCTGCTGAGCCTGCACGTCCGGAGGCTGTGCTCCGCAACGGGAGAGGCCACAACAGTGAGAGGCCTGCGTACCGCAAAAAAAAAAAAAAAAAAGAGACATGTACCATAATGTTCACTGCAGCTCTATTTACAATAGCTAGGACATGGAATCAACCTAAATGTCCATTGATAGATGAACGGATAAAGAAGATGTGGCACATATATACAATGGAATATTACTCAGCCATAAAAAGAAATGAAATTGAGTTATTTGTAGTGAGGTGGATGGACCTAGAGTCTGTCATACAGAATGAAATAAGTCAGAAAGAGAAAAACAAATACCATATGCTACGCATATATATGGAATCTAAAAAAAAAAAAGGTACTGATGAACCTAGTTGCAGGGCAGGAATAAAGAGGTAGAATATGGACTTGAGGAAATGGGGTGGGAGAGTGAAGCTGGGGTGAAGAGAGAGTAGCATCAACATATATACACTACTGAATGTAAAATAGTTGGCTGGTGGGAAGCAGCAGCATAGCACAGGGAGATTGGCTCGATGCTTTGTGATGACCTATGGGGGTGGGATAGGGAGGATGGGAGGGAGGCTCAAGAGGAAGGGGATATGGGGACATGTGTATGTATATGGCTGATTTGCTTTGTTGTGCAACAGAAACTAACAATATTGTGAAGCAATTATACTCCAATAAAGAGCTATTAAAAAAATAATAAATAAATAAATTGGAATTAGGAGAAGAGTCTGAAGGCGTGGAGATTAATCACTGAATCTAAAGTAATCTGGATGAGAAGAAAGAGGGGCCTGAGCATTAGTTACAGTCTCCTTGAGAGTGTGAACTTTGTGTTACAAGTAAACTCAAGTGAAACCTAGTAGAGATAAAACTGAAAAGATCAGCTGGATGGTTACTGTGGAAGAGAGAGCAAGAAAAGGAGAAAGAATGCACAGTTCTCAGAAATGACCTTTGTCACTAGAGTTCTTATAAATTCACCCATGTGTCCTCTGAAGTTGACTTTCAAATAGTCCTGAAAGATTATGTGCAGTGTAAACTCAAAGATGATGGGAGTACTGTATGGGATTTACTTAGTCTATTTGAATGGTTTTACATGTTTTAAGCACAGTTCTTCATTTCTTCTTTACCTTATTCCTTTGCAAATTCAAAAGTTCTTTTGGGAGTATGCATATTTATAACACTGTAAAAAACCGCTTATGAACGTAATATAAATATAATATAAACCCCAAAACAAACAGAAAATGGAAAAATATGTGTTTGGTATACAGTTTTTTAAAAAATAAATTTATTTATTTATTTGTTTTTTATTTTTGGCTGTGTTGGGTCTTTGTTGCTGCGTGCGGGCCTTCTCTAGTTGCAGTGAGCAGGGGCTACTCTTCGTTGTGGTGCGTGGGCTTCTGCTTGTGGTGGCTTCTCTTATTGTGGAGCACGGGCTCTGGGCGTGTGGGCTTCAGTAGTTGTGGTGTACGGGCTGTAGAGCACAGGCTCAGTAGTTGTGGTGCACGGGCTTAGCTGCTCTGCGGCATGTGGGATCTTTCTGGACCAGGGCTCGAACCCATGTCCCCTGCACTGGCAGGGGGTTCTTAATCACTGCGCCACCAGGGAAGCCCTGGTATACAGTTTTTGAGCCCAGTAATCTAAGTATAAATAACAAAATGTGATCTTGGATCAAGCTGTATTTCAGTGTGTATTCTGTTACTATGATTTGTGACATATTATACACTATATAAAGTTACACTGCTACCCACACCACACTGTATCACATTAACTACCTCTGTCATGAATAATGCAAAAAATTTTTGAATGATGGTTCTCTGGCAGCTGTTAAGTGCTTTTTAACATTTGGACTTAAAAAAAATCAATAAGCAAATGTTCAGTGTTGATAGACACAGCTGAGTGGTATTAACTATACTATATATTTTCTCTAAATCAACTGTAAACTTTAACAGGTGCCATTCAACTTCAGGCACTTAGCCAAGTCTGGAATTAAGATCTCTCTGTCTTTGTTCCTCTAATCCTTTTTAAAGTTCTTTTACTACTTAAATAATTAGACCTTCAAATTCGATCAACTAAACACAATCAATCCTACTCCACTTATAGCATAGTAGTGGCAATCAACCCACTGGGGAAATGTGACATATTATTTGGGTAACATCCAGTGTCCATGATACAAAAGAAAAAAATCTCCTTACCCAGGAGTTCTTCATGGATTGATCAGGAGTTGAAATAAAGGCATTCATGAATGCCCAACTTATTGTTTATATGCATATGGATGATTTTATTGTGTTTTAGAGCAAGGGTTGGGATAGGAGGAAGCTTAATAAAATTCATGCCTTTAATTTCACCAAAAGTTCTGTGGCCTCAAAAAGGTTAAGAACCACATATCCTAATCTACCCATTAGTGGATGAGGCTTCCTAATACTCTATGACAGCTGCCATATTTTTTAGCACAGTTGATATACTCTATTATCTAAAATTTAAAGATGAACTAAGAGACACTTAATTTTTAAGAAGTCATCTTAGAGCTAAGTAGGGTGTTACTTTAGGATTCCACAGTCAGTTAAATTCCAAAAAGAGAGGTACAAGATAAGGATGAACGTTTACTACCACTTTCCTTGATTATAAAAACCTCTTCTGGGGCTTCCCTGGTGGTGCAATGGTTAAGAATCCGCCTGCCAATGCAGGGGACACAGGTTCAATACCTGGTCTGGGAAGATCCCACATGCCATGAAGCAACTAAGCCTGTATGCCACAACTACTGAGCCTGCATGCTGCAACTGCTGAAGCCCGACTGCCTAGAGCCGGTGCTCCACAGCAGGAGAGGCCACCGCAGTTAGAAGCCCTTGCACTGCAACAAAGAGTGGCCCCTGCTTGCCGCAACTAGAGAAAGCCTGCATGCAGCTACGAAGACCCAACACAGCCAAAAATAAATAAATTAAATTAAAAAATAAATCTCTGCTATATGGCAATTATACAACCAGTGAAATTCAAACAGTTAACCTGGAAGGCAAAAATAGTATCAAAACTGTTTTATATGGTTTTACAAATAAATGTTAATAACAACCAAATTATAAACATTTATTTCCACTGTATTATATTATACTATTAAATGTGGTTCTAACCACCAAAATAGTTTAAGCTCAGAGTTGGAAATATCTATCACTCTCACCTTGGTACAGACTACTCGTACAACCACTTTCCAAAAGGCAGAGGAATCAGACCCAGGTTGTACCTCAAAGAGAAGATGTTTTTCCTGGCCAGAAGCCACTTTAGCAGTTCTGAAAAGAGGTAAACACATTCGTTAATTTTATGAAAAGTCACGTAAAATAATGGAGCTACGAAACCAGATTCAAGAAAGTTTAAGACAGAGGAGGAAATGTGAAGAAAACACAGAAAGACAAATAACAATAATGGTGATTGTAATAATTAGATTTTTAAAATACAGGGATAGAGAATGTTTTGACTATAAACATACAATTTAATTTTCAAGGTGGAAAGCATAGTGGAATGATATTTATAAATCTATTTTTTTCATATCTATATCTCAATGGTCTTTAAATTTCTAACAAAGACAGCTAGGAAAAACATGTGCAAGGAATCAGGTACTTAAAGAAAAAATTTAGCTGGTTTCATTTATCCATATTTTGACTAGTGCCTCAGATGTATATAAAGTGTGAAAAAATGTTGATCTTGGTTGAGTCCTTCCTTAAGCAACAACACTTATATACCTCTTTGAAGACAATTTTTACAGATAATTTGAAACTGGATGAAGCAAATGATTTTGAGACGCTTATGTAACTTTACTGTCCTCCCCTAGCAGAGTAATTCTGATTTAGAAAGCAACAGGATACTAACATAAAAAATATAACACTTTTTAGGATAACTCAATATCGTGCAACAATGCCAATTTAAATCAGTTCAAAGACATAAGTATTGCAGCTCCCTTTTATCATTACTCACATTTCTCTCTGAGCACCAGTGGGGATATCACAGTCAGAACTAAGAAACTTACAGCTAAATAAATTGAGGCCATTGAAAATTAAGTAACTAGCCCTAGGTAACAAAGTCTGCCAGTGAAAGTAGTACTGCCAGTTCCCAGTTCTGTTTTCTAGCTATCAAGCCATGCGTCTTTTGCGTAGGTTTAACTTTATAGTTCTCAGACAGCACTGAACTTGTGAAATTCCAACTCTGACCCAGGGGAATTGGTTTTAAGAAGCAAATCCAGTCAGAAACATTCTGTGCTAATAAATAAAAGGGAGATACTCTTTTACCATCACCTCTATTTTACACAGTAAGCTTAGCTTGAGGATGTTTTCATAGGACACATTTTATCCAGTATCTTTAGGCCAAAAAACAAAATTTCATATAAGAGACTAGGTTTTTTTGTATGTAAGTTCTAAGACTCTAAAGGGATGGCAAATGTCATTGATTACTCTTCAAAAAAGTTGACACAATATACATAAAAATTCCACTCTTATGATACTATTAAATTCTCAATTGAATTTTATTCCTTAAGAATACAGTCTCAGAAGTAATGCCTCAAATGCTACCATTTGGATGATCTTTAAAAAAAAAAAAAAAGAACAAAGTAAAATGCTAGAGTTTTAAAAACCATGACTACATTTTTATTATAAAAGATCAGACAATACACAAATATACACAGTAAAAGGTAAAATCTCCCTTCTCTGCTCCCCTTTTCCATCACCTCCCCAGAGAGCTGTGTATATCTTTCCAGTTCATTTTCTATGCATTTATATATATATATATCTACACAGGATCCATCCATATATCCATACAGGGCTTCTTTTTGGTTTGTCTGTTTTTAATGAGTGAAATCCAGTGTTCTTAAAAGAAATGATCTTCTAAGATAACTTTTAAGAGTTAAGAATGCTTTATTCTTCATGACTGGCTAATAACAGGACACTCCAGCCATGTCCATAAAAACACTGCATTTCCTTCTCTTTATCTAATGTGTTCTAAATGGCCAAGTATAATATGTCTCTTATCCAATACAGTTATTGCAAAGCTTAAGGAGTACATTCATGTATTTTACCCTAAACTATTAATAGTGACTATAATATAAATTTATATATACTAAGTGGTTCCAAACTGCTTGGTGATTTTGTTTGGCCTTTTTGGGGTTTAAGGAGAGGTAACATGGGATAGTGGAAAGATCTTCAGACTTGGGGAAAGCTGGATCTGCCATCGATACTTAGGTAATCACTTTAGGCCTCAGTTAAAATGTCAGACTGTCAGCAGAGTGCCTTGCACATACTATGGGCTCAGTGAACGTTAGCTAAGTTGGATAGACTAAAGAAAGAACCTTTAAGATCTCATTTAAAAGGCAATGCCAATAAGTTATAACTATACCCCCAGGGAGACAGAAGATACATATACAAAGAGAGTTGGATATGGGTGCTGCTAGAGGAAGACTTAATAGAAAGAAGTGACATCTGCTCTCCTGTCACTAAGGGAGAACACACAAACAAAAATGGAATATTTTAAAAGTGTAACAATCTGGGGTCATTCAGGGACAGAGCTCAGTATATTTTAATAGCTTCTATACAGATCAGTATAAAAATTGATTTAATAAAGAATAATTCACAAAGAGAAGGCTGTTCTATTGGATGTGCTACGGAGTCAGAGAAGTTTATACTCCATCTTAGAAACCTATTCAAGAGTTAAGTAGAGATGTAAACATGATAGCTAATTAGAAAATATTTATAAACAAAATATCTTATTCTTCAGTGATGACAAATGAATTATTACCATATATATATATTTCTCTGGCAAAATAATGGTTCAATGAACAAACACAGAAGATTTATTTATTAACTAGATGAATTGGTTGATATTCAGAAACCTGAAGTGCCCTTTGACTATCCTAGGTGCCTTTCTCTAGATGACTAACTGGTATATTCTCTTCTGTTATGCACCTCCTTCAGTGCTTTCAAACAAGGGTCAATTTACACGCCTGTGGTCAAAATTCAGTTTTAAGTTCCTTCTGTTCTTTTAGTCCTATGACATATTTTTAGATAGCTACACAGAAAGTCTTATAGTACTCAATAAATATTTGCTAACTGCTGCTGAAAACATTCTCTTACCAACCAATACGTGTGGTTATCTCTCAGACAGTCATAACACTGGGGCAAGGGGAGAAAATAAAATGAAAAAGAGCAAGTCTTACACATCATTAAGTTCTGCTACTCTTCCAAGAAATTCTTCATAAGTTAAGGAGCCACTTTCTCGAACCAATGTGACATGTTTTGCTACTTTTTCTGGTAACTTGTTAAGAACCAGCTGCGTCTGATCCGAAATTTGCTGTCCCATGATGAAATGATGTCTTATGAAATCCAAAAAGAGTGTTGCTTCACATCGTTTCTGTCAAATATACATAAAAGTTACTTTTACATGTAATATATGGTATATATATTGTGTATATATATATATATATATATATGTAATATATACTTTTAATATGTAATATAAAAATGGCAACATACCCATCCCTTCAAGAAAGTAAAGCAAAACAGGAATACTTTTAAGTGAGATCTCAACAGACTTACATGAGTCTAAGGTGGAATTTATTTAAACAACTATATTTTAAAGTAAAGATTTACAGTTCTATTTTTTAAAGATCATACAGGTAAATGAGAATACAGGATTCATTTATCTTATTGGGAGGGTGAATTCCTATAATTTTGCCAAGTTAAAAACCATTACACACACACACAGAGGCATTTAAGTGATTGTATTTAATAGGAAGTTTGTTTACCTCATATAATTTTCCTAAGAACATTTCCTGACTGCTTACCATGTCAGGCTCCAAACTAAGGGCTTTCATATATTATCTCATTTATCTCTTACAATAACCCTAAGAGGTAGGCATTATTATATTCCTAGTTGACAGATAAGGAAATAGAGTTGAGTGACTTATCTAAAGTTAAACAGCTGGGGACTTCCCTGGTGGTGCAGTGGTTAAGAATCCGCCTGCCAATGCAGGAGACACGGGTTCGATCCCTGGTCCAGGAAGATCCCACATGCCAAGGAGCAACTAAGCCTGTACGCCACAACTACTGAGCCTGCATGCCACAACTACTGAGTCCATGCACTGCAACTACTGAAACTTGCGCACTCTAGGGGCCGGGGACTGCAACTACTGAAGTCTGCATGCCTAGAGCCCGTACTGTGCAACAAGAGAAGCCACTGCGATGAGAAGACCGCGCACCACGACGAAGAGTAACCTCTGCTCGCCACAACTAGAGAAAGCCCACGCGCAGCAACGAAGACCCAACGCAGCCCCCCAAAAAACATTAAACAGTTGGTAGCACTTCCCTGGTGGCGCAGTGGTTAAGAATCCGCTTGCCAATGCAGGAAGCCCTGGTCTGGGAAGATCCCACATGCCGCGGAGCAACTAAGCCTGTGTGCCACAACTACTGAGCCTGTGCTCTAGAGCTGGCAAGCCACAACTACTGAGACCTGCGTGCCACAACTACTGAAGTCCATGCACCTAGAGCCCGTGCTCCGCAACAAGAGAAGCCACCGCAATGAGAAGCCTGTGCACCGCAACGAAGAGTTGCTCGCCGCAACTAGAAGGAAAGCCCACGCACAGCAATGAAGGAACTAGAAGGAAAGCCCACGCACAGCAATGAAGACCCAACACAGCCAAAACTAAATAATAAATTTATATGAAAAACAAACAGTTGGTAAATGGTTGAAGTGAAATTTGAACTCATGTTTTTTAGATTCTAGTGCTTATATTCTTTAACGCTATGATATACTGTGATGTATAATCATGATATAAATAGATCAGCTAAAAAATTTATTGTAGAATTACTTTATTTATAAATGTACAACTTAATTTTAATTGTAAAATATATGTAAATTAAACAGACTTTTTAGCTAATTCAACTATGTTACATTTTCTTTTTAGAAAAAAAAGTGCTTTTGCTTTTTAACTCCTCTAGGTATTTATTTATTTATTTTGCGGTACGCGGGCCTCTCACTGTTGTGGCCTCTCCCGTCGCGGAGCACAGTTTCCGGACGCGCAGGCTCAGTGGCCATGGCTCACGGGCCTAGCCGCTCCACAGCATGTGGGATCTTCCTGGACCGGGGCACGAACCCGTGTCCCCTGCATCGGCAGGCGGACTGTCAACCACTGTGCTACCAGGGAAGCCCGGTATTTATTTTTTAATTAATTAATTATTTTTGGCTGCATTGGGTCTTTGTTGCTGCATGCAGGCTTTCTCTAGTTGCGGCAAGCGGGGGCTACTCTTCGTTGCAGTGCATGGGTTTCTCATTGCGGTGGCCTCTCTTGTTGTGGAGCACGGGTTCTAGGCACGCAGGCTTCAGCAGTCGTGGCACGCAAGCTCAGTAGTTGTGGCTCATGAGCTCTAGAGCGCAGGTTCAAGAGCTGTGGCACACGGGCTTAGGTGCTCCAGGGCATGTGGGATCTTCCCGGGCGAGGGCTTGAACCCATGTCCCCCACACTGGCAGGTGGATTCTTAACCACTGTGCCACCAGGGAAGTCCCTCCTCTAGGTATTTTTATATAACTTGTTTTCTAAATATGAAGGTGATATTTTAGTTAAAAGGCTGGATCACTACTTTAATAATCTACTATCAAGGTAGATCAATAAGTTACTGAATTGACTTAAAATTTAATCACAAAACATTTATTTAATAATCACTCTAAAGTCTTGAAGGATATAATTCTATGTATTGTGGCTAGAGAAGAGTTGGATGTGTTTATTCTAGACAGTTTTTTCTCCTTTGGTAAATAATGATTTATCAAAATATTAAGCACGGAGATACGGTTAAAATAGAAAATAAGATAAATTTTTAGTATTTATGTATCCTGATATATTCTACAGCTGAATAAGAAAATCCCAATTCAATACGAATACCACTACTAATAATAGTAAAATCAACTAGTATTCGTTCACCACTTCTACTGTGTAACACAATCTTCTAAGTACTTTATATATATTCATGAATTTAGTCATTTAAATCCTCATGATAACCATTTCACAGATGAAGAAACAAGATAGCTAAGGAAACAAGCACAGAGAGGTTAAATTAATAAAGCCACAAAGCTAATATTAGACTTTTTAAAAAAAAATAAAGTTAGAAAAAGAAAAAAGCATTAAAATTAAAAAGAATCTGATCCTCCCCCCTCCTATAAGAAATTCCATTTTATTTACATGTCAAAGACTATCATTTTACTTCACCTGAATTAACACTCATATCATATAAAGCAGGTGAAACAGTAACAATTTATAGTAAAAATTTTGTCAGGAAACCTGCTTTATCATTTAATCAAAAAAATGAAAAGTTATAACTCTAAAATATAAAATCATTTACAATAAGAGTTCTCAGTAACCATAAATATGCAAATTTTGCTTTGTATTCAAATTTAATGTGTTATATTTGAGGTTTATTCTTTTAGTCACATTAAATATAGGAAAAGTACAACTGTTCTAAAGAGAAAAACTCAACAATTACTGTTTTGAATCTGAGCCTACTTGGCAATGATAAATATGTATTACAGAGATAAATGAAAGGAAGTTGTTGAGGAAGATCCAGGCCACTAAGAAAACATCTCTGAAGGCAAAATTATACACTTTAAATATAGCCAAATGGATTCATAGCAATCGTATTCAAAGAGAAACAAAGATTTTAGCTTAGAGGAGGTCTCTAGAGTACTCAACATTAGTAATTTCTGGATTTCATAGTCTAATATAAAGTCTCAAAGCACCATGATGTTGCACATTTATTTCTATTCTAAGTAAGGATACTTTCCAAAAATAAATGAAAAAAAATCTCTAAAACTTAACAAAAATTTAAAGAATAACTTATAACCTAGGAAATAGAAGGATATAATACTAGAATAAAAGTCCTTCCCAAGAAGGCAGTAATTTCACACCGACTTATACTACATACAGTAACACTATGGTCCTTATTTTTCTTGTTCTAATCCAGATGTGTGAAAAAATCATCAGGAGCCAAAGGCTGTACACTGGTGTTAGGGAGCCACTGTTACATGGCCTTTTAAAAAATTAAATTCAACAAGCACCATATGCCTGGCACTGTGCTGTGTTCTGGGGATACAACAGTGAGTGTAAGAAACAGGGTTCTTGCCACCATGGAGCATCTGATTCAGTGGGGAAGAGACAACAATCACACCAATAAATACATAATTTCAAAATAATAAGTGCTAAGCCAAACAAGTATAGGGTACTGAAAGCCTATAAAAGGGGGACTTGACCTAGTCTTGTGACAGGGAAGAAGTCCTTGGGCAAACATTTGATTTGCTATCGGTCAGAGTTAGCCAGAGAAGAGAGGGATAGAGGCATGGCAAGGGGAGGACATTCCAGGCAGAGGTTATAGAAAGCACCTAAATAGGAAGGAGTATGGTGACTTTGAGGTTAAAAAAAAAAAAAGCCAGAGTGACTAAAGCCTAGGCAGAAGGAGAGGGAGACTGGCACCAAGAGATGGGATGTTTACCATTTTTGTTTATGACACAAAGACAAGACTGCATGCCTGCCCAATCTGTGGATGACTGAAACTGGAATGAATGAATAATGTCCACAGAATACCAGAATCAAAACTGAAAATGGATACTGATTTTCTGAAATAGAATAAATTTTTATGTCAAATATGACTAAAAGTTAAATCCTGAATATGTTTTGAAAGGCACATAAAGCACATAGGTAAGTTATGTTTAAAAGCAAATAAAATATAAAAGGTCTGAATGTTCCAGTCAAAATAAGTAAACAGTAAATAGCAATAAGAAAGATGCTAAAATAATCCTAAACTCTTGCTAGAAGCAGATGTCCAGAGCAAGAGCCTAGTTCCACTGTGCTCTGGAATGGTTCCAACACACCAGAGTTCTCTAATCAGCTCTAAGCAGTGACACTTTTAAAGGGCACTAATCATTTGAATATATTTGGGAAAGCACGCAAGATGTTATGGATCTAGAAGAGGAAACAAAGCAATTTATTCTAGATAATCATAGTTCAGTAACAACATGGAGCATGGTGATAGGTTTGTTCAAACACCTGAAGAGCTTTCATGTGGAAGAGAAAGTAATATTTACTTTATATAATTACAGAGACCAGAATGGCCAGTATAAATTATGCTGATTTCAGGTCAATATAAGAATTTCCTATCATCCATAATTATCCAGAAGGGTTAAGGGCTGTCTTGCAAAGCATGTGAGCTTGCATTCACTGGAAAGGTGGAGGTGTTTAAGCAAAAATAAGAAGTTCATCTAATTAGTGTTTTAGAGAAAATTTTTGCTTTAATGAGAAGTGGAGAAGGCAACCTCTAACCTAATATTTTGCTCCCAAAGTGAAACTTAAATTCTCTCTAGCATTCCTGTACTGATTTAATAAAAATGCAATAAAATATTCTAATCAACCAGACTGAAAACTTTAAATTATACCTACAATTCTTAACAAAGAAAAATTAAACTTTTGAAATATATGGTCTTAAGATTTCATGTAAAATATTAATGATAATTTAATCAATATGCCCACGAAACAGATATTAAAGAGATTTAGTTGTTTGTTTATTGAGTTACAAAATGGACCCTTTTAAGAGGTAAAATTGTAATTATATGCAGATGACATGATAATATATATAGAAAACCCTAAACACTCCACACAAAAACTACTAGTACTGGTAAATAAATTCAGCAAGGTATCAGGATACAAGATTAACACACAGAAATCTGTTGCATTTCTTTACACTAACAATGAAATACCAGAAAGGGAAAGTAAAAAAACAAATCCCTTTTAAAATTGCACCCCCTCCCCCCAAAAAAAATACTTAGGAATAAACCCAATCAAGGAGGTGAAAAACTTATATGCTGAGAACTATAAAGCATTGATAAAGGAAACTGATTCAAAGAAATGTAAAAATATTCTGTGCTCTTGGATTGGAAGAATTAATATTGTTAAAATGACCATACTACCCAAAGCAATCTACAGATTTAATGCAATCCCTATCAAATTACCCATGACATTTTTCACAGAACTAAAACAAATAATCCTAAAATTTGTATGGAGCCATAAAAGACCCAGAATTGCCAAAGCAATTCTGAGGAGAAAGAACAAAGATGGAGGCATAACCCTCCCAGACTCAGACAAAACTACAAAGCTACAGTAATCAAAACAGTGTGGTATTGGCACAAAAACAGACATATGGATCAATGGAACAGAATAGAGAGCCTAGAAATAAATCCACACACCTACAGTAAATTAAACTTTGAAAAAAGAGACAAGAACATACAACGGAGAAAAGACAGTCTCTTCAGTAAGTGGTGGTGGGAAAGCAGGACAGCCACATGTAAATCAATGAAGTTAGAACACTCCCTCATACCATATACAAAAATAAACTCAAGATGGCTTAAAGACTTAAATATAAGACATGACACCATAAAACTCCTAGAAGAGACCATAGGCAAAACATTCTCTGACATAAACTGTAGTAATGTTTTCTTAGGTCAGTCTCCCAAGGCAACAGAAATAAGAGCAAAAATAAACAAATGGGACCTAATCAAAATTATAAGCTTTTGCAAGGCAAAGGAAACCATAAACAAAACAAAAAGACAACCTACGGACTGGGAGAAAATATTTGCAAACGATGCAACTGACAAGGGCTTAATTTCCAAAATATACAAACAACTCATACAACTCAATAATAATAATTTGAAAAAACCCAATCAAAAAATGGTCAGAAGACCTAAATAGACACTTCTCCAAAGAAGACATACAAATGGCCAATAGGCACATGAAAAAATGCTCAGCATCACTAATTATTAGAGAAATGCAAATCAAAACTACATGAGGGAGAGGAATCAAGATGGCGGATGAGTAAGACATGGAGTTCACCTCTTCCTACAAATACGTCGAAAACACATCTACAAGTGGAACGACTTGCACAAAACATCTACCAAACACTGGCTGAAGACCTCAGACTTCCTAAAGGGCAAGAAAACCTCCATGTAACCAGGAAGGACAAAAGAAAAAGAAAAGAGAGAGAAAAGAATTGGGATGGGACCTACACCCTAGGGAGGGAGCTGTGAAGGACGTAAGGTTCCCGCACCCGGGGAAGTCCCCTCACTGGCGGGGAGATCAGCCTGGATGGAAAGGGAGCTTTGGAGCCTTAAGCAGAGTGCAGAAACCGGATTGTGGAAGGCAAAATGGAGAGTGACCTGAACAGACGTTGGTACCGTCACCTTGTACTCCCCAGGCTGAGACGCTTGTCCACCGGTGTGGGAGGAGGTTGGGTGCTGAAGCTCAGGTTTCGGAGGTCAGACCCAGGGAAAGGGCCAGGGTTGGCTGTGTGGAGACAGCCTGAAGAGGCTAGAGTGTGGCAATTGAGGGTGTGTTCAGAAGAAGCCTGGGCCAACCAGAGAGGCAAGGCGCCACTCCTGGGGGGGTGTGCAAGGAGAGGGGTGGGACCACTATAGGAGCTTCCTTCCCTGCAGGCATGGTCTCAGGCAACAGGACACCACCTACACAAGCTCTGGGGGCAGGTGTGAGCTTCCACTGCCACTGTGGGCTCCAGAGACAGGCACAGGCCACTGCCACTGTCATGATGGGCTCCAGAGGTGGGCACAGGTAGCCGCCACCACTAAGAGACCTGCGAGCAGGATCTAGTTGCTGTCCCTGCTGTCCTGGGAGGGCGAGGGCCGGCGCTGCAAGACCCATGAATGGGTGCCAAGTGTTGCCCCCACTGTCCCGGGGGGGCGTGGGCCATCGCTACCGTTGGGAAACCTGTGAGCAGGCGGCAATAGCTGCCCCCACCATCTGGGGAGTGTGCACAGGCAGCGAGCAGGTGTCAAGCACTGCCCCTGCTGTACAGGGAGTGTGTGGGCTATAGTTGCCACTGGGATACACGGGAGGAAAAGTCAATTGCTGTTCCTGCTGTATCAGGTGTGAGCATGGCCTGCTGCACCTACACACCTCATATCAAAGGAATTACAGCTAACACACACTGAGGAAAGAGGCAGCAAGCATCCAAACCAAAAGCAACCTCTTGATTCCCAACAAGATGGCAGAGTAGAAGGACTTGAGCTCACCTCCTCACGTGAAAACACCCAAATCACAACTAACTGCTGAACAACCATGGACAAAAAAGACTGGAACCTACAAAAAAAGATATTTTACATCCAAAGACAAAGAAAAGCCACAACTAGATTGTACGAGGGGCACTTCTGCAATATAATCAAATCCCATACTGGTCGGATGGGTGACCCACAAACTGGAAAATAATTGTATTACAGAGGAGTGAGAGTTCTGGGCCCCATGTCAGGCTCCCCAGCCTGAGGGGTCTGGAATTGGAGCCCCCAGAGCATTTGGCTTAGAAGGCCAGTGGGCCTTTAGTGCAGGAGCTCCACAGGACTGAGGGAAACAGAGACTCCACTCTTGAGGGCGCACACAAGATTTCATGTGTACTGGGACCCAGCACAAAGAATTGACTTCATAGGAGCCTGGGCTAGACCTACCTGTGGGTTTGGAGGGTCTCCTGTGGAGGCAGGGGTTGTCTGTGGCTCACTGTGGGGGTAAGGTCACTGGTGGCAGAAGCCCCAGGGAATACTGATAATTGTGAGCTCTCCTGGAGGTCTCCATTTTGGCACAAAGACCTAGCCCTACGCAACAGCCTACAGGCTCCAGTGCTGGACGCCTCAGGCTAAACAACCAGCAAGACAGGAACACAGCCCCACCCATCAGCAGACAGGCTGCCTAAAGCTGTACTGAGGTCACAGCCACCCCTAAACACACCCCTTGACATGACCCTGCCCACCAGAGGGACAAGACCCAGCTCCACCCACCAGTGGGCAGGCACCAGTCCCTCCCACCAGGAAGCCTGAACAAGTCTCAGGACCAATCTCACACACCAGGGGCCAGACACCAGAAGCAAGAGGAGCTATGATCCTGCAGCCTGTGGAAAGGAGTCCATCCACACAGAAAGTTTCACAAAATGAGAAGACAGAGAAATATGCTCCAGACAAAGGAACAAGATGAAAACCCAAAAGAATAACTAAGTGAAGTGGAGATAGGCAATCTACCTGAAAAATAATTGAGAGTAATGATAGTAAAGATGATCCAAGATCTGAGAAAAAGAATGGAGGCACTGATTGAGAAGATACAAGAAATGTTTAACAAAGAGCTAGAAGATTTAAAGAACAAACAAACAGAGATGAACAATACAATAACTGAAATGAAAAACACACTAGAAGGAATCAACAGCAGAATAAATGAGGCAGAAGAACAAAGAAGTAAGCTGGAAGACTGTCGTGGAAATCACTGCTGCAGAACAGAATAAAGAAAAAACAATGAAAAGAAATGAGGACAGTCTCAGAGACCTCTGGGACAACATTAAATGCACCAACATTCGCATTATAGGGGTCCCAGAAGGAGAAGAGAGACAGAAAGAGCCTGAGAAAATATTTGAAGAGATTATAGCCAGAAACTTCCCTAAAATGAGAAGGAAAACACTCACTCAAGTCCAGGAAGTGCAGAAAGTCCCATATAAGATAAACCCAAGGAGGAACACACCAAGACATATATTAATCAAACTGACAAAATTAAAGACAAAGAAGAAATATTAAAAGCAACAAGGGAAAAGCAACAAATAACATACAAGGGAATCCCCGTAAGGTTATCAGCTGATTTTTCAGCAGAAACTCTGCAGACCAGAAGGGAGTGGCATGATATATTTAAAATGATGAAAAGGAAAAACCTACAACCAAGAATAGTCTACCCAGCAAGCGCTTCATTCAGATTTGATGGAGAAATCAAAAGCTTTACAGAGAAGCAAAACCTAAGCGAATTCAGCACCACCAAACCAGCTTTACAACAATCCTAAAGGAGCTTCTCTAGGCTGAAAAGAAAAGGCCACAACTAGAAACAAGAAAGTTACAAATGGGAAAGCTCACTGGTAAAGGCAAATATAAAGTAAAGGTAGGAAATCATCCACACACAAATATGATATCAAAGCCAGCAACTGTAAGAAGAGGAGAGTATAAATGCAGGATATTGGAAATGCATTAGAAATTAAGAGACCAGAAACTTAAACAATCATATATATATATAGACTGCTATATCAAAACCTCACGGGAACTGCAAACCAATAATCTACAGTAGATACATACACAAAAAAGAGAAAGCTATCCAGACACAACACTAAAGTTAGTTACCAAATAACAAGACAAGAGAACAAAAGAGAAGGAAGAAAAAAGACCTACAAAAACAAATCCAAAACAATTAACAAAATGGCATTAAGAACATACATATCAATAATTACCCTAAATGTAAATGGATTAAATACACCAACCAAAAGACATAGACTGGCTGCATGGATACTAAAACAAGACCCGTATGTATGCTGTCTATAAGAGACCCATTTCAGATCTAGGGACGCATACAGACTGAAAGTGAGGGAATTGGAAAAAGGTATCCTATGCAAATGGAAATCAAAGGAAAGCTGGAGTAGCAATACTCATATCAGACAAAATAGACTTTAAAATAAAGACTGTTACAAGAGACAAAGAAGGACATTACATAATGATCAAGGGATCAATCCAAGAAGATATAACAATCGTAAATATATATGCACCCAACATAGGAGCACCTCAATATATAAGGCAAATGCTAAGAACCATAAAAGGAGAAACTGACAGTAACACAATAATAGTGGGGGACTTTAACAACCCACTTTCATCAATGGACAGGTGATCCAGACAGAAAATCAATAAGGAAACACAGGCCTTAAATGACACATTAGATCAGATGGACTTAATTTAATTTATATAATATATATAAATATATATTTCCATCCAAAAGCAGCATAAATATATATAAATATATACTTCCATCCGAAAGCAGCAGAATACAATTTCTTCTCAAGTGCACATGAAACATTCTCCAGGATAGATCACCTCTTGGGTCACACATCAAGCCTCAGCAAATTTAAGAAAACTGAAATCATATCAAGCATCTTTTCTGACCACGTTATGAGACTAGAAATCAATTACAGGAAAAAACTGTAAAAAACACAAATATGTGGAGGCTAAACAATATGTTCCTAAACGACCAATGGATCACTGAAGAAATCGAAGAGGAAATCAAAAAAATACCTAGAGACAATTGCAACAAAAGACAAGATCCAAAACCTATGGGACAGAGCAAAAACAGTTCTAAGAGGGACGTTTATAGGAATATAATCTTACCTCAGAAAACAAGAAAAACCTCAAATAAACAACCTAACCTTACACTTAAAGCAACCAGAGAAAGAAGAACAAACAAAACCCAAAGTTAGTAGAAGGAAAGAAATCATAAAGATCAGAGCAGAAATAAATGAAATAGATGAAGAAAACAGAAAAAAATCAATGAGCCTAAAAGCTGGTTCTTTGAAAGGATAAACAAAATTGATAATCCTTTAGCAAGGCTCATCAAGAAAAAAAGGGAGAGGGTTCAAAACAATAAAATTAGAAATGAAATAGAAGTTACAACTGACACCACAGAAATACAAAGGATCATAAGAGACTATTACAAACAACTACATGCCAATAAAATGGACAACCTAGAAGAAATGGACAAATTCTTAGAAAGATACAACCTTCCAAGACTGAACCAGAAAGAAACAACCTTCCAAGACTGAACCAGAAAGAAACAGAAAATATGAACAAACCACTCACAAGTACTGAAAATGAAACAGTAATTTAAAAACTTCCAACAAAGAAAAGTCCAGGACCAGCTGGCTTCACAGGCAAATTCTATTAAACATTTAGAGAAGAGTTAACACCTATCCTCCTGAAACTCTTCCTAAAAATTGCAGAGGAAGGAACACTCCCAAGCTCATTCTATGAGGCCACAATCATCCTGATACCAAAATCAGACTTAGATACCACAAAAAAAGAAAATTACAGGCCAATATCATTGATGAACATAGACACAAAAATCCTCAACAAAATACTAGCAATTCGAATACAACAATACATTAAAAGGATAATACACCATTATCAAGTGGGATTTATCCCAGGGATGCAAGGATTCTTCAATATCCACAAATCAGTCAGTGATACACCACACTAACAAACTGAAGAATAAAACCCGTATGATCGTCTCAATAGATGCAGAAAAAACTTTTGACAAAATTCAACACCCATTTATGATAAAAACTCTCCAGCAAGTGGGCATAGAGGGAACTTACCTCAACATAATAAAGGCCATATATGACAAACCCACAGCTAACATCTTTCTCAATGGTGAAAGGCCGAAAGCATTCCCTCTAAGATCAGGAACAAGACAGGGATGTCCACTGTCACCACTTTCATTCAACGTAGTTTTGGAAGTCCTAGCCATGGCAATCAGAGAAGAAAAAGAAATAAAAGGAATCCAAATTAGAAAAGAAGAAGTAAAACTGTCACTGTTTGAAGATGACAAGATACTATACATAGAAAAATCCTACAGATGCTACTAGAAAACTACTAGAGCTCATCAATGAATTTGGTAAAGTTTCAGGATACAAAATTAATACACAGAAATCTCTTGCATTCCTATACACTAACAACAAAAGATCAGAAAGAGAAACTAAGGGAACAATTCCATTTACCATTGCATCAAAAAGAATAAAATACGTAGGAGTAAACCTACCTAAGGAGGCAAAAGACCTGTACTCTGAAAACTATAAGATGCTCATGAAAGGAACCGAAGATGACACAGATGCAAAGATATACCATGTTCTTGGACTGGAAGAATCAATATTGTCAAAATGACTATACTACCAAAGGCAATCTATAGAGTCAATGCAATTCCTATCAAATTACCAATGGCATTTTTCACAAAACTAGAACAAAAAATTTTTTTAATTTGTATGGGAACACAAAGAAACCGAATAGTGAAAACAATCTTGAGAAAGAAAAACGGAGTTGGAGGAATCAGGCTCCCTGACTTCAGACTAAACTACAAAGCTACAGTAATCAACACAGTATGGTACTGGTGCAAAAACAGAAATATAGATCAATGGAACAGGATAGAAAACCCAGAGATAAACCCATGCACCTATGGTCAATTAATGTACAACAAAGGAGGTAAGAATATACAATGGAGAAAAGACAGTCTCTTCAATAAATGGTGCTGGGAAAACTGGACAGCTACATGTAAAAGAATGAAATTAGAACATTCTCTAACACCATGCACAAAAATAAACTCAAAATGGATTAAAGACCTAAATGTAAGGCCAGACACTATAAAACTCGTAGAGGAAAACATAGGCAAAACATTCTTTGATGTAAATCGCAGCAAGATCTTTTTTGATCCACCTCCTAGAGTAATGAAAAGAAAAACAAAAATAAACAAACGGGACCTAATTAAACTTAAAAGGTTTTGCACAGCAAAGGAAACCATAAACGCGAAAAGACAACCCACAGAATGGGAGAAAATATTTGCAAAGGAAGCAACTGACAAGGGATTAATCTCCAAAATATACAAACAGTTCATGTAGCTCTATTTCAAAAAACAAACAACCCAATCAAAAAATGTGCAGACTTGGGCTCCCCTGGTGGCGCAGTGGTTGAGAGTCTGCCTGCTGATGCAGGGGACATGGGTTCGTGCCCTGGTCCGGGAAGACCCCACATGCTGCGGAGCGGCTAGGCCCATGAGCCATGGCCACTGAGCCTGCGTGTCCAGAGCCTGTGCTCCGCAACGGGAGAGGCCACAACAGTGAGAGGCCCGCGTACCGCAAAAAAAAAAAAAAAAAAATGTTTAGACCTAAACAGACATTTCTCCAAAGAAGACATACAGATGGCCAAACAAACACAAGAAAAGATGCTCAACATCACTAATTATTAGAAAAATGCAAATCAAACCGACACCTCACACCGGTCAGAATGGCCATCATCAAAAAATCTACAAACAATAAATGCAGGAGAGGGTGTGGAGAAAAGGAAACCCTCCTACACTCTTGGTGGGAATGTAAATTGGTACAGCCACTATGGAGAACAAAATAAAGGTTCCTTAAAAAACTGAAAATAGACCTACCATATGATCCAACAATTCCACTCCCGGGCATATATGCAGAGAAAACCATAATTTGAAAACATACATGCACCCCAATATCCACTGCAGTGCTATTTACAATAGCCAGGACATGGAAGCAACCTAAATCTCCATCAATGGATGAATGGATAAAGAAAATGTGGTACATATATACAATGGACTATTACTCAGCCATAAAAAGAACGAAATATAATGCCATTTGCTGCAACATGGATGGACGTAGATTTTGTCATACTGACTGAATTAAGTCAGACAGAGAAAGACAAATATCATATGATATCACTTATATGTGAAATCTAAAAAAATGGTACAAATGAACTTATTTACAAAATAGAAATAGAGTCACAGATGTAGGAAACAAACTTATGGTTACCAAGGGGGAAAGGGGGAGAGGGATAAATTGGGAGATTGGGATTGACATATACACACTACTATATATAAAATAGTTAATATTGGCCTACTGTATAGCACAGGGAACAATACTCAGTACACTGTAATGGCCTGTATGGGAAAAGAATCTAAGAAAGAGTGGATATATGTATATGTATAACTGATTCACTTTGCTGTACACCTGAAATTGAAGTAATGAAGTAAGTCAGACAGAGAAAAACAAACACCATATGCATCACTAATACATGGAATCTAAAAAAATAAACTAGTGAATATAACAAAAAAGAAATAGACTCAGATATAACAGAGAACAAATTGGTGGTTACCAGTGGGGAGGGGGAAAAGGGGAGGGGCAAGATAGGGATAGGGGATTAAGATATACAAACTATTGTGTATAAAATAGGTAAGCTATGAGGATATATTGTACAACAAAGGGAATATAGCCAATATTTTATAATAACTATAAATGGAGTACAACCTTTAAAAATTATAAATCATTATGTTGTACACCTGAAACATATAATATTGAACATCAATTATACCTCAATAAACAGTACCTCCCCCCCACAAAAAAAAGAAAATGATCCCTTTTGTTTCTGCATTGTTTTGAACTGGTGTCCTAACTTTGAATAAAATTTATAATTTGAGGCAGCATATTAACTTGTTATCTTATAATTCCACTTGGTATCAGGTATCTGGGAAACCTGATTATTAACTCCTCAGATTAAAAGGGAACACTATCTAGAGACTACTGAAAGGGCATGGAAAATTGGTTCTCGGGCTTCCCTGGTGGCGCAGTGGTTGAGAGTCTGCCTGCCAATGCAGGGGACATGAGTTCGTGCCCTGGTCCGGGAAGATCCCACATGCCGCGGAGTGGCTGGGCCCGTGAGCCATGGCCGCTTACCCTGCACGTCCGGAGCCCGTACTCTGCAATGGGAGAGGCCCCAACAGTGAGAGGCCCACATACCACAAAAAAAAAAGGAAAATTGGTTCTCAACCTGGTTCAGTGGAGAGGGCCCAGGATTTACAATTCATTTTGAATACCATAAAATGATAAATGTCAACGTCCATCATGGGCATAAAAATATGACTCTGTGATCTACATGCAATAAAACCACAATCAAGGGTGCATGCATGCATGTTCATGAAACAATCTGCTGAGGCCACCCTCTCATCACCCGCCACAGGTTTTTCAATGTTCCTCTTTGGTGACTAGGCACATTCTTCTATCACAGCACATATCATCAGTTAGGTCACTTGACCATCCCCCTCTATGAGCTTCTTGAGGGTAGTAGCTGTGTTCTCTCTTCTGGCATATACATAAGCACACAATAAATGTTTATGAATGGATACAGTAAATATTGTTGACAGTTTCTGGTTTTTTATTATTAACTTAGTATTCTTTTCAGTTTTGTTAACTTGTTCAGTCATCTACTAGTTGCAGAGAAGCTGAAGTTAAAAAAATACATGGAAGAAAAAATATAAAATTGTAAAAATGTATCATTAATGTTTATGTAAATTGAGAAACTTTCATTATTTGGTATAAGCAAAATACTCCCCTCTAGATCATGAAACAGTAGTATTGAACAGGAACTTAATTTGCCAACCACTGGCATAGAATTCAGCAAAAGATAAATCTCTGGTCAAGACTTCTCAAAGAACTGGCAGCTCTCATGCTATTGTGCCCCTATAATTTAGTCCTTTCAAGCAAGATAACAATGTGCTTTCAAAAAAACATTTGAAGGATTTTCTAAATAAAGAATAATTGTTATTTTGAAACTCATAAGAATATCAAGGATTCCAAAAATGCCACATTCCCTAGTGGGTGGTAACATAACACTTGATCACTGCTTTTTCTAACAAAATGAATTGCTGTAGTTCAAATATTCTTTGTAAAGCTATAAAAATCACATCATGGGTAACTGGAAAAAAAAAACCTTCATGAAAATTTAAACCATATCCATTCATAAAAGGATTAAAGCAAAGATGAAAAGCCTGGAAGTACAAGATGACTAGCTCACAAATACTGCAGTATTTAGAAAACCTCTCTGAGACCTCCATGAAATCTAGTATCAACTTCTTTAGTTACAGAAGAGATATTTATAGTTGAAATAATCATCAACTATTTTCACTATTAACTCCGTTTTAGCATCAGTGAAAAAAACTAAGTACTAAAAACTAGGTCCCTATTTTATTACTCATTGTTTACTCAAACTCTAGATCTGTAAACAGATTATCAGCTGTCCTGCAAGACAAGAAAGTAACAGCGGTTATTACAGACCATAGTGAAACTATCAGACTAGTCAGAGCCACTGTAGAGTCTAGAATGTCTGTTCTGGGGTCAAAGACCTTAATCAGACAAAAATTTTATGCAAAGAAAAACTACAAAAGGATAGTACTTGGAGGCTGAAAACATGGGTTTCTGATATCACCAGGGTGTTTACTAAATACATTTCATATGTGGAAAATGCACTAACTAGACTTGTAAGCATTTTCTCTGGACATTCTCTGCCTTTGGGGAAGAGAAAGGGAAAGGAAGTGTGTCAAGTGCTTAAATGTGAACTTAGAAGGATCAGACAACACACATCAAATATAAAACTCACTTCTATCAAATGACAAAGAACACATTTTGGAAACACACAAGCATATCCTGGAGGGAAATATTTAGAAACTGCAGCCAGGCAGCATCAGAGGAAAGGAGAAATAGTCATACTATTTTTGAGTTCTTAATTCAGAAAGCATCACTTCTTAGAGGGCTTTCCAATATAGAGGCGACTAATTTAGGATCGTTGGTCCGGGGCACCTCATGTGCCAGATGAAATTCAGAACGGATGGAGCTCATTTTATAGCAGGAAGAATGGGCGCGCGGGGAGGGGGGGAGGTGGAAAAGAATCACTTCATGCATAAGATCTAAGAGTTATAAGCCATAGGAAGTGTCACGGCCGCTTTAGAAATACGCCAGAGATGAGAACTGCATCACCTGGCACGGTGAAATAGGACAGGGTCAGAACACGGACGTACACTGCAATTTTCAAGGGGCTGGGGATAAATGTGAACAATAATAGTAAACTCACATTCTGTAACACGATAAAAATAACAAAGGAATCATTTCAAAAGCGACACAGAAAGTTTCCTTTCCAAGAATGAATATTACAATTAGTAGCCAGAAAACTTCTGGTCTCTGCCGGGTCTCACGGTGGCTGGTTCGACAAGGCCAGGCCTTTGGCAAGGGGAGCTGCCTAAGCTAATTTAGAACGGGAAGACGGGTTAAGTAGACGGACTTGGCCATTTCTGAGCCATCACCCAGGCAAGGGTTTCTAACTGGGGTGTCCAGGGTGGGGCGCGCGCACAGGTTTCTAGCCTCACTCGCGCGTTAACTCAACACACCCACCACCCTTCCGCCACCACCCCGCCTCAAGCGCACCTGCACTCGGAACCAACAGCTACGTCTGCTGGCCGACTGACTGCGCCGGCGGCAACATTCAAAAGCGGATCCGCGCTCAAGGAGGAAAAGCTGTCTCCTGATCCCCCTGAACCACTTCCCCCGCCCGCCCAAAACGGAACAAGCCACTTCCACGCTCTGTCACTGGAAACCACTGGCTTAGAGACAGTACGACCACGGAAGGGCCTCCCAAGCCAGCTCCACACCCTAAGCCGAGGCCTAGAGACGGCGGCGGCGGGTCGGGGCTTGTCTCCCCACGGAAGCCCGGCGCGGCAGTCGAGGCCTGGCCCGCGTCTCTCCTCCCTGTCCGAGGGCTGTGGGGCAGCGCAGGGGAAGCGGCGACAGACCAGCGCTACGGAGCTCACCCCAGGTTCAAGGCATCGCGCTTCCGGCAGCAGCGGCGAACCCTCAGCTAGCCTCTCAGACCCGCAGGCGGCGGCGGCGGCGGCGGCGGCTCCGGCCGTTACCCGGTCGCACCTCAGTGACGTACAAGGCGTGCACCACCACCCCCGCCCCAGCGCGTTGCTTAGAAACGGTGCTCAACCTTCTTCCCCAGAACTTCCGCTAGCTAGCTCAGCTTCTCCTGAGGACCTGCGAGGTCCCGGACCCGGAGGCCTTCCGATAGGGAAGTGTGGCGGCGGAGGCCTAGGAGGAGGCCTGTTCCTAGGGGCGGCGGAACAGGCCTCGCCTGGCAGGCTCCTCGAGGCTAAGGCTCCGTGGGGCCTCAGTGGGTGCGGCCTGGCGGGTGCTGGCTCTCCTGGCCCCATTTCCTGAGCGAGAGCCCGGCGGGTGGCAAAGGCACTGCGAGCCCCGGTTTGGTCAAGGGTTGGATTCCAAGCCACTACTTATTAGGCCTCCAACCTCCCACTGGTTATAGCTACACGAAGAGCATCACGTTTCTTTATCATGAAAGGGGCCCATTATGCTCACCTAGCTAGATTAAGAAGCATAAAAGAGAATATATAGGAAGTAACCAGCACAGAGTCCAAAATGATAAGCCCTAGTAAATGGCAACTATTATTATTATGAACACATGTTGGCGAGATCATGGCTTTTCAGAACGTCCGTAGTGGATAATTGCTGTATATTAAGCATCTGTTGTGTGCCAAATACTATACTAGGCACTTTATAGGCATTGCTCTTGTTTAAATAGTTCGCTTGAAGTTGCACAGCCAATAAACAGCAGAGCAAGGGTTTAGACCCAGGTATGCCTCTCACTATCGCCTTTATGCTTAGCAGCTAAATTAAACTACTTCTTATGCTTGTACATGTTGCCACACTCATCCTTCCCCAGTCACTTGTAGATTTACCTTGCAAGAACTAATCTTGCCCTCTAATAACAGATAATACTTGTTGACAATTTACTATGTGCCAAGGCCTGTTCTGAGTACTTTAAAGGTATTAATTCATTTAATCCGCACAGCAGTCCTATGAGGAAGGTATTATTAATACTCTCATTTTACAGTTGAAGAAACAAGCTTAAGAAAGTTTTCCAAGGTCAACCAATCAGTAAGGAGCAGAGGCAGATTCAAACCCAAGCTGACTGAACCCTGAGCCTGTGCTTTTTAAAAAATACATATTTTAAATTTATTTATTTTTGGCTGCATTGGGTCTTCGTTGCTGCGCATGGGCTTTCTCTATTTGCAGTCAGCGGGGGCTACTCTTCGTTGCGGTCTGTGGGCTTCTCACTGCCGTGGTTTCTCTTGTTGTGGCTTGCGGGCTCTAGAGCGCAGGCTCAGTAGTTGTGGCACACAGGTTTAGTTGCTGCGCGTCATGTGGGATCTTCCCAGACCAGGGCTCAAACCCGTGTCCACTGAATTGGCAGGGGGATTCTTAACCACTGTGCCACCAGGGAAACCCTGAGCCTGTGTTTTTTAACTCTTGTTCTAAACTGCCTCAGTGAGGTGGTGAGACTTCATTAGGGCCAGATCCATGTGTCTGTGTATCCCTTTAAAATTTTTTTTTATTGAAGTATAGTTGATTTACAGTGTTGTGTTATGTATACTCCTTTTATATACCTTATGGAGAGTGTACTGAGGATTGTCTCCCTGACAACCAGCACAAAGCCTGGCATGCAGTAATTGTTCAACATTTGAACATTTGATGAATATTTGAATGTGGTAAAAACTAACAGCCTAATGATGAACCATACATAATGATTTTTAAAAATCTAATTAAATTCAAAAAGGTCCTATAGTTGAAACTAATCTGTGCCAGGAGTCAGGACTATTTCTCTGAAAAAAATTGCTTTCAGTTAAATGTAGTGTTGGAGGTTCTAGTCAGTGTGATAAAACCAGACAAAGAAAATTTTTAAAAGGCATTACATTGGAAAGAACACTGTATTTGCAGACAAAAATACTTTAGAATACTACAAAAAAAAATCTACTAGAACTAGAAGTGAGTTTTGAAGGATACCAAGTCAGTATATAAAAATCAGTTTAGGGGCTTCCCTGGTGGCGCAGTGGTTGAGAGTCCACCTGCCGATGCAGGGGACACGGGTTCATGTCCTGGTCCGGGAAGATCCCACATGCCGCGGAGCAGCTGGGCCCGTGAGCCATGGCCGCTGAGCCTGTGCTCCACAACAGGAGAGGCCACAACAGTGAGAGGCCCGCGTATCGCAAAAAAAAAAAAAATCAGTTTATTTCTCTATAGTAACAATGAAAAATTAGACTTTGAAATGTTTTAAATACCATTTAGCAGCAAAAAAAACTCAAAACAAACACACACATACACAAACTTAGGGATACATTTGACCAAAATGTGAAAGACATATAAATTGAAAACTCTGAAATATTGTGAGAGAAATTAATGATCTAAATACAGAGATATATCATGTTCATGGATCAGAAGATTCAGTCGTTTTAAAATGTCATTTTTCTCTGAATTGATCTATAGACTTAGGGCAAGTCCAATAAAAATCATAGCAGGTTCATTTTGTGGGAATTACCAAGCTGATTCTAAAATTTCTATGAAAATGCTACCTAGAGTAGCCCAAACTTTGATCAAGAAAAACAAAGTTGAGGGACTTAGACTACCGGACTTCAAGATTTATAAGAGACACAGTAATCAACACAGTGTGGTACTGGTGTAAAGACAGGCAAATAGAGCAATGTAACAGAATAGAGTGCAGAGACAGACCTACACAAATATGGTCAATTGATTTTCAAGAAATATGCCAAAGCATGTCAATGGGGGAAGGATAATCTTTTCAGCAAATGATGCTGGAACAACTGGATAGCATATGCTAAAAATAAAAATAAAGAAAAGAATCTTGATCCTGTCCTCATATCATATGCAAAAATTAACTAAAAATGGATCATAAATCTAAATTTAAGTGCTAAAATTATAAACCTTATAGAAGAGAACATAGGAGAAAAATCTTAGTGACCTTGTATTTGGCAAAGATTAAGAAAAGGCACAAAAAGCACAATCCATAAAAGGAAAAAAATTACATGTAGTAAGTTTCACTTCCTCAAAATTAAAACTTCTGCTTTTCAAAACACACTTAAGAAAACGAAAACGTGAGCCCCAGACTGGGAGAAAGTATTTGCAAAACATATATTTGACAAAGGACTTCTAACTAGAATATATAAAGAAATGTTACAATTCAATAAGAAGACAACCAATTTTTTTAAGTGGACAAAAAATTTAAATAGGCACTTCACCAAAGAAAATATATGGATGACAAAATAAGCACACAAAAAGATGCTCAACATCATTATCATTAGGGAAATGCAAATTAGAAGTACAATGAGATATCACTGCACACCCTAGTTATTAGAATGGCTAAAATTAAAAAGACTGATCATATAAAGTGTTGGCAAGGATGTGGAACAACTGGAATTCTCATATACTGCTTGTTGGGAATGTAAAATAATACAACTTTTTTGGGAAAAAGTTTGGCCATTTTTAAAAGAGCTACACCTACCATATGATCCAGCCATTCCACTCCTAGGTGTTTACCCACAAAGACTTATACATGAATTCATAGCAGCATTATTTGTAATAGGCCCAAACTGGAAACAACCCAAATGTCCTTCAACAGGTGAATGGAAAACAAACTATGGTTTATCCACATAATGGCATACTCCTCAGGAATAACAAGCAATGAGCAACTGATATACTCAACAACATGGATGAATCTCAAAGTAATTATTCTGAGTGAAAGAAACCAGACTAAAAAACAATTCATGCTATGTGATTCCATTGATATAAAATTCTAGAGAATCCAAACTATAGTGACACAAAGGTCAGTGGTTTCTTGGGCTGGGGATGAAAAGGTGCCAGGGTAGAGATGAGCAGGAGGGTGGTATTACTCAGGAGCAGGAGGAAACTTTTTGGGGTGATAGATATGTTCATTTTCTTAATTATAGTGATGGTTTCATAGGTGTATACATGTGTCAAAACTTCTCAAATTGTACTCTTCTATCATGTGCAGTTTATTATATGCCAATTATACCTTAATGATATTGGGGAAAAAAGACATATCTATTTTTTTTTTTTTTTTTGGTATGCGGGCCTCTCACTGTTGTGGCCTCTCCCATTGCGGAGCACAGGCTCTGGACACGCAGGCTCTGGACGCGCAGGCTCAGCGGCCATGGCCCACGGGCCCAGCCGCTCCGCGGCACGTGGGATCTTCCCGGACCGGGGCACGAACCCGCGTCCCCTGCATCGGCAGGCAGACTCTCAACCACTGCACCACCAGGGACGCCCTGACATATCTATTAAAATTTTAAGAGGCTTTATATTTCAGACTGATCTGAGCCTGGGAAATCAGGAAAATCACTCTGCAAATTGCCTTCAATTTTATAAACTGGAGGGACTTCCCTTGGTGGTGCAGTGGTTAAGAATCCACCTCCCGAAGCAGGGGACATGGGTTTGATCCCTGGTCAGGGAACTAGATCCCACACTCATGCCACAACTAAGTAGCCCCCAAGCTGCAACTAAGGAGCCCATCAGCCTCAACTAAGGAGCACATGTGCCACAACGAAGGAGCCCACAATCCACAACAAAGGAGCCCGTGAGCCGCAACTAAGGAGCCTGCCTGCTGCAACTAAGACCTGGTGCAACTGAAAAGAAAAAAGGTTTTTAATTTAATTTTATTAAAAAAATTTTTTGTTTCTTTTTGGCTGCGTTGGGTCTTCATTGCTGCGCGTGGGCTTTCTCTAGTTGCGGCAAGTGGGGGCTACTCTTCATTGTGGTGCACAGGCTTCTCATTGCAGTGGCTTTTCTTGTTGTGGAGCACGGGCTCTAGGAGCATGGGCTTCAGTAGTTGCAGCACATGGGCTCAGTAGTTGCGGCACGTGGACCCTAGAGTGCATGGGCTTCAGTAGTTGTGGTGCGTGGGCTCAGTAGTGGAGGCACATGGGCTCTAGGACGCACGGGCTTCAGTAGTTGTGGTGCATGGGCTCAGTAGTTGGGCGCAAGGGGTTAGTTGCTCTGCAGCATGTGGGATCTTCCCAGACCAGGGATCAAACCCGGATCAGGGATCATCCCTGCACTGACAGGTGGATTCTTAACCACTGCGCCACCAGGGAAGTCCAAAAAAAAAATTTTTTTTTGTAAAACAGGGCCAGTACTCCTCTATACTTCATGGAGAGTATAGTGAGGATTAGACTATAGGCAAGACTACAAGACTGAAATATTTAAAAATTAGTATTAAATTAGTGTTATTATTGACATCTCTAGATAGTTCTTTCTCATCACTACAGTTTTTTCTTAACTTTGCACAAGCATAATGAATTAGCTAGAATGTAAAACAATAGGACAGTAATAAGGATTATCTTAAAAACCATAATAGAAGAGGTTAGGATTCTCTCTGGAATAGGACTTAATGAAGTTGTTTTGTAGCAAGATAAGGAAGCCTTTATTTTTTTTCATATATAGAAAAAATGTAGGAAAAATGTTTGTAGGAAACCATAAATATTAACAGTTATGGGGGGAGGGAGAAATTAGGAGTTTGGGATTAACAGATACACACTACTAAATATAAAATAGATAAACAACAAGGTCCAACTGTATTCAATATCTTGTAATAACCTATAGTGGAAAAGAATCTGAATATATATATCACTGAATCACTATGCTGTACACCTGAAACTAACACAACCTTGTAAATCAACTATAATTTTTTTTTTTTTTTTTTTTGCGGTACGCGGGCCTCTCACTGTGGTGGCCTCTCCCGTTGCGGAGCACAGGCTCTGGACGCACACGCTCAGCGGCCATGGCTCACGGGCCTAGCCGCTCCGCGGCATGTGGGATCTTCCTGGACCAGTGCACGATCCCGTGTCCCCTGCATCGGCAGGCGGACTCTCAACCCAGCGCCACCAGGGAAGCCCCAACTATAATTTTAAGAAAAACTTTAAAGAAGAGTTATGGGAGAAGAAACCTCTAGGGTAATCCTTTTATAAGAAGGATCCTTTTATAATGAATCTTGCAATTTGTAATGTGTATTCAGATTGTCATAGTTTATATAGGTATTTTCCAGTTAAAGCACAGAGGCTTCAATAAAATTGTAGTAAACACAGTCTTGTAGTGAAGAGCAGGAAAATTTGAGAGACTTTTGAAATACTTTTCTAGGAAAGTATGTCCAATGTCTCCTGCTTTTTGTAAGGTCACTAAACATCTGTGACAGGACTGTGGGAATATATGAGGAAGGCTTTCAGTGGCTATGGATTGTAAACATTTTTAACTTCCTGTATGTAATTCATAAAATCATAAAGTCAAAAGAACTGTCTAATAAATCATCTGGACTAACATTTTTTTTTATAGATGAGGAAACTGAGATCCAAAGGTGGGAAATGATTCAACAAAGGACTACAGAGCAAGTTAACTAAGCTGGGTTAGAATCCAGATTTTCTGGCCACTAGTCTAGTGCTTTTCCCTCACAATGTACTGCTTTCACTCTAATTACTGCTTTTAATTAGATCAGTGTAGAATACGGAGGAAACGAGTCACCTACAGTTGAGATGAAAGCATCATCTTCCAGGATGCTGCACTTTGAGGTTTTTACATCTGATTTATCCCTCCTCTCAGGCTGCTGCTTCTCAAGTTCTGGCCTCAGCCCTCTGCTTTTATGTGTTAAACATTTGGAGAGCTCATGCCCTCCTAGCTTCAATTATCACCTGTATACAGATGATTCTCAAGTCAACATTGCCAATTGTTAACTTTCATTGGTGTACCAATCCTGTACTTCCCTAATTACGTAGGGTATCTCCCATAGGAATGAATACCACAGTAATGGCACCTGAACTCAACAATTTCTATATCAAAGTGGCCTCAATATTCCTTCTGGTCTCCCAGGCTCAATCATATGAAGAGATTTTTTTCTGTCTCCTAAAGCATTCTGTCATGGTATCCTGTACATTCTTTAAAATTTCTTCTCATTTTTTTAATCCTTTTTTTTCGAGTTCTTAGTGTTCTCTATATATTATCTCCTGTAAGCCTCACAATGGTCCTAAAAGACAGATTTTAAAGCTACTAAGATCATCTCAATTTTACAGAAGAGAAAAGAGTCCTAGAGAGGTGAAATAACTTGCCTAAGTTCATATAGTGCATACATGGCAGAGCAGGGATTCAAACCCACTGTCTGATTTCAGAACCTCCTGTTTTAGCTACTGTATTTTACTATTGGTTTTAACCCATTCTTGTTTATTCCTATCATCTCAGTCTAAGTTCCATGTTAGATCCACATCCACAGATAGATTAGTATACCTTAGCTGATCAACCTATCCTGAAACATATTTATTCAGTCTATCTTGTATCTTGCTGCCAGACCAAGCAACTTAAAATATTATCTTTTAAGTCTACACCATTAAGGTGTTGGTACTCAATATTAAGCCAGAGCTGGTCAACAAAATGGGCCTTAGTGTTTGGGAACTGTTTTAAATGGATGAATTTACCACCCCATTGCCCCAAAGATCTATCTGGACCTTGGGGAGAGTCAGCTCTGTATACTATCTACCCCCAGCGTTATCCGGTCGATCCAAGCCACCTCCGAGCACCCTCCCCAACAATCCTTCATCACGATGTTCTGTGATCACTGATCTTAACACAACTCTTCATGGCCCACCTACCTTTGTCATAACTCATCCCTCACGTTAAGCCAGCTTCTTCTCTGCCTCAGCCATCTCAGTTTGACCCTAGGAATTCCCATTTTCCTGCCAACAACTCCTCTGCCATTTTCTGCTTTTTCTTTGAACACTTTCTAACGTACTGAAACCAGAGGAATCCACTTCCCTGACAACCTTTTTTGGCTAAGAGACAAGTTAACATTCTCTTCCCTAGCTGTCAGATCCTTTCACAACAATGTTTTACTTCCAGCAATTAGTCGTCTCTGTTCCTTTAAGCTCTTCCCTCTGGAAGTCTGTTTTTTCCTAAACCAGCTGGGCCTAATAATACTACAGATGAAAGAAGTCATGTTTCTCCTTGTGCAAATGTGAGCCTCAAACCTTACCATTATCACGTATAGTCCAAGGAAGGATCAATCCAATGCATACAGACCGGGCTGGGGGAAATGAAGGGAGAAAGTTCAAGAACAACATAGAGATTACTTGCTCCAATCCTGGAAGCTTTTCACCTTGGTTTTTTTGGGTCCTTGTTGTCAGAGAGACAGACTAATGGGAAATGACAAAGTCTATCCCAGGAGAGCAAAACCCAGGTCAGTTTATCACTCTGCTACATGGAAAACAAGGATTAGAAGCAGCTGGTCCATAATTACATTTCCCAGATTATGTAGAAAAAGTCTTTTTACAGATAGTAAACTTGTACTAATTTGTTTTGGATTAGGATCCAAACAATCCTTCCTCACTATGTCCTGTGATCACTGATCTCACTGTAGCCCTTTATGGCCTCTCATTGCATTTGATCATTAAATTTTAAGGTTTTTAAAATTTAGAACAGTCTGTCTCTCCCGCTTTTTTCATACTATCAACTTGTTACAAAAACTGGGTGTGTTAGGGTTCAACCGGAGAAACAGAGCAAGTAGGAAGTATAAACTAAGAAGTTTATTGCAAGGAATTGATTTAGTGGTCGGGGCTCTTGGGCTTAGCTGGAAATCCATAGAGCAAGCTGTCAGGAAGGGCAGGCTGGAGCTCTTGGGCGTGAGTGGAAACCACCACACTCAGAATTTCTTCTGGGAAGCCTCAGTTTTGCTCTTAAATTCTTTCAGCTGATTGAATCAGACCTACCCAGATTATCTAGGATAATCTCCCTTACCTGAAGTCAACTGATTACAGACTTGAATTACATTTACAAAATACCTTCGCAGCAACACTTAGGTGAGTGTTTGATTGAATAACAAGGGACCAAGGTTTAGCTACCTAAACGCATAAGGACTATCACTCTGGGTCAGTGGTTGTATAGACTCTCCCTACATTCTGGATTTATCTGCTTTCTTCCATTTACCTTGTTCCCTTTTCTTGCCATATTTCCCATATAGGCAGTTTGGCTTTAGAGGCTTGCTTTGTTTCATGTTCAACTGTTTTGGCAGGAATACTTCATCGCTTGTGCTGCATCACATCAGGAGGCCCCTGATATCTGCTTTATTAAGACTGATCACTGGGGTTCCCATCAATATTTCACCTAATGCCTTTATCCATTATGGTGGTAGTCTGAATCCATTTTATTAGGGATTACAAAACGAGGGTGATTTTCTAATTATCAGAACTTAGTAACATCACTTCTGTAAAAAACTTTTCCTTATGAACCAAGGTTATTTGGTTACACTGAAATATTTCCATACGGGAAAGACAGGAGAAATACCAAATTCTTTCCTCTTAAGGAGTTGGTACCTAGTTACTTGCAATTGTGTCCAATGTGTGGAATTTTAACGTTTTTAGTATAATTATGAATGCATGGGTTTTATATATTTGATCAATTGCATTTATTATTACTTTTGATATTTATATGGTCCCATATTTAGCCAATGGTAGTCACAGTATATGGTCTTTTTGACAAGACTTTTATAGCTTGCTTACATTCTGGTCCCTGGCTTATCTTCTATATGTTATATATTTCCTGCTCCAGATCTGGAACTACCATTCCTCCAAGGAATTCTGGATCCTTTTACTGGGGAATGGTATGTAGAGGTCCAATCTGGTTGCTAGATAGATCCATAGCTATTGGATTGTCATTACTTCTAGTCCTTTTCAGTAGACAGAACTAGGGAAATTGAAAAGAAAATAACAATCTAGAGTTCATACTGATATTCCTAATTTAAATTTGATATTACAAGATTTTAAATCTTGATCAAGAAAATAACAATCTAGAGTTCATACTGATATTCCTAATTTAAATTTGATATTACAAGATTTTAAATCTTGATCAGTCTCTTCATGTACTAGTACTGCATTGTTTTAATTATAGGGGCTTTATAATATGTTTTAATATCTGGTTGGGATAACCTCCTCCTCTGTTGCTCTTATTTTCCTCTATGGAGAGAACTCATCTGAAGGGAAAAGGAAGCCAGGCCATTATGAATGATTGCCTAATAAAGCCTTTGTCATGGGATGGAGAGTAGGCTGGAATGAGGTGATTTTAAGTAGATTTTATCCATGAACCAATTCCCATGGAATCAAGTCCATGTCATAGATTTATAGAGGGATGTTAATAAAAGCTGCAACAGCTGTCTGCACTAAAAAGTCAGTATATTAGGTTATGGTAAGTACTGGTTTGGTCCATTTCAAATGGATTTAATCACAAATGGAGAGAGAAGCACTAATCATCCACTTGTTTCACACTAGGGTTACTAGATAAAATACAGGATGCCCAGCTAAATTTGAATTTCAGGTATACAACGGATTTTTTTGTGTGTGTAACTATGTCCCAAATGTTACTTCACACAGATAACTGGGACTAAAATATTATTTATTGTTTACCAGAAATTCAAATTTAACTGGGCATCCTAGTGTTTGCTTTGCTAAATCCAGCAAGCCTACCCAGCACATTCCTTAGCTTTGGTACATCAGGGATTCCAGTGCATCAGCACTGGTGTCAGGCAACTGCAATAATAGCTGGTAGAGATGGCAGTGCCTGCAGAATTTTGTGGTGACTAGAGGAAAAAGCAGCAGTCTCTAGTAGACAAGGTGTCATCAAGAGAAGTAGCATTGCTGGTAGATGCCACGGAGGATATTACCAGGGAAGCAGCAGCAGAGTCAGGCAAAGTCAGAGATGTCTTGTTGGTGTGGCAGTTCCCCGAGGAAATAGAAGCAGTACTCAATAGAGACTGTGGTGCCTGGTAGATTTATTGATAACTAGAGGAAACAGTCATGGTGCTTGGTGGGAAAAGGAAGAAACAAGCAGAAGTGGCCAGAGTGCCTAATGGAAGATATGATAGCACTTACTGGAGTGGAATTAGACCAAGAGCAGTGGGAAAAGACTTAGTGCCAGGTGGAAGGTGACCATACTTGCTTGTGAACACATCTGAGTTGCCTGCTTCTGGATAAACATGGAGGGTTACTTTTTTTTTTTCCAAGGAGTAGGATTCTGCTTCAACAGAGCCAGATAAAGGCAGATTGCATTGGTGCTTCCCAAGCCCTCACTCTAGAAAAGGAGAATAAAGGAAGTATAGATAGTGTAACAAGGATAATGATCTCTGCCTCTACCCACACTTTATTTATATCAGCCAATAAACCCCAATGCAGGGCTCTCTGTGGAAGGGCATAGAGCTTAAGGCTGGAGGCCTAAATACTATCCAAAAAAGGATGCAACAGGAACCGCAAGTCCACTTATCTAACCACATATATAGTGTGGAAGTGATGGATGAGGATGGCTACAGTGCCTTTAGGGACCAGGCCATGCCAGGGTCTGAGGCAGAAAGCTGACAGTTGAGTGTCATGAATAAGTCCTGAGCTTACATGCAGAATAACTCCACGCACCAGTAAAATGAGGCCTACTAGAGGTCCTGGCCTTTATCAATCAGGTTAGCAATGACTCTTCCCATGAGGGGGTATTAAAAAGGGGACATACAGAGGTGGGAGCAAGGATGGGAATATTCTCTTGCTTCCGGTAAAGTTTGAAGTGTTCCCCAGCTCTGGCTGGCACCACATGACATTTCTCCCCATGCAGATGCAGGCTACCCAGCTTACTCACTGAAGTATCATGGTGTCACTTTCACTGAGCATCTTAGTGCTTTGATCTACCTGCACTTGCATTTCAGACATAGGTCAAGATCTCCCACAGACAAAGCCATATTTCTGTCCACACTGGCATCAGGTTTGCCTCTTGCCTCTGCCTAGACACTAGTCAATACCCATGGTGAGTTCGCATCATCTCTGATGTCTAACAGTGGCACATGCCTCATCCCACCCCCCTTTCCAGATTTATAACCCAAGCAGAGTTTCCGTGCTGGGTCTTCAGATTTAGACATCTCCTCCCCATACCTCTACTACATAGAAGTTCCACTTGATAGTACATCTTTAATAGAATCTTCTAATAAATCTACTAGTGGAGAAAACATGATGTGATTTTAAGATATTTTGCTATGATACTATAGCTTTGTGCAGTTTTGTAACATCCAAGTCTTTGTTATTACTATTATTTACAATTTTAGCTTTTGATGAAATGATAATCTTCATAGGTAAAAGCATATGCACAACATAGTATTCTATTAGGTCTTTTGATGTAGACATTTTACTTTTAACTGATTTTGTCTTTTTTTTTTTTGATCACAGAAGAATGTCTTCAACTTACCTGGAGACAAAAACCCAAACAAAATAACAACAATGATTGGAGTAGTTAAAACAAAAGTCTGGAAATGGCCCCAAATGGTCCTCATTTCTAGAAAATCTTAGAATTTGGTATGCAGAATTTCAGGCTGCCAAGAAAGCACCCTAGACTTCAAAGACTAAAGTAAAAGTCTAGAGACCGAGGAGCCAAATTTTGCCTATATTTATTGGTTTTGTGGTTGCCGAGGGAGCTCAGCTTTCTTTAACTTGACCACAGTCCAAAACACTGCAGTTTCCTTGTTACAATAAATATTAATATGAGATTACGCATAGAGGTGAGTCAATGGCCAACTCATAGAGTAAAGTTCAAGTACAATAGCCTTTATGTATTCTTCTGGCTTGTTCACAAATGCATTCTAAACCAAGAAAAAAGTCATCAGGAAGAACAATATTTGGGTGGTCAGGAACCATTGGCCCTGTATTGAATGATCTTAACACTCAATACAGAGAGGTGGATAAAGGTATTACTTGGAGCTCATGAAATCCGAACAAGTGTATGCATTCATTCATTCAGCATTTACTGAGAGCCAGCTATGTGTGTGCTAATACATACATATAGTACCCTCAGGTCCAGGCACAGAATGCCTAAAACCCTTGTAATTTCCTAAGTGACAAAAGCACTAGGAACATCTTTTGTTCTAATATTTTGTTTTTGACCGTGGTTCCTGACACAGAGTTCCTAAATCCCTTGGAATTTTCTCCTGGGTGATAGCCGTGCCTTTTGTTCTAATGAGGTGACTCTTGGTAGGCTTCTAGATGGTGGCTGGTCATCAGAAAGACTAAGTCACGATCAGAAGCTTGGAACTTTCAGCCACACCCCCATTCTCCAGAGAGGGACTGGAAATGGACTTAATGAGTGATCATGCCTATGTGATGAAGCCTCTATAAAAATCCCCAAAAGGGCTTCCCTGGTGGCGCAGTGGTTGAGAGTCCGCCTGCCGATGCAGGGGACATGGGTTCGTGCCCCGGTCCGGGAGGATCCTGCATACCGCGGAGCGGCTGGGCCCGTGGGCCATGGCCGCTGAGCCTGCGCGTCTGGTGCCTGTGCTCCGCAACGGGAGAGGCCACAGCAGTGAGAGGCCCGCGTACCGCAAAAAAAAAAAAAAAATCCCCAAAGTGCAGAGTTCAGAGAGCTTCTAGGTTGGTGACACCTGTAGGTGCTGGTAGCATGGTGCACCTGGGGATGGCATAGAAGCTGTGTGCCCCTTCCCACATACCTTATCCTGTGCATCCCTTCCATCTGGATGTGCATCTGTGTCCTTTATCACATCCCTTTAGATAAACTGGTAAACAGCAAACTGTTTTCCTGAGTTCCGTGAGCCATCCTAGTAAATTGATCACCTGAGCAAGGGGTCATGGGAACCTCTGCTTTATAGCCAGTGGTTTAGAAGCATGGGTAACAACCTGGAATTTGATTGGTGTCTGAAGTAGGAGGGAGGGGCAGGCTCATAGAACTGAACCCTTAACCTGTGGCCTCTGACACTATCTCCAGGTGGACTGCATCAGAATTGTGTTAACTTGTAGGATACCCAGCTGGTGTCCCAGAGAAATGCTTGTTGTGGAGAAAACCCCACACATATCTGATGTCAGAAGAGCTGTGAGTGTGGCAATAGTGTGAGAGTAAAGGAAAGACACACAGGAAGAAGACTGAGTTTTTCTAACATAAGTAACAATAATACCGCGTGGCATATGCTAACATAGATATACAAGTTGCAAAGAGAAGGAATGAGAAGAATCATTAACGTCGTGGGGGGCAGCCTTCTAAAATGACTCCCAGTGATCCCCCACCTCCTGGTATTTATTCATGCCCTCGTATAATCCCCTCCTCTGAAGTGTGAGGTGGGCATAGTAGTTTGCTTATATTGAATAGAATATGGCAAAAGTAATAGGATATCACTTCCAAGATTAGGTGTAAAAGATGATTTCCATCTTACTAGCACACTCTCTGACTCTTCAGCCTTGCTGGCTCTGATGAAGCAAGTTGCCATTCTGTGAGCTGCCCCAATAGCGAGTTCCACATGGGAAAGTGCCGAGGGCAGCCTTTGGCCAATAGCAAACAAGGAACTAAATCCTGCCAACAACCATGTGAATGAACTCGAAAGTGATTCCTCCCGTAGAAGAGCCTTGAGAAGAATACAGCCCTGGCTGACGCTTTGACTGCAGCTCTGTGAGAGCGCTGAAGCAGAGGGCCTGGTTGGCCGTACCCAGATTCCTGACCCACAACAACTCCAGATAATAAGTGTTATTATAAGCCGTTTAGGTTAGGGGTAATTTGTTATGCAGCAACAGATAACGAATACAATAAGGAAGAAAAGCAAAGGTCATTGAAACAGAAGGAACAGCACTTGCAAAGATGAGAGAGCACAAGACCGATTACATTCTGGAATGGCAAATATTCTGGTGTAGTTGCATCATGAAGTGTCTTTGCAGGAATGACTGGAGATAAGATTTGAGATAAGGATTCGAGGCCAAATTGTAAAATGTGTTCAAGAATCATTTGTTTTTGTCAGTGTTCCCTCGCAGCAAAAAGAAACCTCTCCAACTATTTTAAACAGAAAAACCTTAACAAGGGGAATTAGGTACTTACAACATTGTTGGAAGGGCTTAGAAACTAAGTCTGAGAGCTACTACGACTGTAGTTGCCTCTCACCACCCATGAAGCTAGGCCAGCTTCTGGAACTTTGCCACAGAAAAGCCCAGTATCTCCACGATCATGCTTGCCTGTGGCAATAGCTGAAGTAGTGTAAAGCTGGTCTCTCCTTCCTTCTGCCGTCTAACTCCTGGATCATTGTATAGTACCAGAAAGTAAGGAAGTGCCCAATAAAAACACAATGATAGGGGTAGGTCAAAGGGACACAGGAGCAAATGGAAAGAGTTCCCAATGGTCAAAGCTGGAGCAATTTGAACAAAAAAAAAAAAAAAAAAGAAAAAATTACATAAAGTTAGATTATACTAAAGTAGAAAATAAATATTCATGAGTCCATACTGATAGAAATAAGTGATTGAATATATTAATGGAGATTAATAAATCAATATCATGTGCAAGAGAATGCCAAATAACTTATGTAGACATTCCACTTTCAAGGAGGCAGAACATAACTCCCCTACTTAAGTATGGGCTATACGTTGTGACTTCTTTCCAAAGAGTACGGTGTGGAAAGAGGGAAAAAAGAGCGCTCCCAGCTGACCTCAGTATTATTAAAATGCTCTGAGCTCAAACCTGACCTTGCGTGTAGACTATTACAGGGTAAACAACTAAATTTTATTTACATTTAACTAGGAGATTGAACTGACAAATAATTGCTTTTCTTCCTGTTTGGAGACTTAAACGTTTTCTTTTTTAGTGTGTGAGTGACCCTCCTGTTCCTTAGGAAGAATTTATTTACTTGCATATTATTATTATTGTCTTTAGAAACCTGTTCTTCCCCAGAGCAACTGATTTTGCTTTGGGCACTAGGTAAAGGTCTAGAGAAGGGCAATAAAATGTAAAATTCTTTGGCTTGAACGTCAATATGATTCAATTCTGTTCAAGCCAATGGACATTTAGAAACTCCCACTATATGCAAGCATGTGCTGGGTCTCAAGCCATCTGCTTTAATCCTGCTTTCTGCCCTTGGAAATCAGCTTGTCTTTACTGGACCCGCATTGGCATGCTAATATCTGACAGTTGGCCTGGACTTTATAAAAAGCATGCAATTTTACAAGGGACTCCTTCCCAACACAGAGTGCCTTTGTCCAAAGGAGTGGATCTGTAATGTTTGAGCCAGAGACACAGGCATAGAGAAGAGTCATTTCTGGGCAGGGAAATCCTTTGCACCACCTGCAAATATAATCACATGGCTGTCTACCTGCCTCGATTGAAGACTGGCTTTGGTAGGCTGCATTGTAGGTCTAACCTGGGATGGCCCCTCATATTCTTCCAATTTCTCTTTGTTCAATGGAGAGTAAAGAGAATCTGACTAGGAAGAAGGAAACTTCTAGAACAGGCTCTACTTCTAGCTGTCTGTGACACTGGGCTCCATTTTTTTTTAGCTAAGAAAAGAGAGTTTAGAGGAGCTTATCTTGGGTCCTTCTGAGCCTTACATTTTCTGATCATATGAGCTGGATCAGGTAAGTCTTTGCTGAGGTTGGTGTCTGCCTCAGGTAGGGAGCAGTTCTCAAAGTTGTTTAGTGGTTCTCTTTTTCCCTTGTTATTTCAATGGTTTTGAAGAAAAATTCCCTGAAGTTGGGACAAGAGTCCTGAGTTGTCTTTCTTATTTTGCCTCTGTGGTTTTTGGCAAGTGACTGATTTCAACCTTGCATATTGGAATGGTTTACATCCCTACATTGTCATCTGCAAGGAAAGCCTGGTATTGTAGGGAAAGGAGTGTGGGCTCTGTGGTCATTCTGACCTGGGATTGAATCCTACCTTTATCACTTAACTAGACGTGTGACCTCAGAAAAGTGACTTAACTCCTCTAAAAAGCCAACTTTCTAATTAATAAAAAATGACAGTAATAATCCTTCTCAAGGAAGATGTGGCAGTTAAATAGAACAACATGTGAAAATGACTGTCACTTAGTAGGTGCTCAATAAGTGATAGTTTCCTCCCTCCCTCCCCCCCTTCCTTCCTTCCTTCCTTTTTTCCATAATGATGGAAGTTTTACATTTTCGTCAGTATTTTTGCAATTGACATTTGGTCTATCTAGCGATTACATGTGCCCTCCTGAGTAGGGCATATTCTTGTCTAAATTAACAGAAGATGATAGTATCCTAATATACGGTAGATGCTCACGGGTGGGAGACCTAGTGTGGAAGTTCTGATTGTTTTCCAGTTAGCAAACACAGAAGACCACTAGTTAGGCTCTTTCCCTTTCTTCTTCACTCCCTGAGAACTGGTTGAGGCTGATAAAGCTTAAGGACTGACAAATCAGAGTTTTAAACTCATAGACCTCAGGGCCAGGTAGGTTGTGAATGAGTGGAATGGGCTGGGTGTGGAAAAAAAGGCAATAGTACTATAAAATCCATAGGAAATGGCACCTTTACTTTGGTGTGAGGTTGCTATAGAGAGTGGTGAGGACTGTGGTGAGGTGGAGAAAGCATCTCCCATTTAAAGGGGGCAGTCACTGCTCAGTATTAGTAATTATGGCTATGAGGGAATATGGGTTCTTTAGCTCCAGATCTTGCCAGTTTTCAAGGGAACAGAAATACAAATATATGAATTCTCTTGATGTTTAATTCTTGGCAATTAAGCCAAATTTTAATATTTGTGGGACAACCATAAAAGACTATGCCAACAGGTTATGGCCTCTGAGTTGAAAGGATCATGGAATTGTGGGGTTAACTGTGAGGGGAAGAAGATATTAGCAATCTCAGAGAGAAAGACTAGAGAGAGGGGGAGAGAAAGTTAGAGAAACAGGACAAAGGAGCTATCTGAATCTCCAGCTTCCTGTGAACTCTGGAACAGATTGGAATGTAGAACCTGAATCCAAAGTAAAGGACTAATTTATGTGTGTATACTTGACCTACTTAAAATAAGACCATCTGAAGCAAGAAGAGCCTCACATAGTGATATATATACTCTTGGGTTTACAAATGTATTTCAGCTACCAAAGTTGTCTCTCTTACTTTTGCAAACAACAGATCACTTCAATTTTGCACGAAAGGTATAATGCATCTATGTAAATAAGAGAGCAAAGGAATTTTCTAAATGCTTTTATTTTTTCAGCACAAATATTTCTGCACCTCTCAGACTCCTTTTGCTGGAAAAAGGAGAGTTAGTGATACATTTGGTAATGACATCTAAAAAATGTACTTTGGTGTATAGAGGTAATGATGTACTTTTTAGGTATGTTAATAATAAATTAAGGCTATAATTGTTGCCATAGTCACGAGAAAATAATGAGTAGATTAGTCTCAGCCAAAAAAAAAAATTGGTTTTGGAAGTGGAAAGCTGGGGATATCAACATTGAAAAAAATTAGCTTCATACATTCTACTATATGCAATTTTTTATTAATAATCTTCAATTATAGAATGTAATAACTTGCACAGTACCTGACATATAGTAGGCATTCAGCAAATGTTTATTAAATTTTACTGCTTTTTAACACAGTAATTTCATTCAGTAATAATTTCTATAACTTGATAAAAATAGAAATTTTTCAGAGATTTTTTTTTGGGGGGTGAGAAAAGAATATACTTTCTTTTCCCTAGAAAGTATGTTCTTCTAGAGAAAATAGCAGCAGTAGGAGAGAGAGAGAAAAGTAAGTGTGTATAAGTTCTAAAAAGTGATTCCAACTAGAATTATTCAGAGATGAACACTTTGACCCTGTCTGTATTTACAGTCCCTACTGACAAATGCTGCTAATATCCTCAGCCTTATCCTTTTTCTCTATTTATTTTGGTTTTACAGAGATTAGGTCTCAAGTCACGGGAATCTCCATGTCCTTCAGCTGCTAAACTTTTCCTTCCTTCTTTTTCTCTTGCCTGGCTCAGAAGGACATGCCAGATGGTACAAGTGTTTCCTTTCCAGAGCTGAAGAAAGGATCTGGGCTGTAGAGTCAATCAATAGACAAAGCCTTGATCTCAATGGTTTCTTGGCTCTCAGCTCACCTATTCTCAGGTAGCCTAAAGGCCTCTTGACAAACAGGTTCTGATTAGCTGTTTGAGGTCCAGGTGCTTTGCACAAGCTCCTTTCTCCCACTGGGATATTATTAGCACATAACCAGGCTAGAAAGATTGTGGGAAGCTTTGGAGGTAGGAGGGTAGGATCCAGAAAGGATTGCAATAAGGAAAAGGGAATTCCCTTTGGTGAACTCCAGAGTCCAAAGGTAGCCCTGAGCTGACTCTAGTTAGGGACCAAGGGTAGACTTGCTTGTTTGGTTCTTTGGACCTTTTATAGGCTCCCCATCTGGGACCAGGATGTGTATCAGGAAGGAAAACAACCTCAGGTGTGTCCTCTTATTTCTTTCAGCTTCCATCTAAACTTCAGCTTCCAGGCATCGCACTGTGGTTTTGGGTTGACTCTTGGGCTCCTCGGGTTTTTTATCCATTTTCTTTGATTCCTCATTAGGGTTGCTATCATCGGCCTTCTCCTCCTTCACTACTTTAGTTTCTATCATTTCCTTCTGCTGGTTCTTGTTTGTAAAAGGGAAGGCCCTCACATACCTGTAGGCATAAACACAAAATTAAAGTGAGAGACTTCTACGTAACACATAGAACAACAGATAATGTTTTGTGATGGCCCATATTGGCATAGTACCTTGGGTACTTTTATTTCAGAGAGATGCTAACACATGCACCCTCAAATACTTTAACCATCCCCACCTGGATGGATTCATTTAGATAGGACGGTAAGTTTGCAGGCAAAACTTTAGGCCGGCCTTAACACCCTCTCGTCAAAAACAAAGAATTGAAAACCAAATAAAGCATATCCGTTTTTCCCTAGATGTCAATCTTTTCTTTTTATTTCTTGATATTCGAAGGGACAGCCATTGACCTGTATCTAAAGGCTGGATAACATACAAGTGCTGAAATAAAGGCAAGGTTGGGCAGTAGGGAGGACAGGTGAGGTGAGGGAGAACATTTACAGTATAAGAGGATTACCATCTCCATCTGGACGAAGGAAATGTCGATAAAACCCTGGATAAACACAAGATATGGATGTGACAAAGATGACGAGACTAACCATGTGCCAACAGTCCCACCTTTTGATGTAGCAAACCGCGAGGCCAGCTGCAGCAGCAAAGAAGAGGAGTGCAAGCACCAGCAGGGTCGTGGGAACACCTGGGGGAGACAGAGACCGCGCCTTGTTCCTCCATGTAGACATTACTGTGCACCGCTCTTCTAATGACTCATCCTTACACGTGATGGAGACCACAGAGCAGAAGAGCCTTCTCTGTGACCACACAGGGGCCACTTACGGCGTTGGGCCCACATGAGCTTCTTTGCTTCCTGCCTATAGAATCCTTGGCCTTGCCTCATGCTCTCCCTACTCTATAAGTTGCAATATGACAGAGTCCATTTCCTCTCTGTGGCCTTGAGGTGACAAGTTTGGAGCAAATCAAGTGTAAGACCCTTTAAATAGGAAAACTAACTTGCTAATCATAGGCATTTAAGGTGTGTATATGTACTTTAAAAACTTCTGCATATGAATAGATAGTAATTTATTCTGAAAAGTCTTTGCGTTTTAAAAGTGAAGCTATTTTAGACTCATGATTTTTAGTTTAATCATTAAGGTTCTTTAGAGACCTCAAGTTCTAGGACTTTATGAAATTTGAATTTGCATTAAGCTTTTATTTGTATTTGTCAGGTCCTGAGTGCCCAATCTGGATACAGGCTAGTTTCTATGTATTGTCTGCTACACACACACACACTCAAACACATACACATAATGCAGACAGAAAGTTTTTACCTCCAAACCCAACAGGTTCATTCTTGAATGCCGCTTTATTTTCAATATACGATTCAGTTTCTGTAGCTATGGTGCTCGTTTCCATAAAAGCTTCCGTTATACAAATTAATTTTCTTTTCCGTGGAATAGAAGTGGAAGCCAGAGCAGGAGCCACAGTGGGTGTAATAGACTCAGGTCCATCAGTAGACAACGCTGAGTGTGTACTCTCACTGACAATCATTTCTGTTGTGTATGTTGCAGTTTCCGTGTTGAATATGGGATCATCGGTGGTGATAATTTCTGGAAAGCATGAGTTAACCCAGGTATCTGTCCGGGGAGGGAAAAGTGAAATAAGAAAGAAGTATTGCAATAGCCTCCTAATGGGTCTGCCTGTCTCTAGTCTTACTCTCCTCTGATCTCTTTATACTGCAGCTGGAATGGTCTTACAAAAATGTAAAGATAATCATATCACTTCCTCCTTTAGAATCCTTCCCTGACTGCCTGTACTGCACAGCCTATAAGGCCTTCCATGATCTGGCCCCTGCTGACACGGCCAGCCTCACCTGATCGGTCTTTCTCTCGTTCCCCCGCCATGCTAGAATTCCTTCAGTTCTTTGACATGCTTTCTCTAACATCCAAAACTTTGACCTGAATGCTTTCTTCACTTGTAAGACTCTTTGCCCCTCTTTATTAACTCCTCCTTGTCCCTCAGGTCTCAGACTGAATATCTCTTTCTTAGGCAGACTTGAAGACCAGATTGGATCCCTAGACATACATTCTTGTACCTCCTTGTACTTCCCTTGTCATGATTCTCACTACACTGCTCCCCACTGGACTGTGAGCTCCCTGGAAGCAGGATTCCTGTCTGTCTTGGTCATCATGGTATGTGCAATGTGGCGGGCACATAGTACATGCTCAATACTTGATGTCTAAAGGAAGGAAGGAAAAGTGAAATGAAGAAAGGAGTAGATGGGGAGACCAAATATACACACATGACACCACTTGAGGACAGAGATCTACTAAAACCAGATTTCTCTGTGCTCATTAAAAAAAAAAATTGTTTTTAAAGGAGGTGGGAGACCGGAGGGATGTAGGTTTGCTCTCCGATCTGTTGAATGCGGTAGAGAGGAAACTAATATTTGTTGAACATCTTGCTCTGAGTCAACCATGGCACTTCCTTAAACAATTTTATAAAACCCTCATTTATACAGGAAGAAACTGAAATTCAGAGAAATTGAATAACTTGCCTAAAATCACATAGCCAGTAAATGGCAGAGCCATGCAATATATTACAATATGCATTTGCATCTCTTTTAAATCTCTAGTTATTTGTGATAGTGGGTAGCATCAGCTGGAATGTTAGCCATGAAGAAGAAGTTATTCTATTATTTTTGAAAATTAAGTAAAAGTTACCAACCAAGGCCATGGTAAACATGATAAAACATTTTGACACCACATGCATTCAGTCAATATTTTATACTATTCATTTCATTTTGAAAAGACCTCTATTCAAATAGGCATCATCCTTGAACTCTGCCCTAGACTTTGGAAGGCAGCTATGCTCACCACTATACCACCAATGCCGCACTGGATTTTTAGCTACGTTTCCCGTTCTTAAGCAGGTGCTATATACTTCCTTCAAAAAAATGAACATTTTTTTTTAATATCAGGGGAAAAGTATACTGAACACGATATACTGTGCTGGGAACTGAGAATACAGAGACAAATAAGGGATGATTCCTGTTTCCAAGAGGACAGAAGTATTTTGATGAGGCTAGGGGGCAATAACTGGGAATTCACAGAGGAGATGGCATAAGCAGTATGTGGAGGGTTAATGTGCTCATTCAACAAATATTTATTGAGCTCCAACTCTGTGCCAGGTGCTGTGCTAGATGCTAGGGATGTGGTGCAAATAAGACCAAGTCCTTGCTCGTAAGGGCTTATGTGTTATTGGAAAGAAGGATAGAGATAATAATAAAAAAAAAAGCCAGAAATTTCAGAGGATGATAAATGTTGAGAAGATAATTAAACAGGATAAGGATCAAACTGGAAGGGGCAGGAATGGGGACAGATACTTTGGATAAGGTGATAAGAGTAAGTCTCTTTGGGGAGGTGATACTTAAGCTGAAACCTGAATGATGGAAAGTAGCAAGTCATTGAAGATCTAGGGCAAAAGCATTCCAAGTAAAGAGAACAGGAAGTTCAAGAGCCTGAATTTGAATAATCTCAGCATGTTTGATGACTAGAAGGCTGGTATGGCTGGAATAGAGCTCCAGGTCGTCTAGTATGGAAGAGGGAATAGGATATCCCAGTCAATAAGAACAGCGTGACCCAAGAATCCAGAAGTTTGAAAGTGTAGGTATGTCAGAAAATGACAAGGAGCACAATGTGGCTGGCGTGTAGGGTGTACGCATGATGGGGAGCAGGAAAAACTGCAAGTAGGAGATGAGACTGGGAAGATAGGTCAGAGCCAGTATATCAAGAGTCATAATTGCCATGGTAAAGAATTTGGAATTTATTCTGTAGGAGAAGGAATTTTCAACTGGGGGCAGCAGACCTTCCAACTGACATACAGAAGTTCTCATATGTGCCCAGTTTTATGTGCACAAGTCTTCATAGTTGACATCAGATTCTCTGATAGGAAGCCACCCAAGGCTGTGCAGAAGAGGAGGGACGTAATCATCAGAGGAGGTGTGTGGAGGATGAAATAGAGATGGGAGAAAGGGCAACCAGGAGCCAAGAAGGAGACTATTGCAATTGCACAGAAATGGGAGAACACGGAACTGTCTGGAATTCTAAAACTTATATCTTAGAGATCTTCTAGAGAAAAGTGGTTCTCAACTCTGGCTGCAGGTTAGAATCATCTGGGGAACTTTAAAAAAATACTCGTGTGAAGGACCCACCCTGGGCCTGGTATATTACTGACGTGTGGTCATCACCAGGTGACGTGGAAGTGGCAGGGCCCAAGGTTTAAATCCTGGCTCTGTCCCTTACTGACTGTTGCCACAGCAAATCACCCTCTAAGCATCAGCTACTTCTCTTGGAAAGTGGAAGTGGTACACTTGTATCATTTCACTGAGGATTAACGAGACAGTACATGTGTAGGGCCTAGCAGAATCTATGGCATAATCTGTAATATCTGTAAGAATTAGTTTCCTTTGCCTCTCTGTTCATTAAGTGTAGCCAGGAAGGCCGCCGTGTGAGGGAGCAACGGCAATCTGATCCCGTGGTCCCTTACTGGTCGGGGGCACAATGTGTCTCACCTGGAAGCGTTAGGACCTGGCTCTCCTTCCCTCCAAACCACAAATATAATTTCTCTAGAATGTGCTGAATGCTTTGATAGATATTAAACACACAGTGTGGTTGGTGTCCAAGAGGAAAGATAGGAGTCAGGGGTATAGAAAGGCTGCCTGAAGAAGACGGTACTTGAGACTTGAATAAAGAATACAAGTTAGCCAGGTGATGAAGAGGACGGGCATTGTGGCAGAGGGAACAACATGAAACAGGTGGTGCACGCCGAGCATTAGAAACACTTTGGTCTGATTCCCAAAGCTCACAAAGATAGCAGTAAGAAAGACAATTAGGATAAGGTTTGGGGTCAGGTTTAGGGTTACTGGGATCCTCAGAGCTCACAAGATAGCAATAAGAAAGAAAGTTACAAAAACAAAGAAGCATAGGGTAAGTCTAGGTTAGTGTGACGATGAGGGCTAGGGTAACTCTGTTCCTCACAAAGATGGCAAACAGAAGCAGGTGAACCTGATTTATTTCAAAATGATAACATAACCACACAGGGTAGCAAATTTTCTCAAGTCACTTTTGTACACAATTCTCTGACAGTACATCCTTAGAGGGATGTCTTCTGAGGACTAAAAGAAATGCAAAGGAATTGCAAATTCCATTCAGTAGGTTTATTATTCCTAATAATGCTGTTTTTATAATTTTGAAATTATTGTAGGATAAGAAAATATATTATTTATTGGGAACAAGAATTTTCCATATAAGAGAAAAAACATGCAAGTATAGAACAAAGTAAACAAAGAAAAAACTTGAACTGATGAGTTGGAAATATCAATGCAAATGCAATATATATATGTATATTTTTTCCTAGCTGCCCACTAAAAAGGACTGAGAAGCATTGAAAATGAGAGTAGTAATAAGAACAACTTGCATGCAGATCTTGGTTTCGAATCAACATTCTCTACTAAAAAGAACCAAGGCCCTTTGGAGAAATAAATGGCTGATTCCATGTGTGGGATAAAGAAAGTACAAAGTGAGCCTGGGACATGTTATCATGCCAGAAAGCAATGACTTGCTCAAATACTAATGGGATGAAAACAAAAGTCAACTAGAAGGGGCTCCCACTCGCCAAATTTCGGACAATTTGAGCATCAAAAAGAATAATAATTGTAAAATTGATTATAACATATTGAACACAGAGTAAGTAAAATGCTACATGTCCATGGTAGTATAAAGGGGAGGGAGGACATGTGTGTGTGTGTGCGTGTGTGTGTGTGTGTATGTGTGTGTGTGAGAGAGACAGAGAGACAGAGAGACAGAGAGAGAGAGAGATTCTTCTTTATCAAAGAATGCCAGCTAACAAATGTAGAAGGAAGAATAGATGTAGAAAATTATCATTTTGCAGTCCTGCATATAATAATTAATTCCAGCTAGGATCATCAATGTCTGCTTGAACTATCAGGTAAAAGACGATTGGGGGGTCAGACTATTTACATGGTGCCAAAATGTCACACTATAGGTTACCTCCTCATTGCAAAGGGGAAAACGCATCTGAGTTCATTAGAGAGGTCTGGCAGTCACCGTCTTATTCAAATGATCAAAGTTAGCATGTAATAGGGGGACATACTTACATTAAGGGCCTTTTGTTGGGATATGATCTAAAGTACACAATATCGTCTATCCAGTATTTTTGCCAAACCTAGCGAACATGAATCTACACCTAACTTTAAGTATATAGGAAGCGCAGGGAATGGAAATACAAGTGAAATGAAACCACGAGGAAGCATGCAAATCCAAGTCATCTCCCCTGACTCCTTTTCATTTAGTCCATAGGGCTGGGTGTCCTATCATTGCACTGACAGCTGGCAGGAAGGCCAGGAAGTTAAAAGGCCAGGCCATTTGACCGGCATGGACTAGCCGTCAGATGAGCAAGCATGCCAACCACCAATTCCACAGTCAAAAGTGATAGGCGGCAGAGGCAAGGGGAGGAGGATGGTGAAAAAAATATGGGAAGAAGCTTATGTTCCAGTTTTCACTCGGCCTCTAGCTGACTGTAAGACTTTGAATAAGGCAAACCTCCATTCTGAGCTACAGTCATTTCATCCATGAAGTGAGCGAAGTGGACGAAGTCTCTTTCACGGCCCTTCCTGGGCCAAGGCTCCCTGGTTCACAGAACCTCTTGGACCTCATGCTGCCTTTGGGCAACAGAACACTGCGGGTGCACTTTTATCTCTCGGATCTTAGAGAATGACCACTGACCCATCTGACCTTCAGAAGGTCAAATTTATGAGTATGTGTGAAGAGTAATAAATCAGACAGAGGTTCTTATGATAAAGTGAGAACAAGTGTTTAGTCAAAGAAAAACTTTCTGAGAAGTTACTTAGGTAAAGCACTTGGGCTAAGGCCTCCAAGGTCTCCCAAGAAGGTTAAAGGGCTGACTGTGAGCAAATCAGTTCTATTTTCTAGCTTTAATTCCTTCCTTCATAAAATGAAAATTGGGTCTTGTTCTTAAAAACATCTAATATAGCATCTGAATTTCCACTCCTGTAAAGGAATGTGGGATAAAGGAAAGAGTTAGATCTATGTGTGAATCTTCATAGTAAGGAGACCTTAGACGAACGTACTTATGTCCTCTGCAAAATAGGGATGATAAAGCACACCTCCTATGGAGATTGTCAAGGTTCAGCGAGATAACTTAGTACCTTGCTTTGTCCATAGTGGATGTTTCCCTCCCTTCGTCCTGTTTAACTTGTAGGATGAAGGCGGGGTGGGTAATGGAGCCTACAGGGATGCCCTCTCCCTATGTTGCCAATCTGTCATATTTTCTCTAACTTTTTGCTTTGAGAGGGACACCTCTACCCTGGTCAAAGAGGCAGTCTTGGGAGGATTCAGTGGCCATCACCATGATTGCTTCTGCTACTGCTCAGGGTTACTCTTCTCAGAATGGTTATAGAGCTATTGAAATCCAGACAAAACATGCCACGTGGAGAGGCTGCAGATCTGACTCACCAGATGAGTTGTGACAATAGGCCCTGTGCCGCTGGTTGAGTGAACTTCTCCAAATCAGGACGCCCACTCCGTTCTTCCCACACTTGGGGTTCTGGATAATCCGAGGGATGACCACGAACTGATTTTTAACCCATCCATAGCTGTAACAGAATACACATGACCTGAGTGGATGCATTGATCTCTGTTGCTGAACAAGAGCACAGAGCCAAAAGAGCTCCCACAGTGTTTGTGAATCCAGCTGTTTCTCACCTGCAGGTCTCAAAGCCAGATTTCCATGCTGCTTCAACCTGCTCTTTGCTGGCCAGAGTTAGTCCTACGCGCCTACAGGCCTCCTGGGCTTCTGTGAAATTCAGCTGCGGGTGTGTCCTTTTGTTCACAAGAGTGACCCCCATGATTCTGCATGGTCCTGAGATGGAAAGCTCTGCAAAGGAATCACATAGGCCCTCAGTGTACTGCTGTCCTTGCCCCTAGCCCTCAGGCTCTCCTTCCTAGTAGAGCATCATTGCCTCAACGCAGCAGCTGGGATTGAGGTTTAGAAATAATAGGACACAGACCAGACATTTTCCACAAGGACATCCTGCTGGGTTAGGAAGGTGCTTGCCCGGATCCATACTGTACCTCTCACCAGGTCCGAGTCCATCGTCCCTCACTGCACTCAGGTTCCTTGTTCATTACGTGGAGGCTTTGGCTACCAGTTCCCGGGCTGCAGTCTAGGGGATGCAGCTTCTGCAAACCTTTATGGAGTCTATAAAATGAAGGGTCTGAGACTTTGAGAAAGATAGAATCCAGGGCTCTGGTTAACAGAATAGTGAACAATACTCCAATGTCTGTTGGGGACAGCACTATTTCTGAGATGGGCTGAAAAATGTTGCACTTGGTATAATAGAAAGTGAACCTTCTCTGACCATTGGGGGGCAGGCTTACTCAGAAGTTCCTAGAGGAGTCAGATAGTAAAACTTGCATGGCAGAGAAACTAAATAAAGGAAGTAGACTTTTAAAGTCAGACCTGGATTTGAGTCTAGCCTGTGTCGCTTGCTGGCTCTGTGGATTTAGGCTGGTTACTTCATCTCTTGGAGCCTCAGTTTCCATATTTAGAAAGTTGAAAGAATAACAGTATCTACTGTATAGGGTGGTGAAAGTTAAATGAGTTAATTCAAATAAAAATGCTTAGCATAGTGCCTGCCACATAGTAGGCACTCAATAAATCATAACATAGTATCATTATGTTACCTTCAAAGCACTTTGGTTTTAGTCTGCTAATGACTGATCTCCCTAGGGAAGCTGAGGCAGTTGCAGAGTTAAGATGTAAATAATATCTTACTCAAAATCTAACAAATCTGAGAATTCTTTTGATCCCTTCTCTCTGGGTTCTGGGATTTATAGACCTGTATGAAATTGCAAAGTTGCATTGCATTTTGGTACTTTGTTCCAATTGGGCTTCATCCACAAAAGTCCAAAGGGCATTTCAATCTCCCACGTAATTGCTTGAACACAGATCTGTGCACTGTCAAATGCTTTGACCACTGTCTAAGGTGGTATCTAAATTTAAAGGAAGTTTCTTCTTGCAAACATGGAAGGAGCATTTCTAAGTCCCCCATGTGACCTTGCTGTGGAGCAGGGGGCTGGGGGGAAGGGAAATGTATGGTATTTGTGGATAGCCTTGTTTGCTTCCAGACCCTGCTCTCACCAAAAGAGAGACCAGAGAGCCAACACCTAATATGAGTGTTTGTGACAGAACAGCCTCTTATGACTGTGGGCACTAACACTAATACCTACACCAACACTGATATTAATACTAATGTCAATGTTAATTCCAACTTCTATCACCTGTAGATGCCACTCTGTGCCAAACCCTGTCTCTTTTGACAGAAAATTGAGGTTCAGGGAGATTAAGTAACTTTCCTGAGCCCAAGGATATACAGCAACTAGGTGGCAGTTTGGGGGCACAAACCCAAATATGATTGATACTAAAACCTCAGTTCTTAACTAGGACGCTGTTCTGCTTCCCACTGTGCAGTGTGGGGGGAAGATGAACACACACACAAACACACATATACACACACACACCACTAGAGCTGAACTCTCAGAATACACCATTTGTCCTGGAATTTGGCCCATTTCACTCATAAGCTTGTTTACGGCTGCTTCTTTGGGAATACCTGTAGAGAAGGTATATTAATTACATTGTAATGTGGTCTTGATACTCTCATCATACATCATTTTTACTCTAAATATTATTGTTATGAGTAATGATAGACCTATTCTTGGCAATAGACCTAGCTTTGGATATTTCTTCTATTGTTAATTGGCTGTGGGACCTTGGGCAAGTTAGCATTCTCAGCTGTAAAAGGGGGATGGTTATATATTCTTTACAGAATTTTTGTCAGAATTTTAAAATTATATAACTTGTACCTAGTGGAGGCTGGGTCCACAGTAGACAGTCAACAAATATTCATAGATTTTATGCTTTCCTATTTAAGGGCAAAAACAGGGAGCTGGAATCCAAGTGATATTTGAGTAACCCCTTCCTCAAGCATTCTTAGGAAACAACAAGCATAGTAGAAACAGTATATGCCTAGGAATCAGAGCTGAATTCAAACCCAAGCTTTATTATTTACTGCCCTCATGACACTAGGCAAGTTGCTTGGCCTCACTGAGCCTGTTCCTTCATCTATAAAGTGTCTTCTTAAGAAATATATGTATATATTTCTTATATATATTTTATATACTATATATAGTACATAAAAATAGGCCCTCAAAAATACTAGCGCCCATCCTCATCCATCCACCTTCATCAACCACCTTTTCCCTAATCATGGCTCTGTATAACTTTCAGTTGTTTCCAAAATTTCAATTCCCTTAGGAAAATTTTGCCATTATTGAGGATGGTCCAAAGACTGTGCTGAGTCAATGTCAAAGAACAATTTCCATAATAGTTTGAGGATTAATGGCAGTATTTTTGGGGAAAAGTGAATAGTCTCCCCAGGGAGATGTCAAAGAGGGCCAAACTTATTTGAAAGTAACAGTTCTGGTATTTGAAAAAAAAATCAACCATATTAACTCTAACCTCCCTCATAAAATGGAGTATGACAATATCGAATCAACTCTGGATGCCTGTTCCGGACATATTTTATACCTCAGGGCATCTTCCAACAGAGGAACACATAATTTTCCTTTTAAATTGCTCATATTTTCATTTGCCCAGAGCTGCAATGAGTGATTTGTGGTTACAATTTTGTTTTGTCTACAGTGCAGAATGAGGTTACCATTTAGGCAGCTCCAAAGCCCAGGAATCATTTCAAGTCATTCCTTTGGTAGGGAGCTGATGACTAATTTTCAAACCTACATTTTCACAGATTTTTTTCAGTTAATTTGCTATTTACTGCATATTAAAAACATAAGCATTCCATGATAGTATAGTAAAATTAAAAATAATGATACTGATACTTCCAAAAATATAAAACAGGCCAATATTCTGTGAAAGTTAACCATTTTCCCCAGGCTAGGTGATTGCTTAAAATTTTTCACAATCACGCTTTGCTTCTTCAATGAAACACTTTTTAAAACAAGTGATTTCTCCTCAATGTTTTGTTTCAAAATATTCTCATTAAAAATATCCCATAACCAAAAATAAAAGTCAAGATAACATAAAGGTAAATGAGAATCACTTTGGTGAAGTTGACAACACGGTGAAAACATTTCTGGCAGAGCAATACTACCAATGAGACCTTCTGTCGACACTGAGTGCCATCCCACCCCAGAAATTCAGTCAAGAACTTAGTAGTCTTAGGACAATCTGCAAGATCTTGCCTTGCCTCAGGTTGGCAATCTGGTAAGAAACCTACCTTCTGTGCGGAGAGAGCCTTGGACCAGGAGCCTTGTGGTCCAGACGGAGGCAAGAAGCAACACCAGGCTGAAGTACTTGGCCATTGCGCCAGCCCCTTCAGAGCCAGAGGAGCACCTCAGATGGGCACCAGCAGTATCAGAGGCAGACGATCACCAGTCTGGATGGAGACTTCTGGAAGTAAGTGGGGGCCCACACGGCTCCACTTCATAACTGAGACATCCGGATTTCCCTGCTTTCAAGCTTCTGACTTGTCAAGGTCACTAGGGGAAATGAGTGACGTCCCTTGAATGCCCAGGCTGTACTTTGTGGAAGGCTTTCTGGAAAATTTAGCTAATGCTGACTCAGAAAACACACAAACGAGGAAGGCAGATAGCACAGGGTGAACTGCTGAAGGTTTCCCCAATTCCCATATTCCCTGCCACCACCTCCCTCCCCCGCCAGCTCAGCGCTTACGAGGTTCGTTGTTGACCGTGGAGCCCGCTCATTTATATACTCTTAGGAATGCCTCTGTCTCTAAAGGAAACTGAGCATGGATTGTGCTGCCTTTCCTCCCACTATCAGTGGGTTTTTTTTTTTAATTTCCGACTGCATATCCTTGTGATCTGTGGGGGAATGAGGCCGAGGCTCATGAAAATGAATGATTATTTAAATACCAAGGACAGAGTCCTCATGCTTCCCTTCAGGATTTCTTTATATGTTTGAAATTTCTACCCCGCTACAGGTGATTCCTGCTTCAAAGAAACCAGACACTTTAAAATTCATGCAAAACATGACTAGGGGGCCAATTTACAAAATCAGTCATTTAATACTTTACAATAGTGGTCACCACAGGGGTCCTTTATATAATAACTCTCTCTTTGATAACTTCTCATATTCTGATAGGTGAAAATTCAATTTAGACTTCCTCTTTTTTGTTTGATGAATGTGAGATTTATCTGCACTGTGCACAAGCCGTCTGCACTCTCTGTTTCCCCTGCTAGAGTTTCAGTGATTTATCTTCCATGGCAATTATGGAATTCTGGCTTGAGAGTAATGCCTTGGGCAAAGGGTTATTAGTTTTCTCCAAAAGGAATGTCATTTATAGGAATAGTGTATGGATAACTAGTTCTTTCCCATACAAAAGTTATTGGTCATAAAGTTAGATATTGGTGTGGAAGACAGCAATAATGAGAGGAGAATCTGCTCTGCACAAACATAGAGAGCTTCTAAGGGACCAGGGGAATATCCCTTAAATAGCGGTAGCTTAGACCTCACTACTTGGGCGAGCACAAGACCTAGGCTACGGGGACCTCAGAAATATACATGACTCCTCTATCACCATGGAGCCAGAGAGACAGGAAAGCAGCAATTGTATTCTCTTCGTCATTATCCTTAAAGCTAGCATCACACCTGAAAGACAGTTAGCCTTCAAGCATTTGATAAAGTATTACAAAAAGGAAGAAGGAAGGAAGACAGGAAGGGACAAAAAGAACCAGAAAGGGTCTCCCTACTGAAAGTCAACCACACCATGTAACATGACAGGAGTGATGTCTCATGTTCAAAAGTTCCAGGGATTGGGGTAGGGGGTACATCTTGAGGGGAGGCATTTTAGAAATTTTGCCAACCACAGTTACCTACCTTTGATTAGATCATGATTCTGCTTTCTAGGAGAAACTCTCACGTCCCATGTCCACCTTCATTGGATAGAATCTTCCTTGGCCACATTTGTGGTGGGAATTAGGGAATACGGGCTCCTTGGGGGTAGCACAGCTTGTACAATCTGCTTTCTGCTGATATAAGCTTAGGATCCCAAAAGTTGTTTTCTAACTTAACAATCAAAGGAGTTTTTAGTCCTGGCTTGTATCTCTGTACAATAAATACAATTCCCTCACAAACTTAGGTTTCTGATCTATTTGCTTCCATTTGATTCCATGTACAATAATCACACCACAAATCCTTTCCCAGTCACAATTCTCAAGATGTATTTCTCTTCCTCAGCCCTATGCTGCCCCCTCTCTAATTTAGTGGCGGCTACCCTGCGTTCATTAGAAACCACAGATGAAAGGGCCATATTCTTAATCTGGCCTTTACCATAGGGCTGCTCTGATCTTAATTCAGCTGAAAAGTTTTATTGCTTCTTTTTCACTCAAGCTCTTTTCAGTCTGGTTGGGGTTTAGAAGGAGTCAGGTTTTCTAAGCCTCAATCTAAGAACTCTATATCCTCTTTCCTTTCTGTTTCCCAATAGCCATTTCTTTCCCAAGTACTTCTTTGTCTTGCAATACCTCTCAAAAGGCAGCCAATAAAGGTTCACACACTCCAACGCTCTGATTCTTTCCAGTCACTTCTCCTAGAGCTATAGGCTGCCCATGGACTGTCTTTCAAGTTACCCTGGGTACGATTTTACCAAATATTTTTGTTTTCTTCACAACATAGGTCACCATATTTCTAGTCCCTGATATCCGTGTTCTGGTTTCCTGCCACTTGACTGATAAGCCAGGGTCTCATATTTTGAAAATTTGTTGTTTAAGTACCCTGTTTCTGGTTCTGTATGCATTAGTTGGGGTAGGCTAATGGTTATAACAAACATTCCTGAATTTCAGTGGCTTAATATACTAAAATTTTATTTCTTGCTCATGTCACAGTTGAATTCTGTGAGCGCCCATTCAAAGACTTGGCTTCCACCTGGTGGTCCCACCAACTTCTCGGGCCTCAGGTCCTCAACTGCATGCTCTGAATTTGGCAGGCAGAAGGGGGAATATAGAGGATATAAAGTACTGGGCAGGAGAGTCTATGTAGGAAATTGGATCTGGAAGGTCTGCATTCCCTTGCCCCTAGCTGCAAGAAAAGACTAAAAAATATAACTAGGGACTTCCCTGGTGGCCCAGCGGTTAAGACTTCACCTTCCAATGCAGGGGGTGCAGGTTCGATCCCTGGTTGGGGAGCTAGGATCCCATGTGCCTTGTAGCCAAAAAACCAAATCATGAAACAGAAACAATATTGTAACAAATTCAACAAAAGACTTTAAAAATGGTCCACATTGAAAAAATCTTAAAATAAAATCTAGATGTGGAAATCAGACTGGTGAAAACTTAACAGTCTCTATCACAGCAAAATGTATGAATTAAAACAAAAAAACAAGAAACAAACAAACAAAGAAACGTAGGCCAGGAAGATACAGGAAACTAGGATCAGGAATGAGGATGAGAAGGAGAGGAACTGATCCAGCCCCTGGGAGGGAGCCCATAGTGACCCGAGGGCTGGGGACTTCTGGGAGGCACTGTTATCCAAAAGTAGATTCTAATTCAGGGTTGGGCAAGGTTGTGGCCCAGCTCCACAAAATGAGGAGGCATTCAGCTGCTGCCAAAGGTTTGGAAATGTGCTTTTATTTTCAAACTCAGGTATGTGACACTCTATATTTCAAGGCTAGCACACCTGTGTGAGGTTTAACAACGTTAGGAGCTGACAACCAGTGATACACAAATCCAGCATCTCCCTCTCCACTTATGCGGCCAGGCTGTACACAGGGAGCAATACAGAGAGTCCTAGGGCCAAGCAGAAATGTCAGACCTCAGAGGCATTTTGAAGGGAACTTTTATTTCAGATCAATATCACTGTTGGAAATACAGGGCCTGTTTCTGTCTATTTCATTGCTGCTTTGGCAACAGTTCCAATTGCCTCAGGTCATCTTTGCTTTTCTTGAAGAATTACCGGGAGTCCTGTTTCAGGAATGCCCTTGGAAACGTGGGTACTCTTTTGTTCCTTCTCGTCCTCAACCTCCCTTTACTCACAGAGTCGTTTGGCTGAGGGCCTGGTCTGGAAGCATTCTTGCAGGCCTTTCTGTGGAGCAGCTGGAGGGTCAAGAGCTCACTGCAGCTCCTCTCCTGGCCTTTGTCTCAACAGGAAGCAAAGGTGGGAACCCTGTGACCAAGTGGGTGATGGGCCAGCTCCGCCTCGTCCTTCTTCACGGGAGGCTGAGACTGGATGTTGCCAGCCTAGAGTCCTGCCCCACAGCCAGCCTCTCTGGAGCGCCATTTGTATCCTGTCTTTGGCTTTGAGGGCCTCAACATCCTCCAGTGTATCCAGTCGCCCTGGAAGAGGCAGGGCAAACCATCCATCCATGCGGCCAAAGTCCGTCTGCCATGATCTGCACCTCTTTACCTTAATGGCACATCCTTGGTCAACCCTGGCTTGGGCTTCTCTCACAGTGGTTTTCTAGCCACTGGAAAGGATGCCTCCCTTAGAACAACAGGCTGCTTTCACAGTGGGGCCTAACATAGGTGGGTCTTTCTGAAAGGAGTGGTTGCATCAAGCCTAGCCCTTGAGCTTGGAAATGTTGTTGCTAATCAGGTCACAGAGGAGACTGAAAAATACTGGAATAAGTCGAGGCTAATAAAGGTGTTATTTTTTTCGTTGAGTTGTTGGTGGTGATGATGCTGGTGTTGGGAAGTATGCAAAACGTCGGCTGTTCCCAGACTGCTCTCCACCCCCTTGAATGCTCACTTGTTCTTTTGACCAACATTTAATGATACCCTCCCAAGCATCGGCCACCATGCTAGGCACTTACCCAGAGAATGGGTAAGACATGGTTCTTGTCTTTGAGGAAAAATGCTAGGAAAGGCAGACACATAAATAAGTTATTCTGATACACTATAGTAATGGTCATTAGTAGTAGTAATGAAAATGTTTAAAAAGTGCCAGAAAGCACAGAGAAGGGTGTGACCTACAATGTGGGGCATGGTGGGGAGTTGGAGGGAGGCCATTAAAGGTGTAATGGAGGGGATGATTTTTGCACTTGGTCCTGAGGAGTGACCAGAAGAAAAGAGGAGAGCAGCAGAAGAAAAACTAGTGAGAGAAAACAATTTAGTCTGGGAACCAGAAATGGCTTGGAGTGGCTGAAGGGCCACTCAGGGGAGTGGGACTGGAATGTAAGATGTCCAGTTAGGAGGCCTTTGGAAGAATCAACTTAGTGCAGGGGTTGAGAGCACAGCCCCTGGGGCCAGCCTGGCTGGGTGTGACTTCCAGCCCCATGATTTACTAACTGGGTATCCTTGGCAAGTTACTTTGCATGTTTTGTGCTTCAGTTTCCTTATCTGAAAATGGGAAGAGTCACAGTTTTTTTCTTTTTCTTGAGGACTCATTGAATGAATCCCTATATAATACCTAATACAGTGTTTGGCTCATGGTAAGTTCTATATGAGTGTCAGAAACAAAAACAAATGTCAACAGCAAAACAAAAACAACAGCAAAGCCACCACCATAAAACCCACACAGAAACCAGCGCCCCCCAGAACTGATGAGGCAAGAAGGCAGGTGGCAGCTGTCAAGGTGGAGTGAGAAGTCCAGCTGGAGGTGGGACGCACTCTCAGTTTTCTGCTAAACAATGGGAATGCTCTGAGACCTACACTTTGGTTGGAAATGCCATTGAAACTGGAACACTGCAGTGGAGATGCACACTCGCATGTGGGCACAGCGAAGCTGAAAGTGCATTGTCTCCTCTTTCCCCCTGAGAGGCGGGTTAACTGCTCTCAACCAGAGAGAACAAAGAGGGGATAGACTGTGCTCTACAGCAGCTCAGAATTAGCCCTGGAAATGGAGACCAGCAAGTTCGCCATGGAAGCCATGAGTTTTCAGTGTTTCTCAAACATCTTAAGCCCACGTAGAAAGCTCACTGAACAGGTGCCTGGTGGCTGCCCCACACCTAGTGAAAATCTGTGGGTTGGCTTTAACCCTAACACATACCCAGAGCACACGTTTGGAGGGTAGGTGGCTTCATGCATGTGTGTGCTGTGTGTGTGTGCGCTCTGTGTATGTGTACAGAGGAATATATGTTCATTTACATCTTCCCACTTCATTTCAAGCACTGAGCTAAAAAGCAGCCTAAACGTTTTTCTGATAAACCTTTCTGACTTCTGTAAAGAGAAACTCTGATTGCAAAGGGGAGAAGGGAAGGCTGAAGGAGAGTCAGTAAGAATGAGATGGGAAATGGGAAGATATTCATGTGAGGCTCCAAATTCCAGGTCTGATCCTTGGGGGCAGAGTTAGGCTTTAGACACAATCCTTCCTGATTTCCGATCAATGGCAGAGAGGAAAATGGGGAGGGGGAGGGGGCTTCGCACTGTACCCTATAAAGAAGGTGTTTTGTTTCTCCCCAGCCATCTGAGCTGGCGCAGGCAACTGTCCCTTCCGTCGGAGTTCCCTGGTGAAGGCCACTTCTTTGTCCACTGATGCTTTTTGTTGATCCTCCAAGAACATCAGTTACTGTGTGTGAATAGCTCCCATAGGGGTGCCGAGTGTGAAAGAACCCCTGCTTGTTCCCCTGACGGCAGCAGTGGTGTGCCCATGCCCAGGCCTGACACATCATGCTTGGGGAAAGGGCAGCAGGCTGTGTGCTGGAGCAGGGCACTGGCCGGGTGTCGGGTTTCCTACTGCTCTGTAGGCTGCTCATGCTGGAGTCCTGAGCTCCACCATGAGTCCCTTTGGGCTGCCGAGCAAGTGGATTTCCCAAGGGGCCCGTCGGCCTGCTCCACACAAGAGTTATAGGAACCGTAGAGCCCCAGCACAACAGTCAAGACCAGCATTGCTGCGGCCATCATCCAGACGACTTGCCAGTGCCGACAGAGTTTGGGATACATGACTTGTAGGAAATGAACCAATTCTTCAAGTTTGCTGTCAAATGAAAAACATAGGTGGAGGGTTTAGTATATTGGGCACATATACGATGCCCAGAACTTCCATCTGGAATACTCTCCATGTTGTCTTGCGCCGTGGTTCTCAAACTCAGCTGTGCATAGTGTTGTTTGGCAGCAATTAATCAAAATACCCCAGGTCTACTGAATAAGAATCTCCAAAGGTATGGTCTAAGAATCTATAGTTAAAAATTTTTCCCCAGGTGATTTTGATGCCACCAGTCTATAGCCTTTATATTGGGAGAGTCTAGGCTAGAACATGCTACTTATTTGTGTGACCATTCATCCATTCGCACATGCCCTCATCTACTCATGAGATAGTCACTGATATCTGAACTCCCCCAAGCCCCAAGATACCAGGTTGGCTGACCCATTCTCCCATGCAACCAGACAGGACCAACAGCTTTTCTGCACTTAGTGGTACCAGTGATCAGTTCCGAGTTCTAACCTGTCCCCCGCCTCCATGTTCAGATGCCTAATTTGTTGTCCTCAGTTCCACATCTGACTGTATCTAGAGTGGAAGGACTGTGATAAACTCCTAGAAGACTCTCAACGTCGAGTAATAAATAACTGGACAAGTAATTCAAGGAACCAGATCAACCTCAAGAGCTCACTTCAAACTGTCCCGGGGCCTCCAGCAACCTCTGGTGACTTTCTCAGCCCTATTAAACTTCATTCCCAAATAACCCCTCCTCCACTTTCTCTGCTCTCTCCACACTTTTCTCTTCCCTCTCATCTCTCTCTTTTCTCTCTTCCCTCCTTCCCTTTCAACCCTCCCCCTCTGTTTTTTGCCTGCTTCACTCCACTTTTCCCTCTTCCTCTTTTCCCCACTGCCTTTCAATTTTTCCACTCTTTTTTGTGGCCCCTTGAAAAGACATTTGGTCAGATGGTCTGCTTTGAAGAGTCCATTCTTAGAGCTCTCTGGAGAAGCCTTGGACACATTCATTAAGCTAGAATTTCTTCCTGTTTCTAATCCCGGATCTATTTTAAAAAATAACAGTGAGAATACTGAGGATCACCAAATGAAAGAGGTGAGAAAAGGGACATGAGGTCTTTCTGAAGATCCTGAGGCTCACACAGACACTGAAATATGCAGACCATTTGCTGAGAAGCAGAGAGCTCTAATTCAGAGAGCTAATAGCAGATTAGCTATTCTCTCTCTCTGCTATTCTAATAGCAGAGAGCTAGGTGCCTGACAGTGGTACAGAGACTCAACACATACTCTTCCGTAGAAAGGGATCAGATGCTCAGAGTGCCTGCCTTGGATGCTAAAGCACTGGTTGGTTTCTCTTCCATGTGGGACCCACTGATGATTGTTTCAGGAACAATTAAGCAAAGCAAAACAGTGAGTACATGAGCTGAGGTGAAAATCATTGGCTACTTTCACAACTGTTGGGGAGAGAGAATTTGGAAGTGGAAGCTTAGTTTCTTTCAGCCCCATTTAGTTTCTTTAATTTCTATTCAGATACAACTGGATGCTAAGACACAGTCTCTCTTTTGGGCTGTATTTCTGTGTTCCAAAACAAGCTGCTGGAGCAGGGAGAATCCCACTCTCACCCCATCCTTAAGTGGGCTGGCAAAGGAGGAGGGCAAGATCTGGCTTCGTGACCCTTAGCTGGTTACCCATTTCCAGCCTACAAAAGTTGTTAGAAATGGAATTAGATTAGAAATAGAAGTCCTTTGGAAATCAATTTGTGGTTGTTCTGAGGTCTACCTACTCCTCCATCGGGAAGGGTGAGGTTGCTGCCCCCTCACCTGGGCCTGGAGAGAGGGGCTTCGGAGATGCTGCTTGGCGAGCTCGATATGTTGTAATTTGGGGGCACAGTGAGTAGACTGTGCGTGACTCCCACCTGAGAGATGTGAAGAGTGAGAATCTTGCTGAACTGCTTGGTGGCATCAGAACAGGGGGCCACGATACGGAAAACCATCCTCCCACCACTAGTGGGTCAAAGGTGCATATTTCACTGTAACTGGATGTAGTCAGGAGAAGGAAGGCTGGCATGGGATGTCATAGACCCTGCCCGGAAATGCTACCTAGAAGCTGAGCGTGGAGGGTATACTTCCAGCTGCCCAAGGACTGAGAGAGGGATTTTAAGTAGCTGGCCAGAAGAGCTGCATTCGACCTCATAAGGGGACCTGCAGTTGAGAGATCCTCAGAAATGGTGTGAACATGTGTGAGCTGGGGGGTAGGAGGGGTGCTTTTCTCTGAAGGTCCCATAAAACACCACACTGAACAAAATCAGAAGGTCAACCTTAAATGCCTGCTAAGGCCTGGAACCCGCTCACAAGAAGACCAGTCAGGTAATACCTTTCCTACCCTTGATCTCCACCCCCTTTCCCAACGTTAGCTCTGGAGAGGTCAGGCGCTGCATTAGCACAGCTGGGGTGGAGGGTGGGAGTGGCAGAGAGCAAGAAGTCAGCTCTGTCTCCACTATAGGCTTCCTTCCTGAAGCAGAGTGGAGCTGGAGGCCAGGGGGTATGGGGAGAAGTTCAGGCTTTTGACTATTTCAGGGAACTGGCCATTTTCATTACTGAAATGAGGTTATTCTTGGGACTTAAACTTGACCAGAGGACTTCTATTTTCTGAGAGTTATTGGAAGAGTAAAGGAGTCTGCCTAATATCATCTTAACCCCAAAAAGCCAGTGTGAACAGACAGTGGGAGAAAAGACAACAGTTCCCTGTTGCATCTTATGAGTCCCGCTTGTTCCATGCATTACCTAAATGTCAGAAGACTGTGTTCTGTGTTTTAATATGGTTAAGATATTGGATGGATTCACCCAAAGTTCACTTAAGCTGATCCTCCAGAAAGTAATATTGAAAACAGATATTATTACATATTATTATAATAGAGGAGAGATTCAGATAAAAAGACTCTAGTGTTTGATGCTGAATCTCTTAAATAAGGCGCCAGCTGCTGGGGTTAGCTCAGTGTTTTTAAAATGCACTAAGTAGGACATGGAACCTTTAATAACCTTAGACCTTGCTTGTTAATGAGATGCCAAAATTTCATGGGGGGAATCATGCTTGAGTACAGGTGCCTATAGGCAACTGTGTATGTAAGGGATTTGCGAATGAATGGATTGCCTGGCACTGAACACAACAGCTCTCGGGGCTAGTCTGGCTTTGGTGACAGGTGAGGAAGGGACCCTGTAACTGTGGGTGGGCAGTTTCTATGATAGCAGTGTCTGTCGTTATAGAGAAGATGATGCCACACTGCTGTGCCTGAACAGGTGAAGCTACACAATGTGCTGAAGGCCGAGGACCCATCTCAGGGCTGTGCTGATGCCTGGTATCCACCACCTGAGGTACAGGCATGTTCATAAGACCAAGAAGTGAATCTGAGAGGGAGCAGAAGTTGGGAAAGAGAACGCGGCCTTTCAGTATCCTCAGCAGGACCAAGAGGATACTCTTGGATGTTGGATGCAAGGGGCGGCCATTGCCATGTGCTGCTGAGCAGGAGCTGGACAGAGGGGAAGCCGGGCACAGGCTCACTTCCTCTGGGATTTCATGAAATGGGAGGGACAATCTCCCAAGATCAAATTAGCTAGATAAGGATTCCAGCCTTGTGCTTTGTAAACCAGACTGTTTATATTCCATGTACTCTCTCTGCTTAGTTCTCTTTTGTTCTTTCCCAGTGTTTGGAAGGGTTAGAAGTCCCAGCCTGTGTTTCTGTTTTGAAGGGAGCCAAAGAAAGGGCTGAAGCCCAGGCCTGGGCTTGACTGCATTAAAGGAGAGAAGACAGTCTGGTGGCCTGGAAAACAAGAGCAGAGGACACCCAGGAGGGACAGAAGACCAAGAAGGATAGGAACAAGCCACTTGGAGTAGGGACTGTGCTTTCATTGTGAAAACTGGGCTTCTCTCCTTAGGGGAGGTGGTGTGCCCTTGCACAGGTTTGTTTCCAATAGTGAAGCCCTTTCTCCAGCTCTCCCCTTGAACACTGGGGTTGACTCATGCAGGCTGACACCTCTCACTCTGGTTGAATCTTCCACCAACTAGGCCCTTGCACAGGTTTGTTTCCAATAGTGAAGCCCTTTCTCCAGCTCTCCCCTTGAACACTGGGGTTGACTCATGCAGGCTGACACCTCTCACTCTGGTTGAATCTTCCACCAACTAGGCTCTACTGGTCATTCCTATGTGTTTTGAAGCATGTCCATCTCACTTCTAATCCGCATTTTATTACCTTATTCATTGGGTGCATGTGATTTCCAGAGTCTGCCAGCAATGAGGCACAGACACATACCCTGTCCCAAAGGTAGCAGCTGATTAGGTTAATTGATTAAGATGCAGGATCTACATTACCTTTATCTACTGTTACATATATCTTTCATGGTTTAGTGGAAAATGCACTTGAAATATAAAGTATATTAAAAGGAAAAATCCAAGTATTTCCAAACCAAAGTGAAAACAATGTCCAGACGACCAAACTTGTTTGATCACCATGGAAAGAACCTGTTGGACACTTCCTTTGCCACAAAGTTGAGTTCATCCCCTACCTCCCTGTGTTCTCTCTGTCCCAGCTCCCCTCTAGGGCTTCAGGCCAACTTCCTTGAACTCGGCTCTTTCATGGGAATGGTTGGGCAATGAGCTAACTGTGGTCCCTCGCATTTTCTCAGCTCCTGAGAACTGCTGGTTGCTGCCGGTCCAGCCCTTGACAACCCCTGACCCCTCAGCTCTTGCAAACATCCTCTTATTAACTATTTGAGCTCTTTGGGATTTCCTTTGCCTCCTCCTCCAACATGAGTGCCCTCTTGGTTTCTGTTGGCTGCTCACTCGGGACCTAGACCCACAACTGCCCTGGACTGGCACCTCCAGGGATGTGCAATGAAATGAATTGGGACCCATTTCAGCAATGGCGAGGGCTCCAACCTGCTTCTCTGCTCCTTTTCCTCTTCCTCAGTTTCTTCTGCCTCTTCAGCTTCCTCAGGGCTCTCGGTCTTCTGTTCTTCTTCCTCCTTCAGGTCTTGAAGCTCCTTGGTCTTCTTTAGCCCTTCCTGGTATCTGGGAGGCAACAACGAACAATTGAGTCTGGAAAGGCCAGGGGCGGAGCATCCTTTCCTGAGTTGCTAGAGGAGGCACTGAGCATCTCTGATGATTACACACTCACTTCCTGTGGTTCCACACAAGAGGAAAAAGCTGGGAAGCTCCACCGCATCCTATGGTGGCTCCTGTCAGGATGATTTCCCCTCACCCCTCGGCCATTCTTCCTGTTTATGTGAAAGTGTGACAAAAGAGACAGGGAAAAAATATGGGTGCAGAGTCTCCTGGCTGGATTCTTCTACAAACCATTTGGGAGGGCTAAGGACTGTGTGGCCTTGGAGCCTCAGCTCCTCCCCTGTAAAAAGGAGAGGCTGGCACTCATTGCACGGATGTTGGAACATTTTAAGGAAGTGCCAGGTGTATGGTTTGACCTGGGGAAGGTGACACCTGTCACACAGGCTTGTTGGGAAGCTTTGTGAAAGTGAAAGGCACACAGGTTCACAGTAAATGTTCACAAAGCTGATGGAAGCATTCACTCCCCTGCATTCTAAGTACAGAGGACAGGTGTGGGTGAAAAGACAGGCTTTCCAAGAGAAACCCTCTGACTTCCTTCTCCCAGGTTTAATATTACCTTGAACATAATTTTTGCTTGTCCTACAGCTGAGTGTTTAAGGCTAGCACAGTTGGGTTGGGGCAACCCCACCACGGTGCAGGTGGCCACCACACTGAAGCCCACAGGTCCCACGTCAGAGGGAAGCTGTATCTCCCTCAGGAGCTACTGGGAAAGAAGCTCAGGATGTGGTACCTGGACAGAGGTACTTCTCTACCTGGATTAGCTGGGGCCTTGCTCAGTATTCTGCCTCATCAGTGACTAACAACGAGCCAAAAGTGCTATTGAAGCTCAATTAGAGAAGGGGGCAGCTGAAAGGGGACTCCTTTGACAGGAAGAAGGGATGGCTGGGGCAGTTCCAGGAAGTGGGGCTGCAGCTGCTCCTGGGCACTGCTGGCAGTGGCGTGACTGCTCTGGGCATGTGTCAGGAAGCCTCAGGCACCACCAAGAGGAACCCACCCAGGGCCCCTGATTTCCAGATCATTCTGGTGGCTTTCTGCCTAAAAAAGAGGGCAGCCTAGTTATTATCTACCACACACTCTTGCCTCGTTTCCTCCTGTCTTTCCTGTGGAACAGTACTGCTCTTTCCTATGTAGTTCCTTACTCAGGCAAGGAGGTCCCAGGGCCACGGGTTGCTTCCCTAAATCCTCTAAGAGACAGGAAAGGCCCGTGGGAAGGTATCTTTTGAGCAATGCCAGGTGACCTCAGGGCTGCTGAAGGCTGACTCACCCCTTCTTGTATGCTTCTTCCTCCATCCTGGCCTTGGTCTCCTGGCTAAACCCCTCCAGGCAGCTTGGAGTCGGGACGGAAGCAGAGGCCTCACAATCCAGGTCCCCGTTCGTCTTCCCACTAGCAAGAAGAAGGAAGTACAGGGCGTCCTTTCAGGGACAGATGGGACTTCTGAAAACCAAACCATGTCTTTGTTCTGTTCCTGGCCGGAAGTGAGGAAACTCATTCTGGATTGAATTTATTTCAATCTTTCTACCTTAAGATTTTATAAAGGCCTTAGTCCATGAATCCTCCTTGGGCCCCCAGACATCAAGTACTGCACCAGCTTGCCTTTTTCCTCCTGCTCTCTAATCCACTTTTATTCTTATTCCAGGAGAGGCTCTGAGTGGACAGACAGATATTGGGAGCTCCAGGGCACTAAGAGGAGGAAGATGGAGGTGGACCAAACGTTCAGAGTCATCCCATCCCTGTAGTCCATCTTCTGCTTCATTCATGTAAATATCTACCCAGTGCTAAGTCACAGGCACCTTGTAATGTGCTGGGGATACATTAGAAAACAAAAGAAAAGGTCTTTGCCAACACGGAGCACAGCAGGAGAGAATGCCCAAAAAAGGAAAGAAAAAATATGAAATTAATTACAAATTGTGATAACTTTTATGAGAGAAACAAACTCTGTGCAATGACAGAAAATAATGAGGAGAGAATCTGCTTAGATTGAGTGGCCAGAAAAGGCCTCTCAGAGATGGAGTAACTGAAGCACAGACCTGAAAGATGAGAAGTCAGCCACATCTATAGCAGAGGGAAGATCCTCCCAGGTAGAGGATCCAGGATGTGTGAACACCTCGGGATACAAAAGATGTGGAGATGTTTGAGGAACTGAAGAGGAGCAATGAGGTAAGAATTAACTTCTGGACAAGATTTTTGATGCCTGTGAGGTATCCAGGTGGAGATGTCAAGTTGGTAGTTGGATATACCAAAGTGAGTGAGAGAAGAGCTCTAGGCTGGAGATATTCAGAATATAGATGGTATTTAAAGCCAGGGGAATGGATAAGACTGTCTGGGGACATAGTATGAGGAAAATTGAGAAGAGGACCCAGGACCAAGCCACAGGCATCTCTGTCCTTAGTTCAGGTGGAGAAGGAGCCTGTGGAGGAGCTGAGAAGTAGCAGCCACAGAGGTAAGAGGAGAACCCGGAGAGCATGGAGTCCTGGGAGCTGAGAGAGTGTAAGCAGCTCTTTGCAGGAAACTGCCCTCAGCAGGAAGCCCATTTTCTTGTCACTTTAGCAAAGCTATATTGTAATTAACTTTTTTTTTCCTGTGACGATTTTTTTTTTTGGAATAACATTTTTTACAATGTTGTGTTCGTTTCCGCTGTAGAGCAAAGTGAATCAGCTATACGTATACAAATATCCCCTCCTTTTTGGATTTCCTTCCCATTTAGGTCACCGCAGAGCACTGAGTAGAGTTCCTTGTGCTATACAGTAGGTTCTCATTAGTTATCTATTTTATACATAGTAGTGTATATATGTCAATCTCAATCTCCCAGTTCATCCCACCACCACCCCTTCCCCCCTTGGTGTCCATATGTTTGTTCTCTCAAATAGGTTCATCTGTACCATTTTTCTAGATTCCACATATGTGCATTAATATATGATATTTGTTTTTCTCTTTCGGACTTACTTCACTCTGTATGACAGTCTCTAGGTCCATCCATGTCTCTGAAAATGACACAGTTTTATTCCTTCTTATGGCTGAGTAATGTTCCATCGTATATATGTACCACATCTTCTTTATCCATTCCTCTGTTGATGGACATTTAGGTTGCTTCCATGTCCTGTGTATTGCAAATAGTGCTGCAATGAACACTGGGGTGCATGTATCTTTTGGAATTATGGTTTTCTCTGAGTATATGCCCAGGAGTGGGATTGCTGGGTCATATGGTAGTTCTAGTTTTAGTTTTTTAAGGAACCTCCAGACTGTTCTCCATAGTGGCTGTATCAATTTACATTCTCACCTAGAATGTAGGAGGGTTCCCTTTTCTTCACATCCTCTCCAGCATTTATTGTTTGTAGACTTTTTGATGATGGCCATCCTGTCTGGTCTGAGGTGATACCTCATTGTAGTTTTGATTTGCATTTCCCTAATAATTAGTGATGTTGAGCATCTTTTCATGTGCCTCTTGGCCATCTGTGTGTCTTCTTTGTAGAAATGTCTATTTAGGTCTTCTGCCCATTTTTTGGTTGGGTTGTTTGTTTTTTGATATTGAGCTGCATGAGCTGCTGGTATATTTTGGAGATTAACCCCTTGCCAGTTGCTTCCTTTGCAAATATTTTCTCCCATTCTGAGGATTGTCTTTTCATCTTGTTTGTAGTTTCCTTTGCTGTGCAAAAGCTTTTAAGTTTCATTAGGTCCCATTTGTTTATTTTTGATTATTTCCCTTACTCTAGGAGGTGGGTCAAAAAAGATCTTGCTGCGATTTATGTCAAAGAGTGTTTTGCCTATGTTTTCCTCTAAGAGTTTTATAGTGTCCAGCCTTACATTTAGGTCTTTAATCCATTTTGAGTTTATTTTTGTGTATGCTGTTAGGGAGTGTTCTAATTTCATTCTTTTACATGTAGCTGTCCAGTTTTCCCAGTGCCACTTATTGAAGGGACTGTCTTTTCTCCATTGTTTATTCTTGCCTCCTTTGTCATTGATTAGGTGACCATAGGTGCATGGGTTTATCTCTGGACTTTCTATCCTGTTCCATTGGTCTATATTTGTTTTTGTGCCAGTAGCATACTGCCTTGATTACTGTAGCTTTGTAGTATAGTCTGAAGTCCAGGAGCCTGATTCCTCCAGCTTCGTTTTTCTTTCTCAAGATTGTTTTCACTATTCGGGGTCTTTTGTGTTTCCATACAAAAGGTAAAATTTTTTGTTTTAATTCTGTGAAAAATATCCTTGGTAATTTGATAGGGATTGCATTGAATCTGTAGATTGCTTTGGGTAGTATAGTCATTTTCACAATATTGATTCTTCCGATCCAAGAACATGGTATATCTCTCCATCTGTTTGTGTCGTCTTTGATTTCTTTCATCAGTAACTTATAGTTTTCTGAGTACAGGTCTCTTACCCCTTTTAAGTCAGGCACCCCCATGCTCTACTCATCTCCAGCTCACGCACACCTTTCAAATCTTTTAATTACATGATACCTTGCCTAACTTGTTGGTTCTTTCCGTAGATCAAAGAGGTAGAAATGAAGAATAAGTAATTAACAGATGACCAGATCTCTTCCCTAGCTTCCCCTTCAGTAATCTCCCAAACAAACCGTGTGACCAAACTGTGTGAACAAGATAACATCTAGAGTGAATGAGCCTACATGCAGTGGGGGGATGGTGACCACTCTGACCCCCATTCCAATGACTAACTGAGATTACTTCCCTCCTTCCCTTTAAAAGTTTCATGGCTGAGCAGAATCTTTGGAGGTGGTTTTTGGGGACACTGAGTCCACCATCTCCCCAGATTGCCAGCATTCTGATTAAAGGCACCGTTCCTTTCTACTATTTGTGAGTAGTGATTTTGTAAGCAGCGCGCAGTGGGACCCCCATTTGATAACAAAAGGAGAGTGTGTCAAGGAGGGAGCATTAAGTGTGTCACGCACACACTTTTGAGAGCCTGAGTCAGATAAGTACAGAAAAGGCAACTATTGGATTGGATAACATGGAGGGCAAGAGGAGCTTTGGTTACACAGTAGGAGCAAAGACAGATTGGAACGGACTGAGGGAAGAATGGGAGGTGAGAAAGGGGGAGACGTAGACAGGAATTTGACAAGGACAGGGAATAGAAGACTGTCAGGGGAACAAGTAGCTGAAAAAGTGGGTCAAGGGATGAAAGCACATTTGAATGTGGATAGAAATGATCCAGTAGAGGAGATGAGAGAAAGGGGAGGACCAAAGGAATAAATTCTTTGAAAAAAGAAAGTAGGGACAGACCTTAGAAAGGTGGAGAAACTTCTCCTTGGTCATAACAAAGGGAGGAAGGAAATGAAGATGGTGAGCTGGGAGTTTGGCAAAGGAAGATGAGAGGGATCCTCCTATCTGATAGCTTAAATTTTCTCTATAAAATGGAAGACAAGGTCATCTGCTACAAGTGAGAGGTAGGGAGGTCTAGGAAGGCTTGAAGAGGGAAGAGAAGGTGTAAGAATCATGGGGTGGAGGTGGGGGGACACACGTGCTAGAAGATCACAGTAGGATGGCTGACGGTGCTGGGAGCCCATTTGAGGTATGAAATCATGAGTTTAAAGGAAGTATACTGGTGGCCATGCCTTCTCTATAAATCCTGCAGCTTACCTAGGTGTCTGGAATCCCAATGGGAGTCTTGTCATGGAGGAGCCCTCGAACGAGGCAGAACAGCGAGCAGAGCTTTTCAGCCAGGACTCTGACAGATCACAGCTGCCACCCTCCCCGACCTCTTAGACAGGCTTTATGAGTCTCCTCATTCTCGGCATCAGTCTCCCATGTCTTGGTTTCCCTCAGACCTTGTAAAATTTACATTTCATCAGGCTGGAAACCAAAACCCATTGTGAACAAGAAAGATAATGCTCTAAAAATATCAGCTATTCATAACATTTCTCCTTTTTAAAATTACATTATCCACTCCCTTCCATGCGATCTTTGCCTAATGTGCCGTTTCCTATTTGTCCTAATGACTGGAACAAGAGCAGAAAAACACAGCTACAGCCAAGGGTAGGGAAAGCAATTATTTTATGAAATATGGTAGGGTGTAAAATGTTTACTGTTATTTCCTGACCCTTAGACTGAGCTTATAGTTCCTTAACTATCTTCTCCAACTATCTGGAATTTTCTCCCTATGCATTTTAAAGACTGTTCAAATACCTTTTCCTTTGTGGAACTGTTGCTAATGTTTTCCTCTGTCTCACACCCTCTGGTTAAAGTTGATCTCTCCCTCCCTTTATACCCTCATTGCACCTCTTTTATAGCATAACTTGGAGCTAGGGCACTTTTATGTTTTATACACATGTCCATCCCTCCATATGACTGTGATTGCAGGGAGACAGTCAGTTTGAATGGTGCTTGGTACATAGTAAGTGCCTTTAATTGTTTGCTGAGTTGTATTGACTTCACCGTGGCTCATCTCATCCCTGTCCGTTAATCTTACAAAATGGGCAGGTCCTCTATGTAAATGACTATTGCCTGAGAACTCAGTGCTTGGGTTGAGCTGAAGGAATCCCTATGCATGCCTATAAACGTGGAGCTGAGCACAGCTTGTGCCCACCTAAGGACTTCTGGGCCAGACACTCATGGATCTTGGCATCTATTCCTAGGCCATAATCTTGCATGCTTTCTTTCGGGGATGATTAATTAGAATAAGGCTCATTGTTCTCTCATGTCCACTGGGTCAAAAACATTTGTCATTGTGCTCAGCTCTCAGTAACATGAGGGGCTGTTTAATCAAAATGTGTTGTGTGACCTGCAGATATAGTAGAGTCTATTTTTTCCACATGGTTAACAATATTTGAAAGTGACTCCAATCCTTTCCAATGGACAGATCTTACCTTCTCGGGCTCATCTAGGTCTCTAAGCCACCCCCACTGCCGAGGCTCCCTCAGACAAGCCCAGCCCGGGGGACCTGGGCTACAGTAGCTTCCTTAATCTCTGTTACTCAATCCCAGGTTTCTGGGGTCCACTACCAGTTGATTGAGGGCTAATCCATTCCAGAATACTATCAGCAAAGGGGAGTTGTTTACTGTAGATATTTAATGTCATATAAAACCTTGAAGCAATTTATCCTGAGGGCTCCCAAAGTGTAGCAAATGGTTATTTTACAAATTATAGTGAAAATTTGCTCTGTGATACAGCAGTTTAATGGCCCCCCTTATGAAAGCAGCCCTGTGCACCATCCGCATCTACGCTGGCGCTGATCCCTCAGTGAATGGCTCTGTGTACACCCTCTGCTCCCACCCACTCTGCCCTCCACTCCACACCCAGGCAGTCACCAGCTTCTTTCACAATAGCTCACAGGAGCTTTTTCAAAAATTGCTCTTAAATCCACTCTCTTCTCACCAGTCACACTGAGCTTCTTTCTGTTCTTCCAGTTGAGGGTCTATTAAGTGGTTAAGCACATGAATTCTGCTATCTACTAGCTGTGTAACTTCAGGCAAGTGATGATTTCACTGAGTTTCAGTTTCCTCATCTATAAAATAAAGATATTAATAGTATACCTGCCTCATGGTATTATTGTAAGGATTAAATGAGATCATTAATGTAAAGCAATTAGAACAGCATTTGGCAAAAAGTAAGCATGTAATAAATAATAAGTATTGTAAGCATGGGATAAATCATCAGTAGTGTTCCTTGACTACTCCATACTTTCTTGCCTTAGAGCATGGAATGCTGTTAACCTCCTATTCACCTGGTTAACTATATGACCTTCATGTTTCACTTTTAAAGTAAATTCCTAGAGGAAACATTTTCTAAGCCTCTGTCCCCTGACCCCCCATACCAAAACTGGGTTGCGTGATCATTTTCTTGTGTCTTACTCCCTTGGTAACCTGTACTTCCTTCTGATATCACCCATCACATTGTATTACAATAGGTTGTTTCCCATCTGTCTTTCCCATTATACTGTGAGCTCCTTGGGTGCATTCTAGGTGCCTGGCTCTTGGTTATTAATTGTTGAAGGAATGAAAAATGAAAGACTATGAATACATAGCTTTTTCTACTTATGAAACTGTTCTTGAGCCTTGTTCTATTTTAACCTTTAATACTAATTTTAAATATTACTCTCTCTATTTTTCTCTAAATCTACAGGTTCCTAGACCCTTGTTGAGGTGAAGAACAGGTTACTATGAAGTGACCTGCAAGAACAAGGTTCAGAATTCTCTCAAGTCATATTGGGAGTGCGGTCTGCAGTTAGGTATTTGCTTGTGAAGTATCCACAGGCATTATGATCTTCTCATCATCTTTCATGTGCTTAGCCAATTCCCTACCTGCTTAGTCACTGTATGCTTAGGGAAATGTGAGATCATTTAAATACAGCAATCTAGAAAGCAATGCATATTAACACATAATGCATTATTTCTCTTTAACAGTTTGGAAAAGGTGGCTAGAATCAACTGTATTTCTGTTAGAATGGAAGACACGAATTCATTTTCACTCACAGATTGTCTCATTGTCAGCCTCTTGGCAATCGATATTTCCAGTTCCGTAAATTTAGATGAAAATTACTTAGCATCTTTTAGAAATCCAGAGGGGGAAGCTGTTAGTCTGAATCCCTCCTCCTTTGAACATCCCCTCCCCTTTTTGCAGCCATCTTTATAGGCTGGGTATATTCCCAACAGGCAAGTCAACTACAGCATGGGTAATGTATCATGGTGGTCTCTCTGAATAGCCCATAAGAATGAGCAGCAGACAGCTTCTTGCTTGACTTGCCTGAATCCTCACTCTGTCCCTATCTCTCCTGGTTCTAACCCCCTGGAATGGTGCTGCCACCTTTGATCCTCATTCGTTGCCACTCCTGATTCAGGGCTGCTGCCTGCTGTCCCCCATTTTGCACCTCGCCTGCTCCTACCAAGGAGAGTTCAGGTTCTTGATGACCTCCACTGCCTCAGATGGAAGCTCTCAGCAGGCCTGAGCATTCATTCTACAGAGTCCAGGTCCTGCCCCATCATGAGAGTCTGCTGGGGAGAGAGGGGACATGGATTTTCTCCCTTAACCTGCTCTGCAGGTCGACAGTTAGGAATGGAGCCTTGCTGGGAAAAAGGGGTTGGTGTGTCCAAAGGCAGGACTGGAAGGGAGAATTTCAGTGCGCTTCTCACTCAGGGTATCAGATGACCATTTCTGGAGAAATTCAGAGACCATGGACTAGACACTATGACTTTAGGGACTTGGTAAAATTCTGTAGCCTCGGTTACTTCCACGTGGTTGTTAGTTTGTCACCCCTTTACAATGTCCCTGTGGTGATCAAGAAAACAAAGAAACAAAGAAACAGACAAAAGCACCCTACACAACATGAAGAACTTGTTAGCTTTCCCCGGGGTGAGGTGGCAAAGAGAGGAATTGTCTCGCAAACGTCAAGATTAATGGGGGGAGAGTCACTGAATGACAGGTTGGTGGTTGCATATTCTGAGAGGTGAGGAAAACAGGCTGAGTCTGGGGGTGGGGAGCTGGGAGTTTGTCTGTACTAAAAAAGGGGCCCAACACAGACATTCCTTGCCAGGCCAAGCCAAACTATTCTAACATCAATGAAAAATGAAGGACTAAAGCTGTCTCAAGGCAAGGAAGAAGGAAGAATAGAGGTGTATGTTTTACCAAATGAGGAGAGACACGTGGGGAAAGTTCTGAGAGGTGGCAGCTGTGATCCAGATGTTTTCCAGCAAGCAAATGAAAGAACTGGAAAAGCAAGTTATAAACTCCTCTGAGTATGTAGAAATAGCCTGCCTTGCTTTGGCTGAGGATAAAAAGACTCGCAAATTGCATAGGTGCCTAGAAGAGGTAAGCATAGCAGACACTGTTTGTTGCAAATTCAATACTCACTCTCCCTCCTACTTCCTAAAAGCAACGTGATTTTGCTCATGAATTTACTCTTCTTCATGGAGCCATTTTGGTCAATGGGAAGCTGACACGCTCTTCCCATCTCTAGGGCATAGTTTAAGCCCATGATGACAATCTCATTCCTAAAGCCTGTGATTGGTTTAGAAAGGGAGCGTGTTCCAAATTTGCTAACAAGATAAGAAGGAAAACTGAAAAAAGATTTCTGAGTTCATTCCTAAGAAAGAAACATGGAAAGAGATGGTTCCTTTCTTCCTGTAGATGTTGTCATGTCTGGATGAAATACCTGTAAGTAGTAGCCATTTGCCACAAACCTGCTGATGAAGTCAACATACAAAGTGGGCAGAGAAAAGGAAATTGTAGAGGTTGAGCTGGGGCCTTGCTGTACCACATCTGGAAAAGCCTCATCTGTGGACCTACTATTTAAATCCCTTTGAGCTGGGGCTTTCTTGTATCTGTAGCCCAAAGGATCCCATTGAATAAAGAAGGCTTCTGCCCCTCTGGGCTCTTCTGGGACGGAGGCACACTTGGACTCAGCTGCAGCATCTTCCTGGTCCAGGAATTTTGCAAACTGGGTCTGAAATCTTTGTGGGTCTCAGAGTCCCATTCATTTCCCCTAGAACTTAATTTGCTTTCCATCGCATTTGGGGAGTGAGGTTGGGAGGAAAGGTGAGTTGGGGAAATTTCCTCAGAGATCCCCAAAGTTAAGAGGAAAAGGGACATACTTACTTTTCCAAAAGTGCAGGCAGTGCTGAGGGGACAGGTGGGTTGCCTTTCCCATTGGGTGATTCTGACTGAATGGAAAACAGGAGACAGAGAATTGAGGATCAGCTAGGAAGGAAGAAGCCCGGGCCGACAGGTTTCCAATGATGCTGGGGAAGAGTTGCTGCTGCTCTTCTTTCCTCTTCCCCCTCCCCAAGCTTTCTAATCTGCATCTGAGCTCAGGCACTGGCCCTTCCTCAGGCCTTCTCTGCCCTCCTTTCCTGGGTGTTCTTTCCCTCTGGGGCACAGACAATGTGCACATTTTCCTTCTCCTCTTCCAAGTTTTCTTGAATAAGGGAAAGAGTTTACATATTGAGGCTCCATTCTGGAGGGGAGCCATCAGTTTCTCTCTGTTCCCTGTTTACTTACTTGGACTAAATACCAGGGAGGCTCCTACCAAATGCAGGTCCCAAGGCCCCTGGGATGGATTCACACAAGCCCATCACTGCCCTCGAGATACAGTTCCAAGCACAACTCTCAGGAGATCCCTGCCGTTACTAAAAGCTCAAGGCATCAGAAATTTCTTTATAATAAATTCCCCAGGAATACCACATTGTTTTGCTGCAATGGATTCGGTTTAAACAATGGCTTTCAACTCTGCCTGCATGTTAGAATCGCCTGGGGGATATTTTCTTAAAGTACTGATCCAATCCACAATCTTGGGTTGGGGCCTAGGCATTGAATGTTTTAGAAGTACCCTATGTGATTTTAATGGATAGCCCTGATTGCTAACCCCTAGTCTAAAGGAATATATATATTTGGAAGCCACATTATACATTTAGTATAGAATGGGAAATAGTCCCTGTTAAAACCACTAACTAGCTCTCCTAAGAGTTTTAGGTAGGTTTAACCAGATTTACAAAGTTCTGGAATCTAGAAAATATTTTGTTTATAGGAATAGTCTTTGTTTTAAAAAAAAATTGAAGCAGATTTTTTTTTCTGATTATAAGTAATACATTCTTACTCTAGAAATATAGCGGCATCAAGAAAATTAAAATCACCTGTGATTTTACCATTGCCCAGAGATAACCATTATTAGTAGTTTTACTTACATTCTTTCAGAATTTTCTGCTTACACACAGAAAAACACTCTTTCTTAAACTGCAAAACACAGTTACGCAGTATATACTGGGGTTTTGCTTTTTGTTAATAATAAATTATGGACTTTTTTCATGTCGATAAATAAAGTTTTATATTTGAATCATATATTTAGCAGCTGCATAGAAACCCCTTATTGAGCTTTTCCTAATTTATTAAACCAATCTCTTATTAATGGGAATTCTGCTTATTTCCAATTTTTCAATGTTGTAAACAATGCTGCAATGAATCAAAGCAGGGTAACATTGGGTTTAAGAACTCAGGCTCTGGAATCAGAGGGCCTAGGGTTCAAAGCTCAGCTTACCAAGTACTCCATAATGCAATCTTCAGCTGCTTAAACCCACTGCAGAGTGGAGGGTTCTGGTTTAAGCATGAAAAGACATACGCTTTGCAAGGAACACTCTCTGAGCTGCCAGCACCTTGCTCAAGGACACTGAGTCTTCTCAGGGCAGTATAAGACCTGGGGCCTGGTCTGTACTGAGGCTTCTGAACCCATAGCCCAGAATCTGTGCTTGGAATTTCCTCTCCTTGTTGACCCTACCTCATCCAGGTCACCCCCACAGTTGTGAGCCTGAGGCCCAGGAGGCAAGCATTATCATACTCACCAGGGCTGGTAAGGAGGGGATGGGAGATGAGCTGGGTGACGGGCCAGGCAGGTTCAGGATATTAAACTTGGGCACCACGGCAACGCTGACCCTCCGGCGGGGCATGTTCTGTGGGAAGAGAAGGGATCAGGCCCACTGTCATGGAGGGGGCAGCACCCAAAATTCAGAAAGGCCTGGGAAATGCCTACTAATTCCAAATGCTGTGTTCAATGGATATCCTGGTTTTAGGGTAGTGATGGTGCTGGGGGTTGGTGTAGAGAGAGTGGCCAAAATTAACAAATTTTTTTTATTAGTGATGAGTGATTTCTCAACATGTTCTGATTTTAATTTCTCAGATCCTGAAGAGATGGAACAGAAATGACGCCCAGTCATTGGACAGTGTATGAAACCCTGGATAGTGTATGAAAATGATCTATGGCAATACCAAAGTTTGTGCATCATTTCATGTTCATTAGAGATGGTGCAGTACTGGAAGCCACGAGCAAGGGAAGGTTGGAGGATGAGCTAGCTAGGTTCGGAAGCTGAATGAGAGACTCTGTCCAGAGGTTCTTTTGCACCTGTGGATCCAAGAATGACTGATTTCCTGGCTGACTGCGGAAACTTCTGTCTTTCTTTCCCCAGTATTCCTTGAACATGCATACCTTTCCCAGCGAGAGGGACATGGACCGTGCTGTGCGAGGGACCCCATCTTCTGCAGCAGGAGGGAACAGAGAAGAACCCAGGTTAGTTCTCAGAGTAGGCTCCAGCAGGAAGCAGATAGCAGAAACTAAGCCAAGGTATCTATGGGCCAGAACTGACCCTCAAGGGATGTCCCAAGGGCCTAGGTGCAGAGGTCACTGAATTTGACACTTGACCTTTTGAAACAATCATCTGCAGAGTGGGTTTTTTTTGGGACACAGCCTTCATCCTAACTCCTCTGGGCACTATGAGAATCCCTAGTCTTGTACCTCTGGTCTCCACCTCACACCACCACACGGTCTCTGGGTTATGCCGTGGAGAGTATGTGAAGATTCCTCGTAGCAATACCGGGGCTTATTGGGTCATTTCTTGCTCATTCAAGGAAGGTACATTCACAGAAATTATGAGCAAGGAAGGTGTGGTGTCAATAAAAAATGGAAACGTGTTGACAACAGTAATTTCAATATGTCATCTACAAAATAATTCAGAACAAAAGAAACTAGCACCCCTGGGTTTTCTTCTCCTTAGTACATATATTAAGTGATATGTAAAATATATAAAATTCATGTAAAATATTTAGCACCACACCTGGATAATACTACCACTAGAAAACACCAGCATGCGTAGAGAAAGGTTTTTGACAGCTCAATTCAGTTTGATTCAGTTTGACCAGTACCATCTAGTCTGTATAGCTGTCTATTCCTCATATTCATGTACTTTAGGTGTTTCTCTTGAAAAGCACATAACTAACACTTTTTCTTAATCTAATCTGAGGTTTTCTATTAACCAACAAGTCTAAGTTGTTTATATTTCTTGTGATTGATATATTTCTACCATCTCATTTTGTAGTTTATGTTTCCTTCATTAATTGAATTTTTTCTAACCTTCCCTCCCCCCCAAATTGGTTTGGAATTTATATATTTTAGTTGTAATCTTTAGTGTGCCCCCTTAAACTTTTAACATGTTACATGACATTAGATTTTAAATGAATCAAGATCTCTATCCTTTTCCTGAATCAACCTTAAAAAAAGATCACTCCTTTGAACTTAAATTATATTGTTTTTCAGTATTTTTTAAATTAATTAATTAATTAAATTTTGTTTTTGGCTGCCTTGGGTCTTCGTTGCTACGCATGGGCTTTCTCTAGTAGCGGCGAGTGGGGGGCCATTCTTCATTGCGGTGAGTGGGCTTCTCATTGCGGTGGCTTCTCTTGTCGCGGAGCATGGGCTCTAGGTGCACGGGCTTCAGTAGCTGTGGCATACGGACTCAGTAGTTGTGGCACATGGGCTCAGTAGTTGTGGCTCACGGGCTCTAGAGCACAGGCTCAGTAGTTGTGGCGCACAGGCTTAGTTACTCCGCAGCATGTGGGATCTTCCCCGACCAGGGCTCATACCCATGTCCCCTGCATTGGCAGGCGGATTCTTAACCACTGTGCCACAAGGGAAGTCCCTGTTTTTCAGTATTTTTATTTTACTTTGTTTTTGAAATCCCAAATTATGATGATTGTTGTTTTACACAGTGAATGCTTATTTAGATTTACCCACATGTTTACAAATGTCTTTGATCACCATCCCTTCTTGCTTCTGACTTTCTTTTGATCTCAATTTTATTTTTCCCTAAGCACATCCTTTAGTTGTTCTTTTAGCAAGGATCTGTGAGAGGTAAACTTTCTCAGTTGTTGCCATAAAATGTTTTTACAAAGCCCTCAAGCTTGTATGATAATTTAGTTGGTAGTATTATCTCCAGGTTGACAGTTATTTTCTCTCAGCTCTTTGGACAATACTTCATTGTCTCCTGGTCCTATTATTGGTCTTGGAAATTGCCATTCCTTTGTGAATAATCCGTCTTCTCTCTGGTTATTTTTAAGAACTGCACTTTGTCCTTGGGGTTCTAAAGTTTCTCTCTGATGTGTTTTTATTTCTTTTGCTTGGGAGTCTCTGTACTTCCTAAATGCAAGGATTCATGTCTTTCTTTAGTTCTGGAAAATTCTCAGATCCTGGGAAATTCCTTTGAATATTTTCTCTCCCTTATTCTCTCATTATGGATCTCCTAATAAAAGTATTTCGAAGTTTCTCATTCTATATCCCGTACCACATTTCTTTCATATTTAAATTAATTTATCCCTCTGAACTGAATTTTGGGTGACTTCTTCAAATCTGTCTTCTAGTTGACAAATTTTTTCCTCAGCTGTTCCTAATCTGATGTAAATGTTGTACCAATCAGGATAAGCTAGGCTATGCTACAATAATAAACAACCCCAAAGCCTTAGTGGGTTATAACAACTAAGATTTATTTCTTGCTTTTGCTACGTGTCCATTTGCTTATGAGTTGGCAGCAGGCTCTGCTCTGCATCCCCTCACTCAAGACTCAGGCTGATGGAGCTTCTACTATTTTGGAGCAGTGATGGCTGTCATGTCTGGAGAAAGAAACATAAGGCAAATGGCACACTAGTTCTTACGGACCTCAGCTCAAATGCGACACATGTCCCTCCACTGACATTTAATGCCAAATCACATGGCCTCACCTAACTTCAAGGGGATGGAGAAGAAGTGTGCCCATCTGAATGGGCACATTCAGGAGGAGGAGATCTGAATATTGAGGAATAGCTTCAATTCTAATAACTACCACTCCTAAACAACTGAGTTTTTCATTTCCACGCCTCTATTCCTCATTTCTAGGATTCTATTTTATTCTTTTTTTTGATGGTTGTACTCTTCTATTCTCATATTTCTGATTTGTTCTTTTATGCCTTTAATAATTTTACCCATATCTTTAAAAAATGTATCAGATTGTTTTATTATCTGCTATCTTTAGCATATAATCCTGTGGTTTGGGTGTCTGATGATTCTTGCTTGTGGTAGATTGTTTTCCTATTTTATAATTCTATATTGTAAACTCATCTTCTGTGAAGCTTTACTTAGAGGATCCTGTGTCTCCTGGGCGCAGGGTGTGTCTCTCCAGAGCGACTTATGTTTGTTTCCGCGGTGTTCCTAGCAGCACCATTGTGATGTTCTTTTCAGAATCTCTGCATATTGCATCATCACTTTTGTTATGGCATGTACTTTGTGGGCATGCACTTTTCCTATGAGGAAGGAGAAAGTGTTTTTTTCTTACTAGAGCCCAGGGTGAAACAGACAAACTTCCTTGATTTGTTCCATTGTGAGTTGGTGAGTATTCCACAGACGCAGTCCTTGGAAAGTCTTAACTTTCTATGGGAGGCTCAGAGTCAACTCTCTGCCTTGGGTGTCCGAGGCCTCATCTCAGATTGCATGTGAGTGCAAAAGCCCAGAGCCCAGATAGCTGAGGCTGACTCTTATCCTCAAGGAAAGCTGCAGGGTCAGCTTGGTTTCAGTTCTCTTTTCTTTTCTTGTATCTGAGTATTTCAATTTCTTTTCTTGTGGAGTCAGCTATTCTTTTAGACTAATGTTTGCTTCACTTTATCCAGCAGACATTTCTAAGTATTTGTAGTCAAAGGATTTTCAAGTTTTCCTGTCAGCCAAAACAGCAGAACCAGAAAATATTCTTTGTGTATGAAGAGTTCATACAGTTAATAAAATACCAATGTCACAAGTGGGCAAAGAATTAGAGAATTTACGCAAGTAGAAATACAAATGCCCAAGAAACATTTGAAAAGGTCAAGAAATACAAATTAAAACTATGGGAAGAGATACGACATTGGCCCATCAAAGTCAAAAATATTTTCAAAAAGAAAAGCCAAGAATGTCCACGGCACAATGAATTGAGCATCACTGTTACCCATTAAATGGAAATATCAATGGGTTATTTGGAAATAATTTGCTTTAAGAGCCTTATATGACATATATACACTAATATGTATAAAATAGATAACTAATAAGAACCTGCTGTATAAAGAAAAAAAAAGATTAGTGACATAAACTCTGAATCTGTCTGTCATCAGAATTCCCCGTTAAAATGCAAATCCACCTGATAGAGGGAATGATTGTTCTTTATTAATCACAGAAAACTGAGCATATATTAGTTTGTCACCATTAAATACAGAGAGCAAATATACAAGGAATTGAACACAAAACTGGGGCATTTTTTACAGTAGAACGGACAAAGGTAAGATTTCAGGGATATATTTCAGTCAAGGGACAGCATGAGGGTCTCTAAGTGGGAAAAGATGCCTTGAGAACAAACCTCACTTGTTTCCCATTTTTTAAAGGTAAACCTGGAGTACTATGACTAGAGAGAATCTATGAGATATTTATATTGACTCTTGATTAATTTCTTCTAAAAGCTAGGCATTGCAATGACACTACTTTATTGATGATTCTGTTCACAACTCCTGTCAACTGAAGTTTGTGTTTTTTTCCCTCTCTGGATATTTGGTAAAACTGACTTTTCCCCTAAAGCTCCCCAGTGACTATTCAATTCTCTGTTTCAGTTTGTTTAATAAAGATCTTATTTATACAGAAAAAAAAAGAGCCTTCTACATATTCCTTTCCCCTGAGCTAGTATTTACACTTCTGGAAATCTACCTTAAGGAAATAATCCAAAATGCAGGCAATCAGCATGTTTCATATTCAGAAAAAAAAAATAGATTTTTTTTTTCTTCTGAATGTGTATCATCTTTCTTGAAATCAGAGATTTTATTTTTCACTGTAGTCTTCAGGCACAGACAAAGACTGCATATATGACAAAGAAGTCATATAAAAGCTTAAAGAACAACCACCATCAGGGAATGGTCACAGAGTATCTGATGGGCACATCTGGCCCCTCTGCACCAGCCCAAGCTGAGGTGTAGCTTGGAAAAACAGTGGAGTGGGAACAGATGTGTGAAAACTACCCATTCACCGTTCAACACTCCACTACCGGCTCCCATCTGATTGTAAGCACTTTCTCAGGCCCCCAGACTGAACGTGGGACTCTGCCATGTGCGCCCATAAAATCTGCTTACATCTATCACAGCACTGCTTACACTGCCTTGCCCTCACCACAGGCTGGGAACTCCTCTGGGTCGGGGGCTGGGTACACTTCACCTCTGTATTCCAGTATCACGTGGGCACACCGGAGATGCTCAATAAACACCTGTAGAATGAATGGATGAGACTCACGGGCAACTGTGCTCTTTCCATAAATCATGGGTAAGGTGGTTCACAGGAGACCCTGCACCTTGCAGGACAATACTGTAAGAGTGCACGTGTTAGGATTTCTTTGGTGGTAGCTTCTCCAACTTCCAACACTGACAGAGAGAGATTTCTTAGAGGCCCAGATGCATGTGGGTCAGGAGCCTTGCTGCCAAGACCAAAGCAGACGGTCTGGAGCATGTGTACGCTGCCTTTGGACCCTGGGAAGCGTCACTGATATTCCCCAGGAAACTTGTGAAACCTCCTGTTTATAAAGGTTTCTCCATCTGTTATACTTTGTGTACTTTCCCTCCTTCTGCTCTTGGTAACACGGATGTTTGCATTCCAACAGGGATTCCTGTTGCTAAAAGGTCTGTCTTCTCCTGCTAACACCACACCTCATCAGCCAGAGCCCAAACCCTGGCAAGCTCCCAAGGAGAGATACTGGTCCACAGCACCGTCCTCCTCCTCCTGGACTGCGGCAGAGCCTCCTAACGCGTCTCTCCATCCCTCAATGTCCACACTCTCCTAATGCATCGTCCACTCTGAAGTCAGCAATCTTCTAAAAATAAAATCTGACTATGTCAGCTGGTGTAAACCCACCGGTGTCTCCTCACTGCCTGGAGGACAAAGACCCAGATTGTTCACAGGGCTTGGCATGTGGCCCTGGTCTAACAAGTCTTACCTTCAACATGTCATTGTCACGCTCCAACACCCCAAACCACAGCAGACTGTTTGTTTCATAGTCTTCTCAGCCCAACCTCCACGCCTTTGTACATGCTATTTCCTCCACTTGGGGTGTATTTCCCCCTTTAGCCTGGAGAACTCCTACTTTTACTTTAAAACACTGCAACTCTCCTACTGTATAGCACAGGGAACTATATTCAATAGTCTGTGACACAATGTTCACTGCAGCACTATTTACAATAGCCAGGACATGGAAGCAACCTAAATGTCCATCGACAGATGAATAGATGAAGAAGATGTGGCACATATATACAATGGAATATTACTCGGCCATAAAAGGGAACGAAATTGAGTTATTTGTAGTGAGGTGGATGGACCTAGAGTCTGTCATACCGAGTGAGCTAAGTCAGAAAGAGAAAAACAAATACCGTATGCTAACACATATATATGGAATCTAAAAAAAAAACAACAAAAACAGGTCAGGAAGAACCTAGGGGCAGGACAGGAATAAAGACGCAGACGTAGAGAATGGACTTGAGGACACGGGTAGGGGGAAGCGTAAGCTGGGAAGAAGTGAGAGAGTGGCATGGACATATATACACTACCAAATGTAAAACCGGTAGCTAGTGGGAAGCAGCTGCATAGCACAGGGAGATCAGCTTGGTGCTTTGTGACCACCTAGAGGGGTGGGATAGGGAAGGTGGGAAGGAGACGCAAGAGGGAAGAGATATGGGGATATATGTATATGTATAGCTGATTCACTTTGTTATAAAGCAGAAACTAACACACCATTGTAAAGCAATTATACTCCAATAAAGATGTTAAAAAAATTATAAATAAATAAATAACAATGATATTCTCCTGAAAAAAAAAAGTCTGTGATAGACCATAACAGAAAAGAAAATGAAAAGGAATGTATATATATGTATAACTGAGTCACTTTGCTGTACAGCAGTAATTAACACAACATTGTAAATCAACTATACTTCAATAAAAAACAAAACGAAACAAAACAAAACCACAGCAACTCAATATCAAGTGGAACCAGATGGCCCTCCCTCTGTGCTTCTATAGCAATCTGTATAGAACTTCTTTTAAAAAGAGTATTTCTTTAAAGCATTTGTCTTGCCCACGAGTCTAAAAGTTATCTCAGCAGTATTTCCTTTACCCAGGTTCTCACTCCACCCCTCTGCCCAGACTCCATCTCTCACCTGCATTACTATAATAGTCGCTTTGTGGGTTTCCCTGTCTCTGGCTTTACCCCAGTAATGTAATTGCCACATCACTGCCAGAGGGAATCTTCTAAACTATATATGATCATGTCATTTCCCTGATTAAAATCTTTGGTTGGATCCCTAATGCTTTCCAGAATAAAGTGCAATTTCCTTAGCATGTGCTGCCCAAAGTGGGGACCCCAAAGCACAAAGGTTGTAAGGTTTGGGGTGTGCCACTCTCACAAAGGAGGTTGAATTCTTGCAGCCTATGGGCTTTGCATTAGTGATCAGTTTCTCTGGTTACTTTTATTAGGAGTTGCTTGGGGGCCATTCATGCTTTCTGGTTCCAGGCCCCCAAGCTCACAGGAACAGTGACTGTGAGGCCCTGTGGGCAGCATTGGGCCAGGCAGCAAGCTTTGCTCACCCTAACACAGGTCCTGGGGCTGTCCCATAGGTATGATGCTAGCCTGGATCCATCAGGGACCCAATATTACAGGGCCAAGGTCGGGGGTGGGCAGGAACCCAGTTTCTTACCAGAGGGGCCACAGCTGCGGCTTGAATTCTGATTTGCAAGTTTTTTAAACTCCATGAGCTCTGCATGGTCCTTCTCATACGTCCTCTTCAGGTTCTCCACATACTGCATCATCACTTCTGTTGCTTTCGACATGCGCTTTTCCTGCAGGGAAGAAGAGTGTGAACACACAGGGCATTTGGATGAAAAGCTCATCAGCACTGTTTGCTCTGAGCCAAGCTCTGGGCTGGGGGACTTGAAAGGATACAAGGACCAATCAGACGTGACTCTGCCCTCTAAGAGTTTGCTGTCGGTGATGTGAGTTGAGACAGGGGCTCAGGCACCTGCACTCAGGGATAACAAGGACGAGCCCAGCCACAAAGCCTCAGGAGATGAGAGGGAGCAGAGTCATCTCTGCTTGCAGAGAATGGGTCAGGGGAGGCTTCTTGAGACGGAGTGAAGTGCTGTAGCATCTGGGCACATAGCTATGGGCAGGAGAGACAAAGAGCATTAGCCAGGGAACTCCAAGAGCCAAGGTCCAGAGGCAGGACATCACAAGGCTTCTATCGAGGTGAGGATTTCCCCTCCAGACAGGATCCTTTGCAGAGTGAAAGGGGATGCCATCACGAATTATGCTGGGACAATAAACATATACCAGAACTGTCTGGAAAGCCAGGAAAGCACAGGTCATCCTACTCATGTAGGAATCAGCAAATGGCTGGGTTTGTTCGCAAGAAGAAAAGGTGAGTTAGGGCTGGGTTGTGAAGGACCTTGAATGCTAGACTAAGGAATTTGGACTTATTCTGAAGGAAGAGGGGAGCCATCGAATGTCTTAAAGTAAGGGAGTGTCATAATCAGGTCGCCAGTGGAGACTGGACTGAAGGGTGTGAGACTGGTGGCAGCAAGAGCAACAAGAGAAGAGAGGATGAGTGCCTGAACCAGTCCAGTGGAACCAGAGAAGACAGTGAGGACAGAGACACGGAAGCCACTTGGAGAAGGGTGAAGGCTGGAGTGAGCCGTGCGTGGGCTGAGAAACACTTTCACGAGGGCTGTGCAAAATGGGGAAGAGTCTTCTCTACTGACACCCCGTGGATCCCTCAGAGATCCTTGCCCGCGGCCTGCCTGTCCACAGAGGGACATGCTCAGTGACTGTCCCCTGGACAAAGTCCCCACAGCCCTGAGCTGAGACCAGCCACTTCCCTAAAGCCCTCCCTTTGTTGCTGCTCCCAGCTGGAGTGGCTTCCTGGGTGCTGCTGCTGAGTTGGGTGCCCTTTTGCCGGAAGCACACGGGTGGGACAGCCCCGTGGCTTGTCCTTCCTTCATTCTATGAGAACTGCCCAGGGCTGGGCCCCAGGAACACCCCTGTCATGCAAACCACGCAGCAGGACATGGGTCCACAGTGACAGCAACAGTGATAACGACACCCAGGTGCTTTACAAGTGGCACAGTGCCCTGTATGGCAGGTACTGTCAGCATCCGCATTTTACGGTTGGAGAAGCTGGAGCACAGAGGCCCAAGGCCACACAGTGAATCCTTGTGGAGCCAGGATGAGAACTCAGGCGGTCTGACCCCACAACACCATGCTGGATCAGGGTGGCACCCTGAGTGCCTCACGACTTCAAAGTGGCTGCGAGGGAGCCAGACTTGGGCCTGCACCCCAGCTTTGCCCCACGCTAGTGCTATTACCTTTCTGAGACTTCACGTCTTCATCAGGGGATAAGATTACTTACTTTACAGAGTTGCTGGGAGGATTAATGAAACAAAGCAGTTTTTCCTAAAGCACATTTTGCCAAATACTAGTTCCCTGGGAGTTGAATAGGTATTTTGTGGGAACAAGAAGGGGGAAGTGATTCTTTACTCAAATACATTTGAGAAATATGTCGGTAATGTTAAACAGACTTTTTCATTACAGGACTTCTCAAAGCCTTGCTTATGCCAACATACATTAGAAATCTCCAAGAAAGGAAGGTAGTATGCAGCAGTTCTCAAATGTGGGTATCCACAGAAAGCTTTTTCTGGGGAGCACCTCAAGAATATGGTGGGCCTTCAAAAATACACGGAGACGACTACGATTATGGACGTAGGATGTCTGGCACAGAGGAAGCCATCCGTAAGCAGTATCTGTAGTTGCCACTGCTTACATCCCTGCTCCAGTTACTGCAGACAGAGCAGAGCTCACCTGGCGGACGGCCCCCACCATCTCGGCGCGGCTGGAGAGGCGGGCAGCCAGGCGGTGCAGGACAGCGATGTCCTCCAGCAGCTTCTGGTAGGTCTCCCGGTGCTCACAGTGGTGCCAGAGTGAAGCTGAGGACTGAGGAGGGAGAAGGAACATCACATGGGGTCCTCACAGACAAAGACTTGACCAGGGCTGTCACAGACGAGCCCTGGCCCCATCCTGGCCGAGAGGAGGGGCCTCGGCAGGGCCCAGGCGATGGCTACTGCTGGGATTGGAGAAGCCCAACGTGGACACTCTGTAGCTGGCTGGCCTGAAGGAAGGGAATCACTTCTGGGTCTCTGGTCCCCAGGGTGCTCCCTTTGCCATCCCAGGTCATCCAGCCCCCTCCTGAGAGGCTGCCAAGGGCTCAGAGGCCTTAACCACAGCCCTGAGGTAACCAAGCCTTTGGGATCTCGGCCTCAGCTCCGCCCAGCTCTGAGGAAGACTGCCTGGCTCAGGGCCTTGGCCCCATTTCTCACTTCAGGAGACTCTACTTGGTGACTGAGAAAAGCAGGAGACCCGGCACAGCCCTTGGGGAAAGTGTCTCCTGCAAGGATTCCCCAATAAGGCTCCACAATTACCGTAATGGAAGCTTTGAAGTGTTCCAGTTCCTTCTCTGTGTTCTCCTCTGTCAGGTTGCGTTCCCTCTCCGCCTGGTTAATTCTAGATTCTAGGGTGTAGCTGTCATTTCTAAAGGCCAAGGACAGTTGTACAAACACGTTCTGTTGGGAACAAGAGTGTTGGAGAGGTGCTAGGAGGAGTTAGTGCTGGGAGCAAGGCTCCTGGTGGAGTTTTTGCTCAAGGATTTTAAATCAGCTCCTGGAACCAGCCCCCAAAGCAGCCAAGAACAAGTGAAACTCTCCCTTAATGAAGTAAACTGCACAAAAGATGGCGAAATAGTAACCTGAGGTCCATGCCAGGTCCTTCCCAGGACCAGAAGACCAAACACATTTTACTGAAAAAGAATAAGAGAATAACACTTTGCTTTTTCCTGAATGTCAAGAAAATAACATCCTGTATATGGGTTTAGATAAACTCGGGCCAACACAGCTGATTGCGTAAGCAGTTTGGATTCATGCTAGGATTTATGGCATGCGGGTTCTGGAGATTTCACATGAAACCACTGTATTTAAAGAAACCCCACTTGAGATGTAGGCCTGTTGACTCAGAGCAAACTTCAACCAGCATCTTATCTGAATATTCCAAATCCTACGCTGAAAGCAGCTTTTACAAGCTGCCAGGAGATTAAACAAAGCCAAGTATGATCCTGTTAGGAGAAGCTTTCTGGGACAAATATTCCATGCCAAAAATGCGGCCTGCATGAATGAACTTTGAAAGGTGGTGTTGATCAGACATGGAATTCCTGGTCTAATAGGAAACTACTGGGGAGGAGAAATAGACAGATGGACTCTACACAGGAAGGAAGCAATGGCCTTCATTTTTACAGCCCTCATTTACCTTGCCTGTGTCAAGTGGTAGAAGATTTACACCCTTAGGGTGAGTTGATTCTGCCTGAGCATCTGAAGGTCATGTAACATGGCCCACGGGGGGCAGACATCTCCAGACGGAGAACTGAAGACCCTGAACTGCTCGATGATGATGATGATGAGGGCCACATTGAAAGCTACTCCCTGTTGAGTATCTGCTATACGCCAGCACTGGCAGGAGTTTTACGCACCTTAGCTTGTTTAATCCCTCAACAATCCTCTGCCATAAGAACTGTTATGTCCACTTTATGGGTAAAGAGACCGAGAGCAGAGAGGTCATTAACTTGTTCAAGGTGTCACAAGGGAGTAGCAGAGCCAGAATTCAGCCTCAGACGATTTTATTCCAAAGCCTGTGCTCCTCTCACCATGCTGAGCACAGATTGTGTCAGCACACACCTGAGGACAGGAGCGCACCCTTAACCAAAGTGCCCGCGGCCATCACCACCAGCGTCAGTGGGTGGGGATTCTCTGTCTTGCCCAAGCCTCAGTCAAGTTTATCAATAATGCTCAATATTTAGGTCTCTATAACTGGGTTATCCCCTTAATGGCAGTGTGATATAAAGAGCCCTGAAGTCAGTCAGAACACTTGACTCCAAATGCTGATTCTGCTAAGCACTGGGTCTGGGATCTCAGATAATTTATTTAATCCCTCAGTTTCCTCCTTTGTTCTGCTACCTGCTCTACCTGTTTCTCAGAGCTGATGGGGGGGTCAGCTGAAAGGATGGATATGTGTGTGCCAAGGACTGTGAGTTCTACGTCTGTGTGCCAGGTAATTGTTACTATCTGTGCCAGATATTTTACGCAGTCCATCTCCCTGTGCTTATGGGGTCCACCGGGTCTCAGTAAGTGTATGTTCGTTTTCTTGTTATCAAGGGTAAACTGTAAAATCTTCCATCCTCCCAACCCGGAGTGAAGTATTCTGGAATCATCCATGTTCTTGCTCCCCTCCTTCTATCAATTCCAATGTAATTGTCATGGAAACAAACTACTGCTGGTGCCGGAGGTCCTCACTGTCTCACCTCCGATGCATTCTCTTTGACCATGTACCCCTTCGACAGAACGAAATGCAAATTCCTCTGAGCTCACTCACCAGCCCCATTGGGACAGCTTCTCTACAGAGACAAGGAGGCCCCGAGGAGAATCATGGGAGAATCAGGGAAGGTGGGAGAGCTGACAGCATAGCCACCACCTTGGCTGAGCTGGCTTCCTTACGTCTGAAACCCTCAGAAGGAAAGCACCTTCTTCCTCCAGATCAAAGTCTGAAACGTGAAATCTGACCATCTTTTAATAATTTTGAAATAAATTTGATTCAGTTCTGCAGCCTCCCAGCTGCTCTGTGTATCTAAGTCATACTTTTAAAGAAAACAAACAACCGTTGAAGAAATGTGGAACTTCCAGCTACCGTCTCATCCCTGACGAAATTTGACAAAATCTTCCATTAACTGGAGTGGTGGTCGGGGGCTTGGTGGCTCAATAGGGCTGATCACGATGCCCATATTCCCCCCATGGCCACTCATTCTCATGTTTGTATAAAAATGTCAGGAGTAGAGGCTGGAGAAGGAAATGTTCTGAATGAACCCACTCAAGCTCAAGTACTCAATTTCATAAAACACTGGAGTTACTTACCTCAACTTCCTTTTCAGTGAGTGGAGGGGCACTGTGAAAAAGAAAAGACATGCAAATGAACTTTATCCAACCTTTGAAATAAACCAAAAGGTGCCTTTGAACAGCACGCAGACCAGGTGTTTCCAGGAATTAGAGTAAGCAGGGCTGGCGAGATGGAAAAGATGCAGGGTACCCTTTGTGTGAGTTCTGTAACCCGTGAGATATTCGCCAAGATAGTGACTCCTGCAGAGGAAGTATGGTGGAAACTATTAGATCCTGGGGTCAGTGCTCCACCAGTGCCTCTACTAAGTGTGACTTTGGATGAGTTATTTAATCTAAGTTATTTAATCTCATCTGTCAATTGGGAATAATATCTACCTTGCAGGAGTCTTATAAGGAATATATATATGTATGTATAAATGTGTATATATATGTGTCTATATTCACCTATATATGACATTCACACGTGTATGTATGTGTATATATATGTACATATGTGTATATTCATATGACATCCACACTCAGCAGGCACTCAGGAGATGTTTATTATTATGACTAACTCACAGGCATGCTGTGAGGACTTAATAAAAGACTATACAAGCTCTATACTTCATAAGTTGTATACATCTGAACAGCCATTATAATTTTTCTGGGGCTGCCCAGGTCTGCAAAGCCTGACCCTCCTCCTGCCTCTGAGGGGTGTGACAAGGGTGCATGTGAGCCAGAGGATAGACGGTAGGGAAGAGTGGCCAGAGCTCTTCTCCACAGCAAGAGCCTCTTCTGATGGCTGGAATCAGAGTTTGGCCGAGAGAGCCCCAGCTGGTGCAGAGGGTGCGGTTCCCACAGCAAGCATCCTCCGCTCTGCACCCTTGATCGGCTGCTGCTCTGGCTGGTGACTAAAGCAAGCCCTGCTCTGAAACCCGGACGACGTAAATAACGCACCGGGCCCTTTCCTGTGCTGGGGTGGGAGAACGGGGAGGAGTCCTACTGGCGTCACAGGACTTGGCAACCAGCATGCCATCGATAAGGTTCTCAGGAAACACAGCTTCCTCCCTTTGACGGGTGTGGAGGGACCCCGAGAGCAAAGGTAGGGGTCAGCAATCTCTGCAAGGGGTTGGTTCTCACCCCTGACTAGGGACTATGAGAACCTTCCTGTCAGGATGAGGCAACAAGACCCCATGGCCATCAAGTCAGCAGAGTACAGAGCACGAGATAAACAAGTGCAAAGCTGTGTGAGGCTTGCAGTTCTGGCCACAGGCCCACCCGTCAGGCCCTTTCCTCTGGGGGCCAGCCAACACAATCTCAGCTGTCATATAGGACATGCACATCTTGCTTAAATGGGTTATCAAACTCACTGAGCTTGCGTTTGATTCCTGGCTTTGTTTGGATATTATGTGAAAATTACGTTTTCATCGATTATTAACCAAACTTACTTTTCTACCTTGATTACTCACGTTCTGCTTTTTTGCTATAGAACGCATTTTTGAAAAATGTACAAGGCCCTGAGGACCCAGGGAGGTGTGGTTTAGGTAAAGAAGCCACATGACAAGGTCAGCTCCTGAAGCAGAGAGCTATGCCTCATGAACTGGCACAGGCAGGGAGGGGCAGAGCCATTACCCTCCAAAAAGGTGGAGGTCTAGCAGGTGACGTACAAGGAGACCACTCTGGATGTGCCTCAGAATTCAAACTGCCTTAATAGGCCTTAGAATAAAATCAAAGGCCTCTGCGAACTGGCCCCTACCGGATTCTTCCCACTCTTCAGCCACATTCGCCATTCTGCTCTTCAAACACACTTACGTTGTTGTGGCCCCAGGGCCTTTGCATTTACTGTTCTTTCCTTTTTTTCATGCTCTTCCATTTGCAATTCAGTAGTTTTTAGTATATTCATAAAATTGTACAACCATCATTACAGTCAATCTTAGAACTTTTTAATCCTCCCAAAAAGGGACCCTATACCAATTAGTGGTCACTCCCCCAATCCCCAGCCCTATACAATGACTAATCTACTTTGTCTCTGTGGATTTCCCTATTGTGGGTATTTCATATAAATGGAATCATACAACACATGACTGATTTCTTTCACTTAGCAAAATGTTTTTGAGGTTCATCCATCTGGTAGCATATATAAGTATTTCATTTTTATGGCTGAATAGTATTCCATTTTATGGATATATCTGATTTTATTTATTTATTAGCTGATGGACATTTGGCTTGTCTCCATTTTTAGCTTTTATGAAAAATGCTTGTTATTGAACATTCACATACAAGTTTTTGTGTGGACATATACTTTTCATTTCTCTTTGTTATATACCTAGGAGTGGAATTGCTGGGCCATACAATAACTGTATGTTTAACTTTTTTTTTTTTTTTTTTTGCAGTACGTGGGCCTCTCACTGCCGTGGCCTTTCCCGCCACGGAGCACAGGCTCCGGACGCGCAGGCCCAGCAGCCATGGCTCACAGGCCTAGCCACTCCGCGGCATGTGGGATCTTCCTGGACCGGGGCACGAACCCGCGCCCCCTGCATCGGCAGGCGGACTCCCAACCACTGCGCCACCAGGGAAGCCCTGTTTAACTTTTTGATGAACTGTTATTCCAAAGTGGCTGTACCATTTTACTGAGAATTTCAATTCCTCCATATCCTCACCAACATTTGTTATTTCCCATCTTTTTTATTAAAACCATTCTAGGGATATAAAATTATATCTCATTTTAATCATTTATGATAAATGATAAATCATTCATTTAATGAATTTTTCATTTATTATTCATGATAAACCACTTGAATTTGCATTTCCCTAATTACTACTGATGCTGAGCATCCTTTCATGTGCTCATTGACCCCCATATATACTCTTTGAAGAAATGTCTATTTAAATCTTCTGCCCACTTAAAAAAATTAGTTGTCAACACTACTCAGTCATAAAAAAGAATTGAAATTTTGCCATTTGCAGCAACATGGATGGACGTGGAGGGTATTATGCTAAGTGAAATAAGTCAGACAGAGAAAGAAAAATACTGTATGATACCACGTATGCGGAATCTAAAAAAATACAACAAACTAGTGAATATAACAAAAGAAGAAGCCAACTCACAGATATAGAGAAGAAACTAGTGGTTACCAGTTGGGGGGGAGGTGGGGAGGGGCAAGATAGGAGTAGGGGATTAAGAGGTACAAACTATTATGTATAAAATAATCTATAAGGATATATTGTACAACACAGGGAATATAGCCAATATTTTATGATAACTATAAATGGAGTATAATCTTTAAAAATTGTGAACACTCTGTTGTATACCTGTAACATATAATACTGTACATCAACCTCACTTCAATTAAAAAAATTTAAAATTAGTTGTTTTTTTTTATTGAGTTATAAGAGTTCTTCGAAGATATATTATAGAAACAAGTCGCTTATCATATATGTGCTTTGCAAATATTTCCTCCCATTCTGGGGGTTGTCTTTTCACTTTCTTGATGGCATTGTTCACCTATGAACCCCACCTGCTTCTCTTTGAGTTTGAACCACCTCACCTGGCCCTTTATTATTCTTTTTGTTTTGGGTGTATTAGTCCTGTCTGAACTATTGGACTTTGACCCTTCTGGGGTCAAAAATCAAGTCTGGTGCTCCTGTGTCCTATCTACAATTGAATACAGGGGCCACCCAATGTGGGGTCTTGTGCAACCCATGCCCCAATTTTACCTTCCAGGGAGAGACTTGTGGACCCGCAGTTTGCGAAGCAGCACATCAGAAATATTGGGCATGACATCCAGGCCACTCTTTGACTCTTCTTCCTCAATAGCTGGGGAGAGTTCAGAAGGGGGCCCTGAAAAAAAAAAGTGTTTAATTTATAAAATGTAGTACTCTTGGCAATTTGCTTCAGGGGGTAAGGAATAGCTTTAACATTAATTGGAACCTGGTTATATGCCAGGGGCTTTATAATTGTTATTTTATCTTCACAATGACCCAATGAGTTAGACCTTAATCATCCCATTTTTCAGGTGGGTAAACTAAGACTCAGCAAGATTAATAACTTGCTTAAGGTCACAGAACTGGTAAATGGCATAGGCTTCAAATAATTCTATCTGCTCTAAGTTCTATGTTCTTCCCATTGCTCTCCATGGTACCAAGCAGGCTCTTGTGTCTGGGGTCTGAGGTTGGTTTCTGGTAACTGGAAAATTGTTGGCTCTTTGGCTATAAAGTTTGGAAAAGTCCCCTCTCTTTGGCAGGCTTCTCAAGAGGCCTGCTGCCCAACTATTCTTCCTCAGATGAATTCAGAAGTTCTATCATCTGTGTCCTACTTAGAAATCAGCATCTGGTTCCACATCCCCATAGATAGGAGTAGAAACAGGGTTTTTCCAGAGTAAAGCTAAGGTCATTAGATCTTTTACAGATCTCAGAAATAGATGCCTCCTCATCAACAGAACCAATAAATAGCCTTTTTTTTTTTTTAATCTCCTAAACCTGTCGTGGGTTTGTGCTCTGAAGGCAGAAAGAACAAACCAAGTACTCTCTTTCCCACTAATTTTTCTCCTGCTTGAAGACAGCTCTTGTACCTCTCCAAAGCTTCCCTTCTCCAGGTTGTAGCCCGATTTTCCCAACTGTTCACTGCGGCCTCTAGATGCCGCCCCCTGACTGCACACATTCTGGTTGTTGCTGTCCCAGAGCCCAGATGTGCTCTAACAAGCTCTTAGCTCAGGAGCACTGTGGCAAATGGTCTTGGCATTGACATTAGTTATTCATTTAGCACTGACTTGCTGTGCCCTACACTATGGGCTCACAGCACATTTAGGATTAAAAGCCTTGAATCTCTTTTACTTGAACCAAATCAGGTATCTTCGTCCCATACAATGGTTATTTTCCATTTGCACGCAGGACTTATAGTTATCCGTGTTTTGCCGTCTTTCATGGGTTTGACCCAACAGATTTCCAGAACTGTAGTCCAGGCCAGAGATCAGGACTACGGGCAAGGTTGCGGTAGCCATCTAAATGGAGCTAAGATTGGGAGTCATGTGAATTAGAAGCCTCCCCAAGGGAGACCATGCAGAGAGAAGAGGAGGTATAGTTTGGCTCCAGGTAAACAATGTTTAAACACTTTGAGCTTCCCGATAACTGAACAGTGTTCATGAGTTTCCTGGTACTCAAGGAATCCAGCAAAGTAAGGAGGACCATCTGTCAGAGTCAGGGCAGTCAGCGATTCTTCTTTGGATATGAGATTCAACTCATATCAGGTAGCTAGTTCTCTTAGTTACCTGTCACCTCTTGGGTTCTGTCCTGACACTTACTGCTGTCTGACGTTTCCATGTGACAGATGGCAAACCTTGTGGTGCCTCTGGTCACACTCTACCTTTATGTATTCCCCACTGCACCCAGCAGAGAGATAATGAAGCAGTGGGCTCCTGAGAAATCTATGATTGACATAACCGTATGAGGTCTAATAATCACAGGGAAGTCATACGAGGGGATTTTGCCTAGAAAAGTCCGCTAGGTAGAACCCCACTCCCCAAAAAGGGATGGGTTTCTAGCCCTGCTAAAATGGCTGTCTTAAGAGTGATCCCAGAATTTCCCTGGTGGTGCAGTGGTTAAGAATCCGCCTGCCAATGCAGGGGACATTGGTTCGATCCCTGGTCCGGGAAGATCCCACATGCCGTGGAGCAACTAAGCCCATGTGCCACAACTACTGAGCCTGCGCTCTGGAGCCAGTGAACCACAACTACTGAGCCCTCATGCCACAACTACTGAAGCCCACGTGCCTACAGCCCATGCTCTGCAACAAGAGAAGCCACTGCAATGAGAAGCCCGCGCACCACAACGAAGAGTAGCCCCTACTCGCCACAACTAGAGAGAGCCCACTCGCAGCAACGAAGACCCAACGCAGCCAAAAATAAATAAGTAAATAAAAATTATAAATAAATAAATAAATAAATAGAGTGATCCCAGAACCTGCCACCCTCTTGATCTCAACCAAATTAACAACAATAACAACAACAAAAAATTTAAAGTCAACTAAAAATAGACCAGCAACTCTCAAGTACAGGAAAAGGCAATAATCTTTAAAAATAATGGCCAGAGAAAAACAGAACTTACTAGAAATAAATGTAGAGCTCCCACCCTTGATAACCCTTCCTTCCTCCCTCAAAGAATCAGTACTGAGAGGAAGATGTGAGAGGAAACGTTGTGACAAACTTTTATAGTCACTTTTGTGACTACAGAGCCGGGAGAAGTGGACCGAGGGGTGGGCAGGCAGCTGCAGAGGCGATTCAGAAAGTTTCTCTAGAGTAGAAGGATATCCATCCCACCATAAGAACACCCAACAAGACAAAAAACTGCCTGTGCTGCTATTTGCTTTTCGTACTGAGGAGGAGGGGAGAGGAGAAGCAGAATGACAGCATAGTATTCTACCAGAGCTGATGATCCCAAACAACACAGAGGGACTTACCAGAAAGGAAAGTAAGAGAAAACAAGTAAAACAATCCCTTCTGATAGAGTGAGTGACAGGAGACACATAGAAAGCCCCAACTGAAGCTGTCACAACCCCTACCCCCATCCTGCACTTCTGAGAAATAGCAGAGTGGCCAAATTCTTTGGATTTTGTCTATCTTTTCCTTCCTTTATCTGGCAGGGGAGTGAGAGTGGCTGCTGGGAATAGTTGGGTTAAGTGTGGAAAATAAACACCTGGGCAGATTGTCCCTATAATTCTACCCTGAACTGGTGAAATAATCCATGCCCCACTACTGCCCACCCAAGGGAATAAGATATGCCCCCACTTCAGTGGAATAAATTCAAGTGTTAGACTATTAACAAAGTTATAGAAGAAGAGCAGAAACCAACCCACAACACCACTATCCACAGCACCAGCTGAACTTCCTCTTTTCCCCACCACCCAAGCAATGACAACGCAGACACAAAATACCCAGTCCTCAACTAAGAGCTGCCAGGAGGACAGAGATCTCAGAAAAGGTAGGAAAAAGTCGGTGAAAATTGACCTACACAATATATCTAGGTCAAGAGAAAATCCAGGTAGAAATGTCCATATCAAAAAAAAATTAAATGAAAACAAATGGCATGGCAACTACACAAAAATAGTATAGTCAAAAGAGGAAGGAAAGAGGAGAGGAAGGTATAAAGGAAAGAAGAAAAGAAGCATGCTGGAGACAGATGTCAGAATAGAAACATGCTGGAGACAGATGTCAGAATAGAAACATAGATACAAGAAACACATAAAATGCATTTTTTGTGCAAAATGTATACCACAAATGTCTTGACTCAAGGAGAAATTAGAACCTGAAAAAATGAAAATAGGAATCAGAGGTGAGATGAGAGGATCGCACAAAATGGAAGAAGATTACAATTTAAGGAAATAAACTGAAGACCAAAATAACAAAATGAAGCAAAAAATTCTAAAAATATAGAACTAACCAATATGTTGGAAATATGCAGGAGTAAAACAGATAGAGCCTCAAGCTGAATTAGTGGGAGAGATTGAGATGAGCACAAGGAAGTAAAGAAGGAAAGAAAGATTAAAGTATCGAGAGGTAGAGTAATGGACCTACAGTGGAGACACTGAGGAGAAATTTACAGATTACGGTGGCTCTGAAGTAGTGAAAAAACAAAAGGAACAAAGAACACATTCAAAGACATAAGAGAAGAAAAAATTTCCTCCACTGAGAGAAAAGCTGAACTTGCAGACTGAAAAAGCACACCAAGAAAAAAAATATATATATATACATATATATAAAACCTTACTCTTTTCTATGCATGTATATATATCTTATATAGATCCATAGCTATATATGAACATAAAAATGCTTCTCCAACTACCCTCATAGAAAGAGTAAGTAACCTACAGGGAAAGGTAAGGGTTGAGAGGTGCTGGAAATAAGCTGGTCTCAGACTTCTCTACAACACTGAATACAGCGTAACATCTACAAAGCTCTGGGGAATAGAGTGATCCAGAATTTATAACCATCTAAGCTGTCCTTCAAGAATAAGAACATTTTCAAACATGCTAGAATTCAAGGAAAATGCACTCTAAGCCCTTCTAGGAAAACTATTGGATGATGAAATCCAGCTAAACAAGACATAAATCAAAATCATAAGCTTGGGAATTGTGAGCCACAGTAAAGGGACTGGTGGTGAACATTAAATTCACTTACATATAAGCTTAAAGCTAAACAACTATGGAAATTATGGTTATAGAATGGAATGTAAATGTTACAACCTTGAGAGTATAAAAAGAATAACTTAACATTTGTATAGGTGGAGATGGAAAGGTTAGGAAGAAATATGAAAGTGGGAAGAAATACTGCCGTTCTCATCTTTCCCTGCAATAATCCAAACTTGAAATATGTAATATAAAAACGAACCTCAATGACTCCAAACCCTTAATGCATTTCATAATATCTATTTTAAAACTTTTTAAAACTAACCTCTTTTTTTTTTTTGGAGGAAGCAATTACCAAAATTCAGCAAGCCCTACAGTTTCACTTCACTTTAATTCAAGTTCAATTAAATTTTCATACTTTTTATTAAAAAAAAGTATATGGAGCAATCTATAATCTCCCTCTCTCCTTCTGTATTTGTGGGAAAGGGGATGTTTGATGTAAGCGATTTTTACTTTCTTCTTTGTATTTTTCACTGTTAGTTGAATTTTTTGAAAATCGACGAGCTATTTTTAATAAAAACAGTAAAATTATTTTAAAAATATCTGCCTATACCACCTCATTCCAATGAAAGCTTTTGTTTCTGGCAATCTCCAGGACTTGGAAAAGTAACTTTGGGGGCTTCTGGTTAAAGATGTGCTGGGGTCCAGGATGATCCCCCAAAAGGTCAAAGATATTTGACCTGGGGATCAACTCTCTTCTGATCTATTTTCTCAGGGAGGCCTTCTCCTTGCCTGAGACCTGAGGGCCCTGAGCCCCAGACTGGGGTGTCTGGAAGGACTGCCTCAGCCCACACCTCTCCCAACGTCCAGGTCCAGATATCCAGCCACGTCCTAGACATTACCCTCTGGATCAGGATAACAAAAACCACTTCAACAGCCACCATTGATCAAACATAAGCTTGCATTAGATGCACTTTCTCATTTACTCCTTAGAATATTTGCAGAGCAAATATTGCTAAGCTCAGTTTCTGGGGATGCTGCGAACTAGGAAACCGAAGCTCAGCAAAGTTAAGTAGATTCCCCAGGATCCCAGCTAAATACTGGTAGTGCCAGGATGCAAAGCCAGTTCTGTCAGACTGCGACATCCAGTCTTCTTCCCACAGGCATTCAGATGTCCAAACCCAAACGCGTTGTCTTTCTCCTTAAGGGAGCTCCTTCTTCTGTGCTCCCCACCCTGATTAATAGCACCATCACCCCCTTGGCCGTGCAGACGCACACCTGTTGGTCTTTCTGGTCTCCCTCTCCACCCCATCCCCTCATCAAGTCCTGCCAAGCTGACCTCCAAATGGCTCTCAAACCTATCCTCCCCACGTTCCCTCCTGTCCATCTCAGTCTACAGTCCCATCACCTCTCACCAGGCTGCTTCCATACCCTCTTACCTAGTCTTCCCACCTCTAGCCTCAGCTTTCACAAACTGTCCAGAAGAATTATTCTCAGACTCAGCTTTGATCCTCATGCTTCCTTACCTAAAGGCTTCTCTGGCTTTGCAAGGGGTGCTAAAGGAAGTTCAAACTCATTAATTAGACCTCAAAGACTTTACCTTCTCTGATTCCCACCTCCACTCCACCCTTGCTGCCCATCTCTTTGGGACACATGGCTCACACTTGATTCACCTGGGATTCCTTATGTTCCTGGAACATGCCAAGTGCTAGAAGATGCCTGAGTGCCTTTGCTCCTGCTATTCCCTCTGCCTGGGATGCCCTTCTCTTCCTCAGCTCAAAGCTGCTTCTCCAAGGATCCTGCCCTGACTCATTCACCCCTACTGAGCTGGCTGCGTATTCCTCTGTGTTCCTAGGTACTTTATGGTCTTAAAGTCTTGACACAATGTATTGTAATGACATTGTCTACCCTTGTATTTCCTCTCCTACAAGGTGAGGGTGAGCTCATTAATTTATTCAATATTTATTTAGTGCTTACTACGCTCCAGGCAATGAGCATGGAGCTAGGCATATAATGCTGAGCAAAACAGATGTGTCACTGTCCTCTGGGAGCTTGTTACCTGGCAGGACAGATTAATTAGAGAAATACCCAAATGTTACTTTTCACGCTGTGATAGGTTTTATAAGGGAGAAGCATCTGGAGCGTGCTGGAAAAGTCTTCCCTAGGAAGGTGACATTTGAGAAGATATCTAGAGACTGAATGGGAGTTCATTAGGCAAAGAGGAAGAGAGGAAGAACATTGCAGGTAGAGGGAACAGCATGAGCCAAGCCTAAGAAGGAGGAGGAATGAGTTGCTGAAGGAAGACCAAGACGTTGAGAGGGAGGAGGAGAGTGGTCCTAGAAGATGCTGGGGAGGTGAGCAGGGTTCATCGCACAGGGCCTCTTAAGCTCTACTAAGGATTCTAGTGCTCATTTTGAGAGGAGAATGAAGCCTCTGAAGAGGCTGAACCAGATTTGCATTTCAGAGATTCCTCTCGCTGCCTGCGGATGGTGGATTGAACTGGGTGAGGAGGTCAGGAGCGCAAGCAGAGAGCTGGGATAGGAGGTTGTTGAGGGAGCCAAGGGACTGGTAATGACGGCAGGGCCTGAGTCTCCTTCACCTCTGCACCCCCAACATGCAGCCCAGGAACTGGTCCACAGTCAGCCTCATGTCTTTGGCTTGAAATGACCTGCAGATGATCAAGACCCAAACATCCTTCAAAGGGTCCCTGTGAAGAGAACTGGTTGGCTTGTTGGAAAGACCAGATGCAACAGGGAAGAGAGTCTCCAAGTCCTCAGAAACCGAAGGAGAGCCAAAGTTCTTAAGACTCCAGAATGTTCTAGATTTTCCCCATCTCCCAGAGGAACAGCCAACAATCATCAGGAGATCTGAGTTTTTCCCAATGAGCTCATATGCACTGTTGTATTTAGAACCTGTTAAGGGGCCAGACTTTCTAGCTCCCGGGAGGAGTTTACAATACCTTTGGTCCCAGGCACAGGCGGGGACGAGGCTCTTTGATGGAGCTTTCAGAATGTAGGAAAAGGAAGTCACAACCCTGCTGATCAAGCACATGTGGTTGCCCGCCACATCTCCAGACTGCCCTCTATACTGTGGAGCACAGAGTACAATGTCCCACTTAGCTGGCAAGAAAGAATTCTACAACCTTGATGACAGGAATTAAAATGTATGACAGGTTCCTGCTGGAATAAAGACCAGTATCGCATAAAAACATTACCTCAGCTCAGTGAGGTAGGTACTATTCTCACCCCCATTTTATAGATGAGCAAACAAGGCATCCAGAGCATAAGAAACTTGCCTGAGGCTATGCAGCTGGTAAGTGGGGAAGCTTGAGCTTTTAACCACTCAGATTCTAGAAATGAGAGAAAAGTGGGAGGGAGGGTACCTTTACTGAACACCTTCCATGGTTAATTTTTTACAGTTTAGTGTTTATAGGAATCAAACTCATTTACCTGGTAATTTTATTTCTAAGATCCATCTTGTTCCCTGTTGGTATTAGATAGTGAGGTGTTGCTGTAGTAGTGGATGTCTACATTGTTATAATTTTTTGTAAGTTAACTTGGCAGTATGCATATATATTTAAATATAAATACCTTTTGATCAAGCAATTCTACTTCTAAGATACTATCCCATGGAAAAACTCATGCATTTCTATAAAAATATATCATGGAGAATGTTCATTATAACATCGTTTATAGTAGAGAAAGAATACAAACAACCTAAATAGTAATCAATAAGAGAAAGGTCAAACAATTTATATAGTTCCTCATACCACAGAATGCTACAAAGCAGTATTAAATTTTATTAAAAAACTCAAAGCTCCATATGCACTAAATGAGAAACTTTCTAATATTGTTATGTAAGAAAGACAATGTGACAGAGACAACTGGTCATCCACCAAAATCTGCCCTCCTCAGCTTCCATGTGAAAGGAGTTTAATATGGACATATGGCCAGCAGCCCAGCTAGTGACAACATTCCCCAGTATCCCTTGCTGCTAGGTATTGCCATGCCACATCATCACCAATGAACTGGGAGCTAAAAAGAGATATGCAACTCCCAGTTTACTTAAAAAAAAAAAAAAGCCTGCTCTGAACTTCCATTGTTTCACCTTCCTACAAACTGGAACACAGATTTACCCATGATCCAGCTTCAACCATGTAGACAAGTGTAATACCTCAGGGGATAGCAAAATGACAACAGAGAAGAAACCAGGGTCTCCGAATGATCACATGGAGCAGAGCCACCTGTAACCCGACAGCTCACCTTAGAATTGTTACTTAAGCATGAAACAATCTTCTCTCTCCTATAGGTTAGCAAACTTTGGGGCCTCATGTCAAAGCAACTTAGATTTTATCTTAATTAAAGCAGGAAGGTTGCAGAATACTTTAAAAGAGTTACTTACATAGAAAATTTGGTAGTAAATATAAAAGAAAGTACATCATGACCACATGCATTTTATTGCAGGACCATAAGGGTTTATTACTATATATGGAAAATTATTAATTAATATATTAAATGATATAATTTATATGATTCTTTAAATAGATATGCAAATTGACAAAATTCAACATGAATCTTAAAACTCGGAAGAGAAGAATATATTTCCTTAAAATAATGAAAAATAAAAATAATACATGAAATAATATATTTTTATATTTTATATATTTTCTCTTTCTACATATTATATGTTCTTCTATTTAGTGATAATATAAATATGAAATAATAATAAAAAGTTAAAATAGTGGATCTATTTAATAATTAGGTACAACATGGTCCTTGAAAGAAAAACACACAAAAAATTCAATTAAAAACAGAAAAAAGGCAAGAGTTCTCCTTATCACCATTGTCATATTAGAGAATGTTGCCAAAATAATAAACCATATACAGATATACAAGAGAAAGACACATACACATGCACAAGCACACAACTAAGACAAATAGTGAATTTGATAAAATAAAATAACAGATTGTGAATGTGAAAAAATGAGGTATTTTGCAAAGTGGTCAAGAGCCTTTGGATTTAGACACATCTGGGTTCCAATCCTGGCTTTAGCAGTTAATTACCACCTCCCTGAATCAATTTCCTCATCTGCAAAATGGGTATAATAAGACCCACCCCTCAGGGTTGTTGTAAGCATTAAGCGAAATATTGTCAAATGCTTAGCATGGGTCCTGGTACATAGTAATCACCCTAGTTATAATAATCATGCTACTTAACCACTATTGTAATCACTACCATTTGTTAACAGTAATATTTATTATACAAGAAACATGTATAATACCAAGCAGCATTCATCTATGACACTAATTATCAGTTAGGAAAATCTAATGAAAAAAGTCTTCTTCATAAATAAGCAAAAATATAAATCATGTAGAATTTGTCTCAATAAGAGATATGGAAGACCTTTACAAAGATCCTTAAATCTAGTACAGGAAAAAGAAAGGAATACTTAAATTAATAGAGGGACAAACCACGGGCCTGAATGAGAACTAAATGTTTGCAAACTAAATAACTGAAAAATCTATGAACTGTAAAACAAACAAAACTAGGACAGTTCTGAATCCAGTGTGTAGCCTTAGAGCAATCACAATTAAAATGTTGTATAAGATGACATAAATTTCACTTAAAGAATAGGTAGGTGAGAGGCAAAACTGGAAAAGACCTGGAATCCATAAATCTTAGGTTACAGTTAAGAGCTTTCTGAAGTGTCCTAGTCCAATAGGGAACAGAGGCCCACAGAGGCTGAAGAACATATTTAAAGACACCGGACACCGTTAAGTGGTGTCTGGCCATGAGCTCCAATCTCCTGAATTCTTGTCCAGTTGCTCTATTAATTTGCACTGAATCTTTGTATCTAGAATATAATGAATACTCTGAAAAAGAAGAGCAATGGGGGAGAAGTAACCCACTGTACACAAGAACATATTATAAGGCAGCAGTAATTAAAATGGTACAATACTGATCAGAATAAAACAGAATCAAGGGCCCAGAACCAGTCTTTGCTATACATTAAAAAAAGATGCAGTGTATGATTATCTAAGCCACAATGTAATAAGAAATATAAACACTATTAAAATATTATTGAGGTAACAGAATCTTAAGTCTTCAAATACCTATATCTTAAAACAAATTTCAGAGGTATTAGCAAAATAAATATAAATAAATCAAACTGTAGATAAACTACCAGAAAATAGATTTGCTATCCCAATTAAGGAGAAGTAATATTTTTATAATGATTTAAATAATAGAAGATTTTCAAAGGAAAAGATAGGTTAAAATTACTGTATAAAAACTTTATGATCTCTCTAAAATAATACAAAATTTGTTCAAAGGCAAAGAAAAATGAAAAAGTATTGACAAAAAATACAGCCAAAGAACGGTTACTATCTATAAGGTCTACATGTATGACCAACAAAAAACCCAAGACCCAAATGAACACATGAGTAAAGAAATAAATAGTTAATTCAAAAAAATGTTTTAAAATTTTAAGTTTAAGCAAATTAATTGAAGTAATAATGGAACGGTATTTCGCACTACTACTACTAATAGTAGTAATTGTTATTTTGGATCATCTTGTTCTCATTACATTCTGGCCAATAAGGAGCAAAAGCAAAGCAAAGCAAAGTCTAGTGCAGGTAGTGTTTAGTGAGAAGACCCCTCACTCAGTCTACAGGGAGCATCACCCATTGGAGGCAATATGGTAAACGCAAATATTCCTACAAATATTCCTACACTTTGACCCCGTGACTCTCAAGCCTGGGAATTTATCCCGAGAGAGTAACTTAGAGGAAGAAAGAAAAAAAACCTACAAGTACAAAGTTGTTTATAGTAGTGTTGTTAATCATAGTTAAAACAACTGTAAACATCTGAAATACCCAACAATAGATACATCAATACAAAAAAGGAAACTATGCACCCATTAAATGATAAATATGAGGACAAGTCAAACTATAATGGAATTAGTCGTGAAATAAGTATTTTAAAAGTAGAAACAGGGGACTTCCCCGGTGGCACAGTGGATAAGAATTCGCCTGCCAATGGAAGGGACACAGGTTCGATTCTTGGACTGGGAAGACCCCACACATCGCAGAGCAACTAAGCCTGTGCGCCGCAATTACTGAGCCTGCGAGCCACAACTACTGAAGCCCACGTGCCCAGAGCCTGTGCTCCGCAGCCACCGCAGTGAGAAGCCCGTGCACCGCAACAAAGAGTAGCCCCCGCTCACCACAACTAGAAAAAGCCCACGCACAGCAAACGAAAACCCAATGTAGCCAAAAATAAATAAAATTAAATCTTAAAAAAAAAAAGGTAGAAACAGGGAGTTACATCTACACCACCAAATCAATTGTGAAAAAATTATAAATAAGGGTAAATACTGGAAAGAGTAAAAACTGTTGCTTTTTCAGAATTTATGGGGTTGCGGGTGAAATTTTAAGATAAATCTTTTCCTAGGGTTTTAAATCTGCTTTAAAAACAAGTTCGAAATTAAAAGTAGAGAAGTATATCATATTTTCCCAAAGATTTCATCTAAAGATGAATAATTTTTTTTAATTAGTACTTTAAAAAATTGTTGGAGAGTCAGGCGTGTAAGCCAGCCGGAGCGGCAGCGCCGGTAGCAGCGACCCGGAAGGGAGCGCGAGGCGACGCTGGCTGCGGGGACCCGGTGACAGTGCGAGAAGTACTAGATTTTACAAGTTTGCACCATGCATGAGTATAAGCTAGTCGTTCTTGGCTCAGGAGGAGCTGGAAAATCTGCTCTGACTGTACAATTTGTTCAAGGAATTTTTGTTGAAAAATATGATCCTACAATAGAAGATTCTTATAGAAAGCAAGTTGAAGTAATGCACAAGACTGTATGTTTGAAATCTTGGATACTGCAGGAACGGAACAATTTACAGCAATGAGGGATTTGTACGTGAAAAACGGACAAGGCTTTGCGTTAGTTTATTCCATCACAGCACAGTCCATATTTAATGATTTACAAGATCTGAGAGAACAGATTCTTCAAGTTAAAGACACTGATGATGCTCCAATGATTCTGGTTGGTAATAAGTGTGACTTGGAAGATGAAGGAGTTGTAGGAAAGCAACAAGGTCAAAATTTAGCAAGACAATGGAACAACAGTGCATTCTTAGAATCCTCTGTAAAATCAAAAATAAATGTTAATGAGATCTTTTATGACCTAGTGTGGCAAATTAACAGAAAAACTCCAGTGCCTGGGAAGGCCCACAAAAAGTCGTCATGTCAGCTGCTTTAATATACTAAATGCATTGTAGCTCTGAGCCAGGTCTGAAGAACTATTGCCCAATTCAACAGTGCCAGCATTCCAACTTTATTAAACCTGCCAACACCTTAAACGGACTTTCTGTGGTGGTACCCTTTAAGGGGCGGATGAAAGCTACTACATCAGTTTGCACATTCTAATCACTTTCCAGGATCACAAGAGAGATTTTTACTTATATAATAGTCCTAGAGTATGCAGCTGGTAAAACCAGAGGCTACAATCCAGTATTACTGTTAAGAGACATTTTTCATCCACCAATGTTGTACATGTATGAAAATGGTGTACTGTATACTTTAACATGCCCCATACTTTATATTGGAGAGTACAATAATGTAAATCCTAAAAGCACCACTATTATTTTAGCATAATAGAAGAGAGTCCAAAGAGCTCCTACATAGACTACTCCAGATAACTTCACTTCTTTGATACTTGTAGCTTATTGTAATTTTTAAAACATAAATTCAAGGTCATTATCATTGTATTGTACAAATAAGTGCTTTAACACAGCGATACAGTTTTTTAATTTTTAAAAATCTGTGGAGACAGTGATCTTGTCTTTAAGATATAATAGTCCTTTCAGTATAATGTCTTAAAGACGTTGCCTTTAATATCTGTTGGGAAGGAAATGTCCAGACTTTTCAAATCTTTTATTATATGTTTCCGTTTTTGTTTACATAGGGAACAATGTTTATAGTTGTGTGTACAGTGGGGGGTCTACAACAAGAAGTGTATATTTTCAAACAATCTTTTAATGATTTAACAATTTTTGTAAATCATTTTCAGGCTTCTGCAGCTGTAGATTCTCACTGTGAATCCCCTGCTTGCTCATGCATAAGTGTATTTGCAATACCAAATATACAGGTTTAGTATTTTTGCCTGTTAGTGATTGTTTCACATGTGTAACGTTTTGGTTGCGATGTTAAATGGTGGATGAGTACTGTGGATGTGAATGTGGGAAGTAATTTTAATCATCTGTAATTGGTCACAAGGCCTAAGTTGCAGTAACTATTGCTGTTTTATTTAACGATGCCTTGTTGCTTTGTATGCACTAACATTTGGCTGTAAACACTGTGTGTCTATCCAACAGGGAGCCACAGTATTTAAATTGACCAACCTAATGTTACAACTCCTTTTGAGGTGGCCAAACGTAAACTAAAAGCCTTAATTAAAGTGGTGCAATTTTGCATAACTTAGCATCAGTAGTTCAATAAATTTGGATTGCCAAAAAAAAAAATAGTTGTTGGATGTTTTACGTCTGGGAATCTTCTTGTCAATGTTGAATAGGTAGGTGTTAGTTACTACATTTCAGACTAGGGGCTTCCAACATGGTTGGTGGCACCCTGGACACAGCCACAGAACAGTCCTTAAGCAGAAGGTTTCTATGCTGAGAATGACCACGAGTAGCGTGAGCCATCGGGAGAAGTGAGTCAGGAGATGGGAGCTGGGGTGGAGGTGAGGCAAGAGACCCCAAGTTGTACTTTCTGAAGGCGAGTCTGGCAAGTGGGTGGGTGGGGCCTTGCAGCCACCAGGAGGGAAGGGCTGGGGTCTGGACTTTGTAGTGACAGCAGATTAGAAAGCAAGAGATGACTCTGATGTCTCAGAAAGAGGAACTGTTCTATCTGGGTGGCTTCCTGGGTGTGAGAGGACAAGGAAAAGGAAGCATCAGAAGTTCAGGCCTGGGTCACCCTTCCAGACCCACTAGGTGCTAACAAGGCTCAGGGAGGGCTGGAGGGGTCCAGAAGGGGGGCTGGTTGGAAGAAGACAAGTTTAGAGGTTTTCTGAGTGGGCAGGAAACGCCATCTGATTCACTTATTCAACCATTTGCAAATATTTACTGAGGGCCTGCTCTGCGTCTGGCCCACACTCGCCACTGGGATGGACAAAGGCCCTGACAGGATGTGCAGTGTTTACACGTTCACCTTCTTTGATCTGGAGAAAATGAATCTATCCCCAGCCTGAGGAGAGCATCTCCCCGATCCCACCTACCTTTTTCCTGCTCAGCCGCTTCACTAAGGTCTGGAAGCTTGAGCCCCACTAAGTTCTGATTTCTTAGCAGGATGTGCTCCTTTTTAGGAAAAGAAAGACAACATTTCAGATGGTGACCTCAGGCTGGACTCTTCCCTCGGTTCTATGGCTCTGTGACCCCTCAGTCTCACGGGGCAGCACCCGGGGCGGGGACAGTCACGACATCTGAGGGGCACCAGGAAGACCGCTCCTCTCCCAGCCTGTAAAGGTGCTAGAAACCCCACCATCAGTGCCCCATTCCTTGGGTCAGGAATGGTCCTTCGCATGGCCGGCTTTTTAAATAAGCCTGTGAGCCTCAGGGAGAGGGAGCTGCCAGCCACATGGTGGCTGAAGGCTGGAGGACAAACAGAAGCAGAGCCCAGGGCTCTGGGGATAGGAGGGTCCCCTGGGTGCGTATGGAGCCGCCAAAGATGGAAACAATGTTTGTGATCTCATGGCTGTGCTCTGAGCTGCCTGGAGCTTCCGGCCTTGTTATTCTGGGCAGTGAGTGCCCACTCTCAGGACTTGCAGCCTCTCCTGCCCCCAGTTCCTCAGTGGCCTGTGATAGCACCTCTTGAGTTGTTAAACTCTCCAGACGAATGAGGCCTGCAGATTGCCGTCCCAAGGCTGCAGGCCAATAGCCACTGCTGCCTGGGGCTTCGGCCAGCAGAGCCGAGGAGAGATGGGGATGCTGACGGCAGGTATGTGGCACAGGTAGGCTCACACCTGTTCCAAGTCCAAGACCGGCGCTCCCAAGTGGAAATGCCACAAAGAGCTCCTTGGGCCTGTGACCTGTGCTTCTAAGGGGATTTTCAGTGTCCCGGTAGCAAAGGCCACTTGGACGATTTTCCTCCCCGGTGAAGGAGAGGAAAGGGCCAGCAGAGGGAGCTCTGGCCCAGATGGAAGTCATGCACCAGGGCCCTTGACCTGTTTCCTTAACCAGAGGCCCACAACCAAGCGGCTCTCAGCACCCTGGCTTGGGCTGGAGGTGTGGTCAGACGCAGGGCAGTGGTTAGTGGGATGGGGCCTCCAGGTTCTCTGTGGTTTTCTTTGCTGCAGAGGGGAACTGGCAGGGGTCTGGGGGTGGTCTGTTGCCTGGCCTGGCCTCTGCTGCCCAGAGGCACGTGAAGGCAAATGCCTGTCTGGCCTCCTTGGCGTCACCTTCCCCAGGGGTCTGGGGCTGCGGCCCACCAGGGGCGGCTCTTGCAGGCCTGTGCTGACCCGCTAGTTAGTGAGGTCTTCCTGGCTGGGTGGGCTTTTCCGTGTATAATGTTTTTAACCTCAGCAGCCAGGCCCCAGCTCCCCTGGAGCCTCCAACGCAGAAGGCTTCTGTGCAAGACAGTGGCCACGGTTGGAACGTGTTCCTGCTAGTGCAGACCCCCAGCCCCGCACTTGCTCTTGACCGCTGTCAAGTGCCTCATTTCCTTCCCTGTCCCACGGCCCCTCTGTAGGGGAGCCAGGAGGGCCTCGTCCAACTCCAGCTGTGCGGGCGCCAGGCCTCACCCCGTGGAGTCCCGGCTGCCTTGGCCTGTGGCCTGGGTTGGCCCTCTGGGGAAGTGGAGCTTGGGTAAGGATTTCTTTGTCCTGTTAAACTCTTCTTTTCCTCACACCCTGGGCTCTCTCCCCCTGCATCTCTGGATGACCCCCAGTCATTCCATGAATAGGGCAGTAGCCCCATGAGAGACAGCTGTGCCTGGTTTGATGGCCAATGACAGTTAGGGACATCAGGGGTGTTAGAAGAAATTCACCACAGGGGGAGCAGCCCCTCACGGCCATGTTTGGATGGGTTTGAGGCCCTTTGTTAACAGGTATCAGGAAGGAAAGCTTGGGGGGCAAGACAGAGGGAAAAGCCATTCCATCCTTGCCCTATCCTAGGCATGACAAGGTGCTCCATCAAAGGCTTCTTGTTCGTGAGCCACCAGCTCCAGTTAGAGAGGAAAACACAGCCCAGGACTCAGGGCCCATGTGTCCTTCCATATACCCACCTTCCCCTTGAAATGTGGCAGCTCTACACCAGCTGACCTCACCCGAGTGAGCAGGGTAGAGGCACGAAAGGTGATATTTATGAAGGACATGCTGCCCAGTGGGCTGGTTTTTGGGGTGGGGAGGTTCAGGGTTCCACAAGGCCCACGTCTGGGCCACAGCTGCCCCACCCCAGGCCCAGGTCAGCCCGGCCCAGAGACCCTCAGCCCAGGTTGGGGACCTGGACGCACACCCTGCCCAGCAGGACCCCAGGAACCCACCTCACGGAGTTTGGTCAGTTTCTGCATCCGCACTGGCTGCACTTGTATCTGAAAGTCTTTAAGTCCAGGAGCCTTGGCCAGCTTGCTGCCAGCTTTGCCTGACAGACGCTTCTCTTCCTCTGCCAGCGGCACCTTGGCAAGCACTTTCTGAAGCCGGGGGCCGGGTTCTTCGGGACTGCTGTCCCAGGAGACATCCCGCAGCAGGGGCGGCCGGGACACAGGGGGCCACAGCTCAGCTTTGGAGCCAACCTTGGACCCTGTGGGCTCTCCGACTGTACTTTTCCCCTGGGGGGACTGGGGAGCCGCCCCTCCAGAGCCCTGGGTTGGGCTTCTGGGCAGAGGGTTGCCCTCCTTGGCTGTCTTCAGAAGCGGCTTCCCTAGCTCGCTCTCAACAGGGCCAGGCTGGGGGCTGTTCAGGGCCATTTTCCCACCACTGCCTGTGCCAGAAGCTGGGCCCTTGGGTATGGCCTCTGGGCGATGGAGGGGATCAAAGTTTTCCTTTTGTTCTATTGCAATTTCTTTGGACTTCTCAACTGTGGGAGAGCGAGGAGTCAGCCTGCCCTGAGACACTTTCCTCTGGTCATTCTGCTTGCGGTCAGCTAGCCCTTTGAGGACATTCTGAAAGAGACAAGGTAGAGCTGGGACCCCGGGGGCAGGTTGGAGGGGAGAAGGGTGGATTCACCTCTGCTGTGGGGTCTCTAACCCCATGGACCCTGCTAAGGGACCCGCACGTGTGTGTGCGTGCGCACGTGCGCACACGTGTATGTGTGTACATGTGTGTGTGTGTGTGTGTGTGTGTGTGTAGGGGTGGGGAGGTGTTGGAGAGGTATGGGCTAGGTAGAAAGGGAGGACTTCTCAGTCACATCTGAGCCAGCAAAGGGGACCTACAAACAAGCCTGAGGTTTGTAAAACAGACAGGATAAGGGGACCTGCCATTCAAAACCTGCCAAGAACTTCCCAAGGGCTAGGCGCTGCAGAGGACAGTGGAATGGAGTGCAGCCACAAGTTTTGGCTTTGACTCTGTTGCCCCAGATTCTAGTCCTAGCTCTGCCTGGCAAGGCCCTTAACTCTTAGGGATTCAGATTTCCCATCAGGTTTGTGAACTCCCTGAAATTATATACAAATGTATATGTGTGTTTGTGTGTTGTATGTATTTTTCTGGGAAGAGAGTCCATAGCTTTCAACAATGTCTCAGAGCGTTCTATGATCCAAAAGAGGTTACAGATCACTGAATAAGGGGGTTCTTGCAAAGCTGATAGCTTGCTGTTCAGAAGTTCCAAGATTCTGTGCTCTTCCTTCATTTCCCAAGGGAAAGCTGCTTTGTGAGGTGCAGGTTCGTGTGTCTGTCTGGGTATTTGTGTGGCTGTCTTGTGTGTGTGCTGAAACTCTACCAGAGGACTCTATCCCAGACCCAGTTCTAGATGAGATTATATTCTATGCTGCCCTGACACCACCTTGAGCAGGTGGTTCTAAGCAGGTGTGGGGCTCTTCGTTTGCTCGTCAGCAGAGATGAGGTTTTCCAGGCTGCCCCCAGGTAGAGTCCCAGCTAGGGGCTGGAGCTTTCCTGCAATTTTCACTAGAGCTGACGGGGGCAGCAGTCTTCCCTGGCTGTTGCTGGGCCCAGTGGTCCCCCCAGCCTCTGGCAGCAGCCTGACTGGGAATGTAGGACTATGGGCAGGACCACCATGGAGGTCATCCCCACTGAATCCCGCAGCCTCACCCCCTCCACCTCAGGCTTCCAGTCACCGTAGGGCAGAGGAACCTTCTAGCTTCCTCAGCCTTGACCTTCCACTCACGCACACCCACTGGCAGGCTGCCCAGGGCCAGCCTAGGCTTCTGGGACACCGTGTCTCCCACACTCAAATCATCCAAACTGGGCAGACCTCAAACTCACAGGCTCGCCAAGGGGAGGTGAAGAGACTTCGGCCTCATCCCCCTTCTGCTGGAGAAAGTAAACACGAGTCAGTCAGCAACGTGAAGAGGCCGAGTCTCCTCTTGAAACACCCTCAAGGAGACCCCTACAGTGGTGCCGATGTCTCCCCCACCCAGCACCCTCGCCTCCAGCGGGTCATGGAGGGCCTCTCAGGTGTTACGGGGTTAGAGGAGAGACTAGTTGACATAGAAACCCCAAACGGTGCCCCGTTACCTGTGGTGGTGCTCCGGGCAGAGGGGACCCTGGGCCACTGCACGCATCCAAACCTAAAATGGTCCAGACACTGGCAAGTGATGTCCAGCACCCCAGACCCTCAGCTGTCCCTTTAGCAAAAACGCATCTACCTCCCCAGAGTGTCCTCCCTTGGGTCCCTCGGGCCCAGGAGCCAGTAATGCCCATGCCTGTTGAGTACCTCTCACAATGCCAGGCTCTGTGGGGAGTCCCCATCTAATCATCACAGAAACCACATGAGGCCAGGGCAGGGGGAAATCAAGGCCACACAGCCGGAGTGTCAGCGCTGGGATCTGAACCCGGGCTGCCTGGCCCGAGCCTGAGCTTGCCCCGCAGCTCTGACAAGGGTAGGCTGCTCTCCCTGGCACCCCAGCCCTACCCTGGCTGAGCTGAGGGTGTGGCCCTGAACGCAGCCTAATGAAAGGGAAGCAGTCAAAACACAGAGTGGCCCAAATAGAGGCCTTTGCAAATAAGCTCTGAGGTGACCTCTCTCCAGGTCCTCTCTGGGCAGAGGGCCCCGGCCATAGCCCCCTTCCCTCCATCCTCATCCTGGGCTAGGCCTACCTCCCCACGCTAGCTTGAAACCCCAAAGAAAGCACATCTTCCTCCTCTGAGGCAGCACAGCCAGGCCCCTGGGGAGGGGACCAAACGGGCATCCTGACTGGGAAGGCTGCAGGACAGGAGTCCTGGGGCCCAGGGGAGGGACTGAGCCACCACCCAAGGTGGGGAGCCAGAGTGGGCAATGCCGTGGGGTTCAGGGGGGAGGTGGACCTCACCAGGCCGCTTGGGGACGGTGAGGGAGTTGCTCTGAGAGGACCCAGGAGAAGTTCCGGGGCTGAGGTTTGGGGAAACAGCTGTGGAGACAGACACAAATTGGCCAGCATTCGTGAAGGTTCAGGACTTCAGCCTAACAAAGACATCCTTTCAGGTATTTCTCGCCTCTGGGGACTGGGTCTGCCTCGTCAGGTTCAGGGGCTGATTCTGGACTCCATATGAGGCTCCTACCACAGCCCAATGCCTCCCTGCTGCCAGCCCAACAGAGGGGGCGCTGGGGTCATTTGGGGGAGAGGGAGGGTGATTGGGGTCACACTCCTCAAGTCTGCCTGGCCTCACCCCAAAGCACCTTCTAGAAACAGAGGACCTGGCATTGCTTGGCAGGTACAGCTCCAAAGGCTATACCTCCTAGACTTGCCAGGATGGCTCTGATTTCAAATGTGCCCCTTTCCTCCTAAGTACATTCAGACTTGTTTAGCTGCCCCAATTTTTTCCTCAAGAAAAAGAGTGACTTTAGCCAAAGGGATAGCAGGAGAATTTCAGAAAACCTTTCTTCTAATCCAGAAATTCCAGAGAGACACCAAAGACCACACTTCCCTTCCCTAGGATCCTTCCCGGGGCACAGCTGGAGGTCAGGGAGAGGAAGCCCAGGGCCAGCCTCTCCTGACCTTTGCAGAGGAGGTGCCCACAGAGCAGGGCCTCCTGGGGATGGTGGGAGACCACACAGACCCCAGCCCTGCAGGGTGGCCCGGGAGTCTGCGCACTCGGGCATCACACAGTGGGTTTCTCTCCAGGCAGGGTTCAGGGACTGGGGAGCCCAGGTCAAGTTCATGGGTGTCATATGGGCTAGCAATTCTTGGCAAAGCAGGAAGACAAAATGGTCACACATAGACCCCAAAAAATGGAAAGCAGAGTTTTCTGGGCTAGAGTTGGGTCAGTATTTCAGAGCTTCTGATACGGGGTGCGATGCCCTCTCCCCACAGGATCCTCTCCACGAGCCTCAGTCCTCCCGGGCCTAAGAGGCCTGGGGGCAGGCGCGTCGAGAGCCACCCCTGGGAAGCAGGGCTCCTGCTGCATCTGGGGCTGGGCCCTCCCCAACGCCCGCCCCCGTCGGAGGGGCTCAGGGCGGCCTCCTGTCGTCCTACCTGACGGGCAGTCGCCGGGGCTGCTCCTGGACTTCCTCCCGCGGCGGGTCAGGAACCGCTCACTCACCGACTTGGCTTCCTCCAGCAGCGCCAGGTTTTTCTTCTTGTCCTCCTCTGAGATGCTGATGTCCGGCAGCTGGCCGTTTACCAGGTCAATGATGTGCCCCGTAGGGTCTGCAGAGGAGGGGTGAGCACGGCGTGAGAGCCACGGAATCCTTGGTCCCCAACCTCAGCCCTGCCCCCAGTCCCTACCCCTCAGCCCAGGGACACTGCCCAGAGGGGACTTGGCCAGCCAAATCTCAGCCCATTGCCGGGTCCTGGAGAGGGCTGCGTGGGGACAGCCAGGGCTCCCCCAGCAGGCCTGACCCCTCCAGCTTGTAGCCGGTGGATGTGGCAGGTCCTCTGTCACAAATGGCCGTGAAGCCACCTAGGTTCCCAGTACTGTCCTCCACTCTGCCATGAGGGAAGGCCACCAGGAGACCCACCTGTTCTACCTGCTCCCCTAGTGTTCTTCCTTCGGTCTCTCTTTCTTTAACAAGATAGTGAGCTTAACATATGTGGATAAAGGAAGCACTCCAAAGATCATGGGCCAAAGACACAACCCCATGGCCACCTTCCCTCCTTTTTCCCTCTACTCACATTGTTTACCCCCATCCTTCTCCATAACTGCCCCTTCTCCAGGACGCATTCCCTGGGTGAGTGACACCACCTCTCACCCAGCTGCTCGGAAACGTAGGAGTCACTCCACACTCTTCCCTCCTCCTCAGCTGCCCCCAGGTCCAACCAACTCAGCATCAAGTAAGTATCTCTGGAACCTGTGCCTCATCGCCACTGTTGCTCATCAGCTGTAACTTACCTGCACAATTACATCAGCCACCTCATAGGCCCTCCACCTCCAGGCTATCTGCTCCGTCCCATCCTCCACTGCCTATCACAGTGACCTTCCTAAGGGCCATATCTGACCATGCGATTCTCCTGCCTCAGCTCATCAGGATTCCTCCTGGTCCCCCGTGTGACGTCCAGATGCCAAACTGCACCCAGCCACTTTCCCTGATCCCACATACTCCTCTCCTCCAGCCCCTTGGTAGTGAATGGCTCCCATTGTGCCTCTCCAGCCTCCGTTCCTCCTCCTTCTGGTCATAGCTCCCCGGTTTGCACTGGGTGAAACTCGTCTGAGTCTCAGTCATGTTAGGAAGGAGCTAAACAATACTGCCCATCTCAGCCCAAGTGCCAGTAAGGGGACCACGTACCATCCTCAGCCAGCCAATGAGCTCAATCCCCCTGGGTGACTGGTTCAGGGATGGCCATGGAGGCCAGTGAGAGGCAACTCTGAGAATGGTGGTGCGTATATGGGGAAGAGGAGCTCTCTTTTCACTGAAGGGATGTAAGTTGCTGGTAGCCATTTGCCCAGAAGGAAGCCAACACGCAAGAGAGGAAACTTGGGAGATGGGATGGGATGATTGCTAATGACCCAACATGAGCATCTGGGCTCAGCGCTCCGTGAACACACAGACCCTGGCTTTTATTTATTTTTATGTGTTTTGGCATAAGCTAGTTTAATTGAGTTTCTGTCATTTGAAAGAGTCCTGACACACAGCCAAGCAGGCAATTGCTCTGTTACGGCTCCTGCCCAGCAACACAATTGCTTCCTCCACCCAAATGACGTTTCCTCCCTCTTGTCTATCTGTCCGACTCTCTAAGGCACAACTCAGATACTATCCCCTCTGGACTACTAATCTGAGAAGAAGAAGAGGGGAAGGGGCCAAGCCCGGCCAAGCTGCCAGACCTCAGTCTTCTTCCTACTCAAACACACCTTCAGTTGGACCCCTATCTCCGGTGGCAGAAATAAGACAAATCGGCCTAGCCCTTACCCACAGAAGTCAGGGGAGCAGTGGAAACCTTCAGGTGTCGGTGAGAAAGCCTCCTGTGGGGACTGTGAGCTCTGAAAGACCAAACAGAGTCATCTTGTTAGGAAAATTTGTCCACAGCTGGTAAATAGGAGACCAGATGCTTGCATAATCTTTCAGAGTCATCCTAGAGCATCATCTTACAAGCTTGTTATTTTTTCAAGGGCGAAAAAATATGGGAATTTGTTAGAAATGCAAGTTCTCAGGCTTCACCCACCGACAGGATCAGAAACTCTGGGGATGGGGCCCAACCATCTGTGACCGAACAAGCCCCGGCCCCAAACCCAGGTGATCCTGATGCTCTCCAAAGTTTTCGAACCACTGCCCTTTGTAACTTTGACGATTTAGTATTTATTAGGGCTCAGACTCTGAGTGAATATCTAACTTGCGGAAAACTCATAAACTGTGAATAATTGCCTGGTAGAGATGCAGATGATTTCTGTTGGGGAGAAAAGATAAAAATAAGGTTTCATTGCCCTGTGAAACATTAACCTATCTTGTATCTAACTTAGCAATCTTTTTTTTCTCTTTTTAAAGATGTATTTATTTATTTATTTTGGGGGGCTGCGTTGGGTCTTCATCGCTGCGCACAGGCTTTCTCTAGTTACAGCAAGCGGGGGCTACTCTCCATTGCCTTGCGCGGGCTTCTCATTGCGGTGGCTTCTCTTGTTGCAGAGCACGGGCTTTAGGTGCACAGGCTTCAGTAGTTGTGGCACGAGGGCTCAGTAGTTGTGGCGCACAGGCTTACTTGCGCCACAGCATGTGGGATCTTCCCGGACCAGGGATTGAACCCGTGTCCCCTGCATTGGCAGGCAGATTCTTAACCACTGCACCACCAGGGAAGTCTCTAACTTAGCAATCTTATTCCAGCTTTCTTTTCCTCCTCACTGATTATACTACGTACATCCATTTCTCGTATCCTCCTTTGAGCTGGCTTTGTTATCCTGATGGTCCCCTCGTTAATGAGTTAAGTAAATCTTTGACACATGCTCACTATATATCTGTATTAGAATTATCTTTGTAACTTTTTGGAAATTAAACTTAGAAAATCTCATTCCAGCTAGACCAATGCATGGGCTAGTGCTGTGTAAAACCTAGGCAGGGACATCCCTGTGCATGTGAGCCAGCGTCCCTTCCAAGAGATCATCTTCCACACAGGACCCACTTTGGCCAGAAGCAGGATTCTAGTAAAAAATTCACATCTTTTAGGTCTGTTTGAAAATATCTGAGCAGTTACTGTAGAAAACTCCCCTGCTATGAGCTGTGCTTTTCTTAAAGGTTAACAAGGTGCAAAGAGCCAAATCTAGGAGAGAAGAAATAATTTGTGGGGAAAGATAATGGAAAGATCCCAAGCTCTCTCTCCCATTTTGAAAAACTGCTTGATTGTATTTCATCAATAAAATGATCAAGAACGAAGAAAAGATTTGTAAAAAATAGAGCTGTCTAATCCGCACATGCTAGGAAATACTGCTCTTTACAGCACAGATTAGGCAAATAGGAGGTTACCTGTTGACCAGGTTTTTGTCAGTTTCTTCTTCCGGTGAACTGGCATCCCCAGTCAGGATGATGGTGGGTGGACTGCAAGATATTCCTGCGGTGGGAGGGCCCTGGTTGTTTAGAACAAAAAACACAGATGGAGTTAAGCTCCCAGGAGCTGGAGCCCTTATTCAAGTATCATGACACTCAGAGACTTCTTGACGAGGGTCAAATGCTGTTTATTTGGATTATTCAGGGGGGGAAAAAAAAGGCAGTTTCTCCTTCATTTACCGAGCTTAACTTGGTCTATTTTCATGCACTAAGATTAGGGAACTTCTAAGCCATCCCTGGTTAATTCTCACTAACAATGTAGAAAAAGAATGGTGCAGGGTCCTCAGGCTGCAACCAGCCTGGTTGGGGAAGGATGGAGGCCAGCAGAAAAGGCAGTGGCACCACACATTCCCAATACTCAGTGACGCCCTACATTTGGCTAATTGTGACCTTTCAATAAAGGTGATTTGTTCCATGGATAATGGAACACGCTTTGACTTTTGTAACTTTGTAAAAATGTTTATCTACATAAATACACATTTCTGAAATAAGAACAAAAGTTAGGAGCCAATCCTTAGATTTTTGAGATAGTTTGCAACCACTAAACAAAATAGAACAAAACTACTAACCATCAAAATGAAAGAGTTATTACATCCCAGGTTGGAGAAGTTGTAGTGAAATTGGTATACCGTTATGCTGCTAATGGCTGTGTGAGTTGTAAAACCCTATCTGGAGTAGAAAAAATACTTGCTGAGTGAGTAAATGAGTGAATGAAATAAAAGCAATACTGTATAGGATATACAATAAGATCCATGAAGATGCATATCAACCTGTGTTTTCCTACACCTAAGTGTACTGGGGGTAAAAATAGGACCAGTTAACAGTAACACACAGTATCTCTCTGGTTCTTCTGCCACGTGCTATTGCGGTATTTCCATCTCAGAATTGTTCCCAGCTATGTCTGGGAGACTCTCCAGAGGTCCTGACTCCTCCAGAGGACCCTTCATCATTTGCCTTCTCCTCTGCCCTGCCCCCTTACTGATGGGTACAGCCCGGGCCTTCTGTGAATGCCCTACTCTCCCTGCCAAAGTCCTGTCTCCCTGGGCTCCCGAGCATGTCACACCACCTGCACTATTGGTGTGGCCTCCTGAATCTTCAGAGCAGCAGGTGCCCATGGCCACTGTCTCTGGAGGTCGTGTCCTTCTGGAGTCCCTGGGCATTAAGTGCTCTTACCTCTACTGGCCCCACTGAAGCCATGGCCTGGGGGCTGCCCTCGCAGAGCCAGGCTGAGCTGTGTTCTTGAGCCCTTGGTATGCAGGTGTTGGTTCCTTGCGAGGTGAGGAGGAGGTTCTCTCTCCTTTTCACATCATTCTTTGTTGTCAAGTGGGTGCTGTACAGTACCATGTGGACTTCTCAAATCCCACAACTTTTAGTGAAACCAGCTCTTCCCATTGTCATTTGCATCTCTTCCCTCCCTTGGCCTCAAACATGAGGCCGGGTGAGCTGGAGAAGAGTCTCTGAGTCTAGCCAGGGAACGCTGGACCCCTATGTTCCAGGACCTTTCAGCAGGAGGGAGCTGCAGTGATGGGAGGAGGGGGAAGCCCTCAGAATCCTCGAGCACATGGAAGGGCAGGGACTTTGGCTGGGTAGGAGGAACAGGAAGCAGCACTGCCTTTTGGAAGACTCACACTGCACTCAAATTTCTGCTCATTATCTGCTAGCTGTGTGTCCTTGGGCAAGTTATCTAACCACTCTATGCCCCATGATCATAAAATCTAACTCACAAGGTTGATGTGAAGATTAAAAATAATGTTGACACAGCACCTGGCACATGACTGATGTTTTCAATAAATGGTAATATTACTGTCAGATTACCTTTCTGTCTCTCATTCGACAAACACAGTTTAGTTATCCATCATGTGCCAGGGGCAGTTTGAGATACAAAGACCCTCAAGAGCTCACAGCCAAGCAAGGGATACAGAGAAGTAATTAATACTTATAATAAGTATAAGGAATGAAGCACATTCTGTGAAATGATAAGGAATGAAGCACATTCTGTGAAAGCTCAAAGAAAAGGAAAGAAAACTCTCTCAGGAGGGGAGCTGGAGAAGACTCTCAAGAGGAAGGGACATTTGAGCTAGGTCTTGAGGGATGAATAGGAGCTTGCAAGACAAAGATATTAGGGGAGAGGTTTTTGGGCAAAGGGAACAGCATAAGTAAAAGGCATAACTGGGCATTAGGGATTCACAATGTAGCTAGAGCATAGACTATAGAGTATGTGAAATAGGAGGGCCCAGGGATGGGGGCGGCCATATTGTGATTTATAAGAAATGTATATATTTGGTCATTCAGATGACAAAAATATATTCCTCATATATATTTGGTCTTCATCCACAGTTCCTGGCTTACAGCTCCCCAAACACTTGGAACTTCCTGAGTGATAAAAGCTTGGGGAAACATCTTTTGTTATAATATTTGGTCTCTTGTCCTCAGTTCCTGAAAATGCTTCAGAGAATTGCTTGACATGTTATAATGAGGTCCAAGAAACTAATTTTGGGGCAAAATATGAAACCAGAATAAGAGGTTGAGCCAGCTTTTGAAAGACCTTGGTTGCTACTCCAGTGAGTTTGGTCTTTGTGGTTTTGGAGATGGGGAACACTGAGGATTAGGCCTGGGAATAACTTGACTGCCCAAAGAGAAAACAGAAATGTTGACAGCAGATCCGTCCATGGATCCCCGTGATTCCCACTGGTTGAGTTGCTGGAGGAGGCCCTGTTACTGAAGCACCATTCTGCCCCATAGGAATTTTGAGGAGCTCCCTAGTAAACTGGAGCCGTGTCACTCTCCAATTGGATATGCACGGTTGGAGAAGGTAGAGCGATAGGGAGTCAGCATGATGCTTGTGGCTGAAGCCAGGACTGGCCAACCTGTCCTCATGACCCCAGAGCTCCAGTCCCTCCAAGAACGCAGATATACATCTTTCTGTCAAAGACTCCTCCTGGAAGAGACACTCAGGAAGGTTCCCCAAAAGCAACAACTCCTTCTGTGGATAGTTTCACCCTGATGGGCTGGTGATGAGCTAGTCACCTGCTTCGTCCTCTTGTTGCACTGTCCCTCAGTTCCCATCACTATAAAGTAGTCAATGGTCTGCGGTCTCAGAAGATGTTTGTGTGAATAAAATGAAGTGATGAATGTGTATGCCCTTTTATAACTGTCATCTGATCTACAAATACCCATTAATCATGGTTATCACTCAAATGAACAGCAGCTCCACTCAGTTCTCCCCACCTTTTGTCCACCAGGCTTCACTGGTGGGAGACTAGCAAGCAGCAGAGGGGCTGGCGCCTTCCAAGGGGCCAGGAGGGAAGCAGAGGATCTTGGGTCATGGTGTGGGGCCTGAGGACACACAGTGGAACAGCACCCATGGGAGCTGCTGAGGTCAGGAAGGGGAAGCAGAGTGTCAAAATGGCAGGTGATGATGGAGCTGGGGCAGGCAGGGCCCAGGCAGTGCCAAGCTAAATGGGAGAGCCAGTGAAGTGGAAGGAATGTGGTGCAGGGGGAAGGTGTTTCTCCTGGGTAGATTCTCTGGGGAGCAGAAAGGGCTGAAGTTTTCCCAGAGGCTTCTGTTCACCTCACTAAAAGGGTTTCTTGCTAACATGGCCTCTTGGATCTCAGTGAGAGAATTAGCATCCTCTGAATCCTATCCTCTGAGCTCAGAGGTACAAATTGGAGACCTGGGAGCCTGTTTGCTGTGAGTAGCATTTACAAGTTTTTATATTAGTTACCAACATTTCATAATTAGAAGAATTCCCATAAAAGTCTGGATTTCCTGCTTTTCCTAAAAAACCAGGAGATCAAGCCATCTTCGTTCCACAGTTCTGCCGAGTAACCCTTGGTTGGAGTCAGCTCACGCTGGCTTGTTTCAGTCATTCACACTCCCTGCCTGGCCCCAAAAGCATCTGAGTTACTGCTCCTGTGACCCATGATTCTTAGCCTGTCTTGGTTTTCTGGAGCGCAGGAGGTTTGTGCTTAAAGCCTCCTCCACCCACGTCATCTTTTTTTATTCAAACCACTTTATTAAGGTGTGATTGACATATTTCATGTGCACAACTTGATGAGTTTAGAGATAAGTATATACCGTGAAACCCTCACCACAATCCCTATCCATCACTTCCAAAATTTCCTCCTGCCTGAGGATAAGAACACTTATAAGATCTACCCTTGTAGCAAATATTTGGGTATACAATACAGTAGCGTTAATTCTGGGCGCTCTGCTGTACAATAGATCTCTAGAAGTTATTCGTGGCCGTGTAACTTCCACAACATCCTGACGGAACTACTTTCCATATGGCCTCATGGGTGACTGTTACCATGGCAATGCCAGTCAAAACACTGACTATGCCTATAGTATGTGTGAGGTTCCTTCCCTGGGTGGAATTTATTTCTACAGTGAAAATTTGGCCTCTGAAAATCACCTTTTCCATGTTCATCACATTTAGAGAATTTTTTTCTTGTATGAATCCTCTGGTAAACAAGAAGAAATGCACTTTGGCTAAAATATCATTTTCCCATTTGTTCTATCATATGGTTTCTGACATCCCTTGGAGGGGCTTTTACAAATTCCCAGCATGCACTGGTGATGATGGGCTAGGTCTACATAAGGGGGCAGAAGGAGCCAAACATTAATTTCTGCATGTTGTATTCTAGAAATAAAATGGTGGTGGTGGTGCTCGGGTTATACCATATACCCATTTCCAAGAGTCTCATATGTTCCAGCTGCTAAGTAAGTAGAATGCAGTTTATTTATTTTTGTTGACACACTACCTATTTCCCAAAGCAATCTGAAGTCACCAACAATAAACTATAAGACATAAGAAGATGAAACTATAAAAAGGAGGGAACAATTGGATAAATACAGACATCCCTAGCAGATAAAGAAAAATATATGCTTCTTCTAGCATCCATGGTTTGACCCGGAAGTTAAACTATTTGATCTGAAAGCCAATGAAGCTGTGATCCATGTGGGCGAGTCTCTGAGAGAGTCTGCCTTAGAGAATCGTTCAGCAGATAAAAAGCAAATGTTTTCTGGGATAAACTGGGAGATTGGGATAAATTGGGAGATTGGGATTGATATATATACACTACTAAATATAAAAGTTAACGAATAAGGACCTACTCTATAGCACAGGGAACTCTACTCAGTACTCTGTAATGGCCTATATGGGAAAAGAATCTAAAAAAGAGTGGATATATGTATATGTACAACTGACTCACTTTGCTGTACACCAGAAACTAACACAACATTGTAAGTCAACTATACTCCAATAAAAATTATTTTTAAAAAAAGAGAGAGAGAGAGAGAAGTCCACTCTTCATTCTCACCTCTAAGGAGAACAAACCTTAACTCCCACCCTCCCCTCTCCTCTCCCCTTTGACTCTTCACTTGCTTACCCGCCGCCCCAGTCTCCTCTCTCTCTCTTTCTTCCTCCCTCTCTCCCTCTCTCCTTCCCTCCCCACCTTCTTCCCTCCCTCCCCCCTCGGCTTATTCCTCCAGCTTCATTAAATTCTTTCTCGTGCACATTGTCTTACCCTTGCTTTTTATGATTGACACAAAGGTTTTCAAAAGTCTTAGAGTCTAAGAGAGGGGGCCAGCCTGTAACATTTGCACATTACTATGCTTTGTTCTGTCCATTCATACAGCGAACGTTTCTTGAATGCCTAGCGCTTTCTGTGGTCTATGCTAGGGCCTGGAGGCAAAGGTGAACTAGGCAGCCTCTGAAAGGCATCCCAGTTAGCACAGTGTGATGGGGAGTGGGGTGGAAGTACCCTCCTCCTCACCCCTACCCCATCCCAGGTGGCGCCCAGGCCTGATGCCCTTAATGCTGACACTGTGAGGTAATGGTCTGCAAGGCACTGGAGGAGCTGCTTTCTGGTAGGAGTTTTCTCTGCCTCCTGGTGAAAGGTCACTTGCAGCAAAGCTCTCCTGAGGTGACTGTCACGCATGGGGCTGCAGGCACCCTCAGTCAGAGGAAGGTCAGGAGCAGAGGTCCCCACACAGAAAGGCAGACACAAGCCATGGTGGCAAGCGCCAAGCATGTAACCATGGACGCACGCAGTCTGAAGCTGCTTAAAAATCAGGAGACACAAAGCAATCAGGGAGAAATCCTCTAATACACTGATGGAATGTCCTGGAATATCCTCACTCTCTCCTTCCAATGTGTGCAAATTACATGGTAATAAAATCAAATTGTTCTCTCCCTAATCAGCTCACAGAAAGCTCTGGGCAACTTCTAATGTTCTGCAAAACTGATTTTGTGGGGAACATTCAGTCTTGTGCTGGCTGGGTTTCACTTTCGCAGGTACTAGAGAGAGAGTAATCAGGAGAGTGTGGGAAGATTCCAGCGGCCCTCTGGGTGAACTCTGCCAGGTTTTAATGCAGTGTAAATACCCATCCCTGCTCCCACTCTGAACCGCTGAAACAGAAGGCAGGACCTCAAGGAAGCTTGTGGGTCAGCGGGTTCAAACAGAGTTCGCCAGGCAAGTTCCTGGCTTCCGGACTTCAAGGGCGTCAGGCTCCGGAGCCACACTAATTCATCATACAGCTTTTCGCATTAGCTGTGTGACCTTGGGCAAGTGACCTCACCTCTCTGTGCCTCAGTTACCTCATCTGTAAAATGACTATCTCACAGGGTAGTTACAAGAATTCCACAGATTGGTGTAGAAACAGGATTGCCAGACAAAATACAGGATATCCAGTTATATCTGAGCTTCAAATAAACAACAAATAATTTTTCTAGTATAAGTATATCCCAAATAGTGCATGGCCATAACTGTATTTTCATTTGCTAAATCTGGCAGCTCCAGATGGAAAGCTCGCGAAAGGGTACCTGGCAGCTAGTAAATGCTCAATGAGTGTCAGATGTTATATTCTGTTATTGGTAACTTTGGGGCTAAATTAATGACTTTGGAATTTGGTTTTGAGGAGATTGTTGTTCTGTGTTTTGTGTCTGAACAACCTTTTGGAGTTAAATTAGGAGGGCCTCACCCTTCTGGTCACAGAGTCACAGAGCATCTTCCCCTGGGGCATCTGGCCACATAAGCCCAAGTAATCAATGACCCAGGGAAGCCCACCTCCAAGGCCACCTTCACCTGGCTCCACTCCCTCTCTCACCATCTGCATCTCAGACAAAGTAGAGATGCCTTTTACATATAGCAGAGGCAAAGACACAAACATGGATAGAAGGAAGTGACATTTACTCAGACCTACTGCATGTGGGGCTCTGTCCCAGACACTTCCCGTGTGTTTTCTCATAATCCTCCTAGCAACTCTGGGAATGAACCTCAGGGCACCCATGAACAGCTTGGGGTGATAATACCTCCTGACCTCACAGAATTGTGCAGAGGAAGTGAGAAGATGAAAGCAAAAGCCCTGAGCATGGAATTAGGGAATTAATACATTTCTTTTCTCTCCCCTCTTTTTCCACTTCAATCCCCACTTTACCAACAAAAAAACAGACATATTATGTCCAGGGCTGCACAGCTGGTAAATAGGGGAAGAGACCAACACCAGGCCTGTTGGCCTTCCTGTTACACACACTGCCCTTACAAGTCGTCTCCAGGTCTTGGGTCTCACTTCCCCTGGTTCCTGGTGTTCTGCAGGCCTCTGACATGCCTCTCTTATTCTTCCCAGCTGCACCCTCCCTCACGAGCCCCTTCCTCCAGGAAGCCCTCCAGGCTGAACACACAGCTAGAGGAAAGACAGCAGGGGTACCCCTCTCACCTTCCAGGGGCCCAGCCTTCCCAGGGATCCATTCCCCTTCCCTGGAGTCAGCCGAGCACTGCGGGAGCTGGGCCATCTCCCGGAAAGCTCACCCTTTAATAAGCCAGCAGGTCACATTTTGTTCTCCTTAAATAAACCTTATAGAAACATTTAGATGTTTATTTCGCTCATAAATTCCCAGGAATGCACAACAGTTTCCTAACTGCCTGGGTGCAGGGATAAATATAGGCCAGTGGTACAGACGGGAATATGAGCTTCCTTTCCCCAATGTCATGTGACTAGGCCTGGCTCGGAAGCTCTGGGCAACAGACCAGCCCCAGTCCAGGCAGGAGTGGGGAGTTTAGCTCCTGCGCTTGGATGCTGGCAGACAGCCTGGAAGAGGACTGTGCAGGAAGGCAGTGTGGGGTGGTGAAGTCGGGAGGTCCACACTGGAGTCTCACCTGGGTGACCTCAGGCAAGTCACTTAACTTCTCTGAGTTTCAAGTTCTCAAACATTATGTGGAGCTAATAATCCCCCTTTTCCAGGCTAGTTTTAAGGGTGAAAATGACAGTGAGGATGGTGACAGAGGGTGGGCACTGTTGCAGCTGTATCCCCAGGTCCCTCTCTCACAGCCTAGAGGGCAAACAGGGACTGCCTCTGGATAGGGGGCCCTGGCCGCAAAGAGGACTTAGCACTCTCGTGACAGGATAAAAGGACTCTCTGCGGACTTGTGAAACAAATGATTATTCCAACAGCGAGTGCTAAGAGCACGGGAGAGAGCAGAAGTGCCTCTGCTGAGCTCGGCTGGACCTGGGGCTCCTCCCTGCCAAGTGCTGAGGACCAGATCCCGGTTTCCTGAAGGCTCCCAGCGCCCACTGTGTGGATCCCCCCATGCGCCCATGGCCTGCCCTGCCTCCGTGGACCCTCTTTCCTGCCATTGTCCAGTCTCTTCCTAGCAGTCAGGGGTCAACACCCTCCCCCCGAGATTATCCTGCCTTCTTCATCACTGTTTTTACTCTCGTGTCACAGACTTCAGGAGTGTAACAGTGCTCACAGTGTCTATTATAGCCTTACTCTGTGGGGTAGGGGGGTATCACTCAGCCAGCCAGCCATTCATCCATCATCTTCTATCCTCTCCTCCTCCCTCCTGTCCATCTCCTCCTCCTTTAATTCTAGGCATTTAATCATCCATACAGCCAGTTATCCACACAACCATCCATCCATCCCTCCCTCCATCCATCTCTCCCTCCCTTGCTAAGCTCCTACCACACACTAGAGCTTATGCTGAGGGTTGGAGACACACACATAGCCCCTGACCCTAAGTAGCTGGCATGCAATCTGACAGGGAACTCAGAGAGACAAAAAATGACAAGCTACTCCATTGCTCACGATAGGATCCAAGGACAAATAATTGTAATGTACATTCCTGACCATCTGTAATAACAACCAACATTTCCAAAGCACTTTCTGCTCTGTCCTAGGCACTTCTACAGCTACTATCTCATAGCTCTTACTCTCTGACCAGAACCACTAGAAGCCATCCTGGTGGAACAGTCCTCTTGACCCTTTCCAAGCTTCTTTTCCATAGAGGATGGGACATCAAGCACCTGCCTCCCATACCTGGGGCTTCTGGTGTCCAGGACACTGGTTTTACTGCTGGGTGGAGCCAGGGAAGGAGACAAAGGTGGCGGGAACAGCTCAGCAGAAATGGGTTTGGATCTCCACTCAACCACGACACAACCATATGACCTTCGACAATTATACAACCTCCCAAAGACTCAGTTTCTTCTTCTATAAAATAGAGATAATAATAATATCTACCTTGGGAGATGAGACCACATAGCAGGTGCCCAATAGATGTCTCCAATATTTTGTACATCAGACTCTAATGCTTTACTGATAATTTACTTGAAGATATTTCATTGAAGATCTGAATGGAGGCTGTTTTTGCAAAGGGTGGGATGAGATAAGTATGAATTCAAAATCCTCAAGTGGAGTATTCAAGGTACTGCCCAGTTCCTAGGGATTAGAGTGTACTTCCTTGCCTCAGTTTTCTACCTGGAAAATGGGATAATAATCATACCAACCTCTTAGTGTTGTTGTATGTAAAGTGCTGAGAGCAGTGCCTGTCACATAGGAAGCACGGTATGAGGGCTCTCACTGAGTTAGTCGGGAGGGTGCAGGCTTTTACTGTAACACAGGGGTGTGAAGCCCAGGCCATTTCCACTCTGCCACATAGCTTATATCTCATGTTCCTATGGAATGGAAGCATTTGTTGCACCTTCCGGAACTCCCTGGTTGCTTGGGGAACACTGCTTGGAACGCTTCTTAAAGGACAGCTGTGCAGGATGATGGTGGTAAGACTGAATGGGTCTCTTACTACGCTAAGCAGGAAGAGAGTTCCAGGTTTGTTATGGTGGCAGCTACCATGCTCTCCAGTTCTGGGCCAAAACAAGGGGAGACCCCACAGCTTCGTGGTAAGAGCTTCTAAGAGCTCCACAAACGGATCCCTTCCTTTTAGGGCCGCATGCAGAGGGCTGCTTCTCCAAAAAACACTCCAACCTCATTTTTAGTTAACTAACATTTAGGGATAGGGGTTGGGTTGAGAGTAGGGATGCCACTGGTTAGTTGAGCGCTGCAGTGATCTTGTCAACCAGACGCTGCTGTATATGAGGGTTAAGCATCAATTTCTGTCTAGAGGATCTGAAAGTGCAGTACCAAGTAGGTGCTCAGGGAGGCCTGGGGTGAGAGTAACAGGTGTTTGTGGCCTGAAGCAGGAACAGCACAGTGGCCCGGGTTTCTAGGGGTCAGTACCCATCCAACTGGGCTGTTTCATCATCCGACTGAAGGAGAATGAGGAAGGGGGTTGCACACGATGGGGCCGGGGCAGCTTGGGTTTTGGGCAAGACGTGTGACATGGAGCTTCGTCCCCTGGCTGCACAGGCTCACACACCTGAGAGGATGGTAGGCAGAAGGCATTTGGTGAGACCCAGGGCCACAAGCTGTGGTGCTTCGGGGTTTATGTGGTGGTGAGTTCTGCAGGGCCCAGGTTGGCCCTCTCAGACAAGTGGTTTTGGGAGCAGAGGACAGTATTCTCTTGGTCCAGGCACCTCTCACAGAGGCCCCAGAGCAGGGCAGAGACTAAGAGTGTGGGCTCTGGGGCCAGGCTGCTTGGGTTCAAATCCTGGGCCTGTCACTTACGAGCTGTATGACATTGGAGGAAGGTACTTAACTTCTCTGTGCGTCAGTCTCCTCAGCTATGAAATGGGGCTGATGATACCTACCTCATAAGGTGGCTTGGAAGTTAAATGAGTTAATAGTGTAGTACCTGTTGGCACGAGGTTAGCTATTATTAGTGGTTTTGCGGATAATGGAGAACAGGGTGAGGGGATGGTCAGGGAGTGGTGGTCAGAGGGATGCTGGAGCAGATGATGTGAAGGATGTGAGGTCAGCTTATGAGCTAGCACTGACCTGTCCCTGGGGGCTTCCTGAAACCCTTGGAGGAGGATGGGGGGTTTTCCAGGTGGAAGTGAGAGCCAGTGAAAATTGGGCTCTTATAGCTAATAAGAACTTCCCCACACCTTCAGGTTTGTAAGGCCCCACTGAGGAGGCCATGTGGTCCCAGTGAGTGGAGTTTCTGATATGGCTGCTGGCCACAGGCCTGGAAACAGTTGGTGTCCTGGTCACACTGTCCCTGGGGCCTGGGGCCAAGTTTGGTGCCCCACGGTGAGGCAGAGGCAGGCTGGTATGTGTGCAGGGGAGGGGTGGGAGGACGCTCTGAAGGCTGTCATGGCAGCAAAGTCTGGAGGAACCAGAGGCAGAGAGGCTCTGGGAAGATGCAAAAACTGCCGTCCTGCATCTGTGGGTCTTCACCCCACGACAGGCCATTGTGAGGGCAGAACTGAGGGAGAGTCAGGCTCCAGCTGGACCAGGAAACAGAGCTGCCAACCACAGTATAGACCCACCCCAGGGGACTCTGGTTCAGCCGGTCTAGGTGGGCAGAGGAATCTGGGGTTAACAAGCTCCCAGGTGACTTACACTATGCAGAATTTTGCCTGCCTTTGGAGGAAGGGACTTCCTGTGACCCCTTCTAGCTCTGATGGCCTGTCATTCTGGGGTCCCCTAAGGTCCTAGGCTTCTGTCCTGACAGCTTCTATTCCTGCAAGAACCTCTTGGCTACAAGCTCATCCCGTTAAGCTCCTCCCTGTTCAAGGGCCAACCCAGGAAACACTGCTCAGGATGCAGTCTCACACAGTGCATTGTCAGGAGGCTTTATTTCTTTGTGGGTTTTGATTACAGCTTCTGATTAGGGTCCTAAAGGGTCTGCCTTTCTGTCTGCGTCTGTCTGTGTGAGTCTGTGTGTGTGTGAAAGTGTGTTTAGCATCCATGTGTTTGTGCGTGTGTGTGTATGCAAGTGTACGTGCAGAAAGAAAAACAGGATCTAGGCCTACAGCTTTTGTGTTTTTGTGTGAGAAGGCCTCAGCTAGTGCTCGTGTCAGTGATGGGAAATGAGGGCTGGGGCTTGAGGAACCAGAAGTAGGGCTGGACCCCGGGGAGCCGTAAAGTCAGAAGGATGCTCTGTTCTTTGCCTGCTTCACAGAGTGGGAATTCACACAGTACTGGGAGTTCCAGCCAGCCCTCCTGGCCAACCCTGCTTCTATGGCCTCTGCTGCTCCCAGGGACTCAGGCTTCAGCCCTCGGAGGCTCTGGCCCAACTCACAAGGCCTGACCCTCCCCTGAGGCTGTGGCTGCCCGAGAAGCCCAATGTGGGTCATCTGATAGGTGCAGTAGAGGGAGATCCCCTTCACTGATGATGCCCGTGGGCTTCTGGAGAACTCAGGGGGGCCCAGTGCCTGTCAGTCGGGGCAGAGAATAAAATAATACTGAATCTGATGTGGCCTTCAGTCTGGGGTCTAACCTGCCCCAGCTCCATGGTCCCTCAGGCCAAAGAAGGTCCTCAAGGGTTGGGCTGAACAGACAAGAGTCCAGGAGGCAGCCACTAACACCTGCCCGGGGAAGAGATGAGGAACCAGAGGCACAGTAAAGTTAACAGACTCAGCATCACGTCTCTTGACCAGGATGTGGAGGAGCTGTGACTTGAGCCCAGCGTGGTCTCACTCCAGAGTCCACATTCTTAAATCCTGTGCTAATGGCCCTCCCTCATAGGATCTGGGCATCCTGGCTCCAGCTCACCTGAGTTCCTCGTGGGCCCTTCTCCCGCTGGATGTTGGCAATGCAGAGGCTATTGGGACCTGCAAACAGTCTCTTTTGAGCATTTGAAGGACCTTCAGAGACCATGAGGGCCCATGGTCTATAGTATAGAAGTCTGGTCCTGGTTCAAGGTCACAGGGAAAGTGAGCTTGTGGGGGCCCAGAATCTGGAGTTTCTGCTGCTCAGCTAGGGGTCTCTAACCCTCAGCTGTGTGGTGAGCTCATGGGGCCCTCCCCCTGCTTGGCCAGCCCTAGAAACTCACCCTCACCTCTGACCCAGTGAAGCTACACCTACATGTGGTTTGAAGCCATGATGGTCAGAAAGGCCAGCGGGCTTTTGTGCTGTCTCGTTTTGTGTTTCTTGAGGAGAAGGTTTGAAGTGTCTTTTTTTTTTTTTTTTTTTTTTTTTTTGCAGTACGTGGGCCTCTCACTGTTGTGGCCTCTCCCGTTGTGGAGCACAGGCTCTGGACGTGCAGGCTCAGCAGCCATGGCTCACGGGCCCAGCCGCTCTGTAGCATGTGGGATCTTCCCGGACCGGGGCACGAACCCATGTCCCCTGCATCGGCAGGCGGACCCCCAACCACTGCGCCACCAGGGAAGCCCCTGAAGTGTCTTTTAATTAGAGAGGTTTGGAACCAAAAGGAGCTGAACTCATTGTAAAAGGATCTCTTCACTGAGGGTGGAGTTCCATCTTTGCCCATCTTTCATTTTTTATTTTTTAGGAACACTTATATTCTTGGGGAGCAGGCCATGGCAGCTGTTTGGGGGAGTTGCCCAGGATTCGGGAGCTGGATTTTGCATCAGAGTCCGGCTTAAGGGCACCATCGTTGTGAGTAAAGTGGAAGGGGTCAGGGATGACCACAGCAAGAAGTGGTCCAGGGCTGGGAGGTGGGGATGCTAAGGGGACAGAACCTGGGAAAGTTGTGACCTGAGGATAGGGAGCCGTGACGTTTGAATCCGGATCTATTTTACTCTGTGTTGTCCTTCCCTTCTTTAAACTCCAAGCTTTCAGTAGACTAGAAAATTTTTTTGTTGGTTAAACCTTACAGTCCACTGTTGGCAACTCTTTGGGGGAACGGTCCACACGTGGTAAGGAACAGCAGCTGCAGGAAGGGGGCAATAGCAGAGCACACAGTTCGGGGAAGACTAGATGTCACCCGTGGAGGAGCAGAGGAACAGCTCAGAGCCACTGAAAGCAACTGGCAAGCAGCACCTACCGTAGCCCAGGACATTTCTGGGAGCGGGGCTCAATAAAGACCTGAGCTGGTGCCTGCAGCCAAAGGCATGGGGGCTTGGCTCGCTGTCGTTTCGAAATTCAAGGGCTCTCCAAGGCTGCCAAGTTCTGCAACATCTCAATCCCATGAGCTCGGGATGTGGGGATACAAGAGGCCATTCTTTTCTAAGCGTTTATTATCTTAGTTCCCACAGTTATGATGTGTAAAGAAAACAAATGTCATCATAACATGAAACTATTCACTAAGAATCTGCCCACTTGTCAAATTAATGCTCACTCGTACAAGCTTCCCTCACTTAACAAGTGTCTATCCCTCTGGCTCAGGGCAGTTTGGAGAAGTGTCAGATACAACAGGATGATATAAGTTCAGTGCAAACCAACTGCAAAGTTCACGAAGTTCACAAAACCATGTCTGAGAACTTCACGTACAAGGTCTTAGACCAATGAGCAGCAGATGTAGCCGGACCAGTTAACGAATGGAGTCAGAATTGTGAGGATGATGGCAAGATGGGTTCTTCATGAGGGAATGATTTGAATATTGAAGGATTGAAAGAGGTCCTTAGGAAAATGAATGAACCCTTTAAATATTAAACAAACAGAATCTCTTAATGAAGGTGCTATAAAGTAAAATGTGAAGGTTGTGATAACACATGAAAAGCTAATTTTGTTGGCATAAAAAATATACCAATACCAAAGTCAACGCACTTGATTAAGATTCTTTGTTCATTCTAAAAATTAGCGTATAAGCTATATTTTGTAATATGTACAGCTAAAAATAACTTGTCTTCACCATTTCATTTGTACAATACAACCTCAATGAGCCCCTTTAATTCACTTTCATCGTTTCCTTTTTTATAATAAAATCTCACTGAATCCCTTTTTCACTATTTACTGAGGAATTTTGACCTTCATTTCAAGTGGATTCACTTTAAGTGACCTGGTGCTTGTGCCCACGACCCTGATACATGAGGCCTTCCATGCTGACGGTCCTCCTCCGAGCCTCTCTCCATCCTAGGAGGGTGGTGTGACTTCCCAGGGGGCCTCAGTCAGACACAGCCTACAAGGTAGCACCCTCAGGATGTGTGGGGACCTTGGTCAATTCAAACGACCTTTGGGTATGTATTCCGCGGCGTGGAAGCCGCACACCTTCCCCAGGCCCACTGCAGCCTGCACAGGCTGTCAGCAAACCATGTGGCCTCAGCCCAGGGCGCTTGGCGTGGCCCGAGCCGGGCGGGCTGCAGGCAGGGGGGAGGCACTTACTTGGCCGGCCGGGCTCTGGGCTGCCTGCGGCTCTCCAGGGGGCTCCTCGTCCTCGGGAATGTGGGGCATGGCAGCCTCCTGGTGGGAGTGGCTGCGCGTGCCCGGAACCTCCGCTGCGTCAGCCCCAAAGATGCTCCAGGAGGCCTGGGCTCCACAGGCTGAGGAGACGCCAAAAGGACAAGTCAAATCCACTCCCATCCCTGACCCATGCTGGGTCCCGTTTCCAGGTGCCACAAGCCGCGGAGAGAGCCTGCTTGAGTTTGCATCAACAAGGGCTAAAGTAGGCGAGCAGAGGGCGTTTGGAATTGCATTTCCTCCTGCTCCCTGGCTCTGCTTACAAAGTCAGAGGTGACCCAGAGATTTTGCATCTAATTTGGGCCATACAGTAAACACAGCGATCCCAGAAGGGAGAAGAGTGCTTCGAACTCCTCAAAGCCATAGCCGATGGAGGACACTCCATTGGGAGCCAGACTTGGATTTGTCAAACATGTGTTGAGCAGCTACTGGGTGCCAGGCACCATCCTAGGAGCATTACCGACATCACCTAAATTAATCCTCACGATGACCTCTGATGCAGGCATTACTATTCACATTTTATAGATGAGAGAACTGCTTCAGAGAGTAGAAGTCACTTGCCCAAATCATACAAAGAACGAAGCATTTGAATCCAGATCTTCCTGATTTGGAGGCCACTATACCACACAGCCTTGCTTGGCCAGGTGGGGGAGGAGGAAAGGATGGTGTCTGCCAACTTCCTGCCCCATGGCTCACCTCATGCCCTTCAGCAGCTCTTCTAACCCTCAGTACAGGGCTCTCTCACTTGAGGACAGCTCTCATTGGACCTGTCAGGCCTGCTAAAGTCATCAGTCTGGAGGCTCAGCCAGGGTGAGTCTCCTGTGCCTTGTGCAGTGCTTGCCCTCAGCAACCTTGGGTTGCTTCCCCAAAGCTACACTTAACCCTCCCCATGGGGTAAGGCCTGGCCGGGGTTGACTCCAGTCAGCATAATCTCATCCATCTTGCCTCAGTGACTGGCTCAGGGATAGACAATGGGTCCAGCCTAAGCCAATGAGCATGTGGCAATGCTCTGGGACCCAGATGCTTTCTCTTGCTCCGGGTGGTGGAGTGTGCAGATGTGGGACCTGGTGCTGCAGACGCCATTTTCCTTCCACGAGGAAGGTCAGACTGAGGAGAAATCTGACACACCCAGAGGAGAGCAGACCCAGGAGATCTGCAGAGAAACGGAGCTGGAGCCCTGATCAAAGCTCACCTGCAGCTGAAACTCTTTTTGAACTAGCCAGTTACAGAAACAATTAAGTCTCTTAGTGTTTAAGTCAGTTTGAACTGGGTTTACTTGTAACTACTAACTTGTAACTACTAACGACTGTTACTTGTAAGTACTAACTGCGCTTTCACACTTTCATGTTTCTTGCCAGTCAAGAGGTGTGGGACCAAAATCTCTCCGATAAACCTGAGCCAATGGGTCTGGCTCCTCTGCTTCCTCTCAGAAAAGGGGGCCAGTCATGTCAGGTCTCCATCTGGAGAGGCAGGAGAGCAGAAATAGTAGATAGAGCACAGGCTTTGGAACCAGATACCTAGATCTGAGTCTTCACTCTGCCACTCACTGGCTGTGTAGCCTTGAACCTTTGCTTCACCTCTGAGCCTTGGTTTCCTCGTCAGGGGAACAGAGATAAGAATGCCTCCCAGGTGGGACTGTCCCTAGGACGAAAAGAGACAGAGCACCCAGCATGGAGTAGGTGCTCACAGAGACTACCTGCATGCTGTTCTGCAGCCCAGAAGGTCCAGGGGGCTCTGCCTGGGCTCTTCCCACCCCTAAACTCCTTTAGGTCCCCTGCCCTAGGGGGATGGATGACACCTCCAGGGACCCGAAAAACCAACAACCGGCCTGGTTCTGCAACTTCAGAGGTTCCTTGCAGGAGCTGCTCTGGGAGACAGCAGATGAAAGGCACCAGAGGCAGATGTCGTCCTCAGACCCTGCCCTCGGCTGCAGTCAGGGGGCTGCTGGGACACACACAGGGCAAACGAAGGACATTGCCATTTACTGAGTATCCACTATACCCTGGGTCCTATGCAAGATGCTGTCTGCTGGAGGCTGCAGGAAGAGAAGCCAGGAAGCCCTGCCATCGCCCAGGACACCAAGTGTTCTTCCTGTACCACAGAAATGGCTTGCGAAGGCCCTAGAGCCAGAGTGCTGTGGTGCAGCTCAGATGTGGCATCAGTCACAGCTCTGACAGATGCCCCCAGCTAACACACACCTCTTGACTGAGCTCCCTGAGGCAGGCAAGGGGTCTTATTGATCACGGATACCCAGAAGGTTCATCCAGGAATGCTTGTTGACTTGTATTTAAAGAACTGGAGAACTTTAGCCCCGGAGTTTTAGTCATTGTGACCACCATCTTGGCTTTTGTCATTCTCTGCGGTGGACAGGGAGCCCTATCCAGCTCTGAAACAGTTGGGGTGACCCCTGCTGGTCGGCTCAAGAAATCTCATTTCAAGAAGATGATCTGTGAGCAGAGTCATTCATTCCTTCACCACCAACACTCACACCTACTCTACCATAAGGATGATGAAAATGTGGTCTTGGCCCTCAAGGAACACGGAGTCCAATGGTGGGAGGAAGTTGGAAAACAAGATTAAGAGGTAAACACTTTGGAAGTGAGAAGCTGCAGGGTCCCAGAAAAGGGTCCCTAACTCCAGAAATTGGGACGAGTGGAATACAGTTTTAGGGAAGAGTCCACGCTAGAATGGTGTTTAGACTGAATCATGAACACTGAAATGCTGACTGAATTTCTCTGAACAGAATAGCTGGAGGCCTAGTGGAGGAGGTGGGACAGGAAGGTGGGTCATGGGCAAGAGGACAGATTTAACCTGGCTCTTGGGAATGAGAGCTCTGGGGCCAGGGCATGCTGTGCCTCCCAGCTCAGGTTGCTTCTGTATAAGTAAACTCAGCATCGGGTTTGCCCAAAGGTGAGCTCTGGGATTGATTACTATCACCTTGACTTGGATGTCAGCCGCAGTGACAACAGTGGTGCTGGGCAAAGCATATGGTAACAGAGTTTGAGGGTAGCAAAAGAATACCCACAAACCCCAATTCTACCAGAGAAGTGCACTACACATCCAAAGAAAACTCTTAAAATGATGTGTGATGTGTGTGCAGGTCTCCAGGCTGTCTTTTTTTTTTTAATACTGTTTTATTTTATTTTAATTTATTTATTTTATTTATTTACTTTTGGCTGCATTGGGTTTTCGTTGCTGCACGTGGGCTTTCTCCAGTTGCGGCGAGCGGGGACTACTCTTCGTTGTGGTGTGTGTGCTTCTCATTGTGGTGGCTTCTCCTCTTGTGGAGCACGGGCTTTAGATGCACGAGCTTCAGTAGTTGTGGCACGAGGGCTCAATAGTTGTGGCTCGCGGGCTCTAGAGTGCAGGCTCAGTAGTTGTGGCACATGGGCTTAGTTGCTCCACGGCATGTGGGATCTTCCCGGACCAGGGCTCAAACCCATGTCCCCTGCATTGGCAGGTGGATTCTTAACCTCTGCACCACCAGGGAAGTCCATCCAGGCTGTCTTAATAGGAGTATGGTTTCCAAAACAGGGAAGCTGACAGTTCTACTTTTCTTTTATGTCTTAATCTACATGAAGTGTATTGTGCTCTGCATGCTAAGAGGGATTCAGATGATCTGGGGCATGTTCAAAAGAGGGGAAGCAGGGGCTTCCCTGGTGGCGCAGTGGTTGAGAGTCCGCCTGTCGATGCAGGGGACACGGGTTCGTGTCCCAGTCCGGGAAGATCCCACATGCCGTGGAGCGGCTGGGCCCGTGAGCCATAGCCACTGAGCCTGCGTGTCCAGAGCCTGTGCTCCTCAACGGGAGAGGCCACAACAGTGAGAGGCCAGCGTACTGCCAAAAAAAAGGGGAAGCAGGACAAGAATTTGTGTTTAAAGAACTAAAGACCTTTAGCCTGGAAAAGAGAAGGTACAGGAAGAAATAAAACCTCTTTGCAGATATTTGAAAGCCATTCATGTAATTCTATTGTCCCCGAAGGGTAGATGCATGGCCAATGACTGAAAGGTGAGATCAAGGCAAGGGAAAACTTTCTAGTGGTTGGAACCATCGGAAAATGAAATGGGCTACTCTTTAAGGTAATGAGCTCCCCATTCCTGGGAGAGTTTCATCAAAGGCTGGGGCAAGGGTCATAGGATTCCTAACCCACTTCAGGGGCCTTTTCTAACCCTGGGAGTCCCTGAAATCCTGATCTCCTCCTAATCACAAAAAACCACAGATTTGAGGGCCCCATCCCATAGGATTCTAGGACCATGGAATTCCAAAGTCGCATCAGAAATACCTCCACTTCCTTTCCTTCACCTCCTGCTCTTCAAGAAAGACCTTAAGTCAGTCCCTGGGTCAGAAAGCAAAGTAAAACAGAAACGAATTAAGTCAGACAAGCACTAAGAGGTGTCAGCTACTGCAGGATAAAGCAGAGTGGAGGCTGGCTGAGGTCCCACCCTTGACAGGATGGAACCCCAAGCTCCTCAGGGGGAGCCCCAGCAGCCCCATCCTCCCGGGCCATTCCCACGCTGTTCCTGCCCCATCGCTTTCTCTCCCATCCATTATTGTAAACTCGCTGCTTAAAATAGCAAGGTAAAAGCAGAGTCCCTCCCCCAGGGTGACATCTGGGTTCCTCTGGAGCTCGTGGGCACGTGGACCTCGCATCCATCACAGCAAAGTTTAGAATATAGTCTCCAGGAAGTGGTGATCTAGAGCAACGACCCAAAAAAGGAGAAAATATTTAGTGATGTTTGGTCTCTGAGCCGCTCCTTCTTTAACCCATTTTCAGGGCCCTTCTTGCTGCCTCTCCAGCTTGGTCAGCAAAGGGTTAGGTGGGTCATTGCCAAGCGCCATCAGCCCTTTGGACTCTACTCTTTCTGCCCCCAGCCAGTGTTTAACTATACAGCTCGGCCTATTTTACAGGAAGGAAAACTGAGGTGCAGAGAAGTGAAGCAACTTGACTGGTCCAGCTACCTTTGTTCCTGGCACAAATTACCAAAGCCTCTGCTGGAATAACTATCCAATGATTTGTGTCACCGAAAAGGCCAAAAGCCTCTAAACCACATTTAAATATTTTTATCTGCCCCTGGTTATTCAGTAAAGAAAGCAAACTAATATACTTTTATTCCTTTTTATTCATCAGCTATTTCTAGGTCGCCTACTGAATATCGGACACTATGCGAGGTGCATTTCAGATGCTATCTTGTTTATTATTTCCATTTTATATATTAAGGAACTAAGGATCAGAGAGCTGCAACAACTTGCTCAAGACCACACAGCTAATAAGTGGCAGGCCAAGGGTTATAACCCAGGCTAGTTTGATTCAAGGCCCCTCATCTCTCCCCTCTTCTACTCTGTCCCCTCCACCAGGAGTTCTGCTAGTGTGTAGCAGCTGAACGCCACATGGGTTCTCGCCGTCCTGCAGGGGAGAGTTGCAGTGTGCATTCCCAGAGGGCATAAGATAGTGGTGGGGCAGGGGAGAGGAAGCAGCAGGTTGTGAGGCTAGGGGTTTTACAGGGACAAAAGAGCGGGCCCACTGTCAGGGTCTGCATGATCCCCACTATGTAGGGTGGCGAGCGCACCCACTCATCCATCCATCAGTCTGTGGGTCCATGTGTTCAACCACTCAACTTCTTAATCTTCTATTTATACAACTGTTCATTAGTTGTCCATCCTACCTTTCACCCCAGAAAGGCCCACACTTGTTAGTGAGTAGCAGAGACTCTGCCCCTGGGAATAGCTGCTGTAGGACCCTGTGGGCTGTGGGGAGAGGGCAGGAGGGGGCTGTTCTGACAGAGCAGCCGTAAAGCACAGGCATGCCCATCCACAACTGGCAGAACACCTCCATCCTGCCCATCTCAGTCATGGGAGGGGGGTGGCTTCCTGTGGGGCTGCCTACGTGCCAGCAGGCACAGGGGCCAACATTAAGAGTCATGATTTCTCAAGGGCCTTTACATCCCCTTTGGTGCTCTCAGCAAGCCTTGAGGTGGATAGTGTAAGTACTATTATTCTTAACGTTATGATTAGTCTCATTTTACAGACGAGGAAACAGAGGCTCAAAGACTTGCCCTAAGTCGCATCACCCATGAGTGGCAGTGCTGGAAGTCAACCACAGGTCAGTCTGACTCCCCAGCTCCCTGCAGGGCCAAGTCCACTAGCTCATGGGTGGCATTCTTGGTAAGCAGTGGCCTCTTACAGTGGCCCCTGGGATGCCTCTCCCAGAGCCTTGTGACCAGTCCAGAAGAGACCAAACCCCGCTCTGAAAACACAGTGTCCCAGGAGCACAGCCTGCAAACTGAGTGGCTCTCACGTTCCCTCTGTTAAGCTTTGGGTGTCGGAAGAGCCAGAGGCCCTTCTGGGAAATAATGAGTTAACCTAGACTCCACTGACCTTTCTGGAGTGACTCCGAATTCTCAGAAGGGAGGGTTTTTTTTTTGTTCTTCCAGCTTTGAATTTTTGCTTTCATTTTAGCAGCACAAAGAATTTGAAAGAGATTAAGTTGCTATTAATACCACTGGTCTATCTCTAGATGAAGAATTCGATGGAGGGAATTGTTTGGGGTGGCTGCACACACATCCCTCTCAGCCCCTCTGCAAACTCAGAGGATGACAAGGAGGCCACTGGAGAAGGGCCAGTCCTACCCCTGCTCCCATCCGACAAGCCCAGACAGGGGCAGGGACTTGACCAAAGTCACACCTGTGAGTGAGGAGCAGCCAGAGAAGGTCCCAGAACCCTGCCCCCCAGCCCCACTACACATGTCAGCCTTCTGGCTTCTTATTTTGAAAGGTTTGCTTTTAGTAAATAATAAGCTGATGTGTCCATGCTGTGAAAGCAGGCATCCCTTGGCAGTGCCTCTGATCTTGGGTGAGTGAAGATGTTCCCAGCTCCCTGTATCCGCCCCAGGCAGCACTGGATACACCTAGAAAATCTCCCTGGGCATCAGAGATCAGCTCAAAGTGCTAAGAGGTGCCTCTGTGGGTTCCTAGACCTGGCCAACTGCGGAGCTGAGTCCTGTACCCCAAGTGAGTCCAAGTTGGGGTCTCCCTCACAATAGCCCTATGTTGCTTCCTAACCTTGAGATGCTGTGAGAGGGCTCTGGACCTTGGCAGACTGGGTTCTAATTCTCCCTCTGCCTCTTTCTTGCTGGATTAGTCTCCTCTTGGCCTCAGTTTCCTCATCTGTAAAATGGAGGCATACATACATAAAATGTATGTACATGCATTTTAAAGTTGTTGTAAGGATTAAATTAGGAAATACACGCAGGGTGTTGCACAGACTATACCCTCAATGAGTTCCTTTCCTATTCTCTGAATCGGGCAGCTGAGTTCTCTGAGCCACAGCATCACCAAAACGCAACCAAGGCCCAGAGAGTTTGGTGTTCATCCTGGGTGGCAGAGTTCTTGGCTTTGTTTCTGGCAATTTAAGGAGGCAGAGTCCTGGCTTGGCCAGGGCTTCTCCTCTGTACTGACAATCAGATAAAAGACCATCAGACATAATTGGAATTAAACCCACCAGGGGCCATTCACTCTGCTGTCGGGCAACCAGTGGCTGCAGTGGTGGGTTTACAGAAACAGCATGCAGTACTGTGGTCAGCCCCACGTCTGCACTGTGGTCATCCAAGCTCTGTGCAGTGGTCAGTCCTGGGTCTAAGCTCAGTTCTATGATGTGGCCTGTCCCAGATCTGTGCTGTGGTCAGTCCTGAGTCTATCTGGTTCCAAAGACCCTGACCTTTCTGCCACCCCTGTGCTGACTCCCAAAGCACAGAGGCTGTCATTCTGCAAGGGAGAGATGAAACCTAGCTTGAGACCTGGTGCAAGTGCTCAGGCTGCACAGGATAAATGGGAGAATGGATGACTGAAGGGGGCACAGTCCTCGGCATGTCAGTGGGAGCCCCAAGTTTCCATCCTGAAAGCAGATTTGGATTGAAAGGAGGAGTGGGGAGCAAGGGTGGGGTGTAGAAGGAAGGGGCCTTGGGGGCAACACAGAGGGGAGGATGAGGGACCGGAAGGGACCCCCTCAATGACCTCTCCCCGTCACCACAACCCTTCTGGTCCAGGGGCTGGGAGTACAGGGGCTGCGGCCCAGCGGTGCTTCGGCAAGGAGTCCCTGAGCACTCCCGACACTCTGGCCTGGAGTCTGCACACTCTGGCCACGCTCTCCAGTCCCAAGGGTCTCTCACGGGCTCTTTTGGCTGGGGGTGCCTTTCTCCCCTGATTCAGAACCCATTCTAGCCCTGAGGGTGAGCCAGCATCTGCTGAGACCTGTGCCAGGGCCATACGCAAGAGGGGAGGCCGGGTCAGCCCTCAGAGGAAGAGCACAGGAGTGTGCACGATGCTCAGCTGCTGGGGGACGTGCAGGGGCTACTCAAGTAGGTGGCATGTCTGGAATCCTAACAGACGCCCTGCTTCCCCTCACATCTCCTTTCCCCCACTGCCCTTCCCCTCGGGCAAACAGGGAGGCCATTCTGTGCTCACTGCCCAGGAGGGGGGCTGGGGGCAGTTGTAGCAGCAGGAGATAGAGGAAAGGGAGTCTATCTCTGCCTTATATATCACAAAGAACTAGCCCTTAGGGAAACAGGAAGGGCTCAGTGCACAGAAAAAAGGATTTGGGCAAAAACATCCTAAGTAATGGTAAATCTCCCCCCAACCCAAGACTAGTAAAGATTATGGGACAAAGGAAAGACAGGAAAAGTGGAGAGGAAGCAGTGAGAGGGTAGACTCTGGTGAGTCCCTGAGAACGGGGCCTGTGCCCTGCTTCCCTGGGGAAGTGGGAAAAGATCCCCAAATCTGAGAGCAGAGAGGTCTTGGGCCCCATTTCCCAGACAGAACCCAGAGGAGAAGACCCCAGAGAGAGGAAATGGCTATTTGATATGACTTGATAGATGAGGCCTTTAGCCATCCTCACAGCGGGTAGGGTGGGGAGCACAGGGCGGAGAACACAATCATTTCTGTGCACCTAGGAGCAGACAGTTGCTAGACCTGAAGGTGCCTTGAAAAGGCAGGTTCAGAAGTTACCTACTAAGCAAGGACTGACAGAAACAGGAGGATCACCTTGTCAAATGATGGGCACTCCTCACCCCAACTCTCTGGCACTCAGGAAGCCCCTTGGACCTTAGATGCCACTCTGGAAGAAGGGGAGGGTTGGAGAAACCCTGAAATGCCTGGGATCCATGTTCCACACCCCCTGAAAAGTGGTCAAGTCACAGCGAGAGCTCTATCCACCCCCAGCCCCGGCCTCAGCCAGGACAGGAAGTAAGCCAGAACATCTCCCCAGCTTTCCTCTCCAGCTTGTTCACTTTAGCAATTCTTTTTTTAAAAACTAAGTCCAGTTGAAAAAATTTTTTTTTCTTCTTGGAAATATGTGCAATTGCTTAATCGGAGGCAGTTCAAAGGCACAGGGAACAGCAGAAAAGTATCTGAGCCCCCCTTTGAGCTCCCAGGAGAAATAAATCTCTCCCAGTTCTCTTTGTTCCAGGCCACCCAGCAGCCTCTTCCCTGAGTCACTCACTCCAGAGTGACATGAGTCATTGTCCTGGGGTCAAGGACCACATGGTATTCCCGGGTCTGCAAAACTGACCAGGGCACCAAGGGGCCATCAGCAGGGCTTGATGCTGCCTCTAATCAATGCAGGGCCAGAAGCTGCCTCCTAGATTCTGGGCCTGGTCCTACCTTCCCCAGGTGTGTGGCCTCAGTGAGTCACTGAGCCTGTCTTGGGAAGGAGGTGGATTTTTAGGCCCTTCCTTCTTGTACTTTGTGGGAACTTCTCCAGTGGTATGCTGGTGCCTGACTGTGTACCTCTTCCTAACTCCACATTTAGTGATGTTGAGTTAGTAACTTAAAATTGGTCATGATGGGAATATTTATATCGCAGGAGTCAGCAAATGCTATATATCAAAGTCCTTTTTTTTCCCAGAGAGCCGGCTGTTGAACATTTACCAGCACACTACTGAGCCCTTCAGGCAGCTCTTCCCATGTGCACTATGGTCCCCTCACACTCACCATGTCCCAAACAGAACCCATCATTTCTTCCTGCCCCCAGCCCTACTCTCCCACAAGCCCACTCCTGTGTACTAGCGAATGCACTCAAGCTAAAAACCCAGCAGTCCTCACTCCCCACATTCAGTTTGCTTCCGAGTCTTGTCAATCCTAGTTCAGGTGTCTTTGATCACTTCGCTTTTTCTCGTAGCCACCATCCCAGCCATGGCTCTGTGTGACCTGGGTCACTACAACAGTCTCACTGGTCTCCTTACCTGTGGTCTGGTCCCTTCCAACCACCATCCACAAGATGCCAGAGCAGTCTCTCTAAAACATAAATTGGATCACCCTTCCCTTTTTTATAATCTTTGAGATTATAAGAAATCCTCACTTAGAACTGGTCTCTTTTCCCATGTAACCAGTTCTAAGTCAAGATTCCAGCCCCTCTCCCTGGCCTCATCTCTTATTTCAGCCATCATACACCTTATGGTCCAGCCACGATGAACCAATAGCCAACCTTCAAACATGCCCTGCTTCTTTATAACTTTTGCATGATCCTCTTCCTTATGCCTGGGATGCCTTCCATTCCCTTTCTATACCTGATGAACTCCTATTCATCTAATTCAAATATTCTTTCCTTCATTCACCCTAGAAAAAATTTCTCCCTTCCTGTATTAGTTTCCTATGGCTGCTGTGACAAATTACCACAAACTTGGTCTCTGAAAACAACACAGATTTATTATCTTACTGTTCTGGGGGTCAGAAGTCCAAAATCAGTCTCAGTGAGCTAAAATCAGTATCAGCAGGCTGTGTTCCTTCTGCAGGGTCTAGGGGAGAATCCATCTCCTTACTTTTCCAGTTTCTAGAGGCTGCCTACATTCCTTGGCTGGTGGCCCTTTCTCCATCTTCAAAGCCAGCAGTGTAGCATCTTTTCTCTTCTCTGACCTCTGCTTCCATCCTCACATTTCCTTTTTGTCTGACTTTGTCATGCCTCCTTCTCATAAGGACCCTTGGAATTACACTGGGCCCACACAGCTAATGCAGGATGATCTCCAAATCTAAGGAACCTTAATCTAATCATATCTGCAAAGGTTCTTTTTCCATTTAAGGTAACAGGTTCCAGGGATTAGGACACAGACTTCTTGGCGGGGAGCAGGGGAGGATTATTCAGTTTACCACACTTCTCTGTTCTCCCAGAGCAATTTGCACAGGTCCCATCTCAGCTAGAATTTGAGCACCTCAACAGCAGGGACTATACCTTATTCACATTTTTATGACTGTTTTAAATATTGAATAAATATTCATATTTTTATGACCCACATCCAGTACAGGGTGAAACACATAATGGCCACTCACTAGGTGTTGGCTGAATTAATTAATGAATGAAACCATATCACTAATAAACAGATTAAGAAAGCTTTGCTTTAATTGGCAACTAGCTTCTGTAAAAATAGGATTCGTGTAAAGGCAACAAATTCAGATCCTTCAGGGGCCAGGCAGGTGAAATGAAGGACAGTCATTATGGGGTGTGGCTGACCACAGAGCACAGGTACCATCTAACTGGGGCAGTTACTATTCAACGGGGGGGGGTGGGGGGTGGGGGGGGGTGGCTCATGAAAAAAATACCCATCTTTGTTGGCTAGATCTCCCAATTTTTCAAGAAAAGCCCAAATCCCAGATGTTTAAATATGGAATCTCCCAATTTATAAATGCTAAATGTAATTCAAAAAGTTAGAGAAACACCATGCGGCCAGACAAAAACATCCCTGGTCAAGATTCGGTCTGCAGCTACCAACTGCCACCTCTGGTTTATACCGTGAGAAAACGTTCTCCTGGGCTTTTCCTGCTCATTAATCTAACCCAAATCAAGGCCAACAAGCAGTGCCAGCTATGAGCACTATCTGAGAAGGCCAGTCAGCTAAGCAGAGACTGGCCCTCTCTACAGACTGATGAGGCCCCCTCCCACGGGCTCTCTGGGTGATGTGTGATTCTACAGGCCTCTCCTTGCTGTCCAGGCCCTGGAGCTGCTGCCTGAGGAGACGGGTCTTTGCCTGGCCTCAGACCTTTGTGGGAGCCAAGCCCTGCTCCATGCAGAAACACCTCCCCAGTCCAGTGGCCCTGCCCCTGGCAATGATATCAAACCAAACCCAGCCCAGAATTGGCAGCAAGCATGAGACGTGGTACAAGGAGAAAAGCAGGGATTTGGGAGGGAAACAGACCAGGTCCCATCACAGCTCTGGCACTTACAGCTCAGTGGCCCTTGACAAAGCAATGAACTTCTATGGGACCAGTCTGCTGTTTGTAAGAGGGGGTTAAGCTACTTCTCTCAAAGTGTTGCTATGAGATTTAAATAAAATAGGCATGGAAAGTATCCAGAACATAGTAAATACTTAAGAAGTGTTCCTTTACTCACATCTGGGAAAGAAAATACTGATAACACAAATCACCTGTGCCTCATGCAACAGAGGACTTGACTTAAAACCTAGATAATGCTCCTCTCTGGGCTTGGTTTTCTGGTTTTCCAGCCCACAGCAGATTAAAAACAGAAGACACAACTGACCACAAGGAAGGAAGCAGCCACACTCTGAAGAGCAGACGCAAGCACTCTGTGTGGCCCAGACCCTGGGGCCATTGGACAGCCTCTTAGACAGCCTCCCAGGCCCTGCATTCATCCCTGCCGTACAGCCAGCATGTCCACGGTGAGCATGGATGAAGCAGAGTTCCCATGTTGGCTCCTTGGGAAAGACTGGAGAGCAAGTTCCATTTTAGAACGTCTCCATCCAAAATGCTTCAAAGGCGTAAAGGTTTGATGTTTTAGACATAGTCATTTTTGTTCGAATATATTGGCTAGGGGGGGGGAAAACAGCTGGCACGATTCTACTTTCATTTAAAGATCATCTATATTTATATATATATATATATAATATATATATCTTATGTGAAATATGTGTAGATTAATATATGGCTCTATCTGTTCATGAGGGTGGGGGACAGAGGTCAAGATGGTTAAAACCCAAATGTTAAAAATGGTTATCTTCAAATGGAATTATGAATAAATTCAATGTAATATCTTTTGAATATTTATGTCTATATTTTCCCATTTTTTTCTACAATGAGCTTGACTTACTTGCATAATAAATAATGGCATTGTTAAAAGAAAAAAAAAAAGATAGTCTCTTTGGTGTCCTGAGAAATTAAAGGGAGCCACCAGGAGCGGCCAATCTGAAAAGCCAGGAACAGCACCCTACCACCTTGGGAACTTTGTTCCAAACAAAAAGAAAATTTCTTGGGAATTCCCTGGCAGTCCAGTGGTTAGGACTGTGCGTTCACTACCGAGGGCTCAGGTTCGATCCCTGGTGAGGGAACTAAGATCCCACAAGCCACGTAGCACAGCCAAAAAAATGGTAATGATCAAGTAAAATAAAATAAAATTTCTTCCTTGATTTGGCAACACCCCATCCCCAAACAAACAAACAAACAAACAAAAATAACAAATGAATGTCCAATTCCCAGCGTGCCTTTCTTTGCCATTCTTCCCTCCATGACCCCTCCTTCTCCCTCTCCCTTCCCAGCTTTGCTCTGGGGAATAACCATCAGGGTTTACATGCAGGAAGTGGTTTGGGAAAGTCAGAAGGAAAAGATGGTCTGCACAGTGACTAAATCATTCATTCATTCAAGAAACACATGTGAGTGGCTCTCAGTGTCAGTGTCGTGCTGGGCACTGGGGCTCCAAGTGTGTCCCTCAAGGCTGCCTCCCCAGGAAGCCTTCCCTGACCTCTCCGGGATGCTGTGTGCTCTCTGGTCCACGATAGCACCTTGCAGCTGCCTCCATCTGCCACGCAGCAGTTTCCTGTACAAAACCACATCTGCCAAGCCTGAAGGCAGAGAGCTTTCATCTGTGCCCCAGCTGTGGAAACGTAGTGCGGGTCCAGAGCTCAGTACCTGGTGGATCCTCCTTTTGAAAGAAAGAACTCTAGGAATCAAACCACACCTTTCATCTGGCCTACTCCACACACAGCACAGTAGGTATGATATTATTTATTAGCTTTTGAACCCTCTCAGCTCTGTGAGGGAGGTATTATATTTCCATTCCACGGATGAGGAAATCGAGTCTCAGAGGGGTAAAGTGACTTGTGCCAGGTCACACAGTCAGGTAACAGAGTCAGGACTAAGATCTGGGTCTTCTGTGCCTAAAATGGGATCTTTGTTCTTTCTCAAGAGCAGAGTCACTCCTGTTCCTATCTAACCTCCACAGAGACAGAACAAGGGTTATTAGCAGAGGTTTCCGGACAGGGGGTCTGGATTGTTCCACATCACAGCCCTACCTCAGGGCCAGCAAGGGCAACCCTAGCTAAGGTACAGAACTGAAAGTCCTTCTCCCAGCATCCCCCGGGGCAGATAGGAAGCAGCTGCTCAATCTAAGGCAACCAGAGTAGATAGCTCTTCCCTGCTGGGATGGAGCATCCAGCTCAAGCCCCACCCCCTATTTATCTCCACGCTGGGAACCCTAGTTCTCAGAAGCTGTGGAAATAGGCCCGGTAACCTGGGCTGGGCTGCAGGGCAGCCCAATATGTGCTTCAGGAGGCCAAAGGGAGGATTATAATGGGTTGGTGACAGGAGCCTTCTGGGGGAGTGAAGAGCAGACTGTGACATCAGCGGCCTGTGTGGGGATGAGTTCCTTCACCACTCTGCCCTCAGTCTCCCCATCTCAGTACAGGGCTGGCTAAGTTGCCAGACTGTGCCCCACTTCCTGCCCCATGAGTTTGAGGTCCATGGAGCCTACTGAGAGCAGTCATATAATCAGTGGCGAGGGGTCTAACTGGCAACCCCAGGGCTAGAGGCAGTCTGAGGCCATCTTTGTATCACTTTCCCTGTTACAGTGATTGGCTCAAGGGTGAGCATGTGACCAGCCAGAGCCAATGAGATACAGTAAAACTTTGCTGGGCATCCTGGGAATGAGATTCTTCTTCTTCTTCTTTTTTTAATATTTATTTATTTATTTGACTGCACTGGGTCTTTAGTTGTGGCATGTGGGATCTAGTTTCCTGACCAGGGATCAAACCCAGGCCCCCTGCATTGGGACCACCAGGGAAATCCCTGGGAATGAGATTCTTATTCCTAACTGCAGACCTTGAATCTAAGAAGGTGAAAACAGAATCCTTGTTGTGATGATAAAGAATTTGTCTAAGAATGTAATCAGTGTGAAAGAGAACACAGCAAAGAGCCAAAAGAAACTAGGTTCTGAGGCTACCATCTAAGGCCCTGATCAAGCCATGCCTGATATCCCTGGCCTTTTATGTTTCAAGAACCAATAAATACCCCTTTCTGCTTAAACTGGCTTATGTTGGCTTTTTTGGCTCTTGCAATAAAGATTTCCAACTGGGAAAAACAGCTTATCCTTTGTAAAACTGGCTTTCAGGGTCTTTCTCAACACCAAAGCCTTCGCTTCCCTCATCGCTCCGCTGCCTACATGAGAGTTTGATCTGAAAAACTCAGATCTGGAGCAAATGCTCTTGCCCTAAGTTACTCCCTGACTAAACTTATCACCGTGCCCCTGTCCTCAGAACCTGCTCCTCATTCTGCATCCCCTGCACCTGTTGATGGGCTCGGCATCCTCCCAGAAGCCCCGCCCAAACCAACCCCCACAACCATGCCTGTCTCTCACCCTTCCCCCTACTACACACACACTCTTTTTCTTTTTTTTTTTTTTTAATTTATTTGCGATACGCGGGCCTCTTACTGTTGTGGCCTCTCCCACTGTGGAGCACAGGCTCCGGACGCGCAGGCTCAGCGGCCATGGCTCACGGGCCTAGCCGCTCCGCGGCACGTGGGATCCTCCCGGACCGGGGCACGAACCCGTGTCCCCTGCATCGGCAGGTGGACTCTCAACCACTGCACCACCAGGGAAGCCACACACACACTCTTTTAAACTCAGTCTGCAGAGGCGGAACTAGGTTTGAGCAGCCTGCATGTTCCTGCCTAAAAGATAGCACGGTGAACACAAAGACGTGTTTGTTGAGTTAAATTTCAACCTTTAATTGATTTTCAAATGTCGTTGCCTCCTGAAGATGACCACCAGGGACTCATGCCATCTACCCCTCGGCTCAGAGTCAGATGGCGCCTGTTAACCCTCCCCAAGAGAGCACACCCTGAGACCCTGGCAACGGGAGCCTGTGTGAACATGATCGCCGCCCTCTGCCCTGGACCCCAGCCCCACAGTTTGGGGTGAGGACCTCAGTTTGCAGGACAAGGAGGAAGCTCACACCTCACCCAGCGAGGCCTGTGGAGGGGACAGGAGCAGTTGTGGATCTCGGCCGGGGTCTTTTCTTCACCAAGAGAATCTGAATTGAACTGCATTTGCAGTTTGGTCAATTCAAAAGATGCTCCTTGGATAGAGGTTGTGGCCACAAGAAACCATGTGCTTAAGTAAAATAGAGCAATTCCCTTGGTGTCCAGATTTATGCAAATAGCTGCAGGATTTGAGTCTTTAAGCACAGCTTGAGAGCAGGCTATGGTAAACAGTGATGTGCAATGGCCTGGGAGGCTGGGGGCAGGGAGGGCAAAGGCAGGAGCCTGGGAATGACTGTCCCAACCGCAAATTTTGGTGGCCTGAGGCACATGAATTACAGTATGCTGCTACTTGAACAGGCATGAGCAACTGCAGCTGCTTAATGATCTGAGACAGGAAGGAACCCTAGAGGATTTCTCTCCAGGAGAGTTGTCATCTTCCCACAATGAAGATGGTGAGTGCACGGAAACAATTCCAAGGCATCAGCAGAAGAAAACCCATACTTATTGCACTAGGTGCTCTACCTGGCTCTTTACATCCTTTTATCATATTCAGTCCTTACAACAGCCCTGCATGATATTATTATTCCCATTTTACAGATGAGAAGCTCAGAAAGGCTAAGTAATTTGCTCCAGGCATTACAGTTACCAAGCACTGTAAACAGGGTTTGAGCTCAGGGTAGTCTGTCTCCAAGCCCAGGGTTCGGCTCAGCACACCATGATGAGGGCAATACAGAACCCGGCAGCAGAGGTGGCACAAAAGAAACACCAGCACAGGACCAGAAGAGGTTTTTCTGGCTAAGGATTCACCAAGTCATCATGGAGAAGTTATTATCCTTAACATCAGATTCCCGTACATTCTGTCTGTTAAATTGCAGTTTGTTATATGTATAGTACCTGTTCTTATGTTAACTGTTTGGCAAACAGCAGAGTTCAATCCAGGGTTTAAGCTGAGTAATTCTTAAGAATCTTCTGGAAATGCTGAAGCTTCTGGAAATTTCTCACTTGCACTTCCAGGTGAGACAGGCTGATAACAAACCAGAAAATGGACCCTTAGGAGGGTTGGTTTCCATATTATGATGACATTGCTCAGACAAAGGGTTCAGCAAATTATTTGGCCTCTGAGCCAAATATGACCCACTGACTCTATTTGTAAATAAAATTTTATTGAAACACAGCCACAACCATTCATTTATGTATTGTTTATGGCTGTTTTTACACTCCGAGGGCAGAGTAGAGTAAGTGAGGCATATACTATCTGACTTACGAAGCCTAAAATATTTACTATTTGGCTTTTTACATAAAAAGTTGGCCAAACCTGTTCTAACACAATTCCAATTATTTGTTTTCAGGTTGGTCTTCCCCACTTGGCTGATAGCAACTCAGTGGGCTTCAAGGCAGACTCCTATTCATCCTTCAAAACCCAGTCTTTTCATCTTTGTATCCCCAGCACCAGATACATAATTAGGGTTTGGCAAATGTTGAACTGAATCAAATAATTCTTTAACCCAGATTACATGCATATGTCTTCTGAAAACACCTAAGGGGAGAGGGGACAAGACTCCCTGGAGGGTCAGAGATGTTCAACTTGAGGAAACCAGGGCTACCTGGGGAGTAAAATCAGGCATTCTGAGTGTTACCTGGCAGTCCTGCTTGTGAGCCTGATTCTCCCTCCTGGGGCAGGTGAGGCCCGGCTCTCAGGGCACCACAGAGGATCTCACTGACTCCCACCAACTCAAGCACCTTGGGCCTTGCAGTTAGAATATTCTCCGTGGGGTGGGATAGGAAGGGTGGGAGGAAGACGCAAGAGGGAGGGGATATGGGGATATATGTATACGTATAGCTGATTCGCTTTGTTATACAGCAGAAACTAACACAACATTGTATGGCAATTATACTCCAGTAAAGATGTTTTAAAAAAAAAGAATATTCTCCTTGACAGAGAGGAGAGGAAAACCCCCTTCTAGGAAATTCTCTTTTCAAAGATTAGTATGTTCCCCTTACCCAAGAGGGCATAAACGTTTGGTCCAAACTGTTAGATGCCCCTTACAGTAGGCAATTTGATGTACTCCTCTTTAATAAATGAACTAGCTGATTGATGTTTTTTCTCTGGAGACTTACTTTTTTTTAGTTCTGACTACCCATGAATTTGCACTTCCTGAGCAAAGTTCCTTTGGGGAAGAAAACTAGGATTTCAAAGCAGTGAGGCCATTTCTTTGTGACCTCACTATGAAACCACTCTGTGACCTTGGGCCAGTCATGCCTTTCTCTGGGCCTAGCTTTCACCTTCTATACAATAAAGTTCTGACATTTGACCCCTGGAGGGGACGGAAAGCAGTGGCCTGACAACAGACAGCTTGACAGAGCTTCTTTCCTCTTCCATGCCTCTGTGCTACAGTAACTTACTCTGCCACCTTCTCCCTCCCCAGCAAATCCAGCAGTTCATTCCTGCTGCCCCTTCTAGAGGCTTAAAGAAGATACTTTAGCTCTGAAGCAGATTCTTGGAAGATAAGAAAATGCCACTGATGTGGTTGGAAAAATCTGAGCTGGATGAAATGGAAACACAGAGCTTTCCCTGGAGGCCAGATGAGAAAAGCATGGACATAGGCCAAAGTCCATCGCTTCCTTGAGCTTCTGGGAGCTGGCTGCCCACCTCCTGTTTCAGAACACAATGCCCCCCTTACCCTTCACCCTCCTTGCAGATCCCCCCATGGGCATAACTTCTGAGGCTGCAGGATCCTGGTTACCTGGGAGCAAATCAGTATTACTATGAATTGAACTGGTTTTTATTGATTTCCCTATGGGTGATTTACAACGCCTGCTAAAAGGGTTTGTGGCCAGATGTCAATAAAAACACTCAGAAGGCAAGAGAGTTAAAAATAAAAGACTGCAAAAGGGAGCAGAGACTGTGCAGAGGAAAGAGGGAGATAATTTCACCAGCTGAAGTGAGATGTATCCTCAGCTCAGAATACCTGGAGAGAAAGCTTGATTTTTGGTTTCTATAGACGTAACTAATTTTGCTTTTGGCTATTGTAAGAATTAAGGAGCAAAGAACAGTTAGCATCTTGAGCTTCCACAGCTGACCCTTTGCTCAAAAAAGAACAAAATTAGAGTGAGCTTTTGCATTTCAGAACTTTAAAGTTCATTTCACGGGAATCTTTCCATTTAAGAACTTCACATTTCATTTCACAGAAGGACTCCTCATGCAAGTATGTCACCATACTGTTTACCCAGCAGAATTTGGAATTATTTTCTTTCAAGCAGGCAGTATAAATAGAGGTTCTAGATGTTATATGCATGTCTGAGTCTGATGGCTGGACCCTCTTTGATGTGGCTCTAGGGTAGGTTGACAAAAATGAACTCAAGGAACATGCAAGATCACAAGTGAGGATCCTTTAGCTCAGGACTAGAGACAGTGCCTTTTAATTCTGGCTGCAGGTCACTGTCATTTGGTAGTCTTGTGAATGGGTTACTTAAATAAATTCTGGCTTCACTAGTTGCAACTAACCAGAAATCAGATCTCTCAGAGGAAAACCAATGAGGCTATTGCTATGGGCTGAACTGTGTTCTCCAAGAATTCACATATTGAAGCCCTAGCCCCCAGCACCTCAGAATGCGACTGTATCTGGAGATGGGGTCTTAAAAGAGGTGATTACACTGAAATGAAGCCACTAGGCCTTAATTCAGCATGACACATGTCCTTATAAGAAGAGGAAATTTGAACACACAGAAAGACACCAGGGATGTGTGTGCACAGGGAAAGACCATGTAAGGACACAGCAAGAAAGTGGCCATCTGCAAGCCAAGGAGAGAGACCACAGGAGAAAACAAACTTACTGACACTTTGATCTTGGACTTTCCCAGAAATGTGAGAAAATAAATTTCTGTTATTTAAGCCACCCAGTCTGTGGTATTTTGTTATGGGAACCCTAGCAAACGGATACAGCTACTGACAGAATTTCTTAGCCATATCGGGTTTAAATTCAATTCTTTTTCAAACAGCTAATCTTTGGAATTGGTATCAATGAATTTGGGGGAATAACTGCTTTAGTATTTCTCTAGCCCAGCCACAAAGCTCCTTTCAGGACCCTCTAATGAAATAAAAATGCTCTGGAGTAGGCCCCAAGAATTCTGGTTTTGAAGAAGTAAAACTATCACTATTTGCAGATGACATAATCGTATACAGAGAAAATCCTGAGGAATCCACTGAAAATCTATTAAAACTAATACACAAGTTCAGCAAGGTTGCAGGATACAAGATTGATATACAAAAATCAACTATATTTCTATACACTATCAGTGAAAACTCCAAAAATGAAATTAAGAAAACAGTTCCAGGGACTTGCCTTGTGGCCCAGTGGGTAAGACTCCGCACTCCCAATGCAGGGGGCCCAGATTCGATACCTGGTCGGGGAACTAGACCCCGCATGCATGCTACAACTAAAAGTTTGCATGCACAACTAAGAGTCTGCATGCTGCAACTAAGAAGTCTGCATGCCACAACTAAAGATCCCGCATGCTGCAACGAAGATCCCGTGTGATGCAACTAAGACCTGGTGCAGCCTAAATCAATAAATAAATATTAAAAAAAAAAAGAAAACAGTTCCATTAATAATAGCATCAAAAAGCATAAAATAATTAGGAATACACTTAATAAAAGAAACAAAAAACTTACACTCTCAAAATAACAAAACATTGTTGAAGGAAATTAAAGAAGACCTAAATAGATAGAATGCCATCCCATGTTCATAGATCAGAAAACTTAATATTAAGATGATATATTCCCCAAATTGATCTATATATTCAACACAATCCCTATCAAAATTCTAGTAGCCTTTTTTCAAAAATTGACAAGTAGATCCTAAATTTTATATGGAAATGCAAGGGACCAAGAATAACCAAAACAAACCTTAAGAAAGAAGGGGAAAAAAGGGTAATTCACAACTCTCAATTTCAAAACTTAATAGATAAAACTACAGTAAGATAACATGATGCTGGGTAGTATGTGAGGATAGACATATAGATCAATGGAACAGAACTGAGAGTCCATAAATAAACCCTTACATTTATAGTCAGTTGATTTCAACAAGGGTGCCAAGATAATTCAATGGAGGATAGTCTTTTCAACAAATAGTTCTGAAACAACTGGATATCCACATTCAAAAGAATAAAGTAGGACCCCTTCCTTATACCATATACAAAAATTAACTCCAAATAGATCAAATACCTAAATGCAAGAGCTAAAACTATAAAACTCTTAGATGAAAACACTGGAGTAAACCTTTGTGTCCTTGGGTTAGGCAGTACCTTCTTAGATACAATACCAAAAGCACAGGCAACAAAAGAAAAAATAAATAAATTGGACATCATCAAAATTAAAAACTTCTGAACTGCAAATGGTACAATTGAGAAAGTGAAAATACAACCAACAGGAGAGGAAAAAATATTTGCAAATAATATACCTAATAAGGCACTTGTATCCAGAATGTATAAAAACTCTAACAAATCAGTAATAAAAAGACAAAAAACAATTTTTAAATGGACAAAAGATTTGAAAAGACCTTTCTCCAAAGAAGATATACAAATGGCCAATAAACATGTGAAAAGATGGTCAACGTCACTAGCCATCAGGGAGTACAAATCAAAATGAGATACCACCTCACACCCATTAGGATGGCTAAAAGAAAAATGACAGATAAGAACAAGAAGTGGCAAGGATATGGAGAAATTGGAACCCTTATACATTGCTGGTGGAAATGTAAAATGATACAGCCACTTTGGAAAACACATTAGTACCTCCTCAGAAGGTTAAACACAGATTTGCCATAGGATCTGTCAATTCCACTCCTAGGTATATACCCAAGAGAAATGAAAACATGTGTCTACACAAACACATGTATCCAATGTTCATAGCAGCATTATTAATAATAGCCAAAAAGTGGACACAAGCCATATGTCCAACTAATTAATAGATTAATAAAATATGGTATATCCATACAATGGAATATTATTCAGCTATAAAGAGGAATGAAGTGCTGACACATGCTGAAATATGGCTGAACCCTGAAAACTCTATGCTCAGTGAAAGAAGCCAGTCACAAATGACCATGTATTGTATAACTGCACTCATACAAAATGTCAAGAATAGAGAGATCTATAGAGACAGAAAGTAGATTAGTGGTTGTTTATGGGGTAGAGGAATGTGGGGGAATGGGATGTAACTATTAATAGATACAGGTTTCTTTTTGGGTGATGAAAATGTTCTGGAATTAAATAGTGGTGATGGTTGCACAGTTCTCTGTACTAAAACACACTGAATTGTATATTTTTAAATTGTGTATTTTAATTGGGTAAATTATATGGTATATGGATCATATCTTAACAAAGCTGTTAAAAAATGAACCTTTGCCCCCAAAAAAGAGAAAAGAAAAACAAGAAAACAACAAGAAATTTAGGGAGACGGGTTGAGGAAAAGAGATGGAGTATATGTGTGTGTGGGGGGGGGTTATGAGAGGAGAAATGAAGGAGAAAGAGACAACAGAAAGACGAAAAGAAATAGGAAGAGATGAAGGGACCAGGGACATGAGCTCAGAGAGACAGACACATAGAGACGTGGAGACAAGACTACACCCAAAAGAAAGAGAAACTTGCCAAGATGCACGTGCAGATCGCTCGTCTGTTCTTCCATTTAGCAGATATCTACTGAGCATCTTCAAAGCCAAGCTCTGTGTACAGCAGTAAACCAGGCAGAGCAAGCCACTGAGCTCCACAGTAAGAGACAGAGCTCTCATCAGGCACTCAAGGCACGGATGGTGAGAGCTGGGCTGCAGTGCTCGTGCCCACGTACGCACACTGCACATCCACATCCACACACTCACTCCAGACCACACTCAACACATGCAACATTCCCAAAAGTCAAATCATCTTTGCAGGGTACATCATTTCTCACCTGAGGCATTTAGAATTCTGCTAGCAAAGACCTTCAAATATATATTGTTTTTACAGGTATGGGCACAAATAGGAATGACATCTTTTATTCTCACCCTGAAGTCTCTATGAAACGAGGCTCAAGGACAGGATTCATCAGTCTGGAGATCCCCTGTACTCTTCCCCTTCATCAGTAAGGACTAGCTTTGGAAACAGAAAGGAATGTGACCTGTGACAAGCACACCAGCACTGCTCCTCTGGGCTTTCAGCTGTAAAGTTCCCAGAACACATTCTTACATATTCCTTTCGTCCATCCAGAGCTAGCCCAATAAAGGCATCCTGTGTTGCCTGTTCCCCTGTCCTGTGGCCCCTCTACTGCTGACAAGCACGTGAGAGGAAATCTCAGCTCAACAGGAAAAGTGACTCTGTTCCCTGCACAGAATCTGCTCCCTGCCTGATTCAGCCAACTCTGAGAAGGGAAAGCCAGGGAAGTTTCTGGATGTCTCTTGCTCTGATCCCTTTTCTCCTAGGTTAGCCAGAGTCCGAGTTGCACAGTATCCCTGACATAGTCTTGAGTCATATCCTAAGACGGTGGTTGATCCCTTTGTATTAGTGTGTGACGAATTCTCTTTGCAGGAGTTAGTATTGGGTGATTTGGGTGCTGTCTACCAGCATATAACTACGAAATGCACAAAACCCAGAGCACGGCGGGAGTGGGCACTGGCCTGCAGACTCTGGGCAGGCTGAATCAGAGCTGTGCTGGGAAACAGTGCTTGGGTTCCCTGAAGGCCTCCACGGCTGCCCACCATTTGGAGCAGTAGTGAATCCAAAAATAGTAGTCCAGCAACTAAAATTGCCTTCCACCCTGGGCCAGGCCAGTCCCCTGGGGATGTCAGTATTTCTAGAACGTCCCCATTCACCCAGAGTGCCTTGTGTCAGACCCCAGTGGGGATCTGGGCGACCGTTAAGCTCTGCTGGTTGTGTTCACTCCTGCCCAGGCCCTCTTGACACTGCATCACTTGCCCTGCTTCCCAAACAGGAAATGCTCTAGATTTATGCTGCTTGCTGTTACCAAGTCAAAGGCCTTTAACCTGGCACATGGCTTGGAAGGGCAGAGAGTGACCTGGGTGACTCTCTGTCATTAGTTGTAAATTAATTCCTAAAAATGAAGACTAGGGAAGCAGAATCACCTGGGGAAGCCTGAGCTTCTAGCTTGGTGCTGATGCCACAGGAAGCCATTTCCATGGCAGCCTGTCTCTCCCTGATAAAATTATTCTGGGTTCCCAGGGAATTTTATCATCATGAAGACTTGTCACGCCAAGCATGCCTCAGTGCCTTTGTACATCCTGTGCTCTATGCGTGAATGCCCTTTACTCCCTCTTCCCTGACAAATGCCCCATCACCCTCTTCTGCGATGTCTTGCTAAGGGCAAGGAAGCTATGGTGTTCGTGAAGTTGTCTGCAGTGAATGCTTTTGCATCACCACTGCGTTGTACTCCACGTCTAGAGATGCACCCCCCCCCCCCACTCTCCCACCTCCCGATCAACAGTGATTCCCAGCTGCCTTGCTCACGGGACAGGAGTGATGCAGAGAAGGAGCATCTCCAACAACTGGACTGACCTCCAATCTTCCAACACCTAAGTGGCCAGGATCTCCAACCCCCGCATGAGCTGTCTGACTGAATGCAGTTTTAGTGTCTCTCAGCTTAAAGATCATGCGCTTTAGTTCTCATTTCCTTAGCTGTCACCCTCCTTAGTGGCTGTACTTGGCGTCCCTAAGAGATGCCATGCAGCACAGAAGAGAGAAAGTGCTGGGGCTGGGGTGGGGAGGGAGGACAAGTTAGCTTACGAGTCAGTTTCCTCCTCTGTAAAAGGGAGGTAACTGATTCCATCTCAGGATGGCTGAGACGATGAAATGAGATATGTAAATGGCTTGGCACAGGGTTGATGCTTTGGGGAGACAGCTACAATTTATGCCCCTTTAGCAGAAAGTCCCCCCTCTTCTGGTAACAGCAGCATCTCCTCATCCCCGTGCTTGGGGTGGGTGGGGTCAGGCCTGGCCAATCAGAACACCCCTGGCCCTGGTGATTCACCAAGGGATGAACACAAGACTAAGAATGGGCCAATAAATTCAATTTGGCGACTTTTGTTGGAATGACTGGGGGAGTTCTTGCTGCTGGGGGTTCTGAGAAGAGGCTGTAAGCCAGGACCTGTGTGTGTCACAGTGAGAGGCAAAGGCTGCCTAAGGAGAGATCTGAACCCAAGGACAGTTGAGAGATAGAGGGAACAAGCCCCATGGATCCAGCTATTTCTGGAACTGCCCTAGACCTCTCAGTTATGAGACCCAGAAAATTCTGGTTCTTGCCTAATCTAATTTGAATGAGTTTCTGTTCCATGCAAACAAGAATCTTGGCTAATGCAAAGCTCACCAGGTTTGGTTTACCCTTCCTGCTGTCATTTCTTGGGGCAGGGATGTTGGGGGGAGGAAGGGGGCCTCCTTGAGCCCTGCAGAGATGAGGCCACAGCCCACCTTCCCGTCCTCAGCCTCCTTGTCTTCAGGCCATCTTCCTCCACACTGATCATTCTCGAACACGGGCTTAGTCACGTTACTCCTCACTTAGAGGACTCCTTGGCTCCCCCTGGAGAGCAAGTCCCCACTTCCCCAGCTCCATCTTCAAAGCCCTCCACAAGCTGACCTAATTGCCTTTGGAGCGTATCTCTCTCGGGACCCTCTCCCCCATCCCCTGACTCCACAGATACCGCGCCTGATTCACAGCAACGTGTTCCCCACTCAGAAACATCCCCCCACCGCATACCCACCACATGCCTTTCCCTGGAAGCCCTTCCCCTCTTTACCAACCTGCCAAGACTCCACTTCCTCAACTATCTTCTCTTCCGAGAAGCCTGCACAGATAGCCAGGGCAGAATGAATGTCCCACTGCCCTGCACTTAATCCCTTGTCATCTATAGTACTTGTCAGTCTGTCCTTAAGTGAGAATAATGTATATACATTTTGAGAGCAGGAAGCATGTCGTCCTCAATTCTGGAGCCCCCTGGGGCCCTCACACAAGGATTGCCTGCCACAGGCCCCTGGTAAATTTGCTGACACGAGACCTCAGCTTCCAGCCGACAAGCTCTGAAGCCCCTACCCCTCCCCTCAACTGAACTCTAGGAGAGGGGAATCTAGCCTGGGGGTCACATTTCCTCTTCACCAGGAACTTTTTTTAAATTGTGGTAAAATACACACAGCGTAAATTGTACAGTTTAAACCATGTTAAAGTGTACAGTTCAGTGGCACTAAGTGCCTTCACAATGCTGTGCGCCTATCATCACGACCTAGTTCCAGAGCTTTTTCACCACCCCAAATGGAAACATACCCATCGGGCACTCACTTCCCGTTCCTTCCCTCCTCCCAGGCCCGGTCAAGCACTAATCTGCTTTCTGTCTGTGCGGATTTGCCTATTCTGGGTATCTCACATAAATGGAGTCATACAGTATGTGGCCTTTGTGTCTGGCTTCTTTCACTTAGTCTCATGTCTCCAATATTCATCCAGGTTGTAGCAGGTATTAGTACTTCATTCTTTCTAATGACTGAATAATACTCCATTGCATGGATATATCACATTTTGTTTATCTATTCATCAGTTGATGGATATTAGGTTGTTTCCACCCTTTGGCTATTGTGAACAGTACTGCTATAAACATTATTGCACAAGTTTTTGTTTGAACACCTGTTTTCAAGTCTCTTAGGTATATACCTAGGAGTGAAACTGCTGGGTCAGATAGTAATTCTGCATCTACTGGGAAGCCTCTTACACTTGTTGTCTTTAATCTTCACTAACATCCTAGATCCACTTGGCTGACATCACCTTGGGAGAGTCCATCAGCTTTTTTTTTTTTTTTTTTTTTGCGGTATGCAGGCCTCTCACTGCTGTGGCCTCTCCCGCTGCGGAGCACAGGCTCCGGACGCCCGGGCTCAGCAGCCATGGCTCACGGGCCCAGCCGCTCCGCGGCACGTGGAATCGTCCTGGACCAGGGCATGAACCCACGCCCCCTGCATCGGCAGGCGGACTCTCAACCACTGCGCCACCAGGGAAGCCCCATCAGCTTTTTAGAAGGAAGCTATTTCATCTTGATTGTTGTCTCCTGATGGCAATCCTTAAAGGGTGTTCCTAGTTTTTAATATTAACCTCTTGCTGTTTAGAGCTTTCTATTGTCTAAGCTACTTAAGATCCATTATTTAATTTGTCCCTCACAGACATACTACAGGGTAGATACTATTATGTCTGTTTTTCAGATGAAGAGGCTGAGTTCCCGTGGGGTGGCATGACTTGACAAGGTCACAGCCATCAGGGGCCCAGCTGAGGTTGACTCCCAGCCCAGCGCCCTTTCCATACAACCACAGTGGCCCTCTCTGTCCAAGGCCTTTTTTAAAATAATCGCCTTCTGAAATGTATTCTCAGGTCCCTCATTGTCTAGACATGCGCCTTGCTAGGTGACTTAGTGCTGGCACAGACTTCACACGCTCTGCCAGTTGGCACCTCATTTAGAATCAGAATGTTTTTCCTGGGGCGGATTCTGCCTGTAGCAGGGAGACCAACTTGTGCCTTTTCTGGATCTTCTGGGACCTGCCGGAGTCCTGGGATAATGCTCCCTTTTGATGTTGATCTGAAGCTAAATCTGAGTGTGTCCCACAGCTCAACCTCAGCTCTTGACATTTCCTGCCTATTCCTTCGTCCAACCCGAGAGCATCCCCTTCCCCTTCTCAGGAGGAAACTCTCTCTTGGACTGGGGAGTCCCCTGACCTCTTTGGAGCAGAAAAGAGGCACAACGACCTCCAGCCTGACGGGGTGGAATTGGCCCAGCCTGCTCCTTGGAAGCTGCCAACCCTCATATCCTAGTTCCACGTGGAACCACCTAGAAGACTGTAAAGAATAAGGCAAGCAAAATAGACAACAGAATGACAACATTCACCATTCATCAGAGCGTACCATTGTCGCTGACGCTTTAGGGACATCTGCTCACTCAATCCCCCGACTGCACTAGGAAGAAGATGTTATTTTGCAGATGAGGAGACTGAGACCCAGTGCCCTGTCGCGACTCCTCCAGAGCAACAGAGCTGAGGGTGACCAGGCAGGACTGGAAACCAGTAAGAGCCCGTGCTGTCCCCACTCTGGCCACCGTCTGCCTCCCAGCTTTTGGAGCTGACCTGGCCCCCTTAAAGCCTGCCTCGGCAGTCCTGCAAGGGGTGAGGGCTTTCTAGATGCCGCTCAAGCACAAATGTCCCTAGCCAGCCTCTCCCAAAGTATGTCCTCTGCAACCCTCATTCTGGGTGATGCTATGAGCTCTGAAAATAAGGTTCCACATTTTGATACACTTGCGGATGACAGCATGAGGCAGGTTTCTGTCCTGTAGGCCTTCTCAGCCCTTAAGAAGCAAAGATGCAGGATAAATCTCTGAGAGGGAGAGAAAGTATAGATAGTTTCCCAGACTTATTTGACTACGGAATGTCAAATGGAATGACTATGGAATGACTCCTTTTTCAAGGAGTAGCTCAATGTGTCCTCCTCAAAGTAGTGGTCAGAGATGCCCCCAAGCCCTCTAATTAGTGGGTATCCAGAGCTCAGGGAGCATGGTGGTTGTGACGTGGGCTCTGGAGCCAAGCTGCCTGGGATCACATCTCAGCCCTGCTGCGTAGTAGCTGTGTGATCACGGGCAAGTTATTTTAATCTATCTGTGCCTCAGTTTCCTCATTTGTAAAACATGGATGATGATAACAATGTAAATTATATTCTACACATAAGCTTCTTAGAACAATGTTCAGCACATAGTCAGCGTTCACTAGATGTTAGCTGGCATTTTCAATCCTTCTCGAGCCTCGCCCCCAGGCCAACAGTGGCCTCTGATATTATAAAACCTCTTAATGAAGATGGTGCAAAGCCAATTAAAAGACAGCTGTGGCTCCCTAGGAATAACCCTTCCTACCCTTGATGCCTGTGAAAGCCTCCTTTTATTTCTACTTCATTTTTTTCTCCCTCACAGACAGGCATGTAAAGGTCAGAAGACCAAGATTCTGCACTCTCCTTACTTATTTTCCAGTGGGATCTCAAGTTTCCTTCCCTATAACATAGAATGTAGTAAGCCTCTAATCCAGGGGCAAGGCACAGAGCAGGTGGGGTTAGAGCACTAGGCAGGCAGAGGCTGGATGGTCAAGCCACGAGGAGAGGACAGCATGAGTGACAGGTTGTCACTTTCCTTCTGGGGAGATGGGAGAGGGGTCTATGACAAGGGTGCTTGGGTAATGAATTAGGGTAATTTACAGTAGCTGCTGCAACCGACCTAAAATCTTAGCTGCTTTAAGTGTGCATCCTGGGGACTAAGTCTCCAACTTGTAGCAACAAGTTCTAGGAGAGACCATCCTGTATGGAATATATAGCCAGCAGTAAGTGGGTCTATGGATGCCTAGAACTCCTGGATGGCCTTGGCTGCCAAAACCATTCTCTGTTGCCCAGTTGATTCTCCCCTCCCCCTTACTGGAAGAGTAAGACCTTGGGGGAGGGCAGGCATTTGTCTCTGAGTTAATTCTCTCAGCTTTTAAAAGACTTCTCTGCAAACTCTGAGTCTCTAGTTGTTCACATACTGGTTTCTTAATGTCTTGCCTCTGGGAGGCCTCAGGCCCTGCAGTAGCTGTTACTTGTCTCACTGATTCTCCACTTGGGGCAGAGATGGTTAGTGCTCCCTGAATACTCCTGTGTTCCCCTGCATTTCCCAGCCTCCCTTGCAGTTGACTGGGGCCGTATAACTAGCTCTGCCCAAGAGACTGGGTGTCACCTCTGAGTAGAGGAACTTAGGGCCATGCCTCCTACATCTGCCTCTACCTCTATTGAGATGGCTCTGGAGGCCAGGTGCTTCACAGAAAAACTGGAAGGACCAACTCAGAAGCAAAAGAGGTCAGACCCCTCCGCCTGGGACTGACTTCTCCACTGAGTGTGTGTGTGTGTGTGTGTGTGTGTGTGTGTGTGTGTATGGGGGTGGGGGAGGGGAAGAGGAGAGAGAACATCAGTTGGGTAACAGAGGAGGACACCTTTGGCACACAGGGCCGTCCAGGAATTCTTGGCATTTACACAGCCATTTAACGCTAGATGTTATCTTTCACATAGGATTTTCTGTTACTGAACTTCTTGCTGTAATTTGGGGTAACAGTGTGACCTATGATTCAGATATCCCCAGCGGTACCACGGGACAGTGTGGTAGACAGCATGTCTCAGGCTATAATACACACACAAAGTACCTGCGGGTCTTGTTAAGCTGCAGATTCTGGTTCAGTACTTCTGAGGCGGCACTTGAGAGTCTGCATTTCTAACAAGCTCCCAGCTGATGCTGTTGCTGCTCTTCCCTAGACCATGCTCTGAACAGTAAGGTGAGGGGCCAGGGCTGACTCATCCATTATATCGGGTAGGAACAGCACCTAGTGCCCATTAAAATGTTTTAATTGCTTTTAAGAGTCAGAAGGAAAAAAAATGAACTTTTAGGTAAAAAAATGTTTTAATAGATAACATTAATATATTTATCTTTACACCAACAGAGTTATAAATTTCATAAGCAAGAAGGGGCTCATGAAGTCAAAAATGCCTAGGGCCCAGGGACTTCCCTGGCAGTCCAGCGGTTGAGACACCGCGCTTCCACTGCAGGGGGTGTGGGTTCGATCCCTAGTCAGGGAACTAAGATCCCGCATGCCGCGTGGCACAGCCAAAAAGTAAAAAAAAAAAAAAAGCCTAGAGCTCACCAAAATCCTACTGTGGCCCTGGGGGCAGGGGTGGGGGCAATGGAAGGAGCTATGATATCTGTAGTGCATAAGGCTGTGAAATCTGAAGAATTCATGAAAGGTGACACAGATCATGTGGCTCCATGGTCCTCTGGGAGGATCACATGAGATACAGAACGAGAATGTGCTACTGGGCAACAGAGAACGGTTTTGTCAGCCAAGGCCATCCAGGAGCTCTTGGCATTCATATACTCACTTAGTGCTGGCTATATATTCCATATAGGATGGTCTCTTCTAGAATTTCTGGCTATAGGATGGAGATGGGCATTTCAACTTGCATTAGACTTAGTCCCCAAGATGTAGTTAGCTGCTTATACCATTTTTCTGAGTCTCCTCAGTTCTCCAGATCTCCACGTAGGGAGCTCTGAGGGGTACCCAATGCCTCTTGGAGGCCCCCAAATTCTGGTGCCCCAAATCCCTTCCAAGGGACTTCCAGTCTTTTTGTCCCCGATCCCCACCCCACAGGACACACTCATGTGCTCCTAGAGATGGAGGGCTGGGAGCAGCTGGCCCCATAGTGTAAGGGAAGAGGGACCAGGCTCCAGAGGCCGCTTTTGTTAGCGACAATGATCAGAACAGCAACTGTCCAAAGCATGAGTCAAATGCCTTGTTAATAAAAAGAGAATGAATAAGCAGTCCCTTCAGCAGTAAATGTTTTCTTAAAAACACAGCCATCCATTTACTTTGGACCTGATGCCAGTTCTGACTGTTCCCAAAAGCACTGCATGGGCTTTTAGAGAATGGACAATAACAGCTGACCCTTCTAACACATCTGCGATCCTCCTTTGTCACAGATGCAGCATCTGACACAATTATTGCTCTGGGTTGGCCTCAATCATGCAATCACTGGGGTGAACCACTGGGCCTTGGAGGGTGAACTGTTCACAGATGAGGAAACCAAGGTCTCAGAAGGGACCTTTGTGCTCAAGGGCACAAAATGAGTTGGAAGCAGAGCCAAGCCTAGGACCTGGGACCACTGCTTATATGCTGTCTTCATTTCAGCACCAGGGGTGGACATTGGAAGGCTTTTACTGTTTTCAGACCTGGGAGGGTTCATTCTTTTATTCACTCACTATCTACCAAGAACCACCTTAAACCTGCCATGGTTCTAGCCTCCCTTAATACTTCTCAATAAACCCATAATGATCTAACCTTTTGAAAACTCTTACTGGCCCAGCGTCTATCTCCTCCTGGCCTGATAGTTCCAAGTGTGAGATTCTATCTGTTGATGGGCTGTGTGTGTTTTGCATCAAGGGCAACCTAGCCTTGACCTTGCCACTTTCCACTGTGTAAACCCGAGTGAACTAGCGAACCTCAGAAAGCCTCGATTTCTCATCAGTAAAATATAGATATTATTATTACCGATCTTACAAGGCATTGCAGAAATATGCGATAATGTATGTAAAGCATTTAACAAACTATGTAGCCGGTGCTCAATAAATGATAGCTGTGATAGAAATAAGTACATTATTATTACTCTTGTTATTGTCAAGTGAAACAAGCTCCTGGGGATTTCAGCAAGTTGAACGTCCCCGTCCAGGACTCTGAAAAGTCAGGCTTTCTTTGTTCCCGTGCCTATGCAACTTCTATGGTTTACAGACTGTAGGAGTCATTAGAGAGGGACAACTTGCAAGCATTTCTGGATCTAAATGTGCCACATCCTTGAGGTAATCACCACACCCATCTTTCTCTGCTGAACCCAGCTAACCAGAGAAATAGTCTGCCCCAACCAGTGTAAGGTCCTGTGAACCCCAGAATTGTTGGGAATGTTGGCTCTACACGGGGACAACAGCAGGGAAACAAGGCTGCCGTCTGAAGTACAGCCATGTGAAAAACCACATGCAAGGGATATGATTAGTCATCTATGGAAGTAACCCAAGAAATTGTCTGTAAATGTGGCTGAAGAGATGGGAGGCTTGACCAGGATCTCCAGAAGGCAGGACAGGAAGACAATTATAAGCATGTGATGAGATCTTTTGAAGAGACTTTTGCTTTCAGCAATTTTCCCTTCTCTAAAAGGAACCCCTATATACAAGGGATGGCTCCCCATGGCCACATCGATACCCCATGTTCCTGTCACCTGACCATGGCTGATTGGTACTGACCCAACCAAGCTGGGCCCATCGGGGTCTCTCCCCCAAGACCTTGGACAGAGACTAGGAACCACTGGAACCTGGTCAAGATAGGAGCTGAGCCCTACTGCAGCGGTCTTCAGGGTGGGGTATGCAAGCCCAGGGAATATGCAAGATGATCCAGTGGAATATGGGAAGACAGTTGGAAACTGTTATTTATTTTTACTTCCTTAGTATTAAATAAGTAGACTGGCAATGGTGCCTTCATTCAATGTTGAAAGGTCACTGTCACAACCAGTTTGTGAGATGTCCTGAGGGAACAGGGGAAATTCTCCAATGCTAAGGGACTGACATTGCACTCATGTAGTCATTTGCTTTCAGCGAAGTATGATATATCTTGAATGTGCCCAAGTGGATTCATGAAATATATTTATCTAGTTTTAACCAAGCCAACCACCATAAAATGCGCAAGTGCCTTAAAAGCCTCCTGCAAAAAATGAGGAGTGAAGATATTACTACCACTAACACCACAAGCAACTCTCAAAAAAGTTTTTACAAACTGGTGGATCAAATTGAAAATTTCACTTAGAATTCAGTAAGTAAGGATACCCTTCTTCCACATCAGCTATCTGAGCTGGCTATCCTCTGTCTGGCCTCCCTCTCCCTGCCCTGCCCCAGGATCCATTCTCTGCTCCCAGATGACAACTATGGGATGCATCACTTGGGCGTCCATGCTTGCTGGCTGAGTTTGGCCAATGGGCCAGCAGGAGGTGGGGGGAGAGACAGGTTGGGCATTTCCTTCCCTGCCCCCTCCTTTCTTCCATGCTACATCTGTGGCAGTGACTGTATCCTTCCCTAATTACAGCTCATCCTGGATGGTCCCTCTTCCCCGGCTCTTCACTGGCTTCCAATCACATTATTTTCTTCTCTCACCCCTCCTGGGTAGGGCTAGTAACGGCTCCCTGCTGCTGCTAGATTGGGGGCATACCTGGGCCTCATCCCTTGTGGTTTCCAAACCTCTATAAATAGTCCTTTGTTAAAGTCTCTTGAGCCAGTTGAGTTGAATTTGGTTCCTTACTGGGAGACTGATTGGTACAGTGGCTGGTTTAACCATGAGAGTCATTAAAGCCAGGGGTTCTCCAAAGTACTGAGATCTTAAAATATAATGAGGCACAATTAATCACATTTCTCTTACTAAAGAATACTCTTTTAGGGCTTCCCTGGTGGCACAGTGGTTGAGAGTCCACCTGCCAATGCAGGGGACACGGGTTCGTGCCCCGGTCCGGGAAGATCCCACATGCCGCGGAGCAGCTGGGCCCGTAAGCCATGGCCGCTGAGCCTGCGCGTCTGGAGCCTGTGCTCCGCAACGGGAGAGGCCACAACAGTGAGAGGCCCGCGTACCGAAAAAAAAAAAAAAAAAACTCTTTTAAGGAAAGCAAAAAAAAAAAAAAAAAAGCTGCTGGCACTGTTAAAAACATAAAATTTCTAATTTTACATGTTTTATAAAATAACTCACATTAATACAGTAGCTCATGAATATAATTTAAAATAAATACACATAAAAAAATAAATACACATAAATTAGAGATGCATACTAAAAAATTTTTTTAATTGATGAGATGAACCGTCAAAAACCCTTTGCTTTAGAGAACCCCTCTGCTCTAGAGAAAACACTGGCAAGTTCCTACTGCCAGGTCCCTAGCACTGCCCTGGGGGCTGTCTTCCTGGAGCCTAACGGTCTACTCCTTCCTTTGATTCTCTGAACTACCTTCCAACAAATCCCATCTTTCTACAGAAGACAAAGCAAACTCCAAAGAGAAATGCTTATCTAAAGTTCCCTGGGGAGAGACCTCTCCTGTGCTCTGGGGGAGTCTCTCCGTTGTAGGCAGAGATGGCTATCAGGCCACTTTATGGCCTACATGAAATACCCCTCAGAACTTTCCACCTTCTGAGCAAAATCTCCATCTCCCAGGCATTGTGGTCACTGGAAAGGGTAATCCCTCCCAATACATTAGCACACAGACATTCAGAATTACATACTTCAGTCTCTTGTGAGTTTGATTATCATGAGTCAGTCTCCATGTACATAATCAACTCCAGACCAATGACCAGGCTTAGAGATAGGTCCAGGACCCTGAATATCCCCAAGATCATGCTCCTTAGGGAGTCCTCTTGGCATCCACCATCTAGATTCCTCCTAATAATACTCAGCCTCATCAGCATCACCTTCCATCAGGGACCAGTTTCCTGTTTCAGCTGGGAAACAGGAAACATGTCTTAGCTAAGAAGTCCAGAAGGACATTACAGTCTTTTTACCAGGGAACTAATCCCGAAACAAATTGAAAATATCATGGCAAGACAGCCCTTAGGGAAACATGACCATTTGGAGCCACAAAATAGAGAAGTTACCTGTGCTTGGTGTTAATCTGAGCTTAAATAACAGTTATTATTTATTGAGTACTTATACACATACAAGTACTGTAGATACATCAATCCATTCATCTTCACAACAACTCTTTGATCAAGTTATATCATTATCACCATCAGCCTCATTTTACGGTTAAGAAAAGTAAGACAGAAGTTAGATCATTTCCCCCAAAGTCACACGGTAAGTTGCAGAGCTGGGACTTGAATTCAGGTCATTTGATTTGACAACCTGAGGTCCCAACCTACTCCATGCTGCCTCTGTGGCAGATTGGGTGACCATGGCCATATCTATGAACTTTTCCAACACAAGCCTTGGTGAGTCAGAGAGAGTGACTCAAGGCTCACAATGTAGGACATGGCATTTCCTGCCAATAAAAAGTTCATGGTTCTAGACTTGTATTTTCCAACTAAACAGAAGAAGGGTCTTGTTCATGGACAAGGTTATGAGACCTGATAAAGACAGTCACAGGCTAAAAGGAGACAAAAGAGAGATGCAAAGGAGAGCTGGCCTAGTGGAACAGCTGCCCCAGACTCCTGCCCCCAAAGCTCAGGGCCTCTGCTCTGAGCAGCAGTGTGGGGGCCTCCTGGGCTCAAACTGTAGGAGCAGGGACAAGGGCTGGACATTCTCACTCTGCACTGTGGCCTGGTGTATAAGCCACAGAGTGATGGGAATTGCTACAGATTGGGGATCTGATAGTTTTGGATTTGACATCCCATTCTTCACTTACTGGTTACTAGTTAACAGTCTTAGATAAGTGGCCTAACCTCCTTGAATCTGTTGCTCATAAATATCTCCCTTATATGGCCACAGTACAGACTTAATGAGCTATTATACACAAGATGCCTGGCATGTACAGCATGTCCAAACAAAGGTAGTTTCCTTCCCTCTCTTCTCTTGTCTATATGAAGTATTCCAGAGGAGAGAATGGTCATTTTCTCCCTCACTGGAGCTGCCTAAATGGAACTTGCATTAAAAAAAAGAAAAAGATCACACCAGATACTTCTAGTTGGATGCTTATCTTGTCCAGGGAAGCACTTGTCCTCAAACAGGTGCCTCTCAGGCATCTCAGGAGGAGAAAGGGTGACGTTCCATCAGGCAGAAAGCAGAGGAGCTGGGGTGCCTGCCCTCCTGGGACCACATGGCTGCCCTGCAGCTTAGCAACATGACTTGGGCCAGACCATCACTGCAGTTCTGTTAGAAGCATAACGCTTCTTCTCCATACGTGACTGTTCCTTCCATGTGGAAGGAGCCTTAAAAATGTAAGACTCCTGGCTCTGCCCCCGGGGAATGGCTGTCTGATGGTGAGTTCAAGAAGTGTTAACATGAATAGTCAGCCCTTTCCTCTTCCCTTCCTCTTGGGACACACGTTCTGCTCTGCTCCTCCAGGCTCTAAGATTTAAAGGGGCCTGCCTCCCCTGGAGGGCACTACATAGGGCTGGGGGGTAAGTCTGCTCAATTCAATATTAGAAAGCCTGCTTGCCTTTGGAATGGAATGGAAACCACATTCTCCTATTAACTTTATCAGTCATAAGGGTGATATTAGGCTGACTTCTCGACGAGCATTAGAACTTAAGTGGAGGAAGAAGGTGTTTTTACTGAGCCTCCTTAAAGACCCCATCAGGTACCAATGGCCAGTCATCTAGAGCATAAGTCTGCTACTGCCCTTGGCGCATTAATGGAGGTGAGACTGGGACCCAGAATTACGGTCAGTCAGAGCCTCACAACCAGTCCAGAAGCGTCCTTGATGGAATCTCTGAGGGGGGACGGACAGAGGCCAGAAATAATAATACCTAATGTTTACTGGGTGCTAAGAGCAGACACCAGGCTGAGGGATTTAATCCTACAAAGTGGACACCATCATTATCTCTGTTTTACAGGAGAGGAAACCGAGGCTTGGAGAGGTTAGATGTGGCTCAAGGTATATAGCTGGTCAGTGGTGGAGTTGCATGGTCACTCCAGGGCCTGCGCTCTCCAGCAGGGCAAGATGCTGCCTCAAGCTCCAGGCACCAGCTGCCACTGTGATCACAAGGGAAGAGTTGGTCAAGGCCAAGCCCTCCTCCCAACTTGGAGCCGGTGCTCTTTTGACCACACCTGTTCAAACCTGCACACTAGGTTCAAACCCAGGAGAACAACTTGCCCTGATTTGCCTGGTTTTGCCTGACGTCTGGTTTTAGTACTGAAAGTCCTGCAGCACCTGCACTGCTGGGCTAACTCAGATGGACAGAAAAGAACTTAAAAAGCAATTCCGATGTGAGTCCATGTGTTGCGAGTTGAGTCAGTATCCCACTTAATATCGTCTTGCAGAACAAGCCCACACTCTAGGGTGTACTGCACAAGCCCACCTGAGAGCGCAGAGTTTCCAAACTCCACAAAAGGGACAGAAAAGCCATCATGTGTGTGCCACTGAGACAGGCCCCAAAGAAAAACCACATTTGCAAATGCCCAATGAGAGGAATGATGATTAAATTTTGCACAGCTAAAATTATTTGGTAGGATACAACCCCTTAAAAATCATGTTTTGAAGTATCTTTGATGACATGAGAAAATAATCATGATAGAATGTTCAGTTAAAAAAAAGCAGACTAGGGCTTCCCTGGTGGCGCAGTGGTTGAGAGTCCGCCTGCCGATGCAGGGGACACGGGTTCGTGTCCCAGTCCGGGAAGATCCCACATGCCGCGGAGCAGCTGGGCCCGTGAGCCATGGCCGCTGAGCCTGCGCGTCTGGAGCCTGTGCTCCACAACGGGAGAGCCCACAACAGTGAGAGGCCCACGTACCGCAAAAAAAAAAAAGCAGACTACTACTCAGCCATAAAAAAGAACAAAATTTTGCCATTTGCAGCAACATGGATGGACCTGGAGAGCATTACGCTAAGTGAAATAAGTCAGACAGAGAAAGACAAATACTGCATGATATCACATATATATGAAATCTAAAAAATAAAATGAACTAGTGAATATAACAAAAAAGAAACAGACTCACAGATATAGAAAATAAACTAGTGGTTACCAGCGGAGAGAGGGAAGGGGGAGGAGCAAGATAAGAGTAGGAGATTAAGAGGTACAAACTATTATGTATAAAATAAATACGCTACGAGGATATAACGTACAACATAGGGAATACAGCAATATTTTATAACTATACATGGAGTACAACCTTGAAAAATTGTGAATCACTATGTTGTATACCTGTAACTTACATAATACTACACATCAACTATACGTTGGTGTTTAAAAAATTGAAAAAAAAGACTAAGATGTCCTTCAGTGGGTGAATGGATAAATAAACTGTGGTGCATCTAGATAATGGAATATTATTCAGCACTAAAAAGAAATGAGCTATCAACCCATGAAAAGATATGGAAGAATCTTAAATGCATATTACTAAGTGAAAGAAGCCAGTCTGAAAAGGCTACATAGTGTTTGTCTGCAACTGTATGACATTCCGGAAAAGGCAAAACTACGGAGACAGTAAAAGGATCTGTGATTGTTAGGGGTTGGTGGGGAAGGATGAAGAGCTGGAGCACAGAAGATTTTTTAGGGAAGTGAAAATACTCTGTATGATACTATAATGGTGGATACATGTCATTATGCAATTTGCCCAAACCCATGGAATGTACAGCACCAAGAGTGAACCCTAAGGTAAACCACGGACTTTGGGTGATTATGATGTGTCAGTGTAGGCACATCAGTTGTAATAAATGTGCCACCCTGGTCGGGCTGCTATGTTGGGGGAGGCTCTGCATGTGTGGGAGCCAGGGGGATCTGGGAAATCTCTATGCAGACCTTCCTCTCAACTTTGCTGTGACTTAAAACTGCTCTAAAAAAATAGACTTTAAAAAAAAATTTTCTTTTTTTGGCTGCACCTCGCGGCTTACAGGATCTTAGTTCCCCGACCAGGGATTGAACCCAGGCCACCACAGTGAGAGTGCCGGGTCCTAACTACTGGAGCGCCAGGGAATTCCCTTAAAAAAAATTTTTTTTAATCAGACTACAAAACCACACATGGTAAGGCCCTAGTTTTATAAAATATAGAGAAATATAAAGAAAGAAACACACCATAATATTAACAATATTTATCTCTGAGTGATAGGATTCCAGAGGAAACTTTTATTTCTTTATGTTTATTTCTGAATTTCTTACTTATACTTATTTCTATATTTTCCTAGAAAGTTTAGCAAAGAATACACATTACTTTTATTACCAGGGAAAAACTCTGAATAAGAATTATAAATTTAAAAGTACTGGGAAGAAAGTAATGAGAGGTGATTAAGCCCAGCTTTCTCTAACTCTTTTTTTACATCTGTAGCCGATTAGCAGAGAGGTTTTCTGTCTGGCTGGCTGACCTGTTTTCCTTCTCCCATGGGGAAGGCCCTCGCAGAGAAGGCAGGGTGTGTCCAAGGTCACGGAGTCGGTGTTGCCTCTGCATCTCAACCAGTGAGGCTGCCCTGGACTGTCACCTGAATTCAGGGTCTGGCCTCCAAGGTTCATGGGGCAAATGCAATCCTCTTGATTTTCCCATCATTTGGACAGTGATGCTCAATAACTGCCCAAGACCCTGGTTACTAACTAGAGGCAGGGTGGCATCTAACACTGGAAGTGCCCACTTTGGACCAAGCTGGCCTGAGCTGGAATCCCTGCTCATCACCTACAGACTGTGTTCCCTTAAGCATATCGCTTTACCTCTTTCATCCACAATGTCCTCACCTCTACCACAGGGATTAAATTAAATAACAGTTCTAGCACAGACCCTGGCACAAAGTCAATTCATATCCATTTTCTCTCCTGCTTCCTTTTGCTTTTACTACAAGAGAACTGAGTTCTCTATCTCTGTCCCCCTGCCTCAAAGAGCTCAAAGAGCAGAGTCTGGGGGCTCCTAAATCTCTCCTCCCCACCCATCAGGGCCTCTGTTCCTCCTCATCAAACAGTCCCTCTGCTGACTGCCAAGCCACAGAGAGGACGGCTGAGGGGCAGTCCAGAGTCCACCTGTCTCACCAGCACGTCACTGCCCCCTGGTGGGGACAACAGAACCCTCGGCCGGTCTGGCTCCCTAGTGCTCCCAGCCTAACAGCCCTGGGAAGCTGCTTCCTTTTTCCTGTAGGAGATCCGTGGGCTGCTTTACTTCTCCCGAGACCCTCAAAGAGCAGTCTGAAGAGTGAGTGTTAAAAAGGCAGCAGTTGCCAAGCTCTGGGAGGTGGGAGCGCCAGCCAGGGGTCCCAGATCCTGCACTGTATTTACTCAATCCGCAGAGCATCTCCAGCCTTTTACAGCCGTTTACTGGGCAGGAGGGAGCAGACAACTGGGCCCCTCTCTGGCTTCTGGCTTCCACCGGCCTTTCCTTTGGAGAAAGGCAGCCCGAGTGCCGCTCACTCTAGGAATAGCTCTGACTCCGAGCTCCTGGAGGTGTGCAGGCTAGGGGCACAAGCAAGGCACAGGCAACCCCTTGAGGGTGCAGGGAAGGAGCACGGGGGCAAAGCTGGAGACAGGAGAGATGGGGACAGGGACAAAAATCAGGGGCTGTGACCAGAATACAGGATGGGAAGTGCAGGGACAGAAGCAGGGGCAGGTCAGGGCGGGGAGACAGGGCTGGGCCATCACAAGGTCCAAGGTGGACAGGGGGCGGGTGGCACAGGGTGGGAGTGGGGGGCAGAGAGAGGCATAAGTAAGCACAGAGCAGGGGTGGGGAAGGGGTAGCAGGCGGTGTGGGGAAAGCCCTGACCAGCTGGCATGTAATCTGGGGACCCTCTTTGCTCCACAGGGGCCCACAGGAAATCTGGGGTCGCGGACGCCCAGCCAGACCCACATTTGCACCCTAACCTGTGCATGCTTTACAACAGCAAGCAAAAGGAGCACAATTTAGTTAAGTTAGGACGGGCAAGATTCACTTCTTATTTGAAAATTATGACAGCAACAATAAAAATACTCGGCTGAAATGCCATCCAACCAAGCCAACTCCCCTGGAAAGTTAAAGTCAGGCGCCCCCATCCCAGCACCCTGTACCTTTAAGGAGGAGAAGTGTTCCCTTGCTCCCAGCTGAAGAGGCAGGTTATTCTTGGAGATAGCAACGACTTACCTAAAACTGAGTTACTCCCCTTTCCTCCTCCGGCCAGCCTCTCTTCACTCTGGGGAGCTTTTACCATTTAAGGTCAATGTTACATCTGGCTCCAGAGCTCAGAGCTGAGAAGCCTCTGGCTGCCGAGCCCCGCTGCCCGCCTCCTCGGAGAGGGGCTGGGACTTAGAGCCCAGAGCTCCTCAGGGACCCCTCTGGCCTGGCTCAGGGGGCTAACGGCAGGGAAGCTGGCCAGGCCACCCCGGGGCTCAGCGCAGGCTGGGCCTGAGAGGCAGCAGCTGGTCCTGGGCCCCTCCCACGGGCACCGGCACAGCGGAGGGCAGTGCCCACGGGCAGCTCATGCCGCTGGGCATGTCCTGGCCAGACGGGGACCAGGGGAACTCGGCAGATCTGTCTCCCAGCCTGGAGTCTCCAGCAAGCATGTGAGCTTGGACAAGACCCTGGCCCAGTGCCAGGGAAACTGGGAACATTTCCTGTCCCAGGGATTCGGAGGTGGAGGCTGCTCCCCACCTTAAGCCCTTGGGATTAACAGAGAGAAGGGCCTGGAAGATGAGCTAATCCCAGACCTGGCACCAGCCCCGGGGCTTCAATTCCTTCTCTTCCACTTGACAGTCCTGTGCTCTTAACCTCATGGAGACTCAGCAGTCTCCTCCTCTCTAAAGTGGGAATCATAGTGATCACACGTGCCTAACTCCTAGGGTTGCAGGAGGATTCAATGAGATAATATTGAAGGGCTTAGCAGAGTGCCAGCACCTCAAACTTGCTGATCAACAGAAATTAGTTTCCTGCCTGGACACAGGTGAGGAAGGGCTGCCTGTCTCCTGGAAGTCCACACCCTGCCCTGACTCACTCCTCACCACCTTGGGTGCAGCACACCCGCGAGAAAGATCATGGCACTGCGGGCCCTGAACCAGTCACATGTGGGCTCCAGCCCTCTTCTGCAGTTAGAGGCAGCTCAGAGAAGCCCTGAGTAGGGTTGTCAGATAAAATACAGGACACTCACTTAAATCTGAATTTCAGATAAACAACACTTATCTTTTAGTATAAGTATGTCCCAGATATTGCACAAGACATACTTATTTTTTTTTATTTACTTATTTTTGGCTGCGTTGGGTCTTCATTGCTGCGCGTGGGCTTTCTCTAGTCGTGGCAAGCAGGGGCTACTCTTCACTGCAGGGCGTGGACTTCTCATTCCGGTGGCTTCTCTTGTTGCAGCGCACGGGCTCTAGGCGTGCAGGCTTCAGTAGTTGTGGCTCACGGGCTCTAGAGCGCAGGCTCGGTAGTTGTGGCACACGGGCTCAATTGCTCTGTGGCATGTGGGATCTTCCCGGACCAGGGCTTGAACCCATGTCCCCTGCATTGGCAGGTGGATTCCCAACTACTGTACCCCCAGGGAAGTCCACGAGACATACTTATATTAAAAAATATGTTTTTTATTTTTATTATTTTTTAACATCTTTATTGGAATATAATTGCTTTACAATGGTGTGTTAGTTTCTGCTTTATAACAAAGTGAATCAGCTATACGTATACATATATCCCCATATCTCCTCCCTCTTGCGTCTCCCTCCCACCCTCCCAATCCCACCCCTCTAGGTGGTCACAAAGCACCGAACTGATCTCCCTGTGCTGTGCGGCTGCTTCCCACTAGCTATCTATTTTACATTTGGTAGTGTATATATGTCCATGTCACTCTCTAATTTTGTCCCAGCTTACCCTTCCCTCTCCCCGTGTCCTCAAGTCAATTCTCTACGTCTGCGTCTTTATTCCTGTCCTGACCTAGTTTCCTCAGAACATTTTTTTTTTTTTAGATTCCATATATATGTGTTAGCATACGGTATTTGTTTTTCTCTTTCTGACTTACTTCACTCTGTATGACAGTCTCTAGGTCCATCCACCTCACTACAAATAACTCAATTTCATTTCTTTATATGGCTAAGTAATATGCAATTGTATATATGTGCCACATCTTCTTTATCCATTCATCTGTCGTTGGACACTTAGGTTGCTTCCATGTCCTGGCTATTGTAAATAGAGCTGCAATGAACATTGTGGTACATGACTCTTTTTGAATTACAGTTTTCTCAGGGTATATGCCCAGTAGTGGGATTGCTGGGTCATATGGTAGTTCTATTTGTAGTTTTTTAAGGAACCTCCATAGTGTTCTCCACAGTGGCTGTACCAACTTACATTCCCACCAACAGTGCAAGAGGGTTCCCTTTTCTCCACACCCTCTCCAGCATTCATTGTTTGTAGATTTTTTGATGATGGCCATTCTGACCGGTGTGAGGTGATACCTCATTGTGGTTTTGATTTGCATTTCTCTAAGATTAGTGATGTGGAACATCCTTTCATGTGTTTGTTGGCAATCTGTATATCTAAAAGAAAATAAGTTTTTTAATCTGAAATTCTAATTTAACTGCTCATCCTGTATTTTTATTTGCTAAATCTGGCAATTCTAGCCGTGGGCCATCACTTGACACTTCAGAAAGCATTCACCTGTCATGCTGAGAGCTCTAGGGGTTGGTACTTCAAGGCTTGTAGTCTCAAGGCCTCCTGGGGACAGCTGCCTGGCTGTACACAGTCCTTATCCCCAGCTCCTGGCCATGGGTCAGTCACCCCAGCCATGGCAGGCTTTCTCTGCCAAACCTGGCCCACTGGGCTTCCATCCCAGCCCCTTCCATGGGCATCCAATCCTGGACTGTCTCTCCTCCCTGCTTGTTATGAGAGAGATTCCTGATGAGACTGCAGTGCATGCCGTCTGTCACACCCATAAATAACTGTATTTTTGCAGATGGAACCAGAGGCGACTCTCCTGGTTACTAGTCACGCTTTCTCTCAGGCGTCCACCCCTATACATCTGCTGGGAACAGGCCCCCCTGGTAAAGCCACATGGTGGTAACTACTAGAATTGCAGGTGTAGGGAATAGAAGGAATTTACCAAACTCTTTAGTGCTGTGTCTCCAACTTCATTGTGCAACAGAACCCCCAAGTGTGAAGTTCTCTGGACCCCTCTTCCAGAAATTCTAATCCTGTGAATCTAAAGTGGGACCCAGGAATCTATATTTTAATTAAGGCCCTCAGGTGATTCTTAGGTAGTTAGTCCAAAGACCTCACTTTAGGGAATGATGCTCCAAAAGTTGATTTTGTGAATCTAGCAGCAAATACTACAAAGACAACTAGAAACAGGTTGAAATGGAACTGAAGGGACTTCGCTGGTGGCGCAGTGGTTAAGAATCTGCCTGACAATGCAGGGGACACAGGTTCGATCCCTGGCCTGGGAAGATCCCACATGCCACGAAGCAACTAAGCCCGTGCACCACAACTACTGAAGCCTGCGTGCCTAGACCCTGTGCTCCACAACGAGAAGCCACTGCAATGAGAAGCCCGCACACCCCAAGGAAGAGTAGCCCCTGCTCACCGCAACTGGAGAAAGCCCGTGCGCAGCAACGAAGACCCAACACAGCCAAAAAAAACCCCAAAACACAAAGAAATGGAACTGAAGCCTTCGTGTGCATGTGAGGGAGGGTGTGTGTGTATGTCTGTGTCTGTGTGTGTGTTTCTATGTGTCTGTATGTGTGTATACAGACTGTATGTTGAGCACCTACTATATTCCAACCACTATATTAGATGCTCTACATAAAAGCATGTACCCTCATAAATGCCCTATGAAATAGAATTATTATACCATTCTTTTGGAAAGAAAACTGAGACTTGAAGAGGCGAAAAGACTTCTCTGTTGTTCCACAGCCAGTAAGTGGTAGAGCTAAGAGGTGAACTTACGTGGTTTGGCCCTAAAGCTCTCCCCTCTGTACCATACTTCCTCCTCTTCAGCCAGGGCTCCTTAAATTGGGGTTTATGGATAGCCTTCAGGGGTTTCTGAGCCAACTGAAATTGTATGCAAAACACTGTGTGGGGACTTCCCTGGTGGCACAGTGGTTAAGAATCCACCTGCCAATGCAGGGGACACGAGTTCGATCCCTGGTCCAGAAAGATCCCACATGCCATGGAGCAACTAAGTTCGTGCGCCACAACTACTGAGCCTGTGCTCTACAGCCCGCGAGCCACAACTACAGGAGCCTGCGTGCCTAGAGCCCGTGCTCCACAGCAAGAAAAGCCACCACAATGAGAAGCCCGTGCACCGCAATGAAGAGTAGCCCCTGCTCGCCTCAACCAGAGAAAGCCCACGCACAGCAACGAAGATCCAACGCAGCCAAAAAATTTTAAAAAAAAACAAACAAAAAAAACCCCACACTGTGTGATTTCTGTTTTTCTTGGGTACAGTTCCATAGTTTTCACAAAGGGGTCACCAAATAACTTTTAAAATCATTGCATTAACACAAGCATTTCATGAAACACATTACTGATAGGCATGTGAAATGGAGCATGCTCTATAGAAGACAATTTAGCATGATCAAAATTATAAGGCTCGTATCCTTTGACCCAATTCCACATCTAGGAATTTATTGTACAAACACACTCCCACACTTGGGAAATGACAAATGAACATGATTATTCATTGCAGCTTTGTCTATAAAAGCAAAAGGATTGGAAACAACATAAATGTCCACCAGTTGGGGGCCATGAAAGGTGATGGGTATAGCCACAACTAAGGATGAGAAAGCTCGTTGTGTAGTGACATGAAAAGCCCCCAAGATCACATGGTTAAGTGGAAAAAGTAAGATAACGGGACAGTATAGATATATATACATGCACACAAATGTGCTCATATTCACACATACTCACAAGTACATATGTGTGTGTGTGCACACAATCTTGCTAAAATTAGCACAAGAAACAAATAACATTAACATTAGTTGCCTATGGGGAGGGAATCTAAGTGGCTGGGGCAAAGGGTATCCACTGTATATCTTCTTTATACATTTCAAGTTTTGAATCATATGAATAAGTCATGTGTTTGCATTCAAAAATAGTAATGAAAAACAAGCATTGCTGGAAAGGGATTTAATCAATTCATCTTCCAGCACTGCTTCCCCCAAATGTCAGAGTATTGGCATGAGCCTGATTAAAGGTTATTTTTGTTTTTTCACTTTTCATTTTGGAATACTTACAGACACACAGGAAGTTGCAAGAATAGTACAAAGAGTGTCACGCACCTTCCCCCAGCTTCCCCCAGTGGTGAGATTGTACATGGCTGCTGTTTGATACGAAAACCAGGAAGTGGGCATTGGTACGTTATTGTTAACTGGACTACAGATCTTATTCTAAAGCTTATTTTAAAAATATAGCCTTCTCATAGCTCGTATACTCATTTAAAATGTTTATTGAGTGTGCCACACTAGGGTTGGCTGATGAGATGTGATAGGGACACTTCAGAGCCATCCCTGCCATCATGGGGTGTAGACCAGTGGAGGTGACCCCTTACTTAAATGGAAACAGCGTTTGGAGGCCTGGGACCCAGCAGTGCACAAGGAGTGCTGACCACAGCTCTAAAAAAGGCACTGAGTCCCTTGCTGTCCCGGTCATGGAGCTTCACAGCTTGCCTGAAAGCTGACTTTTAATCCTTAAAAGAGCATGAGCAATTACTCGGGCTATATTTATCCTCGTTCCTGGAGCCACACAGGGATTTGGCCTCACTCGACCAAAATCTCCAGCTCATCACTCAATCCATCAGAGACAATCGTGTGTCCTCAGCATCAAAGAGGTGGGCCAGCTGAGGCGCACTGGCACACAGCTGGGGGAAGCTCTCCCCACAGGCCCTCTGACTCAAGGCCAGGGAAAAAGTTTAAAAATCCCATGCCAAAAGCACGTCCTGGGGCTGAGGGAGACCAAGCCAGGAGAAGCAGCAGCTTGCCAAGAACACTGCCAGCTCAGGGACTGGCTGTTGGGATAACCGCACTGGCAGTGCTGGCCTCCTCACCCCTCTTATACTTAGGGACTCTGCGCAATACCCAGCACTTAGGAGGCCCCACATGAGTAAGCGAACAGATGAGTGGCCAAATCGGCAGGAATGGCATCCAGGTGTCAATGAAGGTGACAATGACAGGGGTTATTTACTGAACATGGTGCCAGGCACTGTGTTGGCTACTTTACATATAAGGTCTAGTCAGTCCTCACCAAATCCACGTGATGTAGGGCTTCTCATCCCCAAGTCCTAGATGAGGAATCTGGGACATGGAGAGGTCAAGTAGCCTGCTAGTGCCTCACAATCTGTGAACCCAGATCTTTGTGACTCTAGAGTCCCTGGATGTCAAGTTCAAGAGTGCAGACTGGGAACATAAGGTGTCTCCTCTCCCTCCCAGGATCCCATTAAAATAATAGCAAAGGAAGCCTTAAAAAGGAACAAATCCTTAGCCATAAAGGGGATGGGGTGGGGCATGAGTGCACACACTCCTGGAACTGGCAAGAGGATGGAGGAGGGCTGCCTAATGAAGCTGGGACCCTGGACAACCCCCAGAGAAGGGGGCTCAGCCGCTCTGGTGCCCCTGAGAGGCTCTGGACTTCAAAAGCCAGGTGTGACAAGGACAGAAATGAGATGTAGAGTCAAGGGGGTGATTAAAATCTGTGGGCAGAAAGGGCTGGCAAGGAACTACCTCAAGTAACTTTTGTACAACAGCACTTGGACTAAATGCCTTCTTCCGGCTAAAGGGAAAGAAGAGCTGTAAACAAATACTGAGTAGACTTCTTTTTCATAGACATATGGATTAGCAATTCTCAGAATGCTTTCTGTGCCTTCTAGGATTAACTAAATTAGTAAATACATTGTAAATAATGCAGGTCAAGTTTCTCACTGTCAAAGGAGGGAATGACCAATATGGAAAGGAGAGAAAATAGAATAAACCATGCAGTGCTGTGTTGGAATTATAGTACTGGAATAAACTGGACGGATGGATGGATGGATGAATGGATGGGTAGATATGTATATGGGCATGTACATGTAAACATATTTATTTACATTTATATACATATATACAGATGTGTGTGTTCATGACATGTATCTATTTTCTAGCTCTGTCCACTGAGAGGCCTGGAAATAACAATGCTCCAGTAGCAATGAACACACTTTGCACACAAATTTTGGTTTATAAATACCATTCGCCAGTAAAAGGATCCAGGCCTCCTTGGAGAAGTGGGTAATTCTAGGGCTGGGATGGGAAAGTTCAAGATGAGCCTGGAACATCTTACTGTGCCCAAAAGTAAGGAACTGCTTCAAGAATGATGGTGACATGTCAAAAGTACAGAGGACCACTTGAAGGGGCTCTCACTGGCAAAATCTGAGGCAATATGAGCATCAAAGTAACTAATGATAATAAAGGATTATAACCCATGAATAAAGGAAGAATTCACAAGTGGTCCCAGGGTGCGCTGGGGAGAGAAAAGATCTTGGCATCCTGACTGCATTAGGCCAGCCCTGGAGGGAACAACCACTGGAAAAATTGTCCTCCACTTTCTCCACTCTGCCTCCAGAGCATGACTTACCCGTTTGCTTCAAGGACATGCACTGTGCACATACCCTGGGCCTGGGCCTCTTCTAGGCAGTGAGGTTGCAGAGGCGAGCAAAACGTGACTGCTGACCTCCAGGAGCTTATGGTATAAGAGTCAAGAAAGTAAGTAACATCTATGACTATGGGGTGTGTAAAAGTGGCTTGCAAACTGTCTGTCGGTATGCTTACAGAAGGTGTTAGAGTAAAACTCTTCTGTAAGGAAGAACGTGGTGAGTACCATGGATGGGCTGGGCTGGGTTCATTGAACTTGAACTAAGGGCTGCAGGCATTCCAAGGAAGATGTGGGGGCATTAAGGAAGGTTCGATTCTAGAGGAGTGGGCATTTGAGGCAGTCATGCACCCACACAGGTCAAGGTTTCAAGATGTGGAGAGTGGGTCTGGGATGGTGTCTCTAGAGAAGTAAGTGGTGTGGGCCTAAATGTGGCAGCAGGAAAGTGCTCAGGGCTGCCATGGCAGGGTTTCTGTCATGGGGCTGGGCTGAGACGGTCAGACTACAAGGGAACCTTGAACCCTAGGCTTGAGTTTGGACTTGACTCCATGTGGGTTGGGAGCCCCAGGAGGTTTCTAAGCAGGACCAGTGCGTAATGAGAGCTAGGCTTTGGGAAGATTCTTCTAGGACAGGGGGACCAGTCAGGAGATTAGTGATAAATGTCCTTTGGAGCCAGATGAATCCCAAGGAACTGTGGGGAAATAAATTAATCTCTCCAGTGTCATTTCCTCTTCTTCAAAATGGGTAACACTGGGGATTATCTTCAAAAGACCTGTTATGGCCCACAGGCTGGCCAATTAAAATAGGTACCAATGGCTGTCTTGCTGGAATTGCTGGGTCCTAGAGGCCCCCTGCAGTTCCAGGCACGAACTCTTCTCTTGCCAGATCATGGGGAGATCCAGGGAATTCTGGGGGGGAGTCCAGGGCAACTGGGGTGGTGGGAGAGAAGTCAGGGGTCTCGGGGCAGGAGCTGTTTACCAACTGACAGGGAAGTACCTCAATATTTGAACAACACATGGCTATGGTGGGGTGGCTGGGGTAAACATTAATTAGCCTGGGTGCTCCTGAAACACCCCATAAAGATGTGGCTCTCAAGAGAGAAGAAGATGTCTAGGATGACCAGGTTGAGCAAATGGATATATAATAGAGTCATTTATAGAGATGGGAAAGTGAACTGGGGGACAGGAGTAATAGACTCACAAGAGTCCCATTTTGGACATGTGAAGTTTTAGATGACTATGAAACATCCCAGTGGAGATGACACATGGACAGCTGGACGTATGAAGCTCTTCACAGAAGTGGCAACAGCAGTGATGAGGGTGGGCAGAAAGACATAGACTCAATAAATTTGTGACCTAACTGCATGTGAGGCGCTGAAAGAAGAGGTCGGGTGACTCCAGAGTTTTGCCCCTGGACAGGGAGAGAAATGCTAATGCCAAAGGGCAGCCAGGAGCAGGCACTCACTGGTTAAGAAAGATGAGTTCAGTGTGAGATGCTGGTGGGATACCTGGATGCAGACAATCAAGTGGAGATGCCCAGCAGATGGTTAGAAATACGGGGTTGCAAGGATTGTTGCTTGAGAGAGGTCCAGACGGGTGGCCTAGATTTTAGAAATATGGATCTCTAGGAGACCTTTAAGTCAAAGGTGAAGATCGTGAACAAGCTACTGGACATTTGGGAGGGCCATGTCAATAAGTGGAATCAGAAGTCAATTTGCAGGGGTTAATTATGGGGTTTGGTGAGGTCTTGGATGTGATGGCGATGAGGCTCATTTCATCATGCACTCAGCAACTATGTGCTGACATGTGTGGGTGGAAAAAGGAAGGAGGATGTGGGTAAGAATGGACTATGATACCAGGGTGATCTTAGATATCCCCAAAGCGGGTAGAGGACTGGGGAGGATTTCAGAGAAGGCGGTACTGCTCTTTGGAGAAGTCTGGATGAATCTGTCTCCTCCTCTGGGCTCCCCTGGACCCTGTGCTCACACACATCCATCAGAGCAGAGCTTTCATGGCTTACATACCTGTACATGGGTGTAAATGGACAAAGTTGTTCATGGCTGTCGGGGGTCATTTGGGGATTATGGTGGCCCCAGACCTCACCAACACACGCAGAGAGCTGAGAGGAATCAGTATCTCAGCCTTACTCTTTCCCATTCATAGCCCATGGGAATGCTGGAGCACACCAAAGAGAAACTCGATATTAGACATCTGTCACTTGTTGTTGGAACTTTTCTGCCTCCCCTACCTAACTGTGAGGTCCTCAAAGACAGGGGCCCTAGTGTAGGACTCTCTAAGTGGCAAAGAACAGAAACCCACTCTGGCTGGCTCAAGTGTAAAGGGGGCTGTGCCAGTGATAACTGAATCCCCCCAAAACCTAAGAAAGCATACCGAGACCTCAAGGGAGCAGAAAGCTGTCGGGACCTGAGGCCCCTACTCTGTCTGTCTGTCTTAATGTCTCTGTCCTTCTGTCTCCCTCAGGCCATGTAACCCTCTCTCTCTGCCTGTCTCTCTCTCCCTCTCACCCCCCTCTCTCCTCTCTCCTCTCTCCTTCTCTCTGTGCATCTGCTCCCTCCTCCTTCTCCTCTCTCTACTCTTGCTTCTTCTGGACTTTTCCCTTGCTGTGGCTCACATGGCCTCTCAGCTCCAGCTGTTTCCTTCCCCCAACCACCTGACAAGTGTCTTGTTTCAGATTTTCAAGAACATCTGACTGGCCTAGCTTGTCTGTTTAAGCCAAGTCTCTTAAGTCATTAGCTACCTTTGGAGGAGGTATCTCTCTCTGGTCTAAGAGTCAGAGCTGGGGCCATGCGTTAAATACAGTGGCCCTTTTTAGAGCCAGATACTGGCGTCAACCAACCAGCAGCCTCTTTATTCAGAGAATTCTCATTTCCTATGGCCAGGACCTCTTTGAATTCAACCTACTATTGCGTTGGCTCTTGGTTGTAACAACCAAGTCATTCTTGGCTCATCGAAAACCCATTGTCCACTGAGGCACCCAGATCTTTATCACAAAAATTGAGCTATCCCTACCTTGCCCTCCCCTAAACTATCCTGAGTAACTCTGCAGTCTCAGCGTGTTCTCCAAACACAGGATTTCTGCGCTGGTGCCATGATACAAAAGATTGTTTATCTCACCAAAGGAAGAGCCAAACTTTCTCAGATTGTCCTTTCTGGCTTCACATAGGGATGGGTTTTGTTTTTTTTTTTTTTTTATGAAAAATGGAAAGAGATGTGAAGCATGAAAGGATTTTTGAGGTTTGCAAGTTGACATTGCACCATTAAATTAATTCTAACAAAAGCTCGATTTCACTAATCCTGAGAGGAACTTGATCTCCAGATGCACTGACTTACTGGTTGGGTGCCTGCACCACGAGGCCTCTTCCACAGCCCAGAGTTGGGTGTTTTTCCTTTTTAAAAGACTTTGAAGTTGCGAAGAGCATATATCATTTTTTAAGAGCAAACCCAAAAGACCTCTTGCAAGTAGTTTTGTTCAAGTGAAGGTTAAGTGAATTAAATAGAACAGTCCCCTTTCATAACAACAAAAGAAGAAGAAAGAGGAAGAGGAGAAGGACGGGGAGGTTCTTTTGTTCTTCCTCATCTCCCTGATAGGGAAGGCTGGGCGGCTCCAGGGCTTGGTTCTCAGACCTAGATTCTTTTCTAACTGTACTCACTCCCAAGAGGATCTTATTCGAGCTCAGTGATTTTAAATACCACCTATTTAAACTCTCTGAAGACTCTCAAATGCTCGTGTCCAGTCTGGACCTCGCCCCCAACTCCAAAGTCATATATCCAACTGCCCACTCAACATTCCTCTTGGGTGTCTCATAGTCAGCTCCAACTTAACCCATGCAACCTGCAGGACCTGCTTTGCCCTCAGCTTTCTCCATCTCAGTAAAATGCAAGTCCATCCTTCGAGCTGCTCAAACACAAAACATGACTCATTCATGATTCCCCTTCTTGCTCCCCACACACCCTACAGGAAATCGATCAGAAAATCCTGTTGGCTCTATCTTCAAAATATGTCCAGAATCTGACCATTTCTTGCTACTTCTACCGCTGCTACTCTGGTCTAGGCCTCCATGATTTCTTGCCATGTCATCAACGTAATTGCCTCCTAATTGTTCTTTTGCCCCCACAAAGTAGGCAGAGTGTTTCTTCTCCATCATGAGTTATATCATGACTTACAAGACTTACTTTGTACCAGGTACCATACACGGCAATTTAAATCCATCGCTTATTCTCAAAATGTAATCCCCAAAAATGTTCAGTCTGCATTTTCCGGTTAAGGGAGTGAAATGAAATACCTTATCCAGAATCGCACAGCCATTCTTTGAAAGAGCTGGACCCAAACATCTCAAGGCCCTGGCTCTTTCCTTCAATCCAGTTGCTGACAATGAATCTGATTTTCATCCCCAGGAAATCCCTTTCTCAAAGCTGCCTGCTGAAGTCAGTGCAATCTAAAGCCAAGTTCATAAAAAGAGATTTTAACAAGATCAGGTAGGTAAAAATTGAAGAAAAGCGGGAAGAACATTTCTGTAGGTCAGTCCTCTTGATGGCAGTTTACCTGCCCAATTTATTCCGTTCAATCAGTAAATCTACCCAACTTATGGTGCGATATATCAGAAAGAGGTTTCTCCACCAGGTACCCTGGGGCCATATGAGGATAATACCAACCAGGGCCATATTTACTCTCCTTCCCCTCCTTGGGATTCTGGGCCCTGTAGCATCATTTATTTATTTTTCACATCATTCTGGGTGCAATGTTCCTCAGGCTCAGTACCTCTTTTATTTCAACAATGACAAAAATTGCACAAACAAATATCTGAGCACACCCTCCAAACATGGAGAAATGTCTATGCTTCAGAATTCACAAATGCCCGATCCAATCCATTTGTTTTTGTAAGCTTGAACTTTCACATTTAAAATAAACCATGTACTAGACAAAAGAATTCACTTTGGATCTGAGCCTTCCTTTGTGATCATCCTTCCTTCTTCTGGATTAAAAGCAAAAGACATCTGCATGTTTTGGATTCTCCAAAAGCTAGTTTTGAGGGGTGTTGGGACCGCCCTCATTTTTGTTGGACGGGGATGCTGCTCAGTTTTTGTTTTTGTTTTTTTTCCTGAATGTTGAAAGCATTCTGGGAATGGAAAACTATACGGCAGGACCCTGAGGGCAGGGCACCTGGGTGACGGGTTCCCTAAGAGCAGTAAGGGACTGAGCGGAGAAGTTACCCCCTGGAAGATGCATAGCTTTGGGCAGCAACCTTGGCTCTGCATGGAGGCTGTCACCCATGACCCACAGGAATCTGCTTGTGCTTCAAATGTGGATATAGGGGGTGGGGTGGAGATTCTGATGGGCTAAAAATATCATGTGAACCAGAAAGGCTCTGAGAAAAGGTATTGTCTGCTATTAAGCAAGACACATCTCAGAACTACGAGAGGTGAAGAAGGGGAGTGTGCCAAAGCACAGAACCAGATTTGATACCAGCTGGCGATCAAGCTCCAGAAACACCAATAGGAGAGCAATAGGGAAGGGTTTTACTCTTCTAGAAGTCTGAAGACCCATCACAGTCCTTAGGGAACATGACACACACTGCAGAGAATGTCCTTTGGCTAGAGTAGGGACTCAAGCCATAGCTTAAAATCCACATCTCAATATTCATTTATTCATTCATTCATCCAATAAACTTGTTTCTTTTCTACTTCCTGCTAATGAGTCTCCTTGTCTTTACTCTTGCCTTTGTCTAATCCAATCCAGTCCCCCCAGAGCAGCCAGAGACACACTTCTAAAATGCTATTTGGTTGCTTACACCCTCTGGCAGAGGGAGAACAGACACCAGTGACTGAAAGGACTCCACTCCCTGTATCAAGAGCTCCTCTCCCTGAGTCCGGCTAAGTCTGCCCTCCTCCTTCCTGCTTAAAAGATCCACTGCTGACCTTGGACCCTTCACATACCTTCACTAGTTGTGTTAATATGAAGACCTGCGTGATCTCTCCTTTCATGTTGCATTAGAGTAATTCTTTGAACTCTCAGAGTTTAATCTTATTTTTTGGAGTTTTTAGAAGGAGAAAAAGGAGAATGGGGTAGGACAAATGATGCTGCCTCATTGTGACGCATTTACGTCTTCCCTTTGCCCCCAGATCCTCTCAATAAGACCTCCATATAACATCTACATATAACAGAGGGACTGTTAATGTAAATTTCAAAAAAAAAACCCTATAGTTTTTGCTATGGTTAGAAGTAGGAATAGCAAACTACACTGGGGTAGATTGTACCTACTGGGGGGAAAAAATCAGCTGAGTGACCTCCCCTAACAAATATAAGGCAAATAAGTACTCGTGCACAGGAAAGAGATGTAACAAACTCTTGTAGCCTGACAAAGACTACCTCTCCCAAACATCTGTGATATATCTACTGTGGTAAATCTGCATAGGAGACAAGGGCATTGAGCCCCTGACCCTTTCCTTTTGCAGGAACATTATTACAATCTCACTGACATATTGGGAGGGCACCAATTGGAATCTGTGAGCAGAAAGGGATACCAAGGGCCCCAGAGGGGAACACATCATGAGGGTGATCTAGCTCGTGGTAAGAGCCTAAGTGGTCACGGACGAGGGAAGTGGGGTTTGGTGGAGCATGCAGCTGAGGCTGCAGGTCCCTCTCAACCAAGCCATCCTGACGTGGTGGTGTGCTTTGGGTGTAATGCCTGAGTCAAATGTATGAACTAAAAGAGCTGTAACTTTAGAACCTAAATAAGAGACACTCCTGTGACCCAAGAGGTTATATCAGTCAGCTAGAGAAGGTTACACTACAGTAACAAAAATCTCCAAAGTCTCAGTGGCTTACAACAGTAAAGGTTTATGTCTTAGTCATATTACATGCTGGCTATGGTTTGGCTGTAGCTCTGCTCCATAAACTCTTCATTCCAGGACTCAAAGTGAAGGAGCAACCCCACATTGCCATTTTTGTGGCAGAAGAAAAAGAGAGAGAGTGATGGCTCTTGAAGTTTCTGATTAGAAGCAGCACATGTTACTTCCATCTCACTGGCCAATGCAAGTCATAGGGCCAACCTGGAGAGCAGTGGAGTGAGAAATACAATCCTTTTACAAGGAGGGTAGAGACAATCTACCACAGAGAATTCTAGAATAGTGAGGGCATTTTTATGGCAACAATCCACAACTACTTGAGACATGTTTTCAACTATGACACCATATGATAGCAACAAAAACAGGGGCAGCAAAATCATCATTGGACCAATGAGACTCTAGGGTCTTCTCTCTGCCTAGCATTTGGAGGCAGGACTGTCCCTTTGGACTGAGTAAGGCTCTGAGGTTATTAGAAAATTCAAGGGGAAAAAAAAATACCTCCAGTGGAAGATACTGGACTTCCTGCTAAAAGACAGGCATGCGGGTGCTTAAAATTTTTAAGGAAGATGATTTTAGTTGTACTCCAAGCTGGGAAGGCAGTTCATAACAATTATATGCAAAATCAAGAAGGTGGCTTATGGTTGTAACAGTTAGCAGTCAATCAATAGTAACCATAGGCCAGATAAGCTCTGTTAAGCACTTCATATGAATTACTTTAATCCACACAGGAATTTATCAGTAGGTAGTATTATTACCCCTATTTTACAGAAATTAAGATTTATAAAGGTGAAGTATCCTTTCCAAGTGTACAGAGTTAGCAGGTGTAGAGTTCTGATTCAAACCCAAACCTCTCTAACTCCAGAATTTTCTCCCTAAACCACATTTGATTACCTCCCTCTAATACTCATCACTTCAGTCCCTTTTCCTCCTCTAATTTGACCCCATTTTTCTGTCTTTGCCTGTTTTTCTCTTGGACACTCCCTCTGCTACTGTAGCACCAGGAGCCTCTCCAAAGAAAGATTCCCATTCTCTGTCTCCACATCCTGAAAGTCAAAATTTAACCTGCTCAGGTCCAGCCCTAAAGGTCAAGATTGCTCTGCAGTGTCCTGGATTCCATACCCCTTCCTCATCTGCCAAGAATGGTCACCTCCCCTCCTCAAGTCCATCTCTGGCTGCAACTCTCTGCCACCATTCCCACACTGGGAGCGTCCAGCTCTGCTAGAAAAGAGGCAAGAGGGGCAGAGCCCAAAGCACACCCTGCAGCAAATGTACAGCAAGCAGAAGGCTAACTTGTCCTAATTCACAAGGAGAGGTTCCCATTTCTAGAAACAAACCTATCCAGCGAAGAACAACTCAGGAATTTTAAAACACTGAAAATACTCCAAGTGCCAGAGTCTTTCTGTGGCAGGCCCAGACCGTTCAAGGCCTTAAGCAGCCCCACACTTGGCATTTGGAGAGTCAGCAATTACCATTTCATCCGAACAAATGGCATGCTAAAGTTTACCCTTAGAAGGGTGACCATATGCTTTGAACCAAAACTAGGAAAACACTCAGTGAGAGATTTCTTTTCTGATTTGTGAATGTATTTAAAAGAAAAGTCTCCTGATAACCTAAAAATCCTATTGCATTTGGTTTTGCATTCGACGAAATCCCTTGTATAAATAAAAATACAATTCTATGAAATTGGAATTGTATATCCTCTCCTAATTACTCTGTCAAGGAAGGCTTACATCTGGAAGTCTTCTCCCAAAGTAGTGTTTCTCAACATGTGATCACCTTCTGTGCATGCTTTAAATTGATGTTCCTGGATTCTACCCCAGATTGGAGGTGGTAGTACAGGGAAATCTGTCATTTCTAACAAGGTTTCTAAGAAATTCCCACTGAAATTTGAGAACCACTGCCTTAAATAATGAAAGCCCCCCCCCAAAAAAGACTAATGAGTTCATGTGAAATAGAAGTTTTGGAATCCCCCAAATGCCTATAACTTCTCTCAAAAACCAGTCCCTGCCATTACTTGTAAAAGATTGCTGGTATGTGGCCAAGATGGTGGAGTAAGAAGAGCCTGATCCCACCTCCTCCCAAAGGCACACCACAATCACAACTACTTACAGAAGGGAACTCACACAACTCAACATCAAACAAACAAAAAACCCAATTAAAAAATGGGCAGAAGAGAGAGATTGGTTCAAGATGGCGGAGTAGAAGGACATGCGCTCACTCCCTCTTGCGAGAGCACCAGAATCACAGCTAACTGCTGAGCAATCATCGACAGGAAGACACTGGAACTCACCAAAAAAGAGACCCCACATCCAAAGACAAAGGAGAAGCTGCAGTGAGTTGGTAAGAGGAGCGCAATCAAAATAAAATCAAATCCCGTAACCACTGGGTGGGTGACTCACAAACTGGAGAACAATTATACCTCAGAAGTCCACCCACTCGAGTGAAGGTTCTGAGCCCCATGTCAGGCTTCCCAACCTGGGGGTCCGGCAATGGGAGAAGGAATTCCCAAAGAATCAGACTTCAAAGGCTAGTGGGATTTGATTGCAGGACTTCAACAGGACTGGGGGAAACAGCGTCTCCACGCTTGGAGGGCACACACAAAGTAGTGTGCACATCAGCACCTGGAGGGAAGGAGCAGTGACCCATAAGAGACCAAACCAGACCTACCTGCTAGTGTTGGAGGGTCTTTTACAGAGGCAGGAGGTGGCTGTGGCTCACTGCGGGGACAAGGAACCTGGCGGCAGAAGTTCTGGGAAGTACTCCTTGGCATGAGCCCTCCTGGAGTCCGCTATTAGCCCCACCAAAGAGCCTGTAGCCTCCAGTGCTGGGTCGCCTCAGGCCAAACAACCAACAGGGAGGAAACTAAGCCCCACCATCAGCAGACAGGTGAATTAAAGTTTTACTGAGCTCTGCCCACCAGAGAAACAGCCAGCTCTACCCACCAACAGGCCCTCCCATCAGGAAGCTTGCACAAGCCTTTGGATAGACTCATCCACCAGAGGGCAGACAGCAGAAGCAAGAAGAACTATAATCCTGCAGCCTGTGGAACAAAAACCACATTCACAGAAAGATAGACAAAATGAAAAGGCAGGGGACTATGTACCAGATGAAGGAACAAGATAAAACCCCAGAAAAACAACTAAAGGAAGTGGAGATAGGCAACCTTCCAGAAAAGAATTCAGAATAATGATAATGAAGATGATCCAGGACCTCGGAAAAAGAATGGAGGCAAAGATTGAGAAGATGCAAGAAATGTTTACCAAAGACCTGGAAGAATTAAAGAACAAACACCTAGAAGAATTAAAGAACAGAGATGAACAATACAATAACTGAAATGAAAAATACACTAGAAGGAATCAATAGCAGAATAACTGAGGTGGAAAAACGGATAAGTGACCTGGAAGACAGAATGGTGGAATTCGCTACCACAGAACAGAATAAAGAAAAAAGAATGCAAAGAAATGAAGACAGCTTAAGAGACCTCTGGGACAACATTAAATGCACCAACATTTGCATTATAGGGGTACCAGAAGGACAAGAGAGAGAGAAAGGACTCGATAAAATATTTGAAGAGATTATAGTCAAAAACTTCCCTAACATGGGAAAGGAAATAGCCACCCAAGTCCAGGAAGCGCAGAGAGTCCCAGGCAGGATAAACCCAAGGAGAAACACGCTGAGACACATAGTAATCAAACTAACAAAAATTAAAGACAAAGAAAAATTATTAAAAGCAACAAGGGAAAAATGACAAACAATATACAGGGGAACTCCCATAAGGTTAACAGCTGATTTCTCAGCAGAAACTCTACAAGCCAGAAGGGAGTGGCATGATATATTTAAAGTGATGAAAGGGAAGAAACTACAACCAAGATTACTCTACCTAGCAAAGATCTCATTCAGATTTAACAGAGAAATCCAAAGCTTTACAGAGAAGCAAAAGCTAAGAGATTCAGCACCACCAAACCAGCTCTACAACAAATGCTAAAGGAACTTCTCTAGGTGGGAAACACAAGAGGAGAAAAGGACCTACAAAAACAAACCCATAACAATTAAGAAAATGGTTATAGGAACATACATATTGATAATTACCTTAAATGTGAATGGATTAAATGCTCTAACCAAAAGACACAGGCTCGCTGAATTGATAAAAAAAACAAGACCCATATATATGCTGTCTACAAGAGACCCACTTCAGACCTAGGGACACATACAGACTGAAAGTGAGGGGATGGAAAAAGATATTCCATGCAAATGGAAATCAAAAGAAAGCTGGAGTAGCAATACTCATATCAGATAAAATCGACTTTAAAATAAAGAATGTTACAAGAGACAAGGAAGGACACTACATAATGATCAAGGGATCAATCCAAGAAGATGATATAACTATGGTAAATATTTATGCACCCAACATAGGAGCACCTCAATACATAAGGCTAAATGCTAACAGCTCTAAAAGAGGAAATCAACAGTAACACAATAATAGTGGGGGACTTTAACACCTCAGTTACATCAATGGACAGATCATCCAGAGAGAAAATTAATAAGGAAACACAAGCTTTAAAAGACACAATAGACCAGATAGATTTAATTGATATTTATAGAACATTCCATCCAAAAACAGAAAATTACACTTTCTTCTCAAGTGCACATGGAACATTCTCCAGGATAGATCACATCTTGGGTCACAAATCAAGCCTCAGTAAATTTAGGAAAATTGAAATCATATCCAGTATCTTTTCCGACCACAACGCTGTGAGATTAGAAATCAATACAGGGAAAAAACTGTAAAAAACACAAAAACATGGAGGCTTAACAATATACTACTAAATAACCAAGAGATCACTGAAGAAATCAAAGAGGAAATGAAAAATTACCTAGAGACAAATGACAATGAAACCACGATGATCCAAAACCTATGGGATGCAGCAAAAGCAGTTCTAACAGGGAAGTTTATAGCAATAAAATCCTAGCTCAAGAAACAAGAAAAATCTCAAATAAATAGTCTAACTTTACTCCTAAAGGAACTAGAAAAAGAAGAACAAACAAAACCCCAAAGTTAGAAGGAAAGAAATCATAAAGATCAGAGCAGAAATAAATGAAATAGAAACAAAGAAAACAATAGCAAAGATCAATGAAACTAAAAGCTGGTTCTTTGAGAAGATAAACAAAATTGATAAACCTTAGCCAGACTCATCAAGAAAAAGAGGGAGAGGACTCAAATCAATAGAATTAGAAATGAAAAAGGAGAAGTTACAACAGACACTGCTGAAATACAAAGCATCCTAAGAGACTACTACAAGTAACTCTATGCCAATAAAATGGACAACCTGGAAGAAATGGACAAATTCTTAGAAAGGTATAACCTTCCAAGACTGAACCAGAAAGAAACAGAAAATATGGACAGACCAATCACAAGTAAGGAAATTGAAACTGTGATTTAAAATCTTCCAACAAACAAAAGCCCAGGACCAGATAGCTTCACAGGTGAATTCTATCAAACATTTAGAGAAGAGCTAACACCCATTCTTCTCAAACTCTTCCAAAATATAGCAGAGGGAGGAACACTCCCAAACTCATTCTACAAGGCCACCATCACCCTGATACCAAAACCAGACAAAGATACAACAAAAAAAGAAAATTACAGACCAATATCACTGATGAATATAGATGCAAAAATCCTCAACAAAATACTAGCAAACAGAATCCAACAACACATTAAAAGGATCATACGTCATGATCAAGTGAGATTTATCCCAGGGATGCAAGTATTCTTCAATATAGGCAAATCAATCAATGTGATATACCATATTAACAAATTGAAGAATAAAAACCATATGATCATCTCAATGGATACAGAAAAAGCTTTTGACAAAATTCAACACCCATTTATGATAAAAACCCTCCAGAAAGTGGGCATAGAGGGAACTTACCTCAATATAATAAAGGCCATATATGACAAATCCACAGCCAACATCGCTCCCAAAAGTGAAAAAATGAAACCATTTCCTCTAAGATCAGGAACAAGACAAGGTTGTCCACCCTCACCACTATAATTCAACATAGTTTTGGAAGTCCTAGCCACTGTAATCAGAGAAGGAAAAGAAATAAAAGGAATACAAATTGGAGAACAAGAAGTAAAAATGTCACTGTTTGCAGATGACATGATACTATAGATAAAGAATCCTAAAGAGGTCACCAGGAAACTACTAGAGCTAATCATTGAATTGGGTAAAGTTGCAGGACACAAAATTAATGCACAGAAATCTCTTGCATTCTCATACACTAACAATGAACGATAAGAAAGATAAATTAAGGAAATAATCCCATTCACCTTTGCCACAAAAAAAATAAAATACCTAGGAATAAACTTACTTAAGGAGGTAAATGGCCTTTACTCAGAAAACTATAAGACACTGATGAAAGAAATCAAAGATGACACAAACAGGGGCTTCCCTTGTGGCGCAGTCGTTGAGAGTCCGCCTGCTGATGCAGGGGACACGGGTTCGTGCCCCAGTCCAGGAAGATCCCACATGCCGCGGAGCGGCTAGGCCCGTGAGCCATGGCTGCTGAGCCTGTGCATCCAGAGCCTGTGCTCCGCAACAGGAGAGGCCACAACAGTGAGAGGCCCGCGTACCACAAAAAAAAAAAAAAAAAAAAAAAGATGACACAAACAGATGGAGACATATACCATGCTCTTAGATTGGAAGAATCAGTATTGTGAAAATGACTATACTACCCAAAGCAATCCACAGATTCAATGCAATCCCTAATAAATTACCAAAGGCTTTTATTACAGAAGTAAAACAAAAAATCTTAATATTTATATGGAGACACAAAAGGCCCTGAATAGCCAAAGCAATCTTGAGGGAAAAAATGGAGCTGGAGGAATCAGACTCCCTGACTTCAGACTATACTACAAAGCTACACTAATCAAGACAATATGGTACTGGCACAAAAACAGAAATAGAGGTCAATGGAACTGGATAAAAAGCCCAGACATAAACCTATGCATCTATGGTCAACTAATCTATGACAAAGGATGCAAGAATATACAATGGAGAAAAGACAGTCTCTTCAATAAGTGGTGCTGGGAAAACTGGACAGCTACATGTAAAAGAATGAAATTAGAACACTCCCTAACACCATACACAAAAATAAACTCAAAATGGATTAAAGACCTAAATGTAAGACCAGACACTATAAAACTCTTAGAGGAAAACAGAGGAAGAACACACTTTGACATAAATCACAGCAAGATCTTTTTTGACCCACCTCCTAGAGTAATGGAAATAAAAAATAATAATAAACAAATGGGACATAATGAATCTTCAAAGCCTTTGCATAGTGAAGGAAACTATAAACAAGACAAAAAGACAACCCTCAGAATGGGAGAAAATATTTGCAAACGAATCAACAGACAAAGGATTAATCTCCAAAATATATAAACAGCTCATGCAGCTCAATATTAAAAATCAAGGGCTTCCCTGGTGGCGCAGTGGTTGAGAGTCCGCCTGCCGATGCAGGGGACACGGGTTCATGCCCCGGTTCGGGAAGATCCCACATGCCGCGGAGCAGCTGGGCCCGTGAGCCATGGCCGCTGAGCCTGCACGTCCAGAGCCTGTGCTCCGCAACAGGAGAGGCCACAACAGTGAGAGGCCCGTGTACCGCAAAAACAAACAAACAAACAAACAAACAAGACATACAGATGCCCAAGAGGCACATGAAATGCTGCTCAACATCACTAATTATTAGAGAAATGCAAATCAAAACTACAATGAGGTGACTTCCCTGGTGGCACAGTGGTTAAGAGTCTGCCTGCCAATGCAGGGGACATGGGTTCTAGCCCTGGTCCAGGAAGATCCCACATGCAGCAGAGCAACTAAGCCCGTGAGCCACAACTACTGAAGCCGGTGCGCCTATAGCCCATGCTCTGCAACAAGAGAAGCCACCGCAATGAGAAGCCCATGCACCGCAATGAAGAGTAGCCCCTGCTCACCGCAACTAGAGAAAGCCTGCACGCAGCAACGAAGACCCCACGCAGCCAAAAATAAATAAATTAATTAATTAATTAATTAAATTTAAAAAAATATCTACAATGAGGTATCACCTCACACTGGTTAGAGTGGGCATCATAAGAAAATCTACAAACAACAGATGCTGGAGAGGGTGTGGAGAAAAGGGAAGCCTCTTGCACTGTTGATGGGAATGTAAATTGATACAGTCACTATGGAGAACAGTATGGAGATTCCTTAAAAAACTAAAAATAGAACTACCATACGACCCAGCAATCCCACTACTAGGCATATACCCTGAGTAAACCATAATTCAAAAAGAGTCATGTACCACAATGTTCACTGCAGCACTATTTACAATAGCCAGGACACGGAAACAACCTAAGTGTACATCAACAGATGAATGGATAGAGAAGATGTGGTACTTATATACAATGGAATTACTCATCCATAAAAAGGACTGAAATTGGGTCATTTGTAGAGACGTGGATGGACCTAGAGACTGTCATACAGAGTGAAGTAAGTCAGAAAGAGAAAACAAATATCGTATATTAACGCATGTATGTGGAATCTAGAAAAATGGTACAGATGAACCGGTATGCAAGGCAGAAATAGAGACACAGATGTAGAGAACAAACGTATGGACACCAAGGGGGGAAAGCAGTGTGTGTGGGTGGGGGCGATGAACTGGGAGATTGGGATTGGCATATATGCACTAATATGCATAAAATAAATAACTAATAAGAATTTTCTCTATTAAAAATTATGTTAAATTTTAAAAAAAGAAAGGAAAAAACATATCAAGGAAAGGATACATGAAGAATCCAGTTTCAAGGAAAATATGCCCCAAGAAACAAAAAAGTTTCCCACAAGTGCTTCATGCTTTGGAATAAATGAATGAGAGCCAAAGTCTATAAACTGAGCATTCAAATAGTACACATTGATGGGGTTCAGGACACACTACCCCAAAATATGGCATCTTGGTGTACCGTATATTTTAAGAAGAAATTTGAGAAAATGATGGAAGCAAGAAGGTCACTCTGACCTTCCTCTGCCCTTCTCCCTTGAAAGAAGCATTAAAACCCTCAAGTGAGAGGAACATCCTTGTCTCCAAAGACAAAGTGACACCTGGAAGAATCTGAACAAGCAGGCCTTGTTAGATTTCCCCAAGTTTACTATAATTACCTCTTACTTCTTGACCTATCATATTCCTCCACGACTGTGTACTCTTGATCAAACCTAGCATAAAAAGACTCAGGTCTAACTGTCAAAAAAAACCCCACATTTCAAAAAGACACATGCACCCCAACGTTTATTGCAGCACTATTTACAATAGCCAGGACATGGAAGTAACCTAAATGCCCATAGACAGACGAAAGGATAAAGAAGATGTGGTACATATACACAATGGAATATTACTCAGCCATAAAAAGAAACAAAATTGGGTCATTTGTAGAGATGTGAAGGGACCTAGAGGCTGTCATACAGAGTGAAGTAAGTCAGAAAGAGAAAAACAAATATCGTACATTAACGCATATATGTGGAATCTAGAAAAATGGTACAGATAAACTGGTTTGCAAGGCAGAAATAGAGATGCAAATGTAGAGAACAAATGTATGGACACCAAGGTGGGAAAGCAGGGAGGGGCGGGTGGTGGTGGGATGAACTGAGAGATTGACATATATACACTAATATGTATAAAACAGATAACTAATAAGAACCTGCTGTATAAAATTAAAAATAAATAAATAAAAATTTTTTAAATGGGCAGAAGATTTGAATAGATATTTTTCCAAAGAAGACATACAAATGGCCAACAGACATATGAAAAGATGCCCAAAGGGCACAGGACCAGCTGCTATTTTTATATACTTTTTACAACTGAAGCTTGGGTTTTGGAAAACCTGGGAGGCTTTGGGGAAGAAGCTCAGGTTACGGGGATCAGGCCCGAGGATGGAATTCATGACTCTTGGACTCTGGCACCTGAATAAGGACAAACCTGAAAGACAAGGTAGCCCAGACACTTGCTGATCTGACCAAGGGGCCTGAGTATGGAACAGAATGAAGAAAGTGCCCAGTCAAAATGCACAACTAGGCAGGATCCATAACAGAACTGCTGGCTCCAGGCTACTTATCTGGAATTCCAGCTGTTGCCGACTTGGGCTTCCCTGTCCTCAGGTTCACCGCTAGAGATGCATCACCAACTTACTTTAGATCCATGCTGTTGAGGGACAATGAAACAATTGCTGCTTACCCCTTGGTCACTACACATGCCAATCAGAATCCACAGTGTGCACCTGCCATTGGGTCACTTCCTCTAGCACCTGCCCAGCTGGGGGCTTTGGGGAAGAAAGCAGGTAATCCTGGCCTCCAGCCCTCCTGCTTATCCTGCTGTAAGTAATCATTCATCCACTCTGACTCCTGACCCACCCAGACGTCTGAGGCCCCACCTCATCTCTCTCCTGGACTACTGCAGCAGCCTCCAGTTTGCCCTCCCTACCCCCAACTCCTACCACACAAATCCACTGCACAGAAAGCTACTCCATCAGTTTTCTTAAGGCGCAGTCAGGATCAGGTGCTCAAGCTGGTCTGAACCTCTTCAGTGTCATCCTCACTGCTTAGAGAATAAAGTCTAAATCCCTCAATGGGACATCAAGATCTTACACAATCCAGGCACAACTTTCCCTTCTCATTTCATTTCCCATTCTAGTCTCACATGGATCCCCACCCTGTGCTTGAGCCATATTTAAATTCTTGTTCTCCTATAATGTTCTGCATGTTCCAACCGTCCTATCTTTTCAGCCTATTCTTTCCCCTCTGAAGCCCTCCTTTGTCTCTGCACTCATTGAAATCCTAGCTATTCTTTACAGCTCATTCTTTTTTTTTAACATCTTTATTGGAGTATGATTGCTTTACAATGGTGTGTTAGTTTCTGCTTTATAACAAAGTGAATCAGCTATACATATACATATATCCCCATATCTCCTCCCTCTTGTGTCTCCCTCCCACCCTCCCTATCCCACCCCTCTAGGTGGTCACAGAGCACTGAGCTGATATCCCTGTGCTATGTGGCTGCTTCCCACTAGCTATCCATTTTACACATGGTAGTACATATAAGTCCATGCCACTCTCTCACTTTGCCCCAGCTTACCCTTCCCCCTCCCTGTGTCCTCAAATCCATTCTGCGTCTTCATTCCTGTCCTGTCCCTAGGTTCCTCATAACCACATATTTTATTTATTTTTTTATTATTATTTTTTAAAATAAATTTATTTCTTTTATGTATTTATTTATGGCTGTGTTGGGTCTTCCTTGCTGCACGTGGGCTTTCTCTAGTTGTGGTGAGCGGGGACTACTCTTTGTTGTGGTGAGCAGGCTTCTAATTGCAGTGGCTTCTCGTGTTGTGGAGCACAGGCCCTAGGCACACGGACTTCAGGAGTTATGGCACATGGGCTCAGTAGTTGTGGCTCGCGGGCTCTAGAGCACAGGCTCAGCAGTTGTGGCACACAGGCTTAGTTGCTTCGTGGCATGTGGGATCCTCCCAGACCAGGGCTCGAACCCATGTCCCCTGCACCGGCAGGCGGATTGCTAACCACTGCGCCACCAGGGAAGCCCCATAACCACATATTTTAGATTCCACTTCCTCCATAAAGCCTTCTTAGTTGGAAGTAACTTCTCATTTCTCTCTGCCTCTAAGTACTTGTCATCATCTAAGTAGCCATCCTTGTCGCTCTCTGCCTGTGTTTTCAGTTTAACCCTTATTTGAATGTCAACTCTTTGAGGGCAGTGCCATGTATTAAATTGCTAGCATGGTGTGTATATTCAATAAATATTTGCTGAAGCTGAACTTATCTAGAGGATGAAATTAGACAGGGAGTTCTGGGGCAGTTAATAGAAGAAAGAAAGAATAGAGATCCTGGCCCTGTGTCCTCACAAAGCCAGCACGCCCTCAAGAATGAGGCTGGGGAGGAAGTCTCAGTGCCCCTAGGCGTGGCCACATCCCAAGGGCTCACTACTGTCTCCAGCCACATGAATCCTGCCGCAGTGTTCAGAGACAGAGCCTTGACCTGGTGAGAAGCAGACACAACAACTGTCCGAACCCAGGTCACCTGGGTGTTAAGATGCTGAGACGTTAATGCCAGAAGCATGCAGCCCAGACTCAAGCACCCACGTTCGTGTGTCCTTCTCAGGGCATGATATGGCTCTCTTGGAGGAGGGGCAGGGAGAGTCAGCCATGACATTACATTGCGCTCCCATGAACAGCATCAAGATGGCTTGAGGTGTGCAGAAGTGATAGAGGTCATGAAAAGGCTTCTGTTTCGCTCTGCACAAGCCCTGACGTCTTTGGCTTTCAGCTTCCCCACTTCCTCTGGTCTGGCATAAAGAAGGCCCAGTTGTCAGCTCTGGGCACTGCTTGCACTCCTGCCCTCCCATAGGAACCCAGGTTTCCTACAGAACAGAGGGAGTCGTGAGCTGTCATCCCCTGAACTTCTCAGGGAACGAATTCCCGGAGATGTGGGAATTTGCCATGAGGCAGGAAGCTTCTTCCTAGTGACTTGGGTTGGAGGTAGGAGGAAAAGGAGGTGAACAGAGGATCTGGCCTTGGCCCTAGCCCTAGGGTTCCAGCATGCACAGCAGGCTCGGGGATAGCCTGTGTGACAATTGGGAGTCCACCACCCAACCACCACTGCCACCGCTGCTCAGGGAAAAGGGAAAAATAAAAACCTCTGTAAGATGAGCTCCTACACACAAACCTGGAGGCTTATGGGGCCCCACAAACCTGCCACTACCAGTGAGTGACTGATACAATAGGTATCTCAGTAGAACGCAGTTCACTTAGAAGGTTGAATGGTTACCATTGAATTCCACTAAAATCCCATCAGTTATCAGAGCTTTATAAGAGCTCCTGACAAATAATGATAACTTACTGTTATGGGTTGAAGTCCTAACCCCCAGTACCTCATAATGTGACCATATTAGAAATAGGATTGTTGCAGATGTAATTAGTTAAGATGAGGTCACTAGGGTGGGCCAGATTCAATGACTGGTGTCTTATAATGAGGGAAATATGGACAGATACACACACACACACACACACACACACACACACACACACAAAGGAGAGCATCATGTGAACAGGCACAGAAGATGGCCATCTACAACCAAGGAGAGAGGCCTGGAATAGATTCTTGCCAAACAGCACTCAGTAGGAACCAACACTGCAGACATCTTGATTCACACTTCTAGCCTCCAGATCTGTGAGACAACATATTTCTGTTGTTTAATCCACTCAGTTCATGGTACTTTGTTATGACATTCCTAACAAATGAACACTCTTACCATTGAAAAATTCTCACTATAAGTCATGATCACTTATTTCAGTTAGCCCTAAAACAACCCAATGAGTCAGGTACTTTTATTTATCCTCATTTTTCCAAACGAGGGCTCTGAGGCTATGAAACGTTAAGAAATTTGCCCAAAGTATTAAGTTGTGGAGCCAAGATTTGAACTCTGCTGCCTGACTCTGAAATCCGTGTTCTTTTCTGCACCACCCACCACTGCCTCAGAAAGAAGGGAAGTCCTGATGAATAATTCTGTCATGGGAACCAGGCCCACGTGAGCTCTGCCTGGTAGTCATGCTCCCCATGTGGACACATTCAATTCATTGTTGTCAACACAATGGGCTTCCTGACATGCCACCGGGGTAGACAACACCTGGCAGCTCCCAGATGGCCACACAGGAGCCAGGGTGGATGACAGGCCAGCAAGGGCCAACAGGTGAGGCCCAGCTGACAGGATTTGGCAAGAGGGTGAGGCCAGTATTCATGGACCTGACAGGTTCAGTCATGGTTCTACAGGGTGGGTGGCACTGGGCACTAAGAGAAGCCAGTGAGAATTCTGTGAAGGCAGGAAACAGACGGGCAGTTATTAGGAATTGAGCCTGAAAAGGAATAAGGACAAGACAGGGGCAGAAATGCAGGATCTGGGACCCACGGAGACCAAAGAGGCTGAAATTCAAGGCCAGAAGGTGGAGAGAGACTACAGGAGCCCCTCAAGGAAGATGCTGTCCAAGGTCAGAAGTAACTGGTCTCTGAGGATGATGCCTGTAGGTTTGACTTTGGTGAGAACAAGGTAGAGTTGAGAAGAGGCTTCTTGTCTAACTACTGGAGAAATAACTTACCTTGTGCAAATGAAGCAAATGGGGGAAATCCCGTGTAAGGCAGTTGCCCCAACTGCAGGCTTAGAGCCATCCTGGCTTTCATTTGGGGTTTCTCCACCCTACTCTGCCTGGTTCAAGTCCAAGGGTCATGAAAGGCCTTTAACAGCTCTGGACAGAACACGCCTTCCTCGTTTCTCTCCTGATTCTGAGCCCTGACTTCCTACGAGATAGGGTCCTAACACTCCCAGCAGATGTGCCCCAGCCACTTCCCAAGTGTTTCCTAGCCACTATCAGCAAGCAACCATCACTTCCCTGAGTGTCTGGGGTCTCAGATATGAGCTTATGGGCTTCGCCAGTTGGGACCAAGGCCAGCCTTCAGGAAGTTGGTGGCAGGGGACTTGCTTCCCTTCTGAGCTCTATTTACCCATCTTCACACCATTGCAGGACTTCCTCACCCTACCTTCTGTGGGACATGGATAAGCATTTTAAATGTCATTATTTGTATATTCTAATCTAATGTACATTTTGAAAAGGTAAAATTTTATAAGTAGCAGCATAATTCTTACAGCGCTTTGGGATAAGTTTAACAAACGATGTCACAAGAACCGTAGAGAAATTCTGCTTTTTGACCCAGTAATAGCACCCTTGCAATGTCATTCTAAGGAAACATTCAAGAGATGAGGAATATACTCATTCATGAATTTAGTAAGCTTGATAAAGATGTGAGGGCATGTGAGGGATCACTATGCAGGGCACTCTATTCCATCTTGCCAGCAACCTCTGACTTCCTGCATTCCCCTCACCCCTTTTCATTTGTCCACCCAGATGACCTCTGAGGCTGCAAATCCCGCCCCCCCCATTCTAAAGAGCAACTCAGCTCTCCATAACACCTTCCCCAACACTCCCCCACCCAAACCCCCCCAAATGCTCCATTCAACACTCTCAATCCCCACTCCAGAGAAGGCAGTAAAAAGTGGTTATTCTTAGCATAGTTTTCCTCTTCCTCTCACATATACTATGGAAATTAAAAAGCTATTAGAAAAGAGAGAGGGTTAGCTCTGTATGTGCTGACATGAACAAAAGATGTTGATGATTTATCATCAAATGAAACAAACAGACAAGTTGCAGGGCCATATATACAGTGTGATACCTTTGTATCCATGAGGTCTGGCAGGCTCTGTGTCAATCTGTTAGCTGTAGTTTCTTTCCTGTGGGGAGGAAATGGGATTGAGGTTATAATGGAGAGCATTCACTTTCTTACTCCATATAAATATATTATTTGAACTTTGTTTATTTTACAATGAAAATGTATTGATTGTGCAAGTAAGAAAGAAAAGACGATGCAGGATTTCAGCATGGGGAAAGCAGGCCAAGGATTACCAAGGCCCTGCCCTCTTGGAGAAGCAAATTTTTACCCTCAGCTAGTTTGCTCATTTTTCCCCAACTGCCTCAGGAAGCTGAGAGAGAGTGGGCTCTCCCGTTGGAGGCATTGCTCAGAAAGCCAGGCTTAATGCTCTTCTATTACTGCTGGCTAACAACCCTTCTCCCTCAGCCTTTCCAGACCACTCACCCGCACGCAGTGTACCAGGGCTGTATGGGGCCCGGAAGACCACTCCTTGATAGGTTCTCCTTCCTCTGGTGAGAGCCATGCCAAAAAACCTGGGGTTCACCAGGACCACAAGCTCCTCTTCGACAAAGAGAGGTGAGGGGATTCTGAGTTGTTGATATCTCTTCTCACCCTTCTCGGCAGGATTAATCAGGCTTGGCCAAAACCAACCAGTAACACTGAATGAAAACAGAGAAGACAGAGAGCCTCAGTTCTATCTTGTCCACTGTGCCTCAACTCATAGGAAACAAAGGTAAGTCAACAAGCTGTGGTTTGTAACCACTTTAATGGATCAGGGGAAGTAAGAGCCTTGAATGTCCTCCCAGGTTAGATGGAAGTTTCCCTCCTGGGAGAAGAAAATTCCTGGCAAGTTAGTGCTGGTTGTTGGCAGGCCACCTCAGGTCCTTGCCCTGTGGCCCTCTCCATAGGGCTGCCTGAGTGTCCTCACAACATGGCAGCTGGATTCCCCAAGAGCCGGTGATCCAGGGGTGATCAGGCCACATGTTTTATGACCTAGACTCAGAAGTCACACATCATTTCTGCCACATTCTATTCATTAGAAACAAATTAGTAAGCCTAGCCCAGACTTAAGAGGAGGGGAATGAGCCTCCACTTTTTGAAGCAAGAAGAAAGAATTTGTGGGCATATTCTAAAACACCACAGTCATTACCTATCAGCCCTTGTATAGCTTCAAGAGACACAAAAATGAGTCACACAAAATCCCTACCATCAACCGCAAATCAATCAATGTGATACACCACATTAACAAATTGAAGAACAAAAACCATATGATCATTGCAATAGATTCAGGAAAGCTTTTGACAAAATGCAATATCCAGTTATGATAAAAACTCTCCACAAAGTGGGTGTAGACAGAACATACCTCAACATAACAACATAACATATGATAAGCCCACAGTTAACATCATATTCAATGGTGAAAAGCTGAAAGCATTTCCACTAAGATCAGGAACCAGACAAGGATGCCCAGTCTCGCCACTTTTTTTTTTTAATAAATCTATTTATTTATTCTTGGCTGTGTTGGGTCTTCATTTCTGTGCGAGGGCCTTCTCTAGTTGCAGCGAGCGGGGGCCACTCTTCATCACAGTGTGCAGGCCTCTCACTGTCGCGGCCTCTGTTGTTGCGGAGCACAGGCTCCAGACACGCAGGCTCAGTAGTTGTGGCTCACGGGCCTAGTTGCTCCACGGCATGTGGGACTCTCCCAGACCAGGGCTCAAACCCGTGTCCCCTGCATTGGCAGGCAGACTCTCAACCACTACGCCGCCATGGAAGCCCTAGTCACTTTTATTCAACAAAGTATTGGAAGTCCTAGCCACAGCAATCAGACAAGAAAAAGAAATTTAAAAATCCAAATTGGAAAGGAAGAAGTAAAAGTGTCATTGTTTGCAGATGACATGATACTATACTTAGAAAATCCTAAAGATGACACAAAAAAACTACTAGAGCTCATCAATGAATTCAGTAAGCTGGAGGATATAAAATTAATGTACAGAAATCTGCCACATTTACATACAGTAACAATGAACTATCAGAAGGAGAAATTAAGGAAACAATTCCATTTACAATTGCATTAAAAAGAATTAAATACCTAGGAATAGATCTAACAAAGGAGGTAAAAGACCTGTACTCAGAAAACTATAAGACACTGATGAAAGAAACTGAAGACTAACAAAAACAGATAGAAAGATATACTGTGTTCATGGATTGACAGAATTAATAGTGTTAAAATGACCATACTACCCTAGGCAATCTACAGATTCAGTGCAATACCTATCAAAATACCAATGGCATTTTTCACAGAACTAGAATAAATAACTTTAAAATTTGTATGAAAACACAAAAGAGCAAAAGCAGCCAAAACAATCTCGAGAAAGAAGAACAGAGCTGGAGATATCCCTCCAGCTCAACACTGCTAATCATCAGGGAAATGCAAATCAAAACCACAGTGAGATATCACCTCACACCTGTCAGAATGGCCATCAGCAAAAAGACCACAAATAACAAATGTTGGCCAGGATGTGGTGAAAAGGGACCCCTTGTACACTGTTGGTGGGGATGTAAATTGGTACAGCCACTGTGCAAAACAGTATGGAGGTATGGAGGTTCCTCAAAAAACTAAAAATAGAACTACCATATCATCCAGCAATTCTACTCCTGGGTATATCTCTGAAGAAAACGAAAACACTAATTCGAAAAGATGCATGCCCCCAATGTTCATAGCAGCATTATCTACAGCAGCCAAGATATGGAAGCAACCTAAGTGCCCATCAACAGATGACTGGATAGAGAAGATGTGGTATAAATATACATACAATGGAATATTATGCAGCCATAACAAAGAATAAAATTTTGACATTTGCCACAACATGGGTGGACCTGGAGTCTATGTTAAGTGAAATAAGTCACACAGAGAAAGACAAATACTCTATTTTCTCTCTTATACATGGAATCTAGAAAATAAAATGAATATAACAAAACAGAAGCTGAGGGCTTCCCTGGTGGCGCAGTGGTTGAGAGTCCGCCTGCCGATGCAGGGGACACGGGTTCGTGCCCTGGTCCAGGAGGATCCCACATGCCCTGAAGCGGCTGGGCCCACGAGCCATGGCCGCTGAGCCTGCACGTCCGGAGCCTGTGCTCCGCAATGGGAGAGGCCACAACAGTGAGAGGTCCACGTACTGCAAAAAAAAAAAAAAAAAAAGCTTTACACAAAAATTTATTAAAAAAAAACAGAAGCTGACTCACAGATATAGAGAACAAACTAGTGATTACAAATGCGGAGAGGGGAGGGAGGGGCAAGACAGGGGTAGTGGATTAAGAGGTACAAACCACTCTGTATAAAATAAATGTTACAAGGATATATTGTACAGCACAAGTAATATAGCCAATATTTTACAATAACTTTAAATGGAGTATAATCTATAAAAATTTTGAATCACTATGTTGTACATCTGAAACTAATATAAGATTGTAAATCAACTACACCACAATTTAAAAAAAAAATTCTCTGCCCTCAAAAAACTTTTCGGCTTGACTTCCCTGGTGGTTCAGTGGGTAAGACTCCGTGCTCCCAATGCAGGGGGCCCAGGTTCGATCCCTAGCTGGGGAACTAGATCCCAAATGCATGCTGCAACTAAAGATCCCGCGTGCCACAACGAAGATCCAGAGAAGCAAAAATAAATAAATATTTTTGAAAAAAAAAAGAAAGAAAGAAAAACCTTTTGGCTTAACAAAGGAGACTGACAAGTCATACTGGATTATATAAGCTGTGGGAACACAAAGGACAAAGTTTTCTCCTGGGGAAGGGAGGACAGTGGGAGAGGAGTCTCTGAAAGGAGGTAGAATCTGATGTGGGCCTTGAAGTGTGAGTAGGAATGTGTTAGATCAGGTGAACTGATGCTCAGCCCCCATTCCAACCTCCTTCTGGTGTTCCCTGCTCTGCAGGAGCTGCTAAGATAAAACTACATTTCCCAGACTTCTGTGCAGGTGACGCTCTGGAAAGGATTTAGGTTCCACTCTGTAAAACACACAAAAGCAAGATTTGGAGGGCAGGAATCAGGTGTGAGCCAAGCTCCCATCCCTTCTGCTATTTCTGCTGACGAGTCTGCCGTGGAGGTGTTTGCTTTTCCTACAGCACAGGTGGCAGCAGCCCCAGACACTGGCTCACGGGGATATCCTTTTGCTGTTGAGACTGTGGCTAGTGTGGCATAGTTCTGGAGTGGCAGCTATGTGCTTCCTGAGGGTAGAAAATGCTCAGGCCTTCCAGAACCTCGTCTAGAGTTGGAGTGGAAGGGCTCAGAGCACAGGGACAGCTTGCCTCAAACTCTCCCTCCTATGTCTACTCCTCCTGGCCCCCTTGACTTCAACTCTTTCATATCCTTAAATGAGTGAGAGGCCACCCCTTTGCAAGGACTCAGAGGTGATCTTACTTTGGCAAGTGGCAGGATCTTGGAGCCTTAACTACAACTGGGAGTGAAGCCATTTCATTTTAACAACCAGTCGCTCCAAGTTAAAAACCATAAAATGCCAACAGAAATTAAGCTGGCCCTCTACAGTCTTTTACTGTCTCCTTCACTGAATCCATCCACACATGCAAAGTTGTCAGCCAAATGGAAGTGTCGCTGGACTCATTTAAGGGATAAATGTGGGACCTTTAGAAAGTCTATAAGCCCAGCAGATGTCAGGAAGCCAGCAACTGATGTTTGCCTGTGGTTTCTGGGCTGTGTACCTGGGATGTGCAGGTTAGAACAGAGCTCACCTCCCCCCAGTCCTGGGCTGCAGAGACACTGACTTGTGATGGGGTTTTTATTGCTCTTGTTTTCAATCATTAATGTACCAACATCACGTGCCAGCTTCCACAGGGCTCTCATTCTCCAGCAGGCTCCCCATCCCTGCACCCACATACACATACACATACACAGTGCTTCAGATACTTGGGAGACTGACCTTCTCGCATTCATTTGATAAATATTTATAGCTTAAGAAACAACAGGCTGGAAAGCCCACAACAGCCATCAATCCCACCCACAGTGGGACTTGCCTGGTGTCAGCCTGGCTTGTAAACCTCTCTGAGTGCAGGGCAAGGCGTCCTGAGCAAGAGGCAATAAATACACACTGCTTGGTTGAGCCCCTAATTGACAGAATCTTGAAACCAGAAACCAAGTCTAGGGTTCCTGCGTAGCCCGTGAGCCTTAGATGGGAAACAAGCATGAGGACGAGATGGATTTGACTTCTGAATGATGACTCTTTTTTGAATTGCAGTAAAGAGTCAGTGTCCAGATGTCCCCCCAAAGGCCTCCTTATGCAGCTTCTAAACATTTTCTAGATCCTGGACCCCTTTCAGAATGTGATTAAAGTTCTGGGTATTCTCCCCAGAAAAATACACACAGGCACATACACACAACACTGTGCATGTAATAACTTCAGAGACAGGCCTTCCAGAAGCTAAGAGTCTCACAGAGAAGGTAAACAAACAAACAAAAATGCACATGAATATGGAGGACAACATGACGGGCACTCTGAAGGATTGTGGCTAAAGTATTTTGAGAGTTCATGGGGGAGAGAGGTCAAGTTGTAAGGTAAAGAGTCAAGCACAACAAGAAGGAACCAATCCTGAATGCATTCCCACATCCTCCAGACGTCCACCGAGGGCTTCTGTACCTTGATGTCCAAGTGAGGTGGCCTGGACTTCTGAATCCCGTGGACCAGAGAGTTCCACGTGCTCTCGAGCATTTCTGCTGGCTCCCTGTGGGGCCTCAGTCTCCTGGCCCTTCTACCTCTTGAAATTCTAGCTTCCTCACACACCACTTCTGTCCCCATATGACATCCCCCAACCCCAACACAAAATTCAGCCACTCCTTTGGCTTCCACGATAGAAAAATTCAATCCCACCAAGCATTTATACATACAGGTTTTACAAAATATGGGAGAATGGGTCCTGGGAAAGGGTCATATTATACAGCACCTGGACTTCTGCCACCACTGAGTCCCTCTGCCTTCTCTCCACACTTTTGTCTCTTTCCCCCTTTTTTTCAGAAGCAGCTTAAAGAGTTCCTGAGCCTTAGTGCCCGCTGACACCTAGGTCCGGGGTGAGGGTGGGGTGAGGGTTGGTGGGGAAGGAGAAGAACCCTCTCTCCAAGGACGGATCAAGGCATCCTTCCAAAGCACACACGCAGTGACTTCTCTAAGAGGAATTCAGCAATAAAAGTCTCTCCATCCCATTTGTATGGGTGAGTTGAAGAGAACAAAATCCACTCCAGCTAGGTTAGGTAAGAAGGGATTTATGACAGGATATTAAGTGTCTTACAGAACTACTAGGAGAAATGTAGAAAAGACTTTAGGTTGAGCTTTCAGAAAAGCCTCCCAAAGAAGATCTGGGCCACCAGGGAAGCTGCTTGCTCCAAAACCACCAGTGCTCCTGCCACAAGGTCACCAGCAAAATGCATGATCCTGGCCTCCCAACATCCATGAGGCTAGAGACAGGACACCGGGATGCCTGCTCACGCCACCAGAGAGAGCTCAGTCAGTCCCTCAACTGCAATGCCAGCAGAAAGAACAGGGGCAGCAGAAGTATGGCCTCTGCCTGGCGTCCACCCAGATCTCTTCTGCCTCATACCTTGAGGTCTGATCATCCATCCAAGGAAAGACATCCGAGAGTCCATTACAGTCAGGATCCACTGGGCCTGCCCAACAGGTGGTCTGATCCGAGCACTCATCCTTGTAATGTGGGTCACACACACTTGTGTGCCCTTATCCTTGCCCCCAGGCAGAGCCAGGACTGGAATGAGGCAACGGGGCTCCAGGGGCACAAAGTAGAAGGAGGTACTCCCTCTATGGCTGATGCAAGTGCAAGGTCAGCACCTGGAGTGAGTGTCTCCTTAAATATTTGTGCACTTGGTCTCTTGCCTGCCTCATCTTAGCTCCAGCCAGCTCCCAGGGGATACTAACCTGCACTCCTTCCCCAGCCTTGACAATCTGGAAACAGGTCCTGGCTGGACATCGTGGTGAGATTTCCTGCCACCTCCAGCTTGATTCCTAGGCCAGATGTCAGAGGGGGCACCAGGCTGTCTGAAAGCCAACATTTCTAGGCCCAGCTTCCCGAATCCAGGAGTCTTCAATAAACTGATTTATTTTGTACCTCTTAACCCCCACCCTTATCTTGCCCTTCCTACATATAACATAAATAAACTATAATGACATATTGTACAACACAAGGAATATAGCCAACATTTTACAATAACTATAAATGGAATATAACCTTTAAAAAGTGTGAATCAGGGACTTCCCTGGTGGCACAGTGGTTAAGACTGCAAGCTCCCAATGCAGGGGGCCCAGTTTCGATCCCTGGTCTGGGAACTAGATCCCACATGCATGCCGCAACTAAGAAGTCCTCATGCCACAACTAAGAAGTCCACCTGCCACAACTAAGAGTCCGCATGCTGCAACTAAGGAGCTCGCTTGCCACAACGAAGATCCTGTGTGCTGCAACTAAGACCCGGCTCAGCCAAAATAAATTAAATAAATAAATAAATATTTTTAAAAATTGTGAATCACTATGTTTTATACCTGAAACTTGCATAATATTGTACATCAACTATACCTCGGGACTTCCCTGGTGGCGCAGTGGTTAAGAATCTGCCTGCCAATGCAGGGGACATAGGTTCAATCCCTGGTCCGGGAAGATCCTACCTGCCGCAGAGCAACTAAGCCCATGCACCACAACTACTGAGCCCATGTGCCACAACTACTGAAACCCAAGCGCCTAGAGCCTGTGCTCCTCAACAACAGAAGCCACTGCAATGAGAAGCCCGTGCACCACAACAAAGAGTAGCCCCTGCTCACCGCAACTAGAGAAAGCCTGCACGCAGCAATGAAGACCCAACACAGCCAAAAATACATAAATAAATAAATGTATTAAAAAAACTATACCTCAATTTTTAAAAAACTAAGTAGAAAATAAACAGCTGTATTTAAATCCCTCTGTGCTGAAGTCTCATGAGGGATGCTGCTCTTTTGTCTTATGGAGTAAGGAGTTCCTTCTCCTTTTTCACACCAATAGGCAATGAAAGAGGTAGACTATGGCTAAGCTCACCCCACTTTCCACCAACATACTCCCAAAGGGAGAAAAAGGAAGAAAAGCATTGTGGTAAGAATGAATAAATTAGACTATATTAAAATTTAAAACTTCTGTGCATCAAAGGACACAATCAACAGAGTGAAAAAGCAACCCACAGAATGGGAGAAAATATTTATAAATCATGTACTATCTAATGAAGAGTTAATAACCAGAATATATAAAGAACTCGTACAACTCAATGACAAAAAAATAAACAACCTGATTTTAAAATGGGCAAAGGGCTTGAGTAGATATTTATGCAAAGAAGATACATAAATGGCCAACAATCACATGGAAAGAGGCTCAATATCACTAATCATTAGGGAAATGCAAATCAAAACCACAGTGAGACACCACTTCACACCCATTAGGATGGTTACCTTAAAAAAAACAAATAACAAAAAAGCCACCAGAAAATAACATGTTGGCAAGGATGTAGAGAAATTGGAAGCCTTGTGCACTGCTGGTAGGAAGGTGAAATGCTGCAGCCACTATGGAAAACAACATCATGGTTTCTCAAAAAATTACAAATAGAATTATTGTATGATCCAGCAACTCCATTTCTGAGTATATACACAAAAGAATTGAAAGCAGGGTCTTGAGGAGATATTTATACTGCCATGTTCATAGCAGCATTACTCACAGTAGCCCAAAGGTGGAAGCAACCCAAGTACCCACTGATGGATAAACAAAATATATACATACAGTGGAATATTATTCAGCCTTTAAAAGGTAGGAAATTCTGAACATGCTGCAACATGGATGAACCTTGAGAACACTAGGCTAAGTGACATATGCCAGTCACAAAAAAACAAATTGTTTGATTCCACTCACCTAATCAAATTCATAAAGACAGGAAGTAGAATGTTGATTCGGGGCTAGGGGATGGGGAGAATGGAGAATTTAATGGGTATAGAGTTTCAGTTTTGCAAGATGAAAAGAATTCTGGAGATTTTTTTATACAACAATATGAATGAACTTACCACTACTGAACTGTACACTTAAAAAGAGTTAAGATGGTAGATTTTATGTCATGTGTATCTTACCACAATTAAAACATTTTTAATATTAAAAAAAAAGAAAAGCATTGTGCACGAGCTGCCTTTCTCTGCCTTCTCTTTATAACAGTGTTTGAGGATTACCATTTGGATGAGAAGGGGCCTTTAGAATACCTGCCCAAATCTGCAGGAGCGCTATGTGTTTAATATAGTATAACATCTGCCATTGGTGGCGGAGGGGGTGGGGCACCAGGCATTGTGCTCAGTATGGTACTTTACTTGTGGTTCCTTTTTCTTTTTTAAAAATTTTTATTTATTTACTTATTTATTTTTGGCTGTGTTCGGTCTTCATTGCTGAGTGCAGGCTTTCTCTAGTTGCGGCGAGCAGGGGCTACTCTTCATTGTGGTGCACGGACTTCTCATTGCAATGGCTTCTCTTGTTGTGGAGCACGGGCCCTAGGCGCGCAGGCTTCAGTAGTTGTGGCACGTGGGCTCAGTAGTTGTGGCTCGTGGGCTCAGTAGCTGTGGCTCGCGGGCTCTAGATCACAGGCTCAGTAGTTGTGGTGTGTGGCACACGGGCTTAGTTGCTCTGAGGCATGTGGGATCTTCCTGGACCAGGGCTTGAACCCATGTCCCCTGCGTTGGCAGGTGGATGCTTAACCACTGTGCCACCAGGGAAGCCCCATGGTTTCTTATTTAATCCACATGAAGACCCTAGGGGGTAGGTCTAATTATTAGGGATGAAACTCAGACTTCAACGGGTTAAAGTCACAGTCTGTGACTTACCAAGTCACAGAGCTAACACATCAGTGACCCTGAGACCTGACCCCAGGTCCAGTAGGGCTCCGAGGCTGGGTGGCCAGCACCACACCACACTGCCTCCCTGGCAGAGGCTGACTTTTCAAGGTCCATTTCAGGCTCCTTCCCAGCACGATCAGAACCCTGGTGTAAGAGGCTCTCTATCTTCCCCATTCCTACCACTGCCCCCATGAAACGTTAAATAAACGTACAAGGATAACTTTCCTCTTACCTCTTTGCAGCCGCCGCCCCAAGAGGCCCACCCAGACCAAATCACACACAGGAGGCGGCCAGCGGTGTGGTAGGTGGTATGCTGCCCTGGAAGGGAGACCGAGAGCTTTCCAGCCAAAGGGCCCTGGGTTGAAAGCCCAGTGCCACCGCTATGTAGCTGTTTGACACTGAGCACGTGACACCCTCTTTGAGCCTGATTCATTATCTGTAAAATGGGATAAGTGATCCTCACCTTGTAGGGTGGTTAAAGGGTTTAAATGAGTACGTATACAGTCCTTCCTCAGCATCCGCAGAGAATCAGTTCCAGGAGCTTCCTCGGACGCCAAAATCCACGCATGTTCAAGTCGCTTATATAAAATGGGTACAGTGGGCCCTCCGTACCCGTGGGTTTTTCATCCATGGATTCATCTAACCTAGTTCTGAGTGGTTGGTTGAATCAGAAGCTGTGAAACCCATTTAGGTCTTTAATGCATTTTGAGTTTATTTTTGTGTATGGTGTTAGGGAGTGTTCTAATTTCATTCCTTTACATGTAGCTGTCCAGTTTTCCCAGCACCACTTATTGAAGAGACTGTCTTTTCTCCATTGTATATTCTTGCCTCCTTTGTCATAGATTATACCAAAGGTATAAGGCCAGACACTATAAAACTCCTAGAGGAAAACACAGGCAGAACACTCTGACATAAACCACAGCAAGATCTTTTTTGACCCACCTCCTAGAGTAATGAAAATAGAAACAAAAATAAACAAATGGGACCTAATTAAACTTAACAGCTTTCGCACAGCAAAGGAAACCATAAACAAGAAGAAAAGACAACCCTCAGAATGGGAGAAAATATTTGCAAATGAAGCAATTGACAAGGGATTAATCTCCAAAATATACAAACAGCTTATGCAGCTCAATATCAAAAAAACAGACAACTCAACCCAAAAATGGGAGGAAGACCTAAATAGACATTTCTCCAAAGAAGACACAGAGATGGACAAGAGGCACATGAAAAGATGCTCAACATCACTAATTATTAGAGAAATGCAAATCAAAACTACAAAGAGGTGTCACCTCACACTGGTCAGAATGGCTGTCATCAAAAAATCTACAAACAATAAATGCTGGATAGGGTGTGGAGAAGAGGGAACCCTCTTGCACTGTTCGTGGGAATGTAAATTGATAGTCACTATGGAGAACTGTACAGAGGTTCCTTAAAAAACTAAAAATAGAGCTACCATTCAACCCAGCAATCCCACTACTGGGCATACACCCTGAGAAAACCATAATTCAAAAAGAGTCATGTACCACAATGTTCATTGCAGCTCTATTTACAATAGCCAGGATGTGGAAGCAACCTAAATGTCCATCAACAGAGAAGTGGAGAAAGAAGATGTGGTACATATATACAGTGGAATATTAGCCATAAAAAGGAACGAAATTGGGTCATTTGCAGAGATGTGGATGGGCCTAGAGACTGACATACAGAGTGAAGTAAGTCAGAAAGAGAAAAACAAATATCATACATTAACTCATATATGTGGAATCTAGAAACATGGTAGGTGATCTTATTTGCAAAGCAGAAATAGAGACACAGATGTAGAGAACAAATGTATGGAAGGAAGGGGGAAGGGGTGGGATGAATTGGGAGATTGGGATTGACATGTATACACTATTGATACTATGTATAAAATAGCTAACTAATGAGAAACTACTCATTAGTTATAGTAGTATAGCACAGGGAACTCTACTCAGTGCTCTGTGGTGACCTAAACGGGAAGGAAATCCAAAAAAGAGGGGATATATATATATACATATAGCTGATTCACTTTGCTGTACAGCAGAAACTAACACAACATTGTAAAGCAACTATACTCCAATAAAAAATTCATTTAAAAAAAATAGACGAAGCAGCTGCGAAACCCAGCAGATTCAGAGGGCCAACTGCGTATACAAAATCTGTGTTGTCAGCCAAGGTTGCCTGTCCTTTGAAATTCAAAAACACTGGCTTGAATCTTATTTCAGCCTCTGCCAGGGACAAGATCCATCTAGAGATTTATTTCTGCACAAATCGGAATTGTGTCACTTTCCTTCGAAGCCAAAGAGGCTTGGTTTTAAATACTATTTTCTTCTCTGTTATCCATGAAAATTTCCAAGAACTGTGCCGGGTCCATCATAATCACTTTGAGGACCAAGAGGTCAAAGGAGGGGTAGAAAGGAACAGTCCTCCTTCTTAAAGCAGAGCTGGACCCCTCCACAGATGACTTCCGGGAGGACTTGATCTGTTCTGAGGTTTTCTGATCTAAGAAACAGAAAACCCAACCTGAAGGCATTAAATACCAGGCAACTTATTTGTCCCCAAAGCCTAAAGTTCAGAGGCAGGGTGAGCTTCTAGCACTGGGTTGTTCAGAGGCTCCCAATGTTTAGCAGGCTACACCTGCTTGCCTGAGTCTCTCCCCTCCCCCTCTCACCCCCATCAGCTCTTTCCAAACTGGCCTCTTGGGGTAGCAGGATGGCTCCTGGCAGCTTCCAGGGCGACATGCTTCCTCATTCACAGCTAATGGATCGATGTGGTCACATGCCCACTCCTATGCCAAGGGGGTTGATATTATGTTGATGACTTAGGTCAGTTGGAACCTACCCCAAAACCAAAAGTTGACTTGATCCTTGACTTAAACCACATTGTAGTTATACACGGTGGGATAGCTACTGGTGGGCAACCGTATTATCTGCTACAAAACCCTTTATCAGTGTGCGTGTGTGTCATCCTGTATGTGTGATATGCCAGTGTGTGTAAAGTATGAGTGTGCTATGTGTATGTGATGTGTCTGTGTGAGAATGTGTGTGAGATGTGTGTATATAAGTGTAGGTGTGCTTGGTAATCATTTTGCAATGTACACAGGTCAAATCATTACGCTGTGCACCTTAAACTTATACAGTGCTGGATGTCAATCATATCTCAATAAAACTGGAAAAATTTTAAAACCGTACTATGCTATGTGATTGTGTGTATATGTGTGTATGTGAAATGCGTGTGTGTGCTGAGAAGAACAAGTGTCCAAATTAAGTGTCGCTTCTGTTTGGGGCCTTTCACTCTGATCTCTGCTGCTATCACCTTGATGGCCACTAGGGGGCACTGTGCTCCCCTTTTAACCCTCTGGCCAATGTGTGTACAAAATCCTTTTCCCCTAAGCACAGATGAGAGGTTGGAAATTTTTAAAACAACTATACTAACAAAAACGAACAGAACGGAAATCAATTCAGAGAGCATAAGAAACATTCAAAGTTGTTTCTTACAACGTACATTGCGGAGCCAATAATTACCTCCTGTTTTCCGCAAAGCGCTGTCCGCCTTTGAGTCTTTCCAGCTCCTGGCTGTGACTTAGGGACACCGTCTCACTCCCTGCTTTGCAGAACAGTCTCCAAGAAACATGTTCCCTCGCAGCCAAGGCCAAAACTCCCATCTGTGCTCACCATTTCACCTCAGGGCCCTTCCTCCCCACCCCCTCCTCTCTCCCTCCTCCCATCACTGTTCCAGGAGACTGCCCTTCCCAGCAGCAAGGGGCCCACAGTAAAACAGCTTCATTATACTCTGCAAGCTAAGAAGCAGCACGATCTAAACACAGAAAGGTGGCCTCATGCTCTCCATCAGCGCACTTTAGACTCCGACGAGAGACCAGAAGGTCACCTGCTCCCCAACCCCTAGTCTGGTGCGGGTTCTAGCTGCCTGGCCTGCTGTCCAGCCCCTCCCCTTCCCCTTTCCCGTCCCTGTCCCCTTCCCTGCCCTCGCCTGGGCCCTGGCCAATCGGGCGGAACCAGTCCTGTGCAGCCCTCTACTGCCCTCTACTGGGGTTTTGCTTACACAGCCCTGGAGTTCACCAGCACCCCGGGACTACGGGACTCTTCCCCAACTCTTTCAGAGTCCCCCTTTGGTCTGGCCGCTGGAACATAACTCACCAATATTTTAACCCACCCATCGCTTCTCAGATGCTTAATTAATCTTTTTAAAGCTGTAAGGGATTTAAAACTCTCATTCCCCAGGGCCAGGGTGAAAATTGAAAGAACTTACTTTTTCATTCATACATGATTCAAATGTTTATTGCATGCTGTTTGCTAGACTCCGTGCTGGCACTAAGGACACAAAAAGGAATAAGAAAGAAACTATCCCAAAAAGGAATAAATAAGATGCTGGGATAAAATATAACAAGGAGAAGCTACTTGGATGAAGAGGAAGCAACTCTTCCTCACTGCAACTTTTGTTCTCCTCCTGCCCATCTCCACATAACAGCCAGAGTGACAATGTTATCCACCGAGAAGTTGGAACATGTCACTTTCCTACTTCAAATCCACTAAGTGCTTCCATTTGTATTTAGGACAAAACCAAGCTGTCCCTACAAAATCTGGCCTATCTTTCCACTCCATCTTGTGTCCTTCTCTCCTGTGTTTTCATGTGCTCACCACACTTGTCTTTTTTTAGCTTCTGCAAATAAGGCAAGCTGTTTTCTGTCTCCCAACCTTTGGATATGCAGCTCCCTCTACCTCGAATGCTCCTACCTTCGTCTCCATGAAACTGGTTACTTCTTATTCTTCAAATGTCAGCCTAAATGTCACCCATCAGCAAGACCTTCTCTGTCTTCCCCATCCAAAACATGTCCACTTCTAGTTCTATCTGATATCAAAACATATTTTGAAACTTCAATTAATAAAGCAGTTTGATATGAGAAGAAATTAATGAAACCAAAGAAAAATAAGAAATAGACTCTAACGCACAAGGGAATTTACTGTAAAGGTGGAAAGGTGAGATTTCAAATCATTGGGGAAAAGAGTAAATAAAATAAAAGTAAGTAGTGGTAGCACAACTAGTCAGTACCTACTGAGATAAGAACAAAGCTGGGTTCTTATCTCACTCCTTACACCCAAGTCAATTCCAGATAGATCAAATATGAACTGTAAAAAATAAATCATAAAATATCTCTAAAAAGGGGGTTAACTAAATACTAATCTAAGAAAGAGGCTTTTCTGAGAAGGCTATGAAATCCAGAAGCCAGAAGGGGAAAAGTTAGTCAACTTGTCTAGGTAGCAATGTAACTTTGGTATGAAAAAAAAGGAAAACAACAACAAAAACTGAAACTTAAATGAAAGGCTAGGTTCCAAAACAGGGAAAACAAATTTAAAACATATTTGTCAAAGAGCTCTTTTCCTTAACTTAAATAGAACTGATATAAATGAATATATATATATATATATATATTTAAAAGCCCAACAGAAAAGTGTGCAAAGGATAGAAAGAGATCATAGAAAAGCAAATTCAAAGGATGATAAACATGCAGAAAGATGCTCTCACTCATGTATACTTAAAGAAATGCAAATCAAAATGGTAAGAAAACATTTTTTTTTTTCACTTATCAAACTGGTACAAGGCTTCTCTGATGCTGGCAGGGATGTGAAGAAATTAATCCTCTCATCCACTTTTGATGGGAGGGGGGTACAAATTGATGCAATTTCTTACTACAGGTAAATCTGATAAATACAAAAATTTAAAAGGCACATGTCTTTTCATATAGCAAAAAATATGGTTATACCTACAAAAATTCAGTCACATACGTACAGTTATCTTTCTGGCAGAATTTTTATAAAAGCAAAACCCAAAGTGTCCATTAAAAGTGAAATAAATTATCCATCATCTATGATTCCATACATAGAAAATCCCAAAGATGCCATGGAAAAACTACTAGAGCTCATAGATGAATTCTGTGAAGTTGCAGGATACAAAATTATTATATATAGAAACTGTTGCATGTCTATACTAACAATACACTATCAGAAAGAGAAATTAAGAAAACAGTCCCCTTTACAAACCCATCAAAAAGAATAAAATACCTAGGAATAAATCTAACCGAGGAGGTAAAAGGACTGTATTCAGAAAGCTATAAGACACTCATGAAAGAAATTGAAGATGACACCAACAGATGGAAAGATACACCATGTTCATGGATTGGAAGAATTAATATTGTTAAAATAACCACACTACCCAAGGCAATCTACAGATTCAGTGCAATCCACATCAAAATACCAATGGCATTTTTCACAAAACTAGAACAAATAATTTAAAAACTTGTATGGAAACACAAAAGAACCCAAATAGACAACAATCACAATCACCTTCACTTCAGACTATACTACACAGTCACAGTCATCAAAACTGTGTAGTACTGGCACAAAAGCAGACACAGAAATCAATGGAACAGAATAAAAAGTCCAGAAATAAACCCATGCACTTATGGTCAATTAATCTACAACAAAGGAGGCAAGAAGATACAATGAAGAAAAAACAGTCTCTTCAATAAGTGGTGCTGGGAAAACAGGACAGCTACATGGAAAAGAATGAAATTAGAACATTTTCTCACACCATATACAAAAATAAACTCAAAATAGGTTAAAGACCTAGGTGTAAGACTGGATACCATAAAACTCCCAGAGGAAAATATAGGCAGAACATTCTTTGACATAAATCATAGCAAGTTTTTTTGGATCTCTCTCCTAAGGCAAAGGAAACAAAAGCAAAAATAAACAAATGGGACCTAATTAAACTTAAAAGCTTTTGCACAGCAAAGGAAACCATCAACAAAATGAAAAGACAACCTATTGAATGAGAAAATATTTTCAAATAATATGACCAATAAGGAGTTACTATCCAAAGTATATAAATAGCTCATGCAACTCAATATAAAATAAATAAACCTGATTAAAAAATGGGCAGAAGAACTGAATAGACATTTTTCTAAAGAAGACCTACAGATGACCAAAGGCACATGAAAAGACACTCAACATTGCTAATCATCAGGGAAATGCAAATCAAAACCCCAATGAGATATCACTTCACACCTGTCAGAATGGCTATCATCAAAAACATTACAAATAAATGTTGGTGAGGGTGCAGAGGAAAGGAAACCCTCTTGCACTGTTGGTGGGAATACAAATTGGTACAGCCACTGTGGAAAACAGTATGGAGTTTCCTCAAAAAACTAAAAATAGAACTATCATATCATCCAGCAATTCTACTCCTGGGTATATCTCCGAAGCAAATGAAAACACTAATTTGAAAAGATACATGCACCCATATGTTAAAAGCACCATTATTTGCAATAGCCAAGATATGGAAGCAACCTAAGTGCCCATCAACAGACGATTGGATAAAGAAGATGTGATACATATATACACACACACACATATACATACAATGGAATACTACTCAGCCATGAATAATAATGAAATTCTGCCATTTGCAACAACATGGATGGACCTGGAGGGTATTATTCTTAGTGAAATAAGTCACAAAGACAAATACTGTATGTTATCACTTACATGTGGAATCTAAAAGATACAACAAAGGAATGAATATAACAAAACAGTAACAGATTCACCAATATAGAGAACAAACTAGTGGTTATGAGTTGGGAGAAGGAAGGGGGGATGGGCAAGATAGGTGTAGAAGATTAAGAGGTACAAAATCCTATGTATAAAGTAAGTAAGCTAGCAAGATATATTGTACAGAACAGGAAATGTGGCTAATATTCTATAATAATTGTAAATGGGGTATAATCTATAAAATTTTTGAATCACTATGTTGTATACCTGAAACTAATATCAACTGTACCTCAATAAAAAATAAATAACATTTAAAAAAAATACATTATGGTACTGGCACAAAAACAGACACATAGACCGATGTAACAGAGTAAAGAGTCCAGAAATAAACCCACAACTTATGGTCAATTAATTACAACAAAGGAGGCAAGAATATACAACCGGCAAAAGATAGTCTCAATAAATGGTGCTGGGAAAACTGGACAACTACATGCAGAAGAATCAAACTGTGACTACTCTCTCACACCATACACTAAAACAAACTCAAAATGAATTAAAGACTTAAATATAAGCCCTGGAGTCATAAAACTTCTAGAAGAAAACCTAGGCAGTATGCTCTTTGACATTGGTCTTTGTAACTTTTTTGGATACGTCTCCTCAGGCAAGGGAAACAAAAGCAAAAATAAACAAATGGAACTATATCAAACTAAACAGCTTTTGCACAGTGAAGAAAACTATCAACAAAAGGAAAAGGCCACCTACAGAATGGGAGAATATATTTGCAAACTATTTGTCCAATAAGAGGTTAATATCCAAAATAGACAAAGAACTCACATAACTCTACATCAAAAAAACAAACAGCCGGATTTTTTAAAATGGGCAGAAAACCTGAATAGATGTTTTTCCAAGAAAGACATACAGATGGCCAACATGCACATGAAAAGATGCTCAGCATCACTAATCATCAGGGAAATCAAAGCAAAACCACAATGAGATACTACCTCACATCTGTCAGAATGGCTATTATCAAAAAGATTACAAATAACAAATGTTGGTGAGCGTGTGGAGAAAAGTGAACTCTCTTGCACTGTTGGGAATGCAAATTGGTTCAGCTAATATGGAAAAGAATATGGAAAAAAATAGAACTACCATATGACCCAGCAGTTCCACTCCTGAGTATTTATCTGAAGAGAACAAAAACACTAATTCAAAAAAAAATGCACCTGTATGTTCATTGCAGCATTATTTACAATAGCAAAGATATGGAAGCAACCTAAGTGTCCATCAGTAGATGACTGGATAAAGAAGATGTGGCACGTATATAATGGAATACTACTCAGGCATTAAAAGGAATGAAATTTTTCCATTTGCAACAACATGGATGGACATGGAGGGTATTATGCTAAGTGAAATAAGTCAGACAGAGACATATACTGTATGGTTCCACTTATATGTGGAATCTAACAAAATAAAACAAATACACAAATATAACAAAGCAGAAACAGAGTTACAGATACAGAGAACAAACAGGTGGTTGCCAGAGGGGAGGAGTAGGAGAAGGAAAGAAATAGGTGAGAGAGATTAAGAGGTACAAACTTCCAGCTGCAAAATAAATGCCACAAGTATGAAATGTACATTGGCGGGAATATAGTCAATAACTATGTAATATCTTTGTATAGTGACATATTGTAACTAGACTTATTGTGGTGATCAGTGTGGAATATATAGAAATATTAAATCTCTAAGTTGTGTAACAGGAAATAACATAGTGTAGAAGTCAATTATGTATATATATAACTAATTCATTTTGTTATAAAGCAGAAACTAACACACCATTGTAAAGCAATTATACTCCAATAAAGATGTAAAAAAAAATTATACTTCAAAAACAAACAAACAAATTTTAAAACTCATAGAAAAAAAGATCAGATCTGTGGTTACCAGAGGCAAGGGTTGGGCGGAGGGGGAATTGGATGAAGGCAGTCAAAAGGTACAAACCTCCAGTTATAAGGTAAGTAAGTACTAGGGATGTAATGTACAACATCGTAAATATAGTTAACACTGCTGTATGTTTTATATGAAAGTTGTTAAGAGAGTGAATCCTGAGTTCTCATCTCAAGAAAAAAAAGTGTTTTTTTCTATTTCTTTAATTTTGTATCTATATGAGATGATGGATGTTCCCTAAACTTATTGTGATAATCACTTCATGATATATGTAAATCAAATGATTATGCTGTACACCTTAAACTTATATAGCGCTGTATGTCACTTATCTCTATACAACTGGAAGAAAAAAATTATCTGTCATTTACATGATGCAATTATGTGCAGAGATTAGAGAGAATAAGGGTGATCTGGACATGCCAATGGGGAAAGACTTTTAATACATTATTGTTAATAATTTAATTTTAATTAACTTTATTAATTCTCTTTTATTCTTGAAAGCATGCTGTACAGGAAAATGATCCCCTTTGTATAATTTATAGCATTGACACATATATGGGTAAGTGTATTTTTTTTTCCTGGAAGGAATCACAGGTTTTGCTTTTTACCTTTGGAGAGAGAAAATGAGATGGGAAGGGAAGGAGTGAGATTTTCCCTTTTCATTTTGTACTTCTCTGGAGTAAAGTTAAAGGACTTGAAAACTTTTACCTTGGATTTATATTATATTTTAACATTTTTTTTAATTTGCCACTCAACTGTTTGTAATGAAATTATGGTCTCAGCTATGAATGCCCCTTTCAATATATGTTCTGTGATAAACAACAGAATTCCTTTAAGTGTGTCTCCTTTACAGTGAGCGAGATGTGAACACTTTCTTAATCGAATGCACTGGAGGGATGCTGCATTAGCAAGGGGCTTTCATGCCATTTTCCAGGGTTGGAGGGGTGGATGTGAGGACATAGGCTAGAGCCTGCCCCAGCCATGGCCAAGAGCGCTGTCCCTCTGTAACCCTGCTGCCTCGGCCTTCGTAGGATAACCTTTTCACAAAACTCAAAAACTTGAGGGACTTCCCTGGTGGTGCAGTGGTTAAGAATCTGTCTGCCAATGCAGGGGACACGGGTTTGAGCCCTTGTTTGGGAAGATCCCACATGCCACAGAGCGACTAAGCCCATGCGCCACAACTACTGAGCCTGCACTCTAGAGCCCGTGAGCCACAACTACTGAGCCCGTGTGCCACAACTACTGAAGCCCACACGCCTAGAGCCCGTGCTCCACAACGAGAAGCCACCACAATGAAAAGCCCGCACACCACAACGAAGAGTAGCCCCTGCTCACCACAAATAGAGAAAGCCTGCAAGCAGCAATGAAGACCCAACCAAGCCAAAAATATAATTAATTAATTTTAAAAAAACAAAAAAAAAACTTGAGCCTCAGGGCAGCCTACATTCTCTAAAGGGCTCCTGCCCAAGCCAGGGCCCCAGACCACCCACACTGATGGCCTGTGCCCTTTCCTGCATCCCAGAAGCTGGGCTATTGCTTGTCCAGTGACTCCAGAACAGCTCCAGTTTACCCAAATCAGCCAACTTCTCTGCTATCCCATGGTAGAACCACACTGCTATGGACTGACTTGTCTTCCCCCCAGAACTCATATATTAATTAAGTCCTAACCCCCAGTGCAATGGTATGTGGAGATGGGGCCTTTGGGAGGTAAATAGGGTTAGCTAAGGTCATGGGGGTGGGTCCCTTACGGTGCGATTAGTGCCTTGTCAGAAAGCTTGCTTTCCTCTCCCTCAGTGATGTGAGGACACAGCCAGAAGGTGGCAATCTGCAAGCAAGGAAGAAAGCCCTCACCAGGTAACCTAATCAGCAGGCACCTTGATCTTGGATTTACCAGCCTCCAGAACTGTGAGATAAATTCCTGTTGTTTAAGCCTCCCAGTCTTGGTATTTTGTTATGGCAGCCCAAGCTGACAATTATACACACATTCTCCAATGAAAGCTGAATTCCTCCTAAGGGATTGTCCTTCTTTGGATATGCTCCCTCAGCCCTAGGGTACCAAAGTGTCTTTACATCATAGGGTTACTCATTTATCACAATTAATAATTCTTTATGTTATACTTCCTCTATTTAACCTCCTGTGTGATTTCTGTCTCCTGATTGGACCCGAACTGCTTCACCAATATTTTCTATCTTAGCACTTACTTATTTCATAGCACTTATCCTAATTTGTAATTTTTTTAATTTAATTACTTGTTGCTTGTGTATCTCCCACTAGACCATACACTCCATGGTGACAAGGACCGTGTCTCTCTTCTGTATCTTTTTCAGTACATAGTCGGTACTTGGTAGACCCTTACTGACTAAGTGGAAAGCAGTAAAGCGTAGTGATTAAGAGTGTGGATTCTGGAGCCATACTCTGTGGGTTAAAATCCTGGCTCAGCCTCTTAAAAACTGTGACCTGGAGCAGAGTACTTAACTATGCTTCAGTTTCCCCATCTGTAAAATGGGGATAATAATGGTACATACCTCATAGGACTTTTGTGAAAATTAAATTGGTTAATATACATAAAACTTCTAGAAGAGTTCCTGACACATAGAAAGTGCTGTATATACTATGTTATGTGAAGAAAGGTCAAAGGACATGAAGGTAGTCTGGTGACTGGTGGAAGGATCATCATCTTCAAATATCTGAAGGACTATCATGTACAAGACCCAATTAGACAAAACTCCAACAGAAATGGAAAAGTATAGAAAAGAAAGTGGGCTAATAACAAAGCATTTGAAATGGCTTTAGCCGTCCTAAAGTGACCAGTCATTCTGGTTTGCCTGGCTCTGTGTAGGTTTTAAAACTGAAAGTCCTACCCTGGGAGACCACTTGGTCCCAGGCAAACCACGTGGCTGATCACTCTAGCTGTCCCCAACAAGACTTTCTTCATGAAGTAGTGAGTGTCCCTTCCTGACAGATTTGAGCAAAAGCCAAAGAGCCATGGTTCAGGGATGTTAGAGAAATTATTCCCATGTGAGGAAGAAACTGAGACTAGAAGAACTTTAATCCAGATAAAAAAGCATATTTTAACAGAGAAGTAACATGCATCTGGAGACAGGAAAACCCTAGTTCAAATTCTGGCTCTGCCACTTACAAGCTGTGTGATCTTGGATAACTTAACTTCCTGAGCCTCAGTTCCTCGATCTATAAAATAGGAATAATCGTCCCTAACTTGTAAGGTTGTCATCTGGATTAGATATAATGGATGTAAAGTGATTTGCACAGTGTCTGACGTAATGTAAGTATTCAGAGGTCCAACTCTAGGATTCTCTAAGCCCAGGGTTTCTCAGCAGCGGTTCTCTAAGTGTGGTCCCTGGACCAAGAACACCAACATCACCAGGAACTCATTAGAAATGCAAATTCTCCATCTCACCCCACACCTACTGAATCAGAAACTGGGATTGGGACCCAGAAATCTGAGTTTTAACTAGCTCTCCAGGTGATGCTTGTTACATTAAAGAGTTTGAAAAGCACTGCTGTAAGCAACAGTCCTGTCTCTGAAACAGAAGAATGGGAAATCTCTCCAAAACTTGAAAAGTTTTCCCTTTATCCCACCATAATATAAAATTATTTTAAAATAAGAATAGTGCTGAAATGTTGATCCAAATGCCTTTTAAAATTACATATATATGTAAACAGGCTTCGTAAACAGGCTTCACTGGCAGGAGTCATCTACACTCTGGGGTAAATATTGATATTTCAGTATGACCGGGCCTTGGCATGCCCTCAGCGAAAAAGCACTGATAAATTGGCTTACTTTGGTTACACTGTGTAAACCACTAACTTGACCAATCATAAACTACACAGTTGAGTTGATTTCCCACACTCATAGAGGGGGTAAGTCGGTAGGATAGCTGGAAAAGAATTTCTTAAGTTGTTATAACATACTTCTTTAGGCGGAAAGTCACCCTGAGGGTAAGTAAAAAGAATTCTCACTGGAGTGCACATTAATTTTTTCTCTGCCCTAACAAGTCCCAGAATATAGTGGTATGTTTATCACATACACAAATCTGGACAAAGAATCAGGTAAAAGTATTTTTAAACTGTTCTAAACTCATTTTATAAACAGACATCTTTTAATATACAAAATCTAAGATAACTCAGTCAAAATAATCCATCTTTCCTTGAATCTGAAATGCTTCTCATGATTTTTAGGGATGAATGAGAAGAACAATCTTCACTTTTCAAAGTTCTGAGAATATCTTCAAAATATTTATTTAAACACTCAAGCAGAAAGCTTCATCTACACAAAGCAATGGTATGCAAATTCCTTGTGTACGTTTGCTTTTGGAAGCAATATCCTTTGCTGTGCTTCCAACTGTGGCTTTTATCAAGCAATTCAAAATCTATTTATGTACTGAGAATTCTAGGCTCCTTACACTGTGAGAGGGGAGTATTTGAAAAATATTCTGACCTTGAGGAAAGTCAGAGGGGAGAAAAGACTACATTCAAAACAGGTATTTTAGGAACTTCCCTGGTGGTGCAGTGGTTAAGACTCTGAGCTCCCAATGCAGGGGGCCCAGGTTTGATCCTTGGTCAGGGAACTAGATCCCCCATGCATGCCACAACTAAGGAGCAGGAGAGCCTCAACTAAGAAGCCTGCCTGCCACAAGTGAGACCCAGCACAACCAAATAAATAAATAAAATATATTTTTTTAAATAGGTATTTTAGGGCTTCCCTGGTGGTGCAGTGCTTAAGAATCCACCTGCCAATGCAGAAGACACAGGTTCAAGCCCTGGTCCAGGAAAATCCCACATGCCACGGAGCAACTAAGCCCATGCGCCACAACTACTGAGCCTGCACTCTAGAGCCTGCGAGTCACAACTACTGAGCACTCGTGCCACAACTACTGAAGCCTGCGCACCGCAACGAAGAGTAGCCCCTGCTCGCCGCATCTAGAGAAAGCCCGCGCGCAGCAACGAAGTCCCAACGCAGCCAAAAATAAATAATAATTAATAAAATAAATATATTTTTTAAAATCTTTAAAAAAAGAAAAGGTATTTTAGCTTGTTTCCCTGCTGATAGCAGTCTTGCAAACACGGTGAATGTTCCTAAAACCAGCCGGACTTTCTGCAAGAAGTGTGGCAGGCACCAACCCCACAAAGTCACACAGTATGAGAAGGTCAAGGGAAAGTGGCATTATGACAGGAAGCAGAGTGGCTATGGTGGCCAGATTAAGTCGATTTTCCAGAAAAAGGCTAAAACTACAAAGACAATTGTGCTGAGGCTTGCATGCGTTGAGCCCAACTGCAGATCTAAGAGAATGCTGGCTATCAAGAGGTGTAATAAACACTTTGTGCTGGGAGGAGATAAAAAAAGAAAGGGCCAAGTGACCCAGTTCTGAGTTTATTTTGTTTTATTACGAAGAGAATAAAAATTTGAGATTGTTTACTTTTAAAAATAGGTATTTTAAATATACTGTGATATACGGACTTAGAGAACAGACTTGTGGTTGCCAAGGGGGAGGGGGTCGGGGGAGGGATGGAGTGGGAGGCTGGGATTAGCAGATGTAAGCTATTATATATAGAATGGATAAACAACAAGGTCCTACTGTACAGCACAGGGAACTATATTCAATATTCTGTGATAAACCATAATGGAAAAGAATATTTTTAAAAATGTACATATATGTGTAACTGAATCACTTTGCTGTACAGAAGAAATTTTTTTTTACATCTTTATTGGAATATAATTGCTTTACAATGTTGTGTTAGTTTCTTCTGTATAACAAAGTGAATCAGCTATATGTATACATATATCCCCATATCCCCTCCCTCTTGCGCCTCCCTCCCACCCTCCCTATCCCACCCCTCTGGGTGTACAGCAGAAATTAGCACAACATTGTACATCAACTATACTTCAATTTTTTTAAATGTAAAAAAAATAAATAAATAAGTATACTGTGATATATACTGTCTTCCAAACTGAATATAGTTCAATGCCAAGCTATTTCTGGAGACAATAAGACGAACAGGCGACAGATTCTTGAATGATATTAACAAGGAAGGTTTCCTGGAGGAGATGGGACACGATAAAATAAAATTTATATTTTAAAGAAACATAAAATTCTTTCTGTCCATTTGGGCCTCCTCCCTCCCTCCCTAATGTGCAGTGTGCATCTGCATCACACGTTAACCAGAGCTCCTCAAAGATGGGATGCCTACTCGACACTAAACATCAATTTTTTTTCTTTCTTCTGATGCGAGCAACATAACTTCTCAGAAGATTCACATTTCTTCCCAACTCTGTAGGTGGTCATAGTGACTTAACAGCTCGATTTGTACATGTTTATCTGGACTATGTATCTTTGGTGAACTTTAGGTAAAATATCAGTGTACCATTTTGATGTATTTGTCTTGCAAACGTATTGCTATATGACTGTGCCTTCAACTTCTAACAGGTGGAACAGTTCTCAGAACTTCTGAGAGTCTGTCTCGTGGGTTATCATCCTCAGTTTGGCTTAAATAAAATCCTCTTTCTTCTTAACTTGATTGCTAATTGAATATTTGTCGACAGACACATGATGGATGTCAAAGAATTGGTAAGTTTTAATGCTGGGATGTATTCATTTGTCACTGGCCTTTAAAGAGTGTAATTCTTGCCATTAAGATTTTGCTTGAAACGCTTCCCACATTCTGCCTACTCAAATCCTACCCATCTTTCAAAGCCACTTCAAAGTCCATCTTCTTTCCTTCCTTCAACAAGGATCAATAATAAAATCCTTAAAATAAGAGGGATCTTGTGCTTCCTACCTTTGGGGACAAAAAGAAAGAGAGGAAGTGAAGAGTTTGAGAGTGTGTGTCCTATCTGAAGTGAGCAAACTCCAAGGGATAGAGAGTTGGTTGCAGTTTCCAAAGTAAAGTCACATGAGTATTGGCCTATCACTTTACACCTCATCTTATTTCCATAACGGTCCCAGGAGACAGATATGACCACCCACCATGGCCTCGCACCATTGGCAGATTACTGTATCCATGTCATAGGGCTGTTCTGAAGATTAAATGAGTTTTGGCAGGTAAAGTGCTGAAACAAGTAAATATTCAATACCTCTTAGTCACCATTATTTAATTTCCACTAGGGGAAGTAAGGACCAATCAATCAAAAGTATTAAGTAACTTGCCCAAACATGCCAGAGATACCACACACTTAGGGATAATTCCTGTGCTAATTTCTTGTCTTGGGAATTCCCAGACCACGTGGGAAATGTCCAACACCCAACGTACCTGATATACAGACCCGTGGTTGCAACGTCTCTTTTTTTTGGCCGAGACGGGTGGCATGTGGGATGCTATTCCCCCGACCAGGAATCGAACCCGTGCCCCCTCCCTTGGAAGCGTGGAGTTTTAACCACTGGACCACCAGGGAAGTTCTCCCACCCCTCTCCCACCCAACTCGTCTCCCATCACCAGCTGCAACTTTTATATCCTGAGGCCAGACTGTTACCTGTATTGGTGGGATTTTTTTTCTTTAGGGATTTTTTTCCTTACCCCCTTTTACGTAGGGAATAGCCTTTTAAGGCTTCTAGCATGAACCCAAAGCCTCTAACTCTGTCCCTGTGAGAGCATTAAAACTCAATGCCCTGCAGTAATAGAAAACAGAATCCTGCTTGTACCCACCACCATCTGGGTAGTCTTAGTACAGGCTTCAATTTCTGTTATTCAGATTAGTAGATCTCTCAGCTATGTATCTACAAGGACATGCTATGCTACGCTGTTCTTGTTGTTTTTTAATTCAGCATATCTAGGTGTTTATAGCAGGAGGATTTTCTGGTTATTCTAATTTGCCAGAACTAAGATTTCTATCATAGTTTTTTTTTACTGACAATCAAATTAGTTCTGTTAATCTTTACATTCCCAGTTCTTACCTAAGGGAGCATTTTATATAGTTTTAAATTCCTGAAAATAAGCTCATGTTTTAAAGATGAAAGTTTATCAAAAACCTAGAGGTGGGGCTTCCCTGGTGGCGCAGTGGTTGAGAGTCCGCCTGCCGATGCAGGGAACACCGGTTCGTGCCCCGGTCCGGGAAGGTCCCACATGCCGCGGAGCGGCTGGGCCCGTGAGCCATGGCCGCTGAGCCTGCGCGTCCGGAGCCTGTGCTCCGCAACGGGAGAGGCCACAACAGTGAGAGGCTCGCGTACCGCAAAAAAAAAAAAAAAAAAACCTAGAGGTGGGGAAGGGATAAGGGAAAAAAAAAACACCTAGAAGAAACTATGACATAGATCATAAAACAACTGCCCAGAAAAATATAATGACAAATTATAAGCCTAAAATGTTTTACTAATGATCAGATGTCCTACTACTTCAGAAACAAGCCTTATTTTAATAAATGACAAGGTAAAGCACAATTTAAAAATTCACCTGCAAAGACTTATCCTATTGAAAGGCTCCTCCTAAAGTCGGAGAACCTGAGCCACAGGAGAAACCCTCCCATCGGACAGGCCCTCCCGCGGGGAAAGTTTCCGGGGCAGGGGGCGGGGCTGCCGGAAGTCGCCGGTCGCCGTCTGCTGTTCGTTGTTTGAGCTGCTGACGGGAAGGAGAAGCCCGAGCTTCGGCTGCGCCGCGGGGCGGCAGTCACGACCGGAGCCCGAGCCGCCGCTAGCCTCTGGACGAGCCAGAAGCCAGGAGCACCAGCTGCGGAGCGGCGGGGCCGAACGCCCGCTCGCCTTCTGATCTCGTCATGTCGCGGGGCTCCATTGAGATTCCCCTCCGGGACACTGACGAGGTAAGTGTAGAGAATGGGGGAGGGTGGGGACCTTGAACTTGGAGATCTCCCCCTCCCCCTTTCTCTCGACTTCGTTTCCGAAGCGAGAGCACCCTCTCCCCAGATCCAGCTACCCGGCCGAAGCTCCTATCACGTCTTTCCCCAGCCCCAGCGCCCTCCCAGGCTGGGAACATCAGGTCCGCGCAACCTCGAAGCCACCCCGAGAAGGAGTTCTTGAAAGTTCCCCACCAACCTGTCCGTATTTGACAGTACTCTGCTCTTTTCCTAATTCAGGAGCGCAGGGGTGTGACAGTGCCTGATAAAATGTAAGGCACCTCATAGATCGCAGAGGTGGGCGCAGATGTCACTGTGTTCTCTCTGCTACTCAAACTAAGTGTCTCTCCCTGGGAATATATAGGATGTCGCCCTTCCTCCCTTAGAAACTCGAGTATCATGGTGCACCACATCTGCCACACAAGGCTCCATCAACGAAACAGAGACCCCAAGATAATAGCCGCTGCAGTGTGCTGATAGAATTAACCCCATTTCCCTTCCTGTCGCCTCTTTTATGGGTGGCCTGTGGCTTGTCTGAGTAAAGTCCTCAGAATTGATGTTGTCTTATTCGATATCTCATACTCTTACTTTTGATTGAGGTACAATATTGAGATATGTTTCACTTACTGTAAAATCCAGTGGTTTTTAGTAGTGTAACCATCACCACTATCTAATTCCAGAACATTTTCCTACTGTTATTTTTGTGCCACATTCAGGAGTGTGTGTGACACAAATGATGCTTCCATGATTAGTGTGTACGGTGGCACTCAACTTTGCATTGCCTCTAGGACTGTGCTTCTCAAGTTGTCAGACCAGGACTTCCCTGGTGGCACAGTGGTTAAGAATCCGTCTGCCAGTGCAGGGGACACGGGTTCAAGCCCTGGTCCAGGAAGATCCCACATGCTGTGGAGCAACTAAGCCCGTGCGCCACAACTACTGAGCCTGCGCTCTAGAGACCGCGAGCCACAGCTTCTGAAGCCCGCATGCCTAGAGCCTGTGCTCTAGGCACAAGAGAAGCCACCGCAAGGAGAAGCCCACGCACACCGCAATGAAGAGTAGACCCCGTTCCCCACATCTAGGGAAAGGCCGCGTGCAGCAACAAAAGACCCAATGCAGCCAAAAAAAAAAAAAAAAGTTGTCAGACCGAGTCTCAGAGTCTGTGGCCTGAGTCTCTGGGGTGTTTATCTGTACTTTACCTGCATTATACGTTACGCAGGGCTTCCTTTTAGTTTTTTCAGTAAGAAAAGCTTTTGTAGCATTTTATAGTTCTAGTGATTTGAGGACAAATATCAGGGTTTGTTTGCTATGCTTTAATATTACCATATAACGTATTTGTCATATGCTCCTTAAACGTTTCTTAACGTATGCTTGTTCAGCCCTATTGAAAGTGAACACAAATCCTATGTATAACCATACTGATGTATCTTTAGGAAAGCAGCAGTCAAAGAAGAAATGTGAATTTTAAAAAGAAAAATAAGAGTTAAAACCTACATTTTGTATTTTAGGTCATTGAACTTGACTTCGATCAGTTACCGGAGGGAGATGAAGTTATCAGTATTCTGAAACAGGAACACACACAATTGCACATATGGATTGCTTTGGCGGTGAGTATTCATGTAACAAATATTTTTTATATGTTGACTGGAAAAAATACGTGGTTCTGTTTTCAGTTACAGTAATAGCCAGCTTGGGTGAATGATAGTACCATGTATATGGAAGTTAATTGTATTAAAGGCAAGTTTACTAAGTGATGTGTTGGCCTCTGGTAAATTAGTATATGTTGGTGAAAGCAGAATTCATTTAAGTTAAAGAGTACTCTATATTGAGCATTTGATTATTTAGTGATTACTCAGTGAAGACTGGCTTATGGTTTGTAGATAAACTGAGAAAAAACGAGGTGCCACAATTTAAACAATCTAACACCCTCTACCCTCCCCAGCACCAGCTGCATAATGATGTTTCTTTTTTGTGGGAACATTATAGTAAATGATTATGAATAAAATACAGTAAATACTTTGATCATTATTCCTAAGCAAGTTTGTCACAGGTCCCTTTCACATAAAGATATACAGGAGGCCTCTGACCTTGAAGAGTCAGAAAAGTAGATCTGGAATCGGGCTTGTGTCCAGTGCTCAAGCCTAAGTCTGTTTTTTTGTTTTTTTTTTTTAAGCCTAACTCTTAAAGAGTTTCTTAAGTATGGATTTACAGAGAGATACTTTCAGTGACAAGCAGTGCCCTCCTGACTTGAAGTGCTAAGTTTTCCTGGTCTTTGGAGAACAAGACATTAATGCTTGTCACATATTTTTTAAAACCAGAAGGGAACTTAGTATTTTTTTAGTACAAATGCCTCCTTTAACAGCACTTACATGAAAATTGAAGTCTTGGAGGGTTAGCATGGAACCTGTAGTAAAATAAATTCATAAAGCATTGTGGGCTGTAGGTTGTTACACTAGAAAGAATGTAGGCTTTGGGATTAGAGAGTCCTTTGTTCAAATTCCAACTCGGCTACTAACTAGACAAATGATCTACCTTCTGAGCCTATTTCCTCATCTAAAATAGGGGGTTGTTAGCACTCACCTTAAGGGTGGTTGTACAGATTAGAGATAATGTATATGAAGCTCCTGGCATTGTTTGTGGCCCACAGTAAGGGGTTAATAAATGGTGGCTATTCCTTTTATTATTAATGAATGAAACAGATACCCAGGGAAGTTATTCAGCAGACCCAAAGTCACAGACAATTTTTGATGGATCTATAACTGGAACCCAAGTTTTCTGTTTGGAATTCTTTATACCCTCTCACTATTGCTTTCTCTCTTGGGCTCTGATTTAGTTTGAAATCAGCTATTGCTAGGTAAGAAGATGGAAGCATTTGTAGTGATTATAATTTTTTAAACAGCTTTATTAGGTATAATTCATCTATAGTAAACTGCATATATTTCATATGTACCATTTGAGAATTTTTAGCATATATGTACACCTGTGAAATCATCACCACAATCAAGATAATGAATATATCTATCACCCCTAAAACTTTCCTCCCACCTCTCCCTTGCCCCTCCACAGTGCCCAGGCAACCCCTGATCTGCTTTTTGTCACTAAAGATTAGTTTGAGATTTATCCATGTTGTAGCATGTACCCAATAGCTCCTTTTTACTGCCGAGCAGTAGCCGTTATACAGATAGACCACAGTTTGTCCATTCACCTTTTGCTCAACAATTTAGTTGTTTCCAGTTCGGGGCTATTACACATAAAGCTGCTATAAACATTTGTGTACAACTTTTTGTATTGACATATCCTCCAGTAATTCTAGTTTGATTCTTTACCTTATAGCTGGAATACTACAAGCAAGGAAAAACAGAAGAGTTTGTAAAGTTGTTGGAAGCAGCGCGTATAGATGGCAATTTGGACTATAGAGACCATGAAAAAGACCAGATGACTTGCTTGGATACATTGGCAGCCTATTATGTACAACAGGCTCGGAAGGAGAAGAATAAGGACAACAAGAAAGATCTTATTACACAGGCAACCCTATTGTATACGATGGCAGATAAAATTATTATGTATGATCAGGTAAATTAAATCAGATATCTTTGAATTTATGAAAGGGAAAAAAATACCGCATGAAAGTAAAATGTGTATAATAGGCAACAGATTTTCTTTCAGTTTTTCTTAAAATAACATAGTTGATAAGAATAGTCAAAAAGAAGGGTTCCTTAATAGAATGGAAATTTCTTTGGTCCTGATACTGTTGAAGTAATATGGGCAAATTTAGCATGTGAAACTTAACCACATGTTGAGTTGGTAATTCCAACATCCTCAGGTGAACTTCAAGCGTATTTTAAGGAGTTTGAACTTTTCTTTTTGTCATCGTTCCTGGCACAGACAACTTGCATTTTGGGATAGTTCCTCAATTTGCAATTAAGAATTGCTTACTGGTAGTTTAAACACATTACAGTGATAAAGGAATTTGTGTGATGATCTGCTTCCTTCCTATATGGTTTTTATTTTCATGTTACACATTTGTGTTAAATTGTGGTTAGTCCTGGATAAAGTCAAGTCTAAGATGATGCATTACTTTTTCAGAACCATTTGTTGGGAAGAGCCTGCTTCTGCCTACTTGAAGGTGACAAAATGGATCAGGCTGATGCACAGTTTCATTTCGTACTCAACCAGTCTCCAAATAATATTCCAGCCCTTCTTGGTAAGTCACTTTTGGCAACCATCTTAGGAATCTATATTTTTCATCTGTGCCTAGAATGTATTTCTTTGTTGATGACTCCTTAGTAACTGGGCTGGGCAGCAAAGTAGAAGAGCTTTACCTTATTAAAAATAAAACTATTACAATAGATCATTATTTCTGTTGAAATTACAGAAATAAGATATATACCAGTTAAGCATAATTTGTTATACACTTCTAAAGCGTCAATAAACAATCTATTTGGACAACTCTAAGCTACTTTAATTATTTTATAACATTTAACATAATATAGTACTGTTCTATTTATAGGCATAGATTAATATACCCTTATGGAAAACAAGTTTAGATATGAAATCATTTTTGCTGTTTTCAAGTGTTTGTTACTGAGAGATATATTTGATTTAGGTGAGTTAGTAGAGAGCATATGAGACTTGTGTTCTTTAATAAGTGCATGTTTATTTTTAAAAATCATTACAGGTAAAGCTTGCATTTCATTCAACAAGAAGGATTACAGAGGAGCTCTCGCTTACTATAAGAAAGCCTTGCGAACTAACCCAGGATGTCCAGGTAAGAGAAAAACTGTAAGTCTAGGCTGTGTATGATCCAACTTAAAATATTGGTATTTGATTCAAAAGCTGCATAGTAGATCATAATATAATCTTTTTGCCCTATACTAGTTTTCTTTCCAAAATCTCATTCATTTAGCAAATTTTGAAGTCAAATGTAAAATGTTTCCAGAAGGAGAGGGTGTCAGTGTCAAATTCTGTTGTTAGGCCAAGTAAAATAGGGAATGAAAGTTGATCATTGGATTTGGCAGCATACAAATCATTAGTGACCTTGATAAAGCAGTTTTACTGGAATGGTGGAGGTGAGATACTCATTAGGGTGGAGTCAAAAGAGAAAAGGGAAGGAAGGGAATTGGGAGGCAGCAAATGTAGATCTCTCAAGGAGTTTTACTATCTAGGGAAGAGTAGGAATGAGTTGACAACTGGAAAGGGAAATGGAATCAAGAGGGGCTTTTTTTAAGATGCGAGAATGTATATGGATGAGAATGATCTAGTTGAGAGGGAAAATTTGATGATGTGGGAAAAATAGGGCAGGGTTGCAGGAGCAGTGTCCTTAGATGAGAAGGGGTAGGAACTAGTGAGCAGTGGAGAGGTTATCCTTAGAAACATGGTTGTGTTTTGGCATGGCTTTGGAATTGGGAAGCATTTATAAGCATAGCTCTGCAGATGTGCATGTAGTCAGTCACTATATTTAAGACCTTAATGAAGCTTTTTGTTCTCTGTTTAAAAATTGCTCTTTAAAAATTAGATAATGAAGGTGCAGTGTAGCCAGGAGCATTGGAAGACAAGAAAAATACCACTATTATAGGTGTTCTGTTCTATGGTGAGAAAGGTATCCTTGATGAGGGGGTAAGTGTTGGGAGGTGTAAGGGGAGAGTGGTATGCTCTGACCTCCAGTGAAACCAAGTTTGTGATACACCCGAAGATTTTATAGTGTAGTTATACTGAAGTTAATTCTGCGATTTTGCAACTTGTAAATAGAGAATGTTTAAGCATTTAAAAAAATTTTAATCCTAAAAATGCCCTAGTTTGACAGACTGAATGACTTGATTTTATTTTTGTAGCGGAAGTTCGTTTAGGAATGGGCCATTGCTTTGTGAAACTTAACAAATTGGAGAAGGCTCGTCTGGCATTCAGCAGAGCCCTGGAACTCAATTCCAAATGTGTGGGAGCATTGGTGGGACTGGCTGTTCTAGAACTCAACAATAAAGAGGTATGTGAGTGAAAAAACTGTCTAGTTCCTGACTGATTTGTCAGGTGAGTAGTATTGAATTATATATTGAATTATATCTCAACAGAGCTGTTAAAAAATGCAATCTTTTGGAGTCTTTTCTGTTATTTGCCTTAGCAGTAAATCATTTAGGACAGTGATATCAAGTATATTTACTACATGCACCCAATTTCAAAGGGCAGGAAATGCTTTCCAGTGGCAGTGTTTCTGCAGTTAAGTTTGTTAAGAAAGCTAAATTCTAAAAGTTTACCTCACTATTTGAATTTATTTTTATTATTTTTTCTTTAATTTTTAAAGATTACTTTCCATTTGCAGTTATTACAAAATCTTACCTATATTCCCCATGTTGTACAGTACATCCTTGAGCCTATCTTACACCAGTAGTTTGTACCTCCCACTTTCCCACCCCTGTATTGCCCCTCCCCGCTTCCCCCCACTGGTAACGAGTAGTTTGTTCTCTATATCTGTGAAGCTACTTCTTTTTTGTTATATTCACTAGTTTGTTGTATTTTTTAGATTCCACATATAAGTGATATCATACATTATATATCTTTCTCTGACTTACTTCAGTTAGCGTAATGCCTTCCAGGTCCATCCATGTTGCTGCAAATGGCAAAATTTCATTCTTTTTTATGGCTGAGTAGTATTCCATTTTATATATATATATATATATATATATATATATATATATATATATATATATACACACCATATCTTCTTTATCTATTCTTCTGTTAATGGATACTTAGGTTGTTTCCATTATCTTGGCAGTTTCCATATCTTGCTATGAACTTTGGGGTGCATGTATCATTTCGAATTAGTGTTTTTGTTTTTTTCAGATATATACCCAGGAGTGGAATTGCTGGGTCATATGGTAGTTCTGTTTTTAGTTTTTTGAGAAACCTTCATACTGTTTCCCACAGTGGCTATGCCAATTTTCATTCTCACCATCACTGTTGGAAATTTTTTAATCCCTGATGAAAGTTAACTAAAACAAGAGCTATATTTTGCTATCTGAACTTAGATTTGTATAATCTTATTTCTTCAACTATAAAGGAAACTTTGAAAAAGTGCTATTTAAGTAATATTTCACTCAACCCTGCCATCATTGTTTTTCTTTTAGGCTGATTCCATCAAAAATGGTGTCCAACTTCTTTCCAGAGCCTATACTATTGATCCTAGCAACCCTATGGTATTGAACCACTTGGCAAATCACTTTTTCTTCAAAAAGGTAGGAGAAATCATTTATTAAAGTTGTTTAATTTTAAATCCTGATTTTTGTTTTTCTGTACTGCAGGTGATACTTTATCTTTTTAACTTGGAAAGAAATTTGAATCAAGAGTTTTTTTTCAAGTTAGAGTTTGGATTAGTATCTGGGAATACTAATTAGTATCTGGGTATGTTTGTTCATTCATTCATTCATTCATTTAATAATTATTGACCCTGTATACTGTACCCAACATTGCGATAGGGATGTGAAGTTCAGTAAGATGTGGTTTCTGCACTCAAGGAGTCATTTCATAGAAAACACAGATATGGGAACAAATGTAAATGTAAAAATAAAGGTCTCTGCTCTGCTGTGGTAAAGAAATGAAAGAGGAAGTGATTAAGGAGAGTTTTCATCACCAAGAATGAGAGAGCTCTTGAACTATGTTTTTAGAAGAAGGTCACTAGGTAGCTGAAAGAAGACAGGCACAGATCTATGAAATGGTCTTAGTAGTTTAGTAAGAGTGTATCATATGGTGAAATTTTTGCTTGTTTATTTTCACATGTTGATCATGATGTAATTTTTTAAGTTGCCACTAACTCTGTAGAAGCAGTGGCATTCTAGGTTTCTCAAATACTAAAAGAGTTTTTATATAGTTAGTAAGCATGAGTTTAATCAGTCATTTTTAAACCAGGTACTAAATTATACCCAGAACTTTAATTAAATAGCAGTTTAGGTAAGAGTTCACAAAACTGCATCAATCCTTATTAGTAATAGATGCTATGTTGCTGTTATTGTTGCTATTAATATGCATCGTATGCTTGTAAAATGCCAAGTACTGTTAATAGTGCATGCTATGAATTTATATGATATTCAAAATAGTCCTATGTGGTAGGTAATATTTTCCTCATTTTGTGGATGTATGGAAGCAAGAGTTAATAGCCTGAGGTCACACAGCTATTCACCATGATGCTTTACTCTCTCTGGCTGTAGAAGCATACCCCCCTTTCATAATGAATTATTAATTAAGCTTTATGCTATGGCTGTTCTAGTACTAAAAGGCAACTACTTAAGGAGAGGATGGAAATGTATCTCATATGTAAATGAAATGTTACTGTTTAAGATAAAACAGCTACACAAGTTAGTTTGGTTTTTACTGGAAAAACAGCAACAGCACAAAAACAGAGGATGGATGATTCTAAATATTTGAGGGCATATCTAGTAGTCAGTGCTCACAGCAGTTGGGACAGCTTCCTTGAACCAAATGAGAATAATTCAGTTTTTAATTTTCAATGCTAGTCACCCTTCTACTGCAGAAGATAAAGACTTGCTTCTACTGAGAACAATCAGTATATTCAGAACCTTAAAGATTACATAGGTGATGGACTTCCCTGGTGGCGCAGTGGTTGAGAGTCCGCCTGCCGATCCAGGGGACGCGGGATCGTGCCCCGGTCTGGGAGGATCCCACATGCTGAGCGGCTGGGCCCGTGGGCCATGGCCGCTGAGCCTGCACGTCCGGAGCCTGTGCTCCACGATGGGAGAGGCCACGGCAGTGAGAGGCCCGCGTACCGCAAAAAAAAAAAAAAAGAAAAGATTACGTAGGTGAAATATGTAAATCAAGCCAGTATATTTGGGTGTTACTGAACACCTGATCTGTGATCAGCACTGTGCCAGGTGTCATGAGGTCATCTTGCACTGGATATATGTCTTTAAGGTTTACAGAGCATGTTTACATATGTTTTCTCAGTTTGTCATTACAACAGCCCTAGAAGGTAGGCAGGGTATTTCCATACGCTCATTCCAGTGAACAGTATATAAATTAAGCCAGAAGGCTGTGTCATGTAATTAAAAGTGTGGAGTTTGAATCACTTGGTTCAAATTCTGGCATCACCATTGTATATAGTTCTGTTGCTTTGCGCAAATAAACTAATAATTTCCCTAAACTTTAATTGCCTCACTTATAAATAGTAATAATACCTACTGTATAGGATATATGGGATGGTAGTTAGGATTAAATGTAATATGCATATTAAATACTTATCTAATGTGAAGCACTCAGTTCCTGATAAAAGCTGCAATCCCATTATTATTTCTAATGTTAAAAAAAAAAAATGTCGAAAGTGGTCATTGACCAAACAAAAACTCTACTTCAGACCAGATTTCTAGTCAAATGAATAAAACACATTCCTATTAAAACTGGAAAGTTGTTTCTACCCCTGATGTATGAACTCTGACTTTGAGACACTTGGGAGACTAATCCAAAGGAAAGTCAGGCCTAATAGAAAGGTCATGACCCATGCATTCAAATAGAGCTGAGTACAAGTCCAGGTGCTGGCACTTGCTACCCTCATGTGATAGAACATAGCCTTGGAGTCAGAAAAAAAACAACCCACTAAATCGAGATTCTGGCTTTTCACCTTAGATAACAAACTTTACTTCTTTAAGTGTCTATTTTCCCATCAATAAAATGGTAATAATGACACACTTTACAGGGAGGTTGATTAAGCTTAGAACTAATATAAGTATTATACCTAGCAGAGGGCTTTGGATATAATAGTTCTCAATAAATTGTAACTGCTTCCATTACTGTTAATAAAGGACTTAACCTCTCTTGGGTTTTCTCATCACAGAAATAGGGACTAATGCCTCAAAGGATTGTTGTGGGGATTAAATGAAGTAATAGTACTGGGGAAATGTTAAGTACTGTACAACTGTTAGTTCCCATCTTCCCTGAATTTATCAGCAAGGGGAATGAGGAAGATGATTTGTAATTCTGGATACAGTGCTGCTATTGTTCATTCAATGAACAAATTTTAAAAGTGAAATTTGGGGAAGCCTTATGACTGAGACTGGTAGAGTTGTTTGGGTTCACTCAGTTGAGTTTTGGATCTTCCTTGTTCAGGATTACAGTAAAGTCCAGCACTTGGCTCTCCATGCATTCCATAATACAGAAGTGGAGGCCATGCAAGCAGAAAGTTGCTATCAGTTGGCTAGATCATTCCACGTCCAGGTAAGTTAACTTTACACCCTCTCTAAATATCTAATTCTTTAATGGTTTTCCAAATCATTTAAAAACTTTTGTACATATTGTTGGCCTTGTTTTATTTCATTTTTTAGGAAGATTATGACCAAGCTTTCCAGTACTACTATCAAGCCACACAGTTTGCCTCATCCTCTTTTGTGCTGCCTTTTTTTGGTTTGGGACAAATGTACATTTATCGAGGTGACAAAGAGAATGCATCTCAGTGCTTTGAGAAAGTCTTGAAAGCTTATCCTAATAATTATGAGACTATGAAAATTCTTGGCTCTCTATATGCCGCCTCAGAAGACCAAGAAAAACGAGATATCGCCAAGGTATGTTTTAAAAATCTAAAAATTTTATTTTCTGTTAGCTATCTCTAGATGTGCATTCCTCATGTCTTGTTATTGCTGGTAGAAATATGATGGACACAGTTCTGTTAGCTGAGTTTGTTGTAGTCGAACTAACATTTGACTTATCAAACAGGATAGAGTAGCCACCACGTTTGAATGTCATACCCTAGAGTTGGAATGCTTTAGCTTAATGATCTCTTTCATCCCAGGGCCATTTGAAGAAGGTCACAGAACAGTATCCTGATGACGTTGAAGCTTGGATTGAGTTGGCACAAATCTTAGAACAGACCGATATACAGGTATTTAGCCATGTTTTCCGTCTGCTACCTGATGTGTTTTTGGTAAGCCTAATGCAGTGTTTCTCTTCCTCTCATTTTCACTTACACTGTATTCTGTCCACCATGAAAATACAGGGTGCCCTGTCAGCCTATGGAACAGCGACACGGATCCTTCAGGAGAAAGTGCAGGCCGATGTCCCCCCAGAGATTCTGAATAACGTGGGTGCCCTCCATTTCAGGCTTGGAAATCTGGGAGAGGCAAAGGTAGGAACGTAGAAATATTCCCTTCTTTTATACTATCAAGTTCAATGCACACTTTTTCCTATGTATCAACCAAGTCTTTTAACAATGTAATTTTCTTTTCTTTCTCCTAGAAATACTTTTTGGCATCATTGGATCGTGCAAAGGCAGAAGCTGAGCATGATGAACATTATTACAATGCCATTTCTGTTACAACATCATACAATTTAGCCAGGCTGTATGAGGCGATGTGTGAATTCCATGAAGCAGAAAAACTATATAAAAACATCTTACGGGAACATCCTAATTATGTTGACTGTAGGAATTTTAAACTTTTTTTGTGTGTATTAAAATGTCCACAACAGCAGCAAAAAATTTAGCCTGAAAAAAATCTTTCTTAGAACCAGTAGTAAACAGTTTTAGGAAATTCCCTTGCGGTCCAGTGGTTAGAACTCCATGCTTCCACTACAGGGAGCCTGGATTCGATCCCTGGTCAGGGAACTAAGATTCTGTAAGCCCCGCAGTGCAGCTGCGGTGCGACCAAAAAAAAAAGTTAAACAGTTTTGAAGGTTATATGCCTGCCCCCTTTTCTTCAAGGCAAATTTGTGGCCTTAAAAAAAAAAAAGAAAAAAAGATGCAGCTTCAGTTAAATTTATGCTAGAAACAAAAAGAAACAACTAAAAACCAGTTGGACCATATTTTATAGACTAGGCCATCTTCAGTGGGTCAGCTACCTTTATTAGGCTTTTAACAACTCCTTGGCATATTTGGTGATGGGTTTATCTTTATGATGGGTCCTGCTTTGAATTCATATAAACATTTTGCAATGTTTATAATAGAAAGAACAGTGCTTTTCCTGGAAATAATTATTACTAAAAATGTCCTACCTTGAGTTTTTACAACCTAGACAATGTGAAATTTGGTAGGTTTTTAACTAAAAATATTTTATATGCTGTACTTCCCTTAAAAGAACCTAAAGCTATGAGGTTTTGACTCTGGTCAAATTAGGGGCTAGCAATTTGGCCCCTGTCGTACTGTTATGGATGCAAAAGTGATTTAAAATAAATAAGATTTTAGTTGAATGTCAGGCTAAATTTGAACTGAGTTGATAGGCAGTAGTAAGCCATTGTTGTTTCCTGGAGAGAGTGACATTTTTTGGAGAAAATAACAACATTCGTATGGCACTTTTTTTATTTAAGTGGAAGAGCCGCAGTTAGAGCCCAGGTTTTCTAACTAGTAATCCCTAGTAGTCTGTGCTTTCACTGTAGTGCCATATGCCAAGCACAGTGCTGTGCATCAGAGAGAAATTGGAAACAGAACAATGCTAAGCTTTTAAAATAACTTAACTTGAGATGATGACTTGGTCCAGGGTGCTAGCCTGGGGAATAGAGTGGAAGAGATAATCTGAGATTTCAAACAGGAAGACTTGATGGTGGCAGAGTTGCTCTTCAATTTATTAGGTTATTAATTAGCTATATTGATGCTTGATATAGTTTCACCTGTGGGACTTTTCTGTTCATTATTAATGTATTAATGAAAAACAATTGTTTCAAAAGTATGCCTTTAAAATTATGATTCTACTTTATAGCTAATATTTTAAACATGAAAACTTGTATATTTTCAGGCTATCTGCGCCTAGGAGCCATGGCTAGAGATAAAGGAAATTTTTATGAGGCTTCAGATTGGTTTAAGGAAGCTCTTCAGATTAATCAGGTTGGTAATATTAACTCTTAAATTTGAAAAATAATTATTTCACCATTTCCCCCCAGTAAATCAATTTTTCCTTTTAATGGCTATCATATTTCTAGACTTGGCATCTCCCTGTTTTTTTCATTTACTTGTTAAAGATACTAAAGGGTATAGAAGTCATCTAAACGTTTTGATTGTGGCCCACGGTAAGAAATAGATTTCACACTACAGCCTAGTACATACACATGTGTGTATACAGACAACTGAAATCAAAGTTTTACAAATCATTTTGTGCTCTTTCCATAGGCAGTACATTGACATTTTTACTGTATTCCATTCTGTTGCATTTCTTATGGTGATAACTAAACACTAAATTGATGTTACAAGTCACTGATCCATCTCAACTCTCAGTTTGAAAAACACTGTTGTAAATGTAGCTTGTAAACCTCTCCAGTAATCAGCTGTTGTGGAAAGATGATTGATCTCTCTGAATCCAAATTACAGATTTTGCTTCTTTTTATATGTGTGTTTTTAGGACCATCCGGATGCTTGGTCTTTGATTGGTAATCTTCATTTGGCAAAACAAGAATGGGGTCCAGGCCAGAAGAAATTCGAGAGGATATTAAAACAACCAGCTACTCAGAGTGACACTTATTCTATGCTAGCCCTTGGCAACGTCTGGCTCCAAACTTTGCATCAGCCCACCCGAGACAGAGAAAAGGTAATCTTTTTTCATCTCTTTAAAACAAAATTGATACTTATTTGATTCTTGTTTGAATTTTTTTATAATGTTTGTATCTTTTTATAGGAAAAGCGTCATCAAGATCGTGCTCTGGCCATCTACAAACAAGTACTCAGAAATGATGCAAAGAATCTGTATGCTGCTAATGGCATAGGTAGTTATACAGTTTGGATATCCATAATAATTTGTGAAATGAATGCTTTTGGAGGGATGTTTGCAGATCAGAATTTCTCTCTAGTTGTTTTTCTGGCTACAATTAGAAAATTCTAATTCTGTGAACCTTTTTATAACTTTAGGAGCTGTTTTGGCCCACAAAGGATATTTCCGTGAAGCTCGTGATGTATTTGCCCAAGTAAGAGAAGCAACGGCAGATATCAGTGATGTGTGGTTGAACCTAGCACACATCTATGTGGAACAAAAGCAATATATCAGCGCCGTTCAGATGGTAATGTCTTAGTTTTCAAGATATTTTTATTTTGTGTTCATTGTCGAGCACTTGTTTCCTTAACCATTCTGGTCCTGCCTTGGAGCTGGGTGCTATCTCTTATGACACTGTGTCTATTCAGAGGCTTATAATTATATATGGTTAAGGCCAGTCTTTGGTGTCCAGACAGAGATGTGAGTCCTGGTTCCACCTCTAATTGCATGTCTTGGACAAAGGACATCTTCTCTGAGCCAGTTTTCATATCTATAAAACAGAAATAATTGTACCTTAATCTCATAGAATTTTTTGAGCATCCAGAATGAAAAATACTTGGCACCGTACTTGGCACTAGTTTGCCTCGCATAGCAGAAGTTAGTGGGATTTAATATCCGTTTGCTTGTTTTACCCTCTTACTTCTCAGATGAGAGAACTGAGTTTCAGGAGGGTTAAATTACACTTAAAATGAAACTCCATGGGGATAAGTTTTCATGGTTATAGAATTATTTTTTTTAATTTATTTATTTTTGGCTGCATTGGGTCTTTGTTGCTGTGCGCAGGCTTTCTCTAGTTGCGGCAAGCGGAGGCTACTCTTCATTGCAGTGTGTGGGCTTCTCGTTGCAGTGGCTTCTCTTGTTGCAGAGCACGGGCTCTAGGCGTGTGGGCTTCAGTAGCTGTGGCATGTGGGCTCAGTAGTTGTGGTGCACGGGCTCAGTTGCTCCGTGGCATGTGGAATCTTCCCGGATCCGAGCTCGAACCCGTGTCCCCTGAATTGGCAGGCGGATTCTTAACCACTGCACCACCAGGAGAGCCTATGGCTATAGAATTTTATTATGCTTTTCATATTTGTTGATTACTTGAACTTGAAGTAAAAGAGTCATGCTTAGCATCTTTTGCATAGTAAAAAGTAAAAATGCTCTTATGGGGGAATTATTATGGTCAGAAAAAACAGGTTTCTGACCAAAGTTAGAAGACAGGCTCTGGACTTCCCTGGTGGCGCAGTGGTTAAGAATCTGCCTGCCAATTCAGGGAACACTGGTTCGAGCCCTGGTCTGAGAAGATCCCACACACCGCGGAGCAACTAAGCCTGTGAGCCACAACTACTGAGCCTGCACCCTAGAGCCCGCGAGCCACAACTACTGAAGCCTGCATGCCTAGAGCCCACGCTCCACAACAAGAGAAGCCACCACAATGAGAAGCCCGCGCACTGCAACCAAGAGTTGCCCCCTCTTGCTACAACTAGAGAAAGCCCACGTGCAGCAAGGAAGACCCAGCGCAGCCAAAAATAAATAAATTTATTTTTTTTAAAAAAAGAAGATAGGTTCTGGGAAGTGGTTAACCATTTTTCTAAAAAGGATGGGTATTATTGTATTCAGAATATTGGAAAGGTTCTGGTCACAGGGACTTACAGAACCCAGATTGCATATGGTAGTCTCAGAGGTTGTGTTTTTGGAGGTGGGCCTTCTTGATCTGCAAATTAATTTCTAGGGATATTCAGGGAAAAACCGTCTAACCATCTTCCACAAAAAAGAACTTACCTATGATAAGATGTGTTCCATGGTCAGAAAGTGATATGTTCACAGCAAAATTAATACCAGTATTGCTATATTGGTTTTACTAAGAAATTAACAGCAAGAACAGTGAGATTTATCATTCTCATTGCCAGTAGTTTCCACCAGTCCTAAAGAAAGGTGGTAGAGCACCTTAGGAGCCAGGTGTATGACTTCTAATAAGTTGTCAGTGAGCCTGTTCTAGATAGTATTGCTGAAGATACAAAAAAAAGACCTTCCAATCTGTTTAACCTTTCAGTGTTGGTCGAAATTTCAAATGGAAAAACTATTTCTAGTATGTAGTTTTTCTTGCCAGGTTTTTATGTTGTGAAAAATGTATGCTGGTGAGTGTAAAATATCGTTCTCAAATTAGTCTCTGAAATTAACCATTCAAAAGACAAAATACCTTTTCACATAGCTTTAAAATCGCTTGAAATTTTGTCACAAAATGACAATATCATTTAATCCTTGTTGTGTTTTAATTAACGTTTTCTTTTATTGTAGTATGAAAACTGCCTCAGAAAGTTCTATAAGCACCAGAACACTGAAGTTGTGCTCTATTTGGCCCGGGCTCTCTTCAAGTGTGGCAAGTTACAGGAATGCAAACAGACTCTGCTGAAGGTAAAAAAGAGAACTCAATTCTATGCTGCATTGTATTTTTTATCCTGTTTTACGCATGCTTACACACCTAACACTCTATTTGACTAAAATCCTTTTCATGTCATTATACCATATGAAAGATTTGCTTTGTTTTTGTTTATAGGCTAGACACGTGGCACCCAGTGATACAGTTCTTATGTTTAATGTGGCCTTGGTCCTGCAAAGATTAGCTACCTCTGTCCTGAAAGATGAAAAGAGTAATCTGAAGGAAGTACTCAATGCTGTGAAAGAACTGGAGCTTGCACACAGGTAAGATTTTGTAGGAACAACCTTTGAAATGCTTTGTTTCTTTAAACCCACGTGGCTCAAAAGAGAATCATTCTCTATTAGAATCATTCCAGCGATTTTTAAGCCAAAGCAGACTGCTTCCGCCAGGTGGCACCCAACCGTAGCCAGGATCCTGATAGAATTGGATCATGTAGTCCGACCCCTAGAACTGGCTGGCTGGCTTTGCAAACTTGCCCTAGATTTTTCATTGACCTGTCAATAATATGACCCAGCATTTTACACACTAGAAATTTTTAGACTCCACTTACGCTGGTTTTACTTGTTATACTAGTGACTTTTTATGTGATATTAGTTTTACTTAAGCTGAGATTAAGACCTTTCCTCTTAAATATTGAATAAATTTATTCAGCTCAGCTCAAAATTTATGTAACCTTACAGTACTTATTTAGTAATTCAGCGTATGGTAAAATTAAAACCTGACATCTCTTCAGGTTTTGTCCAGCCTTATTTGAATTCTTGTTTAATTATTCTTTGCCTTGTCTAGTAGATTGTAAGTGCTTTCATGGCTTAAGCCTCCTAACCTCCATGCTGACATATTTAGTAAATTTGGTGTTTAGTAAATATTCATTGCTGGAATTGATTTTTGGTGGTTTGTGAATTTACTGATACCGTTAACTTTATCATCAAGAACTTACTAATATTGAGTGGTATATTGATGAGAGTCTTTTTTTAAGTGAGTTGTATATATATTTTTCCTATTGAGATAACAGCCCTTCATGAATACATTCATTTAAGTATTAAGTATTCATTAAGTTTCAATCAGTATGTAAGCCTCCTCTCAGACTGTTTTTTTAAGAACAGATTAAAAATCTAAAGGGTGTATTTCATTAATTTTTTTTTAAGTAAAGTATTTTATTTTCTCATTCTATTTAGATATTTCAGTTACTTGAGTAAAGTTGGAGATAAAATGAGATTTGATTTGGCCCTTGCTGCTACAGAAGCCAGGTAATGTACTATTTATGGAAGGTGACTCTGGGTGAGGCAGTGATAGCAGTGTGGACTGGGAGAGTGACACAGTAGTGAATGGGTTTCTGACCTTCCAGAGGTCAGTCTTTCACACTCCTCTCTGGGACACTCCAACCTGGACCAAGGCTTTTTCCTAAGGGTCCTTTCAGGGAATATGGCAAAGTTCAAGTACTTAAGTTGTATGGGAAAATACTTTTCTATTTCACTAATGTCAGCTATGTAGTCAGAATCAAGACACGATTCCTGAATCTGTCACATGTAAAGATAGTGTCGGGAATCTTTTTAGCTGTGCTTTGGGAGGACGGTTATAATTTGCAAACTTAACATGGTTGACAGTATTGGCTTCTGAGAAACTAAGTTAATTTTCCTAATTAAGACTCCCTGGTGGTGCAGCAGTTAAGAATCCGCCTGCCAGTGCAGGGGACACAGGTTCGATCCCTGGTCTGGGAAGATCCCACATGCCGCGGAGCAACTAAGCCCATGTGCCACAACTGCTGAGCCCGTGTGCCACAACTACTGAGCCCACATGCCACAGCTACTGAAGCCCACGTGCCTAGAGCCCATGTTCCACAAGAGAAACCACTGCAATGAGAAACCCGCGCACCACAACGAATAGTAGCTCCTGCTCGCCACAACTAGAGAAAGCCTGCGCACAGCAACGAAGACCCAAAGCAGCCAAAAAAATAAGATAAAATAAAAATTAAAAAAAAGAAAAGGGCTGAAGAATTAAAAAAAAAAAAAAAGACTTCCCATAGGTATCACCTAATGATCCTGCTTCAAACTTTTAAATGTGTGTAAGGAATACAGATGCTCTGAGTTTTTTAATAAAAAGTATATTAGCTACATACATATTTCTCTAAATTTGGATTGTTCTAGGCAATGCTCTGACTTACTGAGCCAGGCCCAGTACCACGTGGCCAGGGCGCGCAAACAGGACGAAGAAGAAAGGGAATTGCGGGCCAAACAAGAACAAGAGAAAGAACTGTTAAGGCAGAAACTTCTCAAAGAACAGGTATGTATTGTGTTTGCAGTTATACTAGAATTAAAGGTGTACATACATACACTTTGTATGTTAAAAAAGAAGTTCTTCTGATGATAGCCATGATTTTTTTCTGTCATAAGAACATTGTGATGAGGTTTTTTCCTACTCTTTTTCCTCATAGGAAGAGAAACGTCTCAGAGAAAAAGAAGAGCAAAAGAAACTTTTGGAACAGCGGGCCCAGTACGTAGAGAAGACCAAAAATATTCTTATGTTTACTGGAGAGACTGAAGCAACAAAAGAAAAGAAAAGAGGTGGCAGTGGTGGACGGGTAAGATATGACTCCAGTTAGAAACGAAGCTAATTGGTTAAATTCACTCAGTCCTTAGTCCTGAGCTTTGGCTTCCTCCTTTGCTAAAAGTTAGTTTTGCAACAGAGACTGCTTTAAATGGTGTCCAGTATTTAGAAATGCATTTCACTATTAGCTGAGTACAGTTTACCTTGTAGCAACTTTGTAGTTGATGATTTTTGCTATTTGAGGCATTCATCCCAATTAGAAGTTTTTAAAGTATGGGCCTCACCATGCGCTTCTTCCACGTGACTTAGAGCAGCGGTCCCCAACCTTTTTGGCAGCAGGGACCGGTTTCGTGGAAGACAATTTTTCCATGGATGGTGGCAGCGGGGAGGGGTTGGGGGGAGGTGTTGGTTCAGGCGGTAATGCGAGCGATGGGGAGCAGTGGGGAGCGGCAGATGAAGCTTCGCTCGCTCGCCCGCCGCTCACCTCCTGCTCTGCGGCCCGGTTCCTAACAGGCCACGGACCAGTACCGGGCCATGGCCCAGGGGTCGGAGACCTCTGACTTAGAGGACTGATGGGAAGTGGCCTCTTTCATACCTTAGCATTCCACCCACATTCCACCAGCCAGGAAAGCAATGACTGTGGTCTTGTTTGGGTTTCAGCGGTCCAAGAAGGGAGGAGAGTTTGATGAGTTTGTCAACGATGACACCGATGATGACCTGCCTATATCCAAAAAGAAGAAGAGAAGGAAGGGCAGTGGTAGTGAGCAAGAAGGCGAGGAGGAGGAGGGTGGCGAGAGAAAGAAGAAGAAGAGGAGAAGGTAGTGTCATGGAATAACCTTTTAAATCACCTGGGTTTTAAACCACCTCATGAAAGTGGCAAAAGACCTTTCACCTTCTGAATCTTAGGTTTAGAATCTGTGAACACCTTTTTATCACTTGATCCCCCCAGACAGGGAAGCCTTTCATTCCCCCATTTCCTACTTTAATCCTAAAATGGACCCCACTACCAAATTCCCGGCGTGCTTGGAGTCTCCACACATGTCCACAGCTTTCCTTCTGAGTGCTCCGAGTCAGTCAATAATTGCCTTTCTTATGACTGAAAATTGCAATATTTATTGGAAAATCTATGCAGTTTAGGATGAGAAACGTTAGTGTGTCCACACTGACTGTCCATCTTTGAAATCTTAGAAAAGCCACTGAGCTTCAGTTTCCTCTCTGTAAAGTAGCGATGGCCCACCTCCTGGTTTTACAGGATGTATAAAATGTGAATTTATGTGAAAGAAGGGCCTTTTAATCCTCCTAGTGCCATCCGCTGTTAGGATAAGTGGTGCCCTGCCCCCCTCTCACCTGGAAGTGCCCCTAAGCTGTCTGTTCCTCTCATGGTGCTTCTGTGTCCGGGAACCTCCAGTGTTAGCTAGACCTGTTCTTTCCAACCCGTGTCTGGCTCTGCTTGTGGAATTCATTCAGACCTGTGGAATTGAAGCTGTGGCTGGATATTAGCAGGCCTGGGATGAGTAGTTGGAAGGGAAGAAAGAGGAGGGGAAGGAGGTTGAGTCTGGAGCCTGGGTCTTTTCTCACATCTTCTGTCACTCACCAAGGGCAAGATTCACGCTTATCTTAGATTAGTAAGAGGGCTTAAAAGTGACTCAGTTAGTCAGCAGACATGGCATAAATACAGTTTTTGCAGACTCCCGAGCCATGTGCAGCAAGAGTAAGTTGTGGTCTCTGCCCTTGAGGGGTGTACAGTCTGCTCGAGGCCAGCCCCTGTAAAGAAGGGTGTTCAAAATGACTAATACTGTTTGAATGGCACAGAAGTCTTGGGTTTTATAGGCACGAGTGAACCTTGACAAACTTTCTCTTGGTGTTCACTATTTTAGACCTCCGAAGGGAGATGAAGGATCTGATGATGATGAAACAGAAAATGGCCCCAAATCGAAAAAGCGCCGTCTACCAAAAGCAGAGAAGAAGAAGGCAGTAAGTGTCCAGCTCTGTGGTTTTCATCCCCAGTAGGCATCAAAGACTGCGGTACTCTAGAATACATTCTTCCCCTGCAGTGTCTTCAAGCACAGACACTTGTTTTTGAAGTTTGTTGGTTGCAGTTTGATTGTATCAGTATCACTGCAGTGCAAACCCAATTTAACAAGACATCCTAACATAAAGAGTCTTGACTAATCTATTACGTTTGATCTTCTTTCTTCAGCCCAAGCCAGAACGTCTGCCTCCTTCAATGAAGGGAAAAATAAAATCCAAAGCCATAATATCATCAAGTGACGATTCATCTGATGAAGATAAACTGAAAATTGCTGATGAAGGGTAGGAATTTTTCACTTATGTTCTCCTAGTGAAGGATAACCAAGAGTGGTCACTGTGCCAAAGCGTCATCTCTGCAGCTTCTTAGAATCTTAGAGCAGGAAGAAGCCTGAGCACACATCTCATTCCAGTCTTGTCATTTTGTCCTACTAAATGTTTGTCCCTTAAAGAAGGAAACCTATTTTGAAATCTCATTTCTTCGTGAATATTAGCTGAAATTTTCTATCATTTTGCTACACTGCCATTGACTGGCTTAAAGTATTAAGAGTAGCCTGATCTTGGTCACAGGGAGAAAGGGACTTTCTTGACCATTTCCTCCCTTGTCAGGCAGGGATGACTCAGCACTGCCTGCTCTATGGAGGGCTTATCGTAGACTCCGCTAGCTCACAGCCTACTTGGTGAAACAATATTCTGTTTTACTTGTACTGAACTTGCCCCTCAAGCTCTGCATTTGGATTCCTAGACTAAGGCTCTTAATACCATACTATGCTGGGTTCTTCTGACGGCCATCATTTCATTCATCCATTCAACAGACATTTGAACATCCATGCTATGAGATAGCAAGCTGAGAGCTGGGGATGCAGAGGATAAAGACATCGACCCTGCCCCCAGGGAATTTGTACTTTCGAGACAGTGGAGAATGACAAATAAACCAAAACTACATTATAGTGGGAAAAGGGTTATCACTTATATTTTGCATTTATTGCTCTTCAGTGACCACATGTAATCTGGAGTTTAGGTAGTGGGGGGAACTACTGAGGTGTTTTTTTGTGGAAGAAAGGCTGTTTAAGTCTTAGAAGAAGAATAGAGAGTCCTAATCAACTGTACTTCAATAAAAAATAAAAATAATAAGAATTTTTTAAAAAATAAAAGGAAGAGAGAGTCTTGGTTGGTTAGAGGTGAGGCAGGGGTGAGAGGTTAGCATGTCGAAGGGGCTAAGGGTCCTGGTGCAGGGCTGGTCTGGTAGGGTAAAGCGTCTGTAAAGATCTGCAGTTCCCTTTTTCTCTGAAGATGCTGGTTGACACAGATTTGGATTGCTTTTCCCTAAAACACTGTTTCACCCTTGCCCACAGTGTTACCCTGGTCCACTGATTACAGAGTGATGGTTAGACCTTCATGAAGTGTTTGCTTATTTGGCCAGATGGAATGGAGTGAATTAGATCCCGGGGCCCACTGGCCCTTAGCGTGTATACAGAATGAGTTATGTGATGTGTGTCTAAGTTTCTTCTTTCAGATGTAAGCACAAAGAGCCTTTCTTCGGGATGTTTTCATTTCTAGGGAGAGTAGTATGTTTCACCTCCCTCACCCTTCTTAGACTGACCCTGTAGGATTTAATATTCCTTTCTTGGAATATCTGTTATGAAAACCAAAACTAAGGAATATGCCCGAGGAGAAGCATGTGCTCCTCTCCACAGCTCTGGTGGGGGAGCAGTTGTGACAGTGGTGAAGGGAATGTTCTTTCCTCCAAGAAGCCAAAATTCCCTGGGTGCCACTGCACCCCCAAGCATTAGCACAGGTCCCCTGCCCTTAACATCTGATAAGTAGAGGGGGAACTCTGGCAAAAGTACACAAACAAGCTGCAGAACCTTTTTATTTAGCCCCAGCTTCCTATGTTGAGTAGGTCTAGTCGTGGCGGAGGGCACCGGAGCAGAAGCAGATCCTGGGACAGAAAGGGTGACTTTGCTCCTCAGCGATCTTCTAGCACAGATGGCAGTGGCGCAGAGGAGCTTCCCTCCCAGCCAGCCTTGGGACAGAGTGCATTCTTCAGAGTCTCTGCAGCCCAGTGAGGTCCCAGGTTGCACCTCTGCCGCTGTGTATTGGTTTATAAAGATAAATAAATGTATCCCTTCCTTTTCATAATTTTACGTACGAAATTGAGAAATGCTTCATTCTGATGAAGGGTGCCTGGGATGACCAGTGCGGTCACCCTTCACTGTCTATGTTCTGTCTCAGAGCTAAAGTGCCTTATTCTTTTTAACTTTTTAATCCTCTCTTAATAACCCTATCACATTTACAAAAAAGCACATCAAAGGATATCACAAAACGAACACCTGTGTCAACAGCGATCCGGTCAAGACATCAAATGCCCTTCTTTTTTCAAGCGCATCCCCGGTTTGTCGAGGCTCCCTTGGCCAGAACCCTGGTCTAACGAGCGTTTGTCTTTGCCAGACATCCCCGCAACAGCGACAGCGACTCCGACGAGGGCCAGCGGCGGAAGACGGGCGCCTCCTCGGAGGAGAGTGACTCCGACGAGAACCAGAACAAGTCCGGCAGTGAGGCCGGCAGCCCCCGGCGGCCCCGGAGGCAGCACTCAGATGAGGACTCAGACAGCGACCAGCCGACCAGAAATCGCAGGCCCTCGGGCTCCGAACAGTCTGACAACGAATCCCTGCAGTCCGGGCGGAGCCGCTCGGGGGGCTCTGAGATGGACTCTCAGCCCGCGTCCCCCAGCGCCGAGTCGGACCACTACTCCGAGAGAGCATCTGACAACGAGGGGTCCGGCCGAGGCTCCGGCAGAGGCTCCGGCAATGAATCCGAACCCGAGGGATCCAACAACGAGGCCTCGGATCAGGGCTCAGAACGTGGTTCAGATGATAGCGACTAGGCTTTATTTCATGAATAAGCTTCATCTCCGCAGGAAACTTTTTTAATATATGAAAGCTGTGATAAAAACATTTCAGGTGTTTGGTCAAACAGTGGTGGATTTTTCTTAAGGCAATTTTTTTCTCCTATCCATTTGTACGTTACTATGTCCCAAAAGATGTTTCCCTTGCGAGAGTCCAATATTTGAGTCTCTTGAGAAAAAGGTGACTATTCTTTATTATGGTACAGTTCCACCTATCATATGTGAAAACCCCAGGAAGATAAACCCACATGCTGAACCATTCCTCCCGAGATTTGACTGAAACTGTGGCAGATGTCTCATCTTCTTTGTGTGTTAAGCAGCATATTATTAGGACTTTTATTGCAATCTTTTACCAAGTGGTGTGAGGAACTTGGTATTAATGTCTTTGTTCCATTTCAAGTTTAGATCAGGAATATTTTTATTTTCTGGAGGAAGACGTATCTACTGTATAATTGCACCAAAGTACAAATGAAAGGAAGGTTTTCTTCAATAGTGTAATACTGCAGCCATGTAGATAAAACGACAAATATATCATTTGTTAGGTTGAGTAAGATGTGGAAAAATGCTTTTCTGTTAGTAGTATGCAAAGACCTACCTAAGCCACATAATAAAATTCTTTTACCAACTTTTATGTGTAACTTTGTGTCATTTTTTTTTTGCTCAGTACATCTGTATATGAAAATTTAGCATCTATAAAAATATGCAAATATTTGGAAGAAACTGAGCTAAGCTGGAGGTTGTTTACTCAAAAGTTTTGTAATTCATTTTTTTAACATCTTTATTGGATTATAATTGCTTTACAATGTTGTGTTAGTTTCTGCTTTATAACAAAGTGAATCAGTTCTATGTATATGTATATCCCCATATCCCCTCCCTCTTATGTCTCCCTCCCACCCTCCCTATCCCACCCCTCTAGGTGGTCACAAAGCACCGAGCTGCTCTCCCTGTGCTATGCAGCTGCTTCCCACTAGCTATCTATTTTACATTTGGTAGTGTATATATGTCCATGCTACTCTCTCACTTCGTCCCAGCTTACCCATCCCCCCTCCCCGTGTCCTCAAGTCCATTCTCTACGTCTGCATCTTTATTCCTGTCCTGCCCCTAGGTTCTTCAGAACCTTTTTTTTTTTTTTTTAGATTCCATATACATGTGTTAGCATACGGTATTTGCTTTTCTCTTTCCGACTTACTTCACTCTGTATGACAGACTCTAGGTCCATCCACCTCACTACAAATAAATCAATTTCATTTCTTTCTATGGCTGAGTAATATTCCATTGTATATATGTGCCACATCTTCTTTATCCATTCTTCTGTCGATGGACACTTAGGTGGCTTCCATGTCCTGGCTATTGTAAACAGAGCTGCAATGAACATTGTGATACATGACTCTTTGAATTATAGTTTTCTCAGGGTATATGCCCAGTAGTGGGGTTGCTAGGTCATATGGTAGTTCTATTTTTAGTTTTTTAAGGAACCTCCATACTGTTCTCCATAGTGGCTGTATCAATTTACATTCCCACCAACAGTGCAAGAGGGTTCCCTTTTCTCCACACCCTCTCCAGAATTTGTTGTTTGTATATTTTTTGATGATGGCCATTCTGATGGGTGTGAAATGATACCTCATTGTAGTTTTGATTTGCATTTCGCTAATGATTTGTGATGTTGAGCATCCTTTCATGTTTTTGTTGGCAATCTGTATATCTTCTTTGGAGAAATGTCTATTTAGGTCTTCTGCCCATTTTTGGATTGGGTTGTTTGTTTTTTTCATATTGAGCAGCTCATATTAAAGGAGATTAAGCCTTCATCAGTTGCTACATTTACAAATATTTTCTCACATTCTGAGGGTTGTCTTTTCGTCTTGTTTATGTTTTCCTTTGCTGTGCAAAAGCTTTTAAGTTGCATTAGGTCCCATTTGTTTATTTTTGTTTCCATTTCTCTAGGAGATGGGTCAAAAAGGATCTTGCTGTGATTTATGTCATAGAGTGTTCTGCCTATGTTTTCCTCTAAGAGTTTGATAGTGTCCGGCCTTACATTTAGGTCTTTAATCCATTTTGAGTTTATCTTTGTGTATGGTGTTAGGGAGTGTTCTAATTTCATTCTTTAACATGTAGCTGTCCAGTTTTCCCAGCACCACTTATTGAAGAGGCTATCTTTTCTCCACTGTATGTTCTTGCCTCCTTTATCAAAGATAAGGTGACCATATGTGCGTGGGTTTATCTCTGGGCTTTCTATCCTGTTCCATTGATCTATATTTCTGTTTTTGTGCCAATACCATACTGTCTTGATTTGTAGTAGCTTTGTAGTACAGTCTGAAGTCAGGGAGCCTGATTCCTCCAGCTCCGTTTTTCTTTCTCAATATTGCTTTGGCTATTCAGGGTCTTTTGTATTTCCATACAAATTGTGAAATTTTTTGTTGTAGTTCTGTGAAAAATGCCATTGGTAGTTTGATAGGGATTGCATTGAATCTGTAGATTGCTTTGGGTAGTATAGTCATGTTCACAATGTTGATTCTTTCAATCCAAGAACATGTTATATCTCTCCATCTATTGGTATCATCTCTTTTTTTTTGGTATCATCTTTAATTTCTTTCATCAATCTCTTATAGTTTTCTGCATACAGGTCTTTTGTCTCCTTTGGTAGGTTTATTCCTAGGTATTTTATTCTTTTTGTTGCAGTGGTCAACGGGAGAGTTTCCTTAATTTCTCTTTCAGATTTTTCATCATTAGTGTATAGGAATGCAAGAGATTTCTGTGCATTAATTTTGTATCCTTCTGCTCTACCAAATTCAATGATTAGTTCCAGTAGTTTTCTGGTAGCATCTTTAGGATTATGTCTGTATAGTATCATGTCACCTGCAAACAGTGACAGCTTTACTTCTTCTTTTCCGATTTGGATTCCTTTTATTTCTTTTTCTTCTCTGATTGCTGCGGCTAAAACTTCCAAAACTATGTTGAAGAATAATGGTGAGAGTGGACAACCTTGTCTTGTTCCTGATCTTAGAGGAAATGGTTTCAGTTTTCCACCATTGAGAACGATGTTGGCTGTGGGTTTGTCATATATGGCCTTTATTATGCTGAGGTAAGTTCCCTCTATGCCTACTTTCTGGAGGGTTTTTATCATAAATGGGTGTTGAATTTTGTCAAAAGTTTTTCTGTATCCATTGAGATGATCATATGGTTTTTCTCCTTCAGTTTGTTAATATGGTTTATCACATTGATTGATTTGCATATATTGAAGAATCCTTGCATTCCTGGGATAAACCCCACTTGATCATAGTGTATCGTCCTTTTAATGTGCTGCTGGATTCTGTTTGCTAGTATTTTGTTCAGGATTTTTGCATCTATATTCATCAGTGATATTGGTCTGTAATTTTCTTTTTTTGTGACATCTTTAGTTTTGGTATCAGGGTGATGGTGGCCTCGTAGAATGAGTTTGGGAGTGTTCCTCCCTCGGCTATATTTTGGAAGAGTTTGAGAGGAGAGGTGTTAGCTCTTCTCTAAATGTTTGACAGAATTCACTTGTGAAGCCATCTGGTCCTGGGCTTTTGTTTGTTGGAAGACTTTTAATCACAGTTTCAATTTCAGTGCTTGGGATTGATCTGTTTATATTTTCTCTTTCTTCCTAGTTCAGTCTTGGAAGTTTGTGCTTTTCTAAGAATTTGTCCATTTCTTCCAGGTTGTCCATTTCATTGGCATATAGTTGCTTGTAGTAATCTCTCATGATCCTTTGTATTTCTGCAGTGTCAGTTGTTACTTCTCCTTTTTTCACTTCTAATTCTATTGATTTGAGTCTTCTCCCTTTTTTTCTTGATGAGTCTGGCTAATGGTTTATCAATTTTGTTTATCTTCTCAGCCAGCTTTTAGTTTTATTGATCTTTGCTATCATTTCCTTCATTTCTTTTTCATTTATTTCTGATCTGATCTTTATGATTTCTTTCCTTCTGCTAACTTTGGGGGTCTTTTATTCTTCTTTCTCTAGTTCCTTTAGGTGTAAGGTTAGGTTGATTATTTGAGATTTTTCTTGTTCCTTGAGGTAGGATTGTATTGCTATAAACTTTCCTCTTAGAACTGCTTTTGCTGCATCCCATAGGTTTTGGATCATCCTGTTTTCGTTGTCATTTGTGTCTAGGTATTTTTTTGATTTCCTCTTTGATTTCTTCAGTGATCTCTTATTTAGTATTGTATTGTTTAGCCTCCGTGTGTTTGTAAGATTTTTTCCTGTAATTGATATTTAGTCTCATAGCATTGTGGTTGGAAAAGATATTTGATATGATTTCAATTTTCTTAAATTTACCAAGGCTTGATTTGTGCCCCAAGATATGATCTATCCTGGAGAATATTCCATGAGCACTTGAGAAGAAAGTGTATTCTGTTGTTTTTGGATGGAATGTCCTATAAATATCAATTAAGTCAATCTTGTTTAATGTGTCATTTAAAGCTCGTGTTTCCTTATTTATTTGTATTTTGGATGATCTGTCCATTGGTGAAAGTGGGGTGTTAAAGTCCCCTACTATTATTGTGTTATTGTCAATTTCCCCTTTTATGGCTGTTAGCATTTGCCTTATGTATTGAGGTGCTCCTATGTTGGGTGCATAGATATTTACAATTGTTATATCTTCTTCCTGGATTGATCCTTTGATCATTATGTAGTGTCCTTCTTTGTCTCTTGTAATAGCCTTTATTTTAAAGTCTATTTTGCCTGATATGAGAATTGCTACTCCAGCTTTCTTTTGATTTCCATTTGCATGGAATATCTTTTTCCATCCCCTCACTTTCAGTCTGTATGTGTCCCTAGATCTGAAGTGGGTCTCTTGTAGACAGCATATATACAGGTCTTGTTTTTGTATCCATTCAGCCAGTCTATGTCTTTTGGTTGGAGCATTTAATCCATTTACATTTAAGGTAGTTATTGATATGTATGTTCCTATTACCATTTTCTTAATTGTTTTGGGTTTGTTATTGTAGGTCTTTTCCTTCTCTTGTGTTTCCTACCTAGAGAAATTCCTTTAGCATTTGTTATAGAGCTGGTTTGGTGGTGCTGAATTCTCTTAGCTTTTGCTTGTCTGTAAAGGTTTTAATTTCTCTGTCAAATCTGAATGAGATCCTTGCTGGGTAGAGTAACCTTGGTTGTAGGTTTTTCCCTTTCATCACTTTATATGTCCTGCCACTCCCTTCTGGCTTGCAGAGTTTCTGCTGAAAGATCAGCTGTTAACCTTATGGGGATTCCCTTGTGTGTTATTTGTTGTTTTTCCCTTGCTGCTTTTAATATTTTTTCTTTGTATTTAATTTTTCAGTTTGATTAATACGTGTCTTGGCATGTTTCTCCTTGGGTTTATCCTGTATGGGACTCTCTGTGCTTCCTGGACTTGATTGACTATTTCCTTCCCCGTATTAGGGAAGTTTTCAACTATAATCTCTTTAAATATCTTCTCAGTCCCTTTCTTTTTCTCTTCTTCTTCTGGGACCCCTATAATTCGAATGTCGGTGCATTTATTGTTGTCCCAGAGGTCTCTGAGACTGTCCTCAATTCTTCTCATTCTTTTTTCTTTATTCTGCTCTGCAGTAGTTATTTCCATTATTTTATCTTCCAGGTCACTTATCCGTTCTTCTGCCTCAGTTATTCTGCTATTGATTCCTTCTAGAGAATTTTTAATTTCATTTATTGTGTTATTCATCATTGTTTGTTTGCTCTTTAGCTCTTCTAGGTCCTTGTTAAATGCTTCTTGTATTTTCTCCATTCTATCTCTAAGATTTTAGATCATCTTTACTATCATTACTCTGAATTCTTTTTCAGGTAGACTGCCTATTTCCTATTCATTTGTTTGGTCTGGTGTTTTTTTTTTAATCTTGTGCCTTCATCTGCCCTGTGTTTCTCTGTCTTCTCATTTTGCTTAACTTACTGCAGTTGGGGTCTCCTTTTTACAGGCTGCAGGTTCATAGTTCCCATTGTTTTTGGTGTCTGCCCCCAGTGGCTAAGGTTGGCTCAGTGGGTTGTGTAGGCTTCCTGTTGGAGGGGACTGGTGCCTGTGTTCTGGTGGATGAGGCTGGATCTTGTCTTTCTGGTGGGCAGGACCGTGTCCGGTGGTGTGTTTTGGGGGTGTCTGTGACCTTATTACGATTTTAGGCAGCCTCTGCTGATGGGTGGGGTTGCGTTTCTGTCTTGCTAGTTGTTTGGCATAGGTTGTCCTGCACTGTAGCTTGCTGGTCATTGAGTGGAGCTGGATCTTAGTGTTGAGATGGAGATCTCTGGGAGAGCTTTCACCGTTTGATATTACTTGGAGCTGGGAGGTCTCTGGTGGACCAATGTCCTGAACTCGGCTCTCCCACCTCAGAGGCACAGGCCTGACACCCAGCTGGAGCACCAAGACCCTGTTAGCCACACAGCTCAGAAGAAAAGGGAGAAAAAAAAGAAAGAGTGAGAGAGAGAGAGGGAGAGAGAGAGAGGGAGGGAGAGAGGAAGAAAAAATAAAGTTATTAAAATAAAATTTTTTAAAATTATTAAAAATTTTGGGCTTCCCTGGTGGCACAGTGGTTGAGAGTCCACCTGCTGATGCAGGGGACACGGGTTTGTGCCCCAGTCCGGGAAGATCCCACATGCCACAGAGTGGCTGGGCCCGTGAGCCATGGCCACTGAGCCTGCGCGTCCAGAGCCTGTGCTCCGCAACGGGAGAGGCCACAACATTGAGGGGCCCGCGTACCGCAAAAAAAAAAAAAAGACAGAACCCTAGGACAAATGGTAAAAGCAAAGCTATACAGACAAAATCACACAAAGAAGCAAACACATACACACTCACAAAAAGAGAAAAAGGAAATATATATATATATATATATATATATAAAGGAAGAGAGCAACCAAATTAATAAATCTATCAATGATAATAAAGTCTAAATACTAAACTAAGATACACATAAAACCAGAAACAAATTAGATGCAGAACGCAAACCCCAAGTCTACAGTTGCTCCCAAAGTCCACCTCCTCCATTTGGGATGATTCGTTGTCTATTCAGGTATTCCATAGATGCAGGGTACATCATGTTGATTGTGGAGATTTAACCCGCTGCTCCTGAGGCTCCTGGGAGAAATTTCCCTTTCTCTTCTTTGTTCACGCAGCTCCCGGGGTTCAGCTTTGGATTTGGCCCCGCCTCTGCATGTAGGTCGCCGGTGGGCATCTGTTCTTTGCTCAGACAGGACGGGGCAGCTGATTCGGGGGCTCTGGCTCACTCAGGCCAGGGGGAGGGAGGGGTACGGATGCAAGGCGAGCCTGTGGCGGCAGAGGCCGGCGTGACGTTGCACCAGCCTGAGGCCCGCCGTGTGTTCTCCCGGGGGATTTGTCCCTGGATCACAGGACCCTGGCAGTGGCGGGCTGCACAGGCTCCCCGGAAGGGGGGTGTGGATAGTGACCTGTGCTCGCACACAGGCTTTTCGGTGGCGGCAGCAGCCTTAGCGTCTCATGCCCGTCTCTGGGGTCCGTGCTGTTAGCCGCGGCTCACGTCCATCTCTGGAGCTCCTTTAAGCGGTGCTCTGAATCTTCTCTCCTCGTGCAGCCCGAAACAATGGTCTCTTGCCTCTTAGGCAGGTCCAGACCTTTTCCCGGACTCCCTCCCGGCTAGCTGTGGTGCACTAGCCCCCTTCAGGCTGTGTTCACACAGCCAACCCCAGTCTTATCCCTGGGATCTGACTTCCGAAGGCCGAGCCTCAGATCCCAGCCCCGCCCACCCCGGCGGGTGAGCAGACAAGCCTCTCGGGCTGGTGAGTGCTGGTCGCCATCGATCCTGTGCGGGAATCTCTCCGCTTTGCCCCCCGCACCCCTGTTGCTGTGCTCTCCTCCGCGGCTTCGAAGCTCCCCCCTCCGCCACCCACAGTCTCCGCCCGCGAAGGGGCTTCCTAGTGTGTGGAAACCTTTCCTCCTTCACGGCTCCCTCCCACTGGTGCAGGTCCCGTCCCTATTCTTTTGTCTCTGTTTTTTCTTTTTTCTTTTGCCCTACCCAGGTACCTGGGGAGTTTCTTTCCTTTTGGGAAGTCTGAGGTCTCCTGCCAGCATTCAGTAGGTGTTCTGTAGGAGTTGTTCCACACGTAGATGTGTTTCTGATGTATTTGTGGGGAGGAAGGTGATCTCCACATCTTACTCCTCCACCATCTTGAAGGCCCCTCTCAAGCTTTATAATTTTTTGTAGTTTTGTGGAGTGTTTTTAAGGATGCAAGAAACTATTCACAATAGCCAAGACATGGAAGCAACCTGAGTATCCATAAACAGATGAATGGATAAAGAAGATGTGGTATGTACATTCCATGGAATACTAGTCAGCCATAAAAAAGAATGAAATATTGCCATTTGCAGCAACACTGATAGACCTAGAGATTATCATACTAAGTGAAGTAAGTCAGACAGAGAAAGACAAATATCACAGGACACCACTTATGTGTGGAATCTAGAAAATAATACAAATGAATTTATTTACAAAACAGAAACAGACTCACAGACATAGAAAACAAACTTATGGTTACCAAAGGGAAAAGACAGGGAGGGATAAATTAAGAGTATGGGATTAACAGATACACACTACTATGTATAAAATAAACAACCAGGATTTACTGTATAGCATGGGGAACTATATTCAATATCTTGTAATAACCTATAGTGGAAAAGAATACATATATATATACACATATATACATAACTGAATCACTTTGCTGTACACCTGAAACTAACACAGTATTGTAAATCAACTATACTTCAATTAAAAAGAAAAACATAATGTTTAAAGATGCAAGAAAACTAAGGCACTACTATCTATTTTTATTTTTAATAACTTTGTGATTAACAACGTAAGGGTAATTATTTTATGTAGCACTGTACTGTTTGTAAAAGAACTGCAATTAGTTTAGTCAACAAGTATGAAATGCATTATATTAGACGTTGAGAACACAGAGGTGAAATGTCTTTCCTGTCCTCAAATGGAGTGATGTTTGCACAGGTTTTGGGAACAAAGGGAGAACAAAATCAAGGCAAGGTTTCCTGAAGGATGGGAGACTTGAGGTGACTCAAAGGACCCACCAAGTGGAAAGTTAAAGGAGGGTGTTCTCGGAGGGGAGAGCTGTATGTGCAGCTCCAGGAACTAGAATAACTAAGGAAGGCAGGGCAGATATCCCCCCGGGAAAGATGAAGAGCCTGAAATTCAGAATCTAGTAAGGGTGAGGTTCAAACTAGAATCCAGGTCTTTTGTCTCCTCTCTCCCTACTTTTTCCAATATGTCACATGTAACTTGGGGTGACTTAGTTAATCCCCAAATGACAAATCCAACGACGTTAGTAATCATTTCTCAAACGGTGACTCACTTCAAGCAATAACTAAACCCAAGTCCATCGGTAGAAGTTCCCTTGGAGAGCTATTTATGGAGGGATTTAACCTAAGGAGGAGAGTGATTTCTCTAATGTTTCACTGCCCGCTTCAGGTTTTGCTATACTGGTGCTTTTGAGTACACATCCTCATTTGCACTTTTGAATCAGTTCCATCTTAATATGGATATTTCTCCCAGGCGAGCCATCAGATCAGCAGAACAGGAACATTCTCTGCCAGCCGCTTTGCTGATATCAGAAGCCACAGTGCAGTTTCTTCAGGTGCAGCTCCTTCTGGCCACATTTTGGAGCCTGGATATAACAGAAAGGACTGAGGAGCAGGGAATGCCTCTGAGGATGGGAAAGGCCCTTCTGACAAAGGACACTTGACTGACCTGTTGCCTTTGCTGTGCTGACACTGTCTTCGGGGACCCAGAGCATTTCCATTACCTGGAGCCTGTGTGTCAGAATCAGCCTTCCTTTTTTTTTTTTTTTTTTTTTTTTTTTTGCGGTATGCGGGCCTCTCACTGTTGTAGCCTCTCCCGTTGCGGAGCACAGGCTCCTGATGCGCAGGCTCAGCGGCCATGGCTCACGGGCCCAGCCGCTCCGCAGCACGTGAGATCTTCCCGGACCGGGGCATGAACCCGTGTCCCCTGCATCGGCAGGCGGACTCTAAACCACTGCGCCACCAGGGAAGCCCCCTTCCTTTTTTTTTGTTGTTTTTTTTGGAGGTGTAATTGATATATACCATCATACTAGTTTCAGGTGTACAACACAATGATTTGAAATTTGTATATATTGCAAAATGATCACCATATTAATCTAATTAACGTCTGTCATCTTATTTACAAAAATGGAAACAGTATGGACGTTCCTCAGATAATTAAAAATAGAACTTCCGTGTGATCCAGGAATTCCACTTCTGGGTATTTATCAGAAGAAAATGAAAACTAATTTAAAAAGATATATGTCCCCCCTATGTTGTATATTGTAAATGTCCTATATTGTAAATATGCAGCATTATTTACAATAGCCAAAACATGAAAACAACCTAAGTGTTCATCAATAGGTGAATGGATAAAGAAGATGTGATTATACACACACACACACACACACACACACACACACACACACACACACACACACTGGAATACTACTCAGCCATAAAAAAGAAGAAAATCTTGCTGTTTGCAATGACTTGGATGGACCTTGATGGCATTATGCTAAGTGAAATAAGTCAGAGAAAAATACCATATGATCATTTATACGTAGAAGCTAAAAAACAAAACCAAACAAACCTAACCCCATAGACACAGAGAACAGATTGGGGTTGTCAGAGGCAGGGGGTGGTGGAGTGTGGGTGAAAGAGTAAAAGGGGTCAAAAGGTACAAACTTGCAGTTATAAAATAAATAAGACATGGGCTGTAATGTACAGCATGGTGACTATAGTTAATACTGTAATGCATGTTTGAAAGCTGCTGAAAGAGGAGATCTTAAAAGTTCTCATCACAAGAAAAAAAATTTTTTTGTAACGATGTATGGTGACAGATAAACTTTATCGCTTAACCCGGCCCTAGCTCTTGGTTGTCTCTCAAACCATTGTGCTTGTCCAAGCAGCCTATTTTATTTTTAATAGCTCCTAGTAGCTGAGGGAGTGCTGACACCTGTCAGTGTCCCAGAGGAGAGGATTTCAATCAGCACCTGGATTAAGGCTGATTGGAAGCCAGACTCTCAGGCAGCAGCAATGATGATACACTAATAGGCCTCTTTCACAAAAAGGCTGAATTCCTGGGTCTGTTGGCCGTGAGGGTGGGAGGTATTTCAGATTCAGGTAAGCTGGGCCAAGGCAGAGGGAAAACACAAAGATGGCGTCCACCGGCCTCTGTTCCCTGAGCGGGTCCTTGAAGTGTGTCTGCCCCTCAGGCCACAGCTGCTGGACAAGCAAATAGGCCTCTTTCAACAGAAAGACAGGGTAAGTTTCAATCTGCTGTCTGTGCTGCCTGGGGGTTCGGATGTCTGCCAACAACTGTTTCTCTGATTGTTACAATCCCATGGGCCCAGGGAACTCAAGGCCCCCCTGGCCTCCAGAGCTAGGCAATGGGGGGGCGTCCCCTGGGCTACAGCTGTAAAAACTGGGTCACCAGATGTAAAACCCGGGGCACCGGCCGAGTGTAGCAGCTCCCCTCCAGGAGATCCCAGCTCTGGAAGGCAGCAGGGGAGGAGAGATGGCGCCCAGCTGGAGCCAGGTAGGGGGGAGTTGCAAGGATGGTGCCCACTGAAAAAATTTTTTTAATTTTTTAAAAAGAAAGATTTTGGGGCTTCCCTGGTGGCGCAGTGGTTGAGAGTCCGCCTGCCGATGCAGGGGACGCGGGTTCGTGCCGCGGTCCGGTAAGATCCCACATGCCGCAGAGCGGCTGGGCCCGTGAGCCATGGCCGCTGAGCCTGCGTGTCCGGAGCCTGTGCTCCGCAACGGGAGAGGCCGCAACAGTAAGAGGCCCACGTACCGCAAAAAAAAAAAAAAGAAATATTTTTTTAAAGATAAAAGAGATTTAAAAAAAGAAAAAGAAAAAGATAGTGCCTGCTGGCTTTAGCAAGGCAGAAGGAGCGCGGAAGGAAACCACAGGCCTCCGTCCGGACCAGCAGGCCGGGGCCCCTCAGTCCGATGCTTTAAAATTAGCAGATGAACCTCTTTCACCTCAAGGCTGGGCACTTTGCAAAGGCTGCCCTGCCCTGGGTCCTGGGTGCGCGAGTCCGTGTGAGCTCTTCTGGAGACGTTTCTCGGTTTGCCAGGGCCCCACGGGTCTTTGGAGCGTGAGCCGGTGGTTTTCAAAACTAGATGTTTCGGGGGCTCGTCTCGGGAGCAGGTCTTGAAAGGTGGAGTGCACAACGTGGGATTCAAGCCGTCTGCTCCTCAGGGAGCAGCTCTGGCTTTGGGGTCCGTTCCCATTGTGCCCGTTGTGGGTTGGGGGCTTCATAACAAAATGGTGTTTCAGCCTTTCCTACCCACTTTAATGTGGTTTTTTTCTCATGTACCCAGTAGGAAGGAGTTGTTCTGCTAGTTTTTAGGGGTTTTTTTTTCAGAGAAAATTGTTCCCTATGTAGCTGTAGATTCAGCATGTCTGTGGGAGGAGGTGAATTCAGGATCTTTCTGTGTCCCCTCCTTGAACTGGAACCTTCGCCTTCCGTTTCTTAGTGGACTTGGTGTTAGCAGAAGGCAGCAGGGAATAGCTGGTGAAGAGCAGAGATACTGGAGTCCAGGAGTCCTGGAATCTCCCCTTTTGCCACTAACAAGCCGTGGGACCTGAGGCAAGCTACTTACCTAGTTAGGCCACTTTCTAACACGAGCCATTTCTCCTACCCTGTATGTTTTGAAAGCCTCAGTTGGATCTGTCACAATTAGAGAATGCTATTTGCCCTGGCTTTGATGTTAATTCAGAACCAGACCAAGTTCCACAACCATAATTCTAGCTGTTAAGCTTTAAAATAAATTTTGCTTAAATTGTGGCAAGAAAAACCACTTTGTTATTCTGACTTGAAACTCACTTCCTCCACTGGAGTTGCTTATGTTTATAACATGAAGTTTCCTAATTGGGCAACTATTCTAATATAGCAGAAGACTATAGCTAACTCGTCGGATTGTTGGGAGGATTATGAAGGCAGATTCAGTGATGAGCCTGTGATCAATTCCCAGTAACGTCCTCCCTATGAGCAAATTAGTTCCGAATGTCTGACGGTATTCGTCAAACTTACGGATCCTTGTTCAGACCAAGTGGGGCTGGGTCAGTTACCATTTCATAGGTCATCCTTTTAAAAATGCTTACTTCTTCCTAGTTCCTGTTGAGAAAAATATTTTTAAGTATCCTTTGTTTTGATTCCACTAATGAATAGTTTCTTCCCTGGGAGAGTAAGTAGCCAATAGAGGCAAGAAAGACCATTTAAAAGAGTTAAGAGTCAACTCCTAAAACTAGAATCTGGAGTGTAGGGCAGCACAGCCTTTTCCTAAAGGTAGTTTTGATGCTCTGGTCATTTGGGTAAGTTAGAGCAGTGCAGGTCAGTTGTGATGTTCGCAGTATAACATCAGGGGCACAGGAAAGGGTTTATGTTACAGGCTAATCCAGTTCATCTAGATCTCAGTGCGCCCACTGATTTGGGTGGAGTAGATGAACAGATTGCAGCCTGTCCTCAGAGTCTTACTTTGCACCAAGCGCCGGCAATAGGAAGGCTGCCCTGGCCTCTAGCCTGACTGTCACCCCCACTGGTGTGACAAAATGCTTCACTTTTCAGCCTCAGTATCCCTACCTATAAAATAAGATTGAGATCCTTCTAAGTTATATGTTCCAGGGTCATTGCCGAGAATTTTAAACAGACTGTCTAGTCTTTGTCAACTGCATTAGTAACTTGAGGTCTTTCTGTGTCGAGTGACTGGAAACATTTTTCATCAATACAGATTATATTTTTTGCCTATGAAATATATGTATTTGCTCTTTTTGCTTATTCTGCTTACTACAGCAAAAAAATGTTTTTGTAACATTTTTCATTTTGAAAATATTGAGTTTTGGAAAATATCTTAACTTTTTATTCATCTCCCTTGACATAGCTGATCAATTCTAGATTGCCTGCGGCAACACTCCCGGAGCAAATCTGTATTTGCTTTTTTTTATGTAGTCCACAGCTAAGTAACAAAGAGGACAATTTTAGGTAAAAGACGTCAGGGCTGGATTTTTCAAGCCTCTTATCCAGAGGTCACTAAATTTGTGAATTCACCTTCTTGTCAATTCTATCTCCTAAGTAGAACTCTAATCCAGTGTGTTCCCCAGAATGTTTTCCATGAAACATCAGCTAGATGTTTGCAATTAGGATGCTTTTAGTGACAAGTCACAGAAAACACTGTTTCAAACCGATTTAACAGTAAGGAAAATTTATTGTATCCTGTGCTGGACATCTGGGATTTGGGGAAAGGAAGGTACAGTTCAATCAGAAGACTCAGTATTGTCAAAGACTCAGCTTCATTCATTACTTTTATCATGAACACAGAAGAATATGTGATGTAATAAAATATGAAAACAATGCAAGACCTATACCCCTACCACAGGCTTCCTGTGTGCCCTTTCTCTGTTGCTGCCCTCTCCATTCCCACATACGATACCTTTGAGTGAGGTATTAACCCTCTTGTGATGATTCAGGGTCATAATTTGAATACTGGTTATTGTTGCGTGTTCCTATAGAAAGTGAGGTGTGTCAGGCTCCTTAGCTCTGCCCTGAATGACCCCAGACTGTTGATTGAAAGGATCTATTCATATGTCCCCACCAGACAGTGAACTCAAGGACCAGGATTATATCTTTTTCATCTCTTTTCCAAGGGCCCAGCATAAGACAACAAGAAGTAGGTGCTCATTTATATTTTGTTCTTAAAATCAAATTTCTTATCTAAAAATGGAGGTTGCAGGAAAAGATTGGACTCTCTGCTCTGAGGTATCCGGTGACTCCATCCTTCTCTCCTACAATGGATTTTGGCAAATTTGTTTTGTTGGAGCCATGTTTACACTTGGACTGTCAATGGCAGCCATTTGGTCCGAGCCCAGATGCCCCTTCCCAGACACGGCAGCCATCAGCAAGTGCACTGCCAGACTCTCCACATGGTTGTAAATTGCAGTTGTAACGTTGCAGTTGTAACGTTGCAGTTTCTTAGAAACCTTTAATACGGCCCACCAGATTTTGGTCTCATTTTGACAATTGTGAAGGCACCAAATATTAGTCAAACTACCGAAAGATGACCCCTCTGAGCATAAGCCTAATAAATGAACCTGTGGGTTGGTTTTTAGTCCCAGACAGACTGGATTCCTCTAAGTGGGGTGGAGTGTCTTTGACAGCATCTTCTCCCGAGAGAGCTCAATGCCAAAACCTTTGTTCTCTCCTGGACTGTTTTGTTCTTTGAAACAATGCTGCTTTGATTTCTCCAGTGGGAGCCAGGGCTCCAATTTCCTTGACTGGAAAGAAGTGGAGACTTCATTTCCTGCCACAGCCCGCTGCCAGGCTGTCCTGACCTGCATGTATGCGCCGTGCCTGCCTGCAGACACGTTCCTTGCTTCTCTCTCTTCCGGCTGCCCCCAGTGTTCGTGGCAGCGAAGCAATGCAAAGGAGCACTCTTGGGCCAAGGAGGTGGGAGAAGGCAGCACCACCATATTCCTTGGTCGTGAGCACTTAAAGGAGGGACGAATGCTGGGACTGGCTTAATGGATGTTCAAACCTTGCTTCAGCACCTGCAACCCTCTTATCGGTCTAGTCTGAACTTTCTGGAATTGGAGCCATCAGCATCCCTCTTTTTCATGGTTCATAGAAATTGCAGAAGTCAGATTTCCACTCTTCTGATTCCAGGAAGACTCAGGGACTCTTCATGCTGCAATCTCACATTGCATAGAGCTGATCATGTGCAAAACCCCTATTCAAAGCAGCTTTGAAGCTCTCAGTTGTCATATGAGCTGACAGTGTAATCCCAGGGACAGTTGTGCTATGGCCAGTGGCCCTCTGTTCCCTGTGGTGCGGACAGCAAGTGACTTATAGTTATTTAGCCCCAGGGAATGGGGTCTGAGAATGGAGAGAGGGTTTGGCTTTTGGAAAGAGCTGGGATCTTTTTATTTTTTTTAACTATTATTTTATTTTATTTATTATTTATTTTGGTTGTGCCAGGTCTTAGTTGTGGCAGGCAGGCTCCTTAGTTGAGGCTCATGGGCTCCTCAGTTATGGCATGCGAACTCTTATTTACGGCATGCGTGTGGGATCTAGTTCCCTAACCAGGGATCAAACCCAGGCACCCTGCATTGGCAGGCGGATTCTTAACCACTGCGCCACCAGGGAAGTCCCGGAAAGAGCTAGGACCTTTGATCCATAGTAAAAGGAGGAGAGTCACGTGGGGACAATTGTTGGCAAGTCGGTAGTTTCAATGGTAGGAAGAGATGGGGGAATAGAATTGCTTCTCAATGAAGTAGAAGCTGAGTCCCAGGCCACCACAGCTGGGGACACAGTACAATCCTTGGTGGTCAGCAAGGGGGGCTGTATTAGGTTGTATATCAAGGCTCATCAAACTTTAATGGGATTCTGATCCAGTAGGTCCGGAGTAAGACCAGTTATTCTGCGATTCTAATAAGTTCCCAGGTGATACTAGTCCAAAGACTATACTTGGAGTAGCAAGGTTGTATATCATTACAAATGTGCCCTCGCTGGGGGAACACCCACAGTTATTTTTCATTGGGGCTGAAAAGCCTGGCAAGGCAATTTCACCAGCTAGGGCTGGGGTGTGGAGAGACAGGGAGGGGAGAGTCAGATAAGGCTTAGGGAAGGAGGAGAAGCTGTGAGATGGTTATCTTGAAGAACAGGGAAGTCAACATACTGGGGAGGTAGTGACGTCTGATGGCACAAACTTCAAAGGATCTGGGTGTTCGGAAGAAAGGGCAGACGTGGCTGGAAAGCGTTGGTGGGAAGCAAGGTGGACACTGGCCCACCCGAGGCCATTGGCGTGAAAGGAAGGACAGCAGGGGAAGTGACGGCATCAGGGGACAGCTGGGTTTCCTTCAGAACAAGGTGGCAGGAATGTTCAGAGAGAGATTGGGGATACAGGGACATTTGCTGGTGATGGACTGTGGGACCCAGAGGGTATGGAGGAAGGGCTTCAGAGAGCAGGGGCAGGGAATTGGCATAGATTATCAGGTGTATGGAGACGTTCGGGGGCGGGGGGTCCAGGGTGGATGACAGGGGGCACTTAGCCTTCTGCTGGCCTGAGGAGGGAGGGAGGCCCAGTGGGAAGATATGTAACCAGTTCAGGCTGCAGGGAGTGGGGCCGAGGGGGTAGCGGCTCCGGCAGCTCTGGTAACACATAGGTCCTTTTGGGGGCGGCACGTAAGAACTACAGGAGCAACGTTGCTCCTGGCACCCGAGTTACAAGTGCTCAACTGCATCACATTAGGACATTTGGCCTTTCCATTTGTCCAGTAGGTGGGGTATTTTCCATCTCCATTTAACATATGGATTGTGGGATCTTAGTTCCCCGACAAGGGATCGAACCTCTGCCCCCTGCAGTGGAAGCATGGAGTCTTAACCACTGGACTGGGAAGTCCCTAGCATACAGAATTTTCAAGTGATCCTTAAAATGGCTTGTTTACAACTTCTGCTAACTCTTTAGATTGTGTGATAGTGTCCCCAGGAATAATGATTAAATCTGTGTTAAATTTCTTTGTGCTTTCTGGCACAGCTTCATGGCATCTGCGAAGACCTGATTTCCAAATAAGGTCACATTGGCAGCTACCGAGAGTTAGGAAGTCAGCATATCTTTTGAGGGGGACACAACAACCTATTACAGGGGGATCTGGAGGCTGACTCCTCCTCACTTCAGGTCCTGTGACCCTCACATACTCACTAGCTCTGCGCACCCCCAGGAAGGAGGGGCTCACTGTCGCTGGGACGGGTCTCTTTCTTTCTTTCCCCCTCTCTGTCCCCTCAACATGCAGTTGTGCACGTGGTGGTGAGGGCTGGCTCTCGAGATGCAGTGCAGGGTCCAAATCACGATGCTGTGACTTAAAACTTTCGAAAGAGCATGAAGAAAGTTGCTCCTAAACGCTGGCTGAATAAATGAAAGATCTTGGGTGAGGTGCTTAACTTCTCTGAGCCTCAGTCTCCTCATCAATGAAATACAGATGGTAAAGTACCTGCCTCAGGGAGCTTGGGAAGATGAAATGGAATGATTAATGTACCTGGTCCAGCCTGGCATATACTAAATGCCCAAGAAATGTTAGCTAGAATAATCATAGTAATAAGCCACAGCATAGCACTGGATAGTGTTAATGCATTATTAATATCATTAATAAATAATAATAGTAATCCTCCAAAGACAGTCCATTCCACTTAGAAAAAATACCGAAGTTATTACCATGTCCTACTAGTTCCACGTGTCGCCCCTGCCCCTTTCCAGCCTCAGGCCCCTACTCTACTCAGTCACACTGACCCCTGCATTGACCCTCAGGCACTCCACCTGTGTTCCCACCTCAAGGCCATTGGTTTTGCGCCCCCTCTTCCTGCAGATATCTGCAGAGTTCACTCCCTCACTTTATTTAGGTCTTTGCTCAGAGGTCACGTCCTCATAATACCCTATTTCAAGTAGCATTTACATCATTCTTGTTCTGTTTATTTCTCTATGTAGAGCACTTTTTACTACTGACATTATACATGTGTTTGTTCTCTTTCTCTCCAATCACCTGGAATGTTTGCTCCATAAGAAGACTTTGTCTCATTCACTGTTATATCCCCAGCACTGGAATAGTGCCTGGCACATAGCTTGGACTCAATAAATATTTATGAGACGAATGGATTTGGAGAGCAATCCCACACCTGTCCAACGCTGTTTTCCATTACCTATCTGTCTCCTCACAACAACCCTAGAAAGTGGACAAACCAAGGATTATTTCACAGATAAGGCAAATGAAGCCCAGAGAGGTAAAGTGATTGACCTAAGCTCATGGAACTAATTAATGGGGGACCTGGGATGCAGTCTCTGGTATGTGACTCTGTACGTCCCGGGCAGACGTGAACAGCCCTCAAGGATTCACTGCTTATCAGTCACAGCGTTGCATCATTGAGGCCAAAATTTTCACTGCCTCTTCTCCCATTGATGAGCGTGCCCAGTAGGTCTTGGCCTTTCCTGTGGAACAAGGATACAATATCCTGCCAAGGGGGTCTTTCTCCTGGGATCCCAGCAGAGGGCGCTATAGAGACAGCATCCTGATGGGTGGCCTTGCTCTATCCCATCCTCCAGGTGATGTAGGCTCAGAGGACAGCCTGTGGGTCTGGACAGCCTGTGTGACTTCAGTGTCCTGCTTCTGCTCCTCTCTGCTCTGAGTTGAGAAGTTCCCTTGGCGAGAGCCCTGGCTTTCCTTGGAGGATGCTCCTTGGAAGTCTCAGAATCTATTGAGGTAAATGATCCCCTGTCCTCCTGGCCCCACTGCACCGCTGCTATCCTCCAGCAGAAGATGAAAGATGCCCCCTCATTTGGAAGTGGACTCTGTCCTGGTGTAGAGTGGAAGGGAGATGGGAGCCTTGCAGAGCCAGGAGAAAGGCACCTGTGCCTGGAAAGCCCTCCCTCAAACGTTTGCTGGGAAAGCAACTCTTCCTTGAAGTCTCAACTTCTCCAGGATGTTTCCTCCTCTCCCCTCAGGTGGCCCCTTTCTCCCATCTCAGTGTGTCCACTGCCTGCTCTATGGCCACAAGGGTCTGCTCCTGTCTGCTCCCCCTCTGGACAGTGGGCTCCCTGGGGGGAGAGATGGCATCTTAACTCATGCTGTGTCCCAACCCCTAGCGCCAGGCTTGCACAGATGAGGAACTCACTTTTGCATGTACAAATAATGTAATGTGGGGAACTGGGTGCTTTGTAATTAGACTGGAAGCATTGGGAAATGGTAAGGCTGGGCAGCCACTAAGGAGAAAAAGTCAAGTCCCTTCAACAAGGATTTTTTGATAAATACCGTTTTTAGTTTCTGTCTAGTGGGTACAGATAGGTATGAAAATTATTAAAATGTAGTGTATAGACTCTAGTCTCTCACTCAGAGTTACCATGAAGTCAACGAAGCTTATGTTTCAAGGCCATTTTCTTACATAGGACTCCTCTGGGCCCGGAACGCAATTTTGTCTTCTTTTAAGAGCCACAACTTCCCCCCACATCCCCAACTGCATAAAATTTGGGTTTCTCAAAACCTAGATTCATGTCGCATTCAATACCTATTTACTGCTCCCTAATATGTGCCCAGCACTGTGCTAGGCACTGGGAACAGAGCAATGAATGAGACAGTCCCCACCCTCCTCTTGGAGGAGTAGAAAGTGGAAAGACAAGCATTAAGCAGTTGGTCACAATGCAGTGTAGTAAGTGCTAGGTGGGGAAGCGGGGTACAGAGTGGACTCACAGTGGACAGTGATCGTTTTCTTCCCTAGCTGTCCACCCAAATCCCTCCCAAAGTTCCTTTTTCCCCCCCTACACTATATAGCTGGGAGTCAGGGCCTGCTTGACACAAGAGGGGCCCCAAAACCCAGACGCTTGATCCACTAAAGGAAACCAAGGCAACAAGGGGTGGACACATGATTCAAGCTGTCAACTGTGGGCTTCTGCCCAGGCCTCTGACCTGGACCTGGTGTCACTGGGCAATTTGTTCAGATACTGGCAGGGAACGCTCTGGAGTCTGATGTGGGTGGTTTTATAGCACTGCAGTGAAGAAATAGGAAGTAAATGGCTTGAAGAGCTATAATGGAAGTAAGATGGATAACACATGGTGATTGGCTAAAAAGGGGGTAAAGAATGACTTGGGTTTTTGGCTTGGATGGGGTATCATTCAGAGCCAGAAGAGGAAATGTTGGTTTGAAGGTAAGAGTTCAGCGTTGGACATGTTGAGTTTGAAGTGCTTGTGTTACACTCAGATAAAACGTCCAGAAGCTGGTGGGATGCACAAGTTTGACGTTTTGGAAAGAGGTGTGAACTCAAGATACAGATGTCATCAGCACACAGGTGGTAAGTGGAGCTACAGGAGTGACAGTGTTGAGAGAGGAAAGCAGAACAGTAACATTCATGAACCAGGCAACAAAAGAGGGCTGTAAAAGGAGACCAAGGAGAAGCCTGAGAGGAAAACAAACGAAATAGGAGAGAGAGGAGTCAACTGTTGAATGCTTTTGATAGGTCAAGTAGGAAGACTGAGAAATGCCCACTGGACTGAGCTGGCAATTGGAAGCTCAGGCTGGAAGCAGTTCTCATGGCGAGAAGTCTTGGAAAATCTGCTAAGGTCGTTCACATATACATCGGAGGACTACTGTGTGAGCCTCTCTGCTAGTAACTTTCCACGTACCACCTTATTTAGTTCTCATGGCAACCCTTAAACATTAGCCCCGTTTTCAAAAGAAATCAACTCAGAAATGAAGTATCTTGCCTAAGATCACATTGCTAGTAAGTGACAGGAATGAACCCTAGATCTACAGCTTAAGTCCAAGTTCTTTCCATTCCTCCTTTCTTCTATGTCCAGATCCTGCCATGTAGGATCATTTGCTAATTTGTGATTTGGTTTAACAAATACTTGAGTGCTTATGCATGCTAGGCACCAAGTTCTGGGGATCCAGCAGTGAATGAGACAGTCAAAAATGTCATGCTCCGCACATTCTGGAGGGAGTCAACTGCAAATACGCAGCACGTCACGTAACAATGGTAGACGTGGAGATACCTACAGCAGGAAAGAGACGAAGGATGTGCTCAGCATTACATTTAAAATATGGTAGACAGGTGTGGCCCTTACTAATAAAGGTGGTATCTGAGCCAAGACTTGACAGGGGAAGAGAGCCAGTCATCCAGTTTTCCAGAGGGCAGCAGGAACAGAAAACCTCCAGTGCTTGGCATGTCCCAGCCCAGGGACCTCAAAGGAGGCCAGGGTGGTGGGAACAGAATGAGCAAGAGCCAGTGGCAGGAAACAACCCGAGAAACAGGGTGCGGGTAGAGGCAGGGAGAAGGGGAGACTAGATCAGACCTAGGGCTGTGTAGATCAATTTTAAGTATTTCCACTTAAAAATCTAGGTTGAAAGTCATTTTGGTGCATTTTGTCCTAAGCGAGTTTTGTTTTGAAGGATTCCTCTTCCTCTGGCTGCTGTGTTGGAGACTAAAAGGAGAGCAAGGGCCAAGCAGAGAATCCAGTTTGGGGTGGTGTGGTATCTAGGTGAGAAATGGGAGCCACAGCTGAAGATGTGAGTTGTCCAATTTCTAATGTTTTGAAGGAAGAATTAACAAGATTTGATAACTGGACATTGGGTTTGACATCAGGCATTTGCCATTAGAGACTTAAGAAGGAACAGAGAGGAAGAAGGAAAACTAAGAGGTGTCCTGAAAAGAAGTCTCAAGGAGTGATTTACTGTCAAATGCTTCCTAGATGAGCAAAACATACTGGGTAACAGGCAGCACTGGAGTTACTGGTGATCTTAAGTTTTGGTGTAGGAGTGAAGTGCAGCCTGTTTGGGGGGGTGGGGAAAGAGCTGGCAAAATGAAGGCAACCCTGTTTTGCTGTATTTTAAGGAAAAGCCAACGTCGGCGGTAAGATGTGGAATCTTTTTTTTTTTTAATTACTGTATTTACTTATTGGCTGTGTTGGGTCTTTGTTTCTGTGCGAGGGCTTTCTCTAGTTGTGGCAAGCGGGGGTCACTCTTCATCGCGGTGCGCGGGCCTCTCACTATCACGGCCTCTCGTTGCGGAGCACAGGCTCCAGACGCACAGGCTCAGTAGTTGTAATGCACAGGCTTAGTTGCTCCGCGGCATGTGGTAACTTCCCAGACCAGGGCTTGAACCCATGTCCCCTGCATTGGCAGGCAGATTCTCAACCACTGCGCCACCAGGGAAGCCCGAAGATGCGGAATCTTATCTTTAAGATACGTCACTGTAGACTTAGTGTAGACAGTGTGCTGATACTAAAAGCATTATGTCCTTCATACAAGGCACATGCCCAGTACATCCAAATATTGTCATTCCATAGTATGGTAGGTTGTAAAACACCCTGTTCAGTGTTTTTTGAACAAGATGGGAGTGGGGAGGTGTTGCTCTTTAAGGGGCATCTGAGTTGTTCTTGAAGCACTGGTTGGGGGGACACAGGTCTGACTTCTGACAAGCCGCCACACACTACGTCGAACTCTGGGACTTCCTTTGGCCCAATTCTCTAGCTGAATTGGGAGAATTCTGGCTGTAAACTGAAGCCAAGGCCCACCTCTCTAACAAAAGAGGCCACACTTGCTGGGTTAAAAATCAGTTTCCCCCTTGCGGAGGGTTGGGCAGAGCGCCAGGAATGCCATTTATTTCTACAGCCTAGTAAAGTCAGCTTGATATTCTATCTAAAGTTAATTTACACAAGTCTCCACTTAGCTTTAATTTCATGGTATTTACAATATCCACCAAAAGCTATGAATCATGTTAGAATGAAGAGGTCTGCTAGGGCACAGGGAGAGCTAGCTTCTGACGCCAAGAGGACACAAATACTGGTTTTACCTACCACCCCTCTCAGAGAATAAGCAAGTGCAACACTGAAGACAAAGGTTCTATTAATCAGATTTAGCAGTATGGTGTATTACTGTCTGCCTAGAGGCTCCCCCCAAACTAAGTACAGGTTGCTCTTAGAAGCTAAGACGAGCAACCAGGACTCCAGCAACACTTTCAAGAGCCCCTACCCAAGCCAAAGCCTGCCTAGGACTGTCACATTCCTAGAGCTGGTTAACAAGGGCAATTTGAGCAAATGCTTATTAAGTGGTTTCTGAAAATATATTTTAAACCTCCATGCAGGGCTTCAGTTGGATTAAGGAGCCAGTTTTACTGGGCTACTCTGGGGTTTCAAGGGGGAACCTTCCTTGAAACAGAACAATTACAATTACTGAGAATGATGATAGGATTGTTACACTTGTCTTGACCATGAGGGTGATGAACCTCTCAGTTCACCACATAGTTCAGTATGGTGACGAAAAGATAAATGTCACCAAGTTTGTCGTTATGCATTAGCAACGTCCCTTTGAAGTCATAAGACTTGTGATTCTCAGCACTGCCCTTGATTACAGGAATCGTATATTGGTTACTTCCAGTAACATGACCTAAAGAGGAATAACCACCTTGAATTTTCTGTCTAATCAGAAAATTGTGAATTTCTGATTATGAATTAGAAGTTCCCAAGACAGACCTATCTCAAAACAAAACCTATCAGTTCTTCATAAATTTGTAGGTGCTACTTAAAGTCACACAACTATATCAAGTATCACAATGTTTATTGATAGATACAAGTATATAAAATCAGGGCATGAACATGACTTGATAAATTAAGTAGACTTAATTTCAATACTATAATAAGAGGGACCAATTCAAATTCTCACCATTTGTTTCACACCCACAAAGACCACTTCAAGGGCATTTACGATCTCTCAAAACTGATCAGTTTTGTGCAAGTAAACCATGTTTCTTTTAAAAAGACTTGTGCACTTGCCCAGGCTCAAGGATATTAAAATCTAGCACATAAAGCCCATTACTAGAGGTAGAAATACAGGCAATATACTATTACGGCAACAACCATCAATTACAGTTAAGAATTTTTCTGTAACAACCAAATGGATAATCAAATATTGCAACAACTCAAGTATTACTGAGCAAAGTGCATTTCTACAGTATTCAGTGTTGCTATTCAGTTTTCTAACTTAAAACAGCCTATGATAACTGGCAGCAAAGAAGGTCCTTGCAATAGACTGCCTCTGCTTGAGAACTTATGATGTAATTATTGCATGCTGCTAATATACTATCTAAACATTAAAGATACTCCTAAAATATTTGATGGTAGACTATGATTAAGACATTACACTACAAAAAAACCTTATGCAGAAGGAAATCCTAACTGACGTGCTTCTGCTTTAAATATTGTGAAAACATTACAGCGGAATGAATATTCGCAGTGGTTAGGTCAAATGCAGTTACATCATAGCAACAGTATGTTTTGCACAATTTAAGGCTTTGGCTGGTTCTTTTAGTCAGCTTCTTCCTCTGATTCTTCTTCTTCAGCAGTTTCTAGCCAGGTTAGCCACTGATTCACCTGTAAATTTGTAATTTAATGAAATAAGTAGTACTTACAGACAGAATAGCAGAATTTTTTATTCCAGATCGAACAAACAACCTACCTAAGGACAGAAGTTTTAGACAGTACCACACATTTTGTAATTGCAAACAGTCTTCAGAACCTACATTTGTGTATTAGCTGTAAGTTATTTTAAAGAATGGCTTAAGGACAGGAATAAAGACCCAGACGTAGAGAATGGACTTGAGGACACAGAGTGGGAAGGGTAAGCTGGGATGAAGTGAGAGAGTAGAACTGACGTATATACACTACCAAACGTAAAATAGCTAGCTAGTGGGAAGGAGCCGCATAGCACAGGGAGATTGGCTTGGTGCTTTGTGTCCACCTAGAGGGGTGGGATAAGGAGGGTGGGAGGGAGACACAAGAGGGAGGGGATATGGGGATATACATATACATATAGCTAATTCACTTTGTTATACAGCAGAAACTAACACAACACTGTAAAGCAATTATGTTCCAATAAAGATGTTTAAAAAAAATGGCTTATTATTTGGATTTGGGATTACAAGCTGCTTAGGAACCGTCAACTTGGGTGTCGTTCTTTGACACCACTCCATGACACGTCAGGACTGTTTTAATATGGGACAGTGGCTCCTCCCAAACTTAAATACATAAGCAATGCGGTGTGTGTGTGGCGGGGGTGGAAAGGCACACAGGACAACAAAGAAGATTCTGAGCAGTAGATCTCCAGCCCCACCCCGGACCTGTAGGATCAGATTCCCCAAGGACAAGACTGCGGACAAATGCTGTGAGGATAATCCTCATGAAACTAGTTCCTGAACCTTAGGAATAAAGATACCATAGACCAGCATTTCTCAAAGCCTGGCCCCTAGAAAAATAGTATGAGAATCACCTGGGTTGTGTAACACACACAAGCCTACTAAATCAGAATGTCTAGGATCAGACCTGGAACTTCCTTTTAAATTACTTTCCAGATGATTAACGTATGCTGTGGAATCCCCTGACATACAAGTTCTTCCCCATGGCTAGAATTCTACTCCACTAAGTAAGATAAAAAATCATGGTATGAGAAATCAGAAACAATCTCATGTTTACTGACAGTTAAAAAAATGGCTCAGGGGCTTCCCTGGTGGCACAGTGGTTGAGAGTCCGCCTGCTGATGCAGGGGACACGGGTTCATTCCCTGGTCCGGGAAGATCCCACATCCCGCAGAGCAGCTGGGCCCGTGAGCCATGGCCACTGAGCCTGCACGTCCGGAGCCTGTGCTCCGCAACGGGAGAGGCCACAACAGTGAGAGGCCCGCGTACCGCAAAAAAAAAAAGTCTCAATCCAATCGTGTACAATCACCCTATCTTTATAAGTAGCTTTACTTCTAAAAAATGTTAGCCACCTCTAATCTAACAGCTTAGACACTACTAGGATTGAAGCCTTTTATTTCATAGCTTTACTTCATTTTGCTTACTGCCTGCTTTACCACAGCTTTTTTTTTTTTTTTTCTTTGCGGTACGCGGGCCTCTCACTGTTGTGGTCTCTCCCGTTGCGGAGCACAGGCTCCGGACGCGCAGGCCCAGTGGCCATGGCTCACGGGCCCAGCCGCTCCGCGGCATGTGGGATCCTCCCGGACCAGGGCACGAACTCGTGTCCCCTGCATCAGCAGGCAGACTCTCAACCACTGCGCCACCAGGGAAGCCCTACCACAGCTTTTAATAGTGAAGAATCACATGTATGTACAAATTACCAGGACTATTTTGCTTGTATTTCAATTTTAAAAGGCTTATTATAAAACAATACCAACTGGAAAAAGCAAACCAAATTTCTCTCAAGATTTACCTGGAACAAAGCCTTGCCTTTCCCTGGAAACTCTTGGGTTATGTCTTCTTTCCAAGCCAAGAAAGCTTCTTCTTCAATAATCTCCATGTCATAGAAGTGAACAAAAAAGCGGAGTAACATGCCTAAAAGACAAAATGTAACCCCATTATTTAGTGTGCTGTTTAAGAATTGCCCCTCACTCATCATTCTTCTGATGTTGGTCCTCTCACCTTTTGGGAAGTTGCTATTGTAGCAGTGCACCTGAAGAGCATAGAGGGCACTGACTTGTAGATCAACGTGATCATGAAGGAATTTCTGCATTACTGGCTTGAAGGAAAGAAGCAGTTGTTTTTCCTGCTCTAACTGTTCTTTGGAAGGAGCAGAGGAAGAATCTGTTTCATCACTGGGTGGGTTTACTTCACTAGAAATGTACTGTAAGAAGCTGCACAGAAAGAGGTCTTGTTAGAACCTCAAAGTGAATTTTCTAGCTCAAGAAACAGACAATTCTTAGTCCCTTGCCTTGTAGACTTTTTTCTAGGAAACAAAACACAGGTTTACTCTCTACTAAATGTAGAAAACCACAACTCTGTTATCTTACCTAGTCATTAAGATGTTCACAAATCCTTTATCTACATGAAGTTTGGGAGAGATGTTATCTTTAATCCACTTATATATGGTTTGAGGAGATGGATCCAACTTTATTTGCTTTAACAGTTCCTTCTCCAATTTGAGGAGTGGGAATAAGAAACTCAGTCCCTTTCCTTCCAAGATCTCCAACATGCGGTCCTTATTCTGATCAATTTCTGAAGAGACAAAGCCATTCCCATCATCAGGTAGTTCATTTTACCTATGTTGGTCTAGAAAACTGCTCTACAAATGATTTTCCAAATGCACAAGATTCATGTAAAATAATAAGGAACTAACCTAGCAAAGGAAACCCAGTATTTGGACCAAATGAAAATAGTTAAATCATAATAACCTCTTCTTTTTATAAAGACAAAGTCTGTCTGTGGGAATGCTTATTGTTATCTGGACAGGATAATCACACTGACCTATATAAATTCACTCAGGGTACTAAGGAATCCCCAGATTTAGTATTAAAAATAAACAAAAAAAATCCCCAGCATTCTCTTACCTGGGAGCATTTTCTGCATATTGACCTTGCTTTGTTGGAAAAGCTCTGTTAACCATTCTCGATCTTGTAATTTAGCTAATTGCTGAAGACAAAGTAAGAAGAGAGGAAAATGGGTGCCACTTTCCAGTGGTTGAGCTAGTTCTGAAATGCTCACCAGCTCCGAAATAATAGCACGAGCTGCAAACTGTGCTAAATATGATTTCACCAAGGGGATGTCAACCTCCAGTTTGGGGCACTGGTCCAATACATTCAGGAAAGCCTTAGAAGGAATATATAACAGTCAGTTTTATTAGTTTCCAAATTTGAAAGGCAAGAGTTCTTATGGAATCCGGAAAGTATTCTACCTGCATGAAGTTGTCACTTGTGGCTATCCCCTCCTGTTTGAGTAAACTGATCAAAGAACTTGCTTTTTCTTTATCTTCATCACTTCTGTCTAGTGACAGGATGATTACTTTGCTTAACATCTCGGGGAGAAAGTGTTTAGGAGCCCTCATCTCTCTTACACCATTGACAGCTTCGTTTGCATTTCCACTATTCAGATATTCGGTTACAACAGTTTCCTGAAAAGAACAAAGTCCAAATATCTTTAGAGTTTTCCTATCTCAAATACACTCCATGAACCAGACTATGGGATTATTTGAGACTTACGGTCAATTTAAGCAGTTCTTCCTTTGACGGTGGTGGCTTTTTACTGGTCTTGGCAGGCTTTTCCTGAATAAGTGGTGGATTAGTTTTGAGACCAAGCTGAGGTGTCTAAAAAACAGCAAAATGGTAGATATGAATGTTTAATATTTTTTTATTACTAAAAAGGAGCTTATGAAGTTAAGAGAGAAGACATTAAAAAGCAGCCTTCAGACATCTTCAGAAAGTACTGGAATGACAGAAAACACTGTCATGCTACAGTGCATACCTGTCCCAGAGGTGGTGTTTGAGTGCGCGGTGGTTGTGCACTGGGAGGAATCATAGTTATCTGGGGCTGAAGCTTTGGCACTTGATTTTTATTCATTAGGAAAGACTGAGCAGGCCTCAGGCTAATCTAGAATTGCGAACAAATCAGAACAGATATCCAAGTTAACAAGCAGTTAGCTAACATACTGAATGCAACACTCCAACATCCTAAAGTTAATTCAGCATACACAAGCATGATAGAATCTATGGCAGAAATTTAAGTATCTTAAATAACTAAACAGGTTACTCCATGTTATTAGGTTTAATTTCTGGCAAGAAAACTAAAGATCTGATGCACACAAAAATAAAATACTGTTATAAATCTTATACCAGAATTCTCGAAGGATTAGCATCACTAAAATATTAAAACCCAGAAAATTTAATTAAAAGTTTAGAAAACATTTTACTTTATTCTAAGTCATTCTATTTGCTGGGAAGTCACAATAAAAATCTCATCAACCATTTTCCTTGCTCTAACTGAAGACTTTTAAGACATTTGCCCTCATATCTCATAATCTTCACTCATAGGATGCTGGACATCCAAAGAAAGAAAAAATAGTACAGAAAAGAGAGAAAGAAGGTAAAGGATTCCAGCATTAAGTCCTCTTAATAACGCGTCTTTTTATAATCATCGGGCAATAGATTTCTGAATCGACAAACTATGGTATATAAGTAACATAGGCAAGTGTACCTCATCTGCATTAAGCTGTCCTTTCTTAGAAAACCGAGGTGGCATATCCTTCGACTGTCCTTGCAGCTGGGATAAGAGTCCCTGACTCTGGTTATGGTAGAGCTGGCTTAGCCCCTATTTCAGAAAGAGAGAAAGAAAGTCTAGATAAAAAGGGGTCCACAAATTATGGTAATCAAGTACCAAAGGGATGAGGCCAAGCCATAGAAAAGCTTAACTGAATTTGCCCAGAGAAAGTAAAAGGTGAAACAGGAAGAGTAAATATCTAACCTAACTTACATAAAGCGATGTGACTTTACTAATACTTTACTAATCTCAAGGATAAGCATTTTACCCAGTTTGAAATAACTGTCACACATATAAATTTGGTTTAGAAAAACACACATTGTTTTTCGGTTTCCTAGACCTGAAATATCTGTCCTTTTAAAAAAGCAAATCTATTCATATACATTCCAAGATTTAATACCTGTTGCCTAAACATCCTTAAATGTTTTCTTACCTGGCTTTTCATAAACTTGCCTCCCATCTCCCCAAACTGCGATTGTGTGGGAGGCATGATGTGTCCCCCATGGCCATTGAAGAGTTGATTTGAACGATGACGCCCCATGGTGGGTGAAAATCTATCCTGGATAACTCCTGGACCAGTACCAATTCCGCTACCTTAAAATACAGACATGAAGAACTCTTTACTATTAAAATGTTAAAACTCAGTTTTTAATGTAACCAAACCACTATTTTGTTCAAAATCACCTGGCATTTGTCCAAACATATCAGCAAGTCCTCCAAGTGGGTCCCTATCCATTTTCATCCTGGGTGGCATGAACGGTCCCTCCAGAAAGAAGTCACTTCTCATCCCTTGAGCCATAGGAGCAGGAATAAACACTCCTAGATCCTTCAGAAATAAAGTGAATAAACACTTATTTCTGAACATGGTTTTACATAAAACTAAACTTCTTCTATTGGGAAAACTAGAAATACTTCCCTGGACTATAAAGAGTGCTATTTATATAATTTCTATAAACAACTTCTTCTCTCAAAAGGGCATACAAGACACCATAAACATTAAGCTCTACTGGTAAGATGAGACAGTCTCAAAAAGTTTAAGGTCGTCTTAGTGCTATTATAAACTTAAAACCCACTTGATTAAAAACAAAGCAAAACTTACTTTTACTGCATCTTGACGGATTTGATTGATCGTCTTTGGTCCATTGTCAAGAAAAGCCTTGCGAGGAACCCAATGATGTTCTCTCAACTCTACGGTATCCTTTAATATAAAGAGTTTTATTAAGTATTATTTTAATATTCCTAAACAGAAAGTCAGCATACCTAAAGAAACCAGTTTTACCTGCAGCAGGAAACGAATCCTCGCTGGCAATTCCTTACTTAACATCAAGGAGCACATTCGGGCAAAGTACTGATCCATTAAGGACTGAAAGAAAAAAGAAAAAAACCACTTTTAGAAGAAAACGCTAAAGGCAAATGTATACTATTTAAGGCTTCTAAGTATTATCAAGGCTAATGACTAATAGCTATCTATATCACAAAAATAGGTTTGATTTGAATAATATCAAGACAAGCTTACACTGTTTCTGTAAGCAACACACATACCTTGGCTCGTTCATGGTCTAACCTAGGTCCCACTGTCCTCATTATCTGACAGAGGCACTCCAAATCCTCTCCCATATCTTTGAGTTGGACTCTCTTCTTTTTTTCCAAAAGCTACCAAAAGAAACAAATGTCACATGTTTATAAATCCTTCTTGGGGGGCTTCCCTGGTGGCGCAGTGGTTAAGAATTCGCCTGCCAATGCAGGGGACAAGGGTTCGAGCCCTGGTCTGGGAAGATCCCACATGCCGCGGAGCAACTAAGCCCATGCGCCACAACTACTGAGCTTGTGCTCTAGAACCCTAAAGCCACAACTACTGAAGCCCAAGTGCCTAGAGCGTGTGGTCTGCAACAAGAGAAGCCACCGCAATGAAAAGCCTGCACACCTCTATGAAGAGTAGCCCCTGCTCACCCCAACTAGAGAAAGCCCGCACACAGCAACAAAGACCCGACACAGCCAAAAATAAATAAAATAATTTAAAAAATAAAAATAAATCCTTCTTGGTTTAGATGTAGCACTTTCCCTTAAGTTTGCATTGACTCATAGTTCCTACAGTGTCTAGTACAGAACTCTTTATCTGGTTTCTGTTGAAGACATCCCTCCAAACTGAGCAACTTACACATAGGTAGGCAATCAGTTCTACCCCTACCTCGCAAAACACACTGCATATTTACAACATTTAAATAACAATTTTGCTGGCAATCTAAAATATTTAGCCTACCAATACTCTCAAATGGCAAAGTTATAAATTATAATTGACTCATTTCCCCCAAATAACGGTGTACCCAGTGATTAATATAAGCTTACATTCCCACTCATACTTACTGTTTTGATGCACTTATGAAGGATAGATTCATGAATAAGATCAAGCTTTCCAAGTTCTCCAATGAATTTGATGTTCCCCAACATCTTGATCTTAGCAATGGCTCTCTGTTCCTCCTCCTCGGGGAGGAGGGGATTTTCACGCTTATCATAGACTGAAATAAGAAAGAATAAAGTCAACATTCAGAATTAAGTTGAACATATACAGTACTACATAGTACCAAACAAATTCTCACCATCAACATTTCTGGTTCGGTTTTCAAATTCATCTTGTAATTTGGAAATTAGGAGGCGTCTGAATGTCTATTGGAAACAAAAGACGCTTTTGTCAGGGCTTGCTAATGAAACCTTTCAGATCAACTTTAAATAAGCAAGCAAACACTACCACTTACTGTGCTTTGCTTCTGTCCTGGCTGACCCTCTGCTGCTGGGCCATCAAAGTTTGGTGCATCTTCTGCCAATCGCAGACATAGCTGAGCATACAGTGAGCTATACTTTGGCTCTTCTAGGGCTTTGTCCACAATCTGAAATAAATGACTTTTTAAAACTAAATATGACAACTCTTGAAAAAAACCTTTCTTTATAACTTAATACTTCCTTGTAGTCTTAAGGATCTTGAATCTCACAAATTTCTGACAAATTCTCTATGCCTCATCCGTAACCTGGGAATAAGAACATCTCTCTTGTGTAAGGCTTATTGTGTACACTAAATCAGGTGAGGCATGTAAAGTGCTTTAGTACACAGCCTAGAAAAATATAAGCACTTACATTTTGTAAGCTATTGCAGTGTACCAAAGTCGTCTAATTACACAGATCTCATATTAGCAAAACCCTCCCCCTTCAGGAGTTGAAATTATCTTGGAAAAACTATAAACAGATGCTAGAATCACATCAACTATCATAAAACTCATTTCCAAAACCAAAATATGGCATTTTTCACATAAGGAAAAACAAAGCAAAACCCCCCTTAATAGCCTAATAACCCAATTAACCCTGCAACACAACACATACAATTTAAAATGACCTCTTAAGTCTGATACCATTAAAAGTTAGTGCTTTTCTTAAAAAAAAAAAAAAACCCCACCAGTGTGCAGAGATACATACATCTAATGTGTAACTCACACCTCAGTTTTAAGCAATAATGCAAATGTAAAAAACAACAACACACACACACACACCCCAACCTGGGTTAAATCTTTTCCTCTCCCTTTCGGTTATTAAGCCAACTTATTTAACTTACCAGCAGTATGACCCCTTTAAGGATGAGTTTAGACTCTACACCCACATTGAGGAGCTCAAGGCATAGCTTGTCAAACTTCTCAGGAGTAAGCTTATTTAGTATGCTAGGAAAAGAGGATTCAGACTAGGTATCAGCCAACACACAAGGAATTATTTAGTTGAAAATCGCCTTTAAATTATGTTCATTTTTTTCCCCATCACTTTCCCCTTTAATATCAAGACATGTTCTTCTTAACCCATCTAACCAAAGTTGAAATAAACCTGTTATTTAAAATATATCTACCTAATTGGAGGGTCCCCAGCTGTTGGACAAGAAACTCATCCTCAAAACCAAGGCTAGATCCAGGAGCTAAAACCGTTATGTTCTGTGCATCACTAGTTACACAGCAGGCATATGAAATGTCAGCACAATGGGCTTGTGCATTTTAATCCAATGACTGAAAGCAACTAACTGAGCCCCAAAACACTGATGTGTCAATTTTCAGCTTAAAACTGTCAACACTGGCATTCATTAAAATAGACTTAGGGCATGAACATTGCCTTCTAAGTAATATAGCACACACACAAAAGAAACACAGTTAATCCATTTCTTCCCTCCTTTTATTTAAAGGACAAAACAGCCCCAATAAACTTACCCTCTTACTTTCCTGAAGATTGCATCATGTCGTTCTTTTTCATTTGCGGAGTTGTTTGCTGCGGAGTTGTCATCTCGTCTAGTGCTTCGTGCAGGAATCCATTTCTGAGCGTTTTGCCCTGGGGTTTTCCCCAGGAACTCGCTAGTAAAAAATTAGGAAAATAAAGATTAAGACAACTTGAAACATAGCATCCACTCACATATCAAATGTCATACAGATCAGAAATCCTTCTAAACAGAAAAAACAGTTTAGGTTTTTCTCAACTTCCCTTACAACTAAGCAACTCACAATCAGTGGTTCTCAAACAATATTGCATATCAGAATCACCTGAAGGGCTTGTTAAACGATTCCTAGGCCCACCCCAGTTTCTGCTTTAGTGGGTCTGGGGTAAGGCCCGATAATTTGCATTTCTAAGCTCCCAGGTGATGCCAGTGTTGCTGGTCCAGGAGCCACACCACAAGAACCAACATCTTCTAATGTTTCATGACCATGTTATACGCATACAGATTTACTACCACAATTTAGTAATGGACAATAATGGCTGGCTTCAGAAACAACATCAGTGAAAGTAATCCGAAGTGTAACAGGATAAAATAGCAGTTGAGAATATCAACTCATATTAGATGGTTTGGCTAAGAAATAATTAAGAACTGATATTCTAATTTTAGGACATGTAACAGAAATCATACCCGTTAAGATAGGATTCCTGATGCCTTATTAACTATGCTGTAATGCATTAGAAACACCATTAACCTAAATCTGTTATTTACAGAAGTCATTCTTTTCACATGTTTACTATACCTGTTGCCAGCAGTCTTGGGATAGTGCTGAGGTGCACCCCTACTTCCTCCTCCGCCCGAAGAAGCACTATTTAACAGAAAAACTTTTTTTTAAAAAAAAAGTATACCCCAAGTATATTTCACTCAAAAAAGATAAAGGATCTCTTTAATTATTCTGCATTTCAGTAATGACACCACAGATGAAGACTGAACTTAGGCCCAATGGAAACCCAAGTAATTAATTACATTTATTCTTCAGATAGTAAATAGAAAACAATGACAATTTTAGGGCTTTAAAAAAAATGTACACTGCACATTATAAATTAAACCTGCAGCACAATTAAATCAGAATTACTTGGTGTGGTTATTCCTTTGGTTTTGTGATTAGTCTTGTCACAATAATTGCCAAAATAAATCTACACATACCTGAAACGAGAAGCACCCCCTTCTGCAATCGCACTCTCCACTTTGGCGGCTTGACAACGAAGAATCTTCAAAAGAATAATATTAATGGATGGGGTGGGGAGGGAAGGGGATGGGAGAAATGAAAAACCTAGAATGAGAAAGAGCACCAAAATTAGACACTATCATACAAATCTGTAAACCCACTTCAATTACAATTTATTTCAGAGCCTGACACTGCAGTTGATTGACCTTACACTGCATTGCAGATCTCGTAAGACTAAAATAGAATGTACTCGAAACACAAATGGACAATAAAATTTTATTTTGTTTACCACCTGGAAATTCTCGTGTTCAAGAACGCAAGGAAGTGCCTACATAGAAATGTAAGAACCTCTCAAATGCTAAGAACCAATCCTTAAGAAAGCCACATTCTACCTCCTTTACAGCTGGGCACTGAGATCAGTAACAGACAATCTAACTCTTAACAAGACGGGCACGTCCTGGGAAAACAGTTTTAAGTTTTCACTGCCTCAACAACGAACTACACTACACTAAGGGGTAACTGAAGACGGCTTTCCCCACTGTTCACTCTTAACTGGGCGCACAGGGCCCGTCAGAAGACCGGGACCACAACATGGCAGCAGGAACCTCCGCCCCATTTTTTCCTTTCCTGGGAACAAAAGAGCAGTGGATTCCTCCCACCCAGGCCCGAGTTAGGGAAGTGCTTCCGACAGCCTCTCGCGAAGCCGCCGCGGGCAAGCCTCGGGGAGGAGTGGAGGCCGCCCCCGCGGCCCGGCTCTTTGTTCTCAGGCAGGAAGGCGGACGCCTTCCCACCCGCCGCCTCCAGCAGCCCCCTCCCACCCATAAATCCCCGAGGAACTGACAGCCGCCTCGCTGCTCCCTCCCCACCCGACAAAAACTCAAAAACCTTCGCTTCCCTCCCCTCTCCCGTCGCAGGCAGGGCTCGCCAGGCAGGCCCTTCGCTTCTCCAGCAAGGGCAGCCCGGCCGCTCCCCGCCGGCCCCGGGCCTCATACACCTCCTCCCCGCCGGGAGGCCGGGCTCCGGGACTCCTCCGCCTCGGCTGGTCCCGCGCCAACGGCCGGGCCCTCCCCGCCGGCCCGCGTCCCTCCCCCCCAGCTCGCACCGCCCCGCCACGCTCTCCCCGTCGGAGCACACCCGCGCCCGGGCTCCGGCTCCGCGGGGGACGGCCACCGACAACCACAAAGACGTCCCGGGGCCGCCAAGTTCCTTCTACTCCGTCAGCAACGGGAAGGGAGAACAAAGGGGAAGAATTTTCAGGTGCCCGAAGCGCGAAGGAAACACTAGAAAGGGGTCGCCCCGCCCGGTTCCGCCTGCGACCGCCATTTTGTACCGCTCGAGAAGAAGCGGGCAGGGGCGGCGGCCATCTTAGAGCGCTTCACTCGGCGGCGGCGCCGGCGGCAGCGGCTCCACTCACCTTCACCGAGAACTCAGCAGCTGCCGCTGCAGCTGCCTCCTCAGGATCCGGTCGTCGGGGACGGGCGGGGAAGGGACGGGGAAGGGAACGGAAAACAAAAAAGGGGGAGGGAAGGGGGAGGAAGGAGTCGGGACTGGCTTGAAACTCTCAGCTCAAAACAGTCGCTGCTGCAGCCACCGCCCGATTCTCGCCGCCACCTCCATAGAGCTCCGACTCGCTGCTGGCGCTGAGGCGTGTCTGAACCCGAACTTATCACTCTAGGGCAGCCGAACCCACCAGAGCCGCCCCGAATGGCTCCTTTGCCACCCAATCAGCGACCCGGCTTCTGTCTGCCGCCAATCAGCGCAGGGCGGCGGGGAGGAGCCACAGGGCCAAGCTCGGTTGCGGCGCAGCCCCTCCGCAGTGCGCAAAGCCATATTCGCGAAGGCTCTGAGGCCAGGCCAGTGGCGTAAGGGGAACTGAGCATCGTCGGGTTGCTGCCCATTTGCGTAAAGTCCTAGAGCCCTTTGAGTCTGCGTTGGTGTGGCTGCCTTGTCTTCCTCCTGTCTCTTTGTTCCTGGAGCCTCTATCCCATGCTCGAGATATACAGCCCCCCAGCCCCTCTACCTCGTTTTCTCACCGGGAATGTGGGAAGGAAGCTCGCCCTTCCACCCGACCCTGTCCTTGGCGTGTGCGAGCTCTGCTTTTCCTAGCGCCCCCGAGGAGCCGAGATTGCCCCTCGCAGGCTGGGCCTCCCTGGGACGGGCCTGTAGGGCTAAGGCCTGGCGCCCCCGCGGCGCTGCGCCGGGAATCGTTGGTCTCCAGGTGCTCGGCTTCGGCAGCCTTTAGGTCGGGGAGCCGGGAGAGTAGAGTTCAGGAGAAAAGACGATTCATCTCCAAGCGTTAAAAGAGCTTCATTCAGTTCCCTATTGATTCCACCCCCTGCTGAGTGAATGAGAAAGGGATGAAAGGAAGGGGTTTATTGTCTTTGTACCTCACTAAAGAAGCAGCTTTTCCCAAAGGAATGTCCTGCCAGCGGTCACGGAGGAAGACCTAGAATATACCAGAATTCTTTGGAAGAAGTGTTTGCGGAGGGCGGGAGTCTGGAGGATTTCAATTGCCAGCTCCTGATTTGTTTGTTTTTTAAGCACTTTGAAGACTGACAGCCGTATATTTCCATTTTACAGAAGGTCCATCCTAACAAATAGGATTAGGCTTTTCAAAGCCGGCAGGTTGCACTATTTATACTTCTCGGCTAATATTTTAAGGGAGAGTTGCAGTAAAATGAAGTATTCCATCGTATGCGACATTTTAGCTATACAAAAATGGAGTCATATTTCCATATACTTAACAGAAATGTCTCCATCTTCATCTTGAATATAGTTCTTGATATAATGTGTAATCTAAAGGAAGAAACTGTGTGTGTGTGGAGGGGTGTTTTAACGTGGATGACGTTTAAAGAAAGTGTCCAACAAAGGGCAGGATTTCCAAGGATTCAAACCTGTTTGACATGTCAACAGCTTTGGGGTTGAAAGTACCTACTCCTCAATACGATTTTCAACCGAGGTGCCAGTTTTTCCTAGGACATTTACACCTGATTGTTGAAGGGTGTGGTGGGCCCTGAAGGTTTCTAACACAATTCCAGGATCTTTAGCTCTTTGCCAGTGTGTTAGGCTGATCATTCCCCCTCATTATTATATTTTTCTAAAATTATTGCTATCAAGTCAAGTTCACTTGAACTTTAACAACTGAAAAGATATTCTCACCCTTGGAGTTAGTTACATGTAAAAAAAATTTTTTTTAAAAAGGAAACTATTTTTAGGAAAGGCAAAAATTGTGTTTCAAATACAAGAAGTACAACTTTGTAATTTCAGGACCCTTTTAGCTTCAAAAATAACAGCAGAATAATATTTTAAAATAATTTCTGTAGGGCTTTACAGTTTGCAAAGAAGCTTTCATATATATGTGATATTTTGACATAACTGGCTTACATTCTTCATGATTGATAATACATTAATCTGATAGAAAGAATAGTGTTCAAAAACTATTCTAGGTTAGACTTCAAAGAGAGTATTTACTGAATCATAAAACCTGGATGGTCTTCTAATTGAGGAACTTGAAACTCAATAATTAAAAATAAAAGAGGTTTTATATAATTTTTGCTAATTGTGAACCCCCTATGCTATGGGCTTTGCAGGTATGAGTGTATGTGAGAAATTGGGCTAAGAGCAATAAAGTAGAAATACGGATAAAACACAATCTTTCAATTACTTTTCAATCAGTGGGCGGCGCAGATATTCACATTTTGAAATATTTCCATCACATCATGGATGTATGAAAATTCAAGTCATCTGGAATTTAGCTTTTAGTTTATAGAAAATTGAATTTTAAATACACCCACTTCAATCTGCTCATTTTAACACTTACATTTTATGTCAGTTTTCTAAGGATTGTGAAGCTCTTAGAGGACTGACTGACTTGTTAACTTATAGATATTTGCATTAGTTTAATTAATAATGTCAAATGCTGGTTATTATCTTCTCTGTGCTTAAGGGTTCCCCAATCATACATCTCCAGCCCAGATCTCTTACTGTCTTCAATTCTGAGTTTCTAACAGCCTATTTATCGGAGATACAAACTTGCAGCCATATTTAGTCTAGGCCATACAGTAGTTTTAAACAGTTGAATTAGTTGACATTGAAATTTTAGGAGATTTTACATACAAATCTAGATTTCCATCTTTTCATGAAAAATCTTAAAATATGGCAATACTGGGCCTGAAATTCCAAAAGGGCAACATTCAAGTATAGCTGAGTAGTGACTGCCTCATCTAGATGTTTTCTCTTCATTCCACCATAGTGAAATCTGACTTTATTCACTCATTTATGTTCCTGTGTGGCCTCTATAGCCATTTTTCTTTTTTTGTTGTTATTTATTCAAATTCAACAGACTCAGTATTAACTGACCATCTTCCTATTACAAGGAAAAGGAGCAGACCAGCTAGTTCAAATACCTTCTCTACCACTTACTGTGTGACTTTGGGCAAGTTTAACTACTCTCTCTTCTTAGTTTCTGAATCTATAAAATGGGAATAACTGTATTTACAGAGTTGTTGTAAAGATTAAATAAGATAATATATATAAAGCCCATAGCATAGTCCCTGATGTAGTAATTACTTAATGTCAGTTACTTTATTGTCAATAATATTGATTATCCAACTGCTTCACAACTATTTTAGTTTTGCCAAGGATTCCACTATTCTTCTATACTAGAAACTTTGATCAGGTATAACATTCAATTTATTATTGAGTCCCAGTGTTACTTCCCTCTAAATCATCTTCTTCCTACATACATCTGCTTTCCTACAGTGTCATTGCTTGCATGCTAATGTAGGCCTTAGTAACTGTTCCTCCTGAATTATTGAAAAATTCTGGTTGTTCTATAGTCTTTTCCCTCTATGCTGTATACTCATATTAGTCTTCCTTAAAACACTTTTTTCCCCAGCATATTACTACCATGCTTAAAAGAATCTTAGTGCTTCACTACTTTCTACATCAGTTTGATCTCAACCTCGGCTGCACAGTAGAATCACCTGGGGGAACCTTTTAAAACTCTCCATGCCTTGGCTGCATCCAAGACCAGATAAGTCCGAATCTCTCAGAGTCGGATCCAGCATCAACAGCTTTTAAAGCTCTCCAAGTAACTCTAATGTGCAGTGAAGTTTTGAGAAACACTGTAGCAGTTCAGAGTATTATAGAAATGATAACATTTACTGCTGAAAAAAAACCTAGGAAAAGAAAACTGGACTCTGGAAACAGTAAAAGACTTTGCCCAAGTAGGGAAACAGGTATTAGAACCCAGGGATCCCATTTCATATGGCTTTGCCTGGCTTTCAGACCCTTCATCTGCTGGCCCTACCCTACCTCTTCTATTGGCCTTGTTTTTCACCACTCCCAGACACCCAGTGGTCTCTCACAGAGCCAGTTAGGCTGGTGTTGCTGCCTCCAAAAATTCATTCCCACTAGCGCTCCATTGCTTGCAATTTTGAGGCCATCCTTATTTATCCCCTTTACTATTTCATTTCTGAAGCACCGATATGAGTATTTAAGTACCCTGCTCAAAAACCTCAGGGGGTCTCCCCTAAGAGAATAACATAGGGACCCCTTAGTTTGGCATAAGAGACCCTTTGTAATCTGGTTTCAGACTACTTCCCTGTTTCTAGACACATCCCTTCTCCATTTTTTGTTATTCATAATCTAGTTCTACAGTACTCAAATTTTGCTCCATTATAACATCCATGTTCTATAACATATGACCAAAATTTGGTGGTCTTTTTCTACTTGGCAGAAAAAAATAAGGCTAATGAGTTAATCTACTAATGGCTAGGCAAGGAGCTTGGGCTTAATCCCTGTTTTCAAAGAGCTCACAATCTAGATGAAGAAAAGATATATACACCAATTACATACAAGGGCAGGAAAGGGTAGAATCAATGCTAAACTGAACAACCAAGAAAAAATGCTGTAAGGTTTCATAAAGGGATAATAGGGGATGAGGCTGGGGCCATCCTTCCTTGAATGCCAGAATGATGATTTAGGACTGACTATATGGGCAAAGAAAGTTCTTGAGCTGATCAGACCTCTAGTTTTGGTTTAAAGTTGATCAGTTGTAATTGATCAGAGTGCTGTTTTAGGGAAATTAACCTTGTGGCTTATGTAGAATGGATTGAAAGGCAAATCTGGAGATAGGAGGTCAGTTAGAAGGCTATGTACTGCAGTATTTTTATGGGGCTTACTTTTATCTCCCTTCCAAAATTGTAAGGCCATTGAAATGGGGAACACTTCTCTTGCACTTCGAATAGAGTTCTTTGCACATAGCAGGAGCTGAGAAAATATTTGTCCATATTATCTTTTTGACATTTATTCATTCCTTTTTCTCTTGGCTTCCATGACTTTACACTTTCCAGGATTTCCTCCTACCTCATTGGCTCCTTCACCAATTCAGCTGTCTCTGCTGGCTTCTCCTCCTCTGCTTGACCTCTAAATATTAAAGTATCCAAGAATTTATTCTGGGCCTTATCTTCCCTCTGAGTACTTTCTCCCTAGGTAATTCATCTGTCCTATGACTGTAAATACCATTCATATGATGATGATTTCCAAATTCATATCTTCATCTCTGATTCATTCCCACCCCGCCCCATGCAAGCTATAGATATATATCAAATTGCCTACTGAAATTTCCCCTTGGATATATAATAGGCATTTCAAATTTAACATGTTCAGAATAGTTTTCCCCATTGATCACCATCTGCCAGTTGCTAAGGCCCCAAACCTATGAATCATTCTTAATTCCTCTGTCTCTCATCTCCTGTATCTAATTCATCAGAAATTCTATTGGCTATATCTCCAAAATATATCTTAAGTTGGTCCACTTCTCTTGATCTACCTTGCTGTCACTTGAATCTAACCACCTTTATCTCTAGTCTGGATTACTTCAATAGCCCCCTAACTGGTCTCTCAACTTCATCTCTCACTCTCCACTATGTTTTCTACCCACAAGCCTGTCATCTTTTAAAAATGTCAATCAGATAACACCGCTTGTGCTTAAAGCCCTTGATCATGGATATACATTACATCCACAGTAAGATCCAAACTCTCATTGTGGCCTGCAAAGCCTTACATGATCCAGCCCTTGACTATCACTCTGACCTTGTCTCCTACCATATTCCTCCTTGACCTCTCTGCTTTAGTCACACTGGCCTTTTTTCTTCTATTCTTCAGACATACCCAGTTCATGCAAAGCTTTGTACTCCTCGAACATGCAAAGGCTATGGCTACTTATTTTTCAACTTCCACTGCTCCCAAATTTCTTATTCCAGTTTTTTACATGGCTGGCTCTTTTTCAAAATTTAGGTCTCAGCTTTATGAGCTTATGGTCACCTTTGTAGAAAAGCCTTCCCTGATCGCCCTATGTAATGTTTCCTCTTCCAGGCACTCTATCACATTACTCCACTTATTTTTTTCATAGTCCTTGTCACTATCTGAAATGATTTTTTCCATTCTTTCTTGTGTATTATCTGCTTACCACATTAGGAGGTAAGCTCAATGACAGCAGGTAACTTGTCTGTCATGTTCACTGTACTTTAGATACAGTACTTAGAATAGTTCCTGACATATAATAGGCAGAATAGTTCCTGACATATAATAGGCATCAATAAATATTTATTGAATACAAGAATATACATTCTCTCATTTGAGTCTCAGTACAAGTCATGTGGGGTAAGCAGGGAAGTGTCATTTCCCCAATTTTACAGATAGGGAAATTGAAAGAGGTAATAATTACTTTTCCAAAATAATTGTTCGTGTGTGGCAGAATCTCATACTTTCCCAAGTGCACCAAGATCCCTCCTATAGCAACATGAGTAACCATAATGAGGATATTCCTTTTTTTTTTTTTATCACTTTTGCATGCAATGTATAAGGTGCTTGCCTTAGTTTCTTATGGCTACCATAACAAATTGTCCCAAAGTAGGTGGCTTAAAATAACAGAAATTAATTTTCTCACAGTTCTGTAGGTCTGAAGTCCAAAATCAATATGTCGGAAAGGCTGTACTTCCTATGGAGGCTCTAGAGGAGAATCCATCTCTTGCCTCTTCCAGCTTCTTGTGGCTGTTGGCATTCCTTGGCTTAGGACTACATTTCTCTCTGCTCTGTCTTGGCATTACCTTCTTCTCTGTGAGTCACAAAACTCCCTCTGATTCTCTCTTATGAGGATGCGAGTGATTGCACTCAGATAATTCAGGAGGAACTCCTTCTCTTGAGATCCTTAATTATATTTTTGCCATATAAGGTAATATTCACAAGTTTCAGGGATTAGGACATGGGCATTTCTTTTGGGGGCTACCATTCAGCCCACTTCAGTGCTCATAACATTTTAGTGCAAAGCTAAATTCTTGGACTTCTATTTCACAGGTCAGTCTTTAGTTGGATCATCATTCATTCATTTAATGAATATTTAGTGAGCACACAATACATGCTTTTACAATACTAGAAGTTGGGTATACATCGATAAACAGTTCTAAGCACTTTATGCTTTGGGTAAGAAAGGATGCCATTAATAATTACATTGGGACAGTGGGCATAAACCAGGACTATACCAGGTAAAGACATGTGATCGTCTTGCTTATGATGCATACTGTTAGGACAACAGAATGAAATAAACCAAGATCCTGCCTGTTAGTATTTTTCCCTTTGCCGTTTTTTTTCCTAAGTCAAACATAGTGTTTATAAAGTTCTTAAATGGATAGATAGCAGCATGACTGCTCTCATTGAACTTCATCAATATGGATACCTCTTATACCTTTGGGTATAGGACTTGTAAGCTGGAAATGGGAGGCCCATTTCAGGGCAAAATTTTCTTTATCAGATGGGCCAGAGACACACCTGAGCCTTTAGTAGAGGAGGATAACTGATGCTTTCAGTTCACTGCATTTCATAATTTTTTTAGAAAAAATAAATTTAGAGAATGGGTAATGTTCATCTGCAAGAAACACTGCTGGCAGGTGATCAAGATTACTAGCAGTTGGGAATTCCCTGGCGCTCCAGTGGTTAGGACTCGGTGCTTTCACTGTGGTGGCCTGGGTTCAATCCCTGGTCGGGGAGCTAAGATCCCACAAGCCTCGAGGCGCGGCCAAAAAAAAAAAAGATTACTAGTAGTGGCAACTTAGATGATACAGTCTTCATGTGCAATTCCTAGTATTCCTTTCTTTCCAAAGTAAAAAAGCATATGTGAATGCAAGTTACTAAGAAAGCTATTATAGGGATAATATTGCATCCACTCTAATTTATTAAATAAGAAAATAATTTGCAAACTTTGGTACTTTATATAATTTTTATTAGTGACAATACTAATTTCAGTACATCTTACAACTAATGTGACCAAAAAGTGTGCTAAAACAATGCAGTTAAAGAATCATTGTTCTTGAAAATGTAAATTATAGAACTGAAAATAGGTACTTCAGTGCCATAAACCAAGTATTTAATCATGTTTTGGAGGGCAGTAAGTACACATGTCCAGAGCATCGATACTTATATACACTTGATAATAATTTGTAAAGTGCTCAGGTTTACTCTTTAAACAATGTTTTCATTGCAGGAGAAATATTCTTATTTCCATTTCACAAATGAGGAAACTGAGATTTGGAGAAGCTAACTGACCTGTGCATGTCTATTTTCTTTAAACTTTTATTCCAGTGGTTTTTCTTTACTTTATGCTTCATCTCTTAATAGAATATATAGTTTTCAGAATTAAAATAATGTATGGTACTTGTTTAATGCCACTAAACCATTTACCTGAGTCTGAATAATATAATCAAATCAGCTGTGATGATTAATTTTTTTACTTTAACTTGCCAAGGCCACAGTGCCCAGATATATGGTTGAACATTCTGGATGTTTCTGTGAAGGTGTTTTTGGATGAGATTAACATTTAAATTGGTGGACTTTGTAAAGCAGATTACTCTCCATAATGTGGGTAGGCCTCACCCAATCAGTTGAAAGTCTCAATAGAACAAAGACTGATCTCCTTGAAACAAGAAATTCTGCCAGTAGATTGCCTTTGGACTCAAACTGCAGCTCTTCCCTGAGTCTCTCCCTCACCCTCTCTCTCTATAATTAGGAAACTATTGTGGTCAGGCTGAGTTGTCTTCTTAAGAGAAGCTGAAATTAATCCCATTCTCTCACTACCTTTGGAAAGTTGATGATTAATTTTAAAAGCTGGTCAAATTTTTAATTGGAAGTATAGGTATGCAAGACATTTAAACACTCAGTTACTAGGGTGTGAGTTTAAAAATCCAGGGGATGGGTTATTTCTGCTGTTGCTCTGAGAACCGGTATATATATTTATATGTACTGGAGTGAAATTATGGTTCTGGATCATCTACTAACCTGTTCGAAAACTTAAGCTAGTTACTTATTTCGTATATAGGAATTATTGAATTTTCCTAGAGATGTGCTATATGAATACATGTTTCTCTCTTTTTTAAAATAAATTTATTTTATTTATTTATTTTTGGCTGTGTTGAGTCTTCGTTGCTGTGCGCGGGCTTTCTCTAGTTGTGGCGAGCGGGGGCTACTCTTTGTTGCGGTGCGCGAGCTTTTCATTGCGGTGGCTTCTCTTGTTGTGGAGCACGGGCTCCAGGCGTGTGGGCTTCAGTAGTTGTGATACGTGGGCTCAGTAGTTGTGGCTTGCAGGCTCTAGAGTGCAGGCACAGTAGTTGTGGCGCACGGCTTAGTTGCTCCGCACCATGTGGGATCTTCCCAGACCAGCGCTTGAACCTGTGTCCCCTGCATCGGCAGGTGGATTCTTAACCACTATGCCACCAGGGAAGCCCCATATGTTTCTCTTTATAAATCTTATTTGAGTTTCTCTGATGAAAGAAGGATCAATAATGATAAGAACCAAGTATGAGGATGATGACAATAATCATAATGATAGTAATAATGTTTCAAAGCTTTGCAGCACTGTTTTTCTGAGAAGTCCAAAGCACTTTCCCATTTCAGATCATGATATCTTTGAGGGGGGATGGTAGAGGGTAGGTAGTAGTATCACAATTCTACAGATGATGTGACTGAAGTACTCCGAGATCTATATTTAGGGTTTTGCCCTTGAAGTTGCACAAAACGGTCTAGAAACCAGGAGACCCAGTTCCCTGCCCGAGTACTTTCCCTTTCCTTCTTTTAAATTTGGTTGCCTCCTATGGTCCCTGAACTGGGAATTAAAATACAGAAGAGTGTTCATTTTTACCCACCAAACTATAAATTCATTATATGTGATTGCTCTGGTTTACATAAAAATTGCCCAAATTGTAGTAGCCATTCTATCAATAATTTTGGTAGGATGATTTGTGTGCTTCTAAAGATGATTGAAATATTGAGACTTCCCTGGTGGTCCAGTGGTTAAGACTCCGTGCTTCCCCTGTAGGGGGCGCGGGTTCAATCCCTGGTTGGGGAAATAAGATCCCGCATGCCACTAGGCGTGGCCAAAACAAAAAAATTATTGAAATATTAATGACTTACTAAAAATAATATATTCGCATTGGTTGAATAATGATTTGCTTTATAGAGAGAAAATAGTAAGCCAATTCTAAAAGGGAAAGAAAGGACTTCCCTAGGGGTCCAGTGGCTAAGACTCTGTGCTCCCAGTGCTGGGGGCCCAGGTTCGATCCCTGGTCAGGAGACTAGTCCCACATGCCGCGACTAAAAGGTCCCGCAGGCTGCAATGTAGATCCTGCGTGCCACAACTAAGACCCAGCACAGCCAAATATATAAATATAAATAAATACATAAATGAACATTAAAAAATAGAAAAAATAAAAGGGAAAGAAATTTGAAGATGGTGTGGTAGACCTATACATAACAAAATGAATTTTGGTTGCTATTGCACCAAATACTTACCTTTCCTTGGCCATAAATACACTGTTCTCTGGTTGACAGTTACAATCTATTGTGGCTGATTAGATAAAGGGTGGAGAGAGAAAACATTTGTGAATCACCAAGGAACTCAAAACTGAAAGCAAAGATATCATGGTGAACGAGCACTGATCCACAGTTACCCAGTACTGTCTCAGGGACTTTAATCTTTGTCCCAGAGCACTGCACATCTCCATTTCACATTCCCACCGCTGAGCTCAGAACCTGTCCATGACTCCTCGCCTCCCTTAGAAGAGAGAGTCTCTATCAGAGTACACAAATCAACAAAATGTCTTGGTTTTGGGTGAAGAATGATAAACCAGAACAAAGGATTGTTCTTTACTTTTAGTTAATTCACTGTATCTTTTTTTTTCTCTCTCAAGCATCATTTATACTAGAACTTCATATTTTGTTTTAGAAAAGTTCTTGTTATCTTCTGGACAGAACATTTTAAAAGTTTTGTCTCCTTTCTGCATTCTTTCACTATGGTTGCAAGCCAGAGATAAAATTCAGCTGGATTTGGGAAACAATTGCTAAGAAAGAGACTTAGATAAGTATATACTATGTAGTCAAACGTAAATTCACTCATACCTTTCTGATTACAGCTCACCTTTCCACATCTCACTAGAGCCAAAGGACAAACACACATATACTAACAGACAACCAAATCAAAACCAGAGGGGGGAAAAAAGGACCAGAGTCATTTCAAGGTCCAAAGTTATGATTTCTGAAAACCTGGAGAACCAAGAATTGGGAAAAGACATAGAGTATTATTTATTTTTAATTATAGGAAAATAGGAAAAGATATAATTTTGACAGTCCCTGGCAAATTTAAGAGAGAGACAAGGAAGATCATTATCTATGAACATGATCTATGTTTCCTCAGAGAAAACAGATTGTAGGATAATATTAGAAGTCAAAGGGTAAACATTCTTTCTTGGATTCAAGAGTCAATGGCGACAACCGTGAATGACTATCTATTCCTTTGCCATCATTACCATCTATAGACCAAAAGCAGCTCATGAGAAACAAAGCCAGCATTAGTTTCTGCTCCATCTCTATGTTCTTCCTAGGTCAGTGGCTGGCACACTGTGGTCATTCAAGAAACGTTTGCTGAATTGTTAGTTTGGTAGCAGTAATGTGGACCTCTCCCCAGTAAGGTCATGGGCCAATTTAAAGTAATAATCATCAACAAACACTAAGGGCTTACTCTGTTGCAAAGTATGTTCTAAATGTTTTAAGTGTGCACCCAACTTTAGGAGGTGGTTGATACTATTCTCTCTTTCACAGACAAGGAAGCTGAAGCATACAGAAATGAATATGTGGCAGAACTGGGATTTGAGACTAGGCTGTATGGGTTCTAGAGCCTAAACTATACCATCCCCTAATTCTGCCTCTGGTCGGGACTTCCCTGGTGGTCCAGTGGTTAAGAATCCGACTTCCAATGCAGGGCACTCGGGTTCAATCCCTGGCTGGAGAACTAAGATCCCACATGCCACAGGGTAACTAAGCCCGTGCGCCACAACTAGAGAGAAGCCTGCACGCTGCAATGAAGAGCCCAAGCGCTGCAATGAAAGATTCCGCAACGAATATCCTGCATTCCACAACTAAGACCCAACACAGCCAAATAAATAAATAAATATTAAAAAAAAAATACTGCCTCAGGTCAATGAGGAAAGAGCCCCGGGGTAACTCCATGGTAAATTAAACCAGAGCTGGATACCTTCCTGACCTAAGAACCAAGAAGAGGAAGTGTGCCACTAGGCTGGGGAATTACTCTAGATATCAGGAGTTGGCTGATACTAAGCCCTGGGAATGAGGAAGGACCTCTGCTAGCTTATATAGTGGGACAAATACCCTCACTCATACCAACAGCTTGGTTAGTGTATAGGGGAGCAGTGGATTTCAGAAGATCTTGACTCCTTGTCTGAGCACCTTTGTATTGTGCAGAAATTGCAAAATGAAATCTCTCTCTCTCAAATTGCAAAATCACAAAATGAGAGAGAGAGATATCAAAAGCCAAGGACAAAAACTGGCCCAGGTCAAACTGGAGGGGCAGATGGATCCAGAAGGCCAAGATTCAGAAGTTGATGAATCCAATCCACTACATGCTGTGATGGCAGCATGTTGAATTCAGGGAGTTTTAAAGCTTCCCCTTAACTCCACCCCTCAAATTCTGCTCCCCAAAAGCCTTGTCCCTTTTGATCAGAGGAACAATATAAATACTAACAAGTAACATTGAACATGTTTAAAAAAAATAATCTCTCTCTAACCAATCCTTTATGATAGGAAAATCTAGAAGGGGAGGTGATATATGAAATTTAGCTTGACTTGGAGTTTTTAATTTTATGCAGCATAACAATCTTTCCAAGGGAGACAATTAGGAAGAAATGGCCCTGTGGAAACAAGAATAGTGCATGATTTTTGTTCCTCATTGGCTGAAGAGGACTGCCATCACCCTTGATCCAATTGCTGCATGTAGATGCACAGGATCTACAGGTAGATGCACAGATAAACTGCTGATAGGTACCAGGTGAAAAAGAAGGGCAGCACTTCATCCAAAAAAGAGCCCAGTATCAATTCATGTACAATTTTCCCCGGGGCTTACATGTCTAAGGCTTCAAGGAAGGAAGGGGACAAAAGAAGTGAATGGCACCTAGGAGTCACTCTAGGTGAGTGGCACCCTCAAGTAGGCTGTGGTACAAATCTCATGAGCCTGGGCATCAATCAACCTGTGTTAGAACAGGAGGCTATACTTTCTAAATTTGAATTTTCCTTTTTGTAGTTTCTTTAGTGAACTTCCTTTTGAAATCCAGTGTGTCTTAATAAAACTCACTTTGAAAACAAAATTGTCAAATGCACTAACAACAAGGGAAATTACCTGCTATGTGTCAGACATTGTGCTAAGCTGCTATGGATATAATAATGAAGAAGGCAGAAATGGTCTCTGTCTTCACGTATCTAAAAGCCTTTTGGTGAAGAAAGACACTAAAAAATTCAAATGTGATATGTTATAAAAGAGGAAGTACAAATTGCTATGGGTATTAGTGAAGGGAACAATTATGCATAAGCAGAAGAGAAATTCTCAGAGGAAAGAAATCAGAGGAAAAGCCAAGATAAAAACCAAGAACTCTCATGAATGGGTGGGAATAGATGGAGATCCATAAAGCCAAGGAGATTTTATTTGCTTAACTTCAAGTAGGTTAAAGATTTCAATTAGATAAGGACCCTCTTCTTCTTTCTGGACCTTTGTCCAGAGAGTGGGGTTATTCTGAAAGATTTGGTCTGAATTCAGGCTCTTTAATTTTTTTAATAGATTTATTAAAACTGGGAGATCAGGCTATTGTCCTGAAGAGCTTATAGCCTGTTTGGAGAGACAATGTACAAACACAGAAGAAATAAAAGAAGGCTGTTAGGAGACTGTAAATGAATAAAGCCTTATAGAAGGCAGAGGAAGAAGTTGCTATGGGCAGGAATGATAAGGGATGACATCATGATAAAGATGTCCTATTTCAGAACTTCCTGGTGAGTTATGACACTCCAAGACAAGGTTTAGGGTATAAGACTGGGGACTAAAGTCAGACCAGGATTTATCAACCTTGACACTATTGACATTTTGGGTCAGATAATTCTTTGTTGTAGGAGGCTGTCCTGTGCATTATAGGATGTTTAGCAGCATCCCTGGCCTGTGCCCACTAGATCCAGCAGCAAAATTCCCCCCAGCTATGACAACCAAGAATGTCTTGTGGCATTATCAAATGTCCCCTGGGAGGCAAAAAATCACCCAGTTGAAAACCACTGCATTAGACCCTGCCACCATGTTGAGCCTGGCTGATGGCAAAGGGAGGTTCGGCAATATAGGGGAGATTCACTATCTAAAAATGGGCCGATCTACAGTTATGATGAGATAAAAAGTGGGCACCCAAATTGTACATTCTGGTATCTAGAAGGGAGGTCTTGGACTCCAGAATGCCAGATAAAAGCTTCCCTTTCAGAATGAGACATATGGGGTGAGTTGTCCTTGAGACTCAATGTCCAATGATCAGGACTAGATAGCTATTTCTGGGCCAATTGAACGGGGAAGATAATTCCATACTAAGTCTCACTCAAAGGGAAGATAAAAATCTACTCAAACAAGTATCTGTGAGGGATCTAAGACACAGTTATGTCAATACATAGGAGATGAGCCAGTCAAGCCGTGAAGAGTGGGGTAGGTAGAAACAGATATAAAACTTCACTTCCTTTAGCTTTGGGCTTATCCATGGGTATTAGGAAGATGGACTAGATAACTCTTATGTTCCTTCCAACTCCAGAGTTACATGTAAGAGGTAAGAGAAAACATTTTAATAGTATTACATACTACTTCTGAAGTGTGTACTATATGCCAGGTACTTTATTACATTATCTCACTTAATCCTTATGACAATTCTGTGAGGTAAGTATTACTATTGTCATTGTAAATTCAAACACAAATTTGTCTGATCTCCAAAACCTTGATCCTTCCAATTACCATGCTGTATTCCAAGTGTCATAGGAGAGGAAATGACGTGAAGGAAATTTCAGTTTCAGTAAGGGGTAAAGGTGGAGGAAATGAGTAGACTCTGCCTGAAAGAGGGATTGTGTAAGGACAAGTCTTTACTCAGACATACAAAGCTTCTTAGCAAATATTTCATAAAATTTGTAAAGTACTATTGTATTTAATTGTGAGATTATGTTTAAGGGAGGCACTGATGAAGGCTGGGTATCCGAAATATGAATAAAATTTAATCTGTATTCTTAAAGAACTCTCAATCTAATATAGCAGACGCAACTAACAATTCTACAGATTAATAATATTTGATGTACACAATATGCTATGAAGCTGGACAGCTAACAAGTGACATTTCTCAGACTCTTTTTCAGTTAGGATTCCAGATGTGATTCTGTTCGATGCATCTTGTGAGAAATGAATACAGAACTGAGCCATGTGAGGAGAGAGGAAAAATACATCGGGTCTAATTTGCTTGTACAGATTTGGCAGAGGCGATGTGTATGATTCTGGAGCTAGCAATTTCCTAAAACAGCAGCAGCAGCAGCGGCGAAGGTAATACAGTTCTGTGGTGATAATCAATGGCAACTGTCTCCTACAGCAATGATAGTGGGAACATTTCTAACCACAGTAGAAACAGAGCGCTTGTGAGGGCTGGAAGTTGTTCCAAGGAGCTGGACCTAGAGCTTGCCCCTCCAGTCCTTTCAGTGATTTTGTAAGCACTCAATTCCTTGTTTAGACCTCTTTTTGCCTGTACTAGACTGGATTCTGTATTATGCAACTGAACACTGACTGATGCAGTAATAAGAAAAGTTGTAAACAATTGAATTTCAAGAAAATGGGAATGTGAAGAGAGTTATATGAACTGGATGTATCTGAAGGCAGTGAGGATCTGGTTACTATTAGTGGACACTGTTAGTCCATGACACATAATGGAGAAACAGCTATTTAAAGTATCATCTACAGGGACTACCCTGGCGGTCTGGTGGTTTAGACTCCAAGCTTCCATTGCAGGGGGTGCAGGTTCGATCCTGGTCGAGGAACTAAGACCCCACATGCTGCACAGTGCAGCCAAAAAAAAAAAAAATTCAACTATGGATTGCTAAGTTACTAAAATGTAAGTCAGAGACCATCTCTGCCATCGCATGGAGAGTCTCTCTGGGAATAAAGACAACAGAGGAAGGCAGAGCCAAGAGATGGCAAGGGATGGATTCTTATTGACATGATTTGAGTCCCTGGATTCAGGTCTATCCATAGACTTTTCAGTTACATGAGAAAATATATTCCATTTTTGCTTAAAAAAAGTTATCATCTTGGGTCATCTGGAATGAAGCGCCTATTAAAGGCAAGGCTTTGGTGGACCATCTGGCTGCTGCGTTAGACCATTATGGAAGATTCAAGGAATACAAGGGCAGGGACAGTGTAGGCTGCTTCTAACTGTGCTAGAAAAGTTAAAGAAAATTATAGGTTCAAGATTTCAAATTTTTAGCTCAGGGCATGTTTAGAAAACCAGGGGTTTTCTATGATTGTCCTAAAAACATCCCTTATCTCTTATATAGATACAGGTCTAACACACCAAAAATTAGAAGCAGAATGTTTTTCAGTAAAATGCTGCATTATGACAGAGGTAGAATTAACAACCTCACTTGATCTCTGATGTGGAAGTTAGGGTACTGACTAGAAAAGTGTAGTATTCCAAAAATGGTGTCCTGTGTTGCCAAACTCCGCTGAGTGTCCCTTGCCTGAAGAGGCAGCTCCCTTCTTCCCCTGATGAGGCTGGTCTTACCTTTCTTGAAACCCAATAGAGACCTTATGGTAACCAGTCTCCTCCTACAATGAACAGGCTGACCTTGTAACCTATAGGATATTGCAGAAATGATGGTGTGTGACTTCTGAGACTAGGTCATAAGAGATATTGCATTTTCCTCTTTGTTCTCTCTTAGATATGGGGAAAGCTAGATGCTATGTCGTGAGGACACTCACGCAGCACTATAGAGAAGTCCACATGGTGAGGAACTGAGGTTTCCTGCCAACAACCAGCATTAACTTGCCAGGTAGTGAGTGAGCCATCTTGAGAGAAGATCCTTCAGATAACTGGGGCCTCATCTGACATCTTGACACCAACCTCATGAGAGAACTTGAGACAGAACCATCTGGCTATGCCATTTCCAGTTTCCTAACCTAGAGAAACTGTGTGAAATGCTTGTAATTTTCAGTTGCTAAATTTTAGGAAATTTGTTTACAGTAATAGATAATGTAGACCTCATCTTGCACAGGGATATCAATTCTCCTTCTTTTCTACCCTGTGTCTTCTCACTAACTCCAAACCTATAAACGGAGTCAGAACCTAGCATGCTCTAGGGGACCAATTACAAAGTAAATCTAGGAAGAGAAAGATTACATTCAAGAAGAATGGCAAGATTTTGCTAAGTTGCATTAGCAAAAAGCTGGGGAATATGTGTAGGAATAGATTATAAGGGTTCAGGACCAAGGAAAGAAGAATTTATTGATCTGAGAACACTTACCAGAGATTTTGGAGTCAAAGTACTAGTTTGGGTATCTAGGAGTGGTTCTAGTTATGCTTAGTTGGTTAATTGAAAACTAGACTCGACTGGTGACTGAAACTAAATAAAGTTGGGTTGCCATAAATTTCTTGTTATAATGTTGAAGACAAGCTCCAAAGTTTTGAGAAGAAAGCAACGTTGAAGAGGGTTGTTATTTGTATGAGATCACAGCCCCTGTATCCCCAAAAGAGCTTAGAGCACACATTCTCTTCACCGGAAGTGTCAAGAAATACTTTGTTGAGAACAGCATTAGCATCCCTGAACATTACTGTAATGGCTGTCCTCTAGGGATAAATGTTCCATGTGTTGCCATTGAAATGCCATTGAGGGACTTCCCTCATGGTCCAGTTGGTAAGACTCCGTGCTCCCAATGCAGGGGGCCTGGGTTCGATCCCTAGTTGGGGAACTAGATCCCACATGCATGCCGCAACTAAGAGCCCGCATGCCACAACTAAGATACCACATGCCACATCTAAGACCCGGTGCAGCCAAGATAAATAAATAAATAAATATTAAAAAAAAAAAAAGGAGAAATGCCATTTGGGCTTTCTATTTTCAATGATGGTAAGAGATCCTGAGATAGCAGAGGTGAGGTAGCAGAACATAACCACCGTAAACACAGTGGGCACACTTACAATACAAAGTAGTAACAGAGTGGTAACTGAAAGCATCAATCTACAGAGATCTTTGGTGATGGTTAACTGATCATAGAATTTCTGGTACCAAAATAGATGAGTAGCTCCCTAAGGACTTAAATATTTGTGTAACTGAAAAACTCTAGGCTGGGAAAATAGAGGCCTGACTAGAGACACCATAAGAGTAACAGCCCTCACCCATCTCCTAGTCCTGGGAAATTCACAGACCCAGAGGCCTCTGAATACAGAGTATGCTAGGTACCCTCTGAGAAAGGACTTTGTCATAACATCAAAAGTATGATGTGTAGGGCTTCCCTGGTGGTGCAGTGGTTGAGAGTCTGCCTGCCGATGCAGGGGACACGGGTTCGTGCCCCGGTCCGGGAGGTTCCCACATGCCGCGGAGCGGCTGGGCCCGTGAACCATGGCCGCTGAGCCTGTGCGTCCGGAGCCTGTGCTCCACAACAGGAGAGGCCACAACAGTGAGAGGCCCGCGCACCGCAAAAAAAAAAAAAAAAAAAAGTATGATGTGTAGATCTTTCTCCTACTCTTCCCCCAAAGGGATATACAGCTATTTGCTAGAGTAAAATTGTGCACGAGGGTTGAGGGAAGGAGAGAACCATCTTACCTTTAAGGGATTATTGAACAATTAATCCCTGGTGATCCAGAATACTATGCACACAGGACTCACTGGTTTTACTGTATATCCCCATCATCCAGTGGCGGCTGGCCTTTAGAACTCTTCAGTGGTCTTTGGAAGACTCAGTTCCAGCACCAAAAGGGAGGGGGACACTTTGCAAAGTTAGGTTGCTGTCCTATAGCAGAGATTAGCAAATTACAGTCGGAGGGCCAAACCGGGCCCACACCCTGTTTTTGTACAGCCTTTAAGAATAGCTTTTATACTTTTTAAGTGTTGTAAACAAAATCAAAGAATATGTGACAGATCCCATAAGTGGCCCTTAAAGCTAAAGCCTGGAATATTTACTATCTGGCCTTTCACAGGAAAAAGTTTGCCAACTCTTGTCCCACAGCATTATGTATTGTGAAGTAGCAACCAACAGAGTGCTATTTCTCCCTTGTCTACAGTACGCGAGCTGGGGAGCCCAGGAGTGAGATAGACAACTCCCACTATTATTACTTGCTAATTCACTCACAAAATGTCTTGTTTTCTATTCCCACGACTTTGAGCTTTGCCCATTTAAAGGCCCAAGGAAGGAACGTTCTCCCGAGAAAACCCAATCATGGTTCCACTTAATTGGAAGTTTATACTACTAATTAATTATTTTGGGCTCTTTTTGACATTGAAATAATGGGGGGGGGGGGAAAAAGAGATTACAGCATAGGCTGGGATGATTTATTCTTGCTATAAAGGGGAAATATGATCACTACAACATAATGGGAGCAAGGATGAGAATGTCTCAAACCCAGGGGATGCTTTGGGTCGCTTTCTAGTATTGCCATATACAGTGGTAAAAGTCAATAGGAGACTACAGCAATCCAATTCAAACAGAACCACCAAGGACTCATTCCTCAGGAATGAAGATCACATCATATGAAAATTTCAACCAGCTATGGATGCTGGCAAAATGAATATGGAATAGATGATGATGGAAGGATGTTGTAAACAGAACCTCAAGACCAGTTGTAGAAATGAGAACGTAGTAGTAATCCACCTCCTTTGTTCTGTTTTATATATATCTATTTATGTTAATCATTCCCACTGACTCTCTCTCCTAGTTTATATAAAGTACATTTCTTGTTTAATTGTATTGTACTAATGTTAATTTATTAATTTTTATAATTGTACAATGGTTATTATATAAGATGTTAACATTATAGGAAGCTAAGTGAAAGGCATTTGTACCATTTTTGCAACTTTTCGGTAAGCCTAAATTTATTTCAAAATAAAAAGCTAAATAAAGCAAATTATCACGAAAACATATAGAATATATAACTTAGAAATACATATAATAAAGTGATGAAATTTCAGGTGCAACCTGGCAAAAATAAGACACACTTACATAATGTTTGATTTCTTTATTTTTTTAATACATTAAGTGGCATTAAACATTTCTTCTAAACTACACCAGTCATACCAGGAATTTTTCGCTATTATTTTTTTAGTTATTGCTGCCCTACAATTTTCTGTTACCTCTTCTTTGGAATTATGAGAGAGATACTGAAATCTCTGTATTTATCTTGCATGTTTCTTAAATCACCTCTCCGGACGCGCAGGCTCAGCGGCCATGGCTCATGGGCCCAGCCGCTCTGCGGCATGTGGGATCTTCCCAGACCGGGGCACGAACCCGTGTCCCCTGCATCGGCAGGCGGACTCTCAACCACTGCGCCACCAGGGAAGCCCTTATATCTTTGTTCTTTTGAAATAATTCTTCAGCTTATTCTTTCATTTTGCTATTCATCAGAGTCTATTTACTGTTTAGACTGTCTTTTAATTTTTCAACCATCTTTAAAACTAGCTCTTTTTCATGAAAGTTAGATGCAATACTCTCTCATATTCTTCTGGGGATACTCCATATAAATATTAAATTTAAAAAAATATATGAGAGGGACTTCCCTGGTGGTCCAGTGGCTAAGACTCCGTGCTCCCAATGCAGGGGGCCCGGGTTCGATCCCTCGTCAAGGAACTAGATCCCACATGCCGCAACTAAGAGTTTGCATGCCGCAACTAAGAATTTGCATGCCACAACTAAGAGTTCGCATGCCACAACTAAAGATCCCGCATGCCACAACGAAGATATCGCACTTGACAATGAAGATCCCGTGTGCTGCAACTAAGACCCGGCACAGACAAATAAATAAATATTAAAAAAAAATACATGAGAACAATGCTTGATACCACACCTAGTATGCACTAGATAAATATTAACAATTATTGTTTCCAAGATCCTCTGTTTATTCTAATAACTACTTGCTTGGGTGTTAGTTCTTTTGTTTGTTGACTGGTGTCACCCTTTCATGGTATTGGTCTTCCTTGGGTATTTGGTTGTTCTTGATTTTGTTCTCACCTTGGTATTCCTTGTTCTCTGTGCCTGAGGTAGTTTCAGTTTATCACAGTTTGCTCTGATGATTGTGAGGAAGGGATAAAATGTAATCTTGGACGGCGCATACCAGTGGCTGATAATTCTGTTTGTGAAATGAGGTTTCCTTTCCTGGATGTAGCCACCTGAAGTACTGCCTGACTTATCTGCCCCAAGTTTCCAGAGTCACTGTGACAGTCTAGTGTAAAATATCATTTCAGGATAAGCTTAGCTTTGAAAAGTGAATGGACTGAGAAGCCAACCCAACCAGAGGTTTCAAATTCCATTCCCCAGTTACCCTTTATGGTTGTTCTAGGACATTGTGCCTTTCCCCCAGCCCACCCCCCAACTCCTTGTATCATTTACCTCTGACATTGAAGTCTTTGACTCTTGCTCTGCCATTCTGATCCCATCTGCCCTCTGACTTTCAGGGAATCCCCCAAGTTCCAAATCTGTTTATAATCCTAGGCCATGGTTTTTTTTTTTGTTTTTTTTTTTAATAACTCTGTGTCCTGGTCACCTGGTAAACTCAGATTCATGCTTTTCATGTTTCAAGACTCAAACTGTTTTTGACTCTTTGAATCATACTTCTTTAACCATATTTCTTTTCTGAACTTAAGAGCTCCTTGTATACACTTTTGTTGTTATTTACAAATGTCTATGTCCTTTCCCATGACTCTCTGAATAAATTAACAATTGAAAGATACTCTCTCCAAAGGTCTATTAGTAACCCTAGTGTGTCCACAAGATTATTTTCCTTAGATAGTATTGCTGAGAGGTAACTTACACTTTGCAGGTTTTTTTAAATAATGAAAAATCTTATATCACTAATTTGGAGTTTATGGTACCGTGGAGCACGAATGAAAAACAGTTTAACTTGTCCTAGCTATGAAAAAAATGATTAGAATGAAAAATCCTAGGAAGAACAATTAGGATGGAGATGGCTTTTTCTATCCTAGAGAACAGATTTTTAACACTTTAGAATCACTTCTAGACTAGTTTATGCTAACCCTATAATTATTCCTATATATTCATTGGGAGAAGAGTAGTAGATGGAAACCCTGTGGGCTCTGTAATCAGGCAGATGTGATTTGGAATCTCAGGTTTGCTACTTATTACCTTTGTGAAACTAGATAAGCAACTTGAACACTCTGAGCCTGTAGAAGGCAGCCTTCTAAAATGGCTCAAGGTGATCTTTCCCTCCTGGTATTCATGCCTTTGTGTAATATTCTCTCCTCTTGAATATGGGCTGGATCTAGTAACTTGCATTTTAAAAATTTTATTTATTTATTTATTTTTAATAATCAACAGAAATTTATTTCTCACAGTTCTGGAGGCTGGGAAGTCCAAGATCAAGGTGCCAGCAGATTCGGTGGCTGGTGAAAGCCTGCATCCTGGTTCACTAGTGACTTGCTTTAATGAACAGAACACAAGAAAAGTGATGGAATAACACTTCCAAAATAGGTTATAAAAGTCTGTGACTGCTGCGTTACTGGCACTCTCTCATTTGCTCACTTCGATGATGCCAGCTAGCATGTTGTAAGCAGCACTATAGAGAGGTCCACGTGTCATGGAGCTGAGGGCAGCCTCCCACTCAGTCCAGCAGCCTGTGAAAAACTGAATCTTGGCAACAGGAGTGAGCTTGGAAGTGGCTCCTTCCCCAGTGGAGCCTTGAAATGACTGTAGCCCTGGCCAATACCTTCATTGCAGCCGTGGGAGACACTGAAGCAGAGTCTGGAGCTAAACTGCGCCTGGATTCCTGACCTACAGAAACTGTGAGGAAATACATGTTTTTTACAGCCAATAAATTGTTATTCAACAGATAATACTGATGTCATACCTCACAGAGATATAATTAAAAAATGAATTAAAAACACCTGGCATCGTGTGTATGTGTGTGTGTGTATATACACACACACACAAAATGCCAGATGTAAGGATCTCTACCAGGCAATGTTTTGTTATAGCATTGTTGGTTATAGCATTAGTATAATGGTTTTTAATAATGCTATAGTTTTACAATGACTTTTGATACATATCTTATTTGACTCTCAGAGCAGGGATATAAGTAAAACTGTGGTGTAATAAGAAATGTATGTGGTCTTAGTCCTGGGTTTCTGGCACAGAGCCATCCAAAGAAAACTCGGAGTTTCCTTAGTGATAGGAGCGCCTTTTGTCTTTCAGTAGGAGTCTCTTTTGAGCACTCTTGAGTTTATGCTAATGAGGTGACTTAGGGTGGGGCTCCTAGATAACCACGGGATGGGGCTGGTCACCAGAAAGACTAAGTGATTGGAGGGTTGGAACTTTCACACCCACCCACTGATATCTGGGAAGGGTAAGGTCGGGGAGGGCTACAGATTAAGCTCTATAGAAACTCTTGAACCACAGGAGTTGAGCTTCTGGGTTGGTGAGCACGTGGGCATGTGGGGAGAGTGGCCTGCTAGGGGGAGAGCGTGCGAGGGTGAGCTTGGAAACTCCGCACTCCCTCCTCTATATACCTTACTTACCCTATGCATCTCTTCCATTTGGCTGTTCCTGAGTTATAGACTTTTATAACAAGCCAGTAAATTTGAGTAAATGTTTCTCTGAGTTCTGTCAGCCACTCTAGTAAACTGAACAGGAAGAGGGGGTCATGGGAACCTCCAATTTAACCTGTACCTGCTATTGGTGTCTGAAGGAGGGTTGGTGGGGACTCTTGTTGGACTGAGCCCTTAACCTGTAGGATCTGACACTATCTCCAGGTAAACAGTGTCAGAATTGAATTAAATTGTAGGACTCCTCAGTCAGTGTCTGCTGAGAATTGGAAAACTGCTTGGTGGTGTTGTAAAAAACACATATTAGAAAAACAGAGACTAAAATATTATTCCTCTTTTACAGAGGAAGAAACTGAGCTTCAAGAGAATTTAAGTGACTTGTCTAAGGTTCTACAACTAGAACGTGTCAGAGCTGAGATTCAAACCTAGCCTTTCCCCATCATTACCATCTCGACATCTAACACTTAACGAACAACTCTTAGGTGTCAGACATTATTCTAGGTCCTGAAAATACAGAGGTAGATAAGAAAGTCAAGGTCTCTGCCCCCATGGAGTTTACATTCCGCTTTATGCAATTGGAAATGAAAATTAAAATGTTTCATTATTTAAATCTTTCCTATGTTTATTTTGGAGTAGTGTGTTTTCAATATTTTATGACTTGGAAATGCAACGTTTCCTTTATCATCAACTTTGTCCTGATTTGAGTAAATTTCACTAGCAGTGATGTAATACAAAGCAGAGGCATGGTTGTGTGTTTCAGTATTTGATTGGCTAAGTACTAGATAAATCCTCCATACCTACACCAAACAATTCTTCACTGATTTTCATAAGTTTGTGTCTTGAACTTCAGGGCTTTGTTTCATAAGCTCTATTCATTTCTCATGTTTTGGCCTAAAGTTTAGTTGATGAAAGTCTGCTTTTTTCCTTGAATACAAAATTAAGCAAAAATAGAATAGGTACAGTTTATTGGTGTTGCACAATTTAAGGAGTGACGGACTTATCTGATGTTTGCAGGAACACTGAGACTATCCTAATTGGTAGTCAATATATTGTGAAATCATTAAGACTCAGAACTTCAAGCCCATAACAGACTATAGCTCTTTATTGTATCTGACTGGACACTGAAGCCTTGAGAGTAGCTTGTTTTCTAGAACAAGTACACAGTTTGACTGTCAGAAAGAAAACTGTTTCCAAAGCCTTCCTGAAAAGGGATGTCATATTGGCTTAGTTCCTGATGACAGCTGTCTGGTTGATTCATGGTGCTTTGATCGACCATATGTATATTTAAAAGCTGGGAGGGCTACGTGAAAAGTGAGTTGCTGTTAAAGTGGATGCATTCTAGAGCGATTCTCACTGCTGCCTCTTGAAATAGGTGCTTCGTTGAGAAAGAAAATGGTGTATGAATGTTTCTGAGTGTATCTGGGAGCCTTTTAAAGACTCCAGAAGTACTTGATGATTGACAGTACAATGTACCATGACTTTTTACTTTACTTTTCATTTATACATGTAGAATAGTAAAAATAACATTTTGCATTTTAAAACCCCTCTCTAAACCCAAAGTACTTCGTGTTAGGCACTTAATTCTTCCATAGCTGTAACACGGTTATATAACCTACCTCAGAATTAACTGCCTAAGACCCACAAAGTGCTCTAGAAATGGATATCCAGAGTGACTTTTAAAATATTGTTTTAGTAGCATGGAGAAAAGCCCTGGACTAAAATCTTACTCTGTCATCCCAGGCCAACCCCAATGCTGTACCATTCAGACCAGAGTTCTCTTTACATTATTTTGGGAAGAGAGGTAGGGGCTACTTTATATGAAGTCTTGAAATCATTAAAAATTAAGTTAACAAATAGTTCCAACAGTGAAATCCTAAGGATGAGTGAGTCTCTTTTGCTTCTCTACCCTCTAAGAATTCTGGGATCCTCTTCCTTGAGGGACAGGGGAAGGATAGGAAAGAGTTACGACACCAACAAGGACATGATTTAGCAGCCAACTTGAAGAGTTACTAGATAAGGCTTGGAGACTCAACATTCATCCCTTCATTCAATAAAAACATAATGAAAGCCAAATCTGGGTATTTTTATACATCATAAGTCTTTGATTAATGCACTATATTTCCTTATAAGAAAAAATAATCAAAAGATAATCACCATTATATTTTACATGCCCTCAAATTTAGATAGTTGTCAAGTTTGTGCCACAAAACAGTGCCATAAGGAGTATAGCATGGTGCTTTATGGGATAAAAAGAGGCCCAATATATGTTCCCTCCTTTTAAGAGTGGAGATGGAGACTCTTTCAATTAACATGTACATTTTCCAAAGTGGGGTCTCTAAGGTTCTGGGTCTTCTCAGAAGTATATGAAGGTCCCAGTGTCATCCAAACTCTGAGCTCTTCAAAAGAAAGGGTGGATATCATGTACTAATGGATTTAAAATACCCCAGGTATAGTCCTCAATGCCCTCACACATTTACAAATACCCCTTGGAGATGGTATCCTAATCCCCACCCCCTTCTCCCCTGTGAGGACCACAATGCCTTCCCATTGTACTTGAAATAAAATCCAAACTCCTTATATTGGCCTCTAATACTCTAAATAATTTGGTTTCTTCCTACCTCTTTGACAATTTTTACCACACGCACAGTGACATGTGTGCATTACTCCAGATGTTTAATCTTCCTATTCCTCAAACACACCAAGCTCTTTCTGTATACGGGTGTTTGCACTTGCCTTCTCTCCATCTGGAGTATTCTTTCCCCAATCTTCAACTGACTGGCTCCCTCTTATCACTCAGGTTTTGGCTGAAATGTCACTTTCTCAAAGAGACTATCTCAGATTAACTCAGTTAACATTCTCCTTCATTAACCTATTTACTTAATAGTGCTCAATAGTTTGTCTTTCCCACTAGAATGTAAATTCTTGAGAGTAATGACACCTTTACTCCCTTTTCTTAGTGTTGCTGTGGATTCAGTCTAACTTTGATATTTCTTTCAGCATGTCTGTGGACTTTTAGGAAGGTAAGAGTCAAATGTAGGCATTTAGATCATCACCTTACACCTGAAGTCCCAGCTTGTTTGGGGAAGGGTTTATTTTGCTCAAAGGTATTTGTCAAGAAAGCCTTGTGAACTGCGATGTAACAGATTTTGCCTTGTCAACACATAACTCTTCTGAGAAGTTAAAACACTCTTGTAGGGAACTTGTTTACAATTTTGACAGAAAACAGCTTTGAAGATAGAGGACCACTCAAATTATTTCTGGCTGATCATTTCCCCTACAAAGCATATGACTTATTAAACATAAAAAATTTTTAAAAATCCCATCACATTTATCAGGGTCTTTGACAAGTTAAAGGAAAAATGAATAGATTTGTTTTCAAGGTTAATTTCTAATTTGAATTACACACCCGATTCATAACTAGGCCAGCCTAAACTAATACGTAAAATCCATTTATTACCAAGTTGTCCCACGAAGAGAAATGGCATTTTTGATAATATCTAATAATGTCAATACATGTGCTGATTTAGTTTCTGGTCTATAAAATATTACCAGTGGCAGAGTTTTGAGTGATAGCACTATGGTAGATGGCAGAATAACCAGAGATCAGACTATTTCAGTTTGGGCTGGGACTCATCATTGCAGCTAAGTTTACCAGTAAATTCTAGTTTTATATTGCTTTCCCTTTAGACCACTATATTAGTTAAGATGATTTTGTCTATGGTAATAGAAAATCCAATGTAAAGGGTCTTAAACAATAGTTTTATTGGCCTGGGCAACAAAAAAATTAAAGGCAGGAATGTGATCAAGTTTGGTTCAGTCAGGGCTCTGGTTTAATTTCTAATTTTTTGGTTGTGCCCGCCCCTATGTATTGGCTTTATCCCCATGCTGGTAGCTAAAGAGTTGCAGCAATTCCAGGCCTCCCAAGTACACAGGATATTTATCTCTTCATTAAGAGTGAGGAAGCAACTTTTGTCAAAGCCCCTGTAATACTGCTCTTGCTTTTCACTTGCCTGTATTGGGTCACATGCTATTCCTGGGCCAGTTACTGTGGCCAGAGCAATACTATGCCTTAACAGGCTTACAGCCAGGTTCCTTGAACAATTTTTGTAAGGGCAATGGCATTACACTCACTGGTGCTTTTCAAACAGTGGATCAGGACCTAAGAATGGGTCATACAATTAATCTTTGAGTTTTCATCATTAAAAAAATTAAATATATTTGGGATTACATTGCACATACAAAGGATTAGTACTGTTCTATGAAACTCTGGTGCTCACACATGCCCACACCTAGATTATATTGTAAAACCTGTTTGCTTTGTGAATTGGGGTCAAAAAACTATCTTAGACAAAACAAGTCCACTCCTGAAGCTGGAGACAGATCAGCTTTTACTTAAGTATATGGATTATGTAGGGGAAAACTGGATACCTGAAAGAAAATCAGGGTACAACTTGGGAGAGGAAAATAGATGCTGGGGATTAGTCAATAATTTCCACTGTAACCTGCCTGACGCTTGAGTTATGCCTTCAACTATACTAGGTTCCAACACAGTCATAAACAAACATATTTTAGTTTTTCCAATGTACATTTCCCTTCCAAAAAAGCACTTCATTCCTTTCATCCAGTAAGTATCCACGATGGGGCAATTTATAAATTTTATCATTTGGTTGTTGGAAAACATTATGGTACAAGACTAATGTAAAAAGCTTGACTTATGGGAATTCCCTGGCGGTCCTGTGGTTAGGACTCTGTGCTTCCATCACAGGGGGCACAGGTTCGATCCCTGGTTGGGGAACTAAGATCCTGCAAGCCACGAGGCACAGCCAAAAAAAAAAAAAAAAAAGCTTGTCTTAACCATGTCCTACTGTCTAGCACAAGGAACTATAGTCAAGATCCTGTGATAAACCATAATAGAAAAGAATTTGGAAAAGAATGTATATATATGTATAACTGAGTCATTTTGCTATACAGCAAAAATTGATACAACATTGTAAATCAACTATATTTCAATAAAGAAAAAAAAAAAAGGCTTGGCTTCCAAGGGAAAAATCCACATATTTCAAAAAACTGAGCACATCTTATCATCACCCTAATCTTTATTTAGGTTAAAATTTTTAACTTATTTGACAAGAACGTTAGAGCTCATTCTAGTTCAACCCCTTTCATTTGGTAAGCGAAGAAACTAAGGCCAAGAAAGAAGGATGAACTTATCTAAGGCAATTAATTAGTTGAAGAACACAAGTCTCTTGATAGCTGCTTCAGAAGTCTTTCCATTGTAACTAATTAACAGTGCAGTTATTACCAACTTTAACAAATGAAAGTAAATAACTTGCATAAGCTCCAGAGGCACCTAGATTTACATAGCTGTTGGATTCTTTCAAGAGTTGTAGGTGAATTATATTTTGGAGAGTAAAATTGCATTTTTAAGGAAACAGGGGGCTTATTAATAAATGCTGCTTTGGGCAGTCAAAAAGATATTTGTGACTGTGATACATGTTCACAGCAGTATTATTCACAGTAGCCAAAGACAGATATAACCCAAGTGTCCATTGATGGATGACTGGATAAACAAAACGTGTATACACACACACACACACACACGAAAACTATTCAGCCTTAGAAAGAGGAAATTCTGGCACATGCTACAACATAGATGAACCTATTTATAGCTGTGTGAAATAAGCCAGACTGAAAAGGATAAATACTGTATGATTCCACTATGAGGTCCCTAGAGTAGCCAAATTCAGAGACAGAAAATGCAAATAATGAGTGCCAGGGACTAGGGGAGGAGAATGGGGGGGTTAATGTTTAATGGGGACAGTTTCAGTATGGGAAGATGAAAAAGTTCTGGGGACGGATGATGGTGATGGTCCTTAATGCCATTGTATACTTAAAAGTGGTTAAAATGGTAAATTTTGTGTAATGTATATTTTCCTACAATTAAAAACAAAAAAGAAAACCTTGTACAGAGTAAAAAAAAAAAAAAATGCTGCTTCTGAAGTCTTTGAAAGACAAAGAATAGTTACTGCCTTATCTGTTTAAGTTGAAGCCAAGAATTTTAAAGCTAATTTTCATAATGTTATAGTATGAATTATATTTCACCTTAATACCTTACCTTTTAAGTTAGGGAATTCAATTCACTGAGCACTTACAGTATTACTAGAAACTTGCTAAATCTATGAATGATCCCAAAGAAGTCTAAACTACAAGAGATTACAATTTGTGTATTTATATACGTGTGGTACTAGGGCAAGATTTACATAGGAAACAATCCTCATTAAGAAATCAAGACAGGCGGAAGTGGGGTGGGGGAGGGAAGGATTGAGAGTTTGGAATTAGCAGATGCAAACTATTATATATAGGATGGATAAACAACAAGGTCCTATTGTATAGCACATGGAACTATATTCAATATCCGGTGACAAACCATAATGGAAAATATGAAAAGTAATATATATAACGGAATCACTTTGCTGTACAGCACAAATTAACACAACACTGTGAATCAACTATACTTCAATAAAATTTTTTTAAAAAGACAAAAAAAAATCAAGGCAATTTCAATTACACTTGACCCTTGAACAACATGGGGGTCAAGGGTGCTAACCTTCCGCGAAGTTGAAAATCTGCGTATAACTTATAGTCACCCCTCCCTATCCGCGGATTTAACTAACCATGGGCCATGTAAGCACTGTATAATTTACTACTGAAAAAAATCTGGGTATAAGTGGACCCATGCAGTTCAAACCTGTGTTGTTCAAGGATCAATTGTACTTGAATTATAGGGATTAAAAGTGGGATAATGTATATAAAATATTGTACATTGGCTATACCTCAATAAAACAAAAAACCCCCAAAGTGATAAAGAGAGATTCCTGATAATATCATCTAAACAAAGATCCAATCATCCCTGAGGCTACTGCAAACACTGACCAATAAGTAAAACTTTCTGACTTGAGTAAGTTTGATTTGGGTTTCTATAAATTACAACTGAGAGCCTTGACTAATACAAGAAACATTTGTGGTTCGTATTTTTATTCATGGAGAATGGGTTGCCAACTAAATTAATTTCAGAAACAGGCAAAAAAAAAAAAGTGGGACAGCCCTTTTGGATTGGATACATTACAGGAACTTCACTGTTTCATGCAGGCAAGAAGGGGAGCTGTCATTTGAGGTTGCCATGTTATTTAGCCCCCAAATATCTCTTGCAATATTAAGTAGAACGCCACCCATTTCTTCCTTTAGAGTTTTCTTTTGTGTGACGGTGTTTGTCAGCCTTCCCTCTACTTCTAGATAGAGCCTCTAGTATTTGGAGCCTTAGGGAGTACTGGCAGAATGGTAACCAAAGGTTTTTGGAGGTACAAAATAAAGGGAATCTGAGTGCTCAAGATTTACTTTGCTTTGGTTTTATTTAAGGAAGGTTGATTCTGAAGGGTAGGTAGAGTTTAAATATAAAGGGAAAGAATCTCCTCTTTTGGGATTCAGTCATGGTAACTACAGTGGGTTAGAGTAATAAAGAAGTTGCTGTCTGGAACTAGATTGCCCGTCATCCAGCAGGTACAAGACCTACCTTTAGGTACAAAAGTCTGTTCTCACTAGCTGCACATGGTACCCATAGGTTAGTCCTGATAGGTTATAGAACAGGTCAGTAGTTGACATCAAGAACCAAGTTGGGTAGTGCCGGCATTAAACAGGTCTAGTAGCAGTTAGCAGTGTCTCAGTCAATAGATTTGGGTTTCAATGCAGAAAAGCAGCCTCTCAGAGAAGGTGGTTAGGGGTAAAGGACTAGAAAGCGAGAGGTCTTATATCTCAAGAGGCTTACATCCTGGACAGATGACCTAAGCAGAGGCTCACGTTCAGCAATCACACAGGGAGTCTGGTTACCACACTTGAGGCACCAGCCAAATGTACACATCATGGCATTGTACATACTTCTCGAGATAGCGTACCTTTAATTCTGGGATCAGCTGACAAAAAGTACTGCATGTATGAGTATCATGAATCTTTCTGGAGAATTAATTTTACTTGATAGCAATTTAATCCCTGTTACATATTTTTATACTAAAACAAGCAGTCATGCTTTGAAGTAGATGGCTATTTTGGATGAATTTAGACAAGAAAGCACAGATTTCAAAGAAATGCCCACATCTTATTAAGGAGTTTTAGCTATACTCCCAAGTCATTTTTTGATGCTCTTAGAAAAGTTTGAAATGCAACGAAGGCAAAAGTACTGTCAGAAAAGGCCACTTTAAACTAGGTTCTGCTACTTGTGTGACCTTGGGCAAATTCAGAAATTACCTAATCCCATAGGATTGTTGTAAGATTACTGATAACACACAAGCATCTAGCAGAGTAACTGACAGGTACATAGGTGCTTAATGTGACAAAGGAGAAAAAGCCTGGGCTAAAAATACTTAACCTTGCTGCCTCATATTAGGTCAGGTCCTATATAGCCTCTTAGATCTCCACACAGAATAAAAACTCAGACTGGAAGTGTGAGTGTGGAGTGAGTTTGACTGGAACATGGCTGGATATGGCAAGGAACTAATGTAAGTCACTTATCTATTCCTGATTACCCACTGTTAGATTTATATACATAGTCATTTTATCTTAATAACTCTTTAAAGAAGGCATAATTACAATTTTACAAATGAGATAATAGGTTCAGAAAGGCTCAAATTGACCAAAGTTAAAGAGCTAGTTAGGGAATTCCCTGGTGGTCCAGTCGTTAGGACTCCGAGCACTCACTGCCGAGGGCCTGGGTTCAACACCTGGTCGTCGGGGAACTAAAATCCCACAAGCTGCTCGGCATCGCCAAAAAAAGAAAAAAAAAAAAAGCTAATTAAGTAGTGGAGCAGGTACCTAAGCTTAATCATTCTATCACATTCTACCTTAGGGAGGGGAGGTTCTCCTCTTCCCCAAAATGGGGAGTGGGTTTGAATAAGTGAGATTAAATAAATAATGGCTATCTAGTAGTTATATGGTAGGTCTTGACTATAGAAATAACACAAAAAACATTTAACCCTGAGTTGGTGAACTGTGTTGGGTGATGTGACATGGAAGAGAAGACTAGAGGCAGGAATGTCAGTGAGAAATCTTTCATAGTGGGCTTCCCTGGTGGCGCAGTGGTTGAGAATCTGCCTGCTAATGCAGGGGACACGGATTCGAGCCCTGGTCTGGGAGGATCCCACATGCCGCGGAGCAACTGGGCTGGTGAGCCACAACTACTGAGCCTGCGCATCTGGAGCCTGTGCTCCGCAACGAGAGGCCGCGATAGTGAGAGGCCCACGCGCCGCGATGAAGAGTGGCCCCCGCTTGCCACAACTAGAGAAAGCCCTCACACAGAAACGAAGACCCAACACAGCAAAAATTAATTAATTAATAAACTCCTACCCTCAACATCTTAAAAAAAAAAAGGAAATCTTTCATAGTATTCTAAGAATACACTGATAGCGGTTTCAAGTCCAATCATCTTCAAGTACAGTAAAGCCTCGTTAATTTAGACTATAGTATATTGAATCGGCAATAATCTATACACAAATTGAGAAACAAAGAAAATCTGAAAATATTCTTCACACTCCCTCCACCTCCCCACCAGTTCAACTCGAATCAAAGCTCTGACATTCCCCAGTAACTTCTCCTTAATGGCCACACTAAATTCTAGGTAATGGAATGACTGAGCCCAAACCACAAAGAGTAGCATTCTATACACGATAGCATACAAATATAAGCTACCATGCCCTCTTCCATTTTTTGTTGGTTCACCTTCACCAACATTTTTTCCTTTATTTAGCATCTACTTTAGTAAGGTCTTCTGCCAGATAATGGAGACATAGAGCTGGATAAGATCATATAACAGCTCAGTCCAATAACACTGGAAATTATGAGACCACCAAGCAGTTCACAGCTGAGACATACACAAAAAATAGGGCCAAATAGAAAGATTTAGAGAATGAAAGTACTGAAGATAAATTAAGTCAAAGGGTTGAAAAGCAAATAGGAGTCTGTCAGGAAGCAAGGAGAAGGAATGGTTTTTTGAGACCTGAAAGCATAATACAGTGATATGTTTAGGCAAGAAGGTCCCTGTGATTGGAGGGTTACAGGGTGGCATGCTTAGAAACATTGGTAGCGATTAGCTCCTAAAAAGATACATCATGCTAGGAAACTGGGACTTTTCCTTGTGAATCAATATTTCCCACAGTCATGACCATGGAACCCTTTGAAATTACGTGAAGAAGAAATACCAACAGTAGTACAGGTTTAAATTTTTGATTCTTTACCTTTCTTAAAATCTAAGAGGTATAAAAAATTTGAATCATTTTTTTAAAACCCCAAGATATCATCAGTGAAGTAAATCATCTTTTATTTTCATCTTATATTTGGTTATCAAGAGGCATGCAAAACCCTCCAATTTTAATGAGAACAGTGTTTTTGTGTCTTTTTGTCACATATCCGCTTAATATTAGGTGTAATGTTGCTAAGTCGGATCCGCATGTGAGGTGCAGCATCGAGTCTTTTCCTGTATTTTGTTTTTGTTGCAGCATAATATGAAAATCCTGTCTCACACAGGTGCATTGTAGCAAAAGGAAGAAGTACACGAACTGCACGCCTTGCAACACTTGGGTACTCTTGAATTAGGCTACTCCAAAAATCATTTAGTGAAAGTTCACTGAAATTTTGTTTCACTTGAGAATCAGATGTTAAATCAATCAGGCTCTCGTAGTCCCGTGCTACTAATGAGGCTGGTTTAACAGTTACTGTAAATGGATTTCTAACCCAAGCATTATTGTCATTTGTTACAGGAAAATATTTTAACAGAGTAGAGCGCAAACCCCTTAGGTGGTGCACTATGGCACTGCAAATATCTTTATCAACTGTAGAATTAATTTCAGTCAAAAAGTCACTGAGTGTAGGAAAACAATCAAAGTTTTCTTCTTCAACAGATGAGGCCCAAAATTCCAATTTTCTTAACAATGATGACATTTTATCAAATACTGTGAACACTGTCACATTTTTTCCTTGCATTGACAGATTAACCTCATTTAATTTAGTAAAAATATCTGCAAGATATGCAAGTCTTAGCAGCCAAGATGAATTTGTTAAACAATCAGACAGTCGAAAAGCAGAATCCATGAAAACCAATAGTTCACGACGAAGCTCAAAAAGTCTTACAAGAACTTTACCTCGGGAAAGCCACCTCACCTCTGTATTTAGAAGAAGGGCTGTGTGCTGGGCACCCATTTCTTCACACAAAATTTTTAGTAGTCTGGATTGATGTGGTCGAGCTTTAATATAATTGATGATTTGTACGGCCTGATCTAGCACATTTTTCAGAGATGCAGGCATTGTTTTAACTGCTAGTGCATGTCTATATAACAGGCAGTGACTACTGGAGCTTTCGGGAGCCACATATTTTATCAAGGTGACAGCCTCAGCAATTTTCCCGTCCATTGCCCTGGAAGCATCACTACAAACATCAACACATTTTTCCCATTCAATTTCATGTTTCTGCATAAAACTGTTAATGCAGTTGAAAATTTCTTCACCAGTGGCATTACTCTGCAAAGACTCACATAAGAGTAGGTCTTCCTCAATAGATTTATTAAACCTGTAACGAACAAACACAAGCAGCACAGCAAGTCCTGAAACATCAGCTGATTCATCTAGTTGCAGTGAAAACCCATCACAAATTTTCAGTCTACAAACAAGCTCTTCTTCAATGTCAGCAGCTAGATCCTTAATTCGACGTGCAACAGTACTGTTTGATAGTTGTACTGCATCTATTTTTTTACTATACTGTTCGTCAAACATCCGCATCACCACATCTTTTGCACAAGGCTTGATAAGCAATTCTCCAATAGTATGAGCCTCTCCACTCAGGGCTATATGGTAACTTACATTGTATGATGCTTCTGTAGCACTTTCATTATCTGTATTGACAATTTTAGGTGCTGGGGGTTTATTATTTTCAGGTGAATCAAGATGTTGCTTGAAAAAGCTTATGTCTTTGTCTTTGTATGCAGCATGTTTAGTTTCCAAATGTCTTCGAAGCTTACTAGGGGCCAAAGAGCTATTTGATAAAATTTTCTTACATAATACACACTGGGCATGAGGTGCATCTCTATTTCCAAAGTAAGTAAATCCAAAAGACAAATAACTTTCATCATATTTTCTTCTTTTTGGTTTCTTACTAAATGTTGTTATTTTGTTGGAATTGGACATAAATTTGACCCTGGAAAGCTCACCTTCTGAATTTTTAGAAACTGCAGGCTGCAACTGCTCATCTTCACTCTGTAATATTCCAACCTTTTGATCATTTGATTCAGACACAATTTGATAACAAAAAGATTCTACTTCTTGTTTAAGACTTCCTTGTTTCAGCAACAGATCCATAGGCAATGAATTTGTGGTACAAAACATGGTTAATTTAGAATAAACATTGAGTATCACAAATGTGTTGAAATTATAAGACAGGATACACAGAAGATGAGCAACCATCAAAGAGATGATATATAGCAACACATCAGTTAATTTGTAAGTGCTGCCTATGCATCAACGCGCAGATGGAACATCACACGTTCGTGTATCAGGTGATCTCTCATTCGACTTCCTGGTGCTCTCAGGTATGGCACACCTTTTCTTAAAGGTAGATTATCACATAAAAATAAAAGCTATAGAAATGAGTTTAGTAGTCTTAAACTTACATTTAAAAATAAATTCTAAAAGAAGAAACTATTGTTAGCATTGATCTTTTTCTCACAATGCTTATTAACTTAAGATAACATTAATCTTCTATAAAACACAGTATGGGAACCATTGGACTAAGAAATAATGAGTTGATAAATGCATTTTTAAGGAAGGGACCTTGAGGTCCCATGGCAGGGTTGGCAAACTTCTCCTGTAAAGTGCCATACGGTAAATGTTTTTTACCTGATGGGCCGTATGGTCTCTGCTGCCAACTACTCAGCTTTGTAGTTGTAGCATGGCAGCAGCCATAGACAAAACGTTAAAGAATGGGCAAGTTGTGTTCCAATAAATCTCTATTTATAAAAACAGACAGCGTGGGGCCATAATTTATCATCCCCTTTCATGATATACAGTATCTTGGAATCTCTTCTAGCTTTCTGATGCCTACTGCCATTAGATACATTCACTGTTGACACCGTCATACATCTTAAGGCTCCTTTCAGGGCTAGTAATTATTCTGATAAGCTATGTCAAAAACACAAACAGTTCAAAGTTTTGCAAGACACAGAATTCTGGTGTATCTAAACACTGTGTGTTAACATTGAAAAATAAACTGTAAACCAAAAGTTAGCTACTATTTCTCTGGACTTAAATTACATAAATATTTATATTATCCAAAATAAGATTCATTCAAAATAATGCATATATTTTACTGATTACTCTCCATCCCATTACTCTAGGTGAAGGCTTAACGAAGACCTAAAGAAAACTCTCATTTAAATAGGTTTATTCCTCATATAATAGTTTTTTAAAAGCATAATTAAATGGAAGGGTAATGCAAATTTTAGGACCTCTGATGAATACCAGCCTTATAAGTTAAGGCATTCAAATTTAGTGTCTACCTAAATATAGCTAGTTTGATTTAAAGTTTGAGTTAAACTTTATGATTTGGCTCAGAGTAAGCTTTGGATTCTCGTATCAGATCCTGAATTAAAATGGTTTTCTCAGTAACAGCTAGAGGGTAAGATACCTGAAATGAGGAGCACTCCCTTCTGCAATCACTCTCTCCACCTTGGCAGCTTGAAACGCAGACGCTTCAAAAAAAATGAAATTAAGGGATAGGGTGGAAGGGGAGTAACCAAAAGCCTAGAATGAGAAAAAATAAAATTAGACACTACAAAAGGAGAACGAACTATACACCTCTAAGATGACCATTCTTTACAATTTATTTTAGAGCCAGGCAGTGCAAATGATTCTTCACTGCAATGCAGATCTTAGACTGAAATAGAAGATGCCTAACATAGTAAAAATGTTAATATTTTCGTCCTGTTTAATACCCTGGTAATTTCATTATTTTGTAACGCTCCCCCATCCACTGACTTCAAAGAAAAACATTAAAAACTCTCAGAAGCGAAACCTAACTTTTAAAAGTACAGCCACACCTTAGTGTCTCTAAAACTAAGCACTGAAAGTAATCTAAAATGGAATTATACATGGAAGGGTTACATGAACTATGCTTTTTTGTTACAACCACTCTTGTCTCAATAACCAAGCTCCTTAACTTACTAATGTTTATTGAGTGATCACTGTTTACTATGTGCCAGTAACTGCTAAATCCTTCCTAGATTAGGTCACTTAATCCTCAAAACAAACGTGAGAGTCAGGGACTATTATTAAAAACCCCCCTTTAGGGATGAACAAATAGATACAGAGAGGCTAAGTCACCTGCTAAGTTAACACATCTGTGAAGAACTCAGAACGGAACCCAGAAAGTTCGACTGCAGAGCCCACGTGCCTAGTCACTGCTTGTGTGTCCCTGAATACTCTTAATCTCTCAAGCACTAAAAAATCTGTTACCAGGAGTTGGATGGTGCAGAGAGAAATGAATTACAATGGGTTACAACTGCCAGAAAGTCGAGGGTCTCAAACTGGCAGCAGGAGAAAGCCCTACATCTTCATTCCTGGGAGCGAAAGAGTAGACCGTCCTTTCACAGTCCTGAATGCGCTTTAGCTGCCGAGAACTTCATGGAAACGCTGGGTGACCTCAAAATTTAGGATTCCTCTCCCCTGCTACCAGAGACGGACACGACGGAGTGAAAACGCTTTGTTCGGAGGGCCTCAGTTCCACCTTTTTAGAGGTGCTTCCCCGAATCTCTCGAGGACAAAGAGACTGGACTCCCTAAAGCTTCTATTCGACTCCCTGAAAAGGGGCGGGGGAAACCTCATCTTTTGTCTCTTCGGCTAAGGTGACAGGTAGCACCCTCCATTCAACCCCCACCCTAAGGCGGTTCCTGCTCTGAACAATACCCGTGGGGCAGGAGGGCTGGGTAGGAGTGCAGTCCATTCATAAGCCGAGGCAGGAGGTGGGCACAGACACTCCGTCCAGCACCTAAGTGCTTTTTTTCAACGGTCACCTCGATGGGCGGCCCGGCCACCTATCCCTCGGCTGCTCCTTGTCACAGGAGCGCGCTGCCCACCACAGCTGGGGGGCTGGCTTCCTGTGGGCGTCCACCCTCGCCTACGGAACTGCTCTCGCGTCCCCGGGCGGTCGCCTCAGCTAACAACCACAGGAAAACGTCTCAGCACCCGCCGCTATCTTTCTCCTTCATCTCCATCAGTGATGGAGAGAAGGGTCTCGGCTGCGGCTGGGCTGCGGAGCAGCGCCGCGGTCCCCAGCTGAGCCTGCGGCCGCCATTTTACGAAGCTCACGGCAGCGGCCATTTCAGAGCGCACCACTCAGCCGCCGCGGCGGCTCTGGTCCTCACCTTCACCGAGGCCTGAACGGGGTCAAGAGCCAGTCGTCGCGGACTGGAGGGGAGAGGGGGGAAGGGAGGAAGGGGAGAAATGAAAAACAAAACAGAGGGAAGAAGGATTCGGGGGGCCGGGCGATGCTCTCAGCTCAGGGATACCGCCTATGCCACCTCCATAGAGATCCAATTCGCGGCGGGCGCGGTAGCTCCTCTGAAGATAAATTTAGCACTCCGGGGCACCCGAACTTACTGTCTCCTTGAGCGACTCCGCCGCCGCCCAATCAGCGCCGGAGTTGCTCCCCGACACCAATCCGCGCTGAGCAGTGGGGTGGGAGCAAAGCAAAGGACCAAGCTCGGTTGAGGCGTTGCCCAGCTGCCGTTGCCCCTGGCAGTCTGGAATCGTGAGCTCGAGGAGGCTGAGTTGAATGGCAGACGTGAAGCGATTGTTTTCAAATTTCCCTGGGCCAGAGCAGCCCAGGCATTTGTTTACAGTGTAGAGTCCTGGGTGCTGTGAGATAGCATTTGTGATCCTGTAGGGCTGGACTTGCTTTGAGAAATCTGCGTATCCACAAGCACTGGGGCTCTGCCCCGGCGGCAGATTTGAGTGGATTCGCGGAGTCTCGGCTGCTGGTGCTTTGTTCCCCGAGCCGCACCCCAGGCCCAGATTGCGCAACCGCCTCCTCTTTTCCTTGTTTTCTCACTGGAATCGGGGCAGAAAACTCCCTCTCCCTTCCCCACCCCTCCCCGACGCTGGCGTGTCGGGGGCCCCTAGTGCGCAGAGCTGGGAGCTGAGCCTGATCTTGCCGGGGCGCTGCTCTCGGGTGACCCCACATGGGGTCGGGGAGCCGCGTGTTACAGCAGCGTCTCCGCAGCGTCAACGGGAAAGAGGCCACTTCCTGTGCCTTTGCACCCCTCACTGGTGGCTCCCTCCTCGGAGGAACGTCCAGCGCTCTGGAACACTCAGTTTGCTAGCTGTAGCATCGGGTGTTTTAAGCCCATTTCTTCTACGCCCATCCCCTCTTTTTAAAAACAACACAGCAAAAGGCTTCGGGCTGTGTGAGATCCGTCGTGGCGACCTGCAGTCTGTTTTTCCAAACTGGCATCTTAAAATATGTACGCTTCTTGGAGGGAATTTGTTAAAATACGTGTAGCTTTAAACAGTGGGTCCTATTGTTTGCAATATTTTAGATTTTCGAGGCCCCGTAGAAATAGCCAAATGAAAGTTGGATCTTGTTTTTAGGCGCTGCACCAATGACAGAAAATTCCCAACTTGTGGTCAAAAGCAAGGGCAGCTTTTGTTTTTCTTAAATATGCTCTTCTTTGATATGCGAATAAATTTCTTAGGCGTTGAAAGAAGTCTAACCTTTTATTTAACAGAATTTTCAGGAGGACTGAAAAGGATGATTTTCTAGGACTGATCATAGATGTTAACATTTGGTCCTAAATGCTTTAAAGTCATTTCAGCATCTTCAGAACTTTGCCCTATGGTAGGCTATCCATATGTTTTTATTATCATTTTAAAATGATCCCTCTTAAATCGGCCTCATTTGAGGGGGAAATCATTTTGGGGAAGGGGCGCAATTTTACTTGAAGAGCGAAGAATTTCATTTTGTAATTGCAGGAGTTGTCTAGCTTCTTAATAATATTGGAATAATATCCCACATTTTCATATGTTTTATATTTCAGAAAAGCCTTTTACATATATGCTCCCGGTCTAATCTTCACGTATCTGGTTTACATCTTCATGAATTGGGAAAATCCAAAACATTCAGCTGATAACAAATTCAACTGAAGTCAAGTCTAGGATTTAATCTAGGTCCCAAAATCCGAAGTCTGATAATTAAGGGACTTGAAACATAAGAACTTTTTCTGTAATTGATTAGTCGATACGTTATTATAGGATGTTGGTTGCTGAGACAGATAAGAAAACGTATAGACAATGTAGAACTCAGACCAATAATGATAATGGCTAGCATTTATTGAATATGCAGTATTGGCAGAGGCTGTTCTATCTACACACTTTTTAAAGTACTAGCTCATTTACTCTTTACAACACTGTCAGATGACTATGCCTATTTTACAGATAAGGAAATTGAGCACAGAGTGGTAAATAAATTGCCCAAGTTCCCACAGCGAATTGTTGGCAGAGCCAAGATTAAGTGCAGTGAGGTTGTGGGAACTACAGGCCGTGTGTGTCTGGGCGGGGTGTGCTTGTGCATATTTATATAAGGCAGAAAACGATTTCAAGTAAGATTACAGTAATATATTGGGTAAGCAGGTAGAGCTTCACCATGAAAATGGAACTCGGTTAGTTACTTGGGGCTCAAGTAACTAACCGAGTTACTTCCCGTAAAATCATCACGGGAAGTAGTAACAGGAATTTTGACTGATATCCCAAATTTGCAGCCTTAGTTGCTGTGAGAGGTCTAAGATGGCAATTCTGTTCATGTTGGTTGCATGAGTTAATTTGCACTGCAGTTAGGTTTGCCAGAAGCAGATGATGAGACAGGGAGCTCTGGAGTCAGTATCGTAGGTTGGAGTGTCCCACTCCACCCTTTATACTCCCCTCTCCCTCAGATAGTATATGGCGGCCGTGGGAAGGTCAGGACTGCAGCTGAGGCAGACCCTGAATGCGCTGACAGCTGTAGGCCATCTGCTGATCACACTACTGGCCCCTGAGCAGGGCAGCAAGTCCCTTCTTGAAGAAGGATCTGAGTGGCACATCTCCATGCCTGCCACAATGTGTCACCTTTAATATAAAAAAGGTGGTAAATTAGTACAATTTTCATTATATCTGTAAAAGTTAATAATTTCTGTGGTGTTGTGTGCTTTGTGAACTTTTAAGATCTATGGGGGAGGGTGGGAGTTTAGCGGGTGGGGGGAGGAGGAATTGGATGAGGGCAGTCAGAAGGTACAAACTTGCAGTTATAAGATAAATAGTACTAAGGATGCAATGTACAACATGATCGATATAATTGACACTGATGTGTGTTATATATGAAAGTTGTTAAGAGAGTAAACCCTAAGAGTTCTCATCACAAGATACTCTTTTTACTATTTCTTTATTTTGTACCTATATGAGATGATGAATGTTCACTAAACTTGTGATAATCACTTCACGATGTATGTAAATCAAATCATAATGTTGTACACTTTAAACTTATACAGTGCAGTATGTCAATTATATCTCAATAAAACTGGGAGAAAAAAATATGAAACATTTAAGAGAATTTTGTGACCACAGGTATAAGATTGATTTATCGCTATTAGATTTACAAGAGTTATGTAAGTGCTTATAAAATTTCACTGCCAAGATGTTAGATATATTACATTTGTAATTGTAGTTTAAGATATCTAAGAAAATTTAATTAATGGAGTATGCAAGTGACGTTAAATATTCAAGAAGTATATAGTCTGTTATGCTATGAATTAATTAAATCACAGAGAATAAGTGAAAGTGATTGTCCATATTTTTATGCAAAGATTATGAGATTTATAAATAGACTAACAAGATTTATAAATTGAGCTTTTTAGAGGCTTAAGAAATACAAGTTTACAATTTTAATGTCTTTGCCTATTAGTAAACAAATTAGTCATGTCTATTATCAGTTTTTATTGTAGCTAGTATTCACTCCCAGGACTTTCACTATTCCCTCTATGTTCAATGATTCTTAAAAACATAACATGAGCCCTGACTTCCCACTTGAACTGCAGTTCTAGATTTTCAAGTCTGTAGACTTTCCATTTGAATATATACCAAGAGCTCAAATGCAGCATGTTCAGAACTGTACTAAATCTCTCCTAACACTTTTACTTTCTCAACGACTTCATTTTGGTTAAAGATTTTATCATTATTTATTTATTTATTTATTTATTTATTTATTTATTTATTTAGTGGTACGCGGGCCTCTCACCGCTGTGGCCTCTCCCTTCGCAGAGCACAGGCTCCGGACGCGCAGGCCCAGCGGCCATGGCTCACGGGCCCAGCTGCTCCGCGGCATGTGGGATCCTCCCAGACCAGGGCACGAACCCGCGTCCCCCGCATCGGCAGGCGGACTCCCAACCACTGCGCCACCAGGGAAGCCCTTATCATTATTTTAATATCGCAAACTAGCAAGCTTTTGGAGTCAATAGTTACTCTTCACTCATCTTCATATTCTGTATGTGCAGGCATCAAATTGTTATTTTCTTCTAATGTTTCTTAGGTTCATCCACATCCCTCCATCACTATCGCATTTTCTCTAGACCAGGCTCAAGAAATGTTCCTTCTAAATTATTGCCACAGTCTTCCTAGCTTCCATTGTTTTTCCATTTAATTGGTTTAGCATACCAATCTTCCATATTTTAGAATCTTGGAGTGACTCACTAGTTCTTCTATGTCATGGCATAGAATCATAAAACTTTACAGCTGAAGAAAATCTGTAGAAAATAATATAGTCTTCACTCAGTATCTGTAGGGATTTGGTTCCAGGACCCCTGCCTCTTGGATACTAAAAATCTGTGGATGTGCAAGTACTTTTTATAAAATGGCATAGTATTTGCATATAATCTGCTCACATCCTCCTGTACACTTTAAATCATCTTTAGATTACTTATCACACCTAATACAATGTAAATGCATGTAAGTAGTAATAAATTCAATGTAAATGTTATGTAAATAGTTGCTGATGCTTGGCAAATTCAAGTTTTGCTTTTTCGAACTTTCTGGAATTTTTTTTCTGAATATTTTTGATCCAAAGTTGGTTGAATCCTCAGATGTGGAAACTAGATACATAGAGCCAACTGTACAATGCAATCCCCATTTTCCTCCATCCTACAGAAGAGAAGAATGAATCCCAGAGTTATTGCATGACTTCAATGTCACATTGATAACTGGTGACAACGCTGAAATAGATCTCAAGGTGTATGAGGCATGTCTTAGGATTTTTTTTTAATTTCCCATTTTACTGGACATTTAATTGTTCATTCAATTGTTCATATGGCATATATGCCATAAATATTTTTTTAATAAATTTATTTATTTTATTTTTGGCTGCATTGGGTCTTCGTTGCTGCGCACAGGCTTTCTCTAGTTGTGGCGAGCAGGGGCTACTCTTGGTTGCGGTGCGCGGGCTTCTCATTTTGGTGGCTTCTCTTGTTGCGGAGCATGGGCCCTAGGTGCACGGGCTTCAGCAGTTGTGGCGCATGGGCTCAGTAGTTGTGTCTCGCGGGTTCTAGAGCACAGGTTCAGTAGTTGTGGCGCATGGGCTTATTTGCTCTGCAGTATGTGGGATCTTCCTGGACCAGGGCTTGAACTCGTGTCCCCTGCATTGGCAGGCAGATTCTTAGACACTGCGCCACCAGGGAAGCCCTGTAAATATTTTTTGATATGTAAATTAAGCAATCTTTGACTCTTTTAATAAGTCCTCTTTCTGTTGCAAATGATAGAAATCCAATCCATAAGCAAAAAAGTTAATTTCTTGACTCACATAACTAAAAAGTCCATCAGTATAGGTATGGATGGGTTCAATGACTCAAATGATGTCAGGGCTCTGTTTGATTCTCTCTTTCATGATAGGCCCTCTCTACGTGGCAGTATAATGGCTTCTGGCATTCCCAAACTCATGGTGGAAGAGAGCATATTCCCCAGTAGCACTGGGGAAGGGTTCCCAGAAAGGTCTTTCATTAAGTTTGGGTTATGCCTGTGAACCAAACACATTGTGCAGGGAAGGAGTACTCAATGTGGTCAACCTGGGACATATATGCCCTTTAGTTTGGGAAATATGAGTTTATTCTGATTCACCACCAGAATCTCATGGAATGGGTAAGGGGCCACCCCTAAAGGAAGGGATTTCTGGAAAAGTGGAATATACCTACCAAATTTACTCTCCTTGCCCCTTATATCTGATCAGCTACCACAAAATCCTCCACTACTATATCTCTTTGTCCAACTTTTCAATTCCACTACCAATGATTTAGTCCAGGATCCTATTAGTAATCTCCCAATCAATCTCCTGGCTATCGCCAATATCTATCAAATTTATCCTGCACACAGATAAGCACTCTATACACATTGAAGTCATTCCCTCACTCAAAGCTATTCCCATTGCTGGGGTGATTAACTCCTTGGCTTGGCATTCAAAGTTCTCACTAAACTGGTTTTGGTTTTTAAATTTTTTTCAATTTTACGGCAGTGGAGGTGCTAGGTGGGAAGTGAGGCAAGGAAGGACTGGACTGTCTGGAGCTCCCTCTCTTCAACTAGTGGTCATGTGATATGTAGGTTAGTTGTTCTGGCTTAAATGCTCAAATTTGGGGTATTCATTTTGTTGTTGACTGAAATGCCAGGGGATGGGTTTACTTATGGTGTTTCTAATTTTAATTTTTACCCTGGTAATACAAGCATAACGTTCAAAAATTCAAGTAGCACTAAAAGATTTATAAGCAACAACAACAAAAGATATTTCTTTGCCTCTCCTTCCCTTGTAACAACTTGTAACATTTTATTCCATTCCTTTTGGTATTTACCTCCATATTTCTCAATGAATATGTGTATAATGCTATTTGTTCACACATGACCCATTATCATTCTGACTCCCAATCTACTTAACCTAAAACCTATAAAGCCCCTCAATTCATTGGCTCATTCCTTCAATGTCCCAATCCCAAAATCCTGAGAGAGGAATCTGGTCCCAAGTTTGTTTTCATAAGGTCACCTACCACTGGCCAACCTGGGGTGGGCTGCTCTTGAGTCCCTACTGGGAACTGTTGACAGGGGTAGAGGATGATGTGTGGGTGCTCTGGGCTGGCTCTAATGATTCGGTGTCTGATTGTAGCTGAGGTCACAGATTGATGCCCTCAGCTCAATGACAACTCTCTTCTAGCAAATCTCGTTGCTTGAGCCTACAAACCTAGAGACTAGGTTTCCCAGAAGTCCTTACAGCTTGGATTCATGAAACCCAGTTTCTGTAAAATAGATGTAACTTAGCAAGTTAAAAGTGAACATTCTGAGGTGGAGGCTGTATTTCTGCCACTTCTGTATTTCCACTGGCACATGTTGGTTTTTCTGGGACAGCTCCAGTGGAGGTCCCAGCATTCAATCCCTAAATTTCATGCGTGATGAGAGATAGGAAGCAGGGCATCCATTTTCCTGATTCAGATTATGTCAGAGTCAGCAGGTATGGAGATGGCTTCCTTATTCCCCAGTCTCAGAAGTGTGGCAGAAGCATGGTGCCCATGTGAGGCCAGTTCTGCAATACTTTTCCAGAAGTTGTGCCTGAAAGTGCAGCCTCAACTCTGTTCTACTAGCCCTTTTAATGATTTAATAAATCCCTAATTCCTCCTAGTAAATCCCTTTCTGTTTAAATTAGCTAGAGGGAAATCTGTTATCTACAACTGAATTCTAATGCACCTTTCAAAAGTGTTCTTTAAATATTTGTTCAACAATTACTTGGTGGGGGCAATGAGAAGCTTAATTTTCAACCAATTAAAATTATAGATAGGTCCCTAAGCAGTGTCAGTATTTTGAAACAATTTGGCAATATATTTTACCTTAAAAAATAGTTTCTATTATCTTTTCACTTTTCTTTTGAAATTTTTCTGAACCAGACTCATCCTTTGAAGAACATATCAAAAGGTGTGAAATTTGTATTTTAAAATTATCACTGGTTTCCTGGCCAACAGTACTCACTATCCATGAATTTTGGTTTCAGATTTAGTCTGCATGGTGAATTTCATCTAATTTTCCTGCATAAATACTAGACACAGAAACATACGACAGACTTAGCTAGACTTGGGCAGAGCTGGCAGGCATAGTGAATACAGGTCCTGGAAGAAGACTGGTTTCAAATTGCACCTCCACTGTTTGCTGCTTGTGCCGTCTCAAGTACAAGGTACATCTCAGTTCCTTCATCTGAAAATAGGTTTAAAAATGACAACATAAATAATTGCTGGGTTTAAATGCAATCATACATAAAGTACTTGGTATAGGGTCTGGTATGGTATAAGCATCCAATAAATGTCAGAGTAACACTATTGTTTTTAGTTTCGACTTCCCTGCACTGTAATTCAAGCAGGAGCAAATTTATATTCTTCCACGTGTGTAATAATTTGCTTGCAGAAGCCTTTATTGTTTTTATAGTTACTAATTATTCCAGTGATATTTCAGTGCCCCTTATAGATTAATGATTTAGGCAACTGCCCAACTGTTCACCTTTTAATCCAGCTTTGGCTGTGGTTAAGGAAGGATCATGTAAGCAGCAGAAGGAGCGGGCAGTTCACTCAGAAAAGGACCACAGCAGATATTGCAGTGAGAAACATCTCCAGCATAATCCTCTTTAGTTTATAAAAGGCTTAGGGCACTCTGTCACTTTAAATTGTGACACATTTCACAAATAAATGCCACACACCTCTTCTAGACACTGCAGTTGGGACCTCTTGGTCTACAAAAAACAAATGATTGGCCCCCAAATTGAGAGGCTTGAATGTGGCAAATCAGATGTTTTCTCACATTTGGGGGTAGGGGCAGAGAGTACACTTGTATCAAGAACTCAGGTTTTGTACATTAATAGTAATTTATCTGGAACTTCATACCTTACAGAGCAGCTTCACAACCTCTCTTATTTGAACGTTGAGACAATCCATTTAGTTAAGTGGGGAGGTGTTCTTATTTCCACTTTACAAATGAGAGGTCTCAGGTTTTGAGGAGTTGATGGAGTTATGCAGGGTCACACATATGGTTGCTGGCAGAGGCAGTGTTTGGATCAGTTTTCCTGATTCAGATCAGTGTCTTTCATGCTTCTTTTTCTTTAGAAAGTTTTCCGAATTAGGATAATGCTGTTGTAGAGTACTCCTGCTCAGTTATTGATTTTAGGCTAAATAATATGATCCAAACTGTCATTGGAAAAGCACTATGTTCTAGGGCTGTCCTCTTAAAGAAGGTGAAAACTAATCTTACTCTCTTACTTTCTTTGGAAGGTTGATGCTAAACTTTTCAAAGGCATCCCTTTAAAAAGAATGCCACAGTGGGCATTTTTTAAAGCCAAAGTGAAGGTTTGCAAGTCATTTAAACATTCAATTACTTGGGGAGAGACTAAAATGCCAGGGGATGGGGTTATTTATGGTTCTGTGCCAAGAGCCAGTATATATATTTATCTGTACAAGAGTGGAGTCCTGGCTCTGGATCATTTCTTGACTTGTTTGAGAATCTGGGCAAGTCATTTATTATATCCGTATTTTGGAATTACAGCCTTGCTTCAAAGATGTGCTCTTTGAATCAACAAACCTCTATTTGTAAATCTTGTTTAAATGTCTCTGATGAAAGGCACATCAGTGTTGATAGTTGTGAAGGGTAAGGATGCTGATAATAAATAACAATGGTGATATCAGTGTCTTGAATTTATGCAGTAGCATTGTTCTGAGAAGCTCTGAATGCTTCCTAGGTAGAGTGTATTCTTTAAAAACCTGTAATTACAAACATTTCACAAGAAATTATTCTTATAATTTTTTATAGAAATGAGCAAAAAAGATTTAAGTATGATCTCATTTTATCTCCTCCTATCCTTCCCATTCCCCTCACTCACCAAAGGTAATCACGGTTAATAGTTTTTTTTGTCTATACAGATACATATGTACACATACAAATGTATATGACTGTTTGATATATATATTTTATCAATTATTCTGCAACATGTTTTAGCCGTATCAATATGCCTTGGAGACATTTTCATGTTAGCATGTAAAACTCTTTTTAACAGTTGCAGAGTATTCTACTTTATTTAATCATTCTCTTAGGGAAAGATTTTTAGATTGTTTCTAATCCTGTAGCATTAAAAACAAATGCTACAATAAATGTCCTTGTGTATCTTTGTGCATCTATGTGTGTACCTCCGTGGCTTAGATTCCTAACGAGGAATTATTGGCTTAAACTTTAAGCCTTTAAGGGTATATGTTAAATTGTGCTCCCCAAAGCTGCTACCTATTTCCAGAAATAGCACATGACAGTACCCATCTCCCATACCTGTACCAACGTTGTTTTGTATATTATCAATCTTTCTAAATTTGGCGATTTGATAGATTAAAAACTCTCATTTTAATTTGTATTTTCTTGATTACAAATGAGGTTAAGCATCCTTTTATAAGTCTATCAACCATTCATATTTACTCTGCTGTAAATTGCCCGTTCAGAGGCGTTCTCATTTTCCCTGTTTCTTATTGCTTGGTAAAATCTCTGAAAATGTTATGATTATGAATGCTGTGTTAAGCATATTTCTTCCTAACTTACCGTGTATCTTTTAAGATATTGGTAATTATTTTCCCCTGAGGAAAAGTTTTTAATATTTATGAAATCAATCTTTTCATTTATGACTTCTGGGACTTATATCTTGCTTAAGAAGGAAATTCTTCCACCACTTCTATCCCAAGATTATAAAAAAGCATCCTCTTATTTTCCTACTGTTTACAAAAGCACCCAGTGCTCTTTAATCCTTGTGGAGTGTATTATTCTGAATAGCTGTGAGAAAGGGACCTATGTAAATATTTTTCCAAATGTTTAGCCAGCTGTTTCAAATCAATCAAAAATTGTTCATTTTAATCCCAATGATTTGAGATGTCATCTTTCAAAAATATCAAAATTCATAATTATTGATTCTCTTTCTAGATGGAGCTATTTGTCTATTTCTGCATTAACATTGCATTATTTTACAGTTATACAGCTTTATAGTCTATATTGATATCTAGTATAGAAAGTTTCTCCTCATTATTGTTTTTTCCCCCAAAATTGCAGGGCTATATCTTGTACATTTTTTTCTTCCATAATAACATGAGAATAAGCTTTACAGATTCTATAAATAATAACCTTGGGATTTTGATTTGAATTGGACTTAATTTATGGATTAAATGTAGGAGAGTTGGCATTTTTATAATATGGAGTCTTTCCATTCTGGAGCATTGTGTGCTTTTCATTTAGTATTTAGGCCCATTATTTAGGCCTTCTTTTAGGATTTTCAGTGTATTTATATAGCTTTATTTATCTAAATCTTAAGATTTCTTACAACGTTTGCTACTCATAGTTATGTTTGCTATTATGAATAGGATTTTTTCATTTTATTTGCTAATTGTTTACTATTGGTAAGAGAAGAGTTATTTATTTACTTACTTATTTGGTTGACATGTTTATTAAGTCTCTCCTCTCTCAGGGTCTCTTTTACTTTCCTTTCAGTATGGAAGACTTCAAACATATAAAAAGTAAACAGAATAATTATGAACCTCCATGTACCTATCTCCAATCTTCAACAGTTACCAACATTCTGCCATTTTTATGTCTTCTATACATCCATCCATTTACCCACTTTCCACTCCCCAAATTAATTGCTGTTATTTTTTACAGTTTTTTTTAAGATTAAAAAAATTAAAGTTTTTTGTGGTGATAATTATAGATTCACATGAAGTTGTAAGGAATAACACAGAGAGATCCCATGTACCCTTTACCCACTTTTCCCCATTGGTAACATCTTGCAAAACTGTAGTAGAATACCATAACCAGGATATTAACATTGATGTAGTCAAGATAAAGAGGATTTCCATTATCACAAGGATCCCTCATGTTGCCCTTTTATAGCCGTGGTCATTCCTCTCCCTATCCCACCTCTAGTTAATCCCTGGCGACTACTTATGTGTTCTCCATATCTATAATTTTTTCATTTCAAGAATGTTAAATAAATGGAATCACAGTATGTAACCTTTTGGGATTAGATTTTTTTCATTTAACATAATTCTCTTGAGATTCACCCAGAATATATATCTATCTTTTGTTCTTTTTACTGCTGAGCAGTATTCCATGGTATGGATGTATAACAATTTGTTTAACCATTTTGAAGGACATCTGGATAATTTCCAGTTTTTGGCTATTATGAATAAAGCTGCTATAAACATTAACGTACAGATTTTTTTTGTGAACATGAATTTTCATTTCTCTAGGAGAAATACCTAAGATTCAATTGTATGCATAATAGTCAGTGTAGGGTAGTTGCATATCTAGTTTTGTAAGAAACTGCTAAACTGTTTTCCAGCTTACATTTCCACCAGCAATGTATGAGTGATCCAGTTCTTTGCATCCTCACTAACATTCGGCATGGTCTCCATTTTATATTTTAGCCATTCTGATAGGTGCATAGTGATGCCTTATTGTGGTTTTAATTTGCATTTCCCCAGTGGCTAATGATGTTGAACATCTTTGCATGTACTTATTTGCCCTCTGTATGTCCTCATAGGTGTAATGTGTCTTTGGTTTTTTTTTTAATACTGTTGAGCTTTGAGAGTTCTTTATATATTCTACATACTAGTCCTTTGTCGAATAAGTGGTGTGCAAATATTTTCGCCCGGTCTGTAGCTCATCTTTTCATCCATTTCACATGGGCTTTCACAGAGCAAAATTTAAAAAATTTGAATATAACAAGTTTTCCTTTTATGGATCATGCCTTTGTGTTACCTAGGAACTCTCTGCCTAGCCTGAGATCCCAAGATTTTTTCCTATTTTTTCTAAAATTTTTATAGTTTACATTTTATATTTAAGTCCATAATTCATTTTGAGTTAATATTCTCATAGGTCAAGATTCTTCTTCTTCCCCCACCCCCCCCCCCGCCCAACATGTATGTCCTATGGCTCCAGCACCATTTGTTGAAAAGGATATCTTCCCTCCAATGAATTTCTTTTGATCCTTTGTCATTTGGGCATATTTGTTGTGGGTCTGTTTCTGGGTTCTCTTTACTATTATATTGATCTCTGTGTCTATCCCTCCACCAATACCGTAGAGTCTTGGTTGCTGAAATTGGACAGACTTCTTTTTCAAAATGGTTTTAGCTGTTAACCTTTTCATACTAATTTTAGAATAATTTTGTCTATATCTGCAGTAAATCTTGCTGGAATTTTAATAGGAATAGTGTTAAAACTGTATATGATTTTGGGGAGAATTGATATATTTACTATGGTGAGTCTTCCAGTTAATGAACATGGCATGGCTCTCCATTTATTTAGATCCTCTCTGAATTCTTTCATCAGAATTTTGTAGTTTTCAGCATGTAAGTTCCGTGAATATTTTGTTAAATCTGTACTTAAATATTTCATTTCCCTTTTTTTTCTTTGAGTGATTGTAAATAGTACTGTATTTTAAATTTTGGTGTCCATGTATTCATTTCTAGTATAAAAAGAGATAAATTTTTTAAACAAGAAAAGCTTTTTATTCAAAACAAATAATATAAACACATATATACAGACCACACTGAGAGAGTTCACTGGGCTTTATGGATAGAAAACTTCTAGTATCCAGGACACACTAGATCAAACAGTGTGACTTATGACAAAGCAATAATAAAAAACTACAGTTACATTATGGCATTTCTAATAACTGAAATATTAAATCATTTCTCTAAGGAGAGAGTACACAGGTTAAAATGTAGTATTTCTGTTTTCACAATCACTCAAACTGTTAAATCCTTAAATTTGAAATTTTAAAAATTGTTATCTTAATAATCTATGAAAAACTATGCTCTACTTGATTTTCAAATGTTACACTAATCTTGTATTTTGGGGATAAACCCCACCTAGTTATAAAGAAACACTGGATATAAACTCCTTCTATGCCAATCATGTTATGTCTCAGCTCCAAATCCACCTTCTGTATGCTGGGATGCTGGGGCTAGTTCTCCACAAACTGTTTCCCAGACTCCTTTGTCAGCTTGCTTCTTGTTAGGTTCTGCCAATAGGGGGCACTAGAGGGAGACTGGGAGGCAGGAGAAGGGGAGAACGGACTTCCAGTTCTTGTTCTTGTTAGTGTTGCCCGCAGGGCCAGCAGCTCTTCACCTGCAGAAGCACTTCTTCCCAGTCCTGGCAGTTGGTCTAGCCTCCAGCTTCATTCAGTACTACTGGAACCGGCCTCATCGCACCCCCTCAGAGATTACCAGGAGCAGTCAGGTGGTTCTACCCTCCTCAGAGGTTTGAGCCCTAGCTCTAAGGGTATATTCCTATTATGGGCTTCTAGGTTCTGGTTACCTCATTCTCTTCTTTTCATTCCTCCAGGCCTAAAGGCACTAGCTGCTTCCTGAGGTTATAATTTCTAGGTGCACTCAGCATTTCCTTTTTCCTTTTTCAGCCCTCTAATGCCAATTTCCCTATAATAAATTCCCTCTGCTGAAATACCTAGTGTGGTTTCTTTTTCTTTTTTTTTTTTTTGTTCATTTTAACATCTTTATTGGAGTATAATTGCTTTATAATGGTATGTTAGTTTCAGCTTCACAACAAAATGAATCAGTTATATATATACATATGTTCCCATATCTCTTCCTGCTTGCGTCTCCCTCCCTCCCACTCTCCCTATCGCACCCCTCCAGGCAGTCACAAAGCACCAAGCTGATCTCCCTGTGCTATGCGGCTGCTTCCCACTAGCTATCTACCTTACGTTTGGTAGTGTATATATGTCCATGCCTCTCTCTTGCTTTGTCACAGTTTACCCTTCCCCCTCCCCATATCCTCAAGTCCATTCTCTGGTAAGTCTGTGTCTTTATCCCTGTTTCACCCCTAGGTTTTTCGTGACATTTTTTTTCTTAAATTCCATATATATGTGTTAGCATACGGTATTTGTCTCTCTCTTTCTGACTTACTTCACTCTGTATGACAGACTCTAGGTCTATCCACCTCATTACAAATAGCTCAATTTCGTTTCTTTTTATGGCTGAGTACTATTCCATTGTATATATGTGCCACATCTTCTTTATCCATTCATCCGATGATGGACACTTAGGTTGTTTCCATCTCCGGGCTATTGTAAATAGAGCTGCAATGAACATTTTGGTACATGACTCTTTGAATTATGGTTTTCTCAGGGTATATGCCCAGTAGTGGGATTGCTGGGTCATATGGTAGTTCTATTTGTAGCTTTTTAAGGAACCTCCATACTGTTCTCCACAGTGGCTGTATCAATTTACATTCCCACCAACAGTGTAAGAGGGTTCCCTTTTCTCCACACCCTCTCCAGCATTTATTGTTTATACATTTTTTGATGATGGCCATTCTGACCAGTGTGAGATGATATCTCATTGTAGTTTTGATTTGCATTTCTCTAATGATTAGCGATGTTGAGCATTCTTTCATGTGTTTGTTGGCAGTCTGTATATCTTCTTTGGAGAAATGTCTATTTAGGTCTTCTGCCCATTTTTGGATTGGGTTGTTTGTTTTTTTGTTATTAAGCTGCAGGAGCTGCTTATAAATTTTGGAGATTAATCCTTTGTCAGTTGCTTCATTTGCAAATATTTTCTCCCATTCTGAGGGTTGTCTTTTGGTCTTGTTTATGGTTTCCTTTGCTGCGCAAAAGCTTTGAAGTTTCATTAGGTCCCATTTGTTTATTTTTGTTTTTATTACCATTTCTCTAGGAGGTGGGTCTAAAAGGACCTTGCTGTGATTTATGTCATACAGTGTCTTGCCTAAGTTTTCCTCTAAGAGTTTGATAGTGTCTGGCCTTACATTTAGGTCTTTAATCCATTTTGAGCTTATTTTTGTGTATGGTGTTAGGGAGTAATCTAATCTCATACTTTTACATGTAGCTGTCCAGTTTTCCCAGCACCACTTATTGAAGAGGCTGTCCTTTCTCCACTGTACATTCCTGCCTCCTTTATCAAAGATAAGGTGACCATATGTGCGTGGGTTTATCTCTGGGCTTTCTATCCTGTTCCTTTGATCTATATTTCTGTTTTTGTGCCAGTACCATAATGTCTTGATTACTGTAGCTTTGTAGTATAGTCTGAAGTCAGGAAGCCTGATTCCTCCAGCTCTGTTTTTTGTTCTCAAGATTGCTTTGGCTATTCGGGGTCTTTTGTGTTTCCATACAAATTGTGAAATTTTTTGTTCTAGTTCTGTGAAAAATGCCAGTGGTACTTTGATAGGGATTGCATTGAATCTGTAGGTTGTTTTGGGTAGTAGAGTCATTTTCACAATATTGATTCTTCCAATCCAAGAACATGGTATATCTCTCCATCTATTTGTATCATATTTAATTTCTTTCATCAGTATCTTATAATTTTCTGCATACAGGTCTTTTGTCTCCTTAGGTAGGTTTATTCCTAGATATTTTATTCTTTTTGTTGCAGTGGTAAATGGGAGTGTTTTCTTGATTTCACTTTCAGATTTTTCATCATTAGTGTATAGGAATGCCAGAGATTTCTGTGCATTAATTTTGTATCCTACTTTACCAAATTCATTGATTAGCTCTAGTAGTTTTCTGGTAGCATCTTTAGGATTCTGTATGTATAGTATCATGTCATCTGCAAATAGTGACAGCTTTACTTCTTCTTTTCCGATTTGGATTCCTTTTATTTCCTTTTCTTCTCTGATTGCTGTGGCTAAAACTTCCAAAACTATGTTGAATAATAGTGGTGATAGTGGGCAACCTTGTCTTGTTCCTGATCTTAGTGGAAATGCTTTCAGTTTTTCACCACTGAGGACGATGTTGGCTGTGGGTTTGTCATATATGGCCTTTATTATGTTGAGAAAAGATCCCTCTATGCCTACTTTATGCAGGGTTTTTATCATAAATGGGTGTTGAATTTTGTCAAAAGCTTTCTCTGCATCTATTGAGATGATCATATGGTTTTTCTCCTTCAATTTGTTAATATGGTGTATCACGTTGATTGATTTGCGTATACTGAAGAATCCTTGCATTCCTGGAATAAACCCCACTTGATCATGGTGTATGATCCGTTTAATGTGCTGTTGGATTCTGTTTGCTAGTATTTTGTTGAGGATTTTTGCATCTATGTTCATCAGTGATATTGGCCTGTAGTTTTCTTTCTTTGTGACATCCTTGTCTGGTTTTGGTATCAGGGTGATGGTGGCCTCGTAGAATGAGTTGGGGAGTGTTCCTCCCTCTGCTATATTTTGGAAGAGTCTGAGAAGGATAGGTGACAGCTCTTCTCTAAATGTTTGATAGAATTCGCCTGTGAAGCCATCTGGTCCTGGGCTTTTGCTTGTTGGAAGATTTTTAATCACAGTTTCAATTTCAGTGCTTGTGATTGGTCTGTTCATATTTTCTATTTCTTCCTGATTCAGTCTTGGCAGGTTGTGCCTTTCTAAGAATTTGTCCATTTCTTCCAGGTTGTCCATTTTATTGGCATAGAGTTGCTTGTAGTAATCTCTCATGATCTTTTGTATTTCTGCAGTGTCAGTTGTTACTTCTCCTTTTTCATTTCTAATTCTATTGATTTGAGTCTTCTCCCTTTTTTTCTTGATGAGTCTGGCTAATGGTTTATCAATTTTGTTTATCCTTTCAAAGAACCAGCTTTTAGTTTTATTGATCTTTGCTATCATTTCCTTCAATTCTTTTTCATTTATTTCTGATCTGATTTTTATGATTTCTTTCCTTCTGCTAACTTTGGGGTTTTTTTGTTCTTCTTTCTCTAATTGCTTTAGGTGCAAGGTTAGGTTGTTTATTCGAGATGTTTCCTGTTTCTTAAGGTAGGATTGTATTGCTATAAACTTCCCTCTTAAAACTGCTTTTGCTGCATCCCATAGATTTTGAGTCGTCATGTCTCCATTGTCATTTGTTTCTAGGTATTTTTTGATTTCCTCTTTGATTTCTTCAGTGACGTCTTGGTTATTAAGTAGTGTATTGTTTAGCCTCCATGTGTTTGTGTTTTTTACAGATCTTTTCCTGTAATTGATATCTAGTCTCATAGCGTTGTGGTCGGAAAAGATACTTGATACAATTTCAATTTTCTTAAATTTACCAAGGCTTGATTTGTGACCCAAGATATGATCTATCCTGGAGAATGTTCCATGAGCACTTGAGAAAAAAGTGTATTCTGTTGGTTTTGGATGGAATGTCCTATAAATATCAATTAAGTCCATCTTGTTTAATGTATCATTTAAATCTTGTGTTTCCTTATTTATTTTCATTTTGGATGATCTGTCCATTGGTGAAAGTGGGGTGTTAAAGTCCCCTACTATGAATGTGTTACTGTCGATTTCTCCTTTTATGGATGTTAGTATTTGCCTTATGTATTGAGGTGCTCCTATGTTGGGTGCATAAATATTTACAATTGTTATATCTTCTTCTTGGATCGATCCCTTGATCATTATGTAGTGTCCTTCTCTGTCTCTTCTAATAGTCTTTATTTTAAAGTCTATTTTGTCTGATATGAGAATTGCTACTCCAGATTTCTTTTGGTTTCCATTCGCATGAAATACCTTTTTGCATCCCCTTACTTTCAGTCTGTATGTGTCTCTAGGTCTGAAGTGGGTCTCTTGTAGACAGCAAATATATGCGTCTTGTTTTTGTATCCATTCAGCCAATCTTTGTCTTTTGGTGGGAGCATTTAGTCCATTTACATTTAAGGTAATTATCGATATATATGTTCCCATTCCCATTTTCTAAATTGTTTTGGGTTCGTTATTGTAGGTCTTTTCCTTCTCTTGTGTTTCTTGCCTAGAGAAGTTCCTTTAGCAGTTGTTGTAGAGCTGGTTTGGTGGTGCTGAACTCTCTCAGCTTTTGCTTGTCTGTAAAGGTTTTAATTTCTCCATCAAATCTGAATGAGATCCTTGGTGGGTAGAGTAATCTTGGTTGCAGGTTTTTCTCCTTCATCACTTTCATTATGTCCTGCCACTCCCTTCTAGCTTGCAGAGTTTCTGCTGAAAGATCAGCTGTTAACCTTATGGGGATTCCCTTGTCTGTTATTTGTTGTTTTTCCCTTGCTGCTTTTAATATGCTTTCTTTGTATTTAATTTTTGACAGTTTGATTAATATGTGTCTTGGCGTATTTCTCCTTGGATTTATCCTGTATGGGACTCTCTGTGCTTCCTGGACTTGATTGACTATTTCCTTTCCCATGTTGGGGAAGTTTTCGACTATAATCTCTTTAAATATTTTCTCAGTCCCTTTCTTTTTCTCCTCTTCTTCTGGAACCCCTATAATTCGAATGTTGGTGCGTTTAATGTTGTCCCAGAGGTCTCTGAGACTGTCCTCAGTTCTTTTCATTCTTTTTTCTTTATTCTGCTCTGCAGTAGTTATTTCCACTATTTTATCTTCCAGGTCACTTATCCATTCTTCTGCCTCAGTTATTCTGCTATTGATCCCATCTAGAGTATTTTTCATTTCATTTATTGTGTTGTTCATCATTGTTTGTTTCATCTTTAGTTCTTCTAGGTCCTTGTTAAATGTTTCTTGCATTTTTGTCTATTCTATTTCCAAGATTTTGGATCATCTTTACTATTATTATTCTGAATTCTTTTTCAGGTAGACTGCCTATTTCCTCTTCATTTGTTAGGTCTGGTGGGTTTTTATCTTGCTCCTTCATCTGCTGTGTGTTTTTCTGTCTTTTCATTTTGCTTATCTTACTGTGTTTGGGGTCTCCTTTTTGCAGGTTGAAGGTTCGTAGTTCCTGTTGTTTTTAGTGTCTGTCCCCAGTGGCTAAGGTTGGTTCAGTGGGTTGTGTAGGCTTCCTGTTAGAGGGGACTGGTGCCTGTGTTCTGGTGGATGAGGCTGGATCTTGTCTTTCTGGTGGGCAGGTCCATGTCTGGTGGTGTGTTTTGGGGTGTCTGTAGACTTATTATGATTTGGGGCAGCCTCTCTGCTAATGGGTGGGGTTGTGTTCCTGTCTTGCTAGTTGTTTGGCAAAGGGTGTGCAGCACTGTAGCCTGCTGGTCCTTGAGTGAAGCTGGCTGTTGGTGTTGAGATAGAGATCTCTGGGAGATTTTCGCCGTTTGATATTATGTGCAGCTGGGAGGTCTCTTGTGGATCAGTGTCCTGAAGTTGGCTCTCCCACCTCAGAGCCACAGCACTAACTCCTGGCTGCAGCACTAAGAGCCTTTCATCCACACGGCTCCTCAATTTGGGATGATTCGTTGTCTATTCAGGTATTCCACAGATGCAGGGTACATCAAGTTGATTGTGGAGCTTTAATCCGCTGCTCCTAAGGCTGCTGGGAGAGATTTCCCTTTCTCTTCTTTGTTCTCACAGCTCCCAGGGTCTCAGCTTTGGATTTGGCCCCGCCTGTGCGTGTAGGTCGCCGGAGGGCGTCTGTTCTTTGCTCAGACAGGACGGGGTTAAAGGAGCCTCTGATTCGGAGGCTCTGGCTCACTCAGGCCGGGGGTAGGGAGGGTCACGGAGTGCGGGGCGGGCCTGCGGCGGCAGAGGCCGAAGTGACGTTGCACCAGCCTGAGGCGCGCCGTGCGTTCTCCCGGGAGAGTTGTCCCTGGATCCCGGGACCCTGGCAGTGGCGGGCTGCACAGGCTCCCTGGAAGTGGGGTGTGGATAGTGACCTGTGCTCCCACACAGGCTTCTTGGTGGCGGCAGCAGCGGCCTTAGCGAATCATGTTTGTCTCTGGGGTCCGCACTTTTAGCCGCGGCTCGCGCCCGTCTCTGGAGCTCCTTTAAGCAGCGTTCTTAATCCCCTCTCCTCGCGCACCAGGAAATAAAGAGGGAAGAAAAAGTCTCTTGCCTCTTCGGCCGGTCCAGACTTTTCCCCGGACTCCCTCCCGGTCAGCTGTGGCGCACTAACACCCTGCAGGCTGTGTTCACGCCGCCAACCCCAGTCCTCTCCCGGCGCTCCAACTGAAGCTGGAGCCTCAGCTCCCAGCCCCGCCCGCCCCGGCGGGTGAGCAGACAAGCCTCTTGGGCTGGTGAGTGCCGGTCGGCCCGATCCTCTGTGCTGGAATCTCTCCGCTTTGCCCTCCGCACCCCTGTTGCTGTGTTCTCCTCTGCGGCTCCGAAGCTTCCCCCCTCCGCCACCCGCAGTCTCCGCCCGCGAAGGGGCTTCCTAGTGTGTGGACACTTTTCCTCCTTCACAGCTCCCTCCCGCTGGTGCAGGACCCGTCCCTATCCTTTTGTCTCTGTTTATTTTTTTCCTTTGCCCTACCTAGGTACATGGGGGGTTTCTTGCCTTTTCGGAGGTCTGAGGTCTTCTGCCAGCGTTCAGTAGGTGTTCTGTAGGAGTTGTTCCATGTGTAGAAGTATTTCTGGTGTATCTGTGGGGAGGAAGGTGATCTCCGCGTCTTACTCTTCCGCCATCTTTCCGGAAGTCGGTTTCTTTTTCTGACTGGACTCTGACATAATGAGGGTCACCTGTAGTGCCAGCTCAGTACCACTTAATTAAAGTTATTCCTTCTATTCCTCAAAGATAGAATTCTGGGATTGATTTGTAGATGTCCTTGGCCTGAAATAAAGTGCTTAGTTCCTTGTCAACAGAAAATGGGATTCTGGTAATCTAAAACATACAGTAGGATCACGACTAAAGTATCACCTGGGGTTGCTTGGAAAGATGTACCTATTGAAGTAATTGCCTTTGAGACTAAGTGGATGTTGCACTTAAATATTATGGTAGTAATGATGACAACAAGAACTGTGGGTGGGGTGTTATCTTATGACTGCACTAGAAAACTGACAAGAAATGACAAAACTCAAAGCTTTAAAGTCTAAGCTCAAGTCACATTCAGACATCAGAGAACTTTTATGGCAACCCTAAAGAGACCTCATTTCTTATAGCTGTAAGACTAACTTTATTAAAAATGTGACTGGGTGGGTTGCAGAATCATAATGGAAATTGAATTCACAGACTCACCAAGTTGTTTATGTGACAGTCAGGGCATTGGGAACAAGTGGGATTCTGAGACTTGGATTGGACTTGGATGAAAGTAAATACCCACGTCTCTCTGAGCAAGCAGAGCCCCTCTTCTTATGACTGAGAAGACTGACCTTTCCTTTTTGAAGTCTCAGTAGTCACCTTACTTGAGGCAGCTACCTTGCAAGGGGATTCTTATACTCCTCAAGTCCCATCTTCATTGTCCATTATTTTCTATTCTATATGTAAACTGGAGTCAGACCTTAGTATGCTCAAGCAGAATGAATGAAGATTCTAACCTGGGAAGAAACTGCTTATACTTCAAAATAAATGCAGGACTTTGATTAGTTTTATTAGTAGAGGCCCAGGAAATATGTGTGAGAATAGATTCAAAGGGTGTTAGGCCAAAAAGAACAGAATATAGTTTTGTATCAGGATTAATATATTAATATGTGTACATTTACCAGATATTCTGGATTTAATGTTTTAGCTAAAGCTAGAAGTGGCTCAAATAGCTTGCTTGGATGACTAAATTGTGGACTCAGTGATGGCCTACATTCAATGAAGTTTGGTGCCAGAACTTCCCTTGCATAATATACGGAAGGACTCCAAAGGCTAAGTAGATGGGAATGTTGGAATAGATTTTCATGTGTGACCTGCTGTGATATGGTGACTTATAATAAGAAATATATACAGACAGTTCCCAACTTACGATGGTTACGCTTATGATTTTTTTTGGCTTTAAGATGATGGGAAAACAATATGCATTCAGTAAAAAACCATATTTCAAGTTTTGAATTTTGATCTTTTCCTGGGCTGGCGATATGTGGTATGACACTGTCTCATGATGCTGGGCAGTGGCAGCAGCCACAGCTCCCAGTCAGCCATGTGATCATGAGGGTAAACAGCCGATATACTTATAACCATTCTGCACTCATATAACCAGTCTGTTTTTCACTTTCAGTATAGTATTCAGTAACTTACATAACATATTCAACACTTTACTATAAAGCAGGCTTTGTGTCAGATGATTTTGACCAACTGTAGGCTAATGTAATTGTTCTCAGCGTGGTTAAGGTAGGTTAGGCTAAGCTATGATGTTTGGTAGGTTAGGTGTATTAAATACACCTTCGACTTACCATATTTTCAACTGGGTTTATTGGGATCTAACCCCATGTTAAGTTGAGGAAGCTCTGCATTTGGTCTTCGTCCCCATCTCTGGCACAAAACTCCTAAAATCCATGGAATTTCCTAAGTGATAAAAGCGAGAAAGGTGTCTTGGTATTTATAACAAACCCCTTTCCACGCCTGAGTTTATGTTAATGAGGTGACTTTTGGAAAGCCCCTAGGAATGGGGGCTGGTTGCCAGTGGACCCAATCAAGTGATTAGAGGGTTGGAACTTTCAGTCCCACACCCCCTGACCTCCAGGGAGAGGAGAGGGGCTGGAGATTGAGCTCAGTTGCCAATGGCCAATGATTTAATCAATCATGCCTATATAATGAAGCCTTCACAAAAACCCAAAGGATGGGATTCAGGGAGCTTCCAGGCTGGTGAACACATTCAGGTAGTGGGAGGGTGACACACCTCAAGTCCACGAAGACATAAGTTCCTATGCCAGGACCGTCTCAGACTTCACCCTATGTATCTCTTCATCTGGCTGTTCATCTGTATGCTTTGTCGTATCCTTTATTGAATAAGAAACTGGTAAACATAAGTGTTTCCTTGAGTTCCATGAGCTGTTCTAGTAAATAGTCAAATCCAAGGGGGAGGAGGTCATGGAAAACTATGATCTGTAGCCAAACCTGAGAGAAATTGTGGGTAACCTGGGACCTACTACTTGCAATTGGCATCTGAAGAGGGGGTCAGTTTTACGGGACTGAGCCCTTAACTTGAGGGATCTTATGCTATCTCCAGGTAGATAGTGTCAGCATTGAGTTAAATTGTAGGACACCCAGGTAGTGTTGCAGAATTGCTTGGCATGGGAAACGCCCACACATCTGGGGTCAGAAGCATTGTGGATGTGGTAGTAGTGTGAGAGTGCAGGAGAAACACAGGATGGAGTTATTCTTACTCAGTTGGTGTTACCTCCTTTTTACATCTCCCAAGAGGTTCCAGAGGAGACTTCCTTCCCTAAAGGATTAAATTCATTAGTGAGGAAGATACAAGGATCCATGACAAGCTCTATGGTATTTCCTCTGCAGCCCAAGAATGATAGTGGAAGATATGGCATTGAGATGGACACAATACCATCTCTTAACCACCTTTTAATAATCTCCCTCTGCCTTTTTTCTTCTCTCATAAACACACACGTAGTCTTCCTTTTCTGGAACACACCTGTAGTCACAATTTCCTAGAAATGCTAAAGGAAGTAATAAGAAGTGTTTGCCTTCCAGCTCTCTAATATTTTTATCACTGACTGCTGTAAAACTGGTGAGTCACTTTAGGTAGGGGTGGGAATTTCAAAGATTGCTGAGGATCATAGCAGACCAGGGAGGAGGAGTTCTCAAAACTTCACTCCTAGTTACCAAAAATAAAAATGAGAAATGGGGGCAATTACACAGGAAACTAAGATGGTGTGTTATCAGTAAGTGGTGTTAGCCATTTTCCAGTTCTCTCAGGACTCATAACTCCAGCAATGATGTGCTTTTTAAAATTTCAAATTAAGTCACCAGAATTGAGATATGAAAAGCAGTTGATTTTATCACTCTCCAAAGAAACTACATTGGATATTTTTGGAAAGTAATTTCACTGATAATTTTAGTAGAACGATATTTGTGTTTCCAGAATTATTGAAACATTATAGATTTACTGAAATGCTTTACCTTATCACTGATTTAGAAATAATTTGTTTTCTAGACTGAGAATAACAAATCACCTCTAAAAAAAAAAAAGAGAAAATTTGCGATAGTCTGAAGGAGAGTATATCTGGTAGCGGATCCATATATATCTAAACCTTCTTTTAAAATCCCAAACCAACCTTTTCTTGGTTGTAAATGCATCAAGTCTTAATACTCTTAGCTCTTGGCCTGACCTTGTCATTCCTAGAGGAAGAAAGTGCCTGTCATAGCCTACAAACTCATAGTGTGTTTGCCGAAGGTGGGGAGTCATCAACTGAAATCAGATGATTTTTCTTTTCATTATAGTTTCTTAATTTTATCCCCCCACTTTTCTCAGATCAGTATGGGGCCAGGCCAGCAGCTCCATGTATGAAAGAGTTGTATGGAAACCCTTTCATCTGCTTTCCCAATCCTGCTCTCAAACTATCACTTTTCCGGCATCTACTGATGGATCTTAGGGTGTCCATGCTCCCTCAGGACTTTAAGCCTCATGAAAGGTATGAGGAAATTTATCCAAACAGCAGATAAAGTTAAGGGGCTTCACTGCTGTCATCCTCCCTTCCACTCTGGTTGCAGTTGGGACACTATCCATGCTCACTCTTCCCCCACTCCATCTGCTTTCTACCCCAGAAGGTAGAAACCAACCATGGCAACCATGAGAGCGAATACAGCACTGATTCTCCAAAATTTTGGTGTCAAGACCACTTCACACTTTTAAAAATTATTGAGGATCCCAAAGAGCTTTTGTTTGTGATGATTTTATATATATATTTTTTGTTGTTTGTTTGTTTGGCGGCCTGGCTTGCGGGATCCTAATCCCTGACCAGGGATCGAATGGGGCCCACAGCAGTGAAAGTGCAGAGTCCTAACCACTGAACCGCCAGGGAATTCCCTGTGATGGTTTTCTATTATTATTATCTATTGATAGTAACTATATTATATTAGAAATTAAAATTAGAGAAATTAAAAAGTATTTATTTAAAAATAACAATAGAAACCCATTACAAGTTAATGTATAATAAATAACATACTTTATGAAAAATTACTATATTTTTCAAAGCAAAAAATTAGTGAGAAGAGTAGCATTGTTTAACATTGTGACAAATTTCTTTAATAACTACTTAATAGAAAACAGTTGGATTCTCACATCTGTTTCTACAGTCAATCTATTAATATATATATATATATATATATATATATTTTTTTTTTTTTAACCGCGCAGCTTGTGGAATCTTAGTTCCCCAATCAGGGATTGAACCCAGGCTCACGGCAGTGAAAGTGCGGGGTCCTAACCACCGGACTGCTAGGGAATTCCTAAAATATATTATTTTGGTTGAAGCAGATGAAAAAAACTCAGCATCACACAGATGTGTAATTGGAAAAGGGAGGAGTATTTTAATAACTTTTTCAGATAAATGTGGATAATCTTCTTTGATACTACACTGAAACTTGACCAGTGCAAGTTTCTTAAGGATGGTTCAAATGTGGAATCTGAAACCTTAGCAGTGAATGTTTTTTATTCTATTACATTAAAATCAAGTGATCTACTTTGCACCTTGAAATTTTTGATTGCCCATGCATGGTTTTGTAACATCATTCTTGAGTCGTTTGGAAAATATTGGTTCCTTGAATTATGAAGATCTTTTAAGTATTGATACATTTAATAATACAACATCAAAAAACTTTTTTTTTTTTTTTTTGCGGTACGCGGGCCTCTCACTGTTGTGGCTGTGGCCTCTCCCGTTGCGGAGCACAGGCTCCAGACGCGCAGGCTCAGCAGCCATGGCTCACGGGCCCAGCCGCTCCGCGGCATGTGGGATCTTCCCGGACCAGGGCATGAACCTGTGTCCCCTGCATCGGCAGGCGGACTGTCAACCACTGCGCCACCAGGGAAGCCCCAAAAAACATTTTTTTAAACCACTGGTCTCATCAAAAAAGTCTTATGTTATATTGGAGTGATGGCAAGCTTATGGTGGTGTATTCAAATTTTCAAAAATTCTAGTATTTTTTCTTGAAAGCTAGAATGTTGTCATTGACAACAAACACTGTCAGCTGTTTCCTTTGCAGTGACAGGCTCACTTCATTCATTTTTGAGATAATGTCTGCCAGATATTTAATAGTTTGCCTACTATTCTTTCAAGAAATAATGATGTTCCATGAAAAAAGCAGCTAAGTCAGCTTGCAACTCAAACAATTGTACAAGTGCTTTTTCTCGAGACAACCATCATATTTTGGTATTCAATAGAAGTGCTTTATATATATTTCCCATTTTGTCACATAGAATATTAAAAAAGATCCAAACCTTGATATTTTAATAACATTAATAATTTTTACTGCTTCTTTAGGGCGTTCTTATGTGAAACGGATTCCCACCCACCGCCATCTGTGTCTGGTGATGAAGAATACAATGGATGCTAGTACCAGTTAGGTGTCTAAGGCATCAGCAGTGTCATCCACAATTATTTTTGGTCCATCAATGTAGATGTCAACACAGTGAAAAAGGCAAATAGCATGTCAGCATTATTTTGAAAATAGTTTTTATCTCCAGGCCTCACAATGAGAACTGCTAGTCCAACATATGAGACAGTGACACAATTCTAAAATTTAAGTCTTTTAATATGGTAGTCTTGAGTTCCCTCAGCCTACTCTTCTTTATGTCCTTGTTGTGCTGAACCTGATTTTTTTTCTACAGTATTTTGGGGAAACCTTATCCACATACATCCCTATCCCCTTCTGCCTGTGTTGGGTGCTCAACTTTGTCATTAACTGCCTTATCAGTTTGATCAGTAAGTCAAATGTTTATATTTAGAGATAAATTTTTAAATGTACATCGAGTTATATTTAGCCTATCTGCTTCATATCTTTCAGGAATTCATCAATATTTCTTTGGTGGTAATAGCATTCCTCTCGACTTTTCTAGTACTGCTTTCTTTTTTCTTTTTATATTTTTATTTCAATGGCACTTTTGGAAAGAGAAGTGGAAAAAACTTTGATTCCATTTGTCAATTTCTTAAATCCAGAGGTATTCCTTGTATTTGGAAATAATGGGAATTTGAATTTTCCACTAATTTAGATGGATCTTTCCCCTAACTAGGTGGGTTTAAATAGTGAGTTTTTGGGTACTTTGTGGCTTAGAGATGGACTCTTCACCTCATAGTCAACTTTGGCCAAGCTGCCTCCCTCCAGAGTTCATTTCAAGGGCAGGGAGGTTATACAAGCCAGAGATGTCATGGTGTATCAGCCTTTCTAGTTGGCTGAATCCCAGAGCAATGTTCTGTTCTTACTCCAAACAATTCTTCATTGAATTTGGCAACAGGCATTGGGCCTGGCTCTTAAGATCCCGTTTAAAAAATGTCTATCCTTTTCAGTAAGTTTTCATGGCTTCATATTTTCTGGCATGAAATTAAGATTAAAATGTTTTTCTTTTCACCAAGTTCTAAATCAAACAAATAGAATGGAAATATTTGTGGGAGAGATATTTATTGGAAGGGGGGTTGTAGAAGGACAGGGAACTATGCATCATCAATTGACTGAGTAACGCAGAATTCAGGATAATGTCATCATTCATAATCAGTTTTTTCTGCATGTGAAAATATTAGTAACACATCAAAGATTAGACTCTGTATTGGATATTTTTTACTTTAGCAGAGATAAAGTTCACTAAGTTTCCTTCTGAGGGTTGAAGTTTTCTACAATAAATCAAAAATTCAGATGTCACAGGAATTTTTCTTTTAAGAAGACTTTCAGAAAAGGTCTACTAAATCAATTCCTATTAGTGGTGTCAGATTCACTTTCCGCGTTTTGGTATATCATGCAGACATTTAAAAAAGTTCCTACTCAGTCCTAGAATAGAAATTGTGTCTAAGCAAAAGTTCTTCTTGAGGTGATGACGTTGCTCAGCTAAGAATAAATTAGTAAATCAATACTTGTTGACTGAATCTGGGTAAAATGGCTTTGAAGAATTTAACATTTCTGTATGGCTTTTAATCATTATAAATACAGTAGAAGATTAGTCTCATTCATTTGTAATACAACCAACATGGTTAACAAGAAGACATTATCGTTCAGCATCCATAGTAGTAACAATAGCACCATTTTTCGAAGCTCTTCTCCAAGGGGGCTGTGGAAGAGTAGATTATTGTTCCACAGACATTCATTCCCTCTCCTCCAATCCTTATGATAGGGGTAAGTATTCTTCCCTTTCCCATTGATGTTGGACTTGGCTGCGTGATTTGCTTTGGCCAAAGGTACGTGGGCAGGAGTGATAACATACAACATGTGTGCCTGGGCCTTGAGAGGAACTGTGTGCATCCCTTCATTGCTCTGGGAGCTTTTGTCCTCTGGCAGGAGAAGAAAATGCCCTCAGGTAGCTGTTGTTCCTTCTGCCTGAACATCCCACCTCCCCCACAGACCTGCAGCCTAAAGCAGGCTGTCTCAGTCAATCTGAAGACTTGTGAGTGTGAGAATAAATGCTAATTCTTGCATGACACGTTTATGGAAGTTTATGATGCAGCAAAAGCTGATTTGTACAGGGATTCATAGCATACAACTGCTTCCTCTAGGATATTAAGGCAGCAGGTATTATAATTACTAGTTTGCTAGGGGAGGCAGAATTTTCAAAATTCTGCAAAGAACTTCTTCTTTGACCAATTGCTTGTCAGAGTGTGTTTTATTTCTATGTATCTGTGAATTTTTCAGACTTCTTTCGGTATTTTTTTCTTTTTTTGGCCACGTGCAGCTTACGAGATCTTAGTTCCCTGACCAGGGATTGAACCCATGCCCTTGGCAGTGAAATCGCGGAGTCCTAACCACTGGACTGCCAGGGAATTTCCCCTTTTGTTATTTATTTCTGGTTTCATTCCACTGTGTTTGGAGAAAATACTTTATGATTTTAATCCTTTTAGGTTAATTGAAACTTGTTTTGTGGCCTAGCATATGGTCTATGCTGCAGACTCTTTCTTGTGTATTTGAGAAAATGTGTATTCTGTTGTTGTTGGGTGGAGTGTTCTATATATGTCTATTAGGTCTAGTTGGTTTATGGTGTTATTCAAGTCCTCTATTTTCCTGTTAATCTTCTAATTGTTCTATCCATTATTGAAAGTGGGGTATTGAAATCTCCAACTATTCTTCTAGATCTTTTCATCCCTTCAATTCTGTCAGCTTTGCTTCATATATTTTGGGATTCTGTTGTTAGGTATGTATGTGTTTAGAACTGTTATATCTTCTTGATGGATTGACCCCTTTATCAATATATAATATCTTTCTTTGTCTTTCTGATCATAGGCTTTTTCTGATCTACAGTGGTAAAGCGGATATTTAACCTACCTCACTGCTAAATAACATCTGCTTTAAGCATACATTTTATGAAATAAATCCTTTAACATTTGATGCACAAAAAGTTATGAATTAGATTGGTATTTTAAGGATGGAAATAAGGCCAGTGTGGCTGAACATATCAGTATCAACGAGTCAGACAGGTAGGCAAGGGTCAGGTCATGCCAGGCTTTGTAAGATAAGGTAAAGAGTGTGGAACTTGTTCTCAGTGAAATGAAAGTTCAGTGGAGGGTTTCAAGCATGGGAGTTACATTTTAAAAAGTTCACTCTGGGAGCTGTATGAAGAATGGGTAGTAGACAGGTACAGGTGGAGGGCAGGGAAAGGAGTGAGGCTCTGGAGCCCGCGAGCCACAACTACTGAGCCCGTGCGCCCCAACTACTGAGCCTGTGTGTCACGGCTGCTGGGGACTGCGCACCTAGAGCCTGTGCTCCGCGGCGGGAGAGGCCACCACAATGAGAAGCCTGCGCACCACAACAAAGAGTAGCCCTTGCTCGCCGCAGCTAGAAGCCTGCACACAGCAACGAAGACCCAACACAGCCAAAAATAAATAAATAAATAATAAAATAAATAAATTTATTTAAAACAAACAAACAAAACACAGGTTGGTCCTATGTTCATAGCAGCACCATTTATAATAGCCAAGACATGGAAACAACCTAAATGTCCATTGACAGATGACTGGATAAAGAAGATGTGGTACATATATACAATGGAATATTACTCAGCCATAAAAAGAATGAAATAATGTCATTTGCAGCAACATGGATGGACCTAGCGATTACCATACTAAGTAAAGTAAGTCAGAAAGAGAAAGACAAATACCGTATGATATCACTTATATGTGAAATCTAAAATATGACACAAATGAACATATTTATGAAACAGAAACAGACTCACAGGTATAGAGAACAGACTCGCGGTTGCCAAGGGGGAGAGGGGTGGGAGAGGGAAGGATTGGGACTAGCAGATGCAAACCACTATATATAGGATGGATAAACAACAAGGTCCTACTGTAGAGCATAGGAAAAAATATTTAATATCCTGTGATACACCATAATGGAAAAGAATATGAAAAAGAGTATATATATATGTATAACTGAATCACTTTGCTGTACAGCAGAAATTAACACAACATTGTAAATCAACTATACTTCAATAAAATTAAAACAAAAAGCAAAAAACAAAAAAACCCCATGGGGTTGGGTGATGAGGTAACTAAAATCTGTACTACTAGTTTTCTAGGTAATGGTTATGGGCTGAGGTTCACTGAGGTAGTGGTCCATGGTTTTACCTGCAAGGTGACTCATCCATGGCAGAGCCAGTCATTACCATGGGGGTTGACCAAATATAAAAAGAATTCTCTGCTAAGATATAAGGACATCAGGCTAAATGTTCTTCTAAGCATTTATAGCTCTGCAATGATGTTGCTATTGCCCCATTTTATCCTTCAACCTACGTCATTTTTTTCAAAGCGGTTATGATTTTGGCCTTGTCATTTCTGCCACTAGGCGGCTTCCAAATTGTCCATTCTTGGCAAGGTTTAATGCCTTGTCCCTTGTCCTGATGTCAGGGGCAGCTCATTTGAGCTGCCAAGAGGGCCTGCTTTATTGCTCAGCCAGCCAAGGCCTAAGCTACTTTATGACATTTCAAAGTGAATTGATGACAGAAATTTCAATTTGTTTCAAAAGAGAGTTGTCAACAGGCCCAGAGCTCAGCAAATGAGTGGCCAGGTCTTTTGGAGGCACTGGTTTGAGTACCTCATGGATGAAAGGCAGTCTTATTGCTGTTTCAGCAAAGGATGCAGAAACTCATCCTTCTTTATATGTTAAGTGCTGCTTCTGAAGAATGCTTGGTAATCTAACACTTATTGATGATTAAAATGGATTAAAACTCCGTCTTATCTACTTTGCTAAATACAGGGATCAGAGGTTGTTTTTCGTCTGTCCCTTTGTGAGTCAACTGCCCCTTCTACTCTCAATACCTGTGGTTTGGATGGAGCTGATTTCAGACATTCGTTTCAGGGGTAGACATGTGACTCAGGTCTGTCCAACGAGAACCATGGATTTGATTTAGGGATGGGTATGTTAGCTGTATCAATCAGGATCCTGGGAACAGATGAAACTCGCAAATAACCTTCCCATATAAGTGTAGGCAGAGTATAGGAAAACCATAAGAGGTAGTGCAGTTTCTGGGTTACTCATAGTGGGTCATTGGCACCACCCACAGCTTGTAGAGGCAAGACTGAGGAGCCATTACGGGAACTCAAAGAGGGAAAGGTGTGGAGAGAGCTGAGGCAGGACCTCTGACTATTGGCCAAGAGACACAAATACCCCATGCAGAGCCTTGCAAAAGGATCTGGGGAAAATGAACCTTCTGATGTCATTCTTCTGTCTTCCTTCAGTCTCCTGTTGGTCTTCCCACTGACAATACCCAAAGGAAGGAGCCATTGGAGCATCTGCCCAGGCCAGCCTCCCAGCTACAGAGCAGGAAGAAGGATGGAGAGCAGATTTGAAGGTCAAGCTGAAGATGTTCAGCACGTGAGCCAATTCTGGCCAACTGAGAGTCTGTCCTGGGACTTTTAATGGGACAGTTGAGTAATACATATTCTCCATCTGCTGGGATTTCTGTGGAAAATAAGCTTGGAGCTACTGGTGGTCATCTTGTCATCCCTCTGAAGAGAGGAAAGCAGAGCAAAGAGATGGGGACAAATTCCTAATGACATTTAAGCACTTGGATCCAGTTACACTTGAAGACTACCCTCAGAATTTTCAGCTAGTAGCCAATAAATTCCCTTTGCTTCAGCCAGTCAGGTTTCTGTCACTTGCATCTGAAAGAGGCCTAAGGAATGCATGGTGTGCACAGTTCAGCGTACTGCAGAACTCAGCTCATGGTACTGCAGAACTCAACTCACAGAGCCATCAAGATGATCTCCTGCCACCTGAAGCAGTGGCTCCTAACCCATTCATTTCACTAAATGTGGGCTCCCTGTTCTGTGTGGGTGCCAGCCCCTGTCTTTCCATAACCATAGCCAGCTGCCGCCTGTTTCTAGGTAGTTCTAATCATGAGAACCAGGTATCAATGGCCCAGAGGCATCATTAAGCAACATCTGGAATTTTATGAATTTGATGTGTTTGGGTCTCACGCAGGATTAACCCAAGGAGGAATACACTGAGACACATAGTTATCAAACTGACAAAAATAAAGAGAAAGGGAAAATATGAAAAACGACAAAAAACATACAAAGAAATCCCTATAGGGTTATCCGCTGATTTTTCAGCAGAAACTCTGCAAGCCAGAAGGGAGTGGCATGATATATTTAAAGTGATGAAAGGGAAAAAACTACAACCAAGAATACTCTACACAGCACGGCTCTCTTTCAGATTTGACAGAGAAATTAAAAGCTTACAGATAAGCAAAAGCTAAGAGAATTCGGCACCACCAAACCAGCTTTACAACAAATGCTAAAGGAACTTCTCTAGGTGGAAAAGAAAAGGTCACAACTAGAAACAAGAAAATAACGAAATGGGAAAGCTCACCAGTAAAGGCAAATATACAGTAACCGTAGGAAATCACCCCCACACAAATATGGTATCAAAACCAGTAATCGGGAGAGGAGGAGAGTACAAATGCAGGATATTGGCAATGCATTTGCAATTAAGAGATCAGCAACTTAAAACAATCATGTATATATAGAGACTGCTACATCAAAACCTCCTGGCAACCACAAACCAAAAATCTATACTAGATATACACACAAGAAAGAAAAAGGAATCCAAACACAACACTAAAGATAGTTATCAAATCAATGTGTTTGGGAGAGACAATGTTTCAAAATATGAAGGAAAAATAATGAAGGAAAAAAGGCTAGAGTGAATCTATTCTGCAGTTTGATATTTAATTGAGATATAAAATGTAGGCAAAGTTGGTAAATGTTGGGGCAGATCACTTAATTCCATGGGAGAGCTATTAACATAAGGATAGGCCCAGTCCATGTGCTCAGGTTCAGTAATACCTGTTCGGAGAGATACTTAGCCTCAAAGGACATTTGATAAGTCCTTGGTCAGCATCTTGGTAGGTGGTGGATCCTCTATTTATAGGGAGCCCTCTCCTGGAGTGTGTGTGAGTGTGTGTGTGTGTGTGTGTGTGTGTATGTGTGTGTATAAAACAAAGTCACCTATAATATGTTTTTTACCAGCAAGAAAGAAAAGGGAAAGAGTTTGTGGGCAGAGGGCCAGGAGGCTTCAGTCCTCTTCAGAGCAGCCCTGCAGCTCACCCTTCCCCCAAGCTCCCATCTCTAGCATTCCCTCCAACCATACTGAGCAGAGGGTGAAAATCCCATCTGTAATTTCAGGGCTGGGGGAAGGGCTGGAGCACAGTGTGGCAGAGCAGACAGAGCATAAGTTTGGACCCAGTTTCTTCCATTCATTAACTGTGCGACCTTGGGTTAATCTCTTTGAGTTCCTGCTTCTTCCTTTGTAAAATGGGGATAATAATATCTTCCTCAGAGCATGGCTGTGAGGATTAAGTGAGATCAAGTGAACAAAGTTTCTAATGTACTGCTTGTTGAATGTTTTCATAAATGGCCAAAACAACGTCAATGACAACAAAATTGGACAGGCCAGATTGCAGCACATCAAAGATTCAATTTGAAGCCAGCATGATGCCTGACACTTGACAGCGTATGCTAGTTCCTTTCTCTTTCTTCCTGCTCCCCTGCCCTCCACCCCGTGCCTGCTGGAAACAACAAGGAAACTATGATTTAATGTTAAATCAAAAGATACATACAGAATTGTGTCTATACTATGCCACACTATGGCACAGGCTTGTATACATAGGAGGGGCACCTTTGGGGGTCCCCTAGGTGCTTCATTTTTGTCATCTTTACACACGGGGTTTATTTTCAGATGGGGGAAATTCTCTAAGCTTTTACAACTTAGTTTAGTTTTTGACCAGGTGTGAGTATTTATTACACATGAACCTTACCAAGGCCAGTAGAGAGGGCACTAAAAAATAAAAACAGTTTGATTCTTTGGAGAAATAGGAATTGTGCATTTCAACTCCTATTGATGGGAAAAATAAACATTAGTGATAATTTAAATTAGAATTATGGAATGATCCTCTGTCCTTCTTTCACTTTGCTAAGGAAAAATGAATGATTGGATGTCAAGCATTTAGAATAAGTCCTGACATAGAGTAATCAATAAATGTGAGCTTGTAGCATCAACATTTATGACATGAGAGGCAGCATTCCTGCGTGAATAAACTTATAGAATCCTCACAACAATGCAATGAGGGAGGGACTATTAGTATCCCAATTTTGGAGGTGGGAAAACAGGCACAGAGAAGTTAAATCACTTGTCTGGGGTCACATCACCAGTAGGTGGCAGAGCTGGAGTCACCCTGGGGCCCAGGCACCAGAGTCTTGGCCTCAACATTCCACCCATGTGAACGGTCATTTAGCAAAGCTGCTCCCTGTGGGGCTCATGGAAAAGAAAATCGAGTGGCTGGCAGACCTTTTAGGGGAAGATGGTCTTTGGGTTCCTGGGCCTCTAGGGGAGGGGATGATGAAGGCTGGGGAGGAGGAAGAGGGGAGCAGGGGCTGGCCCTGGTTTCTGCACCTTCTGGAGGGGAGGGAATGGAGGGGTTGGGAGTGGTGGAACCCTGGGTGGACTCCTTTGTTCTTTGGTGGAGGGGGCGGGAGGGACAGACATGTCCCTAAAGTCAGACGTGGGATCTGGCAGATGAGGAAAAGGGACTGAACCATACGGGGCCACTCTTAACTTCCAGAGTCTTACACCCAGAAGGCTGTCTGCGATATCATCTGGAGCAACATACCCGCCCAACCCCACCTCCACCCCATGTGCACAATTTAGAGAGCAGGACACGAGGGCCTGAGGTGGCAAGTGCCTTGTCTTCTGCTGCCCCATTAGGCTTCTATCAGTAACCCTCAATCCGTAGACGGAAATGTTCCCAGACAGAGGAGACAGAGGTGAAGCTCTCCCCAGTCTCTGCGCCCTGTCTGGGCTCCGCTTGAGGCAGCGTTTCCCTCTCCTCTCAGACCCCCACTCCCGCTGAGACCCTTCCCCACTCTGATCTCAATGAGATAGTGGGTAGGGGGTAGGGGTGAGTGGGCCTGGTGTAACCCAGGCAAGGCCAGGATGAAATCAGACGCTGAGCCCAGGGCAGAGCTGTCCTGGGTGAGGCATGGACTCCAGGGTTCAGGAGCTAAGTTGGGGTCAGAAGCCAGAGGCATGATTGGGGAGCTCCCACAGGTGCTGGAATTGGAGGGCAAAGCAAGGCCGAGGAGTCAGAAGCAGGCAGGGACCTTAGGAAAAAATCCTGACCCTCTGCCTTTCCTGGGAGCCATCCTAGCTGAGGGGGTACCCAGAGGCTGGAGCTGAATCATGGCTCCTCACCTGAGACCAAGAGAGAAGCCGGCACTGCAGAAGCAAGTTGAGTCAGAAACATGTGAGAAGCTGTGGTCTAAAAAGGGAAATCCAAAGGGTCACCAAAGTGAAGGGGCCAGAAGCAGCTATGGCAGCTGGGCTAGGGAGCCAGGAATCTGAGAACCAGGGAGGTGAGAACAAAAATAGTATGTCCAGGGTAAACAGGATTGGCTTAGAACAGGTGCTGCTGGTAGCTCAGTCTGGTGGGCCAGCTGGGCATGGTGGGAGTGTGGGCTGCTAAATTTAAAGAGCCAGAACAGACACCAGTGTCCAGGAGACCCTGAACCCATCTCAGCCTGGGAGCCTCTTATAATAGCTCAGCCTGGGTCTGAGATGGTCTAGGCACAGTTTGCCCTGGACCTGGAGCTGGCGGACCAGGCTGAGTCTCTGGGGCAGAGGAAGGCAGCCTTGGAGATAAGGACGAATCTTGACGGGCTGGACCCTCAGCACCCTGGGGCCTGCACGCTTAGGCCTGCATGAGAATGTAGGGCTGCGGGAGAAAGTGGCTGATGAGTCACAAGTCCCAGATGTGGAGCAGATGCTACGGGCAGCTCTGGACTGCTGGTCAGTGGATCTGACCACACCTGGACCAGCTGTCAGGCTCAGGCCACTGGCCCCGTTCCTAGCACAGACAGCCTAAGAACTTTCTCCTCTGTGAGTGTTCCCGCTTTGAAATGTTTCGAAGCCCCACTCGGGTGAGCAAGTGTATTCTCAGAGCCAGGCTTTACAAGTTGATTTTATGACGCATCTAGGCAGAAGGCGAAATGCCCCAGTCATTAAATCACTTCCCCTTGTGGATGAATTCCGCAATGAGTCGTTCATCTGATCTGTGGAATGAACTTCTCCAGCACACACAGACCTGTCTGTCAGTGTACATTTGGCTGCTCAGATAAATCCTTGGCACCTCACAGGATGTCCCTGGTTCACCTCTGAGACCGTGTGCTTTCTCTTGCAGGCAACTTTGCCGGCTGCTTCCTGGAACAGGCCGGGACACAGGGACGATGTTCTGTGGATAAGGCTGTGCTGTGTCAGGCGAGGCCCAGAACACACATCTGGACGCTTAACCCCTAGCATACCAGATGGCTTAATGGCTTAATCCGTCCTCTGCTTGTGTCTGTCCTTTTTTTATTTTATTATTATTTTTATTTTTTAGTTCACTCTTTCTTTTTAAAATTGAAGTATAGCTGATTTACAACATTGTGTTAGTTTCAGGTACGTAGCAAAAGGATTCAGCTATATATATATATATATTTTTTTTTAGATTCTTTTCCATTATAAGTTATTAGAAGATATTGAATACAGTTCCTCGTGCTATAGAGTAAATCCTGTTGTTCATCTATTTTATATATAAGAGTGTGTATCTGTTCATCCCATACTTCTAGTTTATCTCTCCCCCCCATTTCCCCTTTGGTAACCATAAGTTTGTTTTCTATGTCTGTGAGTCTGTTTCTGGTTTGTAAATAAATTCATTTGTATTATTTTTTAGATTTCACATATAGGTGATATCATATAATACTTGTCTTTCTCTGACACTTCACTCAGTATGATACTCTCTAGGTCCATCCATGTTGCTGCAAATGGCAATATTTCATGTCCTTTTAAATCCTAACTTAATGGTCACAAGTTTTAGGCTACTTCTGTTGTTTTCAAATAGGGCTCTGACCATGTCTCCGAAGGAGGGTCCCCGAAGCAAACGCGGCAGGCTGGCTGCGAAGGCTGGCAGAAGGAGAGGCAGCGCTGGAAATAAACACAGGGTGTTTGCTTACAGATTCTTCTCCACAACGTCATGGGTGAGTCAGATGATTTCTCACCCCAGATTCTGTTTTTACCCACTTTCCTACTCAGAGGCAGGGTGGGAGGATTAGATAAAGCTTAAAACATATCCCCCAGCTATGTCCTTTTGTCTTTTGGGTTTTAATGCAGAATCGGGATTCTTTCATTCTTCGATGCAGTCAGGAATTATTTTTGACTTTCTCACTTGCATTCTGTTTTTATTCACACTTGGTTGCAGAAAGAGCACTAGGTAGTGACTCAAGAGACTTCAATCAAGTCTCTTCTCTGAGCATTACTCACTGGAATTTGGGGCAACTCAGTCCGCCTCCCTGAGCTTCAGTTCCCTTGTTGGCAACGTGGGGTGTCAGTTCCCCCAGGAAGCTGTGAGCATCCCTTGGGCAGGGCCAGTTCCCTGTTTCTGTAGCCCTGGAATCTAAACCCCTGCCCTTCATCCTTTCCCTCCCATCTTATTATGACAGCAAGTTAGATCACTCCTGGAAGTGCTTGGAAAACGAAAATCCTGCATTCCTGAGAGCGATAATTATGACTATACACCATGTTAAAAAAAAAAAAAAAAAAAAAGAGTTTCTCTTCTCTTCAGCCCTCAGCACCTCAGGCAAATCACTTCACTTTGGCCTCCTGAGTCCGGACCAACCCCTTAACTCCATTTCTAGCACCTTCGGATAATTTTTGTTTTGTTTTAAGACTGATCTATAAGTTCTTTTATTTGTATTGTGGTGAAATAGACATAACATAAAATTTACCATTGTAACCATTTTTAGGTGGAGAGTTCAGTGGCATTAAGTATATTCACACTGTTGTACAGCCATCATCACCTTTCACGTCCAGAACTTTTTTCATCTTCCCAAACTGAAACTCATTAAGCAATCTCTCTCATTCCCCCTCCCCAGCCCCTGGCAACCACCATTCTCCTTTCTGTCTCTATGAGTCTGACTACTCTAGGGACCTCCTACAAGTGGACTCAGACAATATTTGTCCTTTTGTGTCTGACTTCTTTCACTTAGCATAATGTCCTCCAGGTTCTTTCATGTCTGCTTCTTTTCAGAGAGATAAAATTTTCAGAAACTTTCAAGCAATAGATTAAAAAAAAAAACCCAACATTTTCTCCTAGAAACTACTGTCAATTAGGAGGGAAAGGCTAAATGGACATACCCACTTCTTTGTTTGTGTGGTTTGTAGCTGTAAAGTTACTTTCTTAAGTAAGGAATAAAATACATTGTGTATCTGTATCTGAGTCTCAGCTGGGGAGGAGCTGAGAGGCCAGCACCTGGCATGTGTTGCTGGGCAATGCTCTTCCTTCCAAGTGTTAATTTATACCTGATGATTCACCTGGGGAGGGAAGAACCCCTTAGAACACTTAAACCATGTCCACTAAAGGGCTTCAGGCATATGGTGTCACAGCTGATAGTTTGTCGGGTTCTGACTGAAGCCATCTTTCAGGAAGGCAATTTGACCCTTTGAGGAAGAATTCACTGAAAGGGAAAAATGCAGGCTGGCATGGTGAGCCGGATCCAGCAGTGGGGCCTGAGCACCTGAGGGGAGCAGCTTCAAGACCCCTGAGTACCCTGGAAGGAGGAGACAGATGTGAAAATTAGAAGACCTGTTTGACCAAACTCTGTAATGCTTTGGGACCCAAAGCAAACCTGCTGGGGGAAGTTACAGCAGGATGTTCCCCATGACGAACAGAGAAGCACATCATGGCCCTCAGTGGCTCAGCAATCTGGGGTCAGAGAGAGGGTCTCCATCCAACTCAGCAGAGTTAGCGCAGTGATAGTGGTGGGCTAGGTCTGTGATGATGTGATACAGGCAGGAATCCCCGATGTCGGGCCTGGTGGAGGGCATGTTAGCAGCTGCATTTTGCATGGACAGAGGCCTGCAGCGTGGGGAGGCTGAGCTGATTCATGTTCATCTGCAAGCCCCCTTAGAGATTCTGGAAAGTCCTGGGGAAAACTCAGTAAGACACTGCAATTCTTGACTGACTGGATGGGGGTCCAGGCCAATGGATTCAGATATTAATGTGAATGTAACCCTAGCTGTACCTCCTGGCTGGTGAGGCTCAGGAAACTTCAGGTTACATATGTTTTGATTTGTTAATAACATAATGATGGTGTGGTTTATTCCAACAAATTATCAATTTAATAATCTCATTTAATTTAAAATGTTTTGTTTCCAGCAGAGCTACAAATTGCTGATACGGACGGACTACGTCTCTTAACTTTTGGCTCATTTATGAAACAGGGACTTTGGGAACAGATGAAATCATCATTATTATAGTCTGCTTTTTGGATTTAGTCACATTTTCAGAAAACAAAAAGACTGTGAGAAAACAGGAGGCAAACGAGTCTTGAAACCTATGGAATACAGTTTTTCTATGTGGAAGTTTGTCAAATCATTCTCCACTTCTGAGTGGCCACACCATCAGTGGTTTCTGCTTCTTCCAATGTTCCATTCATCATTGTCCTAGACGGCTGGGATCTGGAGGGTGCTTGCTCAGAAGTGACAGGTTTTTTTTTGAGCCATTCTATGCTAGTTTCCTTCAGGAATGTGTTTGGGGATTTCTACATGTCATGTGGGTGGGTTTTAACAACTCTTGATCCCAAGAAGAATTCTCCAAATGGTTCCATTCAGTCCTACACAAGTACAGGCACTAGAGGGTAGGACCTATTAAATCCCCATCCTCCCCTCGGTGGGGTTTATAAGTGTCCTGAGCCATTGAAAACAGGATCTTTCTCATTAAATAGGTTTCTTGGACTAAGAAAATATCAAGGCATGGGTGGGCATTGTCCCTGTTGGACCATGAATAGCTTCACAGAGGCAACTCCTGGTGGGATGCCCTCCCTTGGGGACGATGAGTGCAGCAAAAGGGGCTCATTGGCACAGGCAACAAGTGTTGGCTGAATTCTGGTCATTGGCCAAGCTCCTATGTGGCACGTTGCACTGCCCAGTGACAGTGCTCACTTGGGCCCAGGTGGTGCTGACTCTCATCTTTGAGTGGCCCCTCTGGTCTTGGAGGCTCCACTGACTTCCCTTCTCTTGCCCCCACCCACTCACCTACGGCAACTCCAATTCCACCTCTTGAGGTGGGATAGTCTAGGTCCTCATCTGTTCTCTTTTCTCTCTCTCTCTCTTAATATAGCAGGTTCTTATTAGTTATCTATTTTATACATATTAGTGTATACATGTCGATCCCAACCTCCCAGTTCATCACACCCCCCACACCCCCCCACCGCGGTTTTCCCCCCTTGACGTCCATACGTTTGTTCTCTACATCTGTGTCTCAGCTTCTGCCCTTCAAACTGGTTCATTTGTACCATTTTTCTAGGTTCCACATATATGCGTTAATATACGATATTTCTTTTTCTATTTCTGACTTACTTCACTCTGTATAACAGTCTCTGGATCCATCCCCATCTGTACAAATGACCCAATTTCGTTACTTTTGATGGCTAAGTAATATTCCATTGTATATATGTACCACATCTTCTTTATCCATTTGTCTGTCGATGGGCATTTAGGTTGCTTCCATGTCCTGGCTGTTGTAAATAGTGCTGCAATGAACATTGGAGTGCATGTGTCTTTTTGAATTATGGTTTTCTCTGAGTATATGCCCAGTAGTGGGACTGCTGGGTCATATGGTAATTCTATTTTTAGTCTTTTAAGGAACCTCCATACTGTTCTCCATAGTGGCTCTATCAATTTACATTCCCACCAATGGTGCAAGAGGGTTCCCTTTTCTCCACACCCTCTCCAGCATTTGTTTTTCATAGATTTTCTGATGACGCCCATTCTAACTGATGTGAGGTGATACCTCATTGTAGTTTTGATTTGAATTTCTCTAATAATTAGTGATGTTGAGCAGCTTTTCATGTGCTTCTTGGCCATCTGTATGTCTTCTTTGGAAAAATGTCTATTTAGATTGCCTGCCCATTTTTGGATTGGGTTGTTTGTTTTTTTAATATTGAGCTGTATGAGCTGTTTATATATTCTGGATATTAACCCTTTGTCCATTGATTCGTTTGCAAATATTTTCTCCCTATCTGAGGGTTGTCTTTTCATCTTGTTTACAGTTTCCTTTGCTGTGCAAAAGCCTTTAAGTTTCATTAGGTACCATTTGTTTATTTTTGTTTTTATTTACATTTCTCTAGGAGGTGGATCAAAAAAGATCTTGCTGTTATTTATGTCAAAGAGTGTTCTTCCTATGTTTTCCTCTAAGAGTTTTATAGTGTCCGGTCTTACATTTAGGTCTCTAATCCATTTTGAGTTTATTTTTCTGTATGGTGTTAGGGAGTGTTCTAATTTCATTCTTTTACATGTAGCTGTCCAGTTTTCCCAGCACCACTTATTGAAGAGACTGTCTTTTCTCCATTGTATATCCTTGCCTCCTTTGTCATAGATCAGTTGACCATATGTGCATGGGTTTATCTCTGGGCTTTCTATCCTGTTCCATTGATCTATATTTCTGTTTGTGTGTCAGTACCATATAATCTTGATTACTGCAGCTTTGTAGTATAGTCTGAAGTCAGGGAGTCTTATTCCTCCAGCTCCGTTTTTTTCCCTCAAAACCACTTTGGCTATTCGGGGTCTTTTGTGTCTCCATAAAAATTTTAAGATTTTTTGTTCTAGTTCTGTAAAAAATGCCATTGGTAATTTGATAGGGATTGCATTGAATCTGTAGATTGCTTTGGGTAGTAGAGTCATTTTCACAATATTGATTCTTCCAATCCAAGAACATGGTATATCTCTCCATCTGTTGGTATCATCTTTAATTCCTTTCATCAGTGTCTTATAGTTTTCTGCATACAGGTCTTTTGTCTCCCTAGGTAGGTCTATTCCTAGGTATTTTATTCTCTTTGTTGCAATGGTAAATGGGAGTGTTTCCTGAATTTCTCTTTCAGATTTTTCATCATTAGTGTATAGGAATGCAAGAGATTTCTGTCCATTAATTTTGTATCCTGCTACTTTACCAAATTCATTGATTAGCTCCAGTAGTTTTCTGGTAGCATCTTTAGGATTCTCTACGTAAGTCATTTTCTTCTCTTGTGTTTCCCACTTAGAGAAGTTCCTTTAACATTTGTTGTAGAGCTGGTTTGGTGGTGCTGAATTCTCTTAGTTTTTGCTTGTCTGTAAAGCTTTTGATTTCTCCATCGAATCTGAATGAGATCCTTGCTGGGTAGAGTAATCTTGGTTGTAGGTTCTTCCCTTTCATCACTTTAAAAATGTCATGCCATTCCCTTCTGGATTATAGAGTTTCTGCCGAGAAATCAGCTGTTAACCTTATGGGAGTTCCCTTGTATGTTATTTGTCGTTTTTCCCTTGCTGCTTTTAATAATTTTTCTTTGTCTTTAATTTTTGCCAATTTGATTACTATGTGTCTCAGCGTGTTTCTCCTTGGGTTTATCCTGCCTGGGACTCTCTATGCTTCCTGGACTTGGATGGCTATTTCCTTTCCCATGTTAGGGAAGTTTTTGACTATAATCTCTTCAAATATTTTCTTGGGTCCTTTCTCTCTCTCTTCTCCTTCTGGGGCCCCTATAATGCGAATCTTGTTGCGTTTAATGTTGTCCCAGAGGTCTCTTGGGCTGTCTTCATTTCTCTTCATTCTTTTTTCTTTATTCTGTTCTGTAGCAGTGAATTCCACTATTCTGTCTTCCAGGTCACTTATCCGTTCTTCTGCTTCAGTTCAGTCTGCTATTGATTCCTTCTAGTGTAGTTTTCATTTCAGTTATTGTATTGTTCACCTCTGTTTGTTTGTTCTTTTTTGTTTGTTTGTTTGTTTGTTCTTTAATTCTTCTAGGTCTTTGTTAAACATTTCTTGCATCTTCTCGATCTTTGCCTCCATTCTTTTTCCGAGGTCTTAGATAATCTTCACTATCATTATTCTAAATTCTTTTTCTGGAATGTTGCCTATCTCCACTTGATTTAGTTGTTTTTCTGGGGTTTTATCTTGTTCCTTCATCTGGTACATAGCCCTCTGCCTTTTCATATCATCTATCTTCCTGTGAATGTGGTTTTAGTTCCACAGGCTGCAGGATTGTAGTTCTTGCTTCTGCTATCTGCCCTCTGGTGGATGAGGCTATCTAAGAGGCTTGTGCAAGTTTCCTGATGGGAGTAACTGGTGGTGAGTAGAGCTGGCTGTTGGTCTGGTGGGCAGAGCTCAGTAAAACTTTAATTCACTTCTCTGCTGATGGCTGGGGCTGGGTTCCCTCCTTGTTGGTTGTTTGGCCTGAGGCGACCCAACACTGGAGCCTACCTGAGCTCTTTGGTGGGGCTAATGGCAGACTGTGGGAGGGCTCATGCCAAGGAGTACTTCCCAGAACTTCTGCCAGTGTCCTTGTCCTCACGGTCAGACACAGCCACACCCCGCCTCTGCAGGAGACCCTCCAACATTAGCAGGTAGGTCTGGTTCAGTCTCCTATGGGGTCACTGCTCCTTCCCCTGGGTGCTGATGCACACACTACTTTGTGTGTGCCCTCCAGGAATGGAGTCTCTGTTTCCCCCAGTCCTGTGGAAATCCTGCAATCAAATCCTGCTAGCCTTCAAAGTTTGGTTCTCTAGGAATTCCTCCTCCCACTGCTGGGCCCCCAGGTTGGGAAGCCTGACGTGAGGCTCAGAACCTTTACTCCAGTGGGTGGACTTCTGTGGTATAAGTGTTCTCCAGTCTGTGAGTCACCCACCCAGCAGTTATGGGATTTGATTTTATTGTGATTGCGCCCTTCTACCATCTCATTGTGGCTTCTCCCTTGTCTTTGGATGCGGGGTCTCTTTTTTGGTGAGTTCCAGTGTCTTCCTGTCAATGATTGTTCAGCAGTTAGTTGTGATTCCGGTGCTCCTGCAAGAGGGAGTGAGGGCATGTCCTTCTACTCTGCCATCTTGAGCCAATCTCTGTTCTCTTTTCAAGTTATGTTTTCAATGGACTGTTCCAGAAAACTTCAAGCATACGGAAGAGATAGAGCAGAACCATGGCATTTGCATGTACATTATCTTGATTAAACTCTTGTTAACATTTTGCCATATGTACCTTAAGAGAAAGTTTTATATATGAAACACTTCAAATTGTAGACTTTTCACTCCTAAATACTTCAGTATTTAGTTTGCATCTCCTAAGAATAAGGTTATTCTTCTACATAGTAATACCATTATCACACCTAAGAAAATGAATAATAACTTGCTAATATCATCTAATTTAAATTGCATATTCAAATTTCCCCAGTTGTCCCCAACATGAACTTTTAAAATTAATACTTTAGAACCAGAATCCAATCAGAGTTAATGAATTGCATCTTGTTGTTATGGTTTTTAATCTCTCTTATTCTAAAAGAATCCCCTCACCTTTTTCTTTTAAGTTACATTGACAATTGAGTTGTCATGTAGAGTCTCATCTTCTGATTTGCCTGATCATTTCCTTGTGGTGTCATTTAACTTTTTTTTAATATAGCTTTTTTCCCCTGTAAGCTGGAAATTAATTTTAAAGGCTTGATTATATTTGGTTAACAATTTTGATAAAATGCTCACTTTTTTTTTGTTAATGGACAAATATCATGCCTTATTCCTTAATGGTTTGCCCTTTGAATTTCAACAATTTCTCTTTCTCCCTTTTTCTATCAAATAGCTTAGTTCTGGCAAAGCGTTTTTTTTTTGTTGTTGTTCCTACAGCTATGACTACTGAATGATTTCATCAACCCATTTTGGAGTCTCTTTCTTTGTATTCCAGTACAACAATCTTAATCTGCCCTGTGGCAATACACAAGTCTCATGGGGAGAAATGGAATACAAGGAAATGTAAATGAGAAAAACACCTTGATGAAGAATTACTGTGCCATGCCTTTTTTTTTTTTTCCTCATGAAACTTACAGTCTAATGCGAACATGGGGGCAGATAATAGTCAAATAGTCACACAAATGAGTGATTAATTAAAACCAAGGCAAGGGCTTAGAAGGAAAGGAGAACAATTCTAAGAAAGCCATCCTAGGAGGACCTAGCCTGGATGGTGGGGCCAGAGAAGACTTCCTGGAGGATGCAACTGTGCCATGCCTTTAAAAAAGTTGTGGAGGATGAAGCTTCTGGAGCAGGTGAGAAGTCAGAGGAAGCAGAGGTCTTGCCCCCAAAGGTCGTGCTCCACAGAGCTGGAGGGGCACACTGCAGAATCCCAGACTCCATTTTTGGGTCTGTATCATGTTGAAATATGGGATCTTTTTCAAGAGCAGGTCCCAAGGATAAGGCTCATTTTGTAGCCACTCATATTTTTTTCATAGCACCGTCATTCTTAGCATTTTTTTTCTGTTGACTTGGATCTCAGAGATTAGTAGAAGCATATATTAACTGTGAAATTCATCTTGATTCTGAATAGAGTCTTATAATAGTCTCTATCCTGTTGTGACTTTTCCAATAGTCTTGTGAAATCAGTAGGGAATAGACCATTTATTTCCATTCCAGAGAAAAAAGAATCAATTTTGAACTTTCTTTTTCCAGTACAACAAAGGTTTATTGAACCCTTATTGTACAAAGGAGTTGTACATAAAGTTAGCTTGAACCCACATGTTGCTAACAGTGTGGAAGAAGACACATAAACAAATACCTTCCTTGTAAATGTCAGAGATAAGGTGTCAAGGGGTCAAAAATGAAGGGCTTGGGACTTCCCTGGTGGCACAGTGGTTAAGAATCCGCCTGCCAATGCAGGGGACACAGGTTCGATCCCTGGTCCGGGAAGATCCCACATGCCGTGGAGCAACTAAGCCCATGCGCCACAACTACTGAGCCTGTGCTCTACAGCCCTCGAGCCACAACTACTGAGCTCACTTGCCACAACTACTGAAGCCCGGGCGCCTAGAGCCTCTGCTCTGCCACAAGAGAAGCCACCTCAATGAGAAGCCCACGCACCGCACGAAGAGTAGTCCCTGCTTGGGCTTCCCTGGTGGCGCAGTGGTTGAGAGTCCTCCTGCCGATGCAGGGGACACGGGTTCGTGCCCCGGTCTGGGAAGATCCCACATGCCGCGGAGCGGCTGGGCCCGTGGGCCATGGTCGCTGAGCCTGCGCGTCCGGAGCCTGTGCTCCGCAGCGGGCGAGGCCACAACAGTGAGAGGCCCGCATACCGCAAAACAAAAAAAAGAGTAGTCCCCACTCACCACAACTAGAGAAAGCCCACGCACAGCAACGAAGACCAAATGCAGCCAAAATTAAATAAATAAGTGAACAATAATAATTTGTATGATGGTTTGAAAACATCAAAAAAAAAAAAAAAACAAAAGATGAAGGGCTTATCTCAGCCTTCCTGGAGGAGATGGGGCTGAGCTAAGCCTTGAAGGATGAGCAAAAGCCAGATGCCAAATGGTGAGAGGAGCCTTCTTGGCTTGTTCACTGTGGTATTTCTAGCATCTAGCACATGGTAGACATTCAATCCAGTGCATTTATAAAAGAAATCTCAGCAGAGGAAACGTTATAAGCACACACACACACACACACACACACACACACACACAAAGGCATGGGAAACTATAAATAGATCAGAATTACCAGATGAATCCTTACCCTTTATGGGGTCACAGACCCCTTTGAAAAACTAACAGAAGCCATGGACCTACTCCCTAGTAAAATAAATATACACTCAAAATTTTACAGATAATTTTAGAGGATATAGATATTCTCTAACCCCATCCATATTAAGAATCTCTGCTGTAGAAAAAGAAAAGAAACAAACAAAAAAAAGAATCTCTGTGGTAGGGAATTAGGAGCATTGAGGTTTTTAAAAACATATATTTGTTTTATTTTGTTTTGTTGTAAACTAGGGAATGACATAACTGAAGATTTACTTTGGATGCATCATGAAGGGTGGGTTTAAGGGAGATAACATCAGAGGCTGGGCTAGGGAGCCAGGAATCTGAGAACCAGGGAGGTGAGAACAAAAATAGTATGTCCAGGACCGTTTAGAGCAGTGCTTCTCAAACTTTAACATGCATACAAAGCACTGGGGTGCTATGGACTGAATGTTAGTGTCTCCCTAAAATTCCTATGTTGAAATCTTAATCCCCAAGTAGATGATATTAGGTGACTTTTGGAGTTGCTTAGGCCATGAGGGTGAAGCCCTCACGAATGCCGTTAATGCCCTTATAAAAGAGATCCCACAGAGTTCCCTAACCCCTTCCAGCGTGTCAGGACACAGCAAAAAGACAGTTGTCTATGAACCAGGAAGAGGGCTCCACCAGACAGTGAATCTGCTAGTACCTTGATCTTGGACTTCCCAGCCTGCTAAACTATGAGCAATGAACTTCTGTTGTTTATAAGCCACCCAGTCTATGGTACTTTGTTACAGCGGTCTGAATGGACTAAGACACTATGCACCTTTTTAAAATGCAAATTCTGATTCAGTAGAGCTAGGATGGGACCTGAAATTCAGCACTTCCAACAAGCTCCCTGGTGACATTGACACTGCTGGTCCAGAGACCACACTTGGAGGAGTAAGGTTCTAGGGAGTCCCTAGGAGGAAGTGCCTTGATACTATTATGGTCTGTCCTCGGCTTTGCAAGCCCAGAGTAGTGTAATCTAAACCTCTCATCTGTAATTTTGAAATTCTAATGACCTGAAAACCAAAAGCACTTTTGTAACTCCTTTGGAGGCAAAACCTGAACTCACGTGAGGCTATTTATAATCCTATTTCCTATTGTGTATGAATATTCATGTTTTCATTCTAAAAATATTGATGTGTTTGATTATGGGAAGCTGCTTTAGACTCTGCTGGGGGGGGTGATGTTATGTGAGGTACCTGATCATATCCTAGAATATAAAAAATTCCAAATTCTTGGGAATGTAAATTGGTGCAGGCACTATGGAAAACAGGATGGAGGTTCTTTAAAAAACTAAAAATAGAATTGCTGTATGATCCAGCAATACCATTCCTGGGTATCTATCCGGAGAAACCTCTAATTCAAAAAGATACATGCACCCCAATGTTCGTAGCAGCAGTATTCACAATAGCCAAGACATGGAAGCAACCTAATTGTCCATTGAAAGATGAATGGATAAAGAAGATGTGGAATATGTATACAGTGGAATACTAAAGCCATAAAAAGATGAAATAATGCCGTTTGTAGCAACATGGATGAACCTAGAGATTATCATACTAACTGAAGTAAGTCAGAGAAAGACAAACATAATAAAATATCACATATATATGGAATCTAAAATATGATATAAACGAACTTACTTACAAAACAGAAACAGACTCACAGACATAGAAAACAAACTTATGGTTACCAAAGGGGAAACGGGGGGAGGGGGCAGGGATAAATTAGGAGTTTGGGATTAGTGGATACAAAGTACTATATATAAAATAAACAACAAGGTCCTACTGTATAGCTCAGGGAACTATATTCAACATGCTGTAATAAACCATAATGGAAAAGCATATGAAAAGAACATATATATATGTATGTATAACTGAATCACTTTGCTGTATACCTGTAGTAACATTGTAAATAAACTATACTTCAATTTAAAAATTCCAGGAAGTTCCAAAAAGAAAAAACTATTCCAAATTCTGAAACATTTCTGACTCAGAGCTTGTGGCAATCTGGGGGATGCTTGCCCCACCCATTCCATAATCTTCCTTCTTCTTCTGGGAATTGTTCTCAATTTCACGGAGCTGGGCCTGAACCTGTCCTGCTACCAGCTCCCCCAACCAGTCACAGATAATTTGATTAGGGTGGATATCTGACCCAAATCGGGCCAATCAGATTCTGCCTGTGGGAATTTGGAGTTGGGACTCACAGGTGCTTGTCTCCTTCGGTTGCTGGCGCTGAGGCAGGTGAGAGGTAGCCTTCTTCAGCTGCATGTCTGAGAAGCAGAGAAAGCTAATCTGTAGAGAGAAAAAAAATGAAGCAGGTGTGAAACAGAAACGAGGGGCAGGCTTGGGAATGCGAGATGCAGACCAACAGCAGGGGTAGCAGCTTCAATCCTGACTGCCTTCCGGTTTCCGGTTCGAGTCCTAATTGCCCTTTCTGCCCTTGAGTTCTGTGACACACCACCACCATCTTGTAATACATTCCTACATTGTGTTAATACTACCTAAAGTGGGTTTCATTGAATTACCTTAACTAAGACAATAACATAACTATTTTTAGTGCAGGAAAAAAATTTTTAGACTCTGAGAATGGACATACAAATCAAATTCCCAAGAGAAGGCTGATTTATTGATTTCCGTGCAGAGTAACTGCCAGTGGGACCAGAATACTCCCACTTACAGGTCATCCTGTTCTTTCCCAGTGGGGAAATCTACATGGGAAGCCACATTATAATGAGAAGGCAGCTTGATGAGTGTAGACGAACCAGATAATTAGGGGATCTGAGCAGACTGTCTGCATGTGAGGATGGCCGCAGGCACTTTTCCCCAGGTCCAGGATGCGCCAAACCTGCCGTGTGGTGTACATATGCGCACGTGCTAGGGCACACTTGGAAAACAGGCCACCTCATGAAAACCAGTTCACCCCAAAGCCAGGTCAGCTAATGAGCCATTTACCTTAAATGAGGATTTGTTAAAACATTTCATGTGTGATGGAATGGTTTCCACAGCTTTCTGAGTATTTTCCCCCTAAGGTGACTGGTAACTGTTTTATGTTATATAGTTCTGTTCCATCTTTTTTCCTTTTCTTTTCCCTTTCTCTTCCCCTCCCTCTTCCCCTTCCTTCCTTCTTTCCTTCCTTCCTCCCCTACTCCCTTCCTTCCTTTCCTTCCTTCCTCCCTTCCTCCTTCCCCCTCTCCCTCCTTCCTTTCTCTTCTATCCCTATTTCAAAGATAATTTTGCCCATTGGTCGAAGGTTGTCCACCTTCTCACCTTTATCCATGCTCCCCCCAACCTCCCCCCTGCCCATCATCTCCTAGAGACCAAGACTGGAGGTTGAGTCTTCAGAGGTGAGCTAATGAAGACCAGAAATAGTGTCCAATAGAGAAAATGGGTGGAGTGAATCTAAACTAGACTGTGGGGTGGGGATGTTGGAGGAGGAGATGAAGGTCAGGAACCAGACCCTCCAGGTGACTTGAAACACCAAGATCAAAGCAGCAGGAGCAGGACCTGTCAACGTGAAATCAAACCTGGAGTCCAGGATGACCAAGACACTGGATTGAAGGGAGAACAGGCAGAAAGCAAGTGAGGAAATAATAACAGTTGCTCTGTATTTCCATTCCATTAACTATCTCAGACTTCTCTGTTTCTTTAAAATCATATTATGTGTCTTTTGGAAAATTTTGCGCAGTGTTGAATTTGCATAAATCTGGAGTTGCTCAGCTCAGGGAGTGTTTTTACTCATGATTCATAGACTTTATCCCCTTTTTAAAACTTCTCCTTCCTGCTGCTTCTCAGACATTTGTGTACTAGATTTCATTATTAAGCAAATTACCACAAATCCAGTGTTTATTGCTGTGTAGTGAGGCATTTCTGTGTTGACAGGGAGAGTGGAAAGATGAGACAAGTTCATCAGAAACATATTAAGCTCTATTGCACTTTATATTTTGTGACATCTAAATGATGAAGTAACACTACTGGACAACAAATATTAACCCACATATTATTTTTAAAGCTTTTTAAAATCAAATAAAGTGAGTTTTAACCAAAAAACTTTGTTTCCACCATAATAATGATATATATTTGTATCTGTTTCCTGTTGATGCTGTAACTAATTACCATAACTTAGTGGCTTAAGATACTGCAAATTTCTTTTTTATTTTTATTGAGATTGTATGATTTTCTTTTTTAAAAAATTCGTATGGAAATACAAATGACCCCAAATAGCCAAAGCAATCTTGAGAACGAAAAACGGAGCTGGAGGAATCAGGCTTCCTGACTTCAGACTATACTACAAAGCTACAGTAATGAAGACAGTATGGTACTGGCACAAAACCAGAAATATATATCAATGGAACAGGATAGAAAGCCCAGAGATAAACCCACGCACATATGGTCAACTGATCTATGACAAAGGAGGCAAGGATATACAATGGAGAAAAGACAGTCTCTTCAATAAGTGGTGCTGGGAAAACTGGACAGCTACATGTAAAAGAATGAAATTAGAACACTCCCTAACACCATACACAAAAATAAACTCAAAATGGATTAAAGACCTAAATGTAAGGCCAGACACTATCAAACTCTTAGAGGAAAACATAGGCAGAACACTCTATGACATAAATCACAGCAAGATCCTTTTTGACCCACCTCCTAGAGAAATGGAAATAAAAACAAAAATAAACAAATGGGACCTAATGAAACTTCAAAGCTTTTGCACAGCAAAGGAAACCATAAACAAGACCAAAAGACAACCCTCAGAATGGAGAAAGTATTTGCAAACGAAGCAACTGACAAAGGATTAATCTCCAAAATTTACAAGCAGCTCATGCAGCTCAATATCAAAAATACAACAACCCAATCCAAAAATGGGCAGAAGACCTAAACAAACATTTCTCCAAAGAAGATATACAGATTGCCAACAAACACATGAAAGAATGCTCAACATCATTAATCATTAGAGAAATGCAAATCAAAACTACAGTGAGATATCATCTCACACTGGTCAGAATGGCCATCATCAAAAAATCTATAAACAATAAATGTGGAGAGGGTGTGGAGAAAAGGGAACCCTGCTACACTGTTGGTGGGAATGTAAATTGATAGAGCCACTATGGAGAACAGTATGGAGGTTCCTTAAAAAACTAAAAATAGAACTACCATATGACCCAGCAATCCCACTACTGGGCATATACCATGAGAAAACCGTAATTCAAAAAGAGTCATGTACCACAATGTTCACTGCAGCTCTATTTACAATAGCCAGGACATGGAAGCAACCTAAGTGTCCATCGACAGATGAATGGATGCAGAAGATGTAGCACATATATACAATGGAATATTACTCAGCCATAAAAAGGAACGAAATTGAGTTATGTGTACTGAGGTGGATGGATCGAGAGTCTGTCATGCAGAGTGAAGCAAGTCAGAAAGAGAAAAACAAATACCGTATGCTAACACATATATATGGAATCTAAAAAAAAAAAATGGTCATGCAGAACCTGGGGCGAGATGGGAATAAAGACGCAGCTCTACTAGAAAATGGACTTGAGGACACGGGGAGGGGGAAGGGTAAACTGGGACAAAGTGAGAGAGTATATGGACATATATACACTACCAAATGTAAAATAGCTAGCTAGTGGGAAGCAGTCGCATAGCACAGGGAGATCAGCTCCATGCTTTGTGACCAGCTAGAAGGGTGGGATAGGGAGGGTGGGAGGGAGGGAGATGCAAGAGGGAAGAGATATGGGGGTATATGTATATGTATAACTGATTCACTTCATTATAAAGCAGAAACTAACACACCATTGTAAAGCAATTATACTCCAATAAAAAAGTTAAAAAATTTTTTTATTAGAGTATAGTTGATTTACAATGTTGTGTTAGTTTCTGCTGTACAGCAATGTGTATCAGTTACACATATACATATATCCACTCTTTTTTAGATTCTTTTCCCATATAGATCATTACAAAGTATTGAGCAGAGTTCCCTGTGCTAGAGTATGTCCTTATTAGTTGAGATAATGCCAATTTATTATCTTACAGATCTAGAGATCAGAAATCCTAAAATCAAGGTGTTAGCAGGGCTGTGCTTCTTCCGGAGGCTCTAGTGGAAAATCTGTTTGCTTGCCTTTTCCAGCTTCTAGAGGTGGCCTGCATTCATTGGCTCACAGTCCCTTCCTCTATCTCCAAAGCCATCAGTGAAGCATCTTCAAATCTCTCCCTGACTACAACCTCTGCTACTGTTATCATATTGCCTTCTTTCTCTCAAACTCCTGCCTTCCTCTTATAAGACCTATGTGATTACATTGGACCACATAATCCAGGATAAGCTCCCTATCTTGAGATCCTTAATTTAATCACATCTACAATGCCCCTTTTACTGGGTAAGGTAACATATTCACTGGTTCTGGGGATAAGGATATGGACATCTTTGGGGAGTCTATAGAAATACTCATTTATACTATTTGGCCTATCATAATAATCACTCACAGGCATTAATAAAATACATTTCAGAAAAACAGGAAAATATAATTCATGGCTCGACTACTGAAAGGTAAATATAATGAATATTTCCTTCCATCTTTTTTTAAATGAACAGTTTTACATAGTTATGATCATGCAATGTATACGTATGTATACAATTTGAAACCCTGTTTCTTCACTAAATATTATATCATAGTCCATTTTCCATGTTAGTACATAGCCTGAGCAAACAGTTTTATTGACTACATAGTATTCCATTGAGTGAATATACCATATTTTACTTAAGCCTTTTCTTATTGTTTGGAAATTAGAAGTTGTTTTTAATTTTTAAATATTATAAATAACTCTGTGACAAGTATATTTGCTCATAAAGATTTTTGTGTTCATGTTTTTCCTTGGGGATAGATTCCAGACATGGAATTACTTTATCTAAGTCTTTTTACAGCAAATGTTTTTCAAAGAGTTTATATAAAATTTCAGAACTGTCAAGATATATATTAGTACCCATTTTACTACATTCTCACCAGCACCAAACAAAACAACAATCATAATAATAACTTTGCCAATCAGGTAGGTAGAATAGATGACTTGACTTTTGTTTTAATTTGCATTCATTTGTTTACAAGGGAGACAACATTTTCTCATGGGGTTATTTGCTAGTTATTATATTTCTTTGATGAATTATTGATTCAGGCCTTTTACATTTGGGGGTCAAAGTTTTTTTTTTTAATTTTATTTATTTATTTTTGGCTGTGTTGGGTCTTCTTTGCTGCACACAGGCTTTCTCTAGTTGCGGCGAGCAGGGGCTACTCTTCGTTGTGGTGTGCGGGGTTCTCATTGCGGTGGCTTCTCTTGTTGCGGAGCACAGGCTCTAGGCACGCGGGCTTCAGTAGTTGTGGCTTGCGGGCTCTAGAGTTCAGGCTCAGTAGTTGTGGCTCACTGGCTTAGTTGCTCCACGGCATGGGGGATCTTCCTGGACCAGGGCTCAAACTTGTGTCCCCTGCATTGGCAGGCAGATTCTTATCTACTGCGCCACCAGGGAAGCCCTCAAATTATTTTTAAAATTAATTTGTCTAATATCTATACATTTTAAAAGTTTATTTAATGTTTGTGATATTTGCTATAATTATTTTCTGTCTCATTTCTATACTTTGTAAGTTTTAAATTTGTACATAGTCTAATCTATCCATCCTTTTTTCCACCTTTTTCTTTGCTTCTTTCAAAGTCCTCCTGTCCCTGCAGCAACATGGAAGGACCTAGAGATTCTCATACTAAGTGTAGTAAGCCACAGAAAGACAAATACCATAGGATATCACTTGTATGTAGAAAAAAAAAAAAGATACAAATGAACTTATTTACAAAACAGAAAGAGACTCATAGACATAGAAAACAAACTTATGCTTACCAAAGGGGAAAGGTGGGGGAGGGATGGATTAGGAGTATGGGATTAACAGATACACATTACTGTGTGTATACTGAATCACTGTGCTATACACCTGAAACTAACATGATGTTGTAAATCAGCTATACTTTAATTTAAAAAAAAGCTAGGCTAGTTTTTTCTAAGAGACTGGCAAGGGCCCGTCAGGTCAACCTCTAATTTGAGCCTAAATGCCAATCTATAAGTTGGTGGCCTAACTGTATACATGAAGGAAGGAGCACAAAATGTGTTCTGGGCTGAGCATGTGAAGATGAAGAGTCAAGCCTTACTTTAAAATTAAATGTTATTTTTATTTCAGTGAATTAAAAGATACTTTTATTGTTTGCAAAAAATCCTCCTGTCCCAATGGTTAAATACACAGTATATTTAATATTCTTCTAGCTTTTCTTATGGTTTAAAAGTGTCTCTTTAATCCACCTGGAATTTATGTTGGTATGAAATCTGTGGAGAGGATCTCACTACGTAAGTCCCCTACATATGAACCTTCAAGTTGCGAACTTTCAAAGATGCAAACATGCATTCCATCAACGTCAGGCATGAGTGAAACTGCAGCTTGTCCCCCTTTCCTATTGCTGACAGTCCTTCAGCTCTACCATCTCCCACTTCCTCTCCCTCCTCCAGTCAGTAACTCTTCTTGCCTGTTCACTCGATGTCAGCCCCTGTATGCCAGCTGTTGTACTGTACTACTGTACTTTTCAAGGTACTGTATGTAAGATTAAAAATGTTTTATTTTTTGTGTTTGTTTTTTTTATGTATTATTTGTGTGAAAAGTATTCTAAACCTATTACAGTACAGCACTATATAGCCAATTGTGTTAGTTCCGTACTAGGCTAACTTTGCTGGACTTACAAACAAATTGAACATACGAACGCACTCTTGGAACGGAGCTCGTTCATATGTAGGGGACTTACTGTACCTGCTAAAATTTTACCCAGAGGAGAGGCCTGATTTGCACTTCTGAGTTCTTTGCACTGAGCCATCTGCCTTTTCCCTCTTCAGTGAAAAGAAAGAAAAGTGACAGAAAGGTGTGAAATGCTATGTTGTTTTCCTAGTCATAGGGAATAATCTCCCCCTTTTCTGAATATGTCCAACCTTCTCCAAATATTCTCACCTTCTGATTAGTATTTAAGCTTAAAATTGAAACCAGTAGCTTTAGATAAATTGGCTTAAATATATTGAAAGTACTCAAAAGTGGGCAAATAGAAAAAAAAAGTCAAACTTTTAAAAAGCATTGGAAACCATTCTATCAGACATGAAATATTGTATATTTGATAAATATAAATTCTGGATGAATGGGTTTAGGTAAGTTAAGCAAGAGCTGACAATCTTTCCTCTGGACAATAATTAGACCAGCACTGTCCAGTGGAAATAAAATGTGGGCCACACATGGAATTTTATACTTTCTAGTAGCCACATTAGAAAGGTAAAAAGTAGCAGGTGAGGTTAATCTAAATAATGTCTTTTATCTAAACCAATATATCTGAAATGATATCATTTCAACACATAATCTATGTTAAAATTCTTGAGATAGTTTATATTCTTTTTTTTTTTTAATACTAAGTCTTTAAAGTCCAGTGTTTATGTTCCACTTATGGTACATCTCAATTTGGATTAAACTCACTCCAGATGCTCATTAGCTGTGGGGCTAGTGGCTGTCCTCTTGGATAGAGTAGCTCTGGACACAATGACACATTTTGGCTGCTGGGCTTTTTTCCTACACTCCATGCTGAACAACCTTTAAAAAATGTCTTTTTTCAGGGCTGAATATAGTTGATTAGCTTTTGGTATCATTTGGTTACAACCATTTTAAACATAACCCTTCTCACATACAGATGGCCAATAGGCACATGAAAATATGCTCATCATCGCTAATTATTAGAGAAATGCAAATCAAAACTACAATGAGGTACCACCGCACAACGGTCAGAACGGCCATCACTAAAAAGTCTACAAATAGGGAGTTCCCTGGTGGTCCAGTGGTTAGGACTCTGTGCTTTCACTGCTGAGGGTGTGGGTTCAATCCCTGGTTGGGGAGCTAGGATCTCATATGCCGTGCAGCGTAGCCAAAAAAAAAAACAAAATTGCTGGAAAGGGTGTGGAGAAAAGGGAATCCTCTTACATTGTTGGTGGGAATGTAAATTGGTGCTGCCACAGCAATTCCACTCCTGTGCATATATCTGGAAAAAACTATAATCCAAAAAGATACAGGCACTCCTATGTTCATAGCAGCACTATTTACAATAGCCAAGACTTGGAAACAACCTAAATGTCCAAGGACAAATGAATGGATAAAGAAGATGTGGTATATGTACGCAACAGGATACTACTCAGCCATAAAAAAGAATGAAACAATGCCATTTGTAGCAACATGGATGGACCTACAGATTATCATACTCAGTGAAGTAAGTCAGAAAGAGAAAGACAAATACCATATGATATCTCTTATATGTGGATTCTAAAATATGACATGAATGAACTTTTCTATGAAACAGAAACAGGCTCACAGGCATAGAGAACAGACTTGTGGTTGCCACGGGGGAGGGGTGGATTGGGAGTTTGGGATTAGCAGATGCAAACTATTATATATAGAATGGATAAACAACAAGGTCCTACTGTATAACACAGGGAACTATATTCAATATCCCGTCATAAACCATAATGGAAAAGAAAAAAAACATAACTTCTCAAAAGAACTTGGGTGTTTCCCAATCTTTGCAGCCCTGGTTTATAGACAACCTCTTGGTCACTCTTTCCATCTCTCTGACTCTTTCTCCCTCAGCCTCTTACCTCCCACTCATCCCCCTCCACTTGCAGAATAAAAATAGCTTTATTACTTTTTTCTGATTAAAAAAGTAATAATTATGTTTATTGTAAAAAAGAAAAGAATCAGGCACTCAGAAGGAAAAACAAAGAAAGTGGAAATCAATTTTAGCTTATTACAGAAAGATAACCCATTAATTGCATTTAGGTAGCTCTTTTTTCAGTATTGCAAACATACATTTATGAAAACAGAATCATACAGCATATGCTATTTTACTTTGCCCTTTACAAATAATATATCATGGATATACTTGTGTTCAGAAATATGGATTGACCTCACTGTTCTTCATGGCTGCATAGCAGCGTTCCATACATGTATTTACCATGTTTATATAACTGACCTCCTAGTGTTAGACATTTGGGTCATTTCCAACTTTTCACTCTTACAACTAGTACATCAGAGAACATCCTTATACATATTTCTTTGCATAAGTATTTCATAATTTTCTAAGAAGACATTTCTAAATTAGGTTAAATTTTGATACTGTGAATGGTAATATGTACCTGGTAGTAGCTCCTTGCCTCCAAGATGTGCCAGTCATGAGAGAAGCCACAGATAGTCCTGTTCTCCTGCTGGGTAAATGATAGGTTTGCACTTCTCTATACAGGGAAAGGGTTAGGTTGTCCTTCAGAAAGATTATGTAATTTACATTTTTATAACCGAGTGTGAGAATATTTGTCATCCTGTATCTTCACTGGCACTGGGTAATAGCAATCCTTTCTAATCACATCCATTTTACTTTGAATCTTCCTAATTTTGCTTGTAAAGTTCTAGAAGTACTTTGACATTGACTGTAACATATGGAGAGGTTCAAAGTTTTGAGAGAATTAAATTACATGCCGAATATCTCTAAGTGACTTCATGTAAGTAAGAGGGGCTACCTTGGTGCATCAAGCAGGGTGGGCTTGGTTGTGCCGAAGTAAGAAACAACTCAAAACCTATTTCTCGTTTGTGATCCATATTCAGTGCAGTTCACCAGGGGAGTTTTGTTCATTATAGACACCAGGCAATTCAGGCTGACAAGAGATCCAATCCTGTGTCTAGAATCACCTCATCAGGTAGAAGGGGACCTAACAGATCATGGTCTGGCTCTTGAAGCTTCCACCTCACCAGATACAAGGCACTTCAGCTCACATTTCATTTCCCAAAGCAAACTACAAGAATACACCCCACTTCCAAGGGGATGGGGAAGTGCAAACCCGTCATATACCCAACAGGAGAACAGGGTTATCTGTGAGCTTCCCTAATGCTTGGCACATCTTGGAGGAAAGGAGCTACTACCAGTACATGCTATTATTCAAATGTCACAGATAAAAAACCTGAGAGTTAGTTTAAGAAATAGCTCAAGATCACTTAGTAGGTAAGTGGCAGTGCTGAGACTGTAGTTTAGGTGCGTATAACTTAAAACACACGCTCTTGGTACCACATTAACCTCTTAGGAGCACCTGCAACATTTCCAAAAAGAAGTCCAGCTTTCGGGACATACATCTCTTTGGAGTCATCCCTGGAGCTGTTTTCATGCTCCTTGCTTTCTCAGTTGGCACATCAAACATGTCACTGTGCCTAGTCCTTTGTAGGCCTTCCTGCTTCCCATCTGACAAACTCTGTTCAGGGTCAGTTCTCCTGTGTGGCCATAGTTCTGCAAAAGTGCCCACTGTGATGTCCTTCTCCTAAGGCATACACTTTGGTACATCATTTGTAAATATAGCAGTATCATTGCTTTGGGGATGTTTTCTTGCAAATACCCTATGCTCTGATCATGTTTCAGTTCAAAAGAGGTGAAAAGAACATTGTTTTGGACAACTGCGCAGGTCTTGATAATTTACAAGTGTCTTGTCTGTGCACATTTTCTTTTATTTCTTGGCTGCGTTGGGTCTGTTGCTATGCGCAGGTTTTCTCTAGTCACGGCAAGTGGGGGCTACTCTTGTCTGTGGTGCATGGGCTTCTCATTTCGGTGGCTTCTCTTGTTGTGGAGCACAGGCTCTAGGCACGCGGGCTTCAGTAGTTGCAGCACGCAGGTTCAGTAGTTGTGGCATGTGGCCTCAGCAGTTGTGGCTCACGGGCTCAAGAGCGCAGGCTCAGTAGTTATGGTGCACAGGTTTAGTTGCTCTGCGGCATGTGGGATCTTCCCGGACCAGGGATCGGACCTGTGTCCCCTGCTTTGGCAGGCAGATTCTTAATCACTGCACCCCCAGGGGAGTCCCTGCATTTTGTTTTTTGACAATAATATTCTGGGGGAAGGAAACTAAAATTTCTTGGGAACCTATTGGGTGTCAGGCACTGTTCTAAGCATTTTCATACATTTTTATCCTCATTTATTCTTCATAACAACACTCTGAGGGAGGGATTATTATTCAGGAGTATAACTAGCCAATCAAAGAGGATGATTAAAGTAAAAAAAAGACATCTGGTCTTGGATTTCTGAATAGGGATAATAACACTTTCTTTATCATGGCTTCCCTTAATTACTCTCATGGGGAGTTTTTCAGCTTCTGCAGTATATTTATAATTTCTAAAAGGTGTGTTTGACCATCCTTGTAGGATTGGAAATGGGTATTAAGGCTGCAAATAAAAAAACTCAACCTATCCTGGCTTAAGCAATAAAAGGGGAATTTATTGGCTTATGCAACTAAAAAGCACAAGGATAGACAGAGCTTCAGGTATAGTTTGACCCAGAGGCTTGATACTAGGTCCAAATCTCACTGTTTCTTGGTACTGGTTCTCCTTATATTGGCTTCATCTTCAGACTCTAAGTGGTGGAAAAGAAGGTTTTTGGTAGCCTTTTGTCCTCGTAGATTTAAGTCCAGTAGAAAAGAGCATGTATTTCTCTCCAGGAGTCCCACAGAAGTTTTATTGTATTTCACTGGCTATGTTTAGGTCGAAGTTTATCCCTTAAGCAATTACTGTGGGGTGGGGACTGTGATGCTGTAATTGATCAGGTCTGAGTTTATGTCCATCCTTGAAACTAGGGATTAGTCACCTTGCCCTTTGCACAGGGACTTCATGAGAGTGAGGGTGGGTTCCAGAGATTAAAATCAGAAGAAAGTTATATGCATGCTGCATAGTGAAAACAGCTGATACCCAGTACAAACAGTGCTTTAAAATGATGCGCCCCCTTTTCGACCCCTTAGAATAATTTACAGTATAAAAAGGTTTTCATGTGATACAAGCTTAGCTCACAAGTTTACTTTGAGGATAAAGAAAAGTGTTCTTTAGAAGATAAACATTTATCTAATAATCACTATGAAACATGAAAACTTTATATTTTTCCTCAGCTATCAGAAAGCTTAAAGCTGTGTTAGTGTTCAATTACAGAGACTTTCTCTTCCCAAATTCTTACTACAGTTATTTATCTTATCTTTTTAAAAAGTAGCTTTTTTTTTACTTAAAATGAAAAGAAAAAAATATATTCTTGCAGAAAAATTGGAGAATACAGAAAAAAACAGGGATAATCATTTTTCTATCTTTTTTCCTTGCGTTTATGCCATAATATTTTTTTCATGTGCAAAATTGGGATAATGCCATGCATACAACATAACTTTTTTCATTTAACAATATATTGTGAATATTTTGCCATATTTTAAGATATTATTATATGTGATTTTTAACGATTGCTTACTATTCTCCCAACGGATGTACCACAATTTACTTACAAATGTGTCCCAACATTTTTTCCCCTGTTATATAATATAGCAATGGACATCTGGCGCTGTGTACAGCTGCAGTTAATTCCTTAGGATAAATTTTAGAAGTGGATTTCTCCCCCAGAAAAGTTGTACCGCCATATACAGTTTTCATAGACAATTTTTTTTTTTCCGAGCTGGCAGAGAAGTAAAAGAAATATCAGTAGTTTATTGCTACTTTGCACAAGAACACCAAGCTGCATACATTTAGTAGTTTCCTGGGAAAGGTCACCTGACTGACTGTTGAGCTGTTCTTGAAAAGTCATTTGGCAGTTCCAGTTTTCCATCTGCTTTCTCATTTAGTGGGCAAAGGGCATTTTTTCCCCAGATGACTATTGCTATCCTGTTTTGAAGTCATATGAGGCCATTAGTGCTTTATGACCAACGTTTAGAGGGAGCACCCTACAAAGGCTGGCAAAATCCTCAGGATACAAGTCAGAGCAGACTTCCTGAAGGAGGCAAGTCTTCAGTGGGGAACTGTATTCGGGTAGCATCAAGTAGGCAGAGGAGGAGCAGACTGTATCTACTTTGCAGGGGCAGAGACGCTTTGGAGCGCCCTGCCATAAACCAGCATAACATAAAACTACTGGTACACAAAAGGAATAAAACTGAAAACTTAAGCCATTTTCCCATCAGTGAACAACATGCTTTTTTTGACCAACAGTTTATCCTCCTAAGAAGCCTCTGTTTAGAGTGTTGCCAGTATCAGCTATGTACCTTCTATGGGCTAGGCTGACCTACATTCTTTTTTTTTTTTTTTGCGGTACGCGGGCCTCTCACTGCTGTGGTCTCTCCCGTTGCAGAGCACAGGCTCCGGACGCGCAGGCTCAGCGGCCATGGCTCATGGGCCCAGCCGCTCCGCGGCATGTGGGATCTTCCCAGACCGGGGCACGAACCCGTGTCCCGTGCATCGGCAGGCGGACTCTCAACCACTGCGCCACCAGGGAAGCCCCCTACGTTCTTTTTATTAAGGAATGAGATGACTATCTTAGGACATTTATGAGCTGGAGACTAGTGAAAGGAATAGTCTTTGTTTACTTTTATTCTCTATAGAAAGCATTGCTGAGCAACATTCAGATATGACCTGTGTTGTTTTGCAGCTCTTTACCCAAAGTGGGGTTGTTCTGGAAGTTTGAGTAGTCTAGGACCCCCTGGCTGGAATGGCCCACTTGGTCTTAGGGAGTGAAGACAGAAGTCATTTGCCTGCAGCTCTTGGCCAAGTCCTCTGAACACTATCAAGCTCCTTTGGTTACTACCCCTGGGGAACAAAATGGAGTGTTCCTCTGTTTGATGTAGGCAGTCCCAGCAGGGAGGCTTTCTCTACCCTTAACAAGAATATTTAAAGGACAAGTGAACATAATTTTTGGACACAGAGAAATTATTACAGAAAGTTTGCATCCATTTCATGTTCCACTGGTTACAAGAAGCATAGTCTTCTGGAGTGGTGCCCACAGACTTGGTGTGACTTAAGCACGAGGGTCAATTACAACTGTCTAATCCCAATGGTTTCCCATGAGAAGGAAGAAACTATCATTAACTGCCTGAGGAGTGTTCGGGGGTGTTGGGTCCATCAAGCAGAACTTGTTCAGGACCTTCCAGCCCTTTTACATCAGCTTAAGCCAGTAACTGAAGAAACACAAAATACTTTCACTTGAATTGGAAGCGCTCCAGAAATATTGCTGCTAGTGAGTCATGCAAGGGTGTAGTCAAAAAGCAATTCCAGACAGGTGGGGAGGAGAGGCTTTGGAGTACTCCATGGTTTGAAGTTCCCCTGGGATAAATATCTAGCCTGAGACCAACAGTAGTGGCACCAGCCTTGTGTTCTGGACTTTGTGGAATCTCTCAAGAGCAACTAGGTCCAGCCCTAAAGTTCCTGGTAAAGATGACCCCTGGAGAGAAAAGTGAACACACATGGGCTGCAGACTGAGCAGCCTGAAAAATGAGTCCTTGTTTGTCTTTGAGGTCCTCATGCTAAGGAGGGGACCTCTGTGCTCTTTACTCCTGCCGTAGCACCTGGCCTGCAGCAGTTAGCGACATCTGCTAGAAGGATGAATGGATGGGCGAGGGAGGCTAGGCAAGAGCAGTTCCAACCGCCTCTGGTCCTGCCTGCCTGGTCTTCACACATGCGCGTGCAGCGCTGTACCTTAGCAATGAAAGACGATGTGACAGAGGCCGCTGTAGAGCACAGAGGTGATGAGCTTGGGATTTGGGGTCAGACACATCTGGGCCCTAATCCTAGCTCTGCCACTCGTTCACTGTGTGACCTCAGACCAGTTACTTGATCTTTGACTTTTGTTTCCTCACATAGAAAATGGATATAATAAAATCTTCCTCATTTGGCTATCAGGAGAATAAAATAAGATAATGCCTATTAAACATTTAGCTAAGTCCCTGACACACAGTAAACGCTCAGTGGGCCCATCTGGGATTCTTTGCCTCTGTAGATGCAATGCTATAAACCCAGAGAGTTAGCCTGGGGGGCACGGCACACGTCACTCTTTCTAGAGGGGCTGGCATGGTGGGTTCTGGACCCTGTGCTGTCAGCCAGCATATATAGTACTGGCACTCAGGGTTATTGTCATGTGTGTGGGCCACGAATCATGAGTGAAAGGCTCTGAGGCCACATGTGTGGGGATGAGGTCAGGGCTAGACTCGATAGAGTCACACTGAGCTAGAGGCAGATCTGCTCGATTCTCTGGATAAGAGTTATAACTGATTTCATAGAAGATGAGAGGCGGAAGGGAGCTTCAGCTGGGTTTAGCCTGGGTCTGAAATTTGATGGGGCTTCCTCATCTATCAAGGCATGTGTCTGCTCAGCAGGGATGGACAATCCCTGTCCAGCGCATTTATAGGGCCATCGTGACTGCTAAATTTGATTCAGGCAAGATGCACCACTGGGTAAATTTTATTGTGAGATCTCCATGCCAGGAACTCATACAATCTATCATCTGAGAAAGCCCCAGAACATTGAGATAAGAACCAAGTTTTGTCCTGTCGGAGTGCTGATTGTGTTTGTGAAATTTTAATTGCTCAGGCATGACTGATGGTGCTGTGAGTGATTACTGAATTACTCCTTTGGTAATCAGTCTTTCATGCAACAAACACCATTTTCCTTCTTTGCTCTCCTCTTAGGTGAAACTGTAGCAGTGAAAGATCACTTATTTGGGCCCACAATGTGCCAGGAGCATGGCACGCTTCTATGCCGGCTTCTTCCTCCTGCTTGCTTCCATACACAAAATGACTCTACATATGAATCCCAGGAGGTTTGCTGACTCTTTAATATTGCCAGACCTACTTTTTTTTTTTTTTTTTTTTTTTTGAGGTACGCGGGCCTCTCACTGTTGTGGCCTCTCCCGTTGCGGAGCACAGGCTCCGGACGCGCAGGCTCAGCGGCCATGGCTCACGGGCCCAGCCGCTCCGCGGCATGTGGAATCTTCCCGGACCGGGGCACTAACCCGTGTCCCCTGCATCGGCAGGCGGACTCTCAACCACTGCGCCACCAGGGAAGCCCCAGACCTACATTTTAAAGAGTGAGGTTACTCGAATTCCAGCATAGAGGTGGGATTCAAATGCTAAGCTGGAACACTTGAGAGAAGATGCATATTGTAGCTATTGTTTAGCATCTTTGTGCATGAACTATTCTCACTATCAGATAATGGAATAATTAAATAGCAGCCACGGTAGCTATGACCACTCAGCGGAGCTCATGGTAATAAATACACTTTGAGATCAAACCCCAGTGCTCCTGTGTATGGTATATAAGTCTCTCAGAGTCACTCTTTCTCCAAGGAGTCAGCATGATATGGTGAATGCTGAGTTCTGACTTGGAAGTTGGGATACTGGGGTTCAAATTTCTGGCTCTGTCACGTACCTGCCAAGTGACTCTGTGAGAGCTGCTGCTTCCTTGCCTTCAGAACAAGGGGGCAGTCCTTAGAGTTACTCCCAGTTCCAACATTCTAGGAGACTGAGTTAGCTTGGAGGGTCATTCAGAAATAGGGAAACAACGTAACAACTGTTCAAATTAGGGTATCCATGGTAACTCTGATCAGGGGTCACAGACATTTGGCACTGGATAGCGAAATCTCAGAGCTATGGAACTCAACTCAAGTGCAAAGTCCCTAGAATCACTCAATTGTCACGAGTTTTTAATGTGAAATTCTTTAATGGACACTTCCATGATATTGGTGGATAATGACTTTGATTAAACTAATGCTGTTCAAAATTTATTTGCAAACTCTAGTCGCCTATTATTTTTCATTATTATTAGTAGGAAGAGAACAGCATCAACTATGTATTCAGTGCTTATGATATATTAAGCACTTTTTACACTGTGCTAAGCATAACCTCATTAGATCTTCCCAATAACTCTATTATTGCCCCCATTTTACAGATGAGAATACTAAGGCTCAGAGAGGTTCAGAGGCTTTTCCAAGGTCCCATCATTAGTAAATGGATGCACTAGAATTTGAATCTGGCTCATTCTGACTTCAAGTCTACACTTTTTTTTTTTTTTAATGGCTAGAAATCTAGAGTTTTGTATCACATATGAACAGCATCATTATAATCAACACGCATTTGCAAACTGTCAGCTGTGGGCAGAAGGCAGAGGAGGAGAAATCAAATTTAGTCCTTGCCTTTAAGATCTTCAAATCTAGGAGATGGAGCATGCCTGTAAATGATACAATGGTATAAGGCAATGAGTGGTATTGACTGTTAAAACTGGAAGGGCTCAGAGGCAGGAAAAATCCCTGAGGATTCTGAAAAAGCTTTATTGACAAACTGGGACTTCATTTGGATCGTAAAGAATGGAGGCTGAAAAAATCTGGGGAAAGCAGAGAGAAGAAAGATACTGGAGGCAGGAGGAAGGGTAAGAGCAAAGACCTAGAGATGGGAATGTACTTGGCATGTTCTAAGAACATTGGGTAGGTGTGGCTACCTGATACTAGCATAAGCTTTGGGGAGCAAGAAGGAAGCTTGGGCCTTGGCCACCAGGTAAGGACTCAATCTCCTCTGTGAAGACAGTTCCCCTAAGCAGGTGCACATATACTGGGTATGTCTTCTTTGTAAAGCAAGAAATGAATCACTTCTATAGAGATATTAGATTGTTTCTCCTACATAAAAATACTGACTTAGATAGAGAAATTTTGCTAATGAACAAGCACCCACTTAGAGGATATTTGTAAATCCCATTCAAGACTCTAACATTTGCTTGGTTACAATAATGAAGCAAATTAATAAGCTGTCTTCCATACTGCTCATGTTAAATGCTTACGCATTTATTGACAGGAATTGGAAGCAAACAGAATGACTAAAAAAGCTGTGTTAGGACCGTGGCATTATGGGTGATTTTCTTTTCCTCTTTAAACCTGACTTTAAGATTACTGTTAAATATTGCCTTTTTTTTTTTTCAATGAGCCCAGTCATGTTGGCATCCTAAGGAAATTTCTGAATTGAATATTAACTAAGTTATTTGCAATTTTTAGTGACCAGAAATTCCGATTTTAAAAATAGATGGATTGGAAGAATTAATATTGTTAAAATGGCCATACTACCCAAAGCAATACACAGATTTAATGTTATCCCTATCAAAATATCCATGGCAGTTTTCACAGAACTAGAACAAATAAATAATCCTAAAATTTATATGGACTCACAGAAGACCCTGAGTAGCCAAACAATCTTGAGAAAAAAAGAACAAAGCTGGAAGTATCACACTCCCTGACTTCTGACTATACTACAAAGCTACAGTCATCAAAACAGTATGGTAATGGCACAAAAACAGACACAGAGATCTGTGGAACAGAACAGAAAGCCCAGAAATAAACCCACCACTTATGGTCAATTAATCTTTGACAAAGGAGGAAAGAATATACATTGGAGAAAAGACTGTCTCTTTAATAAATGGTGCTGGGAAACCTGGATAACTACACGTAAAAGAATAAAATGAGAACATTTTCTCACACCATATACAAAAATAAACTTAAAATGAATTAAAGATCTAAATATAAGACTGGAAACCATAAAAATCCTACAAGAAAACATAGGCAGAACACTCTCTGACATAAATCGTAGCAATATTATTTTTGGATCTGTCTCCTAAGGCAAAGGAAACAAAAGCAAAAATAAACAAATGGGACTTGATTAAACTTAAAAGCTTTTGCACAGCAGAGCAAATCATCAACAAAATAAAAAGACAACCTACTGAATGGGAGAAAATATTTGCAACTGATATGACTGATAAGGAACTAATTTCTAAAATATATAAACAGTTCATACAACTCAATATCAAAATAACAACCCAATTTAAAAATGAGAAGACATGAATAGACATTTTTCCAAAGAAGATATTACAGATGGCCAATAGGCACATGAAAAGATGCTCAACGTCACAAATCACCAGAGAAATGCAACTCAAAACCATAATGAGATATCACTTCACATTGGTCAGAATGGGCTATCATTAAAAAGCCCACAAATAACAAAGGTTAGTGAGGATGTGGAGGAATGGGAACCTTTGTACACTATTGGTGGGAATGTAAATTGCTGCAGCCACTATGGAAAACAGTATGGAGGTTCTTCAAAAAACTAAAAATAGAACTGCCGTATGATCCAGCAATTCACTGCTGGGTATTTATCTGAAGAAAACAAAAACACTAATTTGAAAAGATACATGTGCCCCAATGTTCATACCAGCATTATTTACAGCAGCAAACATATGGAAGCAACCTAAGTGTCCATCAACAGATGAACGAATAAAGATGTGGTGTGTATATACAATGCAATATTACTCAGCCATAAAAAAAATTCTGTCTAGAGAGTATTATGCTGAAAGACATACTGTATGTTATCACTTATATGTGGAATCTAAAAAAAGATAAAAGAATATAACAAAAGAGAAACAGACTCACAGATATAGAGGAAAAACTAGTGGTTACCAATGGGGAGAGGGGAGGGGAGGGGGGGAGGGGCAAGATAAGGGTAGGGAACGAAAAGGTGCAAACTACTATGTATATAATAAATAAGCTACAAGAACATATTGTACAACACAGGGAATATAACCACTATTTTATGATAACTTTAAATGGAGTGTAATCTATAAAAATATGAAATCACTATGTTGTACACCTGAAACTAATATAATACTGTAAGTCAACTATACTTAAATTTTAAAAAGTGCTTGCTACTTAGTAGGTACTTAGTAAATAAATGTTGTTGGAGTTTGAATAGCTTGGAAAAAAAAATTCATTAGAGAAAAAATCTGCAACAAATCAAAGGAGATTTTACATACCATTTGTTGGCCTGGATTGCCTTTGTGCTCTTCGGCAGCCAGGGGAGCTCCTATTCATCCTTCAAAAACCCAGCAGGCTTTCCCTTCTCTTTGAAGCCTTCCCACCCACTCTGCCCGCTTATACTCCAACCCCCACCACCCCCTGCTGGTAACTCTGTTTGTCCATCCTACCTTATATCAGTAGGAAGCAGTAATTTGGGGTCATTTAGGCAGTTTAAGAATCATAGCTCCACTATTTGTTAGCTGTGCAATTGTTACATAACTGAGCCTCAGTTTCCTCATCTGTAAAATGGAGATAAAACCTTTTGAGAAGATGAGGATTGAAATAAAGTAGCATAAAACGCTTAGGCCAGTTTACAGCATTTAACATGTGCACAATATTTCCTTTCATAATCATCCGTTTTTATGATTGCATTTATCACATTGTATTTGCTGCTTACTTGTTCTTCTCTCTTACCAGCCCTTAAAGGGCAGGGACAACATTCTGCTTATCTCTGGTACCCAGTACCTGGCACACACTGGGCTGTCAGTTAAGGGTTTATTGAAGAAAGGAACAGAGTGAGCTGCTTGGAGGTCTGGGGTACTGGCTCTATGAGCTCTCCTCTTCCCCTGCAGCCCGTGCTTTATGCTCACTGGCTAAGCCCCCTCCCGGCCCCACCATCACCTCTAAGCGTGTTTGGAGTTTTCCTGACAGCTTCTGCCCCAGGAACAAATGCTTCTCGCGAGGGCAAAACAGTCCTGAACTCCCTGCAGCTCTGGGCCTTCTCGGAGAGCCCAGGCCCTGCGGCCCAAGTCAGGTCGGGGCACCGGCTGCCCCTCTGAGGTGGCAGGACACCCCCCGGCCCCCCACTAGCCAGTTAGGCCCCAGAGGCCACAGGAGGGCCTAAGGCTGCAGCTCAAAGAAGCCAGTGTTGAGGGCTGTTGTGCAGGGCCCCTCCGCCTCTCACTTGGGTGGCTTCCAAGCAGGGACTGGCCCCTTCAGCTCCACTCCAGGATTTCTGCAGTTTGTTTGAAGGCAGCAGAGGGGGCCGGTGGAGGCCCCCAGGCCCAGGGCCTAGGCTGGCAGGACCCGAGGCCCAGCCGGAGGAATAACATCCCCCTCCAGCACTGCAGGGGCCCCGGGAGGCAGAGTTGTGGGGCAGCTTGGGGAGAACAGTCCCCAGCAGACCGGGGCACCCTCAGGAAGGACGTTGGGCAGGGTTTGAGGGGAGAAGGCCCTAATGAGGACTCAGCGGAGAAAGAAGCCTGAGGGATACGAGCGGGTAAGCTGGAGGGAAGGGGTCCAGAGGCCCCCAGCCTGGAGGCTCTGACACAGAAAGGAAGCAGCCAGGGCAGCCAGATGACCTCCATCCATCGGGGAGCGGAGCAGAGGCCAGGGAGGAAGTGGTGCTGGATTCCATGGGGGGAGAGAGGAAAGGAGATGAAGCGAGGGGAGAAGTAGAGGAAGGGAAGGCAGGAGAAGAGAGGAGAGAGAGAGGCAGGGAGACAGAGGAGAGAGAAACAGAGACACACACACACATCAACAGAAAGAGAGCCAGCGGCAGAGAGGGAGTGGGGTGGGGAGGGGAGAGAGAAGGAAGGAGATGGGGGGTGGAGAGACAAGGGGAGGGTAGAGAAAGAAAGAGGGGGAAAACCTAGAGAGAAGTGGGAGGGGGATAAAGGGGGAAGAATGCAGGGAGGGGAGCAAAAAGGCAGGTGGGCTGAAGAGCCTGAGCCAGAGGGAGAGGGAGGGGAGGCAGCTGCGAGGGAGAGGCTTGGCAGGCAGCCTGGAGGAGGAGGAGACTTTGAGGAAGCCAGTCTGGCAGTTGAGAGAGAGAGAGCTCCCTCTCTGATATGACCAAATAAAAAGGCTCAACAAACAGGGAAGCATGTTCCTTGGTCCTTGGGTCACTTAGTCAACAACGGGGGGGCTGTGCCGGGGCTGCTGAGTACTTCCTGGAGGTGGCAGTGGGGAGGGCAGGGAGGAGAGCAGAAGGAGAGGGCAGATTCCTTGCCTGGGTGTTGGCTGAGGGTCACAGATGGAAGGAGGTGGTGTTTATTTATTCTTTTATTTGTTCAACAAACATTAACTGAGCAACTGTGCTGAGCACTGCCCCAGACTCTAGGACCACAGAGACATAGCCTCAGCCACATATCGTGAGTGGTCTAGTGGGGGTTACAGATGAAACACACTACATCCCAGCAGTACAACCGGGGGCCAGTTACTTAACTGCTCTGTGCCTCAGTTTTCTCATCTGGAAAATGGGGTTTATTAGGAGACCTACTCTTATAGGGTTGTCTTGAGGATTAAATGAAATAATCTATATAAAGTACTAACTTGGTGGCTGGCACAAAGTGATACTCCGAAAGGGTTTACCTATCAGTGTTTTTGAGCTGTTGGGTCTTGAAGGAGAAGACATTTGCCAAGTGGGAGCAGAAGGGGAGGAACCTCCCAGGCAGAGGCCACAGAAGCCGTAAGAAGGAGGGCTGACTACGATGGCTGTGGGGCTAATGAGCGGTGGGAATGTGGATTACCTGCAGTAGCATCACCCTGGGGGAGGGGCTTGCTAAATATTCAGATTCTTGGGCCTTTCTTCAAACCTACTAGATCTGGGTCTTTGGGAAGGGCTTGGAAATCTGTATTTTAACTTGCTCCCCCAGGCAGTTCTGTTGCATCCCTTCCCTCCATGCTAGCCCAAGGCCCTGTCCTAATTCAGGCCTTATTGTGCGCAGTATAATAAACAGCTTTCTAATGGATCCAGCCCTGCTTTAGTCTCACCTGTAATCTGATCCTCCTTTAAAAGAGGTCTTCTCTGTGAAGACTTCCCTGACTGCTCAGGGCAGAAGTAGTGGCTCACTTGTTTCCACTGCACCTTGGACGGCCCTGTATTATAACTTACGAAACTATCAGAGTCGTTGCTATGTGTGTCTATGTCTCTCCTTTTGCCTGTCTCTTACAAAAAGATGAGGCCTTGAGGACAGGGGCAGGGCCAAATTTATCTTCTACCCCCTGACCTGACACATAGTAGAGAATCTTATGAAGACTTGTTCACCAAATGGGTGTCTGGCTCTCTAGAGGATGCCAGTGAGAGGGAATCCCCTTACATCCTCTTCTAGGGGGTCTCTGGGTTTTTCTTCCCTTGGTTTTCTTTTGTTCATTGGGCCTCATTTGGCAGCAAGATGATTTCCTGTAGAGAAATTTATGGCCAGAGTACATGGCAGATTTTAGGCAGTTATAAGTCAAGTTGACCTTGACTGAATCTCAAGGACCTTATGGGGTAATGTGTCCTGGAGAGAATCCTAAGCTTGTTCCCACATTTCTGAGCACACTGTGTTTTAGATGAAGGCGGTGGTACGTAAACTCCTTTTTTCTTTGTAGGTGAGGAACCTGGGGCCTGCAGCAACTGGGAAGAGCCAGGACAAGGGACATACTGCTTGGTAGTGATGCTGAGGCGTGGGAACAGAGGGACCTGACCGGGAATCCCATTTGCCTCTCCCAAGGTCCTAGTCTCTAAAATCCAGGCTGCCTCATTTTCTGTTTTTCCAGCTATGAGTCAACTCTTAGATTTGTAGTTTCAGGGCTCCCGTCCAAGAGAGGTCTTCAGCTGGCAACAGTTGTGATGGTTCCCATGGGGATGCACTTAAAAATGATAATGATGCTGATGTCAGGGCTATGGCCTGGCCCTGTGTTAAGGGTCTCCTCACATATTGTTATTGCGTCCTCATAACAGTCCTATACAGTAGATTATATTCTTCCCTTGCCCCATTTCACAGATGAGGAAATTGAGATACAGAAGGGTTAAGAAACACACCAAAGATCACCCAGCTAGTAAGGAGCAGAGTTGGGTTTTGAACCCCTGCCTGTGTCATTCCAGAAATGGGGCGCTTAACGACATGCCTGACAAACAGTTTAATGCCTTTTCATTCCATTTCATTGCACTAGCATGCTATCGACTGTCAATGAAGAGAACAATTGCAAAACCCTCGAATGAGCACGGAAAATACTGATGATCAGAGATCCATGGAAAAGAAAGGGATGCTTCATGGAGTGGGTGTTGTGGTTGTTAATTGTCAGAAAATATTTAAGAGTAGGAACAAATAAAAATAATCCTGTTAGCATGATTGTGGGTGAACTTTAGTTTTTTTACTTTCAAAAAATATCCTTAGGTCATTGTGTCATAGTCTTTACAAAAACATAACATAAAGAACAGAAGCCCTGGGAATTCCCTAGCAGTCCAGTGGTTAGGGCTCCACAGTCTCACTGCAGAGGGCCTGGGTTCAATCCCTGGTCAGGGAACTAAGATCCCAAAGCCTTGCAGCGGGCCAAAAAAAACCCAGAAGCCCCCTGGCTTGGTGTGTCATACCGGGTATGGCCACATGGTGTCCCTCCAGCTCAGTCTAAACCTTCCAGACTACAGACTTCCAGTCTCCGCCTGGCTGAGAGGCAAGGGCTAGTCGGAGCTGAGAGGACCGTAACACATAGAGCCAGCTTCTAACTGCTGGAGCAGGAAAGGCAATATGGCCTGAACGGCAGAGGGGACAGAAGTCCAGAGGATGGCAGTCTGTTTGCTTCTGAGTGTCCCAGTGTTCTGACATTGAAAGTTCATTATACTTGTCTGAGGAAAGGAAACAGGGAGGTTTTAGATTTGCAGAATAGGAGGGCTGCTTCCTGGGTCAAATAATTTGAGGGAGGGCAGGAAGGAGGTTGGAGTGGGGGCTGAGAAACAGGAGGGTCCAGAGTTTTTGTAGGAGGGTGAAGGGGCGGCAGTGTAGTTGGAAGGAAGGGTTGGGGATTTGTTTTGAAGCTGTGTTTGAACAGCAAGCACTCTATGTCACACATCAGTAAGAAAAAAATGTTGTCTAAAGAAGTCTTTCACCCAATATTTTATTTTCGTTTTATTGCCAGTTGGTTCTAAACTCTGGATTTTAACCTATAAAACAGGGCAATCGTTATTTTTTGGTACGATGGCAGACATTCAAACTTTTAAGTCGCATTCGGATTTCTCCTAGGACAGTGGTTCTCAAACTGGTGTGTATTACTATCAGCTGGAGGGCTTGTGGAAACAGATTCCTGGGCCACACCCCAGAGTTTCTGATTCAGTAGGTCTGGGGTGGGCCCTGAGTATGTACTTTTCTAAAAAGTTCTCAGAGGATGCTGATATTGCTGGCCCAAGACCACACTTTGAGAACCACCACTGTAAAGGAATTACTTTCCTCACATGGTCTGCCATTGTACTCTCATTTTAAAGCCAAAGTCAAAGAGTTTAAATTCTTGCACTGGGTGCCCACCTTTAGAGTGGGTGGGCTGTGACCTTTGCTCAGCCAGTGGGGCTATTTTTTCAGGGAGACTGGAGCAAATGTTGCAAGGCTAAGTTGGATTGGTAGGAGGTTGTTAGGGGCAACAGCAGCCTCCTGCTGATTGGGCCATCAGTATTGTGTGTTGCCCAGGGTTTTGGTGGCTTGGCTACAGTTAGCAGGTCTAGTCCAAGCCAGGTGTTCCAATCTCCCCTGATTTTGATCCTGCAGTAGGAGTAGTAAATTCCCTTCTTCTTGACTTAGCCAGAGTCCTTTCTGTTGCTTGCATCCAACATCTCTGACACAACCTCTCCTTTGTACTGTCTCCCACTACAGAAGCATGGAGGGAACTGAGTGAACTCGGATCGCATTCAAGTTAGCAGCAGAGCTAAGAACTGGAGTCTTGAATTTCTCTCTCCCAGGCGAGGGCTCTTCCCTCTACATCTACAGCTTCCACCTCTGATCCACAAAAGAGCCCTGCTTAGAAAGGCATTTGCAGAATGAGTGTATTAAACTTTTCTGAAATATGGTAGGGCATCCAAATATATAAATAAAACCAAGCAGTAGGCACTCAAAGTTTGCAGCCCTAAAAATGCTACAATTCCATGACTAATGTTTCTCTTAAAAAAAAAGAAAGGATTCAGCCCTTTTAGCAATTACAAGCAGTTTTTAAAATGGTAGGACTCACACTCTGCTTCAAGTATTGTCAGCTTTTCATCTGTTTTAGGATTTCAGACCTTGTTGCTATGGATAGTCATTTACTATAAAGATATTGGTGGCTGGGGAGCAGAGGCTCCCAAAGGAAAGTGCTCTTATATTCAAATCGGTCCCTCTGCTCTTCCCTGTACAGCACCCTGCAATCCCTAGGAACTGGGCTGTGGAGGAAGGGAGGCAGATCAACAGCAGGACTGACAGAGGTATAACCAAGAAGTCCACAGCCCTGGAGGGGTGCGTGCACATAGCAGAGCCGTCCCTCCTCCCCTTATATGGTGCTCCCGGCTTCTGGGTACCCCTGGAGTGTTAGAGCAGGAGGAGAGTGAGCTCTGGTCTCAGCTCTTCCAGGTATTAGCTGTGTAACCTCGGGTTTTGTTTTTTTACCTCTTTGGGTCTTGTAGTAGTTTCTTATTACTGCTGTAACAAATTTCCACAAACTCCATGGCTTAAAACAATACAAGCTCATTATTTTATAGTTTTGGAGGTCAGAAGTCTAAAAATGGGTCTTAAAAGGTTAAAATCAAAGGCTGTGTACCTTCTGGAGGCTCTAGGGGAGAATCGACTTCTTGCCATTTCCAGCTGTTAGAGACTGCTCGCATTCCTTGGCTCCTGAGCACATCACCCTGATCTCTGCTTCCATCATCACATCTCCCTTTCTGATTCTGACTCTGGCTGCTGAGTGATTCCACCTCTTCTGTAATTCAGGCATTCTGCCCTGCATTTGGCTCTCACCCTCCACAATTTCTCATACGTATGTATGTAAGTGGTGTCTGCGTGGGTGTCCAGATATTCGGTGTGAAGACAAAGCATAGGCTCCTGGGAACAGAAGAGCAGGAGCTTCTTTATGACCTCTACTCAGAATCTGCATATGAAGATACACGCTGTCCCCAGGGAGGTGCTTTAGTCACTAATGAGCCTTCCTGCAGATCGCAAGGGACACTCACTGAATGGCCATATATTAATTGGGAATTTGGATGTGGAGCTGATGTGGGCCAGATGTGCTCCCTTTATAGTCACCGTCAAATACTAGAAGTCTCTTTAGACTTTACAGATGAGGAAACCAAGGCCCTGAGGGGAGAGGGTTGATGTAACCAGGGCCTGACTGCAGCTGCCGTAGGACTTCCTGGGTCGGGAAGCCGTTAAGCAGGGTGAGCAGTCAGCACACAGGAAGATTTAACAGAGAAATCGCCAACCCCACAGCCACGGGTGAGCCATCATGTTATATTTCTGAAGGACCGGCAGACAGGATATACCCTTGCTTTGCCTTCCAAATCTACTGAGGATGAGTAGACGGGGAATTACATGCTTATCTTTTATGGGAAAGAAGTGCAGTTGCTCCTTAGTTATTGCCACAAGCACTGGAGGAAGAACTAATAAAGGGGGCTGCTATGGGTTGAATCGGTGTCCCCCCAAATGATATGTTGAAGTCCACAGTCCCCTGGTACTTGGGAATGTGACCTTATATGGAAATAGAGTCTTTGCAGATGTAATGTAATCAAGTTCAAATGAGATCATGAGGGTAGGCTCTCATCCAATGTGACTGGTGTCCTTACAAGAAAAGGAAAATTCTGCGTGAAGCTGGAGACACAGAGAATGCCACGTGATGACAGAGGCAGAGACTTCAGGGATGCACTTGCAAGCCAAGTCATGCCAAGGATTGCTGAGCACCACCCTAAGCTGGAAGAGGCGAGGGATTCTACCCAGAGTCTCAGAGGAAGTGTAGCCCTACCAACACTCATTTTGGACTTTTAGCCTCCAGAACTGTGAGAGAATAAATTTATCTTATTTTAAGACACCCAGTTTGTGATCCTTTGTTACAACCGCCCTAGGCAACCAAGGCAGGGCTCTACATAGTGAGTCCCTGCTCTGTATGTGCCTGACACTGAGGCTTAGGGCTCTTGTAAGTTGGGAAAGCCCATCGTGGCCTTGATGCAATTAGAGAGGGAGGCTATGTGTGAGGGCTCGGGGGAAGAGGTGATGAGAACGGCCTGTGTGAATGGCCCCCTTCCCTTCCCTTTCCTTTCCCCATCTCCCTCCCAGTCTGAGCTCTAACCCTTGGAGCCTGAGCACTTGGAATCTTGGGATGGAAGTGATGGAACTCAAGGTGGCTGATAGATTCACACTTATGGACTATTTGCCTCCCAAAGGAAAAGCTTGTTGAACCACCAGCATCTCCACACAGTGGGCTGTTTGGGTCTTGAGTGGAGTGGGTGCGGAGTCTGAGTGAGAGTGGGGACCTCCAGTTTCTCTGCCACTTCATGGGGTTGAGCCCTGGCTATTAACATTAGCTCTCCTGGAGCCAGCACTTGGCCTGCCAGCCCACCCCCTGCTTAGCCCTTCTGTTGTGAACCTCCCCAACGTCCACAACCTCCCTCACTCCTTGTGTGAACTTTGTGGTTTGGGAGGGAATGTCCAATCCCATGATCCAGGTCTAAACCTGTCAGGTAGTCCCACCCTTTAGCCACAATGACTGGCTCATGTAGACCAGGTCTAAGCCAATCAGCACATGAGTCTCCCCTGACCACAGGGAACTTTTATTTTATAATTGAAGGAGTCCAGTTTTCTTTCTCTGGCTAGATATGAACAAGGAAGCATATACCCCTTAGTGCTCTTAGCAGCCATTCTGTGACCATGAGGAGAGCCAGTTTTAGAATGATACGTTGGAATAACAGAAGAGTCAGAAAGATTCTGGGTCCTTGATGACTTCAATGAGCTACTGGATGAATCACCATCCTGAAATCTGCCCTATCTCTGGATTCTAGTGTGAATCAATACATCTCATTTATTTTTCAAGCTAATTTGAATTGGTTTTTATCTGTTGCTTACAGTGGTGGTTTTTAAAATGTAAACACAAACTTTTTCGTATTCCTCCTTTCAAAAGATAAAGCCTAAATCCCATACCCTTAAGTGTGGGATTGACTTTGTGATTTGTTTCTGATGAATAGAGATTGTGGCAGAAGTGACAGTGAGTGACTTCTGAGATTAGGACATAAAGACACTGTAACTTCCTCCTTGCTTTTTCTATTGAGTTACTCACTCTGGGGGAAGTCAGTGGAAGTCATGTTGTGAGGACACTCAAGCAGCCCTATGAAGAGGTTCATGTGCTCAGGAACTGAGGCCTTCTGCCATCAACCAGCATTAAGTCACCAGATATGTGAGTGAGCCATCCTGGAAGTGAGTTCTCTAGCCCCAGTCAAGCCTTCATATGACAATGGCCCCAGCTGACATCTTGACTGCAACCCCATGAAAGAATCTGAGCCACAACCACCAAGCTGAGCCACTCCTAAATTCCTGACTTGCAGAAGCTCTGTGATAATAAATGTTTATTATTTTAAGGCAATAAGTTTTGGGATAATTTGTTATGTGGCAATTGATAACTATTACACTTATATCTGAAGGCATGCTAACCAATGCACTGTGCTAGTTATAATTACTGAAGCCCAAGAGTGAATCTAAAACTGTTTATTTTACTGGGGCCACCATATTCATTTCATTCTAGGGTCCCAGGGAAGTGAGAAGATGACAGAGAATACACAACTGGGTCGTGTGTCTTGGTCATAAGTTTCCTTTGGCCAGCCTGTTGTGGATATCCACAGGGTCTTACACAGCTCCACAGTTGTGGAGGTCCAGCCTGGTGTGGGAGGAGCACATGGCCAGCCCAGTGTGGGAGAGCAGAATTCCTAGGCACTGGAGGGGGGTATGGAAGTGGCTGGACAAGATGAACCTTAATGGGGTGTACAGCTGGGAATAACAGGTGATAAAAGAACATCTGAGCTTTTATCAGTGAGGGTAGATAATAGCAGAAGACCAGAATAGCACTTCCACTTCAATGCCCTGGTGCTCTATAATTCTGGGGAAAAAAGAAAGGAAACTCAGTGGAATGAGGCTTAAAAAGAAAATGAGTTATGGAAAAGTGAAGTCATATTTCTTGTGTGCTTGAATTGTGACCTTCGATTCATAGCCACCACACTTGTAATACAATTTGCTTGTTGCTAGAATGCTTCTTCCTCCCCTGCCCTACAACATATGCACAGTGAAATGACTATGTCTCAGGGCTTCTTCCCCAAGGAGTTCCCCTCCCTTGTGGGCCCTGGAGACTCATGTGAGTTCCTCTGTAGCCTATATCCTCTTACTTCCAATGCTGTTCTACATTCCCACCCCCAAGGCTTCACAGCTGCTGTTTTAGTGTAGTTCCTCACACATGAGCTAGCCTGTTTGGCCCATAAAAATCTGTCCTCCATGCTGATTTAACCCTTCCTGCCATCACTGGTGATGAGCTAGTTATTTTTGCATGGTTTCTGATGTTGTTGCCTTTCCCCTTAACCTCACGCCATCTTGTTTCTCTGCTCAAATAATTGTTGAGCTAGGATGGGAGAAGTTTCCTTCCCCAAATATTATCATTATTTTTTTAATATACTCTAAAAAGAATGACCTTATTCTTTATTTTATTTTTTTTTAATTGGGGTATAGTTGTTTTACAATGTTGTGTAAGTTTCTACTGCACAGCAAAATGAAGTAGAGTTCACTGTGCTATACAACAGGTTCTCATTAGTTATCTATTTTATACATATTAGTCTATATATGTCAATCCCAATCTCCCAATTCATCCCACCCCCCGTTCCCCGCCTTGGTGTCCATATATTTGTTCTCTACATCTGTGTCTCTATTTCTGCCTTGCAAACCGGTTCATCCGTACCATTTTTCTAAATTCCATATATATGCATTAATATACCATATTTGTTTTTCTCTTTCTGACTTACTTCACTCTGTATGACAGTCTCTAGGTCCATCCACATCTCTACAAATGACCAATTTCATTCCTTTTTATGGCTGAGTAATATTCTATTGTATATATGTACCACATCTTCTTTATCCATTCATCTGTTGATGGGCATTTAGGTTGTTTCCATGACCTGGCTATTGTAAATAGTGCTGCAATGAACACTGGGGTGTGTGTGTCTTTTTGAATTATGGTTTTCTCTGGGTATATGCCCAGGAGTGTGGTTGCTGGATCATATGGTAATTCTATTTTTAGTTTTTTAAGGAACCTCCATACTGTTGTCCATAGTGGCTGTATCAATTTACATTCCTACCAACAGTGCAAGAGGGTTGCCTTTTCTCCACACTCTCTCCAGTATCTATTGTTTGTAGATTTTTTGACGATGGCCATTCTAAATGGTGTGAGGTGATACCTCATTGTAGTTTTGATCTGCATTTCTCTAATTATTAGTGATGTTGAGCATCTTTTCATGTGCCTCTTGGCCATCTGTATGTCTTCTTTGGAGAAATGTCTATTTAGGTCTTCTGCCCATTTTTTGATTGGGTTGTTTGTTTTTTGATATTGAGCTGCATGAGCTATATGTATATTTTGGAGATTAATCCTTTGTCCATTGATTCATTTGCAAACATTTTCTCCCATTTTAAGGGTTGTCTTTTCATCTTGTTTATGGTTTCCTTTGCTGTGCAAAAGCTTTTAAGTTTCATTAGGTCTCATTTGTTTATTTTTGTTTTTATTTCCATTTCTCTAGGAGATGGGTCAAAAAAGATCTTGCTATGATTTATGTCAAAGAGTGTTCTTCCCATGTTTTCCTCTAAGAGTTTTATAGTGCTGGTCTTACATTTAGGTCTTTAATCCATTTTGAGTTTATTTTTGTGTATGGTGTTAGGGAGTGTTCTAATTTCATTCTTTTACATGTAGCTGTCCAGTTTTCCCAGCACCACTTATTGAAGAGACTGTCTTTTCTCCATTGTATATCCTTGCCTCCTTTGTCATAGATCAGTTGACCATATGTGCATACGTTTATCTCTGGGCTTTCTATCCTGTTCCATTGATCTATATTTCTGTTTTTGTGCCAGAACCATATTGTCTTGATTACTGTAGCTTTGTAGTATAGTCTGAAGTCAGGGAGTCTGATTCCTCCAGCTCCATTTTCTTCCTCCAGATTGCTTTGGCTATTCGGGGTCTTTTGTGTCTCCATACAAGTTTTAAGATTTTTTGTTCTAGTTCTGTGAAAAATGCAATTGGTAATTTGATAGGGATTGTACTGTATCTGTAGATTGCTTTGGGTAGTATAGTCATTTTCACAATCTTGATTCTTCCAATCCAAGAACATGGTATATCTCTCCATCTGTTTTTGCCATCTTTGATTTCTTTCATCAGTGTCTTATAGTTTTCTGAGTACAGGAAGAATGACCTTATTCTTATTTTATAAAATAACACAGCTAGCATTTCAACTTTTATTTTGCTCTTTCTTCATTGTTAGGCTCAAGGGCTACTTCCTTCATGAAGCCCTTCCTCATGCAGGGCCAAACTCCCCGTCACTTATTCCTATGTCTGTGGTTTACATGCATTATTTTGTATTAAGATGATCTGTTTCTGCATCGTTCCCTCTCTGAGAGCCTGTAGAGGCAGGCACTGAGTCTGATTTATTTCTGTATTCTCAGTTCCTAGTATAAAATAGGTGCTCAGTGAACATTTAATGACCTGAGATATTACAGACCATAGCTCCGTGATTCTGTTTAATATCTTTTGCAAATCTATAGCAATTTCTCAACACTTACAACCCAGGAAGAAAGGCCAGTTGTTTTCTGGAGCTTTTGGCCTTCAAAGCATTTTGGAACTAACAGGACTGGTTTAGGATGACTGGGTCTGAATTTCCAATATTTAGAGACCAAGATTATTTTAAACATGTATGGAGGAGGATAACAATTTGCATTTTTCATTAATAACTGGGATGGAGTTTGCATCCATGTTCCATATCACACATTAGCTGAAAGATGTTGGTTCTTTAGTATAAGAAGGAAAGTTAGAAACTGGTCCAGCCTTCCAAGGGCTGACTAGGTGTGCCCTTCTGTTTCCACTTAAGTTCTGCTGCAGTCATTACTCAGTGATGGTTTTCTGCCTCTGCCAGGCCCAGACTCAGGGGGCCATTCTGAGAGTGTTCCCCTTCACTCCGGTCTGAGCTGAGCTCCTGCACAATGACCTGACTACACTCAAACTAGTTATAGAGCAGCTGGGGACATGCCACCCAGATATGTGCAGCATCAAGGGCTGCAGGCTGAGTCTGGGTAGATGGCTTTGCTTAGGGCTGAGGTATTTTATAAGGGCTCTCTTTCTGCTCTTGGAGGCCTCTGGCTCTGAGATGTGATGACCCCAGAGATGCTCCCTGGGTCCTCATTCTTTCCTCTACTCCTCCAGCAACTAGACGGGACAGCTGATCATCTGTAAGAAGATGATCATGACATTCTTTCCTCTCCGGCCCCTTCTTCTGTTCCCTGAGCCAGCCCTGCATTCCTAGGAGGTCCGGCAGTGATTCTGTCCTGAGAGTCAGGCCAGTATGGCCTCATGTCAGCCTGATTCCTTCTACCTGGGCTCCAGATCAGCCCAATGGCACCTACCCCTTGCCTGCTGCAGTTCAAAAATGCTCTCTCTGGCCTAGTCTGAATCGTGGCTTTCGGTTCAGCAGCCCCTTTCAACAGCTCCTCGCCTGCTTCACTAATAGGCACCAACCGCTGACTGCAATCACCAATCTCGGGTCTCAGCTGTGGGACTCGATTCATCCTCTCCAAACACATGCCCTCCAAGGGGGGCAGACACCATTGTAGTTGCTGAAGAGCCATTTCACATATGCTCACAGAACATCCTCCAATTCCACATAGGAAATGGGCTCCATAAAACCTTTGTTCATTAAATGTTCCAGGGACCACAACAAAAGGACTTAGAATTAACCAGAATTGGTTAGAATTGGACCATCCAATTCATTGATTAAAAAGTGCAGGGAAGCTGGTTGTCTGGGCAATCAGGGTGGCTCTAAAATGGGCAATGTTGTATTATAATTCGAATAAACTGCTTGACAAGAAATGAGCACTGTCCGTGCAGAGGGAAACCATAATGAGGGGGTGTTACCAGTCATCCATGCTCTCCTTGGCCCACCACTTTGGAAACCTATTGCAAATGAGGAGGAGGTACAGGGATGGCTGTTTGACACTTCCTGCCACTTTAAGGTTTAATTGTGCAAGAGCCACTGGTTATTTCCCTCAGGAATTCATATGCCATATGGGCACTTGCTACCAGGTGAACTTAGTGCCTGAATTATGGTTACTGAATTAGATTTTTCTTGGATGTTTTAACTGAGAGAGAACACATGATCCAACGCAGTGGTACCCCTCTTTTTTGCATGTCAGAATAACAAGGGGAGTTTAAAATTCCCATGACCATGCTGCACCCAGATCAATTAAATCAGCATCTCTCAGGGTGAAACCCTCTCTGGCATTAGCATTTTTAAAAGCTTCCCAGGTGACTGAGAGCCATTGTCTAGTCACTTACACTTTTCCTATCAAAATCCTGTATTAAAATAATTGAACTGTTACTAAATATACATAAAATGATAATTCAGAATTAATAGTGAAATAAATATAACTACTTTAAGTACAACATAGAGATTCTCATGCTAGATTTCAATTGCTATTGATTATTGCTCTCTGTAATTCTGGTTTTCTTTATTCTCCTTTAAGGAAAAGCCCTGAACTTTCTCTCACTTATTCTTGGTGCTAAAAAGTCCTAGACCATTTATGAGAAACGGATCAAGTGCTAAAAGCTGAGAGGAAAGTTCCATCTCTGGAGTAGAGGTCAAATTTGAAAACCACTCCCAGAATTTAAAGAAAATATGAGTTGAAAGAGATGGAAAAGCTGATAAAAGATGAAAACTCAAAGACTAAGAAGCGGGTCAGAAACTGCTATGAAAATTGCATGAAAAACAATTGAGTAATTTTTTAAAATGCTGAAATGAAAGATTAACCATCTTCGGATCATGCAGATCTTAGATGGCTTCACAGAGTTGAAGTCAGAAAAACTGATCAGCTTGAATCCACACCTAAGTGTCGGCATTCAAACTAGACATAGACTGGCCTGGTTATTAAAAACCTGCCTTGAATGACTAGAACTGGTCTCACCTATGTGAAGGGAGGCACATCCTGAATTTCCATGCCTGTTACTTTTTAAAAATTTAATTTTTATTTTAAAAAAGTAATATGACTATATAGTTTAAAATGGCAAAGAGTATTCTACAGATTTTAATAAAAAGCAGCTGTTTTATGCCTGTCCCCAGAAACCCATGCCTGATTTCTGCTTCCTAGAGACACATTTAACTGTGGCTATTTCTATAGGCATTTATATCCTTATTTCTAAATAACAGGCTTATACTGTTATTTCTTACACTTCCAATTTTAGATGCTTCCTATTAACTTCCCACGATGGGAGACGAAGACATCTTCCAGTTCTCTTCCTCCTTTTCTCCTTCCCGCTCAAACTTCTCTCCATCATCCTCTCCAGAGAGTTACACCATAATTCTTAGTTAGATCAACATTCAATATTTACCTGCTTATGACCATTTAATTAAACCACAGATAGCCAATAGGTAACCTATGAATACATTTCCTTTCTTTCATGGCATTTTGTTTTCCTTGGAGTTAAAAACTGTCTTATTTTCTCAGTTTCCAGGGATTTTTTGGTGAACATATTCCCCATTCCCCCCAAACACATTCCCCCCAAACTCTTCCACAGAGCTGTAAAAGTCCTTGGAGTAAGTCAAGCAAGCACATGAGGGAATCTAGCAGTTCCCTTTCTTTCCCTTGGTACATCCCTCCCACAGCCCTCTGTCCTCTTGATGTGGTTTGGACTGGTTGTTCTCTAGCCTCAGGACCAGCTGAACTTTATTGAACCCCCCTTTCTCATTACCATGTTGGGTCCTTATTTCTAGAACTCAGTATTTTCCTCTGTCTTGTTTTACTCTCGTTTTGCTGGAGTATATCCTCCAGTTTCTTTTTCAGAAAGGGTGCATGTAGCTAAATTCCTTGAGACTGTGTGTGTCTGAAAAGGTCTGAAGAAGAGCAAAGGTGGTGGGGGGAAGTTGAGCAGGGCCAGAGCACCAGGGCCCTGGCGAGCTGGAGGCCCAGAACCATCCCAAGGAGGCAGACAGGCAGTGAGAGATGGAACTGTGCTGAGGATCCAAGCCCCCGGCTCAGTGCCCCATTGGAATTCACTTACAAAACACAAGCTGAAAGATCCAATTATTAAGAATTTCAAAGTCAGAGCATTAAACCAGGCACACAAGGCCATGAGTGTGAAACCCCGTGTGACTGCACATGTAACACATCTACGAAGCCAGCCCTGGTGGGAGAAGAAAGATTGGCTTATGTATTGTACCATGTTCTCCAACTGACCCTATCCACCCAGAAGAAAATGAAGAGACCTTTAACTCCTTCTACATATTAAAATAAATTTCAGATGGATTAAGCATTTAAATGTAAAGGATGGGCAAAATAATACAAGAGCAAAATTTAGGAGAACACACTTATAACTTGGTGGCTTGGGAGATCTTTAAACCAAGACAATGAATGCAGATGCTATAATGGAAAAGACAGCCACATTTACTTGACAAATGATAGACTGGGAAAAAGCTGTAGCATATAAAACAGATAAAGGATTAATGTTTAAAATATGTAAACACCTCTACAAACTGATAAAGAAAAACATCCCGGTTGGAAAATAAACAAAGAATATGAATAGACAATTCGTCTAAGAGAAAATCCAGATACAATGTGAAAGATGTTAGGAAAGTGCAAATTAGAGGGACAACGAGATAATACCTCTCACACACCATGCTGGGAAAAATTAAACAGAGGTAATAATTAGTAGAGGTTTTTGCTGCGGAAAGGGCACTCTCATATTACTGGTAGAAACGTGAATTGTTAAAAGCACTTACCAAGGGGAATAAACATGCTCATGATGCAACAATTTCATTTCTGGGGATTCGTCCTGCAGAAATTAAGAGATCAAGAATTAAGGTTGTGTCCACAAATGTGTTTATTGCAATACTTTTTGTTGTGGCAAGAAACAACAATAACAAAACAAAGCTACAATTAAGAATAACAAAAAGTAAACTAAATATCCATCAACATAAGGATTGTTGACCAAATTGTAATATATTCATAATTGAATCATTGTGTAGCCTAGAAAAAAATGAGTTCTATCTATACCAGTTGACACAGAGAGATTCAGTTAGGAGGGAAAAGCAGGATATAGAGAAGGGTATACAGTAAAATCACATTTTCTTTGTGTGTGCAAAATAATGCCTAATCCCCCAAATTGTGTGTGTGTGTGTATAATTTCATGAATGTGTGATAGTAGAGAAAAGTGCGAAGACACACATCAGTTTTTGATCCTTGATTTTGCTGGGAGTTGAGAAGGAGGAAGGTAAATGGAAGGATAGGATGGAGGTTGTTTTGGTGAGAAGAGGTGAGTCTGAACTCTGAATGGAATGCGGATGATTGCACAATGGAGAAACCTTTAGTGAAAGTTTACTCATTTGAGCTGGGCTTTGGCTGTTGCTTTCATTTCTGACACTTGGGTTCCAGGGTCAATAACAGTCATAGTACAATTTAATTTCAAGGATGTAGTAGTCCCAGAAGCAAATAAGCTGAAAAACTTAGGACACCTTTAGAGGAATCTGCCTCATGTTAGATTTCTTCTCTGAAACAATAAATTTGAGAAGTCAGTGGTACAATGCCTACAGAAATAGAGAACTCTTACCTAATGCTATAAACTGAATGTCTGTGTGTCCCCCACCCCCCAAATCATATATTGAGACCTAATGCCCAATGTGATGGCATCTGGAGGTGGGGCCTCTGGAAGGTAATTAGGTCATGAGTGTGGAGCCCTCAGGAATGAGATTAGTGTCCTTAGAAGGAGACTCCAGCAAGTTCCCTCCTGCCCTCCACCATGTGAGGTTGTATGAACCAGGAAGTAAGCCCTAACCAGACATGGAATCTTGGACTTCCCAGCCTTCAGAACTGTGAGAAATAAAATTTGTTGTTTATAAGCCACCCAGTCTATGGTATTTTGTTATAGCGGCCCGAATGAACTAAGACACCTAGCCATGTTGTCATCAATCCATGACAACATTCTCTGATCTCCAAAGGCTAAGAAAAGGTACCACCGAAGCACCCTTTCTATAAAATGACTCAAAAATTTTTTCCAAATTACATGAAAATGAATCAAAACAAAATTGCAAGATGGGAAATTTGGGATTGGAAAGAAGCAGCAGCAAGCACAAAAACCAGTTAAAAAACACAAAGTTAATAATAACTTCTAACCACTAATGAGAGAGGGTTTGATACAGATATTTGTAAATAATTGCTACCATGGTGACAAAATGGAATGTAAAAACCTACAACTTTAAATATTTATTTACCTATTTATTTGTAACAGCATTTTCAGGTGGTAAAAGAAAATAAGCTCACTGTAGTTAATTTTAAAATGCAGAAAAAATTATAAAGAGTATTTATATCCCATCATCCAGAGGGAATGCTGTTAATGCTGTTTTTGTGAGTTTTTCTTTCTCTGTGTGTCTCTCTGTGTTTAAAAAATGGAATTTTATTACTTATGCAGTGTAATATTCTATTTGATTTACTTTATAATATGTTATGAATATTTGCTCAGTTCATTAAATATTCTTTGAAAAGTTGATTTTAAGGGACTTCATAATATTTTATTGTAAGGAGTACCATAAGTTATTTAACCGTTTCTCATTGGGCAACATTTAGGTTGTTTCTAGTTTTCAGGTATATTTAAGAAAAATTCTGGTACAAACTGCTCTATTACTTATAATTATTCTTAACTGAATAGCTAATAATTTTCTTTACATAGATTCTGAGAAGTGGATTTACTGGGTCAAGAGATATAAACTATTTTTAAGTATCTTGATGCCTGTTGCCAAATAATTTTCCCAGAAGTTAGTTCCAATTTATCCTCCCACTAGCAGTGCATGACAATGCTCATCTCTGTGTACCCTTCAATGTTGGAGTAAGAAATGAAAGCTTTGCCAATTTGATAGGTACCATTTCTTTAAAAGTTCTGTATAATCTTTCTTTTAAAATCAATATTGTAGATAATTTGGAAAACACTGAAAAACATGGGGAAGAAAATAAGTATATTACTCTTGAAAATACAGAGCACTTTCACACATTTTTCATTGAGTCCTCCAAACAACTTCATGAAGTACAGCCTTTAGTGTTGCCCCCACATTGCAGTTATTCCCAGTGCAGATCAGAGAGGTTAAGGGAGTTGCCTACATCACACAGCTAGTGAGAGGTGCTGCTGGGCACTACATCAGGTCTTTTTTAACACTTAATCTCATGCTTTCCCCACTATACTAGTTCCCCTGGAGGGGCTGGAGATGAGAGGTGAAGTGTACCTAATATATTCCTGATCACTCAGAACAGGGAATGCATTGTTAGGTCCCAGGAGACTTAGTGGGGAGTCTGGAAGCCGTGGGAAGAAAACCTGGAACCAGGAGCCAGGAGCCCTGGGTCCCAGTCCCAGCTTGCCTGTGGATTTGATGTGTGACATGGAAGTCATGCCTCCTTTCTAAATCTCAGTTTCACAATTTTATAAATAAGGGTTTTCATTGGATGGTCTCACAGGCTGTGACTCTAGGAGGCAAAGCCTGGGTTCAAAAGAGGTTGGCTGGAGAGATGGGCATGGATGCCAGGGTGCGGTTGGCTGCTGAGTCTTTGATATTTGGCTCAGCTTGATCCACTTCTGCTTTGGAACCCTAGCGGCAGGGTCTTCATTCTGCCTTCAGCAGGGAGAGGCTGCTTCCTGGACCATATTCAGGGGAACCAGGCACTGGGAACAACAGATCAAACTTCCCCTCTATTGGTGACCCTTAGCAGAGGTTGGGGAGGGTCATCTTCAGGCTGTGCAGGGACCCTGGCAGCCCTGCTAACTGTTCCACTCTGGGATCCTCTCAACTTTGCTTCCAAAATGAAAATTTGGGTGGACACGGGTTAGATCACAAGAGATTGGCCTTGGTGGGAGCATAAGCTACCTCTGGATTCACAAAACTCTTCTGATTTATAACAGCCTTTAGTGTTGCCCAATGGGGAGGTGAAGCCTAGACCTTTCAAAGATGCCTAGTTGGGAAGATCCTTGTAATCTGTAGGAGGTAGCCTTTCTCACTTCCCAGATCACTTTGGCAATGAATCCGTTGTTACCCCCACTTGTGGCTTTTTCCTCTGCTTCCTCCAAATACATAGCTTAGATCCTCTGGACTCCTTTAAAACTCTGGTTTCTTGACTCCAGGTGCTGGCAGGCTCTGGCTCTGGTCCTACATCCTCTTCATACCGTAGACAAGCTCTCTCTTCTTGGTTTGGACATTCCTTCTCCCTCTCCCGCTAGACTCTCTGCTTAGGACAGATCTATTGGGTTAGAGAAACAACCTGAGAATGTCACACCAGGAACACCCCCTTCCACCTCTGCCTTCTAGGTCACACCAGGTCTTGAGAATCTGGATTTCATTTTAGTTTTCCCCTGTGTTCATAACTTCAATTTTAGGAAAAAGTTTGTGATCTATATCCACATAGCACAGTCTTGGTAATGAAATGACCACTTAGGATGGTCTTAGATATTACATTTGGGGTTTTGCTTAGACCTGGCTATACACAAAGACAAAGCATGGCAGCTGTTAGGGGTTGGTATGTTTCTAAGATGTATAAAGTTAGGAATCCAGAAATTCCCATATCCTAGCACTTGAAATTCCTAAGGGAACCTGTATGCATAAAGCAATATTCTGCAAATATTCATTCATCAAACAAATATTTATTGAACACCTGTTACACATCAAGCACTGTGTTGGCATACAGTAGTGAACAACATAGACAAAAATTCTTGCTCTCACGGAGCTCATGTCATGGTGGGAGTGGGGAGAGGACATAGGGGTAGGGGGCAGCTAGGGGACCAGGCAGGAGGGTGAGGGGCACAGTTTGTATAACCCCAGGGGCAGACTGTCTGCATTTCTCAATCACATAGATAATCAGACTGGCTGGCCCTGCTGCAGTCATTTGGAAAGATGACCGTTGTTTTTTTCATCTTAGGTTATTCATAATCATAGCAGCCAACACTGAATGCGTACTGTATGCCAGGCACTGTGCATTATCACTCCCATTTTACAGATGAAAAAACTGAGGCACGGCATGGTTAAATAATAGTCCCAATGTCACACAGCTGGAATGTCCATCTGACTCTAAAGATGTGCTCTGGAACACTACTGATGACTGCCTCCGCCCATCTCTGAATGGGAGTGCTCAGCCCTGAAGGAAGGCCGCTGGGCCTACACAGGAGAATGGAGGCAAAGCAGTGGGGATGGCAGGGAACTGGCTTACATATCATTCCGAGGCTTATTCAACTTACTCGTTTCTGCACCAAGGCCACCAATAAAGACTGTCTATAAAACAGTTAGAAAGCACTGAGCTGATCTCTCTGTGCTATGTGGCTGCTTCTCACTAGCTATCTATTTTACATTGGTAGTGTATATATGTCCATGCCACTCTCTCATTTCATCTCAGCTTACCCTTCCCCCTCCCTGTGTCCTCAAGCCCATTCTCTACATCTGTGTCTTTATTCCTGTCCTGCCCCTAGGTTCTTCAGAATCTTTTCTTTTTTTTTTTAGACTCCATATATATGTGTTAGCATATGGTATTTGTTTTTCTCTTTCTGATTTACTTCACTCTGTATGACAGACTCTAGGTCCATCCACCTCACTACAAATAACATAAAGGGGTGGGATAGGGAGGGTGGGAGGGAGACACAAGAGGGAGGTGATATGGGGATATATGTATATGTATAGCTGACTCACTTTGTTATAAAGCAGAAACTAACACATCATTGTAAAGCAATTATACTCCAATAAAGCTGTTAAAAAAAAAAAACAAAAACAGAAGAACTCTCTTACAGAAGCTGCTGGTGACAGCAGCCGGTTGCTAGGTGTTGCTAGGGCAACTTAGCTGGGAGTCTGGTAGTGAAGTAATTAAGCAGGGTATTTAAATTACCTCAGCTGATTCTCCCCAGCATAGGCAGTTGCCTGCATGAAGGAAGGTGACTAGGTTCCATCTTTCCTCTTAAAGACGAAACAGACAGGAAACCTTTTGAAGATGTGTAGGAACACATTGTGGTCCGGGTGGTGAGCTCCTCTTCATCTCCCCCAGACTAGCTGGGCTGGCCAGGGTGAGACAGGGGTGTTCAAAGGTGCGTGTGGGCAGATACTAGCAAGGGCAGAGCATGACGGGGGCCTAGGGATAGGCTGGGAGTAAGGGCAGGAGCCAGAAGCCAGGACCAGAGCTGATAGAAACCAGAGAAGAATGGGCAAAATAGCAGGGGAAAACCCCCCAAACTCGCCGCCCCTACCAGGTATGAGGAATCACCAGAATTTACAGTGAGATGGAATGAAGTTACCAAACAGGGCTAGGAAGGGATTCTAAGCTGTGATATCAACCCTTCCACTTCTGGTCTTAACAGAAACATTTACTGAGCAAAGTGTCAGGCCCTGTATTAAGAGGTTGCATAGATTTAATATAATTGTATTGAAGATATGCAGTATTATGCTCCCATTTTACAAAGGAGGAACCCAAGGATTACTCTTCTTGCCCAAGGTCAATCAGGTAGTTAACAGTGGATTCTGGAATCAAACCCATTTCTGTCTAGCTCCAAAACAGAGATCTTTAACCACCCTGCTAGTTTGTAGTTACTCTACTTATGGAAATCTCCATGTCCAGCTTGCTTTAAAAGCACTGAGCTACCTCTGACACTGCCTGTCCTGGCCAGGCTTGGCTCAGGACCTGCCGTGGGCTGGGGTCTGCAGGTGTGAACACCAGTGTGGCCAGCTGCAGGTTTCTGGGGGAAGACCAGTGTACAAGGAGTTAGGCAGGGGCCAAGAGCATGCATACTGCTGGTGAAAGAGGCTGCAGAACATGGTAAGTTCTGTGAGAGATGAGACAGTGCTTGGAGGATGCACAGAGTAAGGAGGGAGTGAGTAATGAGTGGCCCGAGGCATGCCCTTGACATTTTCCTTCGATCTCTGTTTTTCATTCTCCAGTAAGCTGTGTAGTTCCCAGAGATTTGGCTAGCTTGTTGAAGACCTGAGCAAGCTTCTGATGCCCTCACACTCACTTTGCAGTGGCTTTGGAGTCTTGCTGTGGAGGCTGTAGTCATTCTGGCCTTGAATATTTGAGAAAATATATGAGAAAAAATTTTTCCCATAAATATGGTGGTGAGAGTCAAGAGAAGTCACAATGTGTATTAGTCCGCTTTTGCTGCCTGGTAGATCACCACATCTTACCCCATTCTCTCATGCACCACATTAATACGGCAAATCTCATACAGTTTCTGAGAGTCAGGAATTCAGGAGTTTAGCTGGGTGGTTCTGGCTCAGGATCTCTCATGAAGTTACAGTCACGATGTCAGCTAGGGCTGTGGTCTCATCTGAAGGCTTGTCTGGGGCTGGGGATCCACTTCCAGGATGGTTTATTCACGTGGGTGTTGGCAAGAGGCCTCAGTTTGTCTCTATAGGACTGCATGAGTCTTATATAGGACTGCCTCTCGTAATGACAACTGGTTTTCCCGAGTGAGTGTTTGGAGAGAGGAAGAGGGCAATGCACTTTTTGACCTAGTCTCAGAAGTTCCATACCATCACTTCTGCCATATTTTATTTGTTGGAAGTGAATCACTAAGTCTAAGGGGAGGAGAAATAATCTACACCTCTTGAATGGAGGAGTATCAAAAAATCTGGGACATATTTTGGAGACCACCACACTGTGCAAACAAAAACCTGGGTGAGAAAAATTACGTGGCCAAAAGCAGAGACGGGGAGTGGGCAAAGATCCTCCAGAGATGGCTGCTGGTGCTAGGCAACACACTTGCGTTCTGCACACAGGGGAGAGAGGGCTTGTGTGCTAGTCTCTGATGACTGCTACCATCCAGATGATAATGATTCATTCCATTTTCTCTTTGTCTGAAGAGAAATCTCATTCTGTGCAAGCCAAGCTGTTTATGGATCTTTCTATCTATTCACCCATTCATATGGGACCCAGGGCATGATAACAGCTATTCAAACTGTGGAATGTTAATTAGATGGAAAAATGTACACATCAGCTATCTCCATTTCAACTGAGAAATCTGGCTGAGGTACATAATTTGCTTCAATGTCATCTGTGTCAGGATTTTGAAAGGGTGGCAACGTATTACTGTGTTAGACAAAAGGCGTGGGATAAAGGGAGAAGGAACTATTCATGGCAACATGGGTTTCAGGATATTAGTAAGTGCAAATATTTGCTTCTCTATGGAAGCATTAAAGCTCCCTTATTTCTTGGTTCTCATGCCCTAAGTTATTTGCTTTCTACTACTGACATTGAAGTAGAACATTAGCTCATCTTTTGGCTCTGAAATGTAGCTTGTGCACTTGCACAACGGGCAAGTGCGACAAACAATCTCAGTGCTGACTAGTCCTCCCTCTGTCTTGACTGTGATTCGGGGAGTCTGTAATGAAAGGAGTGACTGATAGCCAAGTGTGATATTAAATAGGCTGCAGAGGGAGAGCTCCGAATCATCTTCACTTTGAACTTACCTCTCTCCCTTCCTCCTTTCCTCTCTTCCTCCATGCTACAGTAGCTACCCTGATGAGAAGATAGGTGCCTGGTGACTCTTCCTCACACAAGGAGTCATTGGTCTTGCCTCCGTGAACCCTGATCCTAAGGCAGTCTCAGTCACATCTTGGCAAATAGCTCGACACCTCTCCTGTGTAAGAGGACATCGCCAAGGATGTCACAACTGCCTCCCAAGTAGAGGAGGTGATACAGGCTCCCTGTGGAGGGGACAGGAGAGCTGTCCAGAATTTCTGCTGACTTACGGTGAACAGAACATGCTCAGGAAGGGCATATTTCATAGGACCAAACCGTACTCCACGCAGATTCCTCTCTACTCATCAGGGAGGGTGTAGAACTTCAACAACATCCCTTTTCTAGGTCACAAATATTCCACAAAAGGGAGAACAGACACCTCTTTCCACATCCTACCCTATTATCTCATGCACCCCATTAATATGGCATATATGAGTTTATCTTGTGGGCAAGAATGAGTTTGGAAGGAAAATGACCCTTGGGTGGTGAGATGTCTCATTTTAGACACACCAGAGGAGCATCCACTGCAGCTCAGAGGGGCCGACCTGCCTCTGTTTCTTCTACCCCCCTGGCATCACAGGACCAGAAACAACTCTCTCCCTCCCAGGGGAGTCAGTGGCCTCCGTGTAAACTTGGCGAAAGAGGGAGTCACAAGCCCACACTACTTCCCTCTAATTTCTAAAACCAGATCATCAGAGGTAATGGATGTGAAACTGCTTTCACACAGTGGGACCTTGATCAATATTTGTTGAATAAATGAATGAATAAACTCTAAGGTAGTGCAAAAGTACAGAAGTCTGATTATAGCTATTTATTTCATTGTCAAAGCATGAAAGGGTTTGGGTTCTTTCAGAGATCACCCTCCTGTTCTCTTCAGTTTCCACTCCAAAGCCAGGGAAAACTTTATTTTTTTAAGTTTTAATTTTTGTAAGCGTTACGTATGCACACAGTTTAAAGACTCAACTAGTGCTACAAGGTTTGTTAAGGCAAAAAACAGCCCCCAGTCACCTCCTCCATTTTCCCTCCCCTCCACAGAGGCAACCACGTTCATCTTTTCTAGATGTCTTTTGGTCATTATCACCTTATATCCAACAATATGATTGTATTGCTGTTTCTTCATTTGGGGGGAGGATTTGTTTTAGGCATCATCTATTGACTTCCCACTCTAAAAAAATGCAGATGTACCTCCCTTTCTTTCTCTTGTCCCACCAAACACATGCACCTTTCCATCTTCCCATCCTCCCAAACTCTCCAAAGGTTGTCCACATTTCCTTTCATTCACATCAGATTTTCCATCAATTCGTCTTCTTGAAGGAGTTTTCATGGCCTCTGAACTGCTGGTGCAGGTTGCCCTCCCTGGTTGATGCACAGCTGTCATCCTGAGACTTCTCTTCAGCATCCATGAAGGAATTCTCTTGGCCTCTCTCCTGTGTTGGGTCTCTTGTTTCTGATATTACATTATTACATTCTTCCTCTTTTTGTGTTTATACTCAAATTTGGGTGGAGTACATTGTCAGTAGGTTCCTGAGAAATGGGGTATGGGATATAAATTTTTGGAGACCTTGCCCAGCTGTATTATTTTCCCTCAGAATTTTGAAGGCAGTATTCTACTGCCTTCTAGCCGCTGGGATTATTTTTGAGAAGTTTGAAATCTCTAACTCTTAATTCTGCATATAACTCTTAATTCTGCAAACTAGTTCTTTATTTATTTCCCCTGGAAACTTGTGGCCTCTTTGTTCCCTGCATTTTGAAGTTTCACATTGGTGAGCCGTGGTTCAGACATTTTTATCATTTTCTCTGGGCACTCAGTGGCCCTTTCAATCTGGAACCCCAACCTACAGATCTGGAAAAATGATGTATTGGTGTTAGAGGATTTTCTGTTTCTGGAATTCCTATTACTCAGAAGTTGGACCCACTGAACTGGTTCTTTAATGATCTTAGTTTTTCTTCTTTTCCATCATTCTGGGAGATTTCCTCAGCTCTTCAACCCTCTTTTGAGTTTCTCATTTCTGCTCACATGTTTTTAATTCCCTGGGGCTCTTCCTTGTTCTCTGAATGCTCCACACTCCTTTTATAGTATCCTGTTCTTGTTTCAAGGATATAAATTTTTTTTTATAACTCTAAGGATTTTGAGATTATTTTTAATGTTGTCCTTCTTGGACAGTCTGTCTCCTTTGATTTGCTCCCCCATCCCCCTTGTTTCCCTTGGTCTCTGTCCTTCATGCTGGAGACCTTCCTGAGCTTCCTGGTAATTCTCTGTTACCCACTCATGTTTAGGAGTAATGGGACTAATATCCCTGTAGGTGGTGCTCGTCAACTGGGAACTTTTCTGTAGGGTAACCCAGTTGTGCCATGTGTTGGGGAAAACCTCATGTCTATTTTTAAAAGTCCTTCCTCTTGAACCAGCTGGCTTCCTCTTACAGGCTCTTCCACCTGCCTGGAAGGCAAAGGCCTGGTTGCTGGTATTCTGGGAGTGCCAGAAGCAAGATGGGAGCCCGAACATTCTGTGTGTTGTGTTCACTTCATTCAATATGGTGTCTTGGCCTTCACATGATTCTGTTGTCCCTCATCCAGACACCCTCTGCTTTGTCCTCCCCAGAGAATAAATCTCTAGTCTTCTCTAGCCTGGGGCAGGGAAGCCACCTGGGGGCATAGAGTTGGGGAAGGGATCTAGGGTTCTAACTGCTTCTTAGCTAATTCTCAACCAACTGAACTTGTTTTAATCCCTCCCCCCATATCCCAGAGGCATCAATTTCTGTGCCTATTCTTATTGTGCTAATTCTCAGCTTGTCCACTGTCAATTTAGGATTTAGCTCCCTCAGTTCTGCCAAGACAGTGACCACTTATCTAATGCTTACTCTTTCTCCACATCTTGCTTTTGTGGTCTCTTGTCTGTTTTTCCTGTCCTCATGGTTCTTGTTTCTCACAAGGTCTCTGGCCCTGGGCTGCAGACCATGTTCACCCATGACTACTTTTCCTCTTTTCACTGACCCTGGTCTCCAGGGTCACAACAGTGAGGCCTGGGCCAGGCCAGAGCACACTGAACTCCTCTGCACAGAGAACTGTTCTCAATCACAGCAAAAGTGATCAAGAGCTAGTCTGGAAGCAAAAGCCAGAAAAAACCCAGACTGAGATTAAACAGAAGAAGAAGAGACAACTTCTGCCAGGGTATTGAGGGAGGTAGTCTCAGAGGAGGTGGCATTTGAACTGGGTGTTGAGCAGATCATTCATACTTTAGGTCAAGTGAATTCAAATTCACATGTTCTGTGTATGAGCAGGCGTTGGGTTAGGGTAGGAAGTTACTGCAGTATAGGGGTTTAAATAGAGGGTTCCAGACAACATCTGGATGTGAATCCTGGATCCTCAATTACTGACTGTAAGTTGCTTGGATTCTATAATCTTCACCTTCCCAATTTATATAACGGATTTAATAGTACTACCTTTCTCAGGAGCTGTTGGGAGAATTAATTAAATGCAAGTGTGCATACAAAGTAATCAAGGCATCACAGCACAGTAGGTATACACATTGGCTTGGCACACACTCATGCCAGAAGCCCTGGATTTGAGTCCTAGCTCTGCTACTAGAACGTATGTGAATGGGGGTAAGTTACTTAAGTTTTCTATGCCTCAGTTTACTCCTCTGTACACTGGTGATAACATCTTGTGGGGACTGATGTAACATGTATAAAGAACTTAACACAGAGCCTGGGACACAGATAACAGTCACACTTGTTAAGAGGAGTATAAAACATTAGGAGCACAACCCATGAACCAGACTGCTGGGGGTGAATCCCATGTCTGCCATTCATAGCCAGGTGCCCTTGGTTAAGTCCCTTAACGTTTCTTTGCCACAGTTTCCTCAACGATAAAGCAGACAAAATAAAAGCACTCGCTGTGTAGGGTTGCTGTCAAGATGAGTTAATGCATGTAAAATAGTTAGTACCGTAAGTGTTAGCTTATTGCTATTGTACCGATTTGGCTGTTTTCCATTCACTTGCTTTTTCCCTGGGACATTCCACCCACGGAAGGTTCTGTCCCCAGTATGCCTTGCAGGTTGCGTAGCTAGGCTGTCCTAGAGACATGGATGGAACACAGCCCTGCCTGGCTTCGAAGTCCAAGTGCCTTGTCACAGGCTACTCCATCCGCTTGTGGGAAAGGCGAGGAGGAAGAGTGACTTCTGCGGCTGTGTTTTAGGGGTTGGTGGGCCAGCAGGTGTGGCTGCTTATAATCTACTCTTCTTGCACATACCTCAGGAGGAGGCCTTGGAGGCACCTGCTTCTGCCAGAGGCAGGGGCTGTTGGACCTTCCCAAGGTGATGGGGCGGGAAGCCGGCTCTTCCGTGGCTGTCACCTGGTAGCCTCCAGTCATGACAGGTGTGTAGCTCGGAGCCCAGACTGATGACAGCGAGGACAGGAGGCTGCAGTCATCACTCAGTGGCCTGATCATTGGGTATTTCTATAATGACAAATCATAACTGCTTCTCTTGTCATCAGTGTAAAGCATTTCCGAAGCAGTGATTTCGCAGGAGGGGATGTGGCTGTTATCCACCTAAGACCATGGAAATGCCCAGCGTTGGGGAGACGAAGCCTGGCTGAGTGGGGCCAGGTTGCTGTGCTGCAGGCCTCTGGGTATTCAGCGCTGGCATTGTATGCAGAGAGATCAGCCTCCCGTTGTAAAATTATCACTGTTAATTCTGCAGAAGCGTTATGTTGAGATGGTCTTGGATACTTGCAACTTATTATTTGGCTCCAACCTCTACTATTTTTTAATTTGACCAAAGGACAATTGTGAGACATAAACATCAGTGGAAAGTCCAGTCGTTCTTAGTTAGCAAAATGCCTAGCATTCAAAGTGAGGAATAATCTTGGAAATTTATTCTCGGGCCTCTGGCCTATTACCTGAGCCCTGAGGATCAGATTGGGGGTAAGAAAGCTCCAAAAAGTCTGCTTTGGCCTCCAGGATGTCAAATCTCTGCTGTCCCCCCCAAATCTAATTCCCACGAGAGAAATGCTGGAAGATAGGCTGAAACCATCCTTGTCCTAGGGCATCTAGGGGCTGCGGAGGAGGAAAATAAGGCCACGGGTAGAGAGAATATCACGTGTCATTGAACATTTCTGAGCTGAGCGTCCATTTCCTCCTCATCTGCAAAATGGAGTAATTGTGAGGATTTATGAATTAATGCTTGCATAGCACTTAGAATAGTGCTTCACACATGACGTGGGCTGCCTGTAAGCGTCAGCTACGAAGAGTATGTGTTTCAGACCTCTCAGAGTTTGAGCCCTTTCCAGCCTAAGAGATGCCATGGAGATGAAGATGCAAACCTCTCCAAAGGGCCAAATCATTCTGTCTGTCTTTTATTTTTCCTGGGAAGATCTCCCTTCAGCCTCTGTCCTGGTAGCCCCTGCCCTCCCCAGGCTCAGCTGCTTCCAGGGAGGACCTTTTGCCTCCAGGGCCAGACCCACCCGCTTGCGGAGCTGGCTCTGATTCAGCTCATCCGTTCATCCAACACAGTACCAAGCACCAGTGCCAGGTGCTGGTGACACAGAGGTGGAAGGAGCGGGGCCCTTGCCCTCAGGAGCTCGCAATCCGCTGGGGAAGATGGGCCTGGACATAGATCACAGCCATACATTTTGACAGCTCTGAGGTGGATGTAGGGACAGGGTGCCAGGGGAGAGTCGGAGGTGGCAAGGGCTAGCTGTCCACCGGGTGGCACAGGAACATGTTCCGTCCAGGAGTGACCCTGTGGCTAGTTCTCACGATGGGATGAGTGGAGTGAGGCATACCATTTCTGGCCAGGGATTTTAGGAAGCAGATATGCCCCTTCCAGCTCCTCTCACCCCTCCCATCTGCTGGATGCAGAAGACTCTGAGATCCCAGGGTTATGGAGCCAGAATATTCACCCCTAAATTTCCATGTGAGGGAAAGCTTCTTGCTGACCAGGGACACTACATTAAACTATACTGGGATGAGAAATAAACTTCGAAGGGGTTAAGTCACTTATCTTTAGGAATTTACTTATCTAGGATTATCCTAGTGGACACAGATGTCTAATCCAACTGGTGGCTTCAGGGAAGGATTCCAGCAAGAAGTGACACCGGGTCCTTGGTGCTAGCTGGGTTGACTTGTGGGGACAGTGGCAGTGTTGAGATGATGCGTGGGTGGAGGGGGGGTGGGGAAGCTGGGAGGATACTTCAGGCAGAGAGATCAGAATAAATGGAGCATGGAGTGTGTGTGTGTGTGTGTGTGTGTGTGTGTGTGTGTGTTGAATGAGCCAGTAACTAGTTAAATTGGATTCAAACTCAAATCTGTCTGGCTCCAAAACCACATACTTTCACCATTCTGTGGGTTCCCCTATTGTCTCCAGAGGTCTACACTCCATCCTCAGGACTACAAGATCAAGCCTAGAGCAGTCCCCCATTCCTCCTGGGCAATGCAGAGTTAGATCAGGGCCCCCGAGGCTGTACTCCAGCCCAGGTACGATCCGTGGGGACACCCCTGCTCTCCTGGCACCAAGTAGAAAGGAAGAGAGCCCAGAATGGCTGTCCAGGTGAGCCCAGCTGGCTAAGCTGCAGCTCACAGACTTTGGCTAATTTGTTATTAATTCTTTAGGAGCACAGAACAATCCTAACAAGATGCAAAAATCAATGGCTGAGGAAAAGAAAAAGCAACCTTCTGAGCAGAATGTGAGTGAGGAGAGTGGCTTTTAAAAGGCCTTGACAAACTATTTGGTGTGCAGCCTGGAAAGTGGAGAATGAATGACTTTCTTACATTGATTCATATATCTTTTTCCAAGTTGTAAAGAGGAGGGAGGTAATGGGCAAGGGTGAGGGACCTGGTTGGCCTCACAATGCCAAGATAATTATTGTTCAGTTAGAAGCCAGTGATTTTTTACTAATCAGATGCATGGAGAGCAATGGGGGCTATAATGGGTTTCCAAGTGATGGAGGGTGCAATAAAGGTCAATTAGCAGTAATGGCATTACTTGGGAAAAAAGCATCAGCAACCCAGGACGCAGCCAGCGCCTTCCTTCCTACCTCCTTTGTGCCCAGCAATGGGGAGATAGGCTGAGCTAGAGGGAGAATGATCCCTGCTGAGGGATGGGACTGGGCAGGAGAGGCCCTGGGCACACAGCCTGTGTGAGGGCCACACTGCATGCCTGGGTCTAGGCTGCCAAGTTCAGTGCCAAGACACATGGCAGCCATTCCTGAGACAGCACCATGGCCTCCATTTGGCAGAACAGGCTGGGCAGGAATCCCTGCCCTGATGTTCCTTCCCACCAGGGGCCCAAGTAAGTCAAGAGGGGTTGCCAGGGGCTGGGGGCCTTGGGGCCTCAGAGCAAGTTTATAGAATGGAGAGACCTTATAGTGGCTTACCAGGCCCTTTGTGACCTGCCTGGCCACTCCCCGCCCCCCCCCCACCTCCCGTTGTGATTTCCTCTCACTCTGATGCACACATGCTGGCCCTCTTGCTGTTTCCCTAACATGGCGGGCACCCTCTGCTCAGAGCCTTTGCTCTGTTCCCTTTGTCCTGATTGTTCCTCATCTAGATATTTCTATGGCTTGAAATCTTACCTCCTTCACGTCTTCAGCACTCAAATACACCTCCTCAATGCAGCCTACTCTAATTTTTTTAGCGGGGGAGGGTATACACCTAGGAGTGGAATTGCTAGATCATACGGTAACTCTATGTCTAACTTTCTGAGGAAACTGTTCTGCCAAACTGTTCTCCACAGTGGCCCTGCTGTTTTGCATTCCCACCAGCCGTGCACGACAGTTCTAACATCTCCACACCCTCCCCAACACTTGTATTTTCTGTTTTGTTGATAATAGCTATCCTAATGGGCATAAAGTTGTGTCTCTTTGTGATTCTGAGTTGCGTCTCCCTAATGATTAATGATGTTGAGCATCGTATTGTGCTTGTTGGCCATAGGTATGTCTTCTTTGGAGAAATGTCTATTTAGAGTGTAGCCTCCTAATCTCCTGGGTGCAGGGAATAGAGGGAGTATCCTGTTGTCTCTCTTTACCCTGCCCGGGGCAGCTAGGCCTGAAGAGGCACTGGCCAAGGGGCTGGGATTTGAGTTGATGTCTTCAGGAGTGCAGCTGGATGGGACTACTAGGTGCCTTGAGGTCTTCAGGATGAGCTAAGTCATGGCTCACATGGGAGAGGTGAGGTTCTGGTGTCACGGTCCTCGTACAAAAGCAACATCTCCAGGGCTGGAATTGGGGTGGGGATGGTGAAGGGGGTGAGGTCAGAGAGGAGGCAGGTTAGTGATAAGTAAGGGCAGTTATGTCCACACAGTGATTATGGGCTGGCAGGGAATGGTGTGTGCATGGGTGTGTTGTCTGCATCTCTGGGAGAGGCCATCCTGCAGCCAGGCCAAGTCCCAGGCTGCATATCCTCTGCAACCCGCCTCTGTGTTTCCTGGGAACTGGGCTAATCCATAGCTCTGTTCTCACACCTTCACCCCACAATCCACACTGAGTGCTGACGCCTAGCAGTGGGCAGGCTTGTGTGTACACATGCAAGTGTGTGATGCTCTAGAGTGGAAGGAATTGGGAGGCATATGGATCTGAGACAGGAAATGGAGATATTGGTTTCAGTGTTCCACTTTCACTTGATAGACATGTGGTGTTAGTTTCTGAGCCTCGGCTCTGAGGTCTGCTTCTTCACAGCGCAGCGGAAAGAGCACTGGACATGAGATCTCGTCTTGGGTCTGCCTCTCACTGAGTGAGAAGGGGAATTAAAGTTGGTAAGGAGAGGCGCGTGTACTTGAGCAGGAAAAGGCTGGCTCCCTTTCCTCTGTGGGGGAGGGCCAGGGGACCTGCTTCCTGAGTCTGACCCTGCTGAGAATCATGGGGGGCTACTGTACACCTCACCTGCGCCCTCAAAGGTACAAACAAGCACTCTTTATTTAGGAATTTGTAAAGACCACAAACAGCTTAGCTAAGAAGTGAGCCCCCTGCATTTCGCTGACTCAGTTAACTTCGTCACGACTACACTTACGTCAGCCACACACAATACGAGGCTCCACTTCAGAGAGGGCCATGTGCTCACTGCCAACCCCGGTTCCCCAAGGTGACACTGACCTCTTTAGACACAGGTCACTTAAGCACCATCCAGTTCCCCTGCCGCCCGCCTTGTCCTGATTCTGCATATTCCACCAGCCCATTTCTGCTTCCCACACCAGCTCACGACCTGCACAGCTCCACCCTGGTCATTTTTCCTTTCAGAGCAGACGCCTCACTCACCCGGAGTTCTCAAGCATTCCTGCTTCGGGGGATCAAAGTTTAGCCTTCCAATGACTGAGTTTTCATGACTGTGTTTCTGGGTTTCTAGCTATTCCTGGTCCTGTGTGCTACTGCAAAGATTACTGTAACAGGGAAGCAGTGGAAGTTTGCTCTTCTCCCATGTGAAGGCATATTGGCTGCTGCAAGGTGTCAGCCCAGGGCTTGCTTGGGTCCCCAGAGCCAAGTCTAGCAGACCAGGTGCCAGCACGGACTGTGGTCGATGCAGACCCCACTTCATCTTCCTGTTTTGCTAGGGTGACCCCATTGCCCCAGGGCCTGGGTAGGCCAAGTCAACTGGGTAGGGCTGGACAGGAAGATACTCCAACTTGTCTCCCTCCTTTTAGATATACAGACCACCAAGACCCACAGACCCGCCAAGAGTGGGTGCTGGGTAGACAGCCCTCTGACATTCATCTAAGTTGTTCATCTTATTATTTTGTTTCCTACTGTATTGTTTTATTCTATGTCATTCCATTTTACCTTACGAGCTTGGTTGTTTTCACAACTGACCTCCTACCTGGCTTTCTGCAGTTATTCTTTTTTTTTTTAACATCTTTATTGGGCTTTAATTGCTTTACGATGGTGTGTTAGTTTCTGCTTTATGACAAAGTGAATCAGCTATACATATACATATATCCCCATATCTCCTCCCTCTTGCATCTCTCTCCCACCCTCCCTATCCCACCCCTCTAGATGGTCACAAAGCACCAAGCTGATCTCCCTGTACTATGCAGCTGCTTCCCACTAGCTATCTATTTTACATTTGGTAGTGTATATATATCCATGTCACTCTCTCACTTCGTCCCAGCTTACCCTTCCCCCTCCCCGTGTCCTCAAGTCCATTCTCTAAGTCTCTGCAGTTATTCTTGATCACAGCTGCAGTCCCAGGGAGGTCCCCTCTCCAGGGGTGTCTGGCAGAAAGGGGAGCGATATGTCAGGGGCGGGGGAAGCTGGCAGAACCTTTTTGTCTACTTAATATTTTATTAGAGTCCATGTAGCAATGTATATAAAGCAAGTCCCATGGTGGGAAAATGCAGAATAAATTACTGCCTGCAATTTCCTGTTTGACATTGATTTTGTAGACTGGAGACTCAAAGTGGGAGTCCGGTATTAGTATGTCAACATCACTGTTGAAGGTCCCACCAACTGCTCATGAATCCTACAATGTCAGAGCCACACGGAGCCTTGAGACCAGCCAGTTGAACCCAACATAACAGGGAAGAGCCTCAGAGACCCGGAAAGGCCTGAGGCTACATGGTGAAGAGGCCATAATCAGGGCGATGACACCAGTTCAGCTTCAGCATCCAGAGGCCCAGATTTTAGCAGGTGTGAAAGATTGTTTCAAGGCAGCCACAGTGGGTTATCACTTATGGAGAGCTCCCGTCAGAGCAGATGGCCTGCATTCTCTGTGTTTCAGGTTCAGCCTTGAGGCTCTTTGGATTCTTTGATTCCTTTGGCAGCCAAAGGCAGCTTTGAGCTGCTAAGAGCTGTTACGGGAGCAGAAAGTGCCCAGGGCCTGGACAAGTCAGTTACCCGGTGGGAGCCTCAGTTTTGTCCTCTGTGTCATGGGGCTGGTAATCCCTGACCTGTTTCTGCCAGACGGTGACAGATGGATGTAAAAGAGCCCTGTAAATGGAAGGGCCTCCTTGGTAGCAACAAGCCAGGACCTGAGAGGGTTCAGTGAGGAAAGGAAAGGCTCCCATCTAAAAGGCCTGCTCCCCTCTAGAAACCGTCTCCCCAAGTCTCACCCTCCCCCAGCACCTCACCTCCTGTTCCCCAATGCCAACACCCATCAGGAGAGAGAAGTTGCCATTTATCATGCTGCCCGACACTGTGTGTTCTCCTGTGTCTACACATTTTCTTTATACCCTCGCCAGTGATCACACTGGATTCTCTTTTTCGTACCCTACAGAGTTGTGTTCATCATCTACGGGTGTGTAACAAATCACCCTAGAACTTAGTGGCTTAAAACAACAATCATCATTTTTTTACTCTCTCATGTTTTCTTTGGGACAGAAATTCTGGAGCAGTGTGGCTGGAAGGCTCTGGCTCAGGGCCCCTCATGAGGCCGTGGGCAGATGTCATTTGGGGCTGCCCTCATCTCATGGTTTGACTGGCCCTGGAAGATCTGCTCTCAAGCCAGTTCACTTGCATGGCCGGCGAGTTGCTGCTGGCTATAGGCAGGGCCTCAGTTCCTCTCCCCAAGGCAGTGTGAGTATCCTCACATGATGGCAGCAGGCTTCCCACAGAGCAGATTTGAGCCCAAGGAAGAGGCTGCCAGGCCCTTAGGGCCTAGCCTCATCTTCTCTGTATTGCATTAGTCACACAGGGCCAGCCCTGATGCAGTGTGAAAGGGGATTACACAAGGGCAAGAATACCAGGGGCCAGGGATCTTTGGAGGTTGGCTACCTCAGTCTACTTTCCGGCTCCTGTGAGCCAGACATTTCGCACATGAAAATACACTCACCCCTTTCCAAGGTTCCCCAAAGTCTCATTCCACCGAAGCCTCAACTTGAAGTCCTGGGTCTTGTCATCTAATCAGGTCCAGGTTCAGATGAGGCTCTGAAGGAGCCTTTTTTGACTTTCTCAAATACAGCTCCTCCCGTACAGTTCCTCTTGATCTGTAGGCCTGTGAACTAAAGAAACATGTTGCCTTCACTCCACCTAATATACAACGGTGGGAGAGGCACAGGATAACCACTATAGGTCCTCTTGTAAAAAACAAAACCAAAACAAAACAGAAAAAGGAAAATGGGAGTTACACAGGGATCCTTAGCAATTCTGAAATTCTGCTGGGCACATGGGTAGTTTTCGGATTAGAACTCAGCCCTGCTGCTTGGGAATGGTTCTCCATGGCTCTTGGCTCCACCCTATGGGCTCAGAGGCAGAAGTTCTCTGAGCCATCCTTTCTTTTCCATAAGAAATTGTCATTGTTTGAAGCTAAGTCATTTTCTCAGCCTGCTTTTATATCATAGTTTGCAGGGCCAAAGACCAATTTTCGTACTGTACTGCCTCTGTACCTTTTTGTCCAAACAGGCAGTGTTTCAGACAGTGCAATCACCTTAAAATCATTGTGAGCTTTCTATGAATCTTACTGCTGTTTTCTCCATTAGATAAAACTCACAACCACAAATATCAATAACATAAGCCCTTTTCTACCTTGAGTTCCCTGTAAGGCTGCTAGAGGACACCACACTTAAGATTGGCCAATCAAATAACTTCTTTTTCTTCTCAGCACACTGAGACTCAGTCTTTAAAATCTGCTATGCAATTACCAAAAGATGAGTCAGATTGACCTAGAGTGACTTTTAGGAGTAAGATCAGAGTATCAGTCCCATAAAAGGTTAAAAAAGAAACCTAATGTCATTTATTTGATCTCTGCTAAATGCATCACTAACTTTTTATTGATTCTTAAGAAAGAGAGATGAGAGAAAGCTGTGCCACCCCCACTGGGTGCCCAATGAACAAGCAGTCGGAAGTTTATTACTTCCAGATATCCCACTTGCTTTCCAGATACTTCCGTGGGTTTCAATTCCATCTCAGTGATGCTTGCTGAGCAGCCCTGGGCTTGACGTACAGGCTGGGTGTCTGGGAGAAAGAAAAGAGACGCTGCAGCCCTGGGTTGGGATGCATCAGGGGCCTGGTTGAGGGTGTATGTGGAGACAATGGCAGGGTGGAGTGGCAGCTGGTTGAGGGGTACCTGGGCATATTACTAGAGTTCAGGGTTCTTGAACCTGGCCCTCTCTTCTCTGTGTGAGATCTTGGGCTAGTTATTAACTTCTTGTGGCTTCAGTTTTCTTATCTGAGAAATGCATATTCCAGGTAACTTTAAGAGTTTTTGGACCTGGGGCAATATAATTGCCCTCAACAGAATTTTGCTTTTCCTCCATGTTTTGAAAATTGGTTCAGAGGTTTGAGATGCAAAATGATATTTTCTTTCTTCTTCTTTTTTTTTTGCGGTACGTGGGCCTCTCACTGTTGTTGCCTCTCCCGTTGCGGAGCACAGGCTCCGGACGCACAGGCTCAGAGGCCATGGCTCACGGGCCTAGCCGCTCCGCGGCATGTGGGATCTTCCTGGACTGGGGCATGAACCTGTGTCCCCTGCATCGGCAGGAGGACTCTCAACCACTGCGCCACCAGGGAAGCCCGATATTTTCTTTCTTATAGCAGTGTTTAGACGACCATGGAAGTGACCTTTAACTGGACATTTACTGTGTGCCAGCCTTGTGCTAGGCAGGCCTGTCACACGTGTTCCCTCCTTCATCCTTACTACAACCGCTGCCATCTCCCCGGGATGGATGAGGACAGCAAAGCTCACAGAGGCGAAGTCACTTGCTGGATGTCACATGGTCGGTGCATTACTGAAATCTGACTGAGCAAATAATTGTAAAATAAAGGGTGTCCTTTCTAGTTTATTTTCCTGCTCAACATCTTTACTTGTCCTTTGCCTTTTGATAACAAATCTGGCATATGTGGCCAAAGGCAAAGTCAGTCATAGTACCCCATGTCACTGGCCCAGGACTGGTCCAGGAGGGTGCATGTGGTGTGGACTGGGTGAACCAGAGCCCTTCCCTCTGATTTTCCAAACTGGAGCCTGAGAGAGAGCGCTCTTCTTTCTTGGATTATGGTTTCAGAAGGGGGCGGGGCTGGAGGTAGTCATGATCTCTCTCACAACTTGGGGGGGAAAAGGCAGAGGTGGGGAGAGTGGAGAGAGAGAAAGCTGACGGTAACTGGGTCCCTGGTTCAGTTCCTGTGCTGGACCCTGTTATGTGCTCCCCATATGCTCCTTCAGGAATTGTATTAATCCGCTTGATCTATCATGACACAGTACCATAGACTGGGTGGCTTAAACAACAGAAATTAATACTCTCACAGTTCTGGAGACAGGAAAAGTCCAAGATCAAGGTGCCAACATGGTCAGGTGCTGGCAAGGGCTCTCTCTTCAGCTTGCAGTTGGCGACCTTCTCACTGCGTCCTCACAGGGCAGAGAGGGAGCTCTGGTGTCTCTTCTTCATATTAGGGCACCAGCCCTATTAGATTAGGGCTCCACTCTTACGACCTCATTTAACTTTAATTACATCCTCACAGGCCCTATCTCCAAATACAGTTGCATTGGGCATTAGGGCTTCAAAGTTTGAATTTGGGGAGTGGGGGAGACACACACTTCCAGTTTGTAATGGGAATGAAGGACTGCTTACCTCCATCTGCCTGGGAGCTGCCCGTCTACTACAGGGATTGCCTCAGCTAAAGAAAGCTGCCTTGCTGGTTATCAATGCCTTGCTTCCTTAACTCAGGATCACTGATAGACACGCAGGGATAAAGGCTTGACATCCTCTCCTCAGCAGTGAAGGGTCATCCCAGCTTCAGAACGCTCCCCAGGTGGCCTGGGGCTTCCGTCAAGTATGACAGGTTCACACCTCAGGTTCTTCCTCCGCCCAGGGAAGCCCAACTGCTTACTTCTTTATCCTTTTAATTCTGTGAGCTACTCCAGGAATGTGTCCTTATTTTTTGCTTAAAACTATTAAATCAGAGCTTTAAATCCGTTATTAAAATTACCAAAAGCTCCCTGGTGGCGCAGTGGTTGAGAGTCCGCCTGCCGATGCAGGGGACACGGGTTCGTGCCCCGGTCCGGGAAGATCCCACGTGCCGCGGAGCAGCTGGGCCCGTGAGCCGTGGCCGCTGAGCCTGCGCGTCCGGAGCCTGTGCTCCGCAACGGGAGAGGCCACAACAGTGAGAGGCCCGCGTACCGCAAGAAAAAACCAAAACCAAACAAACAAAAACCAATAAAATTACCAAAAGCCCCGTCACCAGTGATCTCAGCTGCCTGGAGCCCTGATGTAGGCGATTCATAGGGGGACGAATGGAAGCCACGGCAGAACCTCTTACCTGCACCTGCAGAAGCTGGCTCGCCGGCCTGTGTCTGGGGAAGGATTATGGCTTCCGTTTCTCTTCCACCTTTCAAATCTCGCGGGAATGTCTCTCATTCGTGGAATCAAAACTAGAAGCCTGCCGCAGGAGTATCTGGGAAATGTAGTCTTTAGGTTTCCTGCTTCTGTGGATACAGGAAGAGTTCAGGGGGCGGGGATGGTGCTGAGTGCTAACAGTCAGCAACCAGCACAAAATACGTTTGCAAATTACAAAAAATATACAACTCAAAGAGCCCCGTGAGATGTGAAGGAGAATACATCTGTGAATTTCCTTTGACAAGTAAAATATACCATGCAAATATAAGGTGTTGCTGGAGAGGGTTCAGAATCGTGGGCGGGACATTTCAAGGAAACAATTCAGTTTTTATTTTTAAAAAACCAGGTAATTGACACAATTATTTTTTGCTTTAATTTTCTGAATAATTATTTCCAAACTCTTGTTTTAAGTGAGTGAATGTATTTACGTGCATTTGTCAGAGAGTGCCTGTTTGTTGTGTGATGGGTTCGCGTTTGCAATTTTATGTTTTCTTTGCGTTTGTATGAATCTGTGAGTGAGTAAGCCTCTGTGTGTTTGTGTGTGTGTGTGTTTGCATGTTGGAGTGTCTCTGTATATGTGTGTATACATATACAGTGTATATGCATGTATTTGTGAATCTGTGTGTGTGCGGGTTGCATGTTGTATTGTCTCTATATATGTGTGTACACATACTGTGTATATGCGTGTATTTATGAATCTCTGTTCATGTCTGAGTCCACTCCAAATTTTAGTGAGGATGTGAGAATTGGCCTTTCTCAGCACATGGATAAGCACCATAATTGAGCTTCTTTTCTCTCCTTTCTGTCGGCCACACGATCTGCTTTCTTGCCCCAGGAGCGGCTCTTTGGCACCAGGGAGCAAAGGGTTAAGATTTATCATTACAAAGAGAAACTGAAGAAGCTGGGAATAGAATACAGAGAGGGTCTTTTTTTTAAAAATTTATTTATTTTTTTTGGCTGCGTTGGGTCTTTGTTGCTGTGCGCGGGCTTTCTCTAGTTGCGGTGAGTGGGGGCTTCTCATTGCAGTGGCTTCTCTTGTTGCGGAGCACCGGCTCTAGGTGTGCGGGCTTCAGTAGTTGTGGAGTGTGGGCTCTAGAAGGCAGGCTCAGTAGTTGTGGTGCTGAGCCACGGGCTTAGTTGCTCCACGGCATGTGGGATCTTCCTGGACCAGGGATCAAACCTATGTGCCCTGTATTGGCAGACGGATTCTTAACCACTGCACCACCAGGGAAGTCCCCAGAGAGGGTCTTTGACTGAGCTTGGTGAGCTTTCCAAAGGGGAGATTTTATAGCACAGTCATGTCAATAAAGGAGTGGAGCTCTGTGCGTGTGCATGTGAGTGTGTGTGTCATGCGTGCACACAGACCTGGGCTCAGGCTGGGGACCATGCTAATAAAGTCTATCAGAACATCTGTCCTAACTATTCCTGCAATGCCTTCGCATTCCAGACTAGACCCCTTCTTCTCCCTCCTGATTCCTCTCACCCTCTCTCCCACCTCCAGTTCTATATCTCAAACAGTTCTCTGTCTACAATAATCTCCCCATCCCCATTGCCTTGCCCTCGTGCATTTCTGCTCATGACCATGGCAGCAGCCTCTTCAGCATCTCCTCCCTTCTACCTTCAAATCATTCTTTTACTTGAGAAAGTGCATGTTTTCTGTATATAAACTGAACTGTTTTTTATTCCTCCATTTCTCACTGGGTGTAGAAATGAGTCCAGAAGTCAAATGGCTTCCACAAGGAACCCCACTATTGCATTACTGCAGTGAGCTGAAACTTGCAATTCATGTCTTTTAATTAGATAAGCTGCTAATTGAGGAGGGGCAGCCCAACCTGATTTGAGTCTTGATACAGTGATTTGAGCCCTAATTACAAGGAGAAGAGGCATCATGATTCTTAATCTAGTCTTATCCCTGTTCACACTCCTGGCTGCAGCTGCCATGGGAGGGAACATTCTGGACTATAAGATGGTTCTTCAGTGTCTGGGGCTGAACCAAGCCCTGTGGGAGGACAGGTCTCCCCATTAAAGATGTTTTTCTGCATGGGACTGGTCTTGGCTTTTTCGACTTCACAAGTGAATCTGGAAAGGACAGGATTTCATCCTCCCACAGCAGTAGAAAGTCACCCTGCTTTTGAAGCAGCTTCTGAATCATTCTAAATCATTCGGAAAAGCAATTGCTTCCCACCATTTTGCAAGGGCCTTGCTTCTTCCTTCCCTCTGTTCCTCTCTTTGTACCAGGCCCTTAATTATGAATTAGCTCCATGAGGTTGAGCTGTCTGACATGATCTTCACTGTATCTCTAGCACTGAGAGCCTTGCACAGGATTGATATTCAGTATTTTGTCATTGTATGAACATTCCAGATACTCATTGATACTGTTGTTGACCCCAAGTAAACAGACTACCAGATATATCTCCAGCAAAGATGGGTTTGTTTGAGATCAGCAGAGAATTGTTCTTCGAGGTCTGCAACCATGGAGAGCCACCTGCAAGTCCCCACACAACAAGGGAAGGAGAACGCTTTTATAGAGGGGAAAAGGAAGTTGGGAGGGCTACAGTAAACAGAGAGTCCATGGCTTTTCATTGGCTGAGTTGTTGCTAGGATAGAAGAGTCTTTCTTCTTCCTGTTGGGTTCTGCTGTCATGACAGGGCATGAGAGCTCCCCCTTCTGGTCTTCTGGTCTCTTGACTCTAATTGAGGTTTCTGTTTGTTAATTTCACACTGGGATACAAAGATGAATCCCACATAGATCCTGCTTTATAGAGGACGGAGACGAGGAAACCAGCAATTAAAATAGAGCCAGGCAAGGGCAATGTGAGAGGTGAACACAATGCGATAAGGGAGCCTAGAGGAGTAGAATCTGACTCTCCTGCAGTCAGCAAATATTTCCTGGATGAGGAGATGACCAAGCCGAGTCTTAAAGGTTGTGGTAGTTTTCTAGGTGGAAAAGCATTCTAGGTACAGAGAATAGCTTGGGCAAAGTTGTGAAGGAAGCATGAAGTACCAGGATGTGTTAGGGAATTGTAACACGTGTGGAGTGGCTGGCACATAGGGATGAGGAGGCAAGTGGAGGGATATAGGGCTGGAAGGCCTGGTCCTGGGGGCAGGGCCGCAGTGTGTGACTGCAGGCTGTTCGCTTTATGAGGGCACCTGCCAAGGCGCGGAGGGGCTGAAATACAGCTCTGGCTCTACCTGGTAAGCACGTGCTTATAGCTACATCCTCCCAGATGAGGCTCTACTTCTAATTTACAAAAAAGCTCCTATGGGCCAGCAGTGTCTCTGTGGAGGGCCTTGCAGATCTTGCTAAGAGTGCACCTCTATTGGGGGCAGTGTTTTTCAAACTTTGCGCGTTGGAATCACCTGGAGGGCTTATTAAGACGGAGATAGTGAGGCCCCACCCTTAGGGTTTCTGATTTAGTAGGTCTGGGGTGAAACCTGTGAATATGCATTTCTTATATATTTCAAGTGATGATGAGGCTGCTGGTCCAGGAACCGCACTCCAGGAATTACTGATTTGGGTACTAGGAAGCCACTGGAAAGGGTTAGGTAGCGGAAGCAGAGCCAGGGCTCCAGGTAAGAGGGATCTGTTTTCCGAGATTAGGGTTCTGGTATCCCTTGAGAACCAGTTAGGGCAGCTGAATATATCAAGGACAGTGGATATACAGTATTCCCCATCTTGTCCTTCCAGGTGACGTTTAATGGCTTTGTTCATTCAAGTGGGACTTCTATTCAAGGGGCACCCTGCTTAAGAAGTTTTTGCCCACAGATGATTAAGGAGTGGCCATATCATTGCAAGAAGCTCACCCCTAGAGCTTTTACTTAGTGATCTCCCAAATGATTTAAATATTTGTTTATGCTTTATTAATTACTCTCTGGAGAAGCTGGGCACCAGAGACACCTAAAGCCACCAACTAAAAGATGAGTCATACCTGGTGAAAAAGCTTCTTTGGAAACTCTTATTAGTTCAATAAATGCTTGACTTTAAAAGTATAATGTGTGTGTGTGTGTGTGTGTGTGTGTTTGGAGAAGGCGTAAGGGAAGGAAGGACATGGAACCACAGTGTGTCAGGACCTCACACACATTAGTAAATGTTCACTGAATAAAGACGGAGTGGATGGAGCCCAGCGATGGAGACCCCTGGGAGAGGCTGAGTGAGGGAATCTGGGCTGACAGGAAGCGGTCAGGTGGTATCTGGTTATGGGCTAGGGTTTGGAACTTGGTTTGGGAAGCCAGAACTTCCTGGATCCCAGTCCTCTGTTGTGGCCCCCGAACATCCTAATAAGAGGTCCTTGCACATGGAGAGAGAATGGTGGTACCCTTCCTTCCTTTGGGGGCTCAGGCCCAGCCTGCCCTCATGTTGGGGACTGGAGATGAGAGGTGGTGGGGGTAGAGGGAGTCCATCTTTTTTCTCTGGTTAGAATATAGTCTCCAGGATAAATTAGCTTTGGATAGGGGTAGGGAGAGTGGCTGCTGGGAAGAGCGGCCAACCTGATTATCTTCAGCCTATTTCCAACCTCAGCCCCAGCCTTTCCTGAGAGCCAGGGCAACACAGGTGCAGTGAGATCTCTATTAACCACTGATTTAGGTTGCCCATTAGGGAGCCTGGCTGAAGGGCTGCCATCCCCAACTAGCTCAACTGTTTCCAAACTGAGCCTGTCAGCAGTGTTATTGGGAGAAGGAAAGCCTTATCAAAGGAAGCCGGATTCTGCCTCTAGATGTCACGGAGAAAAGGAGACGGGAGGATGGGGAAGAGAGTCCTCTCAGAGGCTGCAGTCAAGATCAGGTTGTTCTTAATTAAGACGGCTCCACGCAGTACCTTTCCATAATTCCCTATTAAGGTCCTGATGGATGAGTCACTGCAGGAGCATAGTTCCTTGAGTCAGCACTGTTCTGTGTCTGAGCCTCCTCAAATCAAAAAGCCAATCCATCTCCATCACCCAGGCTTTCTGAGCCTCTGAGATTGACCCTGTGCCAGGTACTGTGCCCAGCCTAGAGAGGGACACAGCCATACACACGGCTTTAGGAGCCCGGTGATTAGTCCACACAGTTCAGCTTCCTGGGCTCTAGAGAAGGAATGAAAAGGGTGGAGGGTAGTATCTGGAAGGGTGAACAGAAGATCGTTAATCACACTTCTGCCCTTGGACCAGCTATTCCACTCCTAGGAACATACCTGACACAAGTTCATACACTTGTGCACAGGAGGTGTATGCAAAGTTGTCTGTTACAGCACTGTTAAGAATACTAGAGGGACTTCCCTGGTGGTCCAGTGGTAAAGAATCCGCCTTCCAATACAGGGACACGGGTTTGATCCTTTGTCAGGGAGCTAAGATCCCACGTGCTGCAGGACAACTAAGCCCGCGCACCACAACAACTGAATTCGTGCGTATCACCTAGAGAGCCCGCGTGCCGCAAACTGCGGAGCTCACGTGCCCTGGAACCCGTGCGCCATGACTAGAGAGAAGCCCGTGTGCCACAGCAAAATATTCTGCACACCTCAACAAAGACCTAATGCAGCCAAAACAAAACAAAATAAATAAATGAAAAAAGAATACTAGAGAAAAAGTGGAAACAACCAAATTGTCCCCCATTAAGTTGTTACATAACTGTGTTGTATAAACTGTGGTTTATTCATAAGATGAAATGTCATACCGCAATGAAAGTGGATGAACTAGAGATACACGTATCAATTCTGTAAATCTCAAAAAGATAATATTGAGTGGATTTGCGATTTGGGACAACACAGATAAACCTGGAGGACATTATGCTAAATGAAATAAGGCAAGACACAGAAGGACAAAGGCTGCATGATACCGCCTATATGAGGTATGTAAAATAGTCAAACTCATGGAAGCAGGGAGTAGAATGATGGTTGCCAGGGGCTGGAGGCTGAGGGAAACAGGGAGGTTTGTGTCAAAGGACACAAAGTTTCAGTTATGCAAGATGGATAAATCCTAGAGAACTACTGAGTAGCATGAGCCTGTAGTCAACAACACTGTACTATATACTTAAAATTTTATTAGGAAGGTAGATTTTATGTTGTGTTCTAACCACAAAATAATAATAATAGCAGGAGGAAACTTTTGGAAGTGACAGATATATTTATGCATCGATTGTGGTGATGGTTTCACAGATACATACTTATTTCCAAACTCATCAAGTTGTATACATTAAATATTTACAGCTTTTTGTTATGTCAATGATAATAGTTAAAAAAACAACAACAGTAACAGTCATTTATTTTGCTGCGGAGTCTGGGATTAGACAGGGTTCCGTGAGGCAGTCCTTTCTCCGTCTCTCACAGTGGTGGTAAGGGCTGGGGTCACATGGAAAGTTCTTCTCAGTCTGAGGTGGGGGCTGAGAACATTCAAGCCCCTGGACCTGAAACAAGAGGGGCTCTTCAGGCATCTCTCTCCCTTTCCCTGTGCTCTTTGCCTGGTGGCCTCAGGGTAGCTGAAATTCTTACCGGTGAAAGGCTTCAAAGCATCCCAAGAGAAACTGGCAAAGGTGCATGACCTTTTCTCACACGGCCTCTGAAGCCACAGAGGGTCACGCCTTGCCACATTCAACTCAGTTTCCTGTGGCAGTCACAAAGACTATGAAAACGAACACAGTTAATATACTTGAAGCTTTCCAAGTCGGTGCTTGGCATAGAGTAAGTCCTAGGTGGGTTAAAAAAAAAAAAAAAAAAAGAATACACAGGGATTCCTGAATTTTCTAGCTGGGGATTTTAGTGCTTACAAATAGACACGTATGCTCTAACTGGTCCATGGATGGGAACTTTCCTGTCTCCGCAGACTCCATCTGCTGTTGCTGTATGTCTTTCTCTTCACTGCCCTTCTGCCCTTTCCTTCTTCACTTCCACATGGATATGCTAATAATCTGTATCTCATAGCTACGTACCATCAAAGATTTGAACCTTGAACCTTCCTTTGAACTCATTCTTTCAGTCATTCGGCAATCACTGCTGAAGCGCCTGCTATGAGCAGGTCGCTGTTAGAGGACCTGGAGAGAGAGTGAAGACAGAATCTGGGTCTTCTGCCAGTATCTGAGCAAGCGGAGGCCAGCTTGTTAGCTTGCAGGCAGGGGAAAGCGCAGATCCTTCACAGTTCTTGACACCACGCAGGGGGAGGTGTGTTGTTCTATAAGGAACCACAGGATGAGTATGTGTGTGTGTGCGCACGCACGTGTGAGTGTGTGGTGGATGGTGGGACCCAGAGGAAGGACAATGGTCATAGCATGAGGATATGTGTATATATTTAGCGAAGGGGCCAGCGGAGGAGGCACCATGGGGAAAAGGACATTTGAGCTGGATCTCAAAAGGCGAGTAGGAGTCTTCCAGACAGACTCTGTAGGGAAGGGCATTTTCGGCAGAGGAATAGAATGTGCAAAGGCCCAGAGGAATGTTTGGGGAAACTGGGCAGTTTGACAAGAGCAGATAAAGAGGCAGCTCCAGGAATCCTGCCCAGAATTCCCAAGTTACCCCCATGCAGGTGGCCTTTGGCAACCTCATATGGTGCCATGGAGCTTTGAAGTCAGATGGAACTGAGTTTGAGTCAGACCTTGCACTTGGATCCTCTGTGACATAAGAGAAAACCGTTCTCTGAGCTATAATCTCCTCCTCTTTAAAATGGGATAATAATATCTTCCTCACAGAGGTAGATAGAGATGAAATGAAATGATGTATGGGAAAGCACTTGACATTGTTCCTGGCCTGTTGTGGGTATGTGAAAATAGTAATTATTACTCTCCTATAGGGCTGCTCCAAGGTGTGTGTGCACACACGTGAATACAGGAGGATAACAGGTGCCTCACAGGGAGGTATACATGGCAATTCCCTTTCCCCCTATTGTCTAATACCTTCCTTAATGGGAGGCAAATTAATGTGGAGTAAAGACAAACCAGGGTCCCAATTATAGCTCTGCCACTTACCACCTGTATCATTCTGGCAAATTACATCCCTTCTCTGAAGCTTCATTTTATTATCTGTAAAATGGGAGGTATTAAGTCCTAACTCATGGTATGAGGGTTAAAAGGGGATAATACATCTAAAGTACCTGGCATAGTTTTTAGGAGCACAGAAACTATGACTGTGATGTGAAATTGCTTTGTACAGCATACAGCACTGTACAATGTAAGAGGTTATTATTTTATTAAGGCAAAATTCATGGATCCAGAGGTTAGTAGCTATTTCAAGCCAAGGTTTCATTTTTCTGCTGACTCTTTGTTGTTGGGGATGGAGAAAAAACTATGCCTTCATTTCCTGTACTATCTGGTGACTGACATTATTCCTCACACCCTGCGGCCATCAGGCAAGCCACAAAGCAGCCCAACCAATGTCAAAACAAAACACAAGGTTGTGTCTTGATGTCCAGGAGAAAGAACATGTTAGTAATTGTGTGAAATGTGTTGGAACAAGGAACATGGAAAGTATGGTAAACAAATTAAATTGACTGTGAAACCTACATAATAATTCTAAGACAGCTTAAAATTTGAGATTTGAAAATTTTCTATAAAAAACAATAAGAAAATTGTGAGCGCCATCTTGTGGAGAGATCTCTATTAAAACATCGTATTGGAGAATCACTTCTTCTGTGTAGAACCTCTAAAAAGGCAGACAGCACCCATCCATCCATCCATCCATCCACTTTCCCATACATCTATCCATTCATCCACCTAATAATCCATTCAATTATTTTTTCATTTGTTTGAATGCTTTCAATGCTTTGGTCCGCGGATGCCAGGACCCTGCTTGGAAGGAGCCTACAGAGGGTGATGGCAGATATGGGCAAACCAACAGTTCTGGGAACCTTAATGGAGGGCACTTAATTCAGTTCTTGTTGTCGTTGAGGTGCAGGAGACAAGCAAGGCAGGCTTCCTGATGGAAGCGGCACCTAAACTGACATCTGAAGGATGAGGTTCTAGGTGAGAAGAGGAGAGCACTAGAGTCCTAAATTGGGTTACTTTTTCTGTGCTGCCCTCCTGTCCCCACCTTAGTAGTGATGCCAAATTGGAGTGTGTCCAGCAGACAGTGGTCAGTGTGGTGGGAAGACACTTAAAGAAGCTGGGGAAGGGCTGTGAAATGAAGTGCCTGCTAAGTTGGACAGATTCTGTTACATAAGATGAATGCCACCTATTAATATTAGAAGGTATTAATAGCTGCTATTACGTTGAGTTCTTCACTTAATAGAATTCATTATCCTCACATCTGCAAAGCTGTATTAGTATGGGCCATTGGTCAAGATGTGGGAATGGCCTCATTACACGTGGCTGGACACATAATAATGTTCTGCATCAGGAATCTACCTCTATTACCTGTTACAGGTTGTTAATTGATAAATGTATTATGGAAAAAAGGTTCAGCAACAAACTGGTTAAATTGGCCAGTGCTTGGCCCACATTGGAAGGATGGATGGCCCTTTAGCCATCATCCTCCATCCCTTTGCAGACTCCTGGAATTAATGCTGAGCAGAACTTTTTGCCTTAGCGAAGCAAACGGTAGTCTCAGCAGACGTGAGTAGGGCCTGCTATCTTCAGACAGAACGAGTGCTCTTCAGCTCAGCACAGTCCCCACCATTCTCAGTCCTCTCTGGACTTTAAGCTGTGCATCCGTTATCTTTTGCATCACCTTTACACTATTGCTCTCCTTATGGTAGAGAAGTATTTCCTTACACCCACATCTTTAGTAACACTAATGAAAAAAGTGACCAAAAAGGGGTTGCGTGTTCTATACAACACAGTGGAAAGAATATTTCTTTGTGGGATTAGAAAACATCCATATGTGTTTTATGTATAAACCAAGTGTATCTGTGCCTTAGAGCTTGGCCATCTCCTTCACTCACAGTACTTTCTTGGGCTTTGTGAGTATTTGCTTCAGGGTAAGCAGGAGCGGCCCTGAGCGGTGTCCTAGAGCAGACATTGTTGGCCTTGACTGTCTCCCTCCCTGGTGTCACCTCCTTCCCAGGTCCCTGCACTGTCCATGAGCAGGCCGCCCACATTGAAAGGGCCATGGATGGGACTTAAGGGCAAAGCCTCTACATTTCAACCATTTCTTCTAATGGATCCTTGCTTCCCTTCTTTAGTTCAACTTAAGTCAAAAGCAATGTGATGTTTTATTGGGATGGCCTTGGTGTTTCACTGTCTACAGTCAATTAGGTCTAAAATAATTTGTTTTCTTTGCAGCCAGCCAATGATCTGTGAGTCTACTAGTCAGGCTCCTGCCTCCCAGCCCTCACCCCCTCCACAGTCAGGGTAAATGGAGTCTCAGCTTCAGGCTCTGTCCTCCCAGACTCCTTCCTCCAGGCTCTGGAGCTGGTTCTGTCTTCAGTGGGGCAGGTGGGAGGAAAGACACTGTGGGGATGAGCGTGAAGGCTGCCCTGCTGCCTGCCTGGATCTAATTCTTACCTGATCTGCTGTGAGGCTTCTGCTTTGTCCCTCTGACCAAATGCTAGCCCTTGAGGACCTGCCTTGAGGACCTTCCAGAGCTTTCTGTTCCTATTTAGAACAGTTAAAGTGCCCAGATGAACTGTTTCTCCATTCAAGCTGCTGGCCCATTCAGCATTCTTCAGGGGAAAGGACTGTGAACAAGGAGGCCATAAAAAAGTAAAGAAGTTAGTCTGACCCTTCAAAAATATTTACCATACCCACTGGCCAATAGAGGGGAAACTCCACTGTATCAGAGAAACTGATGAGGTAATGTTCAGAAAATAATAGTGCTCCAAACTTAAATGATGTATAGACCCCCCTTTTTTTTTTTTGTGGTACGCGGGCCTCTCACCGCTGTGGCCTCTCCCGCTGCGGAGCACAGGCTCTGGATGCGCAGGCTCAGTGGCCATGGCTCACAGGCCCAGCCGCTCCGCGGCATGTGGCATCTTCCCGGACTGGGGCACGAACCCGCATCCCCTGCATCGACAGGCGGACTCTCAACCACTGTGCCACCAGGGAAGCCCTATAGACCCCTTTTAAAGAAAAAAGTGCTGACCAGTTATTTTAGTATCATAAGTAACTTAACTTAAATACATGTAGACATTAACCTAAGTATAATCTCTTTAAAAACCAAAACAAATGTATACATTTAAATAAAACAACACCGTGCAAATGTTATCATTCAGATAAACCTTTACAAATTTATAAAGTATAAACATATCCACAAATCTAACAATATTCCTCTATTCTAAATAGTCTCCATTATAAATATCATGATATCTTTGTTTTTACAGCATGTAGTGAGTGTACTTGTTTTTCACTTGACAATGACCATATCATTTGTGTGGAAGTCGTCCTGTTCAACTTCCATTAGCCTGAGTTAGCAAACAGTTCTCTTTGTCCTCTATGCTGTCATAAACACAAACCTGCACGCAGATATGGAAATTCTGTGGTTGAGCTTGTCGGCCAGTTGATCCACAAGATACTTGTATTAATCATTTTTAGATTTTCATCAAAATGAAAACACAAAATTAAAATAAAATGTCAAAAAACTCATGAACCCAGAGAAAACGTCCCAAGGCTGTAGTTTGAGAAACACGAGTGTGAAAAGCCCAATGGCATGACTGTCTCCTTGGTGTGGGAAATGGAGGGGAGAACGAGGGACTTAAACTGTCAGAGGGTGCCCAGATTAGTTTCTATCTGCTTTAATCTATATCTCCTCAAAGCTGGTCTGCTCTCAGATTTACTGGGGAAACAGAGGCAGCTCACCTACTCATACGAGTTTTGATCCTCGACTCTCATTCTGTGTCTGACTGTCTGCTGCCAGACCTCTCCTGCAGTGAGTGCTTGCCAACCTCCATCCTCAGGTAGCTCAAAACAGATCTGAGGTCTTCTCAGGAGCCACTCAGAGTGGGGTTAACGGTTGGACTAATTTGATGCCCAATCCACTGATTTTGGGGCCAGAGCAAACAGAATTCTCCCTCATCACCCAACCCTGATTGGGGTGGGATTAGCACAGAGCTTATGTTCTAGAATTAGACTGCTCTTTGATGTCGAGAGTGTACAGGTGGGGAGTTGGGAGGACAGCAAGTTCAGTTTCTACAATCTCATAGCTCTGACCTCACTTAATTTGGAGTCTCAGAACAGTAGCCCTTCTGCCCTTGTTGAAAGATGACACTGAAGGCACAGCCAAAGAGCTTCATCCCACCAGTGGCTGCCGCACAATGAAGTTAGAAGGAACCTCAGGCCATCTTTCCTTCCTAATGGCTGGAAACATATGTCTCAGGCAGAATTTATGAAGATACCACTTTATTCTTTGTCTCCTCATTTGTGAGTCAGTACACAAATAACTTGTTTTCTGGAGCTTCAAGGAAGCTCAGATTGACATGTTAGCCAGGAAGTAATATGCCTTCTTTCTGGGATGGCTGTCCATATGCATTCCAATCCAGATAAAAATATGTCAGAATTTGTTCAAAATCTATCAATTGGGCCATTTTCTCAATGGCAAACAGATGGCTCCTTTGAGTTATTCAGAGGCAGAAATTTTCCCTTTTGTTCATCTCAGTTTTTACGGTTTAAAAGAATTAGTGTTTAATCCCAATTCCAAAATCGTTAATTAGTTTGTATTTGCTTCACTAAATCTGTTAAATAGATTTTTATCACGTCAGCTACATCTCCCTGGCAGCATCTGGTATCAAGTTTGCAGAAATAATGTTGCTTTTTACAGCCAAAAATCAGAGGTTAAACCTCCAGGACTACAGATGTGACAGCATTAAAGGGAAATTCATCACCACAAAGGCTTTCATTCCCACATATTTTAGAATCAGCCCAAACATGAACCAATGTTCTTTTTTCTCTTTCATTCTCAAGGAGCACAGTGGCTGAGTTCCTTTTTGATTTATGTGTGTGATTGTTGTTGATGAGAGCTGCTGGGGAGACCTCAGCCCACCCCAGCCATAGCCTTGGAAAATTAGCAGAGGATCTTCTTGCTCAACCCCTTTTCTGTTGCTTTCAGGGGCTTCCATCCCAGGCTAGTGCTATACAAGACCAAGGCAATTTATCAATTCAGTTGATAAAGGGTGGGGTAGGAAGAGCTGGGCAGACACAAGCTCTGTAACTTCATCTACAGGTAGGGGGCATGATAGAGCAGTAAAAGTAAGGTGGACACTTGAATCAGCGGACTTGGGGGAAACAATTAAGTGAAAGACAGAAAATAATCCTAAAGGCTGGGAATATTTGGGGGAGTGGGAGAAGGGGGAATTGGATGAAGATAGTCATAGGGTACAAACTTCCTGTAAGATAAATAGGTTCTAGGTGTATAATGCACAGGATAGATATAACTGACACTGCTGTACATTATATTGGAAAGTTGTTAAGAGAGTAAATCCTAAGAGTTCTCATCACAAAGAAAAAAATACATATTTTTCGGATTCTTTAATGTATCTATATGAGATAATGGAAGTTCACTACACTTGTGGTCATCATCTCGTACTGTAAGTCAAATCATCATGTTGTACAACTTGAGCAGTGCTCTGTGTCAATTATATCTCAATAAAACTGGAAGAACAAAAGACTGGGGGTGTTTGAGTAATAGGGAAAGGCTGTTGGACAGTAGTAATCAATCTAGGTATCTGTGGTAGGCTGGTCCTTGAGGATATCCACATCCCAATCCTCAGAACCTGTGAATGTTACCTTACGGGGCAAAAGTGACCTTACAGATGTGATTACGTGAAGGCTCTTGTGAAGGGGAGATTATCCTGGATTCTTTGGGTGGGCCCTAAATGTAGCCACAGGTGGCTTTATAGGAGAGAGGAAGAGTGAGATTAGAAAGAAGAGAAGGCAAGGTGGTGATGGAAACAGAGACTGAAGTGATGCCCTTTGAAAATGGAGGAAGGAGCCACAAGCCAAGGAATTCAGGCAGGCACTCGCAGCTGAAAAGACAAGGAAATGGATTCTCCTCTCACAGCTTCCAGAAGGAACCAGCACTGCTAGTACCTTGACTTTAGTGAAACTGATTTCAGACCTCTGACTACCAGAACTGTAAAATAATAAGTTTGTGTTGTTTTAAGCCACCACCTTTGTGGTAATTTGTTACGGCAGCCATAGGAAAAGAATGCAAGTATCTTTTCCTTGCCTGATGCCCAAGAGTTCCACTGCAGCAGTCAGAAATATTTTCCAGGGGCAAGGAGAGCTGGAGGGGGTCAGCATAGGGCATTCCCTTCCTCAGGAAGTTCCTCCTTGTTATAGGCATGGTCAGCTGCAGCTGGAAGCAGCCATGGAAAGAACAGCTGTGAAGATCTGTGCGGTGTGGAAAGAACATTTCTGAGCATCATGGACCGTAGGCAATTGTAGACACAGAGACAGAATTCTCAGCAATTGACGTATTTGCATAAATATTGGGAAAAGGCCAGATAAGTATGGAGAGCGTAGGTCAGAGTTAGTTGGAGAGCAGAGGTGCCCAGGGAAGAGGATCCACACAGGGATGAGGCCAGAGGTGCCACCTTCGGTACATCCAGTGCTTTGGTGCAGAGGGACTGGCAGTGAACAGCCAAGCTTCTGTGGTCTTGACTTCAGGTGGAAAATCTGTGGAGGGCGGGAGGGGGTCTGAGTGCAGATCTCTGGATCCAACATCCCCGTTTCATTCAGAATAACTCTGAGTGTGTATGTTGAACACATTGATTTTCCAGATTGGATTTCATTTAGAAAATATTCCACAGGTGAAAAAAAATTTTTTGACACTCTTAATTTTGATATAATTTTAAATGTTCAGAAAATTGCACTAGTATAAAGGACTCCCATATATCCCTCATCTAGATTCATCAAGAGTTAGCTTTTTGCCCCATTTACATGATCACTGCTCTCTTTTTTGAAATACAAACATATCTGAACTATTTGAGGGTAAGTAGGCATTAATTATAACCCCTTTAGCCCTAAATATGTCAGTGTGTATTTTTTTAAAATGAGAGCATTTTGTAATTTGTCATTTGTACTACAGCAAAATTATGAAAATTGGGAAATTTAACGTGGACCAAATGCTATCATCCAATCCACAGTCCAAATTCAAATTTTGCCAATTGTCTTTAAAGCTATTTTTTTCCTGGTCCAGGATCTGATCCAGGTTCACATATTGCATTTAGTTTTCACGTTTCTCCAGTCTTCTTTAATTTGGAATATTTCCGCAGCTTTTGTCTTTCATGGCCCTGACATTTTTGAAGAGTACAGGTCAGTTATTTTCAATTTGGGTTTGGATAGTGTTTCCTCAGGACAGGATTCAGATCACGCATTTTTAGCTTGAATATGACAGAAGTGATGCTGTGTCCTTTTCCGAACATTGTATTGGAAGGGACATGATGTTGCTTTTTCCCATTATTGGTGATGGTAACATTCATCCCTTGATTAAGGTGGTGTCTTCCAGGCTTCTCCACTGTAAGTTCTCATTTTCCTGTTTGTAATTAATTTGTGGAAAGATACTTTAAAACTATGTAAATAGGAGGAGCTTCAAAATGGCGGAAGAGTAAGACGCAGAGATCAACTTCCTCTCCACAAATACATCAGAAACACATCTACATATGGAACAACTCCTACAGAACATCTACTGAACGCTGGCAGAAGACCTCAGACCTCCCAAAAGGCAAGAAACTCCCCCACGTACCTGGGTAGGGCAAAAGAAAAAAGAATAAACAGAGACAAAAGAATAGGGATGGGACCCGCACCAGTGGGAGGGAGCTGTGAAGGAGGAAAGGTTTCCACACACTAGGAAGGCCCTTCACTGGCGGAGACGGGGGTGGCAGAGGGGGAAGCTTCAGAGCCACGGAGGAGAGCGCAGCAACAGGGGTGCAGAGGGCAAAGCGGAGAGATTCCTGCACAGAGGATTGGTGCCGACCAGCACTCACCAGCCCGAGAGGCTTGTCTGCTCACCCACAGGGACGGGCGGGGGCTGGGAGCTGAGGCTCGGCTTCGGAGGTCGGATCCCAGGGAGAGGACTGCGGTTGGCAGCGTGAACACAGCCTGAAGGGGTTAGTGCACCATGGCTAGCCGGGAGGGAGTCCGGGAAAAGGTCTGGAGCTGCCTAAGAGGCAAGAGAGTGTTTCTTGCCTCTTTGTTTCCTGGTGCGCGAGGAAGAGGGGATTAAGAGCGCTGCTTAAAGGAGCTCCAGAGACGAGCGCGAGCCGGGGCTAAAAGCGCGGACCCCAGAGATGGGCATGAGATGCTAAGACTTTTGCTGCCGCCACCAAGAAGCCTGTGTGCGAGCACAGGTCACTATCCACACCCCCCTTCCAGGGAGCCTGTGCAGCCCGCCACTGCCAGGGTCCCGGGATCCAGGGACAACTTCCCTGGGAGAACGCACGCACGGCGCGCCTCAGGCTGGTGCAACGTCCCGCTGGCCTCTGCCGCCGCAGGCTCGCCCCACACTCCATGCCCCTCCCTCCCCCCCGGCCTGAGTGAGCCAGAGCCCCCGAATCAGCTGCCCCGTCCTGTCTGAGCGAAGAACAGACGCCAGAGGGCGACCTACACACAGAGGCAGGGCCAAATCCAAGCTGAACCCCGGGAGCTGTGCGAACAAAGAAGAGAAAGGGAGATTTCACCTAGCAGCATCCGGACCAGTGGATTAAATGCCCACAATCACCTTGATGTACCCTGCATCTGTGGAATACCTGAATAGACAACGAATCATCCCAAATTGAGGAGGTGGAATTTGGCAGCAACGATATATATATATTTTTCCCTTTTCTCTTTTTATGTGTATGTGTATGCTTCTTGTGTGATTTTGTCGGTATAGCTTTGCTTTTACCATTTGTCCTAGGGTTCTGTCTGTTTTTTTTTTCTTTTTTTAACTTAAAAATTTTTTTCTTAATAATTATTTTTTATTTTAATAACTTTATTATATTCTACTTTATTTTATATTCTCTCTCTCTCTCTCTCTCTCTTTCTTTCTTTTTTTCTTTTCTTATTTTTTCTTCCTGTTATTCTTAGCCATGTGGATGAAAGGCTTTTGGTGCTCCAGCCAGGCATCAGGCCTGTGCATCTGAAGTGGGAGAGCCAAGTTCAGGACACTGGTCCACAAGAGACCTCCCAGCTCCATGTAGTATCAAACGGCAAAAATCTCCCAGAGATCTCCATCTCAACTCCAAGACCCAGCTTCACTCAATGGCCAGCAAGCTACAGTGCTGGACACCCTATGCCAAACAACTAGCAACACAGGAACACAACCCCATCCATTAGCAGAGAGGCTGCCTAAAATCATAATAAGGTCACAGACATCCCAAAACACAACACCAGACGTGGACCCGCCCACCAGAAAGACAAGATCCAGCCTCATCCACCAGAACACAGGCACTAGTCCCCTCCACCAGGAAGCCTACACAACCCACTGAACCAACATTAGTCACTGGGGACAGACACCAAAAAACCCAAACGGGAACTACGAACCTGCAGCCTGTGAAAAGGAGACCCCAAACACAGTAAGTTAAGCAAAATGAGAGGACAGAAAAACACGCAGCAGATGAAGGAGCAAGGTAAAAACCCACCAGAACAAACAAATGAAGAGGAAATAGGCAGTCTACCTGAAAAAGAATTCAGAACAATGATAGTAAAAATGATCAAAAATCTTGAAAATAGAATACAGAAAATACAAGAAACGTTTAACAAGGACCTAGAAGAACTAAAGAGCAAACAAACAGTGATGAACAGCACAATAAATGAAATTAAAAATTCTCTAGAAGGGATCAATAGCAGAATAACTGAGACAGAAGAACGGATAAGTGACCTGGAAGATAAAATAGTGGAGATAACTACTGCGGAGCAGAATAAACAAAAAAGAGTGAAAAGAATTGAGGACAGTCTCAGAGACATCTGTGACAACATTAAACGCACCAACATTCATATTAAAGGGGTCGCAGAAGAAGAAGAGAATAAGAAAGTGACTGAGAAAATATTTGAAGAGATTATAGTTCAAAACTTCCCTAATATGGGAAAGGAAATAGTTAATCAAGTCCAGGAAGCACAGAGAGTCCCATACAGGATAAATCCAAGGAGAAACATGCCAGGACACATTAATCAAACTATCAAAAATTAAATACAAAGAAAAAATATTAAAAGCAGCAAGGGAAAACCAACAAATAACACACAAGGGAATCCCCATAAGGTTAACAGCTGATCTTTCAGCAGAAACTCTGCAAGCCAGAAGGGAGTGGCAGAACATATTTAAAGTGATGAAGGAGAAAAACCTACAACCAAGATTACTCTATCCAGCAAGGATCTCATTCAGATTTGATGGAGAAATTAAAACCTTCACAGACAAGCAAAAGCTAAGAGAATTCAGCACCACAAAACCAGCTCTACAACAAATGCTTAAGGAACTTCTCTAGGGAGGAAACACAAGAGAAGGAAAAGACCTACAATAATGAACCTAAAACAATTAAGAAAATGGTAATAGGAACATATATATCAATAATTACCTTAAATGTAAATGGATTAAAGGCTCCAACCAAAAGACATAGACTGGCTGAATGGATACAAAAACAAGACCCGTATATATGCTGTCTACAAGAGACCCACTTCAGCCCTAGAGACACATACAGACTGAAAGTGAGGGGATGGAAAAATATATTCCATGCAAATGGAAACCAAAAGAAAGCTGCAGTAGCAATTCTCATATCAGACAAAATAGTCTTTAAAATAAAGACTATTACAAGAGACAAAGAAGGCACTACATAATGATCAAGGGATCGATCCAAGAAGAAGATATAACAATTGTAAATATTATGCACCCAACATAGGAGCACCTCAATACATAAGGCAAATACTAACAGCCATAAAAGGGGAAATTGACAGCAACACAATCATAGTAGGGGACTTTAACACCCCACTTTCACCAATGGACAGATCATCCAAAATGAAAATAAATAAGGAAACACAAGCTTTAAATGATACATCAAACAAGATGGACTTAATTGATATTTAGAGGACATTCCATCCAAAAACAACAGAATACACATTCTTCTCAAGTGCTCATGGAACATTCTCCAGGATAGATCATACCTTGGGTCACAAATCAAGCCTTGGTAAATTTAAGAAAATTGAAATCGCATCAAGTATCTTTTCCAACCCCAACACTATGAGACTAGTTATCAATTACAGGAAAAAATCTGTAAAAAAATACAAACACATGGAGGCTAAACAATACACTACTTAATAACCAAGAGATCACTGAAGAAATCAAAAAGGAAATTACAAAATACCTAGAGACAAATGACAATGAAAACACGACGATCCAAAACCTATGGGATTCAGCAAAAGTAGTTCTAAGAGGGAAGTTTATAGCAATACAATCCTACTTCAAGAAACAACAAACATCTCAAATAAACAACCTAACATTACACCTAAAGCAATTAGAGAAAGAAGAACAAAAAAACTCCAAAGTTAGCAGAAGGAAAGAAATCATAAACATCAGATCAGAAATAAATGAAAAAGAAATGAAGGAAACGATAGCAAAGATCAATAAAACTGAAAGCTTGTTCTTTGAGAAGATAAACAAAATTGATAAAGCATTAGGCAGACTCATCAAGAAAAAAAGGGAGAAGACTCAAATCAATAGAATTAGAAATGAATAAGGAGAAGTAACAACCAACATTGCAGAAATACAAAGGATCATGAGAAATTACTACAAGCAACTCTGTGCCAATAAAATGGACAACCTGGAAGAAATGGACAAATTCTTAGAAATGCACAATGTTCTGAGACTGAACCAGGCAGAAATAGAAAATATGAACAGACCAATCACAAGCACTGAAATTGAAACTGTGATTAAAAATCTTCCAACAAACAAAAGCCTAGGTCCAGATGGCTTCACAGGCGAATTGTATCAAATGTTTAGAGAAGCGCTAACACCTATCCTTAAACTCTTCCAAAATATAGCAGAGGGAGGAACACTCCCAAACTCATTCTATGAGGCCAACATCACCCTGATACCAAAACCAGACAAAGATGTCACAAAGAAAGAAAAATACAGGCGAATATCACTGATGAACATAGATGCAAAAATCCTCAACAAAATACTAGCAAACAGAATCCAACAGCTAATTAAAAGGATCATACAGCATGATCAAGTAGGGTTTATCCCAGGAATGCAAGGATTCTTCAATATATGCAAATCAATCAATGTGATACAGCATATTAACAAATTGAAGGAGAAAAACCATACGATCATCTCAATAGATGCAGAGAAAGCTTTTGACAAAATTCATCACCCATTTATAATAAAAACCCTCCAGAAAGTAGGCATAGAGGGAACTTTCCTCAACATAATAAAGGCCATATATGAGAAGCCCACAGCCAACATCGTTCTCAATGGTGAAAAACTGAAACCATTTCTTCTAAGATCAGGAACAACACAAGGTTGTCCACTTTCACCATTATTATTCAACATAGTTTTGGAAGTTTTAGCCACAGCAATCAGAAGTAAAAGAAATAAAAGGAATCCAAATTGGAAAAGAAGTAAAGCTGTCACTGTTTGCAGATGACGTGATACTATACATAGAGAATCCAAGAGATGCTACCAGAAAACTACTAGAGCTAATCAATGAATTTGGTAAAGTAGCAGGATACAAAATTAATGCACAGAAATCTCTGGCATTCCTACACACTAATGATGAAAAATCTGAAAGTGAAATTTAGAAAACACTCCCATTTACCATTGCAACAAAAAGAATAAAATATCTAGGAATAAGCCTCCCTAAGGAGACAAAAGACCTGTATGCAGAAAATTATAAGACACTGATGAAAGAAATGAAAGATGATACAAATAGATGGAGAGATATACCATGTATTTGGATTGGAAGAATCAACATTGTGAAAATGACTCTACTACCCAAAGCAATCCACAGATTCAATGCAATCCCTATCAAACTACCACTGGCATTTCTCACTGAAATTCAACAAAAAATTTCACAATTTGTATGGAAACACAAAAGACCCTGAATAGCCAAAGCAATCTTGAGAAAGAAAAATGGAGCTGGAGGAATCAGGCTCCCTGACCTCAGACTATACTACAAAGCTACAGTAATCAAGACAGTATGGTACTGGCACAAAACCAGAAATATAGATCAATGGAACAGGATAGAAAGCCTAGAGATAAACTCACGCACATATGGTCACCTTATCTTTGATAAAGGAGGCAAGAATATACAGTGGAGAAAAGATAGCCTCTTCAATAAATGGTGCTGGCAAAACTGGACAGGTACATGTAAAAGTATGAAATTAGAACACTCCCTAACACCATACAGAAAAATAAGCTCAAAATGGTTAAAGACCTAAATGTAAGGCCAGACACTATCAAACTCTTAGAGGAAAACATAGGCAGAACACTCTATGACATAAATCACAGCAAGATCTTTTTTGATCCACCTCCTAGATTAATGGAAATAAAAAATAATAAACAAATGAGACCTAATGAAACTTAAAAGCTTTTGCACAGCAAAGGAAACCATACAGAAGACAAAAAGACAACCCTTAGAACTGGAGAAAGTATTTGCAAATGAAGCAACTGACAAAGGATTAATCTCCAAAATATACAAGCAGCTCATGCAGCTCAATATAAAAAAAACGAACAACCCAATCCAAAAATGTGCAGAAGACCTAAATAGTCATTTCTCCAAAGAGATGTACAGATTGCCAACAAACACATGAAAGAATGCTCAACATCATTAATCATTAGAGAAATGCAAATCAAAACTACAATGAGATATCATCTCACACCGGTCAGAATGGCCATCGTCAAAAAATCTACAAACAATAAATGCTGGAGAGGGTGTGGAGATAAGGGAACCCTCTTGCACTGTTGGTGGGAATGTAAATTGATAGAGCCACTATGGAGAACAGTATGGAGTTTCCTTAAAAAACTAAAAATAGAACTACCATACAACCCAGCAATCCCAGTACTGGGCATATACTCTGAGAAAACCATAATTCAAAGAGAGTCATGTACCAAATGTTCATTGCAGCTCTATTTACAATAGCCAGGACATGGAAGCAACCTAAGTGTTCATGAACAGATGAATGGATACAGAAGATGTGGCACATATATACAATGGAATATTACTCAGCTGTAAAAAGAAATGAAATTGTTATTTGTAGTGAGGTGGATGGACCTAGAGTCTGTCATACAGAATGAAGTAAGTTAGAAAGAGAAAAACAAATACCGTATGCTAACACATGTATATGGAATCTAAAAAAAAAAAAAAAAAAAAAAAAGATCATGAAGAACCTAGGGGCAAGACGGGAATAAAGACAGACACAGGCCTACTAGAGAATGGACTTGAGAATATGGGGAGGGGGAAGGGTAAGCTGTGACAAAGTGAGAGAGTGGGCATGGACATATATACACTACCAAACGTAAGGTAGATAGCTAGTGGGAAGCAGCCACATAGCACAGGGAGCTCAGCTCAGTGCTTTGTGACCACATAGAAGGGTGGGATAGGGAGGGTGGGAGGGAGTGAGATGCAAGAGGGAAGAGATATAGGAACATATGTTTATGTATAACTGATTCACTTTGTTATAAAGCAGAAACTAACGCACCTTTGTAAAGCAGTTGTACTCCAATAAAGATGTTAAAAAAAATCAACAAAAAAACTATGTAAATATCCTGTGCTTTATCCAACTATCTTGGCATCCATTGATAATTCCTAGTTGAATCTATTATTATTATAATGATTGCAAAATGGCGATTTTTCTAACTCCATCATTTCTTCTACATTAATTAGTTGGCATAATTTTATAAAAGAGCTCTTTCTTTTATCTCCCATTTATGTAGTCACGTATTTAATTGTATTTCTATACACTTATAGATCTTATTTTATTCAATGGGTTATAAGTCATTGCTATCAGTATTTATTTTAATACTCACATTGACCCAGATTTGGCTAGTGGGAGCCCCCTCAGGTTGGTTCCTATATTTTTTGATATGTTTCTATAATTTTTTGAGCACTTCTTTACTTTCTGTGACAAGATATTCTAGGTCCTTCTTGTCTCAACCTTGGAGTCAGCTATTTCTCCAAGGAAACCTGGTTCGGTATGTTATTATAAGACATAATATTTAGAAGATTTGGGCAATCAGTGTGTTCATTGTTACTGGCATATCATTGCTTCTAGGCCCTTTCAGCTTACAGATCTAGAAAACACCCCCCACCACCACCACCAACAAACAGCTATCTGTCTCTCTATTCCATACCTCTAATTCCAATTCTACATGGCAGGGTTCATCCTAAACTCCCATACCATGTTTGTAACAACTGTCTCTCACAGTGAGATACCTGGCTCCCACCATTTCAATCTATTTGTTCATTTGCTCAATCCAATTTTTCACAGAAAGTGGTTTCAGAATTGCTAACCCATACTGCAAGAACAAAGCCTATAGTAGAATTATTTATTTACAGGGTTTTTTTTGCCTTTATATTGAAGGTACATAGTCAAAGCACTGTGCTTAAAACTCACTTGGATTTGTTGTCTTGTATTTTTCTCCTTCACTATGGTTACGTTACTCTTTTAAATTATGGTTAGGTTCATTTTTCTTTCTGCTTATATTCAACTTTAGAGTTCTCAAACTGACGTCCATATTGATTTGATTTACTTTGTAAAAAGAAAGTCTTTAAAACATTAACATGGGATTTCCCTGGTGGCACAGTGGTTAAGAATCTGCCTGCCAATTCAGGGGACACGGGTTTAATCCCTGGTCCAGGAAGATCCCACATGCCGTGGAGCAACTAAGCCCGTGAGCCACAACTACTGAAGCCCGTGCACCTAGAGCCCATGCTCCGCAACAGGAGAAGCCACTGCAATGAGTAGCCCATGCAGCGCAAAGAAGAGTAGCCCCTGCTCACCACAACTAGAGAAAGCCTGCACACAGCAACAAAGACCCAACCCAGCCAAAAATAAATAAATTTATTTAAAAAAAACAACAACATTAACATGATTCCAAACTCCAAACTGTATAAAAATTCACTCTCACTGAAGCATTACTGCTTTATCCACCCGGCTCTCATCCACACCTGTAGGTAACAATTCTCATTAGTATCTGGTTTGTCTTTTCTCACTTTCCTTTTGCTATTAAGTAAGCAATTACATGTAAATTTCTTATTTCCTCTTCTCACACAAAATTTAGAATACTGTATATATCCTTTTGCTGTCTGCTTTTTTACTTACAAAATATGTTCTAGAAGTCACTGCATATCAGTTCATAGACCATCCCTATTGTCTTTTACCACTGCACAGTACTCCATTGTGTGGATACAATTTAGTTTATTCAGCATATCTATGTATGAACATTTAAGTTGTTTCCAATATTTTGCAATTACAAATAATGCTGCAATGAATAAACTTGTGTATATATCACTTTGTATTGTTGCAGGTGTATTTGCAGAGTAAATTCCTAGAAGTGGATTTCTGGAACAAAAGGTAAGTGCATATATATTTTTATTAAATACTGCCAAATTCCCCTCCATAAGGCTGCATAATCTTGCATTCCTAACAGCAGTGGATGAGAGTGTTTATTTCTCCTCAGCCTTGCCAACACAATGTAGTGCCAAGTTTTAAAATTTTTGCTAATGTGATAGATGATAAATGGTATTTCAGTGTAGTTTTAATTTGCATTTCTCTTTTTATGAGTTGAATGACTTCTCATAAGTTTCAGAACCATTTAATATCTTTTTTGGGGGGTAAATTGTTCATGAATTTTTGCCCATTTGTCTCTCAGGTGTTTGGCCCCTGTGTCCTCAATTTGTAAGTGTTCCTTATGTATTATGGATATTAGACCTTTAACTAAGACATGTGTTGCAAATATTTCTTTTTGGAAAAAAGGTTTAATATCACTATTTTAGATGGTTAGTAACTAGTTATAAATATGTATACTTGTGTTGACCATTGACAAACTCTATGCTGTTTACACCTGTGTGTGTGGGGAATAATTATAAACCTCAAATACCTTTGATTTAGCCTAGATTAAAATGAAAGTTAAATAGCCTTTTCAACAAATAGTATTGGAGCAATTGGCCATCTATAGGCAAAAAACAAAACAAAACAAAAAACCCCTCAACCCGTCTCACACTTTATAGAAAAATCAATTCAAAGTGGAAAATTGTAGGAGATAAAACTATAAAACTTTTAGAAAGAAATATAGGAGACAATCTCGGGGATTGTCTAGGCAAAGAGTCCTCAGACTTGAAACCAAAAGCATAATAAGAAAATGGACAAATTATCTATGAATGGAGTATAACCTTTAAACATTGTGAATCACTATTTTTTGCACCTGTAACTTATATAATATTATATATCAATTAGACTTCAATAAAATAAAATAGGAAATAAATTTTAAAAAGAAGAAAAAAAGAAAATGGATAAATTAGACCTCATTAAAATTATAAGGTTTTTCTCTGTGAAAGCCTATATGAAGAGGATAAAAAAAAAGCTATAGATTGGGAAAAAATATTTGCAAACCACATGTCTGACAAAGGACTAGTATCTGCAGTATATAAAGAATGCTCAAAACTCTACAGTAGAAAACCAAACAGTCCAATTAGAAAATGGCTAGAATATAAATAATGCCAAAAATAATGGTACAACCGCTCTGGAAAACAGTTTGACAGTTTTTTTTTGTTTGTTTTTTTTTTAATAAAAACTAGTATACAAGCCAGCAATTGCGCTTTTGGGATTTATCCCAGAGAAATGAAGACTTATGTTCACACAATAGTGCACAAATATTTATAGGAGCTTTATCTGTAAAAGCCAAAAACTAGAATCAGCCCAGGTGTCTTTCAGCAGGTGAATGGTTACGCAAACTGTGGTTCATACATATCATGGAATACTGCTCAGCAGTAAAAGGAACAGACCATTGATATATGCAACAACTTGGATAAATCTGCAAAGGAATTCTCCTGAGCAAAAAAAGTCAATCCCAAAATGTTACATATTGTATGATTCCATTTATATAATATTCCTGAAGTGAAAAAATTTAGAAATGAGGGGACAGATTTCTGGTTTGTAGAGGTTAGGTCTGGGGGAAGGGAAGAGATATGGGAGGGAGGTGGGTGTGATTATAAAAGGGCAAATGAAGGATCCTTGTGTTGTTGGAACTGCTCAATGTCTTGACTGAGGTGGTGGATGCATGATCCTACACAGGTGACAAAATTGTACGGAACTTACGTACACACACACAAATGAGTACAAGTAAAACTGAGGAAATTGGAATAAGATGGGGAAATTGTATCAATATCAATATGCTAGTTGTGATATTATGCTATAATTTTGCAAAACTAAACAAAATGTTTTTTTACTCATGGGGGAAACTGGGAAAAGTATACAAAGTATCTCTATGTATTATTTCTACAGTTGCATGTGTTTCTACAATTACCTTAAAAATTCAGTTAAAAAATTAAAGCCAAAGCCTGCACATTTTTAGCAAAAACCTTGAGAGAATCTTTAAAGAGCCGTCAATCCTTCTGCTTTAAGAATGTAGAGCCCTGCCAGTAGGATCCACTCACTAACTCATTCACCAAGCATTTACCAATGTACATACACTCTGACAGGCATGACCCAGATGTAGCCCATGCCCTAAGGATCTCAGAGGCTGGTAGGGAAGACAGGGGTGCACACGCAACTCTCTGATACCAGGTACGAAGAACTGAGAGCTATGGTAAAAGCCCAGGTGGGAGCCCAGAGGACATTTCGTCCCTGGGAAGGACAGGCATTTGAGATTGGCTTTGAAGGATAAACAGGAATATGAGAAGCTAGACAGGGGAAGGTATTCTAAGGAGAAAAGGCAGGATAAACCCAGGCAGAGAGGCCTGACAGCCTCCAGCCTGCTGGGGCACAGAGGTGAGCAGTTTGCCAGCAATACAACACAGGGAGAGTGGGCATGTAATGCAAAGGAAGCTGGAAAGGTTAGTGACAACCTCCTTTTGAAACTGACTAAGGGGCTCTAAAAGGTTATGGAAAAAATTCTGGAGACTATTTCCTTAGTAAATTTGCATATTTGGAGAGTTCGATTTTATATTCATTTTGGTATCTGGTATCTCCCTATTTGCTTTATCACATATTGCTGCCTCCGTTGAAACTAAGGCAAGAGTCTCATTCTAAAATCCTATTACACCTACATTTCTAAGGGGTTGGGAGCCTCATGGGGAGAAAAGAGGGAGACACAGAGAGAAAGACACAGATATACACAGAAAGAGAGAAAGACCAAAACAGAGAGAGAGAGAGAGAGAGACAGAGAGCGAGAGGGAGCCAGAGTCAGACAGGGAAGAGTTTCAAAAATGGACATGGGGAAAGACCGTGCTTCAGCTGGTCTAAGAGACCACCAGAGGTCAGTCTTGTGTCCTTCAAGAGGAAGCTGAGAGGCATTTGCTAAACACTGGGTCTCACCTGAGGACCATTCAGAGGAATTTATTCCACTTTAATATACTATGGAGTTAGCAGCTTTGAAATTCTTTACCACCAAGGGGCCCTTAAAAGCAATGAAGCAGGAATATCGGGAATGACCCACATGTCGGTCCTGCTTGTTTATAACCCTCAGGGCCACAATAAAAGGCAAGTTTAATCATCTGGTGATTCTGCGCTTGTGAGACCCAGAGGTACGAACCCACCCCTCAGGCCCAGGAGTCTGCCTGAGCTTAGGAGGGAAGGACTTTGGTGCTGGGCCTGGTTGAGAAGCCTCAGGCTTGGGCTAAGTCCAAGGCTGGGTTGGTCTGGGGCTGGGGCTAGAGCTGGACCAGGACAGCCTGGGTTTTAACTTCGGTCCCCAGGTTACTGGCTTTCCCATTGTGGAAATCAACTTTATGGGCTCCGTCAGGAAAATGTGCTGCCACTACAGCTGTTTTTATAGGAGGCTCTCCGAGGTCCCCATCCCTCGAGCTCAGTGAGGAGGTTGGTTTTCAGCTATCCCACTCTGGGGCCCTGGGGCTTCCCAGCAGGGAGCAGACTTTGGGACCTGCGAACAGGTGTTCCAGGTCTCTGTCGTGGCCCATGTCATTACTCATAGGCAACAGGGATCTCAAGGCTCATCTCTCATTTCTTTTGTTTGAGTTACATATTCTGGTCCAGGGGAGCTGGACCAGCAGGTCAGGGGCAATATCCTTTGAGATGTCCTCATCTTTATTTGCTGTGGCTGCTGGTCCCTGGGATACTCGAGTCCTTGTGAGGCTTGGGGCCCTGGCCTGGCCTTCCACCAGGGAAGGGGGCAGATGAGGGGTGGGAGGCTGCCAGAGAACCTGTGGGAGCCAGGCTGGTCCAGTGAAGGAGACAGGGCAGAGCAGTCCCTTTTGTTCTATTTTATCCCATTCTACAAATGAGCCTTTGCCAAGTATTGGCAACACAGAGCATCACCACCACCACCATCACCACTACCACCATCCTCATCGAAACTATAGCCCCGGCACCGTTCCAACAACTATCTCAATAATCTTTACAACACCCTATGCGGTAGGCACTATTACTGCACCATTTACGGAAAAGGAAATGAAGGCCCACAGACAGAGGTTAAGTAACTTGTACGAAGCCACACAGCTAGTAAATGCAGAGTCACATAGCCTACACTCCGAGCCACTGTGTAGATGAAGAAGACTCTTCTGGCCCTTGAAGATCTTAACACTTCAGTGGAATGCAAGCCACTGACGTGGACCAGAGTCACAAAAGAAGATTCAGGGGCTGAGTGTGGAAGGCTGGGTAGGGTTTGGCAAAGCAGGTAGGAGGCCATTAGAGGAAACTCTTATTCCCCATTGGGTTTTTTTTTGAAATTTCTATGCTCATTTCAGTTTTTATTCCCCATTGTTTGTTTGTTTTTTTAAATTTCTATGCTCATTTCAGTTTTTATTGCCCTTTTTTGATGTTCCCTTCCATGTGGAGGACAAGTTAGTACAACCCTCCTGGCTTCTTCCCTGACAGGTGTGTTTGGGACAAGGGAATGGGCACGTGCAGCTCGGCCCCTTTCTTCCTCGGGGTGAGCTGACTAGGAAGCATAACCAGGGCAGGCGTCAGTGTGAGGGGCTGTGGTTGGTCAGTGCTACTGTCCATTCACTTCTGGGCTTCAGTATGAGAAAGTCCTTTGCCGTGTACCTCAGTCATATCCTTCTGTATCAGCCTTTCCAGTAATAAAGTTCCAACTTTTGTCTCGCTACTCAATACATTGAGATCTCAGTCTGGGAAAACAGAATTGCCTTTTATGGGCCCCCCTCGAGCTGTTTTAGGTACAAGGTAAATTAACAAGAGCAAAGAAGCAGTACCTGTAAAGCCATCTAAGTCGTGTCCTGGAACCATCACAGTGAGCAGTGCTAAGCCTCACGAAAAGGCCATCAGGAATTTTAATTTCTTCCCTTCGTGTTCAAAGTCCAATTGGTCAGCAATGCCAGAAGCATGACAGCTCTTCACTTTTTTTCACTGACATCTCGATGGGCTTTTCCCAGGGGAAGAAGGGCCCTTCCCGGAGACGGCTCACCTTCTGGCAGAGAGCATGGTGGGGCAGGGAGCAAGGAGGGGGCCGCACACCCAGGAGCTGCCCCGCTGGCACAGACTGGAAGGCATCCCTGTCAATGACTCAGAGCCTCCTGGCCTCTCCCTCACCCTTGCTGGGTCACTCAGAGGGGCTGGGAGTGTGGGCTGTAGCCCAGGAAGGACAGCTCTCTTGGGTCCTGCCTACAAAAGAGTTTCAAGTGTTTATGCAAACTATCAAGACCAAACAGCCACTCTGAATCAAAGTCCCTGTCCCTTCTGGGGCTCCTGGGGGAACATGGGTGCCTCCCCCATTTGTGCTGTGCTGGACCTCAAACTGCAGATAACCTCTGCCAGAGGAACGTTTGGAGGCACAAAGCCTTCATGTCCTTGACTGTCTCAAAAGCAGCTTATTTTACTATTGATAGTTGGGGCTAGGGTCAGGTTGCTAATTAGGAATAAAAGCAACAACAAGAACACCACCACCAGCTATTGGGAATTCACTGTGTGCCAGGCACCGTTCTGAGCTCTTTACGTGCTCATTGCATCCCCGTAAGAATCCTATAAGTGCTGGCGTTATACCCATTTTACAGAAGAGGAAACTGAAGCTTAGAGAACTTAAATAACTTGCCTCAGGTCATGCAGCTGGTAAATGGCAGAGCTGGGGTATAAACCCAGGCACTCTGGCTCTGTAGCCATGCTTATAACCCATAATACTATATAATGTCACAGTCTGAAATGCCTTTGGGGAGCCTGTGTGTTAATCCTCTTACCGTGGCAGATGAGGAAACTGGGGCCCAGAGAGTGGAAACAATTTGCCCAAGGTTACCTAGTCAATTAGTGCTACAGCTTGAACCCAGACTGAGGTCTTCTGGCTCCCAGCTCAGAGCTCTGTCACAGCACCATGTGTAGCCGTGCTATATACCAAACCAAGTCTCAAGTCATTTTAGCCAAAACTCAAGCTTTGTGTTGATTAATTGGAAAGGAATAGAATTTTTACTATGGTTGCCTGGCCTTAAAGAGTTAAATATTTCATAACTCAGCCCAGGCGCTGTCAGCTGGCCAGAGGGTATAGGTACCATGAAACAGCACCTCAAACTATGGAGAACCTCTCACCTGGGCAGGATCCAGGCCTGGGTCAGCTTATGTCCCCAATACTTTCACGTCCATTTCCAGGCCAGGAGAGCATACCCTGGGCAAGTGAGAAAACATGACATTATTCCCTGTGTGGAAAAATATATATGCAGTTTCTTCCTTCAGGCAAACAGGCATCTCTCACACCACAAATGGTGACAGGTTTTCCACGGGAGGCACAGGCTCTGACGGGAACAGAGAGCTCTGGTGTAAAGAACCCTCAGAGAAGGAGCAAATCATCTCTTGAAATGGTCTTGGCAGTTATTCACTCACTAACAGAAGCACCCTGCTCGGCGTGATGATGGTCAGCTCAGAAACTGCTCCAGAGGCCCGGCGGTTTGCAAGGTGTGGCTCTGCTCTTGAGGAAGGCTGGGAGGTGGACAGAGGGCAGGGTGTCCCAGGCCCCCCTTAGGGGTGATGTAGTGGGGGAGGGGTGCCCCGAGGGGCTCTGAGCCGCGCTAGGCTGGGAAACAGTTGCGTGGAGATCAATAGTGCCTTGTTAACTGGGCTCCCAGGCAACCGGCCCTTGTGCCTTGTTCAGTGGGTGTGCGTTGAAAGGAATTGAAATCAATAGTGAGAAAATTCTGAATTGAGGTTCAAAACAACAAACTGCTCAAGTGTAGGAAGAGGAGAGCTGGCTTAGCAGAGGCCGGGGTCCAAATCTCCGGGGAGCTTTAGCCGAGTGAGCACCCATTACGGGCCGGCTCTGTGCCACGGCTGTCGGCAGAGCTAATGAATCCATCCTAAGCTGTGCTCCCGTCAGCTTTGATTCCTCATCAAAGCGAGAGGTAAATCCCTGCCGGCTTTGCTTTGGTCAACCCCTCAGTCCAGATCTGAAAATCGGTGTCCACCTCCGGGCCTCACATGTTTAAGGGGATTTGGGCAAATTGGAACATATTCAGGGAAGAAAGATGCAGATTTGAAACCATGTCACGCTGACTGATGAAGGGACTGGGGCTGGTGGGCGGCAGAGCGTGGGTCTGGGAGCAGGGAAAAGGCGGGGAGTCCAGCAATGTTTTAGGAACTGTGAAGGGCGCTCATGGGAAGAAAGAAGTAGGCATTGGACCCAAGGCAGCAGAGAGTTGGATAAAGAGAGCAAGGTTTAGAATCAGACAGACTTGGGTTCACATCCTGGTTCCTTCCCATTTCGTTGGGTGGCAACAGGCAAGCCACGTGACCTCCTCAAGCTTTGGGACTTAATCAGTAAAATGGGGACAGAAATGCTTTTTTTCAGCATTGTAAGGATTATACACCATTCAAAAGACAGAAGCTGTGCAGAGGAATATAATTGCAGGAGGAGGGGCGTGAACCCAGGGCAAGAACAAACTTTCTAACAACCCCAGCTGGCTTTGAAAGCTGACTTGATTTTTCTGTTGCTTTGTTTATATTCATGTTTTTCTCCCAGAAGAACGCCTTCACTTTTATTTCCTTTCATTCTGGCCTGCCTTATCATATTTCCTAATATAAATTTTTCAGCTACTTTTCATCTTTTACTCTTTAAAAGTGAGAAACAGAAAGCATGAGTACAAGGCATCTGGCCCTCACAGTTGCTTATTTTAGCCAGGGGCTGGCTGTCTCTTTGGTTAGCCCTGAAGAGGCCCTTTAAGTCTTAAAGGGCACTTCCCCTTCTGGGGCTGGATGACCCATCTGATCTTAATACCCCTGAGTTGAGTTGTTATCCCAGCCCCAGAGCCTCTGTCCCAAGTCCTGCAAAGGGTTCGAGGCCCATATCGCTGCTCCGACCCCCACCAAGACAGCTAACCGGATTGGGAAATAACTCAGGGGAACTGTTAGAACTCTGTCCAGGCCTCTGTAAATGTGAGTGGGAACCCACTGTCCCTCCCATTCCTGACTTCTGATGGGCCAGGCCTCATGGCCTACCCTAACAGGGGGAGTGTGGAGATTTTATCTGTTAGACTTCTTGGAAGGAGGCTCCCTTGGAGACCCATGACTAACACCTATCAGCAAAAGCAGACAGCTCTCACTCAGATATTCTGCAAGACGCTGAAAGATGGCTGGGTGGAAAGTGGGTGGGTGCAGTCAGGGGAGCATGTGCACTACTGTCTGGGTGGCGCTGACGGGCCTAATGAGCTGATGAGTGAAATATGGAGTTTGGAGATTCGGAGTCGGTGGGCAGTGGAGTGCTATTTACTTAAGGCAGCATGGCTGGAGGGAGACCCTGGATGAGGGGTGCGGTGGCGAGCCCAGGACTTAGTGGGCGGGTAGTGTAGAGCATCACCTCTGCATGGATGGATGCAGTCAAAAACAGGACAATGGACAATGAAGTTGGTAAGAAGGGGAGTGAAGAACAGCAGGGAATAAAGGCCAACGAGCAGACACAAAATTCAGCACTGATGTCGTGAGCAGTGGGAGGGGCTGGAGGGTGTGGTGGGGGGAGGGATGGTGGATTAAAGGGCCAGGATGCTCAAATACTGGCCATGGACCTCTTTCCAGAATCTCCCCCCAGTAGGCTCCATTGATCCCCTAGGATGGGGAAGTGTGATCTCAATTGGACCAGGGAACATGGTCAAAGCAGAGATCTGTCTCTGATGTGCACACCAAGCCTAACTGGGATCCAAATGAGGTCCACAATTGCTCTTGCTTGTATGTCTCTTAAGTATCTTTTCATCTATAGGGTCCCTTACTTTTTCTTCTTTAAAGTTTACTTGTTGAAGAAGCTGAGCCTTTTGTCTTCTAGAGTTTCCCGCCGTCTGAATTTTGCTGCTTGTCTCCCTGTGGTGTCTATAACTTGGTAGATAAATCTAGAGGTTTGGTTAGATTCAGGTTTGATTTTTCCAAGGCTATTCATAAGTGGTCCATCAGGAGGTACATGGTATCTAATTTTCTATTCCTTTGTGATGCTACAACTGTTGATAATCATTGATTGGATTCATTAATTTACCAGGGGTTGCAAAATGGTGATACTGTACTTCGATCATTTCTTGTTTATTAAATTAGAATATTTCTATGGAGAGAAATTTCCTCTCATGAACTGTCTATTAAACTGTACAGTCCCATAGAAAAGGCAGCAAAATACCATATATTTTCGCTTTATTTACCAATTTGCAGTTTGTAAACATATTTGCTGCATTTCAAGCCATTGCAGTGCTAAGCATCTCCTTATTGGTGTTCATACCATCTCTTCATTGGCTGACTAGGAGAAACTTACTCAAGTGGACTCTCAAGACCCTTTGACACAGCCTAATGGTCTTTAAAAAAAAAAATTATTTATTTATTTTTGGCTGCATTGGGTCTTTGTTGCTGCTCACAGGCTTTTCTCTAGTCGTGGCGAGTGGGGGCTACTCTTCGTTGTGGTGCGCAGGCTTCTCATTTTGGTGGCTTCTCTTGTTGCGGAGCACGGGCTCTAGGTGTGTGGGCTTCTGTAGTTGTAGCTCGTGGGCTGTAGAGCGCAGGCTCAGTAGCTGTGGCGCATGGGCTTAGTTGCTCCGCGGCATATGGGATCTTCCCAGACCAGGGCTCGAACCCATGTCCCTTGCATTGGCAGGTGGATTCTTAACGACTGTGCCACCAGGGAAGCCCAGCCTAATGGTCTTTGATAGCTTCTTTCCTTTCTGGTATGACAAAATGTTCCAGGCTCATCTTGTATATTTCTTGCCCTAACCTGGAATCAGACATTTCTCCAAGGCGACATTTTTTTTCAAGTGGGAGATGGTTTTAATTGGCCATAATTTGGGTGCTATGATTTTCACTAATACTGTTTCTGGTCATTGTTTCTAATCATTTTAATCATTGTTTCTAGTTCTTATAAAAGAATGGAGCTAGAAAATATGTATTTTTAAACATTAAATATACTATGAGGGTGTTTATTGTCTTCTTTATGAAACATTATGGATTAAAAACAATCTCCTCAATCTTATATCTGTATCTCCTTTCATTCGTGTTGCAAATACAGGCTCTCAACGACATCAATATAATTCTCATTGATTTCTTCTATATTACACATACAACAGCCTCAGAATAGCAACAGTAACTCTACCACTAAAAATATGACTACTGAAAACAGCTTAAAATTATTTTCCCATTCTTTTTGTTTTCAGGGTTGATTGCACTAGGAATACGGAGTTAAATTGTGTTTTAAAGTCACTTAGAGTAGTTCTCTGTGTGATTATGCCTCCGACATTACACACATTTAGGCTTTTGTTTCATTTTACTTTCGATTTTATGGATGACTTTTTGAAGTTGAACTTGTTCTATAATTATGTAAAATACTTAAATGTATCAAAAGTCAAATCTAAAATGTAAGGTATATTCATAAAATCTAGTTTCTATTACTATTCTCTCCACCTTATTCTCTCCCGTTCCTATAAGTAATTATTAACATTTTAAAAATAGTTTATTATTTGCCTTAGTTTGTGTTTTTCCACACAGCAGACTATGAGACATGACTATGTGCAGGTAATTAATTTTTGGAGGTGACCCCAGGAGACGATAATGAGAGATAAAGGAAGAGAGAAACAAGTAAGAAGATCAGTCTAAGAATGTGTTATTGAGCTGATAACTACAACGGGTAGCTGGGGCTTAAGCCACCAAAAACCTTCTGAGGAACTGTGTAGAAGGTGCCTCGGAATTGTCTGCTCAAGACGTAGAGGATGGGAGTACTGATCCACGGCTCCTGTGCTCTTGTCCCCTGTTGGTCAAGGATTGCCCTGGGGGTGTTAACTCCCCTGGAACTTCCAAGTGTGCTGATGAACCACAGTGGTTGTCAGCAGTGGCCAACACATTTCAGAGGAAAATGCAGCTTATGACAGGCTACAGCTGTGCACAGCTGGTTGCTGCAGCAGTGGCTTCATGGAGCTAACACATGGACTGTGAAAATGTAAGATAGGGCATAAAAAGTCCAACATATCCTGTATTGTGTGTTATTAAAAAAACAATAGGCATATTGTTTCTCTCTTTTAGATAAATGGTAAAATACCGCTACATACTTTATTCCCACTTGCTTTCTTCACTTAACCTGGTATCTTAGAGATCACAATAGAAGATAGAGACCTTCTTCATTCCTTTTCATAGATGCCTAGTACTCCTCTGTATAGATGTACCATAGTTTATTCAACCAGTCCTCTCTTGAGGTTTGAGTGGTTTCTAATCTTTTACTTTTATAGATAATGCTGCAATGAATAGTCTCATTCATTAATTTTTTTCCTTTCATATTTTGCCAGCATCCCTTTAGAATAGACTCCTAGATGTGGGATTATGGCTTAAAAGGTGACTAAATATGTAATTTGGCTGAATATTGCCAAATGTAACCTTTTGCATTTCCACCAGCAATGTATAAGAATGCTATTTCCCCCACAGATTCACCAATAGAATTTGTCATCAAATTTTTGGATTTTTGCCAATTGGATAATGAGAAATGATATCTTAATATAATTTTAATTTTCCTTTCTCTTATAATAACTGAGTCTGTACATTTTTTTTCATCTAGTTAAGGGTATCAGCACTTTTTAAAAATGGGAACTATTGTTCACCCCTCTAGCCCAGAGGTTTAAAACTTTAGTGTGCATCAGAATCACCTGGAGGGCTTGTTAAAACACAAATGCTGGAGGGGCTGGGAACTTTAAGATCAATGTGTGTTTCAGTCCATCACTTTATCAGCAGTTACACAACAACAATAACACAACAGCAACAATAACAACAATAGCTGCTACAAACACATGTAGCACTTACATGATACCAGGCACTATTCCATTATATTAACGAATTTTATCCTTTAAAAATTTTTTTTTTTTTTAATAAGGAAACAACTTCATGACTAGCTAGGTCAGAAAGAGAGAGCCTGGATGCATTCCTTCTGAACCTACACAGGGGACCTCTTGACATCACCAAGCACGTCCTCTGTTCTACTCAACGGTGCTGCTGTGAAAATTTAGTGTTTATTTATTTATTTTAAAAATTTATTTATTTTTATTTTTGGCCGCGTTGGGTCTTCCTTGCTGTGTGCGGGCTTTTCTCCAGTTGCTTCAAGCGGGGGCTACTCTTCGTTGTAGTGCGCGGGCTTCTCATTGCGGTGGCTTCTGTTGCAGAGCATGGGCTCTAGGTGTGCGGGCTCAGTAGTTGTGGCTCACGGGCTTAGTTGCTCCGCGGCATGTGGATCTTCCCAGATCAGGGCTCGAACCCGTGTCCCCTGCATTGGCAGGCGGATTCTTAACCACTGTGCCACCAGGGAAGTGCTAAAAATCTATTATTCTTACTTCCATTTTTGGGATAACTGGGCACACAGGAAAAGCAACTAGCTCAAGGTGATAAGTAGAGCTAAGGATTTGAACTTGGGCAGTCTGGACTTTTAGCTATGACTGCTTCTTGCCCAAATGGCAAATTCAGATGGACATAAAAAAAATCTTGAGGGGGGTGGGGGAGGGATGGATTGGGAGTTTGGGATTAGCAGATGCAAACGATTATATATAGAATGAATAATCAACAAGGTCCTACTGTATAACATAGGGAACTATATTTAATATCCTGTAATAAACCATAATGGAAAAGAATATATATATGTATAACTGAATCGTTTTGCTATACAGCAGAAATTAACACAACATTGTAAATCAACTATACTTCAATAAAATTAAAAAAAGTCTTAACTTTCTATGATTGGCGGCTTTTAGGTTCTATGGATGAGCTGTCTTCAACCTCCACATGAGTAGTAGAGCTGTGGTAGATCAGCCAGGAAGCAATGGGTAGAACTGCAAACAGGGAGTTTCACAGGGAGAATGAGTTCTGGTCTCCCAGCTCTGGGAGTCTGGGGCAGGGGGAGGGTCGTGGAAGGAGAATGGAAGAGCCTGCCCAGATCCTGCAGTATTTTCTGATTGAACTACCAGGTACCCCGCACTAATTTTCCCCAAGAATCAGCTTTGGTCCTGGTAGAACTCAGAGGCAAGGAACCCAATCATCCACACCCCACCCCCACCCCGCCACCCTGTAATCCTTCTACCTGCTTATTTCTCCTGAAATCCTGTGACGGAGGGGCTCTCTCTTTTCCCTCCACAGAGGGAAAACTTAATGTGTAAAAAATTAATAAATAGAAACCTTAATCAAATAGAGTCAAGAGACCAGAAGGGGGAGCTCTCATGCCCTGTGATGATAGCAGAGCCCAACAGAGAGAAGTAAGACTCCTCTTCTTTTTTTTTTTGTTGTTTTGTTTTGGTTTTTTTTTTTGTGATATGCGGGCCTCTCACTGTTGTGGCCTTTCCTGTTGCGAAGCACAGGCTCCGGACGCGCAGGCTCAGCGGCCATGGCTCACGGGCCCAGCCGCTCCGCGGCATGTGGGATCTTCCCGGACCGGGGCATGAACCCTTGTCCCCTGCATCGGCAGGCGGACTCTCAACCACTGCGCCACCAGGGAAGCCCAAGACTCCTCTTCTTCCCTGGCAAGGAGTCAGCCAATGAAAAGCACTGGACTCTTTGTTTACTGTAGCCCTCCCAGCTTCCTTTTCCCCTCTATAAGAGCATTCTCCTTCCCTTGCCACGTGGAGACTTGCCTGTGGCTCGCCATGGTTGCAGACTCTGGAGTGTAGTTCCCTGCTGACCCCGTATAAACCCATTTTTGCTGGAGAAATTACTGGCAGTCTTTTTGTTTCAGGTCAACAAATGCATAGTCCTCTGGGAGGGAAACACATTGTTGTGGTTGATTTTAGGTCTCAGTGCATCTGATCTGATCCACTCCTGCCTTTCTCGGGTAGATTGCCTATCTCCACTTCACTTAGTTCTTCTTCTGAAGAACTGCGACCTCAGTCTGTCTAAGTTGCTGTTTGTATTTTTATGTATGCGGTAGGTTAGTTATGTTTCTCGACCTTGGAGAAGTGGCCCTCTGTAGGAGGCATCCTGTGCATCCCAGCAGCGCACTCCCCTCTCATTCCCCAAGCTATACGCTCTAGGGATGCCCCCTAAGAGTGCCGTGTGGGTCCTTCTGTTGTGGCGGGTTGACTGTGTGGCTGGTCTGGTGGGCTTGGTTGGCCCCTAGTCTGGTTGGCTGCCAGGCCCTCCCTTGTGCAGATGCCGCTGGCTGCTGTTTAGCGGGGCCTGGCCACGACGTGGCTGGTCGCGGAACCCATGGAGGCCCCGGGGCTAGGGCTGGCTCACTGGTGGGCAGAGTCAGGGTCCCGAAGACTCTGGGGCTGCTGTCCACCCACCGGCAGGTGAAGCCAGGGCCTGGGGTTAGTGCGGGACTACAGGCAGGCAGAGCTGGTTCCTGGAGTCTGGCTGCAGGACCCAGGCATCCCAGGGCCCATTTCAGATCATTGGTGGGTGTGGGAAGCTGTTCCTGACACTGTGGGGTATGGGGTCGGGGGTGTCCTGAAGGTTGCATGGGCCTGCTGGTGGGCAAAGGCCAGGGCCCAGCTGGTCCCAGGGTAGGGTGTGGGTAGGGTCTGGCCTGCGTTGGGGAATCATAGTTTTCTGCTTCTGCTGTCTGCCCCTGGTGGGTAGAGCTGGGTCCTGGCCCTCTGGTGGGCAGGGCCGTGTCTAGGGCTGCGTCTACAGGCGACTGTGGGCTCTTTAGTCCTTAGACAGCCTGTCGCTGATGAGTGGGTTGTGTCCCCGCCCCCTTGGTTGTTTGGCCTGAGGCGTCCCAGCGGCACCTGCAGGCTGTTGGGCGGGGCCACGTCTTGGCGCTAAACGCGAGAGGGAGGAGCCCATACAATGGCGTCCGCCGGCACCGCCTGACGCACGGTAGAATCAGCTCCTAGGAATGGACGCTGCCGGTGTCTGTGTCCCCAGGGTGAGCTGCAGCAGCCCACTCCCCCTTGCCTAGGAGACTCTCCAAGAGCAGCAGGTAGGTCTGGCTCAGGCCCCTATCAAATTACGTCTTTTGTCCTGGGTCCTGGTGCACATGAGGTTTTCCGTGCACCCTGTTAAGAGTGGAGTCTCTATTTCACCTGGTCCTGAGGAGCTCCTGCAATTAAGCCCACCTGGCCTTCAAAGCCAAATGCTCTGGGGGCTCGTCTTCCCGGTGCCAGACCCCTGGGCTGGGGAGCCTGACGTGGGGCTCAGAACTCTCGCTCCTGTGGGAGAACCTCTGCACTATAATTATTTTTCAGTTTGTGGGTCACCCACAGGGGAAAGGGGAAAGATGGGGTTTGATTATATTTAGAATCCGTCCCTCCTTCTGTTACCGAATGCAAGTTTGTGTGCTTGACGCACAGTGAAGCCAGGCAAACCGAAACATGAGAGTTTGGAGCAGGGAAAGGTTTATTGCAGGGCCAAGCAAGGAGAACAAGTGGCTCGTGCTCAAAACCCCCAAATTCCCCAATGGTTTTCAGGGAGAAGTTTCTATAGGCAAAATATGGGGTGAGGGCTGCAGGGTGTGTGACTGTCTTCTGATTGGTTGGTGGTGATGTAACAGGGCGGTGCTCCAGGAATCTTGCTCTCAGCCTGAAGTTACCATCCTCCACCTGGATGGGGGCTTTAGTTCCTGCAGAGGAACTCAAAGATACTGTTACGTATATTCCTTCAGGAGGAACCAGGAGCCTGCTTTAATGGCTGCCCTATAGTTTCCTGACTGCTCCCCTTTCGCTTCCGCATCCCCTCACTTCCCTGATTAGCAACTGGCTACCTGTCTCATTGTGGTTCCTTCTTTATGGCTTTAGCTGTTGACAATCTTTTCTAGTAGGTTCCAGTTTTTTTCATCAATGGTTGTTCTGCAGATAGTTGTGGTTTTTGTGTGCTCTTGGGAGGAAGTGAGCCCAGGGACTTTCTACTCCACCCTCTTGGCTGCTCTCCACTGATCCACTTCTGCCTTGAAGTGTGTGTATGGGGTTGGTTATGGCACAGGAGGACCTGGGCTTGATTGGGGGGTGGCAGTGTTTGTCCAAAAGGGAAGAAATGCAGGAAATAATGTTTAGGTCACACTTTATGGTTAACAAAGCACTTTTTTTTTTAATAGACATTAACTTTTCTTTTCCTTTTTTTTTTTTTTTGGCTGAGTTGGGTCTTAGTTGCAGCATGCGGGATCTTTCGTTGCGGCACGCAGGCCTCTCTAGTTGTGGTGCGCGGGCTTCTCTCTAGTTGTGGCGTGTGGGTTTTTCTCTTTCTAGTTGTGGCACGTGGGCTCCAGAGCGCATGGGCTCTGTAGTTTGCAGCACACGGGCTCTCTCATGTAGGTGCACAAGCTCAGTACTTGTGGCGTGCCAACTTAGTTGCCCCACGGCATGTGGCATCTTAGTTCCCCGACCAGGGATCAAACCCGCATCCCCTGCATTGGAAGGCGGATTCTTTACCACTGGACCACCAGGGAAGTCCCAACCAAGCACTTTTATATCCATTTGATCTTCACGGAAACCTGACAAGATGGGTCTCATCCCCATTTTACAAGAAGAATCTGAAGCCAGAGAGATAGTCAGTAGGTGGAGCCAGGACTTGACACCAGGTATCTGACATCAAAGCCTGCGTCATCCTGGTCACACAGCATGAGGAGGGCAGGGAGCAGAAAAGAGGGGATGGGTCCACAATGCCATGGAGTTTCAATGCCCTTTTCCTTTGTGCACGGACAGAGGGCAAAGGAAGCCAATGTCCCATAGGGAAAGCCACAGCCCGAAACTTCTGAAATGGCACCAAGCAACCCTTCCCAGGCTTTGGCTGGTCGGGAGAGGGGCAATGGATGTGTTTCAGAGCACACCACCCTATGTCTTTATTTCTGCAGTTGAAACAAGCACCCGTTTCTTGGCTTTCACGTCGAGTCTCCATTACATCTGGGCTTTTGCCTTGCGGTGTAAGCTGTGACTTCTTTGGCCAGTGGAGTGATGGGGAGCATTTAGGGACACCCATCAAGCCTGTGCCCTCAACTTCACTTCTCTGAGGCCTAAAAGCTAGAGGCCAGCCTCAGTCTGCCTGGGAACCAGTTAAAAAACAATACTAATGAAAACAGATCTTACCCTTATATAGCCATTTGTAAAAATCTCAGATGAATTGTGCAGTGTGTGTCTTCTCAATGAAGGGGGTTCTTTTAAGCTGTTTTACAAGTGGGGAAACTGAGGTTCCGAGAGACCAAGGAACTCACCCAAGGTCTCACAGCTGGAGGGTGACAGAGCTGGGCCTCTCCCGCAGGTCTGTTTGACTCCAAAGCCCTGGCCCTCCCCCTGCCCAGAGAGCATTGGAGTTTGACCGCAGACTTTGCCATTCAGACCGCCAAGTGGAAACTCTGCAAGATGGATAATGAGGAAGTCATTTTTCAGTGGATCAATGTGGGTAAAAGATTAATTGATGGAACCTTGCCAAAAGGAGGATGCTGCAGAGTCTGGATTCTGTTCCAGGAAACTCAGAGCTCCAGGAGGAGGGAGAATACTCTTCTAGAGGAGAAAGCTCATGGGAGAGAAATGGAGGCTGTTCCTCTGGGCACTCAGGGCCCCAGTCGTCAGGCCTCAAGCACTGCTGTTGGGTAGCAGCACTCACTGGATACCGCTGTTCAGAGTCTGGCCACCTACTGGTCCCTTGTGCCTGAGTGGAGACCTGGTGTCTCTCTGTCTCCTGCTTCCCACGCAGGCAGCTGCTTCTGCGGGAGGCCTGCCTGCACCATGCCTCCCAGGCACACGCTCATCACAGCCCCACCAGTCCCATCGCCTGGGGCTGGCTCTGCTCCTGTTTCCCCTGCCTTCCTCTTGGATGTGTGTCCTAGGGAGGTTGTGTCATGCTGTGGAAAGGGGGCAGAGCAGCGTGAAATCCAGACCCCATCACTTGTGGTGTCACCTAGGTCACTTACCCTCTCTAAACCTCCTTCCCCTCAACAATTCCTGTAGCTCTTAACTGTGAGTTTAGCTTGATTTAAGGGTTTGGGGAGGACCATTGAACTTAATTACTGCTAGTTTTGAGATGTCCATGTGAGTAGCGTTGGCACAGATGTAACAATGTGGAAGACTAGGTGACAGGGCCACACTTGTCTGTGTTCCTATGGAAACTATTTGAATATTTGTTTTACATGGATTTTTATTCACTTTTCCAACATGCTATCAATACTAAAGTGTGCCCCTCAACTGCTGAGCAAGTGTTTGTAGCGTGTGCATTGACAGAATGGGCCAGAAGCTTAGTGTTGTGACCTGGTTAAAAAAAAAGTCTCTTGGGAATTCCCTGGCAATCCAGTGGTTAAGACTGTGCTTCCACTGCAGGCGGCACAAGTTCGATCCCTGGTCGGGGAACTAAGATTCCTCATACTGCATGGTGTGGCCAAAAAAAAAAAAGTATCTTGAAAAAAAAAAAAAAGATAAGGACAATATACCCACCGGCAAGGGTTTTGCCGAAGATGAGAGTCAGGCTTGAAACCTCCCAGCCCGGTGCGAGGCCTTGGGAAACTGCTCAGGGAGAGGGGGCCATTCAAAGCCTGACTCTCAGCAGGTTGGCTCTGATCTAGGACTCTCATTCCTTCTGACCTAACTGCCCTGTGCTGGGAAGTTAGGTCAGAAGGAATGAGACCTAACTTCCCAGCTGGGTCAGGGGGAGGTGGAGAGGGCAGCTTCCCTCCCTGGTCTTGCTAACCTCCTGTCCACTCTCCTTTTCCCTAATACCTTCCTATGCTGCTCCCAGCTCGTGGGAGGTGGATGCAGCTCACTCCATGTAATCTGTCCCTGGCAGGACCCTGTTCAGTGCCAGAGCCCCCAGGCCATCCAGGCCGGTGTTCCTGGGCCCCTGTCACGGTCCCTGCCCTGCAGACCTAGACTTCTTTCTCCCCTCAGCCTTTGGTAGAGCTGGGGATAGTCAAACCTTTCCACTTGCTTGACCAGGAGAGGCCTCAGGCCCTGGAACCAGGTGGGATGGGCTTCCAGGGGTGCAGTCTCAGAGCGCAAAGGGTATACTTCTCCCAGAGGGGCCAGTGCCAGTAGCTAAAATGCCTTAAGGGGAAGGCTCCCTCCATGCCTCCCCTTCTCCTGCATAGGGTCTGGCTGACACGAGTGACAGCTTGGTGGGAGGACTATGAAGGCGTAGCGGGACCAGGCCTGTGGGCAAAAGAGGTGCCAGGGCTGATCAGGTCTGGAGCTTGGTAGGGCTATTGGGTCGGTCCCTGTGGTGGCGGCCAGGTTTCCAAATGAAATGTCCATGGGTGTGTAGAGCACGGAAGCCTGGCATGGGCCGGCATGACAATCTGGAGACCTAGGAGGGGCAGTAGGCATCTCATGAAGTGGTGAGACTCAGAGAGGATCAGTACAGCATCTGGTGTCAGGTGGGTGGAAAGGACAGAGAGTGCAGAAGGAGGGATCCTGGACCCCAGAGGCAATGGTGGCCAGAGCTAGGTCAGGAGCCATACTATAATCATGGAGGCTGGGGCTCAGGGCACAGGCAGTACCAGCAGAGACTGACATGCTGGCAGGGAAATAGAGGCAGAAGCCCAGTCTTACGGCCTGGGTCAACATGATAGGGGCTTGGGGGAGTCAATAAGTTTATGAGAACGTGGAGGTCCAGGTCTCTCTTGGTGCCCCACCCACAGCCCTGCTAATGGAACTGAAACTTCCAACCTTCTCCCCATTCTGGTACAGGGAAACTTTAAAGACTGACCAGGCCGAATGTACTGATGTTTGACTTGAGTGTACAGCCGGGAGGAGCTGGTGAAGGCAGGGTCTTCAGCTTTTCCGCTGGCTGTGACTCATGCTTTCTCTCCCCTCCCCTTCACCCCCTCCTTGTGCCTCTCTGGCTGGAATCTGGGCTTGGATTTTCCTTCTTCTTACATTGCCAACCTCTTGGCAACCACAGGCTCCTCTGGCTACCAACCAAACCCAGAGCATCTTCTCATGGTGATGATGCTCTCAGGTTTGAAAACGTCTTATTAATTCTCAGGTGAAATGCCTCAACTCCTGATAATTTCTGCTAGAGAAATGCTCACCTCAGAGGAGGGGCTGAGGTGCAGGGTGTGGGTCACTCATGAAGTCCCGAGAAGAAGGGGGATGAAGTTTCAATCTTCCAAGGAGAGAACCGAGTGTGAAAACATTAGACAGGCAGAGGGGGTGGGGATGGAAATGAGAGTCAGACTTGGGGAAAAATGATTGCACAAAGCTCCAGGGCAATATGTGAGGAGATGTGGAAATGCGCATGCAGAGCACGGCGACTCCCTGCAAAAGGCCAGGCGTGGTGATTCATTCCTCCAGCTGACTGTTCTCTCAGCCATTACGGGGCACCTACTCTGAGCCAGGGCTGGGTGCTAGTGGCACATAAATGAGTGAGACACTACTCTTGCCCTCTGGGAATCCCCAGCCTAATTAGAGAATCAGACCAACAAATGGATAATTTTCAAACAGTTGCGAAATCATGGAGTATTACAGGAGTGGAAAGGAAGGGGCCTCTAGCTCAGCATGGGCTGCAGAGTGATGGAGGGTGGTACAGAGAAGCCTTCCAAAAGATCAGATGGCTGAGCTGCTTTTGAAGGGTTGAAGAAGCGGCTGGTGAAGAGGGGGAGGTAGAGCAGTCCAGGTAGAGGGCACGGCATGAGCAAGGGCAGGGAGGGGAACTTGGGACAACCGCAAGACATTTTGTGTCTTAGAGAATACAGCAAGAGGCAGGGAGTGGCATGGGAGACTGGAGGTACCCAGGCGTGGGTTCTTTGGCCTTGGCCCACCGCAAAGGAACCAAAAGTCCTGGAGGAGGCTGGGAGAATGGGCCAGGCACAGAGGGGAAGGGCTCTTTGATGGATGTAACTCAGAATCAGCGAGAATCCAGCCTGCCAGGCTAAGGTAGTCATGAGTTGACATCGGGGGTGGACAAACTATGGCCTATGGGCCAAATCTGGCCCATCACCAGTTTTCCTACACAAAGTTTTATTGGAACACAGTCACGTTCATTTGCAGGCTGTCTCTGGCTGCTTTCATGCTACAACCTCAGAGTTGAGTATTTGCAACCACAGAGACAATATGGCCCAGGCAATCTAAAATATTTCTCATCAGGCTCTTTATAGAAAAACTTTGCTGACTTCAGATTTAAAGCAAAGACCAGCTGGACAGCAGGTGCAGGAGGCTGGACTAGCAGGTCAGCACATGTGTCTTGCAGGTGTGTTTATAAGGTGGCCTCTGCTCAGGCCAGTGTGGTTCAGACTGGGCTTGGGGTTAGCTGAGCTGTTGATGCTGAGTGGAGCTCCCAGGAGCTTTTCCCTGACGGCACTTGGTTCTTTACTCAGAACACTTTATTGCTTCCCAGGTAGCTGTGTCCTCTGGGAGAACGCCCTGAGCTCTCCACAGGTGAGGTTTCCTCCTCTTTCAGGAGTTTTCAACATGATATCTGAGTCCTGAGAAAGCAGGAATCTGACCCCAGGAGTTTGCTGGGGTTGGAAACTCAGCGTTTGCATGGTCCCTGGTGAAGACCCCCCACCTACAGCATGGATCCTGACTCCCTAACAGGCCTGATCTCTAACAGGCCTGGATGCTTGCAATCAGAATTAGTGCTTCAAGGATCCATAGAGTTATCTATTCTGGTCCAGCCTCTCTTCTGAAAGTCTTTAAATCATCTGAGATTCTAGCCTCACAATGTTCCTTTCAAAGGGCCATCAGCCCTAACATCTCCATAGGCTTCGAGAGCTTGCTGTGGCCCCAGGCAGTCCATTCCACCACTGTGGAAGCTCCAGAAAATAAAATGGGTTTGTTTGTAGTTTCTTTCATGCTATCCCACCTGCTGTCACTCAGGGAGTAACACAGAGCGTAGCTCCCCTTCTCCATGACGGCCCCCAGATTTCTGAAGGCAGCAGCCATGACCCCAGCCACCTCCCCTCCAGGTTGGGTAGCTGCAGTTCTTTCAGATTTCTCCAGTTTCCACCCTTTCCAGACACACAGCTGCCTGCCAATCTTCCACTCAAGCTATTGCACCCCAGACTTCCCACAACAATCCAGGGGTGTTCTGACTCGGGTCCAGGTGTCACCAAAGGTCAGTAGACTTTCTCTGAGGAGCAGCTTCCAGCATCCATGACTTGCAGAGACAGACTCCTTCAGCCTCCAGGTTAAGATCCACATTAGACTCACTTCTGCTAAAATATACCAGCAGGATGCATGGCTGGGAAAAGTGTTAGGTGCTTCAGGGACTCTGGTGATGGGAAAGTTTTGGTTTTTTAAAAATTAATTAATTAATTAATTTTTGGCTGTGTAGGGTCTTCGTTGCTGCACTCAGGCTTTCTCTAGTTGCGGCGAGCGGGGGCTACTCTTCGTTGTGGTGTGCAGGCTTCTCATTGTGGTGGCTTCTCTTGCTGCGGAGCAAGGGCTCTAGGCGTGCGACCTTCAGTAGTTGTGGCTCATGGGTTCAGTAGTTGTGGCTCGCGGTCTCTAGAGCGCAGGTTCAGTATTTGTGGCACCCGGGCATAGCTGCTCCATGGCATGTGGGATCTTCCCGGACCAGGGCTCGAACCCGTGTCCCCTGCATTGGCAGGTGGATTCTTAACCACTGCTCCACCAGGGAAGCCTGATGGGAGAGTTTTGGAGAACTGCAGGGGACTGAAAGAGAATGAGACCATATCTGTGCATAATCAGATCACCTCCACAAATTTACTCCTTGGAGGAGTAGCGTTGCTATGCTTGTAGCCTTAGTTAGATGGCTACAAAACGAATAATCCAGAGGTTCTCTGCCACTCTGCACATCCTAAAAATGACTGACCCAAGGAACTAAGGCCTCACTTTACATTTGGCTCCTGGGACAAGGCCAGGTGACCAAGAGATGCATTGTCTCATATCACCAAGGACCTAGTGACCTTCTGGTGGGCACTGGACAATGATTGGGATGGGCAGTCTGCTGCTCCAAGCTCCCATACTAGGTAGGCTTGCTTGCTTCCTTCCCTGAATCCTGTCTTTTAAGAGTCAGTCTTTCCTGATAGGCCTGATGCCAGCAGGCTGCCCTTGACCTCACTGTCAGCATAGGGGAAATGCTGAGAGGGCAGGCCTGGCTCCGGCTCTCAGCAGTCTGGCTTTGAGCTTGGTGTAAAAGGCCAAGCAATGACTAAATCAAGGGCTACTGGAAATGGGGAGGGTACTTTTCTTTTTTAATTTAAACTTTTATTGTGAGATAATTACAGATTCACATGCAGAGAAATAATACAGAGATCCTTTGTTCCCTTTCTGCATTTCCCCCAATGTCAGCATCTTGCAAAACTATAGTACAATTTCAAAACCGGGATATCAATATTGGTATAATAAAGATGCAGAACGTTTCACCATTACCGCAAGCATCCCTCCTGTTGCCTTTATACAGCCACACTTGCTTCGCTCCTTCCCCCTCCCCTCTTTAACCATGGCAAACATTCACCTGTTTTCCATTTCTATAATTTGTCATTTTAGGGATGTTATATAAATAGAATCATACAGTATGTAAACTTTGGGGATTGATTTTATTTTTCCCCTGCTAAGCATAATTCTGTGGAGATCTGTCTGAGTTGCTGAGTGTATCAATAGTTTATTCCTTTTTATCGCTGAGTAGTATGCCATGGTACAGACTGTTTAATCACTCACACATTGAAGGACGTCCAAGTCATTTCTGCTTTTGGCTGTTGTAAAGACAATTACTATAATGTACAGGTTTTTGTGTGAATATAAGTCTTTACATCTCTGGGATAAGTGCAGAGGAGTGCAACTGCTGGATTGCGTGGTAGTTGAATGCTGGCTTTTAAAAGAAACTACCAAACAGTTTTCCAGAGTGGCTGTGCCGTTTTACATTCCTACCAGCAACATATGAGCCATACAGTTTTTGTGCATCCTCATCAGCATTTGGTATTGTCACTATTTATTTTAACCACTTTGATATCTTATTGTGGTTTCAATTTGCATTTCCCTAGTAAGCAATGACGTTGATGGAACATGTTTTCATGTGCTTAGTTGCCATCTGTATATTCTCTTTGGTGACATGACTTTTCCCTGTCCTCTGCCCATTTTCTAATTGGGTTGTTTTTTTTATACTGTTGAGTTTTGAGAGTTCTTTATATATTCTGAATATAGTTCTTTGTCGAATAAGTGGTCGGCAAATATTTTCTCCCTGTCTGTAGCTTTTTTTTTTCTTTTTAAAAAAATAAATAAATAAATTTATTTATTTATGGCTGCGTTGGGTCTTTGTTGCTGTGCACGGGCTTTCTCTAGTTGCTGCGAGCGGGGGCTACTCTTCGTTGCAGTGTAATCTTTCATTCATTGGATTGCATTTCTACCTTTGTGAAAAATCCATTGGGCATATTTGTGGCAGTCTGTTTCTGGGTTTTCTGTTCCATCGATCACTGTGCCTGTCCTTCTGCTAATACCACAGAATCTTGATTAGTGTCTTAAGTCTTGAAATTGCATGCATTGATTTCTTTTGCTGTATTCTTTTTCAAAACTCTTTTTAGCTATTCTTGTTCTTTTACCTTTCCCTATAAATTTTAGAATAATCTTGTCTATATCTACAAAAAAATCTCTCTGGGATTTTGGTAAGAATTGCATTAGACCTGTATATCAGTTGGTAGAGAATTGACATTTTTGCTATGTTGAGTCTTCCAGTCCATGAGTGTGAAACATTTCTCTGTTTACTTAATTCCTCTCTGGTTTCTTTGCTCAGTATTGTGTAGTTTTCAGCATATACATCTTGACTACTTTTGTTAGATTTACACCTAAATATTTCATTTTTGGAGGGACTTAGTATTTTAAATTTCCATGTGCATGTGTTCATTGCTAGTACATAGAAACACAATGATTTTTGTGTGTTCGTGTTGTATCCTGTGACCTTGTTAAATTCGTTTATTAGTTCTAGGAATAATTGGGTTGGCCAAAAAGTTCATTTGGGTTTTTCTGTAACATCTTATGGAAAAAACCCGAACAAACTTTTTGGCCAATTTGTAGATGCCTTGGGATTTTCTACATAGACAATCACATCATCTGCAAATAGGGACAGTTTTGTTTCTTTCTTTCTGATCTGCATGCCTTTTCTTTTCTTGCCTTATTGTATTGGCCAGAACTTCCAGCATTGCCTTTCATATTCTTTTTTTTTTTAAGCATAATCTTTAATATTCATTTTTCATCTGTTCTTTTTTAAAACTTTTTAATTTAATTTTATTTATTTTTTTATACAGCAGGTTCTTATCAGTTATCCATTTTATACATATTAGTGTATATATGTCAATCCCAATTTCCCAATTCATCATACCACCACTGCCTTTCGTATTCTTATGTTGAATAAGAGTAGTGAGAAGTGAACATTCTTGACTTGTTTCTGATCTTAAGGAAAAAGCATTCCATTTTTCACCATTAAATATAATGTTAGCTGTAGGTTTTTTATAAATGCTCTTTATAAACAGAAGTTCCCCTCTGTTTCTATTTTCCTGAGGGTTTTTTTTTAAAATTATGAATGGGTGCTGAATTTTGTCTAATGCTTTGTCTGCATTGATTGACATGATCATGTGATTTAAAAAGTTTCGCCTGTTAATATAGTAGATTATATTGATTGATTTATGAATATTGAGTGAGCCTTGCATCCCTAGAATAAACTCCACTTGGTCATGGTATGATTCTTCTTATATATTGCCAAACTCTATTTGCTAATATTTTGTTAAGGAGTTTTGTCTGTGAATTCATGAGGGATATTGGTCTGTAGTTTTCTTTTTTGTACGGTTTTCTTCTGGTTTTGATATGAGGGTAATCTTAACTTCATAAAATGAATTGGGAAGCATTCCTTCCTCTTCTATTTCTTGGAAGAGATTATGTAGAATTGGTGTTATTCTTTAAATGTTTGTGAGAACTCTCCAGTGCTCATAGTTTAAATGAGACATCTGCTGTCATTAAAATTTTTTTTTCTATATAGGTAGAATGTTTTTCTCTTGCTTCTTTCAAAAACACTTTTTTTGTCTTTAGTTTTTAGAATGTTAACTATGATATGATATGTTGGAATTTCTTTAGGTTTCTCTTATGTGGGATTCCCTTAGTTTCTTGAATCTCTAGGTTTATCTATTTTGCCAAGTTTAAAAAGTTTTCAGCTTTTATTTCTCTGAATTCTTTTTCATACCTGCCCTCTTTTTCTTCTCCCCCTGGGACCCAGTGACATGAATATTAGATGTTTTGTCATGGTCTCACAGGTCCCCGAAGCTTTGTTCCTTTTTTCAGTCTATTTTCTCTCTGTTGTTCAGACTGAGTAATTTCTATTGTTCTAGCTTCCAGTTCACTGATTTTTTTCCCCCTCCATTCCCTTCATTCTTCTGTTGAGCTCATGCACAGAGCTTTGTATTTTCAGTTTTAAAATTTCAATTTAGTTCTCCTTTATATTTTCTATATCCTTGCTGAAACTTTTTCTTTGCTGAGGCTTTCCAATTTTTTCATGTGTTTCAAGCATGTTTGTCATTGTTCATGGAAGCATTTTTTCTAAGCTACTTTAAGATCTCTGTCAAATAATTCTAACATTTCTTTCATCTTGGGGTTGGCATTTTTGATTGAATTTTTTATCCAGTTTGAGATTTTTCTGGTTTTTGATATGAGAAGAAATGTTTGTCTGAAACCTGGACATTTTTGTATTACGTTATAAGACCCTGGATCATGTTCAAACCTCCTGTTTTGTTTGGTTTTCTTTGACACAGCTCTGACAAGGGGAGGAGGGTTGCTGCCTCATTACTGCTAGGTGATAGCAGCAGTGCAGATTCCTCACTCAACCTCTGTTGACACTGTCGGGGGTGGCCCCGTTACTGCTGGGAGGTGGTGACTCTCCACTAGGGCCTTGGCAACACCACTGCAGTGAGGAGTGGAAGGTTGCCTCACTACTGCCAGATAGGGATGAAGGTCTGGCACTTCATCCAGACTGCAGGAGGGGCGTGGTTGGCCTCATTACTGCTGCAGGGATGTAAGTCTCAGCTTCCTACTTGTCCTTCGTTGACACCACCTGACTGGGTTGTTAGGGTGCCTCATCATGGCCTCACCAGAATGGAAATCTGGGCTCCTCACTCAGCTTTGCTGGCATAGATGGGGATGAGGCTACAGATTTTTTATGTGGTGTTTGTGGGAGTAGAGTAGTTATTGAGTAAAACTTTTCTGTCTTACCAGGCTGCTCCTTTTCTGGTTCTTTGGCTAGAGAGAGCAGGCTTCTGTTGGAGCTTTTTTGGTCTGCAGCTCCTGGCATTTTCAGGCTGCTGGTTTCTTTAGCACCATGTCTAGGATATAGGAAGCAAAAATAAAACCCAGGCAACTCATCACTATCTCATTCCTTGGTTCCATGGTCTCTAGCTGATCTGCCTACTTATCTCCATTTTTCAGATGCTTCTCAGGTTTTTGAATATAGTATCAAGGGCTTTTTGTTATACTTAGCAGGAGGAATAGGGGAAAATATGTTTAGTCTCTTCCCAGAAGTGGAAATTCCCCTGTCTGGGGAGAGGCTTTTTGATTCAGAAGACATCAGTGGGAGGTCCCAGCCATGAAGCAATCGCTGAAGACTATCCTCTGACTGCCAGTCCTGCGACACTCCAATCACCCCTGGTAGTTCAGACACCAGCCCTGCTATTTTGGGGTTGGCGTCATATACTCTTTTATTCGTGGAAGAAATTCTCAGCTGCAAGCACAGAAGCATTTTCTAATGCTCGTCTCTCCTCTCATGGGAGACCCTACGTTGGAGAATGTGAATTCCCCATCCTTGGAAACATTCCATCAGATGCTGAAAGTCCTGGGTTGGGAAGGAGGAGGCACTAGACAACTCCTGAGGCCTTTCTAATGCTAAGATTGTGAAACTGAGAGTTCGCCTTGTTCTTTTCTGAATGAGCCCAGGGGACAGGGACCCTGTGTAAGTTTCCATTTGTTTGGTGCAGGTCCTCATGCTGGGCTTTGCGCACAGAATGCTGTTTGTGTCACTGACAGAGTGGTGACTGAGTGGCTGAATGACTGAATAGTGCAGGGTCCAGTTGGCATCCACTCAGACCAGCTACACTCAAACACATGGTAGGTGGGCACAGCTGGCTGATACCCAGATTATGGTATGGACTTGGGGGAGAATCTTGATGTCAAACTTCTCCCTTCTCCACCATCCCTGTATATTACCTAATATTATGGCTCAGTCAGTGCCAGCAAAGATGGGCTGACTCAAAACTCACAGCACAGCAGATATCCTTAGAGAATGTGGAAGCATTTACCCTGCTTTGCCACTTCGTCCTTGGCTCAGGACAGTCAGTCTCTCCTGGCTCTAATTACAGCATGAGGGCTAGATACCCAAGGCTCAGATTTAAAGATTTAGAAGTTCATTAGGTAGGGAAGAGAACCAGGTGGTAGAAAGCGCTGGCTCAGCACTTTTCTTCTCCTGAGCCATGCACAGACATCAACTAACGAAGATGCTTTTTCAAGAGCATGGAAGTCCGCTGGAGGAAAGAAAGCTCTATGACCAGGAGAGGGATTCAGGGATTTCTGGGGGAAAGTGTCTGTAAATGGTTTCTTCAAAAGAAATAGAGAAGCTGCTATGTTCTGGACATTTTCATATGGGTTATCTCAGTTAAGTTTCATGGCACATGTGTGAGTCATCATTATCTCAGTTTTCAGAAGAGGAAACAGGCTTAAAGAGGTTAAGAAATTTCTCTGAGGTCACAAAGCTGGCAAGTGGCAGAACTGTAATTTACACCTGCTCTGTCTGACTCCAAAGCTCATGCTTTCATCAAGCCACAATTCTGCCTTTTCTAGAGGGGGAGACCTTCTTAAGAGATTTGCTTTAGAGGTACCAGGCTTAAGAAGATGAAGAAGGAAATGAATGTGTATTTTTCAGACGGACCCATAGTTACCACCTTCTTAGGTTATCAGTCCTATTGCATCTCAGACCTTCTATCTGTGATCACTGTTCTAATGAGTTAAGCATGCCCTTTAGTGCAGATATTAATCTGGGTCCAATCAGGAGAGAGAAACCACACAGTAATTTGAGCAGGGAAAGTTTAATATAAAGAATTATTAACTATAATGGGGCCTAGAGTAATAAGGGATTGGGTAATAAGTAGCAAAGAGAATATAGTAATATAGGCTGTTTCCTGTGTCTGTTATTCCTATATTCTTTACTACTACTATATATATTTGTCTCATATATACTGTATTTATGAAGGTTAAGAACTGGAACCAGGAAGAAAAACTCCCCTGCAATATCTCTCCAGTGCCCTCTATTGACAAAGCTTAATAAGATGCCAGCCGGCAAAAGAAAAGTATTTAAAGAGCTCATCTCCACTTTTGTAGAGCAGAAGGGTGAATTTGGAGCTGAGAAACAATAAATTGATAACTGGCGCTGTGAAGGTCTTTTGATGACACCTGTATCAATTTTCATCTGAAAGTTTCACCCCCATTCTTGATAAAAATTTTGCTGGGTGTACAATTTATTTTTTTCTCAGCACTTGAAAATATCATTCCATTGTCTTTTGGCTTTAATTGAGCAGTCACCTGTCAGTTTGATTGTTTTTTGTCTTTTTTTTTTTTCCTGGTTATTTTCAAGGTTTTTTCTTTGCCTTTGTTGTTCTGCAGAATCATTATGTCTAGAAGTGGATTTTGTTTTAATTATTCTGCTTGGAATATGCTGAATCTTAGGATCAATGTCTTTTTAGTTTTGAAGAAGTCTCAGCCACCAGATCTTCAAATAATGCTTCTCCCCTACCTCTCTCTCCTCTCCTTTTGAAGCTTTGGTTAGATGTAAGTTAGAACTTCTCACTTTAGCCTCCATGTCTCTTAACCTCTCTTTCATATATTCAGAAAGTTTTTTTACTTCTACGCTGCATTTGGGTAATTTTTTTTTCCGATTTGCTTCAGCCTTGATGAAATCTCTCATTAAGTGTGTCTAATGATGTTACATCCATTGATTGACTTTTTTTTTTTTTTTTTTTTTGGCGGTACGCGGGCCTCTCACTGTTGTGGCCTCTCCCGCTGCGGAGCACAGGCTCCGGATGCGCAGGCTCAGCGGCCATGGCTCACGGGCCCAGCCGCTCCATGGCATGTGGGATCTTCCCGGACCGGGGCACGAACCCGTGTCCCCTGCATCTGCAGGCGGACTCTCAACCACTGCGCCACCAGGGAAGCCCCACTGATTGACTTTTGATTTCAACTATTACATTGTTTTGTTTGTAGATGGTGTATTTGATTCTTTTTCAATCTGTATATGGTCATGTTGATAGCTCTCCCTACTCTTATGTTGAGTCCTCCTTTTATTTCTAAGCATATCAAGCATTTAAAATTTTGTGCCTGTTAATTCTAATATCTGAAGTTGTTATGGGTATGATGAGGTTGATGCTGTTTTACTCATGGTGTCATACTTCCTTGTGTGTTAAGCTTTTTTGAGTATAATTACACTTTCCTTGGAACTTTATCTATAGGAATTATTTGAGGCCTCGATTGAAGACGAGTTGTTCCAGAAAGGGTTTGTTTGTTTCTGACAGGCTCCTGGCGACACTATTAAACAGGGACGTCTCTCTCTCTCTTTTTCAAAAAAATTTTTATTTTATATTGGACTATAGTTGATTTACAGTGTTGTGTTAGTTTCAGGTGTACAGCAAGTGATTCAGTTATACATATACATATATCTCTTCTTTTTAAAATTCTTTTCCCATTTAGGTTATTACAGAATATTGAGTATAGTTCCCTGTGCTATACAGTAGGTCCTTGTTGATTATCTGTTTTATATATATAAACAAGCTAAGTGACAGTCTTAGCTTGAGGTTTTGTGGACAGTTCAGGTAATAACAATTGGAGCTTCAAATCCCAATTCTAACCTGGGTTTGTAGTTACAGTTCTCAGAAATTTTTGTCTTCTCCACCTAGAATTCAAGGGCTGAGGTAGTCAGTCAGTTTTCTTTACTGCCCCCTCTGGTGGGGTGTTACTTCTACTTTACCCTTTGAGGACACAGCCTTTTGAATTCCTAGCTTTCTGTAGGGGACAGTGGTTCTCTTGTTAGACTCCCCACTTTGGATGGGCCATAACATTTGTCTCTTGTTCCCTGTAAACTACTGGGTCATGGATACTGAAGCTCAGGGTCATCTGGGTTTACCAAATGCCCTCCAGGGAGAGTTGGTTTCAGTGTTCTCTTAGGTCTCTATCTTTACCCTATTTTTGGCCCCTGAGAATTTTTTACTTTCTTCCTGACTCGTTTATTTCCAGACTATTTGGCCTAGTGGAGGGTTTGTCAGAATATCTAGTTAGCCGTAGTAAGAAACAGTAGGTGGAACTAGGCTAGATGTAACGCCACATTTAGTCCTCACAATAATCTTGGGATTATTAACTCAATTTTTTTGGTCCAGGAAGTTGAGACTCAAGGAGTTTACGTAGATAGCAAGTAGTGGAGCAGGGCTGGGACGTAAATCTACGTCTTATGGCTCCACTTCATCCTATGTTCTCCCCACGACACTATTCTGGTTCCTTGGTTTTCTAGAACTCTTTGGGATTTGGGCTATTCCTTAATCCCAGAAGCGCACTGAGAATTCTAGAACAGTCTTATTTAATTCTTTCCTCACTTGACTGAACACAGTCCAGCTTCTCTTGAGGGTGCCCGCTTTCTCATGGTGGAAGACCCAGTAAGGACTGTCCAAACTGATAAACTGGGACATCATGGCTATAGCCCATGCATCCCCAGAGATCTGTGGGGAGTGAGGGAGTGTGGTCTCCTTGCAGGGTATTTTCCTACTCTATGTGGTTTACAGAATGTATTCCAGATTCTGGAGTCCCTTTGGGAATAGTGTGCTCTGACCAGGCCCCTCCTTTTCTCCCTCCCTCCTTTCCTCTTTGTCTGCCTTTCACCGGTTCCTCCCTCTCTTACCAGGAAGTTCAGTAAAACTCCAGGGACTGAGACCCTGTGTCAAACAGCCTTCAACATTGGAAACATCAGAAGTACACGTTCTGTATTTCTTCCAGACTTGGAAAGAACTGGGGCCAATTAAAAGTGAACTTTTAAGAGAAATGAACATCTTGCATGCCAGGTTTCAGCTGAATGTCACTGCAATTGCCTGAATTATAACTATCAGAAAAAATGCATTCTAATTATGGAAATGCCATTAGGAGGAGTTCCTTCTGCCTAGAAGTTTAAAAAATGACTACCACTCCTACCTCTACTCTGTCTCTCAATACAATTTCTGTAGTTCAGAGGGAAAGAACGTAACATCCTGTAGTGAAAAGAGAATTTGTACCATCCAGAATCTGGGTTTGGATTCTAACTGCATCAATTATTGGCTATGTGACCTTGGGCAAAACAGTCGACCTCTCTGATCCTCAGTTTCCACATCTGTAAGATGAGGATAATAATACCTACTCCATGAAGGTGTTGTCAAGATTAAATGAGATGGCATATATGATGTACATAGCATCTAGCCTGGTACATAATGGATTGCAAAATTGAGTAGGTGGAGATAGAGGGACAAGGATAATTATCATAAGACTGAGGAGAGAACATTGATGCACATAATAACTGACACAGTTACTAATTTAAACAGTTTTTCACTCTAGTGATCTCTACACATTCATTTAGATGTGGAGAGTCACACACTTACTTAGATATTACTCTTCGGCGCCTGCAGGCATGGATGGCAGACTTCACAGAGGAGGAGATGAAGACACTTAGAACTCCATCTTCCCATAGAATCTTGGCTCTGGGAGGATTTCCATTCCCTGATCTTGCTGATATCTGGTTTGATCTCATGCAGGTACTCCTCTGCCATGGCAGAGTATTCCCTCCAACCCCCCACCTCCCACCCAAACTCCGACATAATCTGGATCAATCTTTACCAACAAGTGAAATTTGGACCCTGGTGGCTGGGAAAAAGTAGATTTATTGCAAAGAGTTCCACAGATCCATACAGTCACCAAGCATTGCTTATAGACAGGTATATCTTGAAATTGTATATTCACATATGTTGCAAATCTGTAGACGCTCTTGTGAGAAAAACTTAAAGACAGTAGTAGGTTCAGGGAAGCCTTTTGAACTGTGTTTTCTCAGTCAATGAATACTGAAAGTACAACCTTGTGGGTCTGAGAATATTTTGTATTTCCTCTGAAAGTGGCGGAAATGACCAGGGATCTGATGAAAGACTCATGTCTTGGTGGGCTGACCTCCCCTGCACTCTTCCATCTCCTTAATCTATGAGGCCGATGTTGAGGAAGGTGACAGATCATCCTCACCTGCCAGGGAGGCATCTCTCTGAAGGACAGCTATGCCTCTAGCTGTGTTTCCTTGTACCTCTTGGAGGGCTCATTAGCTGGGTATTGGGTGCTTGGACCTGGCACCTCAGTCTCAGCCTCCCTCTGTTGCCTTTATGCTTGTCCTGTGCTATGAGGCTGGTCATGGTGGAAGTGGAGGCTCAGCAAAGACCATATTAATGACAGGCAAGAGGGGCAGGAAAAGGAAATACAAGGGGGCTGGAGCACAAACAAGCAAGTTGGGGAAAGGATGGATGTGGCAGGAGCAAAAATACACCATAGAGGGTGACAAAGTGTTCTTACTCAGTAACTCCTGGGAGAAGTACTCGAAAGAGATTGAATTGTGGGGATGATCCAGCCTCTATGTTTTATCCTTTTCTCCTACGGTACTCGCCTTTGCCCTTCTCTCCTACTCTCTCCCATTCCTATAGAGGCGTGCTCTTCCTAAGAGTTACCCCATCACCATGGCTTTGTGTCCCTGCCGCTCTCATATCCACTGTAGCCCCACTCTCTCAGCTACCACTTGTCTCTTCCATATCTTCTCTCCCTCCTGGCTTTCCTCCTAAGCACATGACCATTGGGCTTGAAGCCATACCTTCACCCTAACTCTCTCTTTTCCTTCACAGCCAAACATCTGGAAAGAGTGCTCTACTGTCTTCTCATGCCCCGTCCACTCATTTCCAGTTTGCTCCTCAACTTAGGGTAGCATGGCTTCTGTCCCCACCAACCCACTCAGCCTGCTCTGGGTGACCTACCAATGTCCTCACCATCAAACAAAGTGCGTAGTTTTCAATCCTTATCTACTTGGGTCTCTCTGGCGCATTTAACTATTGATCACATCCTCAGTTTCCTTAAGGTCTCCTCTTCATGAGACTCACTGACCTTTAAGTGTTGGTGGTCTTTAGGGGTCTGAGTTTGCCTTCTCTTTCCTCTTAACCCCACTCCATTCCCAGAAATTCTGTGGTTTTAACTATTCTCTGTAAATACTGTCTCCAGCCCTGACCTGAACCTTGAGCTCTGGACTCCTATGTACAATCATCAACAGGATGGCTCCTCTCAGGTGTCCCACCAGCACTGCAGACTTAGCCTAAGATGGAATTTGCCATCACCAATTGACTAGCCATCTGTCCCTTCCCCCACCTGCACTTTGTATCTTTGTGGTAACATCCCATCCTTTCAGCTACTCAAACAACGTAATCAGTCCGGACTCCTTGCTGTAGACTGAACTGTGCCCCCCTACAAATTCAGATGTTGAAATCCTAACCCCCAATATGACTGTATCTGGAGATGGGGTCTTTAGGAGGTTATCAAGGTTAAATGAGGACATAAGAGTGGGGCCCTAATCAGATCGGACTGTGGCCTGATAAGAAGAGGACCTATGAAGACACAGTTAGAAGGTGGCAAGCCAGGAGGAGAGCCTTCACCAGGAACTGACCCTAGGGGAACTTGATCTTAGACTTCTAGTCTCCAGAGCTACCAAAGTTAAGTTCCTGTTGGTTAAGATGTCCAGTCTGGGTATTTTGCTATGGCATCACAAGCTGACTAATACTCTCCTGTTTCTTTTTCCTTCTTGAAATTAGAAAATTCTATCTATCCTAGTGTCTAAAGAGTTCTCTTGTTTAAAGTTTTAATTCTTATCGAAGTTCAATGTGACTGTAGTTTAAAGAGTCAGGTAATTCTACAGGTCCTTTAAAAAATACCGCTGTCCCCACCCCAGTTCACTCCACTGTGTCAAGTCACATCTCCTTTTGTGGTTATTTTGGTATTTACCTCTATCTCTGAATTTTCTATTCATACTGCTACTTCTTGGTAGTTCAGTTTTAGTCTCATCTGTTGCTTCCTCTATGGTGAGAATTTAGTTATTTTTCACCCTCATGTACACACACCGCACACTTCTGCAACTCCCCATCTTCCCTTTATAATCATATGATAATTTCGGTTTGATCAAGATTATGACTATGTAATTTTTATTTGCAGCTTCGTTATTACTTGTCCTTTCTTGCACAACTTTTTGATCTCTGGGGAATTTATAATTATCTTCCATTAAATTATTTTCCATACTTTTCTTCGTACTCATCACTCACTCAACCCCTAACCCCTCTCCCAGATGTCTAAATCTCCTCTCAGTATGTTCAAACATATAAGGTGTTTCTGTTACTGGTCCCTTTCCAGATTCTTGGAACAGCAACACCATAGAAATGAATATTGCTTCCACAAGAAGCTTAGGCACACAAAGCTTTTTATTAAAAGAGATTGCTTGTGCATAAGGGAGAAGGTGGAAAAAAAAAGTGCCCGCTCCCTGAGTAGAAGGAGTAAGCTGCAAAACAAAAGGGAGGGTTTGTCTCATGATCACTGATAATTTCCAGAGGTCATCAAACTTCTTTGATCAGCAGCAGAGGCTCCAGGGTGGCTATCAGGAATTGGGAGTGCTTCTGTGAGGGGAAAGAAATGAATGAGAATTTTCTGCAAGAAAGCTCAGAAACAGATAAGATTAAAATGTATAGTTGAGCTTCTTGTCTTATGGCAACTAGGTATACTGTTAGTGTAACAGAGATGAAGTTAATCTTTTATTCCTGTGAGCCTGGCTTTTTGTATCTGGGACTCAGGTCCCCAGCACCTTTGTTCTTTAGCTTGCAAGGCCTGTTTTGCCCAAGGCTCTTCCCCGGTCCTTTTCCAAAATGGCTGTACTCTTGTCTTCCTGTCTCAGTTCATCAGTGTCTTCTTGAAGAAGTATGAAGTTTCTGACCAACTCCAAGCTGGCTTGCTGACCTCTCTGCCTGCTGCACAGAGACCATACTCCATCACTCTTCACTGCGTCCTAAGAGTCCCTTGGCCTCTCACTTGTACCAGGTCCCCTGTTGGATCTCATGTCATCTTCTTTCTTCACTTATTTCCTCATTTTGGTAGAGCATATCCTCCAGTAACTTTCTGAGAAAGGGTTCATGGGAGGCAGTTTTTTTTTTTCATGTGGTAAGTCTTTAAGTGTTTTTATTCTACTTTTACACTTATTTGATATTTTGAATAAGTATAGAATTCTGAGTTGAAAATTATTTTCCCTCAGTAATTGGATGGCTTTGCTTAATTTTCTTCTAGATTTCAGAGTTATCAATGGGAAATTTCATGTCAATCATATTTTGATGCATTATTTGTAAACTTTTTTTTTTACCCCTTTCTGAAAACTTTTAGGATATTTTGTTTGGCTCCAGGGTTCTGAAATTTCCCTTCTATGCCTTAGAGTGACTCTATTTTTATTCATTTTGCTAGGTACTGAATGGGACCTTTTATTATGGAAACTCATGTCCTTTGGCTCCAGGGTATTTTCCTGAAACAAAAAAAATTAAAAAATGTTTCCCTCCCCACCATTTTTTCCTCTTTATGTCTAGAACTCTATATTTCAGCTACTGGATCTTCTGAGTTAATCCTCTAATGTTTTAATCTTCTCTTTCTCATTTTTCATCTCCTTATCTTTACACTGTAATTTGTGGGACATTTTCTCAGTTATATCTTCTGGCCCTTGTATTGAAGCTTTCATTTCTGCTCACAGGTTTCTGCTAATTTCCAAGGGCCCTTGTTGTTGTTTGTTTTCTGAAAATTACTTTTAAATAGCTCCTGTTTTAATTTAGTGGTTTCGAAATCTTCACATGCTTCTCTAGGGTTGTTATCATTAGATATCTGGATGTTTTCGTTTTCCTATACATTCGCTTTCCCTCAAGCTGCTTTCTCCCATGTGGTTCAGTCTGTCTCAGGGTAGAGGCATTCCTCACATGTTTGGGGGTCCTTTTTCGTCTGCATTTGTCTATCTGTTCATGGTTGGGACTCTGGGCCTCAATATAGGACAATTTTGCTAGCCTGTTTAGTTGGATCCCTTGATATGATAGGTTTGGACCTTCCTCTTGGACTGGTCAGATTTCCTGGAGGAGAATCTTCCAGTTTCCTGCCTAGAGAATCTTCCAGTTTCCTGCCTATGAGCCTGGCTCAACAGCAATCACTGGGGTCCATTCGGAGGAGAAGTCTGAAAGTCTTAACATCCAGTATATTGACAAACAGTCCTTTTAATTCCTTTGTTTTTAGTATGGTGGCTCTGGTGTCAACTGGACTTGGTGTCCCTTAGTCCAGAGATGCTAGCCCTGTGCTATCCAATGCAGTAGCCTCTAGCCACATGGCACTATTAGCACTTGAAATGTGGTTCATGTAACTGAGGAATTAAATTTTTAATGTAAATTAATTTATTGAAAAATGCATACTCTGGTATTGGGAAGCTTTTACATATTTTGGAACAACATGGGTATGTGGATCTACTTTTTAATTGTAGATTTTATGAAATCTAAACATAGATCAAGTATTCCGATGAAAAGTTACCTTTCAAATTGATGTGTGCTGTAAGTGTAAAATACACATTTTATGTTGAAAATAAGAACGTAAAAGATCTCATCAGGGCTTCCCTGGTGGTGCAGTGGTTGAGAGTCCGCCTGCCAATGCAGGGGACGTGGGTTCGTGCCCTGGTCCGGGAAGATCCCACATGCCGCGGAGCGGCTGGGCCTGTGAGCCATGGCCGCTGAGTCTGTGTGTCTGGAGCCTGTGCTGCGCAACGGGAGGGGCCACAACAGTGAGAGGCCCGTGTACCGCAAAAAAAAAAAAAAGATCTCATCAATAATTTTCTTATAGTGATAATATTTTAGATGTATCGGGTTAAATAAGCTACATTATTAAAGTTAATTTGACGTGCTTCTTTTTATTTTTTTTAACGAGGATTCTAGAAAATTTAAAATTACACATGTGGCTTACACTATTTCCATGGTCAATGCTGTCCTAGAGACTGGGACAATGTAATAAGATTTGCAACCTAGAACAGAGCTTTGTATGGGAAGAGGCTAGAAGTAGGGTCAGCTAATAGAAGTCTGGTGGGATCTTCTTCCTAAGAAATGATGACACAAACTAGGATGAATCAAGAGAGGGAATTAAAAGATTTTAGGATTTCCAGTTCAAGATGGTGGATTGGATATATGCATTTTTATCTCTGTTCCTTCCTGAAACCCCACTAAAACACCAGTATATGATTTTTTTTAAAGTATAAACCCCAAAGGTAAAGAGGATAGATAAAGAGTCAATAGCAATAAACTTTTGGAAACCTGCAAGCAGACAACTAGTTGGTAATCAACAAGCAAACCCAAGGAAACTGGATTCTAGCCTAGCAATGAGCAAAACCAAGAACCACCTAATCTGCACCAGAGAAGCCCCATAGGCCCAGGCCCAGGCAGCACTGGGTTCTCTGCAAATGAGGGGGAGCAGGGCTCAAATGGGAAGAAGAAGTGCATGTCTATTTGTGGAGCAGTTAGAGACCCAACCCCAAGCCAGATGACTTTAATGCCTCTGCTTCTCCCATGCTATTCCCTATTCCTCCTACCTTCTCCACTTGACCAATTGCCCGATCCTTGACGACAGAGCTCACCAAGCCTTCCCAAAACCTTGCCCTTGGTGGTGGTGGGTGAGGAGATGGAGCCTAGACTGTGTGTGTCTTCTATTACAACAACAACAGTAACAGCCAGCACATTCTGCATGTAGCAGACCCTCTTCTAGGCCCTTTATACACTTCCGATCATTATTACTGTCCTCATTTTCTATATCAGAAAAGGGAGGCACAGAGAGGTTCAGTGACTTTCCCAGCTGAGTCAAAGAGCTGGAAAATGAGCTCTGGAGTTGCTGCCTGTGTTAAAGACACCTGTGCTTTCATCATGCTGTAGTTGCTGGCATACCAGGCTGCCAGCCTGCTAGACTAGGAACTGCTTGAAGCCAGAGGCCAGGTCTTCGTTATCTCTGAATTGTAAGTGCTTGGCACAGGGCTTGGCATACAGCAGGTGCTCAAAATATATTTGTCCATCAAGCCGGGAGGGAGTCCGGGAAAAACTCTGGACCTGCCTAAAAGGCAAGAGACCATTGTTTCGGGGTGTGCGAGGGGAGGGCATTCAGAGCACTGCCTAAACGAGCTCCAGAGACAGATGCGAGCTGTGGCTGTCAACTCGGACACCAGAGATGGGCATGAAACTCTAATGCTGCTGCTGCAGCCACCAAGAATCCTGTGTGCAAGCACAGGTCACTATCCACACCTCCCCAGGAGCCTGTGCAGCCTGCCACTGCCAGGGTCCCGTGATCCAGGGACAACTTCCCCAGGACAGCACATGGCGTGCCTCAGGCTATTGCAACGTCACGCTGGCCTCTGCCACCGTAGGCTCGCCCTGAGTTCCAGTTATAACTACAGTACCCCTCATTCCCCCTGGCATGAGTGAGCCAGAGCTCCCTAATCAGCCACTGCTTTAACCCTATCCTGTCTGGGCAGGAACAGAAGCCTGAGGGCAACCTACATGCAGGGGTGGGGACAAAACCAAAGCTGAACCCCAGGAGCTGTGCGAACAAAGAAGAAAAAGGGAAATTTCACCGTTTAGCCTCAGCAGCAGCGGATTAAATCCCCACAGTCAACTTGAGGTACTCTGCATCTGTGGAATACCTGAATAGACAATGAATCAACCCAAAACTGAAGCGGTGGATTTTGGGAGCAGCTGTAGACTTGGGGTTTGCTTTTTGCGACTGACTTATTTCTGATTTTTATGTTTATCTTAGTATAGTTTTTAGTGCTTGTTATCATTGGTGGATTTGTTTATTGGTTTGGTTGCCCTGTTTTTGTAAATTTTTTAATTTTAATAATTTTTAACTTTAATAATTTATTAAAATTACTTTATTTTATTATCATTTCTGTTCCTTTTCCTTTATTCTTTTTTTTTAATTTTATTTTATTTATTTTTTTATACAGGAGGTTCTTATTAGTTATCCATTTTTTACATATTAGTGTATATATGTCAATCCTAGTCTCCCAATTCTTCTGAGCCATGTGGCTGACAGGGTCTTGGTGCTTGGGCCTGTTCTCAGACCTGAGCCTCTGAGGTGGGAGAGCCGAGTTCAGGACACGGGACCACCAGAGACCTCTCAGCTCCACGTAATATCAAACGGCAAAAGGTCTCCCAGAGATCTCCATCTCAACGCTAAGACCCAGCTCCACTCAGTGACCAGCAAGCTACAGTGCTGGACACCCTATGCCAAACAACTAGCAAGACAGGAACACAACGTTATCCATTAGCAGAGAGGCTACCTAAAATCATAATAAGGTCACAGACACCCCAAAACACACTATCAGATGCGGTCCTGCCACCAGAAAGACAAGATCCAGCCTCACCCACCAGAACACAGGCACTAGTCCCCTTCACCAAGAAGCCTACACAAGCCACTGAACCAACCTCACCCACTGTGGGCAGAAACTAAAAACAACGGGAACTACGAACCTGCAGCCTGCGAAAAGGAGACCCCAAACACAGTAAGTTAAGCAAAATGAGAAGATAGAGAAATATGCAGCAGATGAAGGAGCAAGGTAAAAACCCACCAGGCCAAACAAATGAATAGGAAATAGGCAGTCTATCTGAAAAAGAATTGAGAGTAATGATGGTAAAGATGATCCAAAATCTTGGAAATAAAATGGAGAAAATACAAGAAACGTTTAACAAGGACCTAGAAGAGCTAAAGAGCAAACAAACAATGATGAACAACACAATAAATGAAATTAAAAATTCTCTAGAAGGAATCAATAGCAGAATAACTCAGGCAGAAGAACGGATAAGTGACCTGGAAAATAAAATACTGGAAATAACTATCTCAGAGCAGAATAAAGAAAAAAGAATGAAAAGAATTGAGGACAGTCTCAGAGACCTTTGGGACAACATTAAACACACCAACTTTCAAATTATAGTGGTCCCAGAAGAAGAAGAGAAAAAGAAAGGGACTGGAAAAATATTTGAAGGATTATTGTTGAAAACTTCCCTAATATGGGAAAGGAAATGATCAGTCAAGTCCAGGAAGCGCAGAAGGTCCCATACAGGATAAATCCAAGGAGAAACATGCCAAGATACATATTAATCAAACTATCAAAAATTAAATACAAAGAAAAAATATTAAAAGCAGCAAGGGAAAACCAACAAATAACAGACAAGAGAATCCCCATAACGTTATCAGCTGATCTTTCAGCAGAAACTCTGCAAGCCAGAAGGGAGTGGCAGGACATTTAAAGTGATGAAAGGGAACAACCTAAAACCAAGGTTACTCTACCCAGCAAGGATCTCATTCAGATTTGATGGACAAATTAAAATCTTTACAGACAGGCAAAGGTTAAGAGAATTCACCACCACCAAACCAGCTTTAAAACAAACGCTAAAGGAAGTTCTCTAGGCAGGAAACACAAGAGAAGGAAAAGACCTATAATAACAAACCCAAAACAATTAAGAAAATGGTAATAGGAACATACATATCGATAGCTACCTTAAATTTAAATAGATTAAATGCTCCAACCAAAAGACATAAACTGGCTGAATGGATACAAAAACAAGACCCATATATATGCTGTCTACAAGAGACCCACTTCAGCCCTAGGGACACATACAGACTGAAAGTGAGGGAATGGGAAAAGATATTCTATGCAAATGGAAATCAAAAGAAAGCTGGAGTAAAAATTCTCATATCAGACAAAATGATGTTAAAATAAAGACTATTATAAGAGACAAAGAAGGACACTACATAATGATCAAGGGATCAATCCAAGAAGAAGATATAACAATGGTAAATATTTTTGCACCCAACATAGGAAACCTCAATACATAAGGCAAATGCTCACAGCCATAAAAGGGGAACTCAACAATAACACAGTAATAGTAGGGAACTTTAACACCCCACTTTCACCAATGGACAGCTCATCCAAAATGAGAATAAGTAAGGAAACACAAGCTTTAAATGACACATTAAACAAGATGGACTTAATTGATATTTATAAGACATTCCATCCAAAAACAACAGAATACACTTTCTTCTCAAGTGCTCATGGAACATTTTCCAAGATAGATCATATCTTTGTCACAAATCAAGCCTTGGTAAATTTAAGAAAATTGCAATCGTATCAAGTATCTTTTCCAACCACAGCGCTATGAGACTAGATATCAATTATAAGTAAAAAAAATGTAAAAAATACAAACACATGGAGGCTGAACAATACCCTACTAAATAACCAAGATATCACTGAAGAAATCAAAGAGGAAATCAAAAAATACCTAGAAACAAATGACAATGAAAACACGACAACCTAAAGCCTATGGGATGCAGCACAAGCAGTTCTAAGAAGAAAGTTTATAGCAATACAATTCTACCTCAATACACAAGAAAAATGTGAAAGAAAAAACCTAACCTTACACCTAAAGCAATTAGAGAAAGAAGAACAAAAAAAACTCCAAAGTTAGCAGAAGGAAAGAAATCATAAAGATCAGATCAGAAATAAATGAAAAAGAAATGAAAGAAACAATAGCAAAGATCATAAAACTAAAAGGTGGTTCTTTGAGAAGGTAAAGAAAATTCATAAACCACTAGCCAGACTCATCAAGAAAAAAAGGGAGAAGACTCAAATCAACAGAATTAGAAATGAAGAAGGAGAAGTAACAACCAACATTGCAGAAATACAAAGAATCATGAGAGATTACTACAAGCCACTATATGCCAATAAAATGGACAACCTGGAAGAAATGGACAAATTCTTAGAAAAGCACAAACTTCCAAGACTGAACCAGGAAGAAATAGAAAATATAAACAGACCAATCCCAAGCACTGAAATTGAGACTGTGATTAAAAGTCTTCCAACAAACAAAAGCCCAGGACCAGATGGCTTCACAGGCGAATTCTATCAAACATTTAGAGAACAGCTAACACCTATCCTTCTCAAGCTCTTCCAAAATATAGGAGAGGGCAGAACACTCCCAAATTCATTCTACGAGGTCACCGTCACCCTGATACGAAAACCAGACGAAGATGTCATAAAAAGAGAAAACTATAGACCAACATCACTGATGAACATAGATGCAAAAATCCTCAACAAAATACTAGCAAACAGAATCCAACAGTACATTAAAAGGATAATACACCATGATCAAGTGGGGTTTATCCCAGGAATGCAAGGATTCTTCAATATATGTAAATCAATCAACGTGATAAACCATATTTACACACTGAAGAAGAAAAACCATATGATCATCTCAATGGATACAGAAAAAGCTTTTGACAAAATTCAACACCTATTTATGGTAAAAACTCTCCAGAAAGTAGGCACACAGGGGACTTACCTCAACATAATAAAGGGCATATATGACAAACCCACAGCCAACATCATTTCAATGGTGAAAAACTGAAACCATTTCATCTATGATCAGGAACAAGACAAAGATGCCCACTCTCACCACTGTTATTCAACATAGTTTTGGAAGTTTTAGCCACAGGAATCAGAGTGGAAAAAGAAATAAAAGGAATCCAAATCGGAAAAGAAGAAGTAAAGTTGTCACTGTTTGCAGATGACATGATACTATACATAGAGAATCCTAAAGATGCTACCAGAAAACTACTAGAGCTAATCAATGAATTTGGTAAAGTAGCAGGATACAAAATTAATGCACAGAAATCTCTTGCATTCCTATACACTAATGATGAAAATTCTGAAAGAGAAATTAAGGAAACACTCCCATTTACCACTGCAACAAAAAGAATATAATACCTAGGAATAAACCTACCTAAGGAGACAAAAGACCTGTATGCAGAAAACAAACTAGAACAAAAAATGTCACAATTTGTATGGAAACACAAAAGACCCCAAATGGCCAAAGCAATCTTGAGAATGAAAAATGGAGCTGGAGGAATCAGGCTCTCTGACTTCAGACTATACTACAAATCTACAGTAATCAAGATAGTATGGTAGTGGCACAATAACAGATATATAACTCAATGGAACAGGATAGAAAGCCCAGAAATAAACACACGCACATATGGTCACCTTATCTTTGATAAAGGAGGCAAGAATATACAATGGAGAAAAGACGGCCTCTTCAATAAGTGGTGCTGGGAAAACTGGACAGCTACATGTAAAAGAATGAAATTAGAACACTCCCTAACACCATACACAAAAATAAACTCAAAATGGATTAAAGACCTAAATGTAAGGCCAGACACTATCAAACTCTTAGAGAAAAACATAGGCAGAATATGACATAAATCACAGCAACATCCTTTTATGACCCACCTCCTAGAGAAATGGAAATAAAAACAAAAATAAACAAATGGGACCTAATGAAACTTAAAAGCTTTTGTACAGCAAAGGAAACCATAAGCAAGACAAAAAGGCAACCCTCAGAATGGGAGAAAATATTTGCAAATGAAGCAACTGAGAAAGGATTAATCTCCAAAATTTACAAGCAGCTCATGCAGCTCAATATCAAAAAAGACAAACAACCCAATCCAAAAATGGGCGGAAGACCTAAATAGACATTTCTCCAAAGAAGATATACAGATTGCCAACAAACACATGAAAAGATGCTTAACATCACTAATCATCAGAGAAATGCAAATCAAAACTACAATGAGATATCACCTCACACCGGTCAGAATGGCCATCATCAAAAAATCTACAAACAATAAATGCTGGAAAGGGTGCAGAGAAAGGGAACCTCTTGCACTGCTGGTGGGAATGTAAATTGATACAGCCACTATGGAGAACAGTATGGAGGTTCCTTATAAAACTAAAAATTGAACTACCATATGGCCCAGCAATTCCCCTACTGGGCATATACCCTGAGAAAACCATAGTTCAAAAACAGTCATGTACCAAAATATTCATTGCAGCACTATTTACAATAGCCAGGACTTGGAAACAACCTAAGTGTCCATCGGCAGATGAATGGATAAAGAAGAAGTGGCACATATATACAATGGAATATTACTCAGCCATAAAAAGAAACGAAATTGAGTTATTTTTAGTGAGGTGGATGGACCTAGAGTCTGTCATACAGAGTAAAGTAAGTCAGAAAGAGAAAAACAAATACCATATGCTAACGAATATATATGGAATCTAAAAAGAAAAGAAAAAGATTCTGAAGAACCTAGGGACAGGACAGGAATAAAGACACAGACGTAGAGAATGGACTTGAGGACACGGGGAGGGGGAAGCGTAAGCTGGGACAAAGTGAGAGAGTGGCATGGACATATATACACTACGAAATGTAAAATAGATAGCTAGTTGGAAGCAGCTGCATCACACGGGGAGATCAGCTCAGTGCTTTGTGGTCATCTACAGGGTTTGTATAGGGAGGGTGGGAGGGAAATGCAAAAGCGAGAGGATATGGAGATATATGTATAGGTATAGCTGATTCACTTTGTTGTACAGCAGAAACTAACAAAACATTGTAAAGCAATTATACTCCAATAAAGATTATATATATATATATGTTTTTTGAACAGACCTGCCGTCCTCGAATCATCTCATTATGGTCCCTACCCATTTCCCTCATATACACGCTACAGTCCTTGGACAAGGTTTGCTGGCCTATTCCCCTTTCTCTCTAATTATTCAGAAAACCATGATTATGAGTTCCTACTGGTGTTAGAAGAGGAGAAGGACCCATTAAAAGACATCTTCAGCAGCTTCCCAGGCATTTGCTTAGATACTTTTTGTGTGCTTTTAAAATGGTAGTCTTATTATTATTATTTTTTAGCAAATCCTCTTCTTTAAAGCACCACAGAGGTTTAAATGGTGTGGAAAATTGTAATGATGCTTCTTTGATGAAAAGATTTTTTTTCTCCATACTTAGCATAATCTTCCTTTGAATTATGCTAAGAAATCTTAAAACCATAGCTTTAGTTTTTCTCATCGCAATTCTTCTTTTTTGGGATGCCATGCCAGTGAAGCATGGGAAGGAAGGAGCTTTTTCATACATAATCGGGATGGTCTACAAGAGGCAGCCTGGGTGCAGAAAGCTCCCAGAGGTTGTGGGAGTTGGTGGGGCCTGGAAGAGAGCCTGCTAGCCAGGGCCTGAGGCACAGCCTGGTTAAAGGTGTCCTGGCTGCAGAAGGTTGTCCTACGGAGGATAGATGTGGTACCAGGAGGCCACCTGGGTGGTCAGATTTACCTAAGAGTTGTCCTAGCCCTGAATAATGATGGTGGAATCAGATTGGGGTGGTTCCAGAGTTTTCATGTTGGAAGGCTTAAGGGGGTGACAGTTTGGCTGAAACAGGATTGAAACTGGTCTTGCACAGCAGCATGTGTAGAACTAAGAAGCGTTTAATAGTCCATATTAAAGTATGCGGGTGCTGGAGGAGTTGGGCTCTGATCACCCCATCTAAATAGTACCCTCATCACTCCTATCCCATGAGCTATGTTTGTTTTCTTCTTCGCCCTTCTGAATAAATAATGGAAGAGATAAAGCCTTCCACTACTCTTGCCATCATGGCACTACTTGGCAGTGCCACTAGACAGGTGGCACTGCTGGAGGGGTGGCAAGATAAAGCAGTGCTTATAAGCATGGGTCTAGAGTCAGATAGGTCTGGGTTCAAGCCCTGGCCCTGCCGCCTATCTGCTGTGTGGCCCTGAGGATCATACTCTCAGCTTCTCAATTTCCTCATCCATGAGATGTGGACAACACCCACCTCTTGGGGTTGTTCGCGGGATTAAATGAGAATCTAACATATGTAAAGTGTTTAGCAGGGTGCCTGGTGTATGGTAAATGTTTGATATGTATATGATAGATGCAATTATTATTATTATTGTTCTTGTTCTTATTAAATGTTTTGTTACTATTACCCAGATGAACCTTCCATTCTCAGGAATCTCAGGCAGTACCAGCAGGCCATGGGGAGCCCCAGGGACCAGAATCTCCCCTGTGGTTGAGTGGCTACAGGATCTTGGTGGGTGTCTAGCTTCAGGGATGGGCTCAGGCCTGGAGGGAGGTTGGGATGCCTGGAAGGAAGTATGCAGACTGTGAGGCAAGGGTGGAAAAGAGCCTCTGGGACAGTGGAGGCAGGGGTCTGTGAACTGGGCTTGAAGAGGTCCTTCCTCAGGGCTCATCTGCTACGTACACCTCAGTTCTGGGGCAAGTGAACTTACTTCCAGGCTGAGGGTGGTGGAAATGAAATTCCAGAGACCCTCTCTTGTGGGATGGGGCAGCGGACCTTGCAGTTTGGGCTCACCCAGCAGTGTAGCAGCAGTGGGAAATGGGCCAAGATCCTCAGAGCACCACTTTATCTTGCAGAGTCTGGTTGTTGAGTGACCCTCATCTGCTCTTCCAGATGAGGGTGGCCTCCAGGTACGTGCACGGGGAAGGGCAGTGAGAAGGTAGAGCTGGGCAAGGGCATCTCACAGAGGCAGCCAGACGTGGAGCCTGTAACCTCAGGGAAGAGGTAGACTTTGGGAGAAGGAGGGCTGGTCAACCTCTGGAGCCCTCACAAAGGGGCCAAAGGGGTAAAGGTGCCAGGGCCTTATGTGGGGGGAGGGAGCAGGGCCAGGCCTGTGCCGAATCTGCTCCCCTGGCAGGCCGTCTCTCTTGGGGATGAGGCATCAGACCTTCCTTTCCGCTGGCCCTGACACTCCACACTCGTGGAACCACGTGCTGGAACTTGGCTGTGTCTCCAGGGACACGGAGCCTAGTCAGGCCCACTCATGCAGGCCACTTGGCACTCGGAGCTCTCACTGCAAATTAATACACTAACAACTGGTTTAGATACCGGTCCTCTGTGTGTGTTGGTCTGAGTCAAACTTCCTGTGTCCTCGTCCTCTGGGGACTGACAGGATCCTGTTTCCAGGCCTGTGAAGCTGAGGACCAGTCCCTGGGGGTTTGCTGAAGAAGTAAATGCTGTCCTGGGAGGCTGTCCAGAAACAACCAGCATCCTTGTTCCAGTGAGGCCCACCTTCACCGCAGGGCATTCCCTCAGATGGCTGGGGGTGTGTGTGTGTGTGTGTGTGTGTGTGTGTGTGTGTGTGTGTGTGTGTGTGTGTGTGTGTGTGTGTGTGTGTGTGTGTGTGTGTGTGTGTGTGTGTGTGTGTGTGTGTGTGTGCGCATGCGCATACCCATGTGCATCTTCAGGAGCTGCACGGAGGGTCGATGTAGGCTGGGACACAGAGACTATACCACACCCTTTTCCCACACACCTCTCCCCAGCCCCCAGGGAATCACTGTTGAAAGCCACATATGACGCCTTGGGCTGGGAGTTAAAAACCCAGAAGTGAAAGAAGAGTTGTAATTCCCACCTTTCTTACAGCATCCTGGGAGATAGCCTTGGCAATGAAGTCAAGCAGACCTGGTTCATAAACTAGATCCTCCACTTACTAGCCATATTCATTGGGCTGGCCTCTCAGACACGGGAGCTTCAGTGTCCAGATGGGGATAATTGTGCTGCCCTCACACGGTTGACAAGAGGATTAAATGAGGTGACGTACGTGCAACCATCTAGTACCAGAACCACAACCAGTCATGCAGAAAGAGCAGGGTAAATGGTAACCTATATTGTTTGCTAAATTCTGAATGGGCTCCCTGCATAGGGTATGGAAGAAACATGTATAGCTGGTGCTTGGCTTAGCGGATTTTATTTTTTATTTTCCCAGTGGGAGTTCAGGGTGGTAACCATGAAAGGCTGCATGGAGGAGGACACAGACCTTGATGCTAAGATGCTGCCATGTGCAAGGTGCACAATGCATTTAGAAACAGCTATGTGTGTGTGTGGGGGGGGACAGGCGTGCATGCGTGCGTGCACACATGTGCAAGCATGCCTGAGTGTGTTGGGAGAGAATTAATACATTCAATGTGAATATCTATTACAAGACATGTTCTGATTTCAGCAACATTAAAATATAGAAAATTGTGCATCTTAAATTAAGAAAGTGCAGTACTATTCTTAATAGCTTATAATGATTGAGTGCTCGCTATGAGCTGGGCACTGTGCTAATTCTTTGTATAAATTATTTCCTTGAATCTTCACAATGTCTCTATGAGAGTGACACTATTAGCCCCTTGCTTGGCCAATGAGGAAATATGAAGCTCAGAAAGGTTAAGGAACTTTTCCAAAACCACACAGCTACTAAGTGCTAGAGCCAATACCTATACCCACTTGCTGATGCCAATGTGTTTGTTCTTGCTCCTTATGTGTTATTGCCTCTCCAATTTAGGATACCAAGTTCAGTGTTGAAAAGGGTACTCATAGTCAATATCCATTTCTAAGCCCATTTCTCCTATCAGGGGCACATACAATTCCATCAGCATCTTCATCACTTTTTATAAATTCTCCTCTGGTTTTAATAGAATATACTTTCTGGAAAGAATATATTAACCATTCTAACTTTAAAGTGAATTCAAGTCCCAGAATCATATTCTCTTACAGTGACAAGGAACTTAAATAGCATCTAGCTCTTCTTCCCGCCAAACGCTCAATTCTCTGAACAGTGGCTCTAACATGGCCACCCAAACTGTCCTTTCACACCTTCCCTGGCAGAGAGCTCACTACCTACCACCTCTCTATACCCACAGAGCTCTAACTGCTAGATTATGTTGAACTAAACTCTGCTTCTTTGCAGTTTTCTACCAGCAATTCTCGCTCTTCTCTCTGGAGTGATTACAAAATAAATCTGCTTCCTCCTTTCCATGACAACCTTTCAGACACGTATGAGCTCTCATATCCCCTCTTTTCCAGGCAGAATACCCCATTTTCTTGATATATTCTCTATAACACTAGTTTTAGTCTCTCTCACCATCCTGGCCACCTGGGTATGTGCACATGCTCCAATGTAAAAAATCTAGCACTGAACATATCTCACCAGTCAGAGTCCTTCTTCTGGGGTGTTTGAAACTCAAGCCTGACCTCTCATCACTAGAGTAGAGGTCTTTGTTCCCTGGGAAGAAGTTTCAGACACTAACTTCCAGCTGGAGTGGAAGCAGGTGCCACTTATACATAGCTAGCCTATGACATATTTAATGACTTTTTAACCTGACGGGGACAATCGGCTTGTCAGTCGGGTCTTCCCAATTAGGCTGTAAGTTTATCCAGGGTGGGCATCACGTCTGATAATTTCTGGGGCCCTCCTAAGCGTCTGCTACAGTGGTCCGCCTCCCTTTGGCTGCCAATAAATGCGGTTGATTGATGGACTCACTGAGGCCTAAGAAGTCATTTTCCGCTCTGTTGCATCTCAGAATCCAGCTGTGTCCAGTTGGAGCCAGCCCTCTCATTTTCACCGTGAACGTGGACCTAGATCTCATGGCTTGTTCACGGAGCACAGTAGGATGAATTTCACTTTAGAACCTCACTCTCTTCTACCCCCAGCTGGGGAGGGGGGCCAGAACCCTGAGTGGACTGACACATCCAAATCTGCGAACAACCATGGACACACCTCCACCACCTCCTTCTTGTTGTATTTACCTGTCAAAGCTTGGGTAATGAAAATCTCCCAGGTGTAGGCGTATTCCAGGGCTGCAATTTGTAGAGAAGGGGGTGATGTATCAAACAGATGTTTCCAATTGTGTCTTCATTGAACCTCTTGCCTCTGCTGCACCTCCTGGCCCCTCCCTCTTCCTCCCTCCTCCTCCCTGATGTCGCCTATAAATCAAGTGCCTCCTCTTAAAACTGTAATCACCAAAATAAGGCGGTGATTTGTAAAGAATTCTGAAATACCAAATAATCAGCCGAACACTTCAATTTAATGGCAGCAATAAGTCAAGTGTCTCCACACTCAGCGCGGGAGGAAGAAGCATGTCTTGCTCTTGGTTGTTTTGAAATGACAAATGCTCTTTTGTGAGTTGTAACAAATCAATTATCCACATGTTGAAAACCGAGCAACTCCTTTTTAAGATATACTTTTATGGATACATTAAAAAAAATGTCCCAGGAAGGGAGGGGACCGGAGCTCTCTAGTTATTTTTCTGGCAAAAGAAATTTGGGGAAGTAATAGCTCCAAGGAGAAAACTGTCTGAAATGCCATCAATCAGAGATGCAGGTGCCCTGTGCCTATGGAAGGTGTGCACGGAACATTAAAGGTCTGTTTTTCATCCAGTCTGAGTAGGTAACAAGGAATCTGCTCCACCTGCAGTGGCATTTTCACCAGAACTTTCTGGTTCCCCAAAGAGCTCTGAGGGGGCATTCAATCCTCCAGCTCTCCTTGGACACATTTGTCTGCCTTGTATTTTTCATTTCAAGGAGTATTTCTTCTTTTTCCATTAAGAAAGCAGTCATGCCTCAGCAGCTGGTCCTGAGATTAGAACCTGTGTTATCTCATTATGTACGCCCATCTGTTAAGGCTACCCAGAAAGGTTCGCGCCCTTTCCCAGGTTCTATTTTCCTCTCCTCCCACAGTGCATTCAGTTGTCACACAATGAAATACAGGAGCATCTGCTATAACCTCTTCTGTCAAAGCAGGCAGGCTCAAAGCCATCCCAGGCTTCCAGCCAGCTGGCGAGTTTGTTGGTTTCAAAGGCTTTGAGAAGGTCACTTCAGCCACCACTGGTGCAGTGGGTGCTGATCCGGGCGACACCCTGCAAAGGAGATCTTGACAAATCGGAACTGTTGTGGATGTGGGTGACTAGAGGGTGGAGAGGGTGAATGGTTTGGCCATTGTCCCATGAAGAATGGTTAAGGGATTAGGAATGCTTTCAGTAGAGAAGAAAAGACGCACATTGTGAGGGTCGATGCATAACTGATGCTGGGAGTGAGCACCCTGTCCAGTGCCGAAGGTATCCAGGCAGGGGAGGATTATGTGGTAGTTGGCAGGTGACCCTGGTGGGCCGCTCAGGCCTTGCATCTCAGGTGTGCGTGACGCTGTCCCTCTGAATAGTGCTGAAGCCTTTGCTGGCAACGGCCGGCAGTGCAGCTGTTGTTTTGCTGTTAGACTCTCTCTGCCACTTCTGCCCACTGTCCTGCCTGGCCTGCTCTCGGCCCCCTTCCCCTCTAACCCAGCCCCTCAGCTTGGCTTCTCTTAGCAGGCTTCCCTTCCACCTTCTTTCCTTCTTCATTAAATCCTCGTTTTTCTCAATAAAATTTTTTTCCTTTGTGTTCCACCGCCGCCCTTTTCTCAATTCTCAGCCTGCCTGGTTTGGATGCTCTGTGGATGACTGTTTTATGATTCACCCATTGGTTCATTCATTCAACAGTTACTTGAATGCTTTCTATGTGTTGAATAAGTACACATATATGATGAGTAATTTTATGCATCAACTAGACTGGGCTAAGTTGTTGCCCAAATAGCTGGTAAAGCATATTTCTGGGCGTGTCTGTGAGGGTGTTTCTAGAAGAGATTAGCATTTGAATCAGCAGACTGAGTACAGAAGATCACCCTCACCAATGATGGTGGGCATCACCCAATCCTCCGAGGGCTTGAATAGAACGAAAAGGCAGAGAAGGGGCAAATTTTCTCTCTCTGCTTGAGCTGGAACCTATCTTTTCTTGCCTTAGGATATCAGTTCTGGTTCTCTGGCCTTCAGTCTTGGATTGGGACTTACACCTTGCCCCGACACCCCCGTCACCACCCCAGTTCTCAGGTCTTTGGACTGAGTTACACCACCACCATTTTTGGTTCTCCAGCTTGCAGACAGTAGAGCATGGGACTTCTCAACTCCCATGATCATTTGAGCCAATTCCTATAGTAAATCTATATCTATATAAATAATAGAGATATAGATAGATAGCGATAGATCTAACTATAAATATACATTGATAAGTAGGTAAATCTATATATATCTCCTGATGTTTCTGTTTCTCAGGAGAAGTCTGACTAATACAACATACAAACAGTCACACTTTGTAAAGATAAAAACAGGTGTTATCAGAGAAAGTCACAGGAGGATGTGCCTTAGACTGGATAGTCAGGGAAGACTTCTCGGAAGAAGGGGTATTTGGATTGAGACCTGAGAAAAGAGGAGTCATTCAGGTGAGAACAGGAGCAAGAGTGATCCAGTAAGGGAATAGAATTGATAAAGACAGAAAAGAGCTTGGAGTGTTCCAGAAACTGAAGGGAGAAATATCCAGTACTCGTTATTTTTTCATTTATTTTCTCACACATGAATGCTGACCTCAGGGAAGGTTCTCTCTACTTGGGAAGCTCTTGCTCAGATGGCCACGTGGTTAGTTCCTTCCCAATGTTCATATCTCTGCTTAGTTGTCACCTTGTCCAGGAGGCCTTCTCTGACCACCTGTTCACACTCACTGTCCCTTATCCAACTTTGTATATTTGTGGCATCTATCACTAAATGGAATGATATTATTTATTTGATTACTTCTTGATAGATGATCTTCCCCCATTAGAATGGCAACTCCACAAATACAAATCCTATACTAATAAGCTGTCATATTCCCAGCACCTGACAAGCAACAGGCACTTAATAAATGTTTTTTGAATTAATGGATGATGAATGATAGGCTGGAGAAGCAGAACATTTGTAAGGAAATGTAGTTCCATTATAATCAAGCACCCACAGGACAAATGCTGAAAGGGAAGAGGGAGGATGTGTCAGGGATCCATGCCGGGACATTATTACAGAAGGAGGAAGATGTATAATGAGCATATTTATTATGTGAACGGAAAGGCCAGTACTTAAGCTCCCTGCTTTTAAGTAGGCTAACATTTCTGCTGTTGCTTTATGAATTTGCTTAGCAACTCCTGTCGCCTTTATGATAAATAAACACATTTCTGTAACAGGCATTCTTAGTAATTAAGCTGCCGCCAAGCCCCCAGTGAGCGCATTGCTTGTCACTGGTTACAGCAAACGCTCTGCGGTGAAAGGCTCTGACTTGCAAGTGTGGGCACCCTTTCCATGGCCCTACCCTTCCAAGGGATCATGTCTGGTTGTTTAATGTTTGCACAGTGTGAGGGGATGAAAAGGCAAGCCGACCTGCGCTTGGATCATTCATAGTTCTTTGTTGAGCCTTTAAGTAGCAGTCGCTCGTGAGTTCCCTTCTGCTTTTTCTACCATGCTTTTCCCGTTGCTGTTTATAAAACAAACATGGTTCCATTGTCAAATGCCAGCATAAAACAGAACAGAACAAAAGGATCCAAGGACTTGGAGAACAAAAGACGTTGGGAGGTGGAATGATTTGCTGGGTCGACGCTCAGATATTGTGAGTGATGGAGAGAGAGGAATTGGGACGATACTTGATTTATGGCTTAGGTGACTGGTGGATATTTTGTTATCATTTGAAGTTCAGTTAGAGAAGCAGAACCATTAGGAGATTGCTCTCTCTCTCTCTCTCTCTTTAATCTATCTATCTATAAATAGGCATATAGATGTAGATATAGACACAGATATAGATTTATTATAGGGGTTTGACAGTATGCAATGTGAGAGCTGGTCAACAGTTTATGTAGGGCTGTCACATTTGTGTCTGCATGGCAGGCAGTCAGGAGAGGAAGACAGTTGGGATATGGGAACGCAAGACTAAAGGGATCTGCAAAGATGAGCTGGAACCTATGACACTGGCCTAGAACCTGAGCTGATCTCTCATTGCCTTTAGGTTTTCAGTGCAGGAGAAGCTGGTTTCCTTCATCACAGAGCTAATATGCACCTGGCCTAGCAGAGCGAGAAACTGACGGGAGAGATGCGGCAGAAGCTGGGGGAGCCGCCTGCTTGGCTGTTGCCTCATGCGGACGAGGGGGACCAGTGGATAAGCGGCATCAGCACCTGCTGCCCGGCAGCGACTTTCTGAGAGTAAAACAAAAACTGTCTCTGCTTCACTTCTGCCTTCCAAGTCTCCTGTAAAACATCTCTTGTGGCCACACTAACCCAGAACTATGCAGGGAAGGGGAGGGTGGGAAACAGAGGTCCAGTCCAGCTGAATCGACAACTCACACATGACGACAAATGTGCAACATTTGACAAATCCCCAGTCAGCGTAAGTGAAGTCAAGGCTGTGGGTGAGATGACTCAGCGATTGTGTGGAGCCAGAAAATACCGTTATTGAAAGGATGGGCCGAGGGTAGGAACCTACTGTGGAGAAGGAGAAGGAGAAGAAGTCAGCGAGAAATTGTGGGAGGCAGAGCTGAGTTCCTGGGTATGAATGTTTCTGAGGATGGGAGTCCATAAATAATGACGGTGACAACGAAGACGATGAGAGCCAGGCATGATATCGAATTGAATGACTGGTATCTACGGCACTGACCAATCAGGATGGATACTGGACAGTGAAGAGGTCCCAGGGTCCTGAGGGAAGGTGCCACGCCATCATGTGATGCTGGACACTGGGTGCACAGGGACATTGGGGAAGCATGTATTTAACATCCCGTATGGGAGTTTCCCACATTTTGACAACTTTTATGCTGTCTTGGTGCATATTCGCTGAATATCAGCCCTGCTGGTTGCTAACACCGTGTGCCTACTGTGTGCTCAGCTAAGCACCATGAGTCTGTGTGGTGGTGGTGCCTCCGGAATGCTTTGCCCCACCTGACTGGCTGGGGGCGGGATGTTGGGACAGTGGTGGGCAGGTGAGGATCAGAATCTTGGATCCTGGAAGGGCAAATCGTCAGGCCTATCTTCAGCAAACATCTGTTGCCAGGTATGCACCACTTTCACAGGAGGATGTATTTTGGGGAGGTTTTATAGGCCCTGGTCCACGTCGGGGAGAACATTTAAACCGGCAGCAGCTGTTAATGAGCGCCATGCTGCTAATTAGGACAGCCTGGAGAGGAGCAGCTGTGGTGGTTTGGAATGACAAAGACCGTGACATCTAACTGTTGGAGTCCTGAGGGGTCTGTCTCTGTGGGACACATTCTGAACTACTAGGACCCATGAAGACTCGTGGAGCCTTAAACCTGGAAGTTCTTGTCTTGAATGATCTGACGTGATTGGTCACCCAGATCAAACACCAGGTTTCCAAGGTGCCATTTTGATTGGCAGTTTGTGGATACAGCTTTGGGAACAATGCCTGAAAGGTCTGTGTGCTCAGAAGTAACCCGGAGGTCACTTACCTTGCCTTCGTCCCCTTCCCTGCAGCGTGAGGGGTACTGTTCTCCACTCGACCTCTACCTGCGGTAAGTCAAGTTTGGTTCTGCCAACTTTCCATTTCTCAGACAGAAGCTTTGAAGAGTTGCCAAGGTATTATTATCTTAAATGATTTGGGCATTAGTCTTAATAATACTACCAGGTTGACCAAGGGATTACCCATGCCCCGAATTGTTGCCGTTTGGCTTGGCATTCTGTGAGACCAAGGTGAACAGATTCAATTCATATGTGAGCCAGGCAGCCTCGCTCTGGCTGCAAACGTGGCTATAACCTGGGTCATCGGCAGCATGTGCCTTTGATCTTCCTGGGGCTGGAGGAGGGCGTGAGAGTAACCCATTGGCCTTCTCACCTCAGCCACTAGGGGGCAGCTCAAAACGCATGCATTATTAAAGGTGGGTCAGTGAGCGCCACTTTGATTTATGGGGCATGTCATTTGACTGAAGGTTCGTTCTCAGCCTGTTTCTTCCTTGGATATTGTTCCCTACATAAGAAGGAAATCAGCAAATGGTGGCCAAGTGGATTTAGAGTAGCAACTTTCATGAAGTTTATTCATCACTTCAAACACATGAATTTGCAATATGGGTTCCTTACCAGTAAATAGTGTCTTCCTAATCATTTGGTGTGACATACCAGGCTCTGGATCTGGGAGTGCGAAGGGAATACCAGGCAGGGACAATGACACAAGCAGAGGTGTGGAAGTTGGCATAGTCTGGTTTGACGAAGAGTGATGGTGACAGCCAATGATGGGGTTAATGAGGGAGTGAAGTGTAAGCAAAGCTCCCAATTTTATTTTAATTGCTTCAAAAGAAAGACTGACAGCTACTGTTTCAAACTCCCAAAATTGTAAACTGGGTTTCATATTTTGGTCAACATTGAGGTTTAGGCAAAGAAAAGAAGAAAAACATTTAGCTATTTTATGTTTAATTCTATCAGAAGTTACTAATAATAATTACAAATTTCCAACTATTACAACTTCCAGTTATGTTTGTCTCCCCATGATTATCTAAAACATGTTTCAAAATTCGTGATGTTCACATACGAACATTAAATGTTTGCATTTCAGATGGGCAAAAACAGGGATGTCAAAACAATTTGACAGAAAACCAGTCCTTATTTCTTTCTCTAGAATGGCAGCTAAGAAATTTGTCACTTAAGTGGAGCATAATCTAGTTTAGTTTTGTTGGGGACCTATCTCAATCTGATTTGTAAGCAAATAGCTGCTTTAACTACCTGGGTTGTAAATAATCTTTATCCTCCAGCTTCTTTTATCAGCCAAGAAAAGCAATTTGCAGCATAATGCCTGGATAAACAAAAGTATTTTTAGGTCCAAGTGGTTTTTCTTCAATTTCCCTTTAAGTAAAACGGACTGTCTTCTTAAAAGGTGATTCCTGTCTCATCTCAAATTTTTCTTTCTTGAAGAGGGACTTATAGGATTCTATTTTTACAGAGGTTAGTATGCTTCCCCGATATCCAAAAGTGAAATGGCCTTCCCTAGTCTGTAGGGTAAAACCAGAATCCTATAACAAAGCCTGCTTTGGTTTCGCCTCTTCCTGCCCTCCCAGCCCCATCCTGTGCCTCTTTCAGTCCAGCCCCACTGAATTGGCTATTCTTCCCAAGTGCCATGTTCCTCTCCACTGGTGATCTTGGGTACATGAGGTGTCCTCTGCCTGGAACATACTTTTGTGCTACCTTCCTTCACTAAGTACTACTAGTTAATTTCTGTCTCAGATGAAATGTCCCTTCCTTAGGGAATTTGCTCTGACCACCCCCTTCCCTTTTCCCCACACACTTCAGTAGCCCCTGTGTTTCTCTATTGCAATGTTTTACTTGCTTGTAATTTTGTAATTATTGATACTAATTTATTTAGCATCTATCTTCTCTGCTGGACTGTAAGTTCCTTGGGGACAGGCACCCTATCTGTTTGTTCACTACTGTACCTGCCTCACAGTGTAGCCTTGGTGATTGGATGCACTCAGTTAATATGTATTAGCTGATTGGCAAAAATCTAACTCTTTATTAAATGCGTTAAAGTAAAAACATTTTACATTAAAAAAATATTAACACTATATACTTTAAAATTATTTACAAAGTAAGATTCGATTCAATAAACTCTAGATGCATTTCAGTATCCTTTTCATTGATTCTCAATGGCAACTCATCGTGAAAATGTTTCTTACATCATGAAACTGATTTATCCTGGAATCATTAAAGTCAGAAGCATCCTCAGGAAAACACTTTCATTGTGACTTCAGCTCAAGGATTTCAAGATAGTTTGACAACAGATGTCCTTCCATCTTGGAGCTTTTGGTGGCATTTTCTGCCTCAGTCGTAAGGAGGTTATTGCCTGCTTATAGATTCAGATCAGACAGAGCGGCCTTAACTGCCTTCCTCACCCCCAGCTAGGAAAACCTCCACTGTGGAATGAATGACACCTGCAGAACTGTCTTCCTCAAATCACAAGGAAGAAATTTTTCCTCGGATTCTCACATTTTTAGAATCAAAGTGAGATGATTTCTCCTGTATTTTGCCTTAGCTGGGTGGTCCTTGTATGAAATAATGCTCCATTAACCTCTGACTTTTAGGATGTGCTATCCAGATCCTGCCTTTAAAGAACTTACCATCTGGTTAGGCACAAATAGGTAAAAAGCAACTCAAGGACACATGAGTATCTCAGGCAGTGAGTCCTGGAGTCAGGGGTGGGGGTGATTTCTGAAGAGCCATGTGATCTCTGAAGAAGACGACTTTGAAGCTCTTACCCCAATTTTCAGAGGATTAACTCTCGTATCATTCATGTCTCAGATCCGACGTCTACTCCCCATCACAGGCTTTCCTGACCACCCTGTCTAGGACAGACACACCCACGGTGCCATTCTTTATCCCTTCACCAGGCTTTAATTTACAGCTTCCCCACTTGAACATAAGCTCCTAGAACAGAGGGACTTTGTCCTGATCATCACTGGATTCCCAGCAGCTAGAAGGTTGTTAGTACATAGTTGGCACTGTTTAATGGTTATTGAATGAATGCATGGGCAGGGGGTTGGAGGGAGTGAATGCATATATATAGAAAAAAGGAAATCCAGATGGATGAAATGGCCTGGAAAAAAGAATGGAGGCTGGCTTAAAGCAGGCCAACTGATAGAAGGAAGAAGCTCATTTGAGTGAGCAATGGGAGGGTGGGCCACTGGTTTATGAGGTAGGATGGGGCTTGATCATAGGAGGTTTTGAACAGCCAACTGTTGAGTTGCTCTAATTGAGGGGTATGTGGATTGAACCCTGGCCTAGGGGTGTGGCAGTAAGAATGAAAAGGTGGGGAGATGTTATACAGAAACCGTCGGTAGGCGTCGGTAAGTGACTGATGTGGGGGTAGGAGAGTCCAAAGTGGTTGTCCAGCTGTTGAGTCTCCAAGAATGTTGGTGCTTCTGACAATCCAGGCATGGCTTGTCTTACTGTACTTTGCTTTATTGCATTTTTAACAAATTAAAGATTTGTGGCAACCCTGAGTATGGCAAGACTATGACACCATTTTTCCAACAGCATCTGCTTACTTCGTGTTTCTATATCACATTTTGGTAATTCTTGCAATACCTGAATGTTTTCATTATTATTATTGTGTTTGTTATGGTGATATGTGATCAGTGATCTTTGATGTTACTATTGCAAAAAGATTATGACTCGTGGAAGGCTCAACTGGTGGTTCGCATTTCTTAGCAAAGAAGTATTCTTTAATTAGGTATATACATTGTTTTCTATTTTTTTATTTTTTATTGGAATATAATTGCTCTGCAATGTTGTGTTAGTTTCTGCTGTACGATGAAGTGAATCAGCTATATGTATACATATATCCCCTCCCTCTTGGACCTCCCTCCCACCCCCAATGCCCCCCATCCCACCCATCTAGGTCATCACAGAGCACCGAGCTGAGCCCCCTGTGCTATGCAGCAGGTTCCCACTAGCTATCTATTTTATTTTATTTATTTATTAGAAATTTATTTATTTTAATTTTTGGCTGCATTGGGTCTTCATTGCTGCATGTGGGCTTTCTCTAGTTGCGGTGAGCAGGGGCTACTCTTCGCTGCAGTGCACGGGCTTCTCATTGCATTGGCTTTTCTTGTTGCGGCACACAGGCTCTAGACGTGCAGGCTTCAGTAGTTGTAGCACGCGGGCTCAGTAGTTGTGGTGCACAGGCTTAGTTGCTCCGCGGCATGTGGGATCTTCCCGGACCAGGGCTCGAACCCATGTCCCCTGCATTGGCAGGGGGATTCTTCACCACTGTGCCACCAGGGAAGCCCTCTATTTTGAACATGGTAGTGTATTTATGTCAAACCTAATCTCCCAATTTGTCCCACCCTCCCCTTCCCCCACTGCGTCCACATGTACGTTCTCTACGTCTGCATTGCTATTCCTCCCATGCAAATAGGTTCATCTGTACCATTTTTCTAGATTCCACATAACGCATTAATATTGATATTTGTTTTTCTCTTTCTGGCTTACTTCACTCTGTATGACAGACTCTAGGTCCATCCACATCTCTACAAATGACCCAATTTCATTTCTTTTTATGGCTGCGTAATATTCCATTGTGTATATGTACCACATCTTCTTTATCCATTCATCTGTCATTGGACATTTAGGTTGTTTTCATGTCCTGGCTATTGTAAATAGTGCAGCAATAAACATTGGGAGACATGTGTCTTTTTGAATTATGGTTTTCTCAGGGTACATGCCCAGGAGTGGGATTGCTGGGTCATATGGTAGTTCAATTTTTAGTTTTTTAAGGAACCTCCATACTGTTCTCCATAGTGGCTGTATCAATTTACATTCCCACCAACAGTGCCAAAGGGTTCCCTTTTCTCCACACCCTCTCCAGCATTTATTGTTTGTAGATTTTTTGATGATGGCCATTCTGACCGGTGTGAGGTGATACCTCATTGTAGTTTTGATTTGCATTTCTCTAATACAGTGGAGAAAAGACAGCCTCTTCAATAAGTGGTGCTGGAAAACCTGGACAGCTACATGCAAAAGAATGAAATTAGAACACTATGTAACACCATACACAAAAATAAAATCAAAATGGATTAAAGACCTAAAAAACTCTTAGAGGAAAACATAGGAAAAAAACTGACATAAACCACAGCAAGATCCTTTTTGACCCACCTCCTAAAGAAAATAAAAACAAAAATAAACAAATGGGACCTAATTAAACTTAAAATCTTTTGCACAGCAAAGGAAACCATAAACAAGATGAAAAGACAACCTTCAGAATGGGAGAGAATATTTGCAAACAAAGCAACAGACAAAGGATTAATCTCCAAAATATACAAATAGCTCATGGAGCTCAGTATCAAAAAAACCCCCAAACAACCCAATTAAAAAATGGGCAGAAGACCTAAATAGACATTTCACTAAAGAAGACATACAGATGGCCAAGAGGCACATGAAAAGATGCTCTATATTGGTTTTTAGACATAACGCACACTTAATAGACTATAGTACAGTGTAATTGTAACTTTCATATGCACTGGGAAACCAAAAAATACATGTGACTCGTTTTAAGATATTTGCTCTATTGCAGTGCTCGGGAATTGAACCCACAATATCTTGGAGGTATGCATGTATTAGTGAAGTCAGAGTACAAACTGGTTTTGGAGACTGGCAGGTGGGCTCAGTTTGAGCCAGGTGGAGGGTAAGGGAATGGCAGGACTTTCAGCAGAGATGAAGTGCAGCCATGCTGCCAGATGGACACTCCTGGGAGAGGTTAAGGCCTGTTTTCAGCCTGCTCCCAGAGCTGGCTCATGGAATCACTGGTTCCCACTACACTCTTTCTACAGTCCCCACAGTTACAGTATCCACAGTTCCATCCACTGTTCCCTGTCGGAGGCAGGAACTTCCCTACCCAGTCCCCAAAGAAGCTACCTGATTCATCATCTCATAATGCCGGTCCTGGATCTCCACTCTTATTATGCACCTTTTGATCCATAATCTTCCCAGCTTCTAACTGCTTTGAACTTTTCCCCTCTCCCTCCATTTCTCCATCTAGATCACAAACGTGCTAACTTGTGTGTGAGGACACACACACACACACACACACACAGGTACTGACCCCATCAATCATGGAGCCCTAAGCCTCCATAATTCCATGAGACTGATGCCTGGCACATAGTAGGTGCCACTTCTTCTCCTCTGACCCCTTCTATCTTCCAGCTACTCCATCTGAGTGCAAAACTGCCCAGAAAAATGGGAAGGAGTTGGGCTGGCTTCTGGGTTTCCATGCCTGCATAACAATGCAGCTGCTTCTGGAGCAGAGTAGTTTGTGCCCATAAACCATGACCTCCGTTATCCATGAAGGCGGCCAGCAGTAGCAGTCCCTGTAGAAATCTTTCCCATCCCAATTGCAAGGATGGCAGAAGCTACAAAACTACGTCATTTGTCTCGGCAGCGCTAGCGAAGACTTGCTATAGTGCTACGCAAAGTACACTCTTCCCCTATTCTTTCTGTCTGGGCTGGGCTTTTTTTCCCCTGGTTAAAAATTAAACTATCTGCTGAATTTATATTCATTTCTTGGGTCTGCAGCTCACGCTCCATTTCTCATGAGCAGCCTGCATTATTGTGGGGCTCAACTGCTTGTATCACCTCTTGGAAATAGCCACTTAAATCTCTGCTTGGTTAAAAATGGTTCCCTCATGCCAGGGTACCAGAGGGCAGTGACACGTGGAATAGAGTCAACTGAGAGTGACAAGAGGCTCTGCAGCCTGATCCCCTTACAAAGAAAGAATTCCCCCCAGTGCCACCCCCGTGGGTCATCTCACCTCTCCCTCAGCTGCTTCAGCATTGGGAGTCACAAGGGATGAAGCTTCAACTCTTAGAAGATTCTTTCGAAGTGGCTACAACTTACATCCCTGTAACTTCCACTCCCTGTTCTTAGTTCTGTCCTTTGGGCTGTATAGGTCAAATCCTCTATAAGGGAGTTCTTTGAATTAGGAAGACAGTCTCCTGCCTTCTATTATGGGTTGAATTGTGTCATCCAAAGATATATGTTGAAGTCCTAATCCCCAGTACCTCAGAATGTGATACCTATTTGGAAATAGGGCTGTTGTAGATATAATTGGTTACAATGAGGTCATACAGGAGTAGGGTGAATCAAATATCACTGGTATCCTTATAAGACACACACAGAAAGGGAGAACACCAAGTGAAGATGGAGGCAGAGATTGGAATGATGCTGCCACAAGCCAAGGAGTGCTTGGGGCTACCAGATGCTGGAAGAGGCAAGGAAGGATCCTTCCTTAGAGACTTCAGAGGGAGCATGGCCCCTGTGAACACCTTGATTTTGGGACTCTGGCCTCCCAAACTGCGAAAGAATAAATTTCTGTTGTTTGAAGTCATCTAGTGTGTGGTATTTTGTTATGGCAGCCCCAGGAAACGAATATACCTGCTGAGACTTCCCTGGGCTGAACATGTGAAGTTCCTTCAGTTGTTTCTCATATGATACGATCTCCATCCTTTCCTTGATTTCCTTCCTTTGAGCATATTTCATGTACCAAGCCAATTACTCTAGAGGTGGTCTGAGCATCACATCTGGTACTGGGACCATCACCTCCCACCTTTCTGGATTCTGTACCTCACAGCACAGTTGCTTTCTTGACAGCTTTTTGGTACCTCAAATTCTGACTGAGTTTATGGTCAACTAAGACCCATGGTTCTTTGCCAAGAGCACCCCTGCTAAATCATGTCTCTCAGCTGGTATGGTAGTTCTGTTAAAATCTCTTACCATAATATTGATTATTGCTGTCTTCTTCAGATATTTTGAGTCAATTCAGCAATGCATTCAAAATTCTTCCCAACTCCATTCTTACTTTATCTATTTTCCCCCCAGAAATTCCTTTATGTTTTCATTGAGTTTTTAATCATGGGGTGCTGAGGACAAAGAACTGTGGCATATCTTCAGAGACTTCTCTGCTGTGAATCCATATATTTGTTCACTCAATAAATATTTACTGAGCTCCTAGTACGTGCCAGATATTATTTTAGGCACTGAGGATTTGGAGATGAATAAGAGAACTCTCAGGGCTTCCCTGGTGGCGCAGTGGTTAGGAATCCGCCTGCCAATGCAGGGGACACGTGTTCGATCCCTGGTCCGGGAAGATCCCACATGCTGCGGAGCAACTGGGCCCGTGCACCACAACTACTGAGCCTGCACTCTAGAGCCCGCAAGCCACAACTACTGAGCCCATGTGCCTCAACTACTGAGGCCTGCGTGCCTAGAGCCCGTGCTCCATAACAGGAGAAGCCACCGCAATGAGAAGCCCACACACCTCAACAAGGAGTAGCCCCCGCTTGCTGCAACTAGAGAAGGCCCGCACGCAGCAACAAAGATCCGATGCAGCCAGAAATAAATTAATTAATTTAAAAAAAAAAGAGAGAACTCCCAGTCCTTATGGAACTTAAATTATCACATTAGTCAACCTTGAGGATCTACCTGACAATTAGTGGAGTGTGTGGATATCTGCATTCTGGCAGACCCTTTATCTTTTCACAAATACCAGTTCTAAACCTCTGGAGCCAGGGACCTGGAGAAATACTGTTTCTGAACGGAGAATTGAATATAGGACTGTTCTTTCCAGCAAGCAAGAATGTTCTTCTTATTCTTGTCTTCTCTGTGACAAGGGGTAGCTCCCTAGGGGTTTCTGTCTCGTTTTGCCACTTTTCTCTCCTTTTGACCAGCTAACAGAGCAGCTTAGGGTTTGGGTGGGAAGAATAGGAAAGAAGCCGAGCTGCAAACAGGCAAGTGGAATCAGGGGTTGGGAATAAACAGAGTACCCTGGCTTTGGATCTTGGGGGCAGGAAGCTGGGAGTTTGTACAATGGAGGAAATCAGAGTGGAGAGAGAAGATAGAATCATGGTTAATGAGGAAGAGTGAAGGAATGGGGAATAGCTTGAAGAAGGGAAGAGTTGGAGGAGGTGAGACCTGTATTCAAATATTTACACATGTATTTTTTTCCCTAACATCTGATCAGTTATAAAGCCAGCTAAGAGAATTTTGTTGGCTGTAAGAAACCTAGATGCACTTAGATGAGTTTATGTCCCAGATGCCAATGACTCTAAGGCTTTAACAACAGCCTTGCTGTGGAGTGTCTGGCTCTCTAGTGGAGTCGTGTCTGTTGTTGCCTCTGGCATTGATCTCCTTTCTGTAGCATATGGGCTTTTCTTGTCATGTCATTCTTCTTTCTCTTCCTGTCCCCAACCAATTAATTATCTTTGCATTTTCCTATTCAAATTCTGGAGGGGAAGTGTCTGACCCTCCTAATGAATTACCACCAGTCCTACTGGACGGAGCTTTTCACACCCAGCTTCTTCTTTGGTCACTGGCCAGCCGGCGGATGGGCTGCTTTTGGCCCAGGTGCTCATTCTGGTCCAGTTATTTACCAGTCCTTGTTCAAGGGCCAGCACAGATCCTCTTCTATCAACAGTGACCTGTGGGTGGGGCAGTTTCCCTTCTAAAAGAAGGTTGGGTGGCGGTCACCGTGAATGTCATGTAGTTTGCCATGTTGGGTGGATTCTGTTTCCTAAACCTTTTCCCCTCCGTTCTCTGTTTCCAGGTTTCACCTCTGTTTCACCATTATTTGGACTGGACTGTCAGAGATGTCTTCCAGACTCAGTTTGTTTCATTCCTCATATTTCTGTCACCATGATCTTTCTAAAACTACACATGTGATAATATTGATGCTGAAAGCTCAGCTTCTCTGTACACCGGTGCTGAATCAAACCTCAGAGTCAGAGTTTTGGGTGAAGTAGAAAAGGATCGCTTTATTGCTTTGCCAGGCAACGTGGGACACGGCAGGCTCCTGCCTCAAAACACTATGTGTCCCAACCTGGGAGGATTTGATGAGGAGTTTTACAGCAATAGTTCAAGGGGGGGTTGCTGACAAGATTAGGGTGTGTGCAGGGTCTCAGGAGGTTGGTCTCCTAATCCTGATGAGCTTCTCTGGTCCCTTTAATCAGCCTCAGTGGCTGCCCTCCCTTGATTAGCAGCTGTTCAAATCTGCCCTTTGGAACTCAGGGAAGGTCATGGAGGCTGGAGACTTGCCTACAAGAAATGGGGGCAAAAAGGCCTCCGTGCCCAGGAGCCCCACAGGGCCCTCCTCAGTTTAAATATCACTCCCCTGCCTAAAATCTTTCAATAGCTCTCCATCATCTTTTAAGGAAAAAGTCAAACCTCCTTTGCTCACCAATTCCATCTCCCATTACAACCTCTCCAGGTTCATCTCCCTGCCCCTCACTTGTTCCTTATCTTCCATTAAGGCTCACCATGCTATTTTATTTCTCCAAGTCTCTGTACTATTTTCTCCCTCCTCGAGTGCCAGCAGAACTCTTATTTGTGTTCAAAACACTTTGTAGACGTCACCGTCTCTGGGAAGTCTGCTTTGCCAGCCACCTCTGCTTCTGCCACAGAGCTAATCACTTTCTCCTCTGTGCACTGTACATGATTCTTTTATTGTACTTATCATGCTGTATTAGAATTTCTTTTTAAACATTTCTTTCTCTCCTACTAATTTGCATGCATCCTCAGAAGGGAGCTATTTGTTATGCATATTTGCAGCTCCAGCATTCACCACCAGTACTTCAATAAACGTTTGTTGAATAACTGAACAGTGAGGAAATGATTGAGAAGATAAACTGACCTACTTTATGCCACTGTACTAAGTGCTTTACATGTATTATCTCATTTAATTCTCACAACAGGAAGATAAGGAAAGGGAGGGCCTCAGGGAGATGGAGTGCCTTTCCCAAGGTCGAGCAGTTAATAAGTGGTGGAAATGGGATTTGAGCCCAGGTTCGTCTGACGCCAAAGCCCTTGTTATTTTCACTGCACTATCAGAGGAAGAAAGTTCTGTAGAGACAGATTCTAGCTAAATAAAAGGAAAGGGTTTTTTTGGTTTTGTTTTGTTTTTTGGTTGTTGCTGTTGTTTTAAAGATTGGAGCTATGCGAAGTGGAAATGGGCCACTTCGAGTTCCCATGTCAACAGAATAGGAACAGTTGACTCACAAGAGATAGGTCCCAGGATGCTGATAAAGTATAATTTTCCAAGGGTTAAAAAAGATCATTCTCATAGCAATATAAAATGAACACATGTGAAAGATTGTATTCTACTCGTTAATGAATGAGGGAACCAGTAAGATGTTAAAATTGGCTCAAAGAGCATTTAAGAAGCTAGGTATTCATAGGAAATGTTAAAATGAGATTGCTGGGTTAGATTAAAAACTGATTAATGTCCAATAGAGCCATAAATGTAATCTTTGGAGGTTTCTTTTCTTTTTAAAAAATATTTATTTATTTATTTTTGGCTGCATTGGGTCTTCGTTGCTGCGTGTGGGCTTTCTCTAGTTGTGGCGAGCTGGGGCTACTCTTCATTGTGGTGTGCGGGCTTCTCATTGTGGTGGCTTCTCTTGTTGCGGAGCACGGGCTCTAGGCATGCGGGCTACAGTAGTTGTGGCACATGGGCTTAGTTGCTCCCTGGCATGTGGGATCTTCCCAGACCAGGGCACAAACCATGTGCCTGGCATTGGCAGGAGGATTCTTAACCACTGCACCACCAGGGAAGTCCCTGGAGGTTTCTTTTTTACTGGATAGAAATTATTTGCATCTCTAATGGTTAAAAGCAACATATTAATAAAACTTTACTAAACCTGGAACTCTAAATCAGTAGTAAATAGTTGAACCAAATACAAGTCCCTGGATATATTCCATGGGTGTCCTTCACTCCTCTATGGCATTGGAAGAGTGTGCCACCCACCCTTTTGCCTTATTTCTAAGCTTTGGATAATTCTTCTGACAGCTCTATTGCTCACCTCAGCCTCAGGGTGTCACCCTGGACAGGGTGCTTCAGGGCCTGGCTGGGAGATGGTGTGGGGGAAGGTCACTGTGTGCAGAGAATTCTGGGTCCTTTCTCATCACACGGTGGGAATCTCTCCTCCCATCCCCATGGGGAGCCAAAGGGAAGGAGAGTAGACCTTGGCCAGAAGGGCTCCACTTGCTGCAGCCTGGGATTCCAGCAACCAATTCTAGTTTAGGGCACCTCGGCTGGTGGGAAGCCCACCTTACAACTTCATCAATGTTTTAAAAAGTTTTTATTATGAAAATGTTCAAAGACACACATACACACGCAGAGTTTGATGTAGTCCCCCCCTTTTTTCTTAGGCTAGAGTATATTAAAGCAAATCTCAGCCATCATGTCATCTCCTAAATTACTTTAGTTTGTACCTCCCCCATAAAAAACAAAACAGAAAAGAGAGATTTTCTTATGCAACAATGCCATTATCACACTGAACAAATTAACAATAATTTCTTAGTGTCTTCTAACTCATAGTTAGTATTTACATTTCTCTGATTATTGAAAAAGTGTGTTGTTATAGCCCTGACCACTAATGTTCACTGCATATCTAATCTGAGCCAGACTTTGTGCTTGGCATTGGTCCTGCAGTGAAGAATGCTATGGACAGGATCCCCACCCTCATGGGATGGCGCAGGGGGTGCGAAGGCTGGTCTTTCCCACAGCCTGAGGGACAAGGCCATCATGGAGTTAGGCCTGGCTCAGGGAACATCCTTAGGTCTAGGTGACTCCCATGGTGTTGAGTACCCCAAAGTTTACTAAAATAATCAGACTTGGTTTGTTGGTTCAGCTTAGATACTACAGGCTTGGGCTCCAGCCTGCAAGAGGTGGAGCAGGTGTTTGCAGAAGCCCCAGGCTGAGGAAGGAGAAGGGCCTAGGGGGTCCTGGGACAGCATCTTCTCCCTTCAGGAAGTCCAGAGGAAGAGGAGGACCCACCAGAAAAGGAGCGGAAACAGAGAGCTCGCCGAAGGCACAGTATGGCACGAATGCGACCAACTATGGTCTAATTTTTTTGGCCTATGGTGGGCCCTCACATTTTTCTCGAATAAGTCTCATCTTGACATGTTGGGTTTTGTGGTTCAGCCTGAAAAAATCACTCCGAATTTTGATCCTGCCAGCCCCCCTTCACAGTTTCCTGACATCTGTCTGTGTGATAATTATACCTTCTGTGTCCTCATTTAAGTTTGTGGTGAAAATGGTGAACAGGACAGGACAGAGAACAGAGCCTTGTGTTATTGCTTGGAGAAATTCCTCTAGTAAACTGACAGTAAATTTTAATCCAGACATTAAAAGCTGGCATCCATGGGTTGTATTGGGCCTGCAGGCATGGTTTGTTGGTCATTCACACAGTGTTTGGTTTTTAGATGGAATGTCCTTGCCACATACATGGCAAATCCAGATTCCTACCTTCTTTGAAAAAGCAGGGGCTCTTGCTCCAACTTGCCTGGGTTCCCTCATGGCCACAATGGACTGCTGCTGGGTGATGGGCGTGCTGCTCTCTTGGGCGGATTGTACCCGTTTCTGTTGCCAGAGTCCTCAACACTCCCTCCACTTATTCACAGGCATCAGAGTCTCCCTCCCATGACCCTCTTTGCTCCATAAAATGATGCTTTTTGGTTATGGTTGGTCTACCAATCATGAACCTGTTTCACTCACTCGGTCTCCGCCTATATCTCACCAGCCGCTCTGCAGGGCCCTGTGAGACACCTTGTCAGAACCTTCTGAAAGCTCAGATACATGCTCTCCACTTGATTTTCCTGGTCTGCAGATCTAATAACTCATGAAAAAAAGAAAGGATGTGAGATGACCTTACCTGTTCTTGGTAAATCCGCACTGGCTCCTGGCACTCACTGGCTCCTGGCACTCACTGCTTCATTTTTAAGTGTTTAGGAATTGATCAGGAATTATTCCCAAGTAGGAATAGAGGGTGAGCTGCAGCTTCGGGTATTGGGGCTGCAGAAAACTACTCTCCTCAAAGAGGAACATGCTATGGAGGAAAAGGAAAGGGCTTTAGATTTAAAAATCAAATCAATGTTTGAGTGTGGTTCAGCAATTCTGAAATGAGTGAATTTGGGCAGGTCCTTCCTCTCTCTAGGCAAACTGGAGCTGATTGGTTAAATGAGGCCTCAAGCTATGACATGAAGTGAGTATTTCTCAGCTAAAATGAGATAGGGCTGGAGAGGGGCAGAGACCCTGAAGTCTCTGAGCTAGATCATTTGGTTTGTGGGCATCCCTGATCCTCTGCACTAGATGGTGACAGTACCTCCTCAGAACCAGAAGTTAACTCGTTTCTAAATCCCTCAGTCTACAGATGGTGCCACTGAGGCTCAGGGAGGGGAAGTGACTTCTGGAAAATCAAAGTGTAAACTGGTGGCAGGATGGAGATTTTAACCCAGGCTACCTGGCTTCCAGGTGAAGATTCTATCCACTAAACCAGTGTTTTTCAAAACTTTCTCATCCTGACTCAGACTAAGAAGTACATTTATAATCACTACCTAGAACACAGTCACACATATATATAGTGTGTTTGGATAAAACATATTTGTAACAAAATATTCACAAAAATATGCATTTCTCCATGCAGTAAGCTCTTCATATTCTATTCATCTATCCCATCCCATCCCATCCCATCCCATTCCAATCCAGTTCATTTTAAAAGTAAAGTTATCCTTGACATTTGAATTTGTTTTCACTTTGCTTGCTGTAAAGCAGGGGTTGGCAGTCTACAGCCTGCAGGCCAAATCCTACCTGACACTTTGTTTTGTAAATAAAGTTTTATTGGTATACAGCCACACCTATCATGTACGAGCGTCTCTGGCTGCTTTTGCACTACAGCAGCAGAGTTGAGTAGTTGCAACTGAGTTGGCATGTCCCACCAAGCCTGAAATACTTACTGTCTGGCCATTTACAGAAAAGGTTTGTGAACCTCTCGCCTCACTTTGTGGCAGGCTGAGTCTTTTAAGACCTCTTTTCATGATTAAAGTGGAATGGAAAGGAGAGAAGCTAGGGAGGGAAAGGCCTCTGGGCCCTGAGCCAGCATCTGCTTTCAGAGATTTTGGCCAGAGGGGAGGAGTGTGGAGCCTGGGGTTCTGGGCACCCTTTGCTGGCTTGTCTGTACCCTGGAGGCTTTGTGTGTGCTACCGGCTTCTGCAGCCCCAGTTTTGGATTCATGGACCCTTGCTTAAGGGCCACAGAATGCAGCTTTTAAATTAGTGATTTTGAATTAGGTGGAAGGAGTGAACCACACATGGTTTCCAGGCTGAGATCTTGCAGCTGGGGCTCAAGGAGACATCTGTTAGTGACTCACTGATTGGCAGGTCTTGGACTCTCCTGCCCCTACAGTTCTTAGTGGAAATGCTACGGTTTTCATCTCCATTGGCCCATGCTTTGACAGGTGCTGGGTTGTTACCAAGTCTTTGGGCAGCCAGTCCCCCTGCCCTGCTGTCTTGTTGATCCATGATGAATGGGAGCTGCCATTTTGTGTGCAATGCAGAGACCCGGAGTCTGTTCTTAGCACCATGGCAAAGTGATGATGCCTTTCTCAAATGAAACATGACAAGTAGCACCTCAGGAATTGGGATTAGGATTAGTTACTCAGAATAAGTGAGGTGGATTTTTGTTGTTGTTAATTAGGAACAAATGTTCATATGCCCCTTGTTCAGCTCATAGAGACAGTGGTACTGAAACTGGTTTTACAAGGTGACAAAGTCGGTTTTCTTTTTGAGGGTTATGGGTCTTTGTGCAGGACCACTTGTGGAAATACATTCAGCTCAGTTTCTGTCCTACACATATTACAAAAACAGGTGGTTGAGTTTAATGTATGTTAACATGAGACCCACAGAGCTGTGTCCTGGGACCATGCTCCCCAGGCAAAGGGTACAGGGGTGTTTCTTGGAGAGGAAAGGGCACAGCTAGGGTCTTGCAGGTATGTCCTCTTCCCTGCTGTAATGACACCCCCTGAACTGTCCTAGGTTTAGTGATGACAGAGCCCTGCACCCTGCTGGGAGAGGTACACCCCACAAAGTCCCTGGATCCTGCCAAGACTTTCTCATGTCACACAAGGCTCGTTCCCACCGCTCAGGAGCCCTGCCTCCCGGTTCTCTGGCTTCTTGCCTTCTGTCTGGGCATCTTCCTGCTCCTGTGACATCGAAGGCAGGCCTGGGAGGAAGGAAGGCTGGTAGAAGCCTCCCCAGTGCTCGGACCTGTCCCTTTCTCTGAGGTGGGGAGGTGGAGAGGGGTTCTTCCTCAGAGTCCAGCCCTGACCTAGGGGAGGAGTGAGGGAGGCCTTAGAAAAGAGACAGTCAACACATTCTGGGTCAAGGCAGAACAGAGACCAAGGTATGAGAGTTGTAGGAAGATTTGTTTTCATAAAGGGAAGTACAATCCAATAGTCTGAGCGGTCAGATATGTCTGGCTGCTAGGCGGTAAGGATGAAGAGAAATATGAGGAGATCTGGGAGACCCCCTTGGGCAGCGGCTCCAAAATTCCAGGCCCTATACCTGGGCTGATTCATGATCAATTACTACTGGTCTCTGATAAAACACAGAGAGTGTAGAACTTCTCCATAGAACTCATTTTCAAATGCTGAGATTGTTGTCCCTACTTTCTTTGGTATTAAGATATAGCTTATTATATGAAATGATAGTGGTAACAGATTATTGCTATTTTCCTATTGTCCCTTATTTGGTTGGCAACATCATAAAGTCTCCCAAAGGATACTTTTGAAATTGTAGTCGTCCATAAGATCCACATACCTGGAACCACTGATCTAATATAACTGTCATGTACTTCCCAGAATATCTAAACTATCAGAATGAACTTCACACCACTCAGGCAGCACCATGCCCAAAGAAGCCCCAATAATTCTCACCATTTGTGCCTTGGTCTTAAGCCTTGAACCTCAGTTGTGTGTCTTGTTGGCCTGCAGTATAATGGGGACATTATATAAACAACGCCAAGCTCCTATTCACAGTTTGGGAAGTGCCTGGCCACTGAGCATGCCAGGACCAGAGCAATGGAGAACAGTGGGGATTGACCAGTAGGTAGCACTGGGTGGGCTTGGGGACTGGCACATGGGCTGGCTGTGAGTCTGGCACCAGTGGGAGTAGTGGGTATTCTAATGTGCAAAGGCCAAGAGGTTTGCCATACTTGGACATATACAATAGATATCCATGCCAGGGGCCAGTTAGTGGGCGAGGTGAGGATCACACCCAAGTGGTAGATAATGAGTGAGGTCGTGCGGACAGAGGGGCAGTGGTATTCTCAGCAAATACTCCAGTTGCAGGAGGCTCCCAGGAAGAAGCAGGGCATCTGGTTGAACAGAGCCCATGGGGAGGGAGTGGCAAGAGAGAGGCAAGGGTCAGGGTCCCACCAAATGGGGTGGGGTTGAGGACAGGGTTCAAGTCCAGCATAGAAATCAAATGCTGGGCAGAGAAACTGGACTGGAGCCCAGATGTAAGGCCTGAGGCCACCTGTGGTGAGGAAGAGGGTCAGAAGCAAGAGCAAGTTATGCTCAGTGTGCACCTGATCTCAAGGCCCGCTGTCGGTGAGGCTGAGATCATGAATGTCTTCCTGACCCGGTCAGCTTGGCTGCACAACTGGGCTGGGCAGGATCTTCAGGGAGCGACCTCAGCATCTGGAGCTTTGAGGAGAGAGGAAGATCAGGGCTTCTGCTGTAGAAAGCAGTTCCTGCAGTGAATTCCCTGCAGCACCAGTGGGCAAAGGAATTGTGTCAACTATGCACACTCTCTCCTGCTCTCAGAGACCCACAGCATACATGAATGTATTCAAGGCCCTGAGAAGCCCCGTGAGAAACAGGTAACTTTGCTTAATCCAGCATTCCCCAAATGATCAGAGCATAGGACCCTGTATCAACCCCAAGCCTGTTAACCTTCCTCGACACGAAGGTCAACAGAACCCTGTGGGAAATGCTGCTCCAGAAAATGGACATAGAGGCCAACCAAACCCCTTGTACTCTGAGGTTTGTGTGCATGTGTGCGTGTATGCATACATGCACACATGCACACCAGAGAGAGGGCAATGAATCTTCAGATGAACCACGGAAATTGTGCATTAATACCACCACTTACTGCCTGAACTGGTCACCATAATGGGCTCTGACCCGAACACTGAGTCTTTGCTTTGGGTCCCTTCATTTCATTCCCAGGGAGGCTCTGGTTGGCTCACTTCCACAGAGGAAATTTGAAAAATTCAACAGGACAGATTTCACATGACAATGCCACAACTCCTCCCATTCCCTCCCAGTGTCAGGGCAGTTATATTTCAATTTGTTTTTTTCATGGTATTTATTACCAGTGTGTGTTCTAGGATGTGTCAAAGGCAGCCTGGGAAGCACTCAGCTCGGCATGGTGACAGCCCCCATCTGTGTGCAGAGGGTGAGATGTGCCTGGGAGGGCTCTACTTGTTAGAACAAAACCCCGAAGTTGATCTCTGCTCTCAAGGAAGGGTGTTTAAGTTGTGAGGGATACCTGAGCAACCAGAGGTGACCTGGCTTCCTTTGTTACCAAACTAAACTTGGGTCCACTCACCTGTGTGCAGTAAACCAATCTACTGACCCTGGGTTGTGGTGAAGGCAAGTATAGTGTTTATTGCAAGGCATCCAACATAAGGCCAAGCAAGGAGAAGGGCAGCTCATGCTCAAAAGACCCGAAATCCCTGATGGCTTTCAGGGAAGGGTTTTTAAAGACAGTGTGAGGAAGTGGGTCTCGGGGTGTATAATCAGCTTGTGCTCAATTCTCTGATTGGTTGATGGTGAGGTAACAAGTTGATGTTTTGGGAATCTCAATCATCAACCTTTTGGTTCCAGCTGTCTGGGGTCAGTGTGTGAACTTCTTCCACTTGGTAGGGATTTCAATATCTGCAAAACAACTCAGGAATATGGCTCAAGATATTATCTATAGCCCTTGAAGAGGAACTAAAGGTCCTTGATTTTGTTTTATGGCTAAACTATTATTAGTTTGTCTTGCTTGACTGTTTACTTTGGTTCTGTGTTTTCTCACTTCTCTGATTAAATTTGCTCTTTGGAATTTGGGGAAGGACTAGGAGATAAAGTTTTTCTATAAGCAAGAGGCAGGGGACATGGGTGGGGGTTGGGTGGGGAAGGACATCTGTCCCTGGGAAGGCCCCACAGGGTCCTGCTCAGTTTCACCTTGAGCCTTACCCTCTTGGAGGAGGCAGCATTGCCTAGTGGCCTAGAGTCTGTATGGGCTGGAGCTTGACTGCCTGGTCTTGAATTTTGGTTCCATCACTAACCAGCTGTTTGACCTTGGTGAGTTATTAACCACTCTCAGCTCTAGTTCTCTAATCTTAATAGCATCTACCTTGTGGGTTGTAGTGAAGATTAAATATATGTAAACCTCTTAAATCACAGAAAAGGGTATGATAAATTCTAGCTATTATCACAGTTATTGGGAGGGTTCCTTGCTCTAATTCTTACTAACACCTTCATTTTAGTTTTGGATTCAGAAGTGGGGTTGGGGGAAGCTTTTTCCCTTTTAATTCTTGGCTCAGAAGTAGATATAAACTCCGTTTTTGGTTTTAAAGAGTCTACTGAGGAAGGACAACAGGGAAATAAATGCTAAGACTACAAGCATCATCATCCCAATCCAAAGCACACAACACAACATTTATCCTCCTCATTGGATTTAGAGTGAGGATTAAATCAGATAGTGTATGCACAGTACTTAGCACAGTGCATTTACCTAGTAAATTTTCATTAAATTTGCTCTATTAATATGCTCCCAGTGCCACAGTGGTGTTTGAGTCAGGGAAGGAATTTGCAGGATATTCCATGTGTTTTCTAGTTTAATTCCCCTCTAATTAGGCATTTTGATGGAGGATCAGGGGCTCAGGTCAACATCCATCTGTGACTTTGATTTCACTGTTCCACCTTATCCCTGCTTCTTCTTCCTCCAATCAGAAATGCTCTTTGCATCCTTTCAACCTATATATAGTCTATGCGTCCTTCACTATTCTCTGTGATGTTTTCCTGGGATCATCCCAGGTACTTCCAATAGCTCCGAAGATCTAAGCCATGCAGTCTCCACTATTGGCAGGATTGATGCCATACAATCGCTGAAACAGTGGAGGGGTGTAGCTCATTGCTATGGGCTAAATTGTGTCCTCCCCCAATTCATATGTCGAAACCTTAAAATCCCATGTTGATCGTATTGGAGATAGGTCCTTTAAGGAGGTAATTAAGGTTAAAGGAGGTCATAAAGGTGGAGCCCTGATCTGATATAATTAGTGCCCTTATAAAAAAGATACCAGAGATCTCTCTCTCTATCATGTAAGGACACAGTGAAAAGGTAGCCATCTACAAGCCAAGGGGAGAACTCTCACCAAAAACTGAACCTTGCCAGAACCTTGATCTTGGAGTTTGCAGTCTGTGCAAATAAATTTCTGTTATTTAAGCAACCCAGTCTATAGCAATTTGGTATGGCAGCCCAAGCTGATGAATACCCTCGTGTTCATTGCACAGGTCTAATACCCTGTGGTCTGCACTGGGGGAGTACACAAATAAGAAAGGCCTAGTCCCTGACTTCATATATCTTATTGCCTTTACTAAGAGGGGCAGATAGAGACAAACATATGACCAGAAGCTAAGAGACCCTGTGATAAAGGTTTTGGTAAAAGTAGTCACAGTGTGCCCTGGGGCATGGTGGTATATAATGTGATGGTTAGGATTTGGAGTCACATAGACCTTGGTTTGAAACGTGCATTTCCAATGTGACCTCAGTCAAGTTACTTATCCTTTCGGAACCTCAGTTTCCTCATTGTAAAATAAGGATAATAATAATAATAATAATAATTCAAACGGTTATTATGAGGAATAAATGAGGTTAAGCAGGCAAGGTACTTAGAATAGACACATGGAAAAGTACTCACAGTTAATTACAATATTATTGTTAATAGCACATGGAAAGGGCATCATATGGCTGGAAGGATGGTCAAAAATCTTCCAGAGGAGACAAAACTAGAGGTGAGTTTTATAGGATGAGTAGCAGTTAACCAGAAGAAGAAAGGTATGAAAGACATTTGAGGCAGAAGGAACAAAATTTGTAATTATTGGGGACAGGAAATTATGTGTTACATTTGAGGGATTTCCAGTAGATCAGTACGACGTGATAAACTCTCAGTGAGTGCAGGGGCTGTGGTTGGAGGGCACAGGGAGTGGCAGGGGATGAGGAACAAGAAATGTAGTTAGGACCTATGAAGGCAGAGTTTGAGCTTTATTCTGAAGACTTTGGGGATCCATTGAAGAATGTTTAAGAGTAGGGCTTGGAGTCATCATCAGATTTACATTTTTGAAAGGCCCTCTGGCAATAATGTGGAAGATGGATCAATTGAGAAGGGGTTGATAGGTGACAGAGAGACTCATTATAGATATTTAATGATTAAAGGAGAAAAGACAAGGGTCTGAATTAAGATGATAGCAGTGGGGACAGAAGTTAACAGATCTAAGAGATTGGGAGACTAGATGGGGAGAAGGATGAGGAGGGGGCCATAGGTAAGGAGAGAGAGAAAGATAGATAAAATGTATAGAATTGACTCCTGAATTTCTGTCTTGGCTTCAGGATAGTTGGTGGTCTCTTTCTCTGAGATTGGAATGGCTTCGAAGTGGAATGGGAGAGATGCATGTGGGACGTGAGTTTTTGGTGTCTGTGGGTCATCTGTATAGAGATGTCCTTCAGTAAGATCTGAATATAGACTTCTAAAGCTCTGCAGAGAGCTCTGGGCTGGAGACAGATTTGGGTTTATCTTCATACTGGCAGTTGAAACTGAGGTTTGAACAAGGTAACTTAGGAGAGAAGTGTGTAAAACTGAAGGCTAAGGAAAGAATGTGGTGAACATAGATATTTCAGGGAAAGAGGAGAAATCAGAGTGAGTAAAGTGATGATTGAGTGGTCAAAGGGTCAGGAGGAGGGAGTGGTGCCACTCAATCAAACTGGAAGAGAAAGCTTTAATAAGGAGGACATGGAAGCAATGCTAGTGTCACAGAGAGGCCAGATAAGGTAAGGCAAGGTGGATCTGATAGTCAGTCACTAGTGGTCTCAGGGGAATTGTTTAAAGCTGAGGAGTGAATGGGAATTGAGAAAGCTTGACTGTTAAGTGAGGGCTAAAGAAAGGAGGTTACCTGAGGAAGGCTATGGGCTATAAGTGGCCCCCCTTTCAAGGAAAGGAGAGACTTGTGCACATTTATAATCTGTGGGGAAGGAAGCAGTGGAGAGGAAAGGGTTGAAGTTATAGGAAATAGTGGTTGATGGCACCAAGCTCCTGAAGGGACCTTCTGTACCTGGGAAGGGTCTGCAGAGTGAAGGTTGAAAGTCTAGCTTTAGGAGGAGAGACACCTCTCTCACTGAGGAAGTAGGGGAAGGAGAAAGAGACCCATGCAGATAAAGTAAGTTTGAAGGTGACAAGATAGGGAGTTGTCTGGATGACTTGGATTTCTCTTTGGGATAAGAGGAGAGGTCGCCTGCTGAGATGAGGAGCTTGGAAAGGGGGTAACAGTTTGGAATAGTGACTGGAACGGGGGAGAAAGCTGCTAGGGACATATAGAACATCTCAGTAGCACAGAAGCCTTAGCATTTGCAATAGGATCTATATAGGACAGGAGAATTGAGCATCATGAAGAGAGAACAATTAAAGTGGTGCTCATCGTGAAGAAAGAAAGGGAGCTACAAGGGGACAGACAGATAGGGAGGTTGTAACATGGCCAATGGATTGGAGGTCTCCCTCAGACATATGCTGGGAGTAAGAGAATCAGAGATTTGCATGTTGGACTTCAAAAATGGTCAGAGAGCAGGACAGGTTGGTAAGATTTCAGAGGTGGAAGAAAGGCAAGCTTCTAGATGTGTTAATGGATGTTTATGGTGGCTAAAGTAAATGTGCAGGAAGCTTTTGTATTACAAAGGGCGAGGATGGAGGACCTTCAAGATGGCAGAGAGTAAGACGTGGAGATCACCTTCCTCCCCACAAATACATAAAAAATACATCTACATGTGTAACAACTCCTACAGAACACCTACTGAATGCTGGCAGAAGACCTCACACTTCCCAAAAGCCGTGTGGCTGACAGGGTCTTGGTGCTTCAGTCTGGTGTCAGGCCTGAGCCTCTGAGGTGAGAGAGCCGAGTTCAGGACATTGGACCACCAGAGAACTGCTGGCCCTACGTGACGTCAATCAGCGACAGCTTTCCCAGAGATCTCCATCTCAACACTAACACCCAGCTTCACTCAATGACCAGCAAGCTCCAGTGCTGTACACCCCATGCCAAACAACTAGCAAGACAGGAACACAACCCCACGCATTAGCAGAGAGGCTGCCGAAAATCATAATAAGTTCACACACACCCCAAAACACACCATCGGATGCAGCCCTGCCAACCAGAAAGACAAGATCCAGCCTCATCCACCAGAGAACAGGCACCAGTCCCCTTTACCAGGAAACCTACACAACCCACTGAAACAACCTTACCCACTGGGTGCAGACACCAAAAACAACGGGAACTACGAACCTGCAGCCTGTGAAAAGGAGACTCCAAACACAGTAAGTTAAGCAAAATGACAAGACAGAGAAATACACAGAAGATGAAGGAGAAAGGTAAAAACCCACCAGACCAAAAAAATGAAGAGGAAATAGGCAGTCTACCTGAAAAAGAATTCAGAGTACTAATGGTAAAGATTATCCAAAATCTTGGAAACAGAATGGAGAAAATACAAGAAATGTTTAACAAGAAACTAGAAGAACTAAAGAGCAAACAAACAGTGATAAACAACACAATAAATTAAATTAAAAATTCTCTAAAAGGAATCAATAGCAGGATAGCTGAGACAGAAGAAAGGATAAGTGACCTGGAAGATAAAATAGTGGAAATAGCTACCGCAGAGCAGAATAAAGAAAAAAGAATAAAAAGAATTGAGGACAGTCTCAGAGAACTCTGGGACATTAAATGCACCAACATTCGAATTATAGGGGTCCCAGAAGAAGAAGAGAAAAAAAAGGGACTGAGAAAATATTTGAATAGATTATAGTTGAAAACTTCCCTAATATGGGAAAGGAAATAGTCAATCAAGTCCAGGAAGTGCAGAGAGTCCCATACAGGATAAATCCAAGGAGAAACACACCAAGACACATATTAGTCAAACTATCGAAAATTAAATACAAAGAAAAATATTAAAAGCAGCAAGGGAAAAACAGCAAATAACATACGAGGGAATCCCCATAAGGTTAACAGCTGATCTTTCAGCAGAAACTCGGCAAGCCAGAAGGGAGTGGCAGGACATATTTAAAGTGATGAAAGGGAGCAACCTAAAGCCAAGGTTACTCTACCCAGCAAGGATCTCATTCAGATTTGACAGAGAAATTAAAACCTTGACAGACAAGGAAGAGCTAAGAGAATTCAGCACCACCAAACCATCTTTACAACAAATGCTAAAGGAAGTTCTCTAGGCAGGAAACACAAGAGAAGGAAAAGACCTATAATAACAAACCCAAAACAATTAAGAAAATGGTAATAGGAACATGCATATCGATAGCTACCTTAAATGTAAATGGATTAAGTGCTCCAACCAAAAAACATAGACTGACTGAATGGATACAAAAACAAGACCTGTATATATGCTGTCTACAAGAGACCCACTTCAGTCCTAGGGACACATACAGACCAAAAGTGAGGGGGTGAAAAAAGATATTCCATGCAAATGGAAACCAAAAGAAAGCTAGAGTAGTAATTCTCATATCAGACAAAAATAGACTTTAATATAAAGACTATTTCAAGAGACAAAGAAGGACACTACATAATGATCAAGGGATCAATCCAAGGAGAAGATACAACAATTGTAAATATTTATGCACCCAACATAAGAGCACCTCAATACATAAGGCAAATGCTCACAGCCATAAAAGGGGAAATCGACAGTAATACAACAATAGTAGGTGACTTTAACACCGCACTTTCACCATTAGGCAGATCAACCAAAGTGAAAATAAATAAGGAAACACAAGCTTTCAATGACACATTAAACAAGATGGACTTAATTGATATTTATAGGACATTCCATCCAAAAACAACAGAATACAATTTCTTCTCAAGTGCTCATGGAACATTCTCCAGGATAGACCATATCTTGGGTCACAAATCAAGTCTTGGTAAATTTAAGAAAACTGAAATCATATCAAGTATCTTTTCTGACCACAGCGCTCTGAGACTAGATGTCAATTACAGGAAAAAAAAACTGTAAAAAATACAAACATATGGAGGCTAAACAATCCATGACTAAATAACCAAGGGATCACTAAAGAAATCAAAGAGGAAATCAAAAAATACTTAGAAACAAATGACAAGGAAAACATGATGACCTAAAACCTATGGGATGCAGCAAAAGCGTTCTAAGAGGGAAGTTTATAGCAATACAGTCCTACTTCAAGAAACAAGAAACATCTCAAATAAACAACCTAACCTTACACCTAAAACATTAGAGAAAGAAGAACAGAAAAACCCCAAAGTTAGCAGAAGGAAAGAAATCATAAAGATCATATCAGAAATAAATGAAAAAGAAATGAAGGAAATGATAGCAAAGATAAATAAAACTAAAAGGTGGTTTTTGAGAAGATAAACAGAATTGATAAAACATTAGCCAGACTCATCAGGAAAAAAAGGAAGACTCAAATCAATAGAATTAGAAGTAAAAAAGGAGAAGTAACAACTGACACTGCAGAAATACAAAGGATCATGAGAGATTAGTACAAGCAACTCTATGCCAATAAAATGGACAACCTGGAAGAAATGGACAAATTCTTAGAAAAGCACAACCTTACAAGACTGAACCAGGAAGAAATAGAAAATATAAACAGACCAATCGCAAGCACTGAAATTGAGACTGTGATTAAAAATCTTCCAACAAACAAAAGCCCAGGACCAGATGGCTTCGCAGGCAAACTCTATCTAGAGAAGAGCTAACACCTATCCTTCTCAAACTCTTCCAAAGTATAGCAGAGGGAGGAACAGTCCCAAACTCATTCTACGAGGCCACCATCACCCTGATACCAAAACCAGACAAAGATGTCACAAAGAAAGAAAACTGCAAACCAGTATCACTGATGAACGTAGATGCAAAAATCCTCAACAAAATACTGGCAAACAGAATCCAACAGCACATTAAAAGGATCATACACCATGATCAAGTGGGGTTTATCCCAGGAATGCAAGGATTCTTCAATATATGCAAATCAATCAATATGATAAACCATATT